>NW_026991723.1:36322316-41122316 GCF_029215605.1 Mirounga angustirostris | reverse complement strand
AGGGTTGTAAAAATGGGCCAACGCAAGCCTTGGTGGTATGATTTGCTTTTCGTAAAATAATAGAAAAGCACTTGTTTGTGTGTCTGCAGTGTCCATCCAGGGCTCTTGTTAGAGTCAAATATTGAAAGTGAAGACGATCGGGATGCACTTGGCCCAGGCTGCGGCGGCGGTGTCAGGACCGAGCCACAGCGCATGCGCAGAGCATCATCGGGTGTTCCTCTGCAGAGCGAGACCTTGCAGAATTTCAGCTCTGGGCCGGGACAGGAGAGACACAGCAGGCAAGGCCCGCGCTGCCGTTTGCAGGGAAGCCTCGAATCTCACAGCTGCTAAATTTTTTTTTTTTTTTTTTTTTTTTAAATAACAATTCGGTGGGCTTCTAGGGTCTCTAAGGGACATTCCAGTTATAAGAATCACCGCACTCAGGGGAACCCGCACCTCCCTTGTCTGATTTAAAGATCATTTACAGGGGTGCCTGGGTGTCTCGGTTGGTTGGGTGGGTTGGGTGTCTGCCTTTGACTTGGGTCGTGATCCCAGGGTGCTGGGATGAGCCCCGCCTCGGGCTCCCTCTCCCTTTGACCCTCCCCCCCGTTCCTGCTCTTGCTGGCGGACTCTTTCTCTCTCAAATGAATACATTTTGAAAAATCTTCAAAAAAAAAAAGTTCATTTGCAGTCTCCCCAAATCCAGATGAAATTTACCAGCCAAGCGTCGTCTTAATCATTAAGCAATATTGTTTAGTGCTATACACCAAATCTCCCCGCCCGCCCCCCCCCCCCCCCCCCGCAGTTCATTTGTTGAAATCCCTGCCCCTAAAATGATAGGATTAGGATTAGGGGATGATGCCTTGGGGGAAGGTGATTAGGTTACGAAGGCAGAGCCCTCATGCCTGGAATTAGTTCCCTTGTTGAAGAAGACTGGCAAAGCACCCTTGTTCCTCCCCCACGTGAGGTTACAGCAAAGTAGTTGAGGAAGCGAGCCCTCATCAGACTCTGCCAGTACCTTGATCTTGGACTTTCCAGCCTCCAGAACTGTGAGAAATAAGTTTCTATCATTTACAAGCCCCTCAGTGGGCTTATAACATGGGATCTTTGTTACAGATGCCCGGATGGATGGACACTTAGTGTCATAATTCACATTCCACCTGTTGAGGAATCAGGGGTTTAGGTGATCAGTTTCAGACAGTGAGCCAGACTGAGGGTGACTGTCCAACCCTCATTCACTCAGTGCAAAAGGACAGAAGAGGCACCTCCCTCCCAGTGTGGTATTCGCCGCATGGAGTCAGACTCCTCACCTTGATCACGTCTCCCGAAGATTGAGCTAGAATGTTAACGGAAGGGCCACTTTCATAGAGCAGGGCTTTTAACCCTACTGTAGTACTTGTTATGTTAACTCTCTTTATGTACTTTCTGGTTCTTTTTCCTTTATCCCTTTGGATTTAAGTTACTTTCATGTGTCATTTCTTTTTTTATTTGTTCAGTGACGTGGCTGGAGGTTTCCCTGCTCTAGGGTAAAGCCTCTGATGTTGCACCTGAGAGGGTACAGCCTTGGGCATGCCCACAGTCACCGTGGGATGACAGTAACTTTAGCAGGGCTGGCTTTGGCTGCCTCTTTCCCTCATCTCTCTATTAGGCTGTCCCTCTCTGTTGGTATCACACCCAGGCATTAGTCTTCACTAATTTCTAGCTGGTTGCGCTACTGTTTTGAACAATGCCCTGGGACCTAAATTGTTCTACAATCTTGTCCAATTAAATTTGGGTCCTTTTTTCAGGAGTGAGTCTTTGAGGTCAGTCTTTGAGATTTGCTCTGATCCCAGGAGGGTTGTTTTAGCTGTCTTTTGTCTTAGTTCTCTCTGTTTTACTTCCATTGGTCTATAGTTTAGCTTATTATTATTATTTTTTTAAGATTTTATTTGTCAGAGAGAGAGAGAGCACAAGCAGGGGGAATGGCAGGCAGAGGGAGAAGCAGGTTCCCCACTGAGCAGGGAGCTCGATGCGGGACTCGATCCTAGGACCCTGCGATCATGACCTGATCTGACGGCAGATGCTTAACTGAGTGAGCCACCCAGGCATCCATACAGTTCAGCTTGTTAGTCTTATGAGGTTACCAGCCTTCTCTTAATTGCTTACCATTAAAATCTCCACTGTTTCAATCGTGCCCTTAGACTTAAACTTCCCCATACCCTGTTCCTAATAAAATCATTCCTTTGAGGAGAGATTCAAAGCTTTCTGTTCTTACGGCTTGTCTCTCTTACTGGGCAAAATCTATGGTCAACCGCCATAGAGCTTGGGGCAGGGACACGGTCCCCTTCTCTCAGAATGACACTCCTGCTTCCTGAGCAGAATGCTGCATGGTGGGGTAACTTGTGGTCTTCTCAACTTGCTTCTCCTGACACGGAATCTGCCTATGAGTGAGAGGATCAAGGGGATCAAGGGGATTTGGGTCCCAGGATTGTTAGCCTGTGTGCCTGGGACAGAGCTGCTGTCCCATGATTCGAGGGTGTTAGAAGGTACCCCTGGACCTCTCAGCTATTCTTGCCTGGGATAGAACTTCTGCTACATGAACCTGGTGGGGGGATGAGAAATGCTGGTGGCCTGGTCCTCCCAGAGAGATCCTGTGGCCCCAGACTTAGAGCTGGGGGGAGTGCAAACCCCCTGTTCTGGGCTGCCCCAGCTGGGTTAGCACCTCCAACATGCTGAGCTGGATGAGGGGCAATGCCACCAACTCTTGTGTTTTGTACTGAAATTTAGTAGATTTCCTTTCCTTTTATTTATTTGATAGAGAGAATGAGAGAGCGAGAAAGTATGAGAGAGAGAAGGGTCAGAGGGAGAAGCAGACTCTCCGCTGAGCAGGGAGCCCGATGTGGGACTCGATCCCGGGACTCCAGGATCATGACCTGAGCTGAAGGCAGTCGCTTAACCGATTGAGCCACCCAGGCGCCCTTTAGTAGATTTTCTTGAGTAAATATTTCTCTAAGGGCTCTCTAAGTGCTCTATACCCTTAGGAGAATTTCTAGAGATTTAAAGTTAAAAAAAAAAAAAAATTCTTGACCAGTGTGGTTGTTTTGCTGGGGAGGTTAGCAGAGCTCCTCACACTTCTCTTCTAGAAATCTACCCCCATCCTATGTCTTGTTTATAATTTATATGTGTCTCAAGGACCATTAGCCTGATGTCATTTCATTAATACTCTGCATTTATTAGAAAAGGCGGAAAAAGCATCTAACAATCTATTGATGGTTACCCAGAGGGATGAGGGATTATGTTGATTTAAGTACTTCAAATATTTTTAAATTATTTTGCTTATCTGTATTTTTTGCCTCAAACATTTTTTTTTGAAATGAGAAAGAAAAGCTTTTAAGAAAAGAAGCAAATAAACACAAATTATTTTTCTCTTGACGGCTGGGAAGGTGGCACAAGGCATGCAACCGGTTCTCTTTTTACTGAGAGACTCCCTGGCCAGAGAGATGACTTGGTCAAATCTCTTTATAAACATAGTAATGACAGACTTCTAATGGCTTTCTCTGATGGGAGAGTCCTTAACTGTGGAATATTCTTAGCATAGCAGAAAGTACCTGGTCTGTCTAGAATTGATCATGATCAACAGACCAAGGATCTATGGATTTATGGGGTCTGGCTTCCTGGAAAAAGTCACAGAAGCGATTATCGATTGTCGGGGGAGGTCATCCAGATGACACGACTGTGGGCCCCTGGCAATCGGAGGCTCGGTACCCCTTCCCCTGTCCTCGCAGTGCAGGGTCCACCCACCATTCCCGCAGCCGGAGCCGTTTTAAGGACACAGCCTCGAGAGAGAGCAAGGTGTTGTTGAGATCACCTGGCCTGAATACGTGACTGAGCCCAGGTAAGACCTCTGTATACAAACTGTAAAGACCGGCAGTGGGATGCGGAGGTTTACTCGTCTTGCGGCCGCCGGAGACAAGCCTCGTAAGTTAAGTTCCCGAGCTTTTTAAACCCGCCACCCATCAATCCCGGGGGCTCTGCCTCTTTCCTCAGTCTCTCCCTGCCTTCCGTGTGCTAGGGCCAGTTTGAGAACCACGGCTACGTAACTATAGGAATACAAAAGCTACTTAATGGCAGAGATAGCCATGTGTGTGTGTGTGTGTGTGTGTGTGTGTGTGTGTGTGTGTGTGTGAGAAAGCGATGATTGCATATGTTAGATATTGGCAAACAACACAAGAAAGGACTTGGGAAGCTGGATTAGAGGTCCTGGACGTCTCCTTGCTGCTTATGTCGCCTGAGACAGGGTAACATCTCTGAATCTGGCGAGCCTGATCTGAGCATCCAGTGCTTTGTATTGTTCCAGCATCAAAGTAAGAAAAAGAGCTGCTTTCTTAGGAGCCCCCGTGAGTTTAACACTTTACTGAAATGGCCTTAGAAATCACTGAACTCTTTCCAGGTAAATAATAAGCAGTTAAATGCAGGAGAAGTGGGGACTATCCACTCATTGCCAGTACTACTATTTCCAACGTGAATTAGGTCTATTTTAGCAAACAACTGGGCAATGCAGCTTTAGGTCCTTCCCCGCCCCCACCCCCCCAAAACCAGTTTGCTCTAATTTGGTAATTCACTGAAATAGTTTTCTGGGAATTGATTTTTAGTGAATTGGACTGCTTCCAGATGATATGATTAAAAAATAAAAATATGTACCCCAGTTCTTCTAGCATTTCCATGGTACCTGAGTATAAGGAGAAATTATTGAGAGTTGTGGAAAGTGAATATCCTTTTCCCCAGTTACAAGAAGTTTCATGTTTTCAATCTGTTATCTGTGTTTTTAATTTATTGTTTTTGGTCCCATGTAGTAAAAGGTTTTCCTTTTTATGTCAAACTTGTACACCCCTTGGAGGAAATATGAAAAATAGAGAAAACGTATTTTTAAAGTTTTTATTTTAATTCCAGAATAGTTTACAGTATTAGTTTCAGGTGTACAATATAGCGATTTAGCAATTCTGTACATCATCCTGTGCTCATTACCTGTGCCCTCCTTAATCCCCATCACCTGTTTAACCCATCCCCTCACCCACTTCCCCTCTGGTAACCATCAGCTGTTCTCTAGAGTTGAGTCTGTTTCTTGGTTTGCCCCTCTCTCTTTTTTCCCCTATGCTCTTTTGTTTCTTAAATTCTACATATGAGTGAAATCATATGGAAGTATTTTTCTTTCTCTAATTTACTTATTTTGCTTAGCATTATACTCTCTAGCTCCATCTACATTGTTGCAAATGGCAAGATTTCATTCTTTTTTATGGCTGAGTAATATTCCATTATGTATATATTATATATATTTATGCCACTTTGTTCATTCATCAGTTGATGGGCCCTTGGGCTGCTTCCATATCTTGGCTATTGTAAATAATGCTGCTATAAACAGTGGGATGCCTGTATCCCTTTGAATTAGTGTTTTTGTATTCTTTGGATTAATACCTAGTAGTGCAATTGCTGGATCACGAGGTAGTTTTATTTTTAACTTTTTGAGGAACCTCCATACTGTTTTCCAGAGTGGCTGCACCAGTTTGCATGCCTACCAACAGTGCACAAGCGTTCCTTTTTCTCTCCATCCTCACCAACACGTTTCTTGTGTTTTTGATTTTAGCCATTCTGACAGGTGTGAGAAGATAGTGCATGTAGGTTTTGTTTGGTTTGTTTTTGTTTTTGTTTTGACTGGCTGCTTGGAGTTTGTTTTCCAGGTTTATAACTTGGAGTCTGTAACTCCAAGGTGCACAGTTCCAGGGGTGTCATGAAAGCTTGCATGTGGCTTGAATAGTACAGAGTGGGGTTCTCTTAACATCCTTTTTGGTGTTTTGCTGTTTTGCTATAAAAGAGCCCAACTGTTTCTGCTTGTTGTTACTTACCAACTGTTGCTTACAATTATAGCCCAACTGTAGCAAAAAGTTGCTCAGCTGTCAGAGAAAGTTACTGCTTTTCTGCTTGCTGTAGCCTACCGAGTCTACAGGAGGGAAGCAGGGAGCTCGGTATGGGGGAGGCTCTGATGAGTCTAGCGCCTCGTGAAGCCTGGTGGTGGCCATTCAGGACTGGGGCCCAGTGTTGGCTTTGCCAGGCTGGCTATCAGACTGCTTTCTCATGGTGATCGTGCGGCTGGAGGCCTGAGAGACTCCGCATGTTCTGGGGACTCCAACACTGTAGCCATGAATGGGAGTGTGGACTTCCCAAAGAAGCAGCTTGCCCACCAGTAACCCAGGTGGGCCATGGGGAGCCTGGGGTGGTGAGCTGTAGCTTCTCCAGGATACTCTGCACTTCCTATTACTCGAAGTGGAGCCCAGGTGGCGCTGGTAATAGTCGTGGGTGGCCACGAGCCAGCTGCTGGAAGGGATGGATGGCTGCCATACTGTCTGTGGTTTGGTGGGAACCCTGGTGGTGACCCCTCCCAGGCCTCTGCCGGCAATCACGGGTGGGTGTTGGGGTCAGGACGTTAGGCTGTGGAGCCCACCTGCAGAAGAGACAGCTAGAGGCAGCTCCAGGACCGAGGGACGGGTGGGGTCTGCATTGTAGGTTTGCTTTGCATTTCTCTCATGATGAGGGATGTTGAGCATCTTTTCATGTGTCTGTTGGCCATCTGGATGTCTTCTTTGGAGAAATGTCTATTCATGTCTTCTGCCCATTTTTTAATTGGATTATTTCTTTTTTGGGGGGTGTTGAATTGTATCAGTTCTTTATATATTTTGGATGCTCTGTTGGATGTGTCATTTGCAAATATCTTTTCCCCTTCAGTAGGTTGTCTTTTAGTTTTGTTGATTGTTTCCTTTGCTGTGCAGGAGCTTTTTATTTTGAGGTAGCCCCAATAGTTTATTTTTGCTTTTAGTTCCCTTGCCTCAGGAGACACATCTAGAAAAAAGTTGCTACAGCTGTTAGAGAAAGTTACAGCTTCATCTTCTAGGCTACTTATGGTTTCAGGTCTCACATTTAGGTCTTTAATACATTTTGAATTTATATATGGTATAAGAAAGTGGTCCAGTTTCATTCTTTTGTCCGTAGTTGTCCAGTTTTCCCCACGCCATTTGTGAGAGACTGTCCTTTTCCATTGTATATTCATTCCTCCTTTGTCGAAGATTAATTGGCCATATAATTGTGGGTTTATTTCTGAGTTTTCTGTTTTGTTCCATTGATCTATGTGTCTATTTTTGTGTCAGTACCATACTGTTTTCATTACTATAGCTTTGTAATATAGCTTGAAGTCTGGAATTGTGATGCCTCCAGCTTTGGTTTCCTTTTTCAAAATTGCTGTGGCTATTTGGATTTCATACAAATTTTAGGATTTTTCTAGTTCTGTGGAAAATGCTGTTGGTATTTTAAGATGGGGATTGCTTTCAGTGTGTAGATTGCTTTGGGTAGTATAGACATTTTAACAATATTTGTTTTTGCAATTCATGAGCAGGGAATGTCTTTCCATTTCTTTGTGTCACCTTCACAGGAAACCAACCAGTTCTTTTTTTTTTAAGATTTTATTTATTTATTTGAGAGAGAGAATGAGATAGAGCATGAGAGGGGGGAGGGTCAGAGGGAGAAGCAGACTCCCTGCCGAGCAGGGAGCCCAATGCGGGACTCAATCCCGGGACTCCAGGATCATGACCTGAGCCGAAGGCAGTCGCTTAACCAACTGAGCCACCCAGGCACCCAAAACCAACCAGTTTTTATACATTTTAATACATTTTCCTCCCATCTTTTATGTGCATAGGTTTTTCTCACATGTTTGTAAATCATTCTGAACAGAGTTAAAATATTTTAATATCCCAGACTTCATTTTAGGCAGAATATTCACATAAGTTTACTCAAAGAAATTAAGCCAGATATCTACCTGCATCACCCAATTATTCAAATGGACTGAGTCATCAAACTCTCCAAATTGCTTGTTTTTGTTTCTTCCTGACATATACTGGTCCTGTGAACATAATAAAAGGCTTAGAAGAGAGAAAACATCCTCTTTAGTTAGGGGCAGCTCTTTTAAAGAGATATAGGAAAGGAAACTGATTAAGGGACTTCAGCCCCAGGTGCATTTCCCTGTCCCTGGGTAAGTCCTGTGACTTCCATGACAATTTCCCAGTGGACATGGTATCACTATGGTCCTTTCCAGGTGAAATAGCCAACAGCCATGGAAAGGCATTGCCCCATGTTTCAGGAGCTTTCCATTGTATGTAAAACATTGCTCTCACCTATAGAACTCTTCTATGTGTGAAAGAATGACAGTCACCAATATACAAATGCATTGTATTCAAAGGGATTTTTTGCCTAATTTATTTTGGATTGGAACACATATTCTCATGTACACAATGTTAAACATAACAGTTCAATTTCCAGCTAGGTGGCTAAGAGAGTTTTTTTTTTTTTAAGATTTTATTTATTTGAGAGAGGGAATGAGACAGAGCATGAAAGGGGGGAGGATCAGAGGGAGAAGCAGACTCCCTGCTGAGCAGGGAGTCCGATGCGGGACTCGATCCTGGGACTCCAGGATCATGACCTGAGCCGAAGGCAGTCGCTTAACTAACTGAGCCACCCAGGTGCCCGAGTTTTTTTTTTTTTTTTTAAGATTTTATTTATTTATTTGAAAAAGAATGAGAGAGGGCATGAGAGGGAGGAGGGTCAGAAGGAGATGCAGACTCCCCATGGAGCAGGGAACCCCCCGCGGGACTCGATCCCGGGACTCCAGGATCGTGACCTGAGCCGAAGGCAGTCACTCAACCAACTGAGCCACCCAGGCGCCCTAAGAGTTCTAATCGTATTAGTTTTTGCTTCTGTGTCATAATGGATTCTATGTTCTATCTGGAATCCAAAAGTTCAATAACCTATCACATATAAATAGCATATAGCCATTGTGGTCTTTAAATGCAAATCTTCCCTTTTCCTCTTCCTCACTGTCCACACTTGCGCATGAAAGCAGAGAGGGTTAATAATACCAAAATATCAGCTTACATGTACTGTAGGCATACTATGTTCTAGTCATTGCACTGAGCACATTCCGTGTATTTTATCATTTGATTCCCGCTACTTTCCCCATTTTGTACATGAGGAAACTGAGACTAAGAATTCAAGTGACTTGTCCAGAGAAAGAGAGCTGTTAAAAGGCGGAAGCAGGCCTGAGGCCTCCAAACCCCGTGTTCCTGCCTGCCCCTTTGTGGCAGCAGGTGCTCCTGAAGACACCCCTGGCAGCCATAACCAATGCGTATTGGCCAAATATTGTTTCCTTAGTAAGAATCCCCTTAAACGTACCTTCCTCCGCCCTCGGACTCGTCCAGTTGCCCCTAGTTAGGCTCTCACAGCCTTGAATTTAGAGTACTCGTAACTTTTATACTAGCATTTGTGTAGTTAATTACTCTCTCCATGCTTCACTAGATGGTAAGTACCACGAGGGAAGGGGCCATATCTGCCTTCACCTTTGTTCCTGTGCCAGGAATATGGTTGGGTCTCTGTTAATATATTTAGAACAGGTGAATGAAGTAGAAGTGGGAACATTGCTTTTATGGGAGCGGAGAAAGAGGTGCGTGAACGGGCAGAATCCGGGCTTCAGTGCCTTGGAGGCAGGGTTGGGGCTCCCATATTGACGGATCGAGGGGGCAGCCACAGGTGCTGTAGCTTCTAGCGCTGGGTGGCCCAGGATGGTATTAGGATCACTGTTCTACCTGTCAGATCACTATGTCAATCTTTAATCCAAGTAATTTCCTTTGAGACCATTTCCAAAGAGTCAAGAGGTTTACCATCTGTACGGTAATTTCTCACTGAGCTCTGTTTCCATAATCCACTGGTTCTTTACATGTTTTTGTTATTCTACATTTTTTCCCAGATTTACTGAGGCGTAACCGGCAAATGTGGATTGTGTGAATTTAAGTTGTACAACAGGAGGACTCGATACACGTAGGTACTGTGAAATGATTATCCCGCTGCTCTTAACTGAGGCTCATTTGCCGAGGCCTTGATGAACCTTCAGGGGTTTCTTCTTTGCTTTGGGGAGGAGGCCTAACGCACTAACCCGAGGCCTTCAGCATTTCATGTCACTTCCTGCAAGTGCCCGGTGTAAACACTCTTCTCGGGTGGCTCTCATCCGCTCACTGGGCTCAGTCCTCATCATGGCTTCCTCACCTCTCTGTCCGCCTCCAACCTACTTCTGCTTCCCATGCTTTCCTCCTTTGCTAAACCCTAGTGACCCCGTGAGGCCCAGCAAGTACCTTCTCCACACAAAGCCTTCCAGCCTGACCCTCCTGTTCCCAGAGCTGTATCTGCTGAACCCGTGCCCCACCCCCTGCTTGCCTTTTTTGGGCACGGAAGTGTCGCCAGATCGCAGGATTATCTGCTTTTTCCTTCCTCCCCCATCACTCTCCACGCGCTCCGCCCTGGAAGCTGGCTGCAGTACTGCGTGTTCTTCGGCAGGTGGCAACCTTCACAAACAGAATTCAGGCAGTTCTGCTGTTTTGCTCTGCAGGATAGTGTCCCTAATGGGAGGCGCAGATGCCGGGAGCAGCTACCTCCGCTGATCTTGTTCACTAATTAGAAACATTTGCTTCCTTGGAGTCACAAAAATGTTCCCACTATTACTCTGTTTTGTGAGGGGTCACAATCCGAGTTGTTATTTAAGTGATTCCATTTTCCAGCACTCATGTGCTTAGAAGATCAGAAGATACCAAAACAAAGCTCTTCTTTATTATTATTATTATTATTATTTATGTATTATTTTTTCAGAGAATGAGGGAGAAATCCTGATTCTTTTTTCAATTTTGGTATGGAATTTTTCTTTTCACAGGATGATGACAGTATTAAAATTTTGTGTAGGGATCTTTATTGTTAAAAACAGAAGGGGAGAATGTTTTTAAAAACACAACGGTAGACTGCTAATTGAAGGAAAAAACATCAAAAACTGGGCATATTATTTAGATTCGTTCTCTCTAGCAAGAATATTTGAGAATTGGTTGCTTTATGAAATGGAGTAGTTTGGTACCTAACATTGGCACGTTTGATACCTGGACTCTTCTGGAAACCTTGACCTGGGCATTGCCCTTAAGATCACTCTCTGAGTTCGTACCTTGACAATTTATTGTTACTTACTAAGGCATCTTACTTGGAAAATAGATGCACACCCTTTTCTTGTAGTATCCCTCCAGAACTTTGGTTCACCACTGTAAATTTTACTTCTCCTGAGGTTTTCCTCAGATCATCCAACCCCTAAGCTCACTTTACCCTCAAACTATCCTCATATATGTGTACAAAACAAGCACAGTATAAGGAATTGAGATCGAAATTTAGCAAGCAAATTGAAATGTGTACTTCTAAATATACATTGTGCTCTTCAGAGAAACTCGTGTAGAAGGGCGATGTATTTATTTTAATGATGAATCAGTGTCTTAAAACATTTGAAAACTTCTCTTTGGGTTTTATTTCAGAACCTGTTATGATGGGATAAGCTCTGTTCTGAGGTCATCCCATGGATCCTTAGTTCTTAATTCTGCGTGCACCTTTTGTATTCTTGTGCTGTTCAGGTGGTATTTACCTCATGAGCTTTGTATCACCCTAAGAAGACAGGTTTCGAACATTGTCTCATTTGCAATTTTTGTATAGAAGACTTTAGAGTGTTGGTGTCTGACCTGAAAAAGGAGTAACTTTGGTGTTCTCTATACCACTAGTGTGTGGATTTTTAATTTCTGTTGGACTTCCTCATCTGAGGTCAGACATCTTTAGGACTGGAAACATTTTCTAATTTACCTAAAAATATACATAAAATATCCCTGTACTATCTCCCTGTTTTTAATTGTTTCATTCTTTATAAAGGCTTGTCACGTTTCATGAGAGTGTTTTGCCTAAATATCAATTATCATACAGCATTTAGGTTAATCCCAATCTTTTCATAATTTCCCCATATCCCAAAACTATTTTAGTTATTGTAGTTACTCTCAACACCTCTTATACTTTTTTAAGATTTATTTATTTTACAGAGCGAGAGTGAGCGCATGCCCACAAGTCGGGGGGTGGGGCAGAGGGAGAGAGAGAATCCTCCAGCTGACTCCCCACTGAGTGCAGAGCCCTTTGTGGGGCTTGAGCCCAGGACCCCGAGATCATGATCAGAGCCGAAATCCAGAGTTGGCCGCTTCACCGACTGAGCCACCCGGCTCCACCTCAGCACCTCGTTTATTAATTAAATTTCATCTGTATCAGTTGTTTAGGGGTGGTCAATTCAGTGAAATCTCTTGTTTGAGTATCAATTTGTAAGGGATGGCACAACCTCCTAGAAATAGACCCTTTGCACATATATTCTCTCACTTATCAATAACACGCTAATATGTTCATTCACTCAACTGCCATTGACTGAGCACATACTCAGCACAGCTATTTATTACTGCATTGGTGACAACAGTAGGAAACAAGACACATGTGCTAATTCAGTCCCAGGAGGGCTTGCTGTCTGGTAGGTTGCCACTTTGTAAGGGAATCGAAAGTAAAACACTGCTCAGGGCGCACCTGCTGGGTTACTTTCCCTTTCAGCTACTTTCACTGATGGAATTTCATTTAATCCTCACAACCCTTTTTCAGGTTGGGCATAACTGGACTAATCTCTGTCTTATCACAGTGGCAAAAATGGAGGAGGTGGGATTTGAACCCAGAGGTGCCGCCTCCCTGGCCACCCCAATGTGGACAGGACTGTCTTGGCCTCAAAGTTTGGTTGTCTCCACCACAGTCGGTTCCCTTTCATTAATCTGCCATATTTTAGCTTAGACTTCATGGTAACAAAAGTATAAACTGAGAATGGGTGCCTGGGTGGCTCAGTTGGTTAAGCGACTGCCTTCGGCTCAGGTCATGATCCTGGAGTCCCAGGATCGAGTCCCGCATCGGGCTACCTCCTCGGCAGGGAGTCTGCTTCTCCCTCTGACCCTCCTCCCTCTCATACTCTCTGTCTCTCATTCTCTCTCTCTCAAATAAATAAATAAAATCTTTAAAAAAAAAAAAAGTATAAACTGAGAATAGAAGTGATAGCCAATCCTTATGTTGTGTTTATTCTGTGTAGGGCACGGTCCTAAGTGCTATATATATGTACTCATTTAATTTTCACAAAATCCTGTGAAGGAGATACCGTTCTTGTTTAATAGGTGAGGGATCAGAAGCACAGAGACCTCAAGTAGGTGGCTGAGTTGGGAGTTGAGCCCAGACTGAGTGTCAGGGTCCGTGGCATGAATCACAATGCCCTCCTGTCACTAAGCAGTTGAACCCCCCCATGTAACCATCCACACGAGAACTCCCTCCTTCGGCACTCCTTAGCCAGATACGGTCCATGTGCCCACATACATGTGGGTACTCGGGGAGCAGCTGCATGTGAGGTACACGCTTCATTAGGGCTGCTCTGGAGTCACTCACCCCCAGCTCTGCACAGGCTACGGGCGAGAAGTGACTGAAATGGCTTCTCACGGCCACAGCAATCTTAAAGTCACCGGGGCTCTTCATCATGGTGAACAGGCCTTTGATAATGACTGTTGCAAGATGGTCTTTTTTTGTAACTACGGAAGGAAGGATTTTAGAAGCCTCCTTGGTTTTAGACTTAAAAAGTGCCTACAAGTCCCCAGTCTATTTAGAAATGCCTCCTTCTGTGTCTACCAGCTTACCACCTATTTTCTTTATAGCTAGGGTTTGCTGGAGACTTAGTGTGGGCCCATATGCTGGGTTTGCCATTTAAATTTTTTTTTTTTTTTAATCCCCGTTGCTTTGGGTTACACAAGCAACTCTTTGAACATAATTTGATTTTTTTTTTAAAAAAACTGCATCATTTTTAGACAAAGCTCTGTTTTTTTTAGTCACATTTTATTTTATAGACTATATATAGCAGACCTTCAAGCCTGGTGGGCTATTTCAACAATGAATATATGCTTATGAAGACGTTGCTGTACAGCAATAGGATGCAGCCTTCGTTGTAAGAAGTCTCCAATACAGCAATATCCTTTGAAATCAGAGCAGCTTTCTGGTATGGTTAAATTGCTTTTGTGGTCAGTTTTGACATTATCGTAATCTGTTGTTCCAAGTCATGCTATGGACAAGAACATTCTGTACCTTTGCTCAGCTCATGCAACGCAATTTACACTTCATCGTTCTACTTAAGATGAAAGTGGGTGTTCAATTAAAAAGCTGTGCAACTACTGAGTAAAAAGGCCAGAAGACAACAGTTAAGAAAAAAAAAATCCCTCCCAAGAACACAGTGTGTGTGTGTACGTATTTGTGTGTATTTGCATGGTTAGGACAGAGTCAATTCATATTGGCATTCTGCCAGAGGAACTTCCCTTGAACTTGTCCTTTGGTTCTGGCCAGTGCAGATGTCTATCCGTGACACGCCTGAAGGGCTCTTGACCGCAGGACTTGCTGAGGATTAGGAGCTCATTTGTTGAGTGTGGTTGCATCCACGTTGAGGAAGAGAACCAAAGACGTGTTTCTACATGGGAGGAAGCAGATGTGCAAAAAACTACAACAACATATGGTTTTAGTACTTTCTAGTTTCCTTCTCCCAAAAGGATCAGTGAAAGATCCGAGCCAGGTGTGTCTAGAAAGTGGTCTCTGTTCTGTCTTGCCTGTCTTCCCTTTTGTCTGGCTGTTCTTATTCTGCTGGTCCCACTCGGCTCTCGGCGACTGAGGGATGTCCCTCTCTTGGGTCACAGCCCTTATTACTATTTGTGGGGAAATTCTCTTTCTTGATATCTATACCGGCTCTGAGCCCTTTATTTAGTTTTATTAGTTTTGACTTTATCATTAAGTCTTGTATCAAAGTAGTACTTGTACATATAAAAACATAATGAAATATGATTAAGAACTTATAAGGAAAAGTCCCTGTCCCATTCCTCCCTCCCTCTGTCCCAGCCCTCCCTGAAAGTGATCGCATTAAACTTCTAGTTGTTTCTTTTAGTATTATAGTATTTCTGACTAACATGCTTATGCTGGGGCTCTTGGGTGGCTCAGTAGGTTAAGCATCTACCTTTGGCTCAGGTCTTGATCCTGGGGTCCTGGGACTGAGCCCTGCATCGGGCTCCCTGCTCAGCGGGGAGTCTGCTTCTCCCTCTCCCTCTCCCTCTGCCCCTCCCTGGCCACTCGTGCTCGCTCGCTCGCAAATAAATAAATAAAATCTTAAAAAGAAGAATATGCTTATGCTGATAGTCTCTGTCTGTTCCCAATTTTAGACATTCTTCTTTATTGTGGGTGAGGCTTTGGCTCTCTTTCTCTCTCCCCCATCTTCACTGCCTGTTCTGCTCCTGTCTTTCTCAAATTCTAGTTGTGCCCGCAGGTTTGGTTAAATCCTTGCTCAGCATTGACATTATTACGGCCCTGTAAGTTGTTCACTGCAGAGGCAAGTAATGTTTGAACATTGCATTTCCTTTCTTGTCTAACTTTTTCATCTTGATGTTAATAATTGCCTTTTTTCATTTGCTTTGTTTGCTATGTATGCATTGATAATTTGTTTTCCAGATGTTCTGATAGATTTGTCAAGCATCCTTCAATAATTTTATGAAACGTGTAAAACAATTGAAAAAAAATCTGTGGGTTCCATTTCTGCACCCCCATCTTCCCCGTCTCCGTCTGGCTCCTCAGCCAATCTGAAGACCTGGCTCTCTGGGCCTGTAGTGCAGGAATCATTGAGGGACCTCTCTGGGCTTGGACAACTTATTTTCTGGATTCCTTGTCTTTCCCATCCGTATCTTGATTTTCTGAAACACAGCCTTGCTGGAGAAGCATGTTTTTGAATTCTTGGGCAGTCTGAAAATGGCTTTATTGCACACCACACCTTGATTAATTTTGTTGCCTGGTATGGAATTCTGCTCACATCTGCCGGGATTTTGAAGGCCTTGTTTACTGTCTTTCATAAGCTAGTTTCTTTTTTTTTCCCCCTCCAGCTTAATTGAGGTATAATTGACAAAATTGCAAGATACTTAAAGTGATGGGTTTTTTTCCATTAGGAAGACCCATGTCCTTCAGTTTTGGAAAATTCTTTAATTTTATTTCTTTAGCAATTTCCTCCCTTCTTTTCTGTTCTCTCTGCCTGGATCTTCTGTTAATTGGATCATGGGTGTCAAGTCTAATTTTGAGTTAGAATTAGGAGTCAGTCCTGATCTTCTTATCTTCTATATTATTCTTGGCTTTTTCATTGTACTTTTCCAACCCTTGTATTGAGTTTTTAAAAATTTTAGTGGAGATATTTTTCAATTTCAAAGAGCTCTTTATTTTGGTTTTTGATTTTTTTTAAAGATTTTATGTATGGGGTACGTGGGTGGCTCAGTCATTGGGCGTCTGCCTTCAGCTCAGGTCATGATCCTGGGGTCCTGGGATCGAGCCCCGCATTGGGCTCCCTGATCAGCGGGAGGCCTGTTCTCTTTCTCCCACTCCCCCTGCTTGTGTTCCATCTCTGTCAAATAAATACATAGAATCTTAAAAAAAGAAAAGATTTTATGTATGTATGTAAGTATTTAGAGTGAGCAGGGCTGAGAGAGAATCTTAAGCAGGTTCCATGCCCAGTGTGGAGCATGGAACGTGGGGTTTGATCCCACGACCCTGAGATCATGGCCTGAGCCGAAATCAAGAGTTGGATGCTCAACCGACTGAGCCACCCAGGTTCCCCAAGATTTTATTTTTAAGTCCTCTCTACACCCAGTGTGGGGCTTGAATTCCTAACCCTGAGCTTAAGAGTCGCACGTTCCACTGATTGAGCCAGCCAGGTGCTCTGGTTTTTAATGTTACATTTTTTTTTTCTTTCTTGTTTCATGGAGGCAGGAAACTTTAGGATATTAAGGATGGTATGATAGTGATCTTCTGTGTTCTGTATTCATTCCATCATTTGTTCAGTGAATGCTTTTTGAAAACCTGCTAGTTGTCTGGCATTATTTCATACCTAGAGATACAGTAGTGCTTGAAACATGGTCCCTGCTCTCATGGAATGTTTATCCAAGATTTTTTTGGTCTGAGCTATTTACTGAGAATGAGAATGGCATGGGTAGGTACTTGGAGGAGAAAGATGAGTTCACTTTAGCAACTGTATGAGTGTCTTCTGGCTGCTAGAATACATTACCACTGACTTCGTGGCTTGAAACAACAGAAACTTATTCTCTTATGGTTCTGGGGGTCACAAGTCCAAAATCTGTTTTACTGAGCCTGAATCCAGGAGTTGGCAAGACTATGTGTGCTCCTGGAGAGGCTCTAAGGGGAAATCTGTTTCCTTGACTTTACCAGCTTCTAGATTTTCATTCCTCCCATCCTTTGGCTTGCGACCCTTTCCACCATCTTCAAAACAGCAGCCTTGTGTCTTATTTTAGGCATCATTAGTCAATATGTCGTTGCCTTCTTCTTCTATAGTCAAGTCTCCCTCTACTTTTCTCTTATAAGGACATTTGTGATTACATTTATGGCCAAGTAGGATAATCCAGGATAATCTCCCCATCTCAAGATCCTTAACCTACAAGGTAAGATTTACTGGTGCCAGGAATTAGGACCTGGATATCTACTCAGGCCCATCATTCAGCCCTACTACAGGCATTTTGAGTTTGAGACCCTTCTTAGACATTCAAATAGAAGGTCAAGTGGCAGCTGGTATGTCAGTCTGGAGTTCAGGAAGAGGTCAGGGATAGAGACAGCCTTGGGAATCATCAGTTTAATGTAATATTTAAAGTCAGGGGCTAAATGAGATCACCTAGCAAATGAGTGGAGAAAGAGAATAGAGGATTATCAAGCCTGGGGAAATTCCAAGTAGATGCTGGAAAGCTGAGGAGAGACCAGTAAAGTTGACTAATGAGTAACAGCTAGTGAGGTAGGAAGAGAACCAAAAAAGAAAGAAGTGAGAGGTGGTATGAAATTGATAATAGGATTAGGAAATTTGAGGTCTAATAACAGTTTTGGTGGTCTGTTCATAAGCCTAACTTGAAATGGGCTATTAAGAATGGGAGGAGAGGAAATAATGTGGCAGTGATAGACGGCCCTTCTGAGAGTGTGACTGTCAAGGAGCCGAGTAGCGGGAGGAAAAGTGGTGTCAAGAGATTTTTTTTTTTTAATGAACCTTATTAAGGCATAATTTCCAGGTCGCCTGGGTGGCTCAGTCGGTTAAGCATCTGCCTTTGGCTCAGGTCATCATCCCGGGGTCCTGGGATGGAGCCCCGCATTGGGCTCCCTGCTCAGCGGGGAGTCTCTGTCCCTCTGTCCTTCTTTCCCTCTAATAAATCTTCAAAAAAGGTATAATTTCCATATAATGTACTTATTGTAAAATATACAGCTTGGTGAGTTTTGTGCACCTGGGTAACTACCACTGCAATCCAGATTTATAACATTTCCATCATCTCGAAAACTTCTGCAGACTCCTTTGCAGTCAGTCTGCCCCCATGTCAGACAAACATGGATTTTCTTTGTCACAGTGGATTAGTTTTGCCTGTTCTAGAATTTCATAGAAATGGAATCCTCCACTATGTAGTCCAGTTTCTTTTGTTCATCATAATGCTTATGAAATTCATCCATCTTTTTAAAAAATTTTTTTTTCACCAGAGAGAGAGAGCGTGCACACAAGCAGGGGGAGTGGCAGGCAGAGGGAGAGGGAGAGGGGGAAGCAGACTCCCCACTGAGCGAGGAACCCGATGCAGGACTTGATCCCAGTACCCTGGGCTCATGACCTGAGCCGAAGGCAGATGCTTAACCAACTGAGCCACCCAGGCATCCTGAGATTCATCCAGCTTGTATCTCCATCAATTACTTTTTATTGCTGAGTGGTATATAGATCTATCACCTTTGGTTATCCATTTATCCATGGACATTTGGGTTATTGGAACATTCCAACTTGGAGCTATTATGAACAGAACTGTAATAAAATTCATATACAAGTTTTTGCATAGATGTACATTTTCATTTATTTTGAAATATGTGGGAGAGCAATTGCTGGGTTCTGTATGGTATTTTATGGTTAATTAGAAAAAGTATATCATTAACTGGCAAGTGGTTGTACCATTTTACAATCCCGCCAGCAATGTATGAGAGTTCCAGTTGCTCTACATCTTTATCAGCACTTGGTATTGCTACTTTTTAAAATTATAGCCATGGAGTGCCTGGGTGGCTCAGTCAGTTAAGCGTCTGCCTTCAGCTCAGGTCATGATCTCAGGGTCCTGGGATCGAGCCCCACGGCAGGCTCCCTGCTCAGCGGGGAGTCTGCTTCTCCCTCTCCCTCTGTCTGCAGCTCCCCCTGCTTGTGAGCGCGCTCTCTCTCTCTCTTTCTCTTTCTCTCTGTCAAATAAATAAAATCTTTAAAAATAAAATTGTAACCACTCTAGTGAGTGGTATCTCACTGAGATTTAATTTGAAATTCCCTACTGACTAAGGACATTCAAAATATTTTCCTATGCCTATTTGTCATTTGTTTAGCTTCCTTTGTGAATTGTCAAAGCATTTTGCTAATTTAAAACAAGGGGTTGTTTGCCCTCTTATTGAGAAGTAAGAGTTCTTTTCTGGGTACAAATCTGTTTTGTATTTTCACCCAAATTGTGTGGCTGACCTTTTCATTTTTTAATGTGTCTTGCAAAAAACTTAACATGTTTTAAGTGGGAATTTTTTTTTATCAGTTTCTTTTCTTTTAAGGGTTTTTTTTTTTTTTTTTTTTTTTTAATGTTCTGTGTTTGAAAAATCTTTGCCAATCCATGGGAGTGAGAAATTTTTCCTAGGTTTTATTCTTGAAGCTTTATGGTTTTAGCTCTTATGAGTTAATTCTGTGCACACAAGGGGGTTAATTTTTTGTTTATATGGATATCTTTCTGTTATTCTTTTCTCAGAGGATAGCCTGATCTAGTTTGTCAAAAATCTACTGGCATTATTTATAGGACTCTGTTTCTGTTTCATTGTTCTATATGTTTATGTGAACATTACTGTCGCTAATCCTAGGTCTTGAAATCCGGTAGTGTAAGGCTACCAACGTTGCTTGAGTGTTTGAGGATCCTTGTCTGTCTTCTCATTAAAACAGTAATCACTTAAAAGCACATTGGAAGCTGGGAGGAGAGTACATGGGCTTAGGGCTGTGATCTAACGTTTTCATTGAGAAAATCCTTATATCGATGTCTGTCTGTTGAGTTTTCTCCCCTCTTGTGCTGTTCAATTTCTTTAGATCAGTATATGTTACCATCTTTCCTATAGGTCATATGGCTCCCAGCAGCAGGGTAAGTATACCCAATGCTTACTATGAAGGCCTTCCTTAATCCCCAGAGCTCCAAGCTTCAGTCCAACCCCCCCCCTACTTTTGAGCCTCTCTGGGCTATATTTTTCAGACACTAAATGTCCAGTCTCCTAAGCAAAGGGGAGAAGGCCAGGGCCTGGCTGCAGGGAATTGAGGAAAGGGGAAGGGCCCTTCGTGTTGATCACTCCTTACTTTGTATACAGATTTTCCTTCCTCCCTCGGTCTCATTCCACTTCCTGGTTCCTGGTGCGTCCACTTCTGAGCCTTTCCGCGGTACTGTGGGTGATTAGGCTCTGTCTTTTAAAATGATTTTTCTCTGTCTTAGATACTGGATTTCTCCCCTTGGCTAGACTTGCTTATACTCCCCTGTCTGCTTTCTGTCATTGAACATTTGTTGACCTCACTCATTGACAGTCGTCTCCTCCCCGTTTTTTCTTTGTGTTGGTGCACTTGTACATTTTTAATGTCTGTAATTTAGTGGCACTTCAAAAGGTGGTAGAAGATTGCCGTTCTTCATTCCACCCTGTTATGTCAGATGTACCCTTTAAGGCAATAAATAAATAATAAAGATTTCAGGAATGTGATTACTAAGGAGGTTTGTTATCCATTAAAGGATGCTTTGTAAAATGCCTGTTGCTGACTACCTGATAATGACATATGGTTCTACTTGCTCATGGTCATAGTCTTGCTCTTCAACCTGTGCATTCTGGGCTGGGCACCTTCGGGCCCTGCCTCTGGGTTCTGAGTGCCTTGTTCTTACCACTTTGTACCAATGGTATTGCGTGGTGGTCACAGAGGTTACACGGGGATTTCTATTTCTTCTGGTATAAAGAGTAACTTCAGAGCTAGAAATGATTTTTCCAGAAGTATAGACAATATTAAGCATCGCCTTGGACTTGAGCAGCTCTGAAAGATTTTTCCTACTTTTATGGAGTCTACACATGCATATTCAAAGTTTTAAACAATATGTGTAACTCTTCCATCAACTGGAGACCTTCCTTCCTTTAATATCTGATAAGTTTCCTCTAGTGCCTTGAAACCACGGCCTGTAGAAATCCATCCCCAGCAAGATTTCTGAAAATTCACAAGGAGCTTGCATTCGGATGGTCTTCTGACACCTGTGTGTGTGTTTTCCTTTGGGTAATGCTGCTACAGCCTACGTGTGAAGTCTGACCTCTTCAAATTCCAAAGAACACCCTCACTCAAAGCATCTCTCAGTATTGAATTGAGAGGGGTTTTTAATGGAGTAGAGCTTGAGTTGAGAAGAACTTGATTTGGGTAGAGGTTGAGTGGAGAAAAGTTTGAATTGTATAGAGATTTTTATTAAGACTGAGTTCTGCAGAGATTTAACTGAATGGTGTGGTGGCAGATTTGGGTAACATACGGAGTAGGGGTCATAGTTCACATAGTAGAGTAAACAAACAGAAGGCCATAACAAATTCTCCAGAATCCTTTTGGGCCTCTCCTTTTGAGGTCATCTTTTGTCCCTTTCCAAAGGGAAAACGGGGAAGGGCTTAATCACAAGATAGTCTCCTTGCTCTGCTCTCTTTCCCCTTCTTTTTCTCTGCCTCCCCCACTCATTCTAAAACAACAAAGAAATTCCTTTCCTTGTTGCCCTCAGAGCAATATCAAGCTCTTTGGACCGCCAGATCTTTACTGTTTCAATTTACACTCCAAGTGCTGATTTATCGAAGTGTTTCTCAGAGACTCTTCCATTCCTCAGAGGGTGAGGTAAAACTGCTAAAATGATACATTTTTTCCCACCTTGCCTGTTACATCAAATTTAATGATAAATTACAAAATGCTTTTTTTCACTTTCTTTTTGGCGTTCATTGAACAGAATGCCAGGCGTGTATTAGACAATATTGACATGGAGAACAAAAAAGGAAAACCCAGTGTGTGCTCCTTGGAGAACACTAACATAGACATCTTGTACATCAGCCCACACTGGGATAGTCCTCCATGGTTCTCATCAATGAATTGGTCAAAATGGCAATGGTAGTTTTTTAAAAATGGAAACCTGTCAGATTGACTCTAATGAAAAGATGCTGCTGTATTTTGCCGTCACCGTGGCACGCGTGTAAATCTCCACATATGTATTTATGCAGTTATGAAATCCCACCGGGTAAGCATACAAGTAGCTGAAGTGCCAGTTCCCGCATGAGATCTGAAATTCCAAAGCAACTTACAATAACAGGCAGCGCATGTTTATCAGGTGCTTCGCACTGTGCTGGATAAAAAAGATGGTGAGTCACAGTCCCTTCCTTGAGGGAATCTGAGAATCTTACTAGTGGAGTAAGACATAAGCAGAAATAATTTTCAGGTAATATTCAAGAGCATCAATTAAGGGTGAAATTGTGGGAGTAAAGCTCTCTGTTTGGGGACTTTGGTGAAGGGAAGTTTGTTGCAGTTCAAACTGAAAGCCTGTGGGAGGGAAATGAGGCTTCAGCTGTGTCCCAGCAAGAGGTGGTGGGCAGATCAGGAGAGGACAGGGTTGGGGGAATGGATGAAAGCTTCTGACAAAGCTGGGGTTGGGGGAATGGATGAAAGAGGGAGAGAAGAAGATGAGAGGAGTATTTCTCGGGAAATACTGACAATTGAGGTCAGCTAGGTGCAGTGGGCATTGACCGGGTTCTAGGGCCAAGAGACAACTTTGTCTCGCGGAGAGGAAGAAGCCACCACAATCTGACGATACACAAAGAACAAAGAATGACGAAAATAACGCTGAATGCATTTCACAGTGTTGCACAATTCTGTGTATGAATCCACAGTGCTTCCAGGTCTTTCTCTGCAGGAAGAGGGAGAACAAATTTTTTCTTTCTCAGTGGGAACGATATGAAGGGAAAACATTTTTGTAAGAAATTCAAATTAATTTGTTTTGCATAATGTGGATGAAAATAAAAATTGCTGCTGACACTGTAGCATGTATGCTTGTCTGTCTGTTGACTTGCCAGTCCGCCCTGAAATAAAACCCATTTAAAAGCTTATTTTCTCTGGCGCCTGGGAGGTTTAGTCGGTTAAATGTCTGCCTTTAGCTCAGGTTATAATCTTGGGGTCCGGGAATCGAGCCCCCAGATGGATGTCGGATGTCGGGCTCCCTGCTCAGGGGGGAGTCTGCTTCTCCCTCTGTTCCTCCCCCCGCACTTGCTCCCATGTGCTCTTTGTCTCAAAATCTTTTTTTTTTTTTAAGATTTTATTTATTTGAGATAGAGTGAGAGAGAGAGAGTACGAGCTGGGGGACAGAGGGAGAAGGAGAGGGAGAAGCAGGCTCCCCTCTGAGCAGGGAGCCCGATACGGGGCTCGATCCCAGGACTCTGGGATCATGACCTGCGCAGAAGACAGACACTTAACTGACTGAGGCACCCAGAGGCTCCGAGTAAATAAAATCTTTAAAAACAAAAAAACCCCTTATTTTTCCCTTCAAGAGGAGCAGGCTTGTGAAGCTTATTATATTAGGGTTGATGAAGTCTCCACAGAGGTGCTGGTGCCCTCAAAGATCAGCCCCAATTACTCTATCAGTGAGGAAAGTTCTCCCGCTTGCTGCGTTCTCTTGTGTATATTCATACATTTTCTAACAAAAATTCTCTTTTGTTGAAGCACTGAAGTGTGCCTGCAGTTGCGTTTCAGTCTTCTCCGACAAGCCTGGCAGGCTGAGGAGGCTGGAGATGGTCTGAGGAACCAGGATGCAGGGAGGAATGGCCGATTTTGACCCTCAGAGGTTCCCAGAGCGCTTACTTTTGATAGAACCCATCTCGTGTCATTCTAACACATGAAAATGCACCCATGTTCTAGGAGAAACTTCCGTGATGTGGAAATGTTATTTGAGCTGATGTAATGTGACCTTTGGTAAACACTTTAGTTGAGTATTTATTCATTTTAATTTTTTTTATTCTTATGTTAATCCCCATACATTATATCATTAGTTTTAGGTAAAGTGTTCCATGATTCATTGTTTGTGCACAACACCCAGTGCTCCATGCAGAACGTGCCCTCCTCAATACCCACCACCAGGCTAACCCATCCTCCCACCCCCCTCCCCTCTAGAACCCTGTTTGTTTTTCAGAGTCCATCGTCTCTCATGGTTCGTCTACCCCTCCGATTTCCCCCGCTTCATTCTTCCCCTCCCGCTACCTTCTTCTTTTTTTTTTTTTTCTTAACATATATTGCATTATTTGTTTCAGAGGTACAGATCTGAGAGTCAACAGTCTTGCACAATTCACCGAGCTTACCAGAGCACATACCCTCCCCAGTGTCTGTCACCCAGTCACCCCATCCCTCCCACCCCACCCCCCACTCCAGCAACCCTCAGTTTGTTTCCTGCAATTAAGAATTCCTCCTATCAGTGAGATCATATGGAATATTATGCAGCCATCAAAAGGAATGAGATCTTGCCATTTGCAACGACGTGGATGGAACTGGAGGGTATTATGTTGAGTGAAATATTCATTTTAATTTTGCAGGATTTAAAAACTTTGGGAACAAATACTTTTTTTTTTTTTTTTTTTGTCTGGGCTAGGTCTCAGCATCTGCGGAGCAGACAGCTGGAAGGCCATGGGATCCGTGTCTCTAGTGCCTAGTGGCTAAAAGTCCTGGAGGGAGGGCCCCTTGAGAGCGTGTTCAGTGGAGGAGGAAGGGGACTGTCATCCCAATGCAGACTGTAGCAGTGGGCGTGAGGACTCTGGGGCTGGCGCTCGTGCCCGTCCCATCCCAGCTCCGCTTCTGAGTTCCCATGGGCACCCCAGGGAGAAAGGGGGAAGGGGCTGCCCTGTGGGTTCCCTGAGAAACCTGTTTTAGCTCTCTGACCCTTTAGCCCACCCCCATCCTCAGCCCCCATCAGCTTCCTAGGGTCGCAGGTGCTACAAAGGGAGCCTGCTTCTCCCTTCTCCCTTCTCAAGAGACTCCAGCTATTTTTGCTCATCAGAATGGAGAGTCTGGGCTGGGCAGATCCCCAGGGATCTGTGCCTGGGCAGGGGGGCTGCTCCCAGTGCTGCCATAGGGTTGCGAGGCAGAGGTGTCACGGGGGCAGGAGAGGTGGGGAAGGAGTGGACTTAGATTTAGCAAGGGGAAAGATGGTGGTCAGAATGGACCTGAGCACACATGAGGGCCACTGCAGACGTAATTCACAGGAACTTTGCAAATGATTGGAGTCCTGCCCCGACGGCATGGCTAGGCTTGTTGCTCTCGATACTGAGGTGTTAATGTCGGGGAGATCTCATACGTAGCCATAGGCTGGGGATTTTGGGGGCACATTCCCACTGGCCTGCCGTCCGACTGCTTTCCTTCTAGCACTTAGGGCTCATTTATTCACTGAGCATGCTTCAAGTTACATGTTAGATGCATGGATGCATAGATGACGAGTCTACATGCCTCCCTTTTAAGTTATTCTTGAACTCCTGGGAGGGGATCTGTGTCCGTAAAAACCGGGCTTGGAAAGTGCTGGCAGAGTAGCTCCTAACACTGCCTGGGGCGGGGGATAAAGGCTTTCAAGAGGAGATTTGAGTTGGGTCTTAAAGGAAGGATAGGAGCTCAACAAGTTCCTGGGGTGGTGGTGGGGGTGGGGGGATAGGACCTACCCAGGAGCACAGTTTCATCTCAAGGGCAACCACAGTAACAAGCATGTATTGAAAATTCAGTAGGTGCCTGGCATTTTCCTAAACCCTTTACAGACATTATCTCCTTTCATCTCTCAGAATCCAGAGATTGGAAGGTGCTTATAAGTCAATGCTGAGTGAAAGTATGTTCAGGTATTGTCTCTCACTTTTGTCTTTTGAACATGGCTTCACCAAGGCATGACTTTTCCTGTTACCTGCATATAGCATGGCATTTTATACCTCTTGGCACCTACACATTTACACATCTGTGTTTTATCCATTACCGTCTAGCCCGCTCTGTTGGCGATGAACCACCCTCTCGATGGAATTTGTCAAGTATGAGTCTTTTCCCTGCGGTAAGACTCTGGGCTCCCTCCTTTGTTCCCCAGGACCCCAGCTCAGAGTCACACCCAAAGTAGGTTTGGGTTTTTTTGTTTTTTTGTTTTGTTTTGTTTTTAGGACTTCTTACCATTTTGTCAAATTAAAGTTTTTTTTTTTTTTTTTAAGGCATGGAACAAAAACTTCACATGTCTTACATGGCGGCCATGTGGTGTACATCCAGTGCCCAGTTTACAAACTCTAATATAGAACATATTTGAAAAGACTCCCAGCTAATCCACACTGAGAATATCTATGCGCTTTTAGGGGGATTTTTGGCATGGGTGTTTCTTTTCCGGAACAGGTGGTGAAGCTAAATTTGTTTGGTGTGCTTGACATACTTGGAGCCTGATATTAAAAGATTTCAGTGGCTGTAATGAACAGTTCTTCCCTTCCTTGTTTACAGGGGATTGGGACTTTTTCTGGGGTGTCGGGTTTCTGTTTTTGCTGGAGGGCTGGCTGGAAACCATTCTCAGCCCACATTCTTCCAGGGGGACAAACAGCTGGGCTGATTTGGTTTGGAAGCCTGTTCCTTGGCTGCGACATTTGGGTCAGAATCGATTTCCGTGATTCCTCTGGGTCCACAGACACAGAAGAAATTTCTATAATTTCTTCATGATCCCCGTATTCATGTATCCCCATTTCAGTATTACGGGGTGGCAGGGAAGGGGGTGGGGGTGCGTGCAGGCAGGGCATCAATATAAAAACATGGAAAGGTGCCTACTTGATGGATTTGAGCATCTTTCTGGTCTAAAAACCGGTCATTCAGCGTTTGTTTCAGCTAAAGCAAATGGATGCCTCCAGATCACCTTTGTGATGGACAGTGAGGCTTTCATCCTGTGGACAGTGAGGAGGAGTGCTGCTTGCTTAGGTCCTTGAAACAAGCCGGCCTCGGTTCTTTCAAAGTGTAGATTTTGGACTGACTACTCTCCAACGTCAGGCTCCAGGGTGCCCCTCTTGGAGCTAGAGCTGGGAAGTGTCGCTGACACCATGTTATCCCCGTGGGTTTTCACCGTGTTGCTTCCCACGGCAAACCTGAATCTGGCTCTTATCTGCAACTGTCAGCATTGTGCTTGCGTAGCTGCGGTTTGTGGAATGCCTCTTCATCCTTCTAGCTGTTTATTGGTTTTTCATTCAAGATCAGGGGGCCTGAGCTTTCGGTGGGGTGTGGCACAGGCTTGTTTTAGGCACTGGAGAGTGAAAATTCGTTTGCAGTTAGCCCTCTCTCGCCGCCAGCTTGACCTCCTTCCAATACACTCTCTCCTTTTGGTTTTTGCGGGCAAGACTGTATGGTCAGCAAGAAACTGGGCTTCAGATTCATACGGATTTGGGTTCAAATATTGGACTCTGGTATTTTATTCATGATGTGACCCGAATAATGAGTTACCAAACACATTTGGCTCTTGTAGCCAAGGACACAGCAAAGTGGCTTCAGTGGAATAGAAGCTTCTGTCTCTTTCACATAACAGAGTACCTGCTTTAGAATTGATGAGACGACTTTATGGTATCTAGTTTCTTGTCCTACAACCTTCTATTCTGTGGTCCAAGACAGTTGCTCCAACTCCCACTGCCGAATCTGCATCCCAGACCGTGGGAAGATTTGGTGGGTTATGAGCCTCAGAGTCAGAAAATGGACGCTGGAGCATCTAAGAGGGAAGGAGGTGGCTTCTGGAGTCCTAGGCGGGGGATCGTGGCCTTCAGCAGCCAGTGATGGACACTGACATTTGGTAGATGACAGTGCTAGAAGTCTCCTCCTTCTGGGTTGCTCTGATTTTTAGAGCAAATGAATTAGTTGAATCTGCGAGCTTGTTGTCAAATCTCCACCTCTTTCCAGAAGGCTTTCATCATTTCAGTGGGTTTTAGTTGCCATTCATTCTCACCGCAGAAGTTTTGCCTTTAACAATTAAAGATTGACTCTGAGAAACAAACTGAGGGTTCTGGGGGGGTGGGGGGATGGGTTAGCCTGGTGATGGGTATTAAAGGGGGCATGTTCTGCATGGAGCACTGGGTGTTATACGCAAACAATGAATCATGGGTCACTACATCAAAAACTAATGATGTAATGTATGGTGATTAACATAACATAATAAAATTAAAAAAAAAATCCAAAAAAAAAAAAAAGATTGATTCTCATTGGATGGCCTAGAATCACAAGCCAGACCGTGACATCAGGAGACAGGTTACCAACTGTTGTCTGGATCTGTGGTCTCAGGAAACCAGAACACGGCAGTGAGACCACAGAGGGTGGAAGCATCCTCCACAGCCGTGCCCACGTGGGAAGGGACAGTGGAGGGCCAAGGAAGGTCTCCCCAGCCCCTGAAAGGTATGGAAGCTGATGGCCTCTGAGGTTGCCCTGCCGCTGGCGGCCAGTTTTGCTTTGCCGAATTGTTTTCCAAACCTCACGTGGTGAGATAATGTGTGTTGTGATGACCGTTCTTTAAAAATGGAAATAGAAAACACCAGTGTGCATCCTAGACCGTCAGAGAAGTGCACGGTATTTACTTTAATTATATATCTCTATATACGTTTTTGTGCGCTGAGTCATGATGTAAATGTTTTTCTTATCGAGGGTCATGGTCAAAAAAAGTTGGAAAGCTTTTTCTCTAGCCTAAGATGTACCACATTATCACTGCAGAGCCTTTTTCCTGTGGTTTGTTTTACTTTTCCCTGATCCAGATAACACTGTGGTGATGGGGAGGGAGGCATTTCTGGGTTTTGTCATCTGTATCTGCCTCTTTCACAAGATGGGCTGATAGCACGCTAACGGCTGGATAGCACCATCAGCTGCAGTCCACAAATAATTGTTGAGCATGAATAGCATACAGACACTGTGCTGGGGGGTGTGGGAGACGCGTAAAACCCTTTGCTGCCCTCCTGGGACTCCTAGACTGGGGGTGGTGGCAACAGATAATTCAACCCCAAGATTGATCAAAGTAGAAAATATAATTAACCTTGACCTGATTGTCATGAATTCACTTTCACATTTTAGTGGAGGTAATTAGAACTTTAATTTAGGTAATTAAAATATTCTTCTTGCCAACATATCAGTTATTTGTATGAGATACTCCTTCAGTTTAAAAAGTTTTGAAATTTGGCATGGGCAGAGGTTTGGTAAGGTGGGTACTAACGCATTGCTGATGGGAATGCATGCCGGTATCGTCTTTTTGAAAAGCAACTGATGGACAATAATTGAGTTAAAAATACATTCTTTGCAGTAATTCCATTTCTAATTATCCATCTGTTAAAAGATCAGATTGGACAAAAATTAATACGTAAAGATGTTTGTTGCAGCTTTATTTTTTTAGAGTAAAAAATTAAAAACTAATGATTCATCAGTGAAATGTATGTAAGGGGTTACCACATATTGCTAAAGTCACATTTTCAAGAAATGTGTAAAGATACTGGTGTTTACATATATAAATGAAAAAAAGTAGGATCAAATACTAAATAAGCAATATGATCTCAATTCTGAAAACAAAAAAAAAACAGCTCTATTTGTGTCTAGGAAAAAACTAGAAAGAAACCCAGTGATTTATTAGGTGTTTAACCTCCACAAATTGTAGGATTTGGGTGATTTCTATTATCTTCTTTCAAAGTTTAATGTATTTTCTGCAATATGTGATTTTTTTTGCTTTATAATCAAAAAATACTATTTTACAAAAACTATAAAATCACATTAATGCTGACATGCTAAGTTGAGTGTATTAATTTACAAGAGCCTTCCAAGTACTATAACTCCCATCGTTTTGGATTTTGTGGATAGTCCTAGTATTTGCCTCCTCCCTTCGCTTTGCCATTGGGGGAGATGTTTGCTATGGTAAGAGAAAGGATTAGGACAGTCACTTATTTCCTTTCCTAAATTTAGCTTTTAAGAAGACTAGAATGTGAAATGTCTGGCCCCATTGGTAAATCTACTTACATTTCTTGGAGTCCACTGGACTTAGATGGCGAGACCAGGACTAACCAGAAGACCTTCACACTCTGTCATGGGACAAAAATGAGCACTTGGACTGAATTACAGATTATGTAATTCATCCATGTTACATATATAATTTTTTTGGGGGGGCAAACTCTCTAAAGACAAAATGGCAGCCGCTAACAATGATCAAGCACTTCTTTAGTGTTGATGCCCTAATGGTTCAACTAAATTCACTTGCATTATTTCACTTAATTCTCACAGTAACCCCGTTATGTAGTTCTTATTATTCCTGTTTTGTTTACAGGGCACCTGATATCTAAGGAGGCTAAGTAACTTGTCCAGAGTCCTTTCAATAGTAGGTGTCAGAGTCGGCCCTAGGCCCAAGGGGGGCCAGAGTCCAAGTTCTCAGGCTCTTTGCTGTTCAGCATTCTTGTGCGATCCCTCTCATGCCCACCGAGACCCACGGCAACCTTTGCGTGTGGGCTAGGTAATCATTTTTAAGAATTCCAATGTCAGAAGAGACTTTCTATCACGAGACTATTGCCATTATGACTAAATTATTCTGAATTGATTAGGAATGCCAGATGCCTTCAGGTTCATTCTATTAAAATTAGCTCTGCATATTTCTGCCCTACACTCAGTGAAACTCATGTTTTAATCTTGCAAATCCAGAAAGAAAAAAAAAAGGCAAAATCATATTGCCCGCAAAAATCTTCTAGGTTTAGTCAAAGCAAGTTATAATTTCTGTTGCTCCTGGGCTCATTAGTTCTTCCAGATGGTGCATGAAAACATGGCAGGAGCTGCAAATTGTGTGGAGGCTGAAATGTAAATCAAGAAATAAGTATTCATTGTAATTTGTATGACAAAGGGAAAGGCTATAAAGCGAAACAGTGCATTGCTCGATGAATTTCATCCCATTACTTTTGGGATCCCCCAGACACTATTTTTGGAAATGGACTTCCCTGATTTTGTCAAGGTCAATTGTCATTACGGTGTTTAGAGGAGTCCCCAGCATAGTTCAGATATATTTTAGGATATTGTAGCTACTTTTTTTTTTTTTTTTTTTTTGGCTCTTGATGATCTATGGGCTGTTTGTAGTTTTCCGAGAAGAGGGAAAGGGAGAGAGGAAAATGTTACCTTAACATTTTGAGGGTTATTTGGAAAGGAATAGGGGGTTAGTTGCAAGTGTCCCCAAGCCCACTGTGGTGGAAGTGATGGTGCCCTGTCCAGGATCCCGCCCCTCCCCTCCCGCCCCCCCTGCCCCAGGACAGAGGTGCTCATTCCACTGTTTTGCTGGGAGTTCTGATGGCTGGTAACTCTCAACGGAGGCCCTGAAGAGGTCTCCCTGGCCCATCAATCTCCCCCTCTACCCCTGCCTCAAGTCAGGACAACTCTGAGTGGCCACCCTGGTTCCTAAGTTCCTCACAGGGTTGGCTGAGGCCTTTGTTGCAACTGAATCACTGTTCCACTTTCTGCCCAATTTTTTTTTTTTTTTAAGATTTTATTTATTTATTTGACAGAGAGAGAGACAGCGAGAGAGGGAACACAAGCAGGGGGAGTGGGAGAGGGAGAAGCAGGCTTCCCGCCGAGCAGGGAGCCCGAAGCGGGGCTCGATCCCAGGACCCTGGGATCATGACCTTAGCCGAAGGCAGACGCTTAACCGACTGAGCCACCCAGGTGCCCCTCTGCCCAATTTTTCATAACAGTTTGGCCTCCGACATAAGCACCAACATGAGGAGGTAGAAAGGGCCCCAGACCAGGAATCAGGAGACCCAAAGCATAACGCAAGTTTGCTGCCACCAAGCATTAAGATCTTGGGACAAGTAATTTGTCTTTTCTGTTCCTTATTTTTCTTCTCTCTCAAGTGTAAATCTTGGCCTGGATCAGCATTCTTCCCTGTGGGATTTCCTCCAGTGGGTGTCCTTTGACTCTGAAATTTTACATGCAAGATCTATGCATTTTTTTCTGGCAAGAGGGGCTGTAACTTTCGTCCGCTTCTCAAAGGGCTTCACAGAAGTTTAAGAACCAAAGCATTAGGTGATTATCTAATCATCCCTGACTCTAGCTAAGAACCAATCCCTTTATGAATACAGTGGGTGAATTAAGATGGAAATTATTCAACCTCAGTGTTTCTGGGTAGAATCTGTAGCAAAGAGGAACCTTTGCCGACTTTGGCTCCGAGAGAGGAGGACTAAGTAAGTAGACAAATTTCAGTCAGGGGCGCCTGGGGTGGCTCAGTGGGTTAAGCGTCTGCCTTGGGTTCAGGTCATGATCCCAGGGCCCTGGGATCGAGTCCTGCATTGTTGTCGGGCTCCTTGCTCAGCGGAGAGCCTGCTTCTCCCCTCCCCCACCCCCCTCGTGCTCTCTCTCTTTCTCTATCCAGACACTCTGCGGAGCAGGGAGCCCGATGCGGGACTCGATCCCAGGACCCCAGGATCATGACCTGAGCCGAAGGCAGACGCTTAACTGACTGAGCCACCCAGGCGCCCTGGACAGTTTTATTTCTGCCTCTTTTCTTTGACAATTTGCCTAAGGGCCAATTTAAGCAGCATATCCCAGTCTCCTTCTAGCCTGTCAAGCTGGGTTAGAGATTCCTTGTCCCTGAATCTATAGCATCCTAAACCTCTGGTATCTTAGCCCTGCACATACTTTTTTTGTATGTGGAATCACGGTTTATCCACCCTGAATTTACTAGAGAATGCTCTGCCTGGAGCTTCGACGATACCTATGCCCTAGCCCTACCCTAGTTCAAGTCCATCCGATGCTTGGGTGGGGAATGGGGGGACTGTCCATCTGTCTACCTCTGTATCTCACTCTCCTTAATCTCTTCAAGTAAGTTTGAGATGCAGCTAGGCTTGAGAACCACTGAGTTATACCATTAATGTTCCATTTAGATCTAGCATTCTGTAATTCTAACCCAAGATTTGGTAGGGTTGGCTCCTCCTCTTTCTTCTGTTCTCCTTCCCTCTCTCTTTCTGGCCTTTAGAGAAGTCAAAATCTTAGTTCTATTAAAAAATCAGTGCAAAACAGCTTAGTTTTAATTCTAATTTACCTTAGGTGCTTTGGAACGAACTCAGTGACGCTGAGATGATGGGAGTTGTTCAAGAATGAGTTACTTTGTGTGTTGCCTCCTTATACTAGCTCAGCCCAGCCTCTGCTGGTCTGGGGCCCAGCTCTGGAGCTGTGCCTGTGGGCCCTTTCTAATTATGTCTCCACAGCACGGCCAGTCAGGCCTACAGTGAGCAGAGTCATTCAAGGCACTTCCTGTAATGTTTCAAACTGTTGCGTTGTTGACATTCAGTGCATGTGTTTGTCATTGACACATAGGCTCTCATTTCAGCTGGAAAGCCTTGCCTTTCATGTAGAAGCTGTTTAAAGGAAATGTTCCTACTTATCTCAAAGCCAGAGAGAGTGGATAGGAGGGAGGACTTTGTTTGCCCATATCTTCAAACACACTGCATTTTGGGGATGCCAACAGGACTGTTTTAATTTGCTCCCCACAAAGGCAGACTTCTGCTGCTTTTCCTGAGATCCTGGCAGAAGAGTGTTTGTCTTTAATGTCACCATACGAGAGAGTGCAGCTGTGTTTATGGTGGGAGTTACCTGTAATTTATGTTCTAACTTAAATGTTTAAGATTAGCTGTTTCCTTTCATTTAAAGACCTGAAATAGTTTTCTCTTTTTTCTTCTCTTTTCTTCCTTTCTCTTTTCTTTTCTTTTCTTTCTTAAGCTCAACACTCCTACAAATTTTTAACGACCAGGAAGGTGGTTAGAAGATCAGGACTTCTGTTCTCTGGTACCGAGTTGGAATTGTTAAAATGGTAGCATTTCAGAATGTAAACATATACTTAGTTTCCAATCTAGGAAAACATAAGCAAATGAGGCAAAGCTAACCAAACTGGCTATCTAAATGAGGGCAGGACTTTTCTTAGGAGGTTTATGAGACCCAAGCTGATCATATCCTAGGTCTCTCTTCTCACTTACTGTTTTGTTATGGGTCAGATCACAGTAAATCTTATTATCCTGAAAACTTGACTTCCAAGGATGTGAGGGGAAAGTGAGCTGGGTCAACACCACTCAGGTTTTGGGACTGGGAAGACGGGGGCAGTACGGGTGATTGTGGACTGATCGACTATAATGGAGCCCCGAAGTTCTGTTTTATAAGCATGAGCAGATTCCTCCCCTCATCCCACCCAGTGAAATATGTTTTTTTTCTCATCTGGGAACTAGAAAGGAAAACTAGTTCCTTCTCCAAATGCGAATGGAATGTGGAGCCCTTTGTTCATTTACCTTTTAGGACCTTTTCTCTAAAACTAACCTTCCATTGAAGAGTTTACCAGAGTCGCCAATGAAAATTAAAATGTAGCATCATTTTTACTCATCAATTCAGCAAGCATTTATTGAGTACCTGCTTTATGTGGGCATTGCGTAAGGAATAGAAAGATGAGGGTGGGCTACGTCGATACAAATACATTTAACAAATTATGATCAATGCTTTAATAAGTCATCTAGCTGCTGGTTAAATAGTCAGTTGCTGTTGGTTACAGAGATCCAAAAAGACAAAATACTTTGAGATCTAGATTTAGTGTGTTTGTGATAGTTTCTTGGTCTAGGAGTCTTGAGGCCATTTGACAAAAGTCAAAGAGGTTAATCTGGCCTGACTCCTTTTTGTTAACCTATTCACAATAGTGATGCTATTTTCTTTTCAAGATTTTATTTATTAGAGAGAGTGTGTGAGCAGGGGGAGGGGCAGAGGAGAGGGAGAGGAGAATCTCAAGCAGACTCCTCGGTGAGTGCAGAGCTCCACTCGGGACTGGATCTCACCACCCTGAGATCATGACCTGAGCCAGAACCAAGAGCCAGATGCTTAACTGCCTGAGCCACCCAGGTGCCCCGTGATGCTATTTTCTTTAATAAAATTTTCCAAATTCTCAGTGATAGTCAATTCTAGAATTTTCCTGGCACTGATTGTCGATTTCACTGCTTTGTACTTCTTAAAATTTTTTCTGAATATTGTTTGATCATTTATATTTTTCCAACTTTCCTCTATAGGCAGCACTGTCCATAGGGAATGGAGAGTCAGTAATTACTATTTTATAACGAAGCCATCAGCAGTATGGGGACTCACAGCCCTGCTTTAGCCTGGTCAAAGTCAATAGGACCATTGGGTTTCTGAGCATGCACAGAAGTGCACTTTGTCCACACGCTCCACACGAAAAAGTTCCAGAATTGCTAGACAAGTTCCCCTTGGCCACTTAGCTCCAACCACAGTGCCTTTCTAGGTTCTAGAAGCTTATTCTGAATTTGTTTCAAAGTTATTATAAAGATCTCTTACACAACTTTTTGATAAGTCTAAAATTATTTCAAAATAAAAAGTTCAAAATTTATTCAACTACTCACTGTTGGACATTTAGGTTGTTTCTAAATATTTTTTAAAAAATAACTTTAGTGAATATCTTTGTCATGAATTTTTGTGTATATCCCTGTTAATTTCCTTATAATACATTCCTAGAAGTGAAAATGTTGGTTCCCAGTGTATGCATATTTTGATGCCTATTAAATTATTCTGTGAAGTTTCCCTTAATATGACCATTAGCTATTATAATTCTTAAAGTATTTTTCAATTTGATAGAAAACAATGGTACTTCACTGTTTTAATTTACATTTCTTCTGGTACTGAGGTGAATCCTAATCTTATGTTTATTACACATTTGTACTTTTTTTTGTGTGTGTAAAGGACCTGTTCATGACTTCTACATGTTTTACTTTTGGTAGTATTCCCATTTATCATAGTGATTTGTATGAAGTCATTGATGTAGTTCCAACTTGTGCCCTAATGTGGAGAATGTCTTTCAGTTGACAACCTTGGAGATTTTATGTTTGATATGTTAAGAGAGTGTGAGACTTTTGTCTTTAAAAACAAAAAATAAACATCTTCTCTTCAAGAATTGAAAGAATAACAATATATGAGCAACAGCACCCAAGTAACATCCAAAATTGACTTTCTCCACTGGTCATCACACTTTATGCTTAGATTTTGCTGAAGCACTTCACCCTTTTTGATCAGAAGGAGAGTTTCTGGTCCATACTGGTCTCTCAAGGAGTGACAGAGCATGAGAATGAAACATACAATCTATAATCTCCCAGCTCATGTCTCCTTTAGTGCAAAATCCAACACAGTACTCTTCTCTTTTGCCAAGCACCACCCCCCCTTCTTTCACCTGTGGTTTTCTGGGAATTCAAATAAGACCTGTCATCTTGCTTCCTATCAGTCCTCCTCATGGATGGATACTTCCTGTGGTTCAGGCCTCTTTTTATCCCTGAATCTGTTCTCTTTTTTAGAGAGAGAGCGAGCGCACGCACGTGCATGAGTTTGGGGGGTGGGTGGGGGTGGGGTTGGGGAGGGCAGAGGGAGAGGGAGAGAGAGAATCTTAAACAGGCTCCACACCCAGCACGGAACCCAACTTGGGGCTTGATCTCACAAACCTGAGATCATGAGCTGAGGCAAAACCAAGAGTCAGACGTTTAACTGACTGAGCCACCCAGGCGCCCCTCCCTGAATCTTTTCTTTAAGAACTCTGTCGTTTTCCTCGCCTTCAGTTAGTTTTTCCAGAAAGTCTCCTCTGCTCCTAGCCTGACTTATCCTCTTAGAAAGTTCCCACATATTCTTAGGACTTAAACTAAAGGCTCAACTGGAGGCATGATGAGAGGTGATTTGATTGTCAGGGGGCACACGGGTATGGTACTCATAAGTTTAAAGTCCCTTATAAATAGAAGTGTGACTTACAGCCCATAGTTAAGCAGCTGATTTTGTTATTTTTGATGTTTCTATCATACTCTAGCTATAATCTATTTTTTCCTGTGAGAAGTTGGAGGACATGTTTCCTGACTCCCATCCCTTTCAGTGTGAATTCTTCTCTTGCTTCCTGGGCAGGTCCCCAGTCTCTAGTGGGCTTCTAGAACATTGTGTACGTGTCTCTCTTAAAATACTCCCTTGTTGCCTTGACGGTTCTCCCTTTATACGTTTCTGCCCCACCTATTATAACATAAACCTTGTCAGAGCTTATCCTGTGTCATTTTTATGTTTTCCTCAACCCAAACGGTGCTTGATAAATGGAATGTCTTTTTTTTTTTTTAAAGGTTTTATTTATTTGACAGAGAGAAAGACAGCCAGAGAGGGAACACAAGCAGGGGGAGCAGGAGAGGGAGAAGCAGGCTTCCCAAGGAGCAGGGAGCCCATGCGGGTCTCGATCCCAAGACCCTGGGATCATGAGCTGAGCTGAAGGCAGACGCTTAACGACTGTGCCACCCAGGCGCCCCTGGAATGTCTTTGATAAAAGTTTAGCATTGTTAGCAATATGTCCATCTTTGTAGAAATTATATTTGTAGCGTGTAGCAATTGAGAAGTGTGGATTTTATTTTATATCCAATAGTTAACCACGTAATACATATATATATTATAAACTAGGAAATGCTGTTAAATAAAAAGAAAAGGAAAGTCTTCTGTAATCATACTGTCTAGAGATTACTACTGTTAATGTTTGGTCATCTATCCCCCCCAGAATTTGAAGAAGAAGAAGGGAGGAGAAGGAAGAAGGAGAAGGTGAAGGAAGAGGGAGGAAGAGGAGGAGAAGGAGAAGATTTATTGAGTATTTACTGTGTGCTAAGTATTACATAGATTTTCTCACTCAGGCCACCTGTTAACCATATGTGATAGGTCACCTACTGTTTTCTGCATTTCAGAATGGAAGATGCAAAGGCTTAGGGAGGTTAAAGAACTTGCTCAAGATCACGTGACTGACAAATAGCTTAGTCTGGATTTGAACTCCCACGGTGTGAGCCTAAGCAAACGTGAGTCAAAACAGCATATTGATCAAAGTGCACATCTCTAGAGCTGAACTTCCTGGGTTTAAATCTCCGTTCCTTCACTAACAAGCTGTGTGATTTTAGGCAAGCTAATTAATCTCTCATCAATTCCCATTCTCTCATTTTAAAAATGGAGTTAAGATGATATTAGCCCTAAACTTGGCACAAAGTTGGAATGAGGATAAGAGAAAATAATTTATGTGACGTATTTATAGCACGGCTACCTATAGTAAAATTTGAATAATTTTTTTTGTAACCAAAACTTTAAGTCCAAGTATTCTCACAAATAATTAACTCTTATATTGCTATAAATTAAATAAAAATTACCACGCTGTAACCCTCTTTGTTATCTGCCTACTTCACTTACTATACTATGAATGTCATTTTAGTTAATAGTACCACGTCATTCATAGGACCATACAGTATTCTACTCTTTGAATACACTGTAATCTATGTAACCAGTTTCCTGTTCCTCTAGGATGGGAACTTCATGAGATGGGGACTGTTCCAAGTTCAGTCCTGGAAGGTGCACAAGGTAGGTGCTCAATAAATATTTATTGAGTGAATGAATGAATATTATTGAAGTTGCTTTCAATTTTTCACTGTTAATAATATTAAAAAATTCTTTACTTCTAGGAGCTTTTGATGTTTCAATATTTTCTTGTGTAGTAATACACAACCTTCCAGTCATTGCTTAAGAATCAAAATGTAATTCCTACACTGATGTAGAAACATGTTGTGTCTAAGGGTACCCATTTGGTTTAAGAGAAAAAATGCTGCGGAAGTAAAGATGCATGGTTATGTTTAAAATAATAACTTTAAAAAGTCTCTTTCATGAGATGGTTTTCAAAGAGTGTTTACCATGTGGGTAAATTTTAACAAAAATTGCTCCAATTAGCTCCAAGTACAATGACATGCATAATGCTTTGATTACACATATGAAATTCATTTAGTCAAGAGACTTTGAGTAGGAAAAATGCAACTTTGTAAGAAAAAAAATCCCCATTACTATAATGATAAAATAACACCCCCTCCAAGATCTAATCACGTACACATTTAGAAGAAAGCGTTTTATATCCTCTATAACAGTAACATCTGGTGACTCTCGGACTGTTCCAAAGCAGCTCTACTCTGCTTTCACAATTCCATTTTGTGTTATACAAATCAGTAAAGTTGCCTGCAGAGATTTAGGGAACTTGGAAAAATTTCAATCTCACTTAAAAGATGTGCTACTATTTCTCAATACCTTGAGCTTGGGTGGAGTGTAGTAATGAGCCAGATGAATGAGGCAAGGAGAGCCACTTCACGGATTGTTATGATGTAGTTAACACCTTGGAGAATTTCTTCGAGGAGGTGATGAGACTGGCCAACAGAACTTACTGAGTAGAAGGAAAATAAATAGACTCTGACTAGCTTGAGGAACAGAGGTAGCAAAGGGAGGAAATCTAGAATCCAGCCCAGGGTGTACTCTTGGTGGAGAATGCTTCGTAATTATGTTTTTTGATGGCTTGAACTTAATTTTATTTCTTGGCATTGAACTGAAGTGTAAACCATGCAGTCTAGTTTGCTTCCTCAGATAGTATTCAAGTTGCTTCAGACTTGGTCAGTTTGTCGTTCATTTTGATTTTGTTCAGTGTGAAAGTGATGGTCTCTAGCTCCCTGCAAGCTCCCTGAATCATAGTTTGTCCGAACAGCTACTGTCATATCAGTTGGAGCCAAGACTCTGAAAACTTAATAAGAGACATTGGAGACCTGTGAACAATGGCTAAGCAGTTAACTAGCCATTGTAGAAGGAAGTAATCCAATGATATTTTGGCCTAAAGTTCACTTACACCTAACCGAATAGCAGAGTGTGAAGGGAAAATAATCTTACTAGGGTTTCCTTCCCTCAGCTTTGCTTTTTATTTGTTTGCTTCTCAGTTTTTCCTCCTGTTCTCTCCTTCTGATACTTTCTCTTTTTTTCTCCCCTTTAAACATGTTTCTCCTTAAAAAAATAAAAAAAAATAAACATGTTTCTCCTTTATTCTTATATTCTCCTTCCTCCCTCCTCCCCGCTGCTGCCCCCTTGCCTCTCTCTCATTATTTCCCCTTTCTTCACCCACCCCTCCACCAATTTTTTAAGTGCCCATGGAGCTAAATTAGTGAAATAGTTTTATTGTTTGAAATTTTTAAAATAGTTTGAGGATAACGTTTATTTTTCCAAGGAAAAAATTATGCTCGACTTTTTCTGTTTTGTTTTTGTATTTTAGAAAGAGTGCATGAGTGGAGTGGGAGTGGGGGTGGGTGGGGACGGGGGCAGGGGAGGGGCAGAAGGAGAGGGAGACAGAGAATCTCAAGGTTCCATGCTCAGCGCAGAGCCTGACACAGGGCTCGATCTCATGACCCTGAGAATATGACCTGGTTGAGCTGGAGGCTCAACCAACTGAGCCACCCAGGCACCCTTCACTTTTTCTGATCTTAGTTTTATTACCTAATTTAAAGCACTTGAATAAAGTCAAGCACAGAAATATCAGTACATTAAATCTTAGCAATTAGTATACTCTTGATTCCCTTTGGATCAGTTGACCTTGAAAGAAAAAAGATTTCCTGTGTTTTCTCTGAACAACTTAAGATGGATGGTTGCTGTTACCCTTATAAGTGCTCTTAAAGATGGGAGTATCCACCCATTTCCCAGTTCCCTATTTCAGTGGGTCATGATCAACTTGTCTACCCCCATTTTTTTTTTTCAGTGCACTTTACGCTCATATTCTTTTGTTTGAGCCTTAGTGGAAAGAACAAATGGACAATGTCCTCCTTAAAGTAATGGTTCAAGTTCTAAAAAATGGCTCTTAGGCCACCTTTGAAGGTGGACCAAAAATCCAAAGGTGGACCTATTTTTATAGCGTAGTTTGTGGACAGAACTTGGGCTTTGGAGCCTGACACTTGGGTCCCTGGGCAAGGCATTTACACCCTCTCAGCATCTGATTCCTCCGTTATTAGAAAACATTCAGAGGACTGTTGTGAGAATTAAAAGAATTTAAACCGGCAGAAGACAGCATAGTGCCCCCATGTGGAGAGATTCTGATAAATGGCAGCATAAACCCTAGGAACCCCCCTGTAAAAGGTTCTTTCCATAGGAATGCTACTGATTCCCTTTCCTACCTCTCCATGACCCATAAATAATGAATGTGATCTGGGAATATTAAAATCGGAGTGATCAAAGAGCATTAGGTATTGAGAGAAAGGGAGAAACAGACAGTTGGCCTACTTACCTTGTGCCTCTTTGGTAGCTGTGTGACTAAACTTGGAGCTTCCTAATGTAGAGGTAGGAGAAATAGTGGACCTATCATTTGCTGAATTAACTTTTTTCAAACACATTGTGGAAGAGGGCCTGCCCCTCCTCCACCCCCCATAGGCATTGCACAAGTATCTGGTTGGTGGGGAAGCCGAGCAAATGTGATAAACTCTCTCACTCAAATGTAAGAGTTACACAAGACAATGTCTTGTGTGTTTATATGTTTGTGTGTGTGGACATGTGTTTGTCGGAAGATAATCGAATCAAATCCTTCTCTTAGCCATACTTGAAATGCTTCTAAGACTTAAAAAAAAAAAAATCTCAGTTACATGTTCTTGGGTACTTTCTCCAAATTAACCTTAAAATGCTGAGACCAAAATCAATCCAGTCAGGAAAATGTTATTATGAAAATTTATATTGGCCACGCTCTGAAGGTTTCAATAGCTCTTAATTGCAGGTCAGTGTTCACTGTGAGCTGGGTTGCCAACAGTTTCATGGTGACATCATGAGTAGTTAAAGTGGTCAGGCTTGCAAGTGATTTACTTTCTAACCAAATAAATGAGAATGAATTCAAAAATTTCTCTACAGTGACATCACTTTTACTTGCTTTTATTATGCTTCCCTGGGTAAAGAATGGAGAGTGGCATTATGGCTGGCAGGTTGGAATTTTCCCTGTCCAAGATGTGAACATTATTGGTCACGACTCTTGTGAACAGTTTATATGAAGATAAAACTGGCAGAAAATGGGATGCATTGGGCCAGCATTGATGCTGAAGTAGAACCCTAATGCTTTATTAATGCAACATTTTGTTTATTGAAATTCATCCTTCTCAGAAATGCCTATGGATACAGGGTCTTGATGAGTGATAGAGTAAGAAAATGGATCTTGGGGCGCCTGGGTGGCTCAGTTGGTTAAGCGACTGCCTTCGGCTCAGGTCATGATCCTGGAGTCCCAGGATCGAGTCCCGCATCGGGCTCCCTGCTCTGCAGGGAGTCTGCTTCTCCCTCTGACCCTCCCCCCTCTCCTGCTCTCTCTCTCTCATTCTCTCTCTCAAATAAAAAAAAAAAAGAAAATGGATCTTTAAGGGGATCTGTATATGGTATAGTATAAGATCTGGTGCTATCAAGACAATAAGGAGAGATGGAAGTTAGACACCAAAGGGGTTGCAGATTAAAGGTATGGACAGCTAGTCTTTAAGGAAACCAAGAGAATGAAGAATAGCCACCTTGCCTCTTGGGTGGTCATAGAAGAAGATGACACTTACTTCTCAGAATCTGAAATGGTATAAGAAACTCTGAGTTTGAGGGATTTTCTTCAGACCACAGACCTTAAAGATGTGATGAGCTAGGCTGTGGGAAGGGTCTGAGTCCATTCACTGGAGTTTCCTTTTCTTCACAGTTTCAGGAGAGAAAGGAGGAATAGGTAAGAGAATGGGATAGTGAGAGGAAATCATAGGAGAGACAGTCTTCCATAGGTGTCCTGTATTTCTACACCTCTTGCTGAGTAGACCAAGAAAGTAAGGCCAAGATCACTTGATACCCAGGCCATTTCTCAGGGCTGTATTTGCAGTGAGCAGCCTTGAGGGGTGAAGTAATGTCTGCTTCTGGGACAAAGTGGAGGCTTGCTTCCAATGGAATGGTGAGTTCCCCAAGCTCCATGTTCCTCACCAATAGTTCCCCCACTGTGTGCAGGCATCCCTCAGGGTCCTCTGTTCCTCTGTGGGATTTGGAGGGCAAGTGACCAATGCCAAATACTAATGCTCATACTGCATGTTTTGCCATGAGTAAAGTCCTTTGTCTCTAACCCAGAGATCTTGTGTCTTCTGTCAGCATCCATGAAATAGTAATGAGCTAATTTACTAGTTAGTAGCTAGGTTAAAATCAAACCTCAGACCTAAAGGAAAGGGATACAATTATTTACAGAAATGTTTAGAAAGAACACGAGTCTTCACCAATGCATTTTCTTTTCCTCTGTCCCTCATGAAGTTGTTCGGTCCTCTTTAAACACCATTCATAAACTCTGAGGTTCTTGGCAATGCTATAGATAGAATTCTTGGACTTCTTAACTTTGACCTCTAAAATCAGTGAACTTCCTGAATTCTTCTGAGGCACATGAAAGACTTGATGAGAGTGCTGATGTGTTTGATACCAGACTGATGGGGTCTTGGAGGTGGTCCAGCCATTCTTGCCTTTAGGCTATACTTAAATCAGGCTGCTTTTCAAATATCTCCACAGAATGAGTGAGTTTAGCTACATTCCCTCTGGAGCCTATTTCATTTTTTCCCTTTTAGGACATTTCTCTCTGCTTTAGAATTTAAATAGAAAAAAGAGAATGAAATCTTATCATTTAAAAATTTTCCTTTTGTGGGTTAGAAATGGATCATACCCTGAGAGAAAAAAAATCTTGAAGTTCACTGTCATTGTCTTTCCTCAAGGCTGAATGGTGTTCCAATTTTCTTTAAAATATTTCACTGTGAATCTCATTCCTATAACTATTTTCTGCTGGTTTCCTTGGGGAAAGTTGGGAAAGAACTTTACTTGTATGTTCTCAAGGTCTTTTGACCTTGCTATACCTTACATTTTCTTTCTGCCAGAGACATTTTTCTTTTTTAAAGGTTTTATTTATTTATTTGACAGAGAGAGAGACAGCGAGAGCAGGAACACAAGCAGCAGGAGTGGGAGAGGGAGAAGCAGGCTTCCCGCCGAGCAGGGAGCCCGATGCGGGGCTCAATCCTAGGACCCCCGGATCATGACCTGAGCCGAAGGCAGACGCTTAATGACTGAGCCACCCAGGCGCCCTCTTGCCAGGGACTTCTATGAGTACCATTTTCTAGGGGTTGTATTAAGCCAATTCCTCAGTTGGGTCATTGGGATGATTAAGTTCTAAGACTACTTCCAGTATAAGGTTTTGAGTTTGTATTATTTGAGGATCACATATCCCCATTGTGTGTACACCTCTGTAGAATATCATCACCCTCTACCCATTCTATCCAAAAGTGCTCTAGATCGCATGACCAATTTGCCATGATTTGTCTAAAAGACATGTTCTTCCAAGGGTGAGCTTCAGCAAGAGACCCCGCCATTTCCACAAGCTTCCCTTGCAGATATGGCTTGTCTTGTGTTTCAGTGTTTAGTAATAGTAATAGTGTCATTACTATTGATATTGTTATCTTACAGTTAAGAAAAACAGGTCTTTATTTTAAAGGTCAAACGGCACGTATGTACAGTGGCCCATGTATTAACATAGTCTGACAGAGAAGTACTGTAACTGGTTTTCCTTTTGACTTTCTCAGCCATTTACTTCTCAGTCAACAAATGTTTATTTGAGACTTAGCTGGTGCAAACAGCTGAGATTTAATTATCTGATCGAGTACAGTAACTGATTGTGTAGCTGTTTGCCATCGATTCTTTCTTTTTTTCCTTTAATTCCTTAGTGATAACTTCTGTGGTATAGGATTTCTTGGGTTAGGATGGAGTTAACGTGAATAATTGGGCAAGTGTGTCCTTTGAGACAGTCTTGAGAGAAGATCATTAAAACTCTGCTCAATTATGTACTTTTTTTTTTTTAAGATTTTATTTATTTTTTGACAGAGAGAGACAACGAGAGAGGGAACATAAGCAGGGGGAGTGGGAGAGGGAGAGGGAGAAGCAGGCTTCCTGCCGAGCAGGGAACCCGATGCGGGGCTCGATCCCAGGACCCTGGGATCACGACCTGAGCTGGAGGCAGACGTTTAATGACCTAGCCACCCAGGCACCCCTCAATTATGTACTTAAGCAGTGAGGTTTTTCTTTTTTTTTTCCTATGAATTTTATTTCTGCTCTTAGAAGCCTTACTTTGACTTGTACTGTAATCAACAGTTTTAAGTGTCCTAGCTGTCAATCTGCCGACCATTAAAACCTTATATTTTTGCCTGTGAATCATATTTAGCCAAACTTTAATAGCTTAAGCAGAGTCAGAAATATGATGTTGTAGAATGACTTTTATTTATGTGCAAAGATATTTACCAATGACGATTGTCACTTTCTTCCTCTGGTTCATATTCATTTTCTGATTGTTCTGTTGTTAATACCTATAAACCTGGTGCAGGATCTATTGCTTAGAGTGAGGGTTTTTAATTGTTGAAAGGGCTAATGCATCCCAATAGGGCTTACTGTGATCTTGCCATATTTTGAAAAACCCAGTATCATGGATGTTAATATTGGAGTGTGTGGAAAAAACCTCATTCTTGTTGGTATTTTAAATCCTCTTGGCCTCCTTGGCCACTGTTGAAAAAGATGGCCAGATGTGGGGGGGCTTTGACCAGATTCATGCAGGTACATTCTGACTGCCCCTCACCCAGGCTCTGGGGCATGTGCCTCTTACTCCCCAACCCACAGATTCTCCGACACTGCAGGCTGGGACACCTGTGGAAACCCCGCTGGCATTCATGTATATGTAAGGTGTTGGGTGAGGGAGTCATTGCCCCTAGGAATGTGACCCATGGTTGATCCAGTTGGGCATGCCAACCTTCTTTTTTTCCAAGTAGGTAGATATTATTCATTTATTTAATTTTAGTGAAGTGTGGTTGACATACAATATTGCATTATTTTCAGATGTACAGCATAGTGATTCAACAAGTCTGTTATGCTGTGCCCATCACAGCTGTAGCTACCATCTGTTACCACAGTGATAAACAATAGTATTGACCATATATCCTCTGCTGTGCCTTTTATCCCCATGACTTACTCGTTCTACAACTGGAAGCCTGTATCTCCCACTCCCCTTCACTCGTTTTTCCCATCCCCCCGCCGATAACCATCAGTTTGTTCTCTGTATTTATACGTCTGTTTCTGCTTTTTGTTTGTTTTGTTTTTTAGATTCCTCATATAACTGAAATCATAGGGTATCTGTCCTTCTCTGACTTAGTTTCACTTAGCATTATACCCTCTAGGTCCATCCATGTTGTCGCAAATGGCAAGATCTCATTCTTTTTTATGGCTGAATAATATTCCTCTGTGTGTGTGTGTGTGTGTGTGTGTGTGTGTGTGTGTATAATATATCTTCTTTATCCATTCATCTATGAAGGGACACTTGAGTTTCTTCCATATATTGGCTATTATAAATATTGCTGCAGTAAACATAACAATTATGTATCTTTTTAAATTAGTGTTTTAATTTTCTTTGGGTAAATACCCAGTAGTTAAATTACTGGGTCATATGATATTTCTGTTTTTAATTTTTTGAAGAACCTCCATACTGGTTTCCATAGTGGTTGCACTGGTTTACGTTTCCACCAGTCATGCATTCAGGTTGCTTTTTCTCAATATCCTATGTTTTCTTCTAGGAGTTTTATGGCTTTGTGTCTTATCTTAGGTCTTTATTTTGAGTTTATTTTTGTGTATGATATAAGAGATTGGTCCAGTTTTGTTCTTTTGCATGTAGCTGTCCAGTTTTCCCAGCACCGTTTATTGAAGAGACTGTCTTTTTGCTGTTGCATAGTCTTGCCTCTTTTGTCAGAGACTAATTGACCATAGAACTTTGATCCTTGAAGGTATGGTACAGAGATGCCAAGATGGCCAGTGATTATTTAAGTGGTGGTGGATGTAGGAGTCCAGTGGCGTAATGATGAGTGTCCAGTGTCCGCTCCCCCAATGGCAGAGTCCAAAAGCATTCCCATGAAATGATTTTGACTTTCATTTGGCTACTCCCTTGGTTTCTGACCATTTTTTCGGTTTTGTTTTTTAATCTCCATGTTCTGTGAGCTATCCAATAGCTTTCTAGTAAATCACTTTTCTGCTTAGGTAGTTCCTACTGTTTGCAACCATGAGCTCTAACTTTGTAAAATGAGAGTTTGGCTAAAAATGACCTCTATAAGATTATCTCATCTTCTTTACTGCTCTATTATTATGTTGCTTCTGTTTCATCAGTGTGTGGGCTGTTGTGAAGTTTTTTTTTTTAATTTTTAAAAAAGATTTTATTTATTTGTTCATGAGAGAGAGAGAGAGAGAGAGAGAGGAGGCAGAGGGAGAAGCAGGCTCCCAAGGAACAGGGAGCCCGATGCGGGACTTGATCCCAGGACCCTGGGATCATGACCTGAGCCCAAGGCAGACGCTTAACCATCTGAGCCACCCAGGCATCCCTGTTGTGAAGTTTTTATTTTCCTTAAATAAAAGCAATGCATGATATTAAGCTTAAGTTGCTAGTTTTTCTCGGGGTTGTCTTTTGAGAAGATGAGTGTAAAGATCAGAGAACTAAGTATCAGTGTGATTCTTAATAGCCCTGAGGCTATTTTATGAGTGTTTTAAATTAATTTTATGAACTAAAACTCAACTGGGTGATTTATTATAAAGTTAATGGAATGCCTTTCTTTCTGTCCCTCCCTGTTATGGGTATTAATAATCACCAAGGCAAAATAAAAAAATTTCCACATATGAACAGGAAAAAGGGAAGGTTTGTTGCTGTCGTTGTTGTTATATACTATTAACTCTGCTCAACGTGTGGTGACTGAAGGGTCTGATGTTTGCTGGTCTTTCTCAGTCTTGAAGACAGCAGGAAGGATCTGGAATGGATCTAGATTGGTCTAATTAAGACAGGAGAGAGAGGGCGCCTGGGTGGCTCAGTCGGTTAAGCGACTGCCTTCGGCTCAGGTCATGATCCTGGAGTCCCGGGATCGAGTCCTGCATCGGGCTCCCTGCTCAGTGGGGAGCCTGCTTCTCCCTCTGACCCTCCCCCCTCTCATGTGCTCTCTCTCTCAAATAAATAATAAAAATCTTAAAAAAAAAAAAAAAAAGACAGGAGAGAGATACAGGGAGGCCCAGATGAAAGAGCCACAGTTAAGTGCTACAGCCTGAGGAGGCCTCAAGTCTACATGGGGAAGGGTAGAAAGGCAGAGGGATGGTAGCTCAGGAGGAATTTTTGGGAAATGGAGATGTGTAATGGGGAGTTTTGGAGAGAAATACTTTGTGTGCCATAGAAACCATCTCCTTCTCCCCCGAGATATCACAAAATCCATATTGCTTACTGATACCCCTGGGGTAGCTCGTCTCTTCATTATGGAGGAGGTGAAGTGTAGGGCGAAAATAGAGACAGCGTGTAAAGGCAGTCAACACTTGGGTTCTAGAAATCATTTTTGTAAAATCCCTTAAATACCATTTCTTACTGTCCTAAACTGGGGCTCAGTTGGAGACATAGTCAGATTCATGCCCAAAGGCTCTTTTCTTATGTTAGATCTATTTTCACACAGATTTGGCCTCTTTTTCACACAGACATGGAGGACTAGCATTTCCTGAGATCTACTGTGCACCGGTCACTAAGACAATTGCATACCGGGGAGGGGGAGTGGCACAGTGGGAGTCGCCTGCTCCCAGCGAGAGACGCATTCAGTAACCAGGTTCATTTAGAATCCTCTGTGGATTGGAATAACAAGAAGCAAGTCAACTTTTAGTGGGTTTTATTATTGTTTTTAAATTCTCTTACCTGCACCTGGGTGAACAGCTCCTCTCCATAGCAAGCCTGGTATGCCACTGCTTTGAGGTTTTCCTATATTATCTGTTTCACCACTTAGAATAACCCTATAAGGATTCTAGATGAGCCTTGAAGGACACTCAAGGCTCACCCAAGGACATTGCTGGACAAGAGCGGAGTCGGTATTTCAACCCAGCACATTCGGTGTGCAAACCTCTGCTGTCCCCACTACATGTCCTGCCTCCTCAAAGCAGCCTGGAAAATCCATCAGAATGTGGGTTTTTTGTTTTTCCTCTTCTAGGATTTGGCAGATTACCTCTGCCCTCTCTTCAGCTTCTCCCCTCATGGGGGGTAGAGTCCCACTTTGGGCAATGGGTAGTACCTCTTCTGTCCCTAGTGACACAAATACTTTGGTTGTCTTGAGTCTCTGAAGCTCTTACAATTTTAGCTTTGTGAAGAGACCCATATACAAGCATTGACTAAATTCAGACCTACAGGACGGTACAGCTGTCTTACTTCCCTAATGTGTTTGGCTCATCCTCAAGAAATAAACATAAATAGCCTTGCTGTAGCTGCTTTGTGATTAAAGGCAAGTCTCTTGCATGAAAAAGTTTCTCTCTTAAAAAGTAGCTTAAAGTGATCTAATTATCATGATGAGGTATCAAAACTAATTTACTCTTAATTAAAGTGTGCCCTTTTTATATGCCCATAGTAAAAGGATGTGAGCACAAGAGCAGTAAATTAGGAGTTCAAAGCAGCTGAGAATGTTTGCTTTGGACCGAATGAAAGATTAAGCAGCTATAGAAAAATCCTTCTTGACTGCTTTTGAGTTGCAACATTCTTTCTCCCTATCCCCCCATTTTTAGCCCCCTGTCTTCAATTCTGAATATCTGTTGTTAAAATATATTTACCAAAGGTAGATTAATTTCCCCTTGCTGTTTTCATGGTTAAAAGATTTATCTTGCTTATAAATTAACACTAAAAACATTTTTGACACAAGTCTAAATAAGACAAACGTATGGATTAGATTTGTTTTGAAATAAACATGGCTTTAAGGCTTGTCTCTGGTAGTGGTAGCCCAGGGAGGGAGAGAGAAAAAGGCATTTTGGCCTTTTGTAAGATCCAAACACTTAGTATTTTTAGGTCAGTCACCCCCAGCAGTACAGATGTCCTCATTCTTTGAACAATACCCCCATTCAACTGGAATCCTACAAATGTTGTGAGTTTGGGGTGAGGGGAGCTGGTGAAAACCTTCCTGTTTGTGTTCCGTCTCCCTCCCACTCTCTGGCCCCCTATTTTAGGATGTAAGTTGACTATGGGCTATCATCCTCTTAATCTAAATTTTTTGCCAATTAAATTCTGCTGCCCTTAGTTTCATTTTTGTCCAAGTTTGGGCCATAGACCACCTGCATCAGAACGAGCCAAAGTGCTTGTTAGAAATGCAGAGTCTCAGGGGCACCTGGGTCATGCAGTTGGTTAAGCATCCGACTCTTGATTTCGGCTCAGGTCGTGATCTCCTTGTAGTGAGATCGAGCCCAGAGTCAGGCTCTGCGCTCAGTGCGCCCCGTGCGGAGTCTGCTTGAGATTCTTTCTCCCTTTCCCTCTGCCCCTCCCACTTGTGCGATCTCTCTAAAATCTTAGAAAAGAAAAGAAAAGAAATGCAGAGTCCCAGGTTCCACACCGGTCCTTATGAATGTATATCCTCATGGGTAGAGCTCAGGGATCTGTACTTTAATGAGATTCCAAAGCACACCGAAGTTTGAGGTCTTTTGTAATCAGTACTAGCTAAAGGTTTAGCCATGTTAAACTGTTATTATGATATTCCAGAACTAGATTTAGGTAATAGTAATTTAACCACTGTTTGAATTTTCAGTTCCACTAGGATTTATTGATTCCCCTACAGTGGTGCCAGGCTTTTTCATATTCATTCTTTCACATACCAGTAAATTTTCTGGTGAAGGAAGTGTTTTATCCCACAGTGAAGATGAAGGAATGGAGACTCCCACATAGTAGGTGACTTGTCCACCCAAGCTTCTACAACTAGTTAGTGGTGAAACTAGGATTTGGATCAGGTTTCTAACTCCAGAACCCAGTCTCTTCCATTCCTACTAAAGCTCTTCTTTTGCCGAATTCCGGGTCTTTCTGGAGCTTCTGCTATGGGCCAGGCCCTGTTCTGAGTGAAAGGAGACAAGAGCCCTGTTTCTCCAGACCCCATTTGAATGGGAAAAGATAGTCAACAACTCAAATGCATCACTCTAGAGAAAATGCAATAAATGAAGATTCTAAACCAGAAAAATGACATTCTTATCCTTATTGTCACATGAAACTAAGTAAGACATTATTAATCTGAAGGGCTAACAGAGTCCTTAGTTATATCTAGCAGAATGTGAGAATTGTCCGTAAAATATTGATTAATAAGGATTCATGGGGAAATACATCATCTGAAAATTCACTTTTATCTCATAAATCATCGTAGCTATGATCCACTGGTCAGATTGGAAAGAATTGTCAAGCTACTTAAGCACTCACCCATGTGACACATTACGCAAACAGTCTTCACCCATCACCTCGAGCATCTGAGCCTCCAGAGAAATGAATGGATCCCAAAGAGAACAAAAGTAACCATCTCCCCTCTTGGCTTAGGTCACGGGAGCCTCATGCCCATTATATTTTGGAAGAAGCTTGAACAAATGTCTTTCTGGCATTCACCAGAGAGCACTTTTATTTATTTATTTTACTCTGATGGTGGTTCTGCCCCTTCCTGAAAGCAGAATTAAAATGAGCAACCGGTGTGAGAGAGAGCCCAAGGCTTCTGCATCCCCCATGTCTTTCCTCAAATCCATGAGCTTACCTGAAAACCGTGCACTTCAGTTTCCTTCACCTACTTCCCCGCAGAAGTGCTTCCCTTGACCTTCACTTCTCAGGGATCTTGAGGGAGTCGATGAAAGAATGAATCCCGTGAGGACTACGTGTGCATCCTCAACATGGCTTTGGAGACCTTGCTCCTGTTTTCCTATGCGGATCTGTGAGTTCTTCGAACCTGATGCTCCGAGGGGTCTTGCTCTCCTGACCGACGCCGCCTGGAGTGTCTTTCTCTCTGGGAATGCCCGGCTGACCCTCTGTGTGTGTAGCTCAGATGTTACTGCTTCCAGAACGACCCCTCTTATTCCTCCCCTCTTATTCCTCCCTTCTGAGGAGCGAATTGTTCTGCCCTCCCTACCCAACCTCTGCATATCGAACGTAGCTTCTACAGCTGCATTTTTCACTCTTCCTTATCTGCTGCTTCAGAGTTACCCTGAGTTATCATGAGGATGATACTCGTGACTTAGCCGTCTCTAGGTCCTTGGCATTTGTCCCATGGGAGCCACGTATAACTTTTGTGCATCCAGTCGAAACTGGCCTAAGTTTGAGATTAGTAACAGGAATATGGTGAATACAACTAAGCCTTTAAAAAAAAAAAAAGATTTTATTTATTTGTCAGACAGAGCACAAGCAGGGGGAGTGGCAGGCAGAGGGAAAAGCAGGCTCCCCGCTGAGCAGGGAGCCCGATGCAGGACTTGATCCCAGGACGCTGGGATCATGACGTGGGCCAAAGGCAGGCACTTAACTGACTGAGCCACCCAGGTGTCCCACCACTAAGCCTTTAATACTGAAAAAGAGTTGTTCTAATAACTGGAAGTGGCCAGGAAGGTTGGACTCTGTCCCGGATGTCACTAAGGGACCTACTACTCAGTGGAAAGGGGGCTCAACAGAATCAGGGGCCATCTGCTGAAAGACATTAATCTCTTTCCTGCTTATACTGTTAGAGCTTTAAAACCCCTCCATAAACTGGTTGTAGTTGGGATGGGTATGAGGACTGTCTTTGCAATTGTAATCCAGCATCCGTTCTCCCTTCTCCTGGTAACAGGTCCCTGAATTTGCTTTGGAGAGTTCTTTCTCCCTTGTCATAAATTCCTGTGGGGCCATCAGTGAAGGCACCAACTCTCTAGCCAGTTAGCCAGAAAGGGGGCATGTGGTGTGAGTAAGGCCAGAAGGCCAGTCTGTCATGGGAAATTTAATCTCGAGAAGAGAGACCCCCAAGCTTAAAAGCATGGAGCTCCTTCACGTGTGGGTCCCACCCTGAAGAAACTGTCCCTTAGTTTCTGTTCCAGACCCTAAGTGGCATTGGTTCCTGTCTCTCCTGAAGCCTGATGCATTTAGTCATTGATCATCTACTCAGTCAATACTTACTGTACATTATTTGAGGTACTGGGGATTTGGGGTTGAACAAGACCGGTAAGTCCCGACTGTCATGGGGCTGACATTCTGTGCTGGTTCTTCAGCTTTCCTCGCTCTTGGAGCTAGCCTGTATCCTTCTAAGAAATTCCTTTTCTGCTTATCTTAGCCAAGCTGGTTTCTATTGCTTGCCACAACCCTGGCTGACCCAGTGTTCACGTCAGCCCTCCTTACCCTCCGGATCTGACCCAGCCCATGCTCATCTCACCACATTGCCAGGCACAGCCAAAAGCCCAAAGATACCAAAATGTAGCAGACCCTTGGCATTTGCTGGTTGTTTTCACATTTGACTGTTTGACGAGGACACAAATGGAATCCAAGTCACAGGTATTTTCTGGGGATACAGCCCAGGGTACTTTCTTCTGCCTTTGTGCTCTTTCATAGTAGAATGTTCTTCCCTTTCTACAGTTGTCTGCCTGACAAAATTCTCTCTTTTAAGATTTAGTTCAAACTTCAGTGGTGTCTCCACAAACCATAAGTGACTCTGAATCATAGGAAACAGAGGGTTGCTGGAAGGGAGAGGGGTGGGGGTGGGGGATGGGGTCACTGGGTGCTTCATTGGGTTCTTACGAAGATGGAATGAGATGACATACGTAACCTTGCCTAGCTCAATGCTTGATACAGAGGCACTGCTTAAAATATTTTAGTTCCCGGGGCACCTGGGTGGCTCAGTCTGTTGAGAGTCTGTTGTCTTCGGCTGAGGTCATGATCTTGTGGTCATGGGACTGAGCCCTTCGCCGGGATTTGTGCTTAGTGCAGAGTCTGCTTCGGATTCTCAATCTCTCTCTCTCTCTCTCAAATAAGTAAATAAAATCTTAATATTTTAGTTCCCTTTTGTATCCGTTAGGTCCCAGTGGAAGCAGATGACCCATTGAAATTAGGCTAATTTACAAAGTCGGGCAGCATATAAGAGAAGTACAAGGAGCAGGTGCAGTGGTGTGGGGCCAAAGACAGTGGAGAGGCAGCTGATACCAGGCTGAAGGGATGAGGGGAGGGAGAGGGTTCATAGCTGAGTCTTGGAGAGTATGTGGGAGGACCAGTGACCTGTGGTGGAGGGACATAGCTACGTGACCTTGCAGAGAGGGAAATGGGAATAAATCCTGTCCCTCCGTTTTCCTCCCTGCTCCTGTGTTCCCAACGGGAGGCTGGAGGGCCAGGAGCCTGTTGATAAAGCCCACAGAGGTCAGCTTTCCAGGCTATAGAACAGGGGGAGAAGAAAGGAAGGTGGACTGGGAGAAGTGGACCAACGATCTCCTGTCCTTTATGTAGCAAAGTTAATCATTTAATCTCACTATACTCATGTACAGAGAACCAAAGTGTCATTTAACTGATCTTATCTTCCTTATGAACCCGTGCTCCATTCTCTCAGGTAGAACCATACAAAATGGCTGTTCTGTCGGCCAAAATGTGTTGAATGTTGATACTTTCTCATGGCCAATCCAGTAGTAAATTCATCCAGGTATAATAATTTAAGCAGTCTCTTTATGCCTGGGTCTGTTTATGAGTTCCCACTGACACCCCAGCCCCCCTTTTTTCCTTCACTAAGTTGAATATTATGTGTAGCTGAAGGCTAAGGTTCATCTCTGGACAACGACTTCCCCAATGCAGTGCTTGAATAAGATGGGTCACCAGCTCCAATGTTCTGGATGTTTCTGAACTCACCTCATCTTCGAGGTAGCTGGTGGAAGAGGAAAAGGTATCTGGAGCTTAACTGTCTCGCTTTACCTTGGTTTCCCCTTCTGTTCTAGCCCTTCATCAAGGAAGGACAAGTGTTTCTGTGCCTCTCCTCCTTGACTGGCTGGGACTCTGCCTCTGTCATTTCCTCCTCCTTCCTGGCCTCATGGTTTAGTTACCCTTTATGATAAAAAGGAATCAGGAAGAAAAACTGGCTTCTCCATTAAGGAAGAAAATTAGGAGGCAATTAAAAGTATTTGCTATATTTGTCCCTGCTTATGAGACAGGAGCCCCTAGAATAGGAAGCATATTGAGTCACATCATTAATTTTCACCTTAGTGGGAACAAATGAACAAAAATCCTTTTTTTGAGAGTCGTTTTTGATGGGAAGGAGGGGAAAGGAAACATCAAAATCAAAAGTATCTCTGACCAAGAAGAGTGCAAGTGAGAGGTTAGGGAGATAAACTTCACCCACTTTCTGTTGAAGATACTGAATGGGCCTGACTGGTAAAAGTCTTGTTTTCCCCTTCAGATTCAGACACAGCATGGGACCAGCCTTACTCCTTTACCTGTTTGTGACAGTGCTCCATCCTGGTATTTGGAGCTAAGTCAGGAGTTTTTATTCATCCCCTAGCATGTCACTGATAAGAACAGTCTATTTTCCTGACACTGGTTTTTACAAACATTTCCATTCTATGCATTGCCTGGTCTGGCTTTTGTCAAGAATAGACAGCCCATTCCAGCTCTTGCCAAATATCAGATAATGATGGCTGACCTTCTTTATGCTCCCGGGGGGTAGCACTTTGAGAAGAACTCACGGGGGAGGCGCACGCGCATGCACATGCACACGGCCATACACATGGGGTCTTTGGTTTCTCCATTCTTTAAATCTCTTTTTAACATTTTTTTATTATGTTATGTTAATCACCATACATTACATCATTAGCTTTTTTATTTTTTTAAAGATTTTATTTATTTATTTGATAGAGACACAGCGAGAGAGGGAACACAAGCAGGGGGGGAGTGGGAGAGGGAGAAGCAGGCTTCCCGCTGAGCAGGGAGCCCGATGTGGGGCTCGATTCCAGGACCCTGGGATCATGACCTGAGCCGAAGGCAGTCGCTTAACGACTGAGCCACCCAGGTGCCCCCATTACATCATTAGTTTTTAATGTAGTGTTCCATGATTCACTGTTTGCGTATAACACCCAGTGCTCCATTCAATACATTCCCTCCTTAATACCCATCACCAGGCTAACCCATCCTCCCACCCCCCTCCCCTCTAGAACCCTCAGTTTGTTTCTCAGAGTCCATAGTCTCTCATGGTTCATCTCCCGCTCTGATCCCACCCCCTTCACTTTTCCCTTCCCGCTATCTTTTTTTTTTTTAACATATAATGTATTATTTGTTTCAGAGGTACAGGTCTGTGATTCAGCAGTCTTACACAATTCACAGCACTCACCATAGCACATACCCTCTCCAATATCCATCACCCCATCCCTCCCACCCCCCACCACTCCAGCAACCCTCAGTTTGTTTCCTGAGATTAAGAATTCCTCATATCAGTGAGATCATATGATACATGTCTTTCTCTGATTGACTTATTTCGCTCAGCATAATACCCTCCAATTCCATCCACATCATTGCAAATGGCAAGATTTTATTCCTTTTGATGGCTGCATAATATTCCATGGTATATATATACAATCCATTCATCTGTCGATGGACATCTTGGCTCTTTCCATAGTTTGGCTATTGTGGACATTGCTTCTATAAACATCGGGGTGCACGTACCCCTTTGGATCCCTACATTTGTATCTTTGGGGTAAATACCCAGTAGTGCAATTGCTGGGTCATATGGTAGCTCTATTTTCAACTTTTTTTTTTTTAATTTATTTTTTTTATTCTTATGTTAATCCCCATACATTACATCATTAGTTTTAGATAAAGTGTTCCATGATTCATTGTTTGTGCATAACACCCAGTGCTCCATGCAGAATGTGCCCTCCTCAATACCCACCACCAGGCTAACCCATCCTCCCACCCCCCTCCCCTCTAGAACCCTCAGTTTGTTTTTCAGAGTCCATCGTCTCTCATGGTTCGTCTACCCCTCCGATTTCCCCCACTTCATTCTTCCCCTCCCGCTACCTTCTTCTTCTTTTTTTTTCTTAACATATATTGCATTATTTGTTTCAGAGGTACAGATCTGAGATTCAACAGTCTTGCACAATTCACAGCGCTTACCAGAGCACATACCCTCCCCAGTGTCTATCACCCAGTCACCCCCTCCCTCCCACCCGACCCCCCATTCCAGCAACCCTCAGTTTGTTTCCTGCAATTAAGAATTCCTCATATCAGTGAGATCATATGATACATGTCTTTCTCTGTTTGACTTATTTCACTCAACATAATACCCTCCAGTTCCATCCATGTCGTTGCAAATGGCAAGATCTCATTCCTTTTGATGGCTGCATAATATTCCATTGTATATATATACCACCTCTTCTTTATCCATTCATCTGTCGATGGACATCTTGGCTCTTTCCATAGTTTGGCTATTGTGGACATTGCTGCTATAAACATTGGGGTGCATGTACCCCTTCGGATCCCTACTTTTGTATCTTTGGGGTAAATACCCAGTAGTGCAATTGCTGGGTCATATGGTAGCTCTATTTTCAACTTTTTGAAGAACTTCCATACTGTTTTCCAGAGTGGCTGCACCAGCTTACATTCCCACAAACAGTGTAGGAGGGTTCCCCTTTCTCTGCATCGCTGCCAACATCTGTCGTTTCCTGACTTGTTAATTTTAGCCATTCTGACTGGTGTGAGGTGGTATCTCATTGAGGTTTTGATTTGGATTTCCCTGATGCCGAGCGATGTTGAGCACTTTTTCATGTGGCTGTTGGCCATTTGGATATCTTCTTTGGAAAAATGTCTGTTCATGTCTTCTGCCCATTTCTTGATTGGATTCTTTGTTCTTTGGGTGTTGAGTTTGATGAGTTCTTTATAGATTTTGGATACTAGCCCTTTATCTGATATGTCATTTGCAAATATCTTCTCCCATTCTGTCGGTTGTTTTTTGGTTTTGTTGACTGTTTCTTTTGCTATGCAAAAGCTTTTTATCTTGATGAAGTCCCAATAGTTCATTTTTGCCCTTGCTTCCCTTGCCTTTGGCGATGTTTCTAGGAAGAAGTTGCTGCGGCTGAGGTCGAAGAGGTTGCTGCCTGTGTTCTCCTTTAGGATTTTGATGGACTCCTGTCTCACATTGAGGTCTTTCAACCATTTTGAAAGACTATTTTTGACAGTCTATTTTTGTGTGTGGTGTAAAGAAATGGTCCAGTTTCATTCTTCTGCATGTGGTTGTCCAATTTTCCCAACACCATTTTTTAAAGAGACTGTCTTTTTTCCATAGGACATTCTTTCCTGCTTTGTCAAAGATTAGTTGACCATAGAGTTGAGGGTCCATTTCTGGGCTCTCTGTTCTGTTCCATGGATCTATATGTCTGTTTTTGTGCCAGTACCATACTGTCTTGATGATGACAGCTTTGTAATAGAGCTTGAAGTCTGGAATTGTGATGCCGCCAGCTTTGCTTTTCTTTTTCAACATTCCTCTGGCTATTCAAGGTCTTTTCTGGTTCCATACAAATTTTAGGATGATTTGTTCCATTTCTTTGAAAAAAGTGGATGGTATTTTGATGGGGACGGCATTGAATGTGTAGATCGCTCTAGGTAGCATTGACATCTTCACAATATTTGTTCTTCCAATCCATGAGCATGGAATATTTTTCCAATTCTTTGTGTCTTCCTCAATTTCTTTCATGAGTATTTTATAGTTTTCTGAGTACAGATCCTTTGCCTCTTTGGTTAGATTTATTCCTAGGTATCTTATGGTTTGGGGTGCAAGTGTCAATGGGATTGACTCCTTAATTTCTCTTTCTTCTGTCTTCTTGTTGGTGTATAGGAATGCCACTGATTTCTGTGCATTGATTTTATATCCTGCCACTTGACTGAATTCCTGTATGAGTTTTAGCAGTTTTGGGGTGGAGTCTTTTGGGTCTTCCACATAAAGTATCTATCATCTGCAAGGAGTGACAGTTTGACTTCTTCTTTGCCAATTTGGATGCCTTTGATTTCTTTTTGTTGTCTGATTGCTGTGGCTAGGACTTCTAATACTATGTTGAATAGCAGTGGTGATAATGGACATCCCTGCCATGTTCCTGACCTTAGGGGGAAAGCGCTCAGTTTTTCCCCATTGAGAATGATATTCGCTGTAGGTTTTTCATAGATGGCTTTTATGATATTGAGGTATGTATCCTCTATGCCTATACTCTGAACAGTTTTGATCAAGAAAGGATGCTGTACTTTGTCAAATGCTTTTTCTGCATCTATTGAGAGGATCATATGGTTCTTGTTCTTTCTTTTCTTAATGTATTGTATCACATTGATTTGCTGATGTTGAACCAAACTTGCAGCCCAGGGATAAATCCCACTTGCTCGTGGTGAATAATCCTTTTAATGTACTGTTGGAGCCTATTGGCTAGTATTTTGGTGAGAATTTTTGCATCCATGTTCATCAAGGATATTGGTCTGTAATTCTCCTTTTTGATGGGGTCTTTGTCTGGTTTGGGGATCAAGGTAATGGTGGCCTCCTAAAATGAGTTTGGAAATTTTCCTTCCATTTCTATTTTTTGGAACAGTTTCAAAAGAATAGGTATTAATTCTTCTTTAAATGTTTGGTAGAATTCCCCTGGGAAGCCATCTGGCTCTGGGCTCTTGTTTGTTGGGAGATTTTTGATGACTGCTTCAATTTCCTTAGTGGTTATAGGTCTGTTCAGGTTTTCTATTTCATCCTGGTTCAGTTTTGGTAGTTGATACATCTCTAGGAATGCATCCATTTCTTCCAGGTTATCTAATTTGCTGGCATAGAGTTGCTCATAATATGTTCTTATAATTGTTTGTATTTCTTTGGTGTTGGTTGTGATCTCTCCTCTTCCATTCATGATTTTATTTATTTGGGTCATTTCTCTTTTCTTTTTCATAAGTCTGGCCAGGGGTTTATCAGTCTTGTTAATTCTTTCAAAGAACCAGCTCCTAGTTTCGTTGATCTGTTCTACTGTTCTTTTGGTTTCTATTTCATTGATTTCTGCTCTGATCTTTCTTATTTCTCTTCTCCTGCTGGGTTTAGGCTTTACTTGCTGTTCTTTCTCCAGCTCCTTTAGGTGTAGGGTTAGGTTGTGTACTTGAGACCTTTCTTGTTTCTTGAGAAAGGCTTGTATTGCTATATACTTTCCTCTTAGGACTGCCTTTGCTGCATCCCAAAGATTTTGAACACTTGTGTTTTCACTTTCATTAGTTTCCATGAATTTTTTAAATTCTTCTTTAATTTCCTGGTTGACCTATTCATTCTTTAGTAGGCTGCTCTTTAGCCTCCATGTATTTAGTTCTTTCTGACTTTCCTCTTGTGATTGAGTTCTAGTTTCAAAGCACTGTGGTCTGAAAACATGCAGGGAATGATCCCAATCTTTTGCTACTGGTTGAGACCTGATTTGTGACCTAGGATGTGGTCTATTCCGGAGAATGTTCCATGGACACTAGAGAAGAATGTGTATTCCGTTGCTTTGGGATGGAATGTTCTGAATATATCTGTGAAGTCCATTTGGTCCAGTATGTCATTTAAAGTCTTTATTTCCTTGTTGATCTTTTGCTTAGACGATCTGTCCATTTCAGTGAGGGGGGTTGTTAAAGTCCCCCACTATCATTGTATTGTTGTCGATGTGTTTCTTTGCTTTTGTTATTAATTGGCTTATATAATTGGCTGCTTCCATGTTAGGGGCATAGATATTTACAATTGTTAGATCTTCTTGTTGGATAGACCCTTTAAGTAGGATATAGTGTCCTTCCTCATCTCTTATTACAGTCTTTGGTTTAAAATCTAATTTGTCTAACATAGGGATTGCCACCCCAGCTTTCTTTTGGTGTCCATTAGCATGGTAAATGGTTTTCCACCCCCTCACTTTCAATCTGGGGGTGTCTTTGGGTCTAAAATGAGTCTCTTGCAGACAGCATATCGATGGGTCTTGTTTTTTTATCCAATCTGATAGCCTGTGTCTTTTGATTGGGGCATTTAGCCCATTTACATTCAGGGTAACTATTGAAAGATAGGAATTTAGTGCCATTGTATTGCCTGTAAGGTGACTGTTACCGTATATTGTCTGTGTTCCTTTCTGGTCTATGTTGCTTTTAGGCTCTCTCTTTGCTTAGAGGACCCCTTTCAAGATTTCTTGTAGGGCTGGTTTCGTGTTTGCAAATTCCTTTAGTTTTTGTTTGTCCTGGAAGCTTTGTATCTTTCCTTCTATTTTCAATGACAGCCTAGCTGGATATCGTATTCTGGGCTGCATGTTTTTCTCATGTAGTGCTCTGAATATATCCTGCCAGTCCTTTCTGGCCTGCCAGGTCTCTGTGGATAGGTCTGTTGCCAATCTAATCTTTCTACCATTGTAGTTTACAGATCTCTTCTCCTGAGCTGCTTTCAGGATTTTCTCTTTGTCTCTGAGACTCGTAAGTTTTACTATTAGATGTCGGGGTGTTGACCTATTTTTATTGATTTTGAGGGGGGTTCTCTGTACCTCCTGGATTTTGATGTCTGTTTCCTTCCCCACATTAGGGAAGTTCTCTGCTATAATTTGCTCCAATATACCTTCTGCCCCTCTCTCTCTTTCTTCTTCTTCTGGGATCCCAATTATTCTAATATTGTTTTGTCTTATGGTGTCACTTATCTGTCAGATTCTGCCCTCATGATCCAGTAGTTGTTTATCTCTCTTTTTCTCAGCTTCCTTATTTTCCATCATTTGGTCTTCTATATCACTGATTCTCTCTTCTGCCTCATTTATCCTAGCAGTAGAGCCTCCATTTTTTATTGCACCTCATTAATAGCCTTTTTGATTTCGACTTGGTTAGATTTTAGTTCTTTTATTTCTCCAGAAAGGGTTTCTCTAATACCTTCCATGCTTTTTTCAAACCCAGGTAGTATCTTTATAATCGTCTTTCTGAACTCTAGTTCTCACATCTTACTAATGTCCATATTGATTAGGTCCCTGGCAGTCGGTACTGCCTCTTGTTCTTTTTTTTGAGGTGATTTTTTCCATCTTGTCATATTGTCCAGAGGAGAATAGATGAATTAGAGAACAAAATGCTAACAGGGTAACAACGACCCCAGAAAAATATACACTAAACAAATCAGAAGAGACCTGAAACCGGGGGGAAAGAAAGGGAAAGAATGAAAAAAGAAAAAAATAAGATAAAAAAAGAAAACTAGAATATGATCAAATATGATCAGGCTGGTGCATAGATCAGTGCCACACACTAGATATTGGGCATATTTTGGTCTGTTAGAAGAAAGTGCCTCCCAAAATTTTAAAGAAAGAAAAACTTATATATGTACAAAAATAAGGGTAAATACGATGAAGGGATGGAATATGAATGTAAAGATGAAAATTATAAAAGATTTTATAAAAGGAATTGATAAGAAGTTGTTTGAAAAAAGAAAGAAGAGGATTTTAAAAAAAAAGGGGGGAGAGAATGTGATCAGTCAGGAGACTAGAACAAAGTCATACACTAGAGATTTAGGGTATATTTTGGTCTAGTAGAAGAAACTGTATCCCAAAATTTTAAAGAGAAAAGAACTTATATATATATATATATATACACACATATATATATATATATACACACACACACACACACACACATATATACATACATACACACACACACATATACCAAAAATAAGGTTAACTACTAATGAAGGGGTAGAATATGACTCTTCCAGAAAGTGGTTGCTTTTCTGTTCAGAGAGTTGCTGTTATTCTTTTCTTTGACCTCCTGTTGAGTTCGTAGGTGATCAGAATGGTTTGATCCCTATCTAGCTGAATTCCTGGGACCAGATGAAATTTATGTCTCCTACTCCTCTGCCATCTTGCTCCTCCCCCTTAAAGCTCATTTTAATACTTTGGTTGGGGAACGAGTGTGGGAATTACCTGGTCATCCACAGGAAGGGTGAGGAGGCTAGAAAAGGAGTCTTCTATTGTTTGGGAATAAATGAAATCCTGACAGCTCTTCATGCAGTTAGTGATGGCTTACTTTTTCTGATCAGGAACACCCATACTAGTGGAAAAAGCCATCTTTTGTCTTATCAGTGGGTAAAAGCCATCTTTCTCTGGGAGTTAAAGGGAATAATGCATTGTTTTCACAAATGTGGGGTCATGGCTATTGTCAGATGAGAAAGGCATAGTCTTTGGGGTCAGACTTGGATTTCAATCCAGGCTTCCTTCCACACTAGCTGAATGATTTTGGGCAAGTAACTCACCTCCTTTGAGCTTCAGTTTCTTCATGAGTACAGAGACAAAAATAACACATACCTCACAGAGTCATAAAAGAGGGCTAGTTGCAGAGCCTGGGACCTAGAAGGGGTTCAGTGAACTCCCTTTCTACTATCAGTGTTGCTTTTCTTTGCAAAGAAGGAAGGCTAACATCCAGGAAATTAGCAAAGACAAACTCACAAGAGCTGATTTTTCTCTTACTAATCAGCCGCAGTAAATGACAGGTGACTAGTTTCTCAAAGCAGGGAGCTTCATTTTATGAACTCCCCTCCTAAATAATCTTCAAGTGCTCTCCAAAAATTTGGTGAGACACTTCATATCTCGTTGAAGCTAGTTTTAGCAAAGATGCAGCTGGTGTTAAAAAAAAAAAAAAAAGTGGGCATATACATAAAAATAGCATGTTAGCTCAGACTGCTATGACAAGGCACCGGAGACTGGGTGGCTTATAAACAGCAGAAATTATTTTCTCATGGTTCAGAAGCTAGAAATCTGCAATCAGGGTGCCAGCATGGTTGGGGTGTGGTGAGACCCCTTTACCCAGTTGCAGACTTCCATATTCTGGTTGTATCTTTACATGGTAGGAACAGCAGAAGAGCTCTCTGGGGCACCTCTTCTAAGAGCATGCATCACATTCATGAGGATCTTGTCTTCATGACCTCATTACCTCCCAAAGCCTCCACCTCTTTGTACTGCCACATTGGGTGATGATTGGGTTGGGATTTCAATATCTGAATTTGGGGGCAGGGCACAAACATTCAGTCCATAGCAAATGGTAATTTCATAACAAACTTGTCCATATATCGCAGTTTCTCCTTGGAAAGGAAACCACCAATAGCAGAACATCTACTCCATGCTACATATTTTCATATACCTATCCTCTTTCTTATCTATAATGAATACATACAAGAATTCTTTTTAAACTTTGCCTGTGATCCTTGGCAAGAAATACATTTGAATTATGTCTATGTATACACATATATGTAATAACATTATACACATAGATAAAACAGAAGAAAAATTTCATGAAACAATACTTACCTTATGGAACTTACCTTATGATATTTTCTATTCTATACTCTTTCATTTTGTGAAAATGTCGAGTGTACCTCAACATTATGTTATGACCTGCTAATGTATAGCAACTGGCATTTTGAAACATTCTGCCCTACATTCTAGGTACTAGGATCTACATTTTGATTTTTACATCAGAATTGGATATTCAAAGAGCCTGTGGCCACAAGCAGGAAGTATCAGGTTAGGGATCTGAATGTAGAGTTTTGATTCTGAAATCCGTATTGCTTCCGTCACACTGTGTGGCTGTTTGTGGAAATTTCCTATCTTACTTTTATGTATCTGTGTCCCAAACATTCTTAGCTGTTCAGAAGCCATGAAACCATTTGTTAAGCCAGTCCTGGGAGCAATTAAAACAACTGCACTAGACATGAAAGGCATTGTTTCTACAACTCTCTTCTTTGCTGCTTTCTCACTGAGTGCGCTGTACATGCAGAAAAGCTGGTCTCTTTATTGAGATGTTTTAAAATAATAGTTATTTTTTTCCCCCAAAGGGAGGCACAAGCTGCTAGCTGAAACTGAGGAGAAAAATATTTATTTAGTGTTTGCCTTTCCATTTTGCACCCATTTGGCCTAGAGAATGAGCAAAATCAAGGCAACGTAAAGAAGGCAATGTTGTACCCCTGGATTCATTTTGATGATTTTTTTACTCACACCTTAAAGCAGACCAGAGAACGCAACACAACCACATGTTATATAGTCTATCAAGGTTTTCCAGTGACATGTTGCTTTCTGGAATTCTTAAAAATAATAACCTTTGTGAATCCAATGTAAAAAATAGCTAGTGTAGGGGAGCCTGGGTGGCTCAGTCGGTTAAGCATCTGCCTTCGACTCGGGTCATGATCCCAGGGTCCTGGTATCGAGTCCCATGTTGGGCTCGCTGCTCAGCGGGGAGCCTGCTTCTCCCTCTGCCTGCCACTCTCCCTGCCTGTGCTCTAATAAATTTTTTTTAAAAAAGAACAAATTTTGGGCGCCTGGGTGGCTCAGTTGGTTAAGCGACTGCCTTCAGCTCAGGTCATGATCCTGGAGTCCCGGGATCGAGCCCCGCATCGGGCTCCCTGCTTGGCGGAGAGCCTGCTTCTCCCTCTCCCTCTGTCTGCCGCTCTGCCTACTTGTGCTCTCTCTCTCTCTCTCTGTTAAATAAATAAAAATCTTAAAAAAAAAATAGCCAGTGTATTTAAAAAAAACCTTTTATTCAAAGAGTCTGGAAAGACTGTTATGTGGCCTTGCCCCCACGTGTAGTTAAATGGAGGGACTTACCTTATCTGGGAGACTTTTCACTGAAGAGCTTCAAGAGTCTGAGCAGGCCAGAGCCACCAATGCCTCACAGAGAGCAACTCCTTAGAAGCTCAGTTACGTCCAGCCTGGTGGTAAGCCTGCTTAAGCCAGGCATCTATTTTGACATTCTAATACTAAGCTGCCTTATTCAAAATGCCAGAATGTGTAAGTGATTACTGCAAAATTCTGTAGTATGTTATTTTTAGAAAAGGAACAACAACAAAAAAGAAATGAAGAAAGAGATTGCAGGTTTTGATATAACTCAACAGCCACTAAAGATTGGACGCTGGCCCAGAACACCAGAAAAATCTCCATTTTGACAGGTCATGCATTCAATCAGTCAATAAATATCAGGTATGTACTGTGCGCTGGATACAAAAGCAAGCCATTGACCCTATTCTCCAGAAATGTACTCATTGCAAAATTGATTTCTTTATATGTCCTCTGTTCCAGAAAGCTTTTGGGTGACTGGGAGCTCCTTCTGAGCCAAATTTCTGTTTCTGATACACTAGGCAATGGCATGTCATGGAAGGTCACTGGAGGCAGTGGGGATGGCAGACATGGAGCTGAGCAGTCTTGCGGTCTTTTGTTTAAGGGGTAGTTCTTGGGATATGGAGAAATAGACCTAGTTCCCTTTCTTCAGGCAGCTGAGAACAGTGACTATTGAAATTTACTTGGTTCTGTAGAGTAAGAGCCCTTTACTTAGACTTTTAGAACCCAGAGAGGGTTTGGGATTATGGTTATAAACTAAAGGGGATTCTAATTACTTACCGCTTTTGGGGTGTGTGTGTGTGTGTGTGTGTGTGTGTTCATTCGTTTATTTTTTTAAAAAAGATAAAACTAAAAACCAAACATCCCTGCCTTCAAGGAGCATCCATTCATTTTTGACATAGTAGCGCCTAATGCAGGAGCTATATTCCTTGGGAAAACTATTTCAGGCTTCTTTACAGATTTGGTTTCTCTGGATTGAAGGATTCCAGAAAAGTGTGGGCTTTGTACAAGAGCCCAACAGGCCTTTTCAAGGTCCACTGGACTAGCCATTGTGTTGCAACTGAGTTTTAGGGCCAGAATCAAGAGCTCTTCTTTAAAAAAAATTTTTTGAGAACTTGCTTTGTCTGAAATAGACACTACTACAAGGGCATAGTACCTGGAATACAATAGAAGTCCAATGAGTATCTTTTGAAAAAAATGCAGGGATGGTTAATTCTTGGTCCCAATCTCAATGAAATTTGAAATCTAGTGTTGTAAGCAGACATTGACTTTCAGCGAATCATTTAATCAACAAATATTAAGTGTCTGTTACTGACAGGCACTTTCCTGGATTCTAGGCGACAAGGTTATGGTTACGGTGAGAACAGGATCGCCAGGTTGAAACCTCAGTGTCATAGTAATAACAGTCATAGATAACTGTTGTTCAGCGCTCATTACGTACCAGCAACCATGCTAAGTGATTTATGTAATTCTTACTGATTTCCCATGACACTCCTGGGTGGTATTGTTATACTATCTTAATGATTACTTTATCTGAGAAAACCGAGTCTTGGAGAGGTGAAGCAACTTGCCCAGAGTCATAAAGCAAAGAAGTGGTACAGCCAGGATTTTAGTCTTTGTGGGACTCGCGCATTCCTAATGGCTTTTAACCTAAAGGTTCATTGTCATTAAATGTCATTGTCATTAAAAAGTCGCCTAATATTCTTTCACTGAAATGATTTTGTAGGAGAAATGAACAACACTTCAGCTGATGGTTGCTCTTGCTGAGGCTTATTAATATGGGATTCCTGGTCAGGTCAGTGTGTACGTCCGGAGACCTTGGGTAATACTGTGTGTTTTACTAATGACTGCTCTTTAGTTAAACCTTAGGAGTCTGGGGCACCTGGGTGGCTCAGTTGGTTAAGCGACTGCCTTCGGCTCAGGTCATGATCCTGGAGTCCTGGGATCGAGTCCCGCATCGGGCTCTCTGCTCGGCAGGGAGTCTGCTTCTCCCTCTGCCCTCTTCCCTCTCATGCTCTCTGTCTCTCATTCTCTCTCTCTCAAATAAATAAATAAAAAATCTTAAAAAAAAAAAAACAAAACCTTAGGAGTCTGTGTAAATCTCCTCCTAAATGAGTGAGATGTGTTTGGAAATATTCCTTGTTTCTTCAAGTACTTAAAGGCTTTTCCTGCCAAATCTAGAGCTTTTAATTAAAAGTGCGGTGCCCTGGAGAGGATGAATGCTCTCCCAGGCCCTGCTCAGACCCACTGTTTACCCTCTGGGCGGAGGAGGGGGTGGCCATACAGCTGTGACAGGAACCAGTGGTGGTCAGGGAGAAGTGGCTTTTGTTTCCTTCACTTTCTATTCCTCTAGTCCTCAAGGACATGGTCCCACTGCTGGGGTGGCTACAAAGCGCCACTGGGGTCGAATTTACTGGGTGGTGAGAGGCTGATGAAGGAGGCTGGTCTGATGGCTGGGGACAGTATTTGGGATCTGCTGTGGTCCTGGTTCTTGAGAAATAGAGGGAGTGGGTTACCAGTATTTATCATCCTCTCTGCTGGGCTAATAATTACTTCCTTGGGTCTCTGAAGCCATTTCCTCTACCTCAATGCTTCCTTCCCTACTGAAGGTCAAAGAAAGAAAGGTCCAGCTGAGTTTTCATTTGGGGTGGGTCAGGGTGGCTCAGCCACCTCTGCTGCTTGTCTTCATCTTCTGTCTCGCGTCCTGTGCTGGTTATTCCATTGGCCCCTTTCCCCCATTCAGTTAGAGCAAAGCCTTTCTTTGTTCACTGCTCAAATGTCTCGTCTGTAGAAGTATCTACCTCAGGCAGCTGCCATGAGGATGAAATGAAATAAACGATCAAAGAACTTCGTAAGAATTCTGCAGGTGTCAGTTGCAGGACTGAAGGTGCTCGGGGTATGACCCGCGCCTTTGCCCAGGAACTTGTGCTTAGGAGAGCCAACGCTTGACTTAATGCCCTGCTCTCACTCTCTGGAAATTCTTTTTTTTTTTTTTTTTTAATTTTTAAAAAAATTTATTTGTCAGAGACAGAGTGCACAAGCAGGGGGAGCAGCAGGCAGAGGGAGAAGCAGACTCCCCGCTGAGTGAGGAGCCCAACGAGGTGCCCAATGTGGGACTCGATCCCAGAACCCTGGGATCATGACCTGAGCCAAAGGCAGACACTTAACTGGCTGAGCCACCCAGGTATCCCACTTTCTGGAAATTCTTAATAATTCCTGAACAGGGGGACCCTCATTTTCATTTTGCACTGGGTCCCACATATCCTGTTATTGGTTCCTGCTTAGCTGTAAAAAGGCCAGACCATGCTCTTCTCTAGTACTGTCCTTCAACGAGATCTTGGTTGCTGATGATAACATGACACTTTATATCCTAAACATATACCTTTGTGAACGTGTGTTAGGACACCAGCCTTTCCCTCTGTTGCCACTATAATAAAGCTAAAAATTAGTTGCTGGGTGGTGGGCTTAAGACCTAGCTGGCTTTCACATACCACAAAGAAATTTGAGCTCCTTTAAAATCAACTGATCAACATTATTAGGGGATTTACTGCATTTTCAGAAAGCATGCCACCAGCTTTCACCTGCTCTTCTGATTCCTAGGACAAAGGAAATTCTGGAGACAGGCAGTGAGACCTTGTTCTCATGTTACAAAACAAACAAACAAACAAACTCTTGTGGAGTATCATCTTTATTCATGAATCCATAAATCCCATAAATATGTCCATGGTGCCTATGAGGTGCACACGATAGGCATCCCACTCTGAGCTCCCAGTCTAGTGGGAGAGATCAGATTTACAAGAAGTGCTGTGTATCGAGTACATGAGCCTAAAGCAAGCTGGGAATCAATGGGAGTTCTGGAGGAGGGGACTGCTTAGTTGATACCTGAAGGATGAAAGGACAAGAGGAAGATGATTCCTTTGGAGCTGACTTTAGTGATAGGTAGCCCAGGGATGTGAGAGACCTTGGGTAGAACTATACTAGGGATGGCTTTCAGGTCAAGTTGACCTGAGTGTGAGTATTCTTTCTGTGGCTAACTAGTTACGTCGCCTAAGAAAAGTTACTTGGCTTCCCTGAGCCTCAGTTTCTCATCTGTGAAATGGGGATAATTATGGTACCTACTTCACCAGGCTGTGATAAAGATTAAGGAGCTGATTTCTCGCAAATCTAACACAGGGCTTGGCAAGGCTAAGTCTCGAGCAGGTCGGTCAAACCATGAGGTTTGCTGTGGTGGGGAAGAAATCTCAGAGAGAAAGCCCAGCCATTGTGTTCAGCCAAGTTGCAAACAGGAAATGATGTGGTCAGTCTCATAGGATTAAAAGCAGGGATCCTTATTAATATGGATATTCAAGATGCTGAAGTCATAGCCCCGAGGAAGGACCCGGGAACCCCTGTCATTAGTGAGATGCAGTGTATTTGTGGTTATAGCAGATAGTATCGAGAGGATGCTGAACACATCCACCTCAGTACTCACCCCTCTTGCTCATCTCCTAATTATTGCCATCTGTTCTCACCACTGAGTTCCCTGTGACAGAGTCGTTCTCGCTCGACCATGGCCTGACCAGGTCAGTGTGAGCAACAACAAAAACCATGACTTGTTTGTGGCGCTTGGCCTAACAGTCTGCTCATCAGAGAGTCGATTTCCTCTCAGAAACAGGACGTGGGACTGTTTGGTTTTTCTGGCCTAAGGTTTAAAGACATCCTGAGCATGGGGCCGGGGGCCCTTGGCTCTGATTTGGATCATCTGCCTTGCAGAATTCGTTCTGAAATCGGGTTTCTTAAAGCCCTTTGGATTTCCTATCCGTAGCTTTTTTTTTTTTTTTTAATGCTTCTCATTTATCCATTGATACATAATCAAAACCTCTATCCAAAGCACTCTAGAAAGAGGTGGCTCTGGTGTCTGCGATTGAGGTTACAGTCTGATTGCAGAGACGGAGCAAGCTCCTAGGAAAGCTAAATCTGTGCATCTGTGCCTGGGATGTGGGACATTAAAGCTTTCAGTTAATAAAACGGAAGATGGGGAGGGCGCCTGGGTGGCTCAGTCGTTAAGCGTCTGCCTTCGGCTCAGGTCATGATCCCAGGGCCCTGGGATCGAGTCCCGCATCAGGCTCCCTGCTCAGTGGGGAGCCTGCTTCTCCCTCTCCCACTCTGCCTGCTTGTGTTCCCTCTCTCGCTGTCTTTCTCTCTGTCAAATAAATAAATAATCTTAAAAAAATAAATAAAATGGAGGATGGGGGATGCCTGGGTGGCAAATGGTGGCAAATGACTGTTGCCACCAATATATAATTGAAAATTTTGATGTGTGCTCTAAGAGGGAGAAATGTTATGAGAGAAAGCTAAGAGGGTAGGCATAATTAAAATGGGCCAGGAAGTAACTTTTGAGGAAACGATTTGTAAACTGAAGATGAGTGGGGGAGTTAATTGGGTGTGAGCAGGCAGAATGCTTCAGGCATAAGAAAGAGCAAATTTTAAGGCCCAGAGTTAAGGAAATAATAATACTTAATTATAGTAATTATAAAAGCTAACATTTAGTGAACTCGTATTATGTGCCAGCAACTGTACCAAGTGTTTTACCAGTATTATCCCATTTTATCCTCAGATGCCGTCTGGGGTAGATGCTGTTTTTATTCTTAATCTACAAATGAGAACATTGAGGCTAGGGGGATTAAGTAACTTAACTAAGGTCATGTAGCATGGAAGGGCCGGAAGGGGGGTTCACATTCAGCCACAATGATTAAACACTCACATTCTAAACTGCAATCTTGGTTCAGCTAAATAACTAAACGTTGGTCAGCCTATCTGTTAGGGTTCAGTTGCCAACAACAGAAACCTCCTTAGCTAGTTCAAGGAAGAAGGGACTTATCAGGTACTCAGTGGTTTACAGAGCGCTGAAGGAACCAGAAGAAAGGCTCCTAGGCATACACTCCAGGCAAAGCTTCCAGAGACAACGTCCCACTCCCAGAACCACGTGTTTCTTCTATGACGGGGAAACTACTGTTGGTTGCAGGAAGCCACCAAGTCTGGAAGCCAGGCACTTCAGAACCACACTGATTCTGGCCTAGTCTGTACCCACAGAATAGGTGCTTCATCCTCTGCCTCTCCCCTGCTTAACTGAGGCCCCAAGTCAAGTGCTGGTGATTGACAGGATGAAACCAGAAGCTGGTCTCTAGCTGCAAGGGGAGTCTGGGAAATGTAGTTCTTAGCTTTCCTGCAATGCGAGGCATGGGTAGATGGTCCACAGGCTCCGAGTGACCCAGTGGGGCTGGAGTGCAGGGAGTGATAGGGAGGGGAGAGATGTAGTCAGGACCACATCAAGAAGGCCTTTGGGCCGTGTTAAGGGATTTATATTCTATCTAGAATACAATGGGAAGCAGGGCACTAGCATAGTCCGATGTTTTTAAAAGAAGATCAGCCTGGCTTATGTGTGGGAAGTAGGTTGGAGAAGACAGGAATGGATGCAGGAAGACCATTTACAGCCTATAAGATGTAAAGAATTTGACAGATTTTTTTTTTCCTCAAAGATTTATTTGAGAGAGAGAGAGAGAGAGCACGTGCATGTGAACTAGTGGGGAGAGGGGCAGAGGGAGAGAATCCCCAAGCAGACTCCTCGCCGAGCGCTGAGCCGGTGGCGGGGCTCAATCTCACAACCCATGAGATCACGACCTGAGCTGAAACCAAGAGTCAGATACTCAACCCACTGAGCCACCCTGGTGCCCCAAGAATTTGACAGATTTTAAATATGTCTTGGATATTGAATCAATATGATAGGGTGTTGAGTTATGGGAATTTGTGAAAGAAAGATGTCAAGGATGACTCCGGTTTCAGGCTTGAGAAACTGGGAAGATGGGGAAGCATTTGCTGAGGCAGAAAAGACTGGGGAATGACTTGATTGCCTGGGTATTGGGGGGAAAAATGGAAAATCAAGAGTTCTGTCTTGTAGATCTCAAGTTTGAGATGTGTCTTAGACATGCTAGTGGGCATGTTAAGTGGGCAGTTGTAGATGACTCTGGAGTGCGGGACTCAGGACCAGAGATAGAAATGTAGGAGTCGTCAGCAGATTTGTTTGAAGTCGAGAGACTGGGTGGGATCACCTCTGCACATGGTGCCGTAGAGGAAGAGAAGGGGGTGTGGACTGAGCCTTGAGCCATTTTGACAAGTAGAGTTTGGGTAGGTGTGACCAGTAAAGGAGACTGAGCAAGAACCAGAAAGGCAGGAGAGAAACACAAGCGGGTTCGAGGAGGCCAAGGAGAGTATTTCATGAAGGAGAGTGTAGTCTTTTTAAGGTAATGGTTTGCTGGACTAGACAGGACAGATGCTTGGGTGACTTGGTGTTCTGGAGAGGGTTGCAGCACAGAAAAGGTCTGTAGGCAACATTTCTGAGTCTTGGCTGAGAAGGAGAACAGCTGATGGCCATAGAAGACTGTGAGGTCAAGGGGGCTTGTTTTGTATGTGTTTTCAACTGGATGATAGGAGAGCCTCTGGAATGCTCCTGGGAATGGTCCTGTGGAAAGTAAAGTGGAGGATTCTGTCAGATGAGGAGCAGCAAAGTGAAGGACTGAAGTTCCTGAAAGGGACAGAGGGGACGGGGTCCTGGCCTGACCAGGAAGGAGTTAACAAAGGGAGGCCACAACCAGCCTGGGGATTTGGTGGCAAAAGCACGTTGGAAGGCTTGTCTGTTGGTTTCTGTTTTCCCTCTGAAGCACAGGGCAAGGCTAGGCTATCAGTGACTGGAGGAAACTATCATGGTCTGTCTGTCCAGAGAGTCAGAGCCTGGGGCTGCTTACATCCTCCCTGCCAGAATAACCAGAATAACGTACGTCCTTTTGTTTAATGTTTACGTAACTAATGGACCATTCTGGTGCCTGATCCCGGTAAAAGGCTTTCTAGATCGACAGGAGTTATCCTTTCCATCTCTGGAAACCAGAATCACCCAGCAGAACCCAAGCAGTCATTTCCTTGCCATAATAATAGAATAGAAGTTCTCTTCACTGGGCACGACAGTATCCATGTAACATGTATTTGCTACGGACGCCGAGGGTTCCCATTGGGGCGGGGAGAAAGAGGAATACACAGAACAGTACAATACAGAGTGTGATGGGAAGTCCTGGGGCGGGAGGGAGTGAACATCAGGCATCTAGAGAACAAGGAGGAAACCCAGCCCATTTATTCACAAGCATATTTTGCCCCCCCCCCCCCCCGCCCAGTTTCTGCGTTCTTTCTAAAATCTCTAGCTGCGTTATTCACAGCTTCCTTCTTTCCTGCTGGGTAGAGATACTCACTCATGAGAAATATTAGAATAATCAGAGCAGAAGGCAAGCATCACAGAGAATCTCCTGGCCGTGGGTCCTAATAGGACGGCGTGCAGTGTCTCAAAGTGGAGAATAAAAATATCCCATCATTGGAGGCATTGGAAAGGAAACAGAGCAAGTAGCTAGACTAGATAGGGTGGGGGCACCCTATCCCGGCCCCAGACAAGATGTCCGAATGACTGATTCCAATTGGAGCTTTCCAGGATACTGTGATTTAAGCACTTGTTAAAAGGCCTGTGTGAGTTGTGATTGAATATGAAATGGGACACATGGTTTGCTTTATAATCCATCTGAAGCCCTTACAAAGGCCAAATGTTTTGGAGAATGTTTAACGTTCTGGCAAAGGTCATAAAGCTCTAATGGGCAGGAAGCTCAGGCAAACTTGATTAAAATATTCGTTCTTATTTCAGTCCCTGAACTAAATGAAATCGTGGGAGCAAGAATGGGAAAAGCCCAGGTAATTACATTTCATTACTTTTTTCATTCTCTTTCTTTGATTTAGTGGTCAGTCCTTTGTAGAAACTGCTTCTGCTGTTATGTTAGCAGTTGGCTTGTTCACTTAGCAGTGGGTGGTGGGAAAACACTTCACCTAATGCTGTCTCACTCTGGATGGTTTCATGGGTTTTTTTCCTCCCTCCATCTCCCCCCGCCCCTCCTGCCCCTTGCAACATTTGGCATCAACTTCTCTGCCACTTTTCAGATTTGTCATTGTTTAGTATATGAATTTGAAAGAAAAAAAAATTTTTTTTCCTTTAGTGTTTCCTTCCTTTCGTGTCTCTAATTCTTGTTGTCAGACATCTCTCTGGGATTCCTATTTTTGCATTTTCCCCCTTTATAATTCACCTTGCGTAGGTTTCTGTTGAGCTGAAATCCCCAGAAATTGGAGTAGAGGAAGATTACTTTTTTTACTCTTCTTTTCAAGGCTACTACTTTAGTCCTTGTTTCAGCTTGTTCTATAATAGGTCCAACTTTATTTCAAATACTCTGAACATTTCTCTGAGGGTATATTGGCCACTTTTTGCCATCAACTGAATTTGTTTTAGCAACAAGAACCAAGGGGCTTTGATTATCAAGGTGTTAGCCATCGGTATATATATTACCTTTTGTGAGCCAAAGAATTTTCTAGAATCCTCTTTGAAGGTTAATCAGGACTTTAACTTGGGACAGTGCACCTTGTAGAGTCTCCATGGGGAAGATTCCCTTTTCCAAGGTACCATCTCAGCAGGGAGAATTCATGGTTGAGTTGAGAGTTTGCTTCATGACCTTGTTCCCAGACCTTGCCATGTTCATCTCAGGGTCCTGCTCAACAATATCCCTCAAACCCCTTTCCCATGAAAGCTCATCCAGCTCTGTGTCCATTGGAAAATGGCTAGGTTTTGTAACATGCAGAAAGGTACTGTTGTAAGGAAAATGTTCTGTCCCATAATCCTTTCAGATTGGGACCATCTTCTGGCAGATGGGAGAAGGGGCAAGGTGACTCAGGCCATAAGACCTGTTTCTGTCCCTGTCTTTGAACCCAGTTCTCTTGTAGTGTCAGGAGAGTGGCCTGAGTGCTACTTGAGGGTCTATGGAGACTTCCTTGCCAAGCTGTACCCCTTCCACTCCAGGTTTCTTCTGCCTTCCCTTGGGCCACCTCCTCTCCCAGGTGTGAAACACAAACAGAGGCAGGAGTTTTTCATTCCCTGCTGCTCCAGAACCTGTCACATGGAGAGAGGATGGTGAGGTGACCGTCAGCTCTACTTTTTCATTAAGAATTGGGGAGCAGTGCTCGTTTCCCCAGCCTAAAGCAGGAATGGAAGGGGGTTCTTGGGGGCAGGTGGAAGCTCTCCACCAACAGGCTTAGGGTCGTTGGAGGGTTCTCCTTACTCTTGAACTCAGGGCCTCATAATCCCCAAACTTCCAGTTTCGTTTTTAGGGTATGTGATGTTTTCTCGGGCCCGAGGGGTCATTCTTGGCCCTTTGAAGCCTGTGAACCACATCCACTTCACCCCACAGCTGTGTAGTGTTCACGACAATGAGAGAGAGGAGGAACAACTGAGTGATCAAGGTCCTGGGGTCTGGTCTTGATTTTTCACATTGCTTAAAACTTGTGAATGTGTATAAGGTAGGGTCTTTGTGCATATGTGTATATTTTATAATAGCAGTATTATAATTACTCCTTTTGAAAATGGGATATCCTCACAGATACGCATGAAGGAACAGGGTGGGTACACATTGCCACTGTCAGACTTCCTTCCTGGCCCTGGTCACCTCTGAGAAGCCAAAGCTGCCTCCCAGTAGGAGCTGAAGCAAAAGCATTATTTTCTCTTGGCCTGAGCTCCTGGAATTCCCTAAACCTCCCCCCTGAACACACCACAGACCGAAGAAACAAGAAGACAATAATAGAATGAGAGTAAACAGTGCTGGTTAGGGGCAACAGAGACCATCCTCTTCAGAGGATGTGGTAATGTGAAAACGAATTTATTTTCTCTAATTGCATTGCTTGGAGAGAAATTTTGCTGGAGGTAGAGGGTGGAGGAGAATTTTCTGGCTCACCAGAGGAAACCCACCCCCTGAGACAGAGTCTGGGGCTCTGGTGAACATGGCCTGATGGCTGGGGCGTCCTTGGCCTGGGCTTTCAGGGCCCAGCTGTGGGCATAAGCTCCTGGGGAGCACAGAGGAGGTCGCCTCAAATACAGTTGCTTTTTGGAATTGTGCAGTTGTTTTGGGTTTTCTGATTGTCTCTGTGACCTGCATATTAATGCTTAGGCCTTCAGAGCCTTAGGTTCTGCTTGAAGGCTTGGGGGCTGAAAGCCCTACCTTTACTCAGGGAAGAAAGCGGTGCTGTCATTACAAAAATTTGTATTTTTGGTCTGCTGGGTCCTTGAGATTCTCCTTGAGGGGACTCCCTGTCTTTGCTTGAGGTCCATGCACAAGCCCGTTTCTTTCTTAGGCTCTGGCCAGTGATGGACTTGTTCTTTGTGAGCTTCAATCTTCCCTCTGCCCGCAGAGGCAACTCTAGTATCTAGTGGGCCTGGGTTCCGCACAGGGGCGGACACTGTTTAGGCTTTGAGCCACAGATCTTTTTGTCCCTTCGCTCTTCTTCAGGGATGAAGCTTCTGCTGCAGATGCCACTGCTGTTTTAATTTAATTTAATTTTTTTTTATTCTTATGTTAATCCCCATACATTACATCATTAGTTTTAGATGTAGTGTTCCGTGATTCATTGTTTGCATATAACACCCACTGCTCCATGCAGAACGTGCTCTCTTTAATACCCACCACCAGGCTAACCCATCTTCCCACCCCCCACCCCAGAACCCTCAGTTTGTTTTTCAGAGTCCATAGTCTCTCATGGTTCATCTCCCCCTCCGATTTCCCCCCCTTCATTCTTCCCCCCCACCGCTATCATCTTCTTTTTTTTTTCTTAACATATATTGCATTATTTGTTTCAGAGGTACAGATCTGAGATTCAACAGTCTTGCACAATTCACAGCACTTACCAGAGCACATACCCTCCCCAGTGTCTATCACCCAGTCACCCCATCCCTCCCACCCCACCCCCCACTCCAGCAACCCTCAGTTTGTTTCCTGCGATTAAGAATTCCTCATATCAGTGAGGTCATATGATACATCTCTTTCTCTGTTTGACTTATTTCGCTCAGCATAATACCCTCCAGTTCCATCCACATCGTTGCAAACGGCAAGATCTCATTCCTTTTGATGGCTGCATAATATTCCATTGTATATGTATACCACATCTTCTTTATCCATTCATCTGTCAATGGACATCTTGGCTCTTTCCACAGTTTGGCTATTGTGGACATTGCCACTGCTGTTTTAAAATTTGCTTTTTGATGGAACCTCTGGCAGGACCTGGGCTTCAAGTTGGGCTTTCCTTGTTAGGTGCCTCTCTTTGAGGGCCTCTGCTTCCTGAGGACCAGCTCTGGGAACTGACATCCTAGGGGCCCTAGAACCTCACAGAGAGGAGAGAGAAAAGTTAACCCTTTTGGAACTGGGGGTTGAATAGCAGAACCTTTCCTTTTCAAGCTCCCACTTTGTTCTTCCTGCCTCTGCACTGATGCTGAGAGACAAGAATAAATGAATTACGTGACTGTCTGCACTGATTTAATTGTGATCTGTATTCTTTCTATGTTATTCATTGTTAAGGTGGATGGATGTATTTTCTACTGATCCTTCCTGGAAAACTCAAGGGAGCATTTTCTGTATGTGGTCCTCATTGATAGTTCAGAGAGTGGTCCTCTGCTGAAGAAGGACCAAAGATGTCAGGTCTCCAGGAACATCTGTACTCCCTTCTATAGGCTTCTGCTTTCTTTGGAGAGATGGGGTAGTATCTGATCAGAGGCTTTCAGGGGCTCAGTGTGGCTCATAGATCAGCCCTAGCAAAATGGGGAGGCTGGGCCTAGTGACACCTGAGATTGGAGGACAGCTGATGAGCCATCCTGAGGACCTGCTTATTTCATGTGTTCTGAATCCTCCTAATGAACCACAGAGAAGCACGGTGTTTGGGGTTACTCTGGAGCCCTCTTCCAGGTAGCCCTCTTCCAGGTAGATGGTCTGTGAGCTTTGGAAAGAAGCCCGGGTCCCCCCTTGCCCTGCCCAAACTGTTCTCTTAGCCTAGATGTCCTAATCTTTCCCTGGAGTTCCCATTCCTCATGTATATCTGTTTCAATAATCAATTTAGAGAAACGGGAAGGCAAAGAAAAAAACAAAAGTCAATCTCTTCTGTGAGCCGGACCTAGAGATCCCCTACCTGATTGGTATCATGGTCTTTTTCAAGTATTGGATTCCACTTGAGGCAGTAACAAGACAGAAAGAAGACCCCAGCCCCCCCCCCCCCCACATTATAGAAGATAGAACCAAAGCCCTAGGACCCATGAAAAGGCAGAAGAAGTTAGCCAATGTGCTCCACCATCTGCAGCACACTCCTGTCTCGGGCAACAGGGCCTCGGGGAATGCATGCTCTAGTCTGAGATGCCATCCGAGGGTTATGGGACAGCCACAGAGGGTCCTTGAGTACAGATGAGGGACAAAAAGAGGACAGTGAACCCACAACCTCTCTCCCACCATCCAGCCAAGCAGGATCCACCACCAACTCATGGCCACTAGATCTCTCCCCTCCCCTGGTCTTTCTTATTTTCCTCAAAATGGGGAGGCTGGGCTTTCCCATTTTTTTTTTTTTTAAGTATAATATAGTTGTGATGTAATCATGTGTAGAATCTGCAGCGTGTTTACTTGGAAACTGACCTACCCATTAAATTTTTAAGGGTCTTGTATCCACCTTAATAATGACCTTTGTTAATTTCCCCATTTCTTCAAAGGGTTTTTCTTCTCCCATAGCCAGCATCTCTAACATTCCTCACCTTTCCAGACTTTTCCATTATATGCATTTCTTTAATTAGAAAGACAAAACATTTTCTTCCAAGAGAGTAAATTTCCAGAAGATTTAGATATTATTGTCACATTTCCTTGGGTTGGGGAATAGAAGTAAATATTTGCAGGTTGTGGAAAAGAACTAGGAACGAATCCTTTGTACAGATGGAGAAATGTCAAGGATGCATTCAGTTCTTTCTGGAAGAAGGTGGACGTGCATATGCACATACATAAATACATATTGAGTGAAGTGGGGATATCTGGCAAGTCGACATTTTCCTCTCCATGTTTTCTAACTCTGTTAGTTCACAGACTCTGTTTTGTAATGACAAATATCCACCCAGATCCCATCAGAAATGAGCAGTTCTGAGTGCTCCCCAAACTCCAGTTGCTACATGAAATTACATGGATGGGAAAGACTGAATATCTCTCATTCAGGTGTTCAGTTGGTGTACCTCGGGTAGGTTTTGTTTTTAGGATGGTATCCTTTATCACTGAGTGACAAAACAATTAGGAGAATATAAGCTCCTAGAGGCAGTGAAACCCTATATGTCATGAAGAAGACTGAGCCAAGATCGTATCTGTCATCATGGGTAAAGGTCTTTGATCCTGCCTATGTACATACATGACTCGAGTTTATGCTATACAGAGATCCTTGGCTACACACTTAATAGAGTTTTTGTTGTTGCCTGCATCAGAAAGAAATGTCAAAGTTTGTGACTTGAATACTACATATTTCATAAATTCCACTAGGGATTTTTTTTTTTCCCCAATTTGTGTGTAGAACCAGCTCTAGCGACTGAACAGCTTGTTTTTGCTTCTATTTCTTTGTATTTGCTGGAATAGGCAGTTGTTACTCCCTTAACTCCAAGAAGAATAATTTTGTTTGGAAATAATTTTGTTTGCAGGAAAAATATTGACTGGCGTCTAGTTTTATTATGGTGTGTTTTCTGGTAAAAATTATTAAAGCACATAGATAATGCTTGCCAGTGGTAATTTGGAAAGTGAAAAGTCACTGTTAGGATCATCATCGAGCGAGAGATCTCTTAGTTTATTGAGCGGCACTATTCCAGAAGCTCTCTAGCCAATCATTGGTGCTGTAATGGACTGGTGATGTAGACAAGAGTTTGTGCAAAATCGTGTGAAAGAATAATGTCAAGGGCAGGTGAAAGCTCAGAAAGTCAGCAGGACTCGGATGAACCCCCAGAACTGTGTTGGCTTTTTCAGGGATTCTTCTATTGGTGACGTTTAAAAAAAGAAGGAACACGCAAACAAGACAAACCACCAAAATCCCCCAAAGGAAAAACAAAAATAATAAAACAGGAACCTTCCCGCCCATCCCCGCCTCCACAGGAGATGAGGCAGTCCTTGGCTTGTGGCCACCTAATGCCAGTGTCTGTCTCTGTGGTCACACGGACTGCTCCTCTTCTTGTCTAATCTCCCTTTGCCTCCTCTTTATAAGAGCATTTGTGATTGAATTTAGGACCACCTGGGTGATCCAGATAATCTATTTCAGAATTCTTAATGTAATGATACTTGCAAAGTCCCTGTTCCCTTATCAGGCCACGTTCACGGGTTCCAGGAATTAGGACCTGAATATCTTTGTGGGTCAGTATTCAGTCCATCCCTCTATCTTTGTTCTCTCTTTCTCAAATAGGAGTTGGATCAACTCTCTACTTTTCTTTAATTTTTTTTTTTTAGATTTTATTTGAGGGAGAGGGATAATGAGCAGGGGGAGGGGCAGAGGGAGAGGGAGAAGGACAAGCAGACTTCCTGATGAGTGAGGAGCCCGACTTGGGACTTGATCCCAGGACCCTGAGATCATGACCTGAGCTGAAGTCAGACACTTAACCGACTGAGCCACCTAGGCATCCCTCTACTTTTCTTCTCTCTCCTATTTTCGTCATCTGTCTTTGTCTATGTTTTCTTCTCAATTATATTTTCTAAACCTTCTTTTGAAATTTTATTTTTTTAAAGATTTATTTATTTTAGAGAGAGAGAGGGAGAGAGCGAGCATGGGGGGGAAGAGGCTGTTTTCAGTTCTGTTGAGTCACTGTGATGCTTGAATGGGGTCAGTTAATACCCAGTTGGGGGAAAATGGCCCTATTTATAGATCATAGGCTTTGTCTCAGACGAGTCTGGGATCTGTTGTGTTGGCTTAACCGCAAGCTTTGTGGCCTTGAGTGAGCTTCCTCCTATTTGTTTATTAATTACGATACTTGATTGTGGTCTCTTTTCATTATAATAAGATGTACAGATCTCTGGCACCTGGGTAGCTCAGTCAGTTAAGCGTCTGCCTTCTGCTCAGGTCATGATCCCAGGGTCCCAGAATTGAGCCCTGCATCCCCTCTGCCCCTCCCCTGTTCACGCATGCGCGCACGCGCTCTCTCTCTCTCTCAAATAAATAAAAAATCTTAAAAAAATAAGTAACATGTACAGCTCTCAAATGCATGACGGTGTATTTTACATATGGTATACATCTATGTGACCATATACATGCCCCTTCCTCTCAGGTATAACAACTATTCTGATTTCTAGCTCTAGAGATTAATTTTGTCTTTCAAAATTCATATAAATGGAATCATACAGTATGGGCTCTTTTCTGTCTGTCTTGTTTTGTTCAATGAAATGCCTTTGAAATTCATCCACGCTCTTGTGTATATCCTTTTGGGAGTTTGTCCTTTTTAATAGTTGAGTAGTATTGCATGGTGTGAATATCTCACAATTTGTTTATCCTTTGTGTTGTTTACTTCGGGTCTATTATGAATAGAATTGTTACAGTTGCTGTAAATATTTTTGTACACGTCTTTTTTTAGACATTGGCACTCAGTTGTCTTCGGAGTATACCTAGGAGTAGAATTGCTGTACTATAAAGTAAGTGTAATTGGTGAAGTTGATAAACGTGAGCAATGTGGTACATTCACAGTATGGACTGAGATGGAAAGTATGTTAAGACCTGCCTTGAGTAAATCTTTTGATTTTTCTGAACCTACTTTCATGAATCTAAAGTAAAAATAATAATACCAGGCGCCTGGGTGGCTCAGTTGGTTAAATGTCTGCCTTCGGCTCAGGTCATGATCCCAGGGTCCTGGGACTGAGTCCCGCATCTGGCTCCCTGCTCAGTGGGGAGTCTGCTTCTCCCTCTCCCTCTCCCCCTCCCCTCCTGCTCGTGTGCTCTCTCTTGCACATGCTCTCTCTCTCTCTCGCACATGCTCTCTCTCTTAAATCTTTAAAAAAAAATAAAAATAAATAATACACACCCTGAAGAGTTGCTGTAAAGATTAGAATATGTAAAACGCATAAAATGCCTGGTGGATGATCTGGGGCCTAGTAGGGTATTCACTAAATCAGAACTATGATCGTGGTGGTGGTGATGAAGAAAATGATGATGGTAATATAATCTATTTTATACGAAACTGATGGGTTGATTTGTTGAGTTAAAATATAAACCTAACCTCTTTCTTTTATCCTTGAAAGAATATTTGAAAACTTCCAACAAGGTCCCTCTTGTACAGTGGGTAGACCTCTGCTTCCCAACAGGATTCCAGCATCCCATCCCTGAAATCCCGATTTAATTTCAGATGGGGCGCAGGTATCTATTTACGTTAAATGTACCTCCAGTGATGTTAATCTGTCAGGGCTGAGAGCCACTGCTTAGCTGAAGAATCTATTGCTTCTCGTCCCCTCACACTTGGCCATTCTTCAGTTCTCTGAGGTAGCAGATTGGTTGCATTCCTTCTACATCCTTCTCCATGCTGAGAACTTCACCTTAGACCCTGAAACCATCTCTGAGATTTCAGTCTTCCTGGGGAGCGTCCTCTCCTTTCTTCTTGTTTCTCTAATGGACCGCAAACCATTGATCGTAGAGGGTGTGCCTACGGTCCCCCGTCGCTGCTGGTTTTCAGTATGCAGTCTCAGGCTTCTCAAATGTCACCTTCTCAATATTTTCTTCTTGTGTCTCCCTCTGTTGTTACTTTTTAATTTAAAATAAACACAAATATGGCAAACTCCTACAGGCTCCGACAGCTGGCAGCCTACATGCTTGGCTGCCTCCACCTTCGAGGTGCCGATCGCTCCAGCAGACTGTTGAAAGCTGTTGTGACTTAGGGAGCAGCTGGTTTTTCTTCTCGTTCGTTCTTCTTCTTTTTAAAAAAAACTTTAGTGCATTTTCTCTCAATTAGCAAGGTGATCTGTGTTTACAGTGGCAGAAGATTTGAAGAGTTAAGTCTAAAGCTCCAAAAACAACAGCAAACATTTTTTGTGCAATGTTCTCCTTATGTGGTCAGGATCCAGTTTCAGCTCCAGCAATTCCTACGTGTGTAACCTTGGGATACTCCTTTTTCTCTGAGTCTGTTGCCTCATTATGTTAAAGAGGGATGATAGCAAAACTTGATAGGACAATGGGCAAAAGACAGGAAAGATAACTCACCAGGAAGAGATTGAAAATGGCCATTAAACATATAAAAAAAAATTCAAGTTCACTCGTAAGAAAAATGCCAATGAATGGCAAAAATTTTAAAGGTGGACAACACGCTTTGTTGGTGAGGCGGAAGAAAAAACAGGCATTGTCATACGCTGCTAGGGAAAGTGCAGAATGGCACTCCCTTATAGAGGGGAATTTGGCAAATTCCAGACTACTTATATGTTTACGTTTTGATCCAGTAAGCCCATTTCAAGGAATTTATTCTGAAGATGTATCTCAACAATATGAAACCCAGCAGCGACGGGGGACCATAGGCACACCCTCTACGATCAATGGTTTGCGGTCCATTAGAGAAACAAGAAGAAAGGAGAGGACGCTCCCCAGGAAGACTGAAATCTCAGAGATGGTTTCAGGGTCTAAGGTGAAGTTCTCAGCATGGAGAAGGATGTAGAAGGAATGCAACCAATCTGCTACCTCAGAGAACTGAAGAATGGCCAACAATAGATATGCATAAGATTACTCATTGAAGCATTATTCATAATTGCAAAATACTGGAAATAACCTAAATCTCTATAGGAAATGTTTATTGAAGAAACTATAGAATATCCATATCAAGGAGAATTATGCAATTGTAAGACAGAAGGAAAAATAGCTCAATAAGCCAAAATGCAGTAATTTTCTGTGAAAAAAGCAAAAGGCAGAGGAGTATATATAGTCCACTATCTTTTGTGTAAGAGGTAAAGTCAATAAGAAAGTATTTATTGCAAACACACACACAAAACAAAAAAACCAGAATTTTGGTTTTTAAATATCATACCACATTAAAAATAAGTAGTGCTGCTTGACTTTATGATAATGGCAGATTCCAGGGCCAGGGAAGAGAAAAACCAAGAGGAGACTGGAACTGGGTGGCTCAGTTGGTTGGGTGTCTGACTCTTGATTTTGGCTTGGGTCATGATCTTGGGATCGTGAGATCAAGCCCCTCGGAGTCTGCCTGAGGTTCTCTTTCTCCCCCTGCCCCTCTCCCTACTCAGACATGTGTGCTCGTGCGCTCTCTTGCTATAAATCTTAAAAAACAAAACAAAACAGGAAACCGTCTTAGTCAGGGTCCTCTAGAGAAACAGAAACAATAGGAGATAGATACAGATATCCAAGACACAATATCATATATGTAGTGTTCTTGCCAAAAATGAAGACAAACATAAATTGAGAGATCAAATATATATTTGTATATAATATAAAAATTACATAGTATAAGGAACTGAAGAATATATTTATTATACAGGATTGGTTCATGTGATTATGATGACTAGCAAGTCCCAAGATCTGCAAGGTGAGTCAGGGAGCTGGATATCCACAGAATTAATGTTGTAGTTCCAGTCTGAGTCTGAAGGCTTGAAAACCAGGAAAGCTGATTGTGTTCCAGTCCAAAGGCTGGCAGGCTTGAAACCCAGAATGTGCCAATGTTTCAGTTCAAATCCAAAGGCAGAAAAAAGCTAATATCCTACTTCGAAGACTATCAGGCAAGAATACTTCTCCTTCCTGGGAGAGGATCAGCATTTTTGTTCTATCCAGGCCTTCAACTGATTGGATATGGCTCACCTATATGGAGGGCAATCTGCTTCATCCAAAACACCCTCACAGAAATATCCAGAATAATGTTTAACCAAATATGTGGGCACACCATGGCCCAGTCAAAGTGACATGTAAAGTTGACCATCATAGGGCCTATGAATAAAATAGGAATTGTGTGTCCATGGAAATAATAAAGAAATGGTAAGTAAAAGAAAATCTCTTCCTTAAAGGAGAAAGTCAGGAATGATAGAGGTAGTTCAACATTTTATGACCATTATAGTAATAACATTCAGACAGCTATCTATAAATGGTACAATAGTAGATGAAAGTTTGATGAAGTGATGCATATGTACCCACTTCTAAGGAATCCAAAAAATAAAAAAGGTAACTTCACAGTAGAGAAACTTTGTCTAATGGCTTGGGCCACATTTAACACACCAGTAATGTGATAAACTGACATCACGTACCTACTGATGTGATGTGCTGAGAGGGACATGATATCACCTACATAGTGTTCTTGCCAAAAATGAAAACAAACACTAATTGAAGGGAAGTCTGCAAAATGCATGGCGTATTCACTTAAAAACATCCATGTCATGAAAAACAAAAGCTGAGGAACTGTTTCAGATTAAAGGAAACTAAAGAGACATGACATCTGAATGCAATGAATGATCCTGGATTGGATCCTGGATCTGAAAAAAAGTTGCTATGTAAGACATTATTGGGACAACATAGTCTATAAAATGTTAATGCAGAAGCATGAAATTTCCTGATTTGATCATTATACTGTGGTTATATAACAGAACGCCCTTGTCCTAAGGAAACACACAGTGAAGTACTTAGGAGTAAAGGGTCATGATGGATGCAGTTTACTCAAATTGCTCAGAAAATGTATGTGCACGTGTTGAAAGAGAGACAAAATGATAGATAAAGCAAATGTAGCAGAATGTTAATTGGTAAATCCAAGTGATGGTAGAGAAGAATTCTTTGTAGTGTTCTTGCAAGTTTTCCATAAGTGAGAAGTTACATCAAAATAGTTTTAAAAATTAAAGAGGGGCGCCTGGGTGGCTTAGTCGGTTAAGCGTCTGCCTTTGGCTCAGGTCATGATTGGGCTCCCTGCTCAGCAGAGTGTCTGCTTCTCCCTCCCTCTCTGCCTCTCCTCTGGCTTGTACGCTCTCTATCTCAAATAAATAAAATCTTTAAAAAACTTATAAATTTCTGTCCCATTTCCCTTGTGCAGGATAGGGTCCTTGAAGTAATATTGCAAAGTCAAAGGGCAGACATTTAAAAAACTCTTAGCTGCCAACTGCTTTTCCAGAAAGACTTTCCCCCTTTTCTTTTGTGCTAGCAGGATATGAATTGTCTGCCTTATCTCTCCTCACCAACATTGCATATTATCAATTATTTTACTCATTAGGAGGAGCCAATTTTCAGGAACTAAACTGGGTGGCAGAATTTTGTTATATTTAAAGTACTTTTGTCTGTTGCTTGACATTTTTCTGAGATGAATTATAAAGAAAAATTGTTTTCTAAAAAAAAGGATGATTTAGTTGGCCAAACTAGTAAAGGAACCAATGTAGCCTGTATGTTTGCCATATATACGAAGAAAATCATGCTATTACCCAGGAAAGTTAGTTTCTTTGGGTGACTAGATCTAAGATAGGTTTCGCATGAGGACAACTGGTTTTTGGCGTCAGATAGACCTGGGTTCAAGTCTTGGTTCTTTCATCTCTTAGCTTCTGACCTTGGACAAGTTATTGCACCTTTCTAAGCCTTTATTTTCTACTGGCAAAATGAGAATAAACGTACTCTCCTCTCGGTGTTGTTGGGAGGCTTGTGAGGTAATGCTGGAAAGGTGCTTGGTAGCTTACTAGGCACTTTATAAATATTTTAAAAATTCATTATGCAATTAACAATGTTGTGAACTATGATCTGATTATAAATAGAATAAGGGATATTGTATATGGATATAGTGTTCTTTTATCTAAGTCAGGAGGAAGATACTGCCAAAGAGCAACTCACAGAAAGTAAATTATCTGAGAGGTTAAAAGTTGTCCTGGGATTTGGATCTGTGACTACCGTGACTGTCGCATAGTAATGAGCTGAACTAAGGGTCTGCAAGTCAAATGACCACATCCTAAATGCTTGATTATGTTCCTACACTTGCCCAGAAGACCACCACAGAACAGCTTCCTGCTGATTAGATGTTAAGCTAAGACTTTTAGATAGGAGCGCTTGGTTTGATTCTGGAAGTTACAAAACCAAGTTCTTGTTGGAGATGAACTGTAGCACCAGAGCCCATCCTTCCTTGTCAGTCTTGACCCAAAGATGTCACCATTCCTTGTTATTTGTCCCTACATAATTGATGTTGATTGGAAACTTTTCCTGAAATGGGCCAGAACTGCTTGGTTGTCTTTTCCATGTAACTTAAGCATAGTACTATAAATAAAGTAATAGTTGGGGAAAAAAATGCTGTAAAATGGTATTTAGGTTACTGAGGAATCAGACACGTTTGAAAAGCTGTGGCCATTTCAAATTTCCTTAAATCAGTTTTGCCTTGGGGGCGGATTGAAAAAAATGTGTAATCTATCCCATCACCAAAAGATCTCCTAATAGGGCAATCCTCTACTTGTAAGTGGCTATAAAGGAAATACGTTTCCCCCAGCACTAGGTAATCATTGTAAAACCAGATCGTTAGTTGTAAAAGTTCTGTTAATTTAAGATTTGAAGGAATAGATAGTGAAAAATTAAGTTTTTTGCCCCTATTTCTCTCTCCAGGAAGCAGTCATCATAAAATGCATTGCCTGGCCTCCTGATAGTTAGCAGATGCTCCTACATGCCCACAAAACAGAGCCCAAGACATCGAAGCCTGTGGGGCAGAATCTGCCATAAATGTCTGAAGTTACTTTCTTGGCCAAGATTTATGTTACACATTGCAATTAAGTCTAATCTGAAAAGAAATAATCCATGTAATGAATACTTAGGCATACCAGTGGATAATTTGAAAGCATATGCTACAAATCTCTAATGTAGAGTGTAAGATGATGTGCTAAAATTATGCATTGATGCATTGAAATAGACCTCAGATGGAAGAAAGAAGAAATTCCAACCCTCTTTGGATGGTGCCTATTTTCTAAATTCCCATTTCAATCTTGGAGTGGGGGCCATTAATTTACATCGATGATAACTTTTTAATTCCGAGATAAACTCCGGGATGCCTGAAAATAACCATTGTGAAGGGTCTTTCTTTGCAGGAGTTTGTGCAAAGGGATGGGGAATTTCTTCAGCTCCTCTGGTGAAATTGTTTTCCCTCACTCTCCAGCTGTCTAGGACTACTTTATCGTGGTAGGGGAGTTTGGGGAGTTTGCAAAAAGCACTGTAAATTGCATTTTCAAAGCTTGCTTTCTCTTCGAATTCTTTGACGATCAAACGCCCTAATCTGTGACTCTGATGGTTGGGGCCTTTTGAGAAAGGGGATATCTGATTATTTTTGCTAAAGCTAATGGCTGCTGACATGTCATGACTTGCTTAGGAGAAAGTCCAACATGGTGTTGATTTGCCATTCCCTTGCCATCCAAGGGCACTTCACTGTGAGATTGAGGGATTTCCCCCTTTCCATTCTCTTGTTTTGCTCCATCATTCACTTATAAAAACAGCTCCAAAGCATCAACGTTCGGCCAGTTTGTGATCTTCTATTTTAATCATGATGGGGTGACTTAGAATTCCCAAGTCAGATTTAAGGTCATTTCAAAAGAAAAATTCTTACCTCACTCTCTATTCCAGCTCTCAAACCCTGCCCCTTCTCCCTAATTCCACATAGTTTGAATTATAATAACAAAATGACTAATAACCATCTGAATTTTTTTCAAATATAAAAGTTGGAAACTCATACCTCAAATGTCTGATACTTATTTTGAGAAGTCAGAAAAGCTCCTTGTTAGTCCAAGGCATTGATGTATTTTAAAAGTGGTTGATTATTCATGAATAAATATTAAAATTCTTTCATATTTATGAATATTTGCAGTCTTCCTAACAATCATGCTGTTTATCTATGTTACAGATGCTTCTAATTACCTGGTTCAGTCACTTCAATTTATTGGCACTCCTGTGAATATAGAAATAACAAAACTTGTCTTCATGATTTAAATCTCTCATTTAGCTACCCGCAAGTTAAAACTAAGATCCTTCTCTGCTTAAAACCATATCACTTTATTCGGCAAAGAGAATTAAAGTTTTACATTTAAATGTCATTTTTAATCGATTCCTTAAATTAAAAGTTAGCATGCCATTAATCTCAAGCAGAAATGGAAATGTCAGGCATCACTTAATCATCAATTTCAGAAATTAATCAACTTGTGGGGAAAGCCCATCATACTGTGCAGAGCTTTAAAGAAAAACACGAAATTATCAGTAAATCACAAAACAACCATTCAACATCTGATCTTAGGAAACAATGACCAAGTCTGTTTTTCTTTTTTTAATTTAAAAACTCACTTGGTACTCATAAGGTATTTAACTATGATCAGTTTGTTGTGTTAAAGCAGCTTCTAACCCAGATTAGACCATGCTTGCTTTTAGTAAATACAAGGACAAAATGGATATCTAACATTTTTATCCTTGAAAGATAAAGGTGTTTCCAGAAAATTAGCCTCTCTTAAGTTACTTTCGGGTTTGGTGAAAGTAGGTTTTAGAGAAAAGATGATCTTAACTTTTTTGAAGGAAAAAATGTCAGGGAAATAATATTAAGAATCATGGGTTTAGGGGAGCCTGGGTGGTTCAGTCGGTTAAGGATCCAACTTGTGATTTCGGCTCAGGTCATGATCTCATGGGTTGTGAGATCAAGCCCCGAGTTGGGCTCTGCGCTTAGTGGGGAGTATGTTTGAGATTTTCTTCCTCTCCCTCTGCCCCCCCAACTCTGTGTCACTCTCAAATAAATAAAACTTAAAAAAAAATGGGGTTAGGGACTCCTGGGGGGCTCAGTTGGTTGGGCGTGGGACTCTTGGTTTCAGCTCAGGTCATCATCTCAGGGTTGTGAGATCCAGCCCCAGATCCGCTTGAGATTCTTTCCCTCCCCTACCACCCCTGCCCCGCTCCTCCCCTTTTCCCACATTCTTCTCTCAAATAAATATTTTAAAAAAAAGAATCATGGGGTTATTCTGTTCAAAATTTATTTGGAGAGTACTTAGATACAATGCTTTTATTCTACATGGAAAGCACACTAGACAGGAAGTTATAAACATCTATGTTTCAATCCTAGTCCAGCCAGTTGGACGTGTGGTCATGGATCAATCATGTAACTTCTATAGGTCAATTTCTTCATCTGTAAAATCTGAAGAATAATGCCCTTTCTATTTAAGGATTAAATAAAAGCATGAATGTAAATATGGAATCATGAACTATGACATGATTTGTGGAGATATAAAAAATATATGCCCAATATTCTTTGAGGAGAAAGTATTAGCCCTACATTCCTTAATTCAATTTTTGGCTTTCATAAGCCCTATTTTCTTTGATTCAGTCTTGGACTAATATTATTATGGCTAAAGCCAGACTGTTGATCCGGGATTTGTTACATAAGGAGATTGAGAATGTTTGCAAAACATTTGCTTAGATCAGTAGTTCTCAAAGGTTTTAGTTTCGGAGTTGCTTTACACTCAAAAAATTACTGAAGACCCTAAAAAGCTTTTGTGTATTTGAGCTACATTTATATTTAGAGTACTAGAAATTAAAATGGAGAAACATTAAAATATTTATTAATTTATTTCAAAGGAGCAATGATAAATTTACACATTACCAAAAATATGTTGGTAAAAAATAACCATAATTCTGAAAACAAAAAAATAATTTTAAAAGTGGTGTTTTTCATTTTTGCAAATCTCTTTAATGTCTGACTAAATGGAAAACAGCTGGATTTTCACATCTGCTTCTGCATTTAATCTCTTGGAATACCACACGTCACGGAGCCTCTGAAAAACTACATTCTATACTCAGGAGAGGATATGAATGAATAAGAGAAAAAAATCTTCCTCTTATTATAAAAATAATTTGACCTCCTGGAGCCCCTGAAATGGTCTTGGGTCTCCAGGTATTCCTGACTACTTTGAAGACTGTTGGCTTAGAAGATACTAAAGACATACACTGCATCCTGTGTTGTGATGAGGGTACCTCCTATCAGAATGATACTTGAATCTGATTCAGCAATCGTAAACATGTTTCTAGGCTGTTGTTTAAAGACCTGATGAGTTAGTGATAATCTCCTATGAATTTAACAATTATTCTGTTTTTTAAAAAAATTGAGGTATAATTGAGATCACATCGTTTAAGTTTAAGGTGTACAATGTATTGATTTGATATATGTTGTGACATGATTACCACCATAGTCTTAACTAACAATTATTCTTATAGCTAAACATGCTAATTTGTTTTCAGAGGAACTGAGTTTTCTCTACTTCCCTTGCATAGGAAGGGATTAAAAATATCTCTTTATAGTCAAAAATATCTTTTTATAGACTCCTCTGACTTATTTCTCTATTGGCTTATTTGTATAATTGGTGACTAGATTGCAAACTTCTTTCCTCAGACAAGTTAAGAGGAACAGTTTAGTTTGACACAAGTGAAAGATGTGACTATCCCGCAAGCTGGGGAGGGGCAGAGGGAGAGGGAGAGAATCTCAAGCAGACTCCCCACTGAGCGCAGAGCCAGACTCAGGGCTAGACCTCACGACCCTGAGATCAAGACCTGAGCCGAAATCAAGAGTCAGATGCTTAACCAACTGAGCCAGGCGTCCCTCAAAATATGTTTTTTAAATATCCTAAAGCGGGCACCTGGGTGGCTCAGTTGTTAAGCATCTGCCTTTGGCTCAGGTCATGATCTCAGGATCCTGGGATCGAGTCCCGCATCGGGCTCCCTGCTTGGCAGGAAGTCTGCTTCTCCCTCTCCCCCTCTCCCCTTTGCTTGTGTTCCCTCTCTTGTTGTGTCTCTCTCTGTCAAATTAAAAAAAAAAATCATAAAAAAAAAATATCCTAAAGCTAGTACTTTTTCTAGAAAACATTTTGAATCTGCATTGTGGAAGAAAATTTACTACACTCAGTTTTTCAAAAGTGTCCTGTTTTCTACATAAAATGATAGTTAACATCTATGGCGAATTTCTCATGCTATATTTACCATGTGAATGCTTTGCACGCATTAGCTAATCTCATGGCATTTGCTTGTTACTCCAGAGGTTAAAGAGGACTTTTTGAGCATATTGTTCCAAAAATTCATGTCAACTCCTGGAGGTGTCTAAAGGGTTAGTCCTATTTTATACACCAGGTAATTGAGATTCTGGAAGATGAGGACCCTTCTCCAAGGTCACGCTACTTGTAAATGCCAAAGCTTTCCTTTATCCATGATTCCATGCATGGCTAAGCCACTCTGTTGTTCTTTTATAGATCTGTTATTTAACACTAGTCTGGTGAACTCAAAATCTCAGTCTTCTTGGAGGTGCTTCAGTTGTGAACGTGACGTTTTATGTTGAAGATAGAGCTTTGAATGTGAGAGTCAGTAGCAGGAGTAGTTAGAGCTGGGCTGTGCAGCATACACCCCATTTTTCAGCAGGTTGGAGCAGTAGTGACCCCGACACATGGAAGACTACTCGAAACCTCTCCAGATGGAAATGCTGAGATTGGCGAGCCACTCCTGCTTGTCTTATCATAGGTGAATTAAAAGTCGTGGAATATATTACAAAGGCACAAGCTACATAATATGGAACCCTGGCTTGGATTCAAAGGACCTGGATTCATGCTTCATTTCCATCATGAGTTCTGGGAACTTGGGCATATCTCTGGGTTTTGAATTTCTCTTCTGTAAAATGAAGACCCACCACTGGTTCATCTCTGTCATCCCTTGAAACTCTGTGAATACATTTTGTGACTAGAAGCCACAGAGACAGCCTCTTGGTACAGAAGCACAGCTAAAAGTCATTGATTTTTCTATCTGTGCGATGGACAGAAAAGTAATGTCAAAACTACAGTGTTTATAATGATCAAACAAGTTATTGTCTATGAATTAGCTTTGGAACTGGAAGAAGCCTCCAAAACATTGTATCATGTGTATTATTTGCCATATTCAGTTAGAGTAATGAATGCTTATCTGAAGTCAGCCACATTGGAGTAAATTAGAACATTCACATCTTTTTTCTCTTCACATGCTAAGTTAAAAGTGATGCCCGTTGGATGCTGTAGTTTATGCATTTAAAACCCTAAGGGTCACTGTAAGAACCCAGGGTTACAATACACTTGATAGAATACACTTTCTTTTCTTTTCTTTTTTTTTAAGATTTATTTATTTGAGAGAGAGAGTGAGCGAGCAAACATGAGCAGGGGAGGAGCAGAGGGAGAAGGAGAAGCAGACTCCCTGCTGAGCAGGGAACCAGACTTGGTGCTTGATCCCAGGACTCCGGGATCATGACCTGAGCCAAAGGCAGACACCCAACCGACTGAGCCACCCAGGAGCCCCACAATACACTTTCTGTTAAAGATGGTGAAGAATCAATTCTAGAGATGTCACTATTTAAGAAGATGAAAACATTTGACAAATATCCCTTTGGTTCGAAGGTGCCTTTGCAGAAGTTGAGCAAGATAACCGATCAATGGAAAAGAATGGACCAGATAGGTAATAAATTCCTCCTCCATTCACTGTGGCCATGAGCATTGGTTTTGCTGAAATGTGGCTGGTCAGATGTTTCATGAAAAGAGTGCATTGAAGGATAAATTTAGGTTTTGAGTTTTTTTCTGGGATGGAGTTTCTGGGATCCACTCAGGTCTTTTTGATCCCTGGTAATCATAACTGTGACAGATCTAGGAGTCATTTGTAGCATTTGGAGATGATAAAGTATCTAGAGTATGTTTTATTTTCAAACAGTTGTTGGTGATGTGTAGCTAAATGTTCCGTTAGATCCAAGTTCAAGAATTCTAGAAAGACTTACATTCCCATTCCTCATAAATTAATGATTAAAAATATTAGCATGCACATAAACGATAAAAAGTTTTCATCCACGATTAGAAACTAGTGTTCGTACTTGTCCCAGGCATCCAGTGCCTCCATCAACAATACTTAGGCTAACATGCTCTGGAGGGACCACGCTAAGAGAAACAGAAGACGTCAGGAAATTCTCTGTTACTTTTCAGTGATAGCATTTGTCAGGGGAGGAAATTGGATGATAGGAAGACACGGAACTGGATACCTTTATCATTGACTGTTACAACCCCAGGGACTGAGATAAAACTACTCTGAAGACAACAACGTTGATAAGTATGCTCCCAGAAACACCCAGGGTGCCTGCTGGAGACTGGGGCTGAATGTGCGAGTGACAGCACATTTACCCAGGGCTGAGAAGAGCAAGGAGCCCTGCTGGATCATCCGAGATACATTCACGAGGGTGGTTGATGGCAACCACACATACTCAGTGTTGGACAATATGTCACCAGGGATTGGAGGGGACACCGATGACCTGCCATATCATACCCAAATCACAACAATAAGCCAGAGATATGGGCCCCTTCCCATTGAGAATGATCTAGCGAATGCAAATCCAAGATTTGTTTAAACCCTCCAGTGGCTTTCCAGTGCTTGCAGTGCAAAGCCCACGCTCCTTGGCAAGACATGAAAGGCTCTCCAAACTCTAGGCCTTGCCTGCCTGTCTCCCTTCAGCTCCCATTACCCTCGGCCTCATGCTTAAGCTGCCCTGATGTCCATCTTCTTTTACTTTTCTCCTTGTAGCACACTGCTCTCATCTCCATGCCTTTGGTCTTGCAGAGACTTCTTGTTAAAATGATCTCTACCTCTTTCTATATCTGCCCTGTCCTTTTCCTCCTTTGAGAGTCAGCCCCAGCATTTAGGTCCTCTGAGAAGGCTTCTCTGAATGTTCTTCTTGTTTCAGAACATGTCCTTGATTCTTCCGTAGTATCTTGTATACATACTATCATTTTACCTGCCATCTTCAATTATTATTATTATTTTAACATTTGTCACCCCTCTTTAAATTCGAAGCTTCTTGAGAGTAGGGACTGTACTTGGGGGAGATGATTCTCCATGAGTGTCTTGTGTTTCTGCATGTCTCATGAGCAAAGGTACTGCCTTTATTTTGTACTCCCCTTTCAAGGTTGTTTGAGCAAATAGCCTTTCAAGGTAGACATAGCGTCTCCCTCCAGAGCAGAGGGCAGGTTTGTTTATTGTCCAGTATAATAAAGATACGGTCTTCTTCCAGGACAAAGGACAGGCAGGCTTACTGCCCATGATAAAATATTCAGGTTCCCTAAATTCAAGGTTCCTCTTTTATAATGTACATCATTGCATACTTGCATTGCAAGTATCGTATGACCCTCTTTACATTGTCTTGTGGGTGCAAATGTTCATACATGGGCTATAGCTATTGTTGTAAGTAATAGACTATCCTTTACCTAAGACCCATGTGTCTTCTGTCTTCCACCAGCATCCATGAAATTGTGGCAGGCTAACTTGTTAGCTTTCAAGGAAGATAACATCTCAGACTCTTCATAATTCTTTACATGTATTATATTCATCGTTATACTTCCAACACTGAGATAGTGCCCAGCATATGGTTAAGTGCTTTATAAGTGTTAGATGAATGTATGAAATGACCTCATGCTAGAGGAAAAAAAAATAAAAACAAAGCATAACACAAGGTGATCATTCCACTCAGACCCTGTCTTTGTAACTACATCTCTGCTTTCTGCTTAGCCATCTTACCTCCATTTTGTCTACAATGGACTTCCAAGATGGCTCCCAGAATCTGTTGGTTTCCTAACTACATTTTTGCTAATGCCAGGAGAGAGGGTGCAGACCCTTCTGTGATATTGCCTTGGAGCATGTACCCAAGTTTATCATTGTCATCAATGCCATTTCTTACATGCTTACCAGGGCAAGATACGTGATAAGTGTCATATAATTGAAGTTAAATAATTTATATAATTCCTTTGAATTATTGGTCTTAGAAATAGACAATACCAAAAGCATTGTGTATTAAACATGCTCTGCAAACCACAGAATTGTACAGCACGGAGATTCAGCTAAGGAAAGACCTTATAACTAAATGCTTGTAGCTTCTTGTGAACAAGTCTTGATGAGTGTCATTTATGTTGGATATGCTGGAATGGCTTTCTGAAATTGCATATTCTTACTTCATTCCCACATAGTATGGAAAATTTAGTCAAGGGTTTAGAAGGTGAAAGGAGGTGGAAAGGGGCAAATACTCATAGCTAAGGAACAAGAGAAAGCATCGGTAGACTCCAGAAAGTCTGACTTGTAATTTTTTATCTCTTATTTGAAGCCAAGTTTATTCTGTACACTTGAATATTATATTTGCTCTTAAATATTACATGCTATCAAGTTACCACTTTATGTGCAAAAGTTTTGAGAAGTGTGTTGATCTTATTTCAGAGAAGACCCTGCAAGGTTCCTAGACATGGGGAAATGTTTTTAATTTTTAAAAAATTTAATTTTAGAAAAAGTTTAAATAAGGGCTATTAGTCCTGAAATTCAGAAGAGATAATTTGAAACTTTGAACAAAGGAAACTTCAGGAAAAACAACTTTTCATATATTTTTTCCCCCATCTCAAATGGATTTGGTTGGGTGAGTTGATAGTAAACAGGTTGGGAACCTGTAATTGTACCTGTCAGTAAAGACTTGAGATTTTTTCCTAAACAATAATAAAGAATGCTCATTGCATGATTAACCAGTCTTCAAATTATGCCAGATCCTTAGTGATTTCAGACTTGTGGGTAAGAGTTCCCAGTGGATTTTTTAAAAAAAATCAGTGAATATTGTTATTCTTTTTTTAAAAAACTATCTTAACCATTGTTGAGTATACAGTTCAGTAGTGTTAGGTATATTCACATTGTTGTAAAACAGATCTCCAGAACTTTTTCATCTTAGATATGTGAATTTCTTTACCCATTAAATAGCAACTCCTCTCCTTCCCCTTCCCCCAGCTCCTGGCCACCACCATTCTACTTTCTCCTTTTATGAGTTTGACTACTTTAGATAACCTCAAAGAAGTAGAATCATACAGTATTCATCTTTTTGTGTCTGGCTTATTTCATTTAGCATCATGTCCTCAGGTTTCATTTATGGTTTAGTATGGGACAGGATTCACTTCCTTTTTAAGGCTGAATAATATTCCATTGTGTGTATAGACCACATTTTGTTTATCCATTCATCTGTTGATGAACATTTTGGTTGTTTCTACCTTCTGGCAACTGTGATATGAAATATATGTATGCAGGTATATTTTTAAGACTCTGCTTTCAATTCTTTTGGATATATACCTTGAAATGGGATTGCTGGATTATTCTGTTTTTTTTTCTTGAGGAAACTTGTTGTTTTATACAGTGGTTGCACCATTTTCTGATCCCACCAACAGTACATAAGGGGCTCAGTTTCTCCATGTGGAATTTTTAAAGACTGTCTTTCCTCCTTGAGAGATTCTCTGGGGATCATGACCAGTGGTACCATTGCTTTTTTTTTTTTTAGCTTTTGAATTAAAAAAAACTACCACATTTATTCAACCTTATTTTTTTAGAGCAGTTTTAGGTTCACAGCAAAACTGAGTGGAAGGATACAGAGTTTTCTCTTATACCCCCTACCTCCACACATGCATAGCCTCCCCATTATCAATATCCCCCATCAGAGTGGTACATTTGTTAAAATTGTTGAACCTATATCAACACACCCAGAGTCTATAGTATACTTTATTTTTTAAAAGATTTTATTTATTTGAGAGAGAGAGTGAGTAGGGGAGGAGCAGAGAGGGAGAGGGACAAGCAGACTCTGTGCTGAGCTTGCAGCCTGATGTGGGGCTCAATCTCAGGACCCTGAGATCATGATCTGAGCTGAAATCAAAAGTTGGATGCTTAACCGACTGAGCCACCTGGGTGCCCCATCTATAGACCATTTTGAAGTTCACTTTTGGTGTTGTACATTCTGGGGATTTGAACAAATTTATAAAGACATGTATCTACCATTAAAGTATCATACAGAGTAGTTTTTTTTTTAAAGCTTTTTTTTTTTTTTAAGATTTATTTATTTATTTGACAGAGAGAGACACAGCAAGAGAGGGAACAAAAGCAGGGGGAGCGGGAGAGGGAGAAGCAGGCTTCCCGCAGAGCAGGGAGCCTGACGCGGGGCTCGATCCCAGGACCCTGGGATCATGACCTGAGCCGAAGGCAGACGCTTAATGACTGAGCCACCCAGGCCCCCCATACAGAGTAGTTTTATTGCTCTAAAAATTCTCTGTGCTCAATTTGTTCATCTCTCCCTATCCCCAACTTCTGATATTTTACTGTCTCCATAGTTTTGCCTTTTCCAGAATGTCATATAGTTTTATTAGTATAGTATGTAGCCTTTTCAGAATGACTTAACTTATTAATATGTACCTAAATTTCCTCCATGTCTTTTCATTTCGTGGTTTCTCACTTCTTTTCTTAAGCCTTAGAGATCTAATGTGCAATATGGGGAGTATAGACAATACTGTATTATAATCATCGAACCTAAGAGACTAGCACTTATTATTATTCCAAACACTAAAAAGAAAGGATAATTATGTAACATGATAGAGGTGCTAATTATCACTACAATGGCAATCATATTACACTATATAAATGTATCAAATCAACGTGTTGTGCACTTAAGTTTACACAATGTTTTATGTCAAATACATTTCAATGAAAACACAACCTCCAGCGGCTCCTGCCGCTTTAGAGACTGAACTAGACAGCTCTCACAGTGCCTGACTGTCCCGCCCAGCTGCTCTCCCGTCTCTCTTCCCCATTCTCACTTGGACAATGTTTCCCCACTCCACATTGTCCTGATGTGTCAACCATCTAAAACTCCTACTTCTTCCTCGGTCGTCCATGGGTTTTTCTGCTAAAACTGATATAAAAGATTACATTCTTCCTTTAGGATTGCAAGCCATAGGAGTGTAGACCTGGGCTGCTGGCTGTCTTCTTTCCCACGAAAAAGCCTATACAACTACACTGATCACGGTGAGCATTTCATAATATATACACACACACACACACACACACACACACACGTTGAATCACGGTTTCATACACCTGAAACTAATATTATATGCCAACTATACTTCAGTAAAAAACAAATAAAAATTTAAAAAAGAAAAAGGAAAAGCTTGTATTTGCCAGGAGAAAATAAGGTTAATATACAGAGTGAAACAAAGCAGAGCTTGTCAATGGAAGGAGAGAAAACATGCTATGGCTTGAGCCCCTAAATCTACTCAAGGTATTAGAGTTGTCAGGATTAAATGAGTTAATAAATGCAGGTAGGTGAACATGTACATAAAGGGGTACATGTTCAGTAATTGTTCGCTACCCTTAATCACATCTCAATATATGATATTTGTCTATATATTCTTTTTTTAAATTTTTTTTATTTTATTATGTTATGTTAATCACCATACATTACATCATTAGTTTTTGATGTAGTGTTCCATGATTCATTGTTTGTGCATAACACCCAGTGCTCCATGCAGAACGTGCCCTCCTCAATACCCACCACCAGGCTAACCCATCCCCCCACTCCCCTCCCCTCTAGAACCCTCAGTTTGTTTCTCAGAGTCCGTAGTCTCTCATGGCTCCTCTCCCCCTCCGATTCCCCCCCTTCATTTTTCCCTTCCTACTATCTTCTTCTTTTTTTTTTTTTAACATATAATGTATTATTTGTTTCAGAGGTACAGGTCTGCGATTCAACAGTCTTACACAATTCACAGTGCTCACCATAGCACATACCCTCCCCAATGTCTATCACCCAGCCACCCCATCCCTCCCACCCGCCACCACTCCAGCAACCCTCAGTTTGTTTCCTGAGATTAAGAATTCCTCATATCAGTGAGATCATATGATACATGTCTTTCTCTGATTGACTTATTTCGCTCAGCATAATACCCTCCAGTTCCGTCCATGTTGTTGCAAATGGCATGATTTCATTCCTTTTGATGGCTGCATAATATTCCATTATATATATATACCACATCTTCTTTATCCATTCATCTGTCGATGGACATCTTGGCTCTTTCCATAGTTTGGCTATTGTGGACATTGCTGCTATAAACATCAGGGTTCACATATCCCTTCAGATCTCTACATTTGTATCTTTGGGGTAAATACCCAGTAGTACAATTGCTGGATCGTGTGGTAGCTCTATTTTCAACTTTTTGAGGAACCTCCATACTGTTTTCCAGAGTGGCTGCACCAGCTTGCATTCCCACCAACAGTGTAGGAGGGTTCCCCTTTCTCCACATCCCCGCCAACATCTGTCGTTTCCTGACTTGTTAATTTTAGCCATTCTGACTGGTATGAGGTGGTATCTCTTTGAGATTTTGATTTGGATTTCCCTGATGCCAAGTGATCTTGAGCACTTTTTCATGTGTCTATTGGCCATTTGGATATCTCTCTATATATTCTTATCTTCTCCGATTGTATTGTAAGATTTTTGAGAGCAGGCACTAGGTCTTACTCCTCTCTGTCCCCTCCCATGGTCTGTGCAGAGCCTAGCTTATACTAAGGTTCAGTACCCTCGTTGCAGAGAATTTAATAGATCAGCTCATTCTGATTCTTGCAAGACATGTATGGTGTGTGACTTCAGCCTCATATTTCTAAGCAAGTTTGGGATTTTGTTAGTAGATTTGTGCCATTTACTTCTAAGGTGTGAAAAGCATCTTTTGCCTGTGGGTTTGTTGTTACTTTCAGAGTACAGTATTCTGACTTGGCCTAAGTTGCCATGATTTCTTTTTTTAAATGTAACAACTGTTTTTATTTTGATTCTTTATGATACAAAATTCATCATCTTTTGAGGGAGCTGGAATTAGGATATTTTTCCAGAGTCAATGAGTGAAAACTCCCAACTCCTTATGTTATGCTTGGAAAGATGAAATTGTTCCTGGTGCTAAGCTTTGAAAGACCAAATCAATCCCAAATCTCAGACAGCTGAAATGCAAAACATCATAAAATTAAGTTGTTTATGTTGCCTTTGGTGCATTTTCCCTTGTCCTATAAAAGATGGACATAGAAAGGATTCCTGATGATTTTTTCATGTTTTTAATGTGTGTACAGAAATCCTAATGTCTGTTTACTTTAATGCTAGTATTTGGAGCTGTGTTCAAGTTAATTATCAAGAAAAATGCATTGCCTATTTAATTTTCAATTGTGAAGGCACAGTGGAATGGAATGAGTCAGTTTATTCTGATTTCCTGCTGGAAGTTAATGGACAAATGTGGACATGATAATGTGATAAGTAGAATTTTTAGTCTGAAGTTCCCATTTCCACAAGCAATAGCCTTGAAATGGAGGATGGGAAACATTTGCTCTAATAGATTCAGTGAAGCACATGATTTGAGTATCAGCCATCATAAAATGAAAAGAACCCAAGTCATTAATTCTTTCAGATCTCCAGCTGGACCATTGGCTCCTGACATAAAGTGCTGGGAGAAGGATTCCTTCGTTAACAAGTGTATTACTTAGTGGGTGTTTTGGGAAAGTCTGTCCATTCTGTGTCTCTCCCATCAGGAGCACCTTCTTTAGCATCCTCATTGAGAAGGTTTTTATTTTTATTTTATTTTTTTTTTAAAATATTTTATTTATTTATTTCACAGAGAGAGACAGCAAGAGAGGGAACACAAGCAGGGGGAGTGGGAGAGGGAGAAGCAGGCTTCCCACTGAGCAGGGAGCCCAATGTGGGGCTTGATCCCAGGACCCCGGGATCATGACCTGAGCTGAAGGCAGCTGCTTAACGACTGAGCCACCCAGGCGCCCCGAGAAGATTTTTAAAATATATTTTAGAGAGAGACTCGTATCTTTTACAAATAATAGGGTTATTTTCTTCCTTTCCAATCCTCATGCCTTATTTTTTATTCTTGACTTATTGTATTGGCTAGGATCTCCTATCCCATGTTGAATTGTGGGGAATGTAGCAGGCATTTTTGTCCTGTTCCTTCTTTAGTGGTTACTAAAATTTTACCATTAAGCATAAGATTTCTTTTTTTTTCTCTAAAGATTATTTATTTGAGAGAGCGAGAATGAGAGAGAGAGAGTACATGAGAGGGGGGAGGGGCAGAGAGAGAAGCAGACTCCCTACCGAGCACGGAGCCCGATGCGGGACTCGATCCCAGGACTCCAGGATCATGACCTGAGCCGAAGGCAGTCGCTTAACCAACTGAGCCACCCAGGTGCCCAAGCATAAGATTTCTGATAGATGTCCCTGATCATGTAAAAAGACTTCTATTCCTAGTTGGCTAATGATGTTTTGTTGTTGTTGTTGTTGTTAGAGAATGAGTATTGAATTTTACTGAATAGCACTCTTCTGCATTTATTAAGACAATTGTGTGGCTTTTTTTTTCTCCTTTAAAATACGGAACTGCTAGATGTGTTCATTTTGAACCATCCTTGCCATCCTGAAATAAACCATATTGATTATAGTGCCTTTCAAAATAGATTAGATTTGTAAATATGTTAGTTAGGATTTTGCACTTAGGTTTAGAGTGATATCCATCTACACTCTTCTGCACTTAGGTTTAGAGTGATATCCATCTACACTCCTCTGATTTTGAGCAGAGCACACCCCTCTTCTTCATGTCTTGCTGTGGGGAGGGGGTGGGGGGTGGTGGGAGGGGTTTGTTTCATTCCCTAGCTACCCTGTCACTCCCAACCCTGAACTCAGTAAGCCTCTGCCTCCAACATTCTTGCTGGGTTGTGTTTCTGTTCTTTTCTGCTGTACAGGGTATTTTATTTTGCTTTTATTTTACTTACTTTTTGTTTTATTTTAAGTTGATCTATTTAGAGTGTGACTCTTCCACTCCTTGTTGCAGCGTTGCTCCCTGTAGTCATCAGGTTTTATAGACTCAGGGGAAAACCATTTTCACAGGGCAATGTGCTCGGTGCCATCAGCAATCTTTAATAGGCACACTCTTAATTCGCTTATGGGAGTTGTTGGTGAGGATGTTGGCTTTGCTTCTCAGAGACTGCTATATTCTGTAACAGTTCAGCAAAAATTATACATGTTACAATCCAAAAGGCAATGCTAATCTCCAAAATATTTTATGTTTTACACATCACTCCAACCCTAAGGTTAGAAATAGAATGATTTCTTTAAAATGCATTTTGTTCCAGCACAATATCACATGCTTTTAGGGGAGAGATTCTTTGTTGTTCCTTTGCTTGTTCTTTTTAAGCATTTGGCTTTGCATTTCAGCTTTTCAAGGAGTACTTTACTGAAGTTGATAATTGTATTATTTTAACAGCCCCCATCCATTTGTGGGAAATTTAAGAGAGCGAGACTTATTTGTATAAGCAGGTACTTCAGATTTCAAGATATTTTGGCTAGCCGAACTCTATGTCTGTCTATTCTAGAATATGTTCAGCAAAACATTAGACCCAGCATCATACATATACTGATTAACTTAAAGAAAATTACATTCCCTGCAGACATTCTGAAATACGTTTCAATTTAACTTTATTATTTTTTGCTTAGAATGGTGAACGTATTTTTCCCCCCATAGAAGTGATGTAAAACATTTATTTCTGTTTCTTGACTAATCCATAAACTTTATTTAACCCAGATGTTAAGAGAAGCATATCGACGAAACTACCTTCTATCATTCCTTTATCAAATGGATTTTGGATCTCAACTAGTAGTAGTTACGATCATCTTCATTTCTTTGTGGTTAAGATATTCACAAGCCTGGTAAATTTTTAAATTCAGTCTGAGAACAAAAATCATCTATCACACTGTGATTCCTAACTTATCATTAAAGCTTTATTTTTTGCCCTTTCGAGATTAGTACACGAGTCATACATTGTCACTATATTTTGTTTACTAATAATTGTTTAGCAAACAATTTTTGTTTACTTATGGAGAGCCTCGTGTTTCTTCAACAGGTTTCATCCATTATCAGAGCAAATGGGGTGAATCTATAGATTCCTCTTTTTTTTTTAAGATTTTATTTATTCATTTGTCAGAGAGAGAGAGAGAGCACAAGGAGGGGGAGTGGCAGGCAGAGGGAGAAGCAGTCTCCCTGCTGAGCAAGGAGACCCATGGGACTCAATCCCAGGACCCTGGGATCATGACCTGAGCTAAAGGCAGACCCTTAAATGACTGAGCCACCCAGGTGTCCTGAATCGAGAGATTCTTGAAAATTTTAAAGTTCTGGTGACTTTGAGTAAGTGTATATGTACCCCTCCTTCCTAAAGTATCCGTAAAGCATGTTGTAAAATGAAATAATTTTTCTCTCTTGCATTCTTTTTCTTTCTTTCTCTTTCTTTCTTTCTTTCTTTCTTTCTTTCTTTCTTTCTTTCTTTCTTTCTTTCTCTCTCTCTCTCCTTCCTTCCTTCCTTCCTTCCTTCCTTCCTTCCTTCCTTCCTTCCTTCCTTCCTTCCATCCTTCCTTCCTCATACACTTTCCTTTCTTTTCACTTTCCTTCTCTCTTCTCATTGTTTCCAAGGAAGGGGGTATGGCTTGTCACCTTGTGACGGGGAACCACAGTCTAGGGGGAACTGGGTTTACAGGGCCTTGTGCTTTTGGCTAAAGTTTAGAACAACCAGACATGTCTCAATATAAACATTTTCCCCAAAGTGAGATAACATTTGAACTTCTCTATTTATGGTCAATTTAAAAGTTGGGACAGATGGCATGCCATTACTTTTTTTTTTTTTATTTTTTGCTGGTGGAGATGAAATACAGGAAGGCATTTTATTATGCAGTTGTTAGGGAGCAAGACTTTCCCCCGCCCACTGAACCCTGACAAGTTTAATGAAATGAATTTCTGCGGGGGCCGTTTCATGACCTGGGCTGTGTCTCAATGGGCGGGGTCGTGCACTCTATGTAAATGAGATGAGATGACGGGAATTTTTGTGACTTTTTACAAAGCATCCAAACACGGGAAGAGCCTTGTAGGCTGAACAACGAAGGTGGGGCTTACAAACAGAAGCTCCTCTTTTTCTTTAAAGGCTGTGACAAAAGTCCGAAGGGGCCAGTTCCCCTTTCCTCCTCCTCGCGGAGTGCGGAGCATCTTGTCTGAATTTGAATAAAAACCTTTCCGGGGAGGAAGGCGTGTGTTTCCAGAAAAGAGGTTCAGGGAGAGAAAAGTGTTTGAGGAGTTTGAAGGTCCGGGGAAAGAAGTGTGTGCGTATGCACGCGGCGGGCGTTCGTGAGCATGTGTGGGTGCGTGAGGATGACTGTGGGTGGGGGCTCGTGCGCGCGCGTGTGGCATGTGTGAGTGTGCACACATACTCGCGCGTGTGGATGCGTGCACGCCTGTGAGTGTGGGTCTGTGTGTGCGTAGCCCGTGGGCGCCTGGGTGCGGTGTGTTTGGGTGGCTGTGTGCATGCCGTGTGCGAGCGTGTGTGCAAGCGTGTGTGCGTGTGCGTGCGCGTGTGCGGCGGGCGGGAGCGGCCGCTTCGGCTCAGCCGGCGGCAGAGCACTTCGTACAGAACCAGTAGTGGTAGGGGAGGCTGGCGAGAGGCTAGGGAGCCGAGCAAGCGACCTATTAACAAAAGCTCAGTTTGGTCCCTGCGGGCCCAACCAGCAGAAGGGGCTGGGGAGCCCTGGCTCTCCGCCAGGGAGGTCGGGCTCCCCTGCAAGCTCTGCACGCATCCTTTATCATGCCCTCCGCAGGGGGAGTCCTGGGGCTGGGCAGTCGGGAAGTTTCCAAAGCCCAAGCCGCCGCCGCCGCCGCCTTGGACAGGACCAGCAAGGACAGTGGAGTGAGTATGTGAACTTCAGGTCTATGTTTTCCCGTTGGGTGGGTTAAGGGATTTCTAGTACAAAGAAAGCTCACACTCAGCTGACCTGAAAGACTGGAATTTCAGCTCTCTTTCCTTTCCTGGGATCTTGTTCCTCCCCCTTCCTCTCACAGCCCTTTAAACCAGAGATTCCCGGGTCAGTGACTCTTCCCCGCCTGCCCCGGGGCCCAGAGTTTCTAGCTTTTTAGCTTGGAAAGGAAAACCACTACCTGTAAGTATCTGCTTTATGTACTTCCTCTCATCTTGACTGCGAATGTTCTGTTAGCAGAATGCTCCCGAGGTGGTTGGTTTGCGTGGTAGAGTTCACTTCAAGTATCCTCGCAAGAAGGGTTTTCAGAGTCCGCTTGCAAAAGTTTAATTCTCATGTCAACTCAGAAGGGTGGCTGTTTGCACTGTTAAAAACCCATATGCCCACAATGGGAGTCTCTCTATTATGCAACACAATTTATAACTCTCTTCCGAATCCATCCCCATGGCACTCACCAACGAAATCACCATTTTAAATTTTGTAATCCACCCTCACCACCACCACCCCAGATCAGGATGTTTCTTCTCAGCTACATGAAATGGCAAAGGGAAATGATGAAAAAATTAACATGACGAATAATCTCCTCATGGTATAAAGAGAGAGAAATTTGCATGAGATGAGTTTTGGATACCTGGCTTTGATTTAGTTCTACTTGGAGATATATTTTTAAAAGCATGATTTCTATTTTTATGGGGATGAGAGGGAGTGTTGGAGAGGCAAAGAAATCATTTTGTTCTGAAGTTTGGGACTGATGTTTAAGTTCTTTTTTGCACATTACCCAGATTCGGTCCAGAGACTTTGGTGCTGTAGTGAATAGTTTCTTTTAGTTTTCATCTGGATCACAGAAGTAATTTTCAAGGCATTTAATTTTCCTTTCTGCTTTTTTTTTTTTTTTTTTGGACTCTTGTGCTTAGTCTTGTTGCCTGGTGTGAATTACAAAGCTTAAAAAGAGCATTTCCGGGGGCTGGTTGGAGATTATGGCCTGGGAATCTTGCTGGAGAGATTAACCTCTTCACGACTGCTTCGCCGACTAGACCTAGTGATCCAAATGCTCCTCAGGTTTCTGCTCCAGAAAACTGACAGCACCATTCCTGACTCTAGTTAAAGCCTGAAGAATTGCTTTGCAGTCCCCTGCCTATACTTGGTAAAAGTGCCTTCAGTATGATTCTAGGAAAATGGTAACTACCCTTGGTCTTTCTGTCTATCAGGAATTCTCAAAACTTAGTGTGAATGGGAACCACTTGGGTCCTTGCTGAAAGGCAGGTGCCTAGGGCACCCCCCCCCCGCCCCCGCCCCACCGAAGGGTTTTAGGCCTGGGGAGGGGCCAAGAATTTACCCAGGTGATTCTGAAGCAGGTGAGATCACATTTGGATAAGCACTGCTCTATGTTGTCCTGGGCAATTAAATTCTTGTCACGTACTTGGTTAATGTGAAACCTCATATCTAAATGATAAACTGGAATTTCAGCTGATGTTGAACATAAGTTATATGCGACATGGCTTTGCATGCTTGGCTGATAAACCAGGGCTTTTGACCAGCTTTCCCACCAACCTCATCTTTATTTCCTTGCTCTTTTTTCCATCTTCGCCTTTCCATTCCCACGAGTGAGGAAGGGAGTTGGGCAAAGGTACTTGGACGCCATGTACCCACCTCCATGTGTTGGGATGTGTGGTCTGACCTGACCGCACATGGCCAAGCAATGTTCATCTTAGAAACTTTCAACCCAGGGCGGTTCTCAATTCTTTATCAGCCTCCCAGGGATACTCTGCTTCTGGGGATGGGCTAGGCCGAGTGGGGCTGAACTGAGCTGGATTATTTCTTGGGACTGTTCAGGAGCAATTCCTAGAAACTGAGTTTGGATTAGACCAACCCACAGGGATTGGGAGAAACAGGAAGTGATTCCTCCATTATGCTGAGGTCCTCATTTGACAACATATGAAGGTAATAACTCAGCCTCCATCCCCATCCTCGATGATGTTTTATGCCATTGTATGTTTACAGGAAAGAGAAAATAGGATGTGGTCATCAGTGTCCCTTCCTTTTCCCCCCTCTCCTCACTCCAGATGTTTGTGGGTGCCCGCTACGTGCCAGGCTCCGTGCTACTTTCCAGGGACTCCAGAAAGATCAGTGTGTGGACAGAGCCCTTGTCCTCACGCTGTTTCAAGCCTTAGCTGTTGCTAACCAATCTTGGGTGAGCCGGCTAATCTCCCTAAACTTCACTTCCTCCTCCAATAAAAGGAAAGGGTTGAGTTAAATGAGTTTGAGTATCTTTCCAGTTCTTTTTTTTTTTTTTAATATTTTATTTATTTGACAGAGAGACACACAGCGAGAGTGGGAACACAAGCAGGGGGAGTGGGAGACGGAGAAGCAGACTTCCTGCCGAGCAGGGAGCCCGATGCGGAGCTCGATCCCAGGATCCTGGGATCGTGACCTGAGCCGAAGGCAGACGCTTAACGACTGAGCCACCCAGGCGCCCCAACTTTCCAGTTCTGATACTCTGACATTGGCGGACATGGCTCAGTCTTCTAAACACAGACAAGGGGGAATGGGAGCTTTGTAGCATTTGCGTTTTGAAAACAGGCCCCAAGATTTGGCTTCCTGCTTTTCTTTTCTTCTTCTTCTTTTTTTTAACATTTTTCAAAAATATCTTTTAACTTGTCTGTCTCTCCTCAGAAACCAAGACCACCGGTAGAGTGAGTTAGACAAATTCTACCTTTGCAGAGCACACAGTCATTCCTCACAATGGGCTCCTTAACTCTCTGGAAGGCTGTCTCCCTGGGCCGGGTAACCTAGGACAGCAGCTTCTTATCTTGTCTGAATCTGGTGTTGCTCCCCCCCTTTGGAGAGCTGGGTGGTCTGAGCAGGGCTTAGCAGGGCTTCGTGCTTACACAGCTCGCACCTGACCCTTTCATTCAAGAGATTTAGTAGCTTTTGTGCTACCAGGTAAGAGGCTCCAACAGAGACCTTTGAGGGTCTGGGAAAAAAACAACAACTCCCTAATGAAATCCACATTTTGTCTTCTATAGTTTCTCTTACTGCCATGACTGCAACATTTCAAAGGGTTCTAAGACTTGGCCATCAAGATAAGAAAATATAGCTGTGATCTGAGTGCTTTTCTGACCAACGAAGCTTCTAAGCTGTCTGCAGATATTACATTTGGGTGGAAAACTACTCGCTGGAGGACAGTGTACGGGGCCTACTGCAAAGTTAGGATTTTTTTTTTTTTAATTTATTTATTCGACAGAGAGAGTGAGAGAGTACAAGCAGGGAGGAGTAGTAGAGGGAGAGAGAGAAGCAGGCCTCCTGCTGAGCAGGGAGCCTGATGCGGGGCTCGATCCCAGGACCCTGAGATCATGACCTGAGCCAAAGGCAGACACCCAACCAACTGAGCCACCCAGGCGCCCCAAAGTTAGGATATTTTTGACCAAAGGTTCTTGGCCTCTTGTTAGTAGGTTTAAAGGAGGTGGCAAAATAGTCTTCGGTTTCACTTTTCTCCCTCCCTGTTTATGAGGTTGCTGGTACGATGTCAGAAATACTCCTTTTATGCCTCATGCAAAGGCTTCTAAGATTGTGTATCACTCTTCACTCTCAATTTTATCCTTGAAACTTTCATATCTGGCTTCTTTAGAGACCAGGGCAGATAACACTCCAGGACCCACTGAGCTCCACGTCCTTCCAGTGGTTTTCCACATCCCTAGGATCCTATCTCTGCCTTCTGTCAAGTGTTATCAGCTGCTCAGGGCTTACAAATGCTCCCTATATTCTTCGTACAAAAATGAGCCTGGACTTGATCTCGTGAGGTCGCACTCGATGCCGTTTTCATTCCAGGGTCTACATTTCCTGTTAGCACAAAAATTCTTCATTTGGTCAATTATAAGCCAAAACCATTGTGAAGTTAGGAGAATTTCAGAAAGGAATGACATTCCCAGATGAGAATTCATCCACATGTTTAAAAGTTGTTGGGTGTTTCCTATCAAATCCCTTCCATAGCCCAGATTTGTTTCTCCTGTTAAAGTGATTCTCCTCCTGGGAAAGGCAACATAGCAACACACAAGAGCAGTACTCTAATTCTGTTTTATGTAAATCTTTCTCTTTGTTATAACATGGTAGAATAATTCTGTGTCATCCAATAAGCATTAGTGATTGTTTTGAAACCAAAAAGTAGTATTAATAGGAGAGCTCAAATATTAAATCGGAGTGGTGTAATAGAAAAAAAAAAAGATCTTTGAATAAATTTCAGCTGGGTTCCAGTTCTGGGCTGCAGTGTTCTTTGGTTCTGTGATACTGGCCCAGTTACTTAGCCAGTTTCCTCTGAGTCACATGAGGGTATGGACACTTACCAGATGTTCATGAAGGCTAAAGGACGTTTGAAAAGCACCTGGCATGGTCCATGATGTATGATAAGTGCTCAGTGAGAATTTCTTCTCTGGAAAAGGGCTAACACGGGTGTGAAGGCTGGAAAGAATCACACATGTGGCAAGCCATTCAATCCCTAGGTAAAAAGAAAAGAGAAACGGGAAATCAAGCTTTCTTCCAGATTTCATTGACGAGGCAGAATAGTTGTTAGCCCACCACTTCTCTGCCCTTGGTCCACTTGGTGGGACCCATGGGTGGACCCATGAGCAGACCCATGAGCTCCTGGACCATCAAAGTGATTAGTACAGAGACAGCAAGGGCACTGTGAAAATCATTCTGCCCTCATTTCTTCCTGACCCTCCAGAATTGAAGACTTTTATAGCTGTTTCAGATATAAATACATCAGGAAATAAATTATTTTATTTTTTTTGGAGGGAAGGATTTTGCTCCATTGTAGCCAGGGGTCCCACTTCAGGGGGAAATGTTTGAGAATTTGAAACTCGGAGATTGTACTACGGGCAGCTTGTGAACTATCACCGAAAAGAAAATGACAAGCCTTAGCCATTCAAACATGCGGTGCTCCCCCCTGGTCTTTCTCTCTCTCCCACCTATTTTCTTATAGGTCCGGTGTTTGCACTGTGATAAGTCAGTCACTCAACTAATATTTACTAATCTGCTCTGGGCCAGAGAAGATGACCAGGACAGAGAGACTTGAGTGAGCAGAACAATCATGGTTGTTATCTTCAAGAAGCTTACAGACTAGGGTGAAAAGGTCAACTTTTAAAAAGATGACTGCAAATAAACAATGAAATGCCACACGTGGTGAGGGTATTGCAGGATTCCACGCAAGCAGATAATACCAGTCTGGGAGGTTGAGACCTGACGGATGGATAGAAGTTAGCCAGGCAGGGATGCCTGGGTGGCTCAGTTGGTTAAGCGTCTGCCTTTGGCCTGGGTTGTGGTCCCAGGGTCCTGGGATCGAGTCCCGTGTTGGGCTCCCTGCTGAGCAGGGAGTCTGCTTCTCCCTCTGCCTGCCGCTCCCCCTACTTGTGTGTGCGCACGCTCTCTCTCTCATAAATAAATAAAATCTTAAAAAAAAAAAGTTAGCCAGGCAAATGGAAATTTGGTAGAAGTGGGTGAAGGGCATTCACGGCAGATGGAACAGCACGGATGAAACATACAAAGGCTCAGAGTGGGCAGTGTGGTGAGTTTAAGAAGGGAAGAAGAACCGTGTGACTAGCTTGTCAGGGGCAAGGAAGAGAGTCCTGTGAGAAGGGGCTGGGGAGATGGGCAGGGGACAATCATGCAGGGAAATCAGGTCTCACAGTTGAAAGGGACCCCAGAAAGGACCAAATCCACACTCCCTCTCTGGGACCAGAATCCCTTCCTCTGTCTACATCTCAGCTCTTGCCATTATTGGACAACTCTGAAGGAAAGTTCTTTCTAAAAGTAGGGTACAGGGCACCTGGGTGGCACAGTTGGTTGAAGGTCTGATTCTTGGTTTCAGCTCAGGTCGTGATCTCAGGGTCATGAGACAGAGTCCTGTGTGGGGCTCCATGCTCAATGCGGAGTCTGCTTGAGATTCTCTCCCTCTTCCCCTGCCCCTCCTGCTCATGCTGTCTCTCTCACAAATAAGTAAATAAATCTTAAAAAAAAAAAAAAAAAGTAGGGTGCAATTCCGCCTATCCTCCCTGGATCTGCACCCTGAACCCAGAGGGTAAAGTTACTCCTCTTTCAAATAGTTCAAAGACAGACTATTTTTTTCATAAATTACTGCCAAAGTAGGTTTGCGCTTTCCCATTTGTATGCAATTGATTTTTTGGGAATGTAGTTTTACATTTGTGCTGCAGAAAGTGAACAAACATTACTGGCTTCAGTCCATTATTCCAGCTTCCGATTATTGAGACCGTGGATCTCGATTGTGTCCTCAGTGATAACAGTTAACTTTTTTGGATTTGTGCTGTTTGTGAATTGGATAAGCTTGTCTTCTGTATCTTTGCTTAGGAATTTGGAAAATTATTTAACCAGAGGAGGCCAAAAATGGAGCTATGGGCACCTCTCAAGATATTTCTCTCTCTCTTTTTTTTAAATTTTATTTTATTATGTTATGTTAGTCACCATACAATACATCATTAGTTTTTGCTGTAGTGATCCATGATTCATAGTTTTCTTATAACACCGAGTGCTCTATGCAGTACGTGCCCTCCTTAATACCCACCACCAGGCTAACCCCTCCCCCCTCCCCCTCCCCTCTAAAACCCTGTTTGTTTCTCAGAGTCCATAGTCTCTCATGGTTCATCTCCCCCTCTGATTCCCCCCCCTTCATTTTTCCCTTCCTTCTCCTAATGTCCTCCATGTTATTCCTTATGTTCCACAAATAAATGAAACCATATGATAATTGACTTTCTCTGCTTGACTTATTTCGCTTAGCATAATCTCCTCCAGTCCCATCCATGTTGATGGAAAAGTTGGGTATTCATCTTTTCTGATGGCTGAATAATATTCCACTGTATATATGGACCACATCTTCTTTATCCATTCATCTGTTGAAGGGCATCTCGGCTCTTTCCACAGTTTGGCTATTGTGGACATTGCTGCCATGAACATTGGGGTGCATAGGGCCCTTCTTTTCACTACATCTGTGTCTTTGTGGTAAATACCCGGTAGTGCAATTGCTGGGTCATAGGGTAGCTCTATTTTTAATTTTTTGAGGCACCGCCACACTGTTTTCCAAAGTGGCAGTACCAACTTGCATTCCCACCAACAGTGTAAGAGAGGTTGTGGAGAAAGGGGATCCTTTCTCCACAGGGGGCAGACATAAATAGGGGTATAGAGGTGAGGAGGGTCCAGCAGGTCTTTGTGACCATGTGACTGGAGGCTATGGGACAGGGTAGGGCTGTGGTTTGGGAACACATAAGCCTAGAGGTGTTAGCCAAAGGCTGTGGGAGTGGGAGTGGATATGGAGTGAGAAGCTAGCTGAGGTTAAAATTTTAAGAAATGCCATATTTTTAGCAGTGCAGTGTGACCCAGAGAAGAAAAAAAAAAGGTAGAAAGAGAAGGAAGAGCGAATAAAAGAGAAAAAGGCAGTGGTTAGGTCGAAAGAGAACCAGGAGTATTCTGGGGTATAGAACCCAGGAACAAAATTCAACCCATAAAGACCATGCCACCATATCAAGGCCTCTGCTTGGTGTTAGTTAACTGATCTTCAAAATTCTGAGGACATTACTACAGCAGCAGGAAATAAAATAATACCTGTGGACCTATAGATTCACATTCATACTTTGAAGGACAGGTATGTTAGTGTGGTTTCCCCAGAAGTCTCTTCCACCATGTTGAGTTTATGTAGTGCTCAGTGACATCACAGTGTGAACTGCCTTTGTCAGCTAGTCTGGACGCTCCGCCTGTGGCAAATATGTTCTCACTTCTAGACAAATGATTTGCAAACTCACTTTTAAAAAAGCCTGTTTGTGTCTTGGAGACTCTAAGAAAGTGTTAAAAGCCAAGACCACTTGTGTGTGCCATATTTGTCTCTCTTTTTAAAGATTTTATTTATTTATTTATTTGAGAGAGAGAGTGTGTGAGCAGGGGGAGGGCAGAGGAAGAGAGAGAGGGAGAGAAGCAGACTCTGTGCTGAGGGAGGAGCCACTGGTGGGGCTCGATCTCAGGATCCTGAGATCACGACCTGAGCCGAAACCAAGAGTTGGCCGCTCAGTTGACTGAGCCACCCAGGTGCCCCTGTCTCTCTTTTAAAACACTTCTCTGACTTGGTGGTGTTTGTAATGTTATATGAGGCCATTCTTATATGTTGCCATATTCTTGTGCACACATGGATTCAACAATAAGTCATCTAATCAGACATTCAGGTTCTTTTTTTTTGGCAGCCTGTGATGTTTACGGAGATTTTGTTTTTGAACTAGGACTGAAGCATTTTTAATCTCATTGCCTGAGAGCAGTCTCCCAGCCCCCCACTCACCACAGCCCACCCCCAATTCTGCCAAAGTAAGCAGATTAAGTTTCCACTCTTCTTAATGCAATTAAGCTCAGCGGACCACAGAGGCGTCGGGGACCCATGTGTTTGCAGGAGACCTAATGCTGGTGCTGGGTTCACACTGGGAACCTCAGTGTGGGAGGGTCCTGTTGCTAGCAATCCCTGCTGGTGCCGGAATAGCTGGATGAATGCAGATCGTGAGGAAGGACAGAGCTCTACAGCGCGGATAAAATCGTGCTCAGTTCTGAACGCCAGGAAGTGGGAGCAGTCAGAAGTCATTCTGGTTTGCCTTGCTTCTTTTTTGTTGCCAGTGGCCCTGCACTGCTCTATAGAAAATTTTCTAGCTCTGTTGGGTGTTACCAGAGAGTCAATTCAACCTAAATCACGGAACATGTCAAAGTATGGCTTAACTAATAATTTTTTTTAATTGATAAACCTTAGTTTCTGAGCCCAGATTTCTGTTTATAGAAGAATTGAATAGAGTTCTCACATATACCACCGCCCCCCCTCAGTTTCCCCAGCTACTAACATCTTGTATTAGTATAGTATACTACAATTGATGAACCAGTTATGATTATTACAATTGATGAACCAGTTACGATTATCTAAAGCCCATAGTTTCATTTGGGTTCACTTGTGATATTGTACGTTCTGTGAGTTTTGATGAATGTTTAATGACCTGTATCCATTACATTGGTAACTCTGATTGGCCTGGACCAGAAAGGGGACTGAGTTTCCTGGAGCCTTGCTCTGTCTGTGGGTGTGGGTGTGCACGCCTGCGCCCTGGGGACTTCGATTGGGCCATAATACATTTACACACGTTATCACATTTAACTATTTTAATGGCCCTGAAAGGTATCACTTATTGTGTAGGTGAGGAAACAGAGGCCAAGGAAGAATAAGGACCTTTTTCAAGGAAATAGTGGATCCGGGAGAAATCTGATTTATAGTCTGGCCTCTCTGCTTATTACCATTGCATTTCCTTTCACTTCAGCTGTAATCCTAGAGCAGAACATTAAGCCCTCCCCACCCCTTCCTCCTCCTCCTTCTCTTGTACTATATTTACAAAATTATTTCTAAAAAACAAACATTTGTAAAACAAACAAATATTTGTAAAATAAAGTGATGTGCAGGTCACGGCTGAACCTCGGAATTGTGCTAAGATCTGTTAAGTTTATTTGTTGGTTTTAAGAGTTGACGTTTTTTTTTTAAGGGTTCAATGTTCATTTTCTTGTAATGACCCCCATCTCCCTGAAGGGCAGGTACAGGCAGCTAGGCGAGGGCATGAGATGTTCACTTGGCAGATCTTGCCCTGACTGAGGGCTTTGCCCGTGTGCTGGAAGGCCCGCTCCCAGGAGAAGTACTCCCACACCAGTGTCTGCGTCTCCTCACTGCCAGGATCCATGTATATGACTTGTAGTTTTTTTGACTTCACTGTATCCCAGAATTTGACGCTTTCCATGTTCTGTTTGCGTAAGTGAATAGAGCAGCCGGCCAACCAGTTCTTTAATCTTTGGCAAATCACTTAGCCCCTTAGGGCTGCTGCTTCCTCACCTTGACCCCTGTGTGTGTGCTGTGGTGTGCAGAGCACGGGGTTCAGGAACATGGGCTTTGGAGGCTGTCCACTGGGGTTGGAATGTCAGCTCAGGCATTTATTAGCATTTGCCTTGGACAAATTACTTTACCTTAGAATCAGAATCCTTAGAATAGAATCTGTCAGCTCAGTCATTTATTAGCATTTGCCTTGGACAAATTACTTTACCTTAGAATCAGAATCCTTAGAATAGAATCTGTCAGCTCAGTCATTTATTAGCATTTGCCTTGGACAAATTACTTTACCTTAGAATCAGAATCCTTAGAATAGAATCTGTCAGCTCAATCATTTATTAGCATTTGCCTTGGACAAATTACTTTACCTTAGAATCAGAATCCTTAGAATAGAATCTGTCAGCTCAATCATTTATTAGCATTTGCCTTGGACAAATTACTTTACCTTAGAATCAGAATCCTTAGAATAGAATCTGCTCCATGGGTGGTTGTGAAACAAGGCTGGATGCAAAGTAAATGCATAACACCTGATGAGAATGTTGGTTTGACTAAAGTTTGGAGAAGCTCCTTCCAACCCTAGAATTCTGTGACTTTTGATGTACTGTGACTTAGTCTCAAAGAAAATTACATTTTTTTTATCGTTTGTCACCTAGTTTCTTAAGTCCTCAAAAGCATTTCCAATACAAATCAAAACCACAATGAGATTCCACTTCACACCTGTTAGAATGGCTAACTGGTGTTACCCCAAAGATACGAATGTAGTGCTCTAGAGGGGCACCTGCACCCCAATGTTTATAGCAGCAATGTCCACAATAGCTGAACTATGGAAAGAACCTAGATGTCCATCGACAGATGAATGGATAAAGATGTGGTGTATATATATACAATGGAATACTACTCAGCCATCAAAAAAATGAAATCTTGTCGTTTGCAATGATGTGGATAGAACTAGAGGGTATTATGCTAAGTGAAATAAGTCAATCAGAGAAAGACAATTATCATATGATTTCATTCATGTGGAATTTAAGAAACAAAACAGAGGAACATAGGGGAAGAGAGGGAAAAATAAAACAAGATGAAATCAGAGGGAGATAAACCATAAGAGACTTAATTACAGGAAACAAACAGGGTTGCTGGAGGGGAGGGGGTTTGGGAGATGGGGTAACTGGGTGAAGGGCGTTAAGGAGGGCATGTGATGTATGAGCACTGGGTGTTATGTAAGACTGATGAATCACTGACCTCTACCTCTGAAACTAATAATACACTATATGTTAATTAATTGAATTTAAATTTTAAAAAAACCCTGTAACTATTCCTAGAAGAAAGCAGACCGAATATTAACCGTAATTATCTCTGCATATTAGAATTTTGGATAGTTTTTATTTTCTTCTTTATAATTGTTTATTTCTCAAATTTTCTACAATGAATTTATATTATAAAAATTGGGAAAATGTTATTTTTAAAAATTTCAGATGTACTATAGGTTTCCTTATTGTTAGAGATTTGGGTTTTCCAGTTTGGGGCAATGAATATCTTTGTTCATAAAGTATTTTCCAAATTCATACTTATTTCCTTAAAAATACTGCCTTAAAAAAAAGCATTTCCATTTCAGCAGATCTTTTAACAGGACTGTTTGTGATGGTTGGCCTCTTTTCTGCCCAGACATCTGTGAGTTTGGATTTTATCATTAGTTATGACATGCAAGTAAGATGGTCAAGGTTATTGTAGTACAGCTCAAGGAGCAATCCTGGGTAGTTTTTGTTTGTTTTAAGATTTACTTATTTGAGAGAGAGAGAGAGAGAGCAGTGGGGACGGGGCAGAGGGAGAAGGAGAGAGAATCTCAAGCAGACTGTGCACTGAGTATGGAGCCAGACACGGGACTTGATCCCACGACCCTCAGATCATGATCTGAGCCGAAATTAAGAGTCAGACCCTTAACCAACTGCGCCACCCGGGCACCGCGCTGGGTAGTTTTCTGAACGTTGAGCAGTCCTTTTCACCATGAAGTATTTCATCTCGAGTAAGTGTAAATTGCTGAGTTTGATGAACTCCTTAGAGCATTTTGCTCATATGCTATGGTAGCAATACCATTTTGTATTATAAAGTACTTTATTATAGATCTCTCTCCCGCAGACCTCAATTTCTCAAAGGTGGGAGTTATACCTTAGTGAACTGTTACAAGTCAGCTGCCTCTCCACTCATTTACACAAATACTGTGCTTCTGATGTAACATCTACGTGTTGATTCTCTGACTGCCACATTCTTCTCTTCACCTTCAAACATGCCCCTTTCACCTTTCTAAATAAATCCTATTAGTTCTAATTTAGCTCTCTCCCCTTGTAGGAGACTTACCCTATGCCCAGTCTGAGTCAAATGCTGTCCTTCTATTTATTCCTGTAGCATGCAATGCATTCCACCATTAGAACACTTACCACTCTTTTTGAATTCAGAGTTTATGTGTCTGTCCTCCATTACACTATAAACTCTCTATGAGCAAGAGTTTTTTTTTTTTTTTTTTCCGGTCTTTGTAATCCTAGCACTTATTACAGCCCTTGTCACGAAGTGGGTATTCTACAATTGCTTGTATCTTTTTTTTTTTTTTTTAAGATTTTATTTGTTTATTTGACAGCGAGAGACACAGTGAGAGAGTGAACACAAGCAGGGGGAGTGGGAGAGGGAGAAAGGCTTCCCGCTGCGCAGGGAGCCCGATGTGGGGCTCGATCCCAGGATCCTGGGATCATGACCTGAGCTGAAGGCAGCCGCTTAATGACTGAGCCACCCAGGCACCCCAACAATTGCTTGTATCTTAAAGAACAGATGAATTTGTTGTATTCAAACAGAGAACCAGGATGTATTTTAAAAAGGGAATTGTTTCCGGATGATGAACTTCTGAACATGATTTCATGTGAATTTAAACAGAATCTCACTTCTGGACAACTTGGTGTTTGGTGAATTAAAAGATGCAGAATTCACTCAAAAAGAGGAAAACCAGTTTCACTAGGGTGACTCTGATTGGGAAGGTCCTAAGTGTAAGTTTGGGTGTGTACACATGGTTAAGTCCCAGGTGTAGTCAACCATAGTGAATGTGAATGTTTTTCATCTTGTTTAAGTTACTCAATTAAAACAAGCTGTTGTGAAAATTTGTTTGATACAACCCTCTGGCTAAAAGCAAAGTGAATGTAAATTATGGCCACTTCCTAATCTTCAAGGAAATGCCTTTGATGGTTTAAGAAACTCCAGTAGTCATTAAAAACAACTGTAAATCGAGGGCACAAAATCTTTTCCCCCTCTGACACCCGTTTTCTCTACCTTTGAAGGTAGTTTTAGTGGAAGGTCTTTGTAGAGAAAGGCCAGATGTCTGGTTTCCAAAGAGTGGCCTTGAATTTGGATTTCTGATGTAGATTCATTAAGTATGGATTTATCAGGTGTGGCCAGAAATTTCAGTGATACCATGTGGCCATTCTATATTTCAGTCATTTTTCTTCTCTAACCTAGTGTTTCTTGAGTGATTTCTCAAAGAACCTTGAATTTGTATGGGGGTGGGGAGGGTTTTCTCTAAGTTTGCAAACTTCCGGCTGAAAGTTTTTTCTTTCCTCAGTACTTCTTAGAGCCTCTGATAAGCTCATATTGCATTGTGAATCTTAAAAAAAAAAAAAAAAATCAAAACAAACTTTAGCATTCTGTGCTTCAGATATATTTGGATATAGAAGACTCTTTCTGTGTGAAAAATTTTTAACATCCTCAAAAATGTGTATTTTAAGAAACAGTTTGCAAAATGTGGCCTTTATCAGTGGGATAAACATTGAAATGTTGAAAAATCTGAGAATGGAAACCTTCTAATGAGTCTGTGTGGTGATCAAAGATCCGTCTTTGCAACCTTGGTCTTGACAGCATAGCCCGAGGGGAGGCTTTCTCTCCATAGTTCTGGGAGTCTGTCAGAACTTGCTGAAAGGGGGGAAGAAAGTACTGAAAGGATTGTTTCTGGACTGAGCATCTGTGATTTAAGTGAGCTACAGGGATAGTGGACTTTGCCGTGGTTTGGATGTTAGGAGAATGAAGTTTCCAAACCAGGCTTCATCTCCAGATACCTGGGTAATCTTGGTGCTGAGAAACTGATTAAAGGAGACAATTTAGGTGATGCAAACAAACTTTATTTAACACTTTATGAGGTGGACTGTCTCAGAGAACTGTAAAATGGGGCAGAAGGCAAGACATTTTTATAGGATAAAGAATAAAAAACAAGGAAGAAACAACTAGAGAATATCTGACTGGTTGGGGCTACATAGTAACCTTGTTTAGGGTGAGAAGGCTCAGAGCTGGCTTGGCGTTTGGGGATTGGCTGATTGAATAGACTGCGTTTCTGGTCAAGCAGAGCATTTACGGGGACATGAAAATTATCGAGGTTTCAGTTTGTGGATGTGGCATCCTGGGCAGGAGTGGCTCCATCTTGTGCCTAGAAATTTATTTCAGTGTTAGTAAAGTCACTTAACTGCCACAGGACTTTCTTTCTTCTGTAAAATGAAGGGGCTTCTAAAAGAGGAAATACACATGGTTAATAGACATTAAAAATAAATAAAAAGCTAAATCTCAAGTAAACAAAGGAATGCAAGTTAAAATAGTGATAGGATACTTTTCACTTGGGAAGTGAGTAAAGATTAAAGGGATGATATGGAATGTGAGCAAGACTGGTAAGGATGTCAAATTAGCGCCATCTTTCTAGAAAGCATGCATATGAGGAGCCTGAAAATGAATTGATACCCTTTGATCTTATAATTCCACTGCTAGAAAACTGTCAAAAGAAAAGAACTAGAAAAATAAACTATTGTATAATTAAGGAGTTTTCATTACAGTCTGGTGACATGGTAAGTACTTCAACATAACAAGAAATGACAGGTAGAAATCATAGTATATGCATGTCTTGGATGGAGAGCACAAATGAAAAGTAAGATCCCAAGGAATGTTTACGAATATGGAAAATGCTTGAACTAGAATGTTGTGTTAATAGGAAAAGATGGTCCACACTTTTTATAGTATGATTTTAATTAAGTTTAAAAATTGTGTATACATACATATACATTTGAAAACCTAAGGATGTTTTCTTTGGGTGTTGGGAAAGTGTATTTTTTCCTTTTCTTTGTGTTTCTGTATTTTTATCCTTTAATGAGCATGTATTTCTTTTATATACATAAAAGGGGATTATTTTCAAAGAAGCAAATACACTGATTAAAAAAAATGAAGGATATGGACTATTTGATGTCTAAAGTCTCTCCTAAACCATACATTCTGTGATTTAGATTGCATTTTAGAAAAAAATCGCAGAGTGGAGGAAGCACAATGCTATAAACAGAATCAACACATATTTTATTGATTTAATAGACTGGAATTTCAAGGAGGCCTGTTTGCCTTGAGGCCTTTAAATTGTGCTGCTAGGAGGGGAAGAACAAAGGGGGGCAATCGGAGGGGGAGATGAACCATGAGAGACGATGGACTCTGAAAAACAAACTGAGGGTTCTAGAGGGGAGGGGGGTGGGAGGATGGGTTAGCCTGGTGATGGGTATTAAAGAGGGCATGTTCTGCATGGGAAAAAAAATTGTGCTGCTAGTGTGATAAGTTGGAACAGTAAAATGTGGTTAGACAGGGCATCTGCCTTAATTATCTGCTCTTAAAGTAACAGCTACTTCTTTGAGGGAACTTTCCCTCCAGTGAAACTTTAACTCGGGCAACAGTCATCAATTGCTGTCCGGAACCATAAAGAAAATTGTTAAGGGTTCACGTGCTGTAAGAAAATGACCCCGAAGGGGTAGTGAAGTAATTGCAAGGAGTATTAAGATTTTGGTGTGAGGTGAAGCAGTATAATGTAGTGGGGTTAAGCACGTGGGTCCTGGAGTCAGGCAAAACTAGGTTACTCCAGAGTCAAGCTGACCTTGGGCAAGTTACTTAACCTCTTTGCACCTCATTTTCCAAACCTGTAAAATCACTCTCTACCTCCTAAAATCCGTTGCAGGAATTAAACAAAGATAATATATGTGAAGTACTTTGAACACTGCCTAGCCTTTAGTAAGCACTTAGTAAATGTTAGTTCTTATTATGATTCTTCTGTCACTTCTTTAAGTCGCTATTTACCTATAAAATCAGAATAATAGTAGAAAATGCTCTGTAGGGTTTTTGTGAGAAATAAATAAAAATATACATGTGGAGAATAGAGCTCAGTGCCTGTATATAGTAGGTAATCAAAAAATGGGGAAAGGAAGACACGAACAATTATTTGCTAAAGAAAAAACAGTCTTAGAAGTCAGAAGCTATTTCTTCTGCATGATTCTATTTTCCCTATTTGAGAGAAATCTCTCTGTAAATCCTGTGTTGGGCAAGATTGCCAAAGATTTTTCACTCTCGTGGGATCATTGAACAGTTAAACTCCAAAAGAGGTTATGAGCTTCTCAAAAAGAAAAACTGTTTTTTTATGACTGTGTCTTCCTAGCGCTTCTTTTGTGGTCTATATGGTTCAACTCCTCTCTGTTGGAGAGAATAGAATGAGATCACTAGCACACAGGAGGAAAGAGCCCTATGTTAGGACTCCAAGACCAGCTTCCCCCAGGCTCTGCTGTGTCCGGTTATGACCTCTTAGGATGTTGATTCCTTCAGCAATTAGACTTCTCTCTCTCTCCCAGGGGCTGCTAAGGTCAGAGGAAACAGTGTATTTGAGGTCCTTGGTGAAGTCTGCCAAAGTCTTAATTTCCTCAACTAAAACGCAGCGAAGAGAACCACTTTGCCTGAGTTTGGACAGCTAATTGTTCTCTGTGGATACAGTTCCCCTGATTGCCAGTTCATTTGGGGCTATTTATGTCACATATGATTTGGTTTCAATTCAGTTGTCCTATGGATAGTTATATTCAGCTACAGGTTTACACTTTAAATTTTTACATTTGATTTATATAAATTACTTTGGAAATTCGTTCGGGTGAAAATAATGATGATTTTAAAAATCCATCAAAAAGATTCCACGATGGCTTCTAAGTTCATTCTGACTGGTATTTTAGGTTTTAATGTGAAGTAGAAGTTAGAAAAGTCTCATTGGCTTTCTTCACCATTCTAGGCAAGGATATCAAAATCTCTCTATGTTTGGGTGGATGGGAATGGGTTGATTCTGAGTTGGCTATTTTTAACTTAAATCCACTTTATTAATCCCCCCAGTTTTGTTATTTATTTATATTTAAATTTAAATTGAAGTATAATGAACATAGAGCATTATATTAGTTTCAGATGTACAATGTAATGATTCAGCATTTCTGTACATTACTCAGTGCTCATCACAATAAGTATACTCTTAATCACCTCTACCTCTTTTTTTTTGACATATAAAGCCACTTTATTTTTTTAACATTTTTAATTTTGTTATGTTAATCACCATACATTACATCATTAGTTTTTGATGTAGTGTTCCATGATTCATTGTTTGTGTATAACACCCAGTGCTCCAGGCAGAACATGCCCTCTTTAATACCCATCACCAGGCCAACCCATCCCCCATCCCCCTCCCCTCTAGAACCCTCAGTTTGTTTCTCAGAGTCCATAATCTCTCCTGGTTTGTCTCCCCCTCCGATTCCCCCCCTTCATTTTTCCCTTCCTACTATCTTCTTCTTCTTCTTCTTCTTCTTTTTTTTTTTTTTAACATATAATGTATTATTTGTTTCAGAGGTACAGGTCTGTGATACAACAGTCTTAAACAATTCACAGTGCTCACCATAGCACATACCCTCCCCAATGTCTATCACCCAGCCACCCCATCCCTCCCACCCCCCACCATTCCAGCAACCCTCGTTTCCTGAGATTAAGAATTCCTCATATCAGTGAGGTCATATGATACATGTCTTCCTCTGATTGACTTATTTCGCTCAGCATAATACCCTCCAATTCCATCCACATCATTGCAAATGGCAAGATCTCATTCCTTTTGATGGCTGCATAATATTCCATTGTAGATATATACCACATCTTTATCCATTCATCTGTCAATGGACTCTTGGCTCTTTCCACAGTTTGGCTATTGTGGACATTGCTGCTATAAACATTGGGGTGCACGTACCCTTTTGGATCCCTACATTTGTATCTTTGGGGTAAATACCCAGTAGTGCAATTGCTGGATCATATGGTAGTTCTATTTTCAACTTTTTGAGGAACCTCCATACTGTTTTCCAGAGTGGCTGCACCAGCTTGCATTCCCACCAACAGTGTAGGAGGGTTCCCCTAGGAGAAGGCTAATCTTGATATGTTTGAGGAAAGGCAGAGATGCTAGTGGGGCTAGAGTAGAGGAAGTGAAGGGAGGACAAACAGAAGAGGAGATGAGAGAAGTAAGGGCGAAACACATTACATACATGGTTGCCTTATGGCTTTTACACTAAGATGAGAGGCCATTGGAGGTTTGGGGCGTGGAAGTGACCTCAGTAATATTTAATAGGACCCTTGGCTGCCATGCTGAAGAATGCCTATAGGGGAGGCAAGAGGAGAAGGAGGGAAGTCGAAGTGGATGCTATTTGCAGTCATCCAACAAAGAGTTGATGGTGTGGCTTGCGCCTTCATAACAACAGTGGAAGTGAGAAGTGGTTGGAGTCTGGATATGTTTTGAAGAAGGGTGCATTCAATTTATATTGCCGTGTAAGCAAATTACTACAGACTTCGTGGCTTAAAACAACACAAATTTCTTATTTCACAGTTGACATTGGTCGGGAGTCTGGTCACAGCTTACCTGGGTTCCTTGCTTCAGGCTGCAATCAAGGCATCAGCTGGATGCTAGTCTCTTTTTTTTTTTTTAAGATTTTATTTATTTATTTGACAGAGAGAGACACAGCGAGAGAGGGAACACAAGAAGGGGGAGTGGCAGAGGGAGAAGCAGGCTTCCAGCTGAGCAGGGAGCCCGATGCAGGGCTCAATCCCAGGACCCTGGGGACCATGACCTGGGCTGAAGGCAGACGCTTAACGACTGACCACCCAGGTGCCCCTGGATGCTAGTGTTATCTGGAGGCTTGATTTAGTATGAATCTTCTTCCGAACTCGTTCAGGCTGTCGGCAGAATTCATTCCCTTGTGACACTGGAATTCATGGAGGCTTCCTGCTTCAAGGTCATCAGGAGAGCCTGGAGCCCCAGCCTGCTAAGAGAGATTCTTATATTACATAGTGTAACCATGGGAATGACATCCCATCACCTGTGCCTAATTCTGTTGGTTGGAAGCCTCACAGGTTCTGCTCTCACTCAAGGGGAGGGAACTTCTGGATGCTATGGGGCCGCAATTATTGGAGGTCACCCTAAGGTGTGTCCACTGCAATGAACAAACAGGATTTTGTTGCTGTTGTTTAGCTATAGACCAAACACCAGAAAAGTTGGATGCCATTAACTGAGATCAGAGAGAGGGAGGGAGGGAAGACCAAGAGCACAAATTTGGCGACATGAAGAATGAGATGCCCATTAAATACCCCCAGGGAGATGTCACATAGACAGTGGCATATGGAATCCAGAGTTAAGGGAGGAGGTTAGGGATATAAATTTGGGACTCATTAGCATGTAAGTGGTATTTAAAGCCAAGGAATGAGATCACTAGGGAATGAGGGTAGACAAAAACCAGGTCCAAGGTCTGCACCCTAGGCTCCCCACGTTAAAAAGTCAGGGGATCTAGGAAGAAGCAGTAAAAGAGAAGGGAGGTAATAGTGAGATAAAAGGGATACACGAGAGCGTGCCATCCTCACAGCCTTTACAAGTTGATTTAATTCTCAGAAAGCAAAGTTTTTCCCCTTATCTCTCCACTTTGGGAAACACTTAGCCACTCTCTTCTCTCTGAATGTGCTGCTTTTTTGGAGTGGTCTTAGATGCCAAACGTGAATGGAAACCAGGTCTGACTTTGCAGTGAAGGTTCAACAACCAGGTTTGCATTTCTGCCCAAATAAGCCAACCTAATTCAGCCAGAGTGTGGGCAACACCGTCAGTGGGAGTGTGGGAACTGTTTCAGTTTAAGACTGACGCCATTAAAAAAAAAAGGCTGCTCTGTAAAGTGCACACCCCCCTTAGATATCAGGTGACTCATGTTATGTACTGCCTCAGAAATGAATGGTTGCAAACAGTGACAAGAGAATGAGTCTTCCCTTGATGTATTAGATATGGATAAATTTTTGTGTACACCCTTTGGTCAAACATTTTGAGTATCCATTGGTTATATGCAGAAATCTGTTGAAATCATGAAACTGTAAAGACTTCCTGTGGGCATAGCAAACCACCATTGGTTCACCCAACTCTACCCTGAACTTAAGTCTTTATTGCAATACATCTTATTTTGCAGTCATTTCTGTTGTTATGGAACACAGAGAAATAATCTTGAAATTCTAAGTGGTTAAAGGAGGAACAAAGACCCCATTTGTGCGGATTCAGTGCATTATAATGTAATTGGCGGCATAGATAATACGAATACGTATGCATACGCCGAGTCATTAGCTGTGTCTAATGAAGCCGTGTGACTTAATTCCTAGTCCCTTTGACACATCAGCAAAACCCTGAAATGTTCACTTAGAAAAATATCTGTTCTCCAGGTTCCGCTCAAGTGCTTCTCAGGTGTCTTCATTGTCCAGCAATGTCAGAGCTGTGCTCATGGGACAAATGATGAAGCTCGTTTCTTATTTGGGTCGTGATGATTTAGAATTAATCAGCGTTTGAACCAGCGTGCAAATAATTCTGTCAGCTCTCTTCTACAAATTAGGCTGTCCTCATTTAACAGATGAGGAAACAGAAGCAGAGCTCAACTCCTTCTGAACGCAGGTGACCAGGCGCTGCACTTGGGCGGTGAGGCTGGCTGGCTTCCGTGGGACCACACAAGTGACATCCCCACGGGGTGGGGGGGGTGGGACACAAGGGGCGCGTTGAATCCGGAAGCGGGAGTTACAAGCAGGGTAATGAAATGGCTTCTCTGTCTTTCACATGGGCCTGGAGGTCAAGTTAGTTTATTTGTTTTTAATTTAGCTGAAATTATAGGCTGGTTGAAAGATTCCTTTGCCGGCAGGGATCTTTTGAATAGCCACACAAACCTTTTGGTCTCTCTCTTGCTTTCCTACAACCTCTCCTCTCATTTGCAGGATTAGAAAAGCACTTGGGAGGCACATTCATCTTGCCGGCGTTGTCAGGAGTGATCAGCGAGTTTTATTAAACGCCCTGGGATTGCCTGAAAAGCCTCCTTGTCTGGGTTTGAAATGAAAGGGGCATGTTAGGATCTTGGGGCACATTGTCGGGACCCCTTGCCCTGCTGCCCCTTGGACTATGAGCTAACATCTCTGGAGGAAGCACAGAAGCCCTGTTTTGTTGAAGGGATTTCGCCGGTGGACAAACGGAGTTGGCCCCTGACGGCATGAGCGCTCCGACCTGGGGTGGGCCCGGGGCTTTGCCCCTGCTGTTGCTCCTAGGCTGGGCCGGTGCGACCTTCATCAGCCTTAATCGTGGGCTCAGGCTGCTGAAGGGCAGCTCTGCCTTCCTGTCGGGAGATGACCTGAAGTTTGCCATCCCCAAAGAAAAAGATGCTTGCAAAGTGGAAGTTGTGATGAACGAGCCAATGACTCAAAGGGTTGGGAAACTCACCCCACAGGTAGGTCCTACCTGAGATTTTTCTATTCAGTCATGTGTATGAATGTGAGTGAGTGAGTGTGTGTGTGTGTGTGTGTGTGTGAGAGAGAGAGAGAGAGAAGAGAGAGAGAGAGAGAAGAGAGAGAGAGAGAGGAAACAAAGCAGGGACAGACTTCCAAGGGCTGGAGTGGGCCGTCTCCTGTGTGGTGTGATATGGTCAGTCTTTATGGGATTATTCTTGCCCCAAATGATTTCATCCATTCCTAGTCAGGATGCCTTTGGATAAGATAGCAGATTTCAAGATGTGTTTTAGGCCCCACTTGTGATCGCAGAATAGCACAAGTAAGACGTGAAGATATTTTTTATCTGTTTCCATCACTAGAACATTCCATTGAGTGGGAGGAGAGACGTGGAAAAGAGAGGTGAAAATACTTCCCTTTAAATATTCATTGTTCTTCAAAAATGTCTGTAGACAAATGTTTTCCTTTAGTCACGATCTTGGAGACCTCGTCGTTTAAGAGTATTCTAGGCGCAATCCTTTTGTAGGATGAAGAGTTACCTTCTAAGTCATTGGGTTAAAAAAAAGTCTGTATTATCATGTATTGTATTTGCTTGAAGTAGGGGTTTACCTCTCTACACAATAAGGAAATTGTTTCTGGTTTTATGACTTGTCCCTACTGTGGTTTAACTTCCTCCCAATGCAGGCAATTTTGAGAATGTTCTGCACTGGCTGGTGCTGCTTCTGGAAACATGCACCATTATTTGTGAACTGTGAACATTAAGTTTCTTCTTCATTTGGCCGAAGAATTTTATCCCAGCAGGTTACCTCAACAGTGGTACTAGATGATGTAGAGACGAACTTCAGGAGACTTAGATGCTAACTCAAGTGGCTATCGCAAGCTGTTCCACTTACCGCACTCAGAGGACAGTCCAGCTCTGAAACACATCACAACTCTCACTTAGGGAGTATTCCAGATGTGTTAGCAACCAAATGTCTCTCTCCAGTTTCCCATGAGATTTTCTTTTGTTAGTCAGAGCTTCTGATGGGCACCTGCCAACTGTCTGAATACAGTAATGGCCCCAGTTCCTAAGGGGTTGTATTCCTGAGTATTTGGGAATTGCAACATCTTCACACTTGCTCCCAACACGATTTGCACTGCAAAAGTGTGTGTGGGTGGGGGTGTGGGTGTTAAGATTTTGTTTATTTGAGAGACAGCGCACGTGCAGGGGGAAGGACAAGCAGACTCCCTGCTGATCTTGCGGTCCATCCCAGGACCCCAAGATCATGACCCGAGCCTAAGTCAGATGCTTAAGCGACTGAGCCACCCAGGTGCCCGGTGAAAGTGTGTTTGGTTGGAAAGAGGAGAGACCTGGGATAGCTCATAACTGCAACCCAGATGCACTAAATGCAACGAGTAGGTGATATGGATAAGCTCAGCTGCAGAAAATAGAATTCTAACCATAGGGGCTCGGTTTGTTAAAAGCAAATCCTTGGAGTTTTGGAAAGCACTAGAGGACCCTAATCCTAGAACACCGGTGTCCGTGGCTGCATGGATATATGTGGGTGCCTTATAAAGTAATGAACTCATAATTTGGTACCCCTTCCAATCAATATATTTTTAAAAATTGTTCAACATTTATTTAGAAGTGAGGCTGAATATTTTGTGGGGGAAGAGAAAACAATTCTTCCTGGTGTATGCTGGGGCAACCTACGGGTCCTCTATTGCTCTCCAAAACTCCAAGGATTTGCTTTTAACAAACCGAGTCCCTATGGTTAGGATTCCATTTTCTGCAGCTGAGCTTATTCATATCGCCTATCTCTGGCCCTAAGCATGCAAAACAAAAGCCCTATTCTTCACCAGATTCTCCCTCCTTAGAAAGTAATTTGGGGAGAATGTACTGTTCCTTAAGTCAGCCTCCGAGGAGTATCCTCTCCCTATTCCAAATAGCCTATGACTTATAAACGTATCTATAGTGCTTTCTCTGCAAGTAACGAAATTGTCTCCATTATGTATTATTGGTGTTGTTTTAATGGTCTTCACCATCTGGTCGGCTCTGAGATACTAGAGAGCAAAAGGGGATCTAAGTGACTACAATCAGGTAAAACACTTATTTGGGGGTCAAGAGTTGCAAGAGATCTCCATTCCAAATTTTGTCTGATTTGAAGGCCAAAATCCAGTTAATAGAAAGAATATGGAGCCGAAACAGCATGCCTGCCTGCTTTAGGGAAGTCTGGACGGGTCGGCCATGGAGGGGGTTCCAAAAAGTCCCAGCTTGTCCCCTCGAGTGCTGTGACTTCAGTGCAAGAAAATGTTCAGTGAGCGCATTTCTGGAGGTCAATGTGGCAGCTCAAATGGATTTATCTGGTCTAAAGTAAATACGGGACTTGTATCTTCTAAAATTTATTGTGTGGAAAAGGAGGCCATTGAACTGTGGAGTTTCATTATCTTTCTGTCAGATATTTGTACCATAAGGAAGTCCGTGTACCCAGAAAACGTTCTCAAACTGCCAGATGATCTTTCTACTTTATTATGACAATTTCAACAAAAACCAGATTCCTAAGTAAAGTCTGGTTTTTTTTTGTGGGGGGGGAATGTGTGCCTATTTTTAATGCAACTCTCCCCAAGGATTTATTTCTTATGGCGTTTTTGAAGTTAAACATAGCCGAATGTGCGTGCATACACACAAAGCCTAAACATTATTCTTTAATAGCACTTACCAGTAAGCTGAAAGCAAGGCTTATGTGAACCCATTTCTAGCAAGATGACTGTATTAACAATACCCTGCTGTGTAATGAACAGTTTTATTTGATTTGCACAGAAAATGTTTTGTTTAACATCTGTTCAATTAGTGTTTTCATTTCATTACTGAAGTTTGTCTTAGGACCAACAGGTTCATTTTCCTGTCGGATATTTGGAGAGGGATTTCACTTGGCTCACACCAGTACCTTCTGTTTAGATAACCCTCTTGATATAGTCAATTGGATGAGGTCGGTGGCAATATGTTTTCCTCATGTTTTAGGACAAGACTTCCTCACACACAGCACTTCTCACACCTGTTTCAAAGCAAGAAATTTCCTGGGTGGAAAAGCACCTCAGTTTAGAGCTGAGCTTGCTTTTTTGAATCAGAAATACAGCCGTAAGAAAACATCTCTAGGTTGAACCAGCTTACTGTCATTAAAGTGAGTAATGAGTTAGGAATGTGTGACAATTTAATTATAAATTGTAATTGAAAAGCAGTTGAAGTGGAAAAAACCAAGGCTAGACAGTAATTAGAAAAGGATTTAGCTCTCCTTTGTTTTAGTTAGTAAATTTATGGACAATTATGGTTGTCGCCTTTTATAAAAGGAAAACATATTATGAAACATAAACAGATGTTTCTTTTAACAAAGCAGATTGTCTCTTTGTCACCATGACTATTTGTCAGTGATACGGGGAAGGTCTTTCCTTTATCTCCTTCCTTGTCAGTTAAAAAGAGGAACCAATGATGTCTGTGGGAAAAGAAGATCATTCGTATTAGTAGTACTGTCTTCTCAAAGAGGACGATGTTGCCTGTCAATGATTGAGCCTGTGACAAAGTATAGACTACAGACCATGGACTCAACAGTGACGGTGTGCCAATACTGCAAGGCTATTTCTTAACACTCTGCCGAGTCAGGCAGGGCGGAATGAGAATCGTGGTGTGGTTGGGAGAGAAAATTCTTCTTTTGAGAATTAGGGTTCCCCAAATACAACAGTTAGCAATTTCCTTAATAGTTCTGAGTGAGGTGATTCAGTTAATTCTAATTTTATTTGAATAGAAGAAATTACCTTTAGCTTGCTATTTGTCTCATCAATGATTTTTTTTAAGATTTTATTTATTTATTAGAGCGTGAGTGGGGGGCGGGGAGGGAGAAGGGGAGAGGGAGAAGCAGGCTCCCCGCTGAGCATGGAGCCCTAGGCGGGACTCAGTCCCAGGACCCCGGGATCATGACCCGGGCTGAAGGCAGATGCTTAACCACCCAAGCACCCCTCATCAACCATTTCTGCTATTAGTAATCAGTAGAGCAGTCTTTTGCAAGTGTATGAGAAGCAACTCTGGGTCATGTTTGGCTCTGATCAACCACAACAGTGTCCGTAGTCAGTGGGTTCATTTTTGAATATAAAAATGCTATTTAGAAAAGAAAGAAAGAAAAGACAAAGATACATAATGTAAGTAGTACAACGTGTTTGTTGAGGGGTAATGCATGCCTTTTCATGCGTACCCGCAGGTAGACCTCTAACTCAGTTGCTATGAACCCCTGAAGGGTGTGGGTATATTATATTTTGATAAATGGAACCACAGTTTAAATGTACTATAAACTGTAAACAAAGAATCATTTCAAGAGGTAATTACTCCTTAATATATCTGCTTGATCTGCTTGGATTTTCATAGTTTAGATATTCTCACAATAAGACACACCTATATAAGCAGGATGGGGACGGGCACGGTGGTGGGTAGAGGTGGTGGTGGTTATAACATGCACACGCGCAAGCACACGCCTACATACATAGACACACCCCACTAACAGACCATACTTTCCCCAGGCAGTACTCTATTGCCAGAAAAATCAAATCTTGTACCGATTTTTTCACATATATTTATCCATTTCTTCACGTGAACTAGGTCTTTGACTGCCATTTCCTTCCCAATGAAGTAAAGTATATTCACAATGGTTGCCCAATTCTTGATGAAGATGCGGTGAAGCTTAGACTGTACAGGTAAGCAGCACGCATAACCATTCTGTGTACTTCTTAGGGCTTTCTCTATAGATCGATATTATCACGAGGCTAGTTGCTAGATTCCAAACAAGCAAGCAATCAGTAGAAATGGGGGACCTAAGTAGGTGAGGCAAGAATTGTTGTCTACTTTCTTTTTTTTTTTTTAAGATTTTATTTATTTATTCATGAGAGACAGAGAGAGAGACAGAGGCAGAGGGAGAAGCAGGCTCCCCGTGGAGCAGGGAGCCCGATGCGGGACTCGATCCCAGGACCCTGGGATCATGACCTGAGCCGAAGGCAGACGCTTAACCGACTGAGCCACCCAGGCGTCCCTGTTGTCTACTTTCAATTATCTTTATTTGTATCATCGTCCTGGGGGCTTTTCTGTGGCAAATTTCTGTCCTGTTCCCCTTTAGAGTTCTTATACAGGTGTCTCTGGTGATCCACCTTCCCACTTATAATGGGAAATGAAAATTACAAAATACAAATTCTTAATGAGAACTAGGAAAATATATTCCAAAATTGAATGATTGTCTTTATTTTTATTATCAGCTGCTTAGTCAATAAGTGGCTGAGTGTCTTCTAATTGTTTACAAAATCAATTATAAAGTGAAGTACAGAGTAACTGTGTGAGCCAGCAATTCTAAATATATATGTAAGAGAAACAAAAACCTGTATTTCCCCCCAAACTTGCACACAAATCTTCATTGCAGCATTATTCATAATAGCTAAGAAGTTGAAAGAACGCAACTGATGAATGTATGAACAAAATGTGGGGTATCCATGCAATGGAATATTATTCAGCCATAAAATGGGATGAAGTACTGATGCACGCTACAACATGGATGAACCTTGAAACCATCATGTGAAATGGAAGACACCAGACACAAAAGGTCACTTTTCTAGAAAAGGCAAATCCATAAAACACAGGAAGCAGATTAGTGATTGCCAGGGGCTGGGGGAAGGGCAAATGGGGAGTGATTGCTAATGGATATGGATTTCTTTTTGGGGGGATAAAAATGTTCTCGAATTAGGTAGTTGTGATGGTTGCACAACCTTGTGAATATACTAAAAACCACTGAGTTGTATACTTTAAAAAGGTGATTTTTATGGTATGTGAATTATGTCTCAAAAATTAATTTAAAAATTAAGCTCATGGTGGGGCGCCTGGGTGGCTCAGCCGTTAAGCGTCTGCCTTCGGCTCAGGTCATGATCTCAGGGTCCTGGGATCGAGCCCCACATTGGGCTCCCTGCTCGGTGGGAAGCCTGCTTCTCCCTCTCCCACTCCCCCTGCTTGTGTTCCTTCTCTCGCTGTGTCTCTCTCTGTCAAATAAATAAATAAAATCTTTTAAAAAAAAAATTAAGCTCATGGTTATGGTATTGCTCACTTCATAGAGGTAACTGACAATGCAGTAGGTAGAGTAGGCTTTTTTTTTTTTAAGATTTTATTTATTTATTTGATCGAGAGCACAAGCAGGTGGGGCTCTAGGCAGAGGGAGAGGGAGAAGCAGACTCCCTGCTGAGCAGAGAGCCTGACGTGGGGCTCGATCCCAGGACTCTGGGATCATGAGCTGAGCCGAAGGCATCTGCCTTCAGATGCTTAACTGACTGAGCCACCCAGGCGCCCCGTGGAGTAGGCTTTTAGGTAGATTTTTACTTGGTTTTATTGCTGTTATGAATATTTGGCTAAAATATCTTAGTGCGAATTTCCCTTAAGTACTCTACTACTATTGCAAAGAGTTTTATAGAAGACACTAGGACATTGAATTGTTCTATAGACACTTAAAATCACCTACTAAAACTCAAGGCCCTATGCTGGGCATAGGGAACACAAGGATGAGGATGCATGGATTTTTGGTGCTCTTAATCTGATGCAAAATATGGGTAGATAATGGTAATGTGAACAAGTGCTGAAAGAGAGGCTGTGCTCAAAAAATGAAATCGTTCCCAAGGATTCTTTATCACCAGCATATAGGGCTGTTTGATCTTTCTAAGATTTTAGAGTTAAAAAACTAACGTTGGACAGCTTGCCTGGAAGGGCTGGAAAAGCTGGTGGATTCTGGCTTCTCCCACTTCTTCCCTGAGTTTCGAAGGGACAGAGAGGGTGGAGGAGCAGGTGAGAAGGACCAAGTCACAGGAGCTCCTCTTGGTCTTGAGGACATTTGAAATAGAGTATTCAGAGACGTTGGAGGCAGAAAATCAGAGAACGTGCTTATTCCCCCACTCACCTCCTCTTCAGCCCCTTTGGTGAGCTACTTGGCCTCTCTATGCCTCAGTTGCCCCCTCTGTAAAATGGAATTAACAATGTCTCTCATAGGTTTCTGAAGAGCCAAAAGGTGTTGCTGCTTCAGAAACTCCTCACCCTTTCACTCCTGAATCAAAACTCAATCTGTAAATTAATTACACAAGCTTGGTACTCTTAAATTATGGATGTGCTAGCAGTGAGACTCTGAGCTCCCAGCTGTTATTATATATCAGCATAGATGGTGGGTTTGAGAGAAGGTGTTGAAAGAAAGCTCATTGGCGTGGGAGATGGCAGAAAAAGGAGTTGACACCAAGATAAGAAGAAAGGAAAAGAACAGAGATTGGGAGTAGAGTAGATAACAAAATCCAAACTCTACCCCATAGGCGCATTTTGTAAAGGTCAATCATTAGCTACCGGAAGTACCTGAGCGCTAGTAAACATCGCTTGGCTCTGTTCTCTCCACAGATTTACTGAGACAGATACCTTCACGGAAACCTTTATCCTGCGGGTCTATCTCCTGGAACCCGACTGTAACATCATCCGTAGGAGTAACAATGTCCTGGAGGTGTCTGAATTCTATGGCTTGTCCAGAGCCATTGATAAGAACCTGCTCAGATTTGATTACGAGAGGACAGCCGGCCTGGAGTGTACGGTCAGGCTGGATCCTGTGGGAAGCCGGCTGCCAGCCCATGGTCAGATGGTCCTGCTGGAGCCTCGGCCAGAAAAACCTCGTGGCGATCAGCCACACAGTTTTTTCCCTGAGTCTCGTATGTATGCTGTTCTTTTTTGTTATTATTGTTGTTTTTTTAAAGGTTTATTTATTTATGAGAGAGAGGGGGAGGGGAGAGGGAGAGAGAACGGTGGAGAGGTAGAGGGAGAAGGGGAGAGAGAATCTCAAACAGACTCCCTGCTGAGCATGGAGCCTGATTCGGGGCTCGATCTCACGACCCTGAGATCATGACCTGAGCCGAAACCAAGAGTCGGATGCTTAACCGACTGAGCCACCCAGGCACCCCTCATATGTATGTTTTAATACATATCTGATTATTATTAGAACTGACAAAAACATCTGTTCATAGTCATCTTCCACTGCGACAGAAATTTTTACTTGATATAATAATTTGTTGCTGGTTGAACAATGTAGGCTGGTGGTTAAGAGTATGGACTTTGGAATCAGTGAGACCTGGGTTTGAAACTGCCTCTGCTCTTTATTTCCTATGTGATTTTAGGTAAGTTATCTAACCTGGTGAAGCCTCCGTAAAATGAGCAAGGATAGTAGCTGTTCCACAAGTTTGCGGCAAGCTGGAGTAAATGAGATCACATGCACGAAGTGGGCTTCACACGGTGTCGGGCCCATAGCAGGGGCTCAGTGATCGTCAGTTATTATTATTCATAGTAACAATGGCAGTGGTAGTAAGAGTAGGTGGTGTATTTATTAAGTATGTTTTGATTACAGGTAAGTCTGACGTAGAGCAGGTGGCCAGTAGCCGTGGTTTAAATCAGGAGGAGTTGATGGATAATGTTCCTTCTGTTATTCATCTAATCAGTGTATTTTGGGCACCTCCTATGTGCATCATAATGTTCTAGGCACTGTGGAAAGACCAATAATCCCAATCATAGTAATACCTTGAATTTGGGCAACAATTTACAACTAAAGGCATGCTTGCACATGAGTCCTCCCATTTAGTGTTCACGACCATCTGGTTAAGAAGTAGAATACTCATTTTATACATCAGGGAAATGTACAAAAGGCCACTCAGAAAATAAGTGGCCTCTGGGTATTACCCCACAAGAGTGTAAAATGAAGTTGGGCAGAGAGAGAGAGAGACTATTGCAGAGATGATGGTGGTTTTTAGGGGGAGAGAGCAGGTTGGTTCAGGCGGTCAAAGAGTACTTAAAGGACGGTTTAGTAAAAAGACTAAGGGGACTTGGAGAGGTATCAGGACTCGGGTGTGATGAACACAGTGGGGAGAGAATTTCAGCGAGTAGAACAGCCTTGGAGAGAGTGCATGACAGAGCTGTGGATGTCGATGCTGTGAAGGAAGACCAGCACTAGACTGTGGAAGGCCAGTTGTGACCGAGTGGCCTATTCATCAGGGATGTTTGGTCATCAGAATATGTATTTTATTATTTTTTCTCTCAATGTAACTTTCAGTGGGCAAGGATCTCAGGAGACAACTGGTCAACCGTTCTTTTCAGGAAAAGAAATTAGGGATTATAGAATAATGCCAACCCCCTTTGTGAATGATTAGAGGGTATGCATGGGTATTCCTGAGGCAGCTAGTATCCACGGGAGGGTGGATTGGTTTTTTAATTTTACAATCATGCTCAAGTGACTGTCTTAACTCAGTGCTATATGTTCTAGAACTGGGAACAGAGCTGAGGTGTCCAGGTGGAAGCTGTGCCCTGGGACTGAAGAAAATGGGAAGTGTCAACGTGAGCTGTGAGGAGTTCTTGCTGATGGGTCTTCGTTATCAACACACGGATCCCCCTTCTCCCAACATTGACTACATCTCTATCCAGCTGGACCTCACAGATGGCAGGAGCAAAATTGTATACAAGGTAGAGTTGGGGGTTATGTGTCTGCGTCCCCAACTGATCCGCAGCAAGAGAGCCACTTCCCTGAGGGTGCTTGTGCTGGCTGCCATGCCAGGGCCAGTTCCTGAGCTACCGTGGGTGGAACTGCCCAGTGACTCATTAGAACTGCAAAATATCCGTGTATAATTTCCCTTCCCTGCCTCTCTTCTAGCTCTGCCACCACTAAGGCAATGGAGGAAGGACTGGGGCCATTTACATGCTACCCTTCTTCCCCCTCTCCCTTCAGTATTCTTTAGCTTGTCATTTGGTCTTTCGTAGCACCCTCTCTTTGAGGCTTCATTCCCCCTTCTTTGGTATAACCTCTTTTCACCTGTTAGAGGAAATTAGGGGGTCCACATATCGACTAGGCAAGGCCGTGGGAGACTGAGGGCAGGGGGAAACTCAGTCCCTGTATTATGGGTGTAGCAGCTTATATCCTATTCATTCTTTTAGACTCTGAGATGGAAGACCAGGTCATCAAGGAGACAGGCCCCCCACAAGGCCTCCTCCATCTTTCAGTCTCTTTCAACTCCTCCTGCCCTTTCCTCCTATTGATCTCCTCACATTGAAATGAAGGTAGAAGATGAAATCAATTTATATGAAATATTTAACATGCTACTTAACTGATTCATATGATCTATAATTTGTTTTATTTGGGGCAACTGTGTACCAGCTGAAACAGCTTGGATTTTGTGCTGACATAAGATGATCCAAGATTACATTCATGAAAGACCTCCCTCTTTCAAAATTTGACTTCTCACCAGATATCTCCCAAGAAACTCAGATACTGAGCATTGTCACCCCCAAGGAATTTATAAGATAAAAAACAGTAAGAAAATGACAAAACAGGATCAGAAAATTTTAGAATTGAGGTAAAAAAAACACTTTAAGATGGTCTGATCAAATTGATTAGGCAAATCACTTGGTGAATTTTAAAGGATAGATTTCTGAGCCTAACATTAATAGCTAAGAACATGAACGCTGGGCCCAGTTTGCCTGGGTTCAGATGTCTGTTTAACTAGCTATTTGACTTTGGATTTTATGCCTCATTTTAAAAAATCTTAAAATGGGAATAATAGAACCTACTTCTTAGAATAATTGAGAGAAAGAAATGAGATAATACTTATAGAGCAGTTGGCACAAAGTCTGGCACATAGTAAGCACTGTGCATACTTTGCTAGTTAAAAAAGCCACCTGGGGAAAAAAATGGATCATCAGCTAGGTTTGGAAACAGCTGGCTTAGCCCATACATCTTGTTGTATAATGGTGGTCAGAGAAATTGTATACCTTGCCCATACATACATAGCCGTTTTATGACTGAGCCAAGACTAATTCCTAGGTCTCCTAACTATTAATAGATATCTTCTCATCTTTTTGACACAAAAAGATTTTTATTTTTATTTTATTTTATTCTGAGAGAGAGAGAGAGAGTGAGTGGGGGCGGGGCGCAGCACAAGGAGAAGGAGAGAGAGACTCTCAAGCAGGCTCCATGCTCAAAGCAGAGCCTGATGCAGGGCTCAATCTCAGGACCCTGAGATCACCACCCAAGCTGAAATCAAGAGTCAGATGCTTAACAGACTGAGCCACCCAGGCACCCCAAAACTTTCACTTTTATTGACTTCTTATCTCCATTTAAAAAATTAGACCCATTTTTCTTCCTGACTGATTTTCCTATTTTCCCTCTCTATATTGAGTTAGGGCTTTATTGTTTATATTTTTAGATCAGTTTGGGATTTTACTCCTTAAAATGACCTTCTTGTTTTATTAATTAACCTACTCCATAGGCAGTTTGGCATGTCATAAAACATTCTTTTATGAATATCAAAGTCATATGTTTACTGCAGAGAGTATTTTTTTGAAAAACACACAGAAAGCAAAATAAGAAGGCAAAACGAGTTATATTTCTCCCACTTATCTCATACACACACACACACACACACGGTAAGGAGACATGCACACCAATGTTGGTTTTGTTTTATGCAACTGAATTTATACTATATTTGAAGATTTTGAATCTTGTTATTATTTTTATACTTGTACAGTCCATCCTCATCAAGTGACCAAATGACTATTTCATCCATAATTTTTTCTAGATTCTTAAGGTTTTCTTGTTTACATTTGCCTTTTTAATCAATCTGAAATGAATTTTATCATATTGTGAAACACAGGAACAGTTTTTTTCCCAAGTAGTCAAAATTTTCAGCACTATTTGTTGAATAATGAACCCGTTTCTCATTGATTTTTGATGCTTCTTCTATTGAATAAAAGATATTATGTATACTATTTCAAGGCTAGCTCTTTTGTTCCTTAGATATGCCTCCTTATTTCTGTGCCAGTATCAGTTATTCTAAATATAAAAGGTCAATAATACACTTTAATATTTTACAGGCAAGTTCTTCCTTATCACTTGTCTTCAAAGTTTTCTTATCCATTCTCTCCTGATCTTAGTTCTCAATAAAGAATTAAATCATTTATGCCATTAAAGAAAAGACCCTAAGTATTTTTATCAGGATTGGATTAAAACTAAAGTATTTTGGAAATAATTGGAATATTAGAACATTTACCCATTGAGCCTTCTCATCCAGAAATGAGGGACCTCACTTCATCTAGGCAAATGTTATTTGATGTGTTTCTGTAAAATTTGCAGTTTTCTTCATGTAAGTTGAGCACACTTATTAAGTCCGGTCCTAGGCAGTTTGCTTTTGGGAAATTACTGTGAATAGACACTTTTCCCTCCATTATATCTTCTCTTTGGTTACTGATGATAAATAGGAAAGCTATTTTTTGGTATAATTTTCTTTTATCTGGCTTCTTTCTTGAATTCAATTATTCTAAGAATTTTTCAGTTCTTTGGGCTTTGGAAGACCATAATTATATCTTTCACTAATGATGATAATTTTGTCCTTTCTTTTTCAGTAATTATTCCTCTTATTTTTGCTCTGTTCCCCACTGGTTTGGCCAGAATATTAAATATAATGATGCTTATAAGAATCCTTGTCTTGTATATTTTATCAATATCAACTGCCCACACTGTCTTTTTTTTTAATTTTTAAAATTTAAATTCAGTTAACAATGTATTATTAGTTTCAGAGGTAGAATTCAGTGATTCATCAGTCTTATATAATACCCAGTGCTCATTACATCACGTGCCCTCCTTAATGTCCAACACCCAGTTACCCCACCCCCCCAGCAATCCTCAGTTTGTTTCCTGTGATTAAGAGTCTCTTATGGTTTGTCTCCTTCTCTGATTTCATCTTGTTTTACTTTTCCCCTCTCTTCCCCTATGGTCCTCTCTTTTGTTTCTTAAATTCCACATATGAGTGAGATCATATGTTGATTGTCTTTCTCTGATTAACTTATTTCACTTAGCATAATATCCTCTAGTTCCATCCACATTGTTGCAAACGACAAGATTTCATTTTTTTAATGGCTGAGTAGTATTCCATTGTATATATATACCACCTCTTCTTTATCCATTCATCCGTCAGTGGACATCTGTGTTCCTTCCGTGTTTTGGCTATTGTGGACATTGCTGCTATAAACATTGGGGTGTAGGTGCCCCTTCGGATCACTACATTTGTATCTTTTGGGTAAATACCCAGTAGTGCAATTGCTGGGTCATAGGGTAGCTCTATTTTCAACTTTCTGAGGAGCCTCCATACTGTTTTCCAGAGTGGCTGCACCAGCTTGCATTCCCACTAGCAGGGTAAGAGGGTTCCCTTTTTTCCACATCCTTGCCAATATCTGTCGTTTCCTGACTTGTTAATTTTAGCCATTCTGACTGGCATGTGGTGGTATCTCGTTGTGGTTTTGATTTGTATTTCCCCGATGCAGAGTGATGTAGAGCATTTTTTCATGTTTGTTGGCTATTTGGATGTCTTTTTTTGCAGAACTGTCTGTTCATGTCTTCTGCCCATTTCTTGATTGGATTATTTGTTCTTTGGGTGTTGAGTTTGGTAGGTTCTTGATAGATTTTGGATAATAGCCCTTTATCTGATAAGACGTTTGCAAATATCTTCTCCCATTCTGCTGATTGTCTTTTGATCAACTGTTTACTTTTTTTTTTAACTTTTTAAAAATTAACATATAATGTATTATTTGTTTCAGGGGTACAGTTCTGTGATTCATCAGTCTTACACAATTCACAGTGCTCACCATAGCACATACCCTCCCCAATGTCCATCACCCAGCCACCCCATCCTGCCCACCTCCCTCCACTCCAGCAACCCTCAGTTTGTTTCCTGAGATTAAGAGTCTCTTCTGGTTAGTCTCCCTCTCAGGTTTTGTCTTGTTTCATTTTTCCCTCCCTTCCCCTGTGATCCTCTGTCTTGTTTCTCAAATTCCTCATATCAGTGAGATCATGTGATACTTGTTTTTCTCTGATTGACTTATTTCACTTAGCATAATACCCTCTAGTTCCATCCACATTGTTGCAAACGACAAGATTTCATTTTTTTGATGGCTGAATAGTATTCCATTGTATATATATACCACCTCTTCTTTATCCATTCATCTGTCGATGGACATCTTGGCTCTTTCCATAGTTTGGCTATTGTGGACATTGCTGCTATAAACATTGCGGTGCAGGTGCCCCTTCAGATCCCTACATTTACTGGGGTAAATACCCAGTAGTGCAATTGCTGGGTCATAGGGTAGCTCTATTTTCAACTTTTTGGGGAACCTCCATACTGTTTTCCAGAGTGGCTGCACCAGCTTGCATTCCCACTGACAGTGTAGGAGGGTTCCCCTCTCTCTGCATCCTCGCCAACATCTGTCGTTTCCTGACTTGTTAATTTTAGCCATTCTGACTGGTGGGAGGTGGTATCTCATTGAGGTTTTGATTTGTATTTGTTCTTTGGGTGTTGAGTTTGGTAAGTTCTTGATAGATTTTGGGTACTAGCCCTTTATCTGCTATGTCATTTGCAAATATCTTCTCCCATTCTTTAGGTTGTCTTTTGGTTTTGTTGACTGTTTACTTTGCTGTGCAAAAGCTTTTTACCTTGATGAAGTCCCAATAGTTCATTTTTGCCTCTGTTTCCCTTGCTGATCAATTAAATGTTAAAGTTGTATTTCCTTTATTTATTTTTAAAATAAATATTTTGCCTTTGTTTCCCTTGCTTTTGGAGATGTGTATAGCCAAAAGTTGTTGCAGCTGAGGTTGAAGAGGTTGCTGGTTATGGGTCTGTTCAAGTTTTCTATTTCTTCCTGTTTCAATTTTGGTAGTTTATATGTCTCTAGGAATGCATCCATTTCCTCCTGATTGCCTAATATGTTGGCATATAGTTCTCATAATACGGTCTCATAATTGTTTGTTTTTCTTTGGTGTTGGTTGTGATCTCTCCTCTTTCATTCATGATTTAATTTATTTGGGTCCTTTCTCTTTCCTTTTTGATAAGTCTGGCCAGGGGTTTATCAATCTTATTAATTCTTTCAAAGAACCAGCTCCTAGTTTCATTGATCTGTTCCACTGTTCTTTTGGTTTCTATTTCACTGACTTCTGTTCTAATCTATTAATTTTCTTCTCCTGCTGGGTTTAGGCTTTATTTGCTGTTCTTCCTCCAGCTCCTTTAGGTGTAAGGTTAAGTTGTATATTTGAGACCTTTCTTGTTTCTTGAGAAAGGCTTGTATTGCTATATACTTCCCTTTAGGACCATGTTTGCTGCATCCCAAAGGTTTTGAACAGTTGTGTTTTCATTTTCATTTGTTTCCATGAATTTTTAAAATTCTTATTTAGTTTTCCAGTTGACCCATTCATTTTTTAGTAGAATGCTCTTTAGCCTCCATGTATTTGAGTTCTTTCCAAATTTCCTCTTGTGATTGAATTCCCGTTTCAAAGCATTGTGATCTGAAAATATGCAGGGAATGATCCCAATCTTTTGGTACCAGTTGAGACTGGTTTGTGACCCAGTATGTGATCTATTCTGGCAAATGTTCCATGTGCACTCAAGAAAAATGTGTATTGTGTTGCTTTAGGATGGAATGCTCTGAATATATCTGTGAAGTCCATCTGGTCCAGTGTGTCATTCAAAGCCCTTATTTCCTTGTTGATCTTCTGCTTAGACAATCTGCCCATTAGTGAGTGGGGTGTTAAAGTCTCCTACTCTTAATGCTCCTACTGTTCAGCACCAGTCCTTTTATACCATGATTTTCCCATTCTTGAATTTTTAACATTATGACTTTTTAAATAATTTTTTTTTTAAAGGAGGCTCCATGTCCAGCGTGGAGCCCAGTGCGGGGCTTGAACTCATAACCCTGAGATCAAGATCTGAGCTGGGATCAAGATCTGAGCTGAGATCAAGACTTGAGCTGAGATTAGGAGTCGGATGCTTAACCAACAGAGCCACCCAAGCACCCCTTTAAATAGTTTTTTTAAGTGGCATGTGAAGAATAGATACTCTGAACCCTAAGAAGTCTCAGCATATTATTAATTTGTCTTCATTAAGCATGCAGTGGGAGGAGAGAGGGGTTGATTGTCTTCTTTTCTCTTTCTCTGTTGCACTTCTTTCTTTGGAGTTTTGCTGGCTGGTTTTGGAATTTCTGGTCTTAGGGGGCTTGGTTTGTGCAGAGCATTGCGGAGAGAGGTCTTATTTGATCAGACACTGATGGAATATAACTTCATGCTCTGTAACTCTGGCAAGTGTTTCCAGCTTATTCTTTGTCTCCAGGACAATTCTGTGGTTTCTCTGGGGATCTCCCATCCTGGAGGTGGTCTTCTGGTGGGTCTCCAGAGGAGTCCTTTCTAGCCTGAGTATTCACTTGCAATTTCTCCCATAGCTCCTAGGATTATTTCCACCCCCAGCTGCCTGTTTCTGCCTTTCTTTGGCTTCTCACAGATGCCCCCCAAAAGTCAGGGTCCAGGATGACCCCAAACCAACCCTCTGTCCCACTCAGCCCATATGTGGGAGCCCCCATATGTTTTTCCTTGCCACAAACAAAGGCTAGGCAGATCCCAGAAGAGGCACCAGTATTTTCTGCGTCTGGCCCCTTCGCTTCCTCCTGTAGGAGCCCAGCATCAGTCCTCTGTATCTCACCTGTAAAAGATACATTTAAGGCTGGCCTCAAGGAAACTTCTCTCCTGACACCCAGGACAAATGTAGCATTGCCCACCTTTCCTCTTCATGGGGTTGGGTGGGGTTGGGGATCGAGGGAGTGACTCAGCACAGCAAAGCACTCTTCTCTACAAATAAATCTTTCTCTTACCCCTCTCGACCCTCTTCTATTCTTGTAGTGGGTGAGAGGGTTCTAGACCAGTTCCAGACAATTTGCTTTGTAAATACTGCCTGTAGTATTGCTGTCACATTCATTTTGAAATCTGATATCTCTTTCATTGGAATTTCAGTTGAGACCAAACCAAAAAGAATTCTGTTTTTATCATTTCGTTACATGCAGATTACAACTTCTAGTCCAATATCCAGTGTTCTGCATATTGTATGTGACTCTTATCGTTCAGGGTCATTCTTAACAATGCGAAACACCAAGTCCCATGAAAACCAGCATCTCCTGCTTTGAGGATTCTTCCTCATAGCACCTGTTGACGCCTCAGATCCCAAGATGCAATTTCCTGGTTTCTCTGGAGATCCCCATTATTGGGGCCACTTGCTCATAGCTCTCTCATTTGAGGGTACATTTCTAGCCTGATTGGTAGTTTTCAGTTTTAATTACCTACTCATCACCTGGGGACTCAGGGTCTTAACTAACTGGACAGCTGAGCCACCATCCTTCAGTTGCATGAGTCTGAGTTATAGAGACATTTTCCTTCATCCTGCCTTTGCCCTCTTTCAAACCACATGGCAGGAAGTGGGCAGGGTGGCCAGAGGAGGTAAGTGGGGTGTGCCAGACACTGCTAAGAGCTTTACTTTGGCTATCTCATTTGATCCTCACTTATTACTCAGGGGTCCAGCATTTGCATTTTACAAATGGGGGGAAAAGGCTTAGGAGTTAAATAGCTTGTTTAAAATCACACAAATCATAAGTGCTGGAAATAGAATCAAAAGGACAGTTCCTTCTGATGCCAAATGAATGTCCACTTTCAATCCTGGCTACATATTGGAGTCACCAGAGAGCTTTTAAAAATACCAGTTTTCTGGTCCCTTTTTTGCAACAATTTTTTTTCATTATTATGTATGTTAATCACCATACATTACATCATTAGTTTTTGATGTAGTGTTCCATGATTCATTATTTGTGTATAACACCCAGTGCTCCGTGCAGAACGTGCTCTCTTTAATACCCATCACCAGGCTAACCCATCCTCCCATACCCCTCCCCTCTAGAACTCTCAGTTTGTTTCTCAGAGTCCATAGTCTCTCATGGTTCGTCTCCCCTTCGATTCCCACCCCCCTTCATTTTTCCCTTCCTACTATCTTCTTTTTTTAACATATATTATTTGTTTCAGAGGTACATGTCTGTGATTCAACAGTCTTGCACAATTCACAGCGCTCACCATAGCACATACCCTCCCCAATGTCTATCACCCAGCCACCCCATCCCTCCCACCCCCCACCACTCCAGCAACCCTCAGTTTCCCTTTTTTGCAACAATTAAATTAGAACCTGTGGAGATGGAGCTTGGGCATCAGTATGTGTTTAAAACTCTCCAATGATTCTAATGTGCAGCCAGGTTTCAGGTCACTGCCAGACACACCGTCTACAGACTATTAACCATGTATGTGATAGCTTCATTCATATTGTTTCCCCTTCATATTTTCTTTCCCCTTCAAAAGTCAGAGAGTGCGTGGTTGCCCGTCTATATCAGAGCTGGCTTTCCTAATCAGATTCCAAGGGCCGCGTTCATGGCCATGTTTATTCTGGAAGTGGATCAGTTTATCCTGACCTCCTTGACTACATCCGTCCTGGACTGTGAAGAGGATGAGACCCCTAAGCCCTTGCTGGTGTTCAACGTTACGAAAGCCCCACCCCAGGGCTACGTGACTCATCTGTGGGATCACACCAGACCCGTCTCCTCGTTCACCTGGAAAGATCTGAGTGACATGCAGATAGCCTACCAGCCACCGAACAGCAGCTATTCTGCACGGAGACATTACGAGGTAGGAAGAAAGGGAGACAAAGCGTCTGGCCCGTCTGCTATCCACAGAGTTACTGAAGAGGCAGGCCACTTCCCTGCACCTTCAGGTTAGTTTGCACGTCAGTGCCTCAGAAGAGAATCAGTCACTGTCAATCTAGATGCAGATTCAAATGCTTAGAGGAGCCACTGGTGATGCCAGTGAGCAAACCCGCCTGCGGGGAGACGGTGGGGAGTGGAAGAAAGAGCTGACAGTGTCAGAGGCCCCTGCATCGGAGCGCTAGTGATTGCCATCCTGTGTGAATACAGACAAATTGGGACGCACCTAGGGTAGTCTTAGCTCTTGTTCTTCAGAGGACTTGGAAATCTGTGTTTTGTAAAAATGTTTTAATTTTTAAATACAGAGTACATATTAAAGGTTCTAAAACATATTGTGCCAGCTACAAAATACTTCTGAGGGCCACATTTGGCCCAGAACTCACCAGTTTAAGAACTCTCATGTCCTTGACAGTCTTTCTGCCTGGCATAGGCCATGGAACTTAGGGATGACTTTGTCTACAATCCTTTCATTAACAAAGTCTTTTTATTTTAAAGATTTATTTATTCATTTGAGAGAAAGAGAGAGAGAGAGAGAGCACAAGTGGGAGGGGCAAGGGGAGGGAGAGAGAATCTCAAGTAGACCTTGTGCTGAGTGTGGAGCCCCATGCGGGACTCGATCCCATGACCTTAAGATTACCACTTGAGCTGAAACCAAGAGTCGGACACTCAACCCACTTTGCCACCCAAGCACCCCTCATTAATAAATTCTATTATTCCTGGAACACCTGGACGCCATTAAGCGTCTGCCTTCAGCTCAAGTCTTGATCCTGGGGTCCTGGGATTGAGCCCCGCATTGGGTTCTCTGTTCGGCAGGAAGCCTGCTTCTCCCTCTCCCACTCCCCCTGCCTGTGTTCCTTCTCTTGCTGTCTCTCTCTCTGTCAAATAAATAAATAAAATCTTTAAAAAAATAAATCCTATTATTCCTTTTTGTTTGGATGAGTGTTTTACTGGGATCTTTAATTTTAATGAATAATGCCGACTCAGGACAGGACATTCCATAATCTCATTGGATGACTAATTTCTCTATCAAACACAGGAAAGTCCCCTTCCTGTCTAAACCAAGTACCTTTGGCTGTTATTCCAGCCTCTTTCCTCTAATTTTGTTTTGGATGGGAGTTGAGAACAGCTGGTGACAGTCTTCACAAACTTACAGACCTACCAGCAAGTTGATTCTAACAGGATGGAATGTTTAAATGAGCAGATTGATACAGACTTCACTTCAGGTTTATTAAGGAAAATGATTGTGCCTGGTGTTCCAAATTGTCCTTCATCTAATTTAGGCATTTTCAGCATTTAGCCTCCAGGGCACAAAAGACTTCAGACTGTAAATGCCATGCTTTTGCCCTTTCCTTTTCTTTTTTCTTTTTTTTTTTTCTTTTCTTTTCTTCATAATAGTAAGTGGCAGCTGTTTTTTTCTTTCTTCCTCTTGCCTCCCATTCCTTCCATATTATAAAGTAATTTCTCATTCGACGCCCAGTTTTACCTCAAACTCATAAATAAAGCTCACCTGCTCTGGCTGCTTCCTATGTGTCTTTTCTGGGATCATATAATGTAATCTTAAAGCAGAACTTGTTCAAATGTGTGATTTTGCCGTTGTTCTTAGAAGGTGACTCTCAATTTTCTCAGTGGAGATTAGGTGCTTTGTAGATTACATGGACTGGAAGCCCTGGGCTCAGTCAGCCACCTGGGGTGGGACCCCTGAGGGCAGAGCAATGTCCAGGGCTCCTGAAGCTAGCTGAGCCTTCCCTGCACTGTAATGCCAAGGCGGTCCATTCTTTCAGCCATGAAAATTCAAGCTTATTTTACTAGGTACTCTGTTGGTTTGAAAACAGTGTTTCTTAGTGAGCATGTGACCTACAATTTCATGTGGCTCAACCTAATAGACATTTACATTATACCTCCAAAACACATCCCTCCTGGGTTATGGTTCCATTTTTAGTCTGTTACTGTGGCAGCCTTGAATCTGTTTCTTTTGTGAGGTAGCTGATATATTGCCGTTTGATAATTTATGCTCTCTAATGGACCAAATGGACATTCAATGTCAAATGGGCATTCTTCAAGAATGGGCATGTGCCTTGCATTTCTGTCTTATAAATCATCCTTCCCTGTCAGCACCTGGTGCAATATGTGCATCATACATAATGAGGTTCTAAACTTAATGGGGCACTTGGGTGGCTCAGCTGGTTAAGCGTCTGCCTTTGGCTCAGGTCATGATTCCGGGGTCCTGGGATGGAGCCCTGTGTTGGGCTCCCTGCTCAGTGGGGAGCCTGCTTCTCCCTCTGCACCCCCCACCCCCCGCTCGTGCTCTGTCTTGTGCTTTCTCAAATAAATATTTTAAAAATCTTATCATATAGCCCCATTTATTAGCTATGGATTTCATGGAAGCAAATACAATCTGGATATTTAAAAATATGTTTGGAGAGATAGATGCCTGGAGACCAGGGTCTCTTAAAAGCAGCACCACTGGGGCGCCTGGGTGGCTCAGTTGGTTAAGCGACTGCCTTCAGCTCAGGTCATGATCCCGGAGTCCTGGGATCGAGTCCCGCATCATGCTCCCTGCTCAGCGAGGAGTCTGCTTCTCCCTCTGACCCTCCCCCCTCTCATGTGCTCTCTCTCATTCTCGCTCTCTCAAATAAATAAATCTTAAAAAAAAAAGATCTTAAAAAAAAAAAAAGCAGCACCACTGGCCATTTGCACTGGATAATTCTTTGTTGTGGGGGTTGTCCCGTGCATGGTAGTAATAGGAGCATCCCTGGCCTCTGTCCTCCATTGGTCAGTAATACTGCCCACCACGCATACCCATTTGTGAGACCAAAAATGTCTCCAGACATTCCCAAATGTGCCCTGGGGGAACAAAGTCCCCTTAGTTAAGATGCACTTCTCTAGACCTTATACCTTTGAGAGAGGCTTGAGTGGTCTGATGCTGGTCTCCTGAGCAATTGCAGGGACCCTTCTTCAGTGTATTTGTTTATTTCAGGTTAAAAACTTCTTTTATGGAGAGGAAAATTTAAAAATACTGTTAACTAAGGAACAAAATCTAGAGCCTGAAAACGTGATATCAGGCTGTCAAAAATGAGATCAGGCGGGGCGCCTGGGTGGCTCAGTCAGTTAAGCATCTGACTCTTGATTTTGGTTCAGATTGTGATCTCAGGGTTGTGAGACTGAGCCCCGCATCGGGCTCCACCCTTAGCAGGGAGCCTGCCTCTCTCCCTCTGCCCCTCCCCCTGCATGCCCCCTCTCTCTGTCTCTAAAATAAATAAATGAATCCTTAAGAAAAATGAGATCAAGGAACAGCAGAAACCTAAATCTGTTTTGCCTCCATCTGTGGTGTCTGCCCCAGGAATAATGGTATTTTATGTTATAAATTGTCAATGTGTGATTCTTATGCAAAGGTTTGTTTACAGGTGGAGGTGGAGGTTTATGATTTCTTCTTCGAAAGGAGTGCACCTATCACCGTCCACATCTCCATCAGAACAGCGGATACAAATGCCCCCCGAGTGTCCTGGAACACAGGTGAAGCTCCGTGTAGGGCATCAAGCTACAGAGCCCTGAAGGGAGGACGGGAGATTATATGGGTCAGGAAAGAAAGGTCGTTTCTTTCCATTTCACGCATGAGGCAGCTGAAACCCAGACCAGTGAAGGCAATCAGAGAGTTGGTTTTGTTTTGTTTTGTTTTTCCTACCAGCAGGGTGAGAAATTTAAATCCAGGATTCCTGTGTGGTGAAGCCAAGTTTTTCCTCTGGAGGAACTAAGCCAGAAGGGACACCTTTCAACTGAATGAGGCCAGAAAGTGACTATGTGTAATATTGAGCTATAATTGGACAGAGAGAGAAAAGGTCTCCAACTCTGACTGTTCAGAGGTGGGAAGGAAGATGTAGACTAATTCATTGTCCTGTTTTTAGGACATGCAAGGAAACCATCATACGTGAATAAAGAGCTTAAACTGCTTTATTTATTTTAAAAGAAGGTCACTTCTGAGTGGTCTTTAATGCAATGTATATATTTAGATCAGATGTAAGTGTGGAATGTAAATGAAGATTTTTTCCTTTCCCACTGATCCCACTGATCGCATTCAAAACATACTTATAAGCGGCGGTTGTAGGTTCTGTTAAGGGGAAACTATCTCTGATTTACATCCTCAAGTGGTGGCTTAAACTTGTCACTCTGTGTGTATGCGTGTGTGCGTGTGTGTGCGTGTGCCCTTGCACGCGGGTACACACGTGTTTGTATGTGTGTGAGTTTCAGTTGTGAGGAGAACATTGGTTGGGCAGTCTTGCTGCTTTTATGTCCCACTCTACTTCTGTTAGAGGGCTAATGAAAGAAAAGAAGGAATTGATAACCTGAAGTTTAGTAATAATCACATATTAAGCGGATTATTGCTTGAGTGTAGAGATTTAATAGTCTGTAGAAGCTGTGAAAGCTTGTGAAGAGAGCACCAAATCCGGTTTGGCTACTTTGGACATGAGAATCTTTTTTAAAATGAATTTTTACTTATTATGAACTTAATATATGTTCCTCATTGAAAACTTGGAAAGTACATTAAACCATAAATTGAATGAGTGGACAACAATGATAATAATAATGCATGGATAGTAATGAATAAATGAATGAAACAGTAATGAATGAATAATACCATTTATTACTCCACCATGAAGACAGACCACTGCTAATATTTTGCTCTCTATACTTCCAGTCTTGCTCTTCTGCTGTGTCCCATGATGCCTTGTACTGTGGTGTACCGGACACTCTTGGCTTCAAAACCCTTATTACCAGTCACAGAGATTTTTCTTTTTTTTTTTTTTAAAGATTTTATTTATTTATTTGAGAGAGAGAGAATGAGAGACAGAGAGCATGAGAGGGAGGAGGGTCAGAGGGAGAAGCAGACCCCCCGCTGAGCAGGAAGCCTGATGCGGGACTCGATCCCGGGACTCCAGGATCATGACCTGAGCCGAAGGCAGTCGCTTAACCAACTGAGCCACCCAGGCGCCCCCAGAGATTTTTTTTTTTTTTATTTTAAGTGGCTCCACGCCCAGCATGGAACCCAATGCGGGGTTTGAACTCAGGACCCTGAGGTCAAGACCTGAGCCAAGACCAAGAATTGGACACTTAACTGACTGGGCCACTCAGGCGCCCCTCACAGAGATTCTTTATATGTGCTTGTCCTCCATCCCTTCTTCCCTCCCATCCTTCTTTCCTTTCTTCCTCCCTCCCTCCTTTCTTCCTCTCTCTCTCTCTCTGTCTCTCTTTGTCTCTCTCTCCAGACTGTGTATCTTATCCCAGGTTTCCTAGTCAACAGCCCTTGACGCAGGTCAAATAAACTAATCCTATACTGCAAACAAGAATGAGAGGGAAAGGCAGTTGTGGGAAACAGAGAAAAAGGTGGTGTGACTAGGTTGATGAGGAAGTGAGGTTGGCTGCTGTTTTGGGCTGGTGTCTCCAGGAGACGGAGCCACTGTGTGTGGGCGGAGTCAGAGGTGGGCTGGGGAAGATGTGAATGGTCTCTCTCTCAGCTCCTTCCCATCTTCTGGCTCACTGTGGTCAGTTTGCCTCCCTGGAGGTCAGCTCCCCACATGTCCATGATGAGCTGCCTGGCCCCTCTTTGCGGCTGCTACAGAAACTCCCTGGGTCCCCTGGTGTAGGACCTGGCCGTGGTCGCAAGGGTAGGTCATGCCACAAGCTGGCCCTTGCCCAAGAGGATGGTGGAGGTAAACGGCCACACACCAGAAGATGAGGCAGTGGTGGCAGCTGGGACTTTACAGTTGTGGGGACTGTAGGGACCCACATGGGGCTGCTGCTGTGAGAAATCAGGCACATGGTCACGGCCGGGGGGTGGGGGTGGGGCAGGGGAAGCTGGGCAGGTTTGAAAGGGAGCGTCATCTGGTCCACCAGTACACTGCCTTTAAGTTTTATCAACTTGTTTCCTTAAAAAGCTTTGCTCCCATTTAAGATTCTCTGCAATCTGCCAGCTCCTGGATCTCCTGAATAATGGGAATGGTTGGTGATGATGCTCTCAGCTCCCTATTTTTCACTGGAGTGTTCTGTCCAGGATCTATATTCTTGCTGCTCTGAGCAGCCCTTTCCCTCTCTCCCTAGATTTCCTCCAGCATGCTGGGTCCAAGGAGAAGGTTTTATTTCATTTCCTCTAGTTACAAAAGTCCGTTCTTTATTAGAGTCTAGAATAAAAGTCAGCCCTCATTGCGATGTCAGACACTTCATGTCTAATATCGTTAAACACTCCCTTAGCAGAGTAGCTCTGTATTTGCACAGTTACCCACTTTACATTCTCTGTCCTGTGAGCTACTCTTGCACTCCTAACTTATATGGAAAAACTCTTTTGATTTTTTGGCCCGCTTAAAATATCTAGATGTCATCTTTGAAAAATTCCTTGTGGACATTTTTGAACTAGAGACTACCATGAACATAACATCCATTCTTTCCTTTATTTATTTTCTGGCACCACCATGCCTCCAATAGATATATAAGGAACCAGTTGTCAGATTGGGGTTAATAGTATTAAAAGTAGAAATATTACAGGGCGTCTCAGTGGCTCAGTCAGTTAGGTATCTGCCTTTGACTTGGGTCATGGTCCCAGGGTCCTGGGATCGAGCCCCGAGTCGGGGCTCCCTGCTCAGTGGGGAGCCTGTTTCTCCCTCTCCCGCTCCCCTTGCTTGTGTTCTCTCTCTCCCTCTCTCTCTCTGTCAAATAAATAAAATCTTAAAAAAGGTAGAAATATTACTGAAAATATGGGGTGCCTGGGCAGCTCAGTTGGTTAAGCGTCTGACTCTTGGTTTCAGCTCAGGTCATGTTCTCAGGGTCATAAGATCAAGCCCCGCATTGGGCTCTACGCTGAGCATGGAGTCTGCTTGAGTTTCCCACTCCTTCTCCCTCTGCCCCTCCCCTCTGCACTCTCTCTCAACTAAATGAATAAATCTTAAAAAAAGAAATATTACTAAAATAAAAGCTAAATTCAAATTTTTTGAAAAGCTTCCAAAGATACAATTTTCAGCTAGTATCGTGAGTGAAAATTCATTAATCTTGTCTTAAAGTAGGCATGTTGGCATGTCATAGAACTTTCTAGAACACTTTTCTGTTTTCTCTTGTAGGTCTGAGTCTTCTAGAGGGGCAGTCTCGGGCCATCACTTGGGAACAGTTTCAGATTGTCGACAATGATGACATCCATGCTGTCCAGCTGGTCACCGTGGGCGGCCTGCAGCATGGACGGCTTACACTAAGAGGTGAAAGATCAGTCTCTCTGACCTAGAAGAGAACCTGAGAAGTATTTTCTCCAAAGGCAGATCATATTTGGCAGGATGTACATAGCATCTCTTAGGCCTCATTTCTTTTTTTTTTTTTTCAAGTTTTTATTTAAATTCTAGTTGGTTAACATATAATGTAATACTGGTTTCAGAAGTAGAATTTAATGATTCATCACTTACATATAACACCCAGTGCTGATCACAAGTGTCTTCCTTAATACCCATCACCATTTAGCCCATCCCCCACCCACCTCCCTCCGTTAATCCTGTTTGTTCTCTATAGTTAAGAGACTCTTATTGTTTGCTTCCCTCTCTCCTTTTTTCCCCTCCACCTAGGTTCATCTGTTTTATTTCTTAAATTCCACATATCAGTGAAATCAGATGGAATATGTCTTTCTCTGACTGACTTATTTTGCTTAGCATAAAACACTCTAGTTCTGTCCATGTCCTTGCAAATGGCAAGATCTCATCCTTTTTGATGGCCGAGTATTATTGCATTATATATATGTATATACCACAACTTCTTTATCCATTCATCAGTCGATGGACATTAGGGCTCTTTCCATAATTTGGCTATTGTTGATAATGCTGCTATAAACAGTGGGGTGCATATACCTTTTCAGTATTTTTGTATCCACTGGGTAAATACCAAGTAGTGCAATTGCTGGATTATGGGGTAGTTCTATTTTTAACTTTCTGAGGAAACTCCATACTGTTTTCCAAATTGGCTGCACTAGTTTTTGCATTCCCACCAACAGTGTAAGAGGGTCCCCCTTTCTCTGCATCCTTGCCAACATCTGCTGTTTCCTGTGTTGTTAATTTTAACAATGCTGACAGATGTGAGGTGGTATCTCATTGGAGTTTTGATTTGTATTTCCCTGGTGATGAGTGATGTTGAGTATCTTTTCATGTGTCAGTTGGCCATTTGTATGTCTTCTTTGGAAAAATGTCTATTCATGTCTTCTGCCCATTTCTTAAGTGGATTATTGGTTTCTTGCTAAGTTTGCTAAGTTCTTTATAGATATTGGATACTAATCCCTTATTTGATATGTCATTTGGATATCTTTTCCCATTCCGTAGGTTGCCTTTTAGTTTTGTTGATTATTTCCTTCACTGTGCAGAAGCTTTTTATCTTGATGAAGTCCCAATGGTTCATTTTTGCCTTTGTTTCCCTTGCCTGTGGTGACATATTTGGTAAGACGTGCTGTGGCCATGGTCGAAGAGGTTGCTGCCTATGTTCTCTAGGATTTTGATTGATGGTGTCATTTAGGTATTTCATCCATTTTGTTTATTTATTTATTTTTAACGATTTTTCTTTATTTGACAGACAGTGAAAGAGAGAACACAAGCAGGGGGAGTGGGAGAGGGAGAAGCAGGCCTTCCGCCGAGCAGGGAGCCTGTGCTGGGCTCGATCCCAGGACCCCGAGACCCTGACCTGAGCCAAAGGCAGATGCCCAAAGACTGAGCCACCCAGGTGCCCCTCATCCAGTTTGAATTCATTTTGGTGTATGGTGTAAGAAAGTGGTCCAGTTTCATTCTTTTGCATGTTGCTGTCCAGTTTTCCCAACACCATTTGTTGAAGAGACTGTCTTTTCTTTGGACATTCTTTCCTGCTTTCTTGACATTGGACATTCTTTCCTGCTTTGTTGGAGATTCTTTCTTGCTATGGACATTCTTTCCTGCTTTTTTGAATATTAGTTGACCATAGAGTTGAGGGTCCATTTCTGGGCTCTCTATTCTGTTCCATTGATCTATGTGTCTTTTTGTGCCAGTACCATGCTGTCTTGATGATGACAGCTTTGTAATAGAGCTGGAAGTCCGGAATTGTGATGCCACCAGCTTTGCTTTTCTTTTTCAACATTCCTCTGGCTACTAGGGGTCTTTTATGATTCCATACAAATTTTGAGGATTGTTTGTTCTAGCTCTGTGAAAAATGCTGGTGGTATTTTGTTGGGGATTGCATTAAATATGTTGATTGCTCTGGGTAGCATAGACATTTTAACAACATTTGTTCTTCCAATCCATGAGCGTGGAATGTTTTTCCATTTCTTTGTGTTATCTTTAGTTTCTTTCATCAGTGTTCTATAGTTTTCAGAGTACAGGTCTTTTATCTCTTTCATTAGGTTTATTCCTAGGCATCTTATGTTTTTTGTTGCAATTTTAAATGGGATTGATTCCTTAATTTCTCTTTCTGCTACTTCATTATTGGTATATAGAAATGCAACAGACTTCTGTACATTGATTTTGTATCCTGTAACTTTGTTGAATTCATCTATCAGTTCTAGCAATTTTTTTGGTGGAAACTTCCAGGTTTTCTACATAGAGTATCATGTCATCTGCAAATGTTTGACTTCTTCCTTGCCAATTTGGGTGCATTTTATTTCTTTTTGTTGTCTGATTGCTGAGGCTAGGACTTCCAGTACAGTGTTAAATGACAGTGGTGAGAGTGGACATCCTTGTCTTGTTCCTGATGGTAGAGGAGAAACTCTCAGTTTTTCCTTATTGGGGATGATATTAGCTGTGAGTTTTTCATATATGATCTTTATTATGTTGAGATATGTTCCCTCTATCCCTACTTTGTTGAGGATTTTTATCAAGAATGGATGCTGTTTTTGTCAAGTGCTTTTTCTACATCTATTGAGGGCATCATATGGTTCTTATCCTTTCTTTTATTAATGTGGTGTATCACATTGATGGATTTGCAAATGTTGAACCACGCTTGCAGCCCAGGAATAAATCCCACTTAATCATGGTGAATGATTCTTTTGATGTACTGTTGGATTCGATTTGCTAGTATCTTGTTGCGAATTTTTACATCCATTTTTATTAGGGCTATTGGCCTGGAATTCTCTTTATCAGTGGGATCTTTGTCTGGTTTGGAATCAAGGTAATGCTAGCCTTGTAGAAGGAGTTTGGAAGTTTTCCTTCCATTTCTATTTTTTGGAACAATTGTTAGATCTTCTTGTTGGATAGAGCCCGTACTTATGGTATAGTGCCCTTCTTCATCTCTGTTTACAGTCTTTGGTTTAAAATCTAGTTTGTCTGTTGTAAGTATGGCTACTCTGGCTTTCTTTTGACATCCATTAGCATGATAGATGGTTCTCCAAGCTCTCACTTTCAATCTGCAGGTGTCTTTAGGTCTAAAATGAGTCTCGGGGCACCCGAGTGGCTCAGTTGTTGTGTCTGCCTTTGGCTCAGGTCATGATCCCAGGGTCCTGGGATCGAGCCCCGCGCATTGGGCTCCCTGCTCAGCGGGAAACCTGCTTCTCCCTCTCCCACTCCCCCTGCTTGTGTTCCCTCTCTCGCTGTGTCTCTCTGTCTAATAAATAAATAAAAATCTTAAAAAATAAATACATAAAATAAATAAGTAACATGAGTCTCTTTTAGGCAGCATTTGTGGATCTTCTTTTATTTTTTTAATCCATTCTGATATCCTATGTCTTTTTATTGGAGCATTTAGTACATTTATATTCAGAGTGATTATTGATAGATATGAATTTATTCATATTTGTATTGTATTACAAATCCATTGTATTACCTGTACAGTTGGTGTTTCTGGAGATGTTCTCTATTCCTTTCTAGTCTTTGTTGCTTTTGGTCTTTCTTTCCTACTCAGAGAGTCCCCTTTAGTATTTCTTGCAGGGCTGGTTTAGTGGTCATGAACTCCTTCAGTTTTTGTTTGTCTCAGAAACTCTTTATCTCTCCTTCTATTCTCAATGACAGCCTTGCTGGATAAAGTGTTCTTTGCTGCATATTTTTCCCATTTAGCGTGTTGAATATTATCATGCCACTTTCTTCTGGCCTGCCAGATTTCTGTGGAGAGATCTGCTGTGAACCTGATTTGTCGTCCCTTGTAGGTTGGGAATTTTTTTCCCTTGCTACTTCCAGAATTCTTTCCTCATCTCTCTGTTTTGCAAATTTTACTACGATATGTCTTGGTGTTGGCTGGCTTTTGTTGATTTTGATGTACCTCTTGGATTTGGATGTCTGTTTCCTTCTGCAGATTAGGGAAGTTTTCAGCTATGACTTGTTCAAATAAATCTTCTGTCTTAGACCTCATTTCTAAATAAATTGTCATATCCAGAAAATCTGGAGATCTTGAAACCATTAGCTTTTGTGTTAGGGTGCTCACATCAATGGATGACCATTCATTTACTTACCTATTTATTTATTGAAGGGGGAGGGGCAAGGAAGAGGGAGAGAGAGAGAATCTTAAGCAGGCTCCATGCCTAGCAAGTAGCCTGATGTGGAGCTCAGTCAATTAAATTGGACACTTAATTGACTGAGCCACCCAGGTGCCCCTGGATGACCATTTATGAGTAACATCTTGTACTTGGCTCATTATTTAAATCTCAGATGCCATGTAGTACTCCTTCTAAATATACTCTTCAACTGATGATCTTGTCCCAGTTGGAAGACAAAATATTTCCTTCTCATTTCTCTGATTCAGAAAAATGTATTGAAAAACAGAAAAACTTAGTTTTTTTTAATATTTGGTAATCATTATGTTATTATGTTAGTAGCATTATGTTATTATGTTAATTATGATTATAAGGATAGTAGTTAACAAGGTAATAGCCTTAATAAAATAATATTCATATTGTATAATAATATAGTCCATTCCTTATAATGAGCTCAGAGGATTTAATTCAGTTATCCTCTTGGTATTCCTAACTATAAAGCAGAAAGGGAGCTCTTATTTATTATCATTTGTGATTAGGAATTCTGAAATCAAAAATGGAATGATAAATTCTCTTGCCTAATCCCAGAGGAGTAGGAGATCAGCTTAAGCCTGGGTATATCAATTAGGGTAGATGTTCAGGTGCATGTAAGGGAAACCCAGCTACAGTGATTAAAAAAATTCAAGAGTTATTTTCCTCATGTGACAAGTTGCCCAGAGGTAAGCATTCCAGATCCATGATGCCAGGAGCTCTTTCTGCTCTGACAGTGGTCACAAGATGGTGCCTACACCTCCAAACTTTGGGTCTGCATTCCAGGAAGGAAGAGAAGGGAAATGAAAAAAGTTATGTTAATTAATTTGCTCTCTCTAACAACTTTTTGCAGGAACCTGATACAGTGGGTTCCACTTAAATCTACCAAGCACATACTACCCCCTAGATGCAGTGGAGTTTGGGAACCTGAGTATTTTTTAATGGTCATATTGCCATTCCAAATAAAACTAGGATCTGGTACTGGTGAAGAAGCAGGAAGTGGCTACTGGGCAAGTAAACCTGTAATGTCTATTATACAAGTGTTTAATCGCTTATTCCAAGAAGGTTTTTAAAACAACCATACAGCGTAGGGAGACTGCTGGGGCACTTGCCACCAAGAATTGTAATCACTTCTGCAGAGTGAAGCAATGTTTACTAATACTGTAGAAATGAAGAGTAGAGTGGTAGCGCATGATGATGTGGCTCAGAGGAGGTAGATAATAGTACTAATATTTATTAAGTATTTTCTTTGTGCCAGATACTATACAAAGCATTCTACATACTTTATCTTGTATCAGCTTTATGAAATGAAGTAGTATTATTATTCCCACTTTACAAATGGGGAACCTGAGATTTAGAGAAGTTGACTTGTCTAAGGTCATGTACCTAGAAAATGGCTGAACTGGGCTTTGAACCCAGGCCATTAGATATTAGAGCTCTAGCTCTTGGGCAATAAGCCAGTGATTCTCAAACTTTAGCATGTGTCATACAGACCAATGGAACAGAATAGAGAACCCAGATATGGACCCTCAACTCTACGGTCAAATAATCTTTGACAAAGCAGGAAAAAACATGCAATGGAAAAAAGACAGTCTCTTCAATAAATGATGCTGGGAAAATTGGACAGCCACATGCAGAAGAATGAAACTCGACCATTCTCTAACACCATTCACAAAGATAAACTCCAAGTGGATGAAAGACCTCAATGTGAGACAGGAATCCATCCAAATCCTGGAGGAGAACATAGGCAGTAACCTCTTTGACATCGGCCACAGCAACTTCTTTCAAGATACATCTCCAAAAGCTAGTGAAACAAAAGCAAAAATGAACTTTTGGGACTTCATCAAGATAAAAAGCTTCTGCACAGCAAAGGAAACAGTCAACAAAACAAAGAGGCAACCCACAGAATGGGAGAAGATATTTGCAAATGACACTACAGATAAAGGGCTGGTATCCAAGATCTATAAAGAACTTCTCAAACTCAACATCTAAAAAACAAATAATCAAGTCAAAAAGTGGGCAGAAGATATGAAAAGACACTTCTCTGAAGAAGACATACAAATGGCTAACAGACACATGAAAAAATGTTCATCATCATTAGCCATCAGGGAAATCCAAATCAAAACCACACTGAGATACCACCTTACACCAGTTAGAATAGCAAAAATGGACAGGGAAAGAAACAACAAATGTTGGAGAGGTTGTGGAGAAAGGGGAACCCTCTTACACTGTTGGTGGGAATGCAAGCTGGTACAGCCACTTTGGAAAACAGTGTGGAGGTTCCTCAAAAATTTAAAAATAGAGCTACCCTATGACCCAGGAATCGCACTCCTGGGTATTTACCCCAAAGACACAGATGTAGTGAAAAGAAGGGCCATACGCACCCCAATGTTCATGGCAGCAATGTCCGCAATAGCCAAACTGTGGAAAGAGCCGAGATGCCCTTCAACAGATGAATGGATAAAGAAGATGTGGTCCATATATACAATGGCATATTACTCAGCCATCAGAAAAGATGAATACCCAACTTTTCCATCAACATGGATGGGACTGGAGGAGATTATGCTAAGTGAAATAAGTCAAGCAGAGAAAGTCAATTATCATATGATTTCACTTATTTGTGGAACATAAGGAATAACATGGAGGACATTAGGAGAAGGAAGGGAAAGATGGCGGGGGGGGGGAATTGGAAGGAGAGATGAACCATGAGAGACTATGGACTCTGAGAAACAAACAGGGTTTTAGAGGGGAGGGGGGAGGGGGGATTGGTTAGCCCGGTGATGGGTATTAAGGAGGGCACGTACTGCATGGAGCACTGGGTGTTATACGAAAACAATGGATCGTGGATCACTACATCAAAAACTAATGATGTAATGTATGGTGACTAACATAACATAATAAAATTAAAAAAAAACAAAACAAAACAAAAAACTTTAGCATGTGTCAAGAGGACTCTCCTGGAGGTTTAGTAAGACACAGATTGCTGGGGCTTACCTCCAGAACTTGCATTTCTAACGACTTCCCAGATGGTACTGATGCTCTTGGTTTAAGACCGCCCCTCTAAGAAGTGCTGCCATGTAGGATGATAACAATGAATTTAATAAAAATCAACATATTTTGTAGGCTTACTGTTCTTTAAGTTCTCTCATCCTTACTAGGGAATATGAGGTAGGTGTTATTATCCATTTTATAGACGAGTCTCAAACGAATTAAGTACTTTGCCCAAGTCTCACAGCTAATTAATGTTACAGCCAGTATTCAAAACCAGATCTGTGGAGGCCCAGAGCTGACTAAACAAGACTGTTTGTTTAAGTGAGGCAAGTATTGGCTGGTCCACTTTCCTCAATACCTTCTCCTCTAGGGCTGCTTTCACTACGGCTGTTCCCTCGGCACCCGTCATTCAGTCAGCTCCATCTCTGTTCTCTCCATCAGGCGGGAAAGGATTTCTCTTCACTGTGGCTGACCTTCAGGCTGGAGTTGTTCGCTATCATCATGACGACAGTGACTCCACCAAAGACTTCGTGATCTTCAGGATATTTGATGGCCATCACAGCATCCGCCATAAGTTTCCCATCAACATCTTGCCCAAAGATGACAGTCCCCCATTCCTCATAAGCAACATTGTGATTGAACTGGAGGAGGGGCAGACCATACTGATCCAGGGTTCCATGCTGAGAGCATCAGACATGGACTCCAGTGATGACTACATCTTCTTTAATATCACAAAACCTCCTCAGGCTGGAGAGATCATGAAGAAGCCAGGGCCAGGGCTGATAGGTAAGTTCTGAACAGTTAAGATTGTTGGTGTCAGAATTTGTACAAGGGTGGACATCAAGTTGATGAGGTAAGATACCATTATCATTCCCATTTTATGGATGGGAAACCTGATACCTGGAAAAGTTAAATTGATCTATTCAAGTCTGTGCATCTGGAGAGCTGAGCCTCTAGGTATTACATTATGAAAAATTACATCTGCCAAGCAAGATGATAGAACAAATAAGTTTGAAGAGAAGTGTTTGGCCTATTCTAAATTATTGGTAAAGTAATTTCATGAAAAACATTTGTTTATGTTTTATTAGAATAATTTCATAACTACTTCTTAAAGTAGTCAGGAGTAACAAAATAGGGATCAAATAGTTGGTGTTAGTTAAGACCGTTTCTTAAAAATATTTTTTGTAATGCTAATTTTTCTACCTATTTTAAGACAGGTGTAGCAACTTTAATTTTTCTGCTTATTATTTATAAGCTTTGATAAAAGTATTTAATGAAAAGTCCTTGAGTGCATACACCATACTAGGCAGAGAATACTTTGGAGATAAGTCCAGTATCTTTATACCCCAACATCTGGAAGATTGTTACAAAAGTATGTGCTGTTATGTGGACCCGATAGGCTATCCTGTCCCTGGCTTCCTTCAGAGGGATCTATTTAATGGCATCATTTATTATCGTCACTTTGGTGGAGAGATCTTTGAAGACTTTTTTGAATTTGTCCTGTGGGATAGCCATGAACCTCCAAATCTCTCAGTGCCACAGGTAAGAGGCCATCTCTGAATATTGCCCTCAAAGTCTTGTCCACAGATATCCATTCCGGGAGGGGTTATTAGAAACTGTGTAAAAGCAGGTTTTAAGGTTTAAAGCTTGAGAAACAATGGATTCAGCAAGATTAATTCAATTTCTTTGCAGCATGACTTCTCTACCATTTACTTTCCTAATTAGTTTTGTAAATTATTGTATTTGTAAAAACTCCGTGTAATGCAGGGTTTTCAAGATCATTTAACCATGGGGCCGTTTTATACAGAACAGCTCCCAAAATATGCTGACCTCATAAGACTTGAGAAAACACTGGCATTTTATGTGTAGTGGTTGAAGTATAGTCTCTGAAGTTACACTGCCCATGTTTCTCTCCTGTCCTTGACCTTAACTAACTGTTTGACCTGTGCCTCAGTTTCCTCATCTGTAAAATAGGTAATAATACAACTTCCTTATAGAGCAATTGTGAGGGTAAGTGAGATAATCATGTATAAAGTACTGAGAACTTTCTGGCACATGATAAGTACTCAGTAGACAAATTAGCTATTATTTATTGTTGCTTTTGAAGAACTATTAGTTTTACCACCACTCAAGTATATCATTTAAGTATACAGGATGCAGAAATAAGTTTAAGGAGGCATTCTCATATAGAAATTACAGAAAATGAAGTTAGTGTAGGATCTGGACAACTATAAACTGTAAAAGGGTAGACTCCATGTAAAGAGAGGATGGCTGGTGGTAGGGGTGGAAAGACAGCTGAAAATAAGTGATTACTTACTATACCCGGTTCTTTTTGCTATGATCTTGAGAACCAGCTCTAGAATGATGTTTTAAAAAGATTTATTTATTTTACAGGGGAGTAGGGACAGAGGGAGAAGGAGGAAGAAATAGATTCACTGCCGAACATGGAGCCCAGATGCAGGGGTCAGTCTCATGGCCCTGAGATCATGACCTGAGCTGAAATCAAGAGTCAGGTGCTTATCAGACAGGGCCACCAAGGCGCCCCTCTAGAATGATTTCTTAAAGCATGTGTCCCTATTGGTTATATAATGCTACTCAAAATGTCACAGTCACTTACATTAGCCACTGCATAGGTGATTGAGCTATTCATCTGCTTGCCAAGACAAAGGTAACAAAAAGGGATGATCAGGAAGAATGATGTCAGAGAGCCCAGAAACTGAAGGAACTAGGTGATCCCTGTTAGGAGGGAATAGAGAATGAATGAGAAAATTCTTAATTCATCTGCATATTGAATAACAAATCAATTCCTTTACAAATAACAACTCCCTCTTTTCAACAGTGTATTATATGCCATTTCTAGATTGCATTTTTGCTTGAGACCTTAGTTGACTTGATAATCTAAAATGGCATCTACTAATAGGATTTATTTTTAAATCTTCTATTGTATCTATTCAAACTGACCTGTTTCTGACTAGAATACCATATCACTTTTAGTGGATTATGTGTTTTTTTAAAAAATTGAAAGCTCAGAGCTGTGAATTGTGCAAGACTGTTGAATCTCAGATCTGTACCTCTGAAACAAATAATGCAATATATGTTAAAAAAAAAAAAGAAGAAGAAGATAGCAGGAGGGGAAGAATGAAGGGGGGGAAATCGGAGGGGGACACAAACCATGAGAGACTGTGGATTCTGAGAAACAAACTGAGGGTTCTAGAGGGGAGGGGGATGGGAGGATGGGTTAGCCTGGTGATGGGTATTAAAGAGGGCACGTTCTGCATGGAGCACTGGGTGTTATGCACAAACAATGAATCATGGAACACTACATCTAAAACTAATGATGTAATGTATGGTGATTAACATAACAATAAAAAACAAAAGCAAAAAAAAAGAAAGCTCAGGACTTCTTTTTCCTCTTCTGCTATTACATATTTTATACATCGTAGGTATAGATATATTTATATTTATCTCATATTTATAGATCAAATGGAGATGTGAGATCTCTCTATAATAAGGTAATGAAAACTTTATTGAAGCAGAATTATTTCTAAATCTTGGCAAATAAGTCAGATCAAACTCTGTATATCCAGATGATGGATAGATTTTGAAAGAAGAGGTCATAATTATATTTTTCTTTGCTTTCGTATTCTTAATCTTTGTTGAGAAAGAGACAGAGACAGAATCTATAAATTTGCTGTGTCTTCATGTACCACCTATTCTTTGATTCCTAAATATTCTCCAGCTCGGTCTTATGTACCCACCTCCATACCTGACATCATTACACATATGTCTCACCAGCATTTTATTTTATTTTTAAAGATTTTATTTTTATTCACTTATGAGAGAGTGAGAGAGAGAGGTGAGGGGCAGAAGGAGAAGCAGACTCCCCACTGAGCAGGGAACCTGATGCGGGACTCAATCCTGGGACTCTGGGATCATGACCCGAGCCAAAGGCAGACATCCAACCGACTGAGCCACCCACGTGCCTTCACCAGCATTTTAAATTCATCATGTCCACAATCCATGAGACATTTGGAATATTTCCCCCAAACTTTTAGAAAACCACTGTAACTAGAATCCCTGAAGTCCTCCCCAGCCCTTTTCTCCATCGAATATCTGTATAACTGGTCAGTCAGCAGGTCTTACTAAATCGATAAATTTCTCTCATGTGTCTCTAGCTCTCCACCGCACTGCCAGTGCTTTCGTTCCAATCTTCATCTTTTGGGGGCTAAATTATCGTCAGAATCCCTCACATCTCTTAAGAATAGAGGAGATCAGCCACATCCTTGTAACTGAGGACAATTAAAACGCATTAATACAGTGGCAGAGTGTTTGGTAACATTCCTCTGGCATCCATTTTTTTCCCCCACTTCTGACTAGTGGCAGCTTTAGCTTGGTCCTTCTCCAGATTATGGACCTACTCTCAGCTATAGCATCACCTGCTCCAAGAATCCTTTCCCAATGCCCTCCATTCCATAACTCTCCCAGGCTGGCTCAGCTTGTCCTTTTATATGATCTGATATCAAATAACTAAAATGTGAGGCCATTATTTGTTTTATTGGATCAACTGTGAGCTCACTGATGGCAGGAATCACAAATTATTTATCTTGTATCTTCCGACTTTGTTTCAAGACTCGAAGTAGAGCCTCAAGAGCTGCTTTTTTGTGTGTACCAAAATGAACTCTGGTTCTTTCCATTTTTCTTGAAAGTAAGAGAAAATAAGAAGACTGAAACATTTGGTAGGAACTGGGGAGGGAGTGCCATAGGGAGGAATAAGTGTAAATCTTTATTCTTCAGAGTTTCTAGGAATTAGTGTGTGCCTAACAACAAAACAAGTATTGTGTGTGTGTGTGTTGGTAAGCGTTTCTGTGTTGTAAACCCCCGATGTCATCATTGAAACTCTAATTTTTAAGGGACTTGCATGATCATTTAGTCTACTTGATGATTGCATCTTCAATTTGGACAAGTATCTAGTCATGTCTTACAGATAAAAATTCAGCAAAATCTAGTCACCAAAAATTAAAGTAGGGCACAAGATTGCTTAGGCCACACTGTTGGAAAACTGCCTTTCATAGAGACAGAAAGCAAGGATGTCCTCAGGTGAGACACGATGCACATAAAGCAGGAAAGAAGTTACATAAGCAGGGATGCCCTTTCCCTCCTCTTGTCCTTCTCTACTGAATGCTCGTCAGAAAGGTTGACTGACACACCAACCAACAGTGTGTCTACACATCAGCAAGAAACCCCTCTCTCTTTCTGTCTTGGTTGTCATTACTGTCATCAAATAAAGCCTCACCCGCTCAATTTGTTTTTGAAAAATATTTCCTTCTTTATCCTTCTCCATAGAGGCCTTTATAGGGCTTAAGCTGTAAGAGATCTTAAACCAGGAGGAAGTGATATTAGAAGTAAAATGGGGTGGTGGGGGGAAATGGGTGATATAGGTGATGGGGATTAAGGCATGCACTTGTCATGATGAGCACTGGGTGTTTAAAATAAAAACTTAAAAAAAAAAAAGAAGTGGAGAATGAAAAATACAGATAGATGAGAGAAACAGGACGAGGACTAAGAAATGGAGGAAGAAAGGAAGCAGATCCCACAAAGTCCTGTGGGTCAAGTGGGAGGAGGCAACTGGATGTGACTGGATGAGAGAAGAGGCACCCAGGGCATGGGCATTTGTCAGAAGTCAGACTGGAGAGTGGGGTGGGCAAAGCTAACTTGGGTAGTAGTTCCTGGGGCAGAGAAATAGCGCTGGATAATCTCAAAAAGAAGATGCAAGATAAAGAATCAGGCAAAAATCAAAGTGGATACAGAGAAAGGATCAAGAACCCAGGCTTGTAAGGAAGTCAGATACTAGCTGTCGGAGTATCATATATCAAGTCTGATTCTGAGGGTCAAGGTCAAGCTTTGTCATTTTGTGTACTGCTTTATCACTTTATATTCAGATTCTCTCTAAATCTGTTTGCAGGTGCCTGTGGCCATAAGTAGACTGGAGGGATGTAGGGAGAGTCAGCAGCAAGAGCCCAGTGATTGGGCATTAGGTTTTCATTGTCTGGGAATGGGTGTTCAATAATGTCTTTTTTACAACCAAATTTCAGTACAATGAGAATTCTTTATTTCTCTATGGAGCTTGTTAAAATAGGACTTTTCTTACCCACAGACACACGTACAATAATTGTTTAAACATGCATAAATATGTAAAGATACATCAACTTAAGTGATCATAAAGCATGTTGAAAAATGTGCCCACCAAGAATTACTACAGGGGTATAGAAAAGCATGCTTGTACATTCTTTTTACACAAAGAACACATTGGAGAATAAATTAGCATGGAAAATGGTCTCTTTGAAGGCACAATAACTATTGTTTCCATATTAAATCCAGTTTTTCAATTAAGTGGAGCCTCGCTGATGCACACTATGGCTGGGAGGTCCCATAGAGAATTTCTGAACTTTGTAGATTAGCAAAAAAACTGTAATTGGAAAAAAAATTGTGACACAGACTCCAGGAGACTGGAGAAATGACTGTCATTGTGTTCTTTTATTTTGATAACTGGCTTTAGTTTTTAATTATTGAAATGCTTCATAATGGAGTAGTAAATATGTTGTATGCTTTTGTAAAAGTAATGAAGGATGAAGACAGGGAATTAATTAATTGAGCACCTACTACTGGGTACTCACTGTGCTACTAGAGAGAAAAACTGAGCCCCAAAGGAGTAAAATTATCTGCCTCAGGGAGCTTAGCTTGTAGGTGACTGAGCTGATGTCCCAGGCTTTATCATCAAAAAGCTTAACCATGCTTTAGTTTTTGCTTTGTACATCAATTTACAAAGGAATTTTCTTCATTGTCAAATTAAGTATTGTGAACACCATTATTGTAGACAAAACTGGCATTGCTGATCTGTGCTTTGGTAACAATATTAAAATAATTAGAACCAGAGTAAGAATACTCTCACGCATCAAGCTGTGCAAAGATCCGTGATGCCAAACAAATGTCCCATTTTGAGAAAGAGTTAGTAATTGCCTTCTCGCTACAGTTATGGATTATTGGAAAAAAAATAAATGTGATGATAAAAGCTGTTTGGCAAAGTTGCCTTGTCCTCTTACATGATCCCAAACCTGTGAGTATGATTTTAAGAATTAAAAAAATCACAAATAGGCCATTTTGACTGAGTTAGCGAACACTGATGAAGTATCTCCCTGTCTACAAAATAGGATACCAGTTTTTGTGGAGCAATGGAAATGAACATAATATTTATTGAGCACCTACTGTGTGCCAGATATTTATCTACGTGGTGATATTTGATTCTCAAAGCAACTCTGTGAGATTGTTGTTGTTACACTTAACGAACCAATAAAACTGACACCCAAAAAGGTCGAGTGACTTGTTCAAGATTAATAACTACTGAGTGGTATACTCTGCATTTTAACTGTCTGTCCACTGACAAATTCCACATGGTTTGCACTAGGCTATGATTCTCCCTTTGTGGATATTTTAGTCTAGGAGAGACCGACATGTGAACTACTGAAAATTAATACAAGGCAATACAAAATAATAATGTTTGTTGAGGGATAAGCAAAATTCAAAAATAATTCCAACTGAGAAATTGGGCAAAGTTTTTTTTTTTTTTTAAGATTGATTTATTTCTTTTAGAGAGAGCAAGCACATGTGGGGGTAGGGGAGGGGCAGAGGGAAAGAATCTCAAGCAGACTCCCCATTGAGCGGGCAGCCTGATGCAGGACTCAATCTCATGACTCTGAGACCATGATCTGAGCCAAAATTAAGAGTTGAACGCTTAACTGACTGAGCCACGCAGGAACCCCAAGAAATTGGGCAAAGTTTTAAGAAGAACCCTCCAGGGTAAGAAAGCCTCAAGTTGCTGGAGAAAGCAGGAGAAAAGCATTGCAGATTGAAGGAACAGCATGATCCAGAGCATAGAGACCTGCTTGATAACTACAGCCTGGTATCTTGTGCTCATCTAGCGTCCTGGGTTAATGTTGAAAGGTGATACAAGATAAAGTTGAAAAATAGAGTGTGTCTAAACCGTGGAGGTCTTGGGTGCTATGCTGAGGAGCTTGAATAATTTAATCCCTCCTGAGTGGTTCTTTAGTTTTTTTGGGGAGAGGAATAACTGATTTGACTTGCATTTTTTTTTTTTAAAGAGAAGACTAGAGATATGTAAAGTCTAGATTAGGTATTGGAGTTAGGGCTTACAGGAAGCTGTTGCAATAATGTAGGGAAACAACGATGAGAGCTGGAGCTAGACCAGTAAGAGTGGGAATGACAGTTGGGGTGGGGGCAGGGTGTGGTCATGGCATAGGAAATTTGGTAAGCAGAAACTCTGGGATTTGGAGATGTGTTATGTGTCAGTGGAGAGGAAGGAACCAAAAGTCATGACAAGGTTTCTAGGATCAATGACTGAGTGGAGGATGGTAGTGAGAGAAAGCACAGGTTGTTGGTGCAAGGGAGAAGTAGAAATAAAATCAGGAACATATTTTGTGTATTATGTGCTTGTTCTATAGCATTCATGGCTGCATTAACTATAATTGTGATAATTCTATTCTTAAAATATAACATTAAGTGGGTAAGAATGTTCCATTTTTGGCCCATGTTCTTAATAGCTCCTGAATCATTTCAGTGGAAGTATATTACAAATGGGAGTTTTTGAAAAGCATCTTAACCATGACTGGGTGATTGTGGGGTGTTTTCTTTGGTGTCCTTTGGTATTTCAAATTAATGGCACAGGTAATTTCTTTCCAGGTGGTGACCATCCATATCACTCCAGTGGATGACCAGCTTCCAAAAGAGGCTCCTGGAGTTTCTCGGCATTTGGTTGTCAAGGAAACTGAGGTGGCCTACATAACTAAGAAACATCTACATTATATAGATACAGAATATGACAGGGAGCTTCTCTACACGATAACGACACCTCCATTTTTCTCTTTCGGCCACAGGTATCTCTTGAGAAGTCATCACCTGGGCTATTTGTTGAGGGTTGTGTCCAAGGACTGAGTTGCAAGTGTCCATGTACAGTACTGTGGTTCAGTTGCTCTGTTGGTCAGACATGAACTTGTATTCAATTCCGCATTTACTGTAATCTCAAACTTATTTCATACCTCCCTTCAAAAGCTGTATTAATTGGTAAGTGACCTGCCACTTATAGTGTCTTCAGCTTAGGTAAGCTTAAAATAGTCTTTAATCTTTTTTTTTCATACAACATTCCTTTTTTTCTAAAGAGAATGTTATTTTTGTCTTTTTAAAAAAAATTTATTTTATCTTTATAACACTATTTTCAGATATTGCAGGACACAAAATGGTCATATTCTATAATCCCAATCAGAAAAGTGGCATGAATATACCTGAGGCTTGTGTCATGTACATGATAGCAAGAAAACATTTTTTAGGATGAGAAGAATGATTCACTTTCATGAAATCAAAATAGAAAATTCTGTACATAGTTTCTGCAGTCATAAGAATGGCATTGATGATTCTGGACAGAAGGCTAGAACCACCCCCACCCCCACCCCCACCCCCGCAAGAGAGAATATGAAGATGGAACATTTGATTTCTTCTTGCAATGAGCATTTGTAGCTTTAGAAAATTTGGTTGCAGGCTCTTTGACTTAATGTTTCTTGCCTGGAAAATTAGCTGATGTGTTCTCCTGTATCTCTCTTTAGACATCTGGATGCTGGGAAATTGTTTATGGTCGATAGCATTCCAAAGCTGACCAAAAATCCTGCAGCCCCGGGGCTGAGATCATTCACTCAGGTATGATGCTATGCTGAAATGTTGACCCAACATGATGGAGGTGTCTTCTGAGAGAAGGGATGACACTCCTAGTGTTGCACTTGAGAATGATGGCCTTTGACATACGTCAAAAGTATCAAATGCTTGATGTCTACGTTCTTTCTGCTTGCAGACTTTTATTTAGCATGTGCCATCTACTTGACAATGCTTCATTGGGTTGGATATGATTTCAAAATCTTGTTATAATTCAGCACAGCTTTTTTGCATCATTTTACCAGTAGCAGGGCTCTGATTTACAGACCTGGTGCCTACGGTTTTATTCTAACACATTCAAGTAGTCTAGATCCTACCGTATTAGTTTCCTAGGGCTGCCGTAGGTACCACAAACTGAGTGGCTTAAAATAACAGACTTACTGTCTCGAAGTTCTGGAGGCTGGAAGTCTGAAGTAAAGGTGTTGTCAGGGTCGCAATTTTCTGAAACCCTGTAGGGGAAGCCTTCCTTGCCTCTTCTTTGGACTCTTTGACCTTCTTTGGCTTGTGGATCATCACTTCATTCTGCCTCTGTCATCCTATGGCTGTCTTCTCTCTACATGTCTCTCTCTTCTTATGAGGACACAAGTTATATTTCATGAAGGGCTCATCCTTCAGTGTGACTACACTTTATCTTAACTGATTACAGCTGCAACAACCCCATTCCCAAATAAGGTCATATTTTGAGGTACTAGAGGTTAGGACCTCAACATATCTTTTTTGGGGGAACACATTCAACTTACAATACCTACTACCATCCCAAATTCTTCACCAACCTTCTCCCCCTTCCTGTGGACTCTTCTCTGAATACTCCCCTGAGAGTCACAGTAATGGTGATGAATACTTAGGCAGCAACTACCCCTGTCCGTAGGGCTAATTCTGCCTAATCTCACTGTAGTTAGATGATGCAAATGAGTATGTAAACCCCATGTGCTTAGTACTATTATTTTATTATTTTATTTATTGTAGTGATAAGGAAACAGAGGCCTCACAAGTTTAAGTAACTTGACCAATATCACACAGCTAATTTGTGGTGGAGCTGGGTTGAAATTCACATCTCCTGTCTTTTATAGAGTTGGCTGGTGTCAAGCACTTGACATATTTACTTAATTTCTTTGTTCTTTTCCCTCCTGGTTTTAGAAAAAGCGATTTATAAAATAGATCTTTTTGGACTCTTCAAAGTGATGATGTTGGCATTTCCAGTGTTGGATGTCAACATGATGGGTCTCGGAGACCTAGCTCTCTGAAAGTCTCTGATCCTTGCAGATGGGCACCCACGTGTCCATCTTGATTTGCTTTGCAGCATGCTGTGAACCACATGAAAGTGGCCTACATGCCACCCATGAGAGATATAGGCCTCCATCCGGGACATGTCCAGTTTGCCTTTTCCATCAGTAACCAACATGGTGGCACTTTGCATGGGATCTGCTTTAACATTACAATTCTTCCAGTGGACAATCAAGTTCCTGAGGTATGTACGATGTTTGATGTGAAAGATAAAGAGGCGGGAAGACCTAAGGAAAGAAAAGAAAGACTTGAAGACTTAGTGGAAATGCTAACTTTTCTTTAGGCTATTTTCCAGAACTTTTTAATTTTTCAGCTACAGTGTAGGAAAAAAAGCTTGGGGAGGGGAGTCTTTCACCTCCCAAGGGTCTTTCTGTCTAAAAGGTGAGATTTTCCAGTTGCTGAATTTGGCATTATTTTCAAAGCTTTATCAAAACCTCTTTTCTTTCCGCTAAGTCTCACATGCTGATCAGGGGAAAGGGATTAAGTTATGGGTCTCTTAGCAACCGGAAGGACTTATTTACTCTCATTGCAGGCCAACTCTATGCTCGCTTAATTTTTCAAATGACTTAAGATGGGTTCTTTTATCCTCTCCCACCCCAGCCCCAGTGTTGACATAAATGGTCAAACAGTTGGGTCTCTTATTAAAACTGAACTACAAAGATGATGTTACCTTGTGCATCTTATCTGTGAGGCTGGACTTCATAATGAAAGTTTGTTCCAAACCCCGTCAGAGGGTTAGACTTAACTTGTGTGGCTATTCTTGGGCTAATTTTCCCCTCAGAAGTGGAAAGACAAGGTAGCAAGCAGAGGCATGAGAACCCAGACATGTCTCATCCCTAAGGAAAGAGGTCACCTTCCAGGTACCTACCTGGAGGACAACTGGGAGCCCTGAGGCTCTCTTTCCAGCTCCCTCCTCCCCATCTCTACATCTGCCCGAAGTTGGAGGGCAGAGGTCTCAGTCTGAGGGACCAAGGGGCTTACCCAACCCACAGAACTGTTCTGATAGAGCCAAACAATACTTTTAATTAATGAGTTGCCAACATTTACACATCAGGAAGTTTCATATCAAGTCTGGCTTTCTGGCTTCTCTTGAAAATTTGGGAACTCTAGGAACAGTGAACTCACTTACCCCCAGCAGCAGCTGCCTGGGCCTGCTCTCCAGGCTCCAAAGGCCCCACCCAGCTGAGCACACTCATTTACATCGCTGGCCTGCCCCCTCAGACCTTGGAACTTGCCATTTTTGGCAGAAGATGCGCCAAAGGGCTCACACAAAAGACAAGAGAATCTGAACTATATTCTTTGAGTCCTTCCCTGTCAGGGACCAGATCACATTCCCTGTGGAAGAAACAGTTTAGAATGTCTGTTAATTTGATTAGATCTTATTCAGACCATTCTTTTCTGTGTATGAGATACATGCCCTGAACTAGCCCAGCATCTAAAGAAGCCAAAGCTTTTTCTAAAACAATCATGGAGAGAAGTAGTGTTTTATGCAACGCAACCCAAACGTCTTGCTAGAGAAAAATGATCTGTGGAGAAAACGAGAAAACTAGAAATGGTGAAGTGAACAGTTACCTCTCTCATCTGAAGGTAGCTGGAATAGTTCTGAGGACTCAGGGCTAACGTGGCATAGTGGCTTCTTTTTCCTATACTGTATGGGACAAATGAAATCATACCTTAGAGAACTGAGAACATTAAAAATAAAATTAAAAAATGAGTAGCTCTAGTGAAACCAGACACGCGAGTGGTTTCCTGGCATGAAATGCCCACAGATATCTGAGTTGAGTAATAACCATGAGGTGATCTTAATGTGATGCTCACAGGAAAGCCCCAAAACCTAAGTACTAGGTTTGGGCAGAGACTGAAAAGTTAGTGATGAAATGAGCTGGGGCAAATTAGCCTTATGCTTTTATTTTTTGAAAGCTGCCTTAAAATGCATATATATTTTAAAACCCCAGAGTATAGCAGAGTATATCCCTTGGAACATTAGCAACTCGAGGTATTAATTGATGCAACTTGGAAATCAATGAGGCTAGCAGATATGGACCTTGTTTCAGAAATAATGCTCCTCTTTTAATAGGAATATTCTTTCTTTCTCCTACAAACAGTAAAAATGTAGGAGTAAGGCATGTGGGAAGGATGGGGGTGAGAGTCATTGTAGGGAGAGAAGAGAAGTCTTGTTTTATGTTTTCCTTTGCTAGTAGAGGTAGTTTATTGAAGACTAGAAGGCAAGTGTCTCAGGGTGGTTGGTCTCGAAATTCCCATGACCCAGGGGGGCTGCTTTGGGGCAGCTGCGCCCTGGTGGGCAGGAGGATAGAGCAGGGCTCTGACTGGAGACTGTGACTTCTCCTTGCTCACTTCCCTTTCTTCTGCCTATCTCCTACCCCCCCCACCCCCGCCCAGCTTTTTCCTCAGGAACATTCTCCTTTCTGGGAGTGGCAGCTGGTCTGAAGAGTGTGGCTTCTTCCTTCAAGAATGCTGTATCCTCACATGGGTGAGGCACTCACCTCAGACCTTTTGCAAGGGGACCTTCAGAGCCCATGATTGGTACCCTAACTCTATCTGCTTGCTTTTACTTCTGTGTAGTAATATGAATTTGGGAGAATGATAGGCTAAACAAAGTTCACCAATGTTTCTACTGCAGGACCTCAGAAAGCTGAATATACTTACACGCCTTAGAAATCTCCAAGGTGAAGATATTGTACATGACTGTTCTCAAGCCTTATTTGACCACAGAACACGTCTTGCCAAGTCCCAATGTACAGTAAAATATCCCAAGCCCTTCTTACTTGCTTTTTACTTTCAAATGAATTGTTGGTTGAGTAGTGGGTTTTTCGGTCATCAAAAGTTATCTTTATAGCTTCATTATTTGTCTGATGTTTGAATAAAATATATCTTGTGGAATCTTCAATCTCCAGTCTTCTGCTCTACTTCCATCTGTAAAATACTCATTATAATTGATACTTAGAAGCTCCAAACAATTTCCCAAATCTTTAAGAATTTTTAGGGTGAAAAAAAGGGATGGATTCTTTCCTCTAGGGGAATTTGATATAATTGTTGTTCGTTGTCTAGGTGAAGGTATATATGTATCCAGCAATGGTGGGTGTGGACATGATGATGGATGTTACTATTTTCTTTATTTAGCACCAATAGGAACTAGTTTGGTTGCTGTTTCCACTATAAGGGGGTCTGAGGTAAATGAAACGTAGATACTTTCACGGTTATGAATCTGCCTTGCTTCTTTGTATACCTCAATGCTTAGAATTGGAAATGTTTCGTAAAAAATATTTTTTAGCCAAAAGGTTCAGCTATGAACTTGTCCCCTTTACCACATCCTTAAAAAATTAATTGACATGCATGTGAAGGTGGTACCAGAAGTTTTCTATTTATTTAATGAGCTCAGTTTTCAGGGATAGTTCATGGAACAAGACTTCGAATGTTTTCTTCCTTCTTTTTAGGTGTTTACCAATGCCCTGAGAGTGACTGAGGGAGGTCAATGTGTCATCAGCACAGAGAACATTCTGGTTTCTGATGTGGATACCGAACTGGACAACATCTGCCTCTCCCTGCAAAGATTGCCTCAGTGTGGAAGGGTGGAGCTGGATGGATTTCCTCTAAACACAGGAGGCACATTTTCTTGGGGAGACCTCCGTGCCTTAAAAGTTAGGTTAGAACATTTCCTGGATTTATTTTTTGATATGCTTTGGCCTTCATCTGGATCAGTTGTGAGGCAGAGTAAGAGAAAGAAGTTTGTTCAACTTTTTCAGCGGTGCCAGCATGCCAATTAATACTTTCAAGGGTCAGTTGAAAATTAGAAATGACAAATTTGTAATTTCCCTCCAGACATTTTCTTTCCATCTGGCTTGTACCAGTGGGAATGACTTTTTGGATATTTGAACAACAGAAATTAATTACCGTGAATATTAAATTTGCTGCAACTGTACATATCACAAGAGATAGTAGCCAAACTAGATATAGACTGAAATGATCTATATGGCTAACCTATATAGTTGAACTTGGCTTTAAGAACAGCCAATTTCACAACCGTGGAAACTCTGGGATAAAATTCTGTTGATCAGTATCTTTATTTATTTATTTATTTATCTATTTATCTATTTATTTATTTATTCTTAAAGATTTTTTTAATTTATTTGACAGAGAGAGATAGTGAGAGCAGGAACACAAGCAGGGGGATGCAGAGGGAGAGGGAGAAGAAAGCTTCCTGAGGAGCAGGGAGCCCGATGTGGGGCTCAATCCCAGGACCCCGGGATCATGACCTGAGCCGAAGGCAGACGCTTAACAACTGAGCCACCCAGGCGCCCCTGATCAGTATCTTTAATGTAAATTTTTATTCCATTCTACTGGGAAGGGACTTGTAGGCAAACATGTAGGGTAGGCTGGGAAGGTATGGAGTAGTACTTGGTTTTCTGACAGTCAGAGAGAGAGCAATTCATTTCTCAAGGTCCTACAGCAGTTCCCCTCACCTTGAGGTCTTTCATTTCTTCTACCTACTGCAGTTCTATAACCGCAAAATTACAGAATTTCATAAAATGCCTTCTCTGTAAAGCAATGCAAGGTACTCAAAAGCACAGATCAGGTAGACAGATATACTAGTTGACTTATTATTTATAAGTTCAAATTGTAACTGGGAATTTTGACCTTTCAGAAGGTATTAGACATCAAATGCTTAATTCCACACTTGAAAGTTGACTAGGAGCTTGGATGTGCATAGGAAGATCAATTTCATCTGAAATTTAGTTTAGTTAAGTTTATTCATGGTCTCCAATATCTTGACCTTTTGTCACTACTCACTCCTATTCTCATTAAAATTTCCTTCTTTTTAGGGTTCTCAGCTCTTAGTTACATGTTAGAACAAGAGCTCTGTTTAGATAATTCTTACTAGGGAGTGAATGATGGATAGAAAAAAAAGTACTAGTATCTGCCAGCGCATATAATTCAAGGACTCTTCAATAGACTTACCATTATGTTTCCCCCCCCCATTTAATCTTTATAGTAATCAAGCCTGACAAGGTAGATGGTTGTATTCTCATGTTATAGTTGAAGAAACTAAGAGGTTGAAGTCACTCAGCCAGTATGTGGAGGAGTCTGGTTTTGAAAATTCTGTTTGATTCCATAGCCATGCCTTTGGATGTGTACTCCTAGATTCCACTTGGCCCTTTTAGGGGTATTAGCATGGTAAGATAGGATTAGTACATTATCACATACCTATTTTTGATGAAAATATCAGGGAGCATAGGAGGCAGTGTGGGAGGGATACTGGGGTTAGGAGGTGGACCTTCTTCACCATTGGAATGGAATCCCATTCTGGATTCCAAACTGGAATGGAATGGAACCCAAACCTGAGTCCCTACCCAGTGTACGGGTGAGCCTAGTCCTGAGTAAAATACCTTTTAGCCCCGGGATTTTTTCATATGTAAGTTTTATATATGTTTGATATACTTTTTTTTTTTAGATTTATTTATTTGAGAGAGAGAGAACGCATGAGCAGGGTGGGGGTTAGAGAATCTCAAACAGATTCCCCCCTGAGTGTGAGCCCCAAGCAAGGGCTTGATCCCAGGACCCTGAGATCATGACTGGAGCCAAAACCAAGAGTTGGATGCTCAACCAACTGAGCCACCCAGGCGCCCCTCAATATACTATTTTTATGTAACTTTTAATTTTATTTCCTAGGGCTTATTTCCTATCTTGAACAAATCATCAATAAGCTAAAAATTTGGCTCAATTCAACAGCTGTTTAGAACTTGCCACGTAGTGTTGGAGAGTAGATGAAAAGTCTTGAATTAGACAGTTCTGTTATAAAACTTGACTGAAAATTAAAGGAAAGTAGGGCCAAAGCTAAATCAAGGAAAAATATTTTTAAGTCTGGAGAGATTCGAAAATCTTTATAGGTTGAGTGAAAGAGAACTAGTAAAAAGAAGAGGGTAAATGGCAGGAGAGAGGCAATAAATAATTCATAGATCAGAGTTTTAGAGAAGAGCTGAATAGATCAAAAACACAAGCAGAAAGATTAGACTTAAAAGTAAGGGAGGAGGGGGCTCATCAAGATTCACAGTGTCCCACTTTTACCTGTCTACTGTCTGTCTCAATCACCCCCTGGCCCCAGCCTTGTGTTACATAAGTAAGCAGAACTACACCAACTGGTTCCCATTGCCACAGTGGCAACTTGAAGGACTGATTTTGGATTGAGGGACAAATTATGAATGCATACAACACATTTTTCCAGGGTGGAGCAAATTTTTTACATTCAGGGACACTTGAGTATTTAAGTATGTGACTTCATGATTATGTTTTTTTTGTTATTCATTTATTGACCATGTGGCCAAAGCCATGGAGGAGCTTTTGAGTCAGACATCTACTGTCACAGTGGCCTTGAGGGGCTAGTGGCAAATATCATCCCCACAGGTATCAGCATGATGGATCTGAGAGACTTCAGGATGACATATTCTTGGAGGTCACAGATGGCACGAATTCAGCAGAATTTGTTCTACATGTTGAGGTGGGTAGAAAGTTTCCTCCCTTGTTCATATAGAAATAAAGCATCTGGTTTGGAAGCCTTTTTTTTTTTTTTGAGAATGAGAGAGAGAGAGGGAGAGAGAGCATGTAAGTGGGGTGGGGACGGGCAGAGGGAGAGGGAGAGAATCTTAAGCAGGCTCCACGCTCAGTGCAGAGCCTGTTGTGGGGCTCGATCCCACGACCCTGAGATCAAGACCTGAGCTGAAATCAAGAATTGGACACTCAACCAACTGAGCCACCGAGCCTCCTGCTTTGGAAGCCTTTTAAGAGTTCCTGATAGAACTTGAAACATGTGGACTTCAAGAGCATACCTGCTATGTCTGAATGTCTCAGGACAGGCAATAGACAGCAAAGTTATATTGGTGAAATGGGCATACTGGTTTCTCTTTCTAATCCACTTAAAGATTAAACCACTCGGACCTCAAACCCAGATACTTAATTTAAAAACCAATTGGTTCTGTGTGTAAATTGATTCTAATATTTTTGAGCTGTAACACTCTGAAATATTTATTTAGCAGCTAGCATCACTGGGCTTTTCCCTCTTGTGTGGAAGAAGCCATGTCTTTATGTGTGTTGTGCCCCTTTATTAGTTCCTGTCCTATACACTTCTTTCTGAGACCTATTAGAAATGATTACATTCCCCCTTTTGACAAATGTTGAAAAAAATCTGCACATTAAGGTTGATGGGAACCCCTGAGCTTCTCTGTTGTGTGACCACTTCAGTCAGTAAAAAAAACTCACAGGATTTGCAGGTATTTATAGTTAGTAACAAAGGAAGGTCTGCAGAAAGAATTATTGTGCTCCTCTTACTTTTATCTGCCAAATTCTATTTCTGTTTGAATTTTGTCAGATCTTTGTGATATGAAATTATAATTAGTGATAATAATGTGTTTGTGTGACATTTTTATGGTTAATAATTAAGAATGATTACATCGGGCGCCTGGGTGGCTCAGTTGGCTAAGCGACTGCCTTCGGCTCAGGTCATGATCCTGGAGTCCCTGGATCGAGTCCCGCATCGGGCTCCCTGCTCGGCAGGGAGTCTGCTTCTCCCTCTGGCCCTCCCCCCTCTCATGTGCTCTCTCTCATTCTCTCTCTCTCAAATAAAAAATCTTTTTTTTTTAAAAAAAAGAATGATTACATCCATCTAGTATTTTTAAGAAGTAGAAGGAATTATCTCTGGCACAGGGCAGTAGAGGAGAAGGAATTAGCTCCATTTTATAGGCAAGAAAACAGGTTCGAGAAGTTTCCATGACTTGCCCCAAATCAATCATTTGACTGTGTAAACAGTCTGTTTGTTGTTACTTTTTAGATAAAAGGGCATGGCCCTTGGAAGCCAACCAGCAGTACAGGTAATTTTTGGACAATTATGTGTGATTGTTTTCTATCCAGGAGGAATGTTTTAAATTCTGTTGCCTTTGGACTTTATTATCCATTTGAAAGCTGAGGCTCTTTTGTATTTTGTAAGGTGGTTATCATGGATGTATTGGTGACATTCATCAAATAGAGTCAAGAACAGTGATAAAGAGGGTCTTTAATGAATCCACTCAGAGGACTTGAACAAAGATACTGTTTCCTAATAAGCCAATAGAAAATAGAATAGAATATGGCATTCTTTTTTGTTTTTACCTTTGATTAAATAAATAAATCTGAGTTTCTATTACCCCGTCCCTCTACCCTTTAAAGGAAAATATGAAAATAATTTCCTGTATATTTGTTGTAGAGTTGTTAGCCTGTTTAAATAGCAGGGTATTCAGATCATATATACATATTTATCTTCATTCATTTATTTACTCCATAAATATTTAAAAAGTGCCTTCTGTAGGCCAGTTCCTATGCTAGATGCTTGGGATATGATGATGAACATGACAAAGAAAGCCTCGTTCTGTTAGAGATTATAGGCAGGGGATGAAGGCAGATATTAAATAGGTTCTCACAGAAATAATTGATTAGTTAAAATGTGGCTGTGTTCTCCAAATGAGTGGGGTGCTAAGAGAGAGTGAATGGTAGAAGTCCCTAATGAGTCTGAGTTGTCAAAGAAGTTTGCCCTGAAGAATGCATGTGTAGTCTGAAGGAAAGAGTAGCCGAGCCAAGAGCTGAGGGCTGACCCTACAGAGCCACGGGGCAGAGAGAACATGCAGAGATGGTGCGAGGATCGGACGTGGGAGGAGCCCAGTGTCTTCTGGTGAAAAGGCAGTGGGGTGGCAGGGGCACCCTCTTGCATGGAAGGAGGCCCAAGACATCCTTGCAGCAGCAGCTCTAGGAAGACGCCGAAGGTCCCCATACGGCAGTGACTTGATGAAAGCCACACTTTAAAAGGTGAAACAGGTACATGATCTGAAGAGAAACCAGAGTTCCGAAAGCCACTTTTTGAAAAGATCCCCGTGGCTGAAGCGAGGGGGCAGGAAATGTGGGGTTGAGAGTATCCACAGGCCGGACTTGATAACTAAACGGGTAGCACACACACCAAGTTGCGACTGGGACCTCAGAGGCAGAATGTCTTTCATTCCGATTTAAAAGACTTGCCTTGGGCGCCTGGGTGGCTCAGTCGGTTGGGCGACTGCCTTCGGCTCAGGTCATGACCCTGGAGTCCCGGGATCGAGTCCTGCATCGGGCTCCCTGCTCGGCGGGGAGTCTGCTTCTCCCTCTGGCCCTCCCCCCTCTCATGTGCTCTCTCTCAAATAAATAAATAAAATCTTTAAAATACTGAGGGTTAGGGGGCGCCTGGGTGGCTCAGTTGGTTAAGCGACTGCCTTCGGCTCAGGTCATGATCCTGGAGTCCCGGGATCGAGTCCCGCATTGGGCTCCCTGCTCGGTGGGGAGTCTGCTTCTCCCTCTGACCCTCCTCCCTCTCATGCTCTCTGTATCTCATTCTCTCTCTCTCAAATAAATAAATAAAATCTTTAAAAAAAAAAATAAATAAATAAAAGACTTGCCTTTTGGGGGCACCTGGGTGGCTCAGTTGGTTCAGCCCCCAACTCTTGATTTCAGCTCAGGTCAGGATCTCAGGGTCGTGAGATTGAGCCCCACACTCCGTGTGGAGTCTGCTTGGGATTCCCTCTCCCTCTGTTGCGTGACCACCTCTGCCCTTCCCCCTGCTTGCGTTCTCTCTCTCTCTTTCTCAAATAAATAAATAAATCTTTTTTAAAGATTAAAAAACAATAAAAGACTTGCCTTTTCAAGTGTCTGCATCATCCTGTTAGATTCGGAGAGCCAGGGTGGACCCATATTGCTCTTTTTTCCCTTTCTACTTAGAGCTTTATTTTCATGACAATGAGAGAAAAATGTTTTGTCAAGTTGAAGCCTGGGATTGATTTAATGGTTATAGAGTTTCAGAGGTAACTCAAAATGTTCGAAATAAGCTGCTGCTTATTGTAAGTTTGGAGAAACTTCCTGGGTGGCAGGAAGTTGAGGGTCGATGAAAGCTTTGTAATCACCAAATAATTTGAAATATAAATAACTCTGGTGTGGTAAATATAAATGCATCAGACCACAAGGACCAGATTTCCTCTGGAATATGTGTGAATATAACGAAGGAGGATAGGGACTTCAGTGTGAAGACTGCTTTGTATTACATTTATATTTTGTCTCTCTAGAAACAAATGAGAGCTTTGAGTCCCAAACCATAACCATACTCTTCCATTCCTACCTCAAATGTCTCTCATGTTGGCCATTTCTTAGAACAAGATGGTTCATATGGGGAGAAGATACAGCCTGCTTGGCCAAATTCCATGGCTATTGTTTCTTGTGTCTGGAAGATCGAAAATGCCTGTCATTCCAATGATGAGCTATGGTTTACCAGTTGGGCAATTTGTCATTGCTTTCTTTTTTCTTGAAAACATGCATTTTTCCCCCTAGGTGTTCCCTGTAAATGATGAGCCACCAATCCTAAAGGCTGACCTCATCCCCATGATGCATTGCTCAGAGGGCGAAGAGGTGGTCATCACCTCTGAATACATTTTGGCTACTGATGTGGACAGTGATGACTTGAAGCTGATGTTTGTGATCGCTCGAGAGCCTCAGCATGGCGTGGTGAGGAAAGCTGGAGTCACAGTGGATCAGTTCTCTCAGGGAGATGTCATCTCAGGGGCTGTGACATACAAACACACAGGTGAGTGATCACATGGTGACCAGTGTGAGTGAGCGGATGCAGGCACCACCACAGAGTCGTAACCCCACTCCTTGCTGGGCACTCGGATAATCGAACAGTCTTAATGCTTGCTTCCTTTAAAAAAAAAGCAGCAGAAGCAGCAGTCTGTATCCCCTTTTGTAAGTATAATCACCATATTTAGAAGGATTTCTGATCTCAGTAATGTAATGAATTTCAGAATGGAGAAGGAGCACGTATTATTGCTGCTTTGTTTCCGATGCTTCCCCCTTAGACCTTTAATTCACCCTGGGTTGTCTGCATTCCTTTTTGGTCAGTTTGAAGAAGACTTTATTTGACCATCACAGCTTTGGGATCCATACATCATAGCAGAAATGCCTGAAGTAAGCACCCTATGATAATTATAATATTAATTTTAAGGGGCACTTGACTGGCTCAGTTGGTAGAGCACATGACTCTTGTTCTTGGGGTCATGAGTTTGAGCCCCATGTTGGGTACAGAGATTACTTAATAAAAAAAAAAAAAGTTTACTTAATCACCAGCTAGCTCCTAAGAAGTAACCTGTCTGCCTTTATTGAGTTCCTGAAAAGCAAAGGTGATATCTTATGTTTTGTGTAATGCCCACAGCAATAGTCAGCGGTGGACACAGATTAGCGATACAGTAAACGCTTGTTTATTAGCTTCATTCTTTCATTTCTGAAATCACATTATATTGTTACCCAAATGGCATTTGTTCCCCATGTAAAATGTTCAAATAAGGAAAATATTAATTCAACATCTGTTATCTGCAAGAGAGAGTACTGGGCATTGTGGGCTGCAGAGGAATACAATCCAGACTCAGCTGTGAAGGACTTTTAATGTAAATGGGTAGATGGACCCCTTCACATGCAAAGAGGACAGTGTCCCATATCAGTACCTCATCGATCATTGCCCCTTGCACATCTTCTGATCTCTGGTTTGAGTGCACTTCCTCAGTAATAATACTGTATACTTCCCTAACTCCCTTTTATTGCTACTCAATTATAATTTCATGTGTCCTCATCCATATGCCGCTCTCATCTGTAGATTCCGTGGGAAGCAGGATGGGGTATAGAAGGCCAGGTGAGGGTGCAGGGAATAAGAGGTATCAAAATTCAAATCACTTTCTTATTTGAGAACACAGGGAGAATACAAGCAGCAAGTGGGAGAGGGATCCCAGGGTGGGGGGATTGAGATAGTGAAGGATGAATTTAGAAACAGGGGTGGGGGAGATATTGTGAAATAGCATTTTTATATGTACTTTGGAAAATGATGATTTATTAGGATACCAGTTGTTTTACGGTCAATTAGTAGGGCACATTTTAATCACTCCGCCGGACATCTTTTTTTATGAAAATGGTATCTCCTTATCTTCTTAAGTGTGTTTAGTCTTAGGAAGGGTTTTATTGCTGATTTTCCTGGCCTGGGGGGCAGAGTCCACCTGCTCGATGTCCCTCAAGAGTCCACATCTAGGTGCTTCATTTTGATTTCCGCAATAGATCTCAGACTAGCAGAAAAGGGGCCACAGCCCAACGACTATTGGTCTGTGGGTTTTTACATAATTTTCACATCTGGGGCGGGCTAATGCAGCATAGATACATTAGGGGTGAGATTAAGCTGTCTCCTCTGCCAGTGCCTTGCTCCAAGTGCTAAACAACAGGTGTACATCTTTATAAATCCCTTTGGTGTGATAGCCACGTGAGGAAGTGTGAACTCATTTTTTTTTTTATAAGACCTAGTAGGACATGAGGCAAATTACTTCAGATAGATGGGTATTTTATTGTTGTTGTTGTGTTACTAAATTAGCAGAAACACTGCCAATTCGAAAGATGGTTTGTTATTTGAATGATAGGTTTCCTGGTAACATTCTCCCAATGACTCAATTGGTAGTTTTTTAGCACTGTGTGGGAGAGAGTATAAAGAATCACAGTACTACAAGACCCGAAGTTTCAATGGCTCTGCTCTTGCCTCTGTCTGTTGATTATAAAGGCCACCTGAGGATAATTTTGCCACCATTATTTTAGTTGCTTTCCATGATGATAAAAATAAAACTACCTGCCCATTTCAAAAGAGAAAAAAACTTGGAAAGTGTGGAAAGCATAATGAAATTTTGAAAAATCACCTACTTACCTCTCAAAAATGGTCACTCTTAACATTTCAGTATTATAGTACTTTTCCTTCATTTTTTTTTTTTTTAAAGATTTTATTTATTCATTTGACAGAGAGAGACACAGCGAGAGCGGGAACACAGCAGGGGGAGTGGGAGAGGGAGAAGCAGGCTCCCCGCCGAGCAGGGAGCCCGACGTGGGGCTCGATCCCAGGACCCTGGGACCATGACCTGAGCCGAAGGCAGACGCTTAACGACTGAGCCACCCAGGCACCCCTTTTCCTTCATTTTTTAAAAAAACATTTATTTATTTATTTGAGAGAGAGAGAGTGAGTGAGGGAGAGAGAGAGAGAGAACATGAGGTGGGGGGTTGTGGAGAGAAAAGGGAGAGGAACAAGCAGACTCCCTGCTGAGCAGGGAGCCCGACGTGGGGCTTGATCCTGGGACTCCAGGATCATGACCTGAGCCGAAGGCAGATGCTTAACTGACTGAGCCACGCAGGTGCCCCTGTATTCTTTCTTCTAATCATATTTTTTTACATAGTTGTCGATCATGTTGTATGTGCAGTTTTGTTGATTACTTTTTTCATTGAGATTATCAGCTAAAACGTTGATTAGTTGTTAAATGTTACAAAGTTATTGTAAATGTAAGTTTTAAAAATCAAATAATATTTTATGATGTAAAATGACGTTATTAACCTGCTCTTCTCCCCATTAAGCATGAAGTCATTCAAAAAAACTTTGTAAAACAATGCTGTGGTTAACAGTTTTTTTTTTTTAAGATTTTATTTATTTATTTGAGAGAGAGAGAATGAGAGACAGAGAGCATGAGAGGGAGGAGGGTCAGAGGGAGAAGCAGACTCCCTGCCCAGCAGGGAGCCCAATGCGGGACTCGATCCCGGGACTCCAGGATCATGACCTGAGCCGAAGGCAGTCGCTTAACCAACTGAGCCACCCAGCCGCCCTGTGGTTAACAGTTTTAAGTATAAATCATATCCTTAGACCTGCTCCATTCAAGGTAGAGAATTCTCCGCCCATGTTGTAGGCTTTTTTGTGACTAGATGTTCAGCCGGGTTTTCCAGCTTTTCTGTAAATGTAACGCTTCCATTATATTAAAATTATAGTTACAGAAGATACTATGTTTGCTTTTTTTTTTTTTTCCTTTAAAAAAGCTGTCTACTCTTCCTGGAATGATTTTTCCATTTCTCTTCTTGGCTCCCTCTCCGCGCAGGTCCTCCTTCCTCCATCCCAGTTCTCTGCCTCATCTGCCTGGTAAACTACTCATCATTTAATGCTCAGTGTAAAGCAAGCAGAGACATCTGGAAAGGCTTCTCTGACTCTCTCTGCCTTGTGTGCCCTGCCCCCATGCCCCTCTCCGCCAAAACGTTTTATCTTTCTTCACCCTCAGCCCCTTGTACATATTCAGGCTGAGATATATGAATTTTCCATTTAACTGGTAAAATAATGACTTAATGGTGGCAGTTCCATATGGTTTCTCTTAGTACATACACCCAACTGTGATATTCTAACCAAACTGCGTTTATTCCTCGGCCATTAGATTGTGTCAGTGCCTGACACATAATAGGTCTTTTGGCATTTGACATTCTTTTGAACTGTCTGTTGACGCTTTCATAATGTCTGCCTGATTCTCTGCTGGAGCACCCAGAACACTAATGATCACGTAGGAGCCATTAAATAATATATATTTATCAAGTGAATGAGGAATAAATGAGCTTTATGCCAATTTATTTTTTATAAATAGGAATAGATAAGAGGCGTCTTATTTTTTACTGCTCCTAAAGTTAAAGGCTGATTATTTAATTCTAATTCTCTCCACGTCAACTTTATTTTTTCTTAAGAGCCCAGTTTTCTCATTCTTCAATCATTTGACTGCTCAGTTATATCATCTCTTGATTTTCCTTGTCCTTAAGTGGGTAGAATAATACCAAGCACAGTACTGTGTACATTTGACCAACGTGTCTTGTGAAAAGAGATGACTTCCCTGATCTTTTGTGCTCTTGTCTCATCAAAACTCAAACAAAATTGCTTCCCTCTTGGTGCTTTCAAGATGATGCATGAGAATTACCAAAAGCACATCTGCACAGCTTTTATGTCCTCTGGATAGTGGACCTACCTCCGTGCTGTTAGTAACCCAAGGTTGCTGATAAACTGTCTAATCTGACATTTTTTTCCTTCTTCTTCTCATTGCTTCAGTTGGGGCCATATTAAATCCCATATGCATAGCCCTAAAGAGTGAAAGGAGAACAAAAATAAATGCCACTCTTTCCCCATGTCCTGTTGCTATTTTGCTAACATTGGCTATTATATAACGAGGAAAATATTGAAACGAATGACAAAAATGTGGCTCGTCTTTCTATTTCACCTCCCCAGCTTCTTCTGTTTCTCCTCACTGTGGTGGTGTGGTTGATGGTTGTTCATTTAAGGTAGTTAATGTAAATGGGAAGACAATGCAGTTGGAAGGACAAGGGTGCCTTCTGCTCTCCCTGAGGTTGGTCCTAACACTAAACAATGAGGCAGGAAGAATGAAACCATCACTAGTCAAGCTTTGTCTCTTCCTTGTTCATTTGTGAACTGTCAGACCCTTGTTAGCCCCTTTTGCCCCTCCATATGGTGAGAGATGGCTGTCAAGGATTTCACCAGGGGCAACAGATGGGCAAGCATTTTGTCATTATTTTCATGACTGTTTCCTTCCATAGTGATCAAACTGAGTTTTACATGTTAGCCACCTAAGATCCTTTCCTCGCCGCTCTTGCTTACAGAAGAGGTGCAGGTAGATTTCATCTTAGTATTCTGTATTTTTAAAAAGTCAGGTTTCAGCTATAGCTGTATCTTCCAGGTGGTGAGATTGGCCTGGTGCCTTGTTTTGATACCATTACATTGGTGGTTTCGGATGGAGAAGCTGGCCCTTCCGTGAATGGCTGTTGCTACAACGGGCCTCATCCATCTGTTCCTCTTCATGAGTCCTTTCCAGTGTATGACCTCAATATCACGGTACATCCAGTGGACAACCAATCACCTTCAATTGCAATAGGTGACAATGTTTTTTTCTATTACAGTTCCATTATCTCATCTCGTGTCATACCTGTGGGTTAGTGAAATAATGCACTTGAATTATAGTTAAAATGGAAAACTACCATACAGAATTGCCTGCGAGAATTGCCTCCACACGACTTGTGGAAAACTCCATATTTATAAAAGATTACAAGGCAAAAGAATTTATTGGTTTAAAAATGTGGGTAATTCTGTATGGAGAGAGAATGCAAGTGTGTTTGCAAGTGATGAGTGTGTGTGTGTTGGGATGAGGACAACATTGGAATCCTCAAATATTCTGGTTTTATTTCATGTGGGAAAATATCATTTTCCTGCTGGAGAGAGAGAGTAATTTATTTTATCCATAATAATTTCTATTAGAGCAGAATGAAAATACCAGAGAGACCATTTATATACATTTAACCTTATTTGCTTTTTAGAAAGTCATCGCTTAATAGGCATTATGTATATGTTCTGTCTCTTAGAAAAAAAATAGAAGCATATGTATGGATGTTATTGTAATTTGCAAACTATCTCCCAAGCAATGTTCTGGAAAGGAAGCATTATCCCTGCAGAATAATTAAGCACCAAGGCATGAAAAAATGTTCGTTATGAGCAATTCATAATAGCTCACAGGCAATTAACGCTCTGACAAACAGAGGTAACAACTGATCCTGAAAAGTACATAAACTACATTTAGTGGCTTATCATTAAAACAGTTTGGCAATTCTTATTTTCATTTGTCACTTCTATAGAGACACAAGGGAAATCAGAGTTCCTTGAGAATGACTAAAGGGCTGTGCTAGAGCATTTAGTATTTCTGCTGTCTTTCCATTATTGTCTGGCTTGCTTGTACAAGAAAAAAAATATAATTCCACAAGTCAAATTAAATTCCACCCATTACCCCTGAATATTTTCACTGTAAGGAGAAATTATGCCAAAGGAAATGAACATCTCTCATGGAAGTATATTTGCATATGGGAGGCTTCTCTGAATTGGAATTGCAATCACTCCCTTTTGTCTTCACTATTCTGATTAGAGGATTTCACGCTAAGTCATAATTGCGTTGTTGTTTGCATGCAGGTACCATGTTCGTGGTAGATGAGGGTTTCTCTGCAGCCATTACCATTAACCATTTGTCCGCCACTGATCCTGACACTGCAGCAGACGACTTGGAGTTTGTTTTGGCTTCCCCTCCCCAGTTTGGCTACCTTGAAAACACGCTTCCTTCTGCAGGTTTTGAAAAAAGCAATATGGGCGTAAGCATAGGTAAGTCATGGCTTCATGATCGGTGATAACTCGCCTCTGTCTATGGATCTGACTGGCCAGATCATGCTGAATGACTGAGTAGGAACCTCAAAAATGTTCAAAGCACTGTGTACACTCAAGGAATTATTATTATAGTGGATACTTTTGAGTATTATTGTTTCCCATTTTAATTTTCTATTTTGAATTGCCCCATGTATGGGAGTTTACTTCAAACTAAATGGAAATTTCACTTATGAAAACTATAAGAATAAATATGTAAGAAAGAATGTTTTAAAAGACCTTCAGAGCAACACAGAATACTGTGATAGAATAAATCTGGTGGGAGCTTATAGATCTCCTTCTCTTAATCTTTTAGCACTTTTTTTTTTTTAAGATTTTATTTATTTATTTGAGAGAGAGAGAATGAGAGACAGAGAGCATGAGAGGGAGGAGGGTCAGAGGGAGAAGCAGACTCCCTGCCAAGCAGGGAGCCTGATGCGGGACTCGATCCCGGGACTCCAGGATCATGACCTGAGCCGAAGGCAGTCGCTTAACCAACTGAGCCACCCAGGTGCCCAATCTTTTAGCACTTTTAATAGACATTGGCAGAAAAGACTAGGATGTGTATCATGGGTGTAACAGAGAGAGCCTGAAATGTTGAAGGTGATGACTTTAAATTTTGGAACCAAAATGTATCTCAGATATTTATTTATTTATTTTTAAAGATTGCATTTATTTGACAGAGAGAGACACAGTGAGAGAGGAAACACAAGCAGGGGGACTGGGAGAGGGAGAAGCAGGGTTCCCACTGAGCAGGGAGCCCGATGCAGGGCTCGATCCCAGGACCCTGGTTTCATGACCTGAGCCAAAGGCAGATGCTTAACGACTGAGCCACCCAGGCGCCCCTATCTCAGATATTTAAATAGCTCTTGTATTTCAGGCAATAACAACTGAAACAAAAACAGACACCCAAATCAAAATTATTCAAATACAACACTTTATTTATTTATTCAAAGACAACACCTTAGAAATAAATGAACTAGATGATTCTTTAAGCACCTTTTGGGGCATATCCAGTTTAAAGGTTTAAGATTAATTGGTTGGGGGGCAGAGCAAGATGGCCGAGGAGTAGGAGACCTGGATTTCGTCTCCTCTCAGGAATTCAGCTGGATAGGGATCAGACCATTCTGAACACCTACAAACTCAATAGGAGAGCGAAGAAAAGAAGAGCAACAACTCTCTGAACAGAAAAGCGACCACTTTCTGGAAGGTAGGACTTGCGGAGAAGTGAATCCGAGGCGATATTCAGGAGGATAGACGGCGGGGGAGGGGCCTCCGTCGGCCGCTTCTGGCAAGTGATAGAACCACGGAGCACAAAATCGGAACTTTTAAAAGTCTGCTCCGCTGAGGGACGTCACTCTGGTGGCTAAGCGGGGGGTGGAACCCTCCGGGACAGTGTGGTCTCAGGACCCTCGGGGTCACAGAAAGACCGGGGGTGCCTGAGTGCGGCAGAGCTCCCAGGTAACGGAGCAGGGAAGCCGGCTGCAGAGGCGGAGCCCAGGCGCGGGCTCTCAGCTCGGGGTGGCCATGAACCGTGATCCGCGGCACAGTCGGGCCCCTGCTCCTCCAGCAGGGACCCAACAAGTGGCAGATCCGGGGAGACTCACCTTCCTCCCCCGGGAGGAGCCGCGCGGGAGTGCACCGCAGGGATCTGCTGGGTTTGGAGACTCCACCCGGGGTCGGGTGCCAGAGAGAGAAACGCGCGGTCACAGGCCGGGTGAGCACGGAGTGCAGCCGGAGACCGGGGAGACGGGAGTGACTGACGGCTTTTCTCTGGGGGCTCACGAGGAGCGGGGCCCCGAGTTCTCGGCTCCTCCGGGGTGGGAATAGGGAGGCCGCCATTTTCACTCTCCGCCTCCAAAGCTGTACGGAAAGCTCGCAGGGAACAAAAGCCCTGGAGAGCAAACCCGAGCAGATTACTTAGCCGGGAGGGGGCAAGGGCGGGGCAATTCCGCCTCCGGCAGAGACATTTGGAAACCACGGCAACAGGCCCCTCCCCAGAAGATGAGCGAGAACAGCCAGCCAAGACCAAGTTTACCGATCAATGAGAACGGCAGAACTCCAGCGCTAGGGGAATACTGCACATAGAATTCATGGCTTTTTTTACCATGATTCTTTAGTCTTTCAAAGTTAATTTTTTTAACTGTCTTTTTTTTTTTTTGAATTTTTCTTTTTCCCTTTTTCAACCAACATCTTATCAATCCCTTTTTTAAAAAACATTTTTATTTTTCATTTTTAGAGTCATATTCTATCCCTTCATAGTAGTTACCCTTATTTTTGGCATATATATATATATATATATATATAAGTTGTTCTCTCTTGAAAATTTTGAGATAGTTTCTTCTAACAGATCAAAATATACCCTAAATCTCTAGTGTATGTTTTTTTTCTACTCTCCTGCCTGATCACATTCTCTCCCTTTTTTTTCCTTTTTTTTTAAAAAATCCTCTTCTTTCTTATTTCAAACAACTTCTTATCAATTCCATTTATAAAATTTTTTATAATTTTCATCTTTACAGTCATATTCCATCCCTTCATCATAACAACCCTTATTTTTGGACATATGTAAGTTTTTCTTTCTTTAAAATTTTGGGAGGCACTTTCTTCTAACAGACCAAAATACACCCAAAATCTAGCGTGTGGCACTGATCTATGCACCAGCCTGATCCTATTTGATCATATTCTGTTTTTTTTTTTCTTTTGTTCTGTTTTTGTTTGTTTTTATCTTTTTCGTTTTCTTCTTTTTCTTTTTTCTTTCTTTCCCTTTCTTTTCCCCCAGCTTCAGGTCTTTTCTGATTTGTTTAGAGTATATTTTCTGGGGACATTGTTACCCTGTTAGCATTTTGTTCTCTCATTAATCTATTCTCCTCTGGACAAAATGACAAGATGGAAAAAATCACCTCAACAAAAAGAACAAGAGGTACTACCGACTGCCAGGGACCTACTCAATACTGACATTAGTATGATGTCGGATCTAGAGTTCAGAATAATCACTTTAAAGATACTAGCTGGGCTTGAAAAAAGCATGGAAACTTATTAGAGAAATACTTTCTGGAGAAATAAAAGAACTAAAATCTAACCAAGTCGAAATCAAAAAGGCTATTAATGAGGTGCAATAAAAAATGGGGGTGCAAACTGCTAGGATATATGAGGCAGAAGAGAGAATCAGTGATATAGAAGACCAAATGATGTAAAATAAAGAAGCTGAGAAAAAGATAAACAACTACTGGATCACGAGGGCAGAATTCGAGAAATAAGTGATACCATAAGACGAAACAACATTAGAATAATTGGGATCCCAGAAGAAGAAAGAGAGAGAGGGGCAGAAGGTATATTGGAGCAAATTATAGCAGAGAACTTCCCTAATTTGGGGAAGGAAACAGGCATCAAAATTCAGGAAGCACAGACAACCTCTCTCAAAATCAATAAAAATAGGTCAACACCACAACATCTAATAGTAAAACTTACAAGTCTCAGAGACAAAGAGAAAATCCTGAAAGCAGCTTGGGAGAAGAGATCTGTAACCTACAAGAGTAAAAACATTAGATTGGCAACAGACCTATCCACAGAGACCTGGCAGGCCAGAAAGGACTGGCAGTATATATTCAGAGCACTACATGAGAAAAATATGCAGCCAAGAATACTATATCCAGCTAGGCTGTCATTGAAAATAGAAGGAGAGATAAAAAGCTTCCAGGACAAACAAAAACTAAAGGAATTTGCAAACATGAAACCAGCCCTACAAGAAATCTTGAAAGGGGTCCTCTAAGCAAAGAGAGAGCCTAAAAGCAACATAGACCAGAAAGTAACACAGACAATATACAGTAACAGTCACCTTACAGGCAATACAAGGGCACTAAATTCCTATCTTTCAGTAGTTACCCTGAATGTAAATGGGCTAAATGCCCCAATCAGAAGACACAGGCTATCAGATTGGATAAAAAAACAAGACCCATCGATATGCTGTCTGCAAGAGACTCATTTTAGACCCAAAGACACCCCCAGATTGAAAGTGAGGGGGTGGAAAACCATTTACCATGCTAATGGACACCAAAAGAAAGCTGGGGTGGCAATCCTTATATCAGACAAATTAGATTTTAAACAAAAGACTGTAATAAGAGATGAGGAAGGACATTATATCCTACTTAAAGGGTCTATCCAACAAGAAGATCTAACAATTGTAAATATCTATGCCCCTAACGTGGGAGCAGCCAATTATATAAGGCAATTAATAACAAAAGCAAAGAAACACATCGACAACAATACAATAATAGTGGGGGACTTTAACACCCCTCTACTGAAATGGACAGATCATCTAAGCAAAAGATCAACAAGGAAATAAAGACTTTAAATGACACACTAGACCAAATGGACTTCACAGACATATTCAGAACATTCCATCCCAAAGCAATGGAATACACATTCTTCTCTAGTGCCCACAGAACATTCTCCAGAATCGATCACATCCTAGGTCATAAATCAGGTCTCAACTGGTACCAAAAGATTGGGATCATTCCCTGCCTATTTTCAGACCACAATGCTTTGAAACTAGAACTCAATCACAAGCGGAAAGTCGGAAAGAACTCAAATACATGGAGGCTAAAGAGCATCCTACTAAAGAATGAATGGGTCAACCAGGAAATTAAAGAAGAATTAAAAAACTTCATGGAAACCAATGAAAATGAAAACACAAGTGTTCAAAATCTTTGGGATGCAGCAAAGGCAGTCCTAGGAGGAAAGTATATAGCAATACAAGCCTTTCTCAAGAAACAAGAAAGGTCTCAAGTACACAACCTAACCTTACACCTAAAGGAGCTGGAGAAAAGAACAGCAAATAAAGCCTAAACCCAGCAGGAGAAGAGAAATCATAAAAATCAGAGCAGAAATCAATGAAATAGAAACCAAAAGAACAGTAGAACAGATCAATGAAACTGGGAGCTGGTTCTTTGAAAGAATTAACAAGATTGATAAACCCCTGGCCAGACTTACCAAAAAGAAAAGAGAAGGGACCCAAATCAACAAAATCATGAATGAAGGAGGAGAGATCACAACCAACACCAAAGAAATACAAACAGTTATAAGAACATATTATGAGCGACTCTATGCCAGCAAATTAGATAACCTGGAAGAAATGGATGCATTCCTAGAGATGTATCAACTACCAAAACTGAACCAGGAAGAAATAGAAAACCTGAACAGACCTATAACCACTAAGGAAATTGAAGCAGTCATTCAAAATCTCCCAACAAACAAGGGCCCAGGGCCAGATGGCTTCCCAGGGGAATTCTACCAAACATTTCAAGAAGAATTAATACTTATTCTTCTGAAACTGTTCCAAAAAATAGAAATGGAAGGAAAACTTCCAAACTCGTTTTAGGAGGCCACCGTTACCTTGATCCCCAAACCAAAGACCCCATCAAAAAGGAGAATTACAGACCAATATCCTTGATGAACATGGATGCAAAAATTCTCACCAAAATACTAGCCAATAAGATCCAACAGTACATTAAAAGGATTATTCACCACGAGCAAGTGGGATTTATCCCTGGCTGCAAGGTTGGTTCAATATCCGCAAATCAATCAACATGATACAATACATTAACAAAAGAAAGAACAAGAATCATATGATCCTCTCAATAGATGCAGAAAAAGCATTTGACAAACTACAGCATCTTTTCTTGATCAAAACTCTTCAGAGTATAGGGCTAGAGGGTACATATCTCAATATCATAAAAGCCATCTCTGAGAAACCTACAGCAAATATCATTCTCAATGGGGAAAAACTGAGAGCTTTCCCCCTAAGGTCAGGAACGCGGCAGGGATGTCCACTATCACCACTGCTATTCAACATAGTATTGGAAGTGCTAGCCACAGCAATCAGACAACAAAAAGAAATCAAAGGCATCCAAATCGGCAAAGAAGTCAAACTGTCACTCCTTGCAGATGATATGATACTTTATGTGGAAAACCCAGAAGACTCCACCCCAAAACTGCTAGAACTCATACAGGAATTCAGTAAAGTGGCAGGATATAAAATCAATGCACAGAAATCAGTGGCGTTCCTATACACCAACAAGAAGACAGAAAAAAGAGAAATTAAGGAGTCGATCCCATTGACACTTGCACCCCAAACCATAAGATACCTAGGAATAAATCTAACCAAAGAGGCAAAGGATCTGTACTCAGAAAACTATAAAATACTCCTGAAAGAAATTGAGGAAGACACCAAAGAAATGGAAAAACGTTCCATGCTCATGGATTGGAAGAACAAATATTGTGAAGATGTCAATGCTACCTAGAGCAATCTACACTTTCAATGCTGTCCCCATCAAAATACCATCCACTTTTTTCAAAGAAATGGAACAAATAATCCTAAAATTTGTATGGAACCAGAAAAGACCCCGCATAGCCAGAGGAATGTTGAAAAAGAAAAGCAAAGCTGGTGGCATCACAATTCCGGACTTCAAGCTCTATTACAAAGCTGTCATCATCAAGACAGTATGGTATTGGCACAAAAACAGACACATAGATCAATGGAACAGAATAGAGAGTCCAGAAATGGACCCTCAACTCTATGGTCAACTCATCTTTGACAAAGCAGGAAGGAATGTCCAATGGAAAAAAGACAGTCTCTTCAACAAATGGTGTTGGGAAAATTGGATAGCCACATGCAGAAGAATGAAACTGGACCATTTACTTACACCACACACAAAAATAGACTCCAAATGGTTGAAAGACCTCAATGTGAGACAGGAGTCCATCAAAATCCTAAAGGAGAACACAGGCAGCAACCTCTTCGACCTCAGCCACAGCAACTTCTTCCTAGAAACATCGCCAAAGGCAAGGGAAGCAAGGGCAAAAATGAACTCTTGGGACTTCATCAAGATAAAAAGCTTTTGCACAGCAAAAGAAACAGTCAACAAAACCAAAAAACAACAAACAGAATGGGAGAAGATATTTGCAAATGACATATCAGATAAAGGGCTAGTATCCAAAATCTATAAAGAACTTATTAAACTCAACACCCAAAGAACAAAGAATCCAATCAAGAACTGGGCAGAAGACATGAACAGACATTTTTCCAAAGAAGACATCCAAATGGCCAACAGCCACATGAAAAAGTGCTCAACATCGCTCGGCATCAGGGAAATCCAAATCAAAACCTCAATGAGATACCACTCACACCAGTCAGAATGGCTAAAATTAACAAGTCAGGAAATGACAGATGTTGGCGGGGATGTGGAGAAAGGGGAACCCTCCTACACTGTTGGTAGGAATGCAAGCTGGTGCAGCCACTCTGGAAAACAGTATGGAGGTTCCTCAAAAAGTTGGAAATAAGAGCTACCATACAATCCATCAATTGCACTACTGGGTATTTACCCCAAAGATACAAATGTAGAGATCTGAAGGGGTACATGCACCCCGATTTTTATAGCAGCAATGTCCACAATAGCCAAACTGTGGAAAGAGCCAAGATGTCCATCGACAGATAAATGGATAAAGAAGATGTGGTATATATATACAATCGAATATTATGCAACCATCAAAAGGAATGAAATCTTGGCATTTGCAATGACGTGGAGGGAACTGGAGGGTATTATGCTCAGTGAAATACGTCAAAAAGAGAAAGACATGTATCATATGACTTCACTGATATGAGGAATTCTTAATCTCAGGAAACATACTGAGGGTTGCTGGAGTGGGGGGTGGGGTGGGAGGGATGGGGTGGCTGGGTGATAGACACTGGGGAGGGTATGTGCTATGGTGAGTGCTGTGAATTGTGCAAGACTGTTGAATCATAGGTCTGTACCTCTGAAACGAATAATGCAATATATGTTAAAAAAAAAAAAAAAGCAGGAGGGCAAGAATGAAGGGGGGGAATCAGAGGGGGACACGAACCATGAGAGACGATGGACTCTGAAATACAAACTGAGGGTTCTAGAGGGGAGGGGGCTGCGAGGATGGGTTAGACTGGTGATGGGTATTAAAGAGGGCACGTTCTGCATGGAGCACTTGGTGTTGTGCACAAACAATGAATCATGGACTACATCAAAAACTAATGATGTAATGTCTGGTGATTAACATAACAATAAAAAATTTTAAAAAATAAAGGTTTAAGATTAATTGAATTAATAGAATGACTGATTGGATAGAAAAAAACAAGACCCAACTACATGCTGCCTACAAGAGACTAATGTCAGCTTTAAGGACACACATAGGCTCAAAATGAAGGGATAAAAAAAATATTTCATGCAAATGGAAACCAAAAGAGAGAAGGGGTATTTATAACAGATAAAATACACTTTATATTAAAACTATAACAAGAGACATAGGTTACTGTAAAATGATAAAGGGGTCAATTCATCAAGAGAATATAACAATTGTAAAATTATATGCATACAAATTGGAGCACCTTAAAATATTAAGCATATGCTAACGGATCTGAAGGAAGTAATGACAGCAATATAATAATAGTAGGGGACTTCAGTACTCCACTCTCAACAGTGGATAGATCATCTGCCAGAAAATCAACAAGGAAACAGTGGACTTAAACTGTATATTAGACCAAATGAACCCAGTAGACATATACAGTAAATTCCATCCAACAAAAGCAGAATACACATTTTTCTCAAGTACGTGTGGAACATTCTCCAGGATAAATCATATCATGCATCACAAAACAAGTCTTAGCAAATTTTAAAAGAGTGAAATCATACCAAGTATCTTTTCTGACCACAATGGTATGAAATTAAAAATCAGTAACAGGAGGAAAAGTAGAAAATTCACAAATATGTGTAATTTAAGATACTCCTGAACAACCAATGGGTCAAAGATGAAATTTTTTTAAAATCCTGAATTCTTATCACAGGACAATTTTTTTTTCCTTTTTTCTTTCTTTTTTTAATCATATCTATATGAGAAGATGGATGTTAGCTGAACCTATTGTAATCAGTTCACAGTATATGTAAATCAGACCATCATGCTCTACACCTTAAATTTACACAGTTATATATGTCAATTATTTCTTAATAAAAAGGTAATAAATAAATAAATAAAATCTTGAAGCAAAGATGGAAACAGAACATACCATATCTAAGATGCAGCAAAAGCAATGCTAAGAGGGAAGCTTATAGTGACAAACGCTTCCATTAAAAAAGAAAAAAGATCTCAAATAAACAACCTAACTTTATAACTCAAGGAACTAGAAAAATAAGAACAAAATAAGCCCGGGTGCCTGGGTGGCTCAGATGGTTAAGCATCTGCCTTCGGCTCAGGTCATGATCCCAGGGTCCTGGGATCGAGTCCCGCATCGGGCTCCCTGCTCCTTGGGAGCCTGCTTCTCTCTCTCTTTCTCTCTCTCTCTGTCTCTCATGAATAAGTAAATAAAAATCTAAAAAAAAAAAAATTAAAAAAAAAAAAAGAACAAAATAAGCCCTAAGTTAGCAGAAAGAAGGAGGCAACAAAGATGACAGTAAAAATAAGTAAAATAGAGATTGGAAAAACAGTAGAAAAGATTGATGAAACTAGGACATGGTCTTTCAAAAGGAGAAACAACATTGGCAAACCTTCACCTAGACTTACCATGAAAAAGAGAGGACTTAAATAAATAAAACTTGAAATGAAAGAAGAGATAATACAACTGATATCACAGGTATACAGAGGATCATAAGAGACTACTATGAACAATTATACATCAACCAACTAGACAACCTAAAAGAAATGGATAAATTCCTAGAAGCATAAAATCTATGAAGTCGGAATCATGAACTAGAAACCCTGAATAGACCAATAATAAGAACGGAGATTTAATCAGTAATTCAAAACCTCTAACAAAGAAAAGCCCAGGACCAGATGTCTTTACAGGTTCTGTGAAATTGTTAAAGAAGAATTAACACTACTGTTAAACTCTTGCAAAAAATTGAATAGGAGGAAAACTCCCAAACTCATTTTATAAGACCAGAATTACCCTGATACCAAAGCCAGGTAAGGATACTATGAAAAAAACAACAACAAAAAACCACAGATCAATATCCCTGAAGAATATAGATGCAAAAATTCCCCACAAAATATTAACAAATTGAATTCAGTAGCACATTAAAAGAATCATACACCATGATCAAAGGGAAATTATACCAGGGATGCAAGGATGGCAACATATGCCAATCAATAAATGTGATACACCACATTGATAGAAAAGACAAAAATTCTATGATCATCTCTATAGATACTAAAAATGCATTTGACAAAATTCACCAATGTTTTATGATAAAAACTCAACAAATTGGGTATAGAAGTAATATATCTTGACATAATAAAGCCATATATGATGAATTTGCAACTAGCATCATATTCAACAGTGAAAAGTTAAAAACTTACTCTCCAAGATAAGGACCAAAACAAGTGTGCCCACTCCTTCCATTCCTATTCAACATAGTATTGAAAGTCCCAGCCAGAGTAATTAAGCAAGAAAAAGAAATAAAAGGCATAAAAATAAAAGGAAGAAGTAAAATTGGCTCTGTTTGGGGATGATGTTATATGTAAAAATTTTTTAAAGATTTCACCAAAAAACTGTTAGAACAAGTCAGCAAATTAAGTAGTTTTAGGATACAAAATGAACATGAAAAGATCAGTTGTATTTCTCTACACCAATGATGAACTACCTGAAAAAGAAATAAAACGATTTCATTTACAATAGCATCAAAAACAATAAAATACTTAGGAATAAGTTTAACCAAGGAAGTGAAAGATTTATACACCCAAAACTGGAAGACATAGAATTGATGTCCTGATGGAAGAAATTGAAAAAGACACAAACAAATGGAAAGATATATTCATGAATCAAAAGTGTTAATGTTAAAATGTCCATACTACCCAAAGCCGTACTACCCATTCAAGGCAATCATGATCAAAATTCAAATGACATTTTTCACAGAAATAGAAAAATCAGTCCTAAAATTTCTATGGAACCTTGAGTTGCCAAAGCAATCTTGAGAAAGAACAAAGCTGGAGTCGTCATGTTTTCTGACTTCAAATTATATTACAAAGCTATAGTAATTAAAACAGAATGGTGTTGGCATAAAAACAGGCATGTAGCTCAATAGAACAGTATAGAGAGCTCAGAAGTAAGTCCACTCATATATGGTCATTAAATTTATGACAAAAGAGCCAAGAATATACAATGGGAAAAGGACAATAAATGGTGTTGGGAAAACTGGACAGCCATATGCAAAAGAATGAAAATGCACCATTATCTTACACCATGCAAAAAAATGAACTCAAAAATAGATTAAAGACCTGAGTGTAAAACCCAAGATCATAAAACTCCTACAAGAAGATATAGGTGGTAAACTCCTGGGTATTTGTCTTGGCAGTGGTTTTTTGGATTTGACACCAAAAGCAAAGATCAACAAAGTAAGACCATATCAAACTAAAAAAACTTCTACAGAACAAAAGAAACAATCAACAAAATGGAAAGGCAACTGCGGAATGGGAGAAAATATTTGTAAACCATATATCTGGTAAGGGATTAATACCTAAAATGTATAAGGTACTCTTACAGCTTAATAGCAAAGGAACCCAAATAATCTGATTTAAAAATGGGCAGAAGACTTGAATAAACATTTCTCCAAAGAAGACAAACAAATGGCAAACAGGTACGTGAAAAGGTGCTCAACATCACTCATCATCAGGGAAATGCCAATCTAAACCACAAAGAGGTATCACCTCCCATCTGTTAGAACAGCTCTTATCAAAAAGACAAGAGTAACAAATGCTGGTGAGGATGCGAAGAAAAGATAACATTGTGCACTGTTGGTGGGAATGTAAATTGGCACAGCCACTATGGAGATTCCTCAAAAAATTAAAAATAGAACTATCATGTGATCCAGCAATTCCACTTCTGGGTATATATCCAAAGGAAATGAAAACAGGATATCAAAGAAATATCGATACTCCCATGTTCATTGCACCGTTATTCACAATAGCCAACACATGGAAACAACCTAAGTGTCCATTGATGGGTGAATGGATAAAGAAAATGTGATATTAAATACATAATAGAATATTATTCAGCCATGACAAGGAAATCCTGCTATTTGCAACAACATATATGGACCTTGACGGCATTATGCTAAGTGAAATACATTAGGGAAAGACAAATACCATATGATCTCACTTATATGTGGAATCTAAGACCATTGAACTCATAGAAACAGAGTAGAATAGTGGTTACCAGGGGCTGAAGGGTGGGAGAAATGGAGAGTTGCTGGTTGAAGGGTACCAACTTTTAGTTATAAGAGGAATAATTTCCAGGAAGCTAAGGTACAGCATGGTGACTATAATTAATGCTGTATTGTATACTTGAAAGTTAATTTGAGAGTAGAATTTTAATGTTCTCACTATAAAAACTACAAAATGGTAATCACGTGAGGTGGATAATGTGTTAACTAAATCTTAAACCTACAATGTTATATGTCAGTTATATCTCAATAAAGCTGTGGGGAAAAGATTTATTGCATTAAAGGTACGCAGTTTGGCCTGTGACTTAATGCTCAACATAGAGCGTTTTTCTCTTTTGATTTAGGGCAATGTCAAAATACCAAAACAGCAGGTCAGCTAATTCCATTCAATCCAACCCGTCGCTTGATGTATACGTCAAGTAGGCAGATGATTGACTGACTCTTGTTTTGCCTTTGTATGAAAGAGATAGTCTCTTTCTTACTCAAGCATGCCAAGAACTATTTATATGGGGGCAGTGGTTTTAATCAAGGGAAGGTCTCTCTTACCTTTGTTCTAACTATATAAAGAACAGTCATGAAGTCCCTACACATTCTGGTTAGCAGTTATCGCCCTTCTGTTCTCTGTGCAAATTGTAATCCTCCCTTATGATTTATGGATATCTGTTTTTATGTTGATGGCTGAAAGACATTATAGCAACCCCTGATAGCTGATTCTTAGGTCAACTGCAATGATCTCTTACTTGCTTTTCTGAGAAATAAGCTATTGGGTTAAGGATTAAGAACCAGTAGCTTGGAAAAAAAATGTTTTTCTTATTTACCTGCTCCGTGTTGGTGTGCTCTAGGTTCGTTCCAGTGGAAAGACATGAAAGCATTGCATATTAACTATGTGCAGGCCAGGCATCTGAGGATGGAACCAACAGCTGACCAGTTCATGGTGTATGTCACAGATGGGAAGCGACGCTCCTTGGAGATACCATTTTACATTATCATCAACCCCACAAATGATGAAGTTCCTGACTTTGTAGTGCAGAATATTACTGTAAGAAAGACAACAGAATTTTCAATTTCTTCTTTTTATCATTTTTTAATTTTTTAAATCATTTTATGATTTTATTTTCACCTAATTCATTTACATTGGTCCAGGTGCACTTAATCCATTAAGTTGATAGGGAATGGGGAGAACAGTAACCTATATTATAGAATGCAATTACTTGAAAAATATTATTCTAATAATGGTGGTAATGATTATAACTGCAAACATAGAGAATTGCATGGTTGCAATTATAGTTGCATAGATATAGGATGGAGTACTTGCTAGGTCATAGGTAGTATTTCAAGTCCTTTACATGTGCTCATGTAAAGGCTTACAAGGCTTTTAGGGTGATGATATTATTATTGCCTTTTAGTAACTGAAAAAATGAGGCACAGAGAGGTTAACTGAGCGGCCCAACATCACAGAGCTTGGAAATAGGTGGCACATAGGGAATGGTACATAGGGGATTTGCACCCAGGCAGTTTGATTCCATAGCATGCCCTCTTAACCTATGCTATAATGACAAGGACTCTTAATTCATATATATTAAGGCATCTTTTTATATAGTTTTTTAAAGATTTATTTATTTTGAGAGAGAGCACATGAGCAGGGGGCAGAGGGAGAGGCAGAGAGAGAATCGTCAGGCAGACTCCGAGCTGAGTACAGAGCCTGATGGGGGCTCGATTTCACTACCCCAAGATCATGACCTGAGCCAAAACCAAGAGTCGGACACTTAACCGACTGAGCCACCCAGGCGCTTCTTCATATAGCTGTTTATAAGGATAGATGAAATGAAAAAAATACAATTTGAATCATTCTTTTTATGTAGTTTCTAGAACTATTTTTATATGATAATGTTTGTTAGTTTTATTTAAAAATTCAGATAGATAGTTAAAATGGCCATAAATAGGCATGGGCGGAGCAAGATGGCGGAGGAGTAGGAGACCTGGATTTCGTCTCCTCTCAGGAATTCAGCTGGATAGGGATCAAACCATTCTGAACACCTACAAACTCAACAGGAGATCGAAGAAAAGAAGAGCAACAACTCTCTCATCAGAAAAGCGACCACTTTCTGGAAGGTAGGACGTGCGGAGAAGTGAATCCGAGGCGATATTCGGGAGGATAGACGGCGGGGGAGGGGCCTCCGTCGGCCGCTTCTGGCAACTGATAGAGCCGCGGAGCACAAAATCGGAACTTTTAAAAGTCAGCTCCGCCGAGGGACGTCACTCTGGTGGCTCAGCGGGGGGTGGAACCCTCCGGGACAGTGTGGTCTCAGGACCCTCGGGGTCACAGAAAGACCGGGGGTGCCTGAGGGCAGCAGAGCTCCCAGGTAACGCAGCAGGGAAGCCGGCTGCAGAGGCGGAGCCCAGGCGCGGGCTCTCAGCTGGGGTTGCCATTAACCGCGATCCGCGGCCCAGTCGGGCCCCTGCTCCTCCAGCAGGGACCCAACAAGCGGCCGATCCGGGGAGACTCACCTTCCTCCCCCGGGAGGAGCCGCGCGGGAGTGCACCGCAGGGATCTGCTGGGTTTGGAGACTCCAGACCGGGTCCGGTGCCAGAGATAGAAACGCGTGGTCACAGGCCGGTTGAGCACGGAGTGCAGCTGCAGACCGGGGAGACGGGAGTGACTGACGGCTTTTCTCTGGGGGCTCACTGAGGAGCGGGCCCGAGTTCTCGGCTCCTCCGGGGCGGAGATTGGGAGGCCGCCATTTTCACTCTCCGCCTCCAAAGCTGTACGGAAAGCTCGCAGGGAACAAAAGCCCCGGAGAGCAAACCCGAGCAGATTACTTAGCCGGGAGGGGGCAAGGGCGGGGCAATTCCGCCTCCGGCAGAGACATTTGGAAACCAGGGCAACAGGCCCCTCCCCAGAAGATCAGCGAGAACAGCCAGCCAAGACCAAGTTTACCGATCAATGAGAACAGCAGAACTCCAGCGCTAAGGGACTACTGCACATAGAATTCACGGCTTTTTTACCATGATTCCTTAGTCTTTTAAAGTTAATTTTTTTTTTAACTGTCTTTTTATTTCTTTTTGAATTTTTCTTTTTCCCTTTTTCAAACAACATCTTATCAATCCCTTTTTTTAAAAAAAAACATTTTTATTTTTCATTTTTAGAGTCATATTCTATCCCTTCATAGTAGTTACCCATATTTTTGGCTTATATATATAAGTTGTTCTCTCTTTAAAATTTTGAGATAGTTTCTTCTAACAGATTAAAATATACCCTAAATCTCTAGTATATGGTGTTCTCTATTCCCCTGCCTGATCACATCCTCTCCCTTTTTTTTTCTTTTTCTTTTTTCTTTTTTTAAATCCTCTTTCTTTTTTCAAACAACTTCTTATCAATTCCTTTTATAAAATTTTTTATAATTTCCATTTTTACAGTCATTTTCCATCCCTTCATCATATCAACCCTTATTTTTGTACATATATAAGTTTTTCTTTCTTTAAAATTTTGGGAGACACTTTCTTCTAAAAGACCAAAACACACCCCAAATCTAGTGTGTGGCACTGATCTATATACCATATAGATCATATTTGATCACATTCTGGTTTTTCTTTTGTTGTTGTTCTTTTGTTTTGTTTGTTGTTGTTTTTATCTTTTTCTTTTTTTTTCTTTTTTTTTCTTTTTTTTTTTTTTCTCTCTTTCCCCTTCTTATCCCACTGCTTCAGGTCTTTTCTGATTTGTTTAGAGTATATTTTCTGGGGACGTGGTTACTCTGCTAGCATTTTGTTCTCTCATTAATCTATTCTCCTCTGCACAAAATGACGAGACGGAAAAAATCACCTCAACAAAAAGAACAAGAGGCAGTACCGACTGCCAGGGACCTACTCAATACGGACATTAGTACGATGTCAGATCTAGAGTTCAGAATCATCACTTTAAAGATACTAGCTGGGCTTGAAAAAAATATGGAAGTTATTAGAGAAACTCTTTCTGGAGAAGTAAAAGAGCTAAAATCCAACCAAGTAGAAATCAAAAAGGCTATTAATGAGGTGCAATCAAAAATGGGGGCACTAACTGCTAGAATAAATGAGGCAGAAGAGAGAATCAGTAATATAGAAGATGAAATGCTGGAAAATAAAGAAGCTGAGAAAAAGAGAGATAAACAACTACTGGATCATGAGGGCAGAATTCGAGAGATAAGTGATACCATAAGACGAAACAACATTAGAATAATTGGGATCCCAGAAGAAGAAGAAAGAGAGAGGGGGGCAGAAGGTATAATGGAGCAAATTATAGCAGAGAACTTCCCTAATTTGGGGAAAGAAACAGGCATGAAAATCCAGGAAGCACAGAGAACCCCTCTCAAAATCAATAAAAATAGGTCAACTCCCCGACATCTAATAGTAAAACTTACAAGTCTCACAGACAAAGAGAAAATCCTGAAAGCAGCTCGGGAGAAGAGATATGTAACCTACAATGGTAGAAACATTAGATTGGCAACAGACCTATCCACAGAGACCTGGCAGGCCAGAAAGGACTGGCAGGATATATTCAGAGCACTAAATGAGAAAAATATGCAGCCAAGAATACTCTATCCAGCTAGGCTGTCATTGAAAATTGAAGGAGAGATAAAAAGTTTCCAGGACAAAAAAAAACTAAAGGAATTTGCAAACACAAAACCAGCCCTACAGGAAATCTTGAAAGGGGTCCTCTAAGCAAAGAGAGACCCTAAAAGCAACATAGACCAGAAAGGAACACAGACAATATATGGTAACAGTCACCTTACAGGCAATACAATGGCACTAAATTCCTATCTTTCAATAGTTACCTTGAATGTAAATGGGCTAAATGCCCCAATCAAAAGACACAGGCTAACAGACTGGATTAAAAAACAAGATCCATCGATATGCTGTCTGCAAGAGACTCATTTTAGACCCAAAGACACCCCCAGATTGAAAGTGAGGGGGTGGAAAACCATTTACCATGCTAATGGACACCAAAAGAAAGCTGGGGTGGCAATCCTTATATTAGACAAATTAGATTTTAAACCGAAGACTGTAATAAGAGATGAGGAAGGACACTATATCATACTTAAAGGATCTATCCAACAAGAAGATCTAACAATTGTAAATATCTATGCCCCTAACATGGGAGCAGCCAATTATATAAGGCAATTAATAACAAAAGCAAAGAAACACATCAACAACAATACAATAATAGTGGGGGACTTTAACATCCCCCTCACTGAAATGGACAGATCATCTAAGCAAAAGATCAACAAGGAAATAAAGACTTTAAATGACACACTGGACCAAATGGACTTCACAGACATATTCAGAACATTCCACCCCAAAGCAACGGAATACACATTCTTCTCTACTGCCCATGGAACATTCTCCAGAATCGACCACATCCTAGGTCATAAATCAGGTCTCAACCGGTACCAAAAGATTGGGATCATTCCCTGCCTATTTTCAGACCACAATGCTTTGAAACTAGAACTCAATCCCAAGAGGAAAGTCGGAAAGAACTCAAATACATGGAGGCTAAAGAGCATCCTACTGAAGAATGAATGGGTCAACCAGGAAATTAAAGAAGAATTAAAAAAATACATGGAAACTAATGAAAATGAAAACACAACTGTTCAAAATCTTTGGGATGCAGCAAAGGCAGTCCTAAGAGGAAAGTATATAGCAATACAAGCCTTTCTCAAGAAACAAGAAAGGTCTCAAGTACACAACCTAACCCTACACCTAAAGGAGCTGGAGAAAGAACAGCAAATAAAGCCTAAACCCAGCAGGAGAAGAGAAATCATAAAGATCAGAGCAGAAATCAATGAAATAGAAACTAAAAGAACAGTAGAACAGATCAACGAAACTAGGAGCTGGTTCTTTGAAAGAATTAACAAGATTGATAAACCCCTGGCCAGACTTATCAAAAAGAGAAGAGAAATGACCCAAATCAACAAAATCATGAATGAAAGAGGAGAGATCACAACCAACACCAAAGAAATACAAACAATTATAAGAACATATTATGAGCAACTCTATGCCAGCAAATTAGATAACCTGGAAGAGATGGATGCATTCCTAGAGATGTATCAACTACCAAAACTGAACCAGGATGAAATAGAAAACCTGAACAGACCTATAACCACTAAGGAAATTGAAGCAGTCATCAAAAATCTCCCAAAAAACAAAAGCCCAGGGCCAGATGGCTTCCCAGGGGAATTCTACCAAACATTTCAAGAAGAATTAATACCTATTCTTCTGAAACTGTTCCAAAAAATTGAAACGGAAGGAAAACTTCCAAACTCATTTTATGAGGCCAGCATTACCTTGATCCCCAAACCAGACAAAGACCCCATCCAAAAGGAGAATTACAGACCAATATCCCTGATGAACATGGATGCAAAAATTCTCACCAAAATACTAGCCAATAGGATCCAACAGTACATTAAAAGGATTATTCACCATGACCAAGTGGGATTTATCCCTGGGCTGCAAGGTTGGTTCAACATCCGCAAATCAATCAATGTGATACAGTACATTAACAAAGGAAAGAACAAGAATCATATGATCCTCTCGATAGATGCCGAAAAAGCTTTTGACAAAGTACAGCATCCTTTCTTGATCAAAACTCTTCAGAGTATAGGGATAGAGGGTACATACCTCAATATCATAAAAGCCATCTATGAAAAACCTACAGCAAATATTATTCTCAATGGGGAAAAACTGAGAGCTTTCCCCCTAAGGTCAGGAACGCGGCAGGGATGTCCACTATCACCACTGCTATTCAACATAGTATTGGAAGTCCTAGCCACAGCAATCAGACAACAAAAAGAAATCAAAGGCATCCAAATTGGCAAAGAAGAAGTCAAACTCTCACTCTTTGCAGATGATATGATACTTTATGTGGAAAACCCAAAAGACTCCACCCCAAAACTGCTAGAACTCATACAGGAATTCAGTAAAGTGGCAGGATATAAAATCAATGCACAGAAGTCAGTGGCATTCCTATACACCAACAACAAGACAGAAGAAAGAGAAATTAAGGAGTCAATCCCATTTACAATTGCACCCAAAACCATAAGATACCTAGGAATAAATCTAACCAAAGAGACAAAGGATCTGTACTCAGAAAACTATAAAATACTCATGAAAGAAATTGAGGAAGACACAAAGAAATGGAAAAACGTTCCATGCTCATGGATTGGAAGAACAAATATTGTGAAGATGTCAATGCTACCTAGAGCAATCTACACATTCAATGCAATCCCCATCAAAATACCATCCACTTTTTTCAAAGAAATGGAACAAATAATCCTAAAATTTGTATGGAACCAGAAAAGACCCCGCATAGCCAGAGGAATATTGAAAAAGAAAAGCAAAGCCGGTGGCATCACAATTCCGGACTTCAAGCTCTATTACAAAGCTGTCATCATCAAGACAGCATGGTACTGGCACAAAAACAGACACATCAATCAATGGAACAGAATAGAGAGCCCAGAAATGGACCCTCAACTCTATGGTCAACTAATCTTCGACAAAGCGGGAAAGAATGTCCAATGGAACAAAGACAGTCTCTTCAACAAATGGTGTTGGGAAAATTGGATAGACACATGCAGAAGAATGAAACTGGACCACTTCCTTACACCACACACAAAAATAGACTCCAAATGGTTGAAAGACCTCAATGTGAGACAGGAGTCCATCAAAATCCTAAAGGAGAACACAGGCAACAACCTCTTTGACCTCAGCCGAAGCAACTTCTTCCTAGAAACATCGCCAAAGGCAAGGGAAGCAAGGGCAAAAATGAACTCTTGGGACTTCATCAAGATAAGAAGCTTTTGCAAAGCAAAGGAAACAGTTAACAAAACCAAAAGACAACCGACAGAATGGGAGAAGATATTTGCAAATGACATATCAGATAAAGGGCTAGTATCCAAAATCTATAAAGAACTCATCAAACTCAACACCCAAAGAACAAAGAATCCAATTAAGAAATGGGCAGAAGACATGAACAGACATTTTTCCAAAGAAGACATCCAAATGGCCAACAGACACATGAAAAAGTGCTCAATATCGCTCGGCATCAGGGAAATCCAAATCAAAACCTCAATGAGATATCACCTCACACCAGTCAGAATGGCTAAAATTAACAAGTCAGGAAACGACAGATGTTGGCGGGGATGCGGAGAAAGGGGAACCCTCCTACACTGTTGGTGGGAATGCAAGCTGGTGCAGCCACTCTGGAAAACTGTATGGAGGTTCCTCAAAAAGTTGAAAATAGAGCTACCATATGATCCAGCAATTGCGCTACTGGGTATTTACCCCAAAGATACAAAAGTAGGGATCCGAAGGGCTACGTGCACCCCGATGTTTATAGCAGCCATGTCCACAATAGCCAAACTGTGGAAAGAGCCAAGATGTCCATCGACAGATGAATGGATAAAGAAGATGTGGTATATATATACAATGGAATATTATGCAGCCATCAAAAGGAATGAGATCTTGCCATTTGCAACGACGTGGATGGAACTGGAGGGTATTATGTTGAGTGAAATAAGTCAAACAGAGAAAGACATGTATCATATGATCTCACTGATATGAGGAATTCTTAATCGCAGGAAACAAACTGAGTGTTGTTGGAGTGGGGGGTGGGGTGGGAGGGATGGGGGGACTGGGTGATAGACACTGGGGAGTGTATGTGCTCTGGTAAGCGCTGTGAATTGTGCAAGACTGTTGAATCTCAGATCTGTACCTCTGAAACAAATAATGCAATATATGTTAAGAAAAAAAAAAAAAGAAGAAGAAGAAGAAGGTAGCGGGAGGGGAAGAATGAAGCGGGGGAAATCGGAGGGGTAGACGAACCATGAGAGACGATGGACTCTGAAAAACAAACAGGGTTCTAGAGGGGAGGGGGGTGGGAGGATGGGTTAGCCTGGTGGTGGGTATTTAGGAGGGCACATTCTGCATGGAGCACTGGGTGTTGTGCACAAACAATGAATCATGGAACACTTCATCTAAAACTAATGTTGTAATGTAAGGGGATTAACATAAGAATAAAAAAATTAAAAAAAAAAAAAAAAAAAAAAAGGATTCAATGGCAAAAAAAAAAAAAAAAAATGGCCATAAATATCTCTCCTCAGATAACACCTGTTGTCTTTAAAAACATAGTAATAAAAATATGTAGTTATATAAGTTAGAATATTGAGAAACATACACAATGAAATATAAAATATGACAGTCTCCCTCTTCAACAGCCTCTACCCATAGCCACTGCCCATGATTTTTTTTTAGTAATTCCTCAAAAATAATTTGTGCACATGCCAGTGATGTGTATGTTTGTATGTGTGTGTATATATATGTCATATATATGCAATTTTTCTGTATTTACTTATAAATCAGGGATCATATTACACCTCCTACTCTCCACTTCTTAAAAAAACCTAATTATGTATATTGGAAACCTTTTCACATCAGCATATAATCTTTTAAAACAATTCTATTTTTTATATATGATTATTTAATTCAGACATAGGTACAGCAAATCTTGATTAAATGGATGAGCACAGGCTTTGGAATTAAGAGGGACTTGGGTATTGCCATTTTCTGGTTCTAGGGTCTTGGATAAGTTATTTCTCTCTATACTTCTGTTTCGTTTCCTTATCTGCAAAATGTGTATCAGATCCTTAAGGTGTAACCATGATGATCAAGATGGTTAGGCACACACTAGTCCCTTAGTAAGTGGGTCCTATTCGTATTATTGTTATCTTTGCCATCTTTTTTCTGACCATTTACCAAAGCCAGTATTATCTGTTCTGAAGCCATTATCTAGCCTTATTTGTCACTGAAAATTATCAGATTCTAAAGGCAAAAATCTTTATTTGACTTGAATTGTCTATTGACTCTTAATGGTACATGAGAGTCACTTTGCGAAGAAATTTAAGAGCCAGCTCGTACCCTTCCCTTTCCCTGGATGCATGGGGGTGCTCTGGAGAGCACGTCAGTAATTACGAGAGAGAGGAAGAACTCTGCAGATGATTCCTTCTATACCTACCTCTGTTGTCTTATATCTACCTAGGGTTGGAGTTTCTGAAATAATTAGGCCGCCGGGAAATTGTCCCTTGCTCTTCTCTGAAAGTAATCATGCGTTTTACCTGTGCACTCCTTACAGAAGCTGTTGAAGAGTAACAGATACAGAGCCCCATGTGTTACGGGCAGAGCTGGCTTTAAGCTTCACGTGATTTTTAAAAATAGTCATACTTATTTTGCTTTCTTGTGGAAAAGTGCATTTATCTTGTAGACAGTCAAGCTTCCGTCAGGTTGGGCTGCAACTTGTAAAAAAAAAAAAATAGGAGCTTTTAGTTTAAGGTATTCTAATCCATTTCAAACTGCTCTACTAGTGAGTTTCTGCATTTTGTGTGTTTTGATCTAAACCTTTTATTTAGGATCTCAGTAAACAAAAGGTGCAAAAAAGAATCCCATTTTTTTCAATGACATGTTCCAGTCATGTTGTGAAGTAATTTACCATATTATAAATGAGAAAGGTTGCCATATAGTTAGTCCAGGAGTCCTAAGCTTTATGAAGAAGGGTAATTAGAATACATTTTAGGTTGTTTTATTAAAATTGTTGGAGAAAAAGGCAAGTTACCATCAAAGATGATTTCATAATTATATCATTGCACATTAAATGATGATGCCATCTTAGTCTTTAATAAGTAAGGCCAGATACAAGAAAACCAGCATCATTTTCACCCAAGGATCAGAATGGCAAGTGATTCTTCTTCACGCAAGTGCATAGACAGATGCTAGTGACAGGAAGCCTCTCTCAGTGAGAGGCTGAAGAGAAAGGGCATTTTCATAAATCTAAACCATATGTATCCTTCAAGGCTAACGTGCTCACTCTGCCATGAAGACCTCCTGGTCTCCTCCACCCTTTTGCACTTCCTGTTTATCCATATTTAGTAGCATTAGATAATTTTCTTCCTTGCTTTATAATTACTGATGGACAGGCCTTCATGGTTTCATCTGACTTTGATTCTTTAGAATATTCGTATTCCCCACAGCACGAGGCCCAGTGCATTGCAGATTACCAATAAGCATCTGTTCAGTGTATACACTCTGATTATTTAGGTCTTGCTTTGTTTCAAAAGAGGAAACAAATATTTCTTTGTTCTCTTTATTCTTGCTGTGAGAAAAAGATCAAGACAGCTAGTCAAGTTCTAAATGGCTAGATCCTACTTGAGATGAATAACAGTTCTCTTTGTGTTTAAAGGATTATGACACCCGAAGTGGGGGGTGGGGGTAGGAGGAGGTGGTTCAGGAAAATTTGAGGCATGAGGATTGGGGAGAGGTGAGGGATCCAGAATTAAAATAAACACTATTATGCATACAGAGACATCCTTCTCGATTGTTGTTGATTGCAACTGAAATACAGAAGGTTTTCCCGCAGTGACAAAAATTAGAAACATAAAATACCCCCAGTGCATATAGCAGACATTCATACCATTTCTAAAGCAGAAACATAAGAATTGTGAAAGCAGCATGGTTCAGGAGGTTAAAATAACAGGTTAGGATCTGAAGGTGAAGGGTCTACCCTTAGTTTTATAGTTGAACTCTCTGACTTCCAGAAAGCAAGCATTCTTTTGATTGCTTTTCCCCTGACCTTTGAATTATGGGGAAAAAAGTGTGTGTGTGTGTGTGTGTGTGTATCTTTTGTCCTTTAGGGAAATGAATAAACTGCTTTGAAATCTTCAGAGAAAACCTGAGAGAGATTAATAGATTTATTCTTTTCTTCTAAGCTCATGTTAAACCAACCATTTCTTTTTTTTTTTTTTTTAAAGATTTTATTTATTTATTAGACAGAGATAGCGAGAACAGGAACACAAGCAGGGGGAGTGGAAGAGAGAGAAGCAGGCCTCCCACCAAGCAGGGAGCCCGATGCGGGGCTTGATCCCAGGACCCTGGGATCATGACCTGAACTGAAGGCAGATGCTTAATGACTGAGCCACCCAGGCGCCCCAAACCAGCCATTTCTTTTAAGGACTCATTACACACACATTTCATAGAAAATTTGCAATAGGATATCTTAAAATTATTTCTTTTGAGCCATTTGCTAAAAGACAAATTTTATTTCGACACAGCTGACTTTCTGACTTGTTTTCGCTTAGGTGTGTGAGGGTCAGATGAAAGAACTGGATTCCTCCATCATCAAAGCTGCTGATCTAGATGTTCCCAAGGACCCTTTGCTGTTCAGCATCACTCATAAACCACGCCATGGCCTCCTCATCAATGGGGTGCTTAGCAAAGACTTTCCTCAAAATAAGCAGCCTGTCAACCCTGGCCAGAAGCATGAACTTGTTCAGAACTTTTCCTTGGAACTTCTCAAGAATGGTAGATCATGTTCCACTTCTATTCATTTATTGTTGACGATTTAATAATTTAGCCCAGAAAAGATAATAATAAGCCTCAGATACAGGAAGTGAAGAAATGGCATTCAACTACTTTATTCATTTATCCCTCAAGGGTTTTCTTTGAGCTCTGGATTAATGTAGGGCATGGAGCCTCAGTTACAGATAGTGGGTAGTTAAAAAGGAATTAATATGTTTTCTTTCACTTTGGGAGCATCACTAAAAATGATATTTGTGGGGTGCCTGGGTGGCTCAGTTGGTTAAGTGTCTGACTCTTGATTTTGGCTCAGGTCATGATCTCATGGTTGTGGGATCGAGCCCTGTGTTGGGCTCTGCACTTAGCAGGGAGTCTGCTTGACATTCTCTCTCTCTTCTCCCTCTACACCTCCCCCTGCTCATGCTCTCTCTCTCTCAAATAAATAAATCAATCTTTAAAGAAAATGATACTTGTGATTTTGGGTATTTTAGCTTCAACTTTTTCATGTCATAATAAAAAATTCCTTTTTAAAACTACTGAGATCATGGATCTAACTTTGAAGAGATTTGTCGGCCAAAATTTCTATGTTTGAAAGGAATATAGAACCACATATAATAACTCATTATTCTCTGTGGAGATAATTTGTTCTTTAAGGAAATGACACACTGGAAGAGCAGCCTGAATTATATTTTAATTACTCTTTTAAAAAAATCAATTTTTATCCCATTTTCCAAATATAAACATACTTTCAAATATTGGGGAAAGGGTGGTTCTAGAATCACTGCCTACTCTCACTCTCTTTCCTGCCTTCATATATTGTTTCCCCAACCTGAGCCCCGTTTGCTGGGTCAGCCTACACCGTGCCTTCAGAACCAGGTAACCTCTGACCTCCCTGAGGAGCCTCCCCAACCCCCACCCACCCACCAGGCACTCCAGACCTTCCCTTTCCTGTCTTGGCTCCATCCAGCATGGGTTTAGCACCTTTCTCTGTCTACATTTTCCCCATTCCCCAACCAGGGTAAGCGCTCTGTCCCATAGTTTATTTTGCAATAGTTGCGCCGCATCGTGTCACGTTGGAGTTTGAAAAGTTAATTCATGTATTTCTCAGTTTTTATCAGTTGCCAAGAAACAAACTCTGGGACTTAAGTGATGATATTACCAAATCAATAACCATGTGTATCAAATAATACAATATGTTGTTACAGTGTTTTTCTTTTCAAATTTAAGACAAAGGAAAAGGAATAATAATTCAAATTTTAGTCTCAAGAAAGTCTGTTTTTTTAATTTGGTTAAATATTTTTATTATATTATTAGGTTAAATAAGCATGCATATTGTGTGAAGTTTGCACTATACAATGATTTTGAAGAAAAAATAAATGGTTTACATAAATTAATACTTTGGTCAATGACTTGGTGACATTCTCAGAGATTAGATTTTCAACTTTGTTTTTGACTCATTTATGGCTACATTTTTAAAAAACTTTAGTATATTCTCACATACATCCCCCCACCCCAAACATACAGGACTTATAAAACTGCAACCACATTATATAATCTTTTTTTTTCCTTATCAACTATAAGAAACTTCTTACTTTTTAGGTGCTGATTGAACACATGGTTTGCAATAATTCCAGCTTTTCATTGCATGGACATACTGCACTGTAATTTTATACAACCGTCTTCTGTTTTTAAATATGCAGATAGCTTTTCATTTCTTGATATTACACATAAACATATTTTACGTATATTTTTGTAACATAAATCTTAGTCCACATCTCTTAGAATTTTTTTGGCATAAATTTTTATAATGAAATTACTTAGTAAAAAAGGTGAGTGTTTATAATACTTTTAGGGAAAAATTGCCATTCCATGATATGCATGAGCATGCCTATTTTCCTAGTCAAGAATGGATATTTTTTAAAACTCTTGTGTATTTGCTAGTCAATAGCAGTCTCTCATTGTTATCTTAATTTGAAATTCTTAAATTATGAGTAAGATTTACCATACTTTCGTGACCATCTATGTTTCACCTTTTGTAAATTGCTTGATCATGTCTCTTGCTCATTTTTCCATTGATTTATATTAACTTATAAGAGATCATTAAATACTGATGCTTCACATTTTGGTCACATATATTACAGGTAAGTTTTTCTCTGTTCTATTTGCCTTTTAATTCATGTTCTTAAGTACAGAAATCACAAATTATAAGTGGCAAAATTTATCATTATTTTTCTTTACATTTTTTTCTTTTGTTTTTGTATTAGGAAGATGTTCTACATTCAGAAATAAAATATTTACTTGTATTTTCTTCCAATCTTTTAAAAGAGCTTTATTGAGATATAATTCCCATGCCATAATATCCACCCCTTTAAAGCCTCCCATTCAGAGGTTTTTAGTACATCCATCATCATGATCAATTTTAGAACACTTTCATTATCCCCGAAACGAAATACCATACTCATTAGCAGTCATTCTTATCTTTCTTCCTCAACCCTTGGCAACCAGTAACGTATTTTTTGTCTTTATAGATTTGTCTATTCTGACATTTCAGAATCATATAAATAGAATATATGACCTTTTGTAACTAGTCTCTTTTATTTAACATAATGTTTTCAAGATTCATCCATATTGTAGCATGAGTCAGTACTATGCCATTCCTTGTTATTGCCAAATAATATTCCATTGTATGGACATATCACATTTATTTAATCTGCTCATCAGTTGATGGATATTTGGGTCACTTCCACTTTTTTTTTTTTTAAGATTGTATTTATTTGTCAGAGAGAGAGAGGAGGGAGCCCAAGCAGAGGGAATGGCAGGCAGAGGGAGAAGCAGACTCCCAGGTGAGCAGGGAACCCGATGCAGGACTTGATCCCAGGACACTGGGATCATGATCTGAGCCGAAGGCAGATGCTTAGCCAACTGAGCCACCCAGGTGTCCTGTCACTTCCACTTTTGACTGTGAACATTCATGTATACGTTTTTGTATGGATATACACTTTCACTTCTCTTGGGTGTGTATCTAGGAGTGGAATTGCTGGGTCATATGATAACTCTATGTTTAACATTTTGAGGAATTGCCAAACTGTTTTCCAAAGTAATGATATCAGTTTACATTCCTACCAGTAATGTATGAGAGTTCCAATGTCTATGCATCCTCACCAACGTTTGTTACTGCCTATTTTTTTATGATAGCCATCCTAGTGGGTGTGAAATAATATCTCATTGTGATTTTGATTTCATTTCCCTAATAGCTAATAGTGTTGAGCACCTTTTAATGAGTTCATTGGTTATTTGTTTATGTTCTTACATGGAAAGAGAACATATTGTCTATGTTCTTTGGAAAAATGTCTACTCAAATCTTTTGCCAATTTTGTAATTGGATTGTTTTTTATCATTGAGTTGTAAGAGTTCTTAGTGTATTTGGAATACTAGACCCTCCCTTATCAGGTATCTGATTTGTAAATATTTTCTCCAGTTCTGTGGACTGTTGTTTTGCTTCCTTGATAGTATCATTTGCAGCCCCCAATTTTTAATTTTGATGAGATCTAAATTATCTGCCTTTTTAAATTTTGTTTTGTTGTGGTCACTTGTGCTTTTGGTGTCTTATCCAGAAACCATTGCCTAACTCAAAGTCACAAAGATTTACTCATGTTTTCTTCTAACAATTTTTCTAGTTCAGCTCTCACATTGAGGTCTATCATCCATTTTGAGTTAATTTTTGTATGTAGTGTGAGGTAGGGATCCAACTTCATTCTGTTGCCTATGGTTTTTGAGTTATCCCAGCACTACTTATTGAAAAGACCACTCTTTCCCCATTGAACAGTTTTTGTGCTCTTGATGAGAATCAGTTGCTTGTAAATGTATGGGGTCATTTCCGGACTCTCTTCTATTAGATTAATCTACATGTCTATTCTATGCCAGTCCACACTGTCTTGATTACTGTAGTTTTGTAGTAAGTTTTGAAAATGAGAAATGTGAGTCTCCAACTTTGTTCTTTTTCAAGATTGTTTTGGCTATTCTGAGTCTCTTGCATTTTCATATGAATGCTATGTAGGTTTTTGAAAAGTAGTTTTATATTTAAGTTTTTCTTCATCTAGAATTTATTTTAGTTACTGGCTTGAGGTAGGTATCTAACTATAATTTTCTCCAAGTAATGAACCACTGTTCTCATATAGTTTATTAGGTAATATATGCTTTCCTCACTGATTTCTAAAAAAAAAATCCTTATCAAGTACTTAAGTGTTTAAATAGGAATTTTTAACAAATTAAGAGGGCAGTCTTACTTCATAAAACAGTTTAATTTCACCCTATTGCACTGATTAATGAACTCTTGCTGATACCAATACCTTGGAAATTAAAAAAGATTATGTGTGTTTTGAAATGGCTTAATCATAAGAAAGATTTACTTTCTCTCTCTTTTTCCCCCCCTTCTTCCAGGACTGAAGTTGATGTATGTGCATGATGACTCAGAGAGCCTTGCTGATGACTTTACAGTCCAGTTGTCAGATGGGAAACATAAGATATTAAGAACAATTTCAGTGGAGATCACCCCAGTTAATGATGAGAAACCAATGCTGAGCAAGTAAGCTCCCTGGAAAGATTCCCTTTCAGATGTTCTAGAAAATTCTGAGATCTGGAAGACTAGGTACAAATGTCATGTCTGTCTTCCAGGGAGAAACAAGTCTCTGACAGCTCCTGTCTATCACAACTTGTCCCACCTACTCAGACACCTAGAACTTCTATTGCAAATGTTAGATAATGTAACATCTCCCTAACAGTTCTTAAATTCACCCTTTAATTTTTTTATTTTCCTCTAAAAGTTCTAGTTAGTTGTAAATAATTAAGAAAGACTGAACCTACTGTATGGAATGAACAGTGTACTGGGTATTTAAATACCTGTGTACACACCCACCAAAGAGCAGTAGATGTATAGACTTAACTAAAGTGTGATAATATTAACAGCAGACAGTCCTCTCTGTGGGTTTGACCAAACTTTTAACCAAGAGTGGCTGAGGGAAACGTACAAATTCCATTGCTTTCATCGTCTGGTTATTTCATGATCCACCAGTCCTCTATGTTCCATTGGGATCAATACTCCCTTGCCACCTGATATCAAAGTGATCACTTAAATGATCATTTAAAAATTCTGAGGTAATTAATTGCAGACCATCTTGGTATCTCCCTCTGTAGTTGATCAGTTCGATCATAGGGTACAGAGGTCTTTATCAGTTCCATTTCTGTAGCTCCAACCATTGCTCGCATTACTGACCACCATACACAACTGTATAAGGGTAAAGCTTGAGGATGCCCAGCTGTCTGGTGCTGGGCACAGAGAAGTGTCTGTTTCTTCTGATGATAGTTTTTTGGAAGGTTGCATCTCAGACATCAGTTCCACTAAAAGTCTGCAGCCGGACTTTCTGTTTTCTATGATCTAGCTGGACTGTTGGACTGGGATGACCTTGATTTATAAAGATGAAAATAGGAAGGGTATTGTGGCATGATGAAACCTCTTTCTGATGGCCTCACTGTATCTAAGAGGAAGGGAGGTGCAGACGGGTGTTATATTAAGTGCTTACTCTGTGACAGACGCTGTATTGGCTCTTCTAACAGACATTTCTTTAAATCCTCACCACAATTATGGGAAGTAGGTATTATTATCCTTGCTGAGAAAACTGAGACCGGACAGGTCAAATAACGGGGCACTCACTCAACACTGACTTCCTATTCTGTGCTGCGTTCTTGCTAGTAAACTGGCTGGCATAGTTTCATCGGCAGAATCACCGAATCTCCTTCAGCTCTACTTCCAAATCCCTCCTCTTTCTTTCTTTTCTTTTTTGCCCCTCTCTCCTGTGGAGCGGAAGTTGTATTCCCTCTTCTTTCACTTTCACGTGTGTCCTCTCGCTTCCTCCCAGGATGTGCTCCATGACTTTCTTCTCTTGCATCTCCAGCCTCTCCCTTCTTATTCCTTCTGCTAACAAGACACAGGGATATAATTAGTGGTGAAGAGAGCCGATTCTGGAGCCAGATTGCCTTGGTTCAGCCACTAACCAGTTGTGTGGCCTCGAACATGTCACTTCACCTCTTTGTCAACCTCTTTGTAAGTGGGGATAGTAACAGTATCCTCTTCATAGGGTGGTTGCAAAGATTAAATGAATTAAAATACATAAAAGTGCTTGAAAGACTGGCTAGTACACAGGAAGTGCTTCTAAGTGCTACTTATTATCATTATTAGCAGCTATTCTCACCCTAAAGCCACAAAGATGACCCAGTTCCTCATTTATTTCAGTGCCAAACTATTTGGAGGAATAGCTTGCTCTTTGTCCATTTCTGCCCAACCTCCCCCTCTTTATTAAAGCTGCTCCCTTAAAATTTACCCTTGGCCTTCCTACTGAATTGAACGGCTCGTCTGTCCTTGCTGGACCTTGTTAGAGCCTTTGACTCCATTTCTTTGCTACTCCTTTTAGATGCTGTAGTAGATGCTTTCGGGTCTCTGGGTCGTGCTCCCTCAGTCCCCCCCGTGACTGTAGTTGCTGTTGTCCTGGAACACACCAGGCTCACTGTCAGGGTCACATTACCAGTGCCTCGATGCATCGCTGAGCTTGTCCTGTGCCTCAGGGCTTTCTGTGAAGCTCATTTGGCCCGAGTGCAGACACAGCAGAAAACACTGACGGTAGCTCTCAACCTGTAGGAGCTAGTGCATAAATAAATGTCCCACACTCCCATCCTTCAGAAACACAATTTTAAAAAAATATTTTATTTTATTTATTTTATTTATTTGAGAGAGAGCGCGAGCACGGGCAGGGAGGAGAGGGAGAAGCAGGCTCCATCCCAGGACCCCGGGATCATGACCTGAGCTGAAGGCAGACACTTAACTGACTGAGCCACCCAGGTGCCCCAGAAGCACAATTTGAAGCATATTCTTTATGATTCTTCAAAGGATTCCCAGCGGCACTGAGCCCCATAGTCGTAAAAACACCTTTTGTTGCCTTATTCCTCCTTCCCTGTCTTGCTCCTCACTTCTCTATCTTGCTTCCTGGGATCATTTCGCAAATAAATGACCTGCACCACAGTCCATGTCCCGTGGTCCCTTTCAGGGTAACTCAGACTATGACATACTTTCTTCTCCTTTGGCCCCTCTCATATCTAAATCTGACACTTTTCTTCCTACCAAACTCCTTATCTTCTTCTTACAGTAGCCTCCTTCCTGTTTTGATTAATCTGTTTCTATTAATGGCACCATTCATCTCCAGAATCAACCAGTCAACTGCTTTGTTGGCCTTCTAGAGTAATGGGATTCATATTCTCTAGGAAAGAGGTGGGCAAAAATCACCTCCTCCCGCCAGGGGAGATGTCAGTCCTGCAGAGGCAAGAAAGTCACCAAGTAAAAGAGGTTAGAACTGAGGTGTCTGGGCTTTCGCTTGTCAGCAGGAACGTGGAAGGCTATTGGAATGCCAGTTGATGCTACTGAAATGTCCTTTATCTGTATCCTGAGGAAACTTCACCAGTTTTCATCAGAAACCAAACTGTCAAGTTGGACAGCGTTTGGCCATGTGTGGTAACCAAAACCGAAAGCTAGAAACAGAGGTGGAAAGAAATCCCTTCCTCACTTTGGTGAGACCAGGGAAAATGGCTATATTGGCTGGGAGAGGAATAGCACGAGAGGGGACTTGCAAAGCCACAATAGCAATATTTATGGTAGAAACAGCAGTTGCTCATCCCAGCCCCATCTTCAGGATGCCAGGGGCTAACCTGGCAGCTGTAGTATTTGGAAAAGATCAGTCGCTGTGAAGAGAACACTCACTACCTGGAACGTTACCAGGGAAAGGGAGGGTAATGTAGAGGGCCATGGATTGCCTAAGTATCACCAAACTCATAATGGTGCTTCATAAAGGCTACCAGAACCCCGGTGGCTAAGCCATTTAATCTTTAAGTAAGTTTTTATCTGTAAAATTTGAATGATAATATCTTGCTTACTTATGTCACGGATCTGTTGTAGCCAGTGAAATATTGGAAATAAAATCATTCTGTTAAATAAATTACAACATAAAATGGTGTAGTTCAATGCACAGAAACAATCAGAAGTACTTAGTTACTTCACACCACATTCATTGTTGCTGACTGATAGTCTTTTAGGACTTTCATGTGTAAAGCGAAATGAGAGCCTGTTTCACGAGTCTGACTCTGCATTTGCAGTACTTTGCATAGGGAATAGCATTTCCTAATTGTTGAAGATTGGGAAATATAATGGTCGTTGTGAATGATCCCTGCAAAAGCAATGCCTTCTATTTTCCTATCAACTTAGACATCTTCCTTTTTACAGGAAGGCTGAAATGACAGTGAAAATGGGCGAAACTCGTATTATTTCTAGTGCCGTTCTTTCAGCCATAGATGAAGACTCACCCAGGGAGAGGATTTACTATTTGTTTGAAAGGCTTCCCCAAAATGGGCAGCTTCAACTCAAGGTTAGTGGCCTTTTTACTTTTATTTTTCAAAACTAATGTAGCAGGTATAAATTTTCTTAGTACGCAGATTTCTATAACTGGGTTTATTCTCCAATAGCCACATTTTGCCCAGAGGTAGAAAATTTAATTTTCTTAGTTTGGGGTGAACTCACACCATGCTACATTTTCTTACTCAACTCAGGGTAAATTCAATCAGTATTAAGGTTCTTCATTGTTCCCTCTTCCCCGGAATCGAACCTAAATTTCGGGAGAGGGGGTGATGGGGGTAAATCAAGTTGTCTAATTGCTGATGAGAACCAGGCATCCTTTGAGATATCTTAATTCCCCACAGATTTAAAAAAATTTTCAAAGAGACTCTGTAGAGCACTTGTTGTGGATATTAACAACCTGATTCTAAAGTTTGTGAGGAGAGGCAAAAGGCACAAAATAGTGAACAAAAAGGAGAATAGAGTTAAAGGAACAGGACTGCCTGGCTTTAGGACTCACTATAAAGCTGCATTAATTCAGGTAGTGTGGTTCTGATGAAAGAACAGACGAATAGATCAATGGAATAGAATAGAGAGCCCGGAAGTAGACCCTCACAAAAATACAGTCAACAGATCTTTGGCAAAAATACAGTGGAGAAAAGACAGTCTTTTCACAAATGGTGCTCACCAGTCTGATTCAGACTGTGTGGTTGATGCCCAAGGAGTAGCCCAACACACAGGACAGATCAGTCATTTGAAAAGGTCCCATGAGTAATCCATCAAAATGTTTGTTTGAATGATGGATGAAGGCTAGCAACAACCACCACCAACCATCCCCAATGTGATTATTTGACTGAATGCTTAACTTTTAATATAATGTCAACACAGTCCTAGAAGAGCAGCAAGGATTCATTCTGCGTGGAACAGCTTGATTATCTTAGATCGTAGGCACCATAGAGAATCAGAGTGAAGAGCAATCACTGATTTAAATTGAGGTACAGCTGTGTCCTTATTTCATTTCAAAGAGTAATGAAGCAGAAATGCAGTGAGAGCTCACACATTTGGGTAGCATGGGAAGCGAAGTATTTTGGGTATGTGAAAATCCAGATGGGTCCAGGTTCCCAGTATGGCGCCACGTAGTTCTCTCCCAGCTCCCTTGGGCTTGGCCAAGCCTCTCTGAGACCAGAGACCAGGACTCTAGGACTCCTGGACTTTCTCAAGCGTTCTTATGTTCTTGTTGACCTTCCTTAGTTTGCCCCACCTTGAATCTGACTCTTATTTTTTTCCTCTTTGGGGCTTGTAAATGATTTTGTCAAGTTGGCGCCGGCATTTGGGAGTGCAAATGGGGAATTGCATGGAGATGAGAGACAGGAAAAGCTATCTTCTTCTGTATTTACTTTTCAGGAAGATTGCAAAAGAAAAAAGTTAAATAGAATTGCAGGCTGTCCAGTTTAAAACCCAAAAGAGACCGTTTTAAAAATAAATCTGCAAATAGATCTTAGGATGGAAACACATAATGACCTTAAATATTACAACATAACTAACTTTTACCCAGTGAGCACTGGGACAGAACATACCTCCGTACAAACATCAGATGAGCAGAAATATTAAAGAGGAGGAAACTTTATCAAATAGGACGTGAAGAAAAGTGGTAACACAATGAGGAGAGGAGAGGGCGAAGCCTTTTTGCCAGGAACTGGGAGTCTGTGGAATGATGTGTCAGAGGAAAGAAAAAAACAAAAAACAAAAAACAAACCAAGGATTTAAATTTCTATTTTAATGTGTCTTAAACCAAACAAGGAAAAGTACAAGATAATATTGTACAGTAAGTTTGTAAGATGACATTTTTCTTGAATTATGTCAAGTGACTTTCATGAGCTGTTCTTAGGGAAAGTTATGTATCTTCAGAGAATAACAAGAAAATGATTATAAATCAGATACAGATTTATTATGTTTCGAATACTCTCAGTTGTCAGTTCCCCCTATCATAAGAACCTCTTTTAATTGAGAATACCACAATTTCTGTGCTGAGTTTGGTACAGAATATATGCTTGACTGATGTTAGCTTGTTTTTAGAAGATTCTGATAAAAAATAAAATATGATATTTGCAGTTACATTTTTTGGCTGACTCAAGATATAAACAGAGGGAATGATTTGGGATCTTGATAATTTTCTTTAGGCTTCAGTAAAGGCTGCAAAATGTGCTGGGAGTAAATATATTCGTTCTGTTTGTTTTGTCTATTTCAGATAAGCCCAGTGATAAACCAGTTTTAAAAAATAAGTTTGATTAATTGTATAATGATAGGAACTAAAAAAAAGGAACCCTCAAGTGAAACATTTAATTTTTAAAGAATCAATTTCAGGAGCTCGATTACCCACCTGCTCTCATTAATTGGAATATTTAATCAGCTATGATTGCTCATGATAAATTCCTTGGAAGTAGCAGCGCTGTTGAACTGCCACATGACTATCAAAAATCTTTTGGTTGGAGGTAGTTTTTTCCCAAGGTCTTACTTTGTTTTAATGTATTTCTTTGAAAGGAAAAAAATAAGGTGAAATGGCAAAAAAAAATTGCATCTGGAGTTTCGCTGAAATATCATTTCTATTGGAGGCTTACAGGGGGTATGGAAAATGTCCACTAACATGGCTGGGAAAGAAAAAACACGGGCGGCTGACTAACTCTGGCACCTTTCAGATAGGGAGGAACTGGATCCCTCTCTACCCTGGCATGAAATGCACTCAGGAGGAAGTGGATCTGAACTTGCTCAGATACACACATACCGGGGCGATGGATTCCCAGGACCAAGACAGCTTCACCTTCTACCTCTGGGATGGTGACAACAGATCACCAGCATTTGACTGTCACATCACCATCAAGGATATGGGAAAAGGTAAAAGCATCTCTCTCAAGGTTTTTTGGGACCAAGTTTTATAACCAGAAGGGAGCTGATGTAAGCACTCAAAGGTTTTCAACTAATTCCCTTCCTCCCTCCTTCCCTCCCTCCCTCCCTCGCTCGCTTCCTTCCTCCCTTCCTCCCTTCTTCCCTTCCTCCCTTTCTTCCATCCATCCATCCATCCATCCTTTCTTCCCCCACTCTTGTTCTCCCTACCTCCCTCTCTTTTTGACTTTCTTTCTTCCATCCTTTGTATCTGAAATTCCATCATTTATGATTTGCTTCCCTGACTCCTCACCTGCTCTGCCAGGCAGCTATGAGATTCATGAGAGTAGCCCATCTATTTGTTGTTTTTAGAATTTCAGAAGGCCTATTGGAAATCCAGCCTTGCCCACAACATGGCAGCACAGGCTGCTTTAAGAGTCAGGGTTTTCTGCTATAAGTAACATTTTACCAAATCAATGTGATAACTCTAATTTTATTTTCAGGAAGAGAGTTGTTACTTGAAAACAAAGTTTCAGGGGCGCCTGGGTGGCTCAGTTGGTTAAGCGACTGCCTTCGGCTCAGGTCATGATCCTGGAGTCCCTGGATCGAGTCCCGCATCGGGCTCCCTGCTCAGCGGGGAGTCTGCTTCTCCCTCTGACCCTCCCGACCCTCCCCCCTCTCATGCTCTCTCTCTCTCAGTCTCTCTCTCTCAAATAAATAAATAAAATCTTAAAAAAAAAAGAAAATGAAGTTTTAGAGGAAAAGCACTTCCAATATAATAATAAAAAGAAATATACATTTTAAAATTTAAAAATCACAAAAAGGAACTTTGTCACTGAAAAGGTTAGATTGTTGCTCTTTTCACTGTGAAAGTGCTAATACCAACTCTTCTGGGGACAAGGGAGAACATGATGAGATACAAAGCTGCTCTTGAATTAAGCAGACCCATTGGTATAATAGGACTCAGCAGCATATAAATGGTAGAAGGAGGGGGGTGAAAAAAAATACTGGGAGGGAAGCTCAACAAGGCAAAGTGTAAGCCCTTGATACCCATCTGTCACTACCTCATAATGTTGCTTAGAGTTTATGTGAAGAAGGTACGTTCATTTCTTGTTCATCTGTATCATCCCAGAATCTCTATATTCCTAGGACCAAGCATATTCTTGGATCTTCAGTGCATTCTTGATTGACAGAATTACAATTATCCTGAATCTTTCTCTTTTTAGTTTCAGTCAGCTTGATCGATTTTGAGATGTTTATTTGGGGTTCTAAAATAATGTATTTTATTTGCTTGTTTCCTGATTGTAAAATATGCTCCTTGAAGATGGCCAATAAGGGACCCTCAGAGAAGCTAGATATTATTGTACGCATTTCTTTCATTCCACGAAAGGAAGGCTACTATGGTCATCATCAATACATGTCCAGGCAAAACGTAATGCAAAATGTAATGTAATGTATCGTGCAGACAGCTAATATATTAGGACAGACTGCCCTTGGCTACTAAGCACGATGCATTCACTGGGGTGAAGGAGAGTTCTGTTCTGTGCAGCCATCTGGGGATTTTTTCCAACTAGAAGATCCTTCATCTCTGAAGGCCTTGGAGTCTCTCCAGAAATGAAAGTGAAACGTGGAGGAAAATGAGAGGATGCCTGGCCTGGGCTTGGAGGCCCCCGTCTTATGCACCTTCCAGTGGCTGAATCATAGTCACATGCCCCATTAAGGGAGGCTGGATAGTGGAAAGTCTAGCGGTGTGCCCAGGAAGAAAGGAAAACGAGGCTGGCGAGCGCCTGGCCAGTCTCTGCCACAAGTGACGTGGGATTCTCTTCTGAAAGGATTTGTGAATGCTTACATCAAACAGATTTATTAACCTCCTAGTATTTTCAGAAGTTCCAAATTCCTTCCCTTTGCTTCTTTTTACATTGTTGTGTGTTTTATATCTATACGGTGTTGTATTTTTAAAAAACTTAGTGTGAATTTTCTCAGGTCATAGCATAACTTGATGACTGTCATTGTTCATCTCCGAATAAAACTACCCTGAATACTTAGACTAAGCCATAACCCTAATATTGAGCATTTGGGTTATCTCCATTTGAGAGCGATTATAAATAACATCTGGCCTTCCAATTGTTCCGTGTCTTGTGATGTGCACACTGGCAAAAATAATGTGGAGATCTTTGAGAGAAGCTTAAAGGGACATCATCTGCGGTTGACCTTGAACCATACTCTGCTGTCCCTGTGCTGAAAAACTGCATCGAGGGAAAGCCCAGATGCTTTTCCTCCTCTCAGATCCATCTTCTGCTCCTGGTGAACCATTCTGTGGGTGATTTTTGTGTCCCCAGCTTTGTTCATTCTTCTTACTCCCTTGATGTATTCATCTGGACTCCCAGGAGGCAAGCCCCATCTGGGGCCCAGGTTTTGATTTAAAGTTAGGATGCTCTTTGATTCTCCATTGCACCTAAGTTGGATAGCATTTTGAGTTAAAAGCACCAATAATCTACCAAAAAGACCAATTTAATCATCTGAGACAGTTTCTCAGTCTTAGCACTATTGACACTTTGGGATAGATGATAATTTGTTGTAATGGACTTTCTTACACATTATTGGACGTTTAGAAGCATCTCTGGCCTCTACTGATTAGAAGACTATAGGAACCCCCAGCTATGACCACCGAAAATGTCTACAGACATTGCCAAATGTCCCCTGGGGGCCAAAGTTGCCACTCATTGAGAACCACTGGCCTAGTTGTACCTCCTTGATATTTTATTTTTTTGTTTCCTCATGGGACTGAATGTCTTTTCAAATTTTATTGACAATTTGTATTTTTAAATTTAGGAATGTCTTGGCATTTACTTCACACATATTTCCTCTTGGATATTCATTCTTTTAGTATTGATATTTAAGAGCTCTGATACATTACAGAGAAGCAACAAAATAATCTAGTGTTCAAATTTGTGCTCTTGAGTCAGATGGCTAGAATACAAATTCTAGCTCCATCTTTTATTATTTTTCTAAGATTATTTATTTATTTATTTGACAGAGAGAGAGGGAGGGAGAGAGGGCGAGCACAAGTAGGGCAAGGGGCAGAGGGAGAGGGAGAAGCAAGCACCCCTCTGAGCAGGGAGCCTGATGCAGGGCTCGACCCCAGGACTCCAGGATCATGACCTGAGCCAAAGGCAGATGCTTAACTGACTGAGCCACCCAGGCACCCCTAGCTCCACCTTTTATTAATTGTATCATGATTAACAAGTTAGTTAGCATTTTTCTGTATCTTAGTTTCTGCATTTATAACCTGGGAAATATTATAATACCCTACCTCACAGTTGGTGTGAAGTGAAACAACCTTACCCCTGTGTCTGGCACAAAGTAGCAGCTCAATATTAGAGTTATGATCATTTTTTTAAGTGAATGAGGTGAACAAAATTGGATTATCATCCTTAGTTTGTAAAACTGCACCATTCGTCCACATGTGACCCACATCTCCTACATCTCCTTCACTCATTTATACATTTCATACACTCATTCATTTGTTCTCTTTTAAATACATAATACACACCTGCGCAACCACCTTACAATTCAAGGACTGGAATATTGACAGTAATAAACATCTACCCATGGGCTTCTCCCGTCCTTCAGAGAGAACCATCATCCTGAATTCTGTGTTCACATTCTTACTTTTGTTTATGGTTTTCTGGGACTTGCTCATGCAAGGAACAAATGGTAACAAGCTACCTCTGTGTTGTCCCATGTGGCTCTAGTTCATTCATATTGCTACCGTATGCAATTTAGTTGTACGATTAGACCACAGTTTGCTCACGTATTTACCTTTTGAAAAGACATTTGGGTTGTCTCCAGCATTTTCGATGAAGACAGGGCTGCAGTGGCCATTCTGGTACCCATCTCCTGGGGGCCGGTGTATGCTTCTCTCCACCACACAGCTGGAGTGGAATCTCTGGGTCACGACGTGTGTGAATATTCTACTCTTTACAGCATAATGCCAAATTGTGTACCCCTTTACGTTCCTACCAGACTTGTACGCGAGCTTCTCTACATCCTCTTCAGCACTTGATGTCATCAGAATTTTAAATTTTTGCAAATCAAAGAGTTACAACATGGCCATAACCTCTTGTGATCTTGATTTGTGTTTCCACGGTGATTGATGAGATTTGAACCTCTTTTTGTATCTTTGTTGGCCGTGTGTATTTCCCCTGCTGTGTCATTTCTGCTCCAGTCTTTTGCCTTATTCTTTTATTAACCATAACTATATCAACCTTTCTATACCATATTAATTTTGATTTCTGCTGTTTGGCCTTTGCTTTTTACATTTACCTTTGGACGTTCTTTTTTTTTTTTTAAATTTGGATCTTGACTGCAAGCTTTTCTGCTGTGCAGGTGATACTGTCATCCTCGTGAAACCGCTGGTGGTGTCTAAAGGTGACCGGGGTTTCTTGACGACCAGCACTCTCCTTGCTGTGGATGGAACAGACAAACCCGAGGAACTACTCTATGTCATCACCTCCCCTCCGCGCTATGGCCAGGTTGAGTATGTCCGCTCTCCTGGAGTCCCCATTACAAGCTTCAGCCAAATGGACATAGCAGGACACACAGTCTGCTATGTACATAAGAGCAAGGCAGCTGTCTCCCGTGACACCTTCAGGTGAGCCCCAAAGAAACTTCTCAGAACCCCTTCTCCGAATGAATGCTTAGATAGACCAAAGGTGACAGAAAATGAGTTCTTTTCCAACTCTGATGCAGCAGTGGTCTTCTACTGCCTAGATGTACGAAAGGTGGAGGTTTACAATGAATTGAACAACAGCAAAGCCAGAAAGTGTTTAAATAAAAACAGTTGTTACATATTGTTGTTTAAAAATAAAGCACATCTGGGCGCCTGGGTGGCTCAGTTGGTTAAGCGACTGCCTTCGGCTCAGGTCATGGTCCTGGAGTCCCGGGATCGAGTCCCACATCGGGCTCCCTGCTCGGCGGGGAGTCTGCTTCTCCCTCTGACCACCCCCCTCTCATGTGCTTTCTCTCATTCTCTCTTTCTCAAATAAATAAATAAAATCTTTAAAAATAAAAAAATAAAAAAAATAAAAATAAAGCACATCTTAAATCTCAGCTGTTCTAAGGGGAGGGATGTAAAGAACTGAGAGTCCCAGCTAAAGAGAGACATAGAAAACTAATTTCCTGCTTTTGGGGGGTATCTTTTTCTATCTGAAGAAAGGTATTTAGTAGTAAACATTTGGCACAAGCAGACATTGCCTTTTGTCAGGATATGTTCCAGGAACTGTATCATAAAGCATGTTGTCATAAGGTGGATCATGTTTCCCCCTGGAAACAATGTTATAATTGGGGGCTGTGTACCTGTTCAAGAATTCTGTATCAAATAAATCATTGGGATGAATAACAATCCGGTGAAAAGACAAAGATACAACACCAGTGAAAGTCCACATTCATTTAAGATATTGAAGTCTATTTCCAGTCACATAAAGCAAGACACACTCTAGAGGAGCTGTTATTTAGCAGTTCTCAAAGCTGGTTGATCTCAAGGTCCTTGATAGAAATCCATATCCCCAGGGCTGCGATGAGAATCTAGAAATCTTGGAGTGAGCATCCAGCTCTTATTTCAGCTCAGGTCATGATCTTAGGTTCCCGAGATCCAGCCTCTCATTGGGCTCCACACTGGACGTGGAGCCTGCTTAAGATTCTCTCTCTGCCTCTCCCTCTGCCCTTCCCCGTAACCCCCCTTCCCCGCACTCGCTCACTCTCTCTCTCTGTCAACAAATAAAAAATAAAAAGAATCTAGAAATCTTGGCTGGACTAGCCTTTGGGGGAATCATTGTACATATGCAGTCCTGAGTTTTACCACTTAACATGGAGGCCCTGAGACCATTGGTTCATTTGCCATACTTGAAGAACTTCTGAACCCCAATACAGCTTTCACCGTGTCAGAATACAACTTCCAATGGGGCGCCTGGCTGGCTCAGCCAGAAGAACATGCCACTCTTGATCTCGGGGTCATGAGTTTGAGCCCACGTTGGGTGTAGAGATTACTTAAAAATAAAATCTTAAAAAAAAAGAATGCAATATTCAAAAGAGCACTATAAACTAATGTAAATGTAGCATTTATCATAATCATACATTTTCTCTCTCTAAATTCAATATATTTGCTATGGTAAACATCGTTTTAATGTCAGGAAAGATGATTTTGCTTGCCTTTCTGGAATTACGATTTGGAAAGATGATTGGGACAATCGACTGTTAAAAAATTTGGGGAAGTTTGAACTAATATTTTCTTTTTTTCTTTTTTTTCTCTTGACAAAATGTCCTTAAGTAGATAATCATTTGGTTGCTCAATATCTAAATAACAATTCAATGTTTGAGTGTTGCTGGGCATTAACTAAAACATCAGATGTGGGGATTCCTTTTCATGCTGGTTCTTCTGCTCCAGAAGTGGTAGAGTAGAGCTGTTAAGACACAGGCTTTGGGGTCAGTTACCACCTCCATTACTTACCGCTCTGTGGTCAAATCACACCTCCTCCTGTGCTCTTGTGTCCTCTTTGTGAAAAGAAATGATGCTCATACTACTTGTTTCACAGGGGTGGTGGGAGGTGTAAATGAGTTTATGCATGTAAAGTACTTTTAAAAATATGTGGCACATAGGAAGAATGAAATAAGTATTAGCTGCTCTTATTACTACTATTATTATTGATATTATTGTTCTTATTATTTATTATATTCTTTCCTTGGCCCCCTTTTTCTGCCAGTGTTTACAATACTAAGATTAATCTTGAAGGAGGAAAGAAATTGTACAAAGAAGAGCGACGATTGTTCTTTTTTTACCTGGTTACTTAAGGAGGTTGGGTGCTCCTTGGCTTAATAAGTGTATATCAGATTCAGGACTTTTAACTTTACGCCCATTTCTGGAACTGCTTATCCCTGTCCATTCCCACTTTCCCCAATCAGTGCCCATGGGAGAGTCTGCGGAAGACGTTAATGACTGTTTGGAGAAACCAGTGAGCCTGCTGGAGAAGCCAATCAATGAATGCATATAGATGTCCAGAAATCAAGCTTAGATATTAATTAGATGGTGGTGAGGAGCAGAGAATGAAATACAAAATTTCTGTATGTGAGGATTGATGATACTCTAAAAATTTCCTAATCCACATCCATAGAAAGTCATACGGGATAACATTTTAGAAATTATTTATCCTAGGAACTTTTAATTTTTATTATTTTTTTTTTAGAGGGGAGAGGGAGAGAGAGAATCTTAAGCAGGCTTCATGCCCAGGGCGGAGCCCGACATGGGGCTTGACCCCACAACCCTGAGATCCTGACGTGAACCGAAACCAAGAGTTGGATGCTTAACTGACCAAGCCACCCAGGTGCCCCAAGAATTTTTTAAATATTTAGATCTTCAAGAGGGTTACTGGGAAGATTGATAAAAATACATTCTTGACTCTCACTCCAGGGAGGTGACATTGCTAAGTCCAGTCTTGGGCCAGAAATCTGTATTTTTCAAAGCTCTCCAGAGGATTCTGATGTAGTCAGGACTAGCAATCACTGGTCTGGTCCAGTCCATTGTTCCAAGTACATTCTATGGAGCTTTGAGGATTTACAGAAGCCGTCTTGGGGCCTCCCAGAGACAGAACATGAAGGAGTTGAATTGGTGAGGCTCTGGGACCCTCACCCTAGTTTATTGATAGAGCTTTGTTTTGGTTCTTTTATTATTTTTTAGTTTGTTTTCCACACTGGGCTCCTGGGCAGGATTTTCTTTTAGCAAAAAGGCTCTGGCTCTATTTCCCAAGGTGAGTAATTTGCACCACTGATGATACAAAGATGCAAAATGATGTGGGTTGATACAGGGAGAAAGCAATAAATGACAGGGAATCCAGGGTGAGAAACTAGTCCCTTGTAGTTCTGACAGTCCTCCTAATTGTTTCAAGAAAGAAGTCTCAGGCTGGGGCTCGTATGGTTTTAACAGCTCTTCAGTATTAACTGCTTTCCTTTTTAGCAGACAGTACTGGCCTTGGGTTCCAAGCCATTGGGCCACAATACCTAGCTAGAATTAAAAACACTGTTTTCTTGCATTTATTTTTGCAGTATTTATGGTGATTAGGTTTTTAATAGTAAACATTTTCAGCTTTTCTAGTTAAAAGATTGCCTCTTAAATACATTTATTTAAGTACAAGAGTGAGGTGACCTAAAGCAAAATAGTAATAAGAATAAAGGTCGTACAAGAAGATGGCAAAAATTATGAAGGTGTTTGAAGGACTCAAGACTAGGAAACAAGGGTCGAAAAACATTGATTTAGTCCCATCCCTTCATTTACGCATAGGAAACGTAGTATTGCTTGAAGGGCGCCTGGGTGGCTCAGTCGGTTAAGCGACTGCCTTCGGCTCAGGTCATGATCCTGGAGTCCCGGGATCGAGTCCCGCATCGGGCTCCCTGCTTGGCGGGGAGTCTGCTTCTCCCTCTGACCCTCCTCCCTCTCATGCTCTCTCTCTCTCTCTCTCAATAAATAAATAAAAATCTTAAAAAAAAAAAGGAAACCTAGTATTGCTTGAATACCTGCGATGCCTCAGGCAGTGTACTAGACTCCTTTTTGTCTATCATTTCCCTTAAGCCTTACGCCACTACCTTGAGAGAGATGATATGTTCCCACTTTATGCACGAGAAAACCAAGGTTCCAAGAGGCATTGAAAGTCATCTACATTGACGTAACTGAGTATCAGCTGCACTGGGGAGAAGATCTCATTTTTAAGAGATTTTTCCATTGTAGCAAAAATTCATGGAGAAAATGCACCTGTGTGAAGAAACCTCTCAGTGGGTCATTCTGATGTTTGGTGGGCAGTTTTACATGTTTATAATGGAAGAGCCTAACATCTGCCCAAGACCCTTGTTTTAATCTTGTCATTTCACTCCCCCAGTCATGGGCTGCTGTGTTGTTTGTCGAGCGGAGCTAAACCAAAGCTGAAAGTCGGTCTTAATGAATTAAGTGTGTGATCGTGGTGCTTTTTAAAAATTAAATATATGCAACCAATCTAATCACCCAAATTTATGTTGCTTGCTGTTAAATCTGGCAAGGAATTTGGCTGGGTAGAGGAGATAAATTCTGCGGCAGAGGATTTTTGCCCCCTTCTCTTTTTTAATGTAAGATATGGCAGCATTAATTAAACGGGGGAGTTTAATGGTCAGATTTTACCTTCTGCAAAAATATTTTGTGAATCCTAAATTTCCCCTGCATTGTTTGGTGCTGCTGGCCTGGAAGAAAGATTTGGCAGCACATTCGAGGACAGATGACACCAAGTAATTAGCAAGCTGACTTCAGCTGCTGCCAGCCGGGGACTAAAAGAACATGCTAATGTCCTCCATTTTGACATGCTGGCTGGACTTTGTTTTTTTTTTTTTTTCCTGAGGAACTGGCTCTATTTATGATTCCATTTTTATCTTTTAAATGCCATGACAGATGGCAGATTCTTCAGCCAACTCTATTGCCAGGAAATGCAGAAAGCCTGAAAGCACCATGGTAATGGTGAAATGAGACCAGGCAGGCACCCTAGACAAATCTGAGAGTCATTCCCCAAATTTCATGAGGACAGTGGTCAATCCTGGCTGTATCTCTTTTCAGGGGGAGCTTAATGAGGGAAATTAAACAAAAACGGATCCCCAGAAGAAGCTGCTACCTTGATACCACCAGCTTCTTAACCTTGGAATGGCACTGTTGTTTTAACACTTGAAAATAGATCTGGAAGGTTTCTTTGGGGGCAGCGGGGGAAAGCATTTGGAAGATCATCTGGTCAACCTTGGCAGACGCGAACAGCACTGACCTTGGTGCCCTTGTTCTGCTAGGCTTATTTTGACCGGGAAGCCAACCATGACCATTCACCCTGTCTCCCTCTGATAATGTTTCTCTGCCTGTGACTGGTTTGCATTGTTACTTGTGAAAGTGGAATGAGGTGTTTGATCCAGTCATGTTTAGAAATTTCATCCTTTTTACCACTGGCTTATTAGCTTTCGGTCAGCACAGGCAGCTGCCTCGGTGTCCCAGCTGGGAACACTGGCCTCAGTAAACATATTTCTTACTCTTATATGGTCCCTGGCTTCCCTTGCCCTCAGTCCCATCTGTCTGATGGCAGGCTGCCGATTTCCAACGTGGTCAGATCCCATCATCAGGCAGGGAGGAGTCTGAGACGGACAGCCTGAATCATAAGATAATTTTAGTGTCCTCACGCAGGTCATGCATTGGTAGATAATTATGGCTCTCCTGAGACTGAGCTTCGAGGCGTTTTCAGAATTCAGTCTCCATAGGGGAAAGTCGGAATGCCCCCCGTGACTCACTCAAGCACCCCTGAAGCTCCTTACTCCCGATCCCCATCTCTCTCCGCCTTTCCCCTTTCTTTTCCACCCATATTTGACATGCTTTTAATGGGGCACAAATTCTTTAATTTCCGTGAATCATACTAATACTAAAAATGCATTTCTTTTCACTTAAATTTGTGCTACTCTATAATAACAGCTGATTTAAAACTTTCCACAAGAGCACATTGTGAGATAGGGACCTGATAGAGAATAGAGAGCCAATTTGTTTGAAATGGGAGGCGTGGAACATGTTTCTGGAGGGGTGAAGTGGAGAAAAGAGAAATTGGAGACACCAAGGGAATGCCTAGTCTCCTTTTCTTTTACTTCGGGTTAGATGATAGGCTCCAGGGAAGGAGACCTGAAAAAGGAACAGGAAAACAACGGCATAAAAGCATAATTCCATGAAAAGCTCTCACCGAGAAATAGATCATGATTTTCATTTTAAAAATGCATATCACTTAACATTTGAAACTGCCAAAGTGACTAATAAGTACAAAGATGACGAACACACAGATACTTTTCTGGGTGCGTTTCTTCTTGCTTTTTCAAAAATAACTAATTTTGTAAACACTCATGATCCAGCAATGAAATTCTCCTGTTGGCTTCAAACATACTTAGTAAACGTTTAGCTTTACAAAAGAAAAGCTGATTGTTTTGTTTTAAGGAAACTATGTGATTTCACTCAGTGTACAATTTTAAAGTTAGTATCTTTGTTCAGATTGTAAAAATAATGCTGTGGAGAAAAAACCCCAGGTTATATTCTTTAGAAGTCAAGGTGTGTGAAATGTCAAAAATTTGCTTTATTTGAAATTTTCCACTTACTGAGTTCACTTAGCAAAAAGGAATAGATTCGTTTTTCCGTGCATCACATCGTATTTTTCCTTGTAGGCAGTCTTATCAACTAGATAATTAGAAAGCTCAAAAATTTTAGCTTAGCCTTCAAAGTGAAATCTTTGCTCAGCCAAACTCCTGTTCCTTTCCTTTCTGTTCAGCTGCTCCTTTCTCTGAGCCCTCTTCCTCAGGCAGGCTGGTTGACTGTTTGTGCTCATACAACCTGATTTCAAGCAAAGCATCAACTCTTAAACCCTGAAGGACAAGACACATTTTACAAAGAGTAAAGAACTTGTTAGTCAAATTTGTCAGATTAGTAAAATAAATATAAACCTCGTATCTTCTCTAGTTAAAAAGAAAAAAAAATCCGAAGAAAATTCTTCTATAATTTCAGGTTATATTCTACGAAAACATTTTTTTAGAGATTTTTTTTTTTACATCTGTGGAATATAAGAGTATCTCCTCCATGAATATTTCTAGCAACCACAGTACATGGAGAAAAACTAACAGATACAACTCCATGATTATTTCAAAGTTCACCTCTTTGGTCTACAGTGAATTTGTCGACTCCACATGGGAGTAGTGGTTTGCTAACGTTTTGGAGTTTCAGTAGTGCCTTTGGTTTGCTTAATTTCACGATACTCTCAATTGCCTTTCAAATCAAACTTACACATGGACATGTTCTAAAGATCATTTCGATTGGTTTTTGTGTTGACATTGGCAGTGGTGGGTGGGCTGGATTTAGTGATCAATAAAATCAAAAGCACATTATGGAATCACAAATCCAAGGGTGTGTGAGTACCTTGAGTTGGTATCATTTGAGCTCTCTCTTTATCATTCTTCAGTGGTGCTCAGGTACCACAAGTCTGTCTTTGTGGTTTGTTAAACTGGCCTGTATTAAAAACTCTGTAAGAGCAGGAGGTATGGGGTCCAGAAACCTAGTTCTAATCCCAGCTCTGTCTCCTGCCTGCCTTATGATCTCCCACTACGTTGTGTACCTTTCTGCCGTAAATTTTTTTTCTTTAAATTAGGTAAGTAATCCTTGTCTAGCGTAACTCCCATATATATTGTAAGGGGCAAATGTAGAAGCACAGGAAAAATATGAGATTAGAGCATCACATGATATTTTAAAGTTAGATGGTCCTTAGCAATCGTCTGGTCCAATCTTTTACTTTCCAGAAGGGTGAAAATGAGGCCCGGGGAGGGGAGATGAGTTAGGCATGATTACGTGGCTGAGTAAAGTGATTTGCTGTTAAGAAATTTACCACGAAGGGATGCCTGGGTGGCTCAGTCAATTAAGCGTCTGCCTTCGGTTCAGGTCATGATCCCAGGGTCCTGGGATCGAGTTCTGCATTGGGCTCCCTGCTCAGCGGGGAGTCTGATTCTCCCTCTCCTGCTCCCCCTGCTTGTGCTCTCTCTCTCTCTCAAATAAATAAATAAATAAATAAAATCTTTTTTAAAAGAAGGAATTTACCACAAAAATACATGAATAAAATGAAATAGCCAAAATCAGTCATTGGATTGGCCCCCAATTACCAGTCTTAAAAGCTTACCTTATTAAATGCCTACAAAGAAAATACAGTTGCAAAATTATAAGCATATAAAATGAATGTACTCTTCAAACTCATGCAAGGGCTCTACTTGTATGTGAAATTCCTATTTGGGGCAAGGGATTCTAAAAGCTGACGAGCCTGAGAAATCCCACGGGCAGAATTAGGCTGCTCCATCACATGAGTCTGCCGCCAGTGTCGAGAAAATACTTTTGGGCATAGAATGTTGTAGGTAATTGGTATGCTACCTAGTGACTGGTTTAACAGATAGACCAGTGTCCTTCTGAAGGATCTGCCCTTGGGTTTTCATTTGAGTCCCAGCACGACATGTCCTTAAGTAAAAGGTGTGTATTGTTATCATTTCATTCCAGTAGATGGTGACACAAGATTACATGCTGAAGGCTGCCCTTGCCTCTCTTTTTTTTTTTTTTGATGCTCTGTCAACATTTTATTTTTTTATTTATTTATTTTTTGTACTTTTTGTACTTTTTTTTTTTATTCTTATGTTAATCCCCATACATTACATCATTAGTTTTAGATGAAGTGTTCCATGATTCATTGTTTGTGCACAACACCCAGTGCTCCATGCAGAACGTGCCCTCCTAAATACCCATCACCAGGTTAACCCATCCCCCCACCCCCCTCCCCTCTAGAACCCTCAGTTTGTTTTTCAGAGTCCATCGTCTCTCATGGTTCGTCTCCCCCTCCGATTTCCCCCGCTTCATTCTTCCCCTCCCGCTACCTTCTTCTTCTTCTTCTTTTTTTTTTCTTAACATATATTGCATTATTTGTTTCAGAGGTACAGATCTGAGATTCAACAGTCTTGCACAATTCACAGTGCTTACCAGATGCCCTTGCCTCTCTTTGCCAGATTCCTCGTCAGCAATGGCCTGCAGACCAAACACGGGCTGTTTGAGATCACACTGGAGACTGTGGACAGAGCCTTACCTGTGGTGACCAGGAACAGGGGGCTGAGACTGGCCGAAGGCGCCACGGGCCTGCTTTCCCCTGACCTCCTCCAGCTGACCGACCCTGACACCCCAGCGGAGAAGCTCACCTTTGTGTTGGCCCAGCTCCCACAGCACGGCCAGCTTCACCTGCGGGGGACAGAGCTGCTTCGACACAACTTCACTCAGCGGGATGTGGACAGCAGGGATGTGGCCTACAGGCACCTGGGAGGGGACTCCCGGGTTGACTGCTTTACCTTTGTGGCCACAGATGGGACAAACCAAGGCTTTGTCGTGGCTGGGAGAGTGGGCCAAGAGCCTGTGTCGTTCACCATCCAGGCAAGTATGGCAAACTCACGGGTCATTGGCACAGATGTAGAGAAAACAACTTTTCTCTATTCCTTCCTTCTTCCTTTTTTTTTTTTTTAAAGATTTTATTTATTTATTTGTCAGAGAGAGAGCACAAGCAGGAGGAGTGGCAGGCAGAGGGAGAAGCAGGCTTCCCACGGAGCAGGGAGCCCGATGCGGGACTCGATCCCAGGACCCTGGGATCATGACCTGAGCCGGAGGCAGACGCTTAACCCACTGAGCCACCCAGGCGTCCCGACCTTCCTTCTTTCATTAAAATATGTGCTGTGCAGTGGGTCTACTGCATGCCAGGCATATTAATATGGACAAAATAATGCAAGGCATCAGACATATTCATATGGACAAGACAGATGCGGTGCCTGCATGCAGGCTATGAGCAAGAGTCCGTGGTAAGACAGAAAGAAGCAGAAAACATGGGCTTTGGAGTCAGACTTGACTAGGTTGGAATTTATTGACTAGGTCTGCCATTTATTAGCTGTATGACCTTAAGAGAGTCCTTTAACTCTTCTGATTCGACCTTTCCTCCTTTGAAAACCAGGCCTTCTAGCATTGTGGTGAGAATAAAATCAGATTAGATATGGTGGGCACTAGTATATGGCCTGAAATATATTAGATATTCAATATCTTGTCCCTACTGTTGTAATATCTAAGTGTACTATTATGACGCTGCCTGTTGGTTCTCATCATCTACCGGCATTTTAACGGTTTTCCATTGAACACATGAAAACGTACAAGGCAACATCAATATTACACGTGAAATGATGGGAAAGCAACTGTAGCAGCTACGAGTGTTGGAGCGTTAGCTGTGGGTCAGACCCACTTCATGTAAAGCTCATTTCTTTCTCAGGGAGTTTTATTATCCACATTTAATAGGTGTTCAGGAGTTCACAAGGTCAATAATGTGATGAAAACCATATAAAGACCCCCAGTCTTTCTGATCCGCAGTTCTGTGCCCTTCCTCTGGCACCGCTCTGCCACAGTTGTGCTGACTAGTAGGATGATTTGGGGAGGGCATAATGTGTTTTTCTTTTTTTAGTCAAAACACATCAAGCATGCTCTGTTTCTTACACCCTGAATCCACTCTCCTTCGATGTAGTTTATCCTGTTCTACCCACTTCTACCAACTGTAGAAGAGATAAATCTGCGGGCCACTGCAGGATACCTTCTGATTGTGTAAAATAATCATAATTTTCCCTTTCTCTTTAGTCTCTGTATTGGTCAGCGTTTTCCAGGGGAACAGCACAAATGGGATGTATATAGAAAAAGGAAAGGAAAAAGAGATTTATTTTCAGGAATTGGCTCACCATTGTAGGGTCTAACATGTCCAAAATCTGCAAGGCAGGCCAGCAGGATGGAAATCCCAGCAGGAATTGATGTTGCAAGTCTCAGTCCCAAAGGCAGTCTGGAGGCAGAATTGCTTCCTATCTAAGGGACCTCAGTCTTTGCTCTTAAGGTCTTCAACTGATTGGCCAAGGCCCACCCACATTATGGCGGGTAATCTGCATTACTCAAAGCCAACCGACTGAAATGTTAATCACAACTAAAAAATACCTCACAGCAACATCCAGCCTGCTGTTTGACCAAACAAGAAGCATCATAGCCAGCAAAGTTGATGCATAAAATGAACAATCACAGTCTCTATCTAAGGTGGGATCTGAGTAGAAAGGTGGGGAGTCATGGTAACATAGAGTGGATGCTGGATGAGTCTTTGGCTCTAGGAAGGCCCAGAAAAATGTCATAAAATTATGATGCACTGGGAGAAGAGAGAAGGTACTGATATCATTGACACAGTATTAAAGAAGTACTTTGTATGTTGTAAAATTATTTTTAATTATATGTTTTAATTGTTATTTGTCTCATCCCACTCTTCAATCTATTAATGTATTTTTTCCTGACTCCTCACTGCTCTCACTAGGTAGAGAAATGTCACTATACTGTCCAACAAGTAATACTTTTCTCAGTCTATTTGGCTGCAAATTTATAGGAGTTATACATTCTAGTACGGGCATAAGAGTTCCTTCCTACCCTGTAGAGTAGAGAAGGAAAAGAGAGTAGAATTTAGAAGTAGTATCAGCCTGGGTGAGCCTGGGTGGCTCAGTCGTTAAGCGTCTGCCTTCAGCTCAGGTCATGGTCCCAGGGTCCTGGGATCGAGCCCCGCATCGGGCTCCCTGCTCAGCGGGAAGCCTGCTTCTCCCTCTCCCACTCCCCCTGCTTGTATTCCCTCTCTCGCTGTGTCTCTCTGCCAAATAAAGAAATAAAATCTTAAAAAAAAAAAAAAAGAAGTATCAGAACTTAAATCAGGCCTGTCCCAACACCAACACTCATCTTACAGAGCACGGTTATTGTGAGAGAGTGATCTCTTGGGTAGTTGCAGAATTTACTGATAGGAAAGTGTTGGATATATGTTGTAAAGACTCTTTTTCATCCAAAGTACGAGGTATGTTTTGCCATACAATACAGTTATGTGTAGATAAGGAAAGCCTCAAACTTTCTCCCATAATTCCCCCCAATTTTCTGGTCTTTCAGAGCAGAGAGGTCAGGCAGTTTAGGAATTAAGTGGCGGATGCCCCTCAGTCTCTTGCCTTCAAGAGCTTCTTTGGTAAGACGATCTACTGTCCACCACTGAGTCACGAGTTTGTCCAAATAAATCTCCCAAGCGGGGGTGCACCACTCTTATGGTCCCATCCTGAGTGGAACCGAGGGCAAAGCTGCGGGACTTCACAAGGGTAAAACACAGCTGCGTTCTGCTGATACCAGCGTGCACAGCCTGACATCCATGTTGTAGGAAATCACGGCTGTCTGACCGGGACACTGCAGTCTTGCTGCAGTGAGTCTTGTACTCTTCTCTAAATGGGGATGGGGCTGGTGGTGAGGGAGGAAGGACCAGTGTCGCTGCTTTCTGTGGTTTGCGCGTGTCTGGGATGATTTTCAGTGAACCCAAGTTCTCAAAGGATGTAGCCTTTTTTCTTTAAAAAAAAAAAATGCCTTGGACTCCAATATTTTCAAATGCTTCTGATCTACTAAGCCAGAAGACCTATTTTTGAAGAAGTTTAATGAGACTAGGGGCAGGTGTGACCAAAGACACAATAGGAGACCATGTAACCAGAGTTTTTATTTTTTAAAATATATTAAATATACAATAAAAATTTTAATATAAAATATATATAAATTATATTTATATAAAGATTTAAATATAAACAAATTAAATATATATATAAAAATATATATATTTTAAAAAATATTTTTAAAACAAATGATCACAACAGCCATTTATTCCTTTTGTAGCACTTTTGATTTTAAGGAAAATACAACATAAAAAAAAAACCCACATCTGCATTCAGCTGGTTATAACATTGAGGATTTCTTTCATGGCTCTGAGTATTTTTATTTTTCTCACCTGCCATTCACCATCTCTCTTACTGGCCTACTGGCCATCATGGTTGAAGGGGCTTCTCCCCCAAAAGGCCATGATAACTATTTGACTCCCTGCCTCCCACCCAGTTGCATAGCTCTGAGGTTGTCATGCACACTTTTTAGGAGAAGAGAATGACTGTAACTTTTGAAAATTGTTGTTGCTTTTTTTTATTTGTAAAATAATTGTTTATTGTAAAGAATTCATAAGCTACAGAAAGGGACAAGAAAGAAAAATCCTTCATAATCATACCACTCAAAGATAACTACTTTTGGGGCACCTGAGTGGCTCAGTCAGTTAAGCGTCTGCTTTCGGCTCAGGTCACGATCCCCGGGGTCCTGGATTGAGCCCCCGAGTCAGGCTCCCTGCTCAGTGGAGAGTCTGCTTCTCTCTCTCCCTCTGCCCCTCCCCCTGCTTGTACTCTCTCTGGCTCTCTCTCAAATAAATAAAATTGTAAAAAGCAAAAAACAAACAAAACAAAGATAACTACTTTTGGTGGCTTCCTTTCATTCTTTTATGCTGTGCAATTAAAAAAAAAAGGGAGGATATTATATGTACTATCAAGCATATTGCCTGTTTCTACTCTTCATGATGTTATAAAAATTTCCTAATGTCATTAGATCTTTCTTGAAAACATAATTTTTAAAGGTTGAATAGCGTTCAGTGTCAGGTAGAGATGGTTTATAAATCCGCTGTTGGACTTATAGTTTTATGGATTTTTTTGTTAATTGCTATTATAAATTATATTTAATGAACATATATATGTATATATGTGTATATATATATGTATGTATACCCGCACACATCTTGTGTACATATCTATTTTTGCAGGACATACTCAAAAAAGTGGAAGTTTTGATCAGTGTATATATACATTATATACATATATATATATATATGCCAAATTTAAAATTTTCACTAATTTGCACCCCTCCAGCAAAAGATAAAAATGCCTGTGCCTCTAAACAGTTACCAAAATGATGTATGATTATTTTTGTAAGTAAAAAAAGAACCTTGCTAACCTGAGAGGGAAAAAAATATTTGGTTGTTAGAAAATTCCATATAGAAATACATAATGAAGCCTGATATTTCCCCCACCCCAAGACAACTGAACAGGTTTGTGTAAATGCTCCCAGAATTTTGTCTATGTCTGTATGAACATATAGATGAACAAAAATGGTACTATAGTCATCTCCTATTCTACAACTTACTGGGTTTTGTTGTTGTTGTTGTTGTTTTTACCAGTTCATACTCAGTTGTAGAAATTATTTATTTTCAGTTCCTCCTACCTCGGTATTTAAAATAGCTGAATAATAGTTTATTACATCATCCTATATATCATCCCATACAAGACTCTACAAGTCTTATCATGGCACTTACTCTTTACTTAGCTAGGGTGAACCGAGATTTACTACAGTATCATTCTGGGATAAATGAAGTTAAGAATTGAATGGTTAGGAGTAATAGGAATGGAGACCATGGTCCCATACTTGTTTTCCAGTATGAGTGGTGAACTGTGCTTCTCCATTCAAACCTGCTCCTTCCCTAACTTCCAACAGTCATTTGCAAGATGGACCGAGCTTCGTACCATACCTGAGTGAGGCCTTTTGCCGTGCTTGAGCCTCTGTGCCTCTTGCACTCATGAGCAGTTGCCCATCCACTCAGTATTTTTGCAAATTGAGTCTACCTGTTTAGTTACCTGGTTCTCATCCTCAGTGAATTAAATACACAAATGCCTATAAATAATCACTTTTCAATTTTTTCTTAAGTATCTCTGGGTTTTTTTGGTTTGTTTTGTTTTTAAGAGCGAGAGAGTGTGTGTGAGTGGGAGGGGAGGGACAGAGAGAGGGAGAGAAAGAATCTTAAGCAGGCTCCATGCTCAGTGTGGAGCCGACTCAGGGCTCGATCTCACAACTCTGAGATCAAGAGTTGGATGCTTAACCAGCTGAGCCACCCAGGCACCCCAGTGTTTCTGTTTTTTATCCAACATTTATGCCATTTGAGCAAAGACGTGCCCCCAAAACGTTCAATGCATTCGTGATGCATATCCTTATGTATATCTTTATAAGCTTATTTCTGTATATCACCAAATACTGGGAAAATGGAAGAATCCTCCTCTGGAGCTAATGTTAAGTTTGCAGTACAATTTTTGGGTCAATTTTAATGTATTCATTCAACAAGTATCCCTTGAGCTGCTCTTCCGGTTCAGGCGCTATGCCAGGTGCAGGGAATAAAGGGAGGGGTAGGGGTGGAGACATGATGTCTGCCATCAGGGAGATTATGTCCTAATAGGAGAGCCAGACAATGGACCATTAACAAAGCTGGGTCAAAGTTTACAATGGAAAGTTAGCCTTTGTTCCAGGCATTATGATATTTACTGAGGATACTGTGAACGAGCCAGCCTTTAGCAGAAATGAACAAATGAGGAGGGTAGGGAATCTGAAATTTGGGATAGATTATCATTGTTAACCATTAAGACCCTATATTGCTTGGAGATGAGAAACCTTTGTATAAGATTGTACATAATTATTGACTATCCAGGTTGACCAGTTGGACAAAACAGCCCCCTACATCACACACTTGAATTCCCCTTCTCAAGTGGGGCTCCTGAAAAATGGCTGTTACGGGATTTACCTCACTTCCCACGTGTTGAAGGCATCAGACCCTGACACCGATGATGATCTGATCATCTTTAAGATTTTACGAGGCCCCCAACATGGACATCTGGAGAACACAACAGGTACTGCCTTCCTTAATCCTTGTAATTGCTCATCTTAAAATACCCCATAGCTGGCAAAGCTAGAGAGTAATTTAATTAAGTGTAGGCCTATTTGGTAAACATTCCCCAGGGCTTACTGATAGGTGCAGTTTATAAATCAGTATTGGTGCTAAAGAGGGTTTGAGGCTGAGCTTTCCAAAATTCATCTTGAGTGGGAGAATCAAATACCGATACACAGCTGTTTATTGTTTACAATTCTTTTTAACATCCAGATTATAATATATTCAGAGGAACACACAGCGTCAGGACCCATTTCATACTTGTGACTAATTTTCTTTTTATCAGGAATTCTAAATGTTGTCAGTTCATTAACAAAAAAAAAAAAAATTGGGAGGGGTATAATGGTTTCTCCGGATTGTATATTATTTCTGCTTTATGAAGACAATGATCAAAATATGTCACTAAAAAGGATGGCACAGAATTAGAGATTTTATTACTGTATCTTCCTACTTTCCCTCTATTTTTATATTTTCTTTAAGGCACAATATTTCTGAGCCAAAGTAAATTTTAAAGCTAATTTAAGCTTATTGCATATGAGTTTTAAGATGCTTGCAATAATGTTAATTTCTTTAAAAATATATACTTCGGCTGTTTTTAAAGCTGTGCTTAAAATAAAATAGCCATATAATTTATCAGCTTTCGCTTAATATTTTGTTTGACTCCCCTTGAAATTCATTCCTTTCTTTCTTGTAGGTGAATTTATCCATGAGAAATTTATCCAAAAGGACTTAAACAGTAAGACCATTCTTTACATCATTAACCCATCTTTGGAAGTGAATTCAGATATCATGGAATTTCAAATCATGGACCCCACAGGGAACTCTGCGACTCCTCAAATGTAAATGATTTTGCTTATTTAGTGGTCTTATACATAATGTCCAGAATGTATCTGATTATGAATGTGAAATATTCTTTTCAAACAAAATCCAAAGATCAATTGGTAGGCCATTTTAGAAGCTCACATCGAATTTATTTTGGAGAAAGAGTTTTCTTTCTAATGTATGATAATGGGAAAGCCAGTAGCCTTATAGGGTATGGGAATATTAAAAAGTTAAGGTATAGAGTGCTGGATCACTCATATTACTCATGTAAATGCATATACTTTTGCACACAGAGCGGTTTCTGTCTTGATAATTCACTCACATCCAGGACTGAGCTTGCAGGCTCATGGACAAATCGTGCAGCAAGAGGTCACTCTAGGACTGTGTTAGTAACCAGTCTTTGAAAATACCTACAGCAGGAAGAATGGGGTAGTCAGGAAGGGTCCGCAAAACATCTCTTACCTCCAAAGAAACAAACAAACAAAAAAACCTCCCAAATGATTACTTGTGACTGCTTCTATAAATTAATAAACAGATCACAGGTAAGATGAAGACAGTGTAAGAGGGAAAATAGACTTGGAAAAATACTAAGGGACACTTCGAAATTGTATGAAATGTACAACAAGGGTAACATCCTCACAATGAACAAGATGAACCATCCTAATATTTCTGACTGGGCCCCTGTTCTAAATTTCTCTTGAATGTAGAGCTTTAATAACTTACCAGTTATCAGATAATCACAGAAATGTTAATCAGAGTCCGATTCTCCTTATGCTGTGTTTTTCTTTTAAAATTTGACACCCTTCCCAGTCCTCTCATAGAAAAGTTGCTCATTTATCCAAATTTCAGTGTTTGCTGTAACCTCGTAAAACCACACACCGTAAGCGGTACAGCCCCTTTCTGTACCTTTTATGACAGAATATGGACAAAGGAAGAAAACAAATTCACCTCTGTTCTCGCCATTCTTAGTTTTTCTGACCCTGAATTGTAGTTCCAACAATTGCCAGCAGAGGTCTCTATAGTCATTGTTAGAAAAATGTATCCTCAGCAAAATTCATTCCCGGAGTCCCGCCTCCATCTGCTCTGATAAAGGGTAGTACCTGGCTCAGATTCATAACATTCACAGATTTTTATTGAGTGGCTATCATATGCCAGGTTCACAGTACTAGATGCTGAGGAAATAGGCATGAATAAGGAAGACCTGGGCTTTGCCATTAAAATATAATCATGAGAGACGATGGACTCTGAAAAACAAACTGAGGGTTCTAGAGGGGAGGGGGGTGGGAGGATGGGTTAGCCTGGTGGTGGGTATTGAGGAGGGCACATTCTGCATGGAGCACAGGGTGTTATGCACAAACAATGAATCATGGAACACTTCATCTAAACTAATCTAAAACTAATGATGTAATGTAGGGGGATTAACATAAGAATAAAAAAAAGAAAAAATAATATAATCATGAGTTTATAAAATTAAAATGGAGGACCGCCACCCATTAAACTGATCTTGTCCAAGAGAAATGATTCCTTGGCCTTACTTTATAGAAAATTTCTTTATAGAAAATATATTACCAAATTGCAATTTCAGACGAGTGTCTTCCAGTTCTCAAGAAAATGAAAAAAAGTCCTGCTCCAAAATCATTAATAAATTGATTACATTTGCTTTTTAATAATTCAACTAAAGAACAGGACTATGGGCCGGACTTGTTGGTGACCTAACGCTCACCGCTGCGCCTCCACATGTGAACGTAGCTTGGCTGACAGGATTTTTTTTCTCCCGCAGTGGTGCTAGATCGATGCTACTTCAACTGCACACCCTTTTCATTCCTCACTGTTACAAAGGACATTGCTTTTGAAGACGATTTATGTTGTTAAGTAATTCTCAAATTCATAGGAGGGTCACAGAAGAATTTATAACCTTAATTGAGGCTCTTTTAAATAGACTCCTGCTTCTGTGATATCAATTTTCATGTACCTTGCTAAAGGGATTTCTAAATCAGCTTGAAATGATTGGAACCAACGGAACAAGATGATGCAAAACATGCCTGCCAGGGGTTAACCCAGAAGTCATTCGGATTTGATTCTGACATATAGTGTTTTCTTTAGAGGAGGAAGGGGAGATAGAAATTACTCAGCACTTCCCTTCATAATTTGTGAGTGGTGTAATTGTCCCTAACCTCATTTATAAATAGATGGTTTTTGGAGCAAGAAGCCCATTATTCCAGTACGAAACAATGTTGTGAATAGTCGTCTTTCCAAAACAGCCCACAAGAGCCTAGTTACATGCACAATATATATAACAGGTATTTGCAGTACAATTGTTTTCTACTCTGTTTCTTCCTTTCATTTTTTTTTTTTAAGATATTGTTTATTTATTTGAGAGCGAGAGAGCAAGTGAGAGCACAAGCAGGGGGAGGGAGAGAGGGAGAGGGAGAAGCAGACTCTCCACTGAGCAGGAGTCTGATGCACGGCTCGATCCCAGGATCCCGGAATCATGACCTGAGCTGAAGGAAGACGACTGAGCAAATGAGACACCCAGGCGCCCTCTACTCTGCTTCATTGCTCTTCTTTAATCATCACAACCACCAATCAGTTAGATACCATCATAATCCAGAGTTTATACATGAGAAAACTGAAACACGGAGATAGGAAGTGACTCATCTAGGCTCATGTAACTAATTAGTGAAGGAGCTGGGATTCAGGCCCGGGATGGGTGGCTCTCGAGTCCACGGTTTTCCTTATTGCACTAAAGAACTGGTTGCCCTCTCTTAACAAGTCAGCTAAACTGGCCTCCTGGGAAAGGAGCGGCAAACTTTATCTCCCTTCTTTCTCTCCAGTCATTGGCCACCTAGGCAGCAAAAAAGGAGGAATCCATACTCTTCAAGGACTTTATGTTTTAGGTTTTTTTTTAAAAAAGTAAGTTACAGCTATTAGTATGAATGTGTGCTCCATGTCCAACACACTGGGAATTATGGCATAGATAACAAACAAAAAGCCACTGGACTTAGAGTCAAAGAACAGGGTTCGAGCTTCAGGTCTGCCATTGACCTAGGTGATGGTGCAAGCCTTAGTTATCTCTTCTGTCAGATGAGGGCGATACCACAATTTGTTAAGAGAAACAAATGAGATAACACATGTGAGAGCATCTTGTACATTTAAAGTCTTTGACAAATGTAACTTGTGGTGGTGATTGCTGTTGTTCACTCATATGAGTACAAGACTGACTATTTGAAGAAGTGTCCTGGAGACATCCGGTGGCCCATCTCTAATTAGAAATCGATTCTGAGATGATTCACAAAGTAAACAGTCAATATGCTTCTTCATCAATAAGCTAAGTCTTGTGTAATTTTATGTTCTTGTTTGGCTTGGACAGGATGAATAGATTAATATTCCATTTATTTGGAGGGGTGAAAACCTTCTGTAATAAAGCTAAAGGGAACATTGGGTACAATCTGGAGCAGAAAGGAGGCTCTTTTAAAAACCAAGAGGGACCCATGTTCAGAATCTTGATTGCTAGTAAATTTTTGCTATTGCAACATTTCTATAGAATATTAAATCTGAAGGGCCAATAGATATTCCACAAGAAAAGGTGTTAGGAAATCGCGATTTAATCAAGTTGTTGCTAGCTAGCTAGCTTGCATGCTCTTTAACTACATCACATCCCAGAATCATGGAGATGCTCCTATGGGAATTTCTGCAACAGGGATATAGTATGTAGCATATCTCAACTTGATTTGACTATAGAACCACCACTACCCCACCCCAGACTCGCTCATGGAACAAATTGTTCATGGAATACATTTGGGAGACATTTTATCGTAAATAGAAATTATTTTATAACACGGAGATTCATGGAAATTTGCATAAAGATTTAGATTTGGCCAAGTGCCTAAATTCAGGCACTGTGCGAGGTGCTTTCACCTGTGTTGTCTAATTTAATCTGCAAAATACAATCCTCTGAGGGTGATAAGGAAATCAGGCTCAAAGCATTTAGGGAATTGGCCAGAAGTCACGAAAGGAGTAAACGGCAGAGCCGGAAGTGAACCCTGACCTCGAGACCTCCGAGTGAGCGCTCATCTTATTGGCTCGTGCCTTGGCGAGACCTCCGAGTGAGCGCTCATCTTATTGGCTCGTGCCTTGGCGAGACCTCCGAGTGAGCGCTCATCTTATTGGCTCGTGCCTTGGCGAGACCTCCGAGTGAGCGCTCATCTTATTGGCTCGTGCCTTGGCGTGACTCACTCACACGCCGGATCGGTTCTCTAGCCCCGCTCCCATCTCAAGATGGTCCGCAGAGCTCCCAAACTCGGCTACGTAGGACCCACACTGTTCAAAAAATGCCTTTGCAGACCACGGAATGCAGCCAGCTTCTGACCAAGGCAGTTTCTTCACGCATCTCCTGCATTGATCTCTTTCATGTCCTCACTGGGGACAAAAAGTGAACTTCAAAAGAAAAGTTGACCCGTGCTGAAATTCTCCATCGCTCTGGGTGGCTTCTCCAGCTGCTGCACGATTCCAAGGACTGATTCTTCTCCTCCCTCTGGCTCCCCTTATTCATTCCTGGCTTTGAAAGAGAAGGGACAAATAGAGATCAGACAGCAAAGGAATTTCTAACAGGCACACCCCGTGATGCTTTAGCAACTTTTATGAAACGCCTTCCAGGGGAAGAGGTTGAAACTCTCGGTGAGGTAAAGATTTCACGTTACCTGCAAGCCGGAAGTTGGAGTGTTTGTCTCCGGATGGATTGAAGAAAGCGCAGAAGAAGGAAAGGGAAATGGCGCTTATTAAGCACTCTATACATATAAATGAATTTTAATTTTCATCATTTGACATGAGTATAATTCTCACTTTAAAGCTAATGGAAACTGAGACCTCGGGAGACTGGGCAACTGACCAGAATCACACACTAATAGGTGGTTGCGAGATGTGTCCGACTGTAAAGCACTTGTTTTGGGTGCTTAGTGTGCTGGCTTCTGGCTAAACACTGTTTTCTCATTACCACAAGAGAAAGACAAAATGGGAAACACAGGTGTTCCTAGCATGAGATTATGGAGATTAATAACATCCTTTCTGAATTGATAAGTTGTAGAATACTCGGAACAATATTTTTTAGCCTTTCAATTTTCTTAAGTCATATGCTACTTGATTATACATGAAGATCTAGTTGGAGGAATAATTTAATCACGATTTTAGCTTTATAAAACCTTTCACTGAGAAACTCAAAATACTTAATGAGTATTCATTAAGGCTCATTTAAGCCCTTTGAAGTACAGACTCATCATTATTTACACTCTGGGAAGTGAGGAAACTGAGGCATAGAACAACTAAGTGCCTTTTTCACACACTCTTGTTAACCTAGATTAATGTCCCAAATCCCAAGCTGGGGTTTTAATCCCAAGTCTTTCAGTTAATTGTTTCTTCATATAAATGACTCAAGTAGCCACAAAATGAAATATCAGGAAAAAAAAAAAAATATATATATATATATATAAACATTTACAGCAACACTATTGACAGTTTGGGCCAGGTAATTCTTTGTCACGGGCTGGGGGTGAGCTGGGGCAGGCAGGGTGTCCTGTGCATTGCATACTGTTTACAGCATCCCTCGTCTCTACCCATGAAACGCCACTATCGCCCTCCTCCCAGCTGTGACAATCAAAGCTGTCCCTAGACATTGCCAAATGCTGAGAATCATGCACATACTCAGAAAATACCATGGGTTGTGTGTGAAGCAATCATGCTTTATGGTCCAATGCTCTTTTGTCAACACCATCCTTTCTCGATACTCTAATATAAAGTACAATCATAGCTAAAGAATCCAGAGTAAGGACTAGAAAGAACATGTGAGGATCATCTATCCTAGCATTTTTTCAAATTTTGTGAAATATGATGTTAATAGGGCCAGGGAGACGAAAGGTTTCGGTGATCAACTTAGCTTGGGAAACAGTGATTAAACAAGGTCCCTTCATTCATTGAACAAGTATCTATTGAGCACCTATTGTTTTCCAGCCAATCTCCAGGGGACTTGGGAATACATCAGTGAGCCAAAGGCCCCTGTTTACTTGGGAGCATACTTCATATCTAAATAAATTAAATAGTATGTTCTACATGATACTACTTTGGAAAATGAAAAAGTTGGTCAGGCTAAGGGGGATCACAGATGCTGGGCTTTAGGGATGGATTACAATTTTATTTTTTACTTTTTATTTTTTTTAAAGATCTCATTTCTTTTTTAGAGAGAGAGAGAGAGAAAGAGAGGGAGAGAGATCACAAGCGGGGAGGAGGGGGAGAGGGAGAAGCAGGCTCCCTGCTCGATGTGAGGCTTGATGTGGGGCTTGATGTGGGGCTCGATCCCAGGACCCTGGGGTCATGACCTGAGCCAAAGGCAGATGCTTAACTGACTGAGCCACCCAGGCATCCCTGGATTGCAATTTTAAATTGGTTATTTAAATGGCTTTTCTTATATTCATAGCAAAAGTTAGAGGAACGTCAACAAAAATGTTATCTAAGAATCAGCTGACTGTGAAATCTACAATAAAAGTGTAGTATATCTAATATTTCTACTTATAAATTATGTCCTATACATCCTTAAATCAGTATTAAACACACACACCTACACACACACACACACATATCTTCCCTCTGGAGAGTCCATTGTTAAAATATTTATAATCATATCACTGCTTATATGAATATATAAAATATAACAAGGCAATATGTAAATTTAAAATATGTGCTGAAGTTAAACAAAAGAAGAGACATTAAACGGAGACAGGAAACAAAACAAAGCAAGACAGTTTCCTTGTGCTGCACTTTGAGATCATTTTGTGCATGGCAGAGGGACCAGAAGCCTCGTGACTTCTAATCCGATTTAATCTCCACTGATCAATCCTATGTCTTCCATTCACAGTAGCGATTGTTGGGAATTCAAATTTAGTTTCCCCCTTAAATCAAATTTCCTGTTGTGATAAGTACCCTACAATCACTGAGGGAAATGTTTCTCAACTGAGGATAACTTACGCCTCAGGGACATTTGAAAATTTCGGGAAGCAGTTTTGACTGGAGGGGCTGATGTGACTGCATCTAGTGGGCAGAGGCCAGGGATGGTGCTAACCATCTTACAATGCACAGGACAGCTCAGCCACAAAGAACTATCTGGCCCCAAAGCCAATAGTGTCCAGGTTAGAAACCATGACCTGGGGCTTTAAGGAATTCTCACTTCTTGCTAAATGACTTGAAATGATCGCCATATGTGTTTCACATAAAGTGTGTCCATAAACTTCATTTCTGACCTTAGATTGAGATTTGCCCAATGGCACTAGGACAAGGGAGGGATCGTTAAAATGTGAAGATTCAACCCAAGCCTTGTCTGCATGACCCCTACACATCCAGAGCTTTCCAAATTTCTCTCATGGGCTCCTGCATCTGGTTGTCTACATGATGCCCAGCATGCAGTTGTGTGACCTCTTGCAGGTGGAATTTCTCTTTTCCCTCAGGTGTTTGCGTAGAATTTAAGCAACAAGTCTCAGCAATAGAAAGATCTCAAATTCAGTACTGCAAAAACCAAACACATTCAAAACACGTCTGATACCTACCCTATGGAAGTGCATGTGCTTCGTGATTTAGATGTTTTTCTAGAAAGTATATAGCATGGCTTAATTTCGTGGTTTTTCAATAGATCTTTATTATTTGTAGTGAGGAGTTTTAAGAAAAGAAACTACAACATTGTGTAATGACAACCTTACCCTGTAAGCAGTATGCAGCATTCTAATCATGCATCAGGGAAATGCACGCACTTTCCCAAACACCAAAGCCCTTTATGCTTTGAAGCTGAACAGCACTCTGCGTGGTCCCTTTATGGATCTAGATCAGCAATCAAATTGCATTTAGCTTTAGGCCTTGAGGTCACCTGGATCTGCAGAGTGACGTTGATGAATTTTTGCTTGTCATAGTTCCCATTAGCAGCGGATGGATGGATGGATTCTCAGAAGATTGGACATTGAAACCAATTTAAACCTTATTGAGACTTAGGTGAAATCCACCCATCTTTATTTCACTCATTCCCACTGCTCTTCTGCCTTCCTGTTTCATTTTTCTGTCCTTTGCCCCAATCCATCTTGTTGATTTTTTTCCCCCTTCTCACTTAGTGGGGTCCTTTAGGAATTCTTTGCCACATGTTATTTTTATTGGTATTTATAATAGCCTCGGTTGTGTGTTATCTTGGGATTCTTTAAGCATAGCCATTTATTTCTTTATTTCTTGACTGCTCCATGCCAGATTTGAATTCAGTCACATCGAAGACCCATGAGGATCCCAGTATTTCTTATACAAGGATTCTGTTTTCAAGTCAAAATTTTATGAAGCCCAGCATGCCAGTAACAATTTCATATGTATTGATTGAATAAACATGTATGTTTATATAGATTCATGAACCTCTGCCATGACTCCATGCTCCCACACTACCTTGCTGCTCTAGCCCATGGTCCTTGGGGTAACAGACAGTGCTATTGAGTTTACCTTGCTGGTGAACTTAGAGTATGTGACTGTGACGTGATTGGTGCAAAGACACGAAGTGGATATTAGGGGATAAACTTACTCTAATATGAATATGCTCTTATATTCTGGGGACCCCCAGCAAAGCCTGGAGAACCCCGTGAAACCCATACTCTACATGGCGGCACCCAGAATTTCTAGTTGTGTGAGAAAAAAATTGTAAAAAAATATGCATTAAGAAATCTAGAAGAGGGGCACCTGGTGGCTCAGTTGTTAAGCAGCTGCCTTCGGCTCAGGTCCTGATCTCAGGGTCTTGGGATCGAGCCCCGCCCGCATCGGGCTCCCTGCTCCGTGGGAAGCCTGCCTATCCCTCTCCCACTCCCCCTGCTTGTGTTCCCTCTCTTGCTGTGTCTCTGTCAAATAACTAAATAAAATCTTTAAAAAAAAATCTAGAAGAAAGAGCCTACATCCAATTGAAAGATTGGGGATATAGTAAGGCAACCACTGAGGGGTTTGCAGATGTAGAATGGAAGGAAAATGAGAGAAACAAAATGACGGAAGTGTGTTAAATGATCATTGTGAAGATTGCCTGTGTCCTCTACACTTGTGACTCTGATTTTCTCCAGTTTTCTGAAAAAGAAAAGGAAAGTTTCTATATTATGAGGAGTAAAGTAGACAGTTTCCACCCAATGTTGGGCTCACTAAATCTACTGTGTGAAAAAGACCACCCCCTATTTATCATGTTTTTTCAGTTGTATTGCTGCATCCAAACTACATGTCAGTCAGCCCTTTTATATGAACAGAAGAAGGAACAGATAATGGTTATAAAACCCATGCATATTGTAATTCCAAGGCACATCCTGAAAGATAACTAGTTACTAAATTGAACCCAAGTTCAGAGAAGGTCTAAGTCTGGAACAGTTCTTCATATACCCGTGAAGGCCAAAAAGTAAGAGAGAAGATTTCCTATCAATGTCCTTTCCATAAATAAATGTCTCCTTGAACTTCACTGCTCCTGGTTCCTTTGCCCCTTCAGAGGACTCATGTTTGAGTCCCTCTGACAGCCTTTTAACCTTAGTTTCTGCATTTGTAAAATAAAACTCTAATACTTACTCTTTCTAACTCATGGCATTGTTGTAAGCATCAGATGAGATTGTTAGTAAAAGTTCTTTTTGAGCTAAAATGTATCAAATAAGCATAAGGAATTTTTAGCACTGGTGTAGGTTGATGAACCACGTGTGTCACCAGGATATGAACCAGTGATTCAATCTCCTACCAAGCAGAGGATCCCTAAAGGCATTTACTGTGCATTTTTAAAAAATGATTTTCCTTTTTCTTTTCCTTTCATGCACAGTTTGGAATTGAAGTGGTCTCATATTGAATGGTCACAGACTGAATATGAGGTCTGCGAGAATGTGGGCATGTTGCCCTTGGAAATTACCAGAAGGGGATATTCCATGGACTCAGCCTTCGTGAGTGTAAAGGTAACAGCTCTAAAATATAAACTGTCAGGCTAAAACTTGGGTTCCTGGTTGGTGCCTTTGATTATTTTCTTAAAAAGGAAACCAAAGTAACCAAGGAAATTGCAAATTGCAGGATTAGCACATTATTTTAGAGATTCTACACCTAACATTTTCTTATCCTTCCACCCTTTATCTAGCTTCACTCGCTCCTAGATATGGTATTTCAAACCCATTTTTAGTTTTTAAATCTAGTCATTAAGTCCTGAAGTTTGACTTTACAGGGAGATATATCCAACCTAGTAAATCGAGCCAAACTCTGCTTTGGAAGAGAAAAATTGTATGCAAGACCTTCTGTGAGGTCCCAGAACAAATTTCAGCCCCCAGAAGGATTTCTCTTAGTGTGCCACCAGGATCACTTCCTATGGTCTTAGTGGATGAGGAAAATCAAGGACAAACTTATCTTAAGAGTCACCCAAGTTAAAATTAGAAGCACACCTCTCAATCCAGGCCTCCAAAATATAAAGAATATTCAGGAATCACTTGTAGATTAGTCAGCTTGTTATTCCTTTCCGTCAGCATAGACCATGGAGCACAACTTATGGCTTCTAGAATTGAAGGGTCTTTTTAGGAGTCGCTATCATAGTAACACTTCAAGAGAATGACAGCTTGAAAAGTTTTCACCAACCAACAATGGTGAATGAGCCTTGGAGACTCCGCTCCTCAATCCCATGAAAGAGGCAGTGGTATTAGCTTCTGGAAAAAATGGCCATCTCAGTTCATTCTCCATTATAATAATACATTCAAATCACCCTCAGAACCTTGTGCACCTAAATTCTGCCATATCTGCGTTTGGTATTTACCTTTCCAGGGGGCATAGACTCTTTTTCCCAGATCTGTGGGTGCTTTATTGCTAGTGAAACATTAGACAACTTGGTATGCCCTATAATTTCCCAGCAGATTGTTCATGCAAAGAGAAATCTGCCTGAATGGTTTTTAAATAACGCTTTGGTTGTTTCTAGAAAGCACCATATGCCCCAGTCTAGAGTTTGGGGCCACATACCATTCACCTGGCCAGGTAGAAAGAACATATGTGGCCTGACATGGAACCTTTGGTCTACTTCGGCTTAATGCGTACCACGAACCTGCCCACTGAGTGTGCAGGCCTTCATCCAATATGGCCCTGAGGCTTCAGGGACAGCTCCACCCAGAGCACAGGTGCCACTCCATACCAGAGCATATTGGCTGCTTGACCAGAAGCAGAGGAAGAGAAAGCACGTTTCCCTGTGTTATTTGCCTTGGTTTGAATCGTGCACCTTCACGGAGCTGATTGCTCCCACCAGCCTGCCGCAGACCGTTCCTTTTCCCACATAGGATTCTGTCAACTCAGTGGTGGTAAAATACCAAGTAATTGCACGTGCAAGAGTCATGCAGGGAAATGTAACTTCCGGCATATGGTGGCTACAGGTGTACAATGGGCCACCTTTTCACAATGCGAGGCTGTTCAGGAGGAGCCTTGGCATTGTGCGCAAAGTGCAAATGGAAGCTTAGGAGGAAGTACCCTCTTCAGCACAATGTTTCCACTGCAGACCCATTCGCAGGTCTTAGGGCCCTTGGTGACGAACGGAGGGAATGTCTAAAGCCATAAAAATAGGAACTTTGAAGTTTTCCATGGTGCGCTTCATTTCTTTGTATGAAAGTGAAGAAATAGAGGAACCCACGTTCTTGATCATCTTAAATGTCTAAAAAAGGGCGAAGTAACAGCTACCTCTTGTGCTTACACCGCATTCTCATCTGATGACTTCTTTTTCACACTAGCCAAGGACACTATTCTTTTTTTTTTTTTTTAAGATTTTATTTATTCATTTGACAGAGAGAGACACAACGGGAGAGGGAACACACACAGGGGGTGTGGGAGAGGGAGAAGCAGGCTCCCGCTGAGCAGGGAGCCCGATGGAGGGCTCGATCCCAGGACCCTGGGACCATGACCTGAGCTGAAGGCAGACGCCCAATGACTGAGCCCAGGCACCCCCAAGGACACTATTCTTTTTTTTTTTTTAAGATTTTATTTATTTTTTTAACAGAGAGAGAGACAGCGAGAGAGGGAACACAAGCAGGGGGAGTGGGAGAGGGAGAAGCAGGCTCCCGCTGAGCAGGGAGCCCGATGTGGGACTCGATCCCAGGACCCTGGGATCATGACCTGAGCCACAGGCAGATGCTTAATGACTGAGCCACCCAGGCGCCCCAAGGACACTATTCTTAACACGGATTTAGGCTCCCTCTGGGGGAGATAAGGCCATGACTTGAGAGCCCTAAATCGCCTCTGGTTTTCAGCCCTGGGAATGGGGAACAGATCAGTAAATAGTCTCTTCAGACTAGCGTAATTTTTGTTGTTGTTGTTAATGACTGACTTGGTGAAGCCTCAAAAGCCCTCTGTGGTGTGTGTGGATTGATTTTGTGTGGCCGTTCACCAGGTCGGCCAGCCCCGTGGAGCTCTTATTCGTTTCTGTGAAGAAGGGTGGTTTCGTCCTGACAGGAAAATGGATCAGACTTGTTTCAGGTCAACTTGTCTAAGGCCTTCCGTGCCCTGAAACTCATAGGACACCCTTAAGCTACTTGTGGGGAGCAACTGCCGCTGCTTCCCCCCCCCCACTTTCCTCTGAGGCATGATTTCAAAGCCAGTTTGGGGTAGAAGGAAGGGGATGAAATAAATGGATCCTCATAATGAAGAGAAAAATAGTGTTTAAGATTTATGCTGCTTTCTCCAATGACCGAATCATTTATAAAGAAGCAAAAAGAAAAAGAGAAAAAAAAAGCTTTGCTTTTACTTCCATTGATAGTAGTCTAAGAAAAAATTTAAGTTTAAGGAAGATCCATGTAGCCTAGATCTAAAATGGTTTATTATAATTTGAAAAAAAAACTTTTATGTTAAAACAGATTTAAGAGCATGAGTTTGGGGTGCCTGGCTGGCTAAGTCAGTAGAGCATGCAACTCTTGATCTTGGGGTTATGAGTTCAAGCCCCATGTTGGGTTGTTGGGTGGAGAGCCTCCCTAAAAAAAAAGAGCATTAGTTTAATCTACTATGATACTAGACTAGATGTTTCTCTATTAAAATAATATTTATTTTTATTGAAAAAGGACATTTTTTCCTCTTAAGGTCAACCAAGTGTCAGCTACAGTTGGAAAAGACTTCATTCTGACTCCATCTAAACTGATTCAGTTTGACCCAGGTATGTTTTGTGTCTACAGTTTGTTTCCTGTTTTTGTAAGAATGTGTGCAGGTCATGGGGACCTATTTCAGCCACTCCAAGAGAGATCAGTTTGGACTTGAGGTTTTGTCCCCCATATTTCACTTTATCACAAGTGAATATTTATTTAAAATGAGAAGAAAACTCATAACAAATAAATATAAAAATATCAAAGCAAACATCCAAAAAATCCAGAAAAGGGTGTCATCTAAAAAATTATTCAGGGGTGCCTGGGTGGCTCAGTCGATTAAGTGTCCAACTTTTGGGTTTGGCTCAGGTCATGGTCTCAGGGTCATGAGATTGAGCCCCACATTGGGCTCTGCACTGGGCTTGGAGCCTGCTTAAGATTCTCCCTCTCCCCCTGCCCCCTTCTAAAAAAAAAAACCAAAAGACAAAAAAAATGAAATAAAAAGTTACTTGGAGTCCTAACATAAAGCTGAGCTAATTTAATTGCCTCATACTTTGATGGAAATTTTCAGAAAGTCATATTCGCATGAGGCCATTTCTAAATGATTTCTCTTGGAGTAGGTTGAAATGAGGAGATTCCGGGGAAGATTAATTAGATAGCACATATTTTGCTTTAAATATGTGGAAAAAATTCTGCCAGGTGCAAAAGGGAATATAAAGCATGGTGCCTACTCTCAAAGGTGTTCTATCATGTGGGAAATAGAGACATGAAAACAACTCATTAAGAGTATATTGGGACCCAAGAGATGAGCTACTGTTCTGGTTAAGGGGAATCCTGGAAAACTTCCCAGAGGAGATGAGTATTCTGAGCAAGTAGAAGAAGAAGGAGGAGGGGACTTCAGGGTGAAGGACCAACACACTTTTGGGGAACTGTGTCTAAAGCACTGGGGCTGGATCCACACCTTCCTTCCCTGGCTTCTGTTGAAGGGGCGGGTAGCTCTCCTTCACTGCACGCATGGTTCTCTCTTCTCCTCTGGTCTGGGATGGACGTGGATCCCCTGTCCAGGGGCAAATGGAAAAGGCCTTGTGAAGCAGCCAGGGCTTCGGGCTTTGTGCTCTCCTGCAGAGGAGGCGTTCTACACTCTGAGAACATTCCACCAAGTCACAACTCTTGCCATTATCTGCCACTGATACGTGATGGTTCAAGCAAAGGCAAAACAAAGTAGACTAAGTATCATCACCACCCCAAAATTGACATCCTTTATAGTAAACATAGAAAAGAAATGCGTTTCTGCCATTTATCACAAGTAGCATGATGTTTTGTGATTAGTTTAGTTTGCTAAGGCTGCCCTCACAAAATATCACAAACGGGTAGCTTAAAAACAGAAATTTATTTTCCCACCATTCTGGAGGCTACAAGTTCAAGATCAAGGGGTCAGCAGGGTTGATTCCTTCCAGGGGTTGTGAGAGAGCATCTGTTCCATGCCTGTCTCCCATGCTCTGGTGATTGGCTGGAATCTTTGGTGTTCCTTGGCTTCTGCTGTATCTATACCAGTCTCTGCCCTTGTCCCCACATGACTTTCTTATGTATGCATCTGTGTCCAAATTTCCCCTTTTTATAAGGACATCAATCATAATGGATTAGAGGCCCACTCTAGTATGACTATCTTAACCAGTTACATCTGTAAATAAGGTCATGTTCTGAAGTACTAGGAATTAGGATTTCAACATAAAGATTTTGAGTACCCAATTCAACCTATAACAATGATCCTTAAATTTGACATGAAACTACCCAAATATTATGATTGGCCTCCTTCCTATGATATTTACATTTCCTGACTCATGTAAGTTTGTTCCTCAAGTGACCTACTTTGTAGAAGAGCTGTTCCCATAAGGTATTTGATGTTTATCCACAGGTTGCTGCAAGGCAACACAAGAGTGTTCTGGTCAACCTGAAGATGAAAGATTTTGGTGCATTTGCACTGTGTATGTCCCTTTTGTACTTCATGTTAAGGCAGTTCAAACCTTTCCACTTTGGAGAACCAAGAGTCTTTGTCGTATATTGTCTTTATTATTTGAGGCCTGTTTGTCACAGGATCTGGAGTGATTTGGGCTTTCAGTAGATTTTGAGCAGTCTTCCAGGTGCTCCGTTTGGACTGATGGCAACTAGAAAGTATCACACTTAGAGGAGGCTCTGAAATCCACCTCTAGGAGGTTCCACTGATTAAGATAAAGGCTGATTTGTCTACAAGAGTTTACATACTATTTTTTTAATTTCTTTTTTTTTATTCTTATGTTAATCCCCATACATTACATCATTAGTTTTAGATGAAGTGTTCCATGATTCATTGTTTGTGCATAACAACCAGTGCTCCATGCAGAATGTGCCCTCCTCAATACCCACCACCAGGCTAACCCATCCTCCCACCCCCCTCCCCTCTAGAACCCTCAGTTTGTTTTTCAGAATCCATCGTCTCTCATGGTTCGTCTACCCCTCTGATTTCCCCCGCTTCATTACATACTGTTTTGAGTAGATCCTGATGACTTCTGGAGGCTCTAACTGGTCGTGATTTTAGGGATTATTTAGACATTTTAAGAAAAAAATCTTACAAGTTAAAAAGGAACAGTACTTGCCTGCTCATTGTTTTGGAATTGACTAGCCAGAAATGGTTTCATTAGCTGAAGTTTTACTTTAGAGTATTTTAAAGTTCCCTATGTTCCCAGGTCCTGTAAATGTTTATTTACTCCCATATTGTTAAACCTTGCCTCTTCTGGGTCTGGTGTCCCCACCCCCACCCCCACTGCTTTTGCCCAAAGCAATCTTTTATTTTTTTCAAAAACATAGCCTCCATGATGGGCAAAGAAACAGAGTGAGAAATCAAAGACAGTGGGATATTAGAAGGTTTGAGAACTTTGGGGAGGGTGCTGGAGAGGAACGGGTAACTTTTCAGTCTAGTGAGCTTCACCTTCCTGCCATTGTACTGAACCCCAAACTAATCCTGCCTACTTTGCATTCAAGTATTGTGACTGATTGAGTCAAAGTGTAAATATTCTTTTTTTTTTTTTTTTTTTTTTTTTTAATTTATTTGACAGAGAGAGACACAGCGATAGAGGGAACACAAGCAGGGGGAGTGGGAGAGGGAGAAGCAGGCTCCCCGCAGAGCAGGGAGCCCGATGCGGGACTCGATCCCAGGACCCTGGGATCATGACCTGAGCTGAAGGCAGTCGCTTAACCAACTGAGCCACCCAGGCGCCCTCAAAGTGTAAATATTCTTAAGAAAATGATTGTTTTCCTTTTAAATATGTGTTCTTGAAAGGTTTGCTACTTTCTTAATTGAGACTAAATCATTCCTACTAGTCAAACTGTTTTCCAAAGGAACAGATCTCTAAAATGGCATTTACTAAAAAACACTGAGGCGGTGTCTTTCAGTAGTGGAATCTGCTTTGCAGGAAAATATCCAGTAATTGACCTACTCTGTAAAGTGGGGTATGTCTGCATAAAGTGACACCTTTTCTTCAGCACCTTTTGTTTTATGGGAACCGGAGGCCAGTTCAAGCCTTCTGAAATTGCTTATAATCTCGGTGATTTAACAACTACTTTGCACCTTGAAAATGGGAGAGGAAGGAAAAAGAAAAACCCAGAATGTTCTTACTTCCAATCTCATTAACCTAGAAAAGTTGGTTCTATATGCACACCTGGTAGGCATAGAAACAAAATTGAAATGCAAGCAAACCAATCAGAAAGTGCTTAAATGAAATTTGGAAGAGATTTGCTCTAACCCTCTGGTTCTACTCCATAAGGTCTTAGAAAAACTTTAATTTTGGGGGGGTTGGGAGGGAGAAGGGGTAATATAATTTTTAAAAAAATGATTCTTAACAGTAAGAGGGCAATTGGTTGGAACTTGGATTTTTTTTTTTTTGTATTGGAGTTTTATTTGAATAATGCTTAACTTTTTGCACTTTGAGAGTCAAAACAGTTCTTTGAACATTAAACTTCTTAATATTCATGTACTTTCTGTACCGTCTGGTCTCTTATCCCTTCCAGCCAGGTTTATTACAACAGCTGCCCATATGGCCTCCCCACTTCTAGCTTCTTTGCCCATCTTCCTGGGCCCCTAAATCTTCCTTTGTAACATGGAGATTGGTTTTTCTAAGACCTCCATTTTCAAGAGTTGCCTAAGGTTTAAAGTCTGAATCCAGCACCTGGTGTCCAGGGCTCTCTGCAGCCTGGCCACAAACTGCCCTAGCTTTTTTACCATCTCCTGTTCCATGGTGTGAGCTCTGGTCCAGCCAGCTCATTCGCTCAGCCCTCCCTGTTCAAGGCCTTTGGTCTGCTACCTTCCTGCCTTTGCTTATGCTGTTTTCCCACTCCCTCCCTCCCAAACCTCCCAACTCTGGCGCCCACATACATACAGTATTTACCATCTAGTCTGTATCTCTTGGCAGCTAATCATACATAGCCTTGCACAGTAGCCTTTCCTGGTATTTACATCTTGTCTCTTCAAAGAGCTTTTAAATTCCTTTAGGTCAGGGCATGCTGACGTTACACCTCTGGTGTTCTCCATGGCATCTAAAGCCTTAAAGGTAAGTACGTAATAGATACAAAATGTGTATTTTGATGGGTCGATCCATCCCTCCATCCACAAGGTGGGAATTACATGGCATTTTATGTTAGGTGTTGCAACTTCTGTTTTAGCAAAGACTAGGAAAGTAATTGATTTAGGGATTCAGTTGATACGGAAAGCTTAACAAACCCGTTGTCAGCCTGTTTTTTTTTTTTAAATAAAATTATTTCAACTGCACTTAATTTTGTTTCCCTCTAAGTGCAGCCAGGAGTAGGATAAATGAACAGTTTCATCTTTCCAATGGATTCTGCGGGGGATCGAGGAAATGATTAGATCATGAAATCTGTATGTGACACATCTTCACAAAGGAGGCTGTCATATAGATGGCAGAATCGCGAGGCATAAATCTGCAGCAGACAATGTGCAGGGAGAAGGGAAACCAGATTTTCAGAAGAGAAGGCTCGGGAAAAAATGCTTGACTGCTTCGATAGATGGGTTTATGGGAATAAAACCCCTCTAAGAGCCAGTGAGTGAATGCCAGCGAGTAAAAGTTTTCAAAACAGTCCTAGAAAGCTAAACCACACATTTGTTATCTTTCTTTTCCCCCCTTAAACTTGAGCCTTCTTTCTCCGCTAAACAGTACTTCTTCTTCTTCTTCTTTTTTTTCTTCCACCACGTTCTCTTCTAAATAAATTAAGGGGGATATCCTGTAATCCGCGTCATGGAAACGGGTCAGGATCAGACAATCTCACAAGTTTCTTCCAGCTTTAATATTTTGTGTTTCCGGGGTTGCTTTGTGTCCCATCTCCGTGGTGACATAGCTGGGGCTATGTTTGGACCATCAAAATGGTCGGGTATTAAGTTCACAAAGTTGCCGTGAACCAAGCTTGATTGTAACTCCATGAGCAAAGGCAGACAGAAGGAGAAAAAAAAAATGGGCTCAGTCTGTTTCTAAAACCCCCAGCCCATAAATTCTCTCGAGGAAAGTATCAAATACTGAGTATTACATCATTAGAAAAAAACATTTGTGGGCTAGAAGGATCTCGGGAAGCTGAGTGGTGGATGGAGGCAGCTGTCTTTAGAAATCAATCATTTCAAGGGTTCCACGAATAGCATGGAGTACCATCCAATAATCACTTTTAACTGTCTCTGCCAACCTCTTAAGAGTTTTGAAACTATTAAGATTTTAAGATTGCAGTACTTGTTTATTCTTAAGGAGAGAAGGGGCGGGGCGGGGGTGGGGGAAGTAAGTCTTGGATCTCATCTCCTAACCATTTTTTTTTGTTCATCCCTTGCACAATGCAGCTTACTTTTTTGTTACAGTGTTTGCATTGAAACGGAATCATCATTGTCCAGGAACAAATGTGGTCTTTTAATATTATTTGGGAGAACAGCAGGACTTGAGCGAGTTGCTAGCAGTACAATAATTCGCTCAGGCTACTGCAGCCGAGCTGTAGACATGTTAATTAATATATTTCTCTGACACCTAGGTGATTGAAATAGCAATTAAAGAGTAATTAAAATGTTTACTTCTTGTAGGAATGTCAACTAAGATGTGGAATATAGCAATTACCTATGACGGATTAGAGGAAGACGATGAGGCCTTTGAAGTAATTCTGAACTCCCCTGTGAATGCGGTTCTTGGCACAAAGACAAAAGCTGCAGTGAAAATTCTGGACTCAAAAGGAGGTATTCTTTTGATCCTCATCTTGAAATCAGGAGCAGTCCTGGCACTATAGCTGCTTGCTTTCAACAGCCAGTGTGCTTGATAACGCCTTCAAATCAAAATGCTTAATTTCTTGTCAAGAAAGCAACCTCAGTCATGTTGTAGGCCCTTTATTCTGGTTTCTGCTTCATGTGGTTTTCCTCCTGCTAAGAACTAGTGTTTGAGAAAAGCAACAAGTCAGTGGCATGGTTGTTTTTTGTTTTTTGTTTTTTTTTTCCCTACCCGTTTGTTGTTCTCACCAAGGGGGAAACAATGTTGGTGAGAATCTATGGACAATTATTTTCCCCCAGAGTTTGTAGGGCTGTAATTATCTTCCTCTGTTAAAGAGAGCTCTTAATGCCTCAAATCTGAGCCCCCACTGTAGTGTGACCAGGAAAATTCTAAGAGAGGAAGGAATTGGAGAAAAACAGTTGTGAAAGATACAGCTGGCTAGGAGATTCAGGAGAAGCTGGAGAATATTAATGAATAACCTTGGGTTGCAGAGCCAAGTAGGTCCTGGATAGTATCTGCAAAAAAAAAAAACCCAAAAAACAAAAAAAAAAACCTGTGAACCAAATAAAATAAAAACTGAGCACAGTCCTTGGTGCTCTGATTTTTTTTTTCTGCCAAATATTTTCTACTTAGGTGTCAATTTAGGATTTGACAAGTGTCCAGGTACCATGCGTGGACTTAGACCTCTGCTTTTACACCTGTCATGCCCCATGGTATGTTTTCCCTACCTAAAATCCACTCTCACCTCTTCTCTTTCCTATGATAAAAATAAACACTATCCCCTTGCCTTTATGATACTCATTTTTTCCACAACATCTTTCCCCATCACCTTTATGGCCAAATTCATTTCTTTCTCGGTAGAATTTTCTGGTCACAGTAAGTACATAAAATACATGAAATACACACTTTACACATGAAATACAGAATAGCCACATGAGGGTCGTGGGTTTAGATTTTTGTCACACTAATTGGAAATGCTTCTAGTAGAAGTAGCTCCGTTAAGGTTTACTGGGTCTTTGTTCTGTAACAGATGAATGCTAATTTTTTATAACTGTTACTTGATTTCGCCTCTTCAAACGATTCCAGCATCTACCCCTAGGAGACTGGGGAAAGGATGAGCACTTTGCAGGGTTTACGAATGATCCTTGATCAGTGAATAAACCTGAGGAATGCTATAACATGAAGAGAAGTGAGGCAGTTTCCCCAGTACGTGGTCTGATTATAAAATTATGGCAATGGCTTTCGTTTGTGGTTTGTGAAATCCATTTCGTGACTTTATAACCACCCCATTGCAGTGCCGAAGAGCACAGCTTTCCTGCATGGAAACGGATGAAGAGTAAAGGAGTTCTGGCAAATGGCAAAGAGGCAGCATCTGGGGGGAAACCATCCATCTAAGTTTAATGACAAGCTGCTGCAGGGGCTTGTCGATGTGATCTACCCGTTAGTGTACCATGAACTGACCTGCCATCTTTCATGCCCCCAGGGCAGTGCCATCCTTCATATTCCTTCAACCCCAACAAGCACAATGCACGGAAGAAGGGCATTTGGCACCTGCTGTCCCCAGGGTCTTCCTCACCCACCACTTCTGGTTCCTTTCATCTGGAAAGAAGACCCCTTACATCTAACAAGTGGCCGGCAGTCACTAGGGGAGACACCCGACAGGGCTTTGAGTCTCCAGATCTTTCTCGTATGAAGCTTAGGACCCGGGGGAATGGCAAAACGGTAAGGATGGGGAACTTCTGGGATCTGATGTGCAGAGGACATTGTAGAAGAATAAAAAAATTTTAATAAGTGTTCTGAAACTGAAGAAGCTGATTTGCATAGTGAATGGGAGCCATGGTTCCTTGCACAAGCACGCAGTCTCCCCCCACTTTGTTTAAAAGATTTTATTTTTAAGTAATCTCTACACCCAACGTGGGGCTCGAACTTAGGATCCCAAGATCAAGAGTCCCATGCTCCAGCGACTAAGCCAGCCAGGCACCCCCATGCAGTGCTTTTTGTATACAGATATCATAACGCTGCCCACTGCCTTAATTTGTACTAATTGAGGTGATGGATGTACTGACTCACCCATATGATTTCTGCTTTGGTTCCCTTTATGATCAAAACAAACAGGGGATAACCAGTGACCCTGGAACAGAATGAGATTAAGTGATCTACTTGGGTGTGGAAACCGTGGCTTTGACCTTATTAGCATAGGATTCTAATTAGGCACACACTCTGTGTGTGTGTGTGTGTGTGTACTTGGACCTCTGTGTGCCACAGATATACCAAGAAAATAAGGATGTCTTTTCTCTATAACTGAAACTATGAATGTATGAATCAACACTGATAAGTTGTGATTAGGTCCAGTGATTTTAAAAATTCTAATGATTTGGGCATGGAAAATCTTAAGTAACATATGTTTTAACATTTTTTCAGCACTAACAAGATCTTACTGAAAGGGTTTTAGCCTGTTGCTAGTTATTATTATTCAAACCAATTTTGTTCATATTTTGTACTTTGTTGATTTCAGGTTCTTCCATCCTCTGTTTATAGAAATGGAACCGACATCATCTATAATGTAAGCATAGTCTGAGAGAATCGCTAAATTTCTTGTATTTCTGGATGCAAAGTATTTAGTGAAACTATTTTTTTAAAATTTCTTCTGTATTTATGTATTTCTTAAAAGCCTGTTTTGACATTTGTTTTTGAGGCTTGGTGGTTAGAAAAAACAAACAAACACCTTTTACCTTTTTGCTTTAACCCAACTTTTGAATTGCTCATTTTTCCAGCAAACCTTTTTGTTTGCTATCTGGGTGTTTGCTTTCTCTTTATTGTTGTTTTCTGGTTTCCTCCAGTATCACGGAACGGTTTCCCTGACACTGGAGGAGGACGGCTCTCCATCTCACCAACGGAAGGCCAAAGTATCCATTATTCGTCAGTTACCAAAGACAAGCAGAGAGGCAGAGCTGCCTCAGGCAGATAAGGTAGAATCCACAACTGACTCACACTTCCCCAGACAGGTAGGGAAATCTTTTTACTCCTATTCATCTTACAACAAGCTGTTTGCTGGGCTATAAAACAGCCTTCAGGCTTGGGGATCGTTGGCCCAACACAAACGCTACCTGACAAATCAGATTACGTTAAGTCAAATCTACGTTACCTCTCCTTCCCATAGGACCCGCTGCCCTCATTTCCAAAGAACTGCACACTGGAATTAAAGGGACTTTTCCATTTCCAAGAAAGCCTCCGAAAGCTGTACAAATGTGATGGAGTTACGTGGAAAGCTTGGAGCTCCCAAAGCGAGGTGGGACATGGGATGAGCTGCGAAGGATCTCTGCTTGCTCTATGCTCTGTGATATGCTGATAGACAGGAAATGATCTGACAGCTCTTGCTACATCCACCTGCCCTCCTTCTACTTTGAAGGTGAAGAGGAAAATATGGCCCAAGGGGTGTTTCACAAATCACAAAACACATTTGTTAATCGATAAAATTTAAGAAGGTGTTTACTCATTTTGCTTAATCATTAGAATGTCAAAAGTGTACAATTGAAACAGTGCTGACTTCAGTAGTGTTCTCTGTCCAAAGCCATCACGTTCCTCAAGGTGGAGAATCGGGATAAGAGCTGATGTCCTTTCTGGTGACAGAACTACTCTAGTCAAGTTAGGGGACTCATGGAACTCTTGATGCTGAGAGCAGGCTCTAGGTGGTAAAGACCATTCTGATGTGAACATGGACAACTGTATTTCAGGAGGTGGAACGTAAATCCTGCCCAGCTGGTTGGCACCATCACTCAGGCTACTGCCACTCCCTGATCACAGAGCAGAAAGCCTCCTGGAACACAGCTGCCCGAGCTTGCAAGGAACAGTAAGAAACCCTTTTTCACTTTAAGTAGTGTTTTCTTTTGTACTGTTTCTCTCTTTTCTTATGCAGCGGCGGGGTCGCTGCCTTCACTGGAGCCTTGAATGTCTAATATCTACTTGGTTTTGTTTTAGGAAGCCCAGGAGAGCTCTGTAGTTCAGAATGGATTTGAGATTACCTTGATAATGTATTTTGACGTATCTCTCTTTGTGAAGACTGTGCCGCTGGCGAAATTCTACGTTTTAGTTTCTCTCGGTCTTTTGGAGAAAGTCAGAGGAGCTTTCCTGAGTCAGCAGCCTTGCAGGTTCTATCTTTTTTTTTAAAATTAAGTAGGGATTCCTGCCCAGTAATTTGAAAATACATAGCAATGAAAGGTCTTATAGTATCAGACCTACGACAGTGTCAGGGACAGTGATGATTATGGAACCAGGCAAGTTGGACAAAGGGTCGGTGGGTAATGGAACACTTAGTGAAGGATGGCTTGTTGTCAAATCATGACAACAGAATTTATCTAGCCCAGAAGGACTTTAAAAATGCATACATACCTATCCCTGACCACCACCCCCCCTTTTTGCCCACCTGGATATTATCCAGAACAATGCAATTAGACTAATCTGCCCCATGGCTGGACATGGAGACTAGAGAAGTCCCTGGTGAATAGCAGTCAGCTCTTGCACTTCATCAAATTCAAAAAAGTTATGCTCATCTAAAAACACTGCTAAGAAAGTGAAAGGGCAAACCACACTTGGCAAAGCTCATCTCCAATTGCCCATCTGATCTAGGTCTCAAATCCAGAAAATACAAACAATTCCTGTGAATCTGTAACAAAAAGACAACCTGCTTAAAAAAAAAATAGCAAATGACTTGGAGACTTCATAAGAAAAGATATATAATTGATAAGTGCATGAAAAGATGCACCACCGTTAGACATCTGGGAAGTGCACATAAAAACCACAGTGAAATACCACTTCACACCCACTATAAAATCACAAAGACTGACAATACCAAATGGAGTTCTCATATATGCTGGTGGAAGTGTAAAATGGTATAACCGCTTTGTAGAGTTGTCTGGCAGTTTTTTATAAAGTTACGTACATTTACCCTGTGACCTAACATCTCTACTCCTAGGTATTTACCTGAAAGAGATATAATTTTATGCTAAAGGGGTGCCTGGCTGGCTCAGTTAGAGGAGTATGTGAGTCTTGATCTCGGGGTCACAAGTTCGAGCCCCACGTTGGGTGTAGAGATTACTTAAATAAATAAAACTTAAAAAAAATATATGCTAAAAAGACATTCACAAGAATTTCATAGCACCTTTATTTTTTTTATATAATAATAATAGTTTGGGTATGGGGCATCTGAGTGGCTAGTCAGTTAAGCAGTTAAGAGTCTGCCTTCAGCTCGGGTCATGATTTCAGGGTCCTGGGATTGAGCCCTGTGTCAGGCTCCCTGCTCAGCAGGGAGTCTGCTTCTCCCTCTCCCTCCCCCTGCTTGTTCTCTCTCTCTCTGTCACTCACTCTCTCAAATAAATAAATAAAATCTTTAAAAAATAATAATGGTTTAGGTCATTTGCCTTTTTGATTTATAAGAGTTCTTTATATTTTCTCTATCAACAAGGAAATAGATAAATATTTTTTCTGATTATTTTATGAATAATAAAATGGAATGAACTACTAAAACCTCCAACAATGTGAATAAATCTCAAAAACATGTAGAGAGGAAGCAACCCAACATAAAAGAGTGCATATTATATGATTTCATTTATATGAATAGGAAAAACTAATTTATTAGTTGGTGTTACAAATGAGAAAAAAAAAAAACAAAACAGTCATCCCTGGCAGGGATTGTAGGGTGACTAAAAACTAGCATGAGGTAAGATTCTAGAGTGATGGAGATGTTCTACGTCTTGCTCTGGGTGGTTGTTACGTGGATATATATATAATTGTGAAAGTTCATTGAATTGAATACTTAAAATTTATGCATTTTACTGTATGTAAATTATAACTGGATTTTTTTTTTTAAGATTTATTTAGAGAGAGAGAGGGCAGGGTGGAGAGGAGCAGGGAAGAGGGAGGGAGAATCTTGATCCCACAACCCCAAGATCACCAGCTGAGCCACAACCAAGAGCTAGACACTCAACTGACTGTGCCACCCAGGTACCCCATAACTAGATTTTTAAAGAGTTAATAAAATATTTTAAAAGTCTGTGGCGCTTGGGTGGCTCAGTCAGTTAAGCGTCTGCCTTCAGCCCGGGTCATGATCCCAGGGTCCTGGGATCAAGCCCCATGCTCAGTGGGGAGCCTCCTTCTCCCTCTCCCTTTGTCCCCCCACCCCAGGCTTGTGCTCATTTGCTCCCTCTCTCAAATGAACAAATAAAATCTTTAAAAAAATATATTTTAAGTCTTTCTAAAAATTGGTCAAAGTATCCACCCTTTTTTCATTGATGTATTTCATGTCTAAGTATGAGTACTATAGAGGTTAATCAGTGGCTTTCAGGGTTTTGTTGATGAGTGGGTGCTATGAAGTAAGTTAAACTATCTTTTTAATTTTAAAAATAATTATTGTTTAAATACTTACATTCCCATATTGCTGTATGTTAAGGGACACTGAAGACATTCTTCCACCCAAGTAACTGGGTGTCCTACTTTTATTTAACGTTTGTCTTAATGCATTGATAGCTCAGGGAGGGAGAGTACAGGTCTTTTTTCCTTCTTGAGGAAAGAGCTCTGGTGTGGAATAAAAGCTCTCTGATTTAGCCAGGAGAAGACTGCAGCATGTTACGAAGAGGAGGGTATGGTGTCTATACTGACAAAAATGAGGGGGTGTACAGAAGCGCATTTATACTATAGCCGGGGTTACCAGATCAAATTGCTGCTGGCATGTGTCGGTAAAATATAGGTGAACAGAGCGACATGAATCCAGACCTTAAGTTTGAAGGCAGTCTTATTGTTCATCTTCCAGCGGTCCTCAGATGACAGTTCAGGTAACTCTGCCGGCCTATAATGAAGCTCTAACCAGTTCTTCATGTTATGAGAAAAGTAAAGACATGGTGTATTGAGCGATATCTTTCCATCCCTTCATCAATGTTGGCATCGGGTCACCAAGTATCTTTTCTTTCTTTTTTTTTTTTTTTTTAAGATTTTATTTATTTATTTGACAGAGAGAGACCCAGCAAGAGAGGGAACACAAGCAGGGGGAGTGGGAGAGGGAGAAGCAGGCTTCGGGCAGAGCAGGGAGCCTGATGCGGGGCTCGATCCCAGGACCCTGGGATCATAACCTGAGCCGAAGGCAGACGCTTAAGGACTGAACCACCCAGGCGCCCACCAAGTATTTTTTCTTAGAAGGACTGTTCTTTACTCTGATACTATAATCTTCTTGCTTTTTGGTGTCAAAATTCATTTTTTTGAAATCATGGCAATTTGTAATAATATTGATAACTTCATGGTGACCAACCTACATTAGTTCCCCAATATATTTTTTATTTTATTGATCCATCTAATTGCAGCTGGGTTTTAATGGTGAGTACAAAGAGTAGGAAGACTAGTTATGCATCTATTAATCTTGTCATAAATCTATGAATATGATACAGTTCCCTTGTCCCAATAATAAACTTGAGGCCCTTGGGCGCCTGGGTGGCTCAGTTGGTTAAGCGACTGCCTTCGGCTCGGGTCATGATCCTGGAGTCCCGGGATCGAGTCCCGCATCGGGCTCCCTGCTCGGTGGGGAGTCTGCTTCTCCCTCTGACCCTCGTCCCTCTCATGCTCTCTGTCTCTCATTCTCTCTCTCAAATAAATAAATAAAATCTTAAAAAATAAAAATAAAAAATAAACTTGAGACCCAAATTAATTTAAAAGTCTAGCTACTTCCTCGTGCATTTGACCTAAGATCTCGTCTGCACCTTGGCTTTAAGCACGTTTACACCCTGATCATTTTACAGTAGGCTGACCCAGTTCTACATGCCTCCTTGCCAATAACGACTTCCTTTTATGTTACACTGTATAGTTTACAGCATTCTTTCACCTATACTAGCTTATTTGATCCTCCCATCATCCTTCTGTGAGGGAAGCATGTATTATTATCTACATTCTACGGATAAAACAAAAGGGATTTGGGGAAGCAAAATCACTCGCTCGTGGACTTCATTTCTATTATACTCTCCAAATAGCTCCATAAGGATCGGGGCTGTCTCGTCTCAGGTGAATTGACAAGCACACCTATGTTAACTTTATTTTTATAAATATTATTTCTAATATAATAAATATATATTTTTACTAATTAATACTAACCTAAAATAGGTTTCAAAACTATGTATTAGTATTTTGTATCTTTCACAGCAAAGACATACTATGATTTTTTAATAAAATATTTATTTTTATAAATATTATTTATAATATAATAAATATATATTTTTTATATTTATATATATAAATTTTATATTTATATATAAATAAATTATATTTTTATATATATAAAAATATAAATTTTTATATTTGACAGAGAGAGACATAGTGAGAGAGGGAACGCAAGCAGGGGGAGTGGGAGAGGGAGAAGCAGGCTGCCCACCAAGCAGGGAGCCCGATGCGGGGCTCGATCCCAGGACTCTGAGATCATGACCTGAGCCGAAGGCAGACGCTTAATGACTGAGCCACCCAGGTGCCCCACACTACGATTTTTATTAAATTATGGACCCTAATTTCTTTTGGATTGGAATCAAAATAATCTTTCAGAGCAAACTTAAGGTACAGTCAGGTTCTCAGTTTGTAAATTCATTCATTCAACAAATATTTGGGTACTTACTCTACTGGAAATGTCTAGACCAGACTGCATCTTAAAGTATTATCCCCCAGTATTGGCCTCACAGCCCAATAACTAAATCATTCTTCATTCATCAATGAGCTGCAGAGATACTGACACCATCTTTCTCCAGATACATCTGGCCTATATGGCAAGTCTTTATTAAAGATTTTTTTTTATTTACTTGAGAGAGAGAGTGAGAGAGAGAGTGAGTGAGAGAGAGCATGAGCAAGGGGAGAAGGAGAAGCAGGCTCCCCATTGAGCAGGGAGCTCTACATGGGGCTTGATCCCAGGACCCTGGGATCATGACCTGAGCCAAAGGCAGACACTTAACTGACTGAGCCACCCAGGTGCCCCTATGTCAAGTCTTTAAACCCTTCATTTTACATCAGTAAGGTGTCATACAATCCTGACAATTCTTTCCCACATCTGCTTCTCACAAAGCTCTATTAAGAATGTGAAAGTCAGTGGGGTGCCTGGGTGGCTCAGTTGGTTGAGCATTGGACTCTTGGTTTCAGCTTAGGTCGTGATTTCAGGGTCGTGATCTCAAGGTCATGGGATGGGGCCAACAGCATCAGGCTCTTGCTCAGTGGGGAGTCTCCTTGAGATTCTCCTCCTTCTGCCCCTCTCCTGCTCTAAAAGTAAATAAATAAATCTAAAAAAAAAAAAAAAGAATGTGAAAGTCACTAAATTTAAATGGCAGCATTTAGCTTTCATTAAGTTGATGTCTCTGGACCTAAATGTCAATAATGTGAGTTACAAGCTGTATTTGTTGATTGCACATATGAGAACATAAGTACAAATAGAAGTACAAATTCTTTTCTTTTTTTTTTTTTTAAGATTTTATTTATTTATTTGACAGAGAGAGACCCAGCAAGAGAGAGAACACAAGCAGGGGGAGTGGGAGAGGGGAGTATAATATTTTGTGCTATAATAACTATTATAAAATCTATTATAGCAGTGATGGAAAATTTCCATCTCCCCTATTAATTCAAGGGTATTAAAGATCATATCTAGTAGGTCAAACATGGTATTACAAGCAGGTTCAGAGTAATTTATTCATATTATTTTGAAGTTATTTTGGTAACCTCATCTCAGGGAATTATTTTAAGCTCTAGAACTGTGATTTCTTTTGAGATATAAAACTGAGAAAACTTTCAGAACAAAAAAAGTTTTTAGGGACAATTGGAGTTTTTCCATCATATTTTAGAAAGAGACTGATTATGTATCTATCAGTAATAAAACTCTTCCAAATTACACATTATCTGTTTACCAGATTGGTCCAGAACTTAGAACATCTATCAAATACCATTTCTGATGGTATTCTAGAATGTGTAAGAGAGGTAAAGAAAATACATATGGTCTGAGATTTTTAAAATATCATAAAAAGCTTTTAATTTTCAAATTTTATTTGAAAAAATGAAAATGAATATTTGATCTGATTGTATTTGTGTGATACTTCAATATGCATTGTATTTCGAAAGGACGAGAATGATTACCCCAAGAACGGTTAATACTAGCTACAGACATTTCAAAAAATGACTAGGGGCAAGTTAAAAGCAAACTAAAAGGAAAAAGAAAATATCTCCATGTTCCTTTGGTTCAGTTATTCTAAAAGAAGTATTTTGGGGCAGCAGGGCCACCTCTTCCATATAATTTTTCTCTGAACCCTAAGACCTCCTCTACCATTAAACATGTTTTTACCATCAGATGGGCCTCCCTGCCTTCCTGGACCCATTACCTTTCAGGTTTTTTGTGTTTTCTTCTTCTCCACCCTCTTTGTCTTGCAAAACAGGTATTCTTCACTATATCATACACCTGAATCTAATATAACTCTATTATGTTAACAATACTGGGATTAAAATAAAAAACTTAATTTAAATATATACATATATAAAAGGAAGAAAAATATGTATTCTGGGAATTATCCATTCCTTCTGTGATATAAAATTTATAGTTTCACCATTTCACAACCCGGATATTTACCTTCTCATGAATTAATTTTAGGCGATGATCTTAGATTTTCTAATTAGAATTAATATTAATATTAGTATGTTTTTGATTTGGTATCAGGGATTATTCAGTTCTGAGCTGTGTTTCCTGGGGCTCTCTTCCCTGAAGATCCTTTACAGAGGGTCATTTGCAGCACCCATGTTTCAGGAACAGCAAATTTTGCTTTTCTCCTTGTCCCTAATCAGATTGCTAACTCAACTCAATCTTTATCTCCAATCTCCTTTCCTCTCCATTGGTGTTTTATTATTTTTCCAACCCAGAGGAGCTAGACTCCTAGATTAGGTATTTCTTGAATTTACATATTGTAATCTCATCGGCTCATTTCCTTAGGCCGTCATTGTACATTTGGTAATTCTATTATTATAAATCATTATCTATAAAACCATTTTGTTTTCCCACAGGAGTGTCTGGAACCCCTGCTGGCCTGGCCTTAAAGAGTTACTCTGAAATACATCTATACTTAATCAAAACATTTCAAAGAAGTAGATGTTTATTTCTTTAACGAGAAAGATTAAAGTTTGTTTTTATTACTACACTTTGAATGCCTTCAAATTTCAGAGCTGCCCAAAGATTTTTATATGTATATGTTTCTATATTTTATTTTTATATCCCTCTCTATACACATCTATATAGATAATGTTCACACTATTTGGTGTGTATATGGGCATAAAGGAAAAGGAATATTTTTGTAAAATAATCAACATACCAGTGCCTAAATGTTTCTTTTACAAATAATTATGGTCTAACATGTTACGTATCCTAAACACAGCTATCTTCCCATCTTGCTTTTTTTGGGACTTTTTGCTTCTTGGAGAGACAAAAAAAGAAATCAAACTTGTACTTGACCAGCTAAAATGGATTTTACAATGTCTGTTTTCACAATATTTTCAAGAATCTTAAAGCGGGAGGAGATGTTAAATATCCTTGAATAAGCCCTGTTACTTCTAATGATGAAGGTGAGGCTGCAGTTACAGCCGTTAGGGAATTAGGGGCAGAGCAAGAAGAGAACTCAGATCTCCTTTGCTCTGTTCACTGCACCATATTTACTGAGGCAGCCCCTCGAGCCTTCCCTCGGCCTACGTAGACCACACATTTGGTATTCTGAGTTCTAAACCCTCAGCACGTTAGAATTACCATACTGGATGTGAGAAGGAGGGAAGAAGTTGGGCTCTCGTATCCTCTGTGACTGTCAGACAGGAGATGACAGTAAATAATGAGGTCAGAGCCAAGTCACAAAACCCAAATCCAGCAGCCTGAGGACATTCAGAGAAGCGGTGAAGAGACTTACGTATCTCAGAAGTCCTAGAAGTCACCAATGCATGATAGAACAATAAAATACTGGTTTTAGTGGGGGAAAAGTCATGAAGAAATGGATAGATTATGTTCTGCATATGTGATCTGGAAAAGCAGAGAACTGGATTGGAAGTTTGGAAAGACATAGGCAAAATGAATAAAATGCCAATGGATATTAACCAGGCAAGATCATGGTGACTTTGTTTCTTGTTTGAAACTTCCTGTATTAAAAGACGAAGAAGAAGAAGAAAAATAATCATTAGCTTTTTACTTAAGGCATTTTTAAAGAGCTTTTAATAGGCACCATTGGGGAATTAGGAACAACCAAATATTGCTTATAGGAATAATTTAGCTAGCTGCAAGAATAATTCATGAATAATTCTCATGCCTGTTATAATATCTATCATCAAAAGGATGAGAGATAACAATTGCTGGTGAGGATGTGGAGAAACGGAATTCCTTGTGTTACAGTGATGGGATTGCAAATTGGTGCAGCCATTATGGAAAACAGTTTGGAGGATTCTCAAAATATTAAAAATAGAACTACCATATGATCCAACAATTCCACTCTGGGAATATATCTGAAGGAAATCAGAACAGTATGTTGAAGGGCTATCTGCACCCCCATGTTTATAGCATGTTTATTATTTATAGTAGCCAAGACAGGGAAATAATCCAAGTGTCCATCGACAGATGAATGAATAAAGAAGTTGTGATACATGCCACATGTATGCTCAGAGGAATATTATTCAGCCATAAAAAAGAAGGAATTCCTGCCATTTTAACAACATAATACTCATTGAAATTTACACTAAGTGAAATAAACCAGATAGAGAAAGACAAATACTATATGATCTCACTTATATGTAGTCTTAAAACAAACAAAAAAACTCATAGAAAAAAAGATCAGATGTGATTAGCAGAGGCCAAGAATATGGGGTGGGATAATTGGATGAAGTGGTCAAAAGGTACAAACTTTTGGTTACTGGGATGTAATGTATAGCATGATGAGTATCGCTAACACGGCTCTATGGTAGATTTGAAAGTTACTGAGAGAGTAAATCCCAAGAGTTCTCATCACAAGGAAAACAATTGTTTTTCTTTCTTTCTTTCTTTCTTTTTTTGATATCTAAATGAAATGATGGATGCTAAGTAAACTTATGGTAATCATTTCACAGTACAGGTAAGTCAAAGCATTATGCTGTACACCTTAAACATAAAAACAATTCTATTGGGGGGGGATATTTATATATGTTTATAAGAACACACGCGTTAACTTCTACACCACCTATGAAGTTTTGACAGTGAGACCATGCTCATTTCACTGAGTATGACCAAAGGGTCACAGTTATTGGGGTATTTGATTAAATACACCAAGCGTAAAATGTAGGCCTCAAGTAATTTTATCTGAATAGTTTGGGTTACCTTACTGGTCAAATTAATTGGATATTTGTCAAATTTATGCCCATTTAGAGATAGACTCCCCGCAAGAGGAGTAGTATTTTGGCATGAATTTTTATAAGTAGGTAGTTGCTGGTTTTTCTAAAAAGATGTTTAAAACTTATTGGATTTGTGCCTTAAAGCTCAAATAGTATAAAAAAAAAATCTCACTTTCTTTGCGGTCACAAATCCCACCTTACAGATAGTCATTAAAGTAAAAAAATACTGTATTCAAATCCTGGAAAGTTCTTTCTATATATATGCTGCTTTTTTTTTTTTTCTGTTTTAAACCGATTTGACTGCTGTTATGAATTTCATATCAACAGGAACATTGGGCTCCTTGTCACTGACACTGTCCTTTTTGTTTGTCTCCTTGTAGTCACCTGGGCAGCCTCGTAACAGTTCTCTCTAGACGGCACATGCGATGGCTCTGGGAAATCAGTGGAGGGAAACCCTTCTGGATAGGCAAGTGTTTGCGCTGTACTGAGGAGGGAGGCGAGAACATCAAGAGGGCATCGCCCTCCTCCGGGCCAGATAATTGTGGCTCACAGTAACAAGCAACAATTAGATGGCTGGACAATCTATTTTTTCTTTTTTGGAGGGGGTGCCCGGTGGACAGTGTGTCTTTTAAACCTCAACTTGGGGTGCCTGGTGGCTTAGTCGGTTGGGTGTCTGCGTTGGGCTCAGGTCCTGATACCGGGGTTCTGAGATTGAGTCCCACATCAGGCTCCCTGCTCGGCGGGAAACCTGCTTCCCCTCTCCCTCTGCCCCTCTCCTGCTCATTCTCTCTCTTTCTCTCTCTCTCCAATAAATAAAATCTTTAAAAAAATAAAATTCATCTTAATGACACAATGCTTTGATTATAGACATGCATCTCAAAGAAATAATAAGGGATGTGGTTTGGTTTATAGGTAAGAGAATTCAACAAATGCTATTTCTAAAAGTAAAAAAATTAGAAATAGCTGTAAATAGGGGATAGTTAAATTATGGTTTAGCCATATGAAGGAATATTTAATATTTAATGCTTTTGTAAGGCAATGAATATTAAAGACAAGACAAAGTACTTAATGTTTATGATTTCATCCAAGAAATCTATGTTGGAGGCATATTATATATAAAATATGTAACGTATTTGTGACAGGGTGCTAAGTAAAAAAGCAGAGTCCACAGCCATACGAAGCATAAAATAATTTAGAATAAAATATTTATATATGTGATATATATACATATGTGCATGTGATATATACATATATAAAGAAATATGCCGAAGAGTTAGAAATGTTTACCCCTATTGACAATCGTAGGTGGATCTTAATTTTATCCCTTGTTTTCTGAAGTTTTAATATCTTCAATTTTAACAATACCACAATCTCTTCAGAGATAAAAATTCTACTTTTAGGAGTAGAATTCTAAGGGCACATCAAGTGAATATTTTCACCATCTGTCCTAGAAGGTATTGGATTTCAGGGAACAATAGTAAAGCCAATCTTGGCTTCTCAAAATCTCTGTAATACTTAGTACATCTCTAAATTCTGAAATTTTCTGAGAGTATTAAGTTAAAGCCGGAGGAGACGTTTTCTCTGCTTCCATAATGACTGATTCAAGGCTCTATTCCCACAGAGTGCTTAGGCATAACATCTCCTCCTGATCAATAATGCAAGGAAACAATCCAGAAGGAGAGAGTAGTTCATTTTATTCTACCCCAAAATATTGAGGGAGAATCACGGGAGAATATAGGGTATGCATCTAAGACTGTTTTCATGGTTAAACCCGGTTGGGAGATGTCAGTTCATGCTTTTATAAGAGACTCTTTTCTCATTGTATTCTCTTTGTTTCTACTATGAAGGGGAGTAAGGAGGAAGATTGTTTCTTTAAGAAAAATTACAAAAGCTTTGCAACACTAAAGTGCAATTGTAAAATAGCCAGTGGGAATAGAGAGGCAAGTTGAGAAAAGCTGCTTTTTGTTGGAATTATAGCAGGCTGAAAAAAATCTTACATTCCAGACTAAAAATAATACCTAGTGAAGCTACTTTCAAATATGAAAACCAAGACATTTACATGTCAAGAAAGAACAACAATAGACAAGAGTGTACCTGTTTCCTTGGGATAGGAATTCTGTCTGTAGAATAATGTGAATAATAATTACTGTTTACTAAACATGTATGTATGCCATGAACTTGACATGCATTATCTTATTTAATACTTAAAACAGCCCTCAATATACTATTTTTATTCCCATTTCTTAGATGAGGAAACTAAAACTTAGAGTGGTTAAGTAACCTGCCCAAAGATGCTCAACTAGTAGGTGGTAGATCTAGGATTTGGATTTGGATCTGCCTGACTCCAAAGCCATATGTTGTTTTGTTTTTTGTTTTTTTTTTTAATTTTTAAATTTTAATTTTTTAGAAGATTTTATTTATTTATTTATTTTAAAAAAGATTTTTATTTATTTATTTATTTGACAGAGAGATAGAGAGAACAGGTAGGCAGAGAGGCAGGCAGAGGGAGAGGGAGAGGCAGGCTCCCCACCGAGCAGGGAGCCCGATGCGGGGCTCGATCCTGGGGACCCTGGGATCATGACCTGAGCCGAAGGCAGCCGCTTAACCGACTGAGCCACCCAGGCGCCCCAAAAGATTTTATTTACTTGAGAGAGAAAGTGAGACAGAGAGAGAACGAGTTGGGGGGAGGGGCAAAGGGAGAGGGAGAAGCAGCCTCCCCGCTGAGCAGGGTGCCCGACCTGGGTCTCGATCCCAGGACCCTGGGATCATGACCTGAGCTGAAGGCAGAAGCCCAACTGACTGAGCCTTCCAGGCGCCCCCTCAACGCTCTATGTTCTTACCTGTGTTTTAGGATTCCCGGTCCTGTTCTGTGTTTTAGAACGTAGGCCCATGTTTGTATGTGGTTCCTGAGCTTAGAGCAAGAGACTGATATGATCTTCAAGCATAAATGTAATATTGGCACATTCTTTGGTTCACATTAGGTTTGAATGACCGAGTGCGTGCTGGCCGCTGGGAGTGGATCGGCGGGGAACCTGTCACCTTCACCACCTGGAGGAAAGGGCCCCCTCAACGTTTAAAGCATGGCAAGAACTGCGTTTTGGCTCGGAGACAAGGGAAATGGCAAACACAGGACTGTGGGAAGGGCAAGGCTCACAATTACATGTGCTCCAGGAAACTCTAAACGTAACTGGCCTCCAGGTGCCCACCTGGGATTTCTCACCTATTTATTCACAGGATTTGTGCATATTGTTCAATACAAACCAAGGGGTCATGACTGACTTAGTACGTTTTTTTTTATCATAGTATATGAGTGATTCTATCTAGTAAAAAAGGAACATTGAAGAATAGTTCCAGGAAGATTGGTCAATGAGCATTTTTTCAGGAAGAGATACAATTCTTACATCTCAGTAGCTTTCAAAACAAATACCTGAAGTATTATATGGTACAAGATGTGCTTACTCCTACCCTGACCCCACTCTGTATCTGAGTTCATACCAAGTTCATGGTCCTTGGATTTGTTTTGTCCCAAGACCTCAAGTTTTTGTCCCATTCTGAAATCTGTCCTGCAGGTGTGTGTACCACTTCAGTCTGAAGAAAGCTAACCCTCCCAGCTCATTAAATCACAGCTGAACAGCAAAGGGTCACTTTGTCCCTTTGGAGACCTTTCGAATTGAAACCTGAGATAAGAGGCTTGTGGATAAAAAAGGAGAATTCTCCGTGGTAGAAAAGGAAGGCTTTAGATGGGAGAATCTTGCAGATGGAAGCTTATTTGCAAAGCTCCAGTTCAGGTAAGAATTCAGAGGCTACCTGTACGTCAGGGGTCTACCCATCCCTACTCATGAGATAGATCTCTTTTTCCAGTAAAAATGTTGGCATCTTACCATCCCAGAGCTAATCATTACGCTTCTCCCAGCCTTACAGATTCATGAGAAATATGAAGTAATGTGAACCTCTCTTTTCATTTGGGTATATGGTACGGACTAACATTTCTCAAGGACATTTGGAATAGAGTTTATGTGAGTGATGGTTAACACATGGAAGAAAAATACTGCTTCCTCAGAAGTGTCCCAATGAACTATGCTGATGAACAAAGAAAAATAATACTGAAAACAGAGCCCTTGAATACCTACATTCTCAGAACAGATTTTGATATAACTTTGAGCCCTTAAATCTCTAATATTTCTAGAAATGGCATGCTAACCTGATTCTGTAACATAAAGGTCCCTTATTAATTTATAATATCAGCTGAATGAAACATTTTTGTACCAGCAAAGCGTGTTGCAGCCTTACAGGAACTCCCTTCTGAAATCAAGGTTTAATTACAGGAAATTGGCAATTTATTTCTGAAGCGTTTGCTCAGAATTTTCCTCTTTTCATAATCACTGAAAAATATGGTTGTGCCAGATGTAACTTACTATATGAGTAATTCAGAGTAATTTCAGAGTCAAAATGGGGTTACCAAGTAGACTAAAGCTTTGGTGCAGGTTTTATTAGAATAACACGTTCGGTAAAACTAAAATAAATGGAAGAAATCCAGTCCTGTTTCTGGATATAAAACATGACAAGCTTGTTTTATTTCTGCTCATTTATCAAGATTTTCAGTATGAGATATTTACAAAGAGAAGCTCGGATAATGTTTAGGCATTCCCACCTCTTACTTAAATTTGAAAGCATGGTGGCGTCGGGAGGCTCCTTACTTTAGGTATCCCAAGTAGGCTCTAGACTGAGTACAACATCCAGATCTCTCGCACAACACAAACACTCTCTGGTATTTAACCAAAAGTTGCAAAACCCACCCTCCATACCAGCTCCAACCCTTTCTGATCCACTGGCCTCTGCCATGTGGGAAGGTGAGATGCCAGATAATGTAGCAAAGAGTTAGTTACCTAAAGAGTGATATCCTAGAAGGAAAAATACAAGCTCAAGAAATAAAGAGTTCAGGGGCCAGTCCCTGCTAGAACTCCAGAGCTAGAGTAACTATTTAAAACTGGGAATCCAGAACCAGGGCTGTTATGGAGAGAACCTGGTCAGCATGGTAGATTTTTATCCTTGTCTGCAACGACAATGATGTTTAAGTGTAATTGCAAACGGTAGCACAAAGAGAGAATGTTTTATGATTTTTGTAGCAACTAGAAATACTAGAATAATATTTTTAAATGTTCCTGATCATGAAAGCATCAATCAGGTTGTAAAATGCAAGTAATTGAATGAAGACACAAACAAAAATTCAGAGAAGTGGGGGGGCTGGGCAATATTTATCATGACCTTTATTTCTTTCTCATGATTGCGCTTTGACTCAGGGGAAAAAAAAGGAAATGATTGTCATAAAAAAAAAAAAAAGAGAGAGAGAGAGAGACAGGGGCACCTGGCTGGCTCAGTTGGTGGATCTCAGGGTTGTGAGTTCAAGAATCATGTTGGGTGTAGAGATTCATGTTGGGTGTAGAGATTACTTAAAAATAAAATCTTAAAAAAAAAAAGTAAATGATGGTCATGGTTCTCTCCACCTAGATTGGTCACTGTCACCTGTCAGATTCTGGTGGGAGCAGGAAGGAAGGAAATGGAATAATGGTAGAATAAGGAATGGGTGATTCTAGGAGAGAGGAGAGAAGGGTTGAGCAGGGAGAGATGGGACAGATGGTAGCTAAGAAGGAGAGCATCAGAAAGAAGGACCTAAATGCCACCCAGCTCTTCTCCCCAGGTTTGAATACCAACTCAGGAAAAGCCCCCTCTACCCAAGGGCATCAACCCAGCTAAGTAGCATGTAGCTTTTCAGAATCCTGTGATTTTTGCTCTTTAACCAAAACATACATATGTATATAGCATATATTTTGCTGAACATAAACTTAAAATCATATGATAATTATTTCATCTCCTTCCAAGGAGTGGTAAAAATGAACCAGGTGACATTGATTTATGTTTCTGTTTTTGCTTGTTTTTAATACAGCCAAAAATAACATGCACATATTTTCATTAACACTATGGTTTGTATAACTCAAAGCAGGAACTGGTGCTGATTAATTTTTGCAACAAAGCAGCCTATTAAATGTCCTATCTCTAGCATTGTATCAAAATTAATAAACTTATTTCTACTTCTGAACTACTGTTGCTTTAGCTTTTCACATTTTATATTTATTCTAGCCATTGGAAGAAGGGATGGAAAGGGAAACTCAACATGTCTTTTTTTTATCCTTGCTGTTTAAATCAACCTTTAGCTACACGGCTTTCATCCATCTACCCAGCCACCCAGCCATCAATCCATCTACCATTTATTCAATGAATATTATTGAATATCGAGTGCCAGCCCCTCACCTGTTCTAGAGACTGGAGATATTACTGTTATCAAGATATGAAAATAAAAGTATAAAAGCATAGTGTATACATGCAAATTTCTAATAGTTTTTTGTTTTTTTTTTTTAGTGTGAAACTCTTTATCAGGGAGGAAGTCACAGTGGAAATCATTGATTACATTATCCCTTTTCAGAGTCGAAGGGAAACACCCCAATATAAACGGCTCAGGCTGTTTTATTTCTCTCCTGATTAATAAACTGGTATTACTTCCTGTGTTTATGATCAAGTCAAAATGTTACGGATAGCAGCTGTCCCAAATTTCCTGTCTCCAGATCGAGTAAGGAACTAAAGTTTTCAAATCCAGCTGACTGATTTTTGCAACAAGACAAGCAGTAGGTGTCTCTGTGTCTTTGGGATCCCTGGAGTAACAGGAATAAAAAAAAAGAGAACAATGATATCATCTCACCTGATGTCCTTATTGTAGAACAGAGGACACGGAAGTCTTTAGAAGGTAAAGTGGGAAGAGATTAGCCCTAGAATCAGACCTCCAAATTGTAGGCTGAATCTCTTCAAATTATTCTACATATTCTCATTCTTACCATTCTGAGCAAATGGCTTGCTTATATTCCAGTAAAATATCTTTAAATGATGAGTATGATAAAATTGACATACGCTTGACAACATTATTGTAAGTAAAAGAAGATGGACAGGGAAGGCCATGTACCGCACAGTCCATTCATATGAAATGTCCAAAATGGGCAAATCTATGAAGGCAGAAGGTAGATTCACGGTGACCAGGGGGTGGGGGAAGGGAAAATGGAAACTAACTGCTAATGGGTACAGTGTTTCTTCTTGAGGCTGTGGGAATGATCTGGAATTAGATAGTGGGGATGGTGGTACAACATAGTGAATACACTAAAAGAGCACTGAAGTGTGCACTTTAAATGGTGAATATGATGTTATAGGAAGTATATATCGATAAAAATGCTATTAAAAATCGCCATATAAAAATTTATTTTAGAAAGCTATAAATGGGTTGATGTATTTGCTGTGTGTCTATCTGAGTCATCCAAGATACTTTTTCCAGTCTTTGCCTCACGTCTCACCCAGGTTTTTGTTTGTTTATTTATATAGTTGGTTAAGGGGAAGAGAATGTTGATTGGACGTACTGTTTAACTTACAGGACGGCTTTATTGATCTTCCTCCTTTCTCCCCATTAATCATGAGAGGGCTGTTATGGATGGCAGAGTGTGTCTGGATTTGTGTCATGTCCAGAACGCCATGATTTTCTAAAATTAATTCTACAAGTCTTTAGAACAGGATCATGCAGGAAATGAATATACCCTCCTCGTAACTTACACATATAACTATTCATTTTGAACAGTTTTTATAGGTCTTATATTCTGCCAGGCAATAAAGTCTAGTTTATCTTAAGACAGAAAGGAACAAAAATCAACCAACACTTCCATTAAGGGCCTTACGGTAACCTGCAATACTTTTTCCAAGCACTGAAGTATGAGTTCACCTTTTGCTTCTATCCCCATCTGTATTTTTGCTTCCCAAAGGCAATCAATCCCAACTTACACTACAGAAGAAAAATGGAAAAATATATGCCATCCTAAAACTAGTCAAAAGCAAGCCGAAGCAGCTATATTAATATCGGAGTAGATTTTAGAGCAAAGAATACTGCCAAGGTTAAAGGAGTTTATTTTATAATTTAAACAGGTCAATATATCAAGAGGACATAATTCTAACATTTATGCACCTAATAACAATGTTAGAAATACATGAAAGCAAAAACTGATAGAAATAAACAAATCTATAATTATATCCAGAAATGCTAATACCTTCTCAATAATTGATAGAACAAGTAGGCAGAAAAATCAGTAAGGATTTAGAAGTGTGGACACCAGGGGCGCCTGGGTGGCTCAGTCGGTTAAGCGTCTGCTTTTGGCTCAGGTCATGATCTCAGGGTCCTGGGATCAAGCCCCGCATCGGGCTCCCTGCTCAGTGGGGAGTCTGCTTCTCCCTCTTCCACTCCCCCTGCTCTGTTCCCTCTTCCGCTGTCTTTCTCTGTCAAACAAACAAAGACACTGTTAACCAAATGAACCTAACTGCCGTTGCTAGAACACTCCACCCAGCAACAGCAGAATAGACATTCTTTTTAAGTGCGCATGAAACATTTGCTGGGGTGAACCATTATCTGGGACATAAAATGAGTCTCAGTAAATTTATTCATTTATTTATTTATTTTTAAAGATTTTATTTATTTATTTGACAGAGAGAGACACAGTGAGAGAGGGAACACAAGCAGGGGGAGTGGGAGAGGGAGAAGCAGGCTTCCCACTGAGCAGGGAGCCCGATGCGGGGCTCGATCCCAGGACCCTGGGATCATGACCTGAGCCGAAGGCAGACGCTTAACGACTGAGCCACTCAGGCGCCCCAGTCTCAATAAATTTGAACAAATTTAAGTTATACAAAATACATTCTCTGACCATAATGGAATTAAATTAGTATCTTTGGAAAACCCCTAAGTGTTTGGAAACTAAATTATAAACTTATTCAACTCATGGCTTAAAGAAGAAATCAATGGGCAAATTAAAAAGTATGGTGAACTGCATAAAAGTGAAAACAGGGGCACCTGGGTGGTTCAGTCGGTTAAGCGCTTGACTCTTGATTTCGGCTCAGGTTGTGATCTACAGAATGTGGGATTGAGCCCTGTGTTGGGCCCTGCGTTCAGTGTGGAGTCTGCTTGAAATTCTCTTTCTCCCTCTGCCCCTCCCCCTGCTCACGTTCTAAATAAATAAATAAATAAAATATTTTAAAAAAATGAAAACATATTAAAGTTTGTGGCATTCCACTACAGCATTATGTAGGGGAAATTTTATAGCACTAAATGTCTATATTTGAAAGAAGAAAGGTTTTAACTTCAGCTTCCACCTTAAGAAACTAGAAAAGGAAGACAGCAGAAATAAGATGTAGAAAATATCAGGGCAGAAATCAATGAAACCCAAAGCTGGTTCTTTGAGAATATCAATAATTGGTAAATCTCTAACCGGACCAATCAGGAAAAAAATGAGAGGACATAGATTACTAAGACCCAGATAGCTTCACTATTGAATTTTACAAATATTTAAGGAAGAAACAGTACCAATTCTATAGAACTCGCCCAGAAAATTTCAAAAGAATACTTTTTGACTTATTTATTCTATGAGGCCAGAATTACTCTGATACCAAACTATATAAAAATATAAGAACACTACAGACCAATATCCCTCATAATTATAGATAGAAAAATTCTAAACAAAAATTCACCAATTCAAAGCCAACAATATATAAAAAAGGATATTACATCTTGATCAAGCCATTGGTAAGAAAATGACAGGCCACAGTCTGGGAGAAAATATTTACTATGCATTTCTCTGATATCCAGACTCTATAAAAGAAACCCTCAAAAATCAATAATAAGAAATTTTTTAAATGGGCAGAAGATTTGAACAGATACATCACCAAAGAAGATATGTAGATGGCAAATAAGTAAATGAAATATGTAAATATATTGGTCATTAGGAATTATAAATTAAAGCCACAATGAGATAGTATTACGCACCTGTTAGAATGGCTCAAATTATAAAGACTGGCCGACCATAACAAGTGTTGGTGGGGATATGAAGGAATTAGAACTCTTATATACTGCTGGTGAAATATAAAATAGCCCAACCACTCTGGAAAACAATTTGGTGGTTTCTTAAAAAGTTAAACATACACCTACCATGTGATCCAGCCATTTCACTCCTAGGTATTTACCCAAGAGAAAAGTGCATATTTCCATTCAAAGACATATATGAATGTTCATAGCAGCTTTATTTGTGACAGTCAAAACTATAAACAACCAAATGTCCATTATCATGTGAGTGGATAAACAAATTATAGTATATACTTGCAATGAAATCTATTCAGAAATAAAAACAAGTGAGATATTGCTACAACAACATGGATGATTCTCAAAATAATTATGCTGAGTCAAAGAGCCTGACAAGAACACCTAGTGTATATGTACTCTATTTATAGAAAATTCTAGAAAGTGCAAACATTATAGTAACAGAAAGCAAGTCAGGTATTACCTGGGAATGGGAGAAGAGAACAGGAAAAGGCAGAGGAAAGGATTGAAAAGGGACACAAGGAAACTTTTAGGGGTGATGGATATATTCACTATCTTGGTTGTGGTAATAGTTTCACAGGTATACATATAAATGTCTAAATCTCTCAAATTATACACTTTAAACACATGTTTGTTGTATGTCAATTGTATTTCAATAAAGCTGTTTAAAGAAAGAAACAGTAATTTCTACAACATGGAAAATTTTCAAAAGAAAAGAGAGCTATAAGCATAACAATATCCTTATTTCAAGGCAGTAAAATATTGGAGTAAAATTATATGGTTTAAATAACTAATGACAGAAGAACGCTTAACGGAAAATTATATTCTCTCCATTAAAGTGATAACTCTATCACATAATGTTATTTTAAAATAGCAGGATATAAAATAATGTATGCATCATTTTAATAGCTACGTTGCAAAAAACAAACTGACGGGAGACAAACATGAGGTGAGTTTATATCACAATTCCACCATTTACTCGCTACGTACCTTAAATTCCTTAAGCTTAGGTTTCTCATCTATAACATGGGGATAACAATAACTTCCTGGAAAAATTGTTGTGAAAATTAGATGTGAAGCTACAAAGAACATGCCTGGAACATAGTAAAGATACCTTTTTAAAAGCTGTTGTGTGTGTGTGAGAGAGAGAGAGATGCAAAGTACCTGGAAGAGAGTGACAAGTTTTTTTAAAGATTTTATTATTTGAGAGTGAGCACAAGGAGGGCTAGGGGGAGAAGAAGGGAGGAGGGGGGAGGGAGGGGGCTGAGGCAGAGGGACAAGCAGACTCTGCGCTGAGTGTTGGGCTTGATTCGGGGCTCGATTCCAGGACCCTGAGATCATGACCTGAGCCGAAGTCAGATGCTTGACCAACTGAGCCACCCAGGCACCCCAAGAGAGTGACAATTTTAAGCAGTGCTTGTGCTCACCAGTAAACAGGGAAGGAGGATCTGGGGGTGGGAGAGTCAGGGTTTTAAAGTTCCGTATGACAAGTGAGAACATTCCCACATGTTAGGACATTTGTGTTGAACGTGGAAATGGTTCCAGTTTTCGGAGAAATCCAGATGACCAAGGAAGCCCTTTTTAAAACCCCAATATGCCTTGCTTTCAGACATGATCTATGATACACAAATCTCATTATAAAGAGAGACACGCTAGCAGATGGTTTTTCACATGACAGAAAGAATTGTTTGTTGCTAAGGACTTGAAGGATAGTTCTCTTCTAAGAATGGCTCCTCCATGGAGCCATGTTTTCAAAATCTCCTTTTGCATTCAGTATTTAAGGAACATGCTTTTTCCATGTCTTGAGGATCCATCATGCTCCCAGATGAACATGTGAAGAAATAAATGGTGCTAAATGGAGAGAAAGGTGGTTTGGGTTGTACGGCTGTCAGGAAGGATTCAGGCTGGAAGTGAAAGGACAGAAAAACCCAGCAGAATCTGGTTCCCAGGAAATCTCCTTGCCTACGGATTTCCTACCCACCAGAATCCTTGGGTCATTTTAGTGACTAGCTTCAAATAACAAGCTTCCAAGAGTTTCGGAGTTGAACCCAGACTTGAACTTTTGCAAATGTGACGAAGGCTTGCCCAGCTTTATGGCCACCTTGGGCCCAGGGTCAGGTACGCAACAGAAGGCAAGTCTTACTGGAAAGTTCTGCTTTGCTTTTGCATTTTATTGTCATGATTTTTCAGTTTGTCTCATGTCACCTTGTTACTTAATTCCCACACCTCCAAGGGAAAAGGAAAAATGTGTCCTATTTTAATATTTATGTTACAGATACTGAACATTATGTTTCCGCATAGGTGTCGCCAAGACAGTCAAGCCAACCTTTATTTATGGAGGTAGAAAATATAAATCTGTCTGAAATCTTTCATGAAATGAAGGTCTTAATTTTTCCAGAGTTGATTTTGGTGCCTACACTTGGAGAGTCTTAGGAAAGGGTTGTCAATACAAGGTGTCATTGTTTTAGGTTTCCTACGCACGAGTTGCTTTTTTCCCCCCAACTTCCCTCTCTTTTGGCAACTTCTCCTCGCATTCTGTCCCACATTTGGCCCCGAGTCAGTTGAAAGCTTTGCAAGTTGATTTTCCATTCCCATCTGAATTTTAGCTTAGCTGTGGAACTGTTTTCCATGTGTTTTTAATCATTTGTCCATGTGTTATGAGCTTATAGGGACAATATGGTTCCCCCAAGCTGCCTGCATTGTATAAGCAGAAACTGGCAAGGTAGCCAGTAGGGAAATGGTTTTTAGACAGATGCCCCCTACACTCATTTCTGTTGGTGATATACCACCCCCATCTTCCAACTGGAGGAAAACAATTTACAAGCTGTGTAAGTCACCTAACACAGAGTCCTCTGGCAGGAGCTCCCTTTTCTAGGAGTGTAATTATTCTCGAGGAGAAACTTGCCTGGGGACAAAGTTCAAAGACCTACTCTGAGGCTGTGGCCAGGCTGGGAAATAAAGAAAGGTTTATTCTGAGTCTTCCCAGGTTCCATGGAAATTTGATTTTAAAACAGTCTGAACACAGAGAATTAAGGATAAGTTCTCCGGGACAAAGAGAGATCTCTTAGAAAGTAAAGCCCAACAAGGCCCCGTGTCAGAAGCTTCCGTCCCCATTTTTATTGGATTTGGTATGTTAAAACAAACATTCATTAACCTCCTAAGTGTTGAGCAAGGAACCAGGAACAGAAAAGAAACAGAAAAATGCATTTAACAATCTCCCTGTTCTCAGCTGCTGACAATGCCATCTCCAGAAAACACAGAACTTGCCTCTGGGGAGCCTCCTCTCCCTAGTTAGGAGGACACACATGCACCCAAATTAAGCCAAGTCGGAGGAATCACTAAATGGCTGAGTAAAGAAGTGACCTGGCTTCCAGAATCCTAAAGAAACTCTGATGTTCTGAGTGAGACAGCTCCTTGTAAATCCTCCACTACCCAGGGAGCTGGCCAGATGGGCGGTTCTGCTCTTATAGCTTAAAGCTTCAGGGTTTTCATCCACTCTGACCTCCTTTTCTCCATTTTCCTTAGGACCAAATTTATGAGAAATCAGTTAAATATTGCAGGGAATTGCAACAGCTACGAGGAGGCATGGGTGATCCTGGGAAGGAGGCTTTAAGGAAGCGCTGAAGCAGAAGTCAGCAGTGGGTCGATGTGTCAGGGGATGTGAGAACGTGGAGGTTGTTTGAACAATTCGTTCCAAAACTTGCCCATGAAGGCAGAAGATAACACCAAAGTGTAGAACCTGAAAACTTACAAGAAATTAGGAGACATTTTTAAAAGATTCAAAATAAGTAAAGATTGTATAAATGCTAGTGGGAGGTAGCCAGTGGAGTAGAAGAAGGTTAATGGGGGAGAATATTCACTACGTTAAGTTGGAAAGGATGGAATCCAAGAGCAGAGTGGAAAGGAGAAATGAATGAATATGGTGGGATGGTCAGATGGGAGAGAACTCTCCCATCTGCTGGCTTCCATCTTTCTTTGTGGAAGAAGGGATGAGATCATTTGCTGAAGACGATTGAAGAGGTAGAACGGTCGAAGGCTGGAGATGATTAGAGAAGATTTTGAAATACACTGTAGAGAAAATGAAGACAGAGTTGACTAGAGTAATAGGAAAGACTGCTGTGCAGATTTGAGGGTTCTGTTAAGAAGGGGGATAGTTAATGTATAAGGAACCAATATTTGCCACTTTGTCATTGACCCTGCCAGCATTCCACAAGCCAGATGTGGCCCAGGGAAGATGACAGCTGGTGTTTCCAGAGTTGGAACTTCACTAGATGGGTGCAAGAGAAGGACAAAGGGACAAGGGAGTTGGGAATATTGCAAACGTTTGAAGTGATGGGCCCTGAATCCAACCCGGATAGGGAAGGAAGTGAAGACCAGAGAGCTTAGAGACAGTCATTCATTCATTTTTACAACCAGTATTTTGAGCACCTCCCATGTGGAAAGAACTATTTTAAGGCCTGAGATGGTGATTCCAGAAGACATGGCCCTACTTCCATGGGCTTTAAGATCTAAAGTGGAGGCAGATGTTAAACAAATGTTCAGACAAATCACCATGTAGCTACAACTGTGGTAGGACTATTACAAGGATAAGGAGGAGCACAGGAAAGGACTCTATAGAACTGAAACAACAGAAAGTGATCGAGAAAGGAGAGAGATCGTGAAACCCACTGTGTAGAGGTAGAGCCTTTCCTGATAAGAACAGGAGTGGAAATGGAGGGGGATGGCGAGGCCAGGGGAACAGAGGTCATCAGACTTCATTTAGGGTATTGAATGGGGCGTCACGTCACCCTGATGGCCTGTGGTTGGGCAGACCCATCCATGCAGACACGTCAGGCAGGGTGCAGCAGGATTAGGGGTGAAAAGAAAGGCAATGAGCCCAATGAAGAAGGCAGGGCGGGTGGTATTGTCCCTGGCAAGGTTTAGGGACCCGGAGCGCCGGCGATCCTATAGCTTCCAAGCTGGAAGGCAGTCGGCAAACAGATAAAGGTTTTCTGGCTTCCAGTCCAGAGTTACTTGTACTTACATTACTCTCTCTGAGAGCAGCCCTCTGCAGAATGAAAAGCGATCAAGGTGAATTTTAAGGATGAGGAAGAGGCACATGGCAGAGGCTTAGCCTCAGTGACGGCATCCTGGCCTGGCTGTAAGTCGAGGCTGTGGGCGGTGGGGACGGGTGGGTGGCAGGATGGGGAGGCACACGGTGACGTTGCCCCAGCTGCCTTGGCCTTCTTTTAGATTTGCAGGAGGCCTCGCTACCATCTGGGTAAGTGGCTGATTAGTCACATTTCACAGTGATAGATACATACCCAGTTGCAAAAAAAATGGAATGTTTCTCCATGGTGCGGGAGTGTTTGGGACAGAGAGCCATAGATCACCGAAATTGCAGATGCAATAATCTGACCCTAAAAAGTAACTTGAGGATGGGTGCCTAAAAGTGAAAAGGCAGAATTTTTGTGACATACTCCACCATTTCATATAGATCCTTTGCTACTGGCTCCCCATTTGATTCTCTTTGAGTGATGTATAAGTTTGCTAGAGGGTCCATAACCAAGGGTCCCAGACTGGGTAGCTTAAACAACAGAAATTTATTTTCCCCCACTTCTGGAGGCTGGAACTTTGAAATCTGGGTGCTGGTAAGCCTGTTTCCTTCTGGAAGTTCTCTCCTTGGTGTGCAGACTGTCAACCCTCCTGATGTCTCCACATAGTCTCCCCTCTGTGTCTTTGTCTTCATCTCTTTTTCTTATGAGGATGCCAGGCTTACTGGATTAGGGCTCACCCTAATGGCTTCATTTTAACTTCATTACCTCTTTAAAACACTTCTCTTCAAATATGGTATTTTCTGAAGGACGAGGGAGTTGAATCCCCAACATGTAAATCTTAGGGGGACATGATTCAGCCTATAACGGGTGACAGTTTTAAAAGCTCGAACATAAATAAGTTGATAACAATGATTGCCTCCATGGCGGAACAGGAAGCCTGGGAGGTCACAGGAAGATTTACTTTTAATTATACACTTTTTTGTATTATTTGAGATTTGTTCCTGCAAGTGTTCATTATGTAATCAAAAATAAGAGAAAATCATTGCATTGATTGCACATCCTTGCACTCAATGCCTTTTTCTCTTTCTTTCTTTCTTTCTTTCTTTCTTTCTTTCTTTCTTTCTTCTTTCTTTCTCAGAGCAAGAGAGAAAGAGAGCAGGGTTGGGGTGGCAAGGGGCGGAGGGAGAGGGAAAGAGAGAGAATCTCAGGTGGGTTCCATGCTCAGCTCAGAACCTGACCTCATTTGGGGGTTTGATCTCACAACCCTGAGATCATGACCTGCGCTGAAATCAGGAGTGGGATTCTTTACTGACTGAGCCACCCAGGTGCCCCTCAACACCTATTTATTGAATAAAATTAACATAAACACAGTGACAATCCACTGTGCCTTTGGAATTTAGATCTACTTGAAAGTCCTTGATTAGTACAGGAATGGTACTTGCCAAGGTTTTCCTCATGTAACTTATCCTGAAGAAACTAGTCTCCCCCTATAGACTGCAAACTCCAGTGGGCCTGGGCAAGGACAACCTCACCATTTTGTCCCCAGGACCACGCACAGAGTTGGCACTCCTATGTGCTATATGAATGAATGCACCAGTGAGTCCAATAAGCAGAGCAGCTTCGGGGAATGAGGTTCTTCCTAATGTGTTAGTTCCATAGAAAGTGTCAGGGAGGGGAGTGAAGAGGGGAGAGTTCCCATGTTTTGAATAATTTACTAAACTAAATCAAGATAAAAGGTTTAAGGGGAAACCACTTACCCTAATATGCCCTAGTCCTTGTTCTTTGGGAAAAAAAATAGGAAGATTCTGCCTTCTTTGGGGTTCCTTTAAAACAATTCAACCCCCCACAACCCTATTGCTTTTTCCTATTTTGTAAAGAGCGGTAGCTAGGAAGAAGTGGCATGAACCCTAAGCAGATTTCTTTCACAAACCCATTTACCCAAATTCCTTTTTGTGCCTCCCAATTTACCTCCAATGCTCACCTCCAACCCTAACACTGCCTCTCACCTTTTGTTGTTGTAGGTCTGGGGTTTCCGGGAAAGAACTCAGCCTCTTTGTTTCCCTTCAGAGAGCATTAGACATTTTATAGCTCCCTTTGAGAGTCTGCAAGAAGGGGACAGAAAAACATGGCTGCTAGGTCCTCTCAGGCACCCCGGGAACTCCATCTGCTCCTCAAGGCACTGTAGTGCCCAGGAAAGCCAGGTCAAGTTGAAAACAGAGTTCAGATGATGCTGAGCATGAGTTGTCAATGCGAATGAATGAATGAGGAGATTAGCCCCTCTGGCTCTCATGCAAGCTTGAGGTTGTCCCAGGAAGTGGACTTAGCTTATGGAAGCCCAGGCCTGCCTCTTACCCTGGCCTTTGGTACTACGTACGCCGACAGTCCTGTGGTTCTCCCTCCATACTAGCACCTCCTGCTGAGTCTGGAGGACCCTCCTCACCTTCCTCCATTTGGCTTCATCCAAACAGGGAGGTAACTAGATGCATGTGTCACTGAAGACCCACTGGCAGCATATTTTTGTGAAAAGGTACAAACTTTATGCTCTTAAGGGTAAGCTACAGTGTATCATATACATAGTTTTAGATTTAATGAAAGGACAGAGTGGTGAAAGATGATCGCCATCCGCCCTTAGCTGTAAAAGACAGGGGTTGAAGACAGACTGATGTTCTCATCACAGAAGGCTTTCCTTTGCTAGCTTTAACCTCCAAGATGCTGGTACATCTTCTCAACGGGAATGACAGAACAGCAAAAGCAAATTCTGCTCGAGTAATTTTTATTTATTTTTAAAGGTTTTATTTTATTTTATTTTTTTAAGGGAATACAAGCAGGGGGAGTGGGAGAGGGAGAAGCAAGCTTCCTGCGGAGCAGGGAGCCCGATGAGGGGCTCCATCCCAGGACCCTGGGGTCATGACCTGAGTGGAAGGCAGACGCTTAATGACTGAGCCACCCGGGCACCCAAGATTTTTTTTAAGTTTTATTTTACTATGTCATGTTAGTCATCATACAGTACATGATTTGTTTTTGATGTAGTGATCCATAATTCATTGTTTTCGTGTAACACCCAGTGCTCCATGCAGAACGTGTCCTCCTTAATACCCATCACCAGGCTAACCCATCCCCCCACCCCCTCCCCTCTAGAACCCTCAGTTTGTTTCTCAGAGTCCATAGTCTCTCATGGTTCATCTCTCCCTCCGATTTCCCCCCCTTCATTTTTCCCTTCCTTCTCTTAGGCACCCAAGATTTTATTTATTTATTTGAGAGAGAGAGTGAGAGAGCGTGAGCAGGGGGGAGGGGCAGAGGCAGAGGGAGAAGCAGACTCCCCCCTGAGCAGGGAACCTGCCTGGAGGCTCGATCCTAGGACGCTGGGATCATGACCTGAGCTGAAGGTGCTTCACTGACTAAGCCACCCAGGCACCCCTGTATGAGTAATTTTTAAATGACCAAACACCAAAATTAGGATCAGAAGGAGCGGAGTTTAGGACTATGAAAAGGTTAAGGATGGATAACTGACATCCCTACAGCTAATATAATTAAATGACAAAATGTGCAAGACTGTACAACCTGCTTGAGGGCAGAAGCCCAGTTCTTACCACTTTCTGTCATCTGCCAGAGCCTCACATGATGTCCTGCCCACAAAGTGAGTCTTCCGCACATTTTAATTCACTAGAAATTTTTGAATTGTATCCTATGTGCAGAGCTGGGCAACCTGAGATCCCGAGTAGAATCTCTGGGGCAGTCTTCGGTTTGGGGAAATGCCAGCCACTGTGATTGATGGCAATGGAAACTCAGGCACTGAAAAGTGAAGTTTAAAAGAAATGGGGAAACATAGCTGGCATCCAGACCATATTTATAATCAGGGCAGAGTGGCCAGCTCTGGAAAGCCTCTGTCATTGGATAGTTGAGGGGAATTAAGAAATTCAAATAGAAGGCAACTTTAAAAACTACGTTAAAAGAAATGGCAAATGCAAATGTTCACTTAGTATAGATCAAGTGTATCTTAATTCATACTAGCCCAGGTCCTATGGGTATTTAGAACAGGCAAAAGATGTCTCTTCTGAGAGAATTCTGGAAAACGATGGTCCATTTAAAAATAGTTCATTATTGTAAATAAGGACCTTACTTCAGGCTTTATGTCGCAGCAATCAGGCAGGACTATTAAAAGGAACACAAATGTCTGGAAAAAAGATTCCAGTGGGTCAATTCTTGGAAAGAAAGCTTAATCAGTATGAAAATGGGGACAATGTTCCAGGATGATGTGTGTTACTAAAAGCAAAGAATATGGTAATTAGATTAAAAGGGAAGAAATAGAAGCAAGTATGGGATTAATTTCAAATGGAAATACTATTCAAATGGTGTGGAGGGACAACAAAATTCAATTCCGGGGTTTCAGTTTTGTGGATCTGTTTCTTTCTCATGCCCTTGCGTGATTTAGAGCCTTTTTGAATGATAGTCTTGTCATCTAACAAATTTTCCTTTGATTCCTGAAGATGCATGTTTGTCTCCATCTTTAGTTAACCTGGTCATCAATTCCTGTGGAATAAGGAAGATGATGTGGATTCTGTAAGTAAAGTACTGACCAGCCAGTTTCAGGCCCTGAGCTATCAAACCTGGTTCTTAGAATCCACGTTCTCAAGTCTGGCCCTTTGTTTAGAGAAAGAAAAAAAAATCAATAGGGTGGCTTGAGGGAGACATTTCCCCATCTTCACTGAAGGCTGATGAGCAATTACTGAGGATCCTGTTGAGAAATTTGTGAACAATTGAAAGAGTTTATCTGATGGCTGACCAGCTGTGAAATTTAGCTTCGAGTATTTGATTCTTAAAGTGAGGGGGTTAATTTGGGAATTGTGAGTTTCCTTGTGTGGAAAAGGAGAATGGATTCCCTTTATTCTGTTAGCATACAAAAATCAACAACCCCAACCACATCTAAGTGAGAGGGAGAGTCCTCTGCTCAACAAAGTTAACATTCTTCTGTTTCTTCCCTTTCCTTTCTTATAATTTTGATACACTTACTTGGCTGCCTGTGTGTGTGTGTGTGTGTGTGTGCGTGAAGCCTAAAAGCCTGGGCTTTTGCTAAATGTGTGCCTTTAATTTTTATCTGATATACTTCTGTCATAAAAACATGTCTTGTCTTTTTGATCCCAATATAAAGCAGATGCACCACAAATGTTTGTTGACTCTGGTCCTTCTTCTAATAACAGTGATGGGAAATCCGGGAAAAGAATGTGTTGTTTTCCCAAATACTGCTCTGTAAATCTCAGACGATAAAGTACCAGCTAATTACCCCCTGGGTCCCAGGCTTTCACTGGGGCCTTCTAAAATACACAAAACTCAAGTGAAGGCATGACACCATTAGCCCTACATAATTCAAGCAAACAATAAATGTGTTTACTCTGCCTGGCTACTGACCACCTGCCTTTCCATCCCACCAGGCAGGTATCTATATATAGGATCTCCTTGTTTGCATTCCTGCAGAGAGTGAGCCTTTCTTTCCTTTAGGCCTCACCATCTGTGAAACTGAAAGAAGCTTGGGCCCCCGACAGCATGTGTCGTCTCTTACTTCAGCTGCTGGTGCTCCTGCCTCTAGGGAAGGCTGCACAGCAGCGGGATGGCTGCCCAAGTCAGAGTTCTGTCTCCCCTGTGCTCTTAGAAAGGGATCGCAGGGAGCTCCCCCTTGGCAACCATGAGGATGCTGAGGAGAAGCCAGATCTGTTTGTCGCCGTGCCCCACCTCATAGGTGCAGGAGAAGGCCAGAGGCAGAGAGAGAAGATGCTATCCAGGTTTGGCAGGTTCTGGAAGAAGCCCGAGAGAGACCTGCACCCCCCCCAGGACGTGGTCCCTGAGCGCTTCCCACCTGGGACCCACGCCGTCACTCAGCCAAAAGATGGGCTGCAGATGGAGAAATCTCCCCTTCGGGAAGAGGCCAAGAAATTCTGGCACCACTTCATGTTCAGAATGAGTCCAGCTTCTCAGGGGATCATCCTGCCCATCAAAAGCCACGAAGTACATCAGGAGACCTGTAGGACAGTGCCCTTTGGCCAGGTATCTGCTTTGGAAGGGGAGGGGATCAGAGTTGGTAAGAAAGGGGCAGACAACTGGGACAGGTGCAGAGTAGGGGAGGAGGCTGCCAAGAGCCCGAGTCTCACCTAACTTCCAGATTGGATCCTTGGGCATTCATCATAACATGTGGCAAAGTATGATTAGACTTCCCAAATTTCCTTCTAACTTTCCATTGGTTTTTGGTATTCTGGAAATGCTGTCAGAACAGTATGACACTGCTGCTCAGATTAGTAATCATTCACATTGATGGCACAGACCTTTGTTTTAAGGGGCTTTACCTATTTTTATGCTGGAGGTGTTCTATCCGGAGAGGTAAGTAAGACCATACCCTCAGTTAGGAGAAGTGTGGGAACTTAGAGCGATAACCAGAATTTCTCTCCGGTTATACCTCTACACTCTATTGGGATGGGGACGAGCAGGTTGACTCTACCTGTAGATAAGGTGGGATACATTGGACTCCTCGACAAACATTCACATACACAAGTATCTTGGTCTTAATCCCTGTATTTCCCACCGGACCATTTCATAGGCTGTCCGATGGAACTTGCTACATCATTTCTAACGTTACTGCAGCAAAAAATGATTTAATTTAACTTATTTTCTCATAAGCTTTCAAAAAATAATATCAGTGTGGAATCACATTTTCTCCCCTCAGAAACACCTCTGACTTCATGTCGCATTGGCTGATTTGTGGTTATTATGATTGATTCTGCACTATTAAGACAAAGGGGCATTTTCTACTAGCCACTTCCTCCAGTCAGTCCTGGCAAGCGCTGCGCTCCAAATGTTAAATTAAATTGAGAAACTGCATCAGGTCCTTAAACACGAAGATACTGAACCCAAAGCAACGCACGAGAGAGTAAAATTTTACAGTGCAATAATGCTACCCAATTAAGCAGGCAGTGTTATCAGGTAATTGACTGTGTCACCAGTTAAGTATTCTGTCTGAAAAGGCAAAGATAGGTAGCAATAAGTCCATTATCTAATAATAATGACTGCTTTGTTGGCCATATTGCTCCCAAGAATCGTGCAATCGAATTGCCTTTGAAAGTCTTATTTTGAATTCTGTTACTAATTAAATTCAAATTAAGGTGTTTGACTCATGTATCTTGAAGGGCACGTAAAGCTAGGTGAAGGGGGGATGGGGGGCAAAGGTGATATAATGCATGATGATTTGCAGACATATGTATTACTTTGCCCCATGCAACTTCATAGATTTGAACATACTATAGGTTCTGCAGAATAGAATAGAATTCATCTTGCTGTTCCGATCTACTCTATGAGCAGTTGAACAATCACGTATGGAGAATCTATTTTGCAAATGCGCTGTGGGGCTTAGAAAGATAAGGCACATTACTTGTATAGGAAGTTAGCCATTCGAATTTTTTCAACTGGTAACATCTAATTAGACAAAACTTAAAGTTTGGCATTTAAGATGTAAAGCATTTTCTCATTAACTTAGGGATTTCCTAAAGGCTAATTTATTAATCTACTCAATAAAAGAAATTTAGTTGAGGTGGCTTTATGCCCTTAGAGATTAGCCATCACTCAGATATTGTAATATATGCAAAATCGGAAAGTTTTTTCACATTTTAGTCTGAATTATCTCCAGACTTATAATAGTCTTTTGCTTCTGCATCATGTGTGTTAATGAAATGACTCAAGATAACTGAATGGAGATGTGTTTGCCTTGTAGACGATCACCCATGAAGACTGTGAGAAAGTAGTTGTACAGAACAACCTTTGCTTTGGGAAATGTGGGGCCGTTCGTTTTCCTGGAGCTGCGCAGCACCCCCACACATCCTGCTCCCACTGCTCACCTGCCAAGTTCACCACGATGCACTTGCAGCTGAACTGCACTGGCCTTGCCTCCGTGGTCAAGGTGGTGATGCTGGTGGAGGAATGCCAGTGCAAGATGAAGACTGAGCATGAGCATGGACACCTCCTCCAGGCAGGCTTCCAGGCAGGCTCCCAGGCAGAATTTCATGCCCAGGATCCCTTCATCCCAGGATTTTCCACTTAAAAAGAGATCCCACTATTACCTTTGAAAAGCAAAACTACAGCAGCAGCAAAGGTGCTGGTTTATTCAGCTTGGAAATGTTAGTGGGTGCACACTATTTTAAGGGAAAGGTGGTTCAAAAGTAGTGAGCTAGAACAATTTAGAGGCAATGGTGTTCATCTAGTTATGGGTACATATTTGGGTTCTAGTCTTGGCTCTGCCCCCCCGGGCAGGAGGATGTTAAGGAGTTGTGGAAGCTTTCTCCATCTCGAGGGCTTCATCTCTACGCGAGGGACTTGAATCAGATGATTGCTAAAGTCCTCTCCACTACGAATATTCCATGATCTAGGGTCTCCGAGTTCTGGTTAAAGCCCTCCATCTGAAGTTGGAAAAGAAAGAAAGTAGACCCTAAAAATTGGCTTCTTTAATGGCTTGTCAAAGCACCACCAAAAACACGTATCTAGTATCTGTAGGAAGGATTCTTTGCATCTCAGGCAACGTTTTATTTGCCCTCCATCAGATGATTATTTGACTTGCAGAGATGTAAGGAGTAGCTTGCTTGGCTGCCTCTTAATTTTTTTGATACGCCTCATATAAAGCTCTTAATGTCTGGTCCTTGGCTTTGAAGAAGGAACGGTAATGTTACTTTTAGTGGTTTATATAGGGACAGGAAACAATCATTGGTAGCCACGCAAGTATCTCCACGATGGGGAAATAAAAATATATGACCAGTACCAGGCTTAAAGATCAACTCATTGATGCCGATGAAAGTAACCAAAAAATTCCAGTGGACGTCAAATTAAATAAACTGCAAATGTTTAAAAATTGAAACAATTTACAGGTGAAATTCTTTATCCACATTCATTTTGGATTAGGTAGTAAGTTACAGGTCTGTGTTGGGATGACTGGTTTTTTGCTGTGTTCTAAAAACTTTGTATTACAGATTTTTGTTCGGTGAATGCTGTACTTGCAAGGTCTGAAAATATTCTGAATATTTTAATGTATTAAATTTTAGTGTATGATGCATTCTGGGAAATGTCATGGCATTCAGTTGTCTTAAATTTTGTCTTAATGGTTTTTTTTCTGTCCCATAACTTAAAGGTGCTATCTGGAGACTACATACCTGGAGCATTTCTCAAATGACTTCAGAGGCTAGTGATAATGCCTCAAGTGTTTCTTCTGACACTTCCAGCAGTTTTCTGTTAACAGAAAAATCACTGTCCTTGTGATTCCATTTCTCCTTCTGTATTTATTTGTACTCATACATTGTACAGGCCAGCTTTCCCTTGCCCTATTTCTTTTTCTATAATCATTCTTTAAAAAATTCATCTTCAAATTATTTTAATTATTTGAACCCTATTACTTACAGTATACACAGAAAGGCGTTTCCCAGAATATTGATTTTTTTTAAAGGAATCAATGTATACTTTGATTCTATTTCTCTTTAATCACACCATCTAACCTGGCGTTCTGAGGAAGCGGATGCGTTTATATTTAGTGTATATTCTACATCAAAGTAATAGAATATGTGATATACAGATACACATGTGGCATTTACATCAGAATATATTATACCCTTCGGTGGTCAAAGACAACCTAATTGGCCAAGATATGGTCAGAGGATGAAACTGTTAAGCATTAATGATAGCCCAGCTGGTCAATATATTGTGGTGCCAAAAGCTATTGAGCAGCTGCCTTGTGTGCAATCGCCTAGCCCTGATTATGTAAACCTGTCTCTGCCAATTGGACTGTCCTTCTCCTTACATGCTTACAAATCCCTTTTATTTATGCTTGCAAATAGACTCTCAAGCCCAAGCCCCAAACAATCATCAGTCTTATTCAAACTCTGCTCTGCTCTTTCCCCATGTGAATTCAAGACGAGACAGTGGATGGTGGTATCAGAGCTTGCATCCATAGTGCAAACCTCATGAAATTGCCCACGTTCATCCATTTTTACTGGAAAAAATAAAGGCAGTTCTCAATGGTTCAACATAATACACGGGAGCACAGACACCTGAGAGAAACACACAAATATCGAACATCTATTAAGTGCCAGATATTATGCTGAGTCTCTTACGTAAGTTATAAGTTATATAACTTACATAACGCACAAATACATATATTATACGATCTTCACAAACATCTTTTTAAAAATTTTATTTTATTTAAATCCAATTAATTAACATATAGTGTATTATTAGTTTCAGAGGCAGAGTTCAGTGATTCATCAGTTGCATACAACACCCAGTGCTCGTTACATCACGTGCCCTCCTTAATGCCCATCACCCAGTTACCCCATCCCCCCAGGCCCCTTCCCTCCAGCAACCCTCAGTCTGTTTCCTAGAGTTAAGAGTCTCTTATGGTTTGTCTCCCTCTCTGATTTCATCTTGTTTTATTTTTTCCTCCCTTCCCCTATGATCCTCTGCTTTGTTTCTTAAATTCCACATATGAGTACAATCCTCACAAAAATCTTATGAGGTGGGTAAATACCCTATTTTACAGGTAAGGAAAACAAGCCTTAAAAAGTTTAAGCAACCAGCCTATGGTCATTTGGAGCATATTTTCTATTTGTATTAAAATATTTGCTCATTCATTGCCCATCAGTTTAGCTCGATCTCTTTGAGGTCTCTTGCCTATGGGCCTCAAAGCTAATTTCTTTTACCTCTTGCTCAGCAAGCATATTTGAAGGACATCGATGTTCCCTCTTGAAAGAGAAATCATCCTTTGGTCAGGTTCTCAGCTAAGCATTGCCTTAACTGGAGAGGTGGTCATGGCAATTCCCTCATCAATCTTGGTCTCATTTTCTGCCCAGATAGGATGAGGGTGATAAATAATTACTGCAAAATTATTGTGGGGGCACCTGGGTGGCTCAGTCGGTTAAGTGTTCAACTCTTGATTTTGGTTCAGGTCATGACCTCAGGGTCGTGGGACTGAGCCCCATGTCGGGCTCCACGGGCAGTGGGGAGTCTGCTTGAGATTCTCTCCTTCTCCCTCTCCCTCTGCCTCTCCCCCTACTCGTGCTCTCTCTCTAAAATAAATAAGTAAATCTTTAAAAAATTATTGTGATGATCAAGTGTAGATAGCAGCACATCAGAGAGCTTTATATTCTGTAAAAACACAAGGGCTTAGTTCACTCTTTTCCATTCAGATGATCTTTTAAAAAAATTGTTTTGAGAAATTTAAAACACATTATCTTTTGTGCAAAAGATATTATAGCAAACACTCAAATTTTTACCATCAGAATATTTGACATTTTGTCATCTCGTGCTTCTTGTCTATATTTGTTAAAGAAATAAACCATTTCACGTATAAGTAAAGTCCCCTCCAACCACCATGCTGGGTCCCATCCCCCAAACCCCTGACCTCTCAAGCCCTCAGGATTCCTATTTATACTTTCAGTATCCTTTTATATTTTTATAAAGGTATGCATATATCCATTTATAATAAATAGCATTATTTTTCTATATATGTTCCTTTATGCAGCATGTATTTATGGATCTACCAGGTATGTGCAAGATACAGTTCTTTTTTTTTTTTTTTAAAGATTTTATTTATTTGACAGAGAGAGATACAGCGAGAGAGGGAACACAAGCAGCGGGAGTGGGAGAGGGAGAAGCAGGCTTCCCGCTGAGCAGGGAGCCTGAAGTGGGGCTCGATCCCAGGACCCTGGGATCATGACCTGAGCCGAAGGCAGACGCTTAACGACTGAGCCACCCAGGCGCCCGCAAGATACAGTTCTAGGTGCTGTGCATATAGCAAGAAAACAAGTCAGACAAGCTCCCTGCTCCCATAGAGCTTACATTCTAGTTGGGGGAGACAAGCAACTTGAGAATCAGTCAACCTGTTAATCAATCAACCAAAAAGGAAAAATATCAGGTGGCTGTAAGTGATATGCAAAGAACTGAGATAAGGAATTGTGCTAGAGGTTCGTTACCTTAGTTTGAGTAGTCTCTGAAAGGGTCACATGAAAGCTGTGAGTTTTTAATTATATCTATGATGTTCTGTTTGAATTGTTCTACAGTGATTTTTTTTTTTCTCCACACAGAGTTCTGTCTAGTTTTTGTAACAGTTTTTACAGTTTTTTTTTAAATGTATATTTTATCTCGATTCTAGAAACTTGGAATTAAATATTCCCTACAGAGAGTGGTTAGCTTAGCTTTGATAATTTATTTTTTCAGTGTACATAGTCTCTTTAAACTGTCAATTTAATTCCTAATTAAGAATGTCATGCATCTTCTTTTTTTTTTGAAACAGATTCTTTTTTTTTTTTAAAGATTTTATTTATTTATTTGAGAGAGAGAGAATGAGAGATAGAGAGCACGAGAGGGAAGAGGGTCAGAGGAAGAAGCAGACTCCCTGCTGAGCAGGGAGCCCGATGCGGGACTCGATCCCGGGACTCCAGGATCATGACCTGAGCTGAAGGCAGTCGCTTATCCAACTGAGCCACCCAGGCGCCCTGTCATGCATCTTTTTAATTTTTATAAAGAATCTATTCTGTGCAAGACACTGTGCTGAGAACCCAGAGATAAGCAAAGATACATAAGACACATTTCCCTCTGCCCTGGAGCTTGCAACATTGTAGCAGAGATAATATGTGCAAATTACAAAGCAATAATGATAGTAATAATAGTAGGAGCTACCAATTATTGAGCCCTTACTATGTGTTCAAGTGCTTTCTGTTCCTCATCTCCTAGAAATAGACATTTTATACCCATTTTTTTTTTTTTTTTTTGACAAGGAGAGTGAGAGTCAGAAAGCTTCATTCATTCAGTCCACAAATATTTATGGTAGCGATGAGCCTGGTCACTTTGCTGGGTACAAAGAATATAAATAATGGAATGCATGATTATTTGAATATAATTCCTGACCTTACAAAGTTTACAGTCGGGGAACAAGTAAATAAATACATTTGTTTCTGTAAAGCTAGAATGATGATCTTCCCACCATGCCCCCCTCAACCCCAAATTGAAATTCCACTTTCTCAGTGAAGCCTTCCTTAAGCCCCGCACAAGGTCAGTGTAGCCTCGCATGATTTCATGGTGCTGTCTACCTTCACTTCCCAGCACTTGTTTCAGTTTATAATTTACCATCACTTGTGTCATCATTTCTCAAATCATAAGCTCCACGAGAGCAGGGATCATATTGGGTTCCTTTCACCATTGTAATCAATGTCTAGGAAAGAGCCCAGCACATAGTAGGTACTTAATACATTATTTTTTGTCTGCACAAAAGAAACAGTATCAGTAGATATCGTATGCTGAAGGTATATCACGTATCAGGCACTGTGCCAAACACTTCATATACATCATTTCATTCAATCCTCGGGAAACTCTACAGGGTAGGGAGTACTGTATTATTTTGTAGGTGAAGATGCTCATATAAGTTAAATAACCCTCCCAAAGCAGCACTGTTCAAGAGCAGTAGAAGCTGAATGACTCCAAAATCCCAGATCTTTCCTAATATGCTACATTGCCTCAAGATAATAAACATTAAAAATATGTAAATAAATGTGTGTATTTATATATGCACACATATATATCCATGCATATACATATATATACATATACATAAACATAATATATACACACACATATAGAGTTAAACTCCTGGTTTATCCACTACTCTATTCCTTCTCTGATTCCCAGAGCCCATTATCCATCCATGCCTGTCTTAAGATACTTAATCAATGAGGATGCTTTCAGCTCAAGCACCGGAAAACACAACTCAGAATAAATTAAATTACAAAGGGATTTAGTATTTCAGTAACAAGAAGCATGGAAGGCAGTTAGTTTCCTGGTTGGTCAAGTAGGAAGCTCTACCATTCTTTCAAGGACTCGAGTTCCTTCCATCTTTCTGCTCTGTCACTCTCAGTGTGTCTTCCACAAGCTAAAACTCCCCTCAGTTACGACATGGCTGCTTGCACTTCCAGACATCATGTGTCACCATTCCCACACCAATGTCTATAGTAGAAGAGAAGGATTCTCTCCCACTTTGCATCCCTTTTATTTTTATTTTTATTTTTTTTGCCTCCCCTTTAAAGAGCTGAGTAAAATCAGTTACCCTGAGGGTAATTAAACAATGAAACAAAACCTTTGCTCTGACAGCAAGGAATAAAAAGGAAATGACGGTTGAGCAGGCAAACAACAGGGTCTGCCACAGCCCTTTGCCACTTTTTAACTTATGTAATCATTATTTATTTACTTATCTTTACTTCCAAATTGTAAACTCCTGAACAAGTTCCGTATATTTGAGATCTGTGTTACCCCTCTGCTTCTAATATAATGTTCTATGTTTTATATAGCATATAGTTTTAATATATTTTAAATGCATGACAGATACTGTTTTAAGTATCATAATATATACTTATATTTTAATATTTGTATCCTGGCATATATATAGAAACATAAACATATATATATATATATATACATAAAATGTATAATTTTAATGTTTTTCGTGAGATAAATGTTCAGTACATGTCAGCTTAATGAATGAATTTGGGGAGCTGCTCGTGGAAGAATAGGTAGTATAGATAGTGTGGGGAGTTTTGAATGACAGCCAACAGGTTTTAAGGACATATTTGGTAGGCAATAGGGAGTTTTTGAAGGTCTGCGAGCAGATTCGGATGGCATGGGTTTATAACAGTCACTCCAGAGGGCCTCATGAACCCCCTGAAATGTGCACATATATTGCAGGTATGGGCATCCTTCAGGGGAGAAGGTCCAGAATTCTAATGAGCTTCCCAAAGATTTCCATGAGCCAAAAATCTTAACAGTGGGTATGATAAATTGGAATGGAAAGAAAGCATGGGGGCCAGAAGAGCTGGAAGAAACCATGGAAATCGTGTGCACCAACCCCAAAGGACTGGAACTCCGGAAAGTCAGGTTTCCGCTTTCAGAACAGAGGATGAATCTGAAATACACATGGGTGGTTCCTCTTCACCTTGTTTCATCCAGGGCTCACATCCAGGAGCGTGCAGTGGTGAAATGTGTGAGTAATAATTCCCTGAGCAATGGAACGGACTAGTAGAAATACTAGTTCTCCAAAGCCAGGCCCCAATTATCCACCCACATTTCCGGGAGACAGCTCAGATTTTCGCTTAGTGCCTGCCTCCCTCTTATTCCTCTTATGTTATTTCCTCTTCCATTCCTCCAAAAAAAACAATTCCCAGTGATCCACCTGTGGGTGGGGACTCGAGTTAATATTTTACCAAGAAATTATCACAAGTTCCTCTTGTCTACCAGCTAAGGGAAACACACCTCCTAATGTCCAATGTTTAAAGAACCAGAATTTCCAGTAAGTGCTTTTTCCTAAGTCACAATTCTATTACTAAAAGGAAACCTGCATCCTGCCCAAACCTCAGGCAAGATATAGGTGAAAACTTAAGTGGATAGACAGATTTTACATCTTGCACCAGCTCAAGCAAGACACTCAAATGACACCCTCTTCGGGGGCCTGGGATCCATGGGATTTAGCAGGTGCCTTTGCGCGTAAGCAAATAATATCCTGGGGCTTTTCAGGACCATGGGGACATAGCGCGGACCTATACACGAAGTGGTTCCCAAATGGTCAGATATCACAAAAAGAGACTTTCTGCCCCCATTCTCCTGCTTGCCTGCAAAAGAGATTATGAGCCCTGGCACAGCTCTGAGGAAACTTGCAAAACAGGTAGAATTTTCTTTGGCGTCTACTTTTCCTCCTTTCTGCCTGCACCTCACTCTCGAGCTTTCCTCTCTCTCTTACCTTCACTTCCGGATATTCAAATTATCTACAATGGCCCAGAGCTCCTAATTCAGGTCCATTTCTCTAGCCTGTCAGTGTATTCAGCCAATTAACATCTATTTAGAACCTATTAAGCATCGGGCACTGTGCTGATCCACTGGGGTATCAGGATGGTTATGACAGGTTCCTGCCCTTGGGACAGAATTTACCCCACTGAAGAGTTTGGATTTCAGCTTCTTAAATTTGGTCGTGTGTTAGAATTACCTATGTGCTTGTAAAATATAGAAACTGTGTTCCAGTGGGTGGCAGTAGGGGGTTGGGGACGGCAGGCAATCTTTGATATATTTTTAAAGCTCCACAGGTGATTTTGCCCCCAGGCCAGATCACGAAAAGGTGGAAGTCACTTGAAGAATTCCGGTCACAGGAATTATGAACACTTGCTCAGATCTCTTCGAGACCCAGAACATTATGCTGTTCTCCCAGCCCTTCTGGGTCCTCCTGTTATTCTCCATAGAAACCATCTTCTAAGTTCTTCAGATTTCATTTCTGTGCAATTCATGAGTAACATGACCCTTGCCCAGTTAACAAAAGTGGATTTTTCGCTCAGAGGAGATAGAGGTGTTTAATTGAATTTATTTTTCTCCCCCAAATAAATTGCTCTTTTTATCACATACCTATTACAAGTTTTCCTTCATTGGCATTTAGCACTATAATTCAGTAACTCCCAAATACCAGTGTGCCTAAAACTTACTTGGAGTGCTCACAAGCAATGCTTTCTTGGTTCCACAACTAAGGAGTATGATTCACTGAATTCAAGATATTCTTGGGAATCTGAATTTTTCTACCTTTTCGTTATAAAAATTTTCAAAAATACAAGCAAGTTGAAAAAAAATAACACCAAGAATACCTCCATAACTGCCACTTTAACTCAACAATGGTAGACATTTTGCCATATTTGCTTTATCTTTCAGTTTGTATAGATTGTGTATTTGTGTGTATTCACTCCATAATTTTAGACTGTTGAACCATTTGAAAGCAAATTGCAGATCTCATGACACTTTACCCTTACTCCTAGAATGAGGATATTCTTACTTAATAAGGATAGTATCATCATCACGGCTAAGAAAATGAAAAGTATTTTGAAAATCTCATCTAGTCATTTCTATGTTAACAGACGTCTTCTGGATCTTGTTCTCTCTGTCAAAATTACAGAGGTGGAAGTTTCAGACGTTATGGTGGGTCCATAGAGGAGGTCTTTGGGGAGCAAGCGGGACTTATGGGACAATCCAAATAAGTCTTGAGTTAGCTCTGAGGTTTCGCAAATCAGGGCAGACATCTTGCCAGAATGTTTATTCTGCTTGGCACAGAGTCTAAGAGAAGCCGGACAGGTCACGGAGCTGCTAGAATGCACTCCCCCACACACTAGTTTTAACTGTAAGAAAGCTGAAATATTCCTTCCTGCCCTGGGAAACTTCAAAAATAATTCTCCCGCCTTCATTCTTACAGTAGAAAGTTGAGTGGCGAGTGCACCAAAGGGCATCTAGAGCATTAAGGACACACCTAGCTTAAAGGGTAAGATTTGCCTCAGCGGAAATGACCAGTGGAATGATTCCCTGCTGTGACTCAAGGGTTAACATTGTGGCCCAGCGTCCGGCTTCGGGGGAGCTGTAAGAAATAAGGATCATGGGATCCAACTCTAATACTGTTGCACACAGGGTAATTTTGACATGATTTTTTAATATTTACAGGGTTCCTGTAAAAGACTTCGTGATGACAGTTGGTGATTCCCGTGGCAATTAATGAATGACTGCACAACTGTGATCAGATTGCTTTAGGAAAGAGTCTCTCAGAATGCTGGCTTTCACAGATCCAGGCCTGGGGATGATTCTTGGGCGCAAAATTTTCTAAACCTAAGGTTGACCCCATTTGATTATTGCCTCCATGGCTCTGTAGGGTCGTATCTCCAGGTTCTTCCCAAACAGCAATAGTGGAATACGAAAAGGTGGAGTGAACAAGGAGGTTGCTTGCTAGAACAGGTATGAGCCTGGGGATGACTTTTTTTTTTTTTTTTTGTAATGCAGTTACAGTGAAAGTTACTCCTTGACTAAGAGAGCAAAGAACAAGATTATCGATAGAAATGGAGTGTGTGTGTATGTGTGTGTGTGTGTGTGTGCATGTCTTTGAGTTTGGCAGGTATTGTTATCCCAAGCAGCACAGGTATTTAATTAACCCAAGATGTGGTTAGTGCATTCTAAGTCGTTAGTCAATTTTTCTTCGTTGCTTCCACTGAATTCCTCCGTTATGTGTTTGCTGTCCCCATGCTGTTCATCATGACCCTCTGAGCCTGAACGGCCTATGGAATTTTCTCCACCATCTTTATATTCTGTAGCCAGCTAAGTCTGAGGCTTCCTGCTGTGACCTCTGCAGTGAAAGGATGAAATGTCAGGTGGCCTCATTTTTTTCATCTGCTACATGTAGATACCAAGAACCCAAAGCAGATCTGTGAGTTAGGATATTTGGAAACCAACGGGAAGTTAATTCTCCAAAGTGTTTTAGAGCCATAACATATAGCAGAAAGTGCTATTCTTATTACCTTTGGCACCCAGGTTTTTCTAGAAGGACTCAGATTATTTTATTCCACTGGTCAACATTATCTCCGCATGAGCCATGTGGGCTGTCTCTTTTAGAGTCTTCATCTCCTTTCCTGGAGCTGAACATGCCCCCTTTTTCCTTCTCCTTTCTGAGAGCTCAGCATGTCTTGCTCTGGAGTCTACGTGAAGATGGAGGCCATTGAATTTTCCCTTTTCTCCCCTTCAAAATATCCCATCTGCTCACCCTCTGGCTCTTCTTTTGTTTCTGACTTTGAGAATTAAGTAACTGTTCCTTCTCCTACCAAAGATAACTCTCCTATTTGGATTTTTGATTCTACTGGTGCCCCTGCCCCACACTTTGTTTAAGCTCTGAATTCTTTCTTTTTTTTTTTTAAGCTTATTTATTTGAGTAATCTCATACTCAACATGGGGCTCGAACTCATGACCCTGGGATCAAGAGTCACATGCTCTTCTGACTGAGCCAACCAAGCGCCTCTAAGGTCTGCATTCTAACTTGTCTTCCTCTTCTATGTTTTTTTTTTTTTAAAGATTTTATTTATTTATTCATGAGAGACAGAGAGAGAGAGGCAGAGGGAGAAGCAGGCTCCCAAGGAGCAGGGAGCCCGATGCAGGGCTCGATCCCAGGACCCTGGGATCATGACCTGAGCCGAAGGCAGACGCTTAACCATCTGAGCCACCCAGGTGCCCTCTTCTATGTTTTTTAAATATTTAGTTATTTGAGAGAGAGAGAGAGAGGGAGTGCAAGTGAAGGGAGGCGCGGGTGGGGGTCGGAGAGAGAGAATCCTGAGCAGAATCCCTGCTGAACATGGAGCCCCACACCAGGCTCCATCTCACCACCCCAAGATCACGACCTGAGCCGAAACCAAGAGTCAGATGCTTAATCAGCTGAGCCACCCAGATGCCCCTTCCTCATCTCTATTTTTATGTCTTAGAGACAAACCAGCCCCCCGCCCCCCCATCCTCACCATCTCTTTGGCTATTTTTTTTATAATAAAATCTCTCAATGAAATTCTCGATCTCTTCTCTTCATGCAATGAGGTCTCAGCATCATCAAAATGACCCTGTTTTTAATATGTCCTTTACATTGAACCGGGGTAGAACTTATCATCTTTCTAGACCCGTTTTACTTCTGTCTTGGATCTCTATTAATCCCATTTACTTAAGTTAAGCTATTTTCTAAAAACACTACTTGTAAAAATTGTTCTTAAAAGCACATATTCTTTTTTTTAAAAGCACATTTTCAAAAAAAATAAAATAAAAATAAAAGCCCATTTTCCTTCCACTTTCTACCTCAATCCACATTTCTCCAAAAGATGAGGGATCGGAGTGACCTACCCAGAGCATCACTTCCTCCTGTGTTGGAAGAACCCATGTGTGAAACCGCTAAGTCTCATTGCTGAGAATGGCAGCTACCTTCGGACAGAGAAAAGGAAACCCTTTTCCTGAAGAGCCCTGACTTTTGAATTCTGACGATGGGTGGCTTTCATTATCAAATGGGTTTGCTAAAACTTAATCAGCCAAAGACTGCCAGGGACAAGCCTGTAACCGGACAAAAATCAGATTTCTTGCCCTTCAAGGAGGGAGGGCTCTTTAGAGAAGTACCACTAGACAAGTAGGAGGGGTGAGCCCAATGTCAATTGGGCTTTCACTGAAGGATTTTGAAGATGGTCGAAGGGAAGCAGGGATCAGTTTTGGATCGATTGTTATATTGAGGTGGGATTAGAAAAAGAGGGAACTAATTAGGAATTGGGTGCTGTCGTGAGGTGAAGTTGGCCGAGCATTTGGGTATCCCCAGTAATAAATGAAAATAGCAAGTGGTCTGAGGCATCACTGGTCAGTAATCACCCAAAGAGGGGGTCATTATAGTAATTTATATCTGCCGTGTGACCTTGGCAGAAACAGTGTTTGCTATTAACTTGGCAGCTGGCTTGACCTGTGTCTCTCCTCCCAGCCTGATTAATGATGGGGCTTCTTTTCTCTTTTCGGTCCCAGTTGATTTTCATGCTTTCAATTCCAAATAAATTTTAACTCTTTCAGTGTCCTGGATTCTAAATTCACCTGAACATTCACCAGGATATGTTTTCTCAGCAGCACTTAACGAACTGTAAGGATTTTGAGTTCATCTTGATTTAGCTTAATAGAAACCTCTAGAGCAAGAATCAAGCAACCCTAAAAAGTTGAGATGAAGCCATGTGGCTTTACTCATAGGTTTCAATTTAGGATATGGAGAATTTTTTTTTTTTTTTAAGATTTTACCCATTTGAGAGAGAGGGAGAGAGAGAGCACAAACAGGGGGAGGGGCAGAAGGAGAAGGAGAGGGAGAAGCAGGCTTCCTGCTGAGCAGGACTTGATCCCAGGACCCCAGAATCATGACCAAAGCTGAAAGCAGACGCTCAACCGACTGAGCCACCCAGGTGCCCCTATGGAGAACTTTTTAAAATGTTCGACTGCTCTGCATTTTGATGATGCCATGGCACTCACTAATAAAGTCTTTCTAGGTTACCTTACTCCAGAAGCTTATATTGGCTCCTCATTGGAAATAGCGTTGAATTTGAGGCTCACCATGATTTGACTCTATTCTACCTTTTGATTCTCTTATCTTTCCATGTATTTTACTTTTGAGCCACACTGGATGGACTGCCGTACCTTCATGTCTCCATGCCTTGCATACCCTTTCCCCTATGCTGGAGGGATCCTTTGTCCCAAAGTCCTGTTCTTATTTGCCTGATGCAAGAACCTTTCTCCATGAAGCCACTCCTGAACCACTCTGTTGACATGGCTAGGTGTTTCTTTAGCACTCCCAAATGTGACTCTGCTTAGCATTGCTTTTGTTCTATCTCCTAAGCACGCAGTGATTTTTAGAGTTATCTTTAATATCTGAAAAAAAGTTTATTTTACCTACTCTCCATATCCTAAAGCAGATTCTTAACCTGATGTTCGTGACTTCATTGTGGTCCTCTGGAGGCATGGGAAGGTGGGGCAGCTTCTGAAATTTTATTCATAAATATATATGTACATGTTTATATAATTGTGTGTATACACACGCACTTTGTTGGGAAAGAGGGTCCCTAACTTTCATTGGATGCTCAAAGAGATGTGTAACCCAAAAGAGGTTAAGAACAACTCTTAGAATATTAGACTGTTCTGGAATGGGCACTCTGCCACTCAAACAGATGGGGGACATGACTATAAGCAACCAAGAAATCATGAATGTGCATCAAATGTGGGTGCTTAGGGCATGGTACCCAGCTGGGCAGGTGGAGAACGCCATCCACCCAAAGCTGCCAAGGGCTATTAGCCAGTGTTGATTAAACTCTGGACTGCACTTGCACTGACTTTTGGAAATTGCAGTCAAACCCAGTCCTCCCCAGTCATGGCACAGAAGCACATTAGTTGGCTGAGTTTATCCACATAAATGCCCTGACTGTGCCTTTGTGGAGAAGTGAAGTTGGCAGTTGCAGCAATGCTGCTGGTTCTTGCCTACTTTTTCAATTCCCAGATAAATATTAGTTTGATTAATAATCATCTTTCAGCTAGTCACAGGAAGGATGAAGTAGACTAGAATTCTGGAGGGAGAATATAGCAGATATATCTTCTCTCCATCCTTACAGTGAATAGAAAAGCGTCTCAAAAAAGATTACATGATGCCATATCTCCCTTACCCTTTCATTATGAAACAGGAGTCAAGTATATGGGTTGTGACATAATACAGTCATGCTTATGACTTGACCTTCAGTGTAAGGGACAGATAGGCCCTTGATTAGACTTCTTAAGTGCCCATGCTAGAAAGATCATGATTTTGAGAATGGTTTTCCTTCCACTTCTCTCCTTCCACGTCTTATTTAGAACATTCTCTGTGAAATGGGCTTGGCTGATAAGAGACAGGTTAACGCATGACAAAGTGCATGAAAAATACATATACTTCCAATTGTCACAGCATTCACGTGCCACTCAACTAATTCTCATTTTGGTACTTGTTGAAATCATTTGCCAAAAAATTATTCCTTCTCACAATAGTATACTAAAAGAGAGCAAAATGATATGCAATTCAGGTACTCAAATTTTGGAAGTAAAACTCCACGTTTCTCCTATGCCCAAAGTGACGAGTTATATTTCCTTCCTCCCTTCCTTCCTTTCCTTTTCCTCCCTGCCTTTCCTCCCTCCCTCCTTCGGTTTATTTATTTGAGAGAGAGAGAAAATGTGAGTGGGGAGAAGGGCAGAGGGAGAGAAAGAATCTCAAGCATACTCTGCACTGAGCCAGACATGGGGCTCCATCCCACAGCCTCGAGATCATGACCCGAGCAGAAATCAAGAGTCTGACACTTAAAGGACTGAGCCACCCAGGCACCCCTGTATTCTTTCTTTCCTTCTTCTCTTCTCTTCCCTTTCTCTTTCTCTCTAAGATTTTATTTATTTATTTGAGAGAGAGTGAATGAGAAGGAGAGGGCGAGAGAATTTGAAGCAGACTCTGCACTGAGCACAGAGCCGGACATGGGGCTCAATCCCACAACCTCGAGATCATGACCTGAGCCAAAACCAAGAGTCGGAACCAGGGGCCCCTTTCTTTCTTTTCAAACAAACCAAGTTACAAAGATCCTACTACATAAAATGCATTATGAAAACCAAAGACAATTCTTTCAAAAGCAATTGTCACAGCCTCCCAACCTAGTTATGCATAAATGGAGGAGCTGATTTCTTAATCTGAAAGGCAATAAAACTTGCATATAGTCAAATCAATCCCAATCATTGAATTCCATTGGGGGTAAAAGACAATATTTCAGGTCAGTAGCTCTAAAACTTGAGTGTGCATTAGAATCACCTGGAAGGCTTGTTAAAACACTGATTGCCGGGCTTCACCCCTGACATTTCTAATACAGTAGATCTGGGGTGGAGCTGGAGAATGTGGATCTCTCACTAGTTCCCAGGTAATGTTGATGCTGCTGGTGTGAGGACTATGATAATCACTGATGTAGGTCTTTAAGGCCCTAAGGTGTTTGTAATTGATTCATAAATCGGAACACAACATGTTTAAAAATACCTAGCAATACAAGGTAACATATGGGTCCAAAATAAGCTTCATGTGTGTGATATAAGTACGGTGGTGGGAGAGTACTCTGGGCTGGTAGGATTTGAACTGACTCCCAAGTTTGGATAAAGATCATCAGAGAGGAAGACGAAGGGCATCCTAGGAAGGGTAAACGAACCAAGTTCATTTGAGCTAAGACTGGAGAGGTAAGTAGAGGCAAGTTTGTGAAGGGCTTTCAATGCCATCCTCTAAGTTCAGATTTTATGCATCAAGTAATATTCTTCCATCCACACATTATCTCCTCCTGTGGCATACAGGCACCAAGATTTAGCGCTACACGACTCCAAACACTGTAGTACTGTATCCAGAGCACTGTTCGGGTTAGGTGAGGGAAGAGAGGGGAGTTTTAGTATGTCTCTGCTGTTTGGTAAGATACCAACTTAACGCCGGGAGGTGGATTATTTACAATGTTGAGTCAACTTATTTTTCCTAGGTTGCAGGGATGGGAAAGCTGACAACTTTCGGTTGTCTCCTTAAATACGGAGTAAAGCTTGTTTGGGTATGCACTGAGGTTGCCGACAGGACCAGGCAACATCTCAGATGGCCGGGGCGACTCTGGCTCTTGCCGCATAGAGGGTCCGAAGAGGCAAGACCACGCACTAGAATCCAGTGCCTTTCAATATTTAAGGTGCCCATGTAGGAATCACCTGGAGATCTTGTTAAAATGCAGATACTGATTCAGCAGATCTGAGGTGGTGCGTTTCTAACACGTTCCCAGAGGATGCAGATGCCGCGGGCGCACTTTGAAACAAGGTACCAGGGGACATCCCGAACGCGTTAGCGGAAGACAGGGGCCTGCTGGCCATTATCCCTGAAGGAGGAGGGATACTTGCAGTCCTTACGGGAAGGCCCCTCTGCGGTCCCCCAGCGAGCGGGACGGTGAGGGTGTGGGGACGGAGAAGGACGGCCCGGGCACCGCTGGGAAGGTGGCAGCGCGGAGGGCGGAGGCGCCAAGGTGCGTCAGGTACGAGTGTTCCGGGGGCGGCGGGCCCGCGCCGCACGCGGCCTCGGGCCGCGGCGCATCTCCTCCCGCCCGCGGCGCGATTTCTGCTCTTTCGGCCCTCGGCGGCCCCCATCGCGGCCCCCATCGCGGCCCCCATCGCGGCCCCCATCGCGGCTCCCGGGGGCCGAGCGGGGACGGCGGCGGCCGGTGGCTCCAGCGCGCGGGCGGGCGCACACCCACCCCGCCGGCCCCGGCGCTCCGGCTCCCGGAAGCGGAAGGGAAGCGCGGCCCGGCCTGGGCGACGGCGGCGCCGGAGGAGGCGGGGGAAGAGCGGCTGGCGGCCGCGAGAGCAGCGGCGGCGAGAGGCGAGCCTGCCGGCGCCGGTGAGTGTGTGCAGGCGCGGGGCCGACGCGGCCGCCCCCACCCCCCCCCGGCCCCCGCCCCGCCCCGCCCCGCCGGGCCCCCGCCGCCGCCGCTGCCCGGCGCCCGCCTCCCGCCGCCCTCACCTGGCCGCGCTGCCGCCCCGCGCCCTGCCGCGCCCCGCACCTGCCCCCCGCACCTGCGCCCCCCACTCCACTCCCGCCCCCGCCCCCGCTCGGAACCGGCTCGCCCGGGCCCGGCGGGTCTCAGAGCAGCCGCCGCCGCCCGCCAGCTCCCCTTCCAGAACTGGGAGTGGGGGTGGGGGTGGGTTCCTGCTCTAGCCGAGGTGATTTGGGGTGGGGTTTTTTGCTTTTGCTTTTTAATTTATTAAACCTGTGCCCTGAGTTTCTCGCCTGTGCACTACAGTTTTCCTCTCTGCAGCCCCGCCCGGAGACCTGCGCAGGGATCCCGGGTTTCTCTCTGTTATCGCCGCCTTTCATTCATTTCCAGATCACCGGCGCGAGGCTGCAGAGGACTAGCAGGAGCAGAGTTTGCTCCCTTATTGACCTTCTGCCTCCCTCCGCCCAGATCCAAGAGTGATTCTGAGAAAATGGCTTATGGGTGGCAGCAGTTTGCACTTGTTACCATTTACTATAATAAATAGGTTGCTGGATTTTAAGTGGAGAGTCCATTTAAAGTTGTGGTTTCTCAAGCTATATTTGGGTCACATTTTAAAATCCCTTGTGAGTCAGTGGAGGATGGCTGTATCTCTAGGGCCGAGAGAACCTGACCGGTTATTACTCGAAAATATTGCAGTTATAGCAGTTCATAAAATACAAGAGCAAAAAAAAAATTAAGGTCATTGTGGGTGGGTCATAAATCATAGTGTAAAGTTACAGCCTAAAAGACGACTAAGGATAATTAAGCGCAAGTTAAAAAAGGTGATGTGTCAGATGGATCCTCAGCCTAGGATGCTAATATGTATGTATCCTTAAAAAAAAAAACACTACCTTCCTTGTAAAAATAGTAATAACGAACCATAATAGTTATTTGATGACTGCCTGGTATGTGCCTTCCTTGGCTTTTTGTGCAATGTCTTGTTAAATCCTCCCATTTCTTTAGATTTTACTTATTTTACAGATAAAATCCAGAGCAGTGTTTTATGTTGCTTTAGTTGTTGAACCTCTTAATGGCAAAAAGATTTTTGAGGAAGAGATGAGGTGAGAAATCAATTGGAAAGAAGGAACCAAATGAGATTTAGTGTAGTGGAAAGAAAAACTAGATTCTAGTCCCACTGCTGTCACAATCTAGCTGTAGGGTCATGGATAGGTCAGTGATCCACCCTGTTTTCTCATCTACACAACTAAGGAGTTAGGCTAAATTCTTTAAGGCTCGTTTTAGCTATTCCATACCTATTTGGCATATGCTACGTTTGTAATTAATTTAAAACCCTTTAACATGTTAAGAGTACATTTTAAACATATACCTGAAGAAGTATTAGGAAAATTATATCAAAATATAACTAAAAAATGTATATTCTATACTTTTGGAATAGTATTTGGTGTAGAATCCCTCATTTTGAATTCCTCATTTTGGATGTAAACCGATGGGATCATAATTAGGTCCCTTCAAATGGTGGTGATTTCTGTTAAATGTAAAATACTTTAGAAGCTGTAGTTGGAATAAAAGAAATAGAGCATATTTTAAATAAAATGATGGTAACCGTGTCACACTGCCTACCTATCTCTGGGGTGTTTTATTTAATAAAAATGCAGGTAAATGCGTACATGTAACCATCAGCTTAACAGGTAGATTCTAAAGAAGGAGTGATCAGTGTGAATCAAAATTTTTACTTATTTGCCCACTGCCTGATTTCTTTAATTCAGAGGGACTGATTGAGAACCTGTGGAAAAGTGCATGGATAAAATCATGCCCTGTATTAGTGAAGAAACTAATTGAGAAGTCTAGTATTGCCTCCATGGAGGTTTTTTTCTGGGATTGTAATTGAGTGTGAGTCAATGCAATCTTTTTCAGCATAGAAGGCTACATAATGGTAGTGTCAGTATTAACAGGTATAACAGGGAGGGCAGAAGAAAATCTATCTTTATTACCAGGGAGTTTTTTCTAAAGCTGAGTTTTACTTTTATATTAAGGCATGAAGGAATTTTATATTGCTTTAGTAAAACATTAGGGCTCAGATTCAGTTTTTCAAGTGCACTAAATATAAATGGCATTTTAACATCTAGTAGAATAATCAGTGCACTTATAGCTCTTATTAAAGCTGAAAAATGTTTGAACTATTTTGTATCAGTGAAAAATACAGGTAAGAGACAAGAATAGATGGAAAAAACCCTCTTTGTTGTCAGCATAGTGATTTTTTTGGTTAAGAATCATTGGTAAATTTATGTAATGTATGGTGATTAACATAATACAATAAAAAAAGAATCATTGGTAAATTGAATAAACCTAGTTATTCACACATGTGAAGTAGCACTGCTCTCATCGGTAGCTACCTCGCCAGAAATATCTTAGGGTGATAGTTTATTTACTTATTTCCCTCTTTTGATGTACCCTAGGGAAAAGACGTGACATTTTCAAAGTTTTTCTTCTGCCTTTGAGGCCTCCTCTTGCCCTGTGCTTTACCTCGGAGGTAGATTTACCTCATCCCATTTAAGGGGCTGACAGGGTATCTGCTCTCTTCATCTACCTGTTGCCACTTCCACAAAAGGGCAGGTTAGGTAAAAATGAGTATTTTGCCACTCGCTGATTAGTTTTATGTTAGTTCTAACTTTAACATGCTCGGGTGTGACTCAGCCAGGCTTCTGATTTTAAGCCTTTTATCCATAATTATGGAATGAATAACTTTACCTCCTGTAGGATTTTCAGCTTCAAGCAAGACGGAGTGATGATTTCTTTCAGTATTGTTGTTCTTAAACTGTGCCTGCTTTGGTAGAGCCTGGTGGGAAGGAAATCTGATTTAGTATTTTTTTTTTTTCAGTTTGTCTTGGTGGAGTGGGTACTAGAGGTAGGTAGCTAGTTTCCCTTTCCCCTTGGAAGAACATGTCAGGTTCATGTCCAGGAAACGCCAGAGCCTCTTCATTTCTGGCTTTTACTTTATCTGAAGGTTTTTTCTTGTGCTGTGTTTGAAGCAAAGGTTATCTGTTGCCTTCTGTCCCTACTCTACATTCAACTTTAGTTCTTCTCGCCTTTCCTGACTCTCTCCCACAACATCCCTGCCTTCCTCAGTGAAGATTCCAACGTAGACACTTTATACTGACTGAAGCAGGATTTGGTATCTTTAATTCATATCATCCCACACCTTCCAAGCTATTTTTATTTTCTGTTAGGGAATTCCGATGAGGTGTGTCACTGCAGTGCAATATTTTTAATAGAGGTATTAATTTACATTTATTTTTCACTCATGAAGCAGGTACACAGAGGAGCAATGTCTTATGTTCAGTTTTGCCTAGAAGGTAGTGATTTAAGGGCTTGTTCTAGAAGTGGGTTCTTGAAACCATTGGTGGTGCAAGTATGTTCTCCTTTGACACTTTGCCCACCCACATTTTCACAAAGTCTTCCTGGAGACCTCAGCATTGAGTCAAAATTCCCTACTTTGATTGTGCATTCTTCATTAGCTTCTGAAATCTGGTCCTGATTTGCTCGCAACTGTGTTTTAGTCCTTAACTTACCAGCCCTTCTGCTTTTCCTTGAAAGATTTTGGTTTACAGGTTTTAGTTCAGTCCATCTATTTTAGATCAAATCTCTATTTTCAGTTTTCTGCTTGAAGAGACCCCATGCCAACACGTGCAAATAAAACTTCCCTCTGTGCTCATAGTATGATAGCAGCTGAAAGGCTGGGCTGTGGGAGGTTTCTCATCCCTGACAAGTGTTCTCAGACTTTAGTGTTAGAGGAAGTAGAGCTGGGGTATGGTTAGATTGTATCACGACTTTAAAGGTAGGGACCCAGAAACACTGTTTGATTCTGGAGTTTGCAGGATTAGAAGTAAAACTTACCTTTGTCTCTCTTCCTCTCCTGTCCCCCACTCCCCTTTAAAGTTACTATTTTGGGAGTTGCTTTTCATTTGTCAGGCAGTTTCTCATTTAAGCATGACAACAATTCCGGGAGTTATTTTTATCATCATTTTACAGATGGCTAAACGGAAGCTTGAAAAGAAACGGCAGCTTGGAGGCTGTGTCATAATTTGAATGTGGCTCTCTTTTTCATATCCCCACAAGATTAATTTCCTACTCTGTTGAAATAAACTGAATACCTATGTGATATTTTAAAAATTGAACTACCCCCTTGGCTAATTATTGGAGACAGCTATAGCCTGATACATTTTTTAATCTTTATATATATATATACACACACACATATATATTTAAATGATTTATTTATTTATTTTAGAGAGAGAGAGAGAGCAGGAGCAAGGGGAGGGGCAAAGAGAGTGTGGAGCCTGATTCAGGACCTATCCCAGGACCCTGAGATCATGACCTGAGCCGAAATCAAGAGTCAGCTGCCTAATCATCTGAGCCACCCAGGTGCCCCTGTAGCTTGGTATTTTAGGTAGAATTATTTATCTTGGCCAATTTTCAGAGTAGATAACATCAGAAGTTTAAATATGTTTAAAAGTATGTAGTTGTAACTTCATTTTAAGGTGCAATTATAAGTTTAAATTTTATATATCCATATATTAACCGTTTTCGGAACTTTCTGTGGAAATTTTTTTTTTTTTTTGGTTTGCTCTGTGAATTGTTGATTATATTCTTTCAGACATAATGTTAAAAATATTTAATGACTTTATGACCTTTTATAGTTATAGAACTTTGGATATTCTTCGTTATCCCAAATTTACATGGAGTTTTAAGCCTAGCATTGTTTCTGTACCTCATAGGTGAGATTTGATTCCATGATGTCGGTGATGCTGCTGAATTTGATAAAATGGGCATCCCGTTGTAAATGCTATGCTTCAGTGTAGCTGTAATAACTGAAAATGTAAAGTAGGAGTTTTCCTTGAGTCCAAGCCAGTGAGTGACCGGGGTTTGACTCATAGACGTTTGACTTGGGCTGTTACCTAATAACACTGACAGGAAGTACTGTCTTGCTGAGACATTAGGAAGCCACCCTGGAGTCCTCGCCATAGCAGATTATTGACTTTGGCCGTCTCAGACATTTTGTTGTACTGCATTTAATTCTGCTTGCGATTTTGTCTAGAAGAAGATGAATTCATTCATTTGCTATTAGAGTAGCAGCTCCTGTACTTTGTCATTCCATATTTTGTCCCTAAGAAATCAAAGGTGCGGGCAAGGAAAGCACTGTAAATTATCTTAGAAAGTGAAACAAATCACATTGGACAATCTAACAATCATGACCATAGAAAAATTGACGCTGGGAGAAAATCCAATTTAAAAAGTCTATAAGGGGAATGGAAATGTAATACTAAGGATTTTGATACATTTCTCACATCCTTAGTGTGTAAAACTTTCCTTTTGCTATGGTAAACAGTATGCTTAAGAAACTCGTAACTTGTCCTTCATTTCCTGTCTTGGAGAATGGTACCACCCTTCACATAGTCCCTAAGCCAAAAACCTACAGTCTGCCCTTTGCTTCCAATTGATCACCAAGTCCTGTCAATTTTACTCGTTAAATTCTTAATCTGCCCCTTTCCAGCATGTCTCCTGTCCTAAGTATTCCTTCTTTACCCCTGCTCCTCCACACTCCCCTTACAAGTCACTACTGTTTTGGTCTTCCCACGTGCCCTCATTTCTCACCTGGGTAACCAGTAAGCCTAGCTTATTTTATGTAGTCCATTTTGGAGCTTTATCCATCCACCCAAGTCCATCCTTCATAGTATTGCTGTTCTTTCCAAAATGTGAACTTCATCATGGCATTCTTCCGCCTAAAATCCTGCAGTGGTTTTCCACTGTGTTCAGTGCAAAGTCCAAATTCATTAGCATGGTTTAACAGTGTTTTTCCCTCTTAGATTACTCTTTTGTTGTGGGTTATGGAATCCCTTTAGTGGGCTATGACCAACATTATATATTTTTATTAAAATGAACTAGGGTAAAATAGAATAACAGTATCAGAGTACATCACATGTAGTAAGGGCAAATATTTCATTAAACTTTTTCAATTATATCATTTAATGAGTATAGAACATTCTCATATCATATATTTCTGTGTGTACTGGTAATGTTACGAAATATATTTCTTAGAGGTGAGTGTGTTCGAAAGGTTAAACATGTTTTACCCCATTTTTCCATATGCAATGACTCTAGTAATTTCAGTTTACTTAGGTTTTCTCTGCCTGCTCTATACTTTTGCATATTTCGCTCCCTTGTTCAGAAGAGCCTCATTCTTTGACTAGCTAACTCACAGGTTTCACTCTCTCCAGAAACCTTTTCCTGATGGCAACTCACCATAGGAAATACCTTTTGTACTACAACCTAGTATGCACGTAAATATTCCCATAACTGAAAAAAGTTCCATGAGCTAATACCCTTACTATATGAGATGCATTCCTGCCGTCTTGCCCTCTATCTCACCTTGTCTTACAAAGATATTGATCTGGTCTGTTTACTAGTCTGTCTTCACTGAGGATGGGGCTCATCTCTTTTTTATCTGTATCCTGTGCAAAAGCATAGTATTTAGTCAATCGATGCTAAGTGAACTAATAAAATACATAATCAGTGTATATATGTTATCTAGAACTCTTTATTATTGTTTAAGCTTGGACTGTAGAAACTAACTTTTATGGCTGATTCTCTTAATGGTTCATTACAGGAGGATAGCTTTTTTCCTTAAAATATTTTAAACTAAAACTTGCTTCTATTTTAAACTCTTTAGTTTATGTTTATCAGTTGTGATGGGATAGTTCCCAGCCTCACATCTTGATAGACATTCCATTGCATTTTGTCTCATCAGTGATCTCAGAGTCTGTTGTCACTTTGTGATTTGTGGTTAGGAAGTTTGATGAAGCCCAAGTGTTGGACATACAATAGTAATTTGATTTTCTGGGAACTGGGTGGTTTCAAAGGAGAGAACTTTCCTGTACAGTGGCAATCAATTGCAGATTGGGGGGATGGGGTAGGGTATGAAAACACACAATCAGGTGGAGTTGATCTTATTTGTGAATTTAAAACTTTCGTAACTGACATTTTCACAGACTATTTAGCGGCTTACAGTTTTTATCTTTGTAAGAGATCATTATTTGTTAAACCATTAATAGATTCTCATGGAGAACTGTTACTGAGGAGAGATCCATTTGCTGGGATGTAACTAAAAAAGGAATGAATCAAGATAAAACCTCTAAATGCAAGCACCAGAAAAATTACAACACATCTTGGTGAATTTGCAAGTGGTAAGTCTACATTTAATTTTACATGGGAATATGTTTCTGTATTATGTGGCATAGTGTCCTTAAAGTCTTATTTTTAGGTGCATTTAACAGTTATCCATTTGCAAAAAAAAGATAATTGTAGTTACATTATGTTTATTTAAATTTTTTCATATTAAATTTTAACTAGATATTTCTTAAATAAGAAATTTCTTTTTCCATAGAGAAAAATAATCTGTAAGTAATACAAATTTCAGAAACACAAATCTGACGTGGCTTTACAGGTGATGCTTCTACACTGCATTTTAAAAAATATTAACTTTAAACGCACTTAATATTAGGTTAATAAATGTAGCGATAAAGAGAGCTTAAATGAAACATCTTGTGTACAAGGTTGTAGTGTCTAATCAGAACCCCTAGGTAATCTTTATTTTTCAGTTGGTTGAAAAGAATTTAGAAGTACATATCTTTATTAATAAACCTAGAAGAACACATAATCCATACATGAGATGTGAAAGCTTGCTTTGCACTGCTCTATCCTTCCTCAGCCCAGTGATAACCACTCATGTTAACAGTTTGATGGATATGTTTTCTTCTATACTTTTTTCCTCTGTACATATATAGAAATTACTAATACATGTTTGTTTTTTTTTTAAAAGAATCATGTTATACAAACTTTTCTATAATTTGCTTTCCCCTGCAACATTCAGTTATGAAAATTTTAAACAGAAGAGTTGAAAAAATTTTATGGTGTAACATCTGAATACCTATCACCTAGATTCTACAACTAATATTTTATTAAACTTCATAACATGCTCAACCATCTCTCTGTCCATCCGTCAATCCACTTTATTTTTTTTTGATCCATTTCATAGTAAATTGCAGACATTAGTACATTTCCTCCTTCTGCCCCCTCCCTGATACTTCAGCCTACATATCATTAGCTAGAGTTCAATGTTGGTTTATAGGGCTTTTTAAAAGGTATATTTACATACCATGAAATGCACCATTCTTAAGTGTACATTTGCCGACTTTGGACACGTTCACAACCTGTGTATCTCAAATTCATACCAAGATAGAGATCTTTATGAGGGAATCAGAATGTTCCCTTATACCTTTTCCTAGTCTCTCATTATCCTCCTCTCCTCCAGGAAACCACTGTTAAGCTTTTTCTCATAACCTCCTTTCTTTCTCATAACCTCCTTTCTTTCATTCAACACTACGTGTGGGTAGCCATATGCAGATTTAGATCTACCTCCTTTTTTTTTTTAATTGCAGTAGCTTGGAAATAACTCTACACCTTGGATGTCTTATAATTTATTTGATCATTCCCCTCCCTCTTCATGAACATTGATGTTGTGCCCAATTTTTGTGAATACAAAAAAGCACTGTGTGAAACACCTTGAATGTACATGTCCCTCCACACTCTGATGGGTACTTTGGTAGCTCTTACTAGACATAAAACTGCTGGGTCAAATAGTTTGTCAAAGGGTCAGAGAGTTTGACTTTTTAATAGATACTGCTACATTGCCCTCTAAAGATGATTGTATCAGTTTACATGCATCACAGTAATGGGTGGGAGTGTCTTTTTCTCTGTGCTCTCTCATCATTGGGTAATCTTTCCAAAATTTTGTGAGTACAAAGGATGAAAAAACATACCTAGTTATTTCACATTTTCCTAATCAGTAATGATTAGCCATTAAATTTTTTTTCTTTGTGAATTGCTTCTCTGTGTATTTATCTTGTATGCCTCTTACCAGTCATATGTTGTAATGTTTTTTAAAAGGGATACTTTGTCTTTTAACTTTGTTTTTGGTATGTGTTTTAGGCCTCAGAAATTTTAATCTTTATGTGGTCTCGTCTGTGAAGGTCTTGTTTGTGAAGGTCTTCCTCATTTTGAGATTATAAAACCACTTGCTATTTTCTTGTACTAGTTTTGTTTTGTATTTGGAATTTAGAAGAGGAAAATCACTGTGAACTGAGGTGGCAGGAAAAATTTCATCTGGAGAATGAGATTCAAATTGACCTTGAAGTGTGAATTGAATTTAAATAGAGTGAGCAAAATGGTAGGGACATTTCAGATAGGAGGAATGAGAGAGGGAATGTTTTTTTCATATTCATGGAACATTCGTAAGACTACTGGCTGAGGTGGAGAGTCATATAAAACTAAGTTTAGAGAGAACATTTGGCTAGATTTCTTGTATATTATCTTGGCTAATTTCTATCATTTTCTAAAAGCTGCATTTTGATTTTATAGTTTTTGGTCCTATAATAGTTTTCCATCCCTTTCTTTTCGTAGTGGATTCGAGCATTCTTCCTGAGGAAAATACATGGTAAAATCTAGTGGCCTAAAAAGGCAAGAAAAGGTCATTTCCTCCTAGAATAGTTTGGACATTGTAAGTATTTATGTAGTCTAGTTTATTAGAGTTGAATAATATCTTTAAAAAAAAAAGTTGGTGCTGTAGTAATTTACATCATTAATGAAGTTAGTCACAGCACTCAAGTAGAGTTACCAGATAACAATCTTAAGAAATGTTGAAGTACCAGTATGTCCACTAGTTACATCAAAGTTTGAGTTATGAACTCACCTTGTAATATACAAATTAGCGTGTTAGAATCTCTGGCTAATGAAAGTATTTTACAAATGCCACCCTTAAGACCGAGTAGCAGCGCTGTGTTCAGTTTGGTTGTGGCTCAGGATGTGTAATAGTTTCTGTTCAGCCATAAGCCACGCCTGGGAGATATTAACTGAGTGGAGTGATCCTACCACTCAACCAGGTACGTGTTGCTGGTTGTAATCTGATTTGGAGCTCTTCGAAGACTACTGTTTGCTTCTCTACAGCTAGCCATAAAGCTTATGTGGCACTAATTTTCACTCACCAGGTATTTAAAAAACAATTCAACATCTTATTTACTCATTGTTTTATTTTTCTATTCTTTGCTTGCTTTTCCTTGGGGATGCTTTTTCTTTTAGAGCCTGTTGTCTATATATGCTCACGTGCAGGAAAATCAGACACCTTCAAGTATGCTTTTCAGTATCTAGTATTCTTCAGTTGTGAGGAATCTCCTGAGAAGAGCTTGTTATTCTGTGGTAGAGGAGGATACAAATAGAGTTCAGAAACATGAATGAGTGTTTGATACTTCTGCTGGCTTGAATGCTTTTCTGTTTCTAATATTAATAAATTTAGAAATAAGTAATGAAATTACTCTGTTCTCTGTGATGATTGGAATTCAGAGTCTGTTTTTCAGTCCTGTCTGGAACTGAAACATTACAAGAAAGAAGGTACATGAAGTTAATAATATTGAACATGTTGAGAGACAGAGCCTTCTGTCATTTCTTTTGGCACTTGATGGTTGGCAAGACTGTAAAAAAAACATTCTTTTTAATGTTTCTCATTTTAGCTATGTAGACAGCTTATCATTTGTATTTGAGCTCCTTTAGTTTTTAAAAAAATGATACCCAGTAAATTAAATAGCATACTTTATCCTCTGTGACTTTCCTTCCTTTAATGATACTGATAGGTCTTGTAATTTTCTAATTAAAAGGTAATGAAGTTCAACTTTTACTTTTTTAAAGGCCTAGGCACTATTCCTATTTTAAAATTCATACATAAGTACTAATTTAGACCATATCTGATTTAAACAGTTGGGTGGTGTTGCGTTTAAGTTCTTGTCTTTTTTTTTCTGCTGCTCCAGTATTTGCATGTTCTAAGGATAATAGGATCAGGGTATTACTTTAAAATTAGCTAATCCTAAATCTTTTTTTTTTCTTTGTTCTGGTAGCTTTGTAGCTTTAAAGAACATTGGCAGGGCCTCTAAGGGGCGGCACCCTGAAGCTCTCCAACTGGTGATAGTGAGGGATAGAAGATGAAAATCTCCAAGTCCTTCTTGACTCTTTCCTCTGTAACCCCTAATATCCAGTCAGTTAGTAAAACATACTGATTTGATTGTACCTGTTTCCTCAGTTGATCTCTTCTCAAACCTAATTTTGGCTTTTTTTTTGGCTTAACTGATCTTTAATTTTATCCTAGACACCAGAGCTTCAATACTTTATTTAAAATATAAATCTCATTATGTTAACTTCTTGCATCAGTAGCTTTCCAATGCCAAAGAATGAAGTCTTAGCATTCTAACGTGGCATCTTTATGTCTTTCACGAGGTAGCCCCTTATTTCTCACCCCTCACTCTCCACTGCGAACTTTATGACTTATGATGGCAATTTGTAATACCTCCTACAATTTTTACTCTTGTATACCACCTGCTCTTCTTTCTGTTTGCAGTATTGTTGTCACTTTTCTTTGCTTGGATAACTTTTACTCATCTTTTAAAGCTGAACTCTGATTTCACCACCTAGAGGAAGTCTTGCCCTAATTTAACTAGATGCTCCTGCCTCTGGTGACTTCTTGTCCACATCTCTGGTACTTAACAAGTTGTACTAAACGCATTTTTCTGACTCTTTTCCCCAGTAGACTGTTAGTTACTGTAAGCAAAGACCACATCTCATTCATCATTTATCTATAATAACTGGTATGTTATGGCAGCTCTGTGAATAAATTTGTTGAACTGAATTCAACTCATTGCCCTAACATGGAAGTTTTAGGGAAGCTTTTGGATCAGTGGTTTCTAGACACCAGTGTGCACTATCAGAGACACCTGGGGAACATTTTAAAACATTTTATTGGTTTTTGAGCTTTTGTTCCATAAAGAATTATGATTCAGTAGATCTGGAATGGGGCCTGGGAATAAGTATTTTTAAAAAGCTCCTCAGTCGATTCCAGTTTGCTGACAGGTTTGAGAAACACTGTCCTAGTTTGCTATTGTATTATTCCATTTTATTTTATGTAAAAGGTGCCCCCTTGACCTTATAATTTCCTGTTTAAGCCTTATAAATTTCATCTACTAAGGTAGGCATATATTTTAAATTACCTTTTTTGGTACCATCAATATAGAAGTATCAACTTTAAGTGTCTCACTGGAAGGTCGATTAGCATTTTGTTAACGCTCAGTGAAAAAAGCTCCATTTAAACAGGAGTCTTCTTGAATTGATAGTAGTAAGATTAGTTGGGCTTTGTTCTGTGAATTTAAATATTTTTGGCAACTTGTGATTACTTTCCGCTTTTTATTTTTCAAAATGATTAGGCATTGTATTGTGGTTTAAAATTAAAATAAATCACACAAATCTTAAGTGTACACAGTACAGTGAATTTTTACATAGGTATATACCCATGAGACACCACCCAGGTCAAGATAGAGAACAATTCTAGCCCCTCAAAGTTTCCCTTATGTTCCCCTCCCACCACAGGAGGACTGTTTTGACTTGTATGACCATCAGTTAGTCTAATGATTAAAACTACTAAAATATTTTGCACATATCTTTTGACATGTGTCTCATTTCTCTTGGGTTTACACATGGAATTGCTGGGTTAAGGACAGACTTGTGTTTAGCTTCAGAAGGTATTGCTAATTTATCCTCTGTGATAGCAACTCATAGTAAAAATTGGAATTAAATGATTTGAAGCCTCTGATGAAGTTTGAATATCCTGAAACTTCTCTTTGTTTTGTGATGTGTTTCATTTTGTCAAAAATATCCAAAGAAAACTCGGCGTCATCTTATAGTTGCTGGTAATGTAGTTGTGTTTCAGTCAAATAATTTTTTCTACGTAAGTAATTTTTTTTCTTTGTCATCTCTCCTTAGGATCGTCTTTCCTTGTGGGTTGGCACGCAGTTGTAGGACTGCAAAATGGGTCTCCGGATTCACTTTGTTGTTGACCCACATGGTTGGTGCTGCATGGGTTTGATTGTCTTTGTCTGGTTATACAATATTGTTTTAATTCCCAAAATTGTCCTCTTTCCTCACTATGAAGAAGGACATATTCCAGGCATATTAATAATAAGTAAGTTCCTGATCTTTATTTCTTTATATAATTAGTTTTCTCATTGTGAATATTTTTGGAGTATAGTATCACTATGATAACTTTTCTTTTAATGCTATCAGCACTATTAATATTAAGTTACTTACTAAATTAGGGAAGTTTTAAAAAAGACTGGCTTTTATAGATTTTGCAGGGTTGGATAGATGTATCATCTCCATGGCTAACTGCAAAGTATATATAGGTCGTTTTGTTTACATTGAAACTGGCACAGTAGTGCTATTTTGTGTGTGTCTGTGTGTATTTTTAATGTTTCTATTATGTACTTATTTCAAATGTGGAAGGAGTTTTAAGAATGAAGATGATATACATTACTGAGAAATGAGGCTTTCATCATACAAAGATTACTAATTACGTTGATTATGATAACACTTTGAACTTCTGGATAATTATTTTCTGCTGTTGTTCATTTGGTGATGGCTTGCTTATGATTAAAAGAGTAAGACTGAAATGATATGTTTTACATGTACGTGGCATTTGGAGTTTCCTTGTACATTATGTCATTTTGGCCTCACAAGGGCTGTGGGAAATACAATCTCTATTACACAAGTGATAAAACTGACCAGTACCATGCAATCATTCCTGGAGTTAGCACTCAAACTGAGTTTCCTCTTACTGGTGCCGGGCCTCCTCCCTCCCCCGCCAAATGCCTATTTTTTTATTCATTTAAAAGGTAGAATTATAATGAATGAATCTGTTTTTCCTTACTGTTGTTTTTCTAGTTATTCTTTTAAAAACTCAAAATTTTTAGATTCTTTATTTTCACATTACATCAATATCTTAAGCTCAATTAAAAGGAGCAATTGAATATCTCTAACTCAAAGTAAGTTTGAAGATAGCCAGTTAGAGGTAATGAAAAAGTTTAATTGTAGGATGGGTTTTAAAATACTGCTTTGATTCTGTCAAATATAGTAGATGTAGTAATTAAAAGGGAGCCCATTTATGCCATTATTGACAAGGAATCTCTGTTAATAAAAAATCTGATTTATAACAAGTTTATCAGTTATTATGCAAAATAATATTTAAAGTTAATATGTATGAGATAGTCCTCTTGGCAGTAGTATTTGATGAATGAAATGAATATTTAATTATTTTATTTAATCATTTTTCCATTTTAGTTTTGAAAATTATTTATTCTGATGGCATTAATTAAAACATGCATTTAAACTTTGAATATGCTTTTTGATAAAGTGTTTTGAAGAATAAATGACTGATTTTATTTACTTAACTTTCTTATTTATTTCAAAGTATTCTATGGCATTGCCATATTTTGTCTGGTTGCTTTAGTGAGGGCCTCATTTACTGATCCAGGAAGACTCCCCGAGAACCCTAAGATTCCACACGGAGGTATGGCGCTCTTCAGATTGATCACTTTTGCTCTCTCGGCATTATTAACTTTGTGAATGTATTTTATAGCCTTTAGTATGTATTCATTATATATGTTCTCTAACACCACTCTCAAGTCTTTTCTCCGATGTTTCCTTTCTAGACTTCTTTTTTTTTTATTATTATGTTATGTTAATCACCATACAGTACATCATTAGTTTTTGATGTAGTGTTCCATGATTCATGTTTGCGTGTAACACCCAGTGCCCCATGTAGAACGTGTCCTCCTTAATACGCATCACCAGGCTAACCCATCCCCCCACCCCCCTCCCCTCTAGAACCCTCAGTTTGTTTCTCAGAGTCCATCGTCTCTCATGGTTTGTCTCCCCCTCCGATTCTCCCCCCTTCATTCTTCCCCTCCTGCTATCTTCTTCTTTTTTCTTTTTTCATATAATGTATTATTTTATTTAAAATCGCAAATCCCAGCTGACTCCCGGTATCCCCCACTCTCTGCCTCTTTGTACTTTACTTGTTTTTCTTGTCTCCTACTCTATACCTATATAGCCTCTGTGAGGGTGTCGATTTTTTGTTTTGTTTTCTTCGTTTGTTCAGTGCTGTATCCTTAGTGCCCATCTCTGTCACTTAGTAGATGCTGGGTAAATGCTTGTTGAATGATACATAAGTACCTGATATATTTTTATTTAATAAAGGGATCTTTTTGATGGTGCCCCTCTCTTGGTGATATTATAAATAGAATATTGCTTAGAGTAAATATTTGTAGTGTAATGATACTATTGCCTACATTTTTCCAAGTTTAACAATTCAGTGAAAAATTTGAAAGCTTTTTATTTTAGTGTCAATTGAAGGTAGTTTGGGGTCACCTTATTGCACAATAACAATTTGAACCACAAAAATGAATTGAAAATGTATTGCTTGTTTTATTACATGCCAGGTATAGTAAACGTCAGGAACTCTCTTTCCTCAGTTTCACTTTCTGATCATTTGTTCTATAAACTTTGAGAACTCTCTGTACTTTCTTCTAAGGAGACATTCCTATGACTTCGCTGGACATTAGAGAATCAGAACACTTTCTGTAGTACTTCAGTGCTTTCCAACCTTGCTGACATTAGAGTCACCAAGGGAACTTTTAAAAATCTCAGTGTCCTGGGGTGCCTGGGTGGCTCAGTCGTTGAGCGTCTGCCTTCGGCTCAGGTCATGGTCCTAGGGTCCTGGGATTGAGCCCTGCATCGGGCTCCCTGCTCAGCGGGGAGTCTGCTTCTCCCTCTCCCACTCCCCCTGCTTGTGTTCCCTCTCTCGCTGTGTCTCTCTCTCTGTCAAATAAATAAATAATTAAAAAAAAAAAATCTCAGTGTCCTGATCCCAATCCCATATTAATTAAATTATAATGTATGGAGGTAGGAGCCAGGTATCAGCATTTTTCAAAGATTCCAGGTGATTCCAGTGTGTAAAAAATTGGGGAACCTATTAATTCCTTCTGAAATTAGATTAGTGGCAAGTCACTAAGGGAGTGAGTCTCCCTTGAGTTCCTGAATGTTGTTTTTTGAGACCCATCATTTAGGGACATACGTGGCCTTGCAAATTTAATGATTAAATGGGAATGATAAGACACTGATGTTTATGTGACTGTAGAAGTTTCTGAGAACAGTGTCGAGTATTTCGTTTTTATTCACTTAGAGAAGCAGCATCACTCTCAGTTTTTGTGTGTGTTTGGGCGGGGAGGGTGGCAGTCTGCAATTTGTACGGAATCTGTTTTCTCAACTAACCTAACCCAAAGAAAGGCTCTCTAACACATTGATGGATGTATTGCCTCCTTCATTTCTAAAGCCCAGTGTTTCTAGAAAATTAGAGAAGCAACCTTTTCCTAACTCAGGACCGTGATGTGATGAGCACTGGGTGTTACACGCAACTACCGAATCATTGAACACTACGTCAAAAACTAATGATGTACTATATGCTGGCTAATTGAACATAAAAAAAAAAAAAGACCCATTTCTGATAAAATCTTTGGTGTGCAGTGGTCACTCAAATGCCTACATGTATCAGATACTGCAAATCAGTGAAAGGGGCCAAGAAAGAACTATTTCATATTGAAAATCTCATATCCAAAGGCAGTAGCTGCAGTGAAATTGTCACGTAGGCCCGGTATTCATAGATCTTACAATTTTTAAAGAGAAAACAGAGAATTACAGTTTTTGTTTTTTTTTAAGATTTTTTATTTATTTATTTGACAGAGACAGTGAGAGAGGGAACACAAGCAGGGGGAGTGGGAGAGGGAGAAGCAGGCTTCCCGCCGAGCGGGGAGCCCGATGCGGGGCTCGATCCCAGGACCCTGGGACCATGACCTGTGCCGAAGGCAGACGCTCAACGACTGAGCCACCCAGGCGCCCCAGAGAATTACAGTTTTTAAGAGCACGTTTGTGATTTAAAAAAATTAACAAAAAATTAAAAATTTAAAAACATTGGTTTTAAGTGAATACTAAACGAGGTGTGTCTATAGGCCTAACTGAATCTGTGTTCAACCACCGTGTTACCTTTAGCTTATAGACCCTAGTGATGGAAGACTCCATGGTATCTTGTTGCTGTTCGGATGTCTGCATTCTTTCTGATCTCAGTTGACATTTGGCCTAGGTTTCTTCACTGAGTCCCGGAGACTTTACCTTTTGCCCAATTGAAAAAAACAACCACCACCACATTCATTTATTGTATTTTAATATTTCCAAAGTCCTTTACTATCTCCTATCATTTGATCCTCATGGTAATTGCATGAGGTAGGTAGACTGAATAATCAAGTGTAGATTGTCCTCTGTAGGTCACCGAGCAGGTTGTTATAGAGCTGCGGTGACACCCCAATACTTGTCTCCATCATATTTTTTACCACGCCTCTATATAGAGGTTAATAATTTGAGCCCTTTATTCACCTTTGCTTTGATTCTGGGGAATATTGAAGTCATCATGTGCCTCGTGATGCTGATTTCCTGATTATTTTGTAAATATGGTTTTAACTTAGTAAAAAATAACAAAATTTTAACAGTAAAAAAATAACATTAGCATGACTAGAGAGTTGGGGCTATAAGAAGTGACATTTATTCATCACTGTTTTAAGGTTGAGCAGTTTCATATAATTGAATTCTTTAGGAAAGGAAACTTAAGCCCTAATACTTTTGATTTTAACCATGTTTTAATTGAATTACTCTGAAATATTTTACATGACTTTCTGTTTTATAATCGATTTTAAGTAAATTTAGTATCTATGTGACCTGCCAAATATATGAGGCAGTTTGAATATAAGAGGTTCTGCTGTCCCACACAAAGATCCCCAGAATTTGACTTTTATAAACTTCTGAGGATGTAGATGAAATGGTCAAATGAAATCATTAAATGTCTATTTATATTATTCAAATTAATCCCATGCATGCTTTAAATATAGAAATATTACTTTATGTCATTTTCAAGTTTTATGAAATGATTTTATTTAATCTCTTAACTTTAAAAAAAACAGCTTTATTGAGTATAAATCACATGCCATGATTCACCCATTTCAGATGTACAGTTTAGGGCTTTCAGTATGTCCACAGAGTTGTGCACCTGTTACCACAATCAATTTTATGAATGTACGTACGTATGTATGTTGGGGCTTGAACTCCTAATCCAGAGATAAGAGTTGCATGCTCTACTGACTGAGCCAGCCAGGCGTCCCACCCCAATCAATTTTAGAACATTTTCTTTTTTTTTTTTTAAGATTTTGTTTATTTATTTGACAGAGAGAGAGCACAAGTAGGGGGAATGGCAGGCAGAGGGAGAAGCAGGCTCCCCACTGAGCAGGGAGGTAGTTATGAGGCTTGGTCCCAGGACCCTGGGATCATGACCTGAGCCCAAGGCAGACGCTTAACCGACTGAACCACCCAGGCGCCCCTAGAACATTATCATCATCAAGCTCTTAACTTACATGTTTGACTTCAGTGTTTTTTGTCATCATTAGAGCCACTTTGAGTAGAATCACCCTGTTACAGAGCAAAATCTTCCAAGTTTAAAAAAAAAAAAGTAGCATGTTTAAAATTTGTGTCATAATGTCCCTTGAAATTGTACCCTGAGTGGTAGGGACACGTGCTCTTAATGCTCAGGGTCATGTTTTCACTTGTAGTTTTGCTCCCCTCCCCATTTCTTACATTGCTTTTTAAAGGAGATCTGTTAGAGACTTACTACCATTTATTTTCTACATTGGCAAGTGATTCTGTCAGGGAACCTCTGTGAAGAGCCAAACGCTGTATTGATTTTCATAGTTTCAAGTTATATTTTTCTCCCTAAAACATTACTTTGTGGTTTGAAATACAGTAATTGAGAGGACCTAATAAGGTCCTCTTTAAACTTTTAAACTTTAAAAGTCTTACTTAGAAGGTGATTCCTTTCTTTCCGAGGGATAAATAAAACAAAACCAAATCTTGCTTTTTGTTTATTCATGCATTTACAGCATTAAGAGGATCCATGCAACACAGCGGCATACTGTTTACCTAGGTTACTTACTTAGGTGTACCCAGGCATTTATGGGGTCTGTCTTCTTTTCTTTAAAAGAAGTCACTTTTCTATTTTTCTTTCCTTTAAAATTTTTCTTTGCTTTAAAAAAAGTCAGTTGTCAATTTTTCTATAGCTACCATAAATTAGCAATTGAATCCATCCATCCATCTTTACCGTACAGGTCCAGATAGTAAATATTTTCAGCTTTATAGACCGTACAGTCTCTGTCACAGCCCCTCAGCCCTGCCATTGCAACCCAAAAGCAGCCATAGATAAAACGTAAAGGAATGGGTGTTCATTTGAACTGTGTTCAAATAAAACTTTATGTATGGACACTGGAATTTGAATTTCAAGATTTTTACATATCACACATTCTTCTTATTTTCAATTGTTGAAAATTGTAAAAACCATTCCTAGCTCATGAAAACAGGTGGTGGCCTGGATTTGCCTGTGAACTGTAGTTTGCCACCCCGTGGTCTAGACTACACAATTACAGGCTTTCTCTCACTATAACCAAATGCTGTCTTCTTTTCTGAGGATACAACATTTCAAGTGTGAAATAAAGAGTTTTACTCTCTAGAATATCGTATGCTGAAATGACCAGTATAAATATACCATTTTTATATTTTAAGGCACTGGTTTTTAAAAACTAAAGTTTTTCTGTTGTCTTTTAATGAAAATTAGCTCATCAGGGGGAGTCTGCTTCCTGACTCTATTCCTTGCAGTATGTGAATTCAGAATTTTAACACTGGGATGTTTGGGAGCATCTTGCTAAATGGGAAAAGAGTAATCTGCTTGTGACATTGTATTGTGCTACATATGAAATGAGTTTTCATTTCAGTTACAGTTAAATAATACTAATTTAACCATCTAAATTAAACTTTAATGTTGCTTTCTCACATAAGTTTTTATTAAAATAAGAACTGTAAGTAAGAAATGAAAGAGGATCTTAACTCTAGGAAACAAACTGAGGGTTGCTGGAGGGCAGGTGGGTGGGGAGATGGGGTAACTGGCTGATGGGCATTAAGGAAGGCACGTGATGTGATGAGTACTGGATGTGATATGCAACTGATGAATCACTAAATTCTACCCCTGAAACTAATAATATAGTATGTGTTAACTAAATTGAATTTAAATAAAGAATTAAAAAAATGAAATTTTAAATGCAAAAGTTAATTTCTCAACTTTAATATTATTGGAACAATTAATTTGATATTATTATTGATTTCTTCTATAGCAGAATGTTTTCCTAATACTTCACTATAGAAAATTCCAGTATATTGATTTTACTCCTGGTCATTAAACTAAAATAATGGAATTAATATAAGGTATCTTTGAGAAAATTGAATACTACCTACTATTATCTTCTTTTACTTATATTTAGAATTGTTCATTTTTAAAAATTCATACTTTAGCAAGCATTTAGTGACCACCTACTGTGTGCTAGGGTCATACTTTACATATATGAATATTCACTCAGTTTTACTATTACTATGCCCATGCTTTTAACAAGGTCAGAGTGTAGTTTAAATGTAAGTGATGGAAGGTTTAAGAATTTTGTAAAAGTAAAACTCCATTTCAACAAATATTAAATAGATACATTCTGTATAATAGAGCAGTTGTCTTGATAGATGACTTTCATATAGTTCTCATAGATCTGATTAGAAAAATTTATAATGAAAATAAATGACTTTATTTCTGTAAACTTAATGTTTTTAGCACAAAACTTAAATGTGTGCTCTTTAATTACAAGGTAGAGGAAATTGCTACTTGGTTGTAAGAGTTTTGTAAAGAACTACCTTATTTCCATTAAATAATAATTTTCTTGTAATCATCTTTACTTCTGAAATCGTCCTAATACCTCCTAAATCCATCTGAAACACAAAATTTTCCTACCCTCTCCCATAAACACTCCTAAATGAATTCACTGATATTAAAAATATAAAATGGTTAGGGAGTGGGAATGCTATCTCTGTTTTTCTAATGAGTGTATAGGATTGATTTTTTTTTTAAGCTTTTATTCATTTATTTGAGTGAGTGAGAGAGAGAGAGAGTGCATGCATGAGCACAAGCTAGGGGAGGGGCAGAGGGGGAAGGAGAAGCAGACTTCCCGCTGAGCAGGGAGCCAGATGGATGTGGGCTGGATCCCAGGACCCTGAGATCATGACCTGAGCCGAAGGCAGACACTCAACCAACTGAGCCACCCAGTTGCCCTTATAGGATTGATTTTTGACTTCTTAATAAATGAAACTAGGATTCAGAATTATTTCTTCTTTAGAGTCTTTAATAAAATTTCTAGAAATTAATTTGTACATAAAATTCTGTTTTAATATAATTGGTTGTGCTTTCGGGATTTGTCATTAAATTTTTTAAAAATTTTTTTATTGTTATGTTAATCACTATACATTACATCATTAATGCAGTGTTCCATGATTCATTGTTTGTGTATAACACCCAGTGCTCCATGCAGAACGTGCCCTCTTTAATACCCATCACCAGGCTAACCCATCCTCCCACCCCCTCTAGAGCCCCTCTAGAACCCTCAGTTTGTTTTTTACTTATAGCAAATACGTCCATAACCCGAATACATTATTTTCTATCTCTTAGTTTGACTATTAATGGTGTCTTACTATTATAGTGTTTAAAATTAGAAATGTATAGAATAAGACATGCATAGAATAGAGAAGCAATATTTATGGCAAATTCTTTTACAGTGAAGATGTAGAAGAAGAAAAATCTTGGACATACATATTGAAGACTTCCTATAAAATCTAAACTGTTGTTGCTAAATTTCAACATTACTCATTTGCCTTTATTAAGTGGATTTTAATTTCCTTCTCTAGAACGGGAGTTCTGGGAATTATGTAACAAATGTAATTTGATGAGACCAAAGCGTTCCCATCACTGTAGCCGCTGCGGCCACTGTGTTAGGAGAATGGATCATCACTGTCCGTGGTAAGAAATCTATGATTTATTTTTAGAAAAAAAAAAAGTGAAAAATAAATCTTAGTACTTAGCAGATTTAAATAAAAGTTATATTAAAATCATGCAGTTTTAAAAAATCCTTCGGTAAGGATACTGTCAGGTTCTATGAGGTTCTATCAACTGCCAAAGTAATTTTTGCACGGAGATCCTATCTTTTCTAACAAAGAGCTATTTGAGCAGAAGATTGATGTTCAGCGTCAATGCACCCAAGTGTACAAGAGAACTAAGGTGGTTGTATTAAATGAGGCAATGTTTGTAAAACATTGTAGTGTAGCATCTGACACAGAAAAAGCACTTAAATAGTAGCTGTTACTGTCTCTAACTGTAATAAATCGTATACATTGCATTGTTTATATTTCCCTTTCCAGTTGTTTAATTAAAGAATAACACATCTCAGATACTCTGATAGCCTCATTTCTCCCCCTGTAAGCTTTTTTCAATATTATGTATTGCACGCAGGTATTAAGATTCCCTGCAAGCTGGATGTGTGTAAGAGGCAGTTAGCTGATTCTCCTGAACTGGCAACATTTTTGGTCAATAGGGGGCTCTCTTGTAATATTTTTAAAAACAGTTCTGTTGAGAAATAGAATTTTGAAAACAAATGCTGTGAGAATTCTGCATTGTATCTCATTTCAAAGCTGTCACAAAAATCTGTGAACAAGATATTGTATTTAATTCTGTTTTCCTAGCATGGGATCTCTGTATAAATATTTAAACTAGTATAGTGTAGCACTTTGTAAATATATCTAAATACATATATATTTATGTTTGTACACACATGCACGTATATAAAGTTAACTGCATAATGGGCTTCTTAAATTTATAACTGCATTTATCTATAGTTCACTCGGTGGTGGAGTTTAGCTTTGCTGGATGATGCTGACCAATTTAGAGTTCCCCATATTTTCTGATAACTTACTCTGATAGCACAAGTTAATATTTGCAAGCTTTTAGTGAAAATTTGATTTTTACTATAAACTGATTATTTAAACAGAATGTAATTTCCCAAGATTAGGAAAAATAAAAGCATTTTAGATAAAAGCACTTTGTTACTATATAAAAAAAGTTTAAAATCGTCTAAGTCCATCAGTGGGATAATATAGCATATAATATATAGCCGATGTTTAAAAAATGTGCCTTGAATTTAAACAGATTAATTCTCAAGTGATTTTCTAAACCTCAGCGATCTGCTTACAGTTACAATAGTAATACATTAAAAAACAAAAGGCTAGGTAAAACATGTATTATTAGGCAAGTAGTAACCACACTGAAAAACTCAATTGTATAACCTTTTTTAGAGTAATGTTTCTGATTAACTAAGAATATAATAAATGTTCATGTTATGGTTGGATATTGATACTTCCTTTTAAAAGAATGCAAGAGTTTGAGCTTAAAAAATAATCAACCAGGAGATGTTTTGGTACTGTGGAGATTAGCAACATTCTTTCTTTATTTTTTATTTTTATTTTTTTAAGATTTTATTTATTTATTTGACAGAGAGGGAGAAAGCGAGAGAGGGAACACAGGCAGGGGGAGTGGGAAAGGGAGAAGCAGGCTTCCCGCCGAGCAGGGAGCCCGATGCGGGGCTCGATCCCAGGACCCCGAGATCATGACCTGAGCCAAAGGCAGTCGCTTAACTGACTGAGCCACCCAGGCGCCCCCTTTCTTTATTTTTAAGGAATAAAGATTAACTTGGTGACAAAAAATATGCTATTAATCTAAATTCTAAGATTGGGCGGTGAGCTCTCTTGTTTGTTGGCCTCTGCAGTGGTTTTCAGCTTCTCAGAGTACTTGTGGGAAGAAAAGTAGAAGTAGAAGGAGTTGGAGGTAGGGAAGGATGGTAGACCAGAGGCCTTAAACAGATCGAGGGACTTTTGTGATTGAATTCCTTAATAGGGCATTGCCAAGGTATCAGAGGGTGAGGGAAATAGTGTGAATTGGAAGCAAGGAAATTTTTTGATATTTTCAGAAACTGCATTATCTTAACTGCCTAACAGCTTTAGATTTGGAGGTCAGTTCTCAGATCACCTGGAGGTTTTCTCTCTTTCTGGCTTCCTGAGTAGTTTGTTATTGAGAGAACTCTTACATATAAACTGAGTACCTTTGCATTTCTCAAAGCTCTCTGGTTAAGAATGCCATCATTAAAGCGGGGGGGGGGGGGGGCGGAGGTGGTGGTGAAGGAGGATGGGACAAGGATAAGTCACTGAAGCCATAGCTGTTGGAGAGTATGTTTGAGTGCACACGTGAACACACTTCTGTGAAGGCCCTGCTTGCAAGTCGCAAAACACGGGAACTTTCATGTTTACAAAGCATGAGCTCTTAAGCTTAGGGAATGCCTCTTTGTGTTTTGCATTTACTTCTATGATTAAAAAAAAAAAAAAGTTTAATGATACACCTTTGAAACAACAGTTTGTTAGGAATTGCACCAGCTATATCTTTTTTTCCCCAAACAATGGCAGTATAATGCTATAGGGAAATGAAGACATTTGTGCAAGGTAAGTTCTAGTTTTGAACTAGGGTTTTCTGCGGGAATTATAAAATATTCTGAAAATTTGGAACACTAAAATTTTCAGCCTGCATCAGCCTTGAAAATTTCAGGGTTACCACGTTAATTATTTTTCCTAGCTATGATTCATGTTGTCATGGTGGAACTGTAGCTCTAAGAATTTGTAAATACTTGTGGATATATATTTTCAGCGGCCAAGGATAGAATGGAAAAGTAAGACAAATCGGGAGTGCTTAGCAGTAGGTCAGAGTGGCAGGTTTGTCTTCTTACTTCGAATCATTCAAATTGCTCTCCACAGCTGGGATGCTGTAATGGAAGAGCACTATCTAGAAGAAAGTTCTTGTTCTCTTGGCTACTGTCGCTTCCTCTGGCAAGTGTCTTCACTCCTTTGTTCCCGTTTCCATACCAATGAAACGAGGAGACTGCCATCTGCTCTTCCTGCCACACCGGGTGGTTGTGAGTTGAAGACCGATCGCATCCATGGACTTCCTTTGTGAAGTAGAAAGAGCTTTCCAAATGTGAGGTGGCGTATTTAGCGTATAGCTGTTCCTGTGTGCTGTGGGCTTGTAGGCTGAAGTGGCATTAGCATAGCTCCATAAAGTCAAGCATATATGAAGTTGTTTATGTGTATTTTCAGTTTTCCCGGTCCTGACGTGAGCATCTTATTAAAGTTTAAAATACTGTTTCTGTTTTCCTTTTTTCTCCAGGATTAACAATTGTGTGGGTGAAGATAATCATTGGCTTTTTCTGCAGTTGTGTTTCTACACGGAACTTCTTACTTCCTACGCTCTGATGTTTTCTTTCTGCCATTATTATTACTTTCTTCCAGTAAAAAAGCGTAACTTGGTAAGAAATGTTTATAGCCACTAATGTTAGAATGACGGTAGCATACAGTTATTAACATGTGGTTCCTTTACGTGCAGAAGATTGAAAACAAAAAACAACAAAAGTAAACGCTAAACTTGGTTAATTTTAAAATATATTGGGATTGAGAAAGTAGACCTTCATCTGACGTTCCCTTTTAACCAAATCCATTTATGATTATATATTAGGGTTGAGTGACTTTCTTGAAAAAGCAACATATTAGATCTTTCGGTATATATGTTTTGGTTTAAAAATACCTACAACAATGAGGACGCCTGGGTGGCTCAGTTGGTTAAGCGACTGCCTTCGGCTTAGGTCATGATCCTGGAGTCCCGGGATCGAGTCCCGCATCGGGCTCCCTGCTCGGCAGGGAGTCTGCTTCTCCCTCTGACCCTCCCCCCTCTCATGCTCGCTCTCTCTCATTCTCTCTCTCAAATAAATAAATAAAATCTTAAAAAAAAATAAAAATAAAAATAAAAATGCCTACAACAATGAGAGAGTAAGTGAAAAATGCTAACTTCTTGTTTCCTTTCAGGAATAAAAATACTTATTTTTTTAAAGGTTCTCAAAGGAATGTTAAGTTTTTGAGAAAAGGGACTTTTCTCCCCTGACTTTTAACAATAACGAAAAGAAGAATTTGCAGAATCCTTTAAAAAATTGTTGTGTTATATACCATTGGAAACAGTGCTTTTCCCATTTTGTACAGGAATAACAATAGATCTTAGTTAAGACTTGTCCCAGATTGGTGATGTTAGGGGTGGTTGTGGGAGTAAGAGCAGTGGCAAGTTCTAAGTACTTGACTATATACGTATCAACACCATGCTGTTGGGCATGCTGTTGGCATGTTGTTTCCATTCTCACTTTAATGCACACAACAACCACATGAGGTGGGGTACACTTTTCCCCCATTTTTATAGATGAGCAAAGAGACTAATAGAGGTTAAATAGGTAGTTACTGAAGGCACAAAGCTAGTAATTATTCAACTGGTTTTAGTTGTAGAGCTGGGATTTGAATCTGATCATGTGTTTTTGAATCTTATCTTCTGTGTTTTGTGTGTACAGTTGATACTCGGTCTGATCTTGTGCATTATTTGGACTTGGATTGTGTTTTTGAAGTACCGTGTGTGTGTGTGTAAGTCAGAGAAAGAGGCAGACAGGCAGACAGAACGGAAAGAAAGCATGCACAAGAGTGCCCGTGTGTGTGTGAGGAAGGAGGGTAGAGTGGGAGCAAGGGAAGAAAGACCAGAATCCTTGATGGAGAAGGGGAATTTTTCTTTCCTATTTGTATCATTTTATACTGTTTAAATCTTAAAAATAACAATTTCAGTGGTGGCACATATAATTAAATTTTGGAATAAGGGAGTGAAGGGCCTTTCTAAAGAATAAGGTCGTTAAGTTCTGTGTCTTTAGGTCATTTATGTATATATTATCTTTTTTTTTTAAGATTTATTTATTTATTTTAGAGAGGAATGCATGAGGGGGAGGGGCAGAGAGAGAGAGGGAGAGAGTACCAAGCACACTCCTCCCTGAGCGCAGAGCCTGACGCAGGGCTTGATCTCACGACCCTGAGATCATGACCTGAGCTGAAACTAAGAGTTGGATGCTTAACCAACTGCATCACCCAGGTGCCTCTATATATGATCATTTTGTATAAGTAAAAGAGGATATTTGCTATTGTTGCTTGGCTGTGTATATTACTTTGGTCTTGTGATGATTATGCTTATTAAATAAAGATTGAGCAATTAAAATTAGATACTAATAACTGAAAAAAGTTCAAAAGGGAGAACTTTAAATATGGATGTTTGACATTTTCACACTGAGAATTTAGGGCATGCTAGTACTGTAGTTTTAGAAATGTTTTATCTGAGGGCTCCTGGGTGGCTCAGATGGTTAAGCGACTGCCTTCGGCTCAGGTCATGATCCCAGGGTCCTGGAATCGAGTCCCGCATTGGGCTCCCTGCTCCTTGGGAGCCTGCTTCTCCCTCTGCCTCTCTCTCTCTCTGTCTCTCATGAATAAATAAATAAAATCTTAAAAAAAAGTTTTATTTGATTTATAGATTAATTTCTGATATAATTAGCATTATAGTTAGAAGATGTAAAAGGTTGAACGTATTCCCCCAAGAGTAACCTGTTTCAAATAATGGAGCCTAATAAGAAAAGCATTAAAATAAAATTGCCCAGTAAGATTAAGGTCATACTTTTTTAAGGAGAGAGAGAAATACAATTTGGTGATGTTAATGAAAACTTAATGGAGGTTCTCTAGGAGGAAGTGCATTGTAGTATAGTGAAGGGATTGGCAATTTGACCCTGCATCTGTTTTTATTAATAAAGTTATATTGAAACAGAGCTACTCTCATTTGTTTCCATGTAGTCTACAGTTGCTTTTGGGCTAAATAGTACAGTTAAGTAGTTGTGACAGGGTCATGTGGCCCAAAAAACCTAAAATATTAACTCTCTGACTCTTTATATTGAGTTTGCCAACCCTGGTAATAGAATGATCTTGGCTTTATAAACAGACACCCCTAGGATCAAAGCCTGGCTTTTGTTATTATATGTATAACCTTTGACACCATGTTTAACCATTCTGAATTACAATGTTCTCTTCTGGAAAATGTGAATAATAAGAGATTAAATGAGATAACACATGTGAAAGTATCTGATACATAATAGATGTTCAGTTTATGTTATGTTTGACTTTATAAAAGCTCTCAGAAGGAGGAAACAGTTTTTCTTTGGCCTATTAATTTTTTTTAAAGGTGATAATATTTGAATCCCTAGAAATATATATATATAAATATTATATGTTATATGATTTTATTAAATATATATTTACGTGCATACTGAATGTTGACAAAACATCAGCAGAATAGTAAACGTTTAAGAGATTGGGGCGCCTGGGTGGCTCAGTGGGTTAAGGGTCTGCCTTTGGCTCAAGTCATGATCCCAAGGTCCTGGGATCGAGCCCCACATTGGGCTTCCTGCTCAGTGGGGAGTCTGCTTCTCCCTCTCCCTGTCTCCTCCCCCTCCCTGTCTCCTCCCCCTGCTCATGCTGTCTCTGTCTCTCTCTCTTTCTCAAACAAATAAATAAACTCTTTAAAAAAAAAATGGGATTGTTTTCTTAAATCTCTTTCTGATAGTTTGTTATTAATGTATAGATACACAACTGATATTTGTATATTGATTTTGTATCCTGCAACTTTACTGAATTAATTCACTAGTTCTAACAGTTTTTGGTGGTGTTTAGGTTTTCTATATATATCATGTCATCTGCAAAGAACAGTTTTACTTCTTTTCTAATTTGGATGCCTTTTATTTTTTTTCTTGCCTTATTGCTCTGACTTGCAGTACTAAGTTGAATAAAAGTGGTGAAAATGGGCATTCTTGTCTTGTTCCTGATCCTACAGGAAAAGCTTTCAGCTTTTTATTATTGAGTATGATGTTCCTCTGGGCTTGTCATATATGGCCTTTATTATGTTGAGATATGTTCCTTCTACGCCTAATTTAAGATTTTTTATCATGAATGGATGTTGAATTTTGTAGAATGCTTTTTCTCCATCTGTTGAGATGATCATGATTCTTTTTTACCATTCTACTAATGTGGTGTATCACGTTGATTGTTTTGCAGATATTGAACCATTTTTGTATCCTTGGAATAAATCCTACTTGATCATGGTGTATGATTTTTTTAATGTATTGTTGAATTCAGTTTACGGATATTTTGTAGAGGATTTTTACATCTATGTTCATCAGGGATTTTGTCCTGTGATTTTCTTTTCTTCTAATGTTGTTGTCTGATTTTGGTTATTAGGTTAATGCAGGTCTTGTAAAATGATTTTGAATGTGTTCCCTCTTCAGTTTTTGTAATAGTTTGAGAAGGATTTGTATTAATTCTTCTTTGAGTGTTTGAAGCTATCTGGTCCTGGGCTTTTCTTTGTTGGGTGGTTTTTTATTACTGGTTCAATTTCCTTACTAGTAATTGGTCTGTTCAGATTTTCTGTTTCTTCATGAGTCAGTTCTGGTACGTTGTATGTATGTTTCTAGGAATTTATCCATTTTCTTCTAGATTGTTCCATTCATTGTTATATAATTTTTTATAGTAGTCTTATATGATCCTTTGTGTTTGTGGGGTGTCAGCTATAGGGTCTCCTCTTTCATTTCTAATTTTATTTGAGTCCTCTTTTTTTTTTTAAGTGAATCTAGCTAAATTTTTGTCTGTTTTATCTTTTCAAAGAATCTGCTTTTAGTTTCCTTAATCTTTTCTGTTGTCTTTTTAGTCCCTATTTCGTTTATTTTTGTTCTTCTCTTTGTTATTTCTTTCCTTCTACTAACTTCTGGCTTGGTTCATCCTTTTTTTTTTTTTTCCCCTAGTTCCTTGAGGTATAAAGTTGGGTAGTTTGAGACCTTTCTTTTTTCCTAAGGTAGGCATTTGTTGCTGTGAACCTCCCTTAGAACTGCTTTTGCTACATCTCCTAAGTTGTAGTGTGTTTAGTTTCTACTTCCATTTGCCTCAAGATATTTTTTGATTTCTGTTTTGATTAGTTCTCTGACCCATTGGTTGTTCAGTAATGTGTTGTTTAATCTACACATATTTGTGACATTTGAATTTTCTGTTTTTTTCTTGTAATTGATTTCTAGTTTCCTACCATTGTTGTTGGGAAAGATGCATGATAAGATTTCAGTCATCTTAAATTTATTAAGATTTGTTTTGTGGCCTTAACATATGATCTTGTCCTGCAGAGTGTTCTGTGTATGCTTGAGAAGAGTCTGTATTCTGCTGCTGTTGGATGGGAGGATCTATAAATGTCTGTCTGATCTAATGTGTAGTTTAAGTCCAATGTTTTCTTGTTAATTTTCTGTCTGATCTATCCATTGTTGAAACTCAAGTATTGAAGCCCCTGCCATTATTATTATTATTTTTAAAGATTTTATTTATTTATTTGAGAGCGAGAGAATGAGAGAGCATGAGAGGGAGGAGGGTCAGAGGGAGAAGCAGACTCCCCGCTGAGCGCTCGATCCTGGGACTCCACGATCCTGACCCGAGCCAAAGGCAGTAGCTTAACCAACTGAGCCACCCAGGCGCCCTGCCCCTGCCATTATTGTATTGCTCCCTGTTTCTCCCTTCAGGTCTGTTAATATTTGCTTTATGTATTTAGGTGGCCCTCTCTTGTTTGCATAAATATTTACGAATATTATATCCTCTTGTTGGACTAATCCCTTTATCATTATATTGACCTTCCTTGTCTCTTATTACAGTCTTTGACTTAAAGTCTATTTTGTCTGATATGAAAATATAGCTGCTTCTGCTTGCTTTTGGTTTCCACTTACATGGAATATCTTTTTCCATCTTTTCACTTGCAGTCTGTTTGTCCTTAAAACCGAAGTGAATCACTCATAGGCACCATATTGTTGAGGGTTTTTTCTTTAATCCATTCAGCCATTCTTTGTTTTTGATTGGAGAGTTTAGACCATTTACATTTAAAATAATTGTTGATAGGCATGCACTTAATATTGCCATTTCGTTAATTGTCTTCTGGCAATTTTATAATTCTTTGTTCCTTTCTTTTTCTCTTGCTCTCTTCCTTTGTGATTTGATGATTTTCTATAGTTGTGTTGTTGTGTAGGAATTGCTCAGCTAGTTTCTGGATTTCTTTCAAAGAGAATTGTTCCATATGTAGCAGTAGATTCAGCATGTCCGTAAAAAGAGTTAAGTTCAGGAGCCTTGTATGTCACCACCTTGGACTGGAATTCCTTTTCTTTTTCTTTCTTTCTTTTTTTTTTTTTGGTCTCTGTTCTGTGATGTGCTTCATTGCTTTCTTTGCATTTTTCCTCTTTGAGAGAGTTTATATAATTTCTTGAATCTCTGGCTTGATGACATTCTTAAGTTACAAACATTTCTTGGCCAATGTTACTTCAAATATTTCTTCTGCCAAACTTTTCTTTTGCATTTCTGATATTCTGATTTTATGTACATGAGAGCACAGTCTTTTCTGTATTTTCTTTTTTTTTTTCTCGATGCTTCAGAGTGGATATTTTCTACTGACCTTTATTCTGGTTTACTGATCAGCTCTTCTGTCTAATCTGTCAAACCCTTCTACTGAGTTACTCAGTTCTATTTTTCACTTTCAAAATTTTCATTGATAACTTTTTCATAGATCACTTCTTTAGTGAAATTCTCCCATTTGTCATCTATACTTTTGAACATTTTAATTAAAGTTATTTTAATGTCTATGTCAATTTCAGTATTGAGATCTACTTATGGGTCTGTTTCTGTTGACTTTTTTTTCCGTCTCTCTTAGTTTCCAGATATTCAGTCCTTTCTTCTGACACATCTGATAGGTTTTGTTGGATACCAGGCATTTTCTGTGACTAACTGTAGATAAGCTGGTTGATTTTTTTTTTTTTTTCAAGATACGATTTACTCCTTTTTTTGGATAGGCAATAAAGAGAAGGCTCATCTTGATCCAACCAAGGGTTTGTATGACAAATACTTCTAAGGTTAAATAACAGAACATTGGTCTTAATACAGCAGTTCCTTTGAACATGACATTTATTAACATTTATTGAAATTTTGTAAGGATTTATGATTACTGGGCTTTTTCTTTGTGAAGGACTCCTTTCAGTTTTCCTTCTCTCCTATGATGTAACCCTTCATGAGTCTCAGCTGAAAAATTAAGGTATTTCCTGTGGATCATGCCTTTTCCTTGTTCTTTCCCCAACTCTCTGAGATTACACACAGTTCCGAGCCTCTGCTTTTGCTTGATCTTTCATACCGGGTATGAATTGACAAGTACCTTATGGTAAAAAGCAGTGCAGAATGTAGGACTCACCTTAGTGCATTTCTGTACTCTTGGATCTTGGCCCTCTAAGCCTTGGCTAGTTTGGCTACTTCCCAGTGTCTTCAGTCAGTTGTTTATTTATTAATTGGATTTTATGTGGCTTTTAGTAGTGTTCTTATTGAGGTGAGTCTCATAAAACTTTCCCTCAACAGATGACATTGGCTGTAGCATTTTGCTTAAAAATGTCTTTCCAAGTGATTTTTCTTTTTTTTTCAAAGATTTACTTATTTTAGAGAAGGAGAGTGAGCAGGGGAAGGGGCAGAGGAAGAGAACATCCAAGCAGATTCCCGCTAAGCTCAGGCTCCATTCCGGGCTTGATCTCAGGAGCCATGAGATCAGGACCTGCGCTGAAACCAGGAGTCGGATGCTTAACCGACTGAGCCACCCAGATGCCCCACTTCCCAAGTGATTCTAATCCGTGTTGCCTAAATTTGCAACTCCAGGAGGCAACACTCATGTCATAGTCTATAGAAAAGGTATCCTTTGGAGTTGTGCAGAAAGTGCAGCTCTAGCCGTAGGGTTTGAGAACTGTTGTGCTGTAGGAAATGAGGCTTGGGATGGACTTTAGAGATTAACCAGATGAGATGGAGGAAGTCATTGTTGGACAAGAGAACAACTAAAGGTTAGAGGCAGTCATTGAAATAATTGGTTTTAAGGTCAAATCTGTTCTAAAATACTAATATACTGTCTAGCAAATATTTCTAAGGTGAAATAGAACCTTGCTCTTACTGTAGCAGTTCTTTTAATGGTGACATTTATTGTATTTTTTATAAGGTAGAAAATAACTACAAGTAATTTCAGTACAAAAGTCACCGTTATTACCATTGACACTTAAAAAAAAATAACATTTTGTCGTGGAATATTCTTCAAACAGCCCTGCCTCATCAATTTTTTTCTAAGTTTTTGCCTGTGTCTTTTTTATTTTTCTCTAAAACAAATAATACTATAGCCAGCTCTTCCCTTTGTGTGGAAAGCTGGCCAGATAGTGTCAGAAACATGTTAAGTCACATTGTTACCCTTTCAGTTATTTGAGATATGAAATAAAGATCCCCAGATGTCCCTGATTATCTTTGGAGATTGTATTAATGATTACTGTGCATCTTTCTTGTAGAGATATTAGCACAATTAAGGGATGCCATGGACTTTGACCCTGTGTTCCTCTGTCAGTCCAAGTGAAAAAGCTTTAGTCTGTGTTCTTTATACCCTCTCAGGTTGGTAGATGGCAGCATAGTATCTTTACTAGCCAAATTCTAAGGCCAAGTGCTTGTTCTCTGGGTGGGAAAAGAAAGTGTTAACAACTCTTCCTTCAGTTTTTGTTTCTTTTGTTTGTTTGTTTTTAAAGTAAGAGCGTTTATTCACTAAACAAAAGAAGAAATGGATTGCCATTTAACCTTTGTTGTAATGGCACTCAGCCTGTATTCAGTAGAAAACTGGTATATTTTGGTTAAGCTCAAGGAAAAGAGAGTTGAGAGAGAAAGCAAGCTGTTCACAAACTGGGAAGTAAAGGGCTTGGGACCCTGATTTTCTTCCATTTCTCTTCTCTTAGCTTCCTCTTGTCGGGTCTTTCTGGGCTGGATTGTTTTAACCGCTTTGCACTTGCCCCATTTTTTTTTTTTTTTTTAGAGTAACTTAATACTTTTTAAATTTCTTCCTATTCTTTACTTTTAAAATATCCACCCCTCATGAACTTTCAAGGATTTATATGTTTTTACTATGTGAGATTTTGAGGAAATATTTCAAATATCCTTTAATGAGGGAAGGAGGGGTATAAGACGTATAGGAGATAGGGAATTTATTCATCACGATTCAATGCCCAAAATAAGGATGTATTTTTAAGCTGTAGATATTGATATATATTCTAAGTTTTATACTAAAGAAGGCCTACAGACCTAAAATGAATAAGTATTACTATCTTCTTTGTAAACAGTCACTAAAATAATCTCAAGATTCTAAGTATTAAAACAAAAATACATAAATGGAAAAACTGTAGAAAATAGGTATCTTTCTAAGTAAACATGGATACCTTAAGCATTTTAGTCAGAATCACAGAATCCAAAATCAGTAAAGATCATAGGCTTTGAGATATTTGGATAAGTTTTTCAAATGTTAGATGTCAGTTTAGTTTGACCATCATTTGTATTTATCATGCCAATATAATGTTAAATTTTACTTTTTAAAACCCCTCTTGAAACTAGTGTCTTATTTTAAGTAGTTACTGGGATGAAATCATTTTAAAGATTTTAAGACTTTGATTGGCAGTGATTTGGCATTTTAAATTAATAAAATAAATGGATATTAAAGAAAATTTTCTTTGACCAAGGTCCATATTTGACTATTTTCCACATATTTATTTTAAGTATTTATAAGCAAATGCCTAGTCATTTGGTATATTATTAAAGTATAATAATGTATTTCATTTTATTGTTTGCTAGCTTACCAAAAGCAATATTAGAAAATTATAGCTGTATAATTAAATATGAAGGAAGGTATCACTTTACCTAGTATGCTTTTAAAAATTTATTATTCATGGTCATGAATATATCATTAGTCATATTTTTCATGAATTTTGTGTTCTGTTACTTGATCTGTAAGCATTTGATTAGTGGAAAATGCCAACTCATTTAAAATACCTCTGAGAGGATAAGTAGTATGGTTCCCATTGTACAGAGAAGGTGACTAAGAGTCAGAGAGGCCCAAAACTTGTCTAGTCCGAGAGTTACCACTTGGCAGAGGTATGATTTTGACCCATTTCTGTCTGTCCCTGAGTCAGTGTTCTTTCCATAGTACCAAGATGCTATTGTACTTTTTGTATTTTTCCCTAGGGTGATTTTTTTTTTTTTAAACAATATTATGGTCGCATTGTTAATTAAAAAAAAAAAAAACAGATTTAAAAAATGCTAAAGCATCACAAAAATCTATTCTTTAGGGAAAGCTCATTGAATCTCCTGATTGGTGAATTCATACTTTGCTGTTTTCATTTTTTTATAGTATTTCAGACTTTACTCAATAACCTTTGTTTTTTGGGATCTATAAAGTCATTCATTTATTTATCACTGAGGCAACCCGTTTTTAGTAGCTTATCTAATATGAAGACTGTCAAAATAGGCCTTATTAAAGGCATTATAGTGGTTTAAATATTTTTAAAAATACGTACCTGCTGTCAGTGTCATATTGTAGGGAATGCTGTCTCTCTAGGTGAGAAAATCTGCGGTGGTTTTCTTTTTGAAATAAAGAATTCAGAGCTAATAGTGTAGAGATTTTGTAGCTAATCATTTGTGTCATACCACGTTAGCTCTAAAGTGACATCTTTTAAACTGTTTTTACATGAAGTGGACTCAGATAATTTGTAATTGATTCTTTTATACCTATTTTTTTGTGAAGGCCGAAAACCAATATATTAACTGCATTTAAGGCTATAGGGAGAATGGCAGAAGGGGGAAGGAAGTGTCACGGTCACTTTAGAATGGATAAGATCACTGAAATATGTATTTACCTTTTTGGATTTGGGAGAAAAATAGTTGAGAATAGGCAAGGATAGTGTGGAATTAAGAAAAAATGAAATGAAAATTAGTTTTAATGCTAATATGATGGTAATTTGGCGTTTTTATGTGTGCATCCTGAAATGGTGATGGAGATATCATCCCTTGGTAATTTTTTTTTCCTTGAAAGTAATAGTGTGTGTGTGTGTGTGTGTGTATATATATATATATACATATATATGTATATATGTATATATATATAATTAGTTTATATTTGTAGGAAAAGAAACAGTTTAAGAATACTCTATTATTGGGACATCTGGGTGGCTCAATTGGTTAAGTGTCCTGACTCTTGATTTCGGCTCAGGTCTCCATCTCAGGGTCCTGAGTTCAAAAAAACCCAAAAAGAATACCCTGTTATTCTAACAATTGTCAGTTGAATGTGTCAGTATATCCCAGTGCTTTTAGAACATGGAAACATTATAATAAATCTTGACCTTGCCTGCAATACCAGGTCTACTGAATATATGTCTTCAGTAAAATTGTTTATATAGCTGATTATTATGAATATTACAGCATTTAGCATAAAAGATTTAGCAGTTTTTATTTCTCTCTGAGAATGGTTCAGTCACTTTGATTTTAAATGGTTACAGCCTGAAAGCAATTTTATTGTCTCACTCATACTTTTTTTTAAGATTGATTTATTTATTTTAGAGTGAGAGAAAGAGTGCACAGGACTGGGGAGGGGCAGAGGGAGAGGGAGAATCTCAAGCAGGCTCTGCACGCGGGGCTTGATCTCATGACCCCGAGATAATGATCTGAGCCAAAATCAAGAGTCGGACACTTAATTGACTGGGCCACTCAGGTGCCCATCTCACTCATCTTTGACCGAACATCATAAGTTAAATAGTAAATATAGCAAGAAAATATGGTATCTTTTTTTTTTAATTGCTCCAATTTTTCTAGAGTTTTTACTAAAATATGGGAAGGCAGACAAAATGGTTTTTCTAAAATATTTTACCCTCAGCCATGAAACTGGCAGTCAAGTGCCAGTGCAGTTTGCTCCCTAAACCGCAATTATATCTGTATCAAAATGTAACGTGTCATCCTGAACCCTCAGTGATAGCCATTAGTTAAGTGTGGTTGATGATTTTTTTTTTCATTAGAACATTAATTTCCGTTAGAATTTAACAAAACTGAAAAAATGCATTTTACTTGGGGGCTGGACATGAGAGAGGGATATACAGAATAGTCCTGTAACGTCTTTGGGATATTATGATGAAACTTAACCTAAGGCGCGCATTCCAGAATGTTCTGATAACCGTAAGATATAACAGGATTTTATTTTATGCAAGAGTGATTGCCACGGGAATCTAACTTCAGCATGTGAAGTTGTTTTTGAAGCCATTTTGAAAATTCAAATCTGTATGCTTTAGATGTCTCCATTGTGATATAAGCTATTTTCATTTTTGAAAAATAGAGGAAACCAAATCCCTTCCAGCAGTGCAGTGGAGGAGGGAGGGAGATTTTGTCCCCCAGAGGACACTGGTCACATCAGGAGACATTTTTTTTTGGTTGTCACAGATCTGGGGAGTGCTTCAGGCATCTAGTGGGTAGAGGCCGGGGATGCTGCTAAATATCCTACAAGGCATAGGGTAGTCCCCCCAACAGAGAGTGATTCAGCCCAAAGTATCAACTGTGCTGAGCTTGAGAAACTTTTTAGTAAGAGGAAGATCATAAATACCTCAGATCTTGTTAATTTTCAGATTAGTCTCATAAAAACACAGAAAACTACTTTAAATAATGGCTTATAAATAAAGATTGCTTCCTACTGATGCTATAAAGACTTACATTTTATAATAATGTAAAATTTTATTTGTGAAACATGATGTTTATTTTAAAAAATTACCAAAAACACTCATTTAGCCATTTAACAAATATTTGTTGGGTGTCTACTGTGTGCATTGGTCCCTGATCTAGGCTCTGAGGATGCAGCAGTGAATAAAACCAAGTTCTTGCATTAAGGAGGTTATATTCTAATTGGGGGAGACAGGCAATAAACAGATATATAACATGTAAAAAAGTATTATTAAGTGTAATACAGTTGGGTAAGGGATAGAGATTAATGATTGATAATACAGTCAGAGAAGGTCTTTCTCAATAGTGACGCTTGAGCAGAGACCTGGAACTCAAGCAAGTCACTGATATTGGGAGGAAGAGCATTCCAGTGAGAGGAAAGAACCTGTGCCAAGTCCCCCTGGGGAGGGAGCACACTTGATGTTGTCAAGGAGCAGTGAGAATAACAGTCTACCTTGAGTGGAGCAAGTTGGGGAGAAGGTAGGAGGAGCTGAATTGAAAGCAGTGAGGGATGGAATTGGAAGTTAGAGATGGGTTTTTTTTAGGATGTTTGCTGGTCAGGACTTTGGAAACGATTGGAGGGTTTTGAGCAGTTACACAAACTCATTTACATTTTAGAAAGAAAACTGACAGGAAATAAATTGAGGGAAGACAAGGATGGCAGCAGTAAGACTAGTTGCGAGACTATTAAAATGTAGTCCAAACATGAGATGGTTATGGGAGTGGTGGAAGTGTTGAGAAGTGGGCCATTATAGTTTGAAGAGCTAAAGGATTTGGTGATGATTTGGATGTGGGGGATGAGATAAAATGTGACAAGTCGAAGATGATTGCAAGGTTTCATGGCCTGAACAACTGGAAGAATAGACTTGTCACCTCCAGAGATGGAGAAGCCTGGAGGAAGAGTTGGCTTTAGGAAGAAGTTAAAGATTTTTGGTTTAATGTGTTTACTTTGAAATGCCTATTCCATATCTAAGAAGAGATGTTAACTAGACAGATGCAGGGATCAATTTCAGTGGAGTGACGTGAGCTATAATCAATGCGCCTTCAGCATAAAGATGGTATTTAAGGTCATGGGATCTGATAGGAGATTTTCTAGGGAGTAAGTACACATGGAGAAGAAAAGAGGTCTGAAGACCAAGCCCAGGGCACTCTTGAATTTTAGAAGACAGAAAGATGAGGAGGAAACAGAAAGGTGACTAAGAAGGAGCAGCCAGTGAACCAGGAGAGCAGTGGTGAAAGAGAGGGTCAAGAAAGTTGATGGTGTACTGAGGGGAAGTTATGGTAGGGTACTGTGGCGTATAAACAAGCAGGGAGTCAAGCAAAAGTATTGGGGGAAGACAGTAATAGGTAGTGAAATGGTGGGTCAACAGATTGGAGGTCCCACTGACGTTGAGAATTTTTTGGCATTGATGGCCTACAGGGAGTTGGCTCCAAAGGTAGGAAGTAGGTGTTCAGAGTGTGCTGTGCTTGAATTTGCATTTGTGTAATGGGTACAGTTATAGGAAACAGTATGATCTAGGATTTAATCAAAGAATTTGGATCGAGGGACGCCTGGGTGGCTCATTAAATAAGCGTCTGCCTTCGGCTCAGGTCATGATCCCAGAGTCCTAGGATCAAGCCCTGCATCGGGCTCCCTGCTCAGCGGGAAGCCTGCTTCTCCCTCTCCCACTCCCCCTGCTTGTGTTTCCTCTCTCGCTGTGTCTCTGTCAAATAAATAGATAAAATTAAAAAAATAAAAAAGAATTTGGATTGATACTAGATTAGGATAGAAGATAAAATTGTTGAAAGAAATGAGTTCAAGGAATTCACAGACCCAGGTATTAATTAGAAGACTTATTTGTTAGATCATAAGTGGCCAAATCCAACTCTTGGCTTATTTTCATTTAGCTTGCATCAAGAGGTGATGCCCCCACTGCTCTCTAGTTTTATAACATTTTGGAAGTTTAATTGATAGCATTACAAAAGATTGCCAGATAGGAATGTAGGAGTATTATTCAGTGCAGGAGCCCCTCTCTTCCTCTGTCGGTTTGTGTGGCGTGTGTGTGTGTACATGTTGCCTGTGTGTTTCTTTTTCTGTGTTTATCTCCACTATTGCATGTGTGCAGCAGTCTCTGTAGGCAGGGCTCTGCGTCTTCGCACGTTGCGGGGAGGAGACTGTGCTCTTATGTCTAGCGTTCTTCCTCTTTTTCATTGATTCATTCAGTAAATACTCACTGAGTACCTGCTGTGAGCTAGAATTGGTTCTAGGTTCCAGGGACTCATCATTGAACAAAAAGGCAGAAGTCCCCATCCTCAAGAAATGTACCTCCTTTGGGGCTCCTGGGTGGCTCAGTCATTGGGCGTCTGCCTTCAGCTCAGGTCATGATCCCAGGGTCCTGGGATTGAGCCCTGCCTTGGGCTCCCTGCTCAGTGGGAGCCTGCTTCTCCCTCTCCCACTCCCCCTGCTTGTGTTCCCTCTCTCTCTGTCTGTCTCTCTCTGTTGAAAAATAAATAAAATCTTAAAAAAAAAAACAAAACAGCCCAGTGAATTATCACAAATCCTCTTTGAGCAATCCTTATAAGATTTATTCTTTTTGTTATTAGACATAGTTCCTTTTCATTGCAATGAATATCATTATAAATTTATTCATGGTGCAGTTGACCCTTGAGCAGCACAGGGGTTAGGGGAACCGACCCCCTGTGCAGTTGAAAATTCATGTATAACTTTGACTCCCCCCAAACTTCACTACTAATAGTCTTACTGTTGACTGACAGCCTGAGCAATGACATAGTCTGTTAACACATATTTTGTATAGGTATTATACACTGTATTCTTACAATGAAGTAAGCTAGGGAAAAGAAAAGGTTATTAATAAAAGCATAAGGAAAAGAAAATACATGTATAATATAGGAAAAAAAATCTGGATATAAGTAGACTGGTGCAGGTCAAACCGATATTGTTCAAGGGTCAACTGTATTTCATTTAATTTAAGATTGTTTATCCATTCTATTGGTGGACATTTACATTGTTTCCAGTTTGGGGCTGTTACAGATGGTGCCAGAAAGCAACCTTGTTCATGTCTCTCCTGTATATGTGCATGTATTTCCCTTGACTTATAGCTAGAAGTGATAGTGTTCAAAGGATATATCTTTGTTCCTTTAGATACTGTTACACAGTTTTCCAAAGTGGTCCTATGAATTTAAACCCCCCACTAATAGAGAATATAAGTTCAGAGTACTTCACAGCCCCACTAATACTCGTTCAGGTCTTCTTTTTTCTTTTTTTAAACATTTATTTGAGAGAGACAGAGATAGAGCATGAGTGGGAAGGAGGGGGAGAAGCAGACTCCCTGCGGAGCAGGGAGCCCGCTACGGGGCTCAATCCCAGGACCCTGGGATCATGACCCGAGCCGAAGGCAGCCGCTCAATGGACTGAGCCACTCAGGCGCCCCTCGTTCAGGTCTTCTTAAAGTTAGCCATTCTGCTGGAGATGAGCAGTACTTGATTGTGTTCTCATTTGCATTTCTCCAATGACTAATGGTACTGACCCCTTTTCATATGTTTACTGACCATATGAATAGGCTATTTTACACAGTGTGCCTGTGTAAGTATTTTGCCGATTTGGTGGTGGTGGGGGTGGGGTGGTTATTTGACTTTTTTTTTTTTTTTTGTAATTGTAGGGCATTTTAGATTTTAACTTTTTTGAGTATGTATAATAAATATCGTCTGCTCTCTAGTTTATCTTTTCTCTGTTGGTGGTATGTTTTGATGAACAGAAGTTTTTAATTTTCATGTACTTATCAGTCTTTTCCTTTTCGGTTAGTGTTTTTTGGGTTCAATTTAAGAAGTCTTTTTCTATCCCCAGATCATCAATATAATTCTCCTACGTTGTCTTCCAAGTATTATATTTTTTTACATTTCCACCTGGAATTGATTTTTGTGTTTCTCATGAGATATGAATCAGGGTTTCTTTTTTTTTTTTTTTCCACAGCTGGATAGCCAGTTGAGTTAGCACCATTTATTAAAAAGATCATTCTTTCTACTCTGCAGTGCCATCTTTGTCAGAAACCAAGCCATATATGTGTGTATCTGTTTCTGGTTCTTTGCTAGTCCATTGGTCTATTTGTCTATCCTTGTGGTTGTACCATGTCATAACTGTAGTTTTGTAACAAATCTTGTTATCCAGTGGAGACTCGTCTTTTTTCATTATTTTTGTTCCCTTGGGAGCCTTTTTAGACATTTTTTCCCCTTCCCTCTATGAAATTAAATACTAAGGAGTAAGATTTTGTCAGGTAGAATTGATTTGTGTATGGCCACAAAACTATTGAAAGAGGTGATTTTTTTTCCCCCGGGAAGAACCAATTTTCTCCCTCCTTGGGGGCCATATTACCTATATTGAGAATGCATGCAGTAAGCCAAACCCTCCCACCTTTTTCTTTTTATATAGGAGTGGTATGGTATTCATTGTGTTTTGTTTGTTCCTATGAAATTTAGAAACAGCTTACTTAGCAATTTGTACAAATCAAAACAAAGTAAAATTAAAAAGAAACTGCTATCAGTAGACTATATGCTGTGCTGGTGGGGGATTTTTATTGGGATTGTATTAATTTTATACATCAGTTTGGAGAGTTGAATATCTTTAACAGTACTGAGTTTCCTGATTGTAAGCATAATATAGCTCTAAGAAGAAAATTGCTTCAGGAAGGAATTGGAAACAGGATGAGTTCTATAACCATGAGTGAGTAGTTAAAACTTCTGCAAAGCATATTCACAGATTTACCAGTGAGTTCTGGCTCTATCAAATATGAAAGGAAAAAATAATTCTAGTCTTATACAAACTCTTTTAAAAAGAACAGAAAAAGAGGGAACCCTCCGCAACTCATTTTATGTGTACAGCATATGTTGAATACATAACCTATCAAAGATAATGAAGAATGAAAGGAAACTATAGTCTGATTATGAACATAGATAAACAATTTTTACACAAAATATTGGCAAACTGAATCTGGGTATATATGTAACCAGCCTGATCAAGTTGAGTTTATCTTAGACACGAAAGGCAGTTTTTACATTAGAAAATCAGTGTTGTTACCAAATTAACAGATTAGAAAAAAAAAATCATGTGTATGCTGACAGCCGTTTAGACAATGAAATTAATAGCAAAACCATTTATAATAGAATCAAGAAACAGGAAGTTCCTGAATTAAATATGGCCAAAAAAGTATAAGACCTCTGGGGGAAAAATATGAAGCTTAATAGAGAAAATATGTGTGTGTGTGTGTGTATCTGATTGTGTACTGTAACTTGAAAGACTAATTAAAATTTTTCAGGAAATACAAATGGATATCCATATAATAAAAGTAAATTCAGACCCTTATATTTCACTGTGCACAAAAAGAATAAACATCAATTCCAGGTGGATTAGTGACTTAAATCTGAAAGTCAAAGCTACAGAGCTTTTAAAGGCTTTGGATGATAATATAGAAGAATGCCATTATTACCTCAGGATTGGGAAAGTCTTTTTTAAAGAGGAAATAAAAAGCACTAAAGGAAAAGATTGATAAATTGGTCTACATTAAATGGAAGCCCTTGGAGTTATCAAAATATGCCATAAAGAAAGTGAAAAGGTAGATTCAGAGTAGAAGGTATCTGCAATATACAACTAAAACTTGGTAGTATCCAAATGGTATGAAGAATGAGTCAGTACCTTTACCTTCAGGGTAGGGATGAGGGAGAGAATGTGATGGGGAAGGAATGCACAGATGAAGCTCTGTATGCTGTCAAATGTTCTCATTCTTGAGAGGGTGGTGTTACTTTTCTCTAAACTGAACTTACATCTTATGTATTTCCTGGATATAAGCACATTTCTTAACAAGAAATGGGGAAAATGAAAACGATAAAGGAATACAGTTGTTATATCCATTTGCTAGGGCTGCCATAACAAAATGCTACAGATTGGAAGGCTTACACAACAGAAACTCATTTTCTCGTGGTGCTGGACGCTGGAAGTCGAAGAGCAAGTCAGCAGGTTGGGTTTCTCTGGACGCCTTTGTCCTAGGCTTGCAGATGGGCCACCTTGTCACTGTGTCCTCACATGGTCTTTCCTCTGTGCTTGAGCTGTGTCTGTGTTTCTCAGTGTCCTCTAATAGGGACACCAGTCAGATTGGATTAGTGCCAGCCCTAAGGGACTTGTTTTAACTTAGTCTCCTCCTTAAAGGCCCTGTCTCCAAATACGGTCACATTCTGAGGTACTAGGAATGAGGACTTCAACATAATGGATTTTGGAGGAGACACATTCAGCCATAACACTGAATATGTAGGAAAGATCTCGAATAGCAAAAGGGTTCTTGTGATTTGGATAAAGTTTTCCAAGCGAATCTTTAGATCCCAAAAGTGCTAAGTCAAAAAAAATCTAAAGTGAAGATGTTTTGCTCTGAAGAACTTTGCTAAATGACCAAGATTTGGATTTAGTACTAAAGATGTTAAATATGTGTGTGTAATCTTGGAATGCAGTTGTGTTTTGAAAACATTAAGAGTGATAAAAAGAAATTTCTCAAAGTATTTTACTGTTTTACATGAATACTCTTAAATATAAGTGTGCAACCAGGTGAATAAATGTAATATTAGAATTAGATCTTACAGTCTCATCATCCCCAACATTTATAAATTCTAGGTGGCAAAATTTGTTTAAAAAAGCTTTTCACTGGGAGAAGAGAAGATGCTTTTTATTTCGTCATATATGGTATATTTTCTACACCAAGCTCTACTATTACACCATATGTGCATTTCTGTTCTTTTTTTTTTTTTTTAAAGATTTTATTTATTTATTTGACAGAGACACAGCGAGAGAGAGAACCCAAGCAGGGGGAGTGGGAGAGGGAGAAGCAGGCTTCCCGCTGAGCAGGGAGCCCGATGCGGGGCTTGATCCCAGGACCCCGGCATCATGACCTGAGCCGAAGGCGGACGCTTAACGCCTGAGCCACCCAGGCACCCCCCCATATGTACACTTCTGAAATTCACCCTACTCTACAAAATCATGCAGTGAAAACCACCGAGCTTATGGGAAGATGAAGGCACAACACTCAGAAATTTTGTCAGTGACACTCAGAAGGGTCAGAACCTAATACAATCAGCACGGTTTCACACATGTTAAATAGTTAAGAAATACATAAATACGATACCAAACTTGACACTTTATCTTAAAAGAGACCTGCCATGTTGTTGTGGCAGTGGGCATGAGATGGGTTACAGTAAGTGACCCGCTGAGAAGTAACAGAAGGACAGTCATCTGAAATCGGAAAGGTGTAATAGCAGATGTGGATGAGTGAGGCTTCTAACACAGGATCAGTTGTGGTAGTCAGTAGGTGTTCGGGTGTACGCATGTGTTTTGTGTATTCCCATAGGCCTTAATTTAGCTGGGTGCAGTTTTCCATGTTCATCTAGGGTTTCTCGCGGATGAAATCACAGTAAGCAAACACAGAATTCTTGCTATGCTCAAGTTGTTTCGTGTATGGACCACGTTGGAACAAATTTGTGTTTTCAAACAGCATTATAGCGGAACGTACTGCACTGAATTTTTTTTTTTTAAAGATTTTATTTATTTATTAGAGAGAGAGTGAACATGAGAGGGGGGAGGGTCAGAGGGAGAAGCAGACTCCCTGCTGAGCAGGGAGCCCGACGTGGGACTCGATCCCGGGACTCCAGGATCATGACCTGAGCCGAAGGCAGTCGCTTAACCAACTGAGCCACCCAGGCGCCCATGCACTGAATTTTTTTTTTAACTTTTTTAAATTATGTTAATCACCATACATCACATCATTAGTTTCTGATGTAGTGTTCCATGATTCCTTGTTTGCGTATAACACCCAGTGCTCCATTCTGCACTTAATTTCTTGTATCATGCATAGCTCCATCTTTTCATCTTTACATGATTGGTAAGGACTCTGTGTTAGGCTCTTTTCACTGAGCATTTGAAATGACTGCCTAATATCTAACTGCTATACAGCACCGTAAGTGTCTTGGTGGAGTTTAAGTTTTTCCAAGCCAATGAATTGAGTGGTTTGGGTGTACGCTCAGATTTCTGCTTGAGTCTGGGGGGTGGTCACTGTGATACATCGAAAAGCATCAGTTCTTTTGTTTTAAGCAAGCTCATTATGTTCGGTGACCTCCCTATTTTTGAATTTGCTACCAGGATACCTTTAAGCCTTAACCAGAATCACTGTTAAAAAAGCATGTGGGTGGTTATGTGTTGGGGGTCCTTCCCATTCATCTGTTGCTTCTGTCCACTGTGGAAGTATTATTGCAGAGTTTAGCAGCTGTAGGTTTCCAGAACTCCGTCTCACTCCTCTAGTCTGTCTGCTTGGTAACAGAGTAAATGAAATGCTTCTTGTTTGCCTGTCTTTCCGCCACTTCTAGGGTTCACCCTCAAGACACTCATTTTTATGCCCTGAAACAGGAAATCAGCTTTCCCTCACAGCATTTACATGTCTCCTTCCTGTCTAGGCATTGCTTGATGTTTCCACAGTCTTCTGCATGCATCCCTGGTAGAACATAGATCACACTGTTTTGGAGTTTCATAAAATTGGGTTCTCTCTTTAAATAAGCTGCAGTTTTTTCAGGGTATGGACCGCATCTTTCTCATTTTTACTTTTCTATTACTTAGCGCAGTGCTTGGCAGTGGTGTTTGAGTGGGTGGATGGATGGATGAATGAAGTAGGCTTAAAGAGAACTTGTCCACACGATCCTATCATTAATATTTCCCCCTTATTTTGACTAAGTCACATAATCTCTGGGTATCTTGGTCACCTGAACTTTAATACTATGAATCATGCTTGTGCATTCAAACTCTTTAGCAGTATAATAATAAAATTTCCTTTTGTGTAACCAAAGATTATATATGTTTTGTTTGGTTTTTTTGGAGGTTTCTGTTTTGTTTTGTTTTTTGTTTTTTGCTACAAACAGTAAGTCAGTGTGACTAATTTGCAACTTTAGGATTGAGGTTTTTCGACACAAGAGTAGTAAAAATCCTATTTTTTGGCTTGCTACTATGAATTAAAAACAATTATTTTTGAAATTTTCAAATATTTATATAATGATTAAGTGGAATAAACTCAAAAGGGGGAGAGTATTTTTTTTAAGAAAATAAGGGGCAGTGTTATGGGTTAATTCTTGACTGTTATTGCAATTATAAGGAACTTTTCAATTTGTTTTTAAGTCTGTCTTCTCTCTTCTTCTTATAGGACCTCTTTGTTGTTAGACATGAATTGGCCATAATGAGACTAGCTGCCTTTATGGGCATTACTATGTTAGTTGGAATAACTGGACTTTTTTATACTCAACTAATTGGCATCATCACAGTAAGTATATATTTTAATGTAATGTATTTATGAACACATTCGCTAATTATGAGCTTAATTCTAAGAAGTGACAACAAGTTTAGAAATTAAAGGAGAAAATTACCACATAGTCATTTATATATTTTCGTTTCCATATGCCTGTGTAATTTTAACATAGTTACAATCAGTGTACAGAGTATATATACAGTTTTGTATCCTGCTTTTAAAAATTAGCATATTTCTATATGCCTACAGACTCCATGTTTATAGTTTTTAATAGTTGGATATACTCTGTTTAGTGAATATACCATATTAACACTTTGCCTGTTGATCAGCATCTAGTGTGTAATCTTTTTTTCTATATTACAAATAACACTGCTTTGAACATCTCTTTTTCCTCTTTAAACAATTTAAGACTATTTAAGATAAATTCCAAAAAATGGAGGTGCTGGTTAGAAACATTTTATTAGTGATTGGGTCTTATTTATTTATTTTTGCATGTATTTATTAACCAAGTGGGATTTATCACAACAGAGAAGTTCAAAAAGTGAGAAAAATTATATTGAGTAAGGATTTAAAAGTTTGGTAATATACTGCATTGTAGAAGATGTAGGCTAAGGTTTTAAAAAATACATCATTGATGGGGGTAAATTGGCATAGCCTTTTTGAAGGGTTAATTGTCAGTGTGTATTAAACCTTAAAAGGCACAGTCATTTTGATCAACATCTACACATTTGTTTTGTAGAAACTATTTATTGACGTGTGTAAATAATCATGTATGTTATAAAAGATCCCCATTGTTATATTATGGATAGCATATGTATCGTGTATGTAAGCGTAAGTGTTTACCAGAATATGTTCAGTGAAAACAATGTATAGTGAGAAAAAAATGTTGTCGGAACTTACTATAAAGTAACAGTAATCAAAAAAGTGTGCTACTGGCACAAGGATACACATATAGATAAATGACATAGAACTGAAAGTTCAGAGATATATGTATGTAAATATGGTTAACTAATTTTCAACAAGGGTGCCAAAACTATGCAATGGGGGAAAGCAAAGTCTTTTCAATAAATGCTCCTGGGATAACTAGATATACACATGCAAAAGAATAAAGTTGGACCCTTACCTCACACCATATACATAAATTAACTCAAAATGGATCATAGACCTAAATGAGGATCTAAAATGATAGAACTCTTAGAAGAAAACATAGGAGTAAATTTTGGAGTAGGAAATATGTCTTAGATATGACACCAAAAGTGCAAACAACTAAGAAAAAAGTGGATAAATAAAACTATAAACTTTTGTGCTTCAAAGTACGAGATCAAAAAAGTAAAAAGGCAGCTCATGGAATGTGAGAAAATATTCATAAATCCTGTATCTGATAAGGGGCTTTTCTATCTAGGATAGAGAACTCCTGTAACTCAGTACTAAAAAAAAAACCCTACTGAAAACACAGCCAAAAGATACGAATGCACATTCGTTCAAAGAGGTTATACCAATGGACAACAAATACATGAAAAGATGCTCAACATCACTGGTTATCAGGGCAATAAAAATCAAAACCATGATGAGGTAGCACTTCACACACACTAGGATGGCTGTAATAAAAAAAGATGGTAACATAAGGTTGGTCAGGACGTAGAGGAATCAGAACCCTCACACACTGCTAGAGGGGATGGAAAACAGTGCAGACAGATAACAGTCTGGAAGTTCTTTAAACAGTTAAACATGGAATGATCATTTCATTCAGCAGTTCCACTCCTAGGTGTATTCCCAAGAGAAATGAAAAGTATGTCCGTGCAAATATTTGTACATGAATATTTATAGCAACATTATTCATACATAATAACCCCAAACTGGGAGCAATCCAGGTATCTGTTAGCTGATGAACGGATATACAAAATGTGGAATATCCATATAGTGGATCTTATTCTGCCATAAAAAGAAGTAAAGGACTGATACATGCTATAACATGGATGAACCTTGAAAACGTTATGCTAAGTGAAAGAGACCAGTCACGAAAGGCCCTGTATTTGTGCGATTCCATTTATATGAAATGTCCAGAATAGGCAAGTCTGTAGAAACAGAAAGGAGATGAGTGGTTGCCTAGGGGTGGGGAGCTAGATACAGGTAGTGGTGACTAGCCTCTGAATAAAACTGGAAGAATGCGGTCAGAAATGGAGGGAAAACATATTTCTTGTATAACCTGTGTTTGCATACTTTATAAGGTACTCATAATAACCTTTCCTCCCTAGGTTTTATAAGAAAAACATTAAACACACAGGAAATTTTAAAGAATTTTACAGTGAATACCCAACCACAATTAACATTAGAATGCTTGCTTTATCTCATGTCAGAGTGTCTACCAATCTATTATATGTTTTGATACATATCAAAATAAATTGCAGGCAGCAAATTGTTCACCATGTGAATCATTAATAGAGCTAAATGCTTGTTTACATTTTTTTCCCCTTCATGTTCTTATTGGCTGTTCATGGATTGTATAATGTCTGTTTAAATTATTTTTGTTACTCAGCATGAAATATTTTCTAATATCTTATGACTTCTCTAATGATAAATAACATGGTATTAATAATAGTGGTGAAGATGAGAGTAGATCTTTACCTAAAATCTTTTCTCTACTTTTATACTAATTCATAATTACTTTATAGTCTGTCTGTAAGTCATGTCAGAATTGCCAGATTATACTTGCATTTTTTGAATTTTCACTTTTGGATTTACCAAAATCATTGGTATATATTTATATCTCCTGGAATAAGAATTCTCAGATTTTTTTCGATTTCTTATGATGAATGACTGGAAATGGACATTTGGGACATTGCTGCTAAGAGTACAAGTTACTTATAAGGGCTGTTGGGGTTTATAGCTGGGGGCAGCAATTTCCTTCTCACCCAGCAGCCTCGGAAGCTTGAGAGAGAGGAGTTTGGCAGCAAAAGCTTCAAAATCTTTAAGAATCCCCACTCTAAAATTTGAGTGTTCACTTCTGAGTTGACCCTAAAATTATTTATTGAATTTCTTGGTTTTTAAAGGATGTGTAATATCAGATTCTGTTCTGACTGTATTCCATATTGCCAACATGTTAATATTTTTCAAATTGCAGGATTTTTTATTTTGCTATAATACTGAACAGCATTTCGTTGTCTTAAGATGGGGAGGTTGGTTCTGATGTTTTGATATTTCTAAAACTAAGTAGAAACCACATTTGTTCTATAATGCTTTCTCCAAAACTTTCGTTCCTTTCTGTATACATATTGTACCCTCTCAGAAAACTCTGTACTAGACAGTTCTGATGTCTGTAGAAATTATACATTCGCAAAACATTCAAAAAAGAATGCAGTGTTAAGAGAAAGTATACATTTGTTAGTCCAGTCTTTACTCACTCTCCTTCCTCTTGAATCCAAGCGCTTTGAACAATTACAGCAAATTTCAATTCCATTTACCTGGGCTTTCATAGTGACCTTCTAGCATCACTCTTTTTGGATTAAAAAAAAAAATTCTTTTAAGGTTTCCAGAGTGTACTCTTCCTCACATTGATTTAAGGCTCTTTAAGGCTTAATTATTTAAGGTTGTTAAACCTCAGTATTAATTTTAAATCCAATGAATTATTAGTATTTAAATAAAATAAAATATATTTTAATTAAAGTTAAAAATATAGAGATTTTGCTTACTTTTTTAAAATACAGTATGCTTGCTGTTTTCATTTTATGAAAAAATTCAGACTATCCACAGGAAATTTCACACCTGGGCATGTTTCTGTCATAATTTGAATCCATGCATCTCCCACAATGTGAAAGAAGTGATGAATTTGTTAGGTAGCATAAGAAAGAAAAGGAGGAGAAGGAATCACAGTAAATTTAATCCTTCCACTGAAGTCTTCCTCCTTCCCCTATTCCTGCACCCAAAGACCAGGAGGCATTTTGGGGAAAACACTGGTAGGGGTATTATTTCATTATATAAACTATGTCATTACATAACTTGAATATAGGCCTATTAGACAACAAACAGGCAAAACAAATGCTGTCTTTTTTAGGTTTAGATTGAGGCTGTGGGAAGCAGCACATCCATTTTCAGTAATTTTTTCCCATTATTCTTGGAATAAAATAATTTCTCTCCACTTGAGAGGGAAGATCCTGTCTTCTTATTGATAGTAGAAGGTAACAGGATAATCACAGTGACGACTATCTGATGTTTTAGATTTAAGCAAGAGCAGATTATCTGTGACCCAGATAAAATAACTAGAAATTAAATTTAAAAACAGTGGATTTCTAATCTCATTTCCAAGGTTAAAAGATCTCAACTCAACCAGATGTTTCTGTGGAATAGACTAATCTTAAACCCAATTTTAAAGGATTACCTTTGATTATTTTCAGATTTAATTTTAGACATATGTTTAAGAAAAGTTTGTACATTTTTACTAAAATTAATATTGAAGTTAAAATGTTTCCAAAGCAACCTGCTTTGAAGCATTCTTTATTTAGGGAACAGATTATTCTAATTACTCCTTACTTAGCCTGCTTAGCCTTTTTCTGTTTGTTTCCGAATGAAATGGATAGTGATGTTATTAATGTAATTGATGTTGTCAGAATTTCTCATTGAGCAGTAGTTCACACACAGCCAAGAATAATGTCCATTCTGATGAGCACCAATACTAATGGTGCTGGATGACTGTGTTAGTCATGTTTTCAGTCCCTGGGCTTGGGGAGAGTTCATCAAGAAGCGCTGTAGCAGCTGGTACAGCGCCTTCTGGTGAGCTTCTGACAGTGAGCTATTGTGGACCGTGTCAGTGCTCTGACAGTTTATCTAGATTTTGTATACAGGCATTTTTGTTTTCTGGGCACCGTGGAGTTGATATAATAGCGTAAGCTTTTGATGGAGTCTCTGGAGCATAGTGCTTTTCTCAGTTGTGAGGTTGAGGGTAGGGTGGGGAAGATGTATTTAGCTGTGGTTTTCTGCTTTAAATTCTCAAAGAAAAAAAATTGAGCTTTTGCATTTGGTCTCACAGGTACTGTTTGTTGTTGGACTCTACTCGAATTACTACAGATAGCTTGAAGTAAAGCTTTTCAAATTAAAAGGGGGAAAATGTCCCTCCCCACCACATACTGACTCATGATTACTTAAATAAATACAGAAAGAATCACAAATGCAGGGGTGACTTAATTTTAACTTGGTTATCTTATGCAATGAAAAGTATCTTATGTTCAAAATGTTCAGTTAGTTTAAATGAGATTATCTATTAAATAGCATTCTCATTAATCAGACAATTAGTGGGCTTACCTGCCTTTTAATACGTACCCAGAAATACAGTCGTGAGATTATTAATCCTTATAATTAAATTTTGCCAAGTATCCCACTGAATCACTGTGGTGAATTAACATCATTCAGTACGATCTCTGTACAAATTATGTTTGGTTTACTCAATTCCAAATCAGCATTGCAAATATGGAAATCATTGCTAATTATGCTGAGCCCAGCTCACTTTACATTTTTATAAAGGGTGCTCTGTATAGCATTTTCTTTGCTTTTCTGAATTATATTTTTTGTTTAAGAAAAACAAAAAGAATTTCTAATAGAATACTTCTAGTTGTAATATTATATGAAATATCTTCTCAGTGGCTTTTAAAAACCTAGAAAAATCATTAAGATTTTAAATGCCATTTTTTACATGCTTTTAATTATTATACACAAATATTGGCTAATTAATATTTCTTTGAACTTTGAATATGTAGAGAACCTTATAGTACCTAGGTTCCCCTTTACCAAAGAATTACTAAGTTGCATTGCACAGTAATATAAAAGCATTCTTTTGAAAAATGCCTGCTGGCATCAAATTTATTATGTGTGGGATTGGATTGCTCTTTAGCATAAACATGTTCCTTTGTGAAAAATATATTTATGTTGTGTCATCTCTCTGGCTCAATGTCATAACCTCCTTGTATTTCTGATAAAATTACAAGTAATTACAAACTATTTAAATCTATTGCTAGAAGTTCTTCCATAGGAATACTGCATTTTAATTTTCTCAAAGCATTACTGATTGCTTGAGTGATTAAATCGATGCTTTTTTTGGTAAAGAAGCTAAACATGTAAGAGTTTTCATTTTACTTGCATTTTTACCCAAACATTCATTTTATTTTCTCATGTTCTGAATCTACATGAATTTTTGGTCTGACTTTAATACATTACCGTAGAATTGGAGAAAATATTGAATCCTATATTTATAGTTAACTTGTAGGTCTTTCTCACAACAATTCATATGCTTCTCTGTCACATTTTGTCAATATATTAGTTACTCCCTAAATCTTAGCCAGAGAGGCACATTAGCCCATCTTACCAGTATACTGGTAACCAAAAATCTTATTGAAAGTATAATTTTGTATTAAAAATGTTTAAGAGTAGTTGACCTAGAGTGTTGATTGGGAGCATAGTTTCCAGCTGTTTCAAATGTTTAGCATAAGGCTGACTTACACAATGTGTTATTGTATGTAACCATTCTCTCTGGCATTCTCTGTAACCATTCTCTCTGGCATTCTCTGTGTATTTCTGTATGGTTATCTTGTATACTTGACTGCTTTCACTAGACTGTAAACTCCTTGATGCTAAGGATTGTGTTATCATAGGTCCGTAGTAAATTTTTGATAGATGGATAAACGAGTAAATGAATCCTGGCTTATGTGCGTAGTACTTATTTTTTCAACTGGATTGTAAGCCCCTCGTGGACATTGGATTTTATCTGTGTAGTGTCCCGTTGTCCTTGTCATTTTATCTTTCATTATAAAATCCACCTTTTAGAAGTTATATTCTGATGTAATTGAGATACTATATCTCTAAGCCCTCTCAAAAAAAGAGTGTAGCGGGAAGCAATATCAATAAAAAGCGTAACAGGCAATATCAGTAAAAAGTAGGACTGCCATTTATTGAGGAGTTATTAAAGGCTCTAACATATATTAACTCATTTAATGCTACCAAAATCTATGAGTAAGGAGTTATTATTTGAAAATTGAGATACAGAGTTTTAGTAACTTTCCTGCGGTTTTGTACAGCCAGAAAGTGGCTTGATGAAGAGAAGTACAGGAATTATTTTGGAAAGAGATTTTCAGTGACTACACATAAAAGCTCTGCTGCCTTCTCACTTTGGCTCCGTGACTGATTAAATGTTTACATGAACTCCAGGTCTCTGATAAAAGAAAATAGCTGGTCCTCTGTTGGCGATAGAGGCTTAAAGAACCGATTATTTCAAATGAGGAATATAGTGACTCCTGGCTTCAAGGGAGGAGAGAGAGCTGTGGTTAACAGGAAATGTTCTCTCTTTGGATTGCGGTTAAGGACTCGTGCTAATTCTGTCCGTGTCCAGTGAGCTTAGTGCTGCAAACATATACTGAGTACCCACTGGACACAACATACGCTGCTAGGTGCTGTGCAAAATAACAAAGCTGCTGTCCCTACATTGATATGAGGGGCTAGGAAGTCAAGCAAAAGTCTGTCTTAGAATTAATAGACATTAGTAATAGATAAAACAGGTATATAATCTCTAGTTGTGAAAAAAGTTCCTAACTCCAGATTAAATCAACAGAATCACTGAATAAGGTATGTGCAACAGAGTAAAGTAAGAATAAAGAGTGGTAGGCAGTCATCAAGGTTAGATTGAACGGTCTTTGTGTCTTTGTGATAGAATGCTCTTAACTTGCATCAGGTTTTCAGTCTGGCAGGTCTAGAAACTCCATTTTGAAAACATTTCCAGAGTTGGGTCCAGAGGCAGTGACGCTTAATTTCAGACTCCAAAGTGATAGTCGTATAAACCAGATTGACTGTTTATCCTCCTATGTGCAGTCGTCAGGTGTGCCAAAGGACTTCCCAGCACATTCTTTCTCCTGTACAACAACACATATGGCAGTGTTGCTTGGTGAAGATGAACTCGAGGCAGGATGAGTCCGTTGGATGGATTGTATCATCAAGCTGTCTGTTCCAAGAGGGCCAGATTCTCAGGACTGTTAACCAGGAAATGTCTGGTGATAAATTCTTGCTCTCTGGTTCCCACTGCTCCTAATTTTACTAACAGACAATAAGTACTTTCCTCTCCCTTTCTGTTAGGAACTCCCCCCACCCCATTCCAGATATAATCTTATTAGTTGGGATATTTTAACTTATCTTCTTAGACTGAACCTGAAAGATCATTTCTTAGGGTAAGATCAGCCAGCAGGAGAAGATAAAGTATCGGTTGATAAAATAGGCAAGGCCCATATAGGTCTTGCTGTTTCCAGTTTATTCTTTTTTAGCAAAGAAACTTTCAGTTTTTAAAATAAGAAAGCAGGGGCGCCTGGGTGGCTCAGTTGGTTAAGCGTCCAGCTCTTGATTTTGGCTCAGGTCATGATCTCAGGGCTGTGAGGTCGAGTCCCACTCTGTGCTGGGTGTGGAGCCTGCTTAAGATTCTCTCTCCCTCTTCCTCTGCCCCTCCCCAATGGCTTGCATGTGCTCTCTCTCTCTCTCTACCTCTCTCTAAAAATAAAATAGGAAAGGATTTTCATGTATCTCGTAGTTAGGCAGATTGATGGAAATCTTAGATATTTTGGTCATTAGACCCATCATCGTGACATAAATACTTTTCTGGAGGTTAAGTTATCCTGATTATAGACAACATACTATAAAAGCTTGTTTCTTATCGTTCTTTGAAGAACGAATTTTTCTGGATAGCTGAGTTTTATGTATAGCTAAGGATTTATAAATTATATTTATACTCCTTAAAGATGGCAAGTATCTTACTGGTCATTTCCTGATGGTCACTAAAGATTGAATCTCTTATGCTGAATAAAATTATCTGCACCAAAATCTATTTTAATTATTTTTAGTGTGTTTCTTTCTAAAATAGTCCACATTTCCCTGCTTTGCAACATAGGCAAAAAAAAAGTGTATTAAACCTCATTTGCCACTTTTGGGACTAACTTGTGGTTTTCAGGGTTCTACCATTAGTAACCCTCTCTCCTCCTCTGGTTTGCAGTTCCTGTTGTATTTACGAATGGGATAGCACGTTGACTTGTGTTGTTCTGAGCACGTTCTGTAAGTGCCAAGGACGTGTTTGTGCCATGTTTGGCTATTCAAATACAAATTGTATTTTTTTCTTATAACAGTATTCTTGATAGCCGAGTTTCAGAGAGAGGTAAGCATTTGCTATTTCTAGAGGGGACAAAAAAGTCTTTCTTGGCTAGCCTCACAAATCCTGTTCAAAAAGTCATGGTAAACATCACATTCTTTGATAGAATAAACCATCTGTTTATAATGACTTAACAGGTACTATTCTACTTATTTCTTGAACCAGATTCTGTAAAGATGTCAAAAGCACTTGGAAGTAAAAGCTTTTCCCACATGAAGTCTAAATCCAAAGTCTTTGAAGTTGATTCTTTTATTGCCACAAATAAGTACCTCAAAGTTTTGATCAAATTGTAAATTTATGCATAGTAAAAATTTACTATACTAGGTGTACTAGTCTGACTTTGTAGTTGTCTTTCTTATCCCGACATAGTTTGTGAGTATTATCCACAATGTGATTTGAGGCCATTTACTTACACGTCCTAAGAGCACTTACAGACCTCTGTCTTGTCTTTTCCTTCGCCTGGTTGCACAAGCTGCCTTCATCGTTTGGGGGCAGCGTGTCGCCCATCAGTGCTAAGAACCGTTCAGATGACTTCATTCCCTTTCCGTACAGATGTGGAACTGAGGCCCCGCTTTCCTCTAAGCCCATAACCAACGTTCTCATGTATTTGCAGACTGTGTTGTCACAAAGTAAAACGTTATTTTGAGGAAATTATGCAACAAAACTGAGAAAAGTTAATTATAAATAGACTTGTCATTGGACACCATGAATTTCAAAGCATAATAGGAAAACTAATGAATATGGAATATGTGGCTAATCTACAATCTTGTCACAAATTCCCAGGAAATGTGGAAATGAAGCCCTGCTATTGGTGACTTTGTCATCTAACAAAATAGATTTTTTTTTCTCGTATGTGGGCTAACAGTAGTTATTCAACTGTTCATACATCAAGAACTTAATATTGTGAGCTGTTGATGTCACTGCTGTAAGGAGAATTTTTTAAAGTCCGTGTTTTTTTATTAGTACCATTGGAAGAGAGTCTACAACCGAAGTTCTTGGGATTGGAGTTGCCATCTCAGATGTCTGCGTGAATAGTTCCTTTTAATAACAGCGTAGTCCACCTGCCATATGTGAGCAAGCTCTTAAAGTAGAGGATAAGAGGAGGAAAACTTCTCTCATGTTCTTCATATATTTAAAAGAACATATTTTCTTTTGTAGTACTTTGAAGTATGTTTAAAATGTAAATATATGTCTAAAATAAGATGTGTGATTTGTGTTTTGATTTTCTGGCTATTACTTACCATCACAGTTTCTCAGCCTAGTGATGGATTTTCTCTTAATGTAAATGAAACCAGCATGTCTAAAAGCTGTCTTCTCTTTGTTGAATTGTTTCGCTTACATACTTGTGTTAGAGCTTTATAGAAAACATATAATAAGAAATTGTATTATTACGAAGATACTGATTTTTCTGTTAAAGAAATAGTTTCACTTTACTTTTCAGAGTAATCGATACTGTAATATGGCAAATGCATAGATTGCCTTGTTGGATTTGTGTTTGTTTATAGAAATCCAGAACCAGTAGCCCTCTTTGGCTCTTGGCAGTTTTCTGTTCATTAGTGCCTTTAATTTGTCATTTTGGTATTTATTTTTTAGTGCATATTCACTGACAGTTGGAATTAAAAATAAATCCTAGACTTTTAAAAGAATTATCAAAGAAAGCAAATGTAATAGAAGGTTATATTTTAATAAAGTGAGACTCCTACAATTTTTGTGAGGTTTTGTAATTGAATTTTTTTTTTTTTTTTTTTGGCACAGTGTAATGTTCATTCTGTTTTTGTCAAGGGGATTTCAGCAATGTATGTGGTTAATTTAAAATTCTTAGTACCCATATGTAAACTGCTTAAATCTTTAGAATATTCTCTGAATATGATGAAAAGCCTCATAAAGTAGATAGAGGATAAAGCCTTGATAACTTTGTTCCATCTGAGTATAATTTTTCTTTAATTTTCGATAGGATACAACATCTATTGAAAAGATGTCAAACTGTTGTGAAGAAATGTAAGTATAAATGTGAAGTCCGTAGCACTCTTTATTTAAAACTGGAAACGGCGGGCCACATTTGAAAAATGTGTGCATGCAGTGGAAAGATAACATAATGATGGCTTTTACTCGGGGCCCTGTCTAAGGCCTGAGCTAGACAAGCATAATCCAGGCTTCCAGTAGGGGTCTTCAAGCCATGGTAGTTTTCAAACAAAATAAGTACTGATCCTTCTTGTTCCTTGTCTAACTAAAGTAAGTTACGTTATTTGTCCCGAAAGTACATCAAAAGAGATTTGCTACTGAGTTGTTGACACACATTCTGTTAATCCCGAGATTCTCCTCTGCTTCAAAAGTTGCCGTAGGTTGATTGACGACACAGATACAATATCTGCTATCCAGAGTTAAAACTCAGCTGCATGCCATAATGAAAGAAAAGCTGTGTTTGTGATGCTGGGACACAATTCATCAGAGTCCAGTAATGGATCCCCAGCCAACCTGTATTGTTTTAGCTGACTGAAGTACGCCGTGGGAGTGCTGTCTTTCACTAATAATGCTGTCTTCTGTAGATCGAGGCCCCGAAAGCCATGGCAGCAGACCTTCTCAGAAGTTTTTGGCACTCGTTGGAAGATCCTGTGGTTTATTCCTTTCAGGCAGAGGCAACCACTGCGAGTTCCCTACCACTTTGCCAATCACGTCTAAACAGATGGATGGTGGGCACAGATGGGTCCTCCATGCTGGAAGTGCGTTACAGGTTTTCTGATAATAGAACTATGACAGTCTTCAAGTCAATTAAAATCCACCCACCAATCTTAGGCATCATAATGTGCCCCAGGCTTTATTTTAATAGTGATCTTGATCTGTTGTGGGACTAATACGAGATCTATATTTAAGTTTTAAAGCATGTTTACTTTCAAATTAGCTTTCCACAGGGATTTCTTTAAATGCTTTTGTGATTAGACCCCAAAGGCAGTGATTGAAATAAAATAATTGTACATAATTTTTTTTAGTACTGACAGTGTTACAGATTTTAATTTATGGGAAATTTCAGATGTTTATTTAGATTTTTCACTCTTAAGCAGTACTAACCAAATTTGAATTTAATTCTTCGGGTTTACAAAAGTTGATACATCTTATATGTAAGTTTTCTTTCTTCAAATACATCATAATTTAAATAGCAATACTGCCTTTTATATGTGCTGCAGGATTTTTTTAATGCAGTATAGAATTGAACAACAACAAAAAACCAAAAACAACAACAGAAAAAGGGCAGTGTTTTCTTAGAAGTAGCTCTCTAATGCTTTCTGTTTTTCTCTTCACCAAAAACAAAATAAAAACACCACTAAAATAAAACACCAACTACCTACCTTATTTTAAAGGAAAGATGAATTTTTTTCCATATTAACTTTCCCACTTCTTTTCCCTGTACTGATGTAATTATTGGTTGTTGTTAAAATGATTGCTCCAAGGCAGAATTTTTGACCACACGGACACGTATTCTATTTTACCCTAAGATTTTGATGAGCAAAAAGGGTAGAGAATTTGCAATAATTCCACAGGTACCTTTTCTAGTACTGTTATATTAGAATACATATGTTTTTAAAATGCTAGTGTACTAGATAGTATTCAGTGTACAGCATAAAGAGGGATATTGTGCTTTTACAACACACACATGTATATATACACTTTTTACTTTTATTTACCCACTAGTAGATCTAAAATTACACATTGAAGGTTTATATGTAATAGATACTGGCCAACTAAATAATGAAATTTTATTTATAGGAAGTTGCTAGTAAAAATAAGTAACCTTTGTGTACCTATAATCACCCAAATTGAAATGAAATTTTAATCGGCCAACTGTAAATTTGGATTGAGAGACCTTTTGTTAGTAGCTAATGTTAAGAAATGACCTCACAACAAGAAAACATAATGATCTATATTTATCATTAGCTTATACAAGTTTAAGTTGCTAATGGCGATGGTCTCTTGGAAAGCATAGAAGATTTGTGTGAAAAGACATTTAGCATGCTTTGAAAAATTCAGCTTTTACATTTTTTTCCATTAGAATACTGCAAAATCCATATATCTTTTTAGAAAATGTATGTCCGCACAGTCTTTGCCTTGAGGTGAGAAGATTGAAGGGGTCTGCTGTTCTTGGAGCATATCAAAATTTTCCTTTTAGTTAGTTTTGAGAGTCAGGAGTCGCACCTGAGAAATCATGAAACCGAAGATTTCCGTTGTCAGCCAATTAACTATACTGTAGTTAGTTCTTTCAGGAATTGTAAATATCTTCTCAGATAATTGAATAAGCTGTTCTCAGAGATATAAATACCATGTCTTTTATGTTCTGACTGCACTGCTTTATTAAAAATTTAGAAGTGGCAGATGAAAATATTTATTGGTGCTGATAAGATGCATAGTAAATTTAATACGAGAAGTATATTTATAGAGCTTTAATGAACCACAAAATTAGTATGTTCGTGTCAGGCAACTGGGTTGGGTTTTGTACAAGCTAACATACTGACCAAATTTGGTCTGGTGACAGAACGGTTATAGGGAAGTAATGTGTAGATACATAGATGGATATCAGTCAAATGCCTTATGCTGTATACATTCCTGTCAAATGAGAACCTTGGGAAAAAGCAAAGCCAATTCTAGGCCCCCCACTAAAGAGTTTTATGGACATATTTATACTTCAGACAGTAGCAGTAGCTACCTTCAAGGTACACACCTGGGAGGTCCTCAGTACCAACCTCTGCCTCAGCAGTGAGAGCCAGAGGTGGTCTCTTTCCCACTCCACAGGTGATTTTTGTTTTTCTTGGATACACCACTTCTAGGCACATTTTCTTCCCTCCTTTCTCTTTACCCTCCCTGGTCCTGATCCCGCTACTTGATTCCTCTAAGTTACTGGGATACAAACTGATACACTAGGCAAGGCATATATTTATTTTGTTTGAATGGCAGAAATGCTATGTATCAATCTATTTATATAAGAATCTATATTAAAGCATATCTATATGTATACTTATGCTGTAACTTTCAGTATTCCCAAGTTAGCACACCTAACTGGGTTTATAATTCTTGTGCCACGACTTGATGAAGGAACCAACTGGCAGTTTCCTAGGGAGTGCATTAAGTCTAGTTGTGTTCTGGCTGCGCCCTCTTTTGGCTAATTGGGGTAATTATACTGGCTCTAGAGATTTACTGCACCACAATTAACTGTATAGCCTAATTCTGAACATGCCAGAACGTAGGGGGAGTGCATATACAAAAATGTAAGGGTTTATGAAAATCCGCGTGTTCCAGTTTATGATGGCAACGTCTAGTTCGTATAAGTGTGATAACTACTTTGCTTCATTTATGTATATTCTTAGTTTCTTTTACTCTCAATTAGAAATTTCTATCAGATCAGGATAAACAAATGTAAACCACCTCATGAATTTTATTTTAAACGTTACTTTGGCAAATTAAGTCCATTACCTAAAATGACCAATTTATTACAAACCACAGAAACTTATTGTAGTTACATCAGCAAGTACCTAATGTGTTTTAATGAATATAAAAAAAAATACGTTTAGTTTTTTTAATCTCAGTTTTGGAATGACTTTTTTTTTTTTTTTTTTTTTTTTACTAATTCTGCATTGAAAAAAATAAGAGATTAATAATTCTTTCTATACTTTTCTTCATTCTTTTTTTACTCTCCTATTCAGAGTTATAGCTATAACTTTAGTAGTCTTTGTGTTATGTATTTTGGATAGCCATGAAAATAAGTAATGATGTGGAGCATTAGAAAATAGTTATGAGCAGTGGGATTACTGATGTGATCCGTTTGTTGGAAGAAGTATTTCCTTACAAACATTCCATTTTGTTTTAAGCAAAATATATGTTAAAGGATGCTTTACATCAGCCAAGTTTGTAGCTGGGCTTCTGGAAATGAAAGATTTTTAGCTAGATGCTCTAGGTTACACCTCTCAAACAGTTATATTTGTTGTTGTTCTCTTCTGCAAACAAACATGTTTACAGGCCCAAGATTGCAGGCAAAAAGTGACTGAGTTCAGAATCCCCCAAACAGTAGGCATTCGGTTAAAGAGCTTTTGGTACTTTGTAACCAAGACATACAGTTTTAAAATATGTGAAGGTGTTCCATTATACGAAAGATACTATTTTGCTTAAGAGTTGTATTAAAAATATTTGTGGCTAACATAAGAGATAGCTGTATTTAACATTTTAGTTGATGTATTAATAATCTCTTTTAACAGAATAAAGCATAGTTTACTTTTAATAGTAATGGAATTAGAGCACATAAACATATATAATGTTCAGTATAACAACTAAGTTAAAACTTCTGTTAGATTGAACATCAGTGAATTTTTGCTAATGCTTAGAGGTATTTTTCTCTAAGGATGCTGGCTAGTTATAAATATTCATCATCAGGCTTTTTCAAGTCACTTCCGTAAAAGTAATTACTTGAAGGTGCGTTTCACCCAAAAGGATATATTATTTCTGAGTGCTAATTATGAAGACTTAGGTTAGAATAACACTTCCAACCAGGAAATGTGAAGTAATTTAGACTGTGGGCACACAATTTTCTGTGTATTAGATCAGAGGGCAGTTTGTGTGTTCTCACATATGTTGCTATAAAATCAGTGTATCCAGCCCTGGTTTACAATGGCATTCATGTTAACAGAGCTGCTAGTCTCTGCCTGGACTTTTTTCTAGTCTTTAACTATTTCCCTTGTACTTGATGTATTATCAATAGATTATCCAACTCAAGTTTACTAAACTATTGCTGCTTCATTAAATAAATTTTGACATCACCTCTAATATATGTAGATATACCTAGAATTTATTTGGGCAAGCTTATACTTACAGACATTAAATAATTTACTAATAGATACAAGTATTAGATTGTTTACCCAGCCTACTCTTGCTTTTGAAAATATAACTATTGGCAAATGTAGTTAGTCATATACATTTAATATAGTCTACTTGCTAGTGTTATTAACCATATGATTAACAGTTGAATGAGTGTATTTTTTAATGTCCACATTTGTTACCTTTTACTCTAAGAATCATCCTCAGTTTATCTATAAATCAAAAATTTCATTATGCTCTGAATTTAGCCGTTCTCAATTGAATTCTAGAATATTCTATAGTAAAATGTGAGGAAGTAATAGGAGCAACTTGCTTAAAGTAGTTTGACCCCATGTTGTTATTTTTTACATCAACTGGTATTTAACATTTCTGCTGCCTTTGGGACGATGATGGTTTAATTTTCAGGAAAGTGTTTTCTCTGATGTCTCCTTTCATTATCATTGTGCAATTTTTAACAACAAAATTTACTACATTTTTGTCTGTTCTTCAGATGTTGTAATACTTCCTGCTAGTGCTGATTCGAAACAGAAATAACAGTGGTATTTACAATTTTCAGTTGTTGATATTGCCAGTATTTTCCATTATCATTATATATATTTTTAATAGTGTATGTCCTTTTCCCCTTGTCCACCATAGAGGGCAGGTACAAATGAGTAGTGAGTAGCCAAAATTGGATAGAGAGAGCAGGGGAATTTACAAGGATGGAGAGAAGGCTAGACAGGACAATGGGGATAAGCAGCATCTCAGCAACAGGGTTGATGGGGTACAGTCTCTGTGACTTCAGGAAACTCCCCCTGGCTACAATCATTTGAGCCTTATCTCTTGTTGATATCATTTTACTGTAAGAGTTGCTACTGCACGTAAGCATTTAGTTAAGAGTCATTTTATTTATATTGCTGATTCTCATCAGTTGGCTAGATGCCTTTGAGAAATGATTTTAAATTTTAAATATCATAATTATATAGCATATGCTCACCTGAAGTGTTATGAATACCGTGAAAGGTGCAGCTATTGAACGCAGAGGAGAAATGAATAGGTTGCCGGAAGTTTGAAAAGACCGGGCCCTTTTTTACAAGCCTCCTATTGCAGAGAAAGGATACTAAGTATTCTAGTAAATTTTGTCACCAGAGGAAAAATCAGCGATTTGTGTATAAAGGAGGATTTTCACTTTAAAATGTGGGCTCTTTTGGAGTTCTTGATTCCCCGAAGGTCACCCAACCTATTGATATAAATACCTGTCACATGTGATGTGGTGCTTGCCACAGTCGTTCACTCCTTGGACCTCTGTGGTATTGATAGCTTTATATATGAGCAAAGATGTGGACAAAACAGCAACAACAAAAGGTGTGTTGCTTTTTGTGGTTTTGCTTGCCTGTTTGACTAAGTACAGGGTTGAATTGCATAGGCTGTTAACTAAAGGGCAAGATTGTCTGCGTAGTGCAAGCTCTGTGCTCTTACCAGTGTGCATCGGGTGATATTTTAACCGACTGGTGCCTAAAGTTAGCGTTTTACAACCTCAACAACTAAAACATCCTGGTGCTACTAACTTTAGCATTGAGTGACATTTTTAATTCCTGTACCAAAGAGTTAATTTTTTTTTTTTGTAATTTTTAGTTGACTGAGACTTTTCGAGTTCTCGCATCCTTGTGAACAGTGTTCCTGAGAACAGTTTTGATTAACATATCTTTGTTTTTGCACCCTGCTGCCTCCGCTTAATTGGTTTTAAGTGTCTCCCATTTGGAATTTTTTTTTTTTATAGTTTGGCATATTATTAGGATGGCTTTTCATTCCGCATTTTAATATAGATTGGCTACTTTAAAAGGTAGTTTAACAGGTTGAGGTTACAAAAGATAATTGAACACTTTTCACAAGATTTTTTAATTTTGTTTTTCTTTCTGCAGGAGTAAGTGAAAACTAATAATAAGAACTCTCCTTTTATTTCTATAAATGAGCTATATAGCTTATTGAGCCCTTTTAAGGAATGCTGAAACAAAATGCTAAAATGAAAAGTTAAGGGTCCATTCTGATTATAAGTGAAGAATCCTGCGTCTGTGTATGTGTGAGGATGGGGGGTATGTAACCCTTAGTAGCACTAACCAATGATGTTGCCATTTGTCTCTTTTGCAAATAAAGATAAAATTAAAGAACACCTTTAAAAATATATATGTGTACACACACACACTTTCCCAAGAGGAAATGCACATGTACCTTGATTTAAGCAAAACTACTTATAGAAAATTGAACTTCACCAAAACACACACACAAAAGAAGTCTGGATGTTGTTACTCACTTTACATAAAAAGTTAGAGTAAGATTATTTTAAAAGCTAATTCTGCTTAGTGGTTCATTTTACAAAAAAAAAGGGGGGGGGCAGAAAATACCCTTTAGAAATACTTGTGATTGTCCCAATGTCCTCCTGCTGTGTACACTAGTCTGGTTCCTTATTTTTCCCCACAAATTTTCAAGACACTACCTTAGGGTCTTAAAACTGCAACTGAAATGGTTAAAATTTCTGGCAAGAAAATAACTGTTCATGTACTGGAAAGTAGACAATCACATTTGAGGATGTTTTGCATTGTTTTCAGTCAACTGAAAATGTCTCCTTGAATGTAGATACACGATATGGTTTTGCAGTGATTTCTGAATGGAAAAAAAGGATCAAGTCTGTAACTTAACTGAAATATGACTTAGGATCATTTGAATTACATATAGAAATACGTATGTACGTGCCATTACAGGTAAAAGGGAAATCTGTAAGCAAAATGGAAAGAAGCAACAGTATGTCTCTCTCTAATTGTCAACAATATATTTCCTAGCTTCTGTTGCTACACTATTGGTTCTGAGTCTTTTGGCTTGTTTATGTATGATTTAAATTAATGCGGCTGAGTGCAGTTACTTGTTCAAGTTATTGGTAGTGGATAGTTTACCACTATCTGTTGTCCTCCAGAGGTGAATATTAAAAAGAAGTTCTACTTTAGCATAGGTAGGATGAAGCAAATAAGATGACATGATGGAGAGAATTTCCTCCACAATCAGAGATACTCAGACAAGTGAGTTGCAAGTCTAACATGGTGGGGACGATGGAGTAGGGGGCAGTGGGGTAGGCTTTGGGAGACCTGAGCACAGATGACCATGTTTGTATGGGCTGTGTGTCCCCAGAGTAGGCTTTTCAAAAAATCTGACTGGCAAGATTGATGAATGGGCAAAATCTGTAATATCTGGGCACTCATGTCAACCTCTAATTGTGTCTAATGTTCTATCCCTAAAATAAAAGACTTTTAATAGTGGTGTGTTCCAAGTGCCATATAAAGATCCTGTTTTTAAATAGGTCAGGTGTTTTTCCATTCAGTGCATATGTTTAAAGCTGAGGGCTGTTCTGCTGCATTGTCTGTTTTATCTTGTCTGGTCCCTCGAGAGCATTTAAAGAAAATCTTCACTAACATTTCTAGTGCTAATGGTAAAAAGGAAAATAATAGTTGAGAGATATGAGACTAGATTGGAAAGAGGGAGGAAGATGACAAGCAGGAGCCATGTATCTGAGATATACTTGTTTAAATGAAAAGTCTACACTGGTTCTTAAAATGAAAAACCATGTATCTACCTTAACAATTTTTTTTTAAATATATTTTAGTGATTTAATTTTTATTCATGTAATATTTCTGTTTTTCTTTGCAGATTGTTTTTAATTTAAATTGTGGAATTTTTACTTCTCTTGAAATGTATTATGTACTGTATTTTTAGAAATCTTATTTTGAAATAAATATTTTTTAAAAACGTAGGACTGTTTTTCTCCCCCACCTCTTTATTTATTAAAATCAACCCAAATTCTAGGTTCTAGCACCAAGAGTGTATGATGGGCCACTTCTTATAGTTTAATGCAATTTGGACGGTTATTCCTAATTAGTAGCCCTTTTAGGATATTGTTCTACCATAGTCTCAAAATTCGTTACACATCAAGGAGAACTAGGTATACATACCAGGATTGAAACTGACAAACAGTATTCAGTCAGACATTTTTGTCTTAGAGATGACCCAGATGGCTAGATTCAGTCACCCAATTTATTTACCATTTATTGTGCCAGACACCATCTTATAGAAATATATATTTTTTTCTTTGAGGAATAATTGACATAAAATGCAGAAAATTCATGCTGTAGACATTTTAGAGCTAGGGACATTGGATTACTTAAAGCCTTTGTTCCCATAGAGTTATAATCTAAGAGTTTCTAGATAGCTTTTTTTTTTTAATCTTTTTTTAAATTTTTTTTTTAGTCTTATATTAATCCCCATACATTACATCATTAGTTTTAGATGAAGTGTTCCATGATTCATTGTTTGTGCATAACACCCACTGCTCCATGCAGAATGTGCCCTCCTCAATACCCACCACCAGGCTAACCCATCCTTCCACCCCCCTCCCCTCCAGAACCCTGTTTGTTTTTCAGAGTCCATCGTCTCTCATGGTTTGTCTACCCCTCCGATTTCCCCCGCTTCATTCTTCCCCTCCCGCTACCTTCTTCTTCTTTTTTTTTTCTTAACATATATTGCATTATTTGTTTCAGAGGTACAGATCTGAGATTCAACAGTCTTGCACAATTCACAGGGCTTACCAGAGCACATACCCTCCCCAGTGTTTATCACCCAGTCACCCCATCCCTCCCACCCCACCCCCCACTCCAGCAACCCTCAGTTTGTTTCCTGCAATTAAGAATTCCTCATATCAGTGAGATCATATGATACATGTCTTTCTCTCTTTGACTTATTTCACTCAACATAATACCCTCCAGTTCCATCCACGTCGTTGCAAATGGCAAGATCTCATTCCTTTTGATGGCTGCATAATATTCCATTGTATATATATACCACATCTTCTTTATCCATTCATCTGTCGATGGACATCTTGGCTCTTTCCACAGTTTGGCTATTGTGGACATGGCTGCTATAAACATCGGGGTGCACGTACCCCTTCGGATCCCTACTTTTGTATCTTTGGGGTAAATACCCAGTAGTGCAATTGCTGGATCATATGGTAGCTCTATTTTCAACTTTTTGAGGAACCTCCATACAGTTTTCCAGAGTGGCTGCACCAGCTTGCATTCCCACCAACAGCGTAGGAGGGTTCCCCTTTCTCCACATCCCCGCCAACATCTGTCGTTTCCTGACTTGTTAATTTTAGCCATTCTGACTGGTGTGAGGTGGTAGCTCATTGAGGTTTTGATTTGGATTTCCCTGATGCTGAGCGATATTGAGCACTTTTTCATGTGTCCGTTGGCCATGTGGATGTCTTCTTTGGAAAAATGTCTGTTCATGTCTTCTGCCCATTTCTTGATTGGATTCTTTGTTCTTTGGGTGTTGAGTTTGATGAGTTCTTTATAGATTTTGGATACTAGCCCTTTATCTGATATGTCATTTGCAAATATCTTCTCCCATTCTGTCGGTTGTCTTTTGGTTTTGTTGACTGTTTCCTTTGCTGGCATCTTATCATTTTTGATGCAGTTGTAATTGGGATTGTTTTCTTAATTTCTCTTTCTGCTGCTTCATTATTGGTGCATAGAAATGCAACAGATTTGTGTACATTGATTTTGTATCCTGTGACTTTACTGAATTCATTTATCAGCTCTAGCAGTTTTTTTTGGTGGAGTCTTTTGGGTTTGCTATATATAGTATCCTGTCATCTGCAAATAGTGAAAATTTTACTTTTTCCTTACTGACTTGGATGCCTTTTATTTCTTTTTGTTGTCTGATTGCTGTGGGTAGGACTTGAGTCCTATTTTGAATAGAAGTGGTGAGAGTGGACATCCTTGTCTTATTCCTGACCTTAGGTGAAAAGCTCTGAGTTTTTCCCCAGTAAGGATGATGTTGGTGGTGGGTTTTTCATATATGGCCTTTATTATGTTGGGGCATTTTCTCTCTAAATCTACTTTGCTGAGGATTTTTTATCATGAATGGATGTTGTACTTTGTCAGATGCTTTTTCTGCATCTTTTGAAGTGATCATGTGGTTCTTATCCTTTCTTTTATTGATGTGATGTATCACATTGATTGATTTGTATATGTTGAACCAACTTTGCAACCCAGGAATAAATCCCACTTGATAATGATGAATGATTTTTAAACATGTATTGTTAAATTCAGTTTGCTAGTATCTTGTGGAGGATTTTTGCATCTATGTTCATCAGAGATGTTAGCCTGTACTCTTTTTTTTAGTGGTATCTTTATCTGGTTTTGCAATCAGGGTAATGCTGGGTTCATACAATGAATTTGGAAATTTTCCTTCTTTTCTGCGTTTTGGAATAGTTTAAGAAGAATAGGTTTTAATTCTTCTTTAAATGTTTGGTAGAATTTGCCTGTGAAGCCATCTGGTCTTGGACTTCTGTTTATTGGGAGTTTTTCAATTACTGAATCAATGTATTTGCTGGCTATCAGTGTGTTCAAATTTTCCATTTCTTCCTGTTTCAGTTTTGGTAGTTTCTATGTTTCTAGGAATTGATCCATTTCTTCTAGGTTGTCCAATTTTTGTCATGTAGTTTTTCATAATATTCTCTTATAATCATTTGTATTTCTGTGCCGTTGGTTGTTACTTCTCTGCTCATTTGTGATTTTATGTATTTGAGTCTTTTTGCTTTCATAACTCTGCCGGCTGCTTTATCCTTCAGGCCCAAATTCTGCAGAAGTTCCTTTTCCCTGTTATGGGCAGTGTTTGGTCCCTAGCCTGAATGTGGCGTGTTTTAACTAGGTGTGCTCTGGTCTGCTTATGAAATGAGAACTGTTGTCACTCACTGCTGGAACCGAGGCTCCTCAAAGCTCGGGAGGCGCAGGTGTAGGGTCCAGGAGATGCGGTGTAGATGGGGGTTTGGGCTGGTCTTCTGAGGGAGGGGGCCTGCCACACAGGGACTGAGGCAAGTGTGATTGGGAAGGGTGATTCTTCCAGAACTTGTGTGTTTGTGTGTGGGGGGGTGCTTGGTGTAAGAAAGTTAGGTATCATGTGTCCTCAGTGAACTCATTCCCATAGGAGGTTCTGTGCTTATGCTGAGGAGCAGGGGAAGGAAGTGGCACCTGCCAGCTCTGTTGTTCCTAGGGAGTCTCTCTGTGAAGGCTGCCTCTCTGGGACGTGCCAGATACTGTAGATGAACAAATGACGTCCCCACTGTGTGCCCAAGGCACTCTTCAGATGGCTCTTTCCACGCTGTATGTCTGCGAGCTGTTTGCCCTGCCTTCTCTCCAAGAACAGCTCCAATGCTCCTTGGCTCTATCCAAGCCAAGCTGGTTAACCTTTAAACCTTGGGGCTTTGAGCCCGAAGAACTCTGCGAAATTCAGCCCCTCTCACTTTCTAAGTGAATTGCTATTTGGACTCATTTTCTCTGTGCGCTCCCCTGGGAGTTGGGTCTGTCCTTTGCCCTTCTCTGCAAGTGCAGTTTCCTGCCCACTGTGGAGGCCATGATCTGTTTCCCAGACCGAGTCTGTGCATTTCCCACCCTTTTCAATGTGGTCTCTTCTCTACCTTTGGTTGTGGAGTTTCTTCTGTCAGTCTTCACGTTGATTATCTGGGATATTTAGGATGATGTGATAGTGATCTAGTTGTATTCATGGGATGAAACAAGCCTAGGGTTCTCCTATTACACCACCATCTTCCAGACTCTCTCCAAGAAACTTTTCATATTTTGTTACATTAAAATCCATTGGTCTCTTTTTTCCCTTTGGAAAGTTCTCTTAACCCCTACATGATTTTGTGACAGCATTCATTGGTCATTTGGAAAATACTGAAATCATGCAGATCTTCCAAGTGTTGACACATTTCATTCTATAAAATTAAATTAGATTAAATTAAATTTAAAAAAACTTAATAGTACCACTGACCTTGTGAGAAAAGTAAGTACTGGAAAGCTGTTAAACTCATAAGAATACATTACATTTTTCAAAATTCTAATTTTTATCTGAAAACTTGAATTTTAGTATTTGTAACCACAAACTGTCGGTAGTTTTCCTTGAAGGGACAGGATCACTTTGCTTAGTTTTGAAAAAAAATGTGAAATACCTACATCTGAAAAAGCATAGTTACTCTTTCAAATAAAAAAAGTGTTCCATGCAAAACATGGCTAGTTCAGCTTGCAACTCAAACAGTTGCACCGATGCTTTTCCTCAAGAATAACAATCATACTTTGAAATGCAGGTGAAATCCTTTATGTGTACTTCCCATGTTGTCAAATGGAATATTATAAAAGTTCTCCAAGATTTAATAAAATTAATCATTTTTACCGATTCATCAAGGACACTATTAAGTGAAGCTGGCTTTTTCTCCTTTTTAAGCAAAGTTTATCTGAATCTACTTCATTTGGCTCTGTTTAGGGAAGAAAGCAATGGAGGAAGATAGGGTAGAAGTAGAACATGCGTTTGAGACTCAAGTTCATTTACTCTATATTTGATAAGTGAAAAGGAACAGGAGCTGCTTAAACAGAATTTGCATTGGTATATTCCTGCTTTTGAAACACCTAAAATATAGCATCCTTAAAGATTTAACATCTATTTAGTCCTGTTATAAAAAGACAAAAACTCAAAATGCATGACAGTATAATATTGCAAAACCATTTGAGAAGCTGCCAGATACTGTAGATGAACAAATCCATACAAATGCTTCTCTAGGCTGACCAATTACCCATATGAGCAGCAATTATATTAGCGTGCAAGGGCAATTGGAGGGAAAATTAGACCCTGTGGACATCCAGCTGAGCAAACAGGACTGAGGAAGTATAGAGGATGTGTTTGAAATTAAAAAAAAAAAAATACATCTAAGCTAACTTAAAAAAAAATTTGTATCAGTTGCAGCATATTCTTTACATGGTTCTCTGGTTGCTTAGTATTTTTCAAATTAGCTCTATTCTACAAACAAACAAAAAAAATGCCTCTGCTTAGATCAAAAGCCCAAATAGCAATGTGTTTTGCATGTAAAAAATGCCAGAATAATTCAGGAAATAGAGAACTTGGAATCTTCAAATCCAAACATTCAGATGCTACCATACATATGCACACACAACTGTGGCATGGTCTGGATTATATTTATCCTTCTTAATGCTGAAATTCACTGTTTTTTAATTTTTATTTATTTTTTTAAAGATTTTATTTATCTGACAGAGACACAGGGAGAGAGGGAACACAAGCAGGGGGAGTGCGAAAGGGAGAAGCAGCCTTCCCGTGGAGCATGGAGCCCAATGCGGGGCTGGATCCCAGGACCCTGGGAGACGCTTAACAACTGAGCCACCCAGGCGCCCCTGAAATTCACTATTTTTTTAAAGATTTTATTTATTTTATATATAGAGAGCGAGTGTGCACAAGCAGGGGGAGGAGCAGAGAGGGAGGGAGAGGGAGAGGGAAAGAATCTCAAGCAGACTCTGCACTGAGCATGGAGCCCGACACAGGGCTCAATCTCATTACCCTACGATCATGACCTGAGCTGAAACCAAGAGTCGGAGATTAACTGGCGGAGCCACCCAGGAGCCCCTGAAATTTACTATTTTTATAACTAAAAGTGTTCCCTACTTCTTAAGATTCATGGCAAAGACTGATTGAAGATTTAATATGATGTGGAGCTTTTATAGTTCCACACTGAAACTATGGGTGGCTAATCCTTGATGAGTAAGTAATGACCATCACATTAATGAAAGTTGTTCTATAAATTGTATAAGCTGCCAGATAGCCTCATTCCTTTGAGCAGGTTTGTATTTTAATGGCAGCTAGAAATAACGGATATCAAAGTTTTTTGGGTGGTCAATACTTCTTATAACTTGATTTCTGATTTAGAGAGTTCTTGAATGTTTGAAAGCATCTCAAATATTCTCAATATGGAAAAGTACCCACAGTGCAGAAAATACCAATCCATCCAAAGTGCTCTAATTTTTGCCATTCATTTTCCATGTGCATATTTTTATTTTTGAAAAATAATCTCAATAATTTGGGTGATCACTGTGGTAGGGAAGCTCTAAGAGGGCATCCAGTCAGCCTCACTTCTTGGTATTCAAGTCCTTGTAGAGTCTCCTTTCTCCTTACTGGAGGTAAACACTATTATAAATTTAAAATCTATTACTCCAGTTGTGTTTTTATACTTGTATATGTGTAAACATGAAAAATATTTTATTGTTTGGTCAATTTCTTAAATTACATAAACCTCCCCACAGTAATCCCTGTCTTTCATCTCTGCTATTTCTTTCTCCATAGCATTTATCACCACTGGGAACAAAATGTGAAAAAGCCCCACTCTCACTCTCCTCCCAAAGGTAGCTACTGACAATACTTTGGTGTCAATCCTTCCTTAGCCCTTCCTTCACATAAATATATACATATATTTATCACATGCATGGTTGGTTTGGTTTTCAAGGGAGATTTCTACTAACTCTTGTGTGATTTGAATTTCTAACTTAATATGTCTTGTGATCATCCATATCAAGACATATAGTCTATTGCATTCTTTTTTAACTTTTCTGTAGATTTCACCATAGCAGTTTCCTATAATTTATTTGACTTTGCCTCTACAATGAACATCAACTATATTCCTTTATTTTTTTTTGCTATTAGTAATAATGCTACAGTAAACACATTTGTACAATACCTTTGTGCCCCTTTGCTATTATTTCTTTAGGTAGATTTCTAGAAGTGAAATTGACAAATCAAAGGATGTGTTTATTTTTAACTTTGATAGGAAATATCAAATTACCTTCCAAAATTCTTTAATTTATACACAACCTCACTTGATACCATTAATCTTTAAGGTTTTTGTCAATCTAGTAGAGGTGTCTGTTCATTTTTTTCTCTCTTCTCCAGATTCTGTGCTTATGAAGTTTGCATGGGTTGTTTACTTCTCCTTATTGAATGTTATTCTCTATATTTTCTGGGATATTATTTTTTTTAATTTATTCAGTGTGTTTCTAAATTTTAGCTCAGTCTCTTGTTTTTCTTTATAGTGATTTTTCCTATAACTATTGCTGTGTAACAAATAACCCCAAACTTAGTGACATAAAAGAACCAACCATTCTTTTATGGTCACAGATTATGTGGGTCAAGAATTCAGAAAGGACTCAGCAGTTTTTCTCTGTTTCATGGTGTCTGGGCCTCAGTTAGAAAGACTTGAACACCATGAAGGAGTCTATCACTGGAGATTGCAATTAGCTAAAGCCTCGTTTACTCCCATGTCTGATGGTAGATACTGGCTATCAACTGGAGCCTAGCTGGGGCTGTCATCAAGAACACCTCCATGGGCCTTTCCATATGTCTCGAGCTTCCTCACGGCATGGTGGATGGGTTCCAGAAGAGAGTGGCTCAACAGAAACAGGCAGAAGCTATATCACTTTTGGTGACCTAGCCTCAGGACTCATAAAGCCTGCTCAGAATCAGTGAAAGAGAATTTATATTCTAGCTATTGGGAAGAATGTCGAAGTCACATTTCACAGGAAAAAGCATGTTAGTTGGGAGATACTGTTGAGGACATCTATGGAAAACAAAATTTGCCACAATCATTGTCTTATGGAAGAAGTAAATTATCTTGAAATTTAGGGGCGCCTGGGTGGCTCAGTTGGTTAAGCGTCTGCCTTCAGCTCAGGTTATAATCTCAGGGTCCTGGGATGGAGCCCTGCATCGGACTCCCTGCTCAGCAGGGGGTCTGCTTCTCCCTCTCCCTCTGCCGCTCCCCCTGCTTGTGCTCTCTCTCTCTGTCAAATAAAGAAAATCTTTTAAAAAAATTTATTATCTTGAAATTTATCATTTTCCTTAAGACTTCTGGGTCTTATGTTTTAAAAAGCCTTTCCTAAATGAAGTTTACATATTTCTCTTTATTTTTCAAAAAAACTTTAATAATGTTGCTTTTTTGTATTATGCTGCTAAATCCATCATAAACTTATGAATATAAACTCCAATTAACTTTAATTTTTGTAAACTTCAAAGTTTTTTTATATACTATAAACTTTTTTTTGTAATAAATGTGTAGTGGGAGACTAAGTTTAAATTTTTTAGGTGTACAAAATGTCACCAACACAATTTTTTTTTTTGCATAGCTTATTTTTTCATATCTGATTTGTAAGATCGCTTGTGTTCTAGGAGGTATGTTGTATGCATTTAATTCTCCTAATTAATTTCTGTTAAAAATTTCAGAAGCATTCACCAATATTTTTCTAATTGTAAACTTCATGTAAGGAATACCCCCACCCATTTGAAATAAAAACTTCTCATATTTTTGTTTTCCAGAACTTCACATAAATGGAATTGTACATATACAGTATGTCCTCTTTTTTTTTAAACAAGCTTCTGCTCAGCATAATGTTTTTAAGATTCATTCGTGTTGTATCAGTTTGCTTTTTCTGTAGTTGCTTTTGTAGGAATAATCCTCAATGTGTTATCTATTCTACTTCCTGAATCAGTTATGAAGGGTTGGTATTGTTTCTTTAAATATTTGGTAAGGGACACTTGGGTGGCTCAGTTGGTTAAGCATCTGCCTTCGACTCAGGTCATGATCTCGGGGTCCTGGGATTGAGCCCCGCATCAGGCTCCCTGCTCAGTGGGGAGTCTGCTTCACCCTCTCCCTCTGCCCCTCCCCCCCACTCATGCTCTCTCTTAAATAAATAAAATCTTAAAAAAATGTATTTGATAAATTTCACCAGTAAAGATAAATGGACCTGGGCTTTTCTTTTTAAAAAATTTTTTTATTGTTATGTTAATCACCATACATTACATCATTAGTTTTAGATGTAGTGTTCCATGATTCATTGTTTGTGCATAACACTCAGTGCTCCATGCAGAACATGCCCTCTTTAATACCCATCACCAGGCTAACCCATCCTCCCACCCCCCTCCCCTCTAGAACCCTCAGTTTGTTTTTCAGAGTCCATCATCTCTCATGGTTCATCTCCCCCTCCGATTTCCCCTCCTTCATTCTTCCCCTCCTGCTATCTTCTTCTTCTTTTTTTTTTTTCTTAACATATATTGCATTATTTGTTTCAGAGGTACAGATCTGAGATTCAACAGTCTTGCACAATTCACAGCGCTTACCAGAGCACATACCCTCCCCAGTGTCTATTACCCAGTCACCCCCTCCCTCCCACCCCACCCCCCACTCCAGCAACCCTCAGTTTGTTTCCTGAGATTAAGAATTCCTCATATCAGTGAGGTCATATGATACATGTTTTTCTCTGTTTGACTTATTTCGCTTAGCATAATACCCTCCAGTTCCATCCACGTCGTTGCAAATGGCAAGATCTCATTCCTTTTGATGGCTGCGTAATATTCCATTGTATATATATACCACATCTTCTTTTATCCATTCATCTGTCGATGGACATCTTGGCTCTTTCCACAGTTTGGCTATTGTGGACATGGCTGCTATAAACATCGGGGTGCACGTACCCCTTCGGATCCCTACATTTGTATTGGACCTGGGCTTTTCTTTGCTGGAAGATTTTTAATTAACTCATTCAATTTGTTAACTTGTTATAGGTCTATTCAGGTTCTTCCATTTCTTCTTAGTTTGGGGAATTTATGTCTTTCTAGGAATTTGTCTATTTCATCCCAGGTGTCTAATTTGTTGGAACAAACTTGTTCATAGTATTCCCTTAGAAGCCTTTTAATTTCTGTAGTGTTAGTAGTGATGTTCCCTTTTTCATTCCTAGTTTTGCTAATGGGCTTCCTTTTTTTGTTTTGTTAGTCTACTTTAAGGTTTGGCAATATTGTGATCTTTTCAAATGACATACTTTTGTTTTCATCAGTTTTCTCTATTTTTGTTTTTTATGCAAAAGTTTAGAAATTTCTCAAATTTATTTCTACTGTAGGTTTCTACTTTAATTCCACTGTCATTGAAAAATACAGTTTCTCAATTATTTTAATTTATTGAGGTTTATTTTTTGTCCTAGCATGTGATGTGTCTTGAAGAATGTTCCAAGTGTGTTTAAAACGAATGTGTATCCTCCTGCTGGTTTGGAGTAGTGTTCTATAACGGTCACTTATGTTTTTTCAAGTCCTCTATATCTGTAGTAGGCTTTCTGTCTAGTTCTTCTCTTAATTATTGAGATTAGAGTATTACAATCTCTAAATACTGTTGAATTGTATATTTGTTCTTTTAATTCTTTAAGTTTTTGCTTCATGTATTTTACGACTCTGTTGTTAGATGGGTATAGATTTGTAATTGCTAGAGATTTCTGGTTGTATACCGTACTGTTTGGTTTATAACATAGATTTTATATATAACATATATAGATTATATATGTAAGGATATGATTATACATACACACAATTGCACAAAGGAAGAGAAGAAATAGACTTATACTGGGACAAAGTTTCTGTATCTTGCTGGAATTAAGTTAGTGTTAATTCATAGTAGATAGTAGTGAGTTACAATGGAGAGTCTAATCACTGAAGTAACCACTAAAAAATAATCCAATAAAATATAATTTAAAATCAGTAGAGGAATTAAAATGGTACACTAAAAATATATATTTAAGACAAAAGGCAGTGGGAGAGGAATAGAAGGGAAAGAAGAAGATATAGAAAACAAGTAGTAAAATGATATATATAAATCCAATTATATCAATAATCACTTAAATGTAAATAGAATAAAAACTCCAATCAAAATGTACAGATGGTCAGACCGGATAAAAAAAGCAAGATCCAACTATACACTGTCTACAAGTGATAAAAGACATAAGTGGACTGAAAATAAAAGGATTATAAAAGATAGACCATGCAAGCAGTAATCATAGAGAGCTAGAATAGCTGTAATGATATTGGGCAAAAGAGATTTTATACCAAGAAATGGGTACTAGAGACAAAGAGGGATGTTTTATAAAAGAGGTGTACTGCAGGGTCATGATTTAATAATATCGGTAAGTTTTACTGCTTCATGAAGGTTTTCTTAAGTGGGACTGACTTTTTTTCTCTGCAGATTTAATGAAGATGAACAATACAATGATTACTAATACAGTGTGTTCTGTCCTGATTTCTGCTAAAGGGCCATGAACCATGGATTTAGAACTGTTGATTTAGACCATCTATACTTAACGTAATTATCATTATGGTTGTGTTGAAATCTAACATCTAGCTATTTTTAAAAAAATTATTTGTCCTATCTATTCTTTTTCTGTTTTCCTGCCTTTTTTGGATTAATTTAGTATTTCTGTAATACTCCATTGTATTCCCACTATTGGTTTATTAACTATACCTCTTTTAATCTCTTAATGGTTTCTCTCAGAACTACAATATGCCTCTTTAACTTTCCAGTCTATTTTCAGATATTATTATTCTACTTCATGTATAAAGCAAAAATCATATAACACTTTGTTTCCATTTTCCTGTTCTTTCTTTTGAATGTTGATGTCATATATTTACTGGTACATGTGTTACAAAGCTCACAATAACATTGTTATTACTTTTCTCTCACCAGACAATTATCTTTTAAAGAAATTTAAAAGTAGGAAAAATATTTTTAAAATTTGCCCATCTGCTTACCATTTCTGGTGCTTTTCAATCCTTTTTATAGATCTTGGTTTTATGTATATCTTTTTCCTTCTGTCTGAGAATTTCCTTTTACATTTCTTGTGATTCAGGCCTGCTGGTAATGAATTCATTCAACTTTTGTTTGTCTGGAAAAGTTTTATTTCACCTTCATTTTTGAAGGACATTTTTGTTGAATATAGAATTCTAGGGTGGAGGAGTTTCTTAACTCACTTTTAGCCTCCTCTAGTCCATCGTTTTCTGACATGCATATTTTCTGGTGAGAAGTTTGTTATAGTTCTTTATTTTTGCTCAATGTATCATTTTTTTTCTCTTGCTCTGTCTCATTTAATGGTCCATTTATCTGTGGTGTTCAGCATTTTAATTATGATGTGTCTTGGTGTGGTTTTCTTTGTGGTTATCCTATGTGGGTTTATTGAACACCTTAAATCTATGAGTTTCTTCTTTTCATAAAATTTTTTAAAACTTTGGCCATTATATCTTAGAATATTTTGTCTACCCCATCACTTCTAAATATATGCTATAACACTTGATTTTGTTCCACAGGTTACTGAGGCTGATTTGTTTGTTTGTTTGTTTGTTTTAAAGATTTTATTTATTTACTTGACAGAGAGAGACACAGTGAGAGAGGGGACACAAGCAGGGGGAGTGGGAGAGGGAGAAGCAGGCTTCCCGCGGAGCAGGGAGCCCGATGCGGGGCTCGATCCCAGGACCCTGGGATCATGACCTGAGCCGAAGGCAGACGCCTAACGACTGAGCCACCCAGGCGTCCCTGATTTGTTTGTTTGTTTGTTTGTTTGTTTGTTTTAGTATTCTGTCTGTCCTTCTGTTTGAAAAGTTTCAATTTTGATGTTTCAAGTTCCTGGGCTTTTCTTCTATAGTCTCTAAGCTACTTTTAATTCCATATAGTGGGAATTTTTCATTTTAAATCTATTATTTCTAGAATTTATGTTTGGTTCTTTGTATCATCCATTTATCTTTTTATGAGGTACATGTTTTCCTTTAAACATTTAAGCATGATTATAACAGCTGTGTTTTAAACGGTCTGTGTTTAGACTTGTCTGTTAATTCCATCATTTCTGATATTTTTGCATCTGTTTTTATTGACTAACTTTTCTCCTCATTATGAGTTACATGTTCTTGCTTTTCACGTGTCTAGTGATGTTTGGTTAGATATTGGACCTTCTGAATTTGACGCTTTTGAGTGGTAGATATTGTTGCCCATCTTTAAGAGTGTTAGACTTTGTTGTGATGGGCAGTTAAATGACTTGTTGACCAGTTTGATCCTTTTAAGGCCCAATTTCACCATCCTTTCCCACTCACTTCTTAGAACCCAAAGAACACAGATACTCAGCTGGCCTGGTGCCTTGCCAACTTTTAGAGGAAAGATTATTAATCTCTTGGTTAATGAAAAACAGGGGTGTTGGAAACTCCCAAACTTAGCTAGAAAATCTTTTAGGATTTCCCTTCCTCAGTTTCAAGGAGAACAAATGTCAGTTACCCTCCTCCATGGGGAAGGGAGGGTGAGTGTTGCCTCTTTCTCTGACTATTCACCCAGAGGCCACACTTGCCTGCCAGTTCTGCCTTTATATCAACTGGGGGACTGGAGTTTGAGGTGGGGAAGACAGAAATAAGCACCTCTCAGTAAACCTAGGACATTTGGGGCCATTACTTTCTCCATTTGTTATGATTCCAGGACAATGGGGCAAATTCTGTTTTACAATGACAACAATAATAGCCAGAAACTCTGCTACTGGTAGCTAGCAATTCCAGGATACTCACTTTGTGCCGTACATGGTGCTGAGGGCTTTAGGGGCATTAGCTTCTCGAATCCTGAGAACAAGCCTCTGAAAGTGTCCCCATGATCTCATCTTTATAGACGAGAATAGGAAGGTCCCTCAGCTATTAAACGGCGGGGCCCAAATTCAGATCTAGAGTCTGCATTTTCTAACCCTAGAGCTATTTCCCCCCAGGCTGTGCATTTGGCTTTCAGTGTCAGAGATGCTACTGCAAGTTTCCATCTTTGGTTGTATCTTCGTACGTATCAACGAGAGAAATCGCTGGGACACAACGGTGCTGTTAGAAGCCCTTTCAACCAACAGCCTCATTCTCCCTTTGGAGTCTTTTTAGCTTGAGGATTCTGTGATTTAGGCATAAATAATAAATATGGTTTAGTAGAGGGTCATAAAACACTCATTGACTTACTGCCAACTTTACTCTAGGTCCTCGTTTCTTTGATTTTCTTAGGGAATAACTACCTCTTTGGGAATGAATTTCCCCATGTGGATTTGAATTAATTCCCTCAGGCCACCCAATTGTAATCTGGAAGAGTTCATTTAGCAAATGGCACCCAGCTTTTCTCACCCTGGTTTGCCAAAGACAGTGTGAGGCTTTGTTTGAACACAGGCAATGGTTCTGGACAGCAGATGTTTGCAAATACCATTTGTTTAATTGCTTGGGCACTTGATAATATATTTTTCTCCTAAGCTGTGGGAAACACATCCTTTATCAGCTTTAAAACAGAGTGCAACTTTGGAGGGCCATTCTGTCTGTCTTTTTTCCTTGTGCATTGGTCCAGACAGATTGAGTGAACAAAAAGAAGAGAAAGGGGAAGCTGTTGGCAGTTACCCTCAACTTTGCCTCTTATTGCCAGCAGCAGCGATATAGAAATGAGTATCCTTTCCCATCCCATCCCCACCCCCTGAAATAAACCCAGCCACCAGACAAGACACTCACAACTCACAAGCTGAAAAGACAGTCAAGAAGAAGGCTCACATGGCAGCAGCCCTCCCTAGCAGCACATCTTGTTGCATCTGTAGTTAGTCAGTGTCTGGGTTCTGGCACTTTCCCAGGGACCTGGCATCGCCTTATGGCTGCCATCAGCTCCAATGGGACGCTTACGCGGGTGCAGTAAGAGTGCAGGGCATGGCCTTTCCTTCTGTGCGCGGTGACTTCAGGCTCTTCTGTGGAAGCTTTGACACTTGCACCTTTGAGGATATGGGTGTGGGGCCAGTTGGTGTAGGTTTCAGATGGAGTGCTGGGCTTAGACGAGGCCCACAATAGGAAAAGAGGCTCTCGGGGGCGCCTGGGTGGCTCAGTCGTTAAGCGTCTGCCTTCGGCTCAGGTCATGATCCCAGGGTCCTGGGATCGAGCCCCGCATCGGGTTCCCTGCTCCGCGGGAAGCCTGCTTTTCCCTCTCCCACTCCCGCTGCTTGTGTTCCCTCTCTCGCTGTGTCTCTCTCTGTCAAATAAATAAAAAATCTTAAAAAATAAAATAAAATAAAATAAAAAGGAAAAGAGGCTCTCCAGGGCCTTCTCCCATGATGTCTTGTAGCCACAGACTCTTCCTGCCTAGAATCAGCGTGCCAAGCCTTAGCCCCATTCTCTTCCACCCTTAAAGAGTTCCCAGAGATGCCTCCCAAACCATATACAGCCAGAACTCACTTGGAGGGTTTGATTCAGTCTGTCTTGATCTGGACTTGAGAATCTGCATCCATGTATCAATCCAGTGATTCAGATCGTACAGCTAGGGTTGAGAATCCCTACCTTAGTGCTTTCTAAGCTGGGGCACTAAATGCATCATTTGTATGTAACAGTTGCAAGGAAATTCTGTAGAGCCAAGATTCTTAATCCCAGCTCTGGCACTGGTTAGCTGTGTGATCTTGCACAGTTAACCTTTCTGTGCCTTATTTTCATAATCTCTGACATGGGAATGATAATTTTACTTACACACGTGGTGGTTGGAGGATCAGATAAATTAGCACATGCGAAACCCTTAGAATACAGTCCCTCAATAAGTTGTTGTACGTGTAAACTTATTTGGAAGGAAAAAAAATGGCCATATATTTGCTTTGAGGCTTGTTCTGTTTGAGTCTGGTTGGAAATTGCTTTGTTTTACAGCTGCCTGACCGTTACCGTATCTGAGCATAGAGCGAGCTACCGAGCCGTAGAGCTGCTTTGTGGTGCCAGACTTTCCCTTTAATTCTTGCTGTAATGTTTGTCTCTCTTAAGAACTTTTTCAGAGAATCCGGTTTTAATAAAGAGTTAATTATATATTTTAAATCTCTGAGGGGATTTACTTTTGGCTTCTTCGGGACTCAGCCTGTTAGCCAGATAAGGCACTAATCCCCTGTGAAAAATATACATATTCTGGGCACATATTCAGCGTTTTTTTATTTGTGAAGATTTTTATTTATTTATTTATTTGAGAGACAGAGAGAGAGAGAGAGAGAGCATGAGTGGGGGGAGGGGCAGAGGGAGAGGGAGAAGCAGACTCCCCACTGAGCATAGAGCCCCACATGGGACTTGACCCCAGGCCCCTGAAATCATGACCTGAGCAAAGTCAGATGCTTAACTGACTGAGCCACCCAGATGCCCCACATACTCAGTATTTTTAAGTTCAGTTAACTTCAACAAATATTTGATATGTTTATACTGGGCGTGAGGCACTTTTGGGAAAGGGAGGAAATAAGAGAAAGGAATCTGACATTTATTAAGCAGCTGCTTTATGCTAAATACTGTACTAAGAACTTTATAATCACCTTATCTAATATCTGTGGTTGCTACAGTTAGCTGTATTTTATAGATAAGGAAACAGAGACTTCATAGAATTCATTGACCTAGTATTTGAGAAAATCCAAGGCTGTATCATTACTACTTTGCCATACCACCTGAGAAGGTTCAAAGGTGAGGGTGGAACAGGATCACACCTTATTTATAAGGCATGTTATTGTTTATAATCCCGTGCACACCTACATCGTGCACAAGGACTTAGATCCCAGAGTGGCTCGCTGTCGTGTATTCCATGTTACTTTCACAGAGCTGATAATCACCTGCGTTTGGGGGTTACTTGATGCTAAGGGAGTGCTTTTGTCTTACCTCGCAGGATTGTTGGAACAACGCCATGAGGGAATTAATAACAATCATAATGATGGACAATATTTAGTAAGAACTTACCATCCAGGTCAGCCTGCCTCTGAGGCCCAAGGTCTTAATCACCGTTACACTGTCTCATTATCTGCATTTTATGAATGAGGATACCAAGGTTCAAAGGAGCTATGTGACAGCTGGACTGAGAATCAAGCCCCTCTCTTCTGATGACATGTTTCTGATCAATCTAGTAAAGAGGACTAAACAGGTATACAAACAACTATACTACAAGGCAGAATACGAAAGGAAATAGGAAATGGCAGGTGTGCAGTCTGGTGGGGTAAGGAGAGGTTTATGAAGGAAGTGAATGGAGTCTAATAAGGCGAGTAAGATTTCTAGAAACAGAAATAACCAGGAAGGATATTTGAGATGAATCCAAGAAAATGAGTAGAAGTAAAAAACATGGAATATCCAGAAAACAACAGATACACTGTTGTAAATTCACATAGGATGAGGTACACATAAAGGGTGCTGGAAGACTGGGTTAGAAAGCTATGCGTGTTTGAATGCAGGAAGGGTTTGCTCTTACATTGTTGGAGAATGGGGAGCCATTGAATGTTCTTGAGCGTGGAATGTGTCATGATCAAAGCCACGATAGGAAGATCATTGTGGTGGAGAACACTGAGACCAGGAAGAGGCCATTATAGTAGTTGTTAGTATAGAAGGAGGATCTGACCCAGTATCAGAAGTGTGGGAAGGGAGAATGCAGGAAAACATTGCCATGGAGAGTTGGCAGAACCTCCTGACTGTCCAGATGCTGGGGCCACAGAGAGGGAGGCAGCAAATACAGTTCTATGTTGGCATCTAGGTCCCTAAAAGAATTGTGTTGCCATACATGAAAACAGGGAATTAAGAAAGAAGAGCTAATTTAGAACTGGGGGGGGGGGGTTGTAATTATCTCAGTTGGAAATAGGGCACTTTGAAGTGCAGGCAGGTTATTAAAGTTGAAATACGTCAACCTGAGTGGAAAGTGATGCAACCAAATACTTTGGTTGAAGGAGGCATTCGAACGAAGGTGATCGTGGGTTAGGTCCTGGAGGCAGCAGGCGCAAAAAGAGAGGCAAGGCCTAACCTTTGGAAATTCCTACACTAAGAAGGCAGACGGGTGCTGAGGAGCTCTCAGAGGAGGTAAGGAAGTAAGCAGAAAGGCAGAGGGAGAACCAAGTACAGAGACAAGGAAACCAAAGATGGGAGTGTCTAGAAAAAAGAAATGACTAACAGTAGGGAAATGGGACAGTCAAGGAAGCTGAAATCAGAGACAAGGTCCTAAGAGCAGGTTTGATTCCAAAGTGGTGGTGAGTAGGGAGGGGTGGGTGGTAGAGGAGCCTAGACGACAGGGTTAAGAAGTGAGTGTACTAGATCAGGCAGAAGGAATGGGCCGCTAACTCTCCCAAGAAATTTGTCAACGAAAGTCAAGAGACAAGATCAATTCACTCCTGTTTTGGAATGTCACTTGGCATAATGCACGCAAGTCAAGGAGGGGCGGTGCGTAATAACTTTTTGTATATGCATTTTTAGGGGATTTGGAGAAAATTTTTTAAAAGTGTTGGGAACCAACATGAGAAAGACTTCTATAAGGCAGTTATTCTAAAGAGGCTGGATAAAAAAATATAATATCACAGGATGGAAACTTGCAACTTAAGAAGAGATCACAACTTTGGCTTTTATACAACATTCCACTAATAATTAGAAAACTACAGCCTCTGGGAGAAAAAAAAATTCAAATCATTTCCAACCCAGACACCGAGTTTCTGAAAACAGCTAGTAATGCGCCTGGCTACACATGGTCCTTATCTTGTAGATAAACAAGACAGCTTCCTCAGAGAGACACAGTATTCAGTGTTCTCTTAGTAAATGCTTCATTTCAAAGCATTCATCTCCCAACAGATTACAACAAAAGGACAACATTCTTTTGTTTTCCCTTTATTATTTTTTGCAAGTTATTTTTTGCATGTTACAGTGATGGTCAGATTAAAATGGGCCCTTTTAAAAACACTCAGTGAATATTGGAGTATTTGAAGAGGATACACAGACCTCCATTTCATAAGCTGTATAGATGTAATAACTCTCTCATGTGCTCTGGAATAAAACCAGGTTACACAAGGAAGAGACTATGATTCCTGATAGTCCATACTTATCTCTGACCTCGAAAGACAGACAGACAGACAGACACACACACACAAGCTAAAATAGTACAGTTAATGAATCATTCCTATTTTTCTAATTGAGGTACCAAGACCTATTCTTCTTGGGGGAAATGGAAGTCTTGTTTTAAAAATAATTTTGGCACATGGCTGCCTTTAGATGGGTTTGTCTCTCTTTTTGTACATAACTAAGAAGCAGGAAACCAATAAAATGCTCATTGCTTACTTACTCTCTATTTCAGGCCCTTACAACTTGAGAGACCCCATTTGCCCTATTCTTAAATGTTCCTTCTATTGGGCGCCTGGGTGGCTCAGTTGGTTAAGCGACTGCCTTCGGCTCAGGTCATGATCCTGGAGTCCCTGGATCGAGTCCCTGGATCGAGTCCCGCATCGGGCTCCCTGCTCGGCAGGGTGCCTGCTTCTGCCTCTGACCCTCCCCCCTCTCATGTGTTCTCTCTCTCTCTCATTCTCTCTGTCTCAAATAAATAAATAAAATCTTAAAAAAAAAAAAAATCTTATAAAAAAAATGTTCCTTCTATTTAGAAAATTTTAGAATTGAAACAGTCACTTCATTAATTTTAATGTAATTTTTAATAAAACTGCATTATAGAAGACCTCCCAAAAGAAAGAAAAACATTAACTGTATTCTAAGACTGTGATCTTTATTTTGATGTATGCCCATCAGTCTTTTTTGCTATGTATATTTGTTACATAATTTTATTACAATGCAATTTTGCATTTTCTTCATGTAATTTTATGTCTGAAGCAACTATTTGGTGTCCTTGCTTCATCCCAGGTACTAACACAAAGATTCTCTTCCTTATCAAGTAAAGCTACCAGGAGACTGGTATTTACCAGTTCTTCTCTCTTGAGGGAAACATACTAGTTGGTTAGATCTTAGTCCAGCTGTATGCTGGTTGCATTTCTTTTAGTTCCTTAAAAACAGACGACATCATTGTCCAGAAGACCTACTTGCCTCTCCTTCGATAATGTGATAGTTCTTTCACCTTTGGGAAATCTGAAAAAAAAAAAAAGTATGTTCTCACCTTCCTATATCATCAATTGCCTGCTTACTGCGCTCATTATCCTGCACTTCCTAAAAACTGCTTTGCAACTAAAGTTATCACTCACTTCAGTATTAATCTAGAATCATGCCAGGGATACATGGTTTCCAGTGAGGATGACAAATCAGGTGTCCATTTCCATTTCACATCAATTGGCAGTGGTTGGATAGGAACGTGCAGTACATTTCATCTTAGTAGGGAAGTGCCATGATTATTTAGCAATGTCTGCCTCAGAGGGTGGGGAAGAGGTTATAGCACCCAGGCCTAATGTTTGCCTAAATCAGAGAAAGATTTATCTAAAATCTACTCTATGCCATATACTCTGCCTCCACCATGTGATATATTCCTTGTAGCACCGCTAGGAAACAGATACCATTTTCCCATGTGGGCAATGGGAAGACAGGAGTGCAAAAGTGAGGTGTTCACCTGAAACCAGAAATCAGGGAAATAAAATTACCTCAGAGGGTGAGGCTGTGAAATCAACACAAAGTGAAATGCGGGGAAGGAACTTAAAACTTTCTGCTAAAGAAACTTGTCAGATTGGCTCCCAGGAGAGCAGTATGGTTGTTTGCCAATAACCATATCTAATGGTGAAACGTATTTTAAAGAAAGATTGCCAATCAGAAGAGGATTTGATTAATAATGGAAGCTTAACTCAGTGGGTGCCATTGAGTCAAATATAGGCTGTACATTCCCAAGTAGGACCATTCAGTTAGTTATATTCAGCAAACATTTATTGAATGTCTCCTGTGGGCCGTGCATCATACCGGTTGCTGGACACGCAAAGATAACTAAGATACAGTACTTGCCCTCAAGAAGCTCACAGTTGATTGGAGGTAATGGACACAAAAACAGGTAATTAAAACAAGTGCACAAGGTTAGAGATTTGCTTGTGTATTTGAAAGTCTGGAGGAAAAGCATGCACCCCATCTGGGAGGAAATGGCGAGGTTTCCTAGAGGAGGGGATATTTGAGATGAGTCTTAAGACAGCTTCTCAAACTACCCATAGTCAAGGGCTCATTTTTTTCCCTCTTTTTAATTTCCAATTTGCTAGGTAGATACAATAAAAATGGATGACTAGACCAGTAAAATTAAAAAGTACAAGCCCAATTTTGTTATTAGAGTACACTGATATATAATTACTCTAGCATATTACTATAAAAGTTTCTAAATGTTTACTTTTAACTTCCAGCCTTACCTCATTTCACTGGCTAAAAAACGCAACAAAACAGTTCAGAGCCTGGCACAGATCCCTAGACCACACTTTGAGTGGCCTCATATCGAAGGATAAGTAGGCATCAGCCACCAGCTGGGGAGGGAAGCGGGCGGTGGGGAGCATAGCCTAAGCAGGGACAGGGCTACAAGGCTTCCAGAGTTCAGGGTGGGGTAGGGGGTGACATGGAAGCACTGGGTAAATTCTCTGGGCCACTCAAGGGACTCAAGTGACTCTTCCTTACCCCTGTCCCGTGCGGGCTCTGCTTGCAAACCCCCTCCAGCCATGCTCCTTTGGTCTCTTTCTTTCTCTCCTTCAAGCTGTGCATTCTTCTCATCTCCTTCCAAACCTGGAACATCGACTTTTCTGGGACCAGGAGACAAAAAGAAAGAGGGGGTAGGCGTGATCAGGGGAATTGCTCCATTTTCCTTCTTCTTGGTCTGGTCTGAGAACACTTCAGATTCTTACTCTTAACATTCCCAAGCTTACAAAGCACATAGGATTTTATGTAGAAATGGAACTGATGAATTTGAATCTGTTAAATTCAAATTCAAGAGTTAAAGGAGTCAAGGGTCAGTCTCACATTTTAATTTTCTGAACCTAAGACCTGGAAAGGGAATGGAATGTTTTTAAAAGGTAAATGAACTTAAAAAAAAAAAAGGGGTAACTTTGTAACGTCTAGTTTTTTTCATTGCCCCAGCATCAATCATGCTCATTATGAAATTTTGTCATAGCCTCAATTAGAGTAATTTCTAACTCAGAACTTTAGAATTGGCTTCAGTGAAGCTTCTGCGTGTGGTTTGGATGAACTGACTTTCCTAGTTTCAGAAGGCTGTTTATTTGAATGATACACTGAATATGACTGGCATTAAACTCGGTTATAAACAAAGCAAATGATGCTTGTGTTGAACTATCCAGGGACTCAAAGCAACAAACGGATGGGCCAAAGAAATCATGAGGGAAAATCTACAGATTCAACTCTGTTTTTTTTTTTCATTTTAAATTTTTTTTATTATGTTCAGTTAGCCACTGTATAGTACATCATTAGTTTTTGATGTCGTGTTCAACGACTCATTAGTTGCATATAACACCCAGTGCTCATCACATCACGTGCCCTCCTCAATACCCATCACCCTGTTACTCTGTTTTTAAAATGAAAACTTTCTATTATATTAAAAACATCAAAGCCAAAATGAAACAGAAAACCAACAGGAAAAAATATTTATAACTACATTGACAAAGGACTAATATCTATGTTAAATAAACAAACAAACAATATCTATGTTATATAAATCACTTATATACATTAATGAGAAAAACACAAGAATACAATAGATAAATGAGTAGAGGGTATGAGAACCCAGAACTGACATTAGATAAAAGTGGAAATTGGAAAAAAAAAAAAAAAGGAAATTATAAGGTAAAAATGTTTTGTTTATTTGTTTTAAGATTTTATTTATCTATCTATCTATCTATTTATTTATTTATTTATTTGGCAGAGAGAGAGAGAGCAGAAGTAGGCAGAGTGGCAGGCAGAGGGAGAAGCAGACTCCCCGCTGAGCAGGGAGCCCGATGCGGGGCTCGATCCCAGGACCCTGGGATCATGATCTGAGCTGAAGGCAGACGCTTAACGGACTGAGCCACCCAGGTTCCCCTTTTAAAAATGTTTTTAAATGTTAATAAAATTAAATTAGAAAAAAATTCTAATCCCTAATGATGATTCTGACCAACACACTGTTGCACTACTCTGAGCAGCGTAAACATTTGAGGGAGTTGAAAGCCATTGGGCAGATCTAGACCCTGTAATTCATGCCTGTGTGACCATCTATGGCAAATAAATAGCTTATCTATAGGAAACCGTTTTTCAAAAGGAAAAATATACACTGTATGTACATGATACCATTGTAGCATTGATTAAAAAACCAACACGTCCAATAACAAGAGAATGAGCTATTAAATTATGGCATATTGACAGGATGAAATAGAAGTACAACCCCCTAAAAATAATTGTGAAGATCATAATTCACCAGCTTACTACTCTCATCAGAGAAAAAAATTTGTGGCTTAAAATATCACAGAATAAGTCAATATAAATTTTTATTGTGCTATGATTAAATGATATTAAATGGGTATGCCTAAGAATAATAACTGGAAGAGAAAATAGAAGGCTGAAATAAGTAGCTGTTTCACTGAAGTGCAATGCTGTTTAAACTCCCTTCCTTTCTTCCTCCCCCCCACCCCCACCTGCTTTCTTTCATGTGTTAAATAATATGTTGGTGTGACTTCTCAAAAGCAGGCTTCCATTTGTCCTGATTTCTACACTTAAATTTCTTTTATAACTGGGTATGTTTTTACAGGTCAAGCTAAATTGTTTTTAGGAACAAGCCTAATTATAAATTGATAAATTAAAAAATAAATAAAATGGTGAATAAGAGAAGAAAACTTTGCCTTATGAATTGGCTCTCCACTCCCCACCCCTCATGCGTGGGAACATCCTCTGAGTGCACTGCACTAAAGTAAAGATTTCCTACTGACCTCAGAAAACCTAAAGCCTTATAGAAAGGAGGATAGACAGTTAAACAGATATGTTACAGATAAAATGTGGCTAAAGGCATGAATGTGTTCTTACCACTGTGTTTATTCATGAATGTTTCAATAAACTAGTCCTATGAACACAATTGTGTGAAACCATGTAAAGTAGAGCCATGAACTTACTTGCGAGATGGAGAAGTTGTAAAGAAGAGAGGACATTTAAGTAAGTTTTGTTTACTTAAAAAAATAATAAATTTTTATTCTAACAACATAGTGCATGTATATAGTTTAATATGTCTAATAGTTTGGGGCGGCTGGGTGGTGCAATCCCTTGAGCTTCTGACTCTTGGCTTCAGCTCAGGTAGTGATTTTAGAGTTGTCAGATCGAGGCCCCCGTCGGGTTCTGCGCTCAGCACGGATTCTGCTTAAGACTCTCTCTCCCTCTGCCCCTCCCCACCGTGCTTTCTCTCTCTCTAAATAAATAAATGAATGATAAATCTTAAAAAAAATATATGTCCAGTAGGGTGCCCGGGTGGCTCAGTCGTTAAGCATCTGCCTTCAGCTCAGGTCATGATCCCAGGGTCCTGGGATCGAGCCCGCGTCGGACTCCCTGCTCTGCGGGGAGCCTGCTTCTTCCTCTGCCTCCCTCCCTCTCTCTCTGTCTCTCATGAGTAAATAAATATTATGTTTAAGAAATATATGTCTAGTAGTTTTACACAGGTTTTCATGAAATCAGACAAGCCCTGAGTCCCACTCGTAAGAGACAATGATTGCTAGCACTCTTCAGTTTTAGTTCTGCTACCAATATATTTCTAAATAATATGTTTATGATGATATTTCTTAATTTTTTCCAGGTTAGTGTTGTGTGTTGACTTACATCTATGGAAACATGGATTTGGCTTTCTTATCACATGACCTCCACTGCCCGCCTCCCATCTCACTGCTTGGATGCTGGTTTTGTTGCTGTCTGTCATCGTAGAGACTTTGTTCAGAGGTCTCTGGACCGTGGCAGATGGTTCCTGGATAAAGTTGCCTAGAACAATCTGTATGGAAGGGCTAGACTGGTGGCTTCCCTTTGGGGGAATCAGGCAGGTATCTTGTCATTTTCTGGGCAGCTCACAAATGTCAGTATTTTTATGGTGTCTCTTTTGGGTTGGCCAATTTCCCTAAAGAGGAGTCCTACAGTCTCTTGCTTGGGATGCATAAATCTGGTTGCCAGCTCTCTCAAAGCCAAGTTGGGCAAGCAGCTGGGAGTCTCCCCTTCTTGTTTGGGAGTCTCCCCTTCTAGCTTGGGAATCTCATCTTCTAGTGTGTAGATTTCCCCTTAACCCTTGGCGCCCCTGACATAAGCTGTGCTTGGTCTTTCTAAGCCCAGAGTTCCTCAGGCTTAGCCCCTCTAAGATTAAACCACAGGGCTTCTGGGTGGAGAGGGTATTTACCTGGCTGTGTGGGGAAGGTAAGTAGATCCAGGGTTCAGCAACTTCTTATACATTCAATGAATACTGTTTTCAGCCTCTCCCACCCTGCCTTCCATGGCATCCAATCCCCTGTTTCTTGAGTCCTCTGGGTTCTGCAATGAGATCCACTTTGTTGCTTGGCTCCCCCACCCTGCAGGCCCTCAGCCATTTCTGGTCTGCTAGGTTGGGCACCATACATCTGCTTTCCACATTCCAAAGTTTTGTTGAAATACTTTACCACGTGTCAGCTTCTCTACTCTTTGTCCTTGTGGGTTTATGCATCTTTATAAAAAAATCCTTTTTTAAAAAAGATTTATTTATTTTAATGGGGGTGAAGGGAAGGGAAGAAGGAGAGGGAGAATCTCAAACAGACTCCCCACTGAGCATGGAGCCCAATGCGGGGCTCGATCTCACGACCCCGAGATCATGATCTGAGCTGAAATCAAGAGTCAGACACTTAGCTGACTGAGTCACCCAGGTGCCCCATATTTACAAATCCTTTTTATAGCCTTTTAGTAAGTTTTTATGAGGGAGCAGAGAGATTACATCTTCATTTGGTCCCTTTTAACTTGGAGCCATAAGTTACACTTTGAAGGACGATTTAAGGGTGAAGACATGGGGGCATGAAAAAGGCATTTTTAGGTAAAGGAAAGCAAGGCCACAAACATGCGTTCTGAAAGGGTATGGTATCATGTTTGGGAAATGGGGGTCACAGTTGGCTAGAGTGTAGGGTGTACTGGATGGGGGGTGGGGTGGGCTGAGGCAGGTAGACAAGGCCCCTGTGGTAGACTGGTTGCAAAAATGGCCCAAATTATTTTTCTCCCTCAATGCACAGTCCTTACAATGTGACTTTGCAGCTTCTTCCATTAGGGGGGAGAGTCTAGGCCCCAACCCCAGAATCCGGGTCGGCCTTGTGGTGACTTTGGTCAATAGAATGTGGCAGCAGTGATGATGTACAGTTCACCCTAGGCCACAAGGGGCTTTGCATCTTCCACTCACCATCTTGGAATGTGCCTAGGTGCCGTGAGAACAAAATCCGTTAGCCTGTGGGAGGATGAGAGTCATGTGACCCACCTCACTTCACCCCAGCCAGTCCCCAAAGCAGCCACTCAACTGACTTCTAGCTGACCGCACGGACAAGGGAGCCCAGCTGAGACCAGAAAAAGCACCCAACAGAGACATGTCTAAGGGTCCAACAACTTAGTTGTTCAGAATTCTGAGCTAAATATGGTTGTTCTCAGTGATGATGTTTTGGGGTGGTTTGTGACTCAACTAGAGCTAATTGATGATACGCCCAAGTAGAAATTTGAAGAGGCATCGTGAGGCCAAGGAGAAACTACTGGTTAGAATTACAGGATCAGATTCTAGTTCTTCCTTTGCTACTAACTAGTTCTGTGTCCTTGGGCCAGTCACTTAACCTTAGCCCCGCCATCTAATTAAAGACACTGGAAGGTAGACCACATAAGTGGTTGTCAAGCTTCTTTGCAAAGTAAGCCACCCAAGAGCTTGTTAAAAAGAGCCATTCTGTCCCCAGTCTTATAAGATGGAAAACAACTATAATTTTATTTAGTTCCCTGGTGACTCAGATAAAGCCAGGCCCGCCGGTGTCTCACACACCACTGTACCGTGAGATCGTCAGGGTGTCTTCCAGGCTGAAAATGGTGGTGAGCTGCCCTCCCTTCAGTGGGTTTTGCTGTGGCTTTAGATGCTCGTCCATCAGGGTGCCTAGGTTCCTTCCTCCCACGGGGAGGCGTCTCTCTTTGACCGCCCACCCTCCAGCCCACTCCACTCCCATAGGCTCAGACGGCTGCCTACAGCTCCCCATCTCCCCCCTCAGCAGCTGTCAGTTCAGAGCTCTTCAAGAACTCTTCATTCTTCAGGAATGAATGAATGAATGAATGAATGAATGAGCTGTCTTTATCCCTCAGCCTTAAAGGGGAGCCCCTTCAGCATTCTCAGGTCCTTTGGATTCTCTGATAGACAACGGCAGGTTTCCAGCATTCTTTGACTGGTTTCCAGTGTCTGGTGACTGGTGGCCCAGGCCGTGTCACACCCTGGTCCATCAGCTGTTGTCTTAGGTTCCGTGAATCCATGTTTTAAAAAGACCTCAGTCTCCTGCCCCTTGACATAACTCATTTCCCATCTGGAATGTTCTTCCCACAGGCCCACGTCTCCCAAACTAGGGTGTCTCCTGGGTAACCGTTTTACCATGGATACCAGTGGTTCTAGCTCTCAAATCGAATAACAAGCCTTGGTCTAAGCCTTCCTGTCATTTATTCTCAAATCACATTTCGCATGTGTGGTCGGGGGAGGGGGAAGGAGAAGGAAGACTTTCCATAAACTGCATCCATATTGTATGCTCCCCCCTCCTATCCCAGAAAAAAATAAATAAATAAATGATCTCAGGACATCAGACAAAAGCTGTAAGGCAGATGGCAAAACCAAACCCAGCCTTAGGACAGTGGGTGGGGTTTGCAAGAGGCAGGCCTCCTAGCAGCTTGGGGAGAAGAGACACCCTTTGTCATCCTGGGTGACCCTACAGTCTGACGGCATCTGGTCCTAAATGCTCCCCTTCTTTCTGGATTCCCTTCTGCACCAGGAGCCAGCTCCTCCAGGGGACAGTGATTAGCAAAGCTGAACAATTTGCAGATCGGTTCTACATCTTATTTAGGATTTAAAAACTAGTGGGGGTCAATACTGTTAATTTAACACTTTTTGTTGTAAAGCTAGGGTGATTTATCTGATAACACACATGTGGCATAATGCACTCGGAGGCTCGTAGCAACTCACCGTGTACTCAGCCAGCAGGGCTAAAATATATAACTTGTTAACTTCATTTCTTTGAAATACAATATTCTAGCAATAATCTTGGCTTTTTTTCATACTTGAAAATAAACAACTCCGTTTCTTCATTGTTTGGCCATGAGCTAAGGTTCTGTCTCACTCATGGATCTTTGGATAGATCTTCGCTAGCAATTTGAAGATGAGCCAGCCTTGTTTCAGATCAGATGGCCCCTTTCATGGTCTCTTACATTCGTCTTGGGATGGCCTCCAGATTCCGTGTCACTCATCCTATCACAAGCTCGGTGGCGGTAGGGCCCGCAGGGTCTCAGGGTCCACATGCGGCCCCATGGCATGAGCACTTCCCCGTGTTGGGAGAATTGAGTTCTACATGGGGCTGGACAGTGACTGGGCTGAGTGACCCAAGACCATTCTTTTCACCTCCCTGCCTCTCTCGTTCCTTATTCTATATAAGGGCGCAGCATAAATGGTCCCTAGAGCTCTTTCAACACTGACATCGTGAACACATTTGTGATTACTATTTCAGTCCTTCAGTAGCTGGCGAGGAGAGTAGACTCTGAGTAATCACCCAGAGTTCCTGACTGACTGATGGAATTGGGGCTGGTATCGGGTTCCCTCACCCTCTGATCAGTACTGGGTACCATTTCTTAACTGCAGAGGCAAACACTGAGACCTTTTGTTTCTGATTCAAAAGAATCTCAACACTTAAGAACATTCATCGTTCATACTCCAAATACCAGCATGAGCTTGGGAGTTCATTTTTCTCATCTGATCCTCACTCTACAAGGACATCAGAGCAATGGTTAGCATTTTTGTTTGACAGAAAAGGAAAATCGGGTCTTGCCGCTCTGAGTCACTTGTCCAGAGTCACGTGGCTGGTGATGGTGAAATTGGCTTTGAATTCGGGCTTCGCACTTTTCACTGGAGCCCTGTGAAAAACCCTGCAAAATGAAGGGATCCCAGCCATACACCTTTCTCAGACAAACACAGGGGTCTCTCTGTGCCAGGCTGGGTGCTGGGAACACAGGGTGACCCAGGCATGAGGAGCTTGGGGGCAAGGACGGGAGTAGGATGGATCTGTGCCATGTGAATCAGCTACCTCAAGTTAGGAGTTCGGGCTTTAGGACCATAAATGCATTCTTCACTGGATTTTCTCCTCCATCTTAGTCTCTCCTTTATCCAATACCAAAAGAAAATTAGCTCAGAATGGCACACCTCTGAGTGTGTTCCCCAAGGCAGCACAGTCCAGAGGAAATAAAACACGAGCCACATGTATGATTTAAAGTTTTCCAGCCGCATATTTAAAAAGTACAAAGAGGCAGGTAAAATCAATGATATGTTTTATTGAAGCCCATATAGCCAAAATGTTATCCTTTCAGCATGCAGTCAACACAAAACTTATTGAGACATTTTACATTCTTTTCTGTGAAATAGGGGGCATCTTTTAGCTTTTCCCAGCACGCCTCATTTCGGAGCAGTCACTTTTCCAGTCCTCAGTCGGTGCCTTTGGCTGGGGGCCGCCGTGTTGGATGGTGTGCCCCCCTGGGTCTGCCTCAGGGAACAGACTCCTAAGGCAGCATAGCGGGGCTCTCACCACCTGTCCCCCGCTGTTGGGCGCCCCACTGCAAGGAGTCCTGGACTGCTGCTCTGGTGATGCTCTGGGGGAGAAGCTGCACCATCCCTCCTGTTGCTGGTTGATCAGCCACAGGGAGTCCTTGGCCTCCCTCAGGTTCCAGCCCCCAGCAGGCTCCTTTCCTTACGGTGAAACGTGACCATTGCTTGGGCCTGGCCGGCAGGCGCCCCTCACAGCAAACCCCCTTTGCAGCCCTCATGAATTGCTCTTTCTTTTCCCCGGCACGCAGAAACCATTTCCCTGCCTCCTCTTACCCCCGTGGCAGCACCACATCCCCCAGTGGAGGGAGCTACACAAGGCTCCCTTTGTCTCTCGGCTTGGAGCTTGACAATGTACCTGCTTTCCATAAAAGCCTTACCCTGAAAAGCCACGGTTTTGTCTCTTTTCTTCCTTTCCCATTTTTACAGAACCAAACAATCAAACCTTCACTTTCGCCATTTAACCTTGCAAAATATGAGCAGGTTTCGACTTCGGAGGTGGGTCCGAGAGCTCCCCGGCTCCCTGCCCAGGGTTTGGCTTTCTGAGAGGAGAGCGAGCTAGGAGCTGGGCATCGGTTCTGAAGGCTCCAGAAATCCCTTTATGATGCCTCGTGGTCATTTGGGGACCCTCTGTTATCCTATATTTCTTACTGAGATCTTTTCCTAACCTCGGGGCGGTGGTGGCCTTTAAAGAAACGGGTTTTGGGCACCTGGGTGGCTCAGTTGGTTAAGCGACTGCCTTCGGCTCAGGTCATGATCCTGGAGTCCCGGGATCGAGTCCCACATCGGGCTCCCTGCTCGGCGGGGAGTCTGCTTCGTCCTCTGACCCTATCCCCTCTCATGTGTTCTCTCTCATTCTCTCTGTCTCAAATAAATAAATAAAATCTTAAAAAAAAAAAATAAAGAAACGGGTTTTGATAAAAACTGTGCCGTTTGGGTAATTCAAAGAAAGTCAGGAAGCCCGTGCTTAAGGGGAGAGACACAAATACCGTCCCTGAGGGTGAGAGGCACCAACGTGTGTGCACAAAAAAGTGGAGCCATCCCCCTCCCCCGCCCCGCCCCACCTCAGGGAGCCTGCTCCCCGGGTTCTTGTAACTTGTTTTCTTATTTTAAATCCAGAAACCGTGCGTTTGCTGCACAGCAGGGCAGCTGGAACCCCCTCAAACGGTTGTCTGACGTTGTCCTAGGTGCACCTTACAAAACAATGACACTGAGCACAAGGCAGCCCTATGGAGAACGTGGAACCGGCTGGGCCACTCGGAGGCCTCTTTCAGCGTCTCTGGACACAGGATACTTTTAACTTAGGCGCCTGGAACTTTTACTTTTGGGAGAGAGCCTTGGTGTTATTGAAAGCAGTTTTCCTCTGGAGGAAATAATGTTTTTTTACTCCTTTCCTTCTCCCCGTCCCCATTTGATTGACTCCAGACTCAACACTCTCTAGGACTTCGCTTCAGAGAAACTGCATTTCCATTCAGTGACCACGGATTGAGCATCTACACCTTGCCAACTGCCACCAGTAAGACTAAGTAGGAGAGAGGCAGAGAGACCCAGGAGAGGGTCTACCCTTACAGCCCTCACCAGCGCTGAAGGGGAAACTTTTATTTCCACTCTGTAATCATCATTGCCCTCGGAATCTGTAGATTGGGGGCTGGCAAATGATGGCCTGATGGGTAAGTCTGGCCATTTATCTGTTTGCTTTTTAATAAGATTGTGGTAATATACACTCAACATAAAATCCACCATCTTATCCCTTCCTTCCTTCCTTCCTTCCTTCCTTCCTTCCTTCCTTCCTTCCTTCCTTCCATCCTTCCATCCTTCCTTCCTTCTTACTTTCTTTTGAGAGAGAGACTCTTAAAAGATTCCACATCCAGTGTGGAGCCCAATGTGGGGCTCGATCTCACAACCTGAGATCACTACCTGAGCCGAAATCAAGAGTTGGACACTTAACCGACTGAGCCACCCAGGCACCCCTAATGATTTTTTTTTTTGAGTAGGCTCCACACCCAGCAGGGGAGCCCAATGCGGGGCTTGAACTCATGACACTGAGATCAAGACATGAGCCAAAATCAAGAGGCAGACGCTAATCTACTGAGCCCTCCAGGCGCCCCCATCTTACCCATTTCTAAGTGTACCGTTCAGCAATGTTAAGTACATTCTCAGTATTGTGCAACCAGTCTCCAGAAATCCTTTTATCTTGTAGAACTGACACTCTATACCCACTGAACAACTCCCCGTTTCCCCTCCCCCTGGTTCCTGGCAACCACCATGCTACTTTCTGTTTCTATGAATTTGACTACTCTACGTCCTTGATATAAGTGGAATCATACAGTATTTGTCTTTTTGTGACTAGCCTACTTCACTTAGCATACTGTGCTCAAAGGTTCATCCATGTTGTAGCATGCTCTGAATATGGGTGTACAGATATTTCTTTAAGACGCTGTGTTCTATTCTTTTGGATATACACCCAGAAGTGGGGTTGCCGGATCATATGTTAATTCTATGTGTAATTTTTTGAGGACCTGCCAGACTGTTTTCCAACTGGCTACACCCTTTTACAACCTCACTAACAGTGCTCAAGGCTTACAATTTCTCCACAATTTTGCCAACAATGTGTTTTCTGTATTTTTGATGGGAGCCATCCTAATGAGAGTGAGGTGGTATGTCATTGTGGTTTTGATTTTCATTTCCCTAATGATTAGTGATATTGAGCTTTCATACGCTTATTGGCCATTTGTATATCTTTTTTTTTTTTTTTTTTTTTGTAGCAGTGTCTATTCAAGTCCCTTACCCATTTTTTAATCAAGTTGTGCCAGTAGCCTGGTTTTGGAAATGAAGCTTTATTGGAACTCGCCCATTCATTTGCATCTTGTCTGTGGCTGTTTTCTGAGCTACGACCACGAAGACCATATGGTCCACAAAGTCTAAAATATTTACTATCTGGTGCTTTACAGATAGTTTGCCAGTTTGCCAACCCCAGCTTTAGAGAATTGACAATTGACTATATAAGTGTCCTTCCTCTTGTTGAAAATGAATAGACGGTATACAAAGCAGCTCACACATAATTCCACAAATGATAACTTTCACAAACATCAATATGTGGGGTCACATAAATGTTAAAGAAGAGGAAAATAAGACTTAGGTTTTTGTTCCTAGCCAACTCTTACTCTCATGTCCCTTGGCAGTGGCTTGAAGCTATTTTTACTCTCCTCAGATACCCTTAACCTTAAAACCTTCACTCACTTTTCAGAAATGACCTTGCCTCCCACTTCACAGGAGGGAGAACAATGTAGCAGAGAGATGAGGTTCTTTAAGCTCATTCCCTACCAAATTTAACAGCTTTCGTCCTTGGTTTCTGTCTCAGAGGGACTACTACCTCTACCTAGGCTCACAGTCCCACCTCATCCTACTTTCTCTGAAAGGTCCATCAGGCATCCTCTCTCCTTACATGTTTCGTTTTTCTATTTTCTAGCTCATTCCCCTATGCTTTCAAACAATGCTTACTTCCCTGAATAAATAAATCTATTATCTATCTATCATCTATCTATCTATCTATCTATCTATCTATCTATCTATCTATCTATCGTCTATCTATCATCTATCCACCTATCTGTCATCTATCTATCATCTGTCAATCATCTCTCCAACTTGTCTTTCCTTCAAGTTACCACTCTCTATGAGAACTTTTGGTTTTGGTAGCAAATGTCAAAGCAACCTGAATTTGAGCAAACAGAAGGGTTGATTGAAGGACCCTGGGATGGCCTAGAGAACTGAAGGGAAAGCCAAAAGAGCTGAGCAACCAGGCTTCAGGAAGGACAGACTCGAGCAGCTCAGGTGCCTGGAGGTCTAGAACTTAGCTACTCCCAAGGTTGTTCCGTAGGACTCCCTATCTCTCCATTGCTTATCTCTGCCTTTTGTCTCACTCAGACTATGTTTCCCCACCAAGCGGGAGACATGGCTCTGGGCATCTCTCAGGAGCGTCTCGTTTCAGCATTGCCACCAGAGAGAAACAATCAACTTTTCTTAGTTCCTGTTTAATAATCCCCAGAGAGGGGCTCCAACCAGCCTTTCTTGAGCCATGTGTCACCCTACAGTGGGTACCATGAGTGCAACATTCTTTGAACCGTGTGGATAGAACAGATCTCCAAGTGAAGGCAGGTATGTTTAACTAAAAGAAAGGAAGGGCACTGGGCAGTGAAAATGGATTTTCACAATACTCTCTATTTTCCTACTTCCTTTTCCTACCAAATTTCTTGAAAGCATTCTCATGCTTTCTGTATCTATTTAATCAACTGGCATTTATTCAGGCTCCTGTCCTTACCCTTCCATCACTGCATATGCCTTGTTAAGGTCACTGATATCTTCATTCTTGTCCTTGACTTCTCTCCGGGACTTTTGACCTGGTGTAACCCTCCTTCCTTCTCAAAACCCTCATGTGTTGTGACTTCAGTGGTGCCATCCTCACTTAGTTCTCCTACTTTCCTTTTGACATTTTCCTGTCTTTGTTGGCCCTTGCCCAGCTGATTATTTCTTCAAAATTTTTATTCTCCAGGACAGTTATTTGCCCTGATTTATATCATACACTTCATTTGGGCATTGTGCTGACCTCCTGAGGCTCTGCTTACCACATATAAACCAGGAACTCCCAAATCTATCTTCTGTTTCTTTCTCCATCCTGACCTCCTGATTGGCATTTACAAGTTCTTCCTCTAGATGTCCCTTTGGCATTTCAGATGTGTACAGAAACAGATTCACCATTTTTTTTTCTCCCTGGCCTTCCCTCTAGAGACTTCCCTCTCCTTCTGAAGATCCATTTTAGTTAATGGTACCACCATCTCCCAATCTGCTAGGCCAGGAACCTGGGTTCTTCACTTTGCCCTCTTCATTTCCCATATAGCCAAGAGAATTCCACCTCATACATATCACTTGGATCTATGTTCTCTCAATGCCCACATTCTCTGGTTTGGTTCTGAAAGTCATCATTTCTTGCTAGGCCTATTGCAAGAGTTTGCAAATAGACCTCCCTGTTTTTAAACTTTTCCTACTCCCTATGGGGTTATCTTTTATTGTGTGTGTGTAAATAAAAAAATATATAATTCAATTATATAGTTAATATATATTTAATTATACAATATAACATATATAATAGAACATAGATTTAATTATAACATAATTTTTATTATATACTTATAACTAGTTTTTCCAGAATACAACTTAATCTTGCTACTCCTTTGCTTAAAAACTTGCACCTTTTCCTTGCTTTCTGAAGCCCTGCACAATGGGCTCAACTAAAACTCATCCCTCCTTGCAGCCCTTGATTCAAACTGAACCCCATTTTCTTCATGCCTTTAAATATATTTAATGTTTATTTATATTAAATTTATACATGTGCATAGTTTTTATAGTGAAAAAAATCCTGCTTTACAAGATTTGTTGTGAAAAACAGTAATCTCTGCCTGTGCTTCTTCCCAGAGCAGCCATTTTCAACTCTTTTGACTGTTTCTTTTGGGTTGCCTCCATATTTCTAAATAACATGATTGTCTGTTTTGATTTTTCAGATCTAATATTCTTACCTTTATTTCTGCCCTCTCCTGCCGTCCCAACTCACACACATATACTTTCTCTTCCACATCTTCTCACTGTAGTTATATCATACTCTTGATAGATACATATTCAGACTTTACATTAACATAACTATATGACTATTTCTCACAGCTGAGCCATGTTATATATTGTGACTACATTTACTTTTTGAACAACTTTCTATTTTCCCTGGAGTTAGTAATTGCCATGATTTTTAAATTGTTTACTTTTCTATATACCAATCAGTGATTCAGTCCTAAGCTCATTGGCAGAAGTTAAAATATGTTCTCAATATATTCACACATGCCAGTAATCCATTTGTTTTATTTATATTTTTGGACTTTATCTTCCTGAACCCTTCTGTCTCCTCATCTGATTTTTCAGTTTGGGGGAAGTAGACATGAGGTTAGGGGAAAGCACTGAGAAACAAAATATATACATCACTCTGACATTTGGAGGAAAGAGAAAACACTTTTCCCCAAATGTAATCCCCATTTACTTTAGTTTTAAAAAATCATCAGTTTATTTCCTACGTCACAGTATTGCATGTCCCCTTGGGTTGTTTGTGTTGAGGTTTGCTCTCTGACTGGTTCGTGTTCACTTACATGCAGCCTTCTCCATCAATATATGATGGGATGATAACAATGTTAGTGATGATGACAGTGGTTCTACAGAAGATGGTGACCAAACATCTCCAAATGATCTCCGTTTCATCTTGCAAAGGAAGGGGAGTGGTCACAGAACAGGAGCAAATCAGCAGTGGTGATTTCTTCCCTATGGAGCTGCAGATGATGCTCTGAGGAGCCACAGAGCTCTTCGCTGGAACACAGATGCACATATAAAATGTGCGTGTCAGAACAGCCTACATTTCTCCAGTGTTTACAGCTTGCCAGGTGCTGTGCCTGCATTTTCTCACTTAATCCACACAGTATCCCTATGAGTTTGTACGGTTAGGACTCCTATTTGACAGAGGAGGAGATGCTGCCCAAAGTCAAACAACTAGTATTTGTGGGACTTGGGAGTTGAGCCCAAGAAGTCTGACACTAGAGCCCCACTCCTCTCTCTGTGCCTTACTGTTCTAGATCTTAGAAGGGATGTACGGGGGGTGGTACCAACCAATGGAGTAACAAATGATTGAAGTGAATACCAAAGGTGTGTGGAAGAACAGTGTGCTAACTACTTTGTGAGAACTGGACCACTGAGATCTTCTTATGTTCATCTCGATGTCCTTAGGATTGCCCTGTGTATATTCGCTGAATTTCATTGAGTAGAACACATTGTTTCCACAAATATGCCAGCATATGTTCTCTCTATGAAAAAGGAAGAAAGGGCACATGTTTTTAGCAATACCTACAAGGTTCTGCAAGATCAGAGCTAGCTTTTTGCTTGGTCTCACCTTTAGACTTAGCGTTATGTGTTCTGGTTATTAAACCTTGTCATTCCCTTACCTCCCATGTCTTCCCCACCGGTGTGCTTTGTTAACACTGTTCCACTGCCACGAAAGCCCTTTCTCCCCATCTCCACCTAGCAAACACCTATTCACCCTTAGGATAGTTTAGATATCACCTCCTCAAGGGACACTTTCCATAACTTTTGCAGAGAATTCCTTCTCCATGTTCTACAAAGATGCGATTTATCTTGCCTGCAGGATAACATGCCCTCATGCTCTCTATACCAGTACTTAATACAGTGCGTGGCTTTCTGATGGCATTTAGTAAAAGCTTTTTGAATTAATAAACAAATGTTAAACAGGTAAATATCCTGATGTAAACTCTCTCTCAAATTTTCCAGAACCACTTTTCCTGGATAAGAAATTTTTCCAGAACTGTTCCCTCCATGGTTTGCTTTATCCTATCTTCATTTTTTTGTTATTTATTAAAAATACTGTAAAATGGAAAGTGGCTGACCCTTAATTTCTAACTGACTATTTTTATTATACCCAACTGAATGCAAATATTCCACTCCACGACTGTTATTTTTCAATGTTCAACATACATATTACTCATAAAAATGTGACTTCCTGCTTTATTTCCAGTGTAACACATGAGGGTTCCATAAAATTTACTGGAGAAAATGAAATGTAGTGCAGACAGGAGATTTTATCTATTCATGTGGCTCCCCACTGTCGACTCATATCATGTAATTCCACTTAGCACTTCTGGGCCCATTTCCTTCAAAGTACTTTCCAAGCATTACCTAAGTGATGTTGTATAGGCAAGCAGGATGGGACGCCAGGAACTCAAGCCATAAATGCACAACGGTTAAACACAGTTCTGAGGAAATTAGATTTTGGACTTGGAAAGAAATATGGTCCTGATGCTAATACCCTGTCTCCATTCAAATGAACAAACCTCCACCTCCCCGTTGACATGTCCTGTATGAGGACAAGGGGGATATTATATTAAATGGAAGGGCGACTGAGCAGTGGTATTGCAAAGATATGAAAAGCTATAATCGCCAGAGAGCAGCCACATTAAAAAACGTGGATTTTTTTTCAAGACTGTCGAAAAAAGAACTGCCATCACTTCGTAATCAAGACATCGTATACCACACCTGGAAAAGCCAGTAACAGTTCAGGAACAACCATGTGGTTTTTTTTTTTTTTTTTAAAGATTTTATTTATTTGAAAGAGAGAGAATGAGAGAGAGAGAGAGCACATGAGAGGGGGGAGGGTCAGAGGGAGAAGCAGACTCCCTGCCAAGCAGGGAGCCCGATGCGGGACTCGATCCAGGACTCTAGGATCATGACCTGAGCCGAAGGCAGTCGCTTAACCGACTGAGCCACCCAGGCGCCCCCAACCATGTTTTTAATGTAAGACTCACGATCACTATTCTGTGAGTGCCTACTATGTATCAGGTGTTTTGCATACGGCATTGTTAATCCTTTTCCTAAAACCGAAAACAAGGTTGCAATTCTGCAAAATTGAAAAGTTTTGCCCAGTCCAGTCTCTCGGATCCCTTTTAACTTCAATCTAGGAGGATTCTCCTACGTCAAAAGGACACCTTTTAGAAAATGCCAAGTAGAGAAAAAGACCTGGGGCTAAATATTGTGCTCACAGAATGAAGTTTTCCAGAATTAGATTTTCAAAGTCATGGAAATCTCTGGATGGGTCAAATTAATATGTCTATGACCAGTGGAGAGTGGGACTACAAGGTATTGAGAGAGAGGTAGCTTTCAGTTAGTAGTTTATAGATCTCTGCATCGCTTGCAGTTTTTTTTAACAATAAGCGTGTAGAGATTTAGGAATTTCAAAATATAATGGGAAAATGTGTACACTTTTTTTTTTTTTTTAATAATTCAGGTCCTGTTTTCACATGTTGCTTCTCCGCCCAGTCATACATCTGAGGAGTAATTCTTTGGCTCTTCCTTCAGGCAGGAACGTGCTCTGTCTAGTTCATCCCTGTGTCTAGCAGCCGCCCAGTGCCTAGTGAGAGCTCCATCATTATTGGTTGAATGAATGAGTTCTGTAAAGAAATCCTAAATTTTCTGTTTTCCTTCCCATGACCATATCATCAGTTAAAAAATTCTAGTTGTCTTGAGACCAACATGGTGTTTTGGTGCCTGTGTCTGCATTTAGCGTTTAAGATGGTGCTTGCAACAAATGATCTAGGCTACTGAGAAAAGGAAACTAGGCAACTGGATGTGTAAATGATGTATGTGTGCTGAGCTAAGGTCAACGACCCTGGATCAGGCTGTGGAGTTATGACGACACAGACATCACAAGACCCTTCCTCGTATTGCTGGCCACGCTCCAAGCACCTGCCCATTGCCGTCAGGACCATGTGACGTAGACCACCGGTAGACCAGTGATTTCAGGTCACATTAATGTTGTTAATTTGATTTTCATGGGGTTTGCATTTTAGTTTTAACTTTTAGCTTCACAGTGATATAAAAGCCATGAGCAATATTTAGTCTTGCTTGTGCCTAGATTTAAGTAATTTTATAATAAAAATAATTTAAGTCCAACCCTGAGGGTCTGTCAATTTTTTTTTAAAGGAATTACATTGAAGAAATATGAGTTCAAATGTTATTGAAACTATTAAACCAGACAAAGCCAAGCCAAGAACAGAGTCTTATAACATATACTCTGAACTATTAATCCACAGTTGGGGTATATTTGGTCCATCAAGCAAAAATACACGTAATAACTGTTACCCACACTGGGCAGTGACCTTATCCACAGGATAGAATCACAGACTTCATCTACTGTTTATCAAAATCAAGACACACGGTGTCTTGGGCCACCTCCTCACCTATCGGTCTAGTGATCCTGTTAGTTGTTCATGGAACAGATATTTACCAAGAGCCCGCTGGGAATCAGACCCTTTTCTGGCAGTTCAGGCTCTCAGCCACTGGGGCTGACAGTTGGTACAGTCCTTCCAGACAACTCCTCAGACCTCCACCTGGTGGGGCTCTACTGTTTATACTGTTTACTCAACTGCATGGAGTTTTTGTCATTATCCTTCAGTTATCACAACTAGGAAACCAGATGCAAGCCATATGCTGTTTCTGCCTGTTTTGAGACTTGAATTCTACTACACTAAGTTCCCACTGTGTTCTTTGGACCTCACTCCTGAGGTCAAGTGGAATGCCAAGCATTACTCCGCTCACTGGGGTTTTTCTCCCTGCTCAGTTTCTTTCTCCACTGGGCCCAGGAGACTGGTGATTTTGCTTGAATTTACCTATGTAATTAATATGACTTCTATTACCTCCCTCTTCTGCCTTCTGAGTAGCCCTGACCCCAGCATAAGATATCTGATGTATGTAGATAAGTAAAAATGTGTTGTAAAAATGATATCGAGTTGAAAGAGTAGGAAATAAGATTGTATATAAATGCTGATTACAGCCACGTGAAATATATGCAAACGTTCTAAAAAGATTTGAGAAGAAAATTATGTTATTGTATATTATTATTAATAAATTACATTGAGTTCGGTGTTTATTACATTTTTTCCATTGAACTTGAGAATAATTAAAATTAACAAATAAAGGTAACTAACTGGATTTTGGCGCGCCTGGGTGGCTCAATTAAGCATCTGACTCTTGATTTCATCCAGGTCATGATCTCAGGGTTGTGAGAGTGAGCCCCATGTTGGGCGCTGGTCATGGAGCTTGCTTAAGATTCTCTCTCCTTAGGGGCGCCTGGGTGGCTCAGTCCTTAAGTGTCTGCCTTCGGCTCGGGTCATGATCCCAGGGTCCTGGGATTGAGCCCTCATCGGGCTCCCTGCTCGGCGAGGAGTCTGCTTCTCCCTCTCCCACTCCCCCTGCTTGTGTTCCCTCTCTCGCTGCCTCTCTCTCTGTCAAATAAATAAATAAATAATCTTAAAAAAAAAGAATTCTCTCTCCCTCTGCCTCTCCCCTTCCTCTAAAAATACAAAAACAAAACAGTAACTGGATTTAGTCAACATGATGTTTTTTGTGAACATACAATGGCTCCAAGTTTTCACAACTTTTTCTAAGTTCTCACAAGAAGATGAATGTTATTAGCCTCAAACTTACAACACAGTTACTCTTAAAGTTACCTTTCTCCTCCCTTTAAAAAGAAAAAATGGTGGGGGAGGTCATATACTTTGCCCAGCATTCTAGAACATCTACTACTCTCCATGACTTCCCAAAAAGACAGAGAAAAGAAAAAAAGGCTGATGGTGATTCTGAATTTCATATTCTCCACCTCTTTCAGTGCCCTTGAAATATTTGTTAGGGCTGGGATAATTCTTTGGGCTTTGCCTTCTTCATAATGTTTGTCCTACCTTCTTTGGGAATTGGTATTTGCATCTAGAAAAGAAAAAGAGGGTTAGATGAGATTATCACTAATTTACCTTGCAGGTCTAAACTATTACATTAGGAGCAACGATGCATTACACACAAATGTGAAAAGGTCTATCAGATGTAAATAGAGTATAAAATAATTGAAGTTGGAATGATATATACATATACATTTAACTAGGAGTGGTATAATACAGTGGTTATTTTTGTTGTGTATAACCAACATGACTTTGATTTGCTTTTATTTTTTTAAAGATTTTATTTATTTATTTGAGAGAGAGCGAGAGCAGAGGGTAGAGGGGTGGAGGGGTAGAGGGGTAGAGGGAGAGGGAGAAGCAGACTCTGCTGGGCAGGGAGCCTGATGTGGGACTTGATTCCAGGACTGACTGAGCCACCAGGCGCCCATGACTTTGATTTCTGAAACAATGAACAGTTGAAAATATGTTTTAAAAAGTAAGAAATAGCGAGTGTTAATTTTATCTGCATAATTTATTTCCAGTGTTCCTGTGTTCCACTAAGGGACTATGTATTAGCCAGTCACAAAAGAACAGATTAAACTTAAACACTTAAACACCCACACTTAAACACAAGGTACCGGGAATCCTTGCCTCATTGACAGAAAGTAGAAGGGGGAGGGGCAAGGGGAATGGGGAGTTACTGTTTAATGGGTACAGAGTTTTAGTTTTGCAACATGAAAGACTATTGTGGATGGATGGTGGCGATGGTTGCATAAAAACGAGAATATACTTAATGTCACTGAACTGTACACTTAAAAATGATTAAGACAGTGAATTTTGTGTTATGTGTTTTTTACCACAAATAAGAAACAATGTACGTATTATTCAAATGCAGAGAAGTCTGTTTCACTCTATATATTGATATCATTCTTAAAAATAAAATGCCTAGAAAGAAAATTAATAAGAACTTATGGAATCTAAGTGAAGGAAAGCTTAAAACTTTACACAAAATATAAACTTGAATAATTAGAGAGATGTGTGTAGTTCTAAGTAGGAAGATACAAGTGTAAAACTGCTGACTGTACCAAAAATCTATAAATCTGGGGCGCCTGGGTGGCTCAGTCGGTTAAGCGTCTGCCTTGGGCTCAAGTCATGATCTCAGGGTCCTGGGATCGAGTCCCGCATCAGGTTCCCTGCTCAGCGGGGAGTCTGCTTCTCCCTCTCCCTCTGATATTCCCCCTGCTTGTGTGCTCTCTCTCTCTCTCAAACAAGTTAGTAAGAATAAAGTACTGAAAGAAAATTTGGGAAATAATTTTTTGTAAGAGTGGAATGAAAGGACTTTAGAATAAGAATGGTAACTTCTGTACTGTGCTGATTTACTCATCTTTTTGTTGATTTAGTTATTTAGTTTTATTTGCCGCTTCATTCATTCCATTATTTAATTAACATTTGCTGTGCAACATGATACTGTGATACCAGGCGTTGAGCTCTTATCACTTCAAGTCTAGTTGATTAGAGACACCGCAATTGTGGCAGTAGGGATCTACAGCTTAAAATGTGCCCTTACTGAACGAGTTCCCTTCTACAAACTGATCCCACATCAGTAATCAGGTACATGTGCAGAGAAGTAGTTAAAAGGATATTTAGTGTAGCCCTTTTGGAGGATGGCAAAATGACAAAGATTCCTCCGTCCTTATACGTGCATCACCTGTAATGTGACCACTGTGGATTCTCCCACCAAGCCAGGGGGTTATTTCTACATCCCTTGAATCTGGGTTGGATGTGTGACTTGGACTAGCCAGCAAGATTTTAGTGAATGTGTTGAAAGCAGAGGCTTGAAAAGCACTTGCACTTCGGGGCTTGCCACCTGAGACCCTGAGGCCGCCACCGTGTGGAGAAGTCGAGGCTAGCCCATTGGAGGATGAGAGACTGTGGAGAGAGGCCCTGCCATTTCAGCTGTACCAGCTTTCCCAGTTTCCTCAAAGAATTGTGAGCTTAAGAAAAAGGGTTGTTGGGGCACCTGGGTGGCTCAGTTGGTTAATCATCTGACTCAGATCTCAGGGCTTATGAAATCGAGCCCCACATCGGGCTCCACACTGGGCACGGAGCCTGCTTAAGATTCTCTCTCTCCCTCTGCCTCCTCCAAACTGCAATCTCTCTCTCTCTGCCCCCGCCACACCCCCTCTTAGAAAAAAAAAAACAAAACCAAAAAGAAAAAGGGTTATTGTTTTAAGCTATTAAGTTTTGGGGTGGCTTGTTATACAGTGGAAACCAATTGATAAGGCATTCTTTGTAATCGCTAAAAAACAATCCACTTATACGTCCAACAGGAGACTGGTTAAATGAAATCTCATTCATTCATACAATGAAATATGAGACTGCCATTAAGAATGATGTGGTTGTATATTCACTGACATGGGAAGTTATTCTTGATGCGTTGTTAAGTGAAAAAAGAAAATTATAAAACAGCACATGGAATATGATCATTTTTTGTGTAAAAAAAAAAAAGCCTAAACAAACTATGAATGTGTCTGGCGGATTATCCTCTAATGTTAACAGTGGTTATTTCTGATTTTTAAAATTAATTCTTTGCATATGTGTATTGTTTCATTTGTCTACCTAGATGAAAAGAAATACTAATGAGGGTTTGGGGGGACAGTTATAGAAGAGATACTGAATGCAGTCTGATTTCTATAGGTAATGGTTGAATTAGCTAACTTTTCAAAAAGCCATTGTCTGTGGAAATGCCTTGGTTCCCACTCTGGGCTCTCACCTTTCTCCCCTCACCTCAGCTTCGAGAACCGCCCCGTGGGTCCCCACGCCTGGGCTCCCCTTCCTGTCTTACCCCTTTTCTGCTTTCCTGCCAGTGACCTCCATGAAACATTCATTATAATTTTATTCTTTGCTTCTGTTACAGTGCCTTTCTCTCTCTACTCGGGTTCCCATGCAGGATCTGTGTTTGTGGATGAAACCCGAGAGCACTTGGCTACAGACACACTTTTGTCTTCTCAGTAAGCCAAGTAACGTGAGAACCCGGGGGATGGAATGAACACTACCAAGTGCACAAGGAGGACGCTGATACGGAAGGTGGGAGATGCAGCGTCAGTGATGGGGGGATGGCTTTCAGGTTCAGTGTCAAAAAAGAATGCAGTGAGAACCCACTGCCCTGCCCACTCTTCCAGATACCTGCTTGGTATTTATATTAGGGCTTTTACTGTGGAGCTGAGTGTTCTTTCCAGAGTGCTTTTGAAATTCCGACTAATCTTGAGGTAGGTGACAACCTCTTCTCACTGATGGAAATATGGAGTACCCAAACGACTAGGTGATCTCTCTTAAGGCAGAGGAAAATCTAGTGTTAAACCCCGTCATCTGATTACGACCAGTGGTCCACGGACTTTAAGCCTCCACAAATAGAGGAAAGGAATAGTGTGGCAACACGGCTGACATTTCTACAAGTAAAATGATAATTTGCAATTAAACATTTACAACCCCAGATAATAAAAAAGTAACAATTAATGGACTTGGACCCGGGAAAATAACGATAGTATTTGTTTACATTTCTACCTACGTGCCTCTTTCTTCATCCATCCTTCCCTGGGTCTACACATCATGGAAACGCATTTTTAAAATTTTTAAAATATTTTTATTTTTTAAAAATATTTATTTACTTATTTGAGAGAGAGAGTGGGTGCAAGAGGGGGAGAGAATCTTTTTTTTTTTTTAAAGATTTTATTTATTTGAGAGAGAGAGAATGAGAGAGAGAGAACACATGAGAGGAGGGAGGGTCAGAGGACAAAGCAGACTCCCCACCGAGCAGGGAGCCCGATGCGGGACTCGATCCTGGGACTCCAGGATCATGACCCGAGCTGAAGGCAGTCGCTTAACCGACTGAGCCACCCAGGCGCCCCGAGGGGGAGAGAATCTTAAGCAGACTCCCCACCGGGCACGGAGCCCGACATGGGGCTCAATCCCAAGACCCTGAGATCATGACCTGAGGGGAAATCAAGAGTCGCATGCTTAATAGACTGAGCCACCCAGGCGCCCTGAAACGCATTTTTTTTTTTTTAAGTGAGTTTACATAAGTAAAGGCACCGTGTCTGTAAGGCCTTTTGGGGCAGTTTCTGAGCGTTTGTATCAGGTTTTCCAAAAACTCAATCAAAATGCTAAGTGATGCAGTGTAATTACGTGGTTTTGTGAGCTTCAAGATAGTTTTTATTTTTTTAATTGGTTCAGTCTCATGTTTTCCCTAATGATTACAAATGATTTGAGGCTTGGTGCTATGAAATCTGCTTAGTGGAAGGTAATCCTGCCCTGGTAGGCATTCACTGTGCCTGGGGCGGGGAGAAAGAGTGTTTTCGTACATTATCAGTGTGAGTGGTTGCACTGAAAATAAACTGCGGCAACTGTGAACGGTGGGCGTGTGCTAATCCATGATTACAGTCGAACCACTTTTTGGAGTAACCAAAGATTTATCTACTTTGGGTTCTTTAATACCATGCAGTAAGTAGGTAAGTATGGAAATAAATTCCTCAAGCTATATAAAATCAGACTAAAGCACATTTCTTTTAAACATGACCTCCAAAATCTGTGCACAACTCATTTATTAGAAATTCCTATCTTACTTTCTCTTTTTAACCACAGAGAAATTGTCTTGAAGCTCTGGTGAACTCCACTTATTATTGCTCACTCCCAGCACTCCCTCCACAGGAGAGAAGGTTGGAGGCGGAACTACCACTACGAGGGGATGGCGGCTGGTAGTACTTAAACTCAGAGAGAGAATGGTATGCCAGTTTACTAAATCAAATTCATGCTCTCATGTATGATATGCAGAAACTACTTGCTTATCCAACAGATCCTTATTACCTATTATGTACCAAGACCTGTTCTAGGGGCTCCTGGGTGACTCAGCAGGTTAAGCATCCAACTCTTGGTTTCTACTCAGGTCATGAGCGAGATCGAGCCCCGCATCAGGCTCTGTGTTCAGTGCAGAGTCTGCTTCGGATTCTCTCTCCCTCTCCCTCCAGCTCATGAATGCGTGCTCTCTCTTTCAAATAAATAAAGTCTTTTTTTTTTTTTTAAAGATTTTATTTATTTATTTGACAGAGAGAGACCCAGCAAGAGAGGGAACATAAGCAGGAGGAGTGGGAGGGGGAGAAGCAGGCTCCCCGCCGAGCAGGGAGCCCGATGCGGGGCTCGATCCCAGGACCCTGGGACCATGACCTGAGCTGAAGGCAGACGCTTAACGACCGAGCCACCCAGGCGCCCCTAAATAAAGTCTTAAAAAAAAAAAAAACAACTGTTCTAGGTTCTCTGGATGCATCTTCCCGAAACATGGGTCAACAAACATACCTGCATTGCAGAGTGACAATTATTTGGTCAACTTTGGCCGAAGAAGATGAAAGAAGTCTTCAGAGAAGAAATAACGATTGTAGACACAGAGGTTTCCAACACAGGCATTGGAGCAGACAGACCCGGATGTAAATGGCGCTTCTGCAGAGAAACTCACTCCCTGACCCTGGGCAGGTTTACTGTCGGCACGCAGCTTTAGTTTCCTTGGCAGGAGAAATATGATAAATGATATTAGTGAGGAAAACATGTAAGAAGCTTAGCGCGATCCCTGGTACATAGCACGTTCTCATTAAATGACAGTTCTCAGCATCATCATTATTACTCACCACCCTCACTGTGCAGATGAGCCTGTGGAGGAGTCAATTATCCCAGTTCACACAGCCATTAGGAGAAGTCATAGGAGCAGAAGCACGGTCTTCAGACTGTCAGTCCTTGTTCCTTCCATTACACAATGGTACCTGGGAGGCTGACACCACCGAGAAGCCAGCCTTCTTCTGGCATCTTTAAGGCTTTGTTCGGACTGTGCCCCTCTGTGTGACAACAAACCAACGGCCACGTTCCCTTCGTACTTGTAAAGATGACATTTCCCTGGTGGGGCAGGAGGTTGCTATTCTTTCTCTGTGAATTTGATCTGAGATGGACCCAGTAGAAGAATTAGAGGAGGAGGAAGAAGGATGACATGCAGAAAGGCAGCAGTACCAGAGAGAAAGCTCTTTATCTCGAGCCATGGACAAGAAAACCCAATGCAAATTTGGCCTATTGTCTCTGAAGCACCTCAAACAAAGCAGTATTGGGTCATCTTTCTCCTCCACCACCCTACTTTGGGATGAGAATGGGCAGAGCAAATGGGTCGCCTCTAAAACACAGACCTTAACAGTTCATGAAGGAGGGGTTCTGTCTAGGGTCCAGGGGCCCAGATGGGCCTTAAGGATGGATTTGGCCTTGGGGGGCGAGCAGCAAAGAAAGGGAGGGAAGGGGAATTTCCCCCCCCGAGTGCTTCTTCCTTTGCAGAAATTACAGTAAAATGCATAAATCAAAGACAAAATGGACCTCTCTTGGCCCATTTGTGTGGAGTTCTTTGATAAGAGTGTGGAGTTCTTTGGTAAGAGGCCCTTGCTCCTGTCCAGAGCTCCAGAGTCCCCTGGGAGGAAGCAGAAAGGAGTGTGGTTGGGTTGAGTTTCTTGGTGATGTAAGAGAGGGAGAAAGGAGGACTCTTGTCCCTCCTAAATCACACTGGAATACTGAGAGCTGAACCTCAGCTGGTAACATCCTGGCCTCCTGGCAGAGACAGGCCACACATCTGAACCTCATTCAGATGCCCTTCTCCCAGGAAGTTAATATTTGTGCAACACTCTGCAGCTTCCTTATCTGGACCTCCCAATACTCCATGCAACTAGCAGGCATGGAGTAGCATCACTCTCCTACAGATGAGGGCCTTGCCGTTCAGAAAGGTTGAATGATATACATGGTTGACAAAGCTGAGCCAGGGTTTGACTTGAGGTTCTATGCCCAGTTCCTTTTCCCATACGGTCTGCCCTGCTCTAATGTATGTTTCTGTACACGTGGGTTGATTCATGTTCAGTTGGTCAAAGGGAAAAGATATTGGGTAAGGAGAAGGCTGTTTGCTTCATATATATTTTATCCTGAGCAAAGAGACCTGGAACGATGAGAGTAGAAATTAGAATCTTTAGCGAGAGAGAGAAAAACACTTAGCTTATGCTGCACTGGCAGCAGGAGCCCCCGTCCGATGTATTTTTATATATTCAAAATAGAAACTGGCCTCTGGGGTCCACCCTTCGCCTGCATGGCCTGTAGCTCACATAGGTTGCACTCCTTCCGCGCCCACTTTCATGGCGGCCCTGCTGGCTCACAACTCCACTTCTGGTTGCACTGTTTTGTCATTTGTCAGCTTTGCTCCAATCTCCAGCATTTCCACTGTTACTTTTGGGCTTTTTTTTTTTTTTTTTCAATACGTAGGGTGACAGCCTCCAGCCACGCTGAGCTACACACTGGGCCGTCCAAATGACCTCCCCAGCTACTGATGATCACTGCCTTGGTACATGCTCTGCCCCAACCTTATGTTTCTCATTAGCCTTGTTACTTGATCTCTCAGCTTCGGATAAGGAATATGTATTCACTGTGCTAAACCCTTTATGCACGTTATCACATGAGTTCATCCCAAGAATAGCTAATGGGAGATGAGTTCTATTATTGAGTTCCATTATTATTCCCATTTTATGGAAGAGAAAACCAACACTCTGAGAGGCTAAGTAACATCTCCAAGTGGTGGAATTGGAGTGAAAGCCAAGGTCTGCCTGACTCCAGTCAGATGTGTGGTTATGGCTACCATATCAGCACAGCTCCAGACCATTCTGTTCTGCTCCCTTGTGTCAGTTCTCTGAGTTAATGGCATTATGGACTTATAATTTGTGAAATTTTAAAATAATGCCAATGACCTGCCTATTGGAAATGCAGAATGGATATTCAGAATCACAGAATGGTTGTTTTATAAGGGACCTCTTGTATTGTTCACATTTTTATGAAGTATGGTGTTAGGATTTAAAAGGATTTGAAAGGTGTTAGCACTCTACTTTCCCCATTTTTTTCTCTCAGGGCCATACAGATGTGGTTAGCCTGAAAACGAGAGAACTGGGAGATATTACAATAGCAAAGTACAAATATCTGAATAGCAGTTGTATGAGGAAAGACTACATTTCTATATGAGCAAAGGGGAAGAACAGGGAAGAGTGGAGGTGACCACGGGGACAACAATGGATAAAGCACCGTCAGCTCTATGGGAAGAGAGAGGAGGCTGGCTTGGAAGGCATTGGAGTTGTTCATGCAGAGTCTAGATAGCCACTTGGTGGGTTGTAAAGCCAGCCTATGCACTGGGACATAATTGGCCTACAGTCTTGCATCCCCAAGAGTTGGTAAATTTGAAATGACAAAGTGTGTTTTTAGTATATGTGCTGCCGAAGCGAGCACGACAAAGTGTGTTTTTAAACTTTGCACAATCACCTTCTAAATGTAAATTCAGATTTGGTGCATATAGATTTTAGCACTGAAGTGAAGATGTCTGTCTAGTCTAGATGTCCAACATTCAGGCAAGAAGCTCCCTGGTGTGATGCCTATCATTGAGTAGAACATGGATTTCCACAGAAGAAGATAACACGCTTTCTTGGTTTATTTTGGAAACAGCCACCAAGGATTCTTTAGCCTTTGAATCGATGTCGATGTTGTGATGTCAAGACCACAATACCAAAATGAAATCTGTGTTTCAGAAGATGTGTCCTTGGTCTGTTATCAATCCTTGGAAGAAAACTACGTGGCAATCTGAGGATTACTTCTTCTGGAAACAGCAACATGAGAAAGTGATAAAACACCCAAAGACGGGAGGGTCCTGTTATTTTAATGTTAAGTACAAATCAGACCACAGTAGTCATTTGATAGTCTCAGGATGACTTGCTATACATTTGGATAGATGAGGTCAGCATTCCTCAAATGTTAACATGTGTATGAATTGTTATGGACTAAATTTTGTCCCTCCCCTATTCATCCGTTGAAGTCCTAATCCCTAGTACTTCAGAGTGTGACTGTATTTGGAGATTGAGCCTTTAAAGAGGCAATCAAGTTAAAATGAGGCCCTTAGGGCAGGCCCTAATCCAATCTGACTAGCGTCCTTATAAGAAGAGGAGATTAGGATAAATGAGACACACGAGGGATGTTCGCACATAGGGAGCAGGCCTGTGAGGACCACTGAGAAGGCAAGCCTTGTACAAGCCAAGAACAGAAGCCTCAGGAGACATTAGTCATGGCCAATGTCTTGATCTTGGACTTCCAGCCTTCGGACTATGAGAAAATAGATTTCTGTGGCTTAAGCCACCTACTCTGTGCTATTTTATTATAGAAGCCCTAGCAAATGAATATATGAATTCCCCAGGGATCTTAAAATGCACATTCTGATCCAGTAGGTCTGGAGTAGAGCCTGAATCTGTATTTCTACAGCTTCCAGCTGCTGCTGCTGGTCCAGGGATGATGCTTTGAGTGGCAAGGAGCTAGGCTGTGTTGTGGCAATGATTTTACCCAGAAGTCACAATGACTTAACAAAATAAAGTTTACTTCTTGCTATATATTTAATGTGGGTGGGCTTGGGTGAGGGCACCCATATAGACATCCAGGAACTTTAAACTTAGACCACATGGACAATGGTTCTACTACCCAGAATGTCATTTGTTGCCAAGTGAGGGACTTCTGCTTAAATCTCATTGACCAGAACTATCACCTGGCCTTGCCTAACTTCAGGAAGGCTGGGAACTGTCATATTCCTTATGCCCAGAAATGAGAGGATACCTGGATATCAGTGAGAGCTAGTAATTTCTACGACCCTTTCATTCTGATTTTACCCTTTCAGACATTTCACTGCCATCCTACTCCCACCCCGAGTGGGAACAGGAACTTACTTGAGTTTCCATTTGAGAAACAGAAAATGGTAGTATTTTTCCCCCTTACAATCCACTAAACTATATTTTAAACAGATATTTAGGGAGGTGAACACAACCTATACTCTCAAGTTATTATTACAAGGCTCTCTTCCCCTTGTGATGATCTCTTTCAGAGACCATTCAAAATGTAAATCACTGAAAATGTTGAAGAGTTTATTATTATTCTTAGTCCACATATTCTTCCATGACATTTTAGAAACATAAACTTACCTCCAGATTCCCATTTCCTTAGAGGTTTGGAAAACATTCCTAGAAGCTGTCTTTTAGAGAGTCAGGCTCCTTGCATGTCTTTAAGGAACTCTAAAGTCTGGTTCACATAAAAGAAAAAGAAGTTTGTAAGCAAGACAAGGGTTTGAGTCTGGGCTCTGACAGGGGTCTCAGCAAGATGAGAAGCTTAGAAACCAGAGTAGGGAAGGGGTGGGCCATGAAAGGATGGACAAGAGGTTCAGAGTACCACTTTATTATTATTTTTTTAGGTAGGCTTCACGCCCAGCATGGAGCCCAATATAGGGCTTGAACTCATGACCCTGAGATTAAGACCTGAGCTGAGACCAAGAGTCAGATGCTTAACTGACTGAGCCACCCAGGCGCCCCCAGACTACCACTTTTTAAAGACTCCTCCCTAAAAGCAAGGAATGACAGTATCCTAGTCTAGGCCACAAAACAAGTCTCAATAAACTTAAAGGAACGAAATTATATACAGAGTGTTCTCTGACCACACTGTACTAAATTAAAAATCAACAAAAGTAAGCTATCTAGAAAATACCCAAGTATTTGTAAAGCTAAAAATAGACTAGTACATGGTGTATGAACTTAAAAATATTATAAGAGATTAGAAAATATTTTGAAATAAGTGATAATAAGAGACAATATAGGGGCACCTGGGTGGCTCAGTTGTTAGGTGTCTGCCTTCGGCTCAGGTCATGATCCCAGGGTCCTGGGATCGAGCCCTGCATCGGGCTTCCTGCTCAGCAGGGAGTCTGCTTCTCCCTCTGTCCCTTCCCACCCCTCATTCTCTCCCTCTCTCAAATAAATAAAATGTTTTTTTTTTTTTAAAAAAAGACAATATAACAAATTTTGCTGGATGCAGCTACAGCAGTGCTTTGAGGGAAATTTGTGGGTTTGAGTAACTCCATGAGAAATAATAAATATATAAAATAAATGGCCTGTGGTTAACCTTAAATGATGAAGAAAAGAAGAGAAAATTAAACCCAAAGTTAATTTTTAAAAAGGAAATTCTAAAATAAGAGTGGAAGTAAATGAAATAGAAAACATATAAAGTCAGAGTTCGTTCTTTGAAAAGATTAATAAAATTGATTAAAAAAAAAAAACCTTGGTTACACCAATCAAGGTAAAGAGAGAAAAGTAGTTGCTATTTTCAGAAATGAAAGAAGAGTTATCCTGACAGATCCTACTGACATTAAAACAATAATAAGAGGATAATATAAATAATTTATGCCAATTTGACAATTTAGATAAGATGGATACTTTATTTTTTTTTTTTTAAGATTTTATTTATTTGACAGAGAGAGACACAGTGAGAGAGGGAACACAAGTAGGGGGAGTGGGAGAGGGAGGAGCAGGCTTCCCGCTGAGCAGGGAGCCTGATGCGGGGCTGGATCCCAGGGCCCTGGGATCACTGACCTGAGCCAAAAGGCAGACGCTTAACGACTGAGCCACTCAGGGGCCCCAAGATGGATACTTTTCTTTAGAACATATTTTATCAAAACTGACGCAGTAAGGTAAAAAATCTGAATAGCCTGTAGCTACTAAAGATACTGACTTCATTATTTAAAACTTTTCCAGAAACAGAGCTCCAGGGTCAGAAGACTTCACTGGTGAATTCTACCAAACATTTAAGGAAGAAATAACACCATCATCACACAATGTCTTTCAAAAGATAGGGAGGAAGAGAACACATCTCAGCTCATTTAATGAGTCTAGCATTACATGGATATCCAAAACAGACAAGGTGATTCCAAGAAAAGAAAACTACAGAAAATATCCCTTAAGAATAGAGACACAAAAATCCTTAACAAAATATTAGCAAATCAAATCTAGCAATCTTGTGATCCAGGTTGATCACAAGAATGTAATTCTGGTTTAACATTCCCAAATTAATTATTAATTCACAACATTAGGAAATTAAAGGAGAAGAATTCTATGATCACCTCAATAGACACAGAAAAAGTTTGACAAAATACATCTCTCATGATTAAAAAAAACCTCTCAGTAAACTAAGAATAGAAAGGAATTTATTCGTTCTAGGTCACTATGAAAAACCTAGAACTAACATCCTGCTTAATAATGAAATATGAAGGGGCGCCTGGGTGGCTCAGTCGTTAAGCGTCTGCCTTCGGCTCAGGTCATGATCCCAGGGTCCTGGGATCGAGCCCCATATCAGGCTCCCTGCTCAGCCAGGAGCCTGCTTCTCCCTCTTCCACTCCCCCTGCTTGTGTTCCCTCTCTAGCTGTCTCTCTCTCTGTGTCAAATAAATAAATCTTAAAAAAAAAAAATAATGAAATATGGAGGCATTTCCATCTTAGAATGGGAACAAAGCAAGAACGTATTTTCTCACCACTATCATTGAACATTGAACATGGAGTCCACTGAAATAACAAAAGAAAAAGAAAATAATTTGGAAAGGAAGAGGTAGAACTCTTTCTTCACAGATGTCATGATTGTGTACAAAGAAAATACTAATAAATAGGGCGCCTGGGTGGCTCAGTTGGTTAAGCGACTGCCTTCGGCTCAGATCATGATCCTGGAGTCCCTGGATTGAGTCCCACATCGGGCTCCCTGCTCGGCGGGGAGTCTGCTTCTCCCTCTGACCCTCCCCTCTCTCATGTGCTCTCTCTCTCATTCTCTCTCTCAAATAAATAAATAAAATCTTTAAAAAAAAATACTAATAAATAAAGTAACCATCCCCCAGACCCCACAAACAAAAATCTCACCAACTATAAGAATGTTTGAGCAAATTTAGCAAGGTTGCTGGAAATTGGAAGTTAATAACAAAAATCAATAGTATTTCTACAGTCTGGCAATGAACTACTGGAAAATAAAATGCAAAATTTCATCTGCAACAGCACCCAAATATATAAGATACCTTGAGAAAAATTTAAAGAAAGATATGCAAAAGCCTCTACATGGAAAACTACAAAACATTGCTGAGAAAAATTAAAGAAAATCTAAATGAATGGAAATGTGTTACATATTAAGGAATAGGAAGACTAAAGTCAATTCTGCCCAAAGTAACCTGTAGAATGAATTGCAGTTTGGTTTCATTGCAATCCTAATGAAAATCTAAACAGAAACTGACAAGCCAATTATAAAGTTCATATGGAAATACAAAGGACCTACAATGGCTAAAATGTTCTTGAAAAAGAAAAACAAAATTGATAGACTTGTACTTCTTAAATTAAGTGAAAATAATCAGAACAATGTGGCATTTTGTAAAAGGAGAGACAAATCTAGCAATGGAACAGACCAAATAGACAAATAGAGGGTCCAGAGATTGGTCCACATGAATTAGGCCAAATGATTTTTGCCAAAGGTACAAAAGCAATGCAATGGAGAATGGAAAGTCATTTCAACAAATGGTTCTGGAACAATAGGCTATCAATATGAAAAACAAAACAAAAACACTGATCTTTACCTCACACCATACACAAAAATTAATTTGAGATGGATCATACATCTAAACATAAAAACTCACATTATAATGCTTCTAGAAGAAAGCAGAAGAACACCTAGGTGGCCCTTGGGTCAACAAAGTTTTCTTAGATAGGAAACAGAAAGTAATATCTGTGAGAAGAAAGACTGATATTTTTGACTTTATCAAAATTAAAAACATTATTATCAAAAAGAGTAAGGAAGCTACAGACTGAGAGAAATATTCACAGTACAGGTATCCAGCAAAGAGCTTGTATTCAGAATTTATGAAGGACTTCTACCTCTCAATAATGAAGAGAAATCAACTTAAAAATTGACATTAGACTTAGACACTTCACAAAGGAGGACATTCAAATGGCCACATGAAAAAGGACTCAAAATCATTAGTCATTAGTCATGCACATTATATACCAAATGAGATACCATTGCACATTTACCCAAAAGGCTAAAGTTAAAAAATCTGAGAACACCAAGGGTTGGCGAGAATATGGAACAACTGGAACTTTTGTATATTACTTGTAGGCGTGTAAAATGGTAAGACCACTCTGGAAAACTCTATGGAAGTTTATTATTAAGTTAATTATACATCTACCCATGACCAAACAATTCCATTGCTTATTTACCCAAGAGAAATAAAAACATGCCTACAGGAATATTTGTCCATGAATGCTCATAGCTTTTCTCATAACAGTCAATACCTGGGAGCACCCCAAATATCCACCAACAAGAGAATGGTTAAACAAATTGACGTGTATTCATACAATAGAATGTGATTCAACAATCAAAGGCAACAGTAACATGGATAAATCACAAAAACATTATGTTGAGTGAAAGAGCCAGGCACAAACGAGTAGATACATGTGATTCCACGCATATGAATTTCTAGAAAGGTAACATGTAAATGGTGATAGAAATCAGAACAGTGGTTGTGTGTGGCTTGGGGGAAAGGAGGTGTACCTTGGAGAGAGCAATGGGGAGGTTTTCAGGGCATTGAAAATATTCTATATCTTAATAGGAATGGGGATTATACTGGTGGATGCAGTTATAAAAACTCATTTGGATTTGGATTTGGATTTGTACCATATGTAGATTATACCTCAATGAGATTTCTATTAAGATAAATAAATGGTAGCAGGAGCCCTATCTTTACAGGTTATAGTCCTCTCGAGTGCATTGTAAAAGGAGGAGTTTGGGAGGGCCCCTCAGCAGAACTTTTTTGTCCTCATCTTCCTTTTCTTAAGCTAGAACTGTTTTGGGAAAATGAAGAGCATAGTAGATTGAGGGTCCTTTCATCCTTCCTTCTTCCAGTCCCAGAAAGGGATCACCTGTCAGCTGGTTCTAAAGGAGACCAGAACCTGAGACATAATACCAGCTTCTGAGACAAAAGCAGGGTGACCTACAGGAACTGTTATTGGTTTTAGAGTATGACGGACCTGATTTTGACTCCAGGCACCAACACTTACTCTGGGACAAATTTGTTCTGGTCCCTGACTTGCAATTTTGTAAAATGAAGAGAATTATCCTTGCCTTGAATGTTATGGTGAGAAATAGTGCCCAGCTCTCTTTGCTCACTTCTATAAAGCCATTCCCAATTTCCCTGACTCTTTTTTTTTTTTAAAGATTTTATTTATTTATTTGAGAGAGAGAGAATGAGAGACAGAGAGCATGAGAGGGAGGAGGGTCAGAGGAAGAAGCAGGCTCCCCGCCGAGCAGGGAGCCCGATGCGGGACTCGATCCCGGGATTCCAGGATCATGACCTGAGCCGAAGGCAGTTGCTTAACCAACTGAGCCACCCAGGCGCCCCCCAATTTCCCTGACTCTTGCAAACCAACTGCCTTCCCAGTTGCACATGGTCATAGGAATTCTCCTTTATTTTTTTTTAAAGATTTTATTTATTTATTTGTCAGAGAGAGAGAGAGCACAAGCAGAGGAAGCGGCAGGCCAAGGGAGAAGCAGGCTCCCCGCTGAGCATGGAGCTCGATTCGGGACTCGATCCCAGGACTCTGGGATCATGACCTGACAGACGCTTAACTGACTAAGCCACCCAGGCATCCCAGTAATTCTCCTTTAAAGCACCCATCATGGATGTAATTTTGTATTTACCTGTGTGAACATGATTAATGTTATCCTCCATTCCTACTACAAGCAACTCCGGCATAAGGAAAAGTGTGTATTTTTGCTCACCAGCACCTAGTACGGGGCCTGGCACATGACAGGTAAGCAATAAATATTTGCTGGACAAATGAGGCCTGGCAAAAGCAAGGGAAATCATGAAACTCTGGCCACCCTCCTACTCTTCCCTCTCTCCCTTAATCCAAATACACACCACTCACCCAGACTGCCTTTGGGGGCCTCCTTTTCCCCTTTGTCATCTCCCTGAGTTTGTTAGTATCACTTTTATTCATCTTCTTAAAAAGATTTTATTTTACTTATTTGAGACAGAGAGAGAGAGAACATGAGTGGGTGGGGGGAGGGGCAGAGGGAAAGGGAGAAGGAGAAGCAGGCTCCCCGCTGAGCAGGTAACCCAACTTGGGGCTTGATCCCAGGACCCTGGGATTATGACCTGAGCTGAAGGCAGACACTTAACCGACTGAGCCACCCAGGCGCCCCTCACTTCTATTCGTCTTAACAATGTATGTGCAGCAAAAAATAGGGCAGGGGAGCGGAAGGGGAAGGTGTTAGGGTTCAGGGAGATCTGTCTCTTAATGGCTGCCTCAGAGAGATAACCCTCTCCTGAAGGAGCCCCGAAGTAGGAGACTTTGACACAGCGCTTAAGAAACTTGCACGCAACTTTATTTCTTTCCAAGAACTTTTACACCGGAAGGCACTCCAGGCCGCCTATCACCGCTTCCCATCAAGGTTTGGGAGTTTCATGTTTATCTGTGTTATTCATGTGTTGAACTTGCACCAGCCTGAGCATTCTTAGGAGCCTTAGTTGTGAAACTGGCGTATCTTTTGGCAAGGCTTGCCTTGTTAGAAAGGGGCAACATGGCAATATATTGTTACTTGGCCTTCACTGCCACTTTTTTTTTTTTTAATCTTATTCTCTGCCTTTTCTGAAAGCACAAAGAGAGCGTATTATATGATCCCATGGACTAGGAATGCTTCTAGCATCAGAGAGTCCTCCCTAGAGGATCCATCTCTGGCATCAGTGTTCAAAAGCTCGAACATTTAGATGGGAATGTAATTACTTACTTTTTTTTTTTTTCTAATTTCTCATTTTGAAATAATTGTATATTCACAGGAAGTTGCAAAAAAAATAAATAAAAGGTTCAGGGAGGACCCATGCAAACTTCACCTTACTTTTTGCTTTTAAATGCAATGTCGGGGCATTATAAAATTTCTAAGAGTACGAAAGCATCAGAAGTACAAGTTCCTCCCCAATGATAATCAAGTCAATATCCTTCTAACATATTTTCTATGCATAAATGAATATACAGACACAGTTGAGTTGCTGATCAGAAATGGGATCATGCTATCCAGCAACCCCCTTTTCTTTACCCAGAATCTAAGTCAAAAATCTTCCCATTTCTGTGGCAGGAGCTGCACTCATTCTTGTAAACAGCTACATAAGAGAGAAAATATTTCAAACACTTAGGTTCAGAAAATGTGGCATTCTTTAGAAACTTGCTGGAGAAAAGTTAAAAAAAGTCATGTTGTAAGGGAAGCTCAGCCTCTGTTCCTGGTTTCAATCAAATGACTCTTCTCTGGAAACAAACACCTGTCTTTGGGAAAAGCTGCAGGTGGATCATTACTGGTATGACTCCAACTTTAATAACTGGTTGTTACCGTTCTTTAAAGCGCTCGGTCTCCTTGTTTGGAGGTCTGCTACTTGTCTCAAAACGGCCTTTTGTTGAGCATACTGAACAGAGCTGGGGCATTCCTTTGGGAGCCATTCAGGATGGGTGAGATCAGTTGAGGTCAGGGCATAAGGGCTGCGGTGGAAGGCGACCAGAAGCCATTGCTGCAGGGGGTGGGGAGCTGGGTCTTTCCAAGTGGGCGCACACCCCACCCCCTATGGCATGGGCTTCCTTCCAAAGGATATACCAAGTGGCCCCCGACCCCCTTCAGACAGCATCACCGAAGGGAGACAGTGAAGGTGGGGCACTGCGGAGGGTAGCTGGCTGTTGGATGGTCTCGGATACCGGAGAGGTGGCCCGAGGGTCAGGAAACCCTCATGGTGCACAAGCTGGATCTGTCTCTTCTCTGCTGAGCTCAGATCAGGGGGCTCTGACGTGTGGGGATTGCGGTGCATGCTGCCAGCAGCTGGGGCTGAGTGCACGCAGCTCCTAAAATGGCCATAGGTCTCTCCCTGAATAACTCAGAGACGGTGAAAACCTGGGACTGCTTCACTCAGAGGAGAATCAGATTGATTTAATACTTCTTTGCCCCATCCCACCTCGCATGCTGCACATTCTCCTCCCTGTTGCCCTCTTGCTTGCTGGGGGGCCCAGTGACTGGCTCCCTGAACTTCCCTGACCTGAACCTGGCCTTTTTCTGCCAGGTCTGGGTAAATTATCAGATAATGTTCCTGGCTATCCCAAACAGGTTCTTAAGGCTAATATTCCCTTCGGAATATTAGCTGGACTTGCCATTCTCCCATTCGCTTTCCATTTGGATCCACCAGGCGTCCCCGTGGGGCCCTCTGTCCATCAGCCTGCACCCCAAGGCCTGCTCTTCTGTTTCCCTGTCAACTCTCAGCCCCAGCACCATTGAGTTCAGTCGTCCTTTTGACAAAGATCTGTGTGTTTGTGTGCCAGTCTCTGGGCATGGGGGATGAGCAAACTCAGACCATGTCACCCCTGCCCTCCTAGAGGGCATGGTTTAGGAAACTAAAGTCTTCCTCAGTTTCTTCAAGGCCTTCTCCCTGGAGCCCAGTTCATACCCCAGGGAGTCACCAGAACATTAGCAAAACCAAACAAGACAACAAACAAAACCCCAACCCTAATGTAAATCCTCTCTCTCTTGCTGGTGGTAGGAAGGGAAGAAGCGCTAGATGAAGAGGGGAGAGAGCAAAGGTTGAATTCTAGTGCTTCCATTGAGCATCTGTGTGTGAGGGGAGTCTCAGTTTCCTAACGATGAAGATGGAGGGGGGGCAGGGAACACAAACCCTGAAATTTACACTGATTTAATTAATTAATTAATTGATTAGACAGAGAACGCGAGTGCACAAGCAGGGGGAGCAGCAGAGGGAGAGGGAGAAGCAGGATCCCAGCTGAGCAAGGAGCCCGACGTGGGGCTCGATCCCAGGACCCTGAGTTGAAGGCAGATGCTTAACCAACCAAGCCACCCAGGCTCCTTTACACTGATTTTAATAATAACTACAGCTTGGGATGGAGATTTATGCAGTCTTATTTCATCCTTGTGTCGAGGGAGGCTGTTTTCAATCCCCTTTTCGGGTAAAAAATCCTGAGGTTCACAAAGTTTAGTAATTAGTTCCAGACTGGACAGCTAACCAGTGGCAGACAAGGACCAGGGACTTACTCCCCACAGGGGGGCTCTTCTCTCCACCAAAATCTATTATGCATTCTTTTTTTTAATTTTAAAGATTTTATTTATTTATTTGACAGACAGCGAGAGAGGGAACACAAGCAGGGGGAGTGGGAGAGGGGGAAGCAGGCCTCCCGCTGAGCAAAGAGCCCGCTGCGGGGCTCGATCCCAGGACCCTAGGATCATGACCCGAGCCGAAGGCAGATGCTCAACTGACTGAGCCACCCAGGTGCTCCCTATTATGCGTTCTTGAGCACAGGGCTCAGGCACTCAGCACAGCATTCAGTAGAATTGAACATCAAGGCCAAAAAGTTAACATTGAATATATCGCAATAAAATAGTTTCACAAAGAGATCCTCCAAATCGCATCTAAACTTGTAGGCTTCCATGAGGAGGGATCATTCCCATCCATGGATCCCAATGGGAGGTGGGCCAACCCCACAGCCAGTGGGTGGGGGGATGGACGAGAAGCCCGGGAGAGCTCCTGTGAGGGTCACTGTGGGCAGAGTGGGCTTGGGGACCCTGCCAAGGGCTCTGGAGACCAGAAGCGCTTCATGTTTGCTTTCCCATTCTGTCCTTTCCTCTCTTTTCCCCTCTCCTTGTCTCTGTACCTATTTTTCACTGTTTTCTCTGGTTATCTTTATAGCTCTCTTTTTTATGTTTTTCTTTCTCTCTCTCTCTTTATTTCTTCCTTCCCTGCTCTCATTCCCCCTTAATTATTAGCTATATGATTTGGGTCAAATTATGGGCCTCAGTTTCCTTGTCTGTAAATAAAGCATAATGGCAATAACTACATTATGTAGCTCTTATCCATCAGGTACTGTGTTAAGCACTTACAGTAACTGCTGGAATCCTCGTGTCAGTTATAAGGTACTTTATTAGTGCTAATTCCATTTTCCAGGTGAGAACACTGAGGCGCAGAGGTTAACCCACCTGCCTCTGGCCACACGACCAGTAGGTAACAACTGGTCGTGTGGCCACAGGCTTCTGAGTCACAGCCGTTGAGCGCATCCATGCTGCTTGCCAAGGAGAGCAGGACTGTGAATCCTTGAAAGCAGTCTGGGGCGCACGGCAGCCTGTCTGCAAATAATCCGCGTCCTCTCGCTCAGCTCTAGGCTGATCCCTAGTTTATTTGCCAAAGAGGGAGAAATCAAAGCGCTTGGAGAACGTAACTGAGCAACGATTGGTGGTTACTTTGGGCTAAAGAACTGGCTTGTGACAAGTTCTGTTCCGCTGGGTGAGCTGTGGAACTTGGGGGGAGGGGCAGCGAGGGGGCTGAAGACACAGGAGGGGCGACGGGGAGTCCGGGAGAGAACACGGGGCAAGGGCAGGTGCTATGGAGAGAGGAATATGGGTGGCGGTGGGGGGGGGGGTAACCCCTGCGATTAGAGGTACATTAGGGCTGTAAGTCAGGCGGGATGTTAGCACCTACCGAACTCCCCCCAAAGCTTCCTCGTGAGTCATTGGTGCTTTTGGAGTTTAATTCATATTTTTTAACGTCGAGTTACCCTTAGCCCTGCATCAGGTGAGATGAGTTCCGCTAACGAATCCGGTCACACCGGCTCCCTCCCATTTACAGACTAGCTCTGCCCGCCCAGAAGACCCCCGGTGGGGCGCGGTCAGCCCCTGGGCCTGCGTCCTGAATCCTTCCGCAGGTCGGAAGGCGTTTCCTTTCCGGGCCGCCGGGGATTGCCGGTCCCCCGTCCCCCGGGTCCCTCAGCCAGCAAGGGGAGTGCACAGGTGTGTGGCTTCTAGCGCCGTCGCTCGGTCCCCGCGGCTCCCACGTTTGTGTGCAAAAGCTGCAGCCCCTCTCCCAGGGGCTTCTCGGTTTCTTTCATCAGTTCCCGCTCATCAGAGGCGGTGTCCCCGCAGTGACAATGACCACGGACACTCTGAGCAGAGACACCTGTGTCTCAGTCGCGCAACGGGCCAAGAGTTTTAGAGGGATTCCGAGGGGCAGGCGGCAAAGTGCTGGCGGGCTGAGCAGCGTTCTCAGACCAGCGCCAAGTCGGACTCCGCCCGGAAAGAGCCCCTGGGAGGCAGCGCAGCCGGGGAAGGTAGTTGGGGGGCCTCCTTCCGCCTAGAGCCACTGAGAGAGGTGGGCCCTGGCAGGTACTGATTGCACGGGAGCGGGACGAAACCTCCAGGCCCACACAATTCCCCAAAAGAGGGTTCTGGCAATGCAGACTCCACTGGCTGCGGGGCCCATCCCTTCCCCTCACCCCTGCCACGGAAGCTGGGCTTCCTTTTGCCTGTCACAGCTTTGGGTGAAGGCATTTGGCACGGGATCCAGACGAACGATCTCCTTGATCTCTGCAGCCCCGATGTCTGCAGTGGGCTGCCCCGCCTAAGTAGGCACAGTAGGCACTAAGCTGTGCGGCCGTTAACCTGAGCAAATCCACACAGGAAATCATCATTACCATGAATGGGCTTATCCGATCATTGCTCAAAAGAAACAAACAAAAAATACAAATAAGGATTGAAGAATGGGGTGGAGAAAAGGAGAGGGGAAGCATTGGGGTCATGGGGGTGCTTCGAAGGAAGAGGCCAGGGTGCGGCATCCAGTCCCCTCGAGCCCCCCACTCGCCTGAGAATAAACCAAACAAACATGAGGGGAACCCAGAGTCTCAGGCCATGAGAGGGTTCAGCCGCTTCTGTGAAGGGCAGGTTATTTTGCTGCCGGCCCAGAGTCAGGCCACCTAACCTCCCGTCCTGAGAGGGTGGCTCACATGCCTCCCCGGTGAATATAAAAATACCTGCAGCCGGAGCTCGTCCCAGCAGTGGCTTTTCATCTTTGGAGTTCACAGGCCGAAACGAGTTGCCTTGCCTTACTGCACGCAGAGAAAAGAAATTGCCCGTAATACAGCAGTTTTGTCCCCTTCACTTTGGCTGAACCAAATAGGAGTTTGTCCTTTTAAATTGTCTGCAGCAAATGTAAATTCTAAGCCTAAAAGTCATTCGGAGAGTACTAGCCGTGCGCACCGACGAAAAAGGACAAAGTGCCCTGAGAGGAGTGGCTGGGTGTTGAGGGGGGTGCTCTAGGGGTCTGCCATGGGCAGAGCCTGCCCTGGCCTTTTTGTATGTCAGCAAAAGAAAGGGCAAGAATCCGTCTGCTCGTCTTAGCCTGGATTTCTAACTGTAGTGGACTGACTCTAGGCTTTCCTTGCAGGACTCAGATCTTTACTCTCTAGAAAAGAAGAAAGGCCTGTCAGAGCACGTGTTGGACGAGTAAACGCAGTTCCTGCGTTTCTGCGTGTGCTGGTAGCAAGAACTAGTTGTGAGTTGAGGATGAAGCAAAAATGATCGGGGCTGAGGAGAACACGAATTCCCTTCCGAGTGCAGGGCGGAGAGGGGTGGGAGGAATTCAGTCCAGAGTCGGGACTGTGGGCCAACCCTGCCCTTCCCTCCTCGTTGTTATCAGGTCTTGCCTCGATGATTCAGGCCACCACACGGCTAGGCCATCTTCAGCGGGGAGCGAGCAGCAGGCCTGCCGTCTCCTGATGGAGAAGCTGTTCTCCAGGCTGATTTATCCTTGCAGACGGCAGACCTCTTCTTGAACAGTGATTTCAAAGAGTTAAACTGCTTCCATATGTCCAGCATGGGAGTGGAGTTTGTAGCCTTTGGCAACCTCGGCTGAATCCAGCTGCAGCTGCTACCTGTGTGTTCCACTGTGTGTGTGTGGGGGGGGGGGTGCGCACGCGCACACACATACACACGCGCACACACACACACACACCCGCACGCCCGTGTGCAGTGACATCTGAACCGTGTTCCGACCGTGTCAATGAAACTGTTATGTCTTTGTTGGGGGAGATACTAATTCTGAGCAATTACAGCTCCCTCTTTCCTCACTCCCTCCCACCCCTCTCCCCTCCCTTCATCTGCTCAGCAAGGAGGACCATGGACCATGTCAAACAATATACAACAGAGAAGAATGCAAATAAACTTTAGTCTGCATAGCCCAGCAAAGCAGTTAGCCGCCCACTTGCAAGATACTTAACTCTTGTACACATGATACACAAAGAACGCTAGCTACTTTCACCAATCCCTTTAGACCAAAAAAAAAAAAAAAAAAAAGGCAAAAGAACTGATCCTTGTCTTTCTATCTGTGAGGTTGCAGTTCCTCCTGCTAATAAAGAAGCTTTTCCCATGATGCAGTGTGATAAGGATTGGCCTACATGTAGTCCAGAAAGCCACCGCCGATGTGTCCTTGATTAGGTGTCTTATCTTCCATTGAGCTTCATCTGATGAAGACTGCTGACAGCATAATGGCTGGGAAAGCTTCGGACAGCTCCATAAAATGGCAGCTATGTTATGACATGTCAGCCAGGACCTGGTGGATGGTAAGTTTGGCGTGTTCACTTTTTTTTCCTCTCACCCTCCAAACCTCCCCCCTCCTTTCTCTTGAGCTCCTCCTTTATTGTTCCATGCACGTGTTATAAAGTTCCCTGCCTGCGGAAAGTTCAAGCTCAAGTTGTGGGAGCCTGGGGTCCCTTCGCACACCAGTGTGCTAGATAGGATTTCCCCGCTATTGTGGCCAGGGACGTGGGCCTTTCTTTTTTTTTTCTTTTTTAAAAAGGTAGTGTGAGTTTTTGTTCACTTTTTTTTTAAAGAAAAATGGAAGTGGTACAGTCGGCCCCAGGCTGGCTGGTATGAAATATATGGAGGTGGGGCAGTCAGTGGGGGACTGGAGCCTTCTTGGCTAATTGTTCTTGCATTAGTCTTAAAACAGAGTAATGTACTTCTTTCTTTGGCTTCTCTGAATAATGATTTAGATAGTGTATTGTATCATGTTGTGTGCAGTTCCCTCATCAGTATGCGACTGTCCCCCACGCTTTGCCTTAATTTGGAATCCACCTCCCTTTCAATGAATACTGTAACTGGAGCAACCACTGATTACTATGCCACTCAGCGTAATTAAATTTAGTTAATGAGGATATGCATATTCAGTTCATTATTTTTCTTTGCTTCGGCAAATGTGTGTGGGTTTGTTGTTGCTGGGGTTTTTTTAGCCCCATATTTGTCCAGCTGCAAATTTGGGGAAGAGGAAAAAAAGGCATAAAAATTCGGGATATTGATGAGTTCTATGATTCAACTTGAAAAATAATATCGAGAGGAGAGACGTGGTGACTTTCTTTCATCAGAATGCTGGGATTAGAGGCCATAGTTTTGGGAGAGAAAACCTTTCCCATCAAAAAAGTGCTATGTGAAAATTTTCAATCTACTGATTTCTGTTGTGGGGACAATGGTCTCTTGTAGGCAATAGTCGTGACATGAATGGGCAAACCTTTTGCAGGCAAGCCTTCCAGTATGAATATTAAATTCATCCTTGGGTTAATTCAGCTGAGCATTTATTTATTTTTCTTTCTTTGCTTTGCTTTGCTTTTCTTTCTTTCTGCCCTTTTCATTTAAGTCTTGACTGCTTTTGCTTGTTCGCTTTGATAATTATTATGCTTACGACAAGGGCAGTTTTCTCACAATTAGTACAGTGTGAGACAATGGGTACTTTATTCTAGGTGGGGAGGGGTATAGCCAGCCCCGATGGCCAGCCCATCCCCAGTGCCCAGACAGAAGGGAGCGCCTTCCCATTAGTCCTGGCTTCTGGCTCTGCTAGGCAAGAGGGTTTCTGATTAATGTGTGAATTTCCTAAAAGGTAGAAGTTATGCTGTTGCTTCTAGGCTCTTCCTGAGCGCCCGGTGTGCAGAGAGGCTTCACTGTCCCCTGCAGTTCTTCTCGTGCGCGTTCTCATTAATGTGAGGTGTGTGAGCCTGCAGGAAAACTTTTCTGCCACTACTTGTTGCTGCTTTGAGTGCTCTGTTTCAGGGAAAAAAAAAAAAAAAGGCCAGTTCCTCAAGGAGAGACAGAAAAGCCTGCCTCCCTTCCTTTCTCTCTGGCTCTCAACCACTTTCTTCCAGTTGGAGTATATTTTATAAGTGATAAAAACTCTACAGTGGCAGATTTTTGTTTATGATTACATCTCTTGTTAGACTTCAGCACTGTGTGGGTACATGGGTGCAATGAAGTCTTAAAATACTGGCAGGTACTTGGAGAAAGATATGGCAGAATGTTTATATAAAAGATTCACTTGATGCGACTGTACCAAGACTTGAAAGTGTGTTTTAATAGTTACTCTGACTCTTAATGATCATTTTGTGATGTTCCCAGAAGTAAGTTTTAAAATCAATATTTAGAATGAAACATGCTTTGTTGGGAAAAAGCAAAATATTTTACTCTGAATTTTTTTACTTAAAAACTGGGATCGAATGGGTATAAGGAGATAATCCCTGTAAATATTTCACCATTAAATTTCATCAGTCCTGTACAGAAATACCATAGCTTCCCAAGAGAAACATGTTGTAAATACAATTGTTAAAGGTTTGTGTAGGCTGATTATTCATTTTGAAAGATGATCTTCTTTTATTGCCCGAGAAGATGCAGAATTTATATACAAACACAGGGTCAGAGGTAAAATATTAAGTAAAAAAACTTTGCATAATTTATTTTCATATTTAATCTTCATTAGGCTTACATGAGTGGTATGTATGTTTCTTATTAAGGAAACCTCAATTTTAATACACTTTGTTAATTTGGGAAAAACGTCTAAGAGATTAATATTTAATGTGTCCTTGAAAACTTGGAATGACAGATGCTTTGTGGAAAGTTTAATCAAAGTAATTCTTGCATCTCATCAGTAATATACTGAAAGAGAGAAGAAAAGTGTGTTGTGGCCACTTTACCATGATTCCGTTGTTTTGGATTTCAGGAATATTTTTGAAAGGTGTTTTAAGGTTCTTACAAACTGGGTTGTGTGTGTGTGTGTGTGATTCTGCTCTCACTAGGACACTGCTCCTTTTATTTTTACAATTATTCTGGGGTTTCTGTGTCAGAAAGGATATTGCATCCTTATTTGGCTTAATCAAATGAAGTTTTAAGTAACCAAATCCTGAATGTGAAAGCTGCAGTGTTAAAGTCTCCGGCAATTGCTTCCTGACTTATTGTCTGTTTCACTTAGATTCTCTTATTGTGTGACCATGATCATAAATTCTACTTGACAGGGAAAAAACCCAAATAAGACGTAGTTGTCCTATTCTACATCTGTTTTCCTTCCTAGATAGGCATGTTTTAGTAAAACAGAGGGAAGGAAAAACATTTTATTGAGACAGCTAAAAATAAACAAGCCCAAAAAGAGTAAACTCATTTTGTGTGTATGTGTGTGTGTTAAATATCATCTACATACATGCAGTTTTTTAAATGGTGCATCTTAGAGGTTTTACTTCTTTAGATTATTTTGCATGTTACTCCTTCAAGGAGAAAAATCATGTGAGCCATTTAAGTCACAGTTGGTTGGCTATATTTAGAGTTTTGTTGATGACCTTTCACGATATTTAAAAATACCACTTGGAATGTATGAAAGCTGCATCTGGTAAATAGCACTATTTCATTAATGGCTATTGATGAGGCTATCTGTTTCCTTTGGAACCATTGAAAAATAAAACCAACAAAAGCAATTTTTGGACTTTCCATTCTATTTTGCACTATTTATTTGTAGCTCTCTGTAGGACTTACTAGAACTTCTTTGTTAGCTATTTGGAACTTCAGGGTAACGGGTATTTACCAGACATTATTTTTTCCCCCTAAATTTCCTAAGTCTAATCATTTGATCCCATCAGAACCAGGCCAGAACATTTGTAAATTTACCCTAATCGTGAAGGGCAATTATTTAAATATTAATCCACAAAATTTATCTGAAAAATGAATTGCCGGTCTCTGAGACTTGAGATCCTGAGTCTTACAAATATTAATCAAAATTAACAGGCAGATAAATGTAGAAATTCAACTAGATCTCATAGTGTCAAGGACACAAAGCTGCCTCTTGGTTGAACACTAGTCAATCTACTCAATTGTAACGTACTTTTTATTTTTCTTGAAAGGAAATTTATTTTTTGAGAAGTTGGTGTGTTAAAATATGGCACTTTTACAGATGTTATCGTTTGTTTTTAGACAATATTAATGTGACAAATGTAGCACTTGTTTGTTTTAAAAATAAAATTCTGTTCTCAATACAAAGTTGAATTAAATAAATTAACAAATGTCAGTACAGGTGTGACAAAATCGAAGGGACTGTTTTTACGGCAAATGTTTCTTTAAACGTCTTTGAGAAGTTGAGGTGGACTTAGGTTTACAAGGAACTATTTTTAACTGAAAATCTGAAAATTACTCTATCTTCTTACAAATGCTGGCACTAGTATATCTTATAGGTCTGTATTTTATTTTACTTTACTATAAACAAAAGAGTTCCTAAACAGCCTAATTAGTATGCTAAAAATATATTTGCGAAAACTCCTGTGTAGCCTAATGACCACATTTAGACTCCTGTGGTAATCTGAAAATCAAAATTCAATTCTTATTTAATTTCAAATTTTGTTTTATTTCCTTTCGAGGTATAATTGAATGTGGAAATGTAATTGAAACTAATAGACACCATATAGATAATAACCGCATCGACTAGTTGCCCGAAGATATTATGTCTATCCATTAAATATATTTCCAGAATTAGAAGCTATAAAATTTATGCCTCACTCAACAAATTTTTGTTAAGAACTTACCGTAGCCAGGCAGTGTTCTTGGTACAGGGATGACCAATGCTATCTTTGTTCTGGAATCAAACCCATGTCCCAGTGTTATAGGTGGGGGATATTCATTACATTAATGAAGGATTCTGAATGATTTCTGTTTTCTCTATAATGTTGGTGAATGCATAGCTATTACATTTGCAGATTTGTTGCTGAGTGTCAAAGGTAGTCAATACCTCTTTTCATTCATGGCTCGTTCTCAGAGGTGGTTAACACTCTTTCTTAATCTTGTGAGTGAATTTTAACATTGCCATTACCAAAGCCAGTTTCTGTACAATTAATGACATTGGTAAAAACTAATGATTTATTACATATCAGTTCCTGAGTGAAAAAACAATAACAACGATGATGATGATGATGATGATGATGATGATGTCTAAGTGAAAAAAAAAATGATTTCAACATCCCTGTAAGTGATGTTACCACTTTTTTAATATTTCAAGTTTTGTCATAGACAGATTACACTTTTTTCATTATGCGTCTTCCATACCTATATTCTTTCGTGATGCATTTTATTCGTAATATCATTCTAGCATATTTAAATAAAATGAACCATATGGCTGATGTGGTTCGATATATTAATATTCTTCCAAGATACTTTCTTATCTGGGAGTGCTTTTTATTTTATATTTCCATGATTTATTTTCACTTGTGTGCTTGCCTAACAAATGCAACATATAAACTTTGGGTAAGGAAAATATCCTTTGGATCCCATCTTAATACATAATTTTATCAGAGAGTAAGGAAACACAAGTGCCTGTCCATCCTCTTTTCCCAGTTCTTTTTTGGAAGCAAAGGGTCATGTTCTCAAGGAGTGTTATCTCTTCTATCTGTGGGAAAAGCTGGTGTTGATTTTCCAGTGTAGAGACTGGTCAACAAAGAGAGCTATCAGATGCTCAGTCATTGAAACTACAGCGTATTTCTGGAACAGAGCGGGATGATGTCAATCACTACCTTTGAACATTTTAGAATTCCCCAAGATTGTTACTTTGTGACATTTTCTATACTATCATTTGTAATATGTATAATATATATTCTGAGGGGCTGAAAAAGTGAACTTGGATATAGGAAAAGGTACTAGTGAAAATGTACCACCAGGCCAGCAAAAAAGAATTACATTCCTCTGTTGTATTGCAACATGCAAAATAGGGTAATGCGCCTTTAATGGAGAAATTGTTTTCACCAGAAGTTCTGGTAAGGGATTTATGTCGCTATACTCTGTATTTCACTAGCTTTAAGCATTTTAAATCTCACTGCATTTTAAGCGCTTAAGCAAAGAATCAGGAGAATAGAAAGTTATCAATCAGTGTTATGATAATTATTTTTTCAACTTACACTTAGCATGCTTTGTAACGGGGTAGACTTAGCATATCATGTCATGGGCAGCTTTAATAACAGTTTTCATTTCTCACTGTTCTAAAATAAATTTATCCCAGTACTTCTCTGAAAAATGACTTTATTCAGAAAGCAATTATTTTTTAACTTCCCACCACTATGTTCATTTTCTGAGGTTATAACATAATGGATATGTTTATGAGCACAGGGCTGAATCCTGGGAAATGTAGATTTGGTGACCTCTGGCAAATGAATCTGTTCCTCTCACAGCTGGTAGAACCAGCTGTAAAGTGCCGATAATCATACTCATTACTAGTCATTCCAACCTGTCGTGAGGATGAATGAGATGGAGTCAGAGAGGCACCTGGTGAGTGCAGTGTAAATACGACACATACCCGGGGGGGCCAGTATAAGCTGTGACTATTCTACAGTCTCAGGTCTGAGCACTTAGTACGTGCTCAAAAAACACAGAGGGCAGATTAAGTGAATGTAATTGTAGCATTTTCTATGGGGCTTTCATAATCATGTTGCATTTTTGAATTCACGTAAACTTTATTTGTGGAAACTGCATACATTAAATGAATCCTAAAAATTCAGTATTTTCTGATTCAAATTGTAGCAGATTCCTTGGGCACGTGGGTGGCTCAGTTGCTTAAGCATCTGCCTTTGGCTCGGGTCATGATCTCAGGGTCCTGGGATTGAGTCCTTCGTCCAGCTCCCTGCTCAGTAGGGAGAAGCTCTGAAGCTCTGCTTCTGCCCCTGCTCGGGGGTGTTCTCTCTCTCACAAATAAATAAAATCTTTTAAAAAAAACAAGTTGTAGCCGATTTCTTTCTTTTTTAAAAGATTTTATTTATTTATTTGGCAGAGAGAGAGTAGCAGAGGGAGAGGGAGAAGCAGAGTCCCCGCTGAATAGGGAGCCCAATGCACAACTTGATCCCAGGACCCCAGGATCATGACCTGAGCTGAAGGCAGATGCTTAACCAACTGAACCACCCAGACACCTTGTAGCAGATTTCTTAAAAGGAGAGCCTCCTCAGACTTAGTGAGAGTCAATAGCTAACATTAGCTTAATTTTAAACATTAAGTGCTATGATTTTAAGGGTTAAAAAAAAATCAAAGATTATGGAGGCCCTCCTATTCACCAGGTGTTTGCCAGGTTCTTTGGGAGGTAAGCTACATCCATCATTCTTTAGCACAGGACGATGCAATTGACATTATGGCCTCACGATATAGAGGGGGCCACTGGACTCTGAGGATAAGCCATGTGCTGAAGTGTGTTCTCTAATAAGAGGGGAAGGGGCAGAAGAACACGAAAAGCCACCACATCTGAGGTGTGCCTGCTTTTCCCCCAGAACCCAGCCATCAGCTGTGCCATCCAATGACCTGGGCTATGACTCATGGTTTGCGGCCACGGTCAAGTGTTTTGCCCCTGCCTACTCTGCACCTGCCTGCCCTCCCGCCCCCCAGCTTCAAGCCTGACCTCTTTCTGAGACTCCGCTCTGTGTTCAGTGAGCTGCTTTGCTCACTCCCAAGCTGTGTCCGAGATTGTACAGCTCTAGGATTGGAGGTGGCTGAATTCTTTGGAAATGTGATTCCATTCATCTTTCCTCGAGACAATTAGATTCGCTATAGGCACAAGCCATCTGGGGGAAATTTTTTGGAAAGAAATTGGCAAGCAAAGCATTTCCATTTTCAGGTTTTGATAATATCTGTTTACCTCATGGGGCTGTTGTGAGGCTCCAATGAGATAAAACATGATAAACGACTTGAAATCTATAAAATGCAAAGCCAATCGAAGGTACATGTATTCTGATCTAGTGGTGTTAAACATGGGTAGGTGAAGAAAAGCTTTCCAGAATTTTGCCAGTGTTCTGGAGCATGAGATAATGCGAAATTTCCACCAGGCAATACGGAAAATGTTGGCTGTCTAAGACTTTGTAGGATGCTCTTTGCAAATTCTACGGCTAACCTCAGAGGGATTAATCCTTCACATTAACAATGCACTGCTAGTTTTCCAACCTCCCAGATAATAGCAGTGCTAACAGTGACCACATTTTGTACATTTAATGGGAAGGCATGAAATAAGCAACATTTCCCAATGCCATCTGTACCATCTTGTAGTTCAATCCTTAATTTATTAATTTTTTTTATTTTTTTCAAGATTTTATTTATTTTTTTATTTGAGAGAGAAAGAGAGTGAGCAAGAGGGAGAGAGAGAGAGAGCACAAGCCAGGGGAGGGGCAGAGAAGCAGACTCCCCACTAAGCGGGGAGCCCCATGCAGGACTCGATCCCAGGATCCTGGGATCATGACCTGACCCAAAGGCAGACACTTCAACTGACTGAGCCACCCAGGCACCCCCCACTTCATTTTTTTTCTGATGTAAGTTTGCTTTTTCACTTGTACCACGAAAGACTTCTCTTGTAACAATTCTTTAATGAGGTTATTATTTTAACCCACACTTAGTATGTATTATAATAGGTAAGATTTAGTTTATCATATAATATAATGGGCAGCATATTATGCTATTAATGGGATTTTTTTTCTCTCTTATTTTCAGGATTGTTAGAGGTAATATCACCAGTAACTTTGAATTGCAACACCCTAGCACCTTTGAAACATTTTTATACTGTATATAGGCTGTATGAATGTTCTGATACAAATGAACCTACTTTATTATATGACATTCGCAATTATGAATATAAGATTTGTGTTATGTTATTTAGTTGTTCAGCCAAAATTATAAGCCCCAAGAAGATGGGTACTGGGTCTTATTTACCAGCGCTAGACAGTATTTTGCACATAAAAGGCCCTTAATAAATAATTGTCAAATTGCATCAAGACTATGGCTTTCCCATTTTACTGATGGAGACAGTGATCTCAGTGGGTACCCAGGCTGTGCATTGATCAATGATGATGGGCTCCCAATCTGTGGTCCACAGTATGAATCAACACCTGCCCTTCCCAAGATAAGACTTAAATGTGCTAGAAGCATCGAGGAATTATGATGAAATTAGCAGCAAAGTTTTAAGGCTGAGGGCTAGAGGGGGAAGAGAGCCCCATAGCAAAAGCAGCAAATTCAAATTTCCCTTCAAGCAGACAGGCTCATGGTCATTACCAAGTGCTAAGCAGCAGATGAATAACCCATCTTTGCCAGCAAGGATCATCTCCTGCTTTCTCAACTCTACCTTTATCACAGTGACTAAGACCTTTCAGGCACCTAGTAAGTTACAGAATTTGGAAAACACTAATGTGTTTGGGGGACAAGGGACCAAAGCAAGGTGACTTTGAAATAAGTGAGTTTTTTGTCCATTTTCTTATTTTTGATGAAATCAGTTTCATTTCAGGAGGATTGATTATTTTTCCACTCGAAGGTTTCAGTGATTTTTCCATGTGTCTTACCTAGATTGCAATGTTGGGAAAGGCCATGTGGTGGTTGGCATTTCAACAGTCAGGGTTTAGGTGAGGGGTCCAGAACACGCCAAGAATAACAGAAACCTAAAATGGAATGTGTACAATATGGAGGGACACACGTCCTTGGGAAAGAGAGAAAGAAGGTCCCCCAACAATGTTAGAAGTAACTGCTTCTAAATGATCTCTTTGGAGAGAGCGAGAAAGTGAAAAATGCCATCTATTTGGACCAGGCCTTGTTCCAACCATATGAATCGATGTCTGAATGAAAAGTAAGACCCTGCTTCCCAATGTCAGCGCTGAGTGTTCTGCAGCCCAATCTTCAGAGTCTGGAAGGTCACCCGTCCTTACTCTCATGACCCTTTTTCCTTGGTGCTGTTATAAAAGTGAATTTGGAAGAGTAAGAGGCCCTTGACAGATACTGAAGCCCTCTCAGCTAGATGCTGCCCTTCCATAAAACTGTACTCCCACATCTGGTAGACACTAGTGAGACAGCAACCGGCTTAGCTTATTTCACCCCTTCCATGCTTCTTTTCAGAGATTTTAATGTGAGATGATGATAGAGCGATGTGGGGGGAAAATTGATTGTGGACCGCGACTTTTGCTCCTGACCCCCATTCCCTGCTACAACCAGCATCCGCCGTCCTTTCTTGCTTCGGGAGCAGAGCCTCTGGTTGAAGAGCAGGGAAAGATCTGTGGCTACTCGATGAGCAGTCTTCCCTTTGTCTTCCAGGCATCTTCAGCTGCTCTTACAGAGTTTCGAGGTTAATGCTGCTGCTGACAGCTAATCTGGGGGACATTATGCAGGGGCGGGGGGATGAATTTACATTCTTCGAATTTGAACTTTGGCGAATATAGGTGGGAGATTAGGAGACTGAAAATAACATACATGTCATAGCATGCAATGCAGAGGACAATAATATGGTGATTTTCTAGAATCACAGATAGTTTGCTATTATTGAAAGGTATGAACAACCTCACACAAAATTCTTTCACCTTCTCTGCAAAGTTCCTCGGGCTTGCTCTAAGGCGGAATTGTAAGATACTATGCAATGCAATAATGCTCAAGACTTCAGAAGAAACAGCAATGCTTTTTTATCCATAAATCAAAGCAATAGCACGAACTTGCCATTTTATTTGTCCAATAAGATATTAATTATCTTATGTGAGGCTTTTCATTTTTTTGGCACCAAAGATGTTTATAAATGGTACCCCACATAACACAAACCGCATGTTTATGTAGCACGAATGTTCAATCAATTAGTTTACACACACACAAACGCTGGAATATTGATGACACGTGTTAGCTTTTAGTGGGAAAAAAGCCAACAGAGCTAATTTGATGCATTGATCCTTGGGACATGCACACAGATGTGAACCTTTAACTTCATCACAAGTGATTTGGCTGACAAACAGTAGCTTGTAATTATTGTTGCACCATCGTAAATTAATTAACAAATCAATCAGTTCAGAACCAGCAGTCCAACCACATTTGTCAGTTTCGGATGTTTCCCTTCATTTTACCTCCTTCACTTGTGCTGTTCTTATCAGATGCTTTGAGAACGTTTGCTTGTGCCAGATTAACTTTTTCTTAAGCCTGAAAAGAGAATTCTAAACAATAGCATGGGGGAAGGAAATGTTGCCAGTGTATTAATTAATATTCTCAAAACTCTTGGCCATAGGACTATTAATGGGTTGAACAAATAATTACTGAGCCTTCGAATGCTTTTGGCCATCTCCCCAGGTAAGGAATAAGAAAATAGCATCCCGGGGCACCTGGGTGGCTCAGTCATTAAGTGTCTGCCTTCGGCTCAGGTCATGATCCCAGGGTCCTGGGATCGAGCCCCGCATCGGGCTCCCTGCTCTGCAGGAGGCCTGCTTCTCCCTCTCCCACTCCCCCTGCTTGTATTCCCTCTCTCACTGTGTCTCTCTCTGTCAAATAAATAAACAAAATCTTTAGAAAAAAAATAGCATCCCAATCTCTCAGCAAATAGGCAGTATTTAGAGGCTAAGTGATTGCTAAGGTAGCAGTTCCCAACATTGGCCAAAAAAGTACTTCTTTGATTATGTTTCCATCTCTACCCTATACTTCGAAAAATTCCATTAACCAAACTATGAGATACTGCATTTTTCAGCCACAACTGTCTATGACGCACCCCGGTTTGCCAGGTGCTCTGCTAAGTGCTTCATATATATTATCTTACCTAATTCTTGCAACAACCCTGAAACGTAGATGTAACTCTCATTTTACAGCAGAAGAAATGGAGGCTCGAGGGTTTAAATAGTCTGTGCATATTTACAACAGGCAGAGCCACGATGAAAAGTCTGGTCATTGGCACTTTGCACTTCACCACAATTAACCAAAGACATCCAAGCACTTCTCAACAATATGTGAAGTTAATGCAATTCTAGCCCAAAGCAAAAAAACTTGACATTTCAGTTAGAGAACTTATTCTGGATAAACCTACCATTTCTGAGAGGCACTGCGAAATATTAAAAAAATAGTTCTTGGGTACTATTTGTTTATTATTTTCCAGTTGTACTGGGGTATATTTGGCACCCTTATGTAAGTTTCGGGAGTACAACATGATGATATGACATATGTGAAATGATTACAGTAGGTTAGTCAACACCCTCATCACCTCACATAGTTGCCTGTGTGTGTGTGTGTGTGTGTGTGTGGTGAGGACATTAAGATCCATTGTCTTAGCAAATTTCAACTGAGTAGCCACCATGCTGTACGTTAGATCCCTAGAAGTTATTTATCTTATAACTGGAAGTTCTTGGATGCCTTTCTGGAATCTACTTTCAAGAGTTTCAAAAAGCGGAGGGAGGGAGACCTCTGAACCCTTCTTTGTCCTGTTCACCATGGCCTTTGTTCCTGCTAACTTCAGCAGCAGCAGCCACTGCTGTGTTAACAGGCTGTTATTGCTTTCTTTTGTTTTGCTTCATTTTATTGTCCTGAATCAATGGGGACCGTGGAATGACAGTTACACTGAGAATCGAAAAAGCTAGACGGATGTCCCTAAGCTGGTCTGTAAGTATAAGCAAGCCATTTGACCTCTGAGCCCTGCCTACTTCTTTGAGCTATTGTTAGAAGCAGATGAATGCAGTGGTTTCCGACTTTTGGGGGCCTTCCATCACACATATATAAATACATAGAATGAAAATTAAATATTCATAAAACAGTCTTCACCCTTTGTGCCTGAAATGTACTATTAGAAGTTTTTATTTTATTCTATTTTGCCTTTTTAAATAAAAGTGTTGTCTAGCTAAATTGGGACCTTAACCCACTAGTGCATCATGATATGTGGTTTGAAAAATACTGAAATGTGTTAAGTTTTCGGTGAGCTCAAATTCAATATCTACACAGAAGTGCTTCAGATTCTTGTGTTTAAAGGTCTTTTATTATTTGAGCCCCACATTTGTAAAATTATTATTTTTTAAATTTAAATTCAATTAGTCCACTTACAGTACATCATTCGTTTCAGAGGTAGTGTTCAATAATTTATCAGTTGCGTGTAACACCCAGTGCTCATCACATCACATGCCCTCCTTATTGCCCATCACCCAGTTACCCCATCCCCTCCCACCACCCCTCCAGCAACCCTCAGTTTGTTTCCTAGAGTTAAGAATCTCTTATGGTTTGTCTCACTATCTGATGACTTCCCATTCAGTTTCCCTCCCTTCCCTTATGGTCCTCTGCCCCGTTTCTTATATTCCACATATGAGTGAAATCATTTGGTAATTGTCTTTCTCTTATTGACTTATTTCACTCAGCATAATACCCTCTGGTTCCATCCACATTGATATAAATGGTAAGTATTCATCCTTTTTGATGGCTGAGTAATATTCCATTGTGTATATATACCACATCTTCTTTATCCATTCATCTGTCGATGGACATCTGGGCTCTTTCCATAGCTTGGTTATTGTGGACATTGCTGCTATGAACATTGGGGTGCAGGTGCCTCTTTGGATCGCTACATTTGTATCCTTGGGGTAAATACCTAGTAGTGCAATTGCTGGGTTATAGGGTGGTTCTATTTTCAACTTTTTGAGGAGCCTCCATATTGTTTTTCAGAGTGGCTGCACCAGTTTGCATTCCCACCAGCGGTGTAAGAGGGTTCTGCTTTCTCCACATCCTCACCAACATCTGTCATTTCCTGACTTGTTAATTTTAGCCATTCTGACTGGCGTGAGGTGGTATCTCATTGTGGTTTTGATTTGTATTTCCCTGATGCTGAGCGATGTGGAGCGTTTTTTCGTGTGTCTGTTGGCCATTTGGATGTCTTCTTTGGAGAAATGTCTGTTCATGTCTTCTGCCCATTTCTTGACTGGATTCTTTGTTCTTTGGAGTCCCACCTTTTAAAGGACTTTCATACTCTTGGAAGAATGTGATAATTTGGGGGACTGTGGTCTTGGTCTGTGGCCTCATTATAGAACCTTCCACTGGGGTATTTCTCCTCGGAGCTACTCTAAGGAGGACAAAGTCAGTCTAGTCAGCAACATTACCTGTTCTAGTCAGAACAGGTAGCAAAGTAGGGATCGGCTACTGGGCTGGGTCTGTGTTCATAACATGTGCTGAATTCTGATCTTCATCAGAAAAATAGCAATTATTAGGAGAACTCTTTAATTTGCAAGTAAGGCAATGAAATGCAATTGAAGAGTTTGAGGGGAGAAATGTCGTGTACAGACTTTACTATTCAGCTGCCACTGAAAACATAAAGAAATGGGCTTTTGGTAAACATCAAAACATATGGGTAGAATAAGTGCTTTCCTAAAGAGGCCTTCCAGCCCTGAACTTTTTAGTAGAAAGAAATCTTAGGACTATGGTCATCTACTGCACTTTACATAAGTATCATGTGAATGGAAGGCAGTGATATAGTTTCCTTAGAATATGGAAACCTCACATTCTTATCAATGTGCATTTTATAATGTTGATAAGGTAGAGAACTGAGGTAGGTTAACTTAAAATGGAAGGGAATGTAGAATATAAAAATAGCTTTTGAAGGGTGTTTCAGATGATGTTGGGAGTCAGAATAGCATCGTGGTTGTGTCGGGCTTCTAAGACCAGACTACCCTGGTTCAAATCCCAAATATGCTATTGACCAGCTAGATAAACTTAGACAAAGGACTTAATCTTTCTGTGCCTCACTTTCATCACCTGTTATATATGGGGATGGTAGCAGTATCTGCTTTATAATGTTGTTGCAATGATTAAATGAGGTAGTGTGCCCAAAGCACTTTGCCGGATGTATAGTGGGACCCCATGTTAACATTGACTGTTAACTGCAACTAAAATGTAATCACAATGGTTTACAATAAAACATTTTACAATAAGTAAGATCTATAAATAGGAAAAACAGAAGATAAGGTTAAATAACACCCCCCTCAAACAAACAAAAACAGACATTGCCTGTTGGGGAAATGATTCTTAGCAGTCAAGTCAATGACTTTAGGATTAACTGAGCAATTAGCTCGATAGAGTTCCAAAAAGACTTCACTTATCATTTGTTCTAACAAAGTGATATTTCCTGGATTCTGAGGTCCTGTTCATTTTATTCTATGTACTACTAATGCCACTTATTCTATTTTTTTGCTGAACTCAATGGTGTTTTTCTGGGGAACAGATCAAATCTTACTTAGCCTTATATTTCCTCTCCCAGCTTCTTCTCCCAACTTCCAATACCCTTGGACAGGAAGGGGATCATTCTAGAAGACCAGTTGAATGAGACTGAGCTTGCCTTAAGTTCCAGTTTCTTAGCCCATCAGTGCTTTGGGCACACAGTTTATAAATTATAATAAAACAATTATATAAAATTATAGTAATATATTAAATAAGAATAAATATGTAAATTTATAAATTTATAAATAAAATCAGTCCTGCTTTTCATACAGGTACCCCCGACACACACACACACACACACACACAGCTTACAAATGAGTTGTGCTCTAAAAGCTCACTATAAGTTGGTCATTAGAAATTTTGTGACATGTGCAGTAGATCCTCAAAGGACCCATTCTAAGAGTGTACCAGATGCAGTAATGTCTCCAAGAGCCAGGAGCATAGCTCTTTCCAGTCCTGGGGAAGGACCCTTCCTCCTTCCAACAGCCCCTTTCTCAGAAGGAAAAAAGGAATTCCCCATCTCCAAGTGACTGAACATAGACTCCCATGCTCTAATCCAGAAAGAGGAATTGAGAACTGACAATATGGCCTAAGGCCCCTGGAGAGTGCAAAGAAGGTGCTGGAGGGGCTGTAGGTAAGCATTACTACCCCATCTTCCCTTTCTCTGTCATTTGCCTATTATTGGCCAGAAAGAGAGGGGGTGGTTCTGCAGCTTTCTTTCTTCTATGACTTGGTTTCTCCTTTCTTCGTCCTCCTCTCTTGGGTTTCTTCCCGTGGCTCTCTTCAGCCCCATAACTGTAGGATAGAAGTAGTAAGAGTCAAGGGTTAAGACTGAAGGTGGACCTAACTGACATCATCTTCCTATTCCCCTTTCTCATTTCTACTCCATTCCTCTGTCCCACCAGTCCATCCCCAATCCCACCACTGGACACTAGATCACAGTGAGAGTTGGGGAATCTAGACTCTCCAGCTGACTAATGGGTTGTGTTGATCAGTGAGAGTCTTGCCAGCGATGGGCCTCTCAGTTGGTGGGGAATGATTATGGAGGTGGGTACAGGAGGTAGAAATAGAAGTTCCGTTCTCAAGGCAGCTATGCTCAGCAGCTAGAGCAAGTCGGGAGCTGCCTGTGTCCATGAACATAAACACCCGTCCCTCGGTTCCTTATCTTTTCCCAAACATAGGGCCATGGGTAGGTGGGTCCTTAGCCTCTATGTAAAACATAAAGGTCATTGTGATAACCTTGTTAATAATGTCTTATCATTTAGAACATCCATCTTTACAATGGTATAGAGACCCAAACTTTTTCTTACCTATTAACACTGTATGTTCAACTGTATAAATTCCTTATTCTGTCAACAAACTTTCATAGAACACTTACAAAAAGTGGTGTATGAACAAGGCAGACTTAGTTCCCTTCCTCATAGAACTTACATGGAGTGAAGAATGTGGCGTGGCAAGTCCTGTGTTGGTCAGGTATTGACTGTCATGGAACTATCTAAGAGAGGAGGCTAACTCATCTTGGAGGTGCCAGAGTTTCTCCCAGTGATGCAAATAACAGATGTGAAAAGATTAATTTCTGCAGAGGGATCAACATGTGTCAAGGCCCAGGGGCAGACAGAGCATGGCTCTTGACCTGAAAACAGCACAGAGAAGAAGATGTCATGCTGTAAGTGAGGACACTTTTACTGAGCAGAAAACTCCACACCAACAGCCCTGGTATCTGCTGATTGATGTAAAGGGGGAAATGTCCAGGAACGGGGCCATGGGCTATTGAAACAACCCGACCTACACCACTGCTAGCATCCCCAAGCCACACACCCCATATCCACTGAAAGACAAGGATTTCATTATAGTGAAACTTCACAGACGTAGATCAAGTAACACAGGACAAGGGTCTAAGCTCAGATAGCTGCTGTTTCTGCAAGTTTCTGGTTTAGCCAGCCTATTAGAGTGTAGCTAGATGTACTGTGTTACCTACATAATCCTTATCAGCAGCATTCCATCTGTGTCACCCAAGTAGCAGGAATTAGGCAGGCACCCTTTTGGAAAGTGGCCCAAAGGGTACAGAAAGCAGGTACGCCTCAGAGGCATGTAACCCACATCCTTCTAAGCTGGGAGAGAAGAAAAACACATCGAGTTTCTGCCCCAGATACTCACTTGAATTGCTCCCACATTCCAGAGAGAGGTTGGTGGGGGGAAATTTGGAGGTTAGCTGTGGGCCTCAGGGTGATGATTACTCTGTAATGGAACAAATTAAATTATGTGAAATTTTAGATGCTTTCCCCCCTGCCCCGGCGGCTTCCAATCTCTTTAGGGGTAGTCAGGAAAAGGGGACCTTCACAACAGCTGCTTAGCTGCTTGAGCTCAGAGAGGAAAACCATAATTTGTCTGTAATCCCTAATGCCAACAGTTGTTCATTAAGAAACAAAACTAATGTAATCTTGATTATTTGCTCAGATTTCTACTCTATCATGTTTTGTACATCTGGCAGGCTAATGTAATTTTCCTCAGAAACCCAAAGCAATCTGGTGCTCAGACAACACCATGCAGATTTAGGTAAATTCCAGGCTCAGATTAGCATAATACTAACTAATCACGAATATCATTTGCATTCATTAGTGTGTTGGGGAAAAAATTGTTTCTAAATGGCAGAAAATTGAAAGAAAGATTAAGGGCAAGAGCTTCAGAATCCTGTTTGGCTTGATGCGACTATATTACAGAAGATTTTTTTTCTTACAAGGCCTAATATTTAATATGGAAGTATTAATTAGAGTATTGGAAAACGATTGCATCTAACTGGAAGAAAACTACGAGAGATTAAGGACCAGGCGTGTGGACTTGCTTTTGCTTGATTCAAGTGTGGAACAGATAATTTCCCGTGCAATGCCAAGGAGCTTAAATGTGTAAAATATGGGGTGATTAATTTTTCAGAAAGAACCATGGCTTTTTTTGAGATAACAGAAAGACACAAGTTCTTTCTCTCATGGAGTAACAACGTACGGGTCAATGCCTTTGTTTTTACGATCACGGAACGAAGATAACAGAATAAACTCCGAAGTCTGAAATACCCCAAATCAAGGTGAAATCCCATAAAGCCTACACACTGGTAAAACCTAAAAAGTCATGGTAATAGATCCCAAAAGCTGTACTGATTTTAAAAAATCATAATAAAATGATTCTCCACCACCGCCCCCCAACCCCGTCACCTCCTGGTGGTTAGCTATTTTCCTTGCAGTTTCCCAGGTCCAGCCATTTGGCATAAGTGGACTTGGTTGCAGGCCATGTGCTGGGGCCTATGCTGGACTGTGGCTGCAGGCAATTGTCTGTAAATCCTGTCTTTCCGCAGCTCGGCTGCTGTGGGGCTCTGCTGCTGTGGGGCTAAATTCAGTGCTGGCTTCCTGAGGGCTCAGAGCAGGTGCTCACCAATGACTTTGGCTTCTCCCTCTGGCAGATGAGCAAGTTAAACCTGCTCCCCTGGTGAGAAGCCAGCTGATCAGCCATTAGCAGACACGCCTTTGGATGTCCAGGCTAGCCTAGCTGCTTGCAGAATCCTGACTGTTTGGGATTCGGTCTTTGGCCTCAGGAGGGATGAGCTTCAGGGCAGGGTGGTACAGGAACTTGTTGCTCAGAGTGTGAGCTGGGGACGAGCAGCTCTGGCTATATGGGGAGGCTTATTGGGAATGCTGAATCTCAGTTCCTAGCGTAGATCCACCGAGTCAGAATCACTGAGCCCCAGGGGACTCATAGACTCATGAGAGTTTGAGAAGAGCTGGTGTATAAGATTTTAGGCCTGGAACGTTTAGGGGCATAACTCTCACCCCCAGAACTTGTTACAACTCACATTTCTGGGCCCAAGATTCGGTTTCAGAAGGTCATGGAAGGTAGGGTCCCTGGTGCCACACTAAAGAAACACCTGAAGAATGAGCATGGATTCAAATCCACCTTTGCCTACTAGGTTAGTGGGAAAGTTGGTTATTGACTTTAAGTCCAATTTCCTCATTTTTCACGTGGGAAAACTGATCCTGTTTTAGAGGGTTGTGAGAACTGCGTGAGCTCAGGTCTTTATCACAGCATTCTGTGCATTGTAGGCTCTCTATCTCCTCCTCTGGGCTTGGCAACCAGCTTCCTCCTTCTGACCCCTCTCTGTTTCCCTGCCCCAGATCCTTCCCCATGCCCCTGAAAGTTCCTGCCCTAGAGGCGACTGCCCTGTGTCTCCTACACCTTCACCTGTTCAGTGCTGTCCTTCTGGCTTTTTCTAAACCCACCTGAAATGTATCTGCCCATTGCCTATACTCAGTCTCTCTGTTGTCTGCTAAACTGGAAAATGACGCAAAGCTAATTGCAATGTCTTAATTATTCCATTTTATTGGGGACTTAGGAGATACTGTCTTAGCTTGGTGACTCTCAGTCCTGGCTACACACTGAAATCATCTGAAGATCGTTTAAAAAAAAAGTCCAAGCCCCCTCCTCCCCTGAGATTCTGATCCACGATTCATTTGGCTGTGGTGAGACCCAGCATCTGTATATTTTTTAGAGTTCCCCAGGTGGTTAAAAAGGAGCAGCCAAGCATAAAAACTAGTGCCTTAAAAGAGGAATCAAGGAGGCCAATAAAAAAGATGTTTTTATCTCAGAAAGATATTTTGCTCGCATCAGATTAGACCACTTTGACCACCTCGCAGATGAAATGGGTGCTGAATATGGCCCCAGGTCTCATTCAGTAATCCTCTGTACCATTTTTAGTTTTCTCATGAGAAATGTGTCCTGGAATCAGCTTTAGAGTCCAGGTCCCCTTTGTTAAATCACTTAAAACACCCTGTGGGAAAGCCATTTCCTCTTTTATAAATGAATCTAGGAACATTAGGAATATCTGTTTAGTACCTAAGTAATTGCAAAACGTCTTCCTCCTGTTTTCAGTAAACTACTTTTGGAAGAGAGCCAAGCAGGTGTGCACAGCCAGGAAGATAGTGGGTGGGTGTGTATGTGTGCGTGCGCACGCGTGCGCACTCCAAAGATAAAATACACACTAAGAAACTGAACTATAACATCTCAGTGGGGGAATTGCAAGGTTAGAGAACAGACCAACGTGTGGCAGACTCCTGCATTCCCACGTTAGAGCTCTGGAAACAAACACGTCAACACAACATCTAGTGATGTTCAGTTAATGTAATTCCCTTCCTCATCCATCCAACTACTATAAAAGCCACATTGCCATAAATTTTATAAGCCAGATTCCCTAGCTGAAGTGTAATAAAACTAGCAATTAATAAAAATCATTAAAGCTCTAATAACTGAGGTAAGTAAGGTTCGAAGTAAAAATACAGATTGTTTAGACAATAAAAAAGTAACATAATACGCATTTATTCAGTACTTACTCTATGTCAATTGCTATTGTAGTTACTTTGCACATAGTATCTCATTTAATCCTCTCAAATGTCTTGACATGGGCATTATAATTTGTGTTACACTTAAATGAACTGAAGCACAGAGAGGTCAAGTAAATTTTTCAAGGCCACACAGAGAATAAGTAATGGTACTGGATTTGCAGGAAAAAATCTGCGGAGTTTGCATTTTTGGATGCTATACTTAGTATCAAAACTTATGAGATTCGGTCAAAATCATGAAGAACTATTGCTTTTTGTTCTTTTTTATGTCTATTTTTATTTAAGATGAAAATAAGTGAATACAAAGTAGAAATAATTCTAGTACTTCATAAGCTAGTGTGAACTGATGAAATAACATTTATTTAAAAAAACAAATTGGTACATAAACACTGAATAAGTACTTGCTATTATTGTTATTATTATTATATGATTATTATGTGGCAAATGAGACTTTTAGATCAATGGAGAAAAATGACATAATAGAAGAAGATGGGGCAACTGGTAAAATGTTTGGAAAAACATCATTAGTTGCCTCCAAATATTTATACCATACACTAAAATCAAACATTAATGGTTAAAGATTAAAAACTGAGAATTAAAGAAAAAAAGAAGAAAACAAAGTATGAAACAACCAGGGAAAAAGTGAATCTCAGTGTACCATCAAGGCAGAATCCATAATGGAAAGAGCCAATAAACTGGATTATATAAAAATATTATAAAAATATTATAGATAATATTTACCTGGATCATAAATATATTACAAATAGATACATAAACTGTTGTAAATGGTGCATTTATATTATAAATAAATATATATTAATAATACAAATATATAATTTATAAATTACAAAGTAAATGCGAAATTTGTGTAATAAAGATTATCAAGACTACTACAAGATCATTAATTTTAAAATACTCAAAAATTATGAAAAAATATGAAGAAGCAATACCATGCACAAAAAAATGCAAAGGGACTTGAATATATAGGAAAATCTTTAATAGTATTCAAGGAAATTCAAATTGAACCAGTGAGCAACTTTTTTTCTACTATATAATTGGTAAAAAATGGATGATTCCCAGTACTGGAAGGAGAAAGAGGAGTCACTTTCAAACACTGCTGCTGGGATTTTAAATATGTAGGCTTCACACCACTCTTTGGAGGACAGATAGGCAATATTTATTAAAAAAAAAAAATCTTTAAAATTGGCACATCTTTTAACTTAGCAATTCATTGAGGAAACTATCCCAGATGTGGGATACAAATTTAGTTACAAGGAACTGAAGCAGCATTGTTAAAGCTAGAAGCATCTGAAATATTAATGCCGTAAGGGAGATCTTCACTATATCCTACCAATAAGGGAAAAGAAGAGGTTACAATTCAGTATTGCCAGATGATCACTAAGAAGGGAAAACACATGGAAATAAAGGCTGAAAAGATGCACACCAAATATCTAATAGTAGTTCTTTCCCAACAAAGCGATAAGGATCACTGGTTTCTTAAAATGTGATTTTTATTTTTTAGTGCTTTTCTGAGTTCTGCAATTTTATAGTAGGAAAACAATGAAAATGTATTTGTCTTTCAAGTGGTAAAAGCCTTACTTTGAAAAGGAGAGATTAATTGAATGTCCTCGAGGGGATGAAATCTATACACAGTGTCCTCGGCAGTTATGATACGTCTTATATGCAAAAAAGCTAAGAATACTACACATGGTGGTTCTGATATTAATATCTGATTTCTCCCCTAAGACTCTGGTTTAAAATAAACACGACTTTGGTTACAAACCCAAGCACATACTTTAGTCAGCGCCGTCAAAGAAAATTGTGTCTGTTCTAGAGGGGGTGGATCTGGTCTCTCACCCGACACCTTCTTCCTGCCCCTTTCCCTTGTTCCTCTGTGGTTTTTGTCTGTCGGCGCCAAGGTATTGCTTCTATCAGGGCTTTTATTGCTATTTGCAGATAATTCAAAGTCTTAAACTCTAACCAGTCACGTCTCAGATTTAAAACAAGTCCTAATACACTCCATGGTGAAGAAAAGCCGCTTCCACGAAACCGCTCAGAGAACCATCTGCACCTGCTAGTTTTTAACCTGGAAGAGCCATCTTCAGTGTGGGCTGGGTCCGGCGGCTTTCCGTCTTCTGACTCTGCCATCCCTCTCCATTTTGTCCCGGTGCTTCAGGGTGGCCAGGGGGTGGGGGGTTGTTCATCATCCCCTGGCCTTTTGACAAACAGAATGACTTCCAGATTGAACCCAAGGAAATAAACGGTGAAAGAAGCGAGGCAGGGCTGGGGATGGGGGGTACTGTTCATGCGTTTACTTCGTGCATCATGCAGGTTCTATTTGGAATTTGCCAAGCAGATTTTACTAGCATGACAGTGGTGTCGGTGACACTGATAAAAACACTTCAGGATGTACCAGAAAGAAAAGGGGGGGGGGACATTCGTTTTCTACCATTAAATTTTTGACGAAATGGAGCCCACTCTAGTAGAGGCAAAAAATGGTACGACACCGTGTTCTTCATTGATAGAACGTAAGGAACTAATTTTTGCCGTATCATCTTGAGTGGGAAACGTGGGTGGAGAAGGATCTTCATCATTCACCTTCTGCAGAACATGTGTGGTTGGCCACTGAGAAAGGTGCCAATGCTCCCAGAGTAATCAACACACAGCTAGCTGTCATTCTAAAGTATCCAGAAAGTTTCTGATTTACTTCTGTAGAAGAAAGAGCTAGGATACAAGGAGATGGGTGGGTTTGGGGTGGTTTTGCTGATCGGTAATCTCCCCAGCACGAGGAACAGGGCACAGCATAGCGTAAGCCCTTCAGAAACGCTTGCTGAATCAATCAATTCATTTCAAGAACACAACTCCTTTCAAACATGCATTGGAAGCAGTATGTTCTCTTTCCTGGCATCCTGTACGTCTGTGTGTCTTACACCTTCATTCTCACCGCTCCGAATAACTGATGTGCTAAGTATTGACCCCAAGGGAATATTAAATCAGCAAAGAGTCATCATATGTCAGCACCTTGCATTTTTTAAGGCAAGAAACCAAACTAAATTTTAATTTGTGAGCAGGGTTAAAGTAAAGAAGTTTCAATTCTCGACTAAATCACACATTTTAAGTGAGCTGTTGCTTAGGTGGGATCCTTTTGGTTCTAAGTGATCCATGGCAGCTTGAACTAGCACAGGCAGAAGGGTGGACTGACTGGTTCCTGAAATCCATGGAGATGTGGAAGAATTACAGTGGAGAACAGAGAGGCATAGGTCTTGGCCACGGTGGAACCAGAGGTCAACTACACCAGGCCCTTGCTCGGACTCACATCCCAGCTACTGGGTATTTGCTTCATTCCCCCTGGCTGCAGAGAGACTTTGTTTCTGAGACAGAACACAGGTCCCCGCATGTCCTGGACTCATCATGCAGCTCCCACCATCCAAGAGAAACCGCTCATTTCCCTTCTAGATTTTATTGAAGACATTGGGAAGGTTTCTGATTGGATTGGCTTGGATTAGATCCTCACCCTTAGCCCAGTCAATAATTGACAAAAGGATGAGGTTACATAAGACAACGGAGTTTCCCAAAGGAGATTTGTGGATGAGGGATGGGTAGTTTCTGGAGGAAGCAGGAGAGGGGGTTCTGGGCAGACAATCCCATTCATGTCCACTGTGCTCGCCCATTGCCCCCTACCATGTTATAGGTCACCACTTGACGACACAAACATCAGACATATAAGCCAAGCTGTCTGGATTCCTTGTCTAAGGAATCCTGTGTCACAAAGGAAAGAAAATTTTATCACCTGTCCATTTCTTTTTTTTTTTTAAGATTTTATTTATTTATTTGAGAGAGAGAGAAACCACAGGCAGGGGGAAGGGCAAGGGAGAAGCAGAGCAGAGAGCCCAACTCAGGACTCGATCCCAGGACCCTGAGATCATGACCTGAGCTGAAGGCAGACGCTTAACCAATTGAGCCACCCAGGTGCCCCTCACCTGTCCATTTCTTATGCAAGCATAAGAACTCACCTTCCCAGAAGACACTTCCACCTTTCCAGAAGTTATTTCTCTTCCCTTTCAGCCAGGCACCCTCACCTAATTTCCCAAGTTGCAGCAAAATTCAGTGAAAAATTTATTTCTCTTTGAAACCTTTATCATTTTAGGGGTAGAGTGAGGATGGGAATTGAGGAAAAGGTAAGGATGAGGCCACTTAGAGTAAACCTAATGTATACACTCAACATTTCATAAACATGTCCTTCCAGCGTCTCTTCATATATATTCTGCCCTCGTGATCCAGTAGTTGTTTATCTCTCTTTTTCTCAGCTTCTTTATTTTCCATCATTTCATCTTCTATATTACTGATTCTCTCTTCTGCCTCATTTATTCTAGCAGTTAGCGCCCCCATTTTTGATTGCACCTCATTAATAGCCTTTTTGATTTCTACTTGGTTGGATTTTAGTTCTTTTACTTCTCCAGAAAGGGTTTCTCTAATAACTTCCATATTTTTTCCAACCCAAGCCAGTGATGATTCTGAACTCTAGATCTGACATCGTAGTGTCTGTATTGAGTAGGTCCCTGGCAGTCGGTACTACCTCTTGTTCTTTTTGTTGAGGTGATTTTTTCCGTCTTGTCATTTTCTTCCAGAAAGTGGTCGCTTTTCTGTTCAGAGAGTTGTTGCTATTCCTTTCTTCGATCTCCTGTTGGGTTTGTAGGTGTTCAGAATGGTTTGATCCCTATCCAGCTGAATTCCTGAGAGGAGACGAAATCCAGGTCTCCTACTCCTCCGCCATCTTGCTCCGCCCCTGGTGCCTTCAGTTTGTAGGATCTGAAGCTTACACGGTTTGGAGACCCTTTGTAAAAAAAAAAATAATAGTGTTAATAGAATAAAATTTTACAAGTACAAAATTAGGTATGAACACGAATAGTTATTTTATATAAGAAAAGAAAGCATACCAAATTACAAACTTTTTGTTGACGTATATAATAAACCTTACAAAATCCAGGAAAGGAACATAATGTTTTGGTTTGGCCCCGCATGTTTCAATAATACCTTTTTCTCCATATCTGGTTGCATATTTTGTATTACGTCTCTGTATGATAGCAGTGCTGTAATACAATTTTTCTATGGAGATAATGGAAAGATAATTCGGACTTCTAGCAGAGTTGCTGAAAAAATGATTTCTATTTTATAGAGACACAGTTTTCAGTAATGATATGCCTACAGCTTCCTCTGCAGTTTCTTGATCAGGTAGCATTCCCGGTGGGCCCTTGAAAAAATCAAGCCCTTTGATCCCCCGGTGGGGCCCCCTTGGTGGCTGCTGGAGCTGGTCCATCTCCTCTTCATCCATCCTTGCAGCGCCCAGTGCTCCCTCTCCAACCCCACCAAGTCCTAGAGGTGATAGTTCTGTTTTTAATTTTTGAAGAACCTCCATACTGTTTTCCACAGTGGCTGCACCAATTTATATTCCCACCAGTGGTGCAAGAGGGTTCCCTTTCCAACAGTTGCTAGCTCATGTTGTTGTTGTTGTTGTTTGTGTGTGTGTGTGTGTGTGTGTTTCAATGATGATGGCCATTCTACATTATCTTTTTTTTTTTAAAGATTTTATTTATTTATTTGACAGAGAGAGACACAGTGAGAGAGGGAACACAAGCAGCGGGAGAGGGAGAGGGAGAAGCAGGCTTCCCACCGAGCAGGGAGCCCAATGCTGGGCTCCATCCCGGGACCCCGGGATCATGACCTGAGCCGAAGGCAGATGCTTAATGACTGAGCCACCCAGGCGCCCCTACATTATCTTATTTCTAATGCTCATAATTAACCTTTGAAGTGAGTAAGCCAATTTTTACTCTGGTGAGTAAGGTGATTTCAAAAGAAAGAAAACTAAAATGCTAAGATTAAGGGAGCAAAGAACACAGGAAATGAGGCTCTTAAGAAAATCTCTGTATCAAGAAAGCCAAAAAGGTGAGTTTGGAGGAACTCGTGCCTCTTCATTTTATGAGCAGCCAGAAATAAAACAGCTTCTTTGAAAGGCAAGGTAAATATTTGTCTCTAACAAGTACAATCATAGGAGCAGAAAGAGAGTGCAGTTTCTAAAGAACCACATCTAAACAAGAGGGGAAAAAGGCATGATGAGTAGAAACGACACCACTATGTTGTCTGGAACTTTCTGTTCCCACTCACCACTCATCAAAACCCAGAAAAAAATCTGTAATCTTTAAAAGTCAAAAGTGGGTTTGAGATCCACTGGGATGAGTTTAGAAGCTCCTATTGTGCTCAGAGTGGGTCTAAATTTGGAAATAAACTCAATCCCACAGATTCATTATACAATTGGCACGATGAGGAGAGGAACTGAAAACTTTCCTTGTCTGAATTTCTCGCTGCTTTTGAGAAGGAGACTTAAAGGGACAGGCTGACATTTCAGAGACATAGCTTAGCTGAGTTTAGAAGCTGGGGAGTGGGCGGTTTTCAGAAGGCACCTGTAAACACCATGTAGATTAGCTGTGGGAAACGCGTGAGAGTCCCAAGATGGCATGAAGAGAAACAAAGAAGAATATTCTCCTCCCACTGAGAGGAGAAAAATGTGGGACTCTAGGGCGGCAAGGAATGTTTCATTCACTCATCCATTCATTCAAGAAATGCTTATTAAGTTGGAGTTTTTGTTCATTTTGTTTGTTTGTTTGTTTTTGCCGGGGCTGGGCACTGAGATACAGACAAAAAAGAAACATGAAACAAACAAATCACAAATGGGTATATACTAACAAATGGAGTAAGTGCTCTAAAGGATAGTAGGACTTTTTATAAGAAGGTGTAAGAAGGGGAACTGGTCCAGATGGCAGGAACTCCCTAAGTTTCCCCGAGGAACTAGTTCTTGACATGAACTCTGATGAATAATAATGATGGCTACCGTTAACTAAGCCAGCCAAGTTCTAATTACTCTGTATATATATAAATTCGTGCAAGGCTCACTTGCACAACACTGTGAGGTAAACACATCTTCTTGCCTCTCACTGGAATGTTCTCTCCTATTTGCCCACTTAATTCCTTGGACAAGTCAGTGGGGGTGGAACATAGGTTATGAAGCCTGAATCCTCACTGTCCCCGCTGACTTGCTGCGTGACCTTAGGCAAGTTCCTGGCCTCTCTTTCATCATCCGTTATACCGCGATCATGGTAGGACCTACGTGTGCTGGAGGAATGTAAAGCAGACCAGCATGACTGCTGGTGGAGGGGTGTGGGATCTGGCAGAAAAGGCAGGCAGGCTGCAGAACGGAGTCCGAACTGAGTGTGCCCAGCTTTGTGGCTGGCTGGGCGCTGGAGTTTCACATCTTCTCCTCTGGTGAGTCACTGCTCCTCACAGAAATGCTCATTAACCAAATTATTGAGTGAGTCGAAAGCAATCGTGACTTCAGGCTAGGTTTCTTCTTCAAAAAGGAACTGTACCACCTGAATAATTCTCTGATTGTTAATTAGCCTCTTTTCTCAACCAGTGCCTGGAGCAGAGCCTCCCGGGTGGCTGCAGAAGTAACGGGTACAGTTAGTTGGAAGAGATGAGCTTTGCCCCAAAAAGATGGGGGCGCAGGTCCAACCCCAGCCATGTTTATAGCTGCGTGATACTAGGCAAGTCAATTCTCTTCCACAAACCTCATTTTTCCATATCTGAAAATTACACGAATCAGAGCTGCCTCTCTAAGTTGCTATGAAGATCAGGTGAGTTAATGTACATGAAAAACACTCCTAGACTCCATGAAGCAGCATCTAATGTTACTGACCAGTTGGTTACCCATTAAGAGCTGACTTCTTCCTGGCCTCTGGGATCCAGGCACTGTACTGGGCCCAAGGCAAACGCCACATTCAAGTCAGGGAATCAGGAGGGGAAGGGGCATGACTGTCTTTGACAATCTTCTCAGCTTCCATTTCAGAAGCTCTTTTTCTCCTTGGGCTGGGTCCTCCTCCTTCCACCCCTACCATCCTGGTCCACACCCCCAGGGCCTTCTGCCAGCCATCAGAATTTCTAACCCACCCAGGTGTGGTTAAATAAGGCTTTATTCCTTCTAGGAATATTTGTCATGGACTCTACTTTGTCTCTACTCATGGTTCTGAAATCCTCAGTATCAACATCCCAGATCCCTCTGTGTCTCTCTTTGCCTCTCCCTCTTTCTTACACGGACACACAGACACACACATATACACACTCACACAATTGCCGATGACTGACGTACATGGCTTGCAACTATTACAACCCTGAAGTCAGGAACTCCATCTTAATTGCAGAATTCCCAGTGATCCGCACAAAGCCCGATATATACAGTCGGTGCCTAATAAATGTTTGCTGTGGAAGTGAATGAATGAATCAGTGATTGAAGTGTTTCTTCAATCAGTGATTGAAGATGACTATGAGTATTTCCAGTACTGTCCAAGGTTGCAGACAAAATTCTTAGACTTGCTACTGTAGCTAGGAGTCCCCCCCCATCCCCCACCACTGGTAACTCTCCTCCCACCAAGAACCCCATCACACTTTCTCTGATTTGGAACAACCAGATTCCCTGATTTCCTCTGAAATCCATCTCCTACTCTTCTCTACATCCTTGATCTGCATCTTGGGATGGCCTGAGCTATTTCTCATCATTTGGGTTTGTCCTTGGGTGTATCCTTAAGGTATTTGGCCCATCTCATTCTTTTTTTTTTTTTTTAAGATTTTATTTATTTATTCAACAGAGAGAGAGAGACAGCGAGAGAGGGAACACAAGCAGGGGGAGTGGGAGAGGGAGAAGCAGGCTTCCCACCGAGCAGGGAGCCCGATGCCGGGCTCGATCCCAGGACCCTGGGATCACGACCAGAGCCGAAGGCAGACGCTTAACGACTGAGCCACCCAGGTGCCCCGGCCCATCTCATTCTAAAGAGAGCTTATCCACTTGTCTTCCAGCTGGAATTTAGTGTTCTGCTCGTCCTTATCCTCCCTGCTCACCCAAGCTATCGAGTGGGAAGTTGGAGTCACTCAGCACAGACAGGTTGCCTCCATTCCAGAGACTTTTGCTAGTAAGCTCTTCTGATCAGGATAATATTGGCTCAAACCTAATGTGAAACCCACAGTGGACCTTTTGTGTGTTTTGCAGTCATAATTCAACTCTTAGAGAATTCAGACATCTGGAAAGAGTTCCACAGCTTCTCCTGACCTTCTAGGGAGGCATCAGGATAGAAAGAGCACACACTTTGGAGACAAAAAGATCTGGATTTAATCTCAGCCCTGCCACTTTGGGGGCAAGAAAATTTTCTTCTCTGAGCCTTGGTTTGTTTGCTCATAAAATGAATATAATAGCTCTTTTATTTGTCTAGGACTCTTTCAGTTACAAATGACATAAACAAACTGGATCCAGGGGAAAAACAGTGGGAAATCTGTCTCACCACCTCTGGGTCCAAGGGCTTAAGGCTTGGTACTTGACAGCTTTCCAGGGCTAAAGGCACATGTGAGGGATAGTCGCTCCATGGGAAGGATGTGGAAGATGAATATAAGTTCATTACAGAAGTCCTCCATTGGGTTTCTTATGAGGCGCATGTAAGGGGCCTCAGGGGTTATGAGATGGCATTTTAAAGTCTCTAAAATTTTAAATTTTAAATTCAGACACACAGTGGAGTTCAATAGGCTTTTGTTCTTTCCCTCCTTTTCTCCAACCCCTTTTTAAGATCAGAGCATCTCAGTTATAGATCCTGGACTCTATGCCGTGAGTGAGTGAGTCTCTGGGACACAGCCTCCCAGAAGCTGATGCCCTGCTCGTGGGCAGAGCCACGAGGACTGCCTTGACCTAAACGACTTGAACCTATGACCCTGCTTGTAAGGACCTTTATTTACGCACATGTGCCCCTTGGCACTTGTCCCACGTTCAGCCCCTGAGGGGTTCTCAAAATTCAGTTGGGTGACACTGACAGAATATAGTATGAAATAATCGCGGACAAAGTAACATCTGGCAAGGTTGCTTCCCACTAACGAGACAAAGAACAGGAACCTTGGTACCTGGAGTGTAACTTAAGGCTCCGCTTCCCAAAGTAATTTTCTATAAAATTTGGCATTCCGTGCTAGCGATGCAGATGGGGCAAAGTCAACCCACGTGCAGATTCCCATGACTGTGGGCACCTTGTGACTTACAGACTTATTATATAGTACCTCTGAGTGTGTGAGCATCGTGTCGCTGGGTCGTGAAAGCCACAACAAACCCAGCTGTGTTGACTTGATGAGCGCCTCAATTCACAGAGAAGGAAAGATGCAGGGCGCATCATATAGGTGTGTTACAAGCTAAGTGGGGAGTGTGTGCCATTTTATGTTCGCAGGAAACAAAGTGAAATGCCATGGTTGATGTTTTCCTGCCCAATAAACTCCCTGCCAGTGATCATTGGCTGAGATAAGAGGAAAACCCTTGGGAAGGAATCCAGCTCGGGGAGGGGAAGTCTTAAGTGTTTCTAACTAGACTTTTTTTTTTTCCTGGGGAGCGGTGAATGCCAGAGGGATTGTGTGTGTACCTCACTTATTAGGAAATATGGAAATGGCTCGGATGGGTCATGAAAAGCAAGGTGCCAAGGTTCCTCAATGCAACTACAAGAAGAAACTGAGATGATATGAAGGAAAGAGGAAAGCTCACGGATTCTGAAGATGAGGAAGTTCACATGGGTTCACTTCTGCTGAAGTTAACAAAAATCATCCACATTACATAATAGCAGCCAGAGGGGATGCTCAGTATATGCTTTCTGCTTCCTAAGCCCAGAGCCGAGCACTTTAGATGCACTGTCTTTTGAAAAATCTCACAGCCGTTCTACCAGACACTTTTTATTATTCCAATCTTACAGGTGAAGAAACTGGAGGTTGAGAAAGTTTAAGTAACTTGCCCAATATTCCCCAATTAGTAAGTAGAAGATGTGAAGCATAAACTCTAGGTGGTATTAGAGCCTTAACCACTACACCGTAATAATTTCTGAATTAGAGTTGGAGAGATTTAAGATACTCTGTGAGAAAAGTTAAATACAGGGGGATAGACCCATAATGGGATTTTCTAAGCTCTTAGTCTGTCTTTAAACACTAGTTCTGGTCTAAGAACAGGCTTTTCTTGTACACTAGCTTATATTGCTTCCCCATCTGTGTTTTTAATAAAGATAATTAGGGTCACCTTGATTCAACCTGACCTTCTCGTTTATAATTGTACTGCACCTGGAAACCTGAAAGAAGGTACAGATTCATCTTTGCTCCCAGCCGATGCTTGGAATGGTTTGCTTTGCCCTCAAAAGACAAGCAATCTTTCTTGAAGAATTTAGGAAATTAGGCATTGGACTCGTCCAAAGGGTCCAGTGATTACAATTGGTGTCTTGCTCTCTCTCAGACACACAAGGTCCGATTCTCTTCTTCTCAATCTACTGCCGCTGTGATATTGGCAGAAACATCGCGTTGCTCTGCTGATCACGAAATCCCTTTGCCTTGACCTCAGTATGCCTCTCCTGGAATCTCCCAGAACTCATGAGCCTGACATCATTTGCCCTGTGACTCGTTTCCCACAAGCCGTGGGTACAGCCCACCTGCAAGAGCAGCCTTCCTTGGACCACAGCTGTCTCCCTAGGATTTTCTTTCATGGGGAGATGGAAGATGGTCGTCAACAGGACTCCTGTGGATAGAGAAAAGCCCACGGAGCAGGTCATTTTGTCTGTGTCACAAACCACACCAAATGGTACTACATCCATGCAATCTGAAGGATTTTAGCATTTTCCCCCATTGAAGGTTTAAGAAGAATGTGTTCCCAGTCTGTAGGGTAAATGGCTTTTCAAAAATGTAAGAGGCACGGTCAAGGTTTGAAAAAAGAAAAGGAATCACACAGTTCTGCTGTGGTCATACTTTAATGAGGATTCTGAGTGACCGAGTGCAGTGGGTGGGGAAGGCCCCCGGGGGATGGCTTCTCGGGACAGTAGAGCCTGGGCCCCTGGGGAGTGGCCAGTCTGAAGGGCCTCGGGCACAAACACTCGGGAGAGGCAAGCCAATAACCTGTCCTTCTACAGGTAGGATTTATGCCTAGAGGAAAGGACTCGGCTAGTCTCGGGGGCCCGCTTAGCTTTTGCTAAGGTACAATCCCTGGGTGAGAAAGAGTGGATGCAGAAATAAAGAAAGAAAGAAAAATGAGAAATAATACTTCAGAAAAAGAAGTGGCAGCAGAGATCTTGATAGCCACAACGGAAGGAGCCAGAAGCGTGGACCTATAATCTAGGAACCGTTGCTTTGCCAGGTTTGTAACATTCTATTTTTGTAACGTTCTTCATGTGAAAAGAGCCTGCTCCCTTGCCCTGCCTAGAAGCAAAGAGTCCCGAGGAAGCGAGTCCAGGCTCAGAAGGACATCTGCACACGGCAACCACACAAAGACCCTTTTGGGTTCCATGATGTTGGTGGAAAAGAAAACATGTGCTATTTGTCTTCGACGTGTCCTATGATAAAAGAGCCAAAAGTGACACTGAGAAATCTGACGATTAGCCCAGAACATACGTTTCCTAATATGAGCTTCGAACGTGTTGGGTCAAATATGAGAATGCTATTTATTATCCTGAACATAAACTCCTTCTGTGAGCAATGGGATTGCTGTTGTTCTTACTGTTTTTGTTTTTCACTGAATTTAAATGTGGAAAAATATCATTTGTCCCATGGGCAGAAGGCTGAAGGTGTAAATTCTGCTCCAACATCCCACCAGGAACTCTTAAAATAAAAGACACAACCAGAAAACCCCTTCCCTTAAGAAAAATCTCTCATGTATTAGCCAAAGCCTTCAAGGGTTTGAAAGAAGAGGTGTATTTCCGTAGGTACGCTCAGGGATGGGGCCTTTAATTGATGTGAAATCTGATCTAACTTAAAAGAACTGATCTACTTCAAAGGAAAAGCTAGTCCTCTCTGATTCTGCCACTTTAATTAATGAGAAATAAATAATAATCCTCTTGCCTCAAAAGACCTTCCCCATATTGTGAAACAACCTTTACCTACAAGGGGAAGAGTAAGGAGGGAAGAAGGAAAATAGCCTCACATGGAGATTAAAGAAAGTCTTTCATATTTTTTAATTTGTGCCAGACACGCTAAAGCACATCCTCATCCTGTGGAAGGCTCATTCAGCCGTATTTTCATTCCCGATTCAATATTCATCCAAGATTCCTTGGATGATTCCTTCACAGATACCTACTTTGAGCTGAGTAGGAGCACAGACAGTTCTGTTCTTGGTGTTGAACAGAGAAAGGGGTTATGACATCTTTGCCCCCAGGGTGTTTAGTTAATAATCTATTAGAGCCTTAAAATAAATGGTTTAAGCATTAAGGTTATGCCATTGTGGGAGAATTTAATACTGGAATACGTTCAGGGATTTTCCTCTTTTAAAAGAGCTAATGATAGAGTTATATAAAAGCATGGCTTTTCCTTTCTAAAAATCTGAAATCATATTTAGCAAGCAAAACTGCTTCTGCCTCAATCACCAGTACTTACTCCTGGTAATCCAGAAACTAAAACAAAATCTATAATTCTAGTCACTCGCGTGATGTGGGGTGATAATTTAGAGTGAAATAATGACAGTGTCTCCTGAAACAGGGCAGCAAACTTCGAGCCCTATCGGTAGGAGTCAGGCCAAATCTCTTAGAGGTGTAACAAGTGAAGGCCTCCCAAGCTGAGCCCAGGCCCTCGATCAGTAAGAATACTCATTGTTTTGATAACAGCTGTAATGAGCTGTTCCATCCCAGTGCCCGAGATTCTGAGACACGACTGCATGGGATGAACACTTCCTAGCACATGAATTCAGAAACCAGGTCATCATTAATTTATCCCTTCACCGTCACGATTTGGAAGCTTAGGGTCTCCTTCATGAAAAAAAAAAAATGGATGCAGGTTTTATAGTGAGAACAGAAGTCATAGCTCATTATTACCTTTGGGTTAAAAAAAAAAAAATGGACCGACAAATTAATAATTCAACTTCTGGCTGGTGTCTGGAGGACAGAAAAAAAAAAAAAAACCCTCGAGGTAAGGAGCCATTTCCACAAGATAAGGAGAAACTTCTAGATGATCCCACCAGCATTTTGTCCCTTTCAAATTCAGAAAGCTGTGAGTGTCTGGAGGATGGCACGATGCGAGGGGCCGGCTATAGATTCTTGGGAGGCCTCCTGCCCATCACTGGGACTTCATGCCAGGTCCCTCAGCATTCTCTCAGCAGCATCTTCTTTCATTCCTCGTCTTGCCCGCATTCCCTGCTTAATGGTCATCATTGACCTGGCACATCACGCCCTTCCGTGTTGCCTGATGCTTTACATTTTGGTCCCTCTTCTTGGTTGAGACACACTTTTATTCCCCTGTTGAGAACCTCTCCCTCCAGCTCTGTTCCCTAACACCTGGGTCTGCTCTCCGACCTGCGTCAGTTAGCTTGGAGAGATGGGTGACGACAGATAGCAGTTGCCTGGCTCAGGGATATTTTTCTCTTCTTAAAATATTTGATTTCTTCAAGGCACAGAAGGGTATGTGTTCATTAGGAATACTTTTGCAATTATAGAAAACTCCACAGAGGAAAGAATCTCCCAATAATTCCTCTACTCAGTACTGCTAACCTTTGGGTCTTGATCAGTCTGGTCATATTTCTTGGCATAGTTTCCCCCGCGCTCTTTTGTATGTAACAAGAATGAAGGGAAAGGTATTAAATTTGAAGTGTTTGCACTCTTTTCCACTCCTTCCCCCCTTCCTCCACAACCTGCTAAGGGAATTCCATCTTTTGGTGCTGGGTCTCTTTCTTTCCTTGTCCCTCCGTTCCCTCTTCTTCCCTAACCTCTAAGGAGATTCGGAGTTCTTTCCCTCGTTTCTTAACCTTGTGTTGCTTACGGGGTTCAGGAGAGATGGAGTTACATTTCGGTAGGCAGTTGAAATTCAGCTGTGGAAAGAGAGGTTTCACAGGTGCTAAATGCTAGAGATAGTGAGAGTAACAAGAAGTGGGAAAGGAATTTCTTTTAAGTATTGTTTGAGGTTATACTTTGATTCCTTTCATATCTCCCCGCTTAGACTGCTGTGCCGGAGGGTCATCTAATCCCCAAATCTCAGCGGCTGTAGCAACATTGACTTTCACTCACATTACGTGTCAGTTGTGGGCCACCTCTGACTCAGTTCTAGGGACTCTTGATTGCTGAACCCAGGCTGAAGGACAAGTCCTGTATGCTCCTATCATGACACATGGAAGGAAAATAAAGATGGTAGAACCACCTGATGGCTCTTAAAGCTTATGCTCAGAAGTGGCATTGGTCCCTTCAGCTCACATATCCGTGCTAAAGTGAGTCCCATGGTCCAGCCTGACGTCAACAGGTATGGAGATGCAGGACTCCGACGGAGAGGGAAAGCCACATATTTGCAAATAATAGTCATCTGTCATGCTGTATAGTAAGTTGAATCCTCCTTCTTTGACAGAGATTTGCTTACAGGAATTTTACTGGGGGTGCTATGAGAACAGCATTGGCGAGCGAGTGTGGGAAACAGGATCAGGCGGAGAAAAAAGATGAACTATGATAAAGTCTGAGCTAAGGGCTCTGGTGATCCCAAGGGGATCTCGGGGACTCACATGGCCCTTCATGGTTGTCCCGAATCGAGGCAAGGATCTTGGATGTGTGTTGGCAGCACGGGCCAGCCCTTGGAAGAGCGTCTCTCCCGGAATGGGCATTGGCCCACGGCTGGGTAGCTCCCTCTGGTCAAGGGCAATGTTTCTGCGAACTGGAGGACCTTCTCAGGAGTCTAGGTGGTATACACAGCATCTGAGCACATGCTCTCTAGGATTCTTTATGAAACACCTGTAAAACTGCAATTGTTTCTTGTTATTTTTGGCTTCTGCCTATCCTTCCACTGATACGGCCCCAGTCAGATGCTCCTGTGGGGCATCCACGAGTTTATATAAATGTTGTGATCACAAGGACATACATAAATATGTGATCTGCTTTTCTTTGCATTGCTTTAGAAATCTTCATAAGAATCCTTTATCCTGTGGTTGAAGGACATAGAAAATAAGCAAATCAAAAAGTTGCATGTATTTCTTAATCCAGTCTAAGAGTTCTTGCTTAGTAAAAGGTTTGCAGAAAGTATTGATTAGCTTGGAAAGCCATGGTACTGGCTGCTGAGTTAGCTGTGGGAGGTGTGGGCTGTGTAGGAGGAAGGAAGGAAGAAGTCTGTTTCCTTTTTAGTCACATGTCTGATGGGTTCCAGCAAGGGACTTACGTTCTTTGATTTTTCTGTTTCCCAGTTGGAATCACCCAGTTGTCACCCCCCTGAGAGTTTGCTAAGGAGCTGGGGGACCGGGAGAGAAAGGGTGGGGGCGGGGCATCAGGCATTGAGGCGACTTAATTCAATGGGGTCCTAACTGCCTGGCTTCTGCAATGTGAGTCAATTGCCAGTTTATTTCCCAAAAGATCTTAAATTTTGACAGGATATCTCTTTCCATTAGATCTGAAAAGTGCTTTTCTCTGCCAGGTATTTACTTTCTTTGAATATTCTAATTGAAAAGGGATAACTATAATGCAAACTGATCATTTTGAGTTTTCTGCCCTTTTTCCAATTTTGGCTGAAACTTAGCAAGACAAATGTTACCTAACGATTTCTTTTTAAAAATTCCTGCTCTGCATAAAGGGAAGAAAGGCAGTTTTTGTATGTGCTCAAAGCTCGTCTGAATGCAGGGCAAATTTTCAATATAATAATTATCCCAAATTGGAAGATGCCTTTCAGCCTCATAAAACCGATTTGTCTTATTCAGACAAAAAAAACCTTCCCTGGTATCTAAGCATGCGAAACATTACTGGTTAAGGAGGGGGGAAAAAAGAAAGACAGAAAAATGCATTTGGATAAATTGATATGAACATAAAGATGCACTTATGTTTTAGTTCATAGAGGATGTAACCCAGTTTTGCAGCTTTGATACCTGCCATAAATCTCCTGTGTGAACCAATTTTGAAATTAATTTCATTGCTTTTATGATTATAAAAATAATAGATGTTCAATGTAGAGAGCATATAAAATATAGAAAAGGATAAAGAAGTAAACAAAAATTGCAGATTACCCCACCACTCATGTATGCCCTCTCCACACAGAGAAAGTCATTGTTAATATTTTTTGGCCTACCCTACGCACACTCAAGTGTGTGTGTGTGTGTGTGTGTGTGTGTGTGTCTGTGCTTATATGCATACATGTAACATTCGTGCTACAGTTTTGATCAGAGGTCTCGCCTGGGGAAGGCCCGATAGCTAATCAGTTCCCCTTCTAACAGCCAACAAGGTCAATGTGAACAGGAATAATGCCATCTCTTCCCACCACTTCTTTAGACCTACACTCCTCATGTTCTCAGTCACTTTCATTTCCTTTTTCTTAATCCCTGGGCACTTTTCCCTTCTTACTCTCAGCTTTTTACCCAGGCGCCCCCCCTTCCCCTTTTGGAACCGTCTCTTGCCTTGACGTCCATGACAATGAACCTCTGGGCCGCTCATGGCTGATGGCACTGACTCTTCTCCCCTATTTGTTAAAAGTTGCTGCTCCTGAGCGCTTTGTCCTAGATCTACCCCTCCCCACTCTCCATCCCTGTTGTGATACTGCTGGTTTTCCTTAAGAAGCTCTGTCTGCCCTTGCCAGCCTCCACGTTTCCTTGCCATTAGTTCTTCCCTGCTCCTGGAAGGCATCGCCCTCTTTCCCCATGCTCATATACACACTGTATGTACCTGGATGATTCTTACTTGGCTTTAAGATTTCAGTTTAGAAATTCCTGCATCTGGAAAGTCCTGGCTGACACCCCAAGACAATGTGCTTCTTATGCGTGCCCATAATGCTCTGTCCTCTTCCAGCTCCAGCACTGCTCCGTCATGACCTATTTATGTGTCTGTCTGTCCTCTAAAGCTGTAAGCCTAGAGCCCATGTTCATGAGTCCTCACATCCCCAGCTCCTGGCATTGTCTGGAATTCAGTAGTCTCACGATATTTATTAAATAATGCGATGCCCACACAACCATTAACACCATTCTCTGTGGTGTACCATGTAGTTTAATCAGTGAAGACTGGTACCAGCTTCGATCAGCTGAATTCCTTCATCGGATGTGACCTAGCCTGTATGGGCTGCTGTAACAAAACCCTGCAGACTAGGTGGCTCAAACAACAGAAGTTTATTTCTCACAGTTCCCAGAACCTGGAAGTCTGATTTCAGAGCCATCGGCATGGTCTGTTCCTGGTGAGGGCCCTCTTCAAGGTAATGTCCTCGCCTGGCCTAAATGGGTTAATGAACCGAGAGAGAGAGTCAACAGATCAATCTTGCATCTCTTCCTCTTCTTATAAGGGCATTAATTCCCTCAGGAAGGACCTCACCATCATCACCTTCTATCCCGCATTACTTGCCAAAGGCCCCACCGCCATATACCATCCCATTAAGGATTCCAACATATGAATTTAGGAGGGGAAACACAAACACTCAGTCCATAGCAATATGATAGATGTGTGATTTAAAAAAAAATCGAATCTCTTCTGGGAACAAAATAAGGAAAATTGCCCTTTACTTGCAACCTGAGGGTTTATATCAAAGACACGTACTAAATAGCAAGACACTTACAACCCAGGAAGCAGCCAGGGAATATCCCTTCCCTGGAGGTGTCTGAATATTGGGCAGGTGTTTGTAAGGCCTCCATATAGACACAGGTTCCCAGAGAGCATTGGCGTGATCTGTCTTGTTAACTATTAAGCCCTCCACTTTGAATGGAGTCTGGCATATTGCCGATGGTCAATGATTACCTGTTAAATTAATGAACGACGTTCAGTGCATTCCTGCCCTGAGGCTGGAGGTGAGAAGTGATGGGAAGTAAAACTAGATGGCCATTGAAGATGTAGGTACATTTAATTTACAGTTATTTGAATCTACGCAGATCTGTGTTTGCGTTGTTATGTTTGTTTATTCATTTTTTGATGAACGTACAAATTCTTAACTTTGTTTCTCACAAAGGGTATTGAGGTTGCTTATGGAAACATGAATTTTGCAGCAGAATAATAAATGGATGAGAAATTAGAGGAAAGTTAACACTCAAGGTTGCATGCTATAAGGACCTCTGTCATTCGGCTTTGAACTTGCTAGAAGCCAAGACAAAGAATTGAACCAAGTCACTTATAAGATTTGCAGTATCCATAAGATAAAAATAAACCAGTTGCCAGGAGTTAGTAGGTAAACTCTGTTACGTAGGGCAGGGATTTTTGTCTTTTTTGTTCACCATTGTATTTTTAGTGCCCAACAAAAACTGAGTGAGCAAGATACAATTTTTGATTAAATTAATAAGTATTTTCCTAGTCTGAGGCACAAAAGCATCTTCAAAAAAGAAGAAATCCTGTAACAAAGTACGTAGCCCTCCAGACATCCCAATGATAATTAAATGTTTAATTCCCCAGAGCTGTTTACTTTTCACACTTCAATATAAACTAATGGCATAAAATGTAATTCACAAAAATGAATTCGGTAATACCAGTTCTTATAAGTCCTATCAGGTATAGCTTTTTGATGCTCTGTCTTGACCTAAGGATATAATGCAGACTACTTCCAGGCAATGTTCTGTGAAGGTTGTTCCTCATAACACTTGATAAGAAAGGAGCTGCACAGAGTCTGAAATCATCTTCAGCAAGAAACCGAAGAACAGGTGCTCATTGTTGCTGATGAAGGACGCCGTATGCTTTGCTAGACAGCTGCCTGTAAGGAAAGGCAGGGTGACCCTTGGACATTCTTATTGCTAACATCAGTTGGGTCACCTCCCTGTACCAGGTGCTGGGCTAGCAGTTTCCTTTAATCCTCCCCCAAATCTTGAGGCAGGTACTATCATCACCCCCCTGTTTTACAGGTAACAAACCAAGGCTTAGAGAGAGAGGCTAAGGAGAGAAACCACAGAACTAGTAGTGGTGTTGGAGGCAAGATTTGAGCCAAGCTCTCTGACATTTCGACCACTATCGATGCCCATATGAAGATGAAGGGAGCTTCCAAGATGTGCCAGGATGGACACCCCTCTATTCCTCCCCCACAACACAGACACACTTGACTAGTTCTCTATAAGCAGAGATAATATTTTCCTCGGAAGCCTGTTTAGGACCTTATTGTATTCTAGATACCCTGTAAGCAATGAAACAAGTGAAATGATAACAATCTAAAATAAAATAATTAATAATAATAATATCTTAATCTTCCAAATATATTTTGTTGTTGGACTTTTATGTATTTTTACAGTTACATGCAAAAAGAAACTGAATCGAATTTTAGAGACGTGTAATTCTGTTTATTTTCAAACATCCTAAGCAGGAGTTTATGATTCAGTCCGTAGCTCGGTTCCAAAAGGGCCATGTTCCTGTGTCTTTTCCTTGAGCAAATAGTACACAAGATGATCATTGTCTGAGTGCAGTATCGTAATGGGTTTTCTTTTTTATTCGAATTTTCATTTATTGATTTTGTTTCTCTTGCACATGAATAATGCATCCTTTCAGAAGGCATCCAAAGTCACATTATTTGGCACACTAAATAAAAAGTCCTTTCTTCTGAGCAATACCAAATACAAATTATGCAGTCAATGTGTTTTTAAATTGTTTAAATATGTATTTACATGCTAAACTGAGGCATTATTGAAATTGTTTGTATAGCAAGTGGAATTTTAAATTGTCCAAATATCTGTTCAGCATAATAAAATAACTTTAAATGAAGCTGTTGTGGTTCATTTGGGGAAAATAGCATGTTTAAATATTGACATAAACAGCATTCCCTATAATAACTAAGACGGGGCCCTCGCAGTTTGGGTAAACAAGGCAGCCCTTTAAAGGCCTTGCCCAGATTGCCATGCTTGAGTAATGCATTGTGTCGCTCTTCCCAACATTCTTCGCTTTGTGTTCTTATATAATCAAAGGAGAACCTAACTAACATCCAAATGGTCCACTCCCAATCCATCTTCCTAAGGATGGCGAATTCCCTGTAAGAGAGTTCCTGCAAAGGTGAGTTAGTAAATGAGCTTACAGTATCCCAGAGAGAGGACATGGGGTGGGTGTGAGCATTATGCCCCCTCCTGCCCCCATGCCATCAGAATGTGGTTGGGGCAGAAACATGGTGATTTCATGGCTACCTATGACCTTGGCTATGGCACTGTATTTGGCAGGGATTTGTTTGAAAGGAGAGAAACAGAGGAGCTGTTTCTGGTACAAGCAAAGAAATTTAACAGAAGTGAGATACATGAATTAAGAAGAATTTCTTCAGCTCCGTGATGAGAAAGAGTCTTGTTTGTGGGAGAAAGGAGTGATTTCCTAGAACATGGCATTTCAGGAACAGTCCAGTGGTCATTTCCTTTTGGGGTTGTCTCTGTATTCCAACTCTTAGTTAGAAGATGGGGGTAGGTCATGGGGGAATAGAAAACTGTGAAGGGGCTTGGGAGTAATCTAGTGGGACTGGTACTTGGAAGAGAACCAAAGGTGAAAATGTTTAACTTTTCAACTAAAGAGAGACCTAGTGGATACTACCATCTACCTGTAAGAGTAGCCACGGAGGAAGGGACCATTTCCATTACAGATGGCTGGGGAAAACCTTGGGACTTTAGGATATTAATTGAGGGAGGAAAGTTTCTAAAGTGGTGAAAGAAATCCAAAGTAACTGAACATATTAATAAAAAAAGAATAAAATAAAATAGCTTATGCACACACACACAAAAAAAAAGAAAGAAAGAAATCCAAAGTCAACAGGGGAAATAAAGACAAGGGTTGAAAGCTTATTTTCTTAATGACCATTCCATTTTTCATCCAGAGCATGTGAGTTACCCTTGTCTGGTTTGGGTTTTTTCTGAAGGAGACTCTGAGACAAAGATCCTAATGCAAGTAGACTTTGGGGAGATAATCCCAGGAACAAGCAAGAGGGGAATGGGGAAGGGAGAAAGAGAAGAACAGGATGCCAATAAAAGGTGCCTTAATCATGCCAATTGCCTAGAGCTTGAGAACTCAAGAACAATGTCGCACATGCCTCTGAGTTATCCCAGCCATGGCATCATGAGGCTGAGCTATTTATTGATATATATCCACCCACTCTTTGGCTATTTGTCCATCAAATAAGTTATCCATCAACTCACCCACTGGGTGAGAGCAACTTCTAGATAAGAGCAGTCATTGGATTAGCTCTCTAGCACTTTCTACTTACCTTGCACCCAGGCCTAACATACTCCCTAGTCTGACAACATCCGCAGGGATTTTGCTGACACAGGACTTGCAGTGAGCTTCCAAGGGGTCAGGGGTAAGGCACCAACAGTGTCCACTACTATGCTTTATTTTTAAATATTAATTTAAAAACCTGGATCTGAGATTTCTGAACTCTTCTTGTTACAAAATGATCTTCAGCAGGAGTGATGTGAAAGGCAGAAAGGCTTTGTACTTGAGGAAGAGAGTGTGGTTAAAGGCACCAAGACATCTATGGAACAGATGTACTTCCATCTCAGCAGGAGGCAGCCATATTTCTCTAAGTGTTGATTAAACTGTTTCCCCATGGTGGGTCCCTTGTTTGTCTCATTCATGTTGTTCTCATTTACCTCCTTTTGCTTTGGGAATTTGCCAGCATGGAACTTGTTTCAACGTCTACACTGATTAGGTACAAGCTTATGTTAAGCTGGAAGCCAATAAACGTTTGGCTGGGGAACTCGAGGGGCTCATTAACCCAAAACAGTGTTTTGGACTGAAAATGCAAATAGACCCAGGAAGGTCGTGATGAATGTGCAAACACTAGACACATAATGGACTGTCCTTCTCAGGCAGGGACACTTCATTGAACTTTTGAGGGTTGATATCTGGGAGAACTCTCAAGTTCCTTCACGTAGGGTCTCTTGAGGGGAGACTGAATGCATGGGTCTGGGGGGCACTGATGATTCTTGTACTTGCTTTGAACTTCAGAGTAGGTCTAGAAGCAGCCTGGTCTAGAAGCAGCAAGGGCTTAGGTTTAAGAGTCAAGGAGAGCTAAGTTCAAATCTGGGCAAGGTAATTAATTGCCTTGTGACTTTGGGCAGGGCATTCAAACTGTCATTTTCCTAAAAAAAAAATCTGGGTAATAATTTCTATATCTCAGGTTAGGAGGAAGACAAAATTAAGATACCATTTCTAAAGAACTGAAGAGGGCCTGATGTGTAAAATGTATTCAACGAAGTGATTTTCCTTTATCTTTTGTTGTCTCTCCAGCTTAGAAAGACGTCTCTCTTTTTCTTTTCTCTCTTCCTTTTTTATTCTTTAGAGTCAGTGGTTTCCAGTATATTCACAAGATTGTGCAACCACCACCATCTAACTCTAGATTTTCTTTTGACTTGTTGACAATGGGCTTTGTGTGTTTGTGTTATTGGTGTTCACAAAGAGCTGTAGGAGAACCTCCTTTACTAACAAAATCTTACATTTGAGAAGCAATTTGTGCTACAGACTGCATTCATAGTATGATCTCCTGTGGTCTTTGCCTGGAAGGTCTGGGAGGCATTACAGAGCCCTTTCCCAGATGAACAAAGTTGAGACACTAAAAGGTGACCTAAGGACAAAACGTCAGTGAGTGGCCGTGTCTGAGCTAGATACCAGATCTCCTGTTTCCCTTCCCAAAATAGTACTGAGTGGTAACTTTCTACCCCAGAAACTTTGCCAACATGTGCAAAGCACTGTCCCGCGGATGAAGCAGGTTGTAAATCCCAGGGTTAAGTCTCAGCAGTATGGACAGGTTGTCAGAAGGAATGTGGCCAAAGGCCCAGCCTACTCACGCCTGCACATTTACGGGTGGCCCCCTGTTACTCCCACAGCTCTTTCTCAGTAGGGGCTTCAGGTCTGAAATCTGCTAGTACAGGTTTCGGTCCCATGAGGGCATTGCCCACATAAAAGAAGAGAAGAGAGCCAGTCCACCGACACTTGCTGGAGCCCGACCCACAGTCTTGGGTCTCCTATAATCTTGGCACAGGTTGTTGGTTTTCACCTTTCCTCCAAGATTCAAGGTCAATGTCTCTAAAATTAGCCACCTACTCAAACTCTAACCAGACCTAGATCCTCTTTTCATTCATTAGTCCAAAGATTTTGGATCCCTATCCAGTTTTATTTCCTATCATTTTTTTCCTGTTAAGTAGGACTGCAGGGGGTTTCAGGTGGTCATATTTAGAAATCACTTTTTGGTCTAATCCTAACCATTTAGCATTTGCAAGGATGATGTAATATGCCAGTGGCTGTTTAAAATTGTTATAAGAGGCTTTAAAAATATCCCCTGTGAATGTGTACCCTGCTAATGGGAATGAATACACACTCTCTTTTATGAACAGTTTAAAAGAGTCTGTCAGAATTTTAAGTGTGCCTATCTCTTAACCTGGAATTCTTTTTAAATTTATTTTTATTTTTTTAAAAAGATTTTATTTATTTATTTATTTGAGAGAGAGAGAGAGCATGCACGCACAAGCTGGGGGGAGGGGCAGAGGGAGAGGGAGAAGCAGACTCTCCGCGAAGCAGGGAGCCTGATGTGGGGCTTGATCCCAGGACCCTGAGATCATGACCTGAGCCAAAGGTAGATGCTTAACTGACTGAGGGCGCCCCACTTAAACTGTAATTCTACTTCTAGGGTTTTTCCTATAGCAATTCACTCATACATATGTAAAAATATCATTATAATCGTGAAAAATTGGAGGGAAAAGCTAAATATATATTGATAAGAGGGGATTCCCAAATATAATGCATTATGGAATACCACCCATGAAGTTGCTGTAAATGACAGGGAATATTATCCATAGTGTTTTTGTGATGAGAGATAAAAAAGCAAATTGCCAAACAGTATGTATCATATGATCCCATCTTGCAAAACATAACAATACCAAAATGACCCATATATATTTGTGACTTTTTTCCCTTTTTATATTTATAAGGTCTTTTTGGATAGACCCTGTTAGATGATTCTACTCAGTGCTTTATTGGGTTTGGAGATGCAGATTTTTTTTTATTATGTTAAGTTAGACACCATACAGTAGTACATCGTTAGTTTTTATGCAGTGTTCAATGATTCTTTAGTTGCGTATAACACCCAGTGCTCATTACTACACGGGCCCTTCTCAAGACCCATTACCCAGCTACCCCAACCCCCTCCTCCCCTCCCCTCTGAAACCCTCAGTTTGTTTCCCAGAGTCCAGAGTCTTTCATGGTTTGTCTCCCTCTCTGATTCCCTCCCCCCTTCCGTTTCCCCTCCCTTCCCCTATGGTCCTCTGAGCTATTCCTTATATTCCACATATGAGTGAAACCATATGATAATTGTCTTTCTCTGCTTGACTTCTTTCTTTCTTTCTTTCTTTCTTTCTTTTTTTTTTAAGATTTTATTCATGCATTTGACAGAGAGAGAGAGACAGAGGGATAGGGAACACAAGCAGGGGGAGTGGGAGAGGGAGAAACAGGCTTCCTGCTGAGCAGAGAGCCGGATGCGGGGCTTGATCCCAGGACTCTGGGGTCATGACCTGAGCTGAAGGCAGACGCTTAACAACTGAGCCACCCAGGTGCCCCTCTGCTTGACTTATTTCACTTGGCATAATCCCCTCCAGTTCCATCCATGTCAAAGCAAATAGTGGGTATTCATCCTTTCTGATACAATATTCCTTTCTGAGTAATACTCCATTGTATATATGAACCACATCTTCTTTATCCATTCAACTGTTGAAAGGACATCTTGGCTCCTTCCACAGTTTGGCTATTGTGGACACTGCTGCTATGAACATTGGGGTGCAGGTGCCCCTTGGGATCACTACATCTGTATCTTTGGGGTAAATACCTAGTAGTGCAATTGCTGAGTCATAGGGTAGCTCTATTTTTAACTTTTTGAGGAATCTCCATACAGTTTTCCAGAGTGGCTGCACCAGCTTGCATTCCCACCAACAGTGTAAGAGGCTTCCCCTTTCTCCTCATCCTCGCTGCCAAAATACTCAACAAGATCCTAGCCAGTTGGAGATGCAGATTTTACACAAAGAGTAGGGATGTCTAACTCATTCTGTGTATTTGAAGAAGTGGGCAGTGGGGGGGTGGGGAGCAGAAAAGATTAGGAGAGGGGAGAAAAAGGAGAGAAGTGGTGGGAGGCTAGCAGCGCCTGAAGCAAAAGGGAGTGAGCAGCTACCTGGGCAAGATGGTGGAAAGTACTTTTAAGAACAGAAAGAGTGAGTAAAACAAAAACAAAAACAAACCAATCAAACAAAAAAGAAATAGTGAGTGATTCTAGATTGTTGCTGTGTACCTCATGGTAGGAGCTCTGCCTCATAACACTCAAATTATTAATATGGTCACTAGTTCTTTGTGTGGACATGTGTGTGCCTGAGTAGGAGTATGATGGTGTGTGTTGAGTGTGTAAGGAGGTGTGCACATGGGGGTATAAATCCAAGAAGGGGTCGAGTTGCCCATCTGCATCAGAGATGCAGAACCAAGACTGAGACAGCAAGTACTGAAGCAGCGGTCCCACTTGGCTTTGGTCACAACCCACACCCCACCCCATCATGAAAACCTGCAGAAATCTTGAAGAAGGCATTAGACTTCTTCACAGCATGAAATCAGGGGTTACAAGCCTTTGATCTGGACATCATGGGGCAGGAAGACATTGGACAACATCGGGGTTACAAATATAATAATGATTTCTTTTTTGCCAGAATATCTGCAATATGACCCAATTAAATAATCTAGATCTACTAATCTAAGTATAAAATAACACAATGTGTCTTCTTAGTTTCCCTTTCTATCATATGGATTATGGATTAAGAGTGGGTTTTGGAATATATTTGTACAATTCCAAGTCCATGTCTTAAATGTTATTATTGCTACAACAGATAGATAACCCTAAAGCAGCCCAACTCATGAATCACCAAATGACTACCAACCTCTCTGCACAATATTCAACCCAATGAATCTCCATGGCAACCAACCAATGCATCCCCCATTTATACCACACCACACACACACACACACACATCACTCTCTGTTTAGCACTTGACATGATAGTTTAAATAATAATTTCAAAAAATTCTTTTAGATCAATTCCATGATGTGGGTGGTGCTGATGTTTAGAAGTCTGAATAGGTAACATTCTGTTATTTAGGTATATATTCACATATATACATGCCTAGAAAAATATTTGAAATAATATCTACCACCACTTGAGAGGGGGATTTTTAACCTTACCTTACATACTACTATATTAGCATATATTATTTTATAATTAAAATAATTAAAGAAAAAGTACCTTTTGCTCTCCAGCTCAGCTAACATATACCATATTTGGTAGGTAGTCACTCCTCCTGACGTCACGTCCATATGGAATACTGTCCTGTCCACACAACCTCAAGAAGAATGGAATGTCATGTGGACAATCAGCTGCAGCTAGATGCTAGTTGGTTATTTGTGGGTTTTTTTTAAGATTTTATTTATTTATTTGAGAGAGAGAGTGAGAGAGCACCAGAGCAGGGAGGGTCAGAGGGAGAAGCAGACTCCCTGCTGAGCAGGGAGCCCTTTGCTGGACTTGATCCTGGAGCTCTGGGATCATGACCTGAGCCAAAGGCAGTCGCTTAACCAACTGAGCTACCCAGGCCCCCCCCCCCCCCTTTTTTTTAAGATCTTAGATGCTAGTTGTTTTAAGAAATTTTTAACAACCTCTAACTTTTCAGTGGACTGTTAGGATGAGCATTCCTCCTAACAATGGTGAATATTCCTAAAAGCAAAGAAAGAGAAATGTGCATATTCTCATGCTTTAAATAAAAGCACTGAGAATTCCAATTCCTGATGTAATCTTTATTACCTTAAACATTATGAGCCAGAATTTACAAAATGGATTGTTTTTATCATGATAATTTTTCCTATCATTTTGCACCTGCAACATTTTCATTTATTCCCAGAATTTTAACTTGAGAAATGGCTGCAGTATTTAACAACTGAAAAGATCATGGGCGCTATGTCACCTGCCATGTTCCGTTCTCGGGGACTGTTGGGTTTTTCTGTTGTCTTTTGGTTGGTTGTTGGGTTTTTATTCAAAAGCTTAAGTTTCCAATGTTTGTACTGGTACCTAAATCCATTTGTGATGTTAACATTAAGAAAATAATCTAGAGGGGCACCTGGGTGATTCAGCCAGTTAAGTGTCTGTCTTTGGCTCAGGTCATGACCCCATGAGTCCCAGGAATGAGCCCTGCAGTGGGGAGTCTGTTTCTCCCTCTGCCCTTTACCCAGCTCTCTCTCTCTCTCAAATAAATAAATAAAATCTTAAAAAAAAAAGAGAGAAAATAATCTAGAATTTTACATGATGCATTTAAAAGGACAAAGAATCCTGAAGCAAGGAAAAGCTTCCAGAAATTAGCCAGAAGACTATACATAATAGCATATGGGAATTTTGAATCCTGTCACATAACCCAGTAATCAGCTTATTCATGGAAATCATGAGAGGCCAGCAAGCTAGTATCTGACCATGAAAATGGGTCTGGCTTGCAGCTCTATGCACATTTGAGGGGGTGAGTCAGGATGCCTTGGGTGGGTGCCATCAATATTCCCTGTTAGTTCATGGATGCAAATAAATAAAATATTAAACTGTTAGTATTTTTTTCTTTTTTCCCACTTTCTATTATTTTTTTCATTTTTCTTTTTTCCTTTTTTCCAGATTTACTGAGATATAATTGGCATATAACATTGTGTAAGTGTAAGGCGTACAACATGATGATTTTATATACATATATACTGTGAAATAATTACAATAAGGTTAATTAACATATCCATCACTTCACATACTTCACACTTTTTTTGTGTGTGGTGAGAACTTTTAAGACCTATTCTTAGCAACTTCTAAGTACCCTGCTATACCTTAGGTCCCCAGAACTTCCTCATCTTATATACCTAGAAGTTTGTACCCTTTGATCACCTTCACACACTTTCTTTTTTTCTTTTCTTTTTCTATAATTTATTTAAACTAAAAGACTAAACTAAAAACATGGAACCAACCAGTTCACCCGTTTCTCCCACTCCCCACACCCCGCCTCTCACAACCACCAATCTGTTGTCTGTATCTGTTTTGGTTATTTTTTTTAGATTTCACATATGAGTGAGATTATATGGTATTTGTCTTTCTCTGTCTGAACATTTCACTTAGCATAATGCCCTCAAGGTCCATCCATCTTGTTGCAACTGACAAGATTTCATTCTTTTATATATATACACCACAGTTTCTTTATCCATTCATCCATCAATAGCCACTAAGATTACTTAGGTTGTTCCATACCTCCTTGGCTGTTGCAAATAATGCTGAAATGAACAAGGTGATGTATGTATCTTTTCGAGTTAGTGTTTTCGTTTTCTTTGGATAAAATCTAGAAGTGGAATTGCTGGATCATATGGTAGTTCTATTTTTGATTTTTTGAAGAACTTCTATACTTTTTTCCATAGTAGGTGCACCAATTTACATTCCCACCAACAGTGCACAGGCTTCCTTTTTCTCCCTATCCTCGCCGACACTTGTTATTTCTTGTCCTTTTGATAACAGCCATTCTAACAGGTGTGAGGTGATGGCTCACTGAGGTTTTGATTTGCATTTTCCTGATGATTAATGATACAGAGCATCTTTTCATGTGCTTGGTGGCCATCTGTATATCTTCTTTGGAAAAATGTCTATTCAGATCTTCTGCCCATTTTTAATCAAATTATTTGTTTTTGGTTGTTTTGTTTTGCTATTGAGTTATATGAGTTCTTTATGTATTTTGGATATTGGATGCTTATCAGATATCTGATTTGCAAATATATTCTCCCACTCAGGTTGTGTTTTTATTTTGTTGATGGTTTTCCTTGCTGTGCAGAAGTTTTTTTATTTGATGTAGTCTCACTTGTTGATTTTTGCTTTTGTTGCCTTTGCTTTTGGTGTCAGATTAAGAAAAATCATCACCAAGACTTATGTCTAGAGTTTACTGCCCATGTTGTCTTCTAGGAGTTTTGTGCTTTGAGGTCTTACATTCAAGTCTTCAATGAACATTTTGAGTTAATTTTTGTGTGTGGTGTAAAACGGTGATCCAGTTTCATTTTTCTGCATGTGGCTAATTTTCTAAACACCATTTATTGAAGAGACGGTCCTCTCCCCATTGTATATATTTGGCTTCTTTGTTGTAAATTAATTGACCATATATGTGTGGGTTTATTTCTGTGCTCTTTATTCTGTTCCATTGATCTAAGTGTCTGTTTTCTCCCCAATACTATACTGTTTTAATTACTATAGCTTTGTAACATAGTTTGAAATCAGGGAGTATGATATCTCCAGCTTTGTTCTTCTTTTTCAGGATTGCTTTGTCTATTTGTGGTCTTTTGTAATTCCATACAATTTTTAGTATAATTTATTCTATTTCTGTGAAAAATGCCATTGGAACTTTGATAGGAATTTCATTGAATCTGTATACTGCTTTGGGTAGTATGGACATTTTAACAACATTAATTCTTCTAATCCATGAACATGGAATATCTTTCCATTTATTTGTATCTTCTTCAGTTTCTTTCATTAATGTCTTGTAGTTTTCAAAATATGGGTCTTTTACCTTCTTGGTTCAACTTATTTATTATTTTTCTTTACAAACTAACATTAAGGGTTTTTTTCCCAATTGATCTTCCTTGGTGAAAAAGGAAAAACACTTAGAAAAACTCCAGGAAATTGACCGTACTCTTGTCATTTGCAATTTAACCAGAAAAAATACTATGACCTTCGTTTTGAATTCTTTATATTCTGTTTAGGGATGAAGGTCAGAATTGATTTTATTTTGTTTCAAATTTGCTTTCTATTGACACTTAGCTCTGACTCCTAATTATGCTGACAAGTCAAGAATGTGTTTTCTGAGTTTGGATTCACTAAGTCATTTTTCATTATTGATAATCCCAATAGCATTCCTGATTGATGACCCAGATCTTTTGGAACTCAAGGAGTTAATTTGAGTAATGTGGGACAAATCTACTGATTTGAATTCCTTTCTCCAGTGGCATTGTAGTTGAAGAAAAGAGGCATGCTAATTACATTATCTAGGCATGAAGATGGTGGGAACTGAGAATCAGGTAAAAATCACAAAATTTTATGAGAAATTTGATCATTTTGCCAAAACAGCATAAGAAGGGGTCTTTGGAAGTCTCAGATTCACACTCTTCTGTGGCAGTTTGGTAGGTGGGTTGGTAGACACTGAAACATATGCCCCTGTGAGGCGTTGGATGGGTCAGGGAGATGGGATGTGCCATTGAGTGGAAGGATGGAGAAAAGTGGAAAATTATGTGGAGTGGGGAATTGGGGCTTCCAGTAAGCAGCCTCAGAGCACTGAGGTGGAGAGCAATCAAGGAAAGGAAAAAGCGGGCAGTCAAGACTTGTTGGCCTTTTTTTCTGTTTTCTCATCTGCCTTTGGCACTTGACTGCTACAGGTTTTTAGTTTCTGGACTGAACCACTCAGGACAGAAGGTTTTTCTCTTCACTTCTTGATGCTAAGAATACAGGCTCCACAGCCTCTGTTTTGTCACCTTAATGGTCAAAAAGCTGTTGTCTCTGTTTTTAATTTGTGTCCTCTGGGAAACCTGAGAGGCTAGGCCCTGGAGCCAGATTGAGTTCAAGTCACTGCTCTACAATTTCCTGTTGGGTGACCTTGGGTAAATCACTCAACCATTCTATGCTTTGTTTCCTCACCTACAAAATCTGGATAATAATAATATTACCTCCTTCATGAGCTTTAATGAAGATTAAATTAGTTATTGAGCACATATTAAGTGCCCAGTAAATGTTAGCGGAAAAAATTCTCCCTGAAAGCAGAACACATGTACTTAGTGTCCATCTTATAATCCTGTAGTGTGGTTTACATCAGGGTTGTGTAGCCTCATTCCCTCTTCACGATGGGTCCAGCAGCCTCCTGAAGACTGCTCAGGGACCCCTGTGTAGAGTGGGGCCAGTACCAGGACCAGCGCTTATAAGGGGAGAGTCACTAAAGAAAAAGCTACGCGTTGCATGTTGGAACTCTTTCCTTTTCCTAACTAGAAACCACATCTACTATTTGTTCAGTAAAAATGGTGATGTGAAGAAAATCAGTATGGGCCTAGATGAAATGAAAAGCTGTGGATTCTTTTTTAAGGAATATTCTCTGAGAGCGGGTGTGGCAAGTGGCATGTGGTACATATGGCACCTGGTGCCTGATTCAGGGATTGGAGGGTGGGCTGCATGGCACGAGGGAAATGGGAGCCAGATATGGGGCCAGGATTGCAGGACTGTGATGCTGGGAGAGAAAGCTATGAAAACCCAGTATGGAAATGAGGCTTGAAAGGTCTATTCATGAGGCACCTGGGTGGCTCAGTCCTTAAGGGTCCAGCTCTTGATTTTGGCTCAGGTCACGATCACGGGGTCATGAGATTGGGCCCTACATCAGGCTCTGCACTGGGCCGTGTAGCCTGCTTAAAATTCTCTCTCTCTCTGCCTATCTCCCCCAACATGCTTGCACCCTCTCTCTCTGTTAAAAAAAAAAGAAAGAGAAAAAAGGAAAGGTCCATTCATGATAAACTCACTCCTTTTGGCCTGGTTAGCTTGTTAATGAACAGTACCAAGATTTGCAAATAACCCATTTTTAATATGATTGGATGACTTCTCTACTAAACTAGAAACCTCTTCAAAGCTTGCTTCTCTAAAAATTATGGAATGGCAGAATGCAAAAGATGACCTTTAATTCTAGTCTTAGGATCTGGGACATGTCAGATGGCCATTGATTTTCTACTACCACTAGGTCAAAAATTAAATCCCTTGGTGACAGATTATATGTATAATGCTTATTTTACAGCTGGACTTTCCCAGGGATCCTTACCTGCCCTTCAGTGTTTCCCCAGCAGTATTAAGGGGGATTCTGAAATACCCCAGGCCTCTGGGATCTAAGAGGTATTCATTCCATTACCTACAGAACTATGAAAATCCCCTATTCTTGGGTGGTGTGTAGGGTGCGGGGAAAATCTACACCATGAGGTGCTGAACACTGAGTTCTCTCTTTAAAGCCTGGATGTTAAGATATCTCACTTGATGTGATTCATAAAAGTTGGGGGAAACAAGCTGAAATAATTTTAGAGCAATGCTTCTCAAACTATCTGTGGAGAAGAACGAGTTTGGGTTTGGTTTGTTGTTCTCAATCTGTTGCAGAACACTTTTATAAATTGTGATCAAAATGAACAACTAGACAAATGAAGTCTTCAAAGTTATACAAATGCAAGCTCCAAATTTTAATTAATGGAGTCAGTGGACATAAAAGTTACTCTGTAAAATTGCCATAACATTTCTAACCCATACTTTCCCTTTCTGTATTTTAGACCTGGAACCGGTTTTGCAGTTGGGCACTAGTCCCTGGGTCACCCCTTTGAGTTGCACCGGGCTAGAGAATATTGAGAACAAGAGATTTGCATCTCTAACTTGGACCTAGTCTGGCATCATTTCAGAACACACAGCAACATGTGCATTGATAGTGCTCACCTAAATGAGCATCAGAAAGTACTGTGTTGGGGCACCTGGGTGGCTCAGTTGGTTCAGTGTCTGCCTTTGGCTCAGGTCATGATCCCAGGGTCCTGGGATCGAGTCCCACATCAGGCTCCTTGCTCGGCGGGGAGCCTGCTTCTTCCTCTGCCTGCTACTCCCCCTACTTGTGCGCTCTCTCTCTCTCTGACAAATAAATAAATAAAATCTCAAAAAAGGAAGAAAGAAAAAGAAAGAGAGAAAGAGAAAGAAAGAAAGAAAGAAAGAAAGAAAGAAAGAAAGAAAGAAAGAAAGAAAGAAAGAAAGAAAGAAAGAGAAAAGAAAGAAAGAAAGAGAAAAGAAAGAAAAGAAAGAAATGTTTGGAAAGTATTCTGTGAGGGATACAGAATCCACCTCAAAATTTCAGTTAACCCAATGATCCATAAGGAATCTACCCATCAAGGCAAATTGTTGTTCATGACCCTCCATCATTACTATTTTTAACATGTGAAAATGCCTATTACAGGAGCCGTGAGGGTAGTCTCAAGAGCAGGGGAACTCACTGAAGGCAAAAACATAACCTATGGGCCTGGGATGAAGCAGAGAATGAGGTTTGCCCAGTAGCTCAAGGCAGTAAGACCTGAGGACTCTAGGTCTGAGCAACGTGGGTGGACCAATCACTTCAGGGGCCTTGGGCAGTAAGTCTACTTTCCCGGCTGGGAGGCAGCTCAGACTGGCCATAACCATGGTGTCTGTCTGGCTACTCTGACATTGAACATCACTAATGGGTTTGGTTAAGTGGCAGGCTAAATTTCCTGGATAAGTTCCAGGGCCCACTGGCAGACAAAACAGGGAAAAGAGTAGGCATTTGCTACCTTTAAAGCAGCAAAAGTGAAACCAGACAAACTTTAAATTCTACTCCCAACTGGGAAAAAGAACTGTATGGATAAAGTCTGGCGAAGGTATCCAGTGTCCAAAGATGGGCAAATTTAGTGTCCTTCCTAAAGAGTGGCTATAATTTAGTAGCTTTGCAGTCTTCTTGGTTATTGGGGGGGAAAAGGTCTCCTTTTCCCCATGACACTTACTGCACATTTCTGTTCCTATAAAATCAATATGTGGCCCAAGCCTTGGCAACACTTCTGGGTTGCATTCCACATGTGGCTTACATTTTACTATCCGACTTATTTATAAATAAGCCGAGCCACAGGACAACATTGATTAAAGACTAGCTGACACCTGACCTCGGGGAGGAGGCAAATCTACTTAGAAGCATTCAACTTTCATCTAGACTTCTCATCCTGAATGTGCGATGTCAGTGCTGTGAGGAAGGAAGCTGGAGCTTTAGTCATCAAACCTGTTTAAGTGAAATACTGGATCAGTGATTTTGAATTTGTTGCTTCCTCTGATTATAGAAGTTTATATTTCATTTCCACAGTATTTTTTTAATAGCAACCTTATGCTAATTCAGCATATGCTTACTGTATAGATAATTGTCTCCAAGAATATCAATACATATGGAATTTTTTAGGTCATTAATGCTTTAAACTATGCATCAAGCTCAATTATCTAACCATTTCTGGTCCAAGGTCAGATTTTAGACACCAGGCCCCTCCATTTCCATTCTTTTTTCATCTTGGAGGTGAAAAGAAATTTAGAGTTCACCCTCTCCATTCTATTCTCTTCACAGAGGAAGAAGCTGAAGCCCATGGGGGGATGAAATGAGTTACCAAAGGTCTTACGACCAATTATGGGTAGAATCTAAGTTCCATTCCCCTGGCCCCTTGTCCACTCTTCTTTTAGGCATTACCTCCTGGTTTTCTCAGGAATCAGAGTTCATGAAAGAAACTCTGAATATAATTGCTGTGGACATATGGTCTTGAATTTATACTACAAGATGCTAATTATTCCCTGTCTGCCTGCCCATACTGTCTCTAAAGGAAATCACCCGACCCCAAACCCCCACTGCCCAAGCAGCCAGATTTTGAACCATGCAATTCCTCTAATCCTGCTATTGTTAATTAGTCTGGAGATGATCATCTGGCCCTAGGAAGTTCATCCATAGAAGGGGTAAAAAGGCAAGCTAGGACAATCAGATTCTCTCTTCCGGGAGGGTAAACCAAGGAAGAGAGAAAGTTACCTTCGGGAAGTGGGATCATGAAGTGGAAATAGGAGTAAGTTGAAAGATCACAACTATGGCAAACAAAACCATATGCAATTCAGAGTTTTGAGAGAGCGGGAACCAAGAGCAAGCAGGGAAAGCCAGTGAGGAAAGAGAGAAGAAAATGGGACAGGCATAGAGTTGCACATAAACTGTACCATGTGGCCTGCCTCAGTGGCAGAAGCAGCCACTGCTAACTGTGCGTGGCACTCTTCTCAACATCTTGCCTGCATGAACTCATTTTAACCTTCCCAGCAACCCGTGAGCTGGCTGTTGATATTATGTTTATTTTCAGGTAAACTGAGGCACGGAGAGGTAATGAACTTGCTGAAGGTCATACTGCTCATGCTCACTTCACGGCTATAGTGCCTGCTGCTTTGTCTGTATCCCATGTGGTAATCCCCAACATAGCTCCTTTTTTTTTTTTAACAATCAAAAATGTAGATATTTATTTGGCCACAACAAAAATGGAATGTTTGGGAAAATTTTGATTTGAAATATTCAAGCATACGATACAAACTCACCCAGAAAAAGCATCATCATTTATATATTTCAGTCCTAATAGTCTTTATCTCTCAATCCTTTATTTGAGTTAGAGTTTGAAATCTCCCCAGGCAGAACCAAGATGGCAACCAAGCTATGGGAAAGACCTTCCTAAGGAGTGTAGGCTGCAAATGAGGTTCTTGCAACCTGATGTCTGAAAGGGAATATAAGATAGGGGTAGAAACATGGGGTTAGGTAGAAACATAGCTCATTAAACACAAAAGAGCCCACATCTCAGCTTCTAACCAACAAGTCTCAGGCACCTACTGAATGATTTAGGAGCTAAGGCAAACCAGTGAAATGCACAAGACTAAGTCATACCCAACTTGGAATCAAAGAGTCATTTTAGGATGACTGTGGGCAAAGGCAAACTCACCAACTCAGTGCCTGAATCATACCAATGAGAGGAATATAGGAATCTCAAAAGGGCCAAAACCAAAGCAGTGATCCTGAGGAAGGAGTCCTTTAAAGAGTCATAAAATATAGCAAACTGAGGGAGTGACAGAATTTTAAATAACTGAGATTTGGACAGTTGGTGAAGAGGTCAACAGGAGAGAGAACAACAACCGCAATGTATTAATATTCATCAGTCACTGAAAACAATGTTTCCCACACCTGCATTATGCTAAATATTAGAATACACTTTGGAGCTTAATAAATAATAATAAATAAATATATAAAATAATAAATAAGTAGGGGTGCCTGGGTGGCTCAGTTGGTTGAGTGTCCGACTCCTGGTTTCAGCTCGGGTCATGATCTCAGGGTCCTGGGATCGAGCCTCATGGAGGGCTTGACACTCAGCACAGTCTGCTTGAGGATTCTCTCCCTCTCCCCCCACTCATGCTCTCTCTCTCTCTCTCAAATAAATAAATCTTGAAATATATTAATTAATTAATTAACAAAACTAAACCATAGGCCCCAACCTAATCCCACTGAATCCACACTTGCAGGGAAGAGCCCTGGAAATGTGTACATCAATAAGCATCTGGGTGATTCTCATCATTAAGGAAGTTTGCGAAGCACCAGACTGTTGATCAGTATCTCCTGTCATCCTCCAACCAACTCTTTCAGGTTGATATATGTTCTATCCCCTTGCCAAATGATGAAACTGGTTCCTAGAGATTAACCTCAAGCTACACAGGTTGGGAGGTGATAGAGTTCAGATGACGCTCCAGGCCTTGGTTTTAACTGACCCTCCACACCTCCCCCCGCAAACTCTGTGACCGAGACTGGGTTTTGCCAAACCTGTGTGTTGCCTGCTGAGTCGGAAGAGTCAAGTTGGGGCCCTCCAAGAGGAGGGCTCTGTTGTCAACCCAGTGCTACAGGAATTCTGGGCCCTACCAGGTTCATTTTACTCCTCCACATACTTACCAACTTTGAAAAATATGGACATCAAGAAAATAGTCCCATGGAAGGGGAAAGAGGCAGCCCAAGTAATGTAGACACAGGCCAGCAGACATTCAACCCTAAGTGTGCAGAACTAAGAACTGGGCATAACCATTTATGCCTACATGTCTGTCTGTCTGTCCCTGTCGCACTTACGCTACTGGGTGGCTGAGTGCAGAACAGGTAGGCATGGGGTGTGGTCAGGGTTATAGTGAGGGACGAAGGAGGGCAGAGGCCAGGGGGGCAAGAAGCTACCAGTGTCTCCGGAATTACTTTCATTCCAAATGGCCGCTCTTCCCTCACCTCTTGTTTCAGAGAGAGATTTTAGATGAGGCTGGACTTTGCAACTCTTCACACTTGTTGTAAGTGTTACTCCCTGACTATGCCATCACTGTGATTAGCAATACAATCCTTAAAATGAAAAGAGCCTATGATTTCTTTGGGGAAACAATAAAGTTGGAGGGTTTGGTTCGGTATCTTCGCAGCTGTGAGATCTTGGGCAATTTGCTTGTTAGAGTCTTGATTCTCTTGTCTGTCAACGAGTGTGATCATATCTACCTCTTGAAGTTGTCTTGAGATTTAATGAAATGTGTGTATAAAACACCTAGCATACAAAAGGCCCTTACAAATGTTAGCTCCTTCTTCATATATACCCTTTCCATCTCTACCTCATCTCCCAACTAGACCCTGCCACCTCTGACTAAGGTGGATTGTATCTCATGTTCCAAGTCCTTCCTGAGAGAAGTACAAAGAGAAGGAACAAGATTAAGAGTCACTATGGACAGGGGCGCCTGGGTGGCTCAGTTGGTTAAAGCGACTGCCTTCGGCTCAGGTCACGATCCTGGAGTCCCTGGATCGAGTCCCGCATCGGGCTCCCTGCTCGGCAGGGAGTCCGCTTCTCCCTCTGACCCTCCCCCCTCTCATGTGCTTGCTCTCTCTCATTCTCTCTCTCTCAAATAAATAAAATCTTTAAAAAAAAAAAAAGAGTCACTATGGACAGTGATTTTCACACACTTAGAAACAGTGCCACACATTTAAAGCTCCCCAAACCAAATGGAATACCCACTTCCACCCCTCTACTCCATCGGGGTCCTTTTTAACAAAGAATCTCTTTCATGTATAAGTATGTATTTCTTGTGTCTATATTATGTTACATGTTGAAAGCAGTTGTCCAGCCCCTGAAGCCCTAGACCCGTATCTTCCTATCTTATGTTACTGGCAAAGGGCTTTCTTTTAATTAACTTTTTTTTTCTCCCTTCCACAAGGAAGTCTAAGTACAAGCATTTTATCTGCATTGGTTACCTTTATTTTAAATTTGGCAAGTCCTTCTCAAGAGCTCCTTATTCATTCATAAAGTCTTGCTAAATACTGTGTCATGAAACTAAGATCTGATAATATCATGCTTCACAGTGAACATACATCCTTGGGCACTCAATTTGAGTGGGGTGGCTGAACTGGTTAGTTTTCTGCATTTGGCACTTTGTGTGTAAGTTGGTTTGTTCCTCTCCGAGAGTAAATCCCTACGTAGTTTCCTCGGGTAAGGTGACATCTCTACAGGATGACCATCATGTTGAAAAGAACACAGGCTAGGAGTCACACAAACCTCAGCTTGATTATTCTTTCTACCATTTATTATCTACGTTGTTACTTGATCTTACTAAACTTCAGTTTCTCCATTTGTAAAATGGGGATAAGAATGCATCCCATATATGTTTATTGTGAGGATTGACTCAAATGTGAGGTGTCTGATGAACCCCAATGTTTATAGCAGCAATGTCCACAGTAGCCAAACTATGGAAAGAGCCCACATGTCCAGCAACAGATGAATGAGTAAAGAAGATGTGGTATATATATATATAATGGAATATTACACAGCCATCAAAAGGAATGAAATCTTGCCATTTGCAACAACATGGATGGAACTAGAGGGTATTATGCTGAGCGAAATAAGTCAAGCAGAGAAATACATGTATCATATGATTTCACTCATATATGGAATTTAAGAAACAAAACAGAGGAGCATAGGGAAGAGAGGGAAAAATAAAACAAGACAAAAGCAGAGAGGGAGACAAACCATAAGAGACTCTTAATCATAGGAAGCAAACTGAGGGTTGCTGGAGGGGGGAGGTGGGGGGATGGAGAAATTGGGTGATGGGCATTAAGGAGGGCACGTGATGTGATGAGCACTGGGTGTTATGTAAAACTGATGAATCACTGAATTCTACCTCTGAAACTAATAATACAGTATATGTTATTTAATCGAATTTAAATTTACAAAGTGAGGTGCCTGGCACTGTGCAAAATCTCCACAGACATGGGTCTCCGTTTTTTTCACTGATAGATCCCCAGAGCCCAAAACAGTGACTGGCCCATAGTAGGTGCTCAGTAAGTATTTACTGAACGGATGTTGAATCAGTAAATACGTATTGAACGAACAAATAAATATTCTTGAATGAATAAATAAATATTATTGAATAAGTTTGTATTGATGAATGGTTATTGAATGAATAAATAAATGATAAAAATTGAACGAATAAACAGTTTATAAAACTCTACCACACCCCTGGACGCTCAGTTAAGTGCTGTTAATGGGAACCAGTTGTCGTTCGCTCAAAATTGGACAGCCCTAAGGCTATTTCCAGCCTCTCTCTGGCTTCTCTTATGTGGTGTTTCTCCCACTCAGGCATCACCGAATTTTATAGACTTCTTAATACCTTGACGATGTGCTTGGATCCCTCTGTGAACAGATCCGCTAGTGGGTGCTGGCTGTGCAGGAATGAGGACACCGTCCCAGGGGCCCAGGTGGGGTGCAAGGTCACAGAGAAGAGCGACGCTGCTCCCTTGGGTACAGAAACAGCCCTTGGCTCCCATCAGGACAGCCTGCGGGGTCCTTGCTGACCCGTGGGAACTTGTCAAGTGATGAACTCTGGATTCTAAACAACCCTGGTTGGGAAAACAGCCACTACTCCCCCATAACTCCGTGAGGGGGCTCCCTGAAGACCTAGGACGGACGTTTGCAGTTTCTCCTGCCCGTTGGGCCCAGCACCCCTGGGATCCCACATTCCCTTCCGGCGCCTCAGAGCAACAAGTCCTCAGTTCTGGCTCCTGGGGTGGGGCGTGGGTGGGACTCCTTGTGACTGCAGTTTAACTTCTTAACTTCACGGGAATTCACGGCACTGCAGGGCCTTCGCTCTTTTTCAGGCGAGGTGGAGTGAAGCCTTGCGGGTCTTCTTTCTGTGGGGCTGAGAGCAAGGCCATCCTCCCTCCCCCACGTGTTTTCGTGATCTGGGGCAAATTACACTGTGTCTCCTGTCACTTCAGCTGCAGCTCCCCAGCCGGAACCCACATAAAACCAGATAAAAATATCTGGTTAAAATGAACATCAAAGGCAGCCATCAAGGGGCATAAAGAGGGAGGATCTATCACAAAAGGGGCCTTGAGGGGCAGGGGAGGGGGGTGGGGAGAAGAGAAAGGGAAGGGAGGGCCCCTCACTGGTCTGACTGTGTCCACCCCTGCGGGGCGGCAGAGGGAAGGCTCTGACACTGGAGAGTCTCAGCACTGATGGTGCCTCGGATTTTGTTTTCATTCTGGAAGCCCCTGCCTCCGAGGCTTTTCCTCTGGCCTTATGATCTCCGCGTGAAGGGAGGGTGTCAAACGCAGGGCCCCAGAGATTGGTGCCCTTGAGACCTTGCTCCTCGACCTTCCATCTGCGTGCTCCCGTGTGGGTGCCCGGGGTCCTGTGTGTGTTTTCAAAGCAGCCCAGTCTCTCCATGTCTGATATTCACTGGAAAATAAGAGAAGACATGTCCCCTGCTTTAGCATTGGCCGCATGCTACCACTTGGCAGCCCTTCAGGATTTTATGACAAATAGTAATGAATAATTAACAAATCATTTGAGCGCCTACCAAAAGCCTGAGGAGAACAGCAGGGCCTCAGCTCCCGCCACCCTAGACAGGCCTTGACAGTGTTTTCTCTCTTAGCAAAGGCTGACCAAGACACCCGGTCTCTGATAACGAACCTTTGAGGCTGGTCGGGGACGCGATCACTCTTTCCCGCACCCCGCTTCTCACTGGTCTGCTCGCAGAACAGGGACACAGCTAGGGTGGGCAGCTCAACTCTCTCAGTTCGGAGACCAAAGTTTTGGGGACCCATGAGCTCCGTGATCTCCATTAGAGCAGTGTTTCAACTGGGGGTGGGAAGACAACCCCCCCCCACCACCGCAGCCCTCACCCCAAGGGACATTTGGTGTCGCCTGGAGCTATTTTCATTGTCCCAACTGGGAGTGGGGTGGTTGTTGCTCCTGGCATCCAGTGAGCGAGCGCAAGCCAGGAATGCTGCCATACATCCTGCAAGGTGCAGGACAGCCCCCCGCCCCCCACCAGAGCATCATCTCATCCAAAATGTCCACCCTGCAGTAGAGTCACAGAGCCTTGTGCCCCTCCTCGACTTGCAGTGGGTCCCGGTGCCCAGAGTGAGCCCAGCACTTGGGCTCCCTCGAGTGGTGACTTACACTATGACAGCCAAGAAAGGCCCAAAGCTGCAGGTTTGGGGAGCAGGAGTGTGTGTGTGTGTGTGTTAAACAAGACATTTTACCCATCACGAAACATGCCTCAGTTGATGGTGACAGCCATTTTCATGCATCATTAATGAGCCATCTTCTCTCCATGTTGTTAATATCTATGCAGAGGCCTTTGCATTGAGAGCAGATTTCCTTCCTTTTTTTTTTTTAAGACTTTATTTATTTATTTATTTATTTATTTATTTATTTATTTATTTAAGAGACAGAGAGAGACAGGGGAGGGGCAGAGGGAGAGGGAGAGAGAGAATCTCCAGCAGACTCCACGCTGAACGTGGAGCCCAATGAGGGGCTTGATCCCACCACCCTGAGATCAGGACCTGAGCTGAAATCAAGAGTTAGATGCTTACCCAACTGAGCTACCCAGGCGCCCCTAGAACAGATTTCCTTCTGATTAGTCAGACAAGGTGTTTATGTTTTGAAGTGTTCTCGTCATTTAGGGGAGCACTTGAGTGTGCATTCGTGTGCTTTCTTATGTTTCCTTCCTAAACGGAACCTCCAAAAGAGAGCAGCAGTGCCTCCAAAAACTCCAAACGTTTTCGCATGTTTCCTAGTCTTGCCTTTGGAAAGAGAATGTTAGAAGCACTCAGAATGGACAACTTGTAGATAATACTTCCACATGTATTTTGGAAGGGGTGAGGATAGAGGGTGGAAGGTAATTTTAAGATTCCAATTTTGATCATATGAACCCGAAGTAGCGCAAATCTTGCACCAGCCACTCAAATGCATTGATAGTGAAGAATCTGCAAAACATGTCTTGTGTATGACAGATTGATTTCCCAACCAAACAGTACTTTTTAATGGATTATTGAAGGTCTAACTGATCTTTGTCTTTTATCTAGCAGCCTGGCATCATGTTACTTTCATGTTCTTTATCATGATCATTATCATATTTATTGAGTAAATTCCACATGACATGTACTGTGTCCCATTCATTAATGCATCCAATCCTCAAAACAATCATACGACATACTATTACTGCATGTTACAGATGAAGAACTGGAGACAAATGAGGATAAGTAATTTCCCAAGATCACTGAGCCAGCACGTAAGCGACTGGGGCAAGAATCAGATCCCAATGCGTGCTGACCACCCCACTGAAATTTTCAGGGCTCTGTCCAATCAGGACAGCTCTCTAAGCCACCCTCGGGGTCTCCAACAGGCATTTGACCTCTTCTACCCAGGCTTCCTTCTTGCGATGCTTTCTTCACAAGCCTTCCACTTCTAAGACCATTTCCTGCGGGGCCCTCAACTCCAGACCCTGAGGGTCTTTCTCAACTCCAGGTCTGTACGTTCCTTGTCCTCGTCAGGAAGGTCCTTCCTTGTCTTCCCAACACTTCAAACCGGTTTTGCTTCAAAGCCCTGTTCCCACCACCACCACAAAGCTTTCCCTTTTCTTTTCCATTTTGAGAACGCTAACTATCTAGGTTTGGATGCAAGCCTGCCTGAAGTTCTGGCTCTTTCCACAGACCACATTGCTGAAGAGAGAAAATAACCCATCTCTGCCCTTCACTGGGTTTCCTTTTTTTTTTTTTTTTTTAAGATTTTATTTATTTGACAGAAAGAGAGAGTACAAGCAGGGGTAGCAGCAGGCGGAGGGAGAGGGAGAAGCAGGCTCCTCACTGAGCAGGGAGCCCAATGTGGGACTCGATCCCAGGACCCTGAGATCATGACCTGAGCCGAAGGCAGACGCTTAACTGACTGAGCCACCCAGGCACCCCTTTCACTGGGTCTCCAATGCAAGGTTTCTGTGCCTCCTTCCTTATCTATACACTAAACTGAATAGACTGAATTAAAATGCCCAACCCACTTCCCAGGATTGTTGCAATAAATAAATGAGATTGTGAAAGTGAAAACTCTTTGTAAATATAACACACTGTTAGATTATCAGCCTGGTCTTCCTTTGTCAATTTTTGTTACTTTTCTTTTTCTCTTTGCTTGTCCACATATTTCCACCAATTTGGTTCAATCATACAGGAAATAGGTCACTAGTGATGAGTTGGAGGGAAAGTGGGCTTTTTTCCTGCTTTCCAGGATTTTCAGCTATAGAAATGCAGCATGTGGACAGCAACTGAGACCCCACGGCAGGTTGTATTTTTAGAAAAGAAGGGAGAAAACCGAATGACGTCAGTCATGTAAACTATCTGAATGGCCTCTTATGTCCCCAAAACACGATTTTAATCAATGTAAATTAAATTAAATAAGAGGAAAGTACACTTAATTATACTACTTTCCATGTGGAGAGGAATAGCACCATCATCCTGACATTAATAGGTAAGGAAAGTGACTGCTTTTTCCAGGATATGTATTAAATACATAAGGAAAAATTCCTGTTGGGATTTCCTTTGGAATTGCATGGATTAATTCAGAAGAATTAATATCTGTACATATCGAATCTCTCCATCCAAGAACATGGGGTAGGTCTCTATTCAAGTCTTCTTTTATATCCTTCAGTGCTTATGTCCATGAAGACTCTTTTATATTTTGTTGGATTTATTCCTGGGTGGGGTGCCTGGGTGGCTCAGTTGTTAAGCGTCTGCCTTCGGCTCGGGTCATGATCCCAGGGTTCTGGGATCGAGTCCCACATTGGGCTCCCTGCTCAGTGGGAAGCCTGCTTCTCCCTCTCCTTCTACCCCTGCTTGTGTTCCCTCTCTTGCTGTCTCTCTTTCTCTCTGTCAAATTAATAAATAAATAAATCTTTAAAAAAAAAAGATTTATTCCTGGGTAGTAGCAGTTTTTCGTAGGCTGTATTTTATTTACAGTATCATCAGAGGTTTCATATTCTTGTGTCTGGTAAAAACTGTACCATTGTATGAATTTTATTATTCTAACATTTGTTGAACACATATACCCAGCACAGGAACTGCTGTGGTCAGCCTTGGCAACAAATGAATGCAACGTGCTCTCCGCCTTTGGGCAGACTTTTAATGATTAAAGCTAAATGAAAAATTAATACAATAAGCTGATGGGCTGTGACTCTATGCTTAAGTTGCCAGAACATTCTAATATCTGGAAACATTGTTCTATTATAAGAGCCTAATGGCCCCACAGTCCTTTTAGTCAGGAATGTCTCACTTTCAGGAAGGAAAAATTCTCCCAATTGAGAATCACTTTAAGAAATCTAAAGGCCAGGGGCCACCTGGGTGGCTCAGTCAGTTAAGTGTCTGATTCTTGGTTTTGGCTCAGGTTGTGATCTCAGGGTTGTGAGATCAAGCCGCATGTCAGGCTCCATGCTGAGTGTGGAACCTGCTTAAGATATTCTCTCTCCCTCTGCCCCTGCCCCCTCAAAAAAAAAAAAAAAAAAAAAAGATCTCTAAAAGCTAGGGATAAGAATCCAATAAGCATGTGCTTTGCTTTTCTTATTGGTAACCCCCACTCTGGAAAAATTCAGTGATGTGCCACTCAGAATACTGGGCTGGTAAGCAGAAACTGAAGGATATGTTTTGTGTATCATCCTAAAACTCTAAATGCACATAAAGTTTTTGGAGTAATTTAACTTGCCACTAAGTTAAAGCCTATTTATATTAAGATAACCAGAGATAAATTATGAGCTGTAATGCAAAATGTGCAGGTACACAGGCATGCACAATATTGTGGGTTTGGTTCCAGACCACCACGATAAAGTGAATATTGCAATAACACAAGTCAAATGAAGTTTTTGGTTTCCCGCTGTGTATCAAAGTTATGTTCACACTACATTGTGGTCTATTAAGTGTGCAATAGCATTATGTCTAAAAAACAATGCATATACCTTAATTAAAAATACTCGGTGGCTAGAAATGCTAACCATCCTCTGAGCTTTTGGCAAGTTGTAATCCTTTTGCTGGTGGAGGGTCTTGCCTCGATGTTGACGGCTGCCAACTAAGGCTGGGTTTACTGTGGCAATTTCTTCAAATAAGACAGTGGTGAAGTTGGTCACATCGATTGATTTTTCCTTTCATGAACTATTTCTCTGTAGCATGTGATGCTGTTTGATAGCATTTTACCCACAGTAGAACTTCTTTCAAAGTGGAGTCAGTCCTCTCAAACCCTGTTGCTGCTTTATGAACTAAGTTTATGCAATATCCTAAATCCTTTGCTGTCGTTTCAGCAATCTTCACAGCATCTCCACCAGGAGTAGATTCCAACTCAAGAAGCAGCTTTCTTTGCTCGTACCTAAGAAGCAACTCCTCAGCCATTAACATTTTATCCTGAGACAGCAGCCATTCAATCCCATCTTCAGGCTCCACTTCTAATTCTAGTTCTCTTGCTATTTCCGCCTCATCCACAGTGACTTCCTCCACTGAAGACTTGAGCCCCTCAAAGTCATCCATGAGGGCTAGAATCACCTTCTTCCAAGCTCCTGGTAATGTTGGTACTTTGACCCCTTTCTCTGAATCATGACATCTTCACGGCATCTAGAATGGTGACTCCTTTCCAGAAGCTTTTCAATTTACTTTGCCCAGATACATCTGAGGAGTCACTATGGCACCTATAGCTTTCCAAAATGTATTTCTTAAGTAAAATAAGACTTGAAAGTCAAAATGACTTCTTGACCCATGGGCTGTAAATGGATGTTGTGTTAGCAGGTATGAAAACAACATTAATTTTGTTGTCCATCTCCATCAGAGCTCTTAGGTGACCAGGTGCATTGTCAATAAGTAGTCATATTTGGAGAGGAATTTTTTTTTCCTGGGCAGTAGGTCTTAACAACGGGCTTAAAATATTCAGTAAATCATGTTGTAAACAGATGTGCTTTATCGTTCCATTTATAGAGCACAGATAGAGCAGATTTAGCATAATTCTTAAGGGATTTTCAGAATGGTGAGCATTGGCTTTAACTCAAAGTCATCAGCTGCATTAACTCTAATAAGAGAGTCAGTCTGTCCTTTGAAACTTTGAAGCTAGGCACTGAGTTCTCCTTGCCAGCTATGAAGTCCTACATGGCATCTTCTTCCAACAGAAGGCTGTTTCATCTACACTGAAAACCTACTTCATGAATGATCTTAGCCAGACCTTCTAGAGAACTTGCTGTAGCTTCTACACCAGCCCTTGCTGCTTCACTTTGCACTTTTATGTCATGGAGACAGCTTCTCTCCTTCAACCTCATGAACCAACCTCTCCTAGCTTCAAGCTTTTCTCCTGCAGCTTCCTCAGCTCTCTCTGCCTTCACAGAACTGAAGGGAGTGAGGGCCTTTCTCTAAATTGAGCGTTGGCATGAGGGAATGTTGTGATTCTCTCCATCTCAGCAATAAGGATGTTTCATTTTCTCATCATTTGTGTATTCACTGAAATAGTACTTTTAATTTCCTTCAAGAACGTTTCCTTTGCGTACACAATTTGGCCAGGTGTTTGGCACAAGAGACCTAGGTCTCATTCTGTCTCAGCTTTTAACATGCCTTCCTTGCTAAGCTTAATCATTTTGGCTTTTTTTTTTAAATTAAAGATTGTATTTATTTATTTGATGGAGAGAGAGAGCGCGCGCAAGAGCAGGAACACAAGCAGGAGGAGTGGGAGAGAGAGAAGCAGGGAGCCCGATGCGGGGCTCGATCCCAGGACCCTGGGATCATGACCTGAGCCGAAGGCAGACGCTTAATGGCTGAGCCACCCAGGCACCCCTCGGCTTTTGATTTAAAGTAAGAGACATGCGGTGCCTGGGTGGTGTAGTCGGTTAAGCGTCTGACTCTTGTTTTCAGCTCAGGTCATGATTTCAGGGTCGTGAGATTGAGCCCCACGTCAGGCTCTGCACTGCACATGGAACCTTCTTAAGATTCTCTCTCCCTCTTCCTTTGCCCCTCCCATTTGTGCTCTCTCTTTCTCTCTCTCTCTCTGAAATAAATAAACAAATACTTAAAAAAATAAAGTGAGAGACATGTGCCTCTTCCTTTTAGTTGAACACTTAAAGGCCATTGTAGGCTTATTAAATGGCCTAATTTTAATATTGTTGTGTTTCAAGTAGTAGGGAGGCCTGAGGAGAGGGAGAGAGACGGGGGACAGCTGGTCAGTAGAGTACTTAGAAGACACAGAATATTTATCAAGGTCTGTCTTATATGGGCATGGTTTGTGGTGCCCCAAAACAATTGTAATAGTAACATCAAAGATCATAGAGCACCATAACAAAGCTTGAAATACTGCAAGAAATACCAAAATGTGACACAGACACAAAGTGAGCAAATGCTTTTGGGAGAAAAATGGCACCAATGGACTTACTAGACACAGGGTTGCTACACACTTTCTAGAAAATGCAGTATCTGCAAAGCACCAATAAAGTGAAGCACAATAAAATGAGGTATGCCTGTATATATTTTTTTTTAAAGATTTTTATTTATTTATTCATGAGAGACAGAGAGAGAGAGGCAGAGGGAGAAGCAGGCTCCCAAGGAGCAGAGAGCCCGATGCGGGACTCTATCCCAGGACCCTGAGATCATGACCTGAGCCGAAGGCAAACGCTTAACCATCTGAGCCACCCAGGCGCCCTGTATATTTTTTTTTAAAGTACCAGGCACAGTGCCCAGGTTTCTCAGAGGTTCCCATTCAGTCCTCTCTGCCTTTGGCATTCTTCGGGGAAAGGACTGACATGCCCCTGGAGTTAAGTGTCAGGAAGGATGCATACATATGACACCTGAACCCAGTCTTCTCCTCGCTTTTGCTATGTGCTGGTTGTTCATTGTACTCTGGTTGGATGCTGTTAGTACACTTTTGTACCATTTGGTCCTGTGACCCTAGAGCACCCACTTAAGACTTGAAGAGCACCTGCCACAGTCCAGTTCCATGACTGATGGGGACTGAAGTGCAGAGGGTGGATTACAGAGCGTGGTGACTGGCCCTTCCGTGTGATGCATTAGTACCATATACAGACCAAGGCGAACTGGCTGATGAAAGGCGGAGGGGAAGAAACACATTTTTTGCAAGTACTTCTATGGTGGAAGAGAGACAGTTGAGCCAGAAAATCTCCTGCTGCTGCTGATCTGTAAGATTAGGCCTGGCAGAGAATACCAACTCTGGCAAATTTTAGACACTCGATCAGTTGGCCATGGCATATCCACCCCCAATCCTATTTGCTTCTCTTTCAATTATTTCTCCCTATCACCTGTGTCACTCCATCCCCATCGCCACCTCATAGTTGGATTTCTTCAACAGATGGTACGTCGTATTCTCACTCAATAAGCATTTACTGTGAGTCAACTCTGTGCCAACCGTTGGGCCATGCACGGGGCTCCCTCAAGGAACTCACAATCTACTGAAGGAGACAAATGTACTGATTACCAAATAGTGAGGGAAGGACAAGCAGAGAGAACAAGGCAGGGTGCGATGGTACCCTGGAAACGTTTGGGCTTCTCCAGTTTGGGGGGGTCAATGTCTAATTACTGAAAAACAAGGGGATGGGGGGAAGAAGAGAAGAAAGAGGTGGGGATATCCTAAGGCAAAAAAAAAAAAAAGGAAACGTGGCAGGTGAGCAGATGTATGTAAAGTCTACTGTGGAGCTTGGTTCCTAAAGACAAGAGCAAGTTCAAGGTTAATGGAACAGAGTAGGGATAGGAGTGAGAAGTGAAGCTGGAATAATGATATAGAGGCCAGATCAATAGAAAACCTGTATGTCATATTAAGGAATTTGGATTTTATTATCCCTATTTTTTTTTAAAGATTTTATTTATTTATTTGAGACAGAGAGCACATGAGAGGGGGAAGGGTCAGAGGGAGAAGCAGACTCCCCGCCGAGCAGGGAGCCCGATGCGGGACTCGATCCCGGGACCCCAGGATCATGACCTGAGCCGAAGGCAGTCACTTAACTGACTGAGCCACCCAGGCGCCCTATTATCCCTATTTTTTTAAGATTTTATTTATTTGGGGGTGCCTGGGTGGCTCAGTCGTTAAGCATCTGCCTTCGGCTCGGGTCGTGATCCCGGGGTCCCGGGATCGAGCCCCGCATCGGGCTCCCTGCTCGGCGGGAAGCCTGCTTCTCCCTCTCCTGCTCCCCCTGCTTGTGTTCCCTCTCTCGCTGTGTCTCTCTCTGTCAAATAAATAAATAAAATCTTAAAAAAAAAAATTTTATTTATTTGAGGGATAGAGAGAACGAGCAGGGTGGAGGGGCAGAGGGAGACAGAGAGAGAAGCAGACTCCCTGCTGAGCAGGGAGCCCAACATGGGGCTTGAACCCAGGATCCTGAGATCATGACCTGAGCCGAAGGCAGACACTTAACCCACTGAGCCACCCAGGCGCCCCCGGATTTTATTATCTTTAAATCAATGGGGAACCATAAGAGGACTTCAAGCACAGGAGTGATATTATCAAACTTATGTTTTAAAAAGTTCACTCTAACTGCAGTGTAGGAAATGGATTTTCTGTGTAATCATTTACTTAAAATTTAATTATTATAATCACATATAGGTCCACACATAGGATATTATGATCATTTTTATGTGGGGTTTGGGTTTTTCTTTTCTTTTCTTTTTTTTTTAAAGATTTTATTTATTTATTTGAGAGAGAGAGAATGAGAGAGAGAGCACATGAGAGGGGGGAGGGTCAGAGGGAGAAGCAGATTCCCTGCCAAGCAGGGAGCCCGATGCGGGACTCGATCCCAGGACCCCAGGATCATGACCTGAGCCGAAGGCAGTCACTTAACCAACTGAGCCACCCAGGCGCCCTGGGTTTTGCTTTAAATAAATCAGATATAACTTTATCTGCTGCAGAAGTAACTCTCTTTCAAAGGCTGTCGATGCCAATTAGTTTTAACTGAAATAGCATTTTTTATTTAATTTTGTGATTAGGTCATCTATGAAAATGGTTCAAAATTCAAAAAGCGCAAAGGATGTGGAAAGTATAACTTCATCCCATTCTGTAACTATCCAGTTCCTCTTCCTACAGCAACCAATGTTATTAGCCTCTCTTATATTCTTCCATAGAAACTTTATACTTATAAAAACTATATATGTTTATATATTCTTTATAAGATATATTTGCTTGTACATTCTCCACTTACCTTTTAAGACCAATGGTAGTGTAAACATACATTAGCCATTGTCTTCCTTTCTCACACAATCTGATTTGGACATCTTATGTCGGTATATAGTTTCTCAGTCATTGTTTTAGCTGCATAGTGGTGGCTGTGGACCTGTCCTGTAGTTTAGTTAGCCATCTTCCAGTAATGAACATTAATATTGTTTCCAGTCTTCTGATTTTGCAAGTAATGCTGCAATTAGTAACATTGTTATTTTCATTTCACACATGAAAGTGAAAGTGCATCTGTGGTATAAATTCCAAAAATGGGATGGCTGGACCCAAGTATGTACTTCAGTAATTTTGACTGATAGGACCAAATTTTCTTCCATTGAAGTAGTACCAATTTAGATTCCCACCAGACAGGCTTGAGTTTGCCAATAGAGTATGCTGTCAAATTCCTAGATCTCTGGAATCTGATAGGTGAAAAAAATACTACCTAACTTAAATTTTTTTTAAGTATGCTCCATGCCCAGCATGGAGCCCAATGTGGGGCTTGAACTCATGACTCTGAGATCAATGGACCCTGACACTTAACCAACTGAGCCACCCAGATGCCCCTACCTTACTTTAATTTTAATTTGCATTTGCATATAGTGAGTGAGACCGAGACTCCTTTCATATGAATAAGAGTCAATTGATTTTCTTGTCCTTTGAACTCTGTCCATATCCCAGTCTCATTTTCCTAGTGGGTTGTTGGTCTTTTGCATATGAATTTATAGAAGTTCTTTATAAACATAAAGAGACATTAGTCCTCTATCTATGATATGAGTTGGAAATGTTTTTCCATGTTTGTCATTTGTCTTTGACTGTGTTTATGGTGATTCTTGCCATGCAGAAAAAGTTTATTGTTAAGTAGTTGAATTTAGCCATCTATTATTTTATAGGCCTTTGAATTCTGTATAACAGCTTAAAAGTATTTCCCATCTCAAGGTTACAAAAAAATTGTGGTTTCTTTGAATACTTCCAATATTTCAGTTTTTATTAAGGGAACCATATGAAATTACCAATACTTAACAATTTTGACCTGCAGAAATGGTCATGTGGTTCAATCTAGTATATGTAATTCTCTGATCCACTTGGAATTTATTGTGGTGGAAGACATGAGGTCAAGTCCAACTTAATGTTTTTGCTGATACCACCTCAACTAATGCGATCTTTCTCTACTCACTTCTTTAAAGTTTTTATTTAAATTCCAGTTAGTTAACATACAGTGTGATATTGTTTCAGGTGTACAATTTAGTCATTCAACACTTTCATACAACACCCAGTGCTCATCATGACAAGTGCGCTCCTTAATCCCCATCACCTATTTCACCCATCCCTCCACCCACCTCTCTTCTGGTAACCATCGGTTTCTTCTCTATAGTTAAGAGTCTGTTCCTTGGTTTGCCTCTCGCTCTCTTTTTCCTCCTATGCTCATTTGTTTTGTTTCTTAAATTCCACATATGAGTGAGATCACATGGTATTTTTCTTTGACTGATTTCGCTTAGCATAATACTCTCTAGCTCTATCCAGTTTGTTGCAAATGGCAAGATTTCATTCTTTTGTATGGCTGAATAATATTCCTGTGTGTGTGTGTGTGTGTGTGTGTAATATATCTTCTTTATCCATTTATCAGTTGATGGATGCTTAAGCTGTTTCCACAGTTTGGCTTTTGTTGATAATGCTGCCGTATACATTGGGGTGCATGTATCCCTTCGAATCTGTGTTTTTGTGTTCTTTGGGTAAATACATAGCAGTGTAATTGCTGGGTTGTAGGGTAGTTCTATTTTTAACTTTTTGAGGAACCTCCATACTGTTTTCCAGAGTGGCCACACCAGTTTGCATTCCCACCAACAGTGTAGGAGGGTTCCCCTTTCTCCTTTCCCACTCATTTTTAATGCCAACTCTCATATACCAATTTGGCAAACGAGGTTGTATTTGTTTCTAATTTTCTAAACTTTCCCATTGATCTGCCTGCCCATTCAAATGACTGTTTTAATTATTTAGATTTTATATGTTTTAATATTTCCTTATTAATTTTGTCAGAATTTTCCTCTTATGTATTTCTCCATGTGAATTTAGAATTTTCTAGTCTGGTTCCTAAAAAAAAAAAAAAAGAAAAAACTAGCAATAATCTTGTTTGTGTTTTTATTAAGATCACTTTGAGTTTATACATTAGCTGAGAGTGAATCGCCATTTTTATGACATTACATTTTCTGAAGTAGCTTCTTAAATGTGTCCCCTTTCTCCCTTCTCTGAGCCATTGCCACCTGACTAATCTGCCTCAAGCACCAGCTTCCTTAAATCACGTCCCCGGTTTTCCCTAATCCACACCGTTTCTTGTTTTCATGCATTTTTCCTTAAGAAATCTGCCATATCCTTCTCCCACCCCTCCACTAACTAAAAGCCGTGATAAATGCCCTCATCCTTCCAGTTCACACCTTCAAGGGAAATCTTGCTTGGCTAGGGTGACCCTCCACTGTTCCCTCCCTCCCACGAAGTCTCTGCTCTGTGTTACCAGTTGACACTGAATTAGGCATGACGTATTTTGAGTGGCTTAGGTTTCAAAAGCATAATTAGACATTTAATTACATTTGTATTAAACCCAAATCACTATGGTTGCAAGAATGATGCATACGCAGATTTTTATGACTTTGGATCTGCATATGCCTGAACTTCTTGTGTGTATGGATCATATGTCTCCATCCATTCCTTCGGTCTGTCAACAAATGTGTATTGCATGCCTACCACAGGCCCCACACTTTGATAGTCATTGGATATTTGTATCAATCAAGTTAAGCAATAACAAATACCTAACCACCGTGGTTTACAGCCATAAAGGTTTATTTTTCACTCATTACATGTCCATCCCCATTCAGCTTTGACTCCACTCCAAATCTTCATTCCAAGACTCTGGTTGAAGGCACTGCCCTATCTGGGATATGCTGGTCTCGTGGCGAAGGGAAAGAGCAATGGTGAAACCATGTGGAAATTCTTAAGGCTTCTGCTTAGAAGTGGCACATGACAACTCCACTCATATTTTATTGGCCAAAGCAAGCCACATGTCTAAGTTTGAGATCAGTGGAACTGGAAACATAATGTTCTGGTAGGGAGGGGCCCTTTAGTGAAAGGTATTGAATACTGGGAAATTTTTATTTTTTAGTTTTTTAAGACATTGAATCTTTTTTAACAAATAGCACAATTTAGCACAGCAATGCGGTGGTGAAAAAGGCAGACTCACTGAGCTTACAAGCTAGTGGGAAATATGGATACTCACCAAGTAATAACACAATTGTGACAAATGCTCCAAAAGAGGAGGGGATGTTAAGGAAACATAAAATGGGTAAGCCAGCATGGTCTGGGTGGTTTAAAAGCTCCTCTTCCTATCACCACCGAGAGATATTTTAAAGTTAATAGAAATTAACTAAGCAGGAAAGAGAGATGCCTCTTGGTCAAATGCTTCAGATAACAAAGTCATTCAAAACTGTTGAACATACTAATTTGACCAAGATGAGCTAGATTAGCATCCTTCTAATTTGCAGATTTTCTACATCTGAGTTCAATGAAAATAATCTTTGCAAGGGCTCAGTATTCCATGATTCCTTACTAATATGTTTTTCCCATATAATAAGTCAGAGATGACTTTATAATTGCATTATTGTGTTGACATTTTCATTGGTTTTAGGGGATCCTAAATGACAACTTGTAATTAGGCTGAGATGTACTTTTCTAGAAACGACAATATGAGGTCTTGATATTTACACTACCTACATATTTGCACAAAGTATGTAATATATGTTGTATCTTCCTTGGTCTAAAAATGCAAAGCCATTCACAAAAACAGTTGGTAGTAATTACAGAGCAAAAGAATGGTTTAATCATTTCAAAGGGGAATGTACCCTATCCCTAACATGTAATTATTAGACCATTTCCACTTTCATAAGATGATGTTATGCTCAATTATTTACTGAGAAATAAATGAGTAAACTAATAATGATGCTGGGGTCTTAGTCTTGCTTTCCTAATGGATGCTTCAGAAGAGAGCCTTTGTAATTCTTTCTCCATACCATATGTCTCTGTTGACATTAAAGTGCTTAGTTCCAAATGAGTTGGCTTCACTCAAGCATCTTAATTCAAGAGTGGATGATTAGATCTTAAGCTAAAAACCTATTAGGATGTAAGCACTTGTGTTTTTGAAAGGTATTAAAGGAACATCATAGTGTGGTTGTAGATAAATCCTCCCTATCTAGTAGTGGGCTGGCAAAAATCTCATTTGATCTGCAAACATTACTGTCTAGCTTCATGTCAAAGTTAAGCACAGAATGAGAAATCTGCCAAGTGTTTGTTATATAATACACAGACTGGATGGTGTCTGTTTTTATTCTTTGCTCGTAGTAGTTTCAGAGATCCTGTCTCGGGCAGGGATAATCAGAGAGGACTAAGTATTTTTTCCATGCAAAAAAACACCCTGTACAAGATTCTGAGACCCAAGCAAGGAACACACCTTCATATAGGACCTCTAACGTGAATGCCACACTGTAGTGGGATTATGCGCCCCTGAGGTTTCTTAAACAGGCATCGTACTACAAAGCAAGCAGTGTGGGCAGAAGAGGACAAATCACATTGCAAATATTTTCAATCCCTTTGAGAAAGGGATGCACGGATCTAAATAAAACCCAATGCTGTGATTGTTCCTGCATTTATTTAACCACATGTGTGGTCCAAACTAATAGGATTCTCCCCCGCTTGCCATTAATTTGCTTTAGTCCCTCTGTAATCCTATCAACAGCAGGGCACAGTGATCTTCCTATAGGGAATGGGAAAATCAGTTGATAACCATCTGCCTAATGTTTTGGCAGAAATTTAGCTTACAGAGCTATTACCAAGTTGGGACCCCTCTTCAGGAATAGATATTTCTACTACAGGGCAGACTATAACATCCCAGGATTGAGATTGCCTAATTATGTTCTGAAAGGTGACCTGTAGGGCTCCTGACTAGACCACTCCTGCAGAAAGAAAGACCATATTCATTTATCACCATCTAACTTCAAAGGCATGGGCTAGTTTCTCCCTCCTTCCCTCCCTCCTTCCTCTCTACCTCCTTCCCTCCTGCCTTACCTCTTTCTTTCTTCTTTTACTTTCTTTTTTAATGGGAAAACTGCCTTGGATACAATGTACCAGTAAAGGTGCACTTTGATTAAAACTGCATGGGGAACTTTATAGCTCATACCTCTCTAACTATGTAATCCCCTGGTGTTTCCCTCTTGGTTCGAATCAGCTGTTGACAGCTTCTTCGTTGCTCATGAGAAACACAGATAACCATGAAGGAATAAGAAAGAAATGCTTTATAAGAACAGGAATGTAAATGGCTGCAAGAAAAATGTCAGACTTATTTGTCCAAGTACTTATTGACTTAAGCATGAAAAAATAAGAGCAGACTTCCCAGATTTTTTTTTAAGATTTTTTATTTATTTATTTGAGAGAGAGAGAATGAGAGAGCACATGAGAGGGGGGAGGGTCAGAGGGAGAAGCAGACTCCCTGCCAAGCAGGGAGCCCAATGCGGGACTCGATCCAGGACTCTAGGATCATGACCTGAGCCGAAGGCAGTCGCTTAACCAACTGAGCCACCCAGGCATCCAGACCACCCAGATTAAGTTGTGTTGATAATACCTCTTAACTGCATCCTCTCCTACCCCCCCCCCCAAGGAGCTTTGAGTATCATCAAGATGTTATCTGGTCCAGACATGCAAATTAAAATGGGACCATGGGTTCAGAATTTGAAAGAAAGAAGGCCGTGCTTAAAAAACTTAGGCTTCATGAAAATAAAAATTTTTGTGAAAATCCAAATTAAAAAATTGAGAACCGAGACCATGGTCAGCGTGGGAGTGGAAAATAGGAAGTCCTTTACAGAGAAATATCCCCACTAGGATGAGTTTTTACATTCTAACTTAACTGGAAGAAATGTTGAGTCACTGAAAGTTAAACAAATTTTACAAACTCTAACATATTATGATACTTATGTGGCAATTGGATGTTTGGACGTTGGCTCTCTCTATTTTTTTTTTTTTTATTATTCTTATGTTAACCCCCATACAGTACATCATTAGTTTTAGATGAAGTGTTCCATGATTCATTGTTTGTGCATAACACCCAGTGCTCCATGCAGAATGTGCCCTCTTTAATACCCATCACCAGTCTAACCCATCCTCCCACCCCCCCTCCCCTCTGGAACCCTCAGTTTGTTTTTCAGAGTCCATCGTCTCTCATGGTTCATCTACCCCTCTGATTTCCCCTGCTTCATTCTTCCCCTCCCGCTACCTTCTTCTTCTTCTTTTTTTTTTCTTAACATATATTGCATTATTTGTTTCAGAGGTACAGATCTGAGATTCAACAGTCTTGCACAATTCACAGCGCTTACCAGAGCACATACCCTCCCCAGTGTCTATCACCCAGTCACCCCATCCCTCCCACCCCACCCCCCACTCCAGCAACCCTCAGTTTGTTTCCTGCAATTAAGAATTCCTCATATCAGTGAGATCATATGATACATGTCTTTCTCTGTTTGACTTATTTCGCTCAACATAATACCCTCCAGTTCCATCCACGTCGTTGCAAATGGCAAGATCTCATTCCTTTTGATGGCTGCATAATATTCCATTGTATATATATACCACATCTTCTTTATCCATTCATCTGTCGATGGACATCTTGGCTCTTTCCACAGTTTGGCTATTGTGGACATTGCTGCTATAAACATCGGGGTGCACGTACCCTTTCGGATCCCTACTTTTGTATCTTTGTGGTAAATAACCAGTAGTGCAATTGCTGGATCATATGGTAGCTCTATTTTCAACTTTTTGAGGAACCTCCATACAGTTTTCCAGAGTGGCTGCACCAGCTTGCATTCCCACCAACAGTGTAGGAGGGTTCCCCTTTCTCCGCATCCCCGCCAACATCTGTCGTTTCCTGACTTGTTAATTTTAGCCATTCTGACTAGTGTGAGGTGGTATCTCATTGAGGTTTTGATTTGGATTTCCCTGATGCCGAGCGATATTGAGCACTTTTTCATGTGTCTGTTGGCCATTTGGATGTCTTCTTTGGAAAAATGTCTGTTCATGTCTTCTACCCATTTCTTGATTGGATTCTTTGTTCTTTGGGTGTTGAGTTTGATGAGTTCTTTATAGATTTTGGATACTAGCCCTTTATCCGATATGTCATTTGCAAATATCTTCTCCCATTCTGTCGGTTGTCTTTTGGTTTTGTTGACTGTTTCCTTTGCTTTGCAAAAGCTTTTAATCTTGATGAAGTCCCAATAGTTCATTTTTGCCCTTGCTTCCCTTGCCTTTGGCAATGTTTCTAGGAAGAAGTTGCTTTGGCTGCGGTCAAAGAGGTTGCTGCCTGTGTTCTCCTTTAGGATTTTGATGGACTCCTGTCTCACATTGAGGTCTTTCAACCATTTGGAGTCTATTTTTGTGTGTGGTGTAAGGAAATGGTCCAGTTTCATTCTTCTGCATGCGGCTATCCAATTTTCCCAACACCATTTGTTGAAGAGACTGTCTTTGTTCCATTGGACATTCTTTCCTGCTTTGTCAAAGATGAGTTGACCATAGAGTTGAGGGTCCATTTCTGGGCTCTCTATTCTGTTCCATTGATCTATGTGTCTGTTTTTGTGCCAGTACCATGCTGTCTTGATGATGACAGCTTTGTAATAGAGCTGGAAGTCCGGAATTGTGATGCCGCCGGCTTTGCTTTTCTTTTCAACGTTCCTCTGGCTATGCGGGGTCTTTTCTGGTTCCATACAAATTTTAGGATTATTTGTTCCATTTCTTTGAAAAAAGTGTATAGTATTTTGATGGGGATTGCATTGAATGTTAGATTGCTCTAGGTAGCATTGACATCTTCACAATATTTGTTCTTCCAATCCATGAGCATGGAACGTTTTTCCATTTCTTCGTGTCTTCCTCAATTTCTTTCATGAGTATTTTATAGTTTTCTGAGTACAGATCCTTTGTCTCTTTGGTTAGATTTATTCCTAGGTATCTTATGGTTTTGGGTGCAATTGTAAATGGGATCGACTCCTTAATTTCTCTTTCTTCTGTCTTGTTGTTGGTGTATAGGAATGTCACTGACTTCTGTGCATTGATTTTATATCCTGCCACTTTACTGAATTCCTGTATGAGTTCTAGCAGTTTTGGGGTGGAGTCTTTTGGGTTTTCCACATAAAGTATCATATCATCTGCAAAGAGTGAGAGTTTGACTTCTTTTTTGCCAATTTGGATGCCTTTTATTTCTTTTTGTTGTCTGATTGCTCTGGCTAGGACTTCCAATACTATGTTGAATAGCAGTGGTGATAGTGGACATCCCTGCCACGTTCCTGACCTTAGGGGGAAAGCTCTCAGTTTTTCCCCATTGAGAATGATATTCGCTGTAGGTTTTTCATAGATGGCTTTTATGATATTGAGTTAGGTACCCTCTATCCCTATACTCTGAAGAGTTTTGATCAAGAAAGGATGCTGTGCTTTGTCAAAAGCTTTTTCTGCATCTATTGAGAGGATCATATGATTCTTGTTCTTTCTTTTGTTAATGTATTGTATCACATTGATAGATTTGCGGATGTTAAACCAACCTTGCAGCCCAGGGATAAATCCCACTTGGTCGTGGTGAATAATCCTTTTAATGTACTTTTGGATCCTATTGGCTAGTATTTTGGTGAGAATTTTTGCATCCATGTTCATCAGGGATATTGGTCTGTAATTCTCCTTTTTGATGGGGTCTTTGTCTGGTTTTGGGATCAAGGTAATGCTGGCCTCATAAAATGAGTTTGGAAGTTTTCCTTCCATTTCTATTTTTTGGAACAGTTTCAGAAGAATAGGTATTAATTCTTCTTGAAATGTTTGGTAGAATTCCCCTGGGAAGCCATCTGGCCCTGGGCTTTTGTTTTTTGGGAGATTTTTGATGACTGCTTCAATTTCCTTAGTGGTTATAGGTCTGTTCAGGTTTTCTATTTCTTCCTGGTTCAGTTTTGGTAGTTTATACATCTCTAGGAATGTATCCATTTCTTCCAGGTTATCTAATTTGCTGGCATAGAGTTGCTCATAATATGTTCTTATAATTGTTTGTATTTCTTTGGTGTTGGTTGTGATCTCTTCTCTTTCACTCATGATTTTGTTGATTTGGGTCATTTCTCTTCTCTTTTTGATAAGTCTGGCCAGGGGTTTATCAATCTTGTTAATTCTTTCAAAGAACCAGCTCCTAGTTTCGTTGATCTGTTCTACTGTTCTTTTAGTTTCTATTTCATTGATTTCTGCTCTGATCTTTATTATTTCTCTTCTCCTGCTGGGTTTAGGCTTTATTTGCTGTTCTTTCTCCAGCTCCTTTAGGTGTAGGGTTAGGTTGTGTACTTGAGACCTTTCTTGTTTCTTGAGAAAGGCTTGTATTGCTATATACTTTCCTCTTAGGACTGCCTTTGCTGCATCCCAAAGATTTTGAATAGTTGTGTTTTCATTTTCATTGGTTTCCATGAATTTTTTAGATTCTTCTTTAATTTCCTGGTTGACCCATTCATTCTTCAGTAGGATGCTCTTTAGCCTCCATGTATTTGAGTTCTTTCCGACTTTCCTCTTGTGATTGAGTTCTAGTTTCAAAGCATTGTGGTCTGAAAATAGGCAGGGAATGATCCCAGTCTTTTGGTACTGGTCGAGACCTGATTTATGACCTAGGATGTGATCTATTCTGGAGAATGTTCCATGGGCACTAGAGAAGAATGTGTATTCCGTTGTTTTGGGGTGGAATATTCTGAATATGTCTGTGAAGTCCATTTGGTCCAGTGTGTCATTTAAAGTCTTTATTTCCTTGTTGATCTTTTGCTTAGACGATATGTCCATTTCAGTGAGGGGGGTGTTAAAGTCCCCCACTACTAATGTATTGTTGTCGATGTGTTTCTTTGCTTTTGTTATTAATTGCCTTATATAATTGGCTGCTCCCATGTAAGGGGCATAGATATTTACAATTGTTAGATCTTCTTGTTGGATAGACCCTTTAAGTAGGATATAATGTCCTTCCTCATCTCTTATTACAGTCTTTGGTTTAAAATCTAATTTGTCTGATATAAGGATTGCCACCCCAGCTTTCTTTTGGTGTCCATTAGCATGGTAAATGGTTTTCCACCCCCTCACTTTCAATCTGGGGGTGTCTTTGGTTCTAAAATGAGTCTCTTGCAGACAGCATATCGATGGGTCTTGATTTTTAATCCAGTCTGATAGCCTGTGTCTTTTGATTGGGGCATTTAGCCCATTTACATTCAGGGTAACTATTGAAAGATAGGAATTTAGTGCCATTGTATTGCCTGTAAGGTGACTGTTACTGTATATTGTCTGTGTTCCTTTCTGGTCTATGTTGCTTTTAGGCTCTCTCTTTGCTTAGAGGACCCCTTTCAAGATTTCTCTTAGGGCTGGTTTTGTGTTTGCAAATTCTTTTAGTTTTTGTTTGTCCTGGAAGCTTTTTATCTCTCCTTCAATTTTCAATGACAGCCTAGCTGGATATAGTATTCTTGGCTGCATATTTTTCTCATTTAGTGCTCTGAATATATCCTGCCAGTCCTTTCTGGCCTGCCAGGTCTCTGTGGATAGGTCTGTTGCCAATCTAATGTTTCTACCCTTGTAGGTTACATATCTCTTCTCCCGAGCTGCTTTCAGGATTTTCTCTTTGTCTATGAGACTCGTAAGTTTTACTATTAGATGTCGGGGTGTTGACCTATTTTTATTGATTTTGAGAGGGGTTCTCTGTGCTTCCTGGATTTTCAGGCCTGTTTCCTTCCCCAAATTAGGGAAGTTCTCTGCTATAATTTGCTCCAGTATACCTTCTGCCCCTCTCTCTCTTTCTTGTTCTTCTGGGATCCCAATTATTCTAATGTTGTTTCGTCTTATGGTATCGCTTATATCTCAAATTCTGCCCTCGTGATTCAGTAGTTGTTTATCTCTCTTTTTCTTAGCTTCTTTATTTTCCATCATTTCGTCTTCTATATTACTGATTCTCTCTTCTGCCTCATTTATTCTAGCAGTTAGCGCCCCCATTTTTTATTGCACCTCATTAATAGCCTCTTTGATTTCTACTTGGTTGGATTTTAGTTCTTTTACTTCTCCAGAAAGGGTTTCTCTAGTAACTTCCATATTTTTTTCAAGCCCAGCTAGTATCTTTAAAGTGATGATTCTGAACTCTAGATCTGACATCATACTAATGTCCGTATTGAGTCGGTCCCTGGCAGTCGGTACTATCTCTTGTTCTTTTTGTTGAGGTGATTTTTTCTGTCTTGTCATTTTGTGCAGAGGAGAATAGATTAATGAGAGAACAAAATGCTAGCAGAGTAACAACGTCCCCAGAAAATATACTCTAAACAAATCAGAAAAGACCTGAAGCAGTGGAAAAAGAAATGGAAAGAGAGGAAAAAAGAAAAAGAAAAAGATAAAGATAAAAACAAAAACAAACAAAACAAAACAACAACAACAAAACCAGAATGTGATCAAATATGATCAGGCTGGTATATAGATCAGTGCCACACACTGGATTTGGGGTGTATTTTGGTCTGTTAGAAGAAAGTGCCTCCCAAAATTTTAAAGAAAGAAAAACATATATGTACAAAAATAAGGGTTGATATAATGAAGGGATGGAATATGACTGTAAAGATGGAAAGTATAAAAAATTTTATAAAAGGAATTGATAAGAAGTTGTTTGAAAAAAGAAAGAAGAGGATTTTAAAAAAGAAAAAAGAAAAAAAAAGGGAGAGAATGTGATCAGGCAGGGGAATAGAAAACACCATATACTAGAGATTTAGGGTATATTTTAATCTGTTAGAAGAAACTATCTCAAAATTTTAAAGAGAGAACAACTTATATATATAAGCCAAAAATACGGGTAACTACTATGAAGGGATAGAATATGACTCTAAAAATGAAAAATAAAAATGTTTTTTAAAAAAGGGATTGAGGGCGCCTGGGTGGCTCAGTTGGTTAAGCGACTGCCTTCAGCTCAGGTCATGATCCTGGAGTCCCTGGATCGAGTCCCGCATCGGGCTCCCTGCTCGGCGGGGAGCCTGCTTCTGCCTCTGACCCTCCCCCCTCTCATGTGCTCTCTCTCTCTCATTCTCTCTGTCTCAAATAAATAAATAAAATCTTTAAAAAAAAAAAAGGGATTGATAAGATGTTGGTTGAAAAAGGGAAAAAGAAAAATTCAAAAAAAAGAAAAAAAGACAGTTAAAAAAATTAACTTTGAAAGACTAAAGAATCATGGTAAAAAAGGCATGAATTCTATGTGCAGTATTCCCCTAGCGCTGGAGTTCTGCCGTTCTCATTGATCGGTAACCTTGGTCTTGGCTGGCTGTTCTCGCTGATCTTCTGGGGAGGGGCCTGTTGCCGTGGTTTCCAAATGTCTCTGCCGGAGGCGGAATTGCTCCGCCCTTGCCCCTCCCGGCTAAGTAATCTGCTCAGGTTTGCTCTCCGGGGCTTTTGTTCCCTGCGAGCTTTCCGTACAGCTTTGGAGGTGGAGAGTGAAAATGGCGGCCTCCGAATCTCTGCCCCGGAGGAGCCGAGAACTCGGGGCCCCGCTCTTCAGTGAGCCCCCAGAGAAAGGCCGTCAGTCACTCCCGTCTCCCCGGTCTCCGGCCGCACTCCGTGCTCACCTGGCCTGTGACCGCGCGTTTCTATCTCTGGCACCCGACCCCGGGTGGAGTCTCCAAACCCAGCAGATCCCTGTGGTGCACTCCCCGCCGCTCCTCCCGGGGGAGGAAGGTGAGTCTCCCCGGATCTGCCGCTTGTTGGGTCCCTGCTGGAGGAGCAGGGGCCCGACTGGGCCGCGGATCACGGTTTATGGCCACCCCGAGCTGAGAGCCCGCGCCTGGGCTCCGCCTCTGCAGCCGGCTTCCCTGCTCCGTTACCTGGGAGCTCTGCCGCACTCAGGCACCCCCGGTCTTTCTGTGACCCCGAGGGTCCTGAGACCACACTGTCCCGGAGGGTTCCACCCCCCGCTTAGCCACCAGAGTGACGTCCCTCAGCGGAGCAGACTTTTAAAAGTTCCGATTTTGTGCTCCGCGGCTCTATCACTTGTCAGAAGGGGCTGATGGAGGCCCCTCCCCCGCCGCCTATCCTCCCGAATATCGCCTCGGATTCACTTCTCCGCATGTCCTACCTTCCAGAAAGTGGTCGCTTTTCTGATGAGAGAGTTGTTGCTCTTCTTTTCTTCGATCTCCTGTTGAGTTTGTAGGTGTTCGGAATGGTTTGATCCCTATCCAGCTGAATTCCTGAGAGGAGACGAAATCCAGGTCTCCTACTCCTCTGCCATCTTGCTCCGCCCCACCTGGCTCTATATTTAATGATATTTGCAAACTACTGTCAACTTACAAAACGATATTGTGGGTTGTTTCTGTTTTTGTTAAAGGTACTTCTCTTTTAGAGATATATACTGAAGAAGTCCTAATATTTTAGAGATACAGACCAAAATATTTATGAAAACAATTATATGTTATCTTCGATCTGCTTCACAGTAATATTGGAAGGAGGAATGCACAGGGATATAGATGAAACAAGATTGACCAGTAGTTGATCAGTGTTGAATCTGGGTGAGGGGCACATTAAAGGTTCAGTATATTATTCTGATTATTTTGTGTATGTAAAAAAATGCTTCATAATACAATTTTAAAAGAAAAAAATTATTACAAAATAGATCAGATACACAAAGATGTCATAAAGAGCAATCTGGTGGACGCTTACCTACCCACTCTCCACCTGAAGAATTAAAACACAGAAAGGTGGTTGAAAAAATTAGACAGCAATTCTTCACTTCAGTTATCTGGCTACATGTGTGGGGTGCCATTGGGAAGGGAGTGGCTAGCATTGACTCATTAAAACTGGTAACACCCCAAATGTTGCAGGTAATTTGCAGCTAGAGGAGATCTGGATTCGGGCTCCAGTGAGGCAACGTGGTGCCTGTTGGGGGTCTAACTGTTGAGCTAACTCAGCCTTGAGAGTCACACACACCTGGATCAAAATCCCTGCTCTATAGCTGTGTGACCTCCAGGAAAGTTCCAGACTTCTCTGAGTCCCATGGCCTCATATATAAAATGTATGTTTAGTAATTCCAACCTGGAAGGATTACAGATCATGTCTATAAATCACCTAGTTGGCACTGGGCAAATAGTAGCTATTTTATTTGATATATTAAAAAAAGACATTTGGACGTTTCCTAACTGAAATGTGTTACCATCTCTGAACAACTAGTGTATGGTTAGTTGATAAAGCAAAGCCCAGTCAGCTGCTTATCAGAGGAGAACGTATCATCGTAAGCGTGTTAGCAGCGTCCAGGAGTGGGGAAGACCAAGTTAGGGTATTTATGAGTTTGAGGGGGTCTGATTTAAGGTGAGTCTTTCAATGGAAGTATAAGGGGGCACTTAATTAAAACTGGGGGGAATTTATTATATTATAGTTCAAGATTGGTAGACAGAGTTGGGAGGATTTCAAAAGCAGTCTTGAAGAATGAATCATCTTTTGAAGTGATCTATTGTCCCGAGAAAGGGATGATGAATGGAGAAGGGATAAACGGATTTGGAGGAATTTCTAGAAACAAACAGTAAATCATCTGCAACTCCAGCTTTCTGAGCAAGAGTTTTCCGGAAAAGTAAAGTTAGATGAATACAGTCGAATACTAAAGTTATACTCATGTAAACAGTAAGCTGAATGGGGATAGATTATTTTTGTTCTCATTTATATAGGGGATTTAAGAAATATTTTTGTCTTCTGGACTTTTATTTTTAGGTCCCAACATGCACAGGGATTATATGACATAAAAATACATTTCCTCAAAATTAGCTTCCTTTATGATTACACTTACAACTCACACATTCTCTATTGCTTTTTGTGAACTCATTTGAATGTTACAGCCTGTCCTTAGAATATTACTGTAGCTTCAGACCCGTGGCCCTCAACCTTGCCTGGACATTAGAATGCTGTGCGGAGGTTTCAAAAGTCACAAAGCCCAGCTCCCACCTCAGGTCAATTAAATGAGAAGATCTGGAGTGGGCCCCGGACATCAGTAAGTTCAACCCTCCCGATGTGCATCTAAGGTGGAGAACAACGGCTTGATGCCTAGCTGGGGAAATAAACACTTGACTGGGGAATTGTAAGATCCTGGTTAGACCCTGACACTAACTGCTAGCCGCTAGAAATCGGAGCAGCTTTCAAGTGCCCTTAAACTTCAGTAGAAATACTAATCATGACACAGGTTTTATGTGCAAACCTTCAAATTCCTCTGAGACTTAAAGTTTCAGGGCAACCTTCATCTTTGATTACCCATTCCACTAACTTCCTTTTCTTCACTGTCTTCTAAGAGTGTTGTCCCTATGTTCTACTCTGGCCTTGACTCCTTTCCTTTGATTGGCACATGTACTCCATCATCCCAGCACCTCTCCTCTCCCCCACCCCACCAATGCTCATATAAGCAGGTGTAGCCGATTTTGCTGGAGGTTGGCAAGACAGATGAGGATTCATGTTGCAGAAGCACAAAAAACTTAATGTCAAATATTAGATGTCAGGTATCCATGACAGGGCAAGTCCTTTGGCCACTTTGTGGGCTGTACACTTACCACCCCTCACCCATCTTCCTTCTCCTGCTCTCTTTCTTCTTCGCCTCTCTTTCAAGAGAAAATAAAAATTCCTGCCATTGTTTCATGCAGCACATGCCACTTGTTTCTAGCCTCATCCTCTTACTCAGCTTCGGAATTCTCTTTGCATATCCAAAACTCAATCACGTTCTCTGATAAACAGTGAAACATCTCTTCCAAGTAGTACCTTCTCCATCCCTACTGGATCCTTTAAGGAAAAGAGAGCACTAGAGAAATGTTACTACTACTCTTATGAGAATTATGACAATCCTTTCCCAATCTCTGGAATAGATAAACAGTTAAATTCATTTAGATTTTAAATAAAAACTTTTTTGGGGGGGCTACAACAGTTTAGTTTCTTAACTCAGCAACTGAGCATGCCTATTATGGTAGGTGCTAAGAAATGTGCAAACTACACGGATGACAAATCTTCGAAGAAGAATCAGTTTTGTTGAGGGTTAAGAGAGACTCTTAATCAGAGAAAGACATGTATCATATGACCTCACTGATATGAGGAATTCTTAATCTCAGGAAACAAACTGAGGGTTGCTGGAGTGGTGGGGGGTGGGAGGGATGGGGTCGCTGGGTGATAGACATTGGGAGGGTATGTGCTATGGTGAGTGCTGTGAATTGTGCAAGACTGTTTAATCACAGATCTGTATCTCTGAAACAAATAATACATTATATGTTAAAAAAAAGAAGATAGCAGGAGGGGAAGAATGAAGGGGGGAAATTGGAGGGAGAGATGAACCATGAGAGACGATGGACTCTGAAAAACAAACTGAGGGTTCTAGAGGAGAGGGGGGTGGGGGATAGGTTAGCCTGGTGATGGGTATTAAAGAGGGCACATTCTGCATGGAGCACTGGATGTTAAATGCAAACAATGAATCATGGAACACTACATCAAAAACTAATGATGTATGGTGATTAACATAACATAATAATAATTTTTAAAAAAGAGAGAGAGACTCTTAAGACCTAGTTAAGATATAATACAAGAGACTTATTTGTATATTTAATGAACTAGGCTTCCAAGAATTTATTTCAGTTCATTGACCTTCACCTTTCTGAGATCCATATTCTCAAATATTAGATGTTTGCAAAGGACCAGCCTTTTTCACAATCCCATCTCTAGTAATACATATGGCCAAACCATGATTTGTATGCTTTTTTGACTTTTGGTCAAATTTTCTGACTTCAGTGGTCAGAAGGCCAGATCGGTATGGCTTAATGAATGAATGGAGAACTTTAATTTCCAGGTTAGGTACCTGAATCAATCCTGCTTCTAGAGACAATTAAAATTCTTATCATATATATATTAAATTCTTATCATTCTTATCAATATCATATATATTAAATTCTTATTATATATATTAAATTCTTATATCACAATTAAAATTCTTATATATATACATATATATGTATATATGATATATATTAAGGTATCTATCTATATCTAAATCTATCTATATCTAAATCTATCTATCTATCTATCTATCTATCTATCTATCTATCATCTATTTATCTATATCTCAACTTAAATCCATCAATGAACTCTCAAGAAAGGAAGGAACTTTCAGCCAGGAACTGAGACCATTTGTTGAACCAGATGAATTTGAATTCCTCTTTTCACAACTTCCAAGGTCCAGGGAATAACATATAATGTATTATTTGTTTCAGAGGTACAGGACCGGGCTTACCAAAATGGAGACTCCACAAACCTGTATTCCACAGATCTATACCCTCTGAGTAAAAATGAACTAGAAACAACACTACTACTTCTCCTTACCCTCATCCTCAGTCAAGAAAATATACTGTTTATAATCTCAACACTGACCAAAGGTGAAAAAAGAAAAAGAAATTCCTATTGAGAACTTGGAGCTACAGCTCATATTAGGTTTATAGTCTGAAATCACACTCCCTGAGTGGTCTGCAAAACCTCAAGTCAAGAATTTAATTGAGAGTGACCCCAGACTAGTCATGTCACAAAGTGCATGGTAGAAACAAATGTAGATCCCCTCTAAAGAACACATCTTCTTTCTAAGCCCCAAAGAATTCTCAAACACAATTCCAAGAATAATGAGCAGACCACCATAAAAATTAACTAAATGCACAAGGAAATAAAGCACCATGAGCAAGAATTAAAACAAACAACAAACAAACCCACATACACAAAACAGATACTGACTCATAAGGATTTCAGATCATGGGAGTTTCAGACACAAACAATAAAAACTGTTTAATATCTTTAAAGAAAAAAATGACAAACTCAGAGATATGTGCAAGAAACAAACTATAAAATACGATGAAGCAGATTTTTAAAGAACCAAACTGAACTTCTAGAAAGGAAATATAAAACTCTTAAAAAACTCAATGAAATAGGGAATTACTGTTGGTTTTCTTAGGTGTAGTAGTAGTGTAGTAGTTCTCCACCAAAAAAAATAATTATTCTTGTCAATTAGAGATCAGTGCCAAGATATTTTCAGATCAAATGTCATCTCAGATGAAATTACATGATGTCTGGGATTTGCTTTAAAATGCCCTAAGACAAATTTGTTTCAAGACTGTATGTGGAGAAATATTAAATAAGATTGTTAAAATGTTAATAATTATTGAAGCTGAGTACTAGGCATGAGGAGGGTTTTTTAATCCCATTCCCTCTACTCTTGTGTATGTCTGAAAAATTATATAATAATAAATTTGTTTATTTAAGAGACAGGGAGTGTATTTGCTTTGCTTTTGTGGGCCCAGATATTTTTGTTGTGTTCTCTAAATTAGTTCTTTCAAGTATGATTTTTTAAATGTGTGATTATCTTAAGTAATTTCAAGTCATGTTACTATAGGTATGATACATGTATACATTTCCACAGGCTGCTACAGACTATAAATGGATGCTATATTAGGAGAAAAAGTGAAATGGGGAGGTTTAACAGTAGAGTAACAAAAGCTGGGAGGAAAGTTTGCAAACTGTAGAAACTGAAATAGAGATCTGTAGATATTATCCAGAAAGTAGCACAAATAACAAAACCGTAGAATACAAGTGGAGACAAAGACACTTGGGGGGATGAAATGAGAAGGTGTGCCGTAGATCTCTCGGGAGTCCTGGAAGGACAGCAGGATGAGAATGAGGCAGCCACAGTATTGGAAGAGAGAATGGCTAAGGAATTTCCAGAACTGATGAAGCGTACCAACCCCCAGATTCAGAAGCCCAACTAATCCTAAGCAGTATAATGAAAAAGAAATTTATACCTAGACTCATGACAGTGAAACCAAAACAGAAAGAAAACACAACAAACAAACGCAGCCAGAACCAAAATGAAGAAAGACCTAAGAAGGAGCCAGGTAGCAAAGGCGTGTTCCTTAGAGAAGCGGGTTTGGGAGCGCCCTTCCCAGCAAGGGAAGCCGGGAAAGGAAGGGAATAGTATCCCCAATGTGCTGGCAGAAAAGAGCGACCTGGCATTCTCTGCCTAGTGAAACACGCTCCAGAAATGAAGATTAAATCAAGACATTTCAGACCCAGACTCTGAGGCAGTTTGTTGCCAGCAGGCTTTCTAACGGCAATGCTGGAGGACACTCTTCGGCCCTCAGGAAAATGTTCCCAAATCATACATGAATCTGAGATGCCAGAAGGAAAGAAGAGCACAGAATGTGGTAAATATGTAAGCAAATAGAACGAAGTATTGGCTAGGTAAAAAGAAATAAGTAATGTCAGGCCAATCACACTCAAGAACATAGCATAGATCCCAAGGAAAATCGTAGAAAACCATACCAGCCGTGCCCCAAAAGGAAACTAGATTCTGGATTTTTTTTTTTTTTTCAGGAATGCAAGGCTGTTTAATATTTGAAAATTAGTGTACACACTGACAGATTAAAAGGAAAGTTGTACAATCGCTTCAGTAGATACCAAAAAAAATATTTGCTAAAATTGAATATTCATTTTATGATCTAAATTCTACCAAAGATAAAAAATTTCTTATGCAAATGGGCAATAGAGGATTACTCCCTTGGCCTGATAAGAGGTATGTATAAAAACTTAAAGTAAATATTATATTTAATAATAGATTAAGATGTTAAAAGCATTTACTTTAAGATTAGAAAAAGACAAAATATCTGTTACCACCCTTTTATTCAAACTTGCACTGTAGATCCTGGCCAGCACAATAAAACTGGGAAATAGAAAAGGAGAGACATTACCAAAACTGTCATTATTTGCACATGATAGTATGAATATGAATATAGAAAATCCAAAAAAATATACAGGTTCATCATTCGAATTGATGAGAGCATTTGACAAGCTGCCAGATAAAAACCAATATAGAAAAATCAACTACAGGGGCACTTGGGTGGCTCAGGCTGTTGAATGTCTGACCCTTGATTTTGGCTCAGGTCATGCATGATCTCAGGGTCATGAGATGAAGCCCAGCATCAGGTTCCATGATGGGTGTGGAGTCTGCTTAAGAATCTCTCTCTCCCTCTCCCTCTGCCCCTTCCCCCACTCCTCTAAAAAATAATAAAAATAAATAGGAAAAACCAACTAATTCCTAAATACCAGCATCAAATAGTTAAGACAAAAGGGCACCACAAATGAACAATCTACAGCTACACACAGTGACATGGATGAAACTCACAAACATAAAGAGGAGTAGAAGAAGCAACTCACCAAGGAATGTTTACTGTAGTGTTCCACTTATATAGAGTTCAAAGACAAACACAATCAATTTATGGTTGCAGAATGCACACAGTGGTAGTAAAGCAATAACAAAGAACACGGGAATGATTATCGCAAAAATGAGGATGTTGGTGTCTCTGGGAGAAGACAGAGAGTGTACCATAAGGGCTTATACAATTCCAGCAATGTACTCTTTTGGACTTTGTTGAACTTATTTTCAGCTTTTAATCCTTAATAATGTACCTAAATGTTTTTATACTCTGCTGACATATTTCACAATTTTTTAAAAGTCAAAGAGTGAATGACAGTAAGAATGAAATTGAGTAAATGTCAAATGCCTGCATAAGGAAATCATAGCTCTAGCATCTACATTTTTTTTCTGAGTTTTCCAACATCTGATCACGATGAGGCATGAGGTTGATAATACCTTCAGGGATAATTCACACTTATTTGGTCAGAACTTCAATAATTACTAATGTGCTTATGACTTCCAAAAGGCAATTTCTATTGCTTCTGTTGCCCATATGTCAGTTTCTTCTAGACACTGCCTTCTAGATATTGCTACCTGAATGACCTACTGTCACCTGAAACTACGGGTCTGGTTTGACAATCTATGCTGGGTTTGTGAATGCTCTTTTTTTTTTTTTTTTAATTTATTTATTTGAGAGAGAGAGAGAGAACAAGTGGGGGAGGGTAAAGGGAGAGAGACAAGCAGACTCCCTGCTGAGCGGGGAGCCCAATGTGGGGCTCGATCCCAGGAGCCCAAGATCACAACCCAAGCCGAAGTCAGACTCTTAACCCACTGAGCCACCCAAGCGCTCCTGTGAATACTCTTCTTAATGTACACTCTCTCACTAGGTGAGTTCAGCCATTGCCTTGGTTTTAATACCATCTGTATGCCGCATCTCCCAAACATCTTATTCCAAACTTAAGCCTCTCTTGTGAGTTCCAGGTTCATATATCCAAGTGCCTACTTGATGTCTTGATTTGACTGTTTTATTGACATCTCAAACCCACACACTGAATACACAATATTGCCTGATTAGGGTCATGAAATTCATAAGCATGCTTAGAAAATGACAAATAGTTTTATCTTGCTGGTCTTAGTGTGGGGGACTGGACAGAGATGTAGAGAATGTAACTAGAAAAATCGTTTAGAGACATACTGAAGAACCTCTGATGTTTTGCCTAAGAGTTTGGACTTTGTGGACAATGGGGCGGTCACAAAGGAATTTTTATTTTCTGTCCATTTGTTCACACAATAAGTATTTTTTAAAGATTTTATTTATTTGAGCGAGAGAGAGCGAGCATGAGTGTGTGGGGGGGGATAAGTATGAAGTGCTGACTATGTGCTGGGCACTGTGCTCTGCCCATTTGTGTTTAAGCCAGAGTCAGGCGAAGAGGGATTCCTGAATGTTCAGAGGCAGAATGCACTGGAATTGGTGTCAGGTTAGAAGAAACAGGGTGGAGAAATGCAGCCAGAGAAAGGGACTGAGGATGGCACCAAAATTGGGGGGCGACTGGGGGGATGGCAATGCCTTTACCTGAAGCAGGTGATAGAGAAGGAGGGGCAAGGGGGATGTGGGAGGTACCTGATTTGCAGTAGCTAATTGGGGGCACAGATTGTGTTTTAAGAGAGAAGCTGAAGACAGAAGCATTGGTTTGGGACTTCATCTATAGGAAATGATAGTTGAACATGGTGGCTGGGAAGCGAGAAAGTGATAAATCATATTACATGCAAGAAAAAAAAAAGGTATCGGCAAACCAATTAGTCCCAGGATTGCCATAACTAGCTCTATAGCCTTCACCTCCCTTTGCCAAATTTCCGTGAGTGTGCCTCCTACCGTCCCGTTACTTATTCTGGGAAGGAGAAAGTCACCCCCACATGTCAGCAGGAGAGTTGCGGGATGGTAGGTTTTAAAACTGTCGGAAAAGTTTGGGGCACCTGGGTGGCTCAGTCTGTTAAGCGTCTGCCTTCGGCTCAGGTCATAATCCCAGGGTCCTGGGATCGAGCCCCAGGTCGGGCTCCCTGCTCAGCGGGGAGCCTGCTTCTCCCTCTCCTTCTGCCCCTCCCCCCTGCTCATGCTTGCTCTCTCCCTCTCTCTTTCTCTGTGTCAAATAAATAAATAAAATCTTAAAAAAAAAAAAAAAAAAAAGAAAGGGAAATTTGGACATAGAGACAGACAAGTAGTCAGGAGAATAACAGTGAAGATGAAGGTAGGAGTCTGGGTGAGGCATCTACCAGCTGAGAAATGTCGAAGATTGCCAGCGATCCAGACAGAGGTAGCTAGAAGAGAGGCACAGAGCAGGTGCTCCCTCCCAGCCCTCAGAAGGAACCAGCCCTCCTGACATCTTCTAGCTTCCAGAACTGGGAGACAATCCATTCCTGTCGCTGTTGCCACCTCGTGTGCAGGACTTTGTTATAGAAGCCCCCTGCAAACTAGCACATGGTTGTATATTGCGCGATATTTTACCAAATGGATTTTTTTTTTTTTTTTGCTCATTCTCAGTTAATCCTCACAACCTCCCATGGAAGGCATTATCAGTGACCCTTTTTTCAGAGTCGGAAATGAAAACTATCAGATATCCAGGTTTCTATGTGATAAAACAGGAATTTTAATGGGGAGAGAGGCAGGACATTTCATCTGTGGGGCACGGCAGCGCATGGATGGGATAGTGGCAGAGTCTGCTGGTTCAGCAGGGCGGTGGTTCTGGAGTCAGTCTCCTCGGTTCAAATCCCAGATCTGGTGGCTCCAGCTGTGCGGTCCTGAGCAAGTTCCTTAACCAACTCTGCGCCTTGGTACAATGGAGAAGATTAGTAGTCCCGAAGGTTTCTCCTGAGGATGAAGTGAGCTAACTCCTGTGAAATGTTTAGCATAGTGCGTGCTGCATTACTATGTGCTCAACAGATAGCTATTTAAAAAAATTATTCATGGAAAATTGCAAGGGAGTGGAGAAGCCCTTTGGTAATTATGAGGGTAATACAATCATCGTTGCCTATAGTTGCGTGGTAAAAGTACCGTGCAAAAGGTTAATGCCAAGTGCATCATGTATATTTAAAGGTCTCTAGCTGTCTAGGGGTGAGGGACGCCTGGCAGCTGCAGCTTATCCACAGGCAGACATTGCTACTTGGTGCTTCTGTTCCAGGGCCCATCCAGTCATCACTGGGGAAGGTCTTCTCCCTAGGTCAAGTCCATCTTAACCCCCTAAGAAGCTCTTTGTGGTAGTAGTAAGGATGCAGTCCATCTCTTTGGATGTCCTGCAAACAAAAAGAGAAAGAGTTGGGGGTTCTATGCAACTGGGAATGAATCAGTTAAAAGGTCAGAAAGTAAAGCATGTGTTTGCATATAGATGGGAGTCCACAGGCTTTGAACTTTAAAATCACTGCATAAGGTTTCACTATAAGCAAGTTCACCATAAAGGGATTTCACTACACAAGTAACAAGTAAAGGAATGCAATCACCATCCTGAATTTTAAAAATGCAATTAAAACTGGTGCAGACCCACTGAGCCTTGCCAAACCCTGCTTTAAATAACAGTTTGGAGAATCACAAACTTCAATTACTTTTGGCAACGTCTTGGTTTTCCATGAGGCACGATAGGTTATTAAATGTCGTAACTATTTAGCTGCTAATGAATAGTTTATCCTACACTCAATTAGGCTGGTTTTTCCTTCTCTCTCTCTCCCCCTCTCTCTGTGTCTCTCTCCTTCCCTCTCTCTCTCTCTACCTCCCTCTTTCCCTCTCTTTTTCAGCCTACTCGAAGAATTGATGATAATTAAGGGAAAGCTTTTCATCCAAGATATCTTTATGGTTCTAGGGTTACCTGGGGTAGAATCTGGCTCCATCCTGTAAACTTAATATCTATCTTCCACATCAATGGTGGCTATCATAATGAGGATAACAGTAAGAATATTTGTGGTCGTATATTCCATGCAACACCTTTCAAAAACCATTCTGAATATTTCACGATTTCCCTTAAGACTGGTATGTAGTAGATAAGGAGTAGATTTATTACTCTTTTTATTATTTATTTATTTATTTATTTATTTTTAAAGATTTTATTTATTTATTTGAGAGAGCGAGAATGAGAGAGAGAGAGAGCATGAGATGGGGGAGGGTCAGAGGGAGAAGCAGACTCCCCGCTGAGCAGGGAGCCCGATGCGGGACTCGATCCCGGGACTCCAGGATCATGACCTGAGCTGAAGGCAGTTGCTTAACCAACTGAGCCACCCAGGCGCCCAAATCTTTTTTTTTTTTTTAAGATTTTATTTATTTATTTGAGAGAGAGAATGAGATAGAGAGAGCATGAGAGGGGGGAGGGTCAGAGGGAGAAGCAGACTCCCTGCCGAGCAGGGAGCCCGATGCGGGATTCGATCCCGGGACTCCAGGATCATGACCTGAGCTGAAGGCAGTCGCTTAACCAACTGAGCCACCCAGGCGCCCTTTATTACTCTTTTTAAAGTCAATGAGGCAAATTGAAAAAATCCCAAAAAATAGTTGAACATCTATAGATTATAAACTTCCTCGTGGATAAAGCAGAGCAAAACATGAACAGGTAATGTAGTGTTCATCCCCTCAGGCTACCCAGTTCCCTGGTTTATCTCTCTCTCTCTCTCTCTCTCTCTCCAGTGACGGAAGAATTGATTTCAGGGGATGCTAATAGTATGTTCCCATATTTCTTATTTCCATATTGTGGCGGTCTGATCAGTTGGGTAGCCGTCCTTTCCTGATCTGTGATGCGCTTATTTATTTCACGGCCCCTCTTAAATCAGGAGAGATGGAGGCTCCAACGATTATCGATGTTCCCAGAGAAGGTCGGGACCAGACATCGACCCTGCGTAATTCAACAAAAGTGTACTTGTAGAATGTATCTCGGGAAAGGCAAAATTAAGCTCATCCACTAAAAAAACACCCAAGGACCAGAAGGAGAGCTCCTAAATATTTCCCAACTCATTCTGCAGCTCTAAAGTGAGGCTGGACTTTGGAGGTGAGATCCATATGTGGGCCAAATTAATTTTTTTATCTAGTTGGCCTGTGCTCTGTACTAGGCACGAAGGTTAAGTGTGTGGGAGATACAAAGAGGAATAAGCTAGAGTCCACTCCTTTGCAGAGATCTGTGGTCATGGATTTCCCCCAACCCCACCCCAACTCAGGCCAGACACCTCGTACGTGTAAGCGCTCAGTCCCTTTAAGAGCACATTTGTCATCGCCACCGCAAGAAAAATACCTAGACAGAGAGTCGGCCCAACTGGCGACCAAGTGCCTGGATCATTCTATACAGAAGGACGTGGAGGGGTGACTCCTGGCTCCCATCTGTCTCAACCACATCTTCTTCCCCCAACCCCCATCCCAAAGCCCTTCCCCGCCCCTGCCCACACTTGCCTCCTGACTAAATTGGTTCCAGTATTGGCTCCTTTAGGGCCGAAGGGACCACATGACCGCCTGAAACTGAGGCCAACAGTCTCCACTTGGGGGCCTTCTTGATTCTTATGCTGTGTTTCTGCCTCGCTACTTTCTCTTACCATGTGTCCCAGCCATGTCCCTATCTCTGGCCTTGGACCCACCTGTCCAGACTCTGAGCTGTTCCTCCCTCTGGCATCCCGTTAGCCTGCTTGGCCCCGATGCCACTTATTGTCATAAACAGAGCCCCATCAGTAAACCTCAGGCTGCCTCTGGGTCCTGGCATAAGCTTGTTCTTCTGCTACCTCTCTATCCTGGCCTGAAGCTCAGAGCAGCTTTCTCCTAGATCTGGTTTGATTAACTACTGCTAGTACTTATTAAGCATTTACTTTGTACTGCGCACTCTTTTAAAAGTGCTCACTCTTTAAATTCTCAGAATAATTCTATAAAGTAGAAATCATGATGATCATCATCCCCTTTCATGAAGAATACTTAAGCCCGGGGAGATTAAGTCATGTGTCCAAGGCTATCAGTCCCAGAACTTCTAGTAGCTCCACAGTGATTGGTTAGAATGCTCTCGGCCATAAATCCAGGAGGCTAAGCGGTCCCCGACCTGCCAACACTTCCTTTTTCTGAAAACCTCAGATCCCTGATGTCATGGGAAGAGAAAATGTGGTCATGGGGCGTTAGGTGATCCTGCTCCCCACCCCCCTCCCTTGGGGTGGGGGTGGGGGGTCCTGTTGCCACCACTTTTCCTATATGCGGCGCGCTAATGCTCTGCTGCCCCAGGCCTTCAGCTGTTCTGGGGCTCCAAGTGATTGCACATTATCATTAACGGATCACCCCCCTCGTCAGGTTTCCAAATAGAGGTCTGGCCCGCCAGATCGTAAAGGTTAGGCCTCCGTATTCCGGAGGGCTGTGTCAGAGGAGGAATTCTATTAGAAAGCTTTGCATCTGGAGTTTTCTAATGGTGCCTTCGGGCAAAAAAAATTAAAATGAAACCAACAACCCACAGCCCTTCCCCTCCCCCCCCACCCCGCCACCATTTCAGCTTCTCCCACAGCAAGAGTTCTGACTTGGTTAAATAGAATTCATTAATAAGCAAGGGGAAGAAAGCACTCCAGGCAGTTTACTCTTGAAAATGTAAACTGTTAAAACATTTTGTGGTTACAAGCATTCTGAAAATAATGTATTTTCTCTACTGTTTTGAGATTTCTTAGAGTCGAGGCTTTTCTGATACCCGCAGGAAACACCAAAGAGGTGAAGATGGAGAGCGTGTAGCTTTCAGCATTCTCTAGGGTAAAGGTCAAGTGCTTGAGAGTTTGAAATCTGAAATCTGGAGCTACCATTTACTTGGATTTCCTCTGCTTTCAACTATCTTACCTTTTCCCCTAAAAATATTCCCAAGGGCATGTATGAGCAGTCTTTGGTTCCCTTACATGTACCAAATTCCCTTAAATGTACTAGATTGGCCCAGCTTTTCCCTCCTTCCCTATTTCCTCTCCCTCCTCCCTGCCTCTCCTTCAATTTCTCTCTGTCACATTCACACACACACACACACACACACACACACACACACAGCTTACTGGGATAGGGATGAGGTTCTAGTAGGATCCCAAGAAAGAAATGGTTTTAAGGTCCCGATAAGGTCATAGCTGGCTGGGCCCCAACTGGAAACAGGACTCTGGGAGGAGGGGACAGAGGAGCCGTCTTGCAGGGGGGTTCCCAACCTGTCTTTGTCTGAAAACTGGGCACCGGGCCAGCCCCAACCCAGCGGATTGCCGCTCTTGGCCTCCAGCCCAGTGATGGATCTGACTGTCATTTTCCTACCCCCAGTGAGGCAGGAGGAGAGCCGAGAAGAGGGATGAGGAGAACACAGAGCTTGGTCTGGGAAAAGAGGTAGGAGTGGCGACACTGGGAGCAGGACTCCGCTGGGGCGGTAGGGGCCTCACCCACTCTCGGGGCCCTCTTGTCAGCCTCTGCCCCCCCGTTAGAATCCACCATGAAAAATCAAGGCAAGCAATGACTCCATGAGAAGGCCAGTCTTGCAGTCAGGCAGCCCGAGGAGAGACAGGAAGGCCGTTGGTCCTTCACGTCTAACAACGAGATGCTGGAAAGGAGCAATCTTATTTTTTTTTTTTTTTAAGATTTTATTTATTTATTTGACAGAGAGAAACACAGCGAGAGAGGGAACACAAGCAGGGGGAGTGGGAGAGGGCGAAGCAGGCTTCCCACAGAGCAGGGAGCCCGATGCGGGGCTCGATCCCAGGACCCTGGGATCATGACCTGAGCCGAAGGCAGATGCTTAACGACTGAGCCACCCAGGTGCCCCAGAGCAATCTTATTTTTAAAGACTTCCCGAAAAGAGAAGTCCAGTCTTCTTTGAAAATAAATTCTGTAGCTAAATGCCCCCTCACAAGCAAGAAATTCTTCTTTACACCCAACTTAAATCAAGAGACCAACCCCGACGTATTCAAAATATGTTGCCATCGGCAGGGAAATAAAACTTGTCACTTACAAGGTGACAGCTTCTGTGAACTAAAGAAGAAACACCAAGGACAGCTATAATAGCCATGGGACTCACTTGTGATTGGGTTTTTCTTCCTTGAAAATGTTCACACTTGGCTCTTGTTTGTGAATTTATTTCTCTAAATTGAATGTATGGTACATCAGCGATGTGAGGAATCTGAGAGCTTATCTAGTCCAGTTTCCCATATCTTAATGATGAGAAAATGGAGACCCAGAGAGGTCTAGTGACCAGCCCAAGGTCACACAGGTAGAAGGGCTGGAGAAAGAACTTGAATCCAGACCAAGCAGACTGCTTTTCTCTCTCTCTCTCTCATTCTCTCTCCCTGGCTTACCTCCCCACCCCCACACACATGCCTTCCCTGCCTTCTCGTACTTCAACCTAATTTGAATTCTTTAAGCAATATATGTATATATGTATTCCTTTCCATGATACCAACTCATATATCCTGTTTATTGATCTGTTATTCATCTGTCTCGCTCTCTCATTAGACTATAAATTACATGAAATCACGATACATGTCTCTCTTCTTCTGCGTTGAATCCTAAAGATCCAGAACAATGTCCTATCGGAGATCTCCAACAAGTATTTGTGAATGATATATTAGTGGGAGAGTGATAACATTGGTGTTGACATAGTAAAGTCAGAAGAAAAATAATAATCAGGTGGTAGATTTCAAAGAAGTTATAAATGCCATCAGAAACCATGTTTTGATTTCACCAGTTTTCCCCTTTGAAGTGGGTTGTAGGTATTGGTGGAAGAAATATATCCCCAAGAAGACAGTGAATGGGCAGGACAAAAGCCTGGTGGTTGCTCAAAAGCCCATTCCACGTTAATGGGCACAAATAGGGGCGCCTATTTTTTAAGCGGCTGCCTGCAGCTCAGGTCATGATCGAAGGGTCCTGGGTTCTAGCCTTCCTTCGGGCTCCCTGCTCCACATGGAGTCCGCTTCTCTCCCTGTCTCCCTCTGCCCCTCCTCCCTGCTCATTCTCTCTCTCAAATAAATAAATAAATAAATAAATAAATAAATAAATAAATAAATAAATAAATAAAATCTTTAAAAAAAAATAAGAGGCACAAATATTTCAGAGTCTATCCACAAGATGACTGACATCGTCAACTAAAGGAGAAGGCAATGCACTTTCTGGCTCTTTGCGAGCGTGGGGGTGGGGGGGTGGAGCCATGTGACCAGTTCTAGCCAATGAGCTGTGAGAAGAGCTTTTAGTTACTGGTGACAGTCCAGATCTTTTTCCATTTGCAAAGCAATAAGCAATGTTCATGGTAGGAGCTGTTGCCTTCGCCTGGGTTCCTGGCTGCGGAGACCCAGAGCAGGGCCCTTCAGTGAACAGAGTGCAAGTAAGCTTAATCGCAGGAAACAAACTGAGGGTTGCTGGAGTGGGGGGTGGGGTGGGAGGGATGGGGGGACTGGGCGATAGACACTGGGGAGGGTATGTGCTCTGGTAAGCGCTGTGAATTGTGCAAGACTGTTGCATCTCAGATCTGTACCTCTGAAACAAATAATGCAATATATGTTAAGAAAAAAAAAAAGAAGAAGAAGAAGAAGGTAGCGGGAGGGGAAGAATGAAGCGGGGGAAATAGGAGGGGTGGACGAACCATGAGAGACGATGGACTCTGAAAAACAAACAGGGTTCTAGAGGGGAGGGGGGTGGGAGGACGGGTTAGCCTGGTGGTGGGTATTGAGGAGGGCACGTTCTGCATGGAGCACTGGGTGTTGTGCACAAACAATGAATCATGGAACACTTCATTTAAAACTAATGTTGTAATGTATGGGGATTAACATAAGAATAAAAAAAAAAAAAAAAAGAGTGCAAGTAAGGGCAAACCCTTTCTAACTGAAGCCACTAAGACGTGGGCGTTGTCCCACAGCCTAACCCAGCCTGATGGGTACAGTGTGGGAGGTAATTTCGGGGGTAATGACTAGAACATTTCATAGCCTTGAATACTACGAAGAGAGAGTTATTCCCTTTTCCAGTCATTCACATGAGAAGTCTCATCTGTATCTTCACAGCTGTGCTCTGTGACTCCCTTTCCTTTTTAACACACAGCAGAACTTGGGCTCAGAGCTCAGAGTATCCGGCTAGAATTTCATTCGAATTGTTTCACTTCTACATTTTATTTTTCGGTGACTTCGATTTATGGAATGTGATACCGTGTGTTGTAAATATATGGAAGGTTAAATTTTTTCCTTTGAAAATGTACTTATTTAATTAATTATGTAACTAATATTTCTAGAGTGCATACAGCCTTATTTTAAGGTTTTTGGCATGTGATAACCGATTTAATCGTCATAATAATCCTCTGAATTAGGTACTATTATTCTCACCCCCTTTATAGATGAGACAATCAAGGCAGGGAGGTGAAATAAGCAGCCTAAGGTCCTCCAGTTAGCAAATGACGGAGCCTCAGTTAGAATCTAAACAGTCTGCTTTCGCAGTTTGTCCTCTGTGAGTTGATTTCTCGAAAAATATTTCCCTTATTGTTCACTTGATACTTGCCCAGAACACAAATTGTGACCGTGGTAGACACATGATGGTACTTTGGGAAACTGCTCTTTGCCAACCAGCAGATTTGCTCAGCCCCCCTTGCCATGAGCGACCACTTACCAGTTCACCCACCTGTGCTCCTGTCCCGGCCACACAATGTATAGGCCTCAAGAACTTGGGGCAATACTCTTCTATGTGACCGCAGAAAGAAAATGGGTTTGGGAGAATTTGAAGGAAGACAGAAGGGGCTATAGATGATCAGCGGGGAGAGCCTTTTGTGTCTCAGGCTTTCATCTTCAGAAATACCTTCCTTCCAGAAACACAGGAACTATAGTACCCCCTCAACAGATGGATTAGGTTCTGGTCACCCCATACACAGTGCCAGCTAGCCCCGGCTGCACCCGGGTCCTCTCCGTTTAGGGGTCTTCAAGGAGACACTGATAACAGTCCATCAATTGGAAATAGGTTTTTCTGGGGGTGCCTAAGTAGCTTAGGCAGTTGGGCGACGAACTCTTGATTTCAGCTCAGGTCATGATCTCAGGGTCGTGAGATTGAGCCCCCGGTCAGGGGCTCCATGCTCAACCAGGAATCTGCTGAAGATTCTCTTTCTCCCTCTCCCTCTCCCTCTGCCCCTCCCTGCACCCCCCCCCCCGTCTAAAATAAATAAATAAGTATTTTTTAAAAAAAGAAATAGGTTTTTCTGTGTGCTTTCTTTTAAGGTTTTCAGCCCCTGAAATATCTTGTGCAGACCCCTTTTTAATTTTTATAACAAGAAAATTTATTAAAAATTTCCCCCTTGAGAAACTTCTTCAGCATGAAACACTCCAGTTTCTTTGCGTGGTGGGCTGCTAATGTGATTGGGAGGACTTTTTCCCCTTCAGATTATTGTGGCTTTAAAACCTATATATTCGGGGGGGGGATATCAGCTTTGGGGGATCAACGAGTTTGACATTGATCAGTCTGGGTACAGTCATCCTGGCTTCATCTACTAGGAAAAACAAGTCTTTCTGACTGTCCCCCGTCCTCAGACCATTTTGTTGTTGCCCTATTTTCTTATGACCGTGATGCCCCGGGCACACAGCAATCCGACTGGTGGTAGAGCAACCACAAAAGAGGCTCAGATTCGTATGCCATCCAGTGTAACTTAAGTGGTGGTGGCGGTTGGGGGTGAGAAATTGATATTCATTGCTGGTTAAAAGTAGGAAGCATGAGTCAACAGACGAGCTTCCTCTTAGTCCTGTTATTTTGAGCAGGACAGTGCATCTTACGTCCTACAATTTGCCCTATGTCGGTTTCACGTCCTGGCACTTTGTTATTGTTCCTGTAACTTATTAGAGATTACTGAGACGCCGCTCGTCTTTCCCAGCGTTAAGAAAATGTACGTATTTAGGCAATAGAGGGCACTGTTTCCACAAATTCTAATATCACAATAGCTCCTAAAGGAAGCTGAGCGCTCAGCTCTCTGGTCTGAGCCCTGATCCTATAGTGGTTGGTACTCGGCTTTGTGGCCACAAAGCTGCAGCAACCTGGGCTCGAATCCGAGTCCCGGCAAGAGGGGAGAAGGCTTTTGAGAGAGAGCTGCACTGGCCCCAAGTCGCCCTGTAGCCAACCAACATTTTGCAACCAGAGGTAGAGCGGTGAAAATCAATAAAACAGAAACCACTACAAATATTTTAAACTTTAGAGGGATGACATAGGCAGAGTGGCTTTATTAATGCACTAATCCTGTTGCAAGCATGTTGTGTGTGGGTTTTTTTATTTGCATTGACGGATAATATGATACAACTGGAGTGTAGTGGGCATGTAATTATTATTAATTACAACTACTTAAGCCCTGCTTTGAGCAGACTCGTCAAGTCGGCTTGCTTTTGAGCCTCGCCAGGCTGTACAGTAATAACAAGCCTGAATTATTTGGAAAGATGTCAGCAGTAGATGTGGAAATCCTGTTTAACCAGGCATGAATTGTTGTTAGGAGGGTTTTTTTCAGGATGACAGAGAGAAAATGAACTGTCCCTTATCTGTAATTGCAGGAAACATTTTGTTTCTATGATATGAACTGGCTGTAATTTAACTTCCCCGCATCATTGGATAATGTAAGAAGCCAGTTGTTGCTCAAAACGAAATTCTCCGAAGTGGGCATTTGGGTCTGATAAAGGGCATATTGTAAGTAGACAATGGGGCTCGAGCAATAAATAATGTCCATATATGGTGAAACTTTTTAAATGACATTTTCCAAAAGACTGGGGTTTGTGTTATAAATGGCTAAATGTTGAATTAATGTAACACGGCTTTAATGGGCCTTTCTCCAGGACTTAAAAACATGAACAATACAGCCTGAAAATGTCAAATATAAGTATGTTATAATGAGGTTTACTGCTCTAAAATTATAGCCCACCATGTTTTAAATAAGGGATTACTCGAAGGTGCTTTTTAATGCCTACAGCCCTTGTTTCACGGATGGCCTAGCAAAAACTCACATTTCTTTATTTCTGTAATACTAAAAAAGAAAAAAATTCAAATAAAAATATGTGCTGAGGGGAGGCACAGAATATATTAAGCTCTTTCAGAGTCAGCACATCCTTACAAATGATGTTGTAAAAAGTTGCAGTAAATATCACCCCCCTCTTCCAATGAGCAACAATTTCGGTCTGATTGCATGTTCAAAAGATCAGCCTCAGAATATCATGTAGTGAAAAAGATGTGCTTTTTGTTTCCTCCAAGACTCATGTTCTACTCTGAGGGTTCTTCTTCCTATAACTTATTCCCTAATCTCCCATCCCCCTGCCCAGATTCCTCACAAATTAGGCCTCCCCTTCTCCAACCGGCCTCGTGTGGGCTCTGCCTCAAGCCTGCAAGACCTTCTCGGCTGGGTAGCACTAATACTGCTTCTAAGAAGACAGCCAAATGGCAATTGTTCTTTAGTTGAAAATAGAATAAGCCCATCCAAGGTTCTTTGTATTTTACTAGGAGACCGAGAATGCCATCCTTTGAGGAAGGAGATTGTGTCCATCAGAACTCCATGGTTGCAAGTGACAGAAACACAACATGCACTGATTTAAAGAGAGAGATGTACCCAGGGTACAAGGGGGCTTCCGATGTAGTTGGAACCGTGTTTTTAAAGATGACCAGGATACACTCCATCTCTTCCCACACTTCTTTCTGAATGTTGCCTATATTTTCCCGAACTCTTACCTGGCTGGAAATGTGGCAGCCAGCAGCAATTCCTTCTCTTTATGTTTTACAGCATTGTTGCCTACCAGACACCCTCTTAGTTACTGGTCAAAAAGTCTTAGAGAAGGATTTGATTGGCTTGGTTTGGGTCAGATGCCTAACCCTGGACCAATCAGCTCCGTCCATGAGGATGGAGTCATACCGCACAGGGAGCCCTTCCCTTGTCTTGAGGTCAGTCCCAAAGCAAGAGAATTGGAGGCCCTGAAGTGACTTCACTTATCTCCCTGAGAAGTTTTATCCATTGCATTACTGGAGTACACCATTTGGTGGCTGTCTACTTCCATAAACCCATGTATTTAGTTCCCAAACTAACTTGGCCAAGTGCAAGAGTGCAAAGTCATCTGACTCTGCCAACAGAAATCCACCTGAATTGGGCAAATTATCTAACCTCTCAGAATAAAAAAAAAAAAAAAAATCAGGGGGTGTTAATGCAAGAATTAAAAGAACAATGTACAAAAAAATAAACAAAAACCAGTACGGAGGCTCATAATAGAAAGGCAACATTAGCGTCTAGGAAGGATGCACCAAATAGTATTTATTCTTACTATTCCAAGGCTGCATGGTGCCCTCATCCTCCATCCAGCCTCCCCTGGTAGAAACTCTAAAATGAGACTTCCATTAGGGAAAGGGCTCCTCACCGTGGGTTTCAGAAGTGACAGAGCAGACTAAACCAGAAGTAGTACACATCAGGTCCATTGAGTGACCACATCCTATCCAAGTTTGCCATCCTGGTTCACTCCCTCTCCACATGGTTACCATGACCATGAGTCATAGACATCAATGGTTGTGTTCATCAACAAACGGTTTGTTGACGTTGGGTTTCCCATCTGTTTTTCTTGCTGATATTAAAATATTTGGGGCTTTTGGGGCACCTGGGTGGCTCAGTCGGTCAAGTGGCTGCCTTTGGCTCAGGTCATGATCCTGGGGTCCTGGGATCGAGCCCCGCATCGGGCTCCCTGCTCAGTGGAGAGCCTGCTTCTCCCTCCCCCTCTGCCTGCCGCTCTGCCTACCTGTGCTCTCTCTCCATCTCTCTGTCAAATAAATAAATAAAACCTTTAAAAAAAAATATTTGGGGCTTTTGTTCTATATCAAGTTGGTTTTCAGAAATGTGGAAGCCTGAGTTGTCAGAGGAAATTAATTCTAATGTTTAATTACATTAACTCTGAGACAGTATCTGCTTTTAACTTTTTAAAAAGCATCTTACAAATATCTCAACAGGGGCACCTGGGTGGCTCAGTTGGTTAAGCGACTGCCTTCGGCTCAGGTCATGATCCTGGAGTCCCTGGATCAAGTCCCGCATCGGGCTCCCTGCTCGGCAGGGAGCCTGCTTCTCCCTCTGACCCTCCCCCCTCTCATGCTCTCTCTATCTCATTGTCTCTCTCAAATAAATAAATAAATTCTTTAAAAAAAAAACAAAACAAATATCTCAACAGATTCCACTATTGTTTCCATGCTTACATTGTCTACATTTGATACCAAAGCCAGTAGTTGCTGATGAAAATCAGGTGTCTCTGATAGAATCTTTCAAAAGTTGTCTCTCTACCATGTCAGCTATAAAACATTTCAGGGCAAAGATAAGCCACTCACAACTGGTTTCCTTACCCATTTTTTTTTTTTTAACATTAATGATGAGACATTAGAATACTAACAGAATTCTTCTTTTGATCATGTGGCTTCGACCAATCAATGACATTGTTACCCCCTAGATTCGTGTCTACAAACTGTAAGATCATTTAACTCATTGAAAAGTCTGGAAACCTTTTTCTTCTCATCTTGGAAGTCAACTAAATAGCAAGAGGTAGAGAGGCCTGGGTGGCCCAGTCGGTTAAGCGTCTGCCTTTGGCTCAGGTCATGGTCCCAGGGTCCTGGGATCGAGTCCCACATCGGGCTCCCTGCTCAGCTGGGAGGCTGCTTCTCTCTTGCCCTTCCCCCTGCTTGTGCTTTCTCTCTCTCTCTCAGATAAACAAATAAAATCTTTAAAAAAATAAAATAGCTGTAGCTATAGCTGTAATTGAGTAACTAAATTAAAAATTCAGAACTAGATATGCTTGCTTTATCACCAGAAGCTTATGCCTTTAGCTAAAGGCCTCTTCTTTCCTCTCTACAGTATAGTAAGGAAGAGCCAGCTTTCTCATCTCCACCGTTAACCTACTGAATTGAAGAGACTTTATATTCCAATATTTTCTGTGTCTGTATTTCAGTGAGCTTTCATAAATAGGAAAAATTAACATTTATTTTCCTGATCAAGTCTTGAATAGCCTAAGGTGAATTAGTAATAAAATGAATATTATTTAAAAATCAACATCTGTCTCTTCCCTAATTATAAAGAACGCAGTTTGTTTTTGTGCAATAAAAGTACACTCATGCATAGGACATGATTTATTAGAACCAAATCCGAAAGGATGGAACTCCCTTGCAGGGAGCAGCGCCGGGCAGGAAGGATGGTAAGAGTTGTCACCTGCACCATTGTGGGAATGGGTGGGAGGTCTTGAGGCCCAGCCCATCGGATCAGTCGTGTCCCCAAGCGTGGCTGCTGGGTGGTGACTTAGCCGAAAGAGCCCTTATCCACCAGCAGCTGCAACTTCACCCAAGGATCTGAGTATCGAGAGATGATGTGTGGACTTTCTCTTCTCTTCCAGCTCAGCTCATAGGAAGCATGAGAGCTGATGGTCCTTCCAGTGGCCCTCTCTGCTGTCACATATTATCTCAGTCACGTCACCCTAAAAGGCTGAGGACTGTGGTAGGGCCTGGAAATGTGGGCCTTCCAGGAAGTAACTGGCCGAGGAAAATACCCACAAAAGCTGAATCAGAGAGAAGGCTTTTCTAAACAGACCTGGATTCAAGTTCCACCCCTCTGCTGCTTCTGACAGCTTGACTTTGGACTTGAACTCTTTGTGCCTTGGTTCATTAGCAAAACAGGGAGAATGTGAGGGTTAGATAAGGTCATGTGTCTGGAGTGTGAATCCCAATGACAATGACAGTATTCCTCTTCCTTTCTGTCCCTTCCTGGAAATACAATCTGTTCTCTGTTGTTTGTGTAGACTTCCTGGAATTCAAAAGTCAACAACAACAACAAAAACACCCCAAAAAACAGAAACAAAACAAAACACGCCATGGATTCAGCCTCGGATCGGCAGCAGCTCTGACACACTTGTGTCTTCACCCAAGCTCTGCCATTTGGTTTCAGGTCCTGTCGCCACCAGGAAGGTAAACACGTGTTTCCCAGCTTATCTGGTAATGAGCAAAGAGCTAAAGCAGGGTCACGGTCAAGCTCACTCCAAGATAAACATGAATCGCCACTAGATGGCACTGCTTGTTGTTGTTCATCAAAGAAAAGGGGCTCTTTTCTTTCTTTCATTCCTTTTTTTTTTTTTCCTCCCCGGGTTCCTGGCCCAGGGTGTCTGCAACTGGGATTCTAATCATACCAGAACTCTTCTGTTCTCTGAAGAGGGGTCCTATTTTCAGCATATTATCATCAAGATCTGAGGACCAAACAGACTCCACCTACAATCTGGGGGAATTACCTCAACAGTATTGTCTTTATCCAGAGGTGATTTTAAAAGAATATATTGTATTTGGATGTCAACGTTCAAAGGCTCCAAGGCAGAAAATTCCATTTCAAAAGCAAGTGTGATGAATGAAGCCGCATAAATCCCGTAGATTTATGTAGAGGCTGGAGCAATTTCAGAAGTCACACCATACAAATCAAAGGAGCGGGCTTTTCTACATCCTCTCTCACTTTCTCTTACTCTTATTTCCTCACCATCTCATCCTTTCCTTTCTTCTTTCTCTTTTGCAGTCTTTTTAATTTACCCCAAGCCCCAAAACAGGAGGGAACTTGATCAGAAATCCTGGGTACAGCTTGTGTCAAGCTCCAGCCACAGCCACGTCTCCTCATTTTTCCCGCTAAAGATCCAAAGCCAGGGTTAAGGTTGAGCTTGCACCACACCTCACCAACTACTTGTAAACCCTAAATCACTTCTGGAGCTCCGAGTCGCCCAGTCTTCATAAGGTGTCTCACAGGATGCCACATTTAAAAACCATGTAGATCTTAGTGACGGTTTTCTAGAACAGCTGGTGTAGGACTCTAGGGACTGCTTCACAAGGAAATGTATCCGAAAGTTTCCATTAGACATATTTCTGTCAAATTTCCCACTTATCCCAGCTTCGATGTGTGCCCCCTACTCCCCTCCCAGTTCTCCAAACATCAGCTCTTGATTGCTCTTCTCTACTCCTACATCCTGCTCACATTCCCTGTCCCATCTCTGAACTTGGGGTCCCTCCTCCATGTCATGCTAGGAGTCCTCTCAGCACCCCCTACCACCTCCCCAGAAGTTCTCCTCAACCCAGTCTGACCCTATCTGCTTCCAAGAATGAGCCCATTATCCAGAGGAGCAATGTTGAGAATGGTACCATGTTGTCTACGCAGAGTTGTGGAGTGTAGTCTAATGGTTAAGCACATGAGATTCCTGTATTTAAATTCTAGCTTCACCAATTACTTGTTAGGTGACCTTGGGCAAGTTACTGAACCTCTTTGCGCCTCAGTTTATTCATATATAAAATGTAGGTGATAGAGTACCTACCTCAGCGGGTTGTTGTGAGTACTAAATGAGCTAATATCGTAAAGCACTTAGAAGTGTCTGGTTCAGGGGCGCCTGGCTGGCTCAGTCAGTGGAGCATGCGACTCTTGATCTCAAGGTTGTGGGTTTGAGCCCCATGTTGGGTGTAGAGATTCCTTAAAAATAAAATCTTAAAAAAAAACAGGCGCGTGTCTGGCTCAGAGAAGGTACTGTATAAGTGTTCACTATGACTATTGTTATTGTGACAATTGGCATAATTATTACTATTTCATATACCAGGTACAGTGGTGGCTAAAGAGAGTACAAGAGTTTACAAAATAGACAATATCTGGGGCGCCTGGGTGGCTTAGTCGTTAAGTGCCTGCCTTCGGCTCGGGTCATGATCCCAGGGTCCTGGGATCGAGCCCCACATCGGGCTCTCTGCTCGGCGGGAAGCCTGCTTCTCCCTCTCCCACTCCTTCTGCTTGTGTTCCCTCTCTCGCTGTCTCTCTCTGTCAAATAAATAAATAAAATCTTTAAAAAAAACCCAAAAACAAAATAGATAATATCTTTGTCCTCATGGAGCTTTCAAGTCAGTGGAAGAAACAGATAAGTCAACCAGCACTTGCAATTCAGCCTGATGAGCTTATGAGCAAGATAGTCACAGGTATAATAAGAGCACACACAGACATAGAGCTCCTAGCTGGAAGTCTAGAGAATATTCCCCTTTGGCACTGAGACCTGAAAGGGCGCGAGGAGTAATCTTTGCAGGGTTAGCAGTCAACACACTCATCTCTTATGGCTTTTGCGGGAAAGGCAGAAAGAGGAAGGTGGGAGCCTTGTTCCCATTTCTGCTGGGTCTCAGCCTGGCTTCAGTGCAGGGAAGTCTGTAGAAAACCCAGCAATCTAAGGGTTTCCTACCTTCAGGAGGCTTACAGGCTCCCAAGACAGGGCATATATCAAAGTGGTCAGAGCAAAAGGATAAAAATGGATTTATTTCTGATTGTCCTCCTGGGCACTCCTTGAAATACCCAGGCATCCCTTTAGCTAGAAGGATGGTGAGGGGGAGGGCAGAAGTTCTATGACATCTGGTAGGCTTGATGAACCAGCTGGGACAGGAAAATAGACCTATAAACATTGGGAAAGTAAGTTTCTCTTTTTTCTGCTTTTAAGGAATCATAAAATATCCAGTTTAATCAGTTAGCAAACATATATTAAATGCCCACACCGTAGACTATGGAGATACAGTAAGAAAAACAAAACTCTTGATGGATTTGCAATCTAAAGGAGAAGACGTGCATAAATTCACTTATAATCCCACAAAACAGGCCATCATAAACCCTCATGAGAACACAGAGAAGGGTATAGAAACCATAAAGCCATACCAATCTATACCTGGTCTATAGAGATTACGATGGGGAAGGGGATAGGGTGCAGGATGAAGGCAGGGACATGAAAGTTATTTAGAGATTAGCTAGCTTCTCAAACTATGCATAGAAGGCTGTATTGTTTAAGCCCCAAACTGTCATAGACATGTAAAACTCTGAGTCATAGTTCAAGAGGATTTGGGAACACCTTGGGGGTGTCATCCATGCCATACAGAAACCTGGGGCAGAGCAGTAAAAGTCATTCCAGCTACCTATCCACACCACAGGCTGAACCCCAGGTCTCTTAGGTAAGAATCAGGGGCCCAAGCACGCCATGTTTACCCAACTCTTCTCTCTTCTCCAACAGAGCTGATCAGCTCACGCTCCATTATCCCCCTCACGCTGCTGGCACTGGGAGGAATGGGCTTCCCTTCGCCACTGCCTCTTCCTACCCACATGTCCCCTATGTAAATCCTACCCAGTCCCCCAAGCTTAAGTCCACCCCAGAGATGTCAACTTGGAGCTACAGGAATAAAATTCTTTCCCTCTTCAAAACCTATTATCTCACTCAGGATGTCAAGAACCCATTCTTGAAGCTCTGCCTCTGAGCCAATAAACTTCACGGCTCAGGTCTTTGAGAGATTCAGTGAAGCAATGATATAAGAAGGAAATGAAATGCATGTCTTCAATATCTACAAAGAGCATATCAGTTTTAAGATAATAGAATTGTATTTCTTTGTCTTCTAATTGGATAGTCCGAGGAATGTTGTTCTGCAGGTCGCCTCTGGGTAAACTGTGGCAAGTGTTTCAAGCTCAAATAAGTTCACGGAATGCTAAATTAAACAAAGTTAAATAGGCTTATTTATTGTGAAAACATCAGGGCCTTTACTACCCTAATGTGTTCCGTGAATTCTGATGGGCTGTTTCCCCAACTTATTTGACCATGGAACACTTTTTTTCCCATCTTGGAAATACTGTTCTGTAGGCTACAGAAATGGAAGATACTGAGAAATCCTTTGTCCCCAGAATCCGTGAATACCTCCACCCCTCCATCCCATTTTCATTACGAGAGCAGAGCAGAGTGTTAGGGCAAAAGTGTTCTATATTTGATTTGCTTCCTAACTGAGCCTTTTCTTCATGTCCTGGAGCTCTGTGCTTATTTTTAACTAAAGCCACTGTGACATCAGGGTCACGAGCATGAAGTACCTGGGGGTTAGATGGTTGGAGACGGTAAAAATTAAAAGTGTTTATCCCAAAGTTAAAAAACAAAACAAAAGGAAACAAGTACAAAACGCTCTGTGTCAAAGGGAGAGATGGGGGAAGCAAATTCCTGGGCTTCTCTGGGAAATCTCTAGTGGAGATGCATGCGTGCCCCAGTTGCCCTTGTGAAGGATGAGAATGGATGATGGCTCATGGTTAAGGAATGCAAAATAAAGATCTTATGACTTTCAATATAAAAATACATATGGTGTAAGATTACTGCACAGTTCCCCACAATCAGAAAGAATGCAAATATTCCCTGCACGGCCTGAACAATGAAAACAGAATCTGAGGAGACAGAAAATTGGGATCAACAGGAAAGTTCTGGCAAAACTGCTTTGCAGAGAACATAGCGATCTTAAAATAGGTTCCCTAAAAGGGGCATTACCTAGGAAAAATAATCGAATCTCAAGGGATACAGATGAGTTTCGAGGGAGGACAATGATGGATGAGAGGAAATGGCAGGAGAAAACCATAGATGGCCAGGATAATGGGCCCAGTGACCCTTTTACCTTCCTCAAACTTGTCTTCTGGCCTTGTGTAAACAGAGAAGAGGCCCAACTTGACATGCAAAGTGAAAAAGGGGAAAAAATTGATATTTCACGTGCAGCCCCATGTGGGCCGAAAGTATAGCTCATAAAGAAGAAAACACACCCCATCGTACACATCTTGACATCAGAAGGATTGATTTAAAGGAGCAGCTTTCACATGAGACTCGCAGAGCAAAACAGTGGGGCGTTCCAGAGTCCCAGAAGAATCAGATATTCCTGGTCCCCCGGTGCTTTCCCATAGAGGAGCAATAAAGCGTCCTTAAAAATAAAGTAGGGGAATTTTTTTGCCTCTAACCTTGTTGCCACTCCTGCCCACTCAGATTTCCTCAAAACAAAAACACGTTGTATGCATTATTTTCTAAGTCCATCAGTCAAAACTGGTTATATTGGTAGCACTCAGAATGAAATTGATTGGCCTGTGGGCACACTTGTTCCTCAGCAAAGAGTCAGTAGTGATAGGAATGGTAATTTGAGCGGTTGTGAATTCATTTGGCTCTTAAGCAAACAAAATACAATAAAAGCTGCCCATACCGAGACTCCTGTGGTTGAGAATCCAGAACTGCTGAGAAGAGCAGAGTCTGTGAGCATCATTGTTTTCTGTGCTCAACGGGCTCCCCACCCTTCTTCCTGCTTCCTAATACCCTGGGGCTGAGAAGCAGTGCTCTACAACCCCTCAGTCCCAGAGGTGGGAGGTGGACTCAGGTTGGGCCATTTGGGGATCCTATCGTTGGAGCCAAAGTGATCTGTCCAAGGTGCAGACGCACGACTATGCTGAGTCAATCCGAGTCTTTCCTTGGTGACTGAATATTGCCTTGAGGCCTGGTTTCCAAGGTTGGGTTTTATGAACCTATTGGCCTATAAGCCTTATTACATTTTTAAAACAGTTCAAGCTGAATGTTTATCACGTGCAATTGAAAAAGACCTCCAGCTAACACAGGGACTTTGGCAGAATGAGGAGGGAGCATTAGTTTCTTTTCTCTTACTCCCTAAGAATGTTCGTAAGAGGCATACTACGGGCCAGACTGGAAATGTGGGGATGAGAAAATACAGGCTCTGTTGACATTCAGGGAGATTAGGGCCTATTGGAAAGAACAGGCATTCAGGGATTACTAATAATCAATTTCTAGTTTCTCTAAGAAAAAGCAGTCAATCACCAGAGGCCTCATGTGTGGGGAAGGAGTAGCAAAGTTTCCCCAAGGACAGCTGACCTGAAGAGGTCTGGGGGCGAGCATCATCTTCACGGGCCAAGGTCTCTTCTGCCATTTTCATCCCTGGTAACTACCTAAGTTTTAAGTCACGGTGATTTCCTACATTTTATTTTATTTTATTTTATTTTATTTTATTTTAAAGATTTTATTTATTTTTTAGAGAGCGAGTGAGAGAGAAACAGCATGAGAGGGGCGAGGGTCAGAGGGAGAAGCAGGCTTCCCGCGGAGCTGGGAGCCCGATGTGGGACTCGATCCCAGGAACCTGGGATCATGACCTGAGCCGAAGGCAGACGCTTAACCATCTGAGCCAGCCAGGCGCCCGATTTCCTACATTTTAAAATGTCCTTTTTGGGGGCGCCTGAGTGGCTCAGTCATTAAGCGCCTGTCTTCCGCTCAGGTCATGATCCCAGAGTCCTGGGGTCGAGTCCCGCATCGGGCTCCCTGCTCCGCGGGAAGCCTGCTTCTCCCTCCCCCACTCCCCCTGCTTGTGTTCCCTCTCTCGCTATGTCTCTCTCTGTCAGATAAATAAATAAAATCTTAAAAAATAAAAATAAAAAAATAAAATATCCTTTTTGTTTTTCTGACTGAGCTGACACCCGCTTGTTTCATCTGATAATATTTGTGGGAATATGAATTTTTCTGTACTTTCTAGATTTTTTCTCACACTATTAAGTAGCAAATGCATGAGAGAAACTTTTGCTGTAAGTAAAATGAGGTAGTAGGTGGAAAAGTGGGACGAATGACCTTGGCGGGAAAAAAAATAATAATTCTAGTTCGTATGTGATGAATTATCTTTGGAGTCTTAAATATCTATAAAAATTCTGACATATCTCGATGTTTACTCAAGCAAAGATGGAAATGTAGAAAAACTGGGTGTGTTTTGGTGCAAAGAATATGTGCTTTTGTTGAGAGTGAACTCTAAAAGTATATCAAAATGAATTTGTGCTGCTGTGCAAATTAGCCCCTGGCCAATCCTAACGCAGCATCCTTTGCTTTGTTGGAATGTTTCTGAGTGTGATGGATCCATTGTCCACTGACTCCTAGCAGGTAATTTACATTTGTCAACTCTGATTTTTATGCAGATATGATAACTCATATTGAAAGCCCATTTTCTTATCTTCCTCAGTGGGAGAGCTAATCTGGTTTACCATTTTTATAAGGTAGGGTGTGTATTTCTCTTCAGTGTCTTAAATTTCGGGTGGTTTTCGAATGACTTGGTATGTTCATGGGTTTACATTTTGTCTCCTACACTTGATCTTAGCCAAAAGGCCAAGAAGTGATTACATTTTATCTCCTGAATGGATGTCTACACTCTTTGAAATCAGGGACCAGGGCTTTGATGCCTTTTTTGTGTCACGCCTAAAGCATCTCATCCGATAACTGATATTGATAATTATTTAACATATATTTATTGAGCTCTTGACGTGTAGCAGACACAGTTCTAGTTCTGAGAATTTGGAAAATAAATGTTCTTTCAATTGATGTGATTGTTATTTACCTCATTTAACATTTGATAAGAACTGTCATCTAGAAAGAGGAAGGCAGGCAGGCAGAAGGAAAGAAGGAAGGAAAGGAGAAACTTGCTTCTCTATATTTATGAATGCTACAATTATTTCACATGGCACTAAATGCCTTTTTCTTTGCATAAGACCCTGAGTTTTTAAAATTACGTGATAGCATTCTGCAACAAAACAGTTGAGAGCATGCTATGAAAAAGAAATCAGTGCAATGTACTTATAATTAATTTAAGATTAACTTAAAAATGAAAAAAAATTGGCCTACTCTCAGGGTACTGCTGTTGAACTGTCATCTAGAAGCTTATATAATTAGTGGGAGCATGTTAATTGAATTACGGCAATTAAGTCAGCCTTGAGACAAGAGGGTCCCTTCTGACCGAAGGAATCGTGGTAGTTCTATAACCATCCTCCCCTGTTAGAAAGTTTCAGGACTGTGTCTCATCCTGCCCCTTCGTGCTTTAGCTTCCATGATGTAGCCAAATCTTGATTTCTCTGGTGTGAATTATCCACATTGTGGGTTTTCTGAGGCCCTGGATCCTTTTGGCCCCTTCCCGCGGGTTCCCAGGTCATCAGCATGGATGGGGAGGCTGGAGCCATGAGGAGGCCATGGGACTTCCATCTGTTATTTTTACTACCAAATATCTTCATCAGTAAAAGAAAAGGTGTGTGTGGGAGGAAATGAAAATATTGGGGGGGGGGTGCTGGTGTGGAGAAAGTGATTATCTTTTCAGCCCTTTCTTTAATAATGTCATTTTCCAGTGAAGGGTTGAGAAAATACTGAAGGAGCTGGCACGTTTGAGTTTGGGAACCGGTGGGGGACTGCAGTTGTCCACATTAACCCCTTTTTATAGATGCTGTAGAGGGAGCTAACCATGGCCCTAACCTGGTATTAATAAACAAAGTAGCCTCGGGAAATTTCCTTCCTCTCTCCAGGACTACATTTAGTCTATAAAATGAGATCACCACAGTTCCTTTTCACTCCAAAATTCTACAGTTTTTTGGTCTATTCATAAAGTCAGCTCCATGTTTTCTAAGAATTTGAAGATGGATTGTTAGCCTCCTACATCCTGAGTGATAAAGCTGAATGTCAGTCAAACAAATTGATGGGAAGGATAGCTTATGCTACTTAGAATTGTTAAAATTGAGGGTCAGAGTTGGAGATTCCTCCAGAAAAACAACAACAACAAAAATAACAACAACAACAAAACAAAACAAAAGAGAAGGCAACAGAAAAGAAGGTATGGGAAACCATACTGAAACGTCTGGAAACAACAGTCTGGGGACGTTCCGTGGGCCCGGCCGGCCACATGTGCAAGACTCGGTGCAAAATGAAAATGTGGGGTCCCTCCTTCAAAAATTAAGAATTTCAAAATGGCAACAGTGCAGCTTTAAACTAAATGCAAAGCCTTCTACGTGTTGGCCCTGTCTGTGGGCCTGGCTGGGAGGGATTAATCCTGTTTTCCAGGGTTTGAAATCACAGTAACCTCCCCTCCCTGGGTCCCCCGAATCTGCAGGGCTCACTTCAAGTCAAGTCTGCTTTTCATTCAGTGCTATGTTTCTTTCTTTCTTGCTTTTTTTTTTTTTTTTTAACAGTGCTGCTGGCTGTATAAATATTTTACAGTTCCCCTATGAAAAGTTTCCAAGGGGCCCATGCTAAGGAAAAAAATCTTTGAAAGGATTTTTTCCATAGCAATTAAAACCTTTCAAAGCACCGAGAGCTCCCCAGTCTCACGTTAGTGCAACAAACCTCTATTTTTTTTTGCCCAGTTTGGATGGCTCTGGGTCTGAAAATAAGCCAGCTTCTTTGTTTGGTGACTTTGTGGGTTGCCGATAGACATTTGGAATTTAAATTCATTAGATCCATGGCAGCGCGGTGGATGGAACTGACGGAGGGGTTAGGAATGCTGTGATCAGAAACACTAAGCCCCATTTCCTGTATCTCATTTACAGGGGTAAAATGACTATAAATCAACCGAAAGCTCATTTTGGCTCCCCAGATGAAGTCAAATGTACACTCTGACTTATGCATATACCATTTTTAGTTAACGCACCAATAAAAATAATTGTGCAAGCCTAAATTTGGAAGTGTTCCCAGCGTTTATGACAAAACTTAATAAAGCCAGGCGCATTGACTGTAATATGGGAATTTTATTGAAATGAAATTAGTCCATCATGTAAGCTCCACGTTTTCCTCAGATTTCTTGGACTTCATAGGAGCGGTCTCCTGGGGACCCTAATAGGGTCCTGCAAAAATTCAAGTACAGTATGCAGAGGCATGGAATTCTGACTACAGCTCGGCAGTGGGCAGGATGGTGCACCGTGAGCTTCGGGGCAGCAAACCACACACACTTTCCCAAGCACGCCCCTCCGCCCTTCACCCCAGGGTCTAAGTGACAGACATATTGTTGTGGTTTTATTCAGAACATGGGACTCCCGGAGGGAGGGGGGCGGGGGTTCATTTGTAAATCTAGCAACCCTGGTATGTGCCAGAGACCTATTATGTAATTTCCCAGGGGACCCCACAGGGCAACAGCCCACTGCTTGCGTCCATACCACTTGGTCGCTTGAGCATCTTTAGGGGGGAAAGCACAGGGCTTGTGGGATACTTTGCGGCCGCTTGGAGGGGGAGGCAATAGTTGTGCCTTTGAAATTTAGGGTTGGGGGGTGGTGGGGGGGTGAGGAGATGGGAAGGAGAGAATTCAAGTTCCGATACGAATTATATTTCATTTACAGCGGTCCGCAAACTTTCCCGGGGTACTTGTTAAAAAAACGAACACGTAAGCCCCCGCCTCAAGAGATCTTAATTCATTACAATCCAGAGATGCGCCTAGGAATCTGCATTTTAAGTAATACCTCTGATGAAGTTGGCACAGGTGGTCCGAGGATCTCGGTTTGAAAGCTACTGCTCTCAGGGTGGTCGTCAATAACAACGAGCAGACTTGAATATGTTTACTTGTTACAGACGGAATGTTCATGGTCCTGCACCCCCAAATTCATGTGTGGAAACCTGACCCCCCAATGTGATGGTTTTAGGCAGCGGGCGTGAGGGTGGAGTTCCCGGAGAGCCCCCGGAGGGCCCCTGTAGCCCTTCCGCCCTGTGGGGACACAGTAAGAAGGTGGCCTTCGATGAGCTCAAGGTCAGGCTCCCAGCAGACCCTGAATCTGCCAGTGCCTTGCTCTTGGACTTCCCAGCCTCCAAAGCTATGAGAAATAAATGTGTTCTTTCGAAGCCACCTGCCTCGAGTTTCTAGCATCCCAAGCTGACTGAGACGTTACTAAGTGTTTATTTGTGAGGTGTTACTCTGTGCCTAGGGAAAGGTCTGGACCATCTCCTCCACGGCGTTTGGCCTGCCATCTAGTTAGGTGTCTAGCCGAGTTTTTTAAAAACTCAGGGGACAGATACTTCATAACTTCTTTTTATAGCCTGGTCAGTGCTTAATCATCATTACTATTAAGACTTCTTTTTCTTAGGTCTATAGACATGTCTGCTTGCTGAAATTCAAGCCCATTCCCTCCTGTTCCTTCCTCAGAAGGGATGGAGAATAATTGGACGGTTTCTTAACAGTAATCTTTTATGTTTTTAAAGGAGCTTAGAGTTATCTTCCCATTGATCCACAAGGCATGGAATTCTGACTACAGCTCGGCAGTGGGCAGGATGGTGCACCCTGAGCTTCGGGGCAGCAAACCACAGACAGATATGCTCATGGTCAGGGGCCAGTTTCCCTCCTTAAAACTCCAACCAGTAGGTCCAAAGATGGCTGAATTAGGCCTAGACCTCAAACACGTCCAGCGCCTTCTCAGATTGCCTTCATCTTGGAGGACTCTGGGGCTTTAAGGAACTGGTTGCAGACATTGACGTCACCACTTTCACAGTTCACATGGAGAAAGTGAGCCCTCTTCTTTGAGCTTCTCTTAAACTCAGTTCTTTCTACCTTCCCTCACATTCCCGAAGTTTCATCCCTCTAACGAACAGACTAAAATTTTGTCTGACTAGTGTGGCCAGTTTTTGCAGAAAATGAATTGGGAAACTGAAATGGAAATTGGGCAATGTCTTTTCCTCTCTGTGGCAGGGGTGGAAAGCTCCGAGGTGGCCTCTGGGGGTTCATTTGTTTTGTAATCACCCCCCTTTGAGCGTGGGCAAGGCCTGTAATGTGCGTCTAATCAGTAGACTATAGTGAAGGTGATAGGATGGCATTCATGTGGCTGTGTAATGTTATATAAGACTCTGCCTGGCAAGAAAACATGCCCCAGAGACTCTCCTTGATGGCTTTATGAAGTAAGCGGCCATGTTGGGAAAGCCCATGGGCAAGAAACCATGGGTGGCCTCTAGGAGCTGAGGGTAGTCTCCAGCCAACAGTCGGCAGGAAACTAGGGCCCTCAGTCCTACGGTTGCAAGAAAATGAATTCTGTCAACAACCTAAATGAGCTTGGAAGCAGATTCTTCCTGGTCCAGGCTCCCTATGGGAATGCAGCGTGGCCGATGACTTCACCGCGGCCTTGTGGGACCCTGAGCAGAGCTGCACAGTAAGCTGTGGTCAGACCCCTGGCCCACATAAACTGTGAGATAATAAGTATGCATTGTTTTAAGCTGTTAGACTTGTGGTAATTTATTACTCAGCAATAGCGAATGAATAGAATGACCCTTTGATTTGACTTACCTCGCTGTGTGTAGAGGGAAGTATACAACACTCATTTGAAAAGGCCTCCAAAGAAACATTTAACCTGGGTCCCAGGCCCAAAGGGGACGTCATATTTATATACTCGTAAATATTTCAAGTTTTGGTGGATCAGAACCGTGCTTGAAATCTCTTATGACTTTTACATAAAAGCTATTTTCCCTTAAAAAATAGTAATAATTATTATAACAACTAGCATTTATTTAGCTTGTACTATATGCTAGTCTCACTTTGAAGTGCTTTGTATATTCGAATTCATTGAATTCTCTTAACTGTCCTGGCAGATAGGCAGTATTTTTCATCCCATTTTACAGATGAGGAAGCTGAGGCACCAAGAAGGAAGACCAGCAGCTCATTATTAAGTGAATTTGCAAAAAAAAAAAAAAAAAAGGAAAGAAAGAAAGAAAGAAAGAAAGAAAAAGGAAAGGAAAGGAAAGATGAGGGGCAAAAGGCAAAACAGGCTTTTGGCCTTTTGATGTCTAATTATGTTTCCATGTATCTTCATTTTTAGAATTATGTCTAGCTGTTATGAAAATTGGACATGGCGTGTGCCTCAGTAGACTTCTGAGAGGGTCTGTGTGAATTCATCACAGGGATATTTTACCTCATGATAACGAAGTCCCGAGTAAAAGCAGTAAACACTCGAGTGAAACGTGAAAATGGTAGCAGCTCAAGCTCCTGGACCAAATGAGTCTCGCAGGTCTACTAAAGTTGGCAAGTCATTTGTAATGTTGTCTCTCTATTCGTGGCTTTTTCCAACCTATTCTCAGTTTTACTGATATTCTGTTGAAAATGTAGAAACAAAAGCCTGAGCTTGACGTGGTCAGTGGAAGTGCAGTTCTGTGGTGTTCTGGGTCGTGCTGATTTTATATATCCCGGAATGATATTAAATTACCTTTGGAAAAAGCAGCACAACATCCCTAGCTGGTAGGCCTCCTATGATTTACTTTTTTCTGCAGGCCTTAAATTTAATCAGGCATTCCCAAATTCTACTTGCAGCTTTTTTTATTTCTTTTGGCCTGCAGAACCCTATTCAGCTTCAGCGAACATGTTTTTAGTGAGTGCTAGGGGGTAATTACTAGTGTCTTCACTTTACAGATTAAAAAAACTGAGACTCAGAAAAGCCGAGCCGCCTGTGGTTAACAGTGAGAAATAACAACAGATGACTCTCTTGCTCCGTGCATGGGACTCTGTTCACGGTACCAAGCTGAGTGCTGGGTATCTCCCCTCCCCCCCAAAAAAATCCTCAATGGGAAATGATAATGTGATGGACCACACTTCCCCTCGTCCCCACGTTCTTGAGCCGGCAGGAAAATTAAGTAAAAGTTATTTAAATTTGACTGATCCTGTGCCCCCAAATGGTGGTTTCTCAGCACACCAGAATGCTCCACCTGCCCCGAAGTGTGATCTCCACTATCATGCACTCCGCCGGAGACTTAGTCCTTTGGATCCAAAGACCTTTTGGTCCTTAAAAGTTTCATGAAGACTTTATCAACAGATTATGAGAGCTAGAGCCTGATGGGAGCCGGGAGTTCAGAGCCATCCAGTGGTTCTTTGAAACCCTCCCACATAAACTCTTCCCAGGGCCAGATGGAAAGGCATGATTTGGGGTGGGGGTTGGGAGGGGGGGCTTGTAATGTGGCTTTCCTAGATGGGCAGGGCTGAGCCCTGCAGTGGAAGTGCCCGGCCTAGAACATTTGTAACCAGACACACCAGTTGGAGTAGTCACTGAACTTCTAGCCTCCTTTAACAAACATTTTTTTTTTTGTAATTGAGGTTTTTTAAATTTTTTTTTTACTTTATTATGTTATGTTAATCACCATACATTACATCACTAGTTTTTTTTTTTTAATATTTTATTTATTTATTCATGAGAGACAGAGAGAGAGGCAGAGGGAGAAGCAGGCTCCCAAGGAGCAGGGAGCCCGATGCGGGACTTGATCCCAGGACCCTGGGATCATGACCTGAGCCAAAGGCAGACGCTTAACCATCTGAGCCACCCAGGTGCCCCACATCATTAGTTTTTGATGTAGTGTTCCATGATTCCTTGTTGGCGTTTAACACCCAGTACTCCATTCAGTGCGTGTCCTCTTTAATACAGTGCATTCCTAAATACAGCGCACCTGGGTGGCTCAGTCAGTTCAGCATCTGCCTGCGGCTCAGGTCATGATCTTGGAGTCCTGGGATCGAGCCCTGTGTTGGGCTCCCCGCTCAGTGGGGAGCCTGCTTCTCCCTCTGTCTCTGCCTCTCCCCACCGCCTTTCCCTGCTCGTGCTCTCTCTCCCTCTCTCTCTCTCTCAAATAAATAAATAGAAAATCTTTAAAAAAATTAAAAGTTCCTAATTGCAGAAATGTAAAGGCCCTTATACCCACCCCTACTTTTGCTTTGCCTTTGGTCTAGTTTCATTATATATCCCATGCCCTGAGCAGTCCCCTGGCAGGAGAGTCCACACAAATTGAGTCTTCTGTGTCTGGGCTTTGAAGTGAAGAAACGTCTTTCCTAGACGGAACTGGGAGATCCCAGATGACCTCTCCAAGAGCCCCGTGGCTGGTGAGAGAAGAGTGGAAATGGGCTTGTAAGGTATTTGGGAGGATAGCAGGGAGGCCAGTAACAACAGAAGAAGAGAGGAAACGAATATTCACTATGAATTTCTCACACTTGGAGAGAATAAATAACCCAGCTTGACCTGTGCTGACTCATCCCTCAGCTCGCAGTTCTCATCATGCTGTCTGAAACCATGTTCACTCTCTCCTCTCACTTTATTCGTTTGTTCAACAACATTTACCATTGAGGCCCTCCTGTGTGCCAAGCATGATTCCAGGTGTGGGGATTCAACAGTCAACTGAATTCCTTTCCTCAGAGCAGAAATGACTCAATGGAGGAGTCGGACACATGAGTAAGTGATTGTAATCTAGAATAATAAATTATGTGGGACCATGTAGAAAGACAACCTAAGTGCATGCATTAGGTATTTATTGCCGCGTAAAAACTAACCCTGAATTTGGCTGCTTAAAACAAGCGTTTGCTATATTGTACAGATTCTGAGAGTCATGAGTCAGGGAGTAGCTTCACTGGGTAGGTCTAGCTCAAAGTCAATCATGAGGTTGCTGCAGCCATCTTCCTCAGAGCCAGAGATCTGAGAGAGAAACAGAAGCTGCAATGTCTTTATAACCTAGCCTCCAAAGTGACTCACAGTCTTCTGCTGTGTTGGTTTTTTTAAAGATTTTATTTTTATTTATTTGAGACAGAGAGAGAGAGAGAGAGAACACAGGCAGGGGGAATGGCAAAGGGAGAGAGAGAGAGAAGCAGGCTTCCCACGGAGCAGGGAGCCTGATGCAGGGCTCGATCCCAGGGCCCTGGGATCATGACCTGAGCCGAAGGCAGACGCTTAATGACTGAGCCATCCAGGTGCCTCTCTTCTGCTGTGTTCTATTGGTCACAGAACCACCCCTGACACAGGGTAGAAGGGAACTATGTGAGGGCATAAATACTAGCCGGGGGCGGGGGGGTGCCTGGGTGGCTCAGTCGTTAAGCGTCTGCCTTCGGCTCAGGCCATGAGGGATCGAGCCCCGCATCAGGCTCCCTGCACCGTGGGAAGCCTGCTTCTCCCTCTCCCACTCCCCCTGCTTGTGTTCCCTCTCTCACGGTCTCTGTCAAATAAATAAAATCTTTAAAATCAATCAATCAGGGGCGCCTGGGTGGCTCAGTCGTTAAGCGTCTGCCTTCGGCTCAGGCCATGAGGGATCGAGCCCCGCATCAGGCTCCCTGCACCGTGGGAAGCCTGCTTCTCCCTCTCCCGCTCCCCCTGCTTGTGTCCCCTCCCTCGCTATGTCTCTCTCTGTCAAATGAATTAAAAAAAATTTAAAAATCTTAAAAAAAAAATAAATACTAGCAGGGGGGTTGCTTGGAGCCATTGTGGGGGCTGCTACCACACCCAGTCTAGGACCATTGGGGAAGGCCCCCAACAGAAACCAAGACCACAGGAAGAATAGAATTGGAACCCCAGACTCCTTCCATAGTTCAAAGATTTATTACTGTAAGTCTTTCCAATTCGCTAACAAGGGATAGTTTCTCTCCTGCCATCACCTTTTCCTTCTCTGAATGCTTAAGAAGGCCACATGCCCCCATATTGGACTCATCCAATCTCACGACCCATCACTTTCTGAGTCAAAAAGAAAGTGTGACACAGAATACGCTAAACTCTGGCCACTCTGAACCCCATCCCCCAGCATCAGGAGCTTTATCTGAACTCTGCTAAGACCTTTGCAATAGATTAATTGATAAATTGTATGGGTCATAAATATGGGCGTATGTCATTATTACTGATGCAATGTTGAGACCAAGATGATGTCATTCTAACGATCAGTATCCAGAACTACCAACCAAAATTGCTAATATCCAGTAATGTGTGTTCACTAAGACTTATTTTTTTCTTCCTTTAATACCAACTTTATGAGAAGTAACTGATGGTCAGGGATGTTTAGTAGATTTCCCAGTGAATAGCATCTTAACATTTATGCTCATTGTTACAACATTGTCAGAATGGAAACAGACATCTACAACAATCACAGTTCATTACTTCTTACTTGTCACTAATCGAGCTTCAATTATAGGTCTGGTAAAATTTGCTGACATCTGCAAGGTGTCAAAGATAACAAGTGTAACAAAAGACTAATCCCAGAGACTGGTTATTTTTGAAATTGATATTCCCTATATCAATAGAAATGAGAAAAAAAAACTAATGAGTCTGAATTTTAAATTCATCTTCTTTTGTGTGCATCTGTGATCTGAGTCTGAATCAGTGTGAGCCTAGCACTGTAGTCCCCAGAACACAGGAATGATGTCACATTTATTTATTTATTTATTTATTTATTTATTTATTTATTTATTTATTTATAGAGAGGGAGAGACAGTGGAGTGGGGAGGGGCAGAGGGAATGGAAGAGAGAGAATCCCAAGCAGGCTCCATGCCCAGTGCAGAGCTTGCGGTGGGCTCGATCTCACCACCCCAAGATCATGACCTGAGCTAAAATCAAGAGTCGGGCATTTAACTGACTGAGCCACCCAGGCGCCCTGGAATGATGTCACACTTAAGAGAGTGGAAGCTGTTCTGTGTCAGATGGCATGTAGTGTGCAAGGAGTGTGGATGCTTCTAGGACAGTAAGGGCAGCATCTACCTGAGGACTCAGGAATACCCACCCTCTCTGCTCATAACCTTCAACTTCTTTGTTCTCCCTGACTCTTGACTTTCTGTCATCGCAATATCCAGTGCCACACTGTGCTGAAGGTGACTTGCGCCTGCTCACAAGAGCCGGTTGTTAAATTTTCAGGGAATTTTCAAGCCAATTATTAAGCATAGCCAGGATTAAAAATTAAATCATATATGCTTACAATTAAATAAGTTACATTATGCTAAGCTAAATAAGTCAATCAGAGAAAGACAGTTATTTGATCTCACTGGTATGAGGAATTCTTAATCTCAGGAAACAAACTGAGGGTTGCTGGAGTGGGGTGGGGGGGTGGAAGGGATGGGGTGGCTGGGTGATAGACATTGGGGAGGGTATGTGCTATGGTGAACGCTGTGAATTGTGCAAGACTGTTGAATCACAGACCTGTACCTCTGAAACAAATAATGCAATATATGTTAAGAAAAAAAAAAGAAGAAGGTAGCAGGAGGGGAAGAATGAAGGGGGGGAAATCGGAGGGGTAGACGAACCATGAGAGACGATGGACTCTGAAAAACAAACTGCGGGTTCTAGAGGGGAGGGGGTGGGGGGATGGGTTAGCCTGGTGGTGGGTATTGAGGAGGGCACATTCTGCATGGAGCACTGGGTGTTGTATGCAAACAATGAATCATGGAACACTACATCAAAAACTAATGATGTAATGTATGGTGATTAACATAACAATAAAATTAAATTAAAAATAAAAGAAAACGTAATACTCAAAACTCATCACTTCCTAATGACTTGGCTAAATTTTACTGTTATTGACGTTCTGGAGGCGATTTATCCACAGTGAGAGCATTTGCACTCCGGATATTGGCAAACACTACAGATGAGGGACTCCCCCTGCCGAGAGAACCAGTTGTTAACCATTTGCCAGCATCCTAGGAACATCTTCCTATTACTCCCAGGTTTTGTGGTAGTAGTTGAGCCAGACCGGTTGGGTTTACACCCGAGTTTTGCCATTTAACCGGCTATGTGATTTGGGCATGTTAATTTCTTTGGGCCTTAGTTTCATCGCCTGTAAAATGGAGATAATATGGCGTCTACTTCAGAGGGTTACGTGAGGACCAAAAGAGTTGATGTTTGTAAAGCATTTTGGAACATTGACTGAAACCTAATAAGTGCTATGTGTTCGTTAAATAAAATAAACACTATTTGAAGGGCTGCTATTCCCTTCTTTGATTCTATCTCGCTTGTTTCTCATCTCTCAAAATCTATTCCATCTTCTTCCACAATAATAAAACATTCGATTTTTGTTGTACACATGACCATGCAAAAATAAAGATTAGATTTCTCAGCCTCTCATGCATAAATTCTGATCAAGACACTATAAACAGACATATTAGTGGTAGTTTCCAGGAGTTTATCTTCAGTGACAGTTGGTACCTTCTTTTCACTGCTTTTCTCTTTTATTCCTTCTTCCATTCTGGTGGCTGAACTTGGAGGTGATGGCTGGAGGGCAAGCCACTATATTGGACCATGAGGAAGGAAGTCACACCCTAGGGATGACAGAAATTTGAACAAAGAAATATGAAATAAGTCAGAGTTGATGGCAAGAAAAATATAAAAAAATAGATGAATTATGTTCATGGTTTAAAATAAGAATGAAGATATACAGATTCAGGTTTCAGAGGTCTTTAGAGCTCAACTTTGACTGAATGATCTTCTAGTTCCAGATCCGTGAAACCCAGCTAACACGGCTCATGTTCTTGGATTTCTGGACAACTGCGTCACCTTTATTGCCCTGTGCTTCTTTATAATAAACCTTCAATACTTGTAATTGGCATTTCTATTCCTTGCAAGCAAGAGTGAAACTAACTAAACCTTATGGTTCGTAATACAACCATAAGGGTATAATTTTACCTACCTGCAGATATATTTTGCTCATTAACATTTTCCTGCACAGACAAACTTACACCACAGGAACAGAGGACTTCTCCTTGGGAAACGTTCTACATCCTCACGTGGTCCCTGGGCATAAGTTGCATCCTCAAGTATCACCTCTCCCTTTCCCATCTTGAGCTTTTATCCCACACTATCTGGATTGTTATATATTATTCATAATTGATGTTACCCTTGGGAAAAATTAAGTAGACAGAATTTGCTTCTCTCCTACCTCCTTTTATTGTTCATTCCCACCTGAGCTCAGCTCCTGAGTTGAGCAGGGGCAAGCACCTGGGTACCTGCTCCTCAGAGCTACTCCCCACTCAGTAATATCACAGACTTCCCCTCCCTGTCTCATCACAATTTACTGAAAACATACAATATTTTCCTCACAGCTTTGCTCAATAGCTGGTCCGTTAATCAGAGACAACAATTTGACTTGCATTGCGATACTATCTGACTCTATGATGAATCCTGTCAGTGACTCATAGAGATGTTTTAAACTCGTCCCTCCAGTTAAAACAAAGGGACATTTAATATTTGTAGAATAGTTCGGTGTCAAGCATTGTGCTGAGGACACTCTTTAACTTTTTACAACTAATATAGCAATCAAACTTTTTCGTTGCCAACAGGAAAAACCAATTCTGGGAGACAAACAGAAAAGAAATAAATTGAAAGGATATTTCAGAAGCTCACAGGATTGCCAAGAGGGGCACAGAACCAGGCTTGGAAAATGGGCAGGAACAACGATAAGACAGTACCAGTATATTCGTAGTAAAAGTGTGTTATATATGTCCGTGATATACTATTTGTGTTAACAGATAAACCATGAAATCTCAGTGGCTTAAAACGATATATGTTTCTCACTCAAAGTTCAAGCGGCGTTTGAAGAGAAGGGGGAGAGGCTTTGTTCCAGTCACTAGGGAAGTCAGGCTGACGAGAGTGTTAACATTTTCAGCACGTGAATCCCAAGAACACCCTGAGCATCAACATTCTGTCAGCAGATGGGAGAAGAGGGGGAAAGGGGAGACCCATGTGTGAAGCAACATACATCACTTCTATATTCATTCTATTGGTCAGAACTCAGTCACATGACCACACTTAACTGCTGGAGAGATTAAAGTTATAGTCCAGCTGAGGCTCAGTCAGAAAGAGGAATAGCTAACCAGTCTCTGTCCCAGCCCATCCCTTGTCAACAAATATCCATGCCATGCTTCCTCCCACACTGAGGACACCGTCACCCCCCCACACATGCACACACCCAGGAAGGATAAACCAAATTACCGTCCAATCACTGAGTTTGGCTCTAAGCCCAGATTCCTAGGGATGCTCAGTATTCTCCAGCAGGTCCGGATCCATGGCTCATCATGGTCCAGCGACCTAAAACTAGAAAGACAAGGTCCCTACTGCCTTCTCCCCAACACATCTGATATACAGTGGTGGAACAAGGACAAAATCATCACGGTAACTCCCCTGCTGTGGAAAAGAGAAGAGTTACAGCAGTCATTGGTCCCTAAAGCTTTTAAATCCTCACGGGCAGGCTTTGTGAAGACCTTGCCCTAAGAGTGAGAAAAGTTTATAGTAGAGATCCTAGATCTGCTTTCTGGGAGAATTCTCTTCTTCATTGTTCTTCATGGCTCCTGACTCTACCATCTGGAAGTTTCTTCTTTGTCCTTTTCCTCCTTGACCACTCTGCTAGGGATAGAGGAAAGTATGTCCTCCTTGGAGGCTGCAAAACTTTCAAAATCCATATATTTCTGATAAATTTGGGAGCCTAGAACTTATTTTGATCCTCAAAGGCTTCTTTTAGTCCAGACTTACGGTTTCTTTGGCAGTATGATTTCCTCAAAAACCTAGTAGACTTCTTACCCTCTTTGCTTCCTACCAGCCTCCCATGCTAGTAACCGTACCCAAAGTCCTTTCCTCGTCAGGATGCTCAAGCCTGATTTCTGTTTTGGCTTCCTGGTCCCCATGACGCCCTCTCTATCTACAGCCTGAGGCCATAGAGCCTAGATAGGAAGACCTCACCCTTGATTTGATCTGAGCAGCAGGGCTAAATCTTATACAATCTGATTTCTTACTGCTTGAGTTTTGGAAGCCATCAATTTTTCCAACTTTTCAACACCTCTAGTTTCTGACATTCCAGTCGCATTTTTGTCTGAAAACCAGCCAATTCTTTCTTGAGTTCATCTACCTTTTTGTAAATTGCCCACTAACATTTTGTTTTCCGACCTTTTCCTCTAGAGCTAGAGAGTCCACATACACTTGACCTGTCTTCTGAGTTCTAGCAGGGGGCAGTTTTGTCAAAGATTTTGACAGTGCATCACCTAGACCTTCATCCGTCCAGCTTCCAAGCCAGTTTCCTTGCCACCCACGTGTATTTTAGGCTTTTGTTATGGCAACGTTCCACTTCTGGTACAAATGAGTACATTAGGGAAATTTAGCTGCTATAAAGATTGAACCTTGAAATCTCAGTAGCATAATCCAATGAGAGTTTATTTCTCATTCACTAAAATCTAGTCGGTGCGGAAGCTCTGCTCCTTACAGCCCTTCAGGGACCCAGGCTGATGAAGGCTGTGCCATATTCAACGTGCGGCTCCAGGTTGTTGTGAGCATCACTAGCCAGCTAATAGATGGAAGTGGAGAGATTGTGGAGGATGTGGTAGGAGGTCTTTATGGGTTTAACTCGCAAGTGTCAAATGCATTTTTGACTGCAACTTATTAGCCAGAACTTAGAAATAAGGTCACACCTGATTTAAAAGGGAGACTATATGGACATGAAAGATACAGTCCAGCTGTATGCCCAAGAGTAAGGGGATAATGGGTGAAGGACTATAGAGTCTCTTCCATAAACTAAAACCACGGCCCAAATCATGGTAAACAACAGATGAGTGAGCTACTGCTGCATAAAGGCTGGACGTCGAAGCTCGGGCTACCGGTGTCCCCCGCATCGAAACACAGTGCTGTCATAACACTCCTCCCCCTGCGAGGACAGTCTTGCTGCCCCTGTCGCCCTGTCCGCAGCCCGAGTGGGTTCTCCGTGGCTCTAGCTTCTCTAAGCCACTAGCTCCACATCAAAGCCCAGAGCAAAAGTATCAGATTAGGGGCGCCCGGGTGGCTCAGTCGTTGGGCGTCTGCCTTCGGCTCGGGTCGTGGTCCCAGGGTCCTGGGATCGAGCCCCGCGTCGGGCTCCCTGCTCCGCGGGGAGCCTGCTTCTCCCTCTGCCTCTGTCTCTCTCTCTGTCTCTCATGAATAAATAAATAAAATCTTTAAAAAAAAAGAAAAGAATTCTTAAGTCTCGGGGCGCCTGCGTGGTTCAGTTGGTTAAGCGTCTGCCTTTGGCTCAGGTTGTAATCCCAGGGTCCTGGGATCGAGCCCTGCATCGGGCTACCTGCTCCGCGGGAAGCCTGCTTCTCCCTCTCCCGCTCCCCCTGCTTGTGTTCCTGCTCTCGCTATCGCTCTTTCTGTCAAATAAATAAATAAAATATTTTTTAAAAAGTATCAGATGAGTTGAGCTCAGATCACGTGGCTACTACCTCCATGTTGCAAATAAGACTGGGAGGACCGATTCTGCATTTTTAGCTCATAGAGTGAGCAACAGACTCTGTCCCCATTATAACTCCCAAGATGAGAAATTCTCCAAATAAAGATGGGGAATCAAACTAAATCAAAGGAATTGATTTCATGATGGAAATTTTGGCCAACATGGCAAGCTGGTAGCAGAGAGTATTTTGAGCAAGTGGGAAGTGACCTACTTTATTCTGTATATGTCTATGCATGTGGTCTTGGTTCCTATCCACCCAGAATTTTGAGGTTTTGCCCTCATCTCGACCTGTCTTGTTCACCACAGCAACTCCAGGGCCTAGAAGAGTGCCTGGCACTTAGTAGTCACTCAATCAATATTTATCAAATGAAAGAATCCTTGACCCAGTAAGTGTGTTTATTGATGCTTCTGTTCTTGGCTCCTCTGATGACTAGTAGGGGCTGGTAAAACCTAAAGCAACAAGAGGAGTAGAACTACTGTTCAGTATTAGCTAGACCAAGCACAGACCTGTCCCTTGCCGGAGAGCTGGCTGTGGAAGCCCTTGCTTAGTTATGTGATAGGGTCACATGACAGAAAAGAAAGTAAAAACCAGAGGTGGGAGGAAAGACCAGTAAACACTGCCAGATTATTTTTAAGAGTTTTTTTTAAATTTCACTTTTCATAAAGGACATACCGATATTTCAATCTGAAAACTCAAAAAAAAAAAATTTGAATGCAAAGAGGTTTATGGCCTTGGTCTATATATTCCAAAGGTTCTCTTTGAGGTGTTTCTTTTTTCTTAGGAGGCTAGTGGACTGGAGTATGTGTCATGGGAATCTGTGTTTGTCTCTTTCGAGCATAGAATTCCTTTCTGGGAATGTGAATTATGACATCCCTTTGGCAGAAAAAGATTCGCATTTATAGACATTTTAGGTGGCACTGAAATTATATGACAACACTTTAAAAGACAGCCGGCTAATACGGGGCAAAGACATTTAATTTTTCTCTCTGACAAGACATCTCCTTTCATCCCGTATTATTTTAGTCTGAAAAACTATGACATGCATTACTCTCTTGCACTTTTGTTAGCCCCGATGCAGACAAGGTTAAAAAGTTCTGTTCTGAATGAGATCTTTAGGAAGAAAGAAGGGAAAGATCCAATATAACTTATATGCAGAATTAAGATCCTAAAAACTATAAGAATGTCAGCCTCCATAAAAACAGGAAAAGTTTCAAGGAAAGGGGTACCCCACCTCTTCAATGACCCCCTTAAAACAGGGATATGGAGCATGGCCACCGGACCTGAGTGGCTTGCATTGCTGCTGAGTCTGCACGCACAAAGCTACCATCTCTTAAAGAGACAAGACTGTATTTTGAACAGGGTTCACCATGGCCTGGATCCCTTCTGCAATGTTTCATGGCTATGGATCCTTAGATTCTAGATGTTCATGTTTGAACAGGGGCTGGGACAAGATGCAAGAGCAAGACAAAAGAAATATTTTGCTCAAGCCATTCAGAAGTGGAGAGTCTGTCTGTGTTGGTCTAAAACAGGTTCCATATTTCAAATACTTCCTGGTATTTGCGAATGGCCTTTGAGTAGGTTCTGAAAGTTTCGTTGTTGTTGTTGTTGTTGTTGTTGTTTTACAAGTTCACTACTTTTTGTTGCAGGATGAAAGAAGAAAAAAATGCTGGAAAAAAGAATCCAAAAAAATTATTTTAATTTCTGAGCACGTTGGAGTTAATAGTTTTGGCATCTCGTGTTTTATTTCAAGGCTAATATGCCACGCCATCTGCCAAGTGATGGTGTCTTTATTAGGTTACCATGGTATATAAAAAGCAAAATGCTCTGCAAAGTTTTTGAACAAGATGATTTTTATTTCCCCCTTCAATTTTTTTCAAAATGTAAATTAACATGTTTTCAACAAAACTGTTGAAATTAGAGTTATAAATATTGAGATGATATTAACCAATAATTTAAGTCCTTTATTTCCTCTTAAGATTTCATTTTTTAAATCTGAGAATGATCCTGAGGTTTAGAGGATTTAAAAATTACCTCTAAAGGTATGTATAGAAATTATGAAATCCATAGCATTCCTAATCATGGAACACATACTCAGAATTATTTCCTCGGAGTTTTTTTGCTAAAAAAAAGGACCTTTGCTCCAACTATATTTAAGAAAAGTGAAACTATCTTGTTCTTCTTTTGCGTAAGGTAGGAACAAAGTATAGAAGCTGGAAGAAGGTTGAAAGGAGAGAATAGGGTTTGTATACTTTTTGACATAAGCCAACAATTTTCACCTTAAAGCTAATGATTTATATGCACTGTTTTGCCTCCACCTCTGAAAATGCAGTTTGAGGTGGCAATCTGATTCAGCTCTGTCCTGAGCTGGATAGTTTTTGTTAGAGTCTTCAAAGATAGTGTATGATCAGTGCGCCTCTTAAACGCTCAGCAGTCAAAGTTTCGGGCTTTCTCTTCCTTCTGTCTCTGGGGAAAGTTTTCCAGGCTTCATTTCTTCCATATGCTTTACAAAAAAAAAAATTAAGTAAGAAGTTGTTTATGTCCAGAAGACACTCACACATACACCAGAAGGCACACACACGTGTGCGAGAGCAGTCATGTACTCTTCTGACACACTTTGGAATTCACATAAGCAAAGAGTTGGGGGGTGGAGATTTCTAGCCCCTCAGTCTCATTTTATCATCGAGATGAAGCATGTGAAAGATTGTTCTGGAGAAGAATTTCTATAAGCCGTGGCCTAATTTGTGATTACACACACTAGGACTGTGCCTCCCTTAAGAGATGAGATTAAAATGATAGGGAAGTGGGCACGGGTGGGAGATACAAAGTACTCCGCATCACTGCTCATTCCCAATGAAAACTTGTGTTTCTAGTGAAACACTAGATTACTGAGCTCTGTTCCGATCCTTGCATTCCTAAAAGCAACCTGGGGAAAATATAGAATATTCCACTTTCCAAGTAAGCCAACAAATATTTGTTGAGTGACTATTATGTAGTAGGCAGTGCGCTAGGTGCCAGGAAGATGACTAAATAGCTAGAACCTGTCCCAGACATCTTGTAGCTTCAAGCCAGTGAGAGCTTGCCTTCCCCAATGACGGATAAACTGTGCTCAGAAAACCAAGACTCTAGAGATTAGAAGCAAGACCTCACGAGGACAGAATCTCACAAGCCTGCTGTCCGTATGGTGAGACAGATTCCATCTGAGAAATGGCGGGAGCGGAAGAGGGAACGACAGAAGTCAGATTTGGGTGGTTGACTTGATGAACACTCAAGCAGCGGCTACCCCCAGGTACTGCTGAAAGCTACTGAGGTTGTCAGGGGGTGGACACATAGTTTGCCTTTTAAAGTAATTGATTCCCCAATGAGCCGTTTGATAAAGATTTGACATGGTCTTGTCATATCTACTAGGCATCTAGTTGACCACCGCTCCTTGGAACTTGCACGATCCTAACCAGAAACCCGCTTATATAATACTCTGTCCCCTCTCGGAGTGATTAGAAAAACATTGCTGGTTATGAGGATGAAAGATCAAAGAGGTGAAAAACTGAGGCTACTGGGCAGGATGCGTGGTGGCTGATTGGCCACTTCGCAGGTGGCTCACCAGCAAGGCTTTTGCCAAACCATTGCCTCCTCCCTAGGCCATGATGCAATATCACCCCATCAGAATGTTTTGTTCTCCAAGACCCTTGTTTCAGTGGTTACATCCCATTAACAAGGCCAGCAGATGTCAGTCCTGATCCACTTTTTCTCAGTAATGAACCAGGGAGGAAGAGCAGCTCTGATTTCCCAATCACTGCCTTCTCTTTGCTGGCTTTTCTTCTTCCTGAGATGGAGGTCCCCTGCTTGGTTTGCTTTGTTAATATTTGCATTATTCAATAGTTATTATGTGATAAGCATGTTGTTTGCTTTAGGTTTTGGTTGGTTTGTTTTCTGGTGCTTTTATTCTTAGCTGGTGGCTTAACTTGAGTTACAGCTGTGGTCTGGATGTTACTCAGGGTGGGTAGCATGTATATTTTACGGCTTCTTACCTGACGCTTCAATAATCCAAAGTTGGGCCACAAAATAAATAAAAAACTGAAACAACAACAACAGAAAATCCAAGGGGAAAATCATATAGCTTTTATTCTGCAAAACCATCCGCCTGGTGTCGGCCTTTAGACTGATCTCTTTTAGAATGAAAACAACTCTGGTTGGCAAATAATACGGCAAACATTTCTGAATGCACATATTTTAAAGCTTTCCGATTAAGAAATAACAGTATCCCTGCACATTTATCAAGCAAGAATCTTGTCCTCGAGTGAAAATATTTTATGTCTAAAGATAAGTATTTATCACGAGTGCAAAATGGAATCATTTTAAGCAAACAGATTCTAAAGCTACTCTTTATAATGCATTCTGCTATTTGTATTATACTATTTATTGTGAAAGCAGGCTTTAAATTTGCTATGGAAGTTTAAAACTTCGGGACTTGCTAGTGAAGGAAAAATGTGTGTTTTTGCCTTTGATCTAGTACTTGTTTTTTATTGCTGATTAGCTGTTACTCGCATCAAGGTGAAATTGTCATATAAGATGATTTCGACATTCTGTGAAAGAATATGAACATTGTGAGTTGGCCCGGCACAGAGTACATTTGGACAATACTCTGTTGCTTAAATTAAATGTTAAGTATTTATTTACTGAGTTGCTTAATTCAAAAAAAAAATGAGACCTTTCTTGATTCATTAAAAAAACAATAAAACCTAAAATATATATGCAACTTTTAAATAATTCCCACTGAATAATAATGTAGTATTTTATTTCTTTTCAAAGTAATGACTATAACAACCAGAGCCGTAACATTGCCTTTTTTCACTTGAACATAACTTCTGAATTTAAGGAATTTAAAAATCTAATCCAAGTAAACTTATTTTAATAATCATCTGGGTCAGGGAGATCTACAAAATCATTATTTCTAATTCTTGGAATACGAAAAGTGAAAAACCAAAGACTAAGTACCTTGCAATTTTGTATTTCAAGCTATTTTAATTGTTTAAAAGATCTTTTCCTATTTTTTAATTAAAAACAAGACTTGATGTTAATAAAAAATACATACATAGAAAACAAAAGTATGCACGTCAAATATTTTCTCAGCCTGTACGTAGGGTTTTTGTATTAGTGTTAACCACAAGTCTAAGAACAAAGCAGAAGTAATTTCTAAAAATTTGTCACCTTAGCCTGTAAAATCACATGCTATTTCTCTGTTCAGCTGTCTAGATCAGCGATGTTCAACAGAAATATGTAATGTGAGCCGTAAACACAAGCCACCTATGTAATTTTAAATTTTCTAATAGCCACATTTTAAAAAGGAACAAGAAACAGGTGAAATTGATTTTCAAAATATTTTTTCAACATATAATCAGTATTGATATTGAAGTTGCATCTATTTAAATCAAACACGAGATATTTTACTATTTTTTTGTTTGTGTTCTAAATCTTCCAAATCCTGCACGTATTTTCAACTACAGCACATCTCAATCTGCACCAGCCACGTACAAGGGCTCGGGGGCCACATGTGGCGAGAGGCTATTGTTTTGGACAATACGGGTCCCGATGATCAAATCCCTACACTCCAACGCATGGGCTGAATGACTTTATAGAATATTACTATTGCTCTGACACCAATCTAAAAGATATCTAGGTCAGAGCTAGATTGTCAGTGGAACAGGGTCCTGGTATGTACGGGAACTCTTTGTTCTTGTTCTGTTTTGCTTTTAACAGCTTGCTTTGCTCCATAAAGACACCCCAGTCACCCTCAAGCTGTGGGAGCCTCTGCTTGCTCATACCTATGAAGTTGAGTTGCTGAGATAGTCACTCTGGAGAAAGTTACCCGAAGCAGACATTCTAAAGTGACCCCAACTGGGAGAGGCAGAGCTTATGGGAATCTTGTCAGAAATGCTCTCATGATGTGGAAAGAATCCTCGTGTCTGCCCACTTTGGGGTCGTCTGGTGCGCAATACTGAAACGTAACCCTGTGATTCCTAAAAGGATGCCAACTCTGTGCCTTGGATAGTCTGGGAGAGTCTGAGTTTCACATCGTTTGGGCAGTTTTTCTTTCAAATGCCCTTCTTAGGCCACGTGTCTCGATTGGAGGTTCAGGAAATGTGGCCACTTGGGCGAAATTCCCTCAGGTGGCCGGGCTGACTTTCCAGGCTTTCCGAGCTGGCCGAGGAGGATTTGGAAATGGTAAGGGAAAGAATAGAAGAGGCCTGGGGAAAAATTGCAGCTATTTCAGGGAGAAGAAATAGCACAGATATTCTGAGGTTTATCCCCTTCCTGCAGGCTGTGAGTTCAGTCAAGAAGCAATTAAGCTGAAAAATGGAAAAGAACCGACAAAATGCAGAGAAATACCTTTCTTTGTCCTTTTCGTCTTCTACTATTATACCCCACTCCAAAGTCCTTATCAAAAATAAATAAAAAGCCATTGATCTTTGCCAGTTCCAAGAATGTAACCCGTCATGGTGTGGGAAATATTTCTATCCGGTAAGCATATTGCGTGGAACCTGGAACACAGTGGACACTAAATAAATGGAGGTCATTACTATAAATACATTGGTGATGAACCATCCAGGCAACATGAGAAAACCAGAAGAAAGACAGAATGGCGCCATCTCTTTAATATCTGTCATTTTTCCGTTTTATCTGTGCGCTCTGAAAGGCAGTGCATGCCCATTATATCTTCTTTGTACCCTTCTGAATGGAATCTTATTTTCTTCCTTATTAACATACCTTAATTAATAGAGGTGCATTTGTATAGCTACTAGAAGCAGAACACCTCAGTAGGATAAAGGTTTCGCATCGTACTGCTGGCTGATTTGTTATTCCCCTATTAAGTTTAAAGAAAATATTTGTACCATAGTATAATCATGACTCCATATGGTCTTGAATGGGAATTTAATGGTTTTCTTAAATTGGTTCTGAGTCCCTTCTTAGTCTTGGGTCAGATGAAGACTTGAGAAAGGATTTCTTAAATCTTGGGGAAAAAAAATTTTTTTTATCCCCTACCCATTTTTCAATTCATAAAGAGATGTATCACATTGGATATTTTTAAATTTCTTGGAATTGGGAACTATGGGTTTTCTCCAAAATTAGCACTTACTTATTATCTTTACTCCTACCCAAATTTCCATAGCCATCACGGAGCAGTTGCAAGCAGTTTAAGGGGAATTTATCTAATGGCAGGAATACACAGTTATCTTCGTGTATTTACCAAAGCCGCTGCTGTTTGCCCTGATTTTTGTTTTTCTCAGGGATCGCATGAGAATTAACTGAATATAATCCTGCAGAAATGGCATAGAGTCGGACATAGTAACAGCAATCTTATTAAAGTTTAGTGTTGGTAGGAGTTGGATTTTTTGTTTGGTTTCTTTGTTTTTGCATTCCCACCCGTTGCCCACTTAATATCCATGGGTCTTTTATTTAAAGAGGAAGAAAGAGAGAGAGACAGAGAGAGAACTGGCCGTACAAAGTTTATTATGAAGAAATGGTGTCCACCCATCTTCCCAGAAACAAGAGGAAGAGCTTCGTTAGGATCCCCGGTTATACCTAGTTTTTGGAAACAAAATCATGTTTACTCCTTGTTAAAGTTATAGCATGCAGGCTGGAACAATGGCCTCCCCAAATCCATCTGCATCCCCACACTCTTGGGGACACTGCTCTTCTTTTTCAATGCCATTAACAGCTCACCAGCCCACAGGAACCTCACATTCAGCTACGGAGAATGATACTTGGTCACAGTCAGGCTCCCTTGACAATGACATTTTCTCTGAGAGTTCTGCACAGCTGTGTCACTGTTAACTTTTAATGAACATCCTTCCTTCCTTTGAAAAGTTTCAGTGAAATGAAACGGATGTGCAATTTCTGCTTTCGTCCCCACTTTGTGTGGGAGAACGTACAGTAATTCTGCAGGCTGAAGTCGTCTGTGACATGCCTAATACAGGGTGTTTCGAAGCTAATACAATAATTCTGCCCATAGGGACACACAGATGCAAAGCAAGATTTTTTTTTTCCCCCTGAAAGCCCAGGCCCTAAAATATCTCATCACCTATAATATTGCCGAAAAGTAAAGAGACTCACTCCCAGGCTGAATTTGGGCCCCGCGGTTCATTTCAGGGGATTGCTGACTCAATGCAGCGCTCTCGCAGGAGGCGTGCCAATGGCCCCTAGGAAAATCGGTGCACAGAGGCCCCGCAGTGTTATTTCGGAGCATTATTCTGCCTTGGCTTCCACAATGGCCGGGATCTGATAATTTAGCATTCAGCCTCTTTTCAACTATATGGAACTGTAATAAGGTGATTTAGCCAATGTGCCTGTCCATTGTCCCAAAGATTCTGTGATCTATTATGCGGTAATGCGTAAAAAAAAAAAGAAGAAGAAGAAGAAGAAGAAGAAGAGGAAAGAAAAAGAAAGAAAGAGAGAAGAAAGAAAGGAAGAAAGAAAGAAAGAGAAAGAAAGAAGAAAGAAAGAAAGAAAGAAAGAAAGAAAGAAAGAAAGAAAGAAAGAAAGAAAGAAAGAAAGAAAGAAAGAAAGAGAAAGAAAGAAGAAAGAAAGAAAGAAGAAAGAAAGAAAGGAAAAGAAAGTACATTGGGGGAAAACATAAACCAACTCATTATCAAAAAAAAAAAGATGAAAAGCGGCCGGGAGAGAGCTCTATTTACTGGCATTTTTTATGAATCAAGACAGGTATAGGAATCGACTGCAAAGCCTCTGGGTAGGTCCACATAATGGAAGCCCAATTAATACCCCAAAGCACAGCGCACCGCCGGCGACGGGGACTCCAAGGACAACCGCGAGCCTCCGCGGCCAACACTGACAGCTGTAGTCCCCGCTAGAAAACAGCTTCAAAGGCCCGATCCCCACCCCACCCCCACCCCAGCCTCGACTCCGCACTGCCTTCCTATCGCCCTCACTGAGGCAAGGCCTGCGGGAACAGATGGGAGAGCAGAAGCAACCCGTGGCTATCTGTGATGTCACCGAGTGAGGCATTTTGGGATGCTGTTTGGGTGGCAAAAATGTCAAAAGAATACGAGACGGGGTGGGGGAGGGAGGGGGCGAGTTTTCAGCGAAATGAGCGCGGGCCGAGGAAGCTCCCCGCTCCCCAGCCCCGGAGGTTGGAGAAGGGGGCCGTGGGGTGGTGGAAAGAGGTCCCCCTGGGTCCAGATCTGGGCCGGCTGACATTTCAGGTCTATTTTTGTGTGCGTTAAGGGAGCTTTACGTGCGTGGGGCTCACAAGGGAAGCATGTGGCTCCAGGTCCTGGAGGCCTGTTTGCTTTGGATTTATCCAGAACGCCAAGCCCGTGCCAGCCTGTCAGAGATGGTTTCGGACCCTTGCGACTGCTTCTGCCGCCGGCCCCCACCCATCCGCCCACCCCACCCCCGCACCCCACTTCTCAATCACTGCTCTCTTTTTTCAAACGGGATCCAAGTTTTCTTCCTTAAGATGCGTCATCTCTTGATTTTGTATTCGTTTTTGTTCCTTTGCTGCCACGAAATAGGAATCCGTGTCCGACTAGACGGAAGGAAACGCTGGGTTCTAAAATCGGACCATCCCCAACTGCTGTCCAGGAATCCCGTGCTGAGTAGCCCTGGGGGTAGCGCCTACGTTGGTGATGCCCAACTCAGGCTGTCAGGCTCGCGCTCACAGCACGCCTTGGTATCAGGGGCGCCCAGGGGCTGAGAAAGCCACCCAGCGCCTGTCTAGTAAAAACAGAAAAGTAAATAGATCATCTAAGAGAAAGAACAGATCCTCATAAAATTCTCAATTCTTGCAGAGGTTGAGTGGGGCAGAAGAGGTTATAAGGGGAAAACATTCTCCTTTGCTTTGTAATAAATAAGGTAATAATAATTCACTTCTACTCTCGCGGCCCTTTAGTGCGTGCAAAGATTGTCCATTTGATCTTCCCAGGAAATCCAAGATCCTTTTAGGCAATAATTGCAGGAATACTATTGTACAGAGGAGGAAGCTGAGACTCAGGGTGGTCAGTGATTGCTGATGGTCAGTGTCTGGAAATGTCCTAGGACAGGGGTCTTTCTGAGCCTTCTAGATCCTCTGCAAGACATGGAAGCTGTTTGAAGGAAACGATCAGTGATTTTATTGATTTGTTTTGGGGGCCCAAGCATCATTTCCTCTATGAATATGTCCCTCCAACTAGAGTGTCCTCATTACTCTTATGATGACACTTGTCATGTTGCATTTGTACTCATTTATTTGTCTGTCCCCGCCTGCTGCATTGGGAGATCTTTGAGGGCAAGGACTTCCTTATGCGCCCTTGAATCTCCAGTACCTGGTATAACCCCTGTGTGTCATCTCCATCAGTAAATACTATTGAAAGAGGTTGGATGGATGGACAAATGGATGATAAAAGTCTTATTTTAGCTATTTGCATAATTCAGCAATTCGCAGTTCGACCTCAAAAGTCCCTCCCATGCATGGCCTTGAAGAAATGGAACTTGTTGGGTTTACCCATTCCAGTATTTGCTGATTTGCCAAAAACACTGTCACTCACATTAACAAGAAACAAAAAGAAAAGATGACTGATTCTGAAAAACGAGGGGGGAGAATTATAATGATATTATGCACGACAAAACTGATAGGAGAAAGAAGGCAGTCATTGGAGGCTTTTATTTTAATTTTATTTTATTATAGGTTCTTGGGAATCATCCCTGCAGACAACTCAGTAGAGATCTCTGGAGCTCTCTGCTAAGGTAGATGAATCCTCATATTTGAGTGCTCCAGTTACCTTTTGGATGGCGTCCAAATTAGCATCACTTCAATAAATGTTGATTGGAGCAGTGGATGTGCCTGACTTGGTGCTAAATGTGGAGAAGGTTACCAGGTTGAGCTGGAGTTGGCCTCAGCCCAGAGGGAGCTGACAAACCAGGAGGGATTATGAGAATCCCTACAGACACCTTCCATACAGGACTGTGCCCCACAGCAAATCCAAATCAAGCCCTCCAAGGAGGTGGCTGTGACTTCCAATATGAGTTGGGAGCAGGGTCAAAGAGGCTTCATGGACAAAGTAGAAGGAATGGAAGTGTAAGTAGGAGCCAGAGATATTGGGGAAGCAAATACCAGATGGTGAAATGGACTCTTTAGACTGCGGCCAGTGCTGTACACTATAGAGATGCTCCAACATGCTGGAGGTGTATGCAGCACGTTTCTCATAAAATGACTAAAGTTGAATTTGTTGGATAAGGAGACAGGGTTGGAGGAAAGTTATTAAGGGAGCATTGCCCAGCGCTCTCCCTGTGCAGAGAAAGTTTTCATAATCCAGAAGCGTTGTCCAATTCATTACTCAGAGTTCTATCCTGACACGCAGAATAATGCTGGAAAAGTAAAAGTGGTGGGATAGACTTACCCAGCAAGGACAGCAATAATAGAATCCTCAAGATCATTGATCTTTACAAACACAAACAGTGAAGATGGTAGGAGTTAGGAGACCCCTCTCTAATGCTCCTCAAGTAATGTGCATATTCTGCTTCTGGACTAGATTGGTAAGCAGTTCATGAATTAACTGCAATATTGCTTGCCAATAATAATTACCAAGGATTAGTTTGTGTGTGTGCCAGGCACTGTGCTAAATGCTTTAAATATGTTATTTCATTTAACCCTCACCACCACCCTATGAGGTAATTATTTCTCTTAATGACTGTTTTATTTTAGAATAGTTTCAGACTTACAGAATAGTTGCAAAGACAGTATAGAGATTTCCAGTATACACCTCCACCCAGTTTCTCCTGTTATTAACATCATACATCAGTCTGGTACATTTTGCCCAAGTAATGAACCATACTGATACATTATCATTAACTATGGTCCATACTTTGTTCAGATCTCCTTCATCTTTATCTAATGTCCTTTTTCTTTTCCTGTCCCGGGACACCACATGTCTCCTTAGGCTTCTCTTGGCCATGGCAGTTTCTCGGATTTTTCTTGTTTTTGATGACCTAAACGTCTTTGTTGTTGTTGTTGTTGTTGTTGTTGTTTTTACCTGGACAGTTCCGAGGAGTACTGATCAGGTATTTTGTAAAATGTCTCTCAATTTGGATTTTTCCAATGATTATACTAGATAATGAGTCCTTGGGAGGAAGACCACAGAGGTCAAGTGCTGTTCTCATCACATCATGTCAAGAGTGTCCACTACTGGGGCCCCTCGGTGGCTCAGTCGGTTAAGCGTCCCACTCTTGATTTCGGCTCAGGTCATGATCTCAGGGTTGTGGAATCGAGTCCCCCCCCCCCCCCCCACATCAAGCTCTGTGCTCAGCGTGGAGTCTGCTTGTCCCTCTCCCTCTGCTCGCCGCCCTGCTCTCTCTCTCTGTCTAATAAATAAATAAATAAAACCTTGAAAAAAAAAAAGAGTGCCCACTACCAACATGATTTATCACTGATAACGTTAAGCTGCCTGAGTACATGACGTAGTGTGTGTTCAGGTTTCTGAACTACGCTGATGCAGTGTTTGTCAGGTTTCTCCACAGCAAAGTTACTCCCAACCAACCTCCTTTCCATACTGTCCTCTGGAAAAAATGCACAGCCCATGCTTAAGGGAAAGGGAGTTATGCTCCACCTCTTTGAGGGGGGCACTATCTCCGTGAATTATTGGGAATTTTTCTATATGAGCGATTTGTCCATTTTTCCCCACTCATGGATTCAATCATTTATTTGTACCAGTATGGACTCAAGGATACTTATTTTATACTATTGGTTATAATCGCATACCACTTTTATTTTGTCGATTAAATTGTCTCTGATTTAGCCATTGGGAGCACTCTGAGTTGGCTCTTATGTCCCTTTGACATACCCTCCTTGTTCTGTTTTTTGGAGTTAATCGCCTTACTTTCTGGCACTGCAAGATGCTCCAGGCTCATCTTAGAAATTCCTTGCCCCAGACGTGGAACTAGCCATTTCTCCAAAGAGTCCTGGTTCCCCTCTCAGGGACTGGTATTAAAAGCCACGATCTGGGTGTTGGGTATAGAAGTCGCTATTTTTATTTTCTGGATTTTATACTTGAGGAGACTGAAGTTTAGAAATACTAAGTAATCTGCTGAAGGCCATGCCTTAGAAAGCTATAGTACCTAGATTAAAACTCAGGTCTGTCCGATCTTATAACTGTGGCATGATTTCCTGCCTTTCTTTCCCCTCTTGGGATATCAGTCTGCCTTCCAATGAACCTTAGGTAGTGTTGGAAGCTTTCCTAGGCTCTTGACATATGTTGTGTTTCAGTATTCCCTTTCTTACTGTCTCTGAGATCAGATTTTGGTAGGGTTTTCGCAAGGCAATGGTACTTAGGTTAGTGGTTCTAATCTAAAATAAGTATCCCCAGAGGTAGTGCTGAGGGTCTGAAAGTGATTTTTCCATATTTTGGGAAATCTAATGGAAATCATACATTTATCCATGACACAACTGCCCAGGCTAAGGCAAATGTCACATTTCTTTGATTCTGTATCAACTCAGTGTGGCTGGCTACATGTGTTATTTCAAAGCATTTGAAGCTCGGATTGGTTGATGATGACTTCATAGGAATTTCTGAAGTTGGAGAGGATAATAAAGAGTCTTTAGGGGTAGAAATGCTGGAAAAGGCCACATTCGTTACTGTTCTACTTGTGATCCAACTCTGAAGTGGAGCCATTATGAGGGCTGTCTACGTGTATGTGGCAGGGAAAGAGTAACTTTTTTGGATATAAAGTAGACATCTATATATTTGGTTTATGTTTTACCAATTTGCTGTAATGTTTTAATGTTCAAAATTCTGGTCCAAGTTACTTTTAATTTCTGTTTCATTTTAGATGCCTGCTTAAAATTTTTAAAGTGTACACATTGGAATGATTTTTTTTTTTTGGTATTCTATTTTCTGAAGGAAAAACCTATATCTTACTATAGATAAGCATATGGATCTATTTAATATGTTCAAAAGCAATGCATATGAATGACTCAGAGCCTGTTTGTGGTGCTTGGATGAATCGCCTGTTCGGATGGACTCAGAAAGGTGGGAGGAGAAAGGGGGAGAGATGAACTTGAACGGGGGAGGAGTAACATGTGGTTCTAGAAAACAAAAGAAGCATGAGCACCAGAAGATAACTCGTTTTGATAGAAGGAAAGTTCTTAGCGAGTATGAACAGGGCCTGGCTTTGCACATGGTTTTGTTCACATGAAACTGTATGAGGAAACAGTACAATTAAGATGTTTAGAAACAGAGGATACCACTGGAAAGAAACTTTTGAGCTCATCTGATTCAGTGCTTCTCAACTCTGGCGACATGTTAGAATCACTGGAAAAGCTTTTCAACAATACTGATGTCCAGGCCCTCCCTCTTAAGTTTCTGAAATAATTGGTCTGTTCTGCAGGCCTGGCATGGAAAAATTTTTAAACACCTCAGTAATTTTAATGTGCATCTAAGCTTGAAACCATCGATCTAGATTTTTTTTGAATTGCCAAATATTTCAAATGCACAAAAAGTATAGTGAAAAAATGTATTAGGGACCAATGTATTTACTACATAGATTTAGCACATAACTTATAGCCACATTTGTTTCATTTACTTTTGCTTTTCAAGAAATAGGGACTCAGTTGAGTCCCTCGCCCATGATCAAATCGCGTTGCCTTCCCTCTATTTCCGAGGCAATTTGCTACCCTGAGGGTGGTGATGTTCTGCCCATCCATATTTTCATATCTTTACCTAATAGGTATGTAGGTACATATGGTTTTGTTTGTTTTAAAACTTTCCCTGCATATATTATGCAATAGTACACGTATTCTTTTGCACTTCGCTTTTCTTGCTCAACATTATCGTTTCGCAACTCATTCCTTTATCCAAGTTCATTAATTCTGATGCTCTATGGTGTTCCCTTGCAGAAGTGTATCAGAATTTATTTATTTATTTATTCCCCTACTGAGGGGCATGGAAGTTGTTGTTTCCATTTTGCTTTGTTTCTTTGTATCCTAAAAATTCTACATCGGGGCCCCTGGGTGGCTCAGTCGGTTAAGTGGCTGCCTTCGGCCCAGGTCATGATTCCAGGGTCCTGAGATCGAGTCCCACATCGGGCTCCCTGCTGAGCGGGGAGCCTGCTTCTCCCTCTCCCTCTACCTGCCGCTCCCCCTGCTTGTACTCTCTCTCTCTAATAAAAAATAAAAAATCTTAAAAAAAAAGATTCTATAGCGGGCATTTCTATACATATCTCCTTGCGCACACAGAGCATGCTTCTCCAGGGTGAAGCTTTCCTACCAGCAGTGTCTCACAGTTGGGTAGAGGATGTGGAGCCTCTCAGCCCTCAGGGAAGGTAGATGGGAACTGGGGTGAATACTGGCCGAAGCCTCCTCGGGCTCTGCCAATGAGTTGTGTGAATTATTATCATTCTCTATGTGTGTCATGATGGGAAAGAGATTGGGAAACACTGCCCCAAGAAACGTACCTACCAGTGGATGCCCTGTGTTGTGAAATAGGTACACGTTTCACTCTACAATTATTGCTACATTATTCTCCAAAATAATTGTACCAATCTACGTGCCCACCTTGCCGGACTTAACATTTTCTGCCAGTCTGAGAGATGTGAAATGCTACTTCCTTTTCACTTGCATTTTCCTGATAAATCAGGGAGTCTTTTAATATATTTATTGGCATATGTTTATGGCTTGTGAATTGCCTGTTTCTATCCTTTGCTCGTTTTTCCATGGAGTTGTTTGTCTCTCCTTCTTACTGATTTGCAATGATTACTCCTGTTCTGGATATTAATATTTTGTTGGCTCTACGCATTTGCAAATGTTTTGCTCCAATCTATGGCTTACCTTTTATTTTTAGTATCATTTTTCATAAAAATGTTTGCTCCCACGCGGTGAATTATGTAAGACTGATGAATCACAGACCTGTACCCCTGAAACAAATAATACATTATATGTTAATAAAAAAAAGTTTGCTCCCTAATTTATTGTTTCAAATGAAGAAACTGGAGGTTCCTGGTTGCACACCGTGTCTGCCATTCAAGCAGTGCCGCGGGGTCGAAAAGAGCATGGGTCCAAAACCAAGTTTACAGAGGTCATCTGCTTCTACTAGTTACTGGCAAAACCAGTCTAAAAAAATAATCTTTTCATACTAAGTAAATGATTATCTGATTAAACTGAGACACACAGTGATGAAAAATGAGTCACCTAATCTCAAGGCATATACATGGTTAGTGCCAAAGCTGCCAAAATCTCACCATTTCCCAAAGTGTGCTATATGGAACTCTATTCCTTAAGAAGTATTCTGCGGTCAATTTTCTTTTTCTTTTTTTTTTTTTCCTGCTCCTAAAAATTTCTAAACTTATTAGTCTGTGCGATCCCCCTTTTCTGTGCAATGTCTAACAACATCTCAAGAAACTTATATCCTATGGAAGAGATGTTGAGACTCTCTTCACTTGAAAACCTTCGTCTTAGTTCTTGAAGACTGCCTTCCCCTGTGTTGGTAGTTTGTCTAAACAACCTAGCAAATGTATGAAACTATGTTATGAAACTATGTTAGTATGTAACCAACATCCATGTTATTGAACTTCAGGCACTGGTATGTTATAAAGAGAAATAATAAGGCTAATTTCGTTTCCCTAATGGAATCTTGTGTGTTACTCCATAAGGATGCATAATAAAACTACCCTCTCCCCTTCCTTTATGTGTGCATGCCTAATAATGTGGGAATTGTTATGGCATATGGGATTGTGATTGCTTGTTGAGTCCTATAGAATAAGGTATGGCTCTTTGGAAGAGTCTCTGACTTAGTTGAAGATCTAGAATTTTAGGGCAGAAGGCAGAAACTCAGAAGTTGGATGTTTGCTAGGAGAAAATTTTCTCTCTGGACTCTATTCTCTTGGGTCCAGAATTTTGGTAACTGGCTTATGCTTATCCAGGCATATGCTTCCAAGAAGAAGGGCAGTTGGGAGCTTGGGCCTTCAAACTCTGGACAGCAAGGTATCTTTATGAGTCAAGACTAAGAGTACTTACTTTGTGAGTGAGAGATTTTTACTTTGTATTTTTCTCTATATTTGAAATTTTGAACAAGTGTATATATTGTCTATTCAATCATTTAATCAATGAGATTAATAATGATTGACTATATTTCATCTTATGATTCAGCATGTTTATCAAGATCACCCTGGGTTTCTGGCCCCATGTTAGGGATGCAAATTTATATATACAGAAGATTACAAATATATGAATTATGCATGGAAAAAATAGCAAGAAGTATCAAAACTTTAACTGTGGTAGTCTTTGAATTGCTAGGAATCCTGGTGGGGGTTTCTCCTTCCTTCTAATTAAGAACTTTCTATATTGGCATATGCTACTTTTTCAATGGTTTCAAAAGTTGATTTTATTTTTTAGATGTACAAGAAAAAAATGTATATGAGTATACCAGATGCTGATATAATTTTAGTGTTAATATATGTTTTGCAAAGACCTCCCAGCCCACTTTGGTATAATAACTGTACCATGTACAATGACAGGCCACTAACTGTAAGCATAATTACTAGAGGAAGGCAGTTAGAAAAAACTAATGATATCCTCAAGCTTTGGAAATAGAGAGACTGAGGGCTTAGATCCCGAGTTTGCCACTTATTCCTGGCTGAGCTTGGGTAAGTTGCCTAAACCTCTCTGAACCCCGTTTCTTCATTTGCTGAGTGGGTAAAATAATGACACCTCCCCCATAAGTTTGCTATGAACGTTAGTCAGAGAATCCATCAAAGCCCTTAGCGCTTAGTGTAGTGAACACATAGTGTAAATCCTGAGGATTGTTAATTCCCACCGGGGGTTTGAGCCCAAGACTTTCAGCTAAATTGAAAACAATGTCTCGTTCGTGACAGACACATTCGCAGGTCTATGTGTTTACCGAAGCTGTTTACCTGGAAACTAGGGTGGAGAACTGGCTCCAGGCAGAGAAATACCATGAAACACTTCTCAAGAGAAGGGCTAATATATTTTTTTTCTACAGTAAGATGTAGGAAAAGGAGAAGGTGACACAGTGAAAAATCAACCAAACGATCTTGGACGCCAGGTATGGTGTTACCTGTGGGAAGGTGATAAAAGCAAGGACTGCAAAGCTGCCGATCAGAGAAGACCAAAAAAGGTGTTAGAGAGAGGGTCTGATACCAAGCCCTGAATAGAATTTCAGGAAAATGAATGATGGTCTGGGATTACCAAGTTATAAATCAATGAGGTGACTCAGATGATATCAGAGACCAGACGAACAAAATTCAAATAGATATTAATAACACCTGACCTTGGATATTAACCTTCAGCAGAGTCATTTATAATGTAAAATTCCTGGTTGGACCATCCAGCCTATAACCATATGGTTCTTTTTTTTTTTTTTTTTTTTTTGAGAGGAGGAGGTGGTAAGGATTGGCTTTGGAAAGAAAAAAAAAATTCAATTTAAAACAAGACATTTGGGCTTTGAAGGCAAGAGGGTTTGGAAAGGTTCGGAACTGCTGAGGCTGAGCTATCAAGTGTCATAGTGGTGTCAGGTTTGTTTTCTGCGAAATATTTGAACTAATTTTACCAGCGGCGTTTCTCTCGGGCTATTCACCACCTGAATATTTGTCGAGGCCTTTAGAGGAGGCAGCCAAACATGTACATCTGAAATTCTTTCTATTTGGAGCGCAACTTGGGTGGGGAAGGCTCTCTGGTGACAGGGGTGGGGAGCTGACAGGAGATGTTGCTGTGAGAAAGACGGGATTTCAAGAGCTGTCATCAAGATTGCGAGGTCTGGTTGCAGCCGATATTTTTCCAAATGCCAACCACACGAGGATTTAAAAGAATGTGCAAAGAAGCATGTGGTGTGCTCCTCATGAAGCAAAAGTGGGCTAAGTGGCTCGCTTAGCATCACGGCCCCCCCAGCCAATCACGAGCTCGGGCACCCCGGCCTCTTCCCTGCAAGGCCTTGGCCACATGCCCTCCTATACAATTGTGAGGAGATTGGATGAACCACAATGGTATTTAAAGCACTCTTCCATGGCGCTCTTGCAGTTGTAAGATTTCCCAAGAGGCAGTTGCCAAGATTATGTTCTTTCCCACTGGCTTTTAATTTGTAAATTTTAATGGGCTTTAGATATGGCATTATAGGTGGCACTCTGCAAGGTGGCCAGAGATGAGATGGCGTGGTGTAAATCTTCAGGGTACACCCTCTGCCATCATGGAAGGTGCTTAAAAAAAAAAAAAAACGGCAGAAAGATCAAATTCTCTTATTGTCAGCACGCTGCTTGCAGAAACTCTGGTTTTTAAAAAAATCTCTAATCAGCTATGTTCTTATAGTAACTTGAACATCGCACAGTTTTGTTTAAAAGTAAACCACCCTTAAAAATGAAAAGGAAACAGACCAACCACTGGATCATATTTCTCTTTATGTTTTCATCCACCCTTATCATGCAAACCATGCTGGCAGCCTTCCCAGATTCTTAACACTGCTTCTGACACTTTTCTCTCCTCTCCTGGTGTAACAGCCCTATTTGAATTATTAATTCTGGAACACCTCCTTCCTCTCAACCTAGAAGGCAAACAGATCCACCCTATCTGGGCACCGAAAGAATAATCAATGGTATATTAGGATCTGCTTGTATTTCAGTATTGAGCCCTTTGTGAAAGGAGCTTTATTTGAGATTAAGTCAATATCCACCTGATGAATAAACTTGTAAACAGTTTTCCTAAGCCGTTAAACTTCCCGTATGTGATCAATTACAGGTATTTCTCAATGAATTTGCTACCAAGCGCTCTTTGTTGAACTGGGAGTAAGTGTTCCAAGGTTGCAGTGAGCCTGTTACCTTTTGTTTTCCGGTTTTGTCATCTTCCTCTTGCCAAATAATCCCCTTCTTAAGAGCTCCACATTGTCTTATTGAGCCTCAGGCTAAGCTAGTATCTCCTAGTTACTTATTTCCAAGTTGGGGCTCACGCTGTCGGGAAGCTTCCATGTACCCAGCCTGAGAAAGGCGATATTCAAAACATGGTAGTGGGTCCCTGGTTGGCTCAGTCGGTCAAGCGTCTGCCTTCAGCTCAGGTCATGATCTCAGGGTCCTGGGATCGAGCCCCGCATCGGGCTCCCCGCTCTGCGGGAAGCCTGCTTCTCCCTCTCCCTCTGCCTGCAGCTCCCCCTGCTTGTTCTCCCTCTCCCTCTGCCTGCCGCTCCGCCTGCTTGTTCTCCCTCTGTGTCAAATAAATTAATAAAATCTTAAAAAAAAGAAAAGAAAGAAAAAGAAGAAAGAAAAAGACATGGCAGTATCTCCAGGGCTGAGCTGTCTGCCAAACCTTCTCTGATCTCTTAGTTTTCTTGCTCGCTTTTCTTTTTCTGGACTCTCATTCTCTTTTTGATGCTTTTCTGCAGTGTTGCAGCTGCCGTGCATTTATTGTGATCATTTTTGTTGCTGGGCAATATTCCACTGGATGAATATGTCACGATTTTCCATTATCCCATTGAGAGACACTCAGGTGAGTTCCATTTGGGGGCTCCAACCAGCAGCTCTGCTATGAACTTTCTTGCACACATAACCTGATACACTTCTGATGCAAGAGCATCTTGAAGATTTATACCTCCAAGTAGAATTACTGTGCCATGGGCCCTGCCTGTCTTTTGTTTTTGTTTTTGTTTTTTTTTAAGATTTTATTTATTTGACAGAGAGAGACACAGCGAGAGAGGGAACACAAGCAGGGGGAGTGGGAGAGGGAGAAGCAGGCTTCCCGCGGAGCAGGGAGCCCGATGCGGGGCTCGATCCCAGGACCCCGGGACCATGACCTGAGCCGAAGGCAGACGCTTAACGACCGAGCCACCCAGGCCCCCCTACATGTGGCTCTTTAAATTCAAATTCAAGTTCAACCAAATTTAAAATTCGGTTTCTCAGTCACATTAGCCACATTTCCAGTGGTGACTGCATGAGACAGTGCAGATCATGTCACGCCATCGTCGTGGAATGTTCTGGTGTACAGGGCTAGTTTCAGCAATCTCCATACCCCTGGCAGCACTGGAGTGACAACCACCTGCTCATAAGGGGATTTTAGTCATGAAGACAGGTTGGAATTGAGGGGTATGGGCTAATGCCTTTGGGTTAAAAAAAAAAAAAAAACAGGGAGGAGAAGCTGCAGGAAAGAATAAAATAGATGGGGAAGGGGGGAAAGAGCAAAGACATGGCCTTGAAAAAAGGAACAGAAACGGGGGCACCTGGGTGGCTCAGATGGTTAAGCGTCTGCCTTCGGCTCAGGTCATGATCCCAGGGTCCTGGGATCGAGTCCCACATCAGGCTCCCTGATCCTTGGGAGCCTGCTTCTCCCTCTGCCTCTCTGTCTCTCATGAATAAATAAATAAAATCTTTAAAAAAAAAAAAAAAGGAACAGAAACAAAGTTTGTGGGCTTGTTGGAAGTGGCCAGGAAGGCAGTAACACCCTTTCCGTTCGGGGGCGTTAAACCAGCCAAAGTTGTCGAGACCCAGAGCTTCATTTGGCAGGTACTTTGATAATCTGCAGCAAGAGAAATCAGATGTCACAGTGAAGAAGACTGGGGTTAGGGGAACAGGAACCCCAGTGTGGCAGAGACCTGGGTGATGTGGGATGAGACAAGGTGGGCCAGTGGAAGAGCCCTGCTTCCCCGACCTGGGTTCAATTCCCCGCTCCTCCGCCCCCGGGTGTGTGGCTTTGTGCAAATGACTCAGATTCCTCTTCTGGGAAGCAGGGATAGAAGGGCCTCCTCTGGGTATGATTGTGTGGATTAGAGGTACCAAATGGGGCATACAGCACCCGCCCCCTCCAGAGAGTGTACCACGACGTGTATTGTAATGACTCCGCGTTCTAGCGCAAGGTTCAAGGCACAAGTGGTCCGGCCGAGATGCCTTTCTCAGGAAGAACTCAGTCCCCCATTTCCCGCGTATGGCACAGTGGTCTTGACTCTAGCAGGATTACGCGGCTTTCTTGTTTACCCTGCAGCTAACTTCAGAATTGGCTCAAAGTGAATGATGACATTGCCGCTTGGTTCTGACCCGCCTTGACTCATTTTTCTATTTACATCACCAACTTACAGGGGCAAAATCCGGTGTATTGGGCAACAACTCGTCCCTGATTTGTTTTTTTTGTACCTTGCTTTAGTCCTCAAGCTCTCAATTCACCTTCTATAACCCCCTGTGCCATCCTAATAAGGATGATTAAACTAACTGTCCCTTGCTTCTTCTGGGCCTTCCCAAGGCTACAGACCCAGAAGCATTCTAGAGCTAGGTGAAAGGGAGCTTTCTAGGGTGCTGTGTGCCATTCAAAATTTTCCATTGGCCTATAGCTCAGAGGTAAGTCTAGTTATTGGACTGAGTCCATTATTTCCAATTTACTTAGAAAATTGTACATTATTTGGGTAAGAAGTAATGGCAGAAGCCAGAAGTATTCCGATGTTCCGTTCTCAAAAGGTCAAATGATGCTTTTAAAATTTTAACTACCTATGAAGAATAAGAAGGGAATTTTGTAAGGTGACAATAAATCAAGCTCTCAGGCAACCGTCTCGCCCAGAGTCAAAGTGATGATATACCACAGTGAGAGGCGGACTTTAGGATCCCTCGTTAAATGGGTCAGGTTATTTACAAACATTATTCTTATTATCATGAAAATAGCCAGTAAGTAGGGCATTTTCTCTTGCATTCAGAACTTAGAGCACACCACAAATGGCCTTTTATATCTCAGCTGGTGAAACCATAAAGAGGTTGTTATTCCACAAAACAGCTTTTCACAGAAACCTAATTCAATTTTAAGAAAATGAATATGAAGGGGAAATACCTGCTTTTGCTCTTTCAATCGCTCTTTCCCCCCCCTCCCCTCCTACCCCGAGGCCAGGTTCCTTTATCCTTCCCTAAAAGACCTCGGGAGTCCCCAGGTGTGAGAACAAACAGTTGTCTTTCATTGTTTGAGATGCGGCTTCTGCCAGAGGGAGATCCATTAAGGTGCACTCTTGGGGGAAATAATAAATGTATGGGAAGTTACACACGATGGTAAGATACACTGAGATGTGATTGGTTCTAAGTTTTCCTGAACTCTCTCTTTGAAGTAGTTCTATTACCAGTAGATTAGTAAGCTCTGCTTATGCAGTGAAAATGGTTACAAGAGTGTCTCTCCAGGGGGCGCCTGGCTGGCTCAGTCGGGTGAGCCTCAGACTCTTGATTTCCACTCAGGAAATCGGTGGTGAGATCAGTGGTGAGGTCAGGTTCCACACTGGTTGTGAAGCCTGCTCAAGATGCTCTCTCTCCCTCTCCCTCTGCCCCTCCCCCCACCCCCACCTCCCTTCTTCTCTAAAAAAAAAAAGAATGTCTCTCCAGCATATCAAATGTGTTTCACCTTTGCTAGACGAGACACACTTGCATTCTTCTCTAATGTTATTGAGATTTTTAAAATGTTAATATCCAAGCCAGAATTGAATCAAATCAGGAGTGCAAAGTGCTGCTGTATTTTCAAACTACACTCTGATCCTCTCTTCTGTAAGGGCTGAGGGTGGATCCCTCCAGTTGACAATCACTATCCTATACTCTCCTAATTTTTCTTCTTAAATGGCTATACCGTGATCCATTTTTAGAATATGATGACTGTTGACCTAAATGAATCTCAATCAGTGGAATTTTATGCAGTATAAGGATGAAGTTGTGGCGGGGGAGGGGGGAGCTGCATGGTGAAAATAATAGGTAATATAAATAACTATGCGCCTGGAGTCCTACAAATGAACCAGCCATGGTGATGAGCTTCTCACTTACATTACTTAATCAAATGTTTATAATACCACGTGGAGGCAGCTATTCTTCCCTTTAGACAGCTGACGAAACTGAGACAAATAGTAGCTAAATAATTTACCCAGATCATATGGTTCATAAGTAACTGAACCAGGGTCCCAACCAGACAAACCCTCACTGTCTAGGGGTTTAGACTGCCTTTTTCATCTTTGCAGCTGATCCTAACTTGTTAATTTGTCAATTAGTTGTTACTGAGGTGATTACATGATTTGTCATCCAAACTGGGACCATTTCAAGAATAAAAGAGGGAGCTCTTAAAAACTCTGCCAGGACAACAGGCATAAGTGGGGGGCCGTTCCTACAGAAATCTGGATGCGTAGTCAACTTAGTTGTTAGGGCCTTGGAACATTATCTTCTGTAGGTCATATGCAATATCATGCATGGTCATTATCTTCTGTAGGTCATATGCAATATCATGCATGGTCATTAGAGCCCTGGGTCAACCCTCCTCCCTTTTCTTAAGGTTTTCCTTCACAGACCCCAGGCCACTGTTGCCCTTACAAGAAAATATTGAAGCGAAATATCTCTACTGCAAAAAATATAGAATTCCCCTCCCCCACTAAAAGTCCTGTTTAACAAGGAATCTTACTTTTTCTAATGTACCAGGTGTATGTGCTTATTTTTAAAATTCTTCAATGATACTTTCACTTTTTTTTAAAGGCACCAAATAATGCAGACGATATATGACTATTTGCGTAAAACAAAATGATTTTTATACATTGACACTATGTGTATGTGTGTGTTAATACCTACATATATCTCTGGATAACACCCGCAAGAAATGTCTCCTCACTGTTGCATCAGGAAGGGAAAGGATCTTGAAATCGGGGGTGAGGGAGTGGGAGGAGTGGGGAATGGAGACTTATTTACACAGTACCTCTTTTTGCTCGCATTGAATTGTTTGCCATGAGTATGTTTATTTCTCAAATGAAGTGAGGAGAAAAACTAGATACATACCTACTGTTCAGTGCAATTGAATCATAGTCAGTAGGAAAGCAATCTGATTAAAGTTATTGCGCTGATTTCTGCTCAACTAATAACTTTATGTCTTAAAAAAAAATTGACCTTTTTAGAAGGGGATGCCTGAGAACAGAAGTGAATCTTTAATTGGTGGAATTTTAAGCAGCAGAAAAAAGGAAAGTGAAGAAATTCAAGTGAAGTCAAGGTGGTAACTCCGGCAGGAGGGAGGGTCCCCTAAGTTGGCGCAACTCTATGCACTCTACATACTTAATACTCTGTGTAAGTTTCTTTCTTTTCTCTAATTATGAACCCACAGGTTTTCTAAAATGTCCACATTTTTTTTTTTAAAAAAACGGAGGAAGTTTAAGCTCCAACCGCAATGTGGAAAAGAAAAAGATTGCAGAATATATAACCATTTATAAATATAACTTCTAGACAAGAAACGGCGCTTGCCTAATTTGGAGTCTCAAGAGTATGTGGAATTTTCTGCTCGTTAGTTATGAACACAAACACTTCCAAGATTAAACTATGCAAATAGTGGAGGAAAGGATCAATGATGTGCAAAAGTATTTATTTTGGACATATGCTTGGAGACAATGCAATGCAAAACTGTGTCCTTAAACTAGCGTCTTAAATACTGCATGATTCAAACAGAAGCAATCCATCAGGTTCGGATAATGTATTGGCATTACAGACGTTTTGTATGAGTATGACAGAGACTTCTAATTTCCCACTCAATCCTTGACCTTCCCTTATTACTACTAGTCTTAGAACCCCGATTTCATCTGGAGTGGTGATTTTTTTTCTCCTAAGAGACCACATCTTCCAGGCTCCCTTGCAGCTGGGTGTGGCCCTGTGACAAAGGTCAGGCTAATGAATTATAAGTGAAATTATTTTGAGGCATTTCAGGGGAAGCTCCTTCATGGGAGTTAACTACGCTAGGAGGGGCGTCCCTTTTGTCCTCCCCTTTCCTCTTGGGGAGAACATTTAATGACTAGAGGGACATCATGGCCTAAGGATGGGAAAACAGAGATCTAGAAAGAGCCTGGGTCCCTGATGACTTTGAGAAGTTACCATATGAGCCCCAGATAGCCAGAGGTAGGATTTCTTTTCTGTTAAAAATAACCCATTGAAGTTAAGTGTCTGTCATTGACAGCTAAATGCAATTCCTAACCGATCCAACCAATTACTTCTCTTCTTTGGGAGAAAGGCTATCGTGGGATGAAATGAATTTGACATTCATTCATCATCATTCCTAATCGTGGCACTTCACCGTGCCTGCTTTTTGTTTTGTTTTGTTTTTAATTAATTCAATTTATAAAAGACATTTTACCTTTTAGAACAACCCAGGGGCTCCGTCTTCAGTTCCTTGCACGCTAGCAAAATTCCTACCCTTTGTGAATAACCGTCTTTCGTCTTTCGACTCACAGAAACCTCAATTAAAAATCATTTTGCTCACAAGATGACTCCCGGGGACACTTACTCAGACACTGTGACTGTCACCATAGTTGTTGGAACTGAAGTTATATACACAGATGAACTTTTCTCACTTGTTTATTTTCCATGTGGGGTGTCTCATTTAAAACAAACCCATTGTAAGTCCCCAGGCCCTAGATATAGGCTGTGTTATGTATATCCTTTGAAACTTCTTTCTTCTTTCCTCCAGGAAGGAGGGGAGGTAAAAGCTTGAGTAAAAGAAAAAAAAATTTAAAGAAAGAAAGAAAAAAAGAAACAAAATAAAAACCATATTTTTAACAAAAGGATTTTTGAAAGCCTTGGAAAATGTTGTGTTCATTCACATAAGGCCCCACTGTTTTAAACATATTTTACTATAATTTTTCCTTCAAAATTCTGACATGCAAAGTTGAACAGGGCTCTTTCAGTGTACAACCTCAGGACATGGAGAAATAAAAAGAACAGTATTCCAACTAATGCATACTCAGTGGGAATCATAATATCGCATAATTGCTTGAAATTCACAGGCCGATCCGATGTCATCTTCAGAAATATGCAAGTTTCCCTTTGTTTTCTGACTTAGAGATATTTCCTTGCTTTAGGGCTTAACCCTTCAGTTGCTACCCCTAATTATTGAAACATGATTGGAAATGAATGTAGAGCCGCGCTTCCTAAACCCGCACCAAATGTTAGGTAAGATCCCCCAAATCTGCCAACTTTTGTTCTAACAGAAACACAAAATATGTGTTTAACTTTATCAGTGAACCTCAAGTGTTCCTTTTTACCCGTTTCCTTTTCTACCTGTTTCTAAACACACACACACACACACACACACACACACACACACGGCCCTTTAAATTCCCACAAAAATCTTTGCAGGAACAAAGAGTTGCTATTTCGGAGCATGTAATGGCATGTTTAAAAGTTCATCAACTTCCCCCTGTAAAAAAAACCTGGCAATGAGTCTACAATAATAATTCACAAAGATTTAGAGAAAAAAATATCCTTAAGACTTCTTCCTTTGTAACATTATGTAAATCATAAATATACCACTGGTCTGGAAGTGATTACAACAAGCTACAAGACAAAAGATATTCCTAAGCAGACACTGCTGACAATGGGCTCTCTTTTCCCATTAGCATAAGAGGATTTGGGAAGGTAAGTTCTCATAATAGTTAATAAGAGATTCACGCCATTATGAAGAATTCCCAAGCATATGTGTTCCAAGAATAAACTCTAAGTCCTGGGCCATAACTGATTGCATGAACTCATTACAGCAATGAATGTGGCCTCGTATTCAAGGTGAGTGAGTCTTTCGGTGTTCCAAGCATTCCTCCACTCTTCTCCAGTTTTCTCTTTGCTTCTCAATTGTCATTGTCCCTGACCTTCCAAACAGGACCCCTGGAGTGAAGAGGAGCCCATACTATATAAACAGCTCATTCTAGAAGTGTGAGTCATCCCGGAATCAGCTCCCCCGTCCCCTATATAGGTGACACCCAGGCATATCTAAGCTTCTCTGTTACTTGTAGGAAGCGTGTCTTTGTTTTGTCTTTCCCCACACGTTTCCAGAGGGCAAAGGTTTAACTTTTTCACTCTCCTCCAGGCCTTTCAACACTGGTGTTGGATATTCAGTTAACAGAACATGGAGAATTTAATTGTGCTTGATAGCATAGCATTGGATGCTAAGGGCAGCCGACCCAAAGGGACACTGCAATGCCATTTTATAATTAAGCAGAGCACCCGCTGGACTGCATGTTATAACAGATGTTTCCTGGCCCCAGGTACTAAGCCAGCACATAGTAAAACTGCCCAGAGCCTCTCCCTGAGCCAAGATGGGTCAGTGTCTGGAACAACTCCTGTCTAGTGTCTCTTACTGTAATTAGAGAATGAGGCTAGCTTTCGGTCATTAATTCCATTTGAAAAATAGCCATGGCTAAATTAAAAAAGGAAGAAAAAAAAAGAACATCAGAGTGCTTTTAAAATTGAAAAGCCCAGTAATAAGATGGAGATAATTTATTGGTGATTTATTATTTCTAACAGTGTTTTAGACCTTATATAAATTCTGTACAATGATTTGCAAAATTCTCCAAGATGATTTGCAAAATTTTCACTCCATTTATGAAATGGATAAAATTAGAGGCTCCTTATGCTTAGGCTGGAAAAGAGTTTATAGATTGGTTAGTACCAGGAAATCAAACTCAGATGCCATAGCTTCTAGTAAGTCAATGAACAAAGCAACCGAGGGCAGGAACAATCGTTCTGCCTTTTCGCTCTAGTTTTCTTTCATTTTCTTGTTTGCAGTAAGAGACATGGGGACAGGAAAAGATCTCTCTACTGTGAGAAAACTATAGTCCCAGCAGGGCTCACGTTTAGGTGGTGTGCATCTGAGGCTAGCACCGTCCTTACCAGTTGAGGTCTACAGGCTGCTCTCAGCCCAGGGTGATGCCCATCAGTGGGCATCTGTCCTTTCCCCGGGAACTCTCGGATCTCCCCATGATCCAACAGCTGGGGAGAGCAAGGCACCCCCAGGATGTTGTTCTAGCACAAAGGTGTCCATTCTGATAGGTCAGTCCCCAGGCCTTAGTAGTGAAATATTTTCAATATCATCCTTGAGTACAAGCACAATGACAAATAGCAACTGGTATTTTACCTCTGTGTAGGGCAGACGAAAGGGCAATGGAACCTGATAAGATCATTGGGACCCTGGAGAGCCCACGCTCTGTTAAAGGGGGCAGCTACTACAAATTGAGTAGAAATAGGGGACCCACGTAGTCAGATCTTCTGATTTCTTAAGAGAAAATAAAACCCTGTGTCCTTATATAAAATCTCCCAATTAAATTGCCACCTCATTCAAATACTGTAAGAGGTAAACAACGTGCTTTTGTGGTCCAGATCTGGCCTGGGTGCCCCAAATTTGCAATCTTTCCCATTCCTGACACAGAGAAGAGAGGACTAGTGTTGGAGTGACTTACCACAGGTCACACAAGCGATCCAGTGGCAGGGTCAGAACTAGAACCTAGAGCCCCTGACTCCCTTCAGTGAGAGTTGACTTTCTTTAAAACAGGTGCTATACACCATAGAACACCCTTCAAGAGAGATCTGTAAACTGCATAACCTATTAAGTAGGAGCTTAGATGAGTTTAGTATTACAGTCGTTTGGGTTAGTGTTTGCTCCGGCAACAGCAAAGTGAAAGCTCATCTCCAAAGCTGACACATAAAGATGGAAACAAGGGCAGAAGTTCCAGAGATAACAGATTTGCACAACTGCGAGAAAAGGTTGGTCCTTTGGCGGCTTGGAAATTGCTTTTTAAACAAAGACATTGACAGAACTCCAAGCAGGGTTTTAAAACGCCTCCGTGGTGAGGGTGACCCCTGGCAGGGTAAGAAAGCATCTAAGTCTGAAGAAATTCCACTGTTGGGGTCATCTAAGTTTAATGGATCTCTAGTTTCATATGATCCTGAGACCAATCTGTTCTTTCATAGCTATGCCTTACCTTTGTTATTAAACAAGGTTGTGCCCAGGGTGAAGTCAAGTATTTGTAAAATACAGTTGTTCATACACTTATCACAATGAGCACTGAGTGATGTATAGAAGTGTTGAGTCACTATCTTGTGCCCCTGAAACTAATATAACACTCCATGTTAAACGATACTGGAGTTAAAACTTAATAAAAAGAATAGAGAACCTGAAAAAAATAAATTTGTTCATAGATTAACTCACATTTATTCAGGACCTGCTACAGGCTAGACCCAAATTCCCAAACATCTGATATTGTTGCACTTTCTACATGATTTACCTCTCTTCTACCGCTTTATACTGTTATTCACTTATTTTTCAAAAAAGCCATGTGTTCTTTTTCCTTAAATAGAAGAAAACTGGGGGCACCTGGGTGGCTCAGTTGGCTAAGCATCGGACTCTTGGTTTCTGCTCAGGTTATGATCTCAACGGTGGTGAGATCGAGCCCCATGACGGGCTCCACACTGAGCAGGGAGTCTGCTTAAAGATTCTCTGCCTCTGCCCCTCACCCCACACACACGCGCACTCTCTTTCTCTCAAATAAATACATTTTTTAAAGATTTTATTTATTTATTAGAGAAAGCACGCATGCACAAGAGTGAGAGAGAAAGAGAGAAATAGCAGGAGCAGGGGCAGGAGGAGAGGGAGAAGCAGACTTCCTGCCGAGCAGAGAGCTTGAAGCGGGGCTCGATCCCAGGACCATGGGATCATGACCTGAGCCGAAAGCAGACGCTTAACTGACTGAGCCTCCCAGGTGTCCCCAAATAAATAAATCTTAAAAAAAAAAAATAAAGAAAGGAAAGAAAATACGGAATTATCTTTGTGTTGGGATTGCCGTTATATCAATGAATAAGTAGCCTTTGACCTTGAGACTCCATGGACCATTAATACTAAAGAACTAAATAAACTTTTAAAATAAAAGTGATGGGAGTGCTATGATGAAAGCAGAGGGGGAGTCATTAATTTTCCTTGAGTCACACGGAGCAGTGGAGAAGGCCTCACTGGGATGTGACGTTGGGTTGAGCCTTGTGGAATAAGCAGGAATTTCCAAGAGCAAAAAGGAGGAGAAGGTCATTACAGGCAGAAGAAGCAGCTGGAAAAGAGGCACAAAGTCCTGAAGTGTGTTGGGTGTTTGGGGAATAAGGAGTGGTGCAGTCCAGCTAAAGCCAAGGACACATGAGGAGAGTGGCGGGAAAATCTGACTGGGCTTGGTTTTAAATATAGGATTACATAGTAGGGAGCAGAGGCTCTGATACTGAAGGTGAAGGAGCACGGCCAAGGTTCTTAGAGCAGGAGAACGTCTGATCTGCTCTGTGTTATAGGAAGATAATTTTGCCTTCGAAACGCTGGTGAGGGAAGGGACTGAAGGTAAGAAGGTCAAAATAGGAAGCTCGCCAAACTCCTCAGGCCAACCATGGTGAAGTACTGATTGAGAGTAGCAGCTGAGAGAAAAAGGAAAAGCCAGATTTGAAAACATTTTTTATTTGAGGTAGAAACAATAAAGCTTGGTGACCAGTTCCATAAGGAAAATGGAAAGAGTTAAGACTGAATCCAACATCTTTAACGTGTCTGGGTGGATAAAAATGCCATCTATCAGGATCTAGGGGGAAACAGGGCTTTCAGAGGGTGAGGTGGGAGAAGGGAGAGGTGAGGGGCTGGTTGATGAGGTGGAGCTTGGAGATATTAATGCTAAAGTGCCTTCAGAAGACTCGGATCTCATATGAGATTTTCAACACTGAATAAAGTTTTATGTGTTTTTAAAAAAATGAAGACTCTGGTAGGTGAACCTCACCAAGAAAGCATTAAAAACTGGAACTGGGGCTCAAGAAGGAAGATGATTAGCCAAGAGCTTGACCCATATAGAAATACTTGGAAAATGACCTTTAAATGATATGGACAGAAACTACTTATACTGAGAACCCCAACTTATGATACTTAAATAATTTAATAGCTAGTAGTAAAAGAAAACACAAAACAGCACTTCAGCTGGCTTCCACATCATTTGCTTTTGGGGAAAAAAGAAAAAACAATCATTAAAGGTGCACTGGGCTTGGAATCATGCAGGCACAGATCTGAATCCTGATCATGTTCTTTACTAGATGTTCGACTTTGGACGAGTAATTGTTGAATCCCTCTTAGCAAGACACTTCATGTGCTTTGAGGCAGACCCTATTCTGGGGACTGGGAATATAATGATGAATAAACCCTGCCCTCAAAAAAAAAAAAAGAGCTTAAACGATCTTTTTTGTAAAACTTGAAGATTGCCACGAGACACTATCATCTAACCATTAGCCCAGTGCATGGCAGAGAACACTATGAACCTGGCACTTTCTAAGTGCCAAGCACTTTCTAGTCATTAGCTCATTTAATTCTTTTTTTTTTAAAGATTTTATTTATTTATTTGAGACAGAGAGAATGAGAGAGAGAGCACATGAGAGGGAGGAGGGTCAGAGGGAGAAGCAGACTCCGTGCCGAGCAGGGAGCCCGATGCGGGACTCGATCCAGGGACTCCAGGATCATGACCTGAGCCGAAGGCAGTCGCTCAACCAACTGAGCCACCCAGGCGCCCTAGCTCATTTAATTCTTACACCAAAACTCTGAGGTAGATATTGATGTTGTTCCCTTATGCAATTGGAGAAACTAAGCTTAGGCACCTTGCCCAAGTTCATGGGGAACAAACCAAGAGTTATCTGACTCCCCAAATGCTGCACTTCATTTTTCCTTTGTCAGATGAGTGATGTAGGCAAGAGCGTCTTCTCTCTTAATGCCCAAAAATATGAGTAAATGAACTAGAAGTTATCACCCAAGGAAGTGCTAGTTAAGATATATGGCGTATTAACATGAGGATAATCCAAACTGAAACTAGTCAAGATAGCACTGGTATAAATTTCTTTTTTTTTTTTTTTAAGATTTATTTATTTATTTGAGAGAGCGAGAAAGTACATGAGAGGGGGGAGGGTTAGAGGGAGAAGCAGGCTCCTCGCCGAGCAGGGAGCCCGATGTGGGACTCGATCCAGGGACTCCAGGATCATGACCTGAGCCGAAGGCAGTCGCTCAACCAACTGAGCCACCCAGGCGCCCGGTATAAACTTCTTTTAATGGTATTCAGAATGACTGAGCCAGCAATAATGTCCTAAAATGCTCTTCAGTAGCTCATCGATTGGCCAAAGGCCCCACAGTCATATAGGATGGACCTGGCTCTAGGTACAAAATTGGTTCCTACCTCAAGTCATTTCTGGAAATAGGTAGGAGAAAAAAGAATTAGTGAGTCAGTAACTTACAATTAAAAGCATTTTGGAGGTAATTTGCACTCTTAAATAATGGAATACAACCGCTTAGAAGTCATTCTGGAGTGAGAGTCTTTACCACTCTACTTCCTTTTCATGTCTTCTTTGCTCTCGCTCTGAATCGCCCTCTTCATTTCGACCACACTGGCCCAGTTTAGGTTGTCTTCATGCCTCCCCAGGATAGCTCTCGGCCACTTGTCCCCCACCTCCTTGCTCATGCTACCACAATCGCTCCAAGCCTTTAACCCATCCAGTAGCTCCCCATCACCAAAAAATATACCCACATTCATGTAAGAACACAGGTTGCTTACAATCTTTTGGCCTTCATTCAATGCATACAACTTCTTAGGCCCCAAATATGCCCTGCTATTCCACACCTCTGATTCTCTGTGCTTGCTGGTCCCTCTGCTCGGGCTGCCTTTCCCCAAGTTCATCTGATAACCTCCTACTCATCTTTAAACACAGAGTCCAAGAGTCATCCTCTCTGAGAAAACTTTCAGTCCCTTCCCATGTTCTAGTTGTTGTATCCCACAACGTTGTTTATTACGGAATCAGTCACACTCAGACTTTTACTCATTAACGTGTTGATTTCACCCTTGAAAGAAGGCACAACATCCTCTATATCTTTGCATCTTCATACCCAGGAAAGACCCTTGCTATGTAGTAGGAGCTCAATAAATACTATTGTAGTAAATAGAACTGAATCCAGTCATCTTCTTCATGGTCATCACCCCCTGGTTAGTGGGCTATCACAGGAATATAATTTGTTGGTAGGTGCTACATTTCATGCTTAGCATGGTGGCAGGAGAGACGACCAGACTCTGCTACTTCTGGCCTGAAGAAAAGAGGGCCTCTCGAAAATGGGAAGTAAACAAGAAAAGCTAGAGGAGCCTGAAATGTGCTCATTTTATCACTCTTGGAGGCCAGAAATTGGAATTTTAGTGCAGGCCAAGCCACTTATCTTACAGGGTTCTGACCAGTTTTCTGAGAAAAATAAAAGAAACAGAGTAAAATGAAAATCTGTGGTCAGAAGGTTACAGAAAGGAAAGGCACACATTTCTGCTAGGGAATAGGAAGTGGTCTTGTCTTCCGCAGCAGGGCTGTCTAATAAATCTGGAGAGTTTTATTGACTTCATAGGCGCAAGAATAACCACCCGGAGAAGACATCGGGTTTCACTTATTTTTTTGGAAAGTAATTTTTCACAGACGCGAGGTTAAAAGAAAGTGGTTGCACGGGCCTCGGCTGTGGTGGTGTGTCTTCTGGTATGCGTAATGCAACTGGATCTCAATTCTGGGACAATGCCCAGTCTCAGAGGTCTAAAGCCTCTGTTGAAAGCAATGAGGACAGAGTGTTGCCAAAATTTTATGTATGCAACTGTAGATCAATTGTCTTAGTGCAAGGATAGACTTTGATCAAGAGCGTCTGGAGGGAGGGGTTTCATTAAACGCTGTTTTCAACTCTTAATTCTACAGCTTTTCTGTCTACTTGTTGCTCAGTCTACCACAGACCCTGAATGGCCCTGACACAGAGAAGCCCCTCCCCAAGCCCACGTCTGGCTCTCAGACAGCAGCAGCGACTGGCATGGAAGCAGTTCTTGGGTAGAAAAGATGCACAGTGTAGAAGGTTTTGCTTCTCACTCCCTGATTTTTGGTGTCACGTTAGACATACTCAAAAAGGAAGATGCTTGAAGCTCTCCCCATCCTGCCTCACGTCTGTGATTCACTAGGAAAACTTGAAAACTTCCCCTACACGAAGACAAACTTTCCTAAGAAAAGGATTGATAAGGGTGTATGTTTGTTGGATGAGTTCTTCCTTTTACAAGTGTCTGGCCAAGAACAGAAAATTCAGCCAGTTTTAGAAGGCTTAAGGGTCCATTTCGGAACTCCTTTCAGTTGTCCTCATAATCATGGAAGAGATGGCAACTAGCTAAGGTTTCTAACAGTTCGCAACTTTCATGTTCGATTCTCGGGGTGAACCTGAGGGCAACTTCGGCCACAGTGCAAGGAAAACTTTTCTTCACAAGGTCATATTTCTTTCATAAATCAAGAGCAAGGCAGATACAGGAGCCATGATCTTGGCCAGCTGGGTGGAAAGGGCCACCACCTGGTGTGGGGGAGACCAGTTATCCTCCGAGCCCCCAGCATCTCCAGCAACATGTCCTGGGATCTGAGAGTAAGATCACTGGACTGGGTAGCAGGAAATCAAGCAAATCTAAAACTCCACCTAAAATAATCACCTTATTGTACAGATGCAGAAGTAAACGGGTGGTTTTGAGATGTAAGCAATAGAATGCCTTTTCAAAGGAAAATCTTAAATAATAGATTAGTAAACCTTTCCTGGGTCCTTGACATGTGTGGGGCCCTGGGCTAAGCGCTGTACGTGTATAGTATTACTTAATTTAATCTTCACTACTCCTAAATAGGCACTGTTATCGTGTCTGTTTTACAGAAGAGGAAAATAAGAGATCAACTTGCTCCAGATGACATAATATATAACCCACCATATGAAGGAGATCAAAGCAGGACTCTTGTGGTGCAATTAGGATTGGGATACCACGAACCTTTAACCGCCGCCTGCCTTCTCTGCCACCAACCTCTTCTGTCTCCCTGAAGCAACCCCAGGGCTTTGTGGAGCAGAGTTTTGAAATCTTTTGCCTGGATAACCCCTAAAGTTTTTTCCCGTCTAAAGCCCAGCGATCCTAATTCCGGGGATGTAAACCATGGTAATCCTCAAAACAATTCCTGAAACCTGGGTATTGGCAAACCTTGTTCTTCTTTAATAGGGCCGACTCAAAGCCACTTTTCACATATCTTTAAAGAATAGCTTTTTCAAATTGCTTTGCACCAATAAACGTAAAGATGAAATCAAGGAGTTTTGCAGATGTAAACATACTGATGCTCTAAGATTAAATATGTTGTTTACATTAAAACAGCAGTGCTGACGTCAGGACCGATTTCTATTTCTTGAACAATTAAGTTATTAAGTATTCTATAACTAACACATTTGCTTATACACTCAACAACAAATTATCTCTGAAAAAACCAGCTAGATACAAGCATTAGGTGTTAGCATTTTTACCTCTCACATTAGCTAGATGTCTGTCTGGGTATCGGCCCACTCAGAGCAGGGGGTTCATCAAGGAAAGGGGGAGACTTTTGATGTCTTTGTTAGCTTTTCACAAAGGCAAAAAACTCCACAGGCTGAACCTCTTAACTCCTAACTCACATCAGACATCCCTAAATTGCATGGTTTTAGTGTTGCTAAGGGGGGGGTGGTGGTGGGGAAACAGGCTCCTTCTTACAGTGTGGTTGAAGGTGTAAATCGGTATAAAATTATTGGAGGGCAATTTGGCAATAGCTATTAAAAATGAAATGTTCATACCCTTTGACCCAATAATAATTCACCTCCGGGGAATTCATCATAGAGAAATATTCCTACAACGGCTCAAAGATGTAAGCGTAAAATGATGTTTGCAAGAATATTTGGTACAGGGAAAACTGGAAAGAACCCAAATGTGCATTAACAGGCAATTGGTTAAAGATAGTATGGTTTGGTCCTACAGGACAATACCGTGAAGCCATTAAAAAGAAGATTAAAAAGAAGCTCACTTTTTTCAGACTGGCATAGAAAGATGTCTAAGACATATTACTAGGTGGAGAATAGCATGCTTCAAAGTTGAACTATAATCCCATTTTTTTGTAAAATAATAAATGAAATTTTAATAAGTGCCTTGAAAAAAATGTTACCTGGTTTTCTCAGCTGTGTGGGATTATGGAAGATTTTCACTTTCAATGCTACATATTACTATAGTGTTTCAAGTTATTTATATATGTGTATATATATATTTATATAGATATGCCATTACTTTTGTAATCAGAAAAAATAAATATTGCTGTAGGTTGGTCCCTTGAGAGCCCTGTTACAAAAGTGTAGAAGGCTAGTCCAAACCCATTAACTTTACTGGAAAACAAAACTTAGCTGAAATTGGAAGAGGGATGCAGCTTAACCAAAGGGAGGCCACTCGTGGAAATTCTTCTGGCCTTTAGAGTCTACAAGCCATTGTAATAATTAGCCCACAACGAAATGTTCTTTTAAAGAGGAGCTAAGGAGAATAAATTTAAAATGCAATCAGTTTTTGAACCACTGCTGTGGTTGAGAGGACTTCTGAGAACCAGAGACTCTAAGAGGTCTCTTCTTTAACTGTGACTTGCCAGAGGTGGGGTGTGGGGGGGTGTCATAAAAGATGAAGAAGAGTTTGTATTTAATTTTTACACTTTCCTACCAAACTAAGATGTGGTGCAATTTACCCAGCTCAGGGGCAGATTCTTACTGTGGCGGCGGGGGGTGGGGGTGGGGGACGCTATAGCTTATACAATTAAGGGGACTCTTCGTTACAGAAAATGCAAAATTACAAATACAAAATTAGGTACAGTATTCCGAAGAGGCCCCTGAAAAGGACAGGGCCTCAAGCTAAGCTTAATTAGCTTCCCAGAGATCTGCCCTGGTCTGACTCAGAGTTCTTGAACCAAGATAACAGGGGAGAGTAACGGACACACTTACTTTCCTTTAAGAGTTACCCTGCCAAAGAGGAGTTTCGGGGTCACACGTGAAAGCTAGAGGCAGCACCCCAGAGCCCCGGGAGACTGTGCGATCTCCGTTCTTTTGGGCGATACTTGAGTTTCTGTGGATGTTCGAGCTCCGAAGAAGCTGTACTTGTTGACCATGGCAGACGCCCAGTTCTTGATGCTCATAAAACCATGGCAGTCAGAGTTGGAAAAGATGTATTAGGTCATCAATCTAGGTTCAGGTCCAAGGCAGGATGGTTCACTATTGTAGTCATTCCAAGCCTTTGTCCAGGCAGCTTGGAAATGTCTTGAGGGCCTCACTCTTAGAAGGCTTAAGAATTTTCCTCTCTTCTGGTTACCGGGCAAATGTTGAGGTGTTTGATGGAAAAAAAAAAAAAAAAAGGGCAGTTTAAAGCTGGAGCCACACAAGTACTTAATTATATCCATTCACCTAGATTTCAATCAGTGTTTTCCACATGAAGAAAACGATTTAGTGTAAAGAAACTCTTGTGTCTCCGGCATAAAGTTACCATCAGGGAACAAATCACTGATTTTTTCCGGTTCCTTGTATTTCAACTTTGGTGGCGAGTTTCTTTTTAGCCTTAGGAAAAAAGCTAACTTGGTTGGGTTCTCCTTAGCCAGCATTACCAAGAAAGAGTAATGTGAAAAGCTGCTTTTGCTAATAGAAAATGACTTCCTAAACACTTATTTTGGGTCTGTTTACCTGTCTTTGGTGAACTTAATGTGTTCCCAATTTTTTTTTTTAAAGATTTTATTTATTTATTTGAGAGAGAGAAAATGAGAGACAGAGAGCATGAGAAGGGGGAGGGTCAGAGGGAGAAGCAGACTCCCCGCCGAGCAGGGAGCCCGATGCGGGACTCGATCCCGGGACTCCAGGATCATGACCTGAGCCGAAGGCAGTCGCTTAACCAACTGAGCCACCCAGGCGCCCCCCAATTTTTATTTTAGACTTTTATGGGGCTATAAAAATGGGTAATCTGAAAGCTCAGTTTTTATTTTTTTCATGTTTTCCTTGCAGTCCATGTTGGTGATGATGCTAATCTCCCAAAAGATTTTGACGGCTACTTTTTTGTAGCAACGAGAGGATTGTTCTAGACTCAAAGTTGAGAGTAGACTTGAATTGTTATCGATTGACTAATGTCTGCTGTATGTCCTGGTGAAATTTCTGATCCCTGTGCCTTACGTGTGTGTGGTTTGCCTGCTTGTTCTTTATGTGTTCGGTGACTTATGGGTTTGCTTCTTGTTGTTGTTGTTTGCCTTGCAAATACTCAGAACAATTCTTTCTCTGATAAGTAATGCCATTAGCAAATATAAAGTGTTAAACATAATATAATATTTGACATTTGCACTTGAAAGTTCATTTCTGTTTTAAGTCAAGACAGTCGACACTAGTTTATTGATGTTAGTGACATTATTATTAGTAATGGGCTCTTTCAGCAGCAAGCAATCCTCAGGAACCTTTTTTTTTTTTTTTTAATTCCCAAAGATGAGCTTTCAGTTTATCAACTATTAAGAAAATAACCGCAAGGCTCCATGCTGGGCTGGGCATGGAGCCTGCTTGAGATTCTCTCTCTCCCTCTGCCTCTGCCCCTCCCTCCCCCAAATAAATAAATAGATAATAAATAAATATAAAATAATTTTTTTAAAGAAAGAAACTAACCACAAATACTATCTAATACTAATTAAACTTAGGTGAGTTTAATTAGATTTAAAAAGCTGACTGAGAATTCATCCAAAATGAAAATGTGTTCATCAAAAACAAAAAACAAAAAACAACTACTTGAAAAGGTATAGGAAAGAAATAGAATTATGGGGCAATATTAATTTTAAATCTCCTGAACTGAAAAAATAAAGGTAGAAAGGATATATGTTAAAAGATAGTCCTTTTATTTTAAAAATATTCAATACAGTATATCTATCTCTGGGACTTCCTGTGACACCATCCTTTCAGAAATGTGCCTATCCGTGCTAACAAATTACTAAGATAATGGAAAATAAAAATTCCTGAGAAGTACAAAATTACCAAAGGCACAGTGTCACTGGAAATCACTAGAAGAGGGACACCTGGATGGTTCAGTGGTTAAGCATCTGCCTTCAACTCAGATAATGATCACAGGGTCCTGGATTGAGCCCCAAGTCAGGCTCCCTGCTCAGTGGGGAGTCTGCTTCTCCCTCTGCTTCTCTCCCTGGCTTGTGCTGTCTCTCTCTCTTTCTCTCTCTGTCAAGTAAATAAATAAAATCTTAAAAAAAAAAGAAAGAAAGAAAATCACTAGAATATTCTCCCAACCCAAAACCATTCGATTTGCCAAAAGCTTTTTTATAATTTGTGAATGTACTTAAATGTAATCTCATAAAGAAGTTAAAATATTTTAATTCTGCATTAGACGAATTCTCTTCAGGAAAAATAATGAAATTATATTAAGTTAGTACTGTCCAGAAAAATATGGGCTATGTAATGAAAAGTTAATGCTGCTGGTGACCTTAGTAATGTGAGCTATCCTAAACTCCTTACTGGCAAATAAGTTGTAAGCTCTAAAATGTATGGATCTCTGTAGAACGCTTTAAACGTGGTTGGGTACAGTAAGGATTTCTGGAACAAATGAACATGATTGAATTCAGGTAGATCTCAGATTGATCACTGTTTGATATATGTTTCCCTGATTGTCTTTGTTATTAGGCCTGATTTCAATAGTAACTGATCAAATTATTGTATGTATTTACAACCCTGTCTGTGCAAATGAACCCTTTCCAATGTTCTCTGAAAGTCCACATATTGGTTAGGAACTTGGTTTAAAAAGAAAATAAATTAATTTGTGTAATAGAGAATTCCAGTAGTAGACTAGATCCAGGTTCTCAAACAACATTGTCTGGAATGTCTCTCTCTTTCTCTCTTTAGATCCCAACTTGATGACTTTCTGTGCTGTGTTCATTCTTTTTAGACAAATATGATGGCAAAGAGCACCATTCGGCAACCCCTCAGTAGAAAGAGATTGTTTCTTTGACAATAGAAGCTGACCTCCCATTGTCCTAACTGGGGTGACATGCCCATCCCCGACCCGACAATAGTAGCCCGGTGGTGTGTGCGTATCTTAAAGTTTTCCGTGGCTGCCATCACAAGTTACCACAGGCGGGATGGCTTACCAACAGAAAAGTATTCTTTCGTATTTCTGGAAGCCAGCGATCCCAAGTCAAGGTGTCAGCAGGGCTGTGCTCCCTCTAGAGCCTCCAGGGGGAGATTCTGTTTCTTGCCTCTTCAGGCATTCCTTGGCTTCTGGCTGTATCACTTCAGTCCATCTCTGTGGCCTCACTGCCTTCTTGTCCTATCTGTGCATCTCCTCCCTGTGTCTGTGTCGAACTCCCTCTGCCTCATCTTATAAGGACACACGTGATTGTATTTAGGGCTCAACGGGATAACCCAGGATGATCTTATCTCAAGAGCCTTAATTTAAATGCAGCTGCAGGGCGCCTGGGTGACTCAGTTGGTTAAGCGACTGCCTTCGGCTCAGGTCATGATCCTGGAGTCCCGGGATCGAGTCCCGCATCGGGCTCCCTGCTCGGCGGGGAGTCTGCTTCTCCCTCTGACCCTCCTCCCTCTCATGCTCTCTGTCTCTCATTCTCTCTCTCTCAAATAAATAAATAAAATCTTTAAAAAATAAATAAATAAATAAATGCAGCTGCAAAGATCCTTTTCCCAAACAAAGTCATATCGACAAATACCAGAGATTTGGACACAAACTTTTTTTTGGGGGGGGGGCACCATTTAACCCACTTCAGCTGGTAAATGATTAACAGTCTCCTTGACAAAAAAGGAGAAGCCCTGATACACAGCATTTACATGGTTGTGTGGTATTAATACTGCTAATGATCAATTTCAAGCTGCCAACAGGAAGTCATTGAACCATGGAGCTGGGAAGAGATGCCCAGTTGTGCACTTAAATCATGCAGATCCCATAGATGTAAGTAACCTCAAGAGCATGGATAATCATAAAATGTATTCAAATAATTAGGAAGTGAGGAGTTTTGAGTGCCTAATAACTCTGTTTTAAATATAATTTATTTAATTATAAATGTACATACTTTAAATTTTAATGGTGATCATATTTAACAACTGGCTCACAAAATTCCTAAAAATTTTTCAGTTGGTTCAAAAACGCTGGCATGAGGCAGCTCCCACACGCCACTGGATAAAATGTGCTGATCGATCAGGACTGACTCACAGAGTCTGAGGCGTAGGGTCAGCAATATTCAAACCACATGAACTGAAAATAAGGTGGATGGTTCTTTAAGAGAAAGTTGGGGTGCTATTACGTAAAGAAGGGGAAAGGAATATTAGGAAGACAAAAACAACAAAGTCACTTCAGCACTGTTTAAATATATTTTATTTTGTTTTTGTTTTGTTTTGTTTTGTTTTGTTTTTTATTCTTATAAATATATTTTAATGATTTCAGGGCAAGGAAAAATTTTTCAGCAAAGTTCAAAGTAGTTACAGGTATAAGTATTGTGGCTCTATTTGGATCTGCAAGTCAGCTCTCTACCTAAGGGAAAATCACTATTTTTCACATTGTCATTTTACTTAGCTCATAAAATCTGGTGGGTTTTTTTTCTTTTTGTTTTAACCACAATACATGTGTCCCGAGGTGATCAGCTTCAGAAAGAGACATAAACGAATGGTCTTTTTAAAAGTTATCATTTCTTGGGGTGCCTGGGTGGTTGAGTCGGTTAAGTGTCCAACTCTTGGCTTCGGCTCAGGTCCTGATCTCGTGGGGTGATGGGATCAAGCCCCCTTGGGGGGCTCCCACTGAGCTTGGCGTCTGCTTCAGATTCTCTCTCCCTCTCCCCCCCATGCTCGTCCCCCGACGCACTCTCTGTCTTTGTCTCTCTCTCTCTCTCTCTCTAAAATAAATGAATAAAATCTTTTTAAAAAAGGATTTCTTTAAAATAATTTAACAGCTTTATTGAGATATAATTTGCACACCATGCAACTCACCATTTAAAGTGCAAAATTCAGTGTTTTTTGATACATCCTCAGAGTTGTTCATTCTCCACCACAATTAATTTTAGGAGATTTTTGTCACCTTAAAAAGAAACTCTGTACCATGGTGCTGTCATCTTCCAATGCCTGGACTCTGACCTCCAGCCCTCAGCAACCACTTGTCTATTTTCTCTCTGTAGGATTGTTTATTCTAGGAATTTCATACAAATGAAATCATATGATACATGTTCCATTGTGACTGGCATAATGTTTTAAGGTTCATCAATGTAGCATGTAGCCATATTTTATACCATATTTTTATTGCCAAATAGTATTCCATTGTGTGGTTATACCACATTTTTGTTTATCCATTCATTAGCTGATGGACATTTGGATTGTTTCCCCTTTTGGGCTATAATTGATAATGTTCCTGTGAACATTTGTGGACAAGTTTTTATGTGGACATAGATTTCATTTCTTTGAAACTAATGGTCTTTTAAGTTAAAATGTTTAGCAAGGTTTCTTATTTTCCACATGTTTAAAGGAGCTATCATTTATGAATTAGATCAGAAATGCCACATATAGAATTTCAATCCTCTTACATATTGGGTCAGTATCCCCAAACCCTTAAGAATCTGGGGACTGGCCCAGCCCAAAGGAGGAGTGTTGCTCATACACTTCAGGAAAGAGGAGGGCAGTGTTTGTCAGGAGGAGGAGCTAGCTCAGGTCACACTGTGCAGGTGTGGCTGAAATCCCCCTGCTGTACTAAGTCCTGGCCTGCCCACGATAGGCCACAATAATTAGTCCATCACAGTGCTCCTTGAGGGACTCTCAATATGCAAAGCATAAAGAATAATAAAAATACAACCTTACTCTTTGATCTGGAAATCAGACTCACGAGGTTGGGGAAACTTGCAGGAAAGTGGGGGAATTTTAATTTCCCTGACAGAGGCCAGGAGAGAGTTTCATTTTCTCTCTTGCACGATGGGAGAGTTCTTCGGCAGGTCCTGCAAACCTGTCATGGGGCGGGGAGAAAAAAAGCTCTATACTAATTTATATAGCAACTTTCTTCCAAGAAATTCAGTGTCTCAAACAGTCTTTCACTCATTTCCCTCAGGGAGTGTGCATGAATGTGCATTAGAAATTAGTTCCTTTAAAATGTATACTCCCCAGTCAGCCAATACTGGGCAGAAAGAGAACCAGAAAAGCAGAACTCTTGACCAAACATTCTACTATAATATTTTCAGTGAGCTTCTATAAATCAACACATCTCCTTAAAAACAGGACCTCCCTGTAATATCCCCGTGACTCTACTCCCTGTTGGCTACATTCCTTTCATCGGGGGCAAAACTTCCCCTTCCAAGTCAGAATCAACTGGAATGGCATGCCCCACGAAATGGAATAGTATTACTGACTTACAAGGAAGTGCTCAGGTCTGCCTTACAACAGGCAGGGTTCCCCTCAAGCAGCTCAATGCTCTAAAACCAGCTCAACTGAGAACCGCTCAAGAATCCTGGGACCGACTCGCTCCAAAGCAAGAGTCCCGCTCATGAACCACAGGCAGAAAACGGGGGTCTAGCCAGTCCTCTCTCACTGTGGTTATTAGGTGTCTCTCCATGTTGCCTTGACATGAGGCTGCACGGCGCCGCAGGGTCCTACTGCTCAGACTGGGGAACAAGCATCCTCCCTTCCAATGTCCAAAGCCCGACTCCAGTGCCTGGATGGGTGATGACTCTGGGGAAGCCTCCAGCATCAGCCACATGCAGGGCCCAGCCCAGCCCTCCACCCCGAACCAACCCCTTAGTCCCTCGTGTTGGGCCTTTCCTCCACATATTCTTATTGTGAAGTTCTCACTGCTCAGGCCTGAGGGGGGAAAAACAAAAGAATATTGGTCAGGGCCCCCTAGCTCATGCAGAATCTCAGGGAATCACACCCGCAGAATATCTGTGCCTCTTTCCTCCCACCCCCAGAAAATCTCGGGGCGCCATCATTTCATTCTCGGGGATTCTCAGAGAATGGTAGGTCCTAATCCAGTTGGTGACAAAAAGTCCATGCTAGCGCCCCACGCGACATCCAGCCTCAAACATATTTTGTTTCGGCCCCCATACTCGGAAGCAGCACCTTATTTTAAATTTGTGTTAGTCGTCAATAAGGACTGACTACATAGTTTGTAGGGCCCAGTGCGACATGAAAACGCCGGCCCCTCGTTCACAATTTAAGAATTTCCAGATGGCCACAGCAGAACATTAAGTATGGAGGCCCTTCTTGGGCCAAGGATGGGGTGCTGTGTGCATGTCCATGAAGCTAGCCCTGCTCCCAACATTTAAAAAGCGAAAGATTCTGAACCTCTCTTAAAAACTAAAAAAATTGGTGGGCGCCTGGGTGGCTCAGTCGGTTAAGCGACTGCCTTCGGCTCAGGTCATGATCCTGGAGTCCCGGGATCGAGTCCCGCATCGGGCTCCCTGCTCGGCGGGGAGTCTGCTTCTCCCTCTAACCCTTCCCCCTCTTGCGCTCTCTCTCTCACTCTCTCTCTCTCTCTCTCTAATAAATAAATTAAAAAAAAAAAAACCTAAAAAAATTGGTGACTCTAGGTCCACATCCCTCAACGGGATCCCCAAAATTGGCTGGCGCCAGGTTGCGACCCTTTGCCAGGGTCACCATAACAAAGTGCCATAGATCGAGTGGCAGAAATTTATTTTCTCACAATAGCGGAGGCTAGAAGTCTGAGAACAAGGTGTCAGCAGGAGTGCTTTTCCCTAAGGCTTCGCTCCTCTGCCCGCCTGCTCACTGATGGCCGCCTTCTTGGTGTGTGGTCTTCCTGCTGTACCCGTCTGTGTCCTCACCTCCTCTTCTACAAGGACTTCTCCAGTCACACTCGAATAGCGCTACCCTAAAGACCTCCTTTTAACTTAGTAACACCTTTAAAGGCCCATCTCTAAATAGAGCCACATTCTGAAGTACTGGGGGTTAGGCCTCCACCATATGAGTTTTGGAGGTCAATTCAGCCCACGACACAGCTGTTCACTTCAGAGGGGCACAGAGCTCCAACTCTCTGCACTGGCCTGGGCCCCAACGGTTGCCATGGGTGCTCTGGTGGGTGCTGCTCTCCTTCCCCCGGTTCACCTCTCCCCTACCTGCCCCCCTCCTGCCGCATCTGGAAGAGTGACACCGTCTATTACATGACCACGCCTGCGCCCACCCTCCACGTCTGCAAGACGACTCAAGGGAGCCTTGGCAGGGCTCTAACCAGTTTCTTACCAACAAAACCCAAAATGTAGCCATTACGCAGAGATCGGAGTTCAAGTGCAGCGTTGAAAGAAGAAATCGCCGTGAGGTACGGCTGACTACTCATCCCAGTGATTAGACTGCAGGTCTTAGGAGAGGGATCGCTCAGCCACTACTGGGGCCAAGCCGACTAAAATCATGTGACCGGATAAGGGCTGGCCCTAAATTTCAGCGGAATCCCAACCATACAGCCCCGGAGAGAGAGCATACTCTCAAATTGGTCTTTGTACCCTATTTGTAGAAATGTTAGCCAGATTATAACTGAAAACTCTGCTAATTCTGGGGACGTTTTTTGGTCTTGTGCCTGGAACTGTTGAAGCATAGATTCACACCTACCGCATGTAACACTCAGTAGCATAATTTCCAGCACGACACTTTCCTACTTTATTTTTAAAAGAAACAGAGCAGAGACTGAAGACCTGCTCATTCTGTTGCTTTTTGCGGGAGGCTCCATAAAAGGTGGAAGGGACGGCTTCTGTGCTGAAAAGAGGCATATTTTGCCTTTTTATAAGGAAAGGGGACGCAAAAACCTTTGCTCAGCATCACGGAGCTCAGGCTGAAACATAGGACATGTGTACCTGCCTGCTAATAAAAATAAAAATAATGTCCAATTTGCAAGGCTCTTGGAGAATAGTGTAGTAATTCATAAATCCCAATATTGGAGCTGGGGAAAGCGGCTAAAAGCATGGTACTCTACCCCCTTTGATTCTAAGACAAGGAAAGGGAGGTTCTAAAATGTTGAATGGTTCGCCCCAGACCGACACTCCACCTCAAATGCAGGTTTTTTCTCTCAGGTACGTGGACTTCCCACCCCTCCAGGCTACTTCTAATCAGGCGTTGGCCTCTTGGCGTAAATTGCACGTAAAACAGCAACAAACTCCCCCTCTCTCTCCAGCAGAGTGTCTATTTAGACTCCAGAGTCGAGAAAGCAAAGGCTATTTCAACTTCAACTCCCTTAGCAAACAGAAGAAAAGGCAGCCGCCTGACCCGCGGACTTTTCCAGCTGGACCCCGGGGCTCGCTGTAGTCAGCGAGCGGGGCTGACTGCTAGGATGCTGACACCAGGGGGCGCAGCATCCTTTGTCCTGACACACGCATTGAAGGCAGGCTCTGAAGTCTGGCTGGGCCTCAAAAAAAATCTGACTTTCCCTCCTTCCACGGTTCTCTCTGGAACCGGCCCACTCCTCAACCCCCCTCATTCATCTTAAAACTGTTTTTGTTTTTTTGTTTTTTTTCCCCTTCCTCCTGGACGCTCAGACTCTCCCTCTGTACTAACTCAGATTTGTGCATGTTTCTAGAAGGGCTTTTCAGAGACACCAGCCCCTCCCCAGCGGCTCCTCTTCTGCAAAGCCTTGGAGCCCATAGCCACTGCCCCATCATTTGCTCTCACCTGGAGGCCCCCCTCCCCACCAATTCAGGATTTGCTAACAATTCTTCCAGAATGAAGAACTCTCAAGGACGGGACTAGCTTCTCCGGAAAGAATGATTGCATGCATCCTCCAAAACCCTTCTCCTTTCCACTCACAGAAATAGTAACAAACAAATGAAATTATTGGTTCTGGGCTCCTGCGGCCCAGCATTCACCCTCACTGCCCTCTGTCTGCTTCTGAACGTCTAACATCAGCCTTTCAGCCACACTTCTTACCGACCCACTGTGCACCCCGAGCAGGACCAGTGCCTCCTTCTGCCCTCACCAGCTTAGCTCTAAGTGTTCTCCAGCAGAAAGAAATCCACTTCCCATTCACCGCCGTCTCTGGTTCCAAAGGCTCAGTGTTCCCCTCTCTCACGGATAAATGTACATCCCTTACCACTTTAAGACACACTTCTATACCTGCTTCTATAGACACAGCACAGCCAAAATGCGAACCCCCATATCCGACAGACAAACACACCCTTTTGCAAAGAACCCTAAATATTCACTATTTTGAACTGAAGGGCCACAGGGGCCTAAAGCAGGCCTTTGAAAGAGCTGCTCTAGTTACATAATGAAATTTCAAGTTTATAGTCCTCTCCCTGGCTCTCATTTGAGCCTCCCAACAACCCAGGGGGACAGGCAGGGAAATCAGAAGCCTAAGGAGCTTGCCCCAGTCCCAGCGCAGGCTGGGGGGCAGGCTGGAGGCAGCACTGGGGTGACTGCAGGTAGGTGACAGGGGCCCAAGGAAAGCTGTCTGTCCAGTTGCACCGAGGCCTGGAAGGAACGCAGCCCTCACAAATGATCATCAGGTTACCTGCACCAAGCGAGTTTATGGTCTCAGCTCCTGAAAAACTGTAGCATTAGCGGGTGCGGGTAGAGAGGAAAGGAAGGGGTGATGCGCACTCTGACCTGATCCTTCTTTTAAATGTGGCCTCACTACTCACTTCTTGTTTCTCCCACTCGCCTTTGCTACCGTAGCGAGTGATGGCAGTGCTGGGTCGGAGACAGGTAGCCATGGCTGGTGATCTTGATTGGAAGCCTCCCTCTCCCCATTCAGAAAGTAATGGTAACATCTATTAGATATGGACAGAGCCACTAAAGGGATGAAAAATACCAACATCATTCTGGAAAAGGGGGCAGAGTAAGACACTTACTTTCAGTTTAGGCCCTTTCGCGTTATTTGAAGTATTTTGATTTATGTATTTATTACTCTTATAATTAAAAAAAAATTATTGGGGCTAATAATGCTCTTTAGAGTTACCGTAATGATAACCTATGTAAAGTGTCTGGCACGGCAAATGGCCTGGCACACAAGGGATGCTTCCTGAAAAGTAGTGTATTGTCAGCTACACCAGCCTCAAAACTGAGCAAACGGACTTCGAACCAAGAATCCTGGGGTCCGGTGCAGACTCTGCTCTCGGCTCACTGAATGCCCTTGGGTAAGTCAAGTCCATTCTTTGTGCCTCAGTTCCCTCCTCTATAAAATTACAAGACATGGTCCAACTGAATTGGAAAATAATGGGAAGGCCAGAGCCAAGCTCACCACCAGAAGTGCCTGAGGCACCCTCTAAAATGCAGCCCGTCTCTGCAGAGGAGGCCTCGCAAGCTGGAGCTCATCAGGCACAAATCCTTCCCTTCCTAGGAGAAGCTGGCCTCTAGGGTGGGCAGAGAGGGCTGGAGACAGCTGAGCAAGTTCTGGAGATAATACAGAAATTAAGTGAGAAAACAAAAATGGGTGAACACCATGCAAAGCCATCAACTTAGGTAGGAGCTGGGGAGGGAAGGTTTAGAAGGTTTAGGCTATTCCCTGGGAGCAGTGGGCACCATGATCATTTCCAGAGAGATGCCCTTTGTTGTCAGAGGCGGTGTAATTCAGGAGCGGGTCCCCTGGCCCAGCCAGAGCCAGCCCCAGGCGGTGGGTCGGATGAGAGTTCTGTGTGGGGCACAGGGGCTAGTTTTGGTGAGACCAGACCCTCCCTTTAGCACCACCAGAAGCAGAGCCGGCTGTTTGGATAAAGTCAAAAGGAGCATGCTGCCCAGGAGAACTGGACTAAAGCACCTCTGAAGTTTTATCCAGCGTTACCTTTATCTGCACAGCAACAATGGAAAAGTGGAGGGACAGGGCCATAGGAAGTGCACATGCTAAGGCACTAAAACAGGGGAGACCTGTTCTGGGACACCCCAGCCCCTGAGAATCAAATAGAGATTTGTTCCTGGAACACACAGCTGATTCATTTCCCATCCTGCTTCCAGATCGGAGGTTTTCCTTATAAGTCTCCTTTGCCAGCGCTTGGCCTTTGGGGACCGGAGGCAGGTAGTCTGGTGGGTAGGAAGGTTGTGACTTTCTTTTCGCCCCGCGGTCTCCTTCCTATTTAAAGCAGCACCGCCTGCCGTAGCAGCCTCCTGCCAATATTTGCAGGCAGGAAGATTTTCTGACATGGGGTGGGGGGGGGGGGTGGCGATCAGAGCAGATGGGAGGCCCTTTCCCAAGGCCATCAGGCAGGGCAGAAATCGGTTTCACCCGCACCTCAGGAGGAATCACCAGCCCCCACTCTCACTGTCAACTTCTGCGTTTATATTTAAAAAAAGAAGAAGAAGAAGAAAGGAAGAATTTTTTTTCCGTATCTCTGAATTATTTGACCACGCCCGTTACAATGACATCTCCCGCGCCCCCCCCCCCCAAGCCCGCGTTGTCACTGCCTAAAGGGGAGGTAGTGTTTTCAACTCTTGAGGGATCTGGAATAACGGTAGCAAAGTATGCAGACACCTGGAAGACCCCTCCCTTTTTGTGTGTGAGGCCTAGCGATCTAAGAGGGGGGTAAGGGAGGAGGAGGCGGCTTGTAGAAAGGCTTGGGCAGGTAGCAACAACTCCGCCTGCTCTCCAGAGGCAAGACCAAATAAATAAAAATAGTTCCAACCGTCGTACTTTGAGAAACCTATATTTCGCGGATTTCTGTAATTTTTAGGAGCTACCTTCCACTGTACATTACGAGTCACTTTCAAAGACAGCTCTGAATGTCTGGCCACTTGCTCAACTGTCTCTGGGCTTGCTTTTCCGCGTGGTTCTTTTCTGCGCCCGTTTGTATTCTAATAAGCAGCATTGTTTATTATCCTTGGGTCCGTGCCCCTGGGACGGAACTGAAATAAAACAGGAGCGCCGAGGCTGAGCGCTGGAAAATACGCCGGGTCTGCGCGGCCCGGGAGGGTCCCGGGGCAGCGGCGCGGCTGCGCGGGGAGAGCCCACCCGCGCGTACGCGCTGGGTGAAGGGCAAGTCTGCAAGAGTTTCTCCGGACGCCGAAAGGTCCTGGGCAGCGCGAAGCCCGGGTGAGTGGGCACAGGAAAGAGGCACACTGGGAAGGGAAAAGCCACTTAAGACTGGGAATAGGGGTGTGACTTCGGGGCCCGAACAGGCGAATACTGCCAGGACCATAAAAGACTGCGGCGCGGGAGGCGTCCTGCGCGGTCCTTTAGCTCGAAGTCTCAACTCTCGTCCCTGGGCAATAAATTCTCACTAGTAAATTCTCGTTCTTCCGCGTAGCCCGGCAGTCTTCGCTGTCAAAGCGAGTATCCTAAACAAGATGAGGCTCACCCCCCTCCTTCCCTGCAGTGGCCTAATATTTGTCCCCATTTCGTTTAAAGCCGAGTGCTTTGTGACCGTGGAGAATGTGAGCGCGCGCCCTGAGAAAGAAAGCCCCGCTGTGACCCCCGATCACAGAGAAAGGCTTCCTCGTACCCTCGGACCCCAAACGGGCCCGTTGGTAGGGCCTCTCCCAAGTTCCACCGCTCCCAAAACTGAGCGGGGTTCGCTATCAGTAAGCAGAAACCCGCATCGGAGACACAACGCGGAATGCGTTCCGCGTCTAGCGGGAAATTTCCCGGCTTAGCCCCGCCTGTGCCTCCACATCCCCCCGATGTCCTGTCGGCGCCGGCTCCGCTGGAGAGTTTGGCGGAAAGAATGTAATTAAACGCGCGCGCCAGAGCCGGGCTGCGCGCTTCCCAAATGAGACTTCCAGCCCCAGGGCCCGGCCCGAACTGTCCTTCCCACAGGTTCCAGTGAGAGAGCAGCCCCCTGTCCCCCAGCCTCCAAAAATTCCCCAACGGGCTACCCAGACCGCTCAAATTGTTACTGCTAGCTCTGCTTCCTCGTCCAGTGAGGAGATGCAGAGATTCTGTCTGCTCGCAAGAGCAGAGTGATTTCCCTCAAGCAACTCGTGCAGGAGCTTCAAGCTGCTTCGGGGTTGCCGCGCGTCCAAGCGGCGGCGGACTTTTCCGAATTTTAAGAAGTAGTAAAGTGATTTTCTGTGCAGGGGAAAGTGCTGGGGGTTGGAGTGCGGGGTGGGGGTGGGCGTCGAAAAAGCTGCCAGGAGGCTTCTTGGTTTTTGTTTTGTTTGCTTTTTTTTTTTTTTAAGTTACACTTGCACCAAGCCGCAAACACTAACGGCACCGCTTCGTGGTTTCCGAATTTCGAGAATCGTGCAGCGTTTGGGCGCATCCCTGCGGCCAGGGGCCCCGTACAGCGTACCGGGGTCGGCTTCCAGTTCCCAAAGAGCCACAGCCGTTCTCTGGGTAGTACCAGGCGCTGTTGACTTTGTCCGCCGCTCCCGGCTCCTCTGTCCTCTCCCCTTTCGTGCCAAACCCAGAACCATCCCGTCGCTGCCGGGATTGCGCGGGAGAAAAAAGGGCCGAAGGTCTAGACTGCGCATTCTCCCAACAGGTAGTTTCCCCCCGGGAGCTAGCCGGGTTTCAATATTCAAGGCTGGGTCGCCCGGGCCCGCGCTAAGCTGGAACCCAGACGCAGACACCTAGGGAGTGTTGGAAGGAAAAGTCGCGTTCTGGGAGTCACTTTAAATAACCTAGTATTCTCTCCATTCTCCAACTTCTCCCGAAATAGCGTGAGCTGCGCGGTTTGGAATGGAGCTCAGGGAGCCCAAAAATACGCCGCTTCAGACTGTAAACTCACATCTGATTTGGGTTTTTCTTTTTTCTTTCTTTCTTTCTTTTTTTGTCTTATTTCGCCCCAATGATTACTACAGAACCCAGCTGGGCTTTAGAGAGAGAGAGAGAGATTTATTTGAGAATTGGGAGATTCCCCTTCGAAATGCACTAGGCTGCAGAGCAAAAGAGGAAAAAGCTGCGTGGCACTTGAATGATATAATTGAATTATGCCTTTCCCTGGTGCGCAGTGAGGAAAAGCAGAATGCCAGGCCGGGTGTGGAACGGGCGGCGGCGGCCTCGCGCTCCAGCGGGCGCACCACGCTGCCTTCCCAGGGCGCAGGGAGAAGTTGGGTTGGGCCATTTTGTCCTGCCCACGCCCCCCCCCCCCCCCCCCAGCAAGGGTGCGCGGGCTGGGACGTCGCCGAAGCCTGGTCCCGGCCGCGTGGCCCCCTCCCCTGCGGGGCACTCGCCCAAACGTCCCCGCCTGAGGCCGTGGGCGCACGTGGTGCGCAGAGACCCGAAGCGCGACTCGAAACCGCGCGCGTCGCCCCAAAGATCCCTGGCGCGCGCGGCCCTCGCTGGGCGGGGGAGGATGGGGGCCCGGGCCCCCGGGCGGGCGGATCTACTCCCGCCTTGGCAGACGAGCCTTTGCCGCTGCTGCTCCGAGCCGTCTCCGGGTAGTGCTTTCGGGCACTGGCACAAACCGCCGAACTACCGGCTCTGTCTTGTCTGTCTCTTCAAGAAACGTCCCGCAGGCAGCCCCTCGAAGCCTCTGGGGCCGTGGGCGGACCTGACCCAGGATCCTCGGATCTTTAACCACCTCGGGACCTGGCTTCCTGATGGCATCCAGCCCGCGCCCCCACACCCACCCCAGCGCTCTGGTTTGCCCTGCGCCTCCACCACTAACCGCGCTACCTAAACTTTCCAAAGTTTTCTCGAGCTCTGCCACCGCAGTCAAGCTCGCCTCGGCTGACGCTGGCAGGAGGAGAGAGAGAACCACGACTTCCTCCACCACCACCCCCCTTCCCTCCACCTAGCCGCCTCTCCTCTCCTCTCCCTCCCGCCCTCCCCCTCCCCCGCGAGTCCAAACCTTGCGGGTGGGAGCGCGCGGCGGTGGAGTCCCCAAAGGCACCGACTCTGCAGGGGATGGAGTTCGTTTCGCATCCCCCACTCTCCGCGCCTCGGCCGTTCCCGCCCCCTCCTCCCCCACCTCGCTTGCGGCGGAGACCTTCGGGCTTGTAGTTTAGTTTTGTTCAAATTTATTTTTTTTCCTCTTCTCAGATTTTTCTCTTTACGGTTCCACCCTGCTGGAGCCTCGAGCGTCCCCCTGCCTTCCAGTTCCCCGGCGTGGGGATCGGGAGACGCACTCTTCGTGCTGGGCGGGTTGGCTCCCGAGTGGGGGCCAGGGGCTCCCAGGCCGCGATTTCTCCGCCTCGGTTTCGTCTCCCTGGGAGACCCTACGTCTTGGTGTGAGGCAAATTCGTGCCAAAGCTCGGGCTCTAGGCAAGCTTCCTGTGCCCCTTGCCCCCCATCTCCCCGGAGCTGTGGATGCGGGCCGGTTTGGGGTGTTGTTTTTATACTTCTTTAGAAGACACGAGTAAGCAATGGAGAGGAGACCCGGCTCTAACACCATCCTGAGGTCTTCCCACACACTGGGAATTAGAGATGGAAAGGTTCACTCCCTCCAGGTCCCGCAGCTCCATGTGCCCAGCCAGGGGACCACCACAGAATTTGTCCCAAGTTGGTTGGTTTGTGGCCTATTTTGTTTTTATTTTGTCTAGGATTAGCGGGGTTTGAAATTTTTGTGGCCAGCCTTACTACCCCGGGGCTTCGACTTTCAAACCAACCAGTCAACGGGAACGTTCCGGCGAAACTGGATCCCCGGGTGCGCTGCTGGGACGCGTGCGGGGACTAGAAACGAAATCCTCCTCGGATGGCGCCGGGCGGGCTCCTGGGCCTGGGGTTGCAGGGCGGTTTCTGAACCCCGCTGGACTGGGCTTGGAATCGGACTTGACCTCGCCAGGGTCAAGGCCAGCACTTTGCTTTGATCTTTCCACGTGCCGGTGGTGATCCTCTGATCATTGGCCACAGACGATGCCTGCCCCTAAGCGGTGTCCGCAGAAGCTAACGGGTTCAGCGGGGCTGCGCCTACGTGCCCAAATCAGAATCAAGTTTACGCTCAAGGTTAGGAGGACGTCGGTTACCTCGTGTGACCCGGGACGTGAGACGTCTGCCCAAATCAAAGCTGGCCACAAATGCCCCCTCCCCCAAGAGTCTCGGGAGACCCGCGCCCCACAACAGTCTCTCTTTCCAAACTCTGGGCAAACACGTGTCCCACGTGCTGCCTGGGTCCTTTGGGCCGCCCCTCCCAGAGGCCTCACTCGGACAGGGCCCACCAGGAACCAAGGTCGCATCGCCTTGCCCCCCAGAACCCCTCACTACGGGCTGGTCCCTGCAAGCCTTGGCCCACGTTGTCACCGAGATTGTTTCGGAGAGGGGGCCAGCCTGGAAAGGCGGGGGTTCCCTGGATCCTTCTATTGACACTTTCTGCTTCTAGCAGAAGCAAAACTTCGTGGGGATGATGGCAGGACACCTATGGCAGCTTTGAAGTGGGGAGGGGGGCGCGGAAGCCAAAAGGAGAAAAATACGGTAGGGGTAGATAAGTTGTGTGTGTAAGCAGCTTGCTTCTTAACTCGTCACCCCACCACCCCCAAACGCGAGCGCTGAGGGAATTGTCTATCTTTAATTAAGTATCAAACTCCCAGAGGCTGGGGCGGAGCTGAGGGTATGCTGTGCCCCCAGAGCCAGCCTCTATCCTACAACTGTGACAGCCGCACTTCTGAGGGCAGAGGCGTCCGTTTTGTGTTTGCTTGGAATATAAAGGATCCTGTACACAAAGGGGCCCCCACTTCCCTCTCCCACCTCCACCCCCCCAACCCTTCCTAGAACCCAAAGCGCTTGGATTGTATGCATTGATTTTTAATCTGCCCTCACCCTAGATTTCACTGAGAGATTTTAAGATGGGGAGGAGAGGATAAAGTTAGGGTTAAGAAAAAGGACTGGGCATTCTTTTTGGGGGAGGGCTAGAAGAGAAATTCAAAATTGAATGTGGATGAATTTGGAAGAGTTTTGAAGTTTCATTTCCTTCAGAAGCCCTCTGCTTTAGGCCAAAACTTATTTAAATTATTATGAAGGACAGGAAGCTGGGGGTCTCTGTGGAAGGAAAAAGTCAAAGGCTTGTGGGATACCCCTTTCCCGGACCTCTCCTCAAATAAAGAAAAAGCAGCTCTCTGCTCAGCTTAGTGACTCAGGACCCTCCAACACTGGCCCTGGGCCCCCTGAGTGTGTTAACAGTCCGTTCCTTCAGGAAGGCCAAGCACCAGGGGGTGACCCAAGCCGGGCTGGGCTCTCCAAGCCCCCAGCGCCGTGTCTGTCCTCTGGGATGGAGCCTGGGAAGGGCCTGCAGGAAACTGGCCCGGGGGTAAAGCCTGGGGCCAGCAGCGTCTTGCCAGTGTCAGAGGAGGGATGTCCTAGCCACCCCTGGTCCTTCCGAGCCCATCTACTGGAGCTTATTTAAGGCCTCAAGTTTATATTTCTCAACTTGATGTTAAAAAAAGGGGGGTGGTAAGAACATGTACCAAGGTTTGGAGTTATTTATGTATGGTCTCCATTTACTTTTGTTTGTAGGGTTTTCTTCTTTTTGTCTTTCCTTCCTTCTTCCCCCTCCCCAACCCCCCGCCCCCCCCCCCCCCCCGCAGTGTTGGCAACCTGGGAGGAGGAGGCTTGGTGGGGGGAGGGTGAACTTGACCCGTTTATTCTTGTTAACTAGTCACAAAAATAGCATAAATACTAACCCTCCACACTTACTATGATCTTTTAAAATATGGATCTATATCTACAGCTGTATGTCTAGATCTCTATCTCTATCTGGCCAGTTAGGTGGAAACTGGGTAGGACTAAGACATCTCTAAAACTGTACTGGTAAACTAGCTAATCCTGTCCCTTTAAGAAAAATCCATAAAGAGCTTCCATCAGCCCATGTCTGGGAAAGGAGCAAACTAACTGCTTGGAACAAAAGAGACAAAGAGGCCAAACAACAAAACAAACAAACAAGTCCCTCTCCCCCCTTATCCAGACAACAATGGACTAGACTCAGCAAGTGCAGTTTCTGCCCGGCCGCTGCTGTCCACCTGCCAAGTCTCCCGCATTTGGCTGGAGACTTTCCCTCTCTCCCCACTCCCACCCCCAGCCACCCCCCTCTCCCAGGCCTTTCTGTCTTTCTCTCTGTGCCACTCTCTGCGTCCCTCTCTTGGGGTCTGGCTGTGTGTGTGTGTGTGTGTGTGTGTGTTTTGTCCCTGTCTGTCTCTTCTGCCGCTGCTTTCTCTTGATGTCGCTCGGTGTCTCGAGACCTCCTTTCTCTCCCTCTCTTTAAAGGCCCGCAGCATATTAGCAGACTCTGACATTTATTTATTTATTTGCCAGGCCATGTCGGTGGCATCTCCAAACCGCCTGCCTCCTCAGGACTTGGGTCTCTCTGAGTTGTCACGGTGGCCTGTTTCGTATTTTGTTCACCGCATTCTTCACCAGGAGGATCCCAAAGTCCATTTTGCACTTCAGCTTTTCACCATTCCTCCTGTTCAGATCTTTGCTCTTTTTCTATAAGGCTTTTGGCACACACACCGCCCCCCCCCCCCCGCCCCGTTGCCACCAGCCCTTTCTCTGCTTCTTGGCCGCGGTTTGAGACTCTCATGCATGCCTGCCTCCCCTTTCTCTCCCTCTCTCTTCGGCAGCCATTATCACCCCCCCACCTCATGCCCCCCCCCCCAAGTCCAGCCTTTTTCCTTCCTCTTCCCTCCTCTCCACCAAACTTTAATAAAAATACTGCAAACACTTTTGCCTGGGGATTGATTGCTTTTTCTTTTTGGAGTGAATATAAACCCTTGGAAAGTCTGGAGTGGAGAAAGGAGAGAATCAATATATGGAGACTGCAGGCAGCAGAGGCTGAGCCCAGAGCAAGCGTCCCTGCCAACACCCCATCCCCTTCCACATGGTTCCCCCCCTCCCAATAAACCCTTTTGCGATAGCATCTCCTCCTGAAGCATCTGGGTCTGCTCTAGGGAGATGCAGGGAAAACCCGGCCAGGCTCCCCTCCACTGGGCAGCGGGTGACCAATGGGGAGGCAGGCTGCAGCCTCATCACGCACATTCCCACCTCCAGCTCCTCTCTCCACTTCCTCTCAGGAAAAAAACCCAAAAAGGTAGAGGCCCCTGGCAACTGGGGGGGGAGGGGGGAGGCGTGAGATCTGCAATTCCTCTTTCAGAGAAGTAGAGAGAAGCTTCTCCAAGGATGGTTGCCTCTCTCAGTAAGGGAGGAGATTTCAACACAACTTCTTGAGGGTAACACAGGGCTGAACTCTTTATCTAAAGCAGACCAGGGAATTCCCACAGGGGCGTGGTAGGGGGTTGGCAAAATGGTGGCATTCCCCCACCCCACCCCACCCTGCCCCCCCAATAGTCTTTGCCCAGTAAGCAACAGAACGGGGACCAGTGATCTCCCTCAGCCCCACCCTTCCTCTTTTCCTCCTTTCTTCAATAAGCCAGATGAAAACAACATTAGGGGCAACTCTGAAGAGAGGAAAACCATTTATAGTCTGAGAAGAGGACAAAAAAAACCCCAGAAATAGGAAATTGACCCTCATTGTTTGGTTGCTTGGTGATAGGGCAGTTTTCAGAAACGCTTAAGTAGCACAACACACCTATGCACATGCATATACTCAGGTGTTCATGTTTGTATGTTTAGTTGGTGGAGACTAGTTGTTAGGAGGAAAAGGGAAGAATTTTGAAATCAGATAAACCTGGATGGACTATAACCTGGCCACTTCCTAGCTAAGCAACTATACCTACCTCACAGTAGTGTTCTAGAGACTAAGTGGAATTCGTATATGAAAAAGCCAAAAGCAATGTCCGGCAAGCTGTGTGTGCTCAATAAATGAGCCCTCCCCCACCCCACCCCCATTTTCCTCCCTCCCTCCCTCCCTCCCTCCTTCCCTCCCTTCTCTGCCGGCTTCCTCCCTGGCTACCTTTCCAAGGTGCAAGCAAAGCGGAAATCATCCAAATTGCCCCAATCTCCAGATCCCAAGGGAAACCCTACTGCCCTCTGAGTCCCAATACTGGAGGAGTGAAGACCACACCACAGCCCAAATACCACCTGGGATCATTTGTCCTTGGATGGGATTATTTAGCTTCATTAGTCCACTCTCTCCTCTAGAGTCTGTCTTTTTATCAGTTACGGGGGAAAGAACCCTTACCCAAAAATCCAATCACTTCCATGTTTTCAGTTGAGACTATGTGCCCAGAGAGTCTCTGTTTGGGGGACTATATTAAAAAATCACGTCATAGCCAGAATGTCTAAGGGAGAAGCAGAAAAGAATATTTTCTAATGGAGTGTGGTCCTGACCTGTAACTTCTCAATAGGGAATGCTGTTTTCTTGGTATTTTGACCTTGTCAAAATGACTGATATTTTTTTCCTCCAGAGGAGTCACTCTCTACCTAAGCTGCGAGAAGTGTTTTGGGACAATTCAGTGCATCTGGAAGCATTCACTGGTGGAGGCGCCTGTCCTGGCCCTCTACCAGTGACTTGCTGCTGGGGTTCCTTCTCGTTCTTTCTCTCTCCCAGAAGCTGAACCAGGTTGTAACAGCAGCCGGCAAGCCTGTGAGCCATGGCTGGGGCTCCAACTTCAGTTGGTAAGAGAGTGAGTAGGTAAAAAATGTTCTCACCTTACACTTCCTTTTTCCTTGGGTCTTACTGTCTGTTCTACAGATATTCCATGTCCACATTTCACTGGCTTCCTGGACATTTTCCTGTGTAAGCCCAGCCTTAACAACCGTCCAGAGGCACTGATCCTGGAGCATATTTGGGGAGGGAGGGCAAGCCCCATGACCCCTCCCTAACGCTTCCAGTCATCTCTTTGCTCTTCTCTCTTTTCCCGTTTTCATCATGAGGCCTCTGCTACTTAAGACAAGGATGTGGAAGACTGTTGGGTCTTTATCCCTCTTCGGGTACCCTAATTTCCACGTAGCATCTTTCTGTGAACTGCAGAGAGAGTCATCTATCCTTCCTGGAAACACAGATTCCTGCTGCAGATTGCAGCCCCCATGTACCAGGCCCCCCCACCCGGGGGGGGCAGGGAATAACCCATTTAGAGATGCCCCCTAAAATGCAGGAGACCACAAAGTGTGACACCAGAAGACAAGCAGCTTCTGAAACCTTCCAAAGTCTTGTCTTTTCTTCTCCTTGGGCTCTTGTCCAGGCAGAAGCCTGAGATTATGTTTCCTTAGTTTGACCTACATTCTTCATCTACCTAGGGTTCATTGTCATGCCAGTGGCAGGAAGGCATTTGCTGCGGCAGTGGGGACAGTGGGGACTAATGTGGAAATAGCAAACCCCTCAAACCCTGGTAGGTCCTCTGTCCTTTGCTTGCATTTGCTTCCAGAGGGCCAGCTTTCCTCCCCAGCCAGTAACTCGCGTTAGGGCTGCCTGAGAGCGTTGAAGAGGGCCCTACTGCTGCCGGAGTTCAGGTCTGGAAAACCTGCCAGGTGTAAATACCCACCACCGGATGAATAGATCCCAAGTGACATCATTCTGAGGTGGCGATGTAATTTGCATTCCTCACGAGGGAACCATCTGAAGGGCAGTCAGTTGCCTGTTTAAGAGAGAGGTTTGCTCCCCGTTTGCTAAGTCACAGCAGCTCTGTACTGACCCGATTCTATAGAACAAGAAACCGCCCAATTTAGGAGCCTTTGGAAAAACACTTTATCCTCTGAGGTGGCTCTCAGCTCTGGCTGCACATTAGAATCACCTGGGGAGCTTTAAAAAATTACCAGGGCCTGAGCTTCTCCTCAATCCAATTAAATCTGACTTTCTAGGGGGTGTGGTGTGGGCATTGGTATTTTTTAAAAGTTCCCCTGGGTGATTCTAGTGTTTAGCCAGGGTTGAGAACCGCTAATACATAGGTTGAGAGAACAGGGCATCATGGTGAATAATGCTCTTTCCTTTAACGAGTATGTAAAGAAGCCCCGCTATAGACGGTTTGCTGAAGACAGAGGAAGTTGATGGGCACTGCGCCCCACGGGCTTAGGATTTGGCGGACAGATGCTGTCGTGCAGGAGTCTGAGCAGAACCTCTGTGAAGTAGGATCGACTTTGCTTCTACCCAGAGCGTGGCACAGGAGGTTCGAGCCCCAAGTTCCAATTCAGGTTCTATCACTAATGAGGGAGGTGACCTTGGACAAGTCTTTGGGCCTTAGTCTGCTCATCTGTAAATGGAAGTGGCTGGAAAGAAAACTCCCTAATCTCTGTTGGTGTACTCTAGCCTTACAGTGTATTGCCAAATTCCCAGAAACCCATAAGCTTAGCCAGGCAATTACCAAGTTCTTTTGGAGGCTGGCTCACTCCACTCATGCATACTATGGACAACCATCCTTCTGAGGTTCCACCAAATCCCTTTCCAAAAACCCTAAGTATCAGAGTGTTAATTTTTAAATAATACTGGGCTCCCTTAATTCTCTCCCCTGGTCTCCTACAAATTAGCAGATGAAGGGACTGGAGTAGTGGTAATGTCTATGAGCAGTGGGTAATGACTAACAGAAGTTTATCCAGTTGGATAAATGTCTAGTGGATTGCTGCTGGGGTCAGTGTTAGTTCTGGTCTTAATTAACATCTTCATTAATAGTGTGGGAGAGAGAGAGTAAACAATAGCTAATGATATTTGCAGATGGTGGTAAATTCAGAGGTGTTGCTACTACCAGTGAGAGCTGCGAGAGCCATGGGGATATCGGAGATGTGAACAAGAAGTGATTATAATGATGTTTGTTCTGGAAAAGGCAGAATGAAACGTTTCGGGGGGTGAAATGACAAGGGAGACTGAGAAATGCTGAGAGAAACAAAAAGCACTATCATTTGTAACTTGGGTGTGCGTTTGGCAAACGAGGCAGCCGATGGCCTCGCAACTTCTGTGGGGCACACTGAAATGTCCCGAGCAACAGTAATAATAATGACACCAACAATCCCAGTAATAATACCCAACATTGACTCCGTGCAGACAATATGCCAGACAGGGTTCTGAGTGATTTATATGGAGGCGATTTTTATTCCTGATATTTTAATCACCATAAAGTTCTCCTAGGCTCTCTAAAGATTCTCACAGCGGCCTTACCGGGGTTCTTGGATTTCTAGGGGTGTAAAGATCTGTGAGTTCATGGGAAAATGAGGAGTATGAAGAAGGACGGGCAAGTAAAGTAGAGGACGTGATGTGGGCTCTTTCCCCAGGCTCTTGAGCAGAATCTTTCTTTCCACCTTTGATTCTTCCTGTCCCCAACCCGCCTACCATCCTTTTCTCTCATTAAGCCATTGCTGGATTAACATGGTTGGTGAGGGTAGATGGAAAAATCTTGTAAAATGGAGAAAGGAGGGAAGGAAGGAAGGAAGGAAGGAAGGAAGGAAGGAAGGAAGGAAGGAAGGAAGGAGGAAAGAGGGAGGGAGGGAGGGAGGGAGGGACAGAGGAAAGAGGGAAGGGAAGGAGAAAGAAAACTAACATTTATTGCAGCCCTATCCCAAGTCATGAAATAGCTGTAGCATGAGGTGTTAAACATCGTACACTGCACAGATTTTCTTGTTTAACCTTTACATGTCTAATTCTCGCAATGACTCTCTCTCATAGTTGTTGGCCCTCACTTCTATTAATGAAAGAAAAGACTCAGAGAGGTTAGGTCACTGGCCATGAACACACAGCCTATCGACTGAGTGGAGGTTCAAACTGCAGTTGGTTTACTCCTGAACTCATGTCCTCTCCAACCATGAATACATATTTTCTCTTCTTTCATTTCAGCCTTGCCTGGTTAATGACAACATGCAGCCACGCAGAGAGAGCCAGAAGATAGAAATATTAAGAAGAGAATAAATACTGAGGAGCAGAGGCATAAAGGGAAAGTAGCCAGTATACACATCCACTGCCCAATTCAATGTGATTGAATTATTTATAATTATATTTTGAAATTAGGAAAAATGGAATTTGCAAACAAGAAAGGCTTCAAGACAATGGAACCCATAATAATGTGGATTTGACCTTGAGGGAATTTGGCAGAGAGCATTAGTATCTGAGACAAAAGTAAACTGAGAAGAAAAACATTTGAATGCTATAAAAGCCAAGACTCTTCTTGGCAAATGTGAAGCCCAGGGCCAGATGGATGCCAAAGGTCCTAAAAATTATATCAAAGGAGCTTTAGGAGGTTGGAAACATGTGGCCTGGGCATGCGGCTCCCCACTTCCCCAGCCTCACTACGAAATTGGGCTCTAAATGCCAACTCAGGGTTAGAATTAGGAACTGAGATTTTTAAACTGATGAGATATGCATTTCAGAGTAGATACATAAAAGGTACAGTTCAAAGAATAAATATAAAGCAAACACCATTGTAAACATGACCCAGGTCAAGAAATGCAACATTCCCTGGACCTCAGGAGTCCCCTCCCTGATTTTTCTTGTGATCATTTCTTTGCCTTTTTTTGGTTTTTGTTTTTGTTTTTTAGTTTTAGCACTCAGGCAGGTCTGTTTTTGAACTTTATATAAATAAAATCATACTGTATGTATTCTTTCAAGACTTGCTTCTTTCTTTCAACCATTTGTTATATATAAATAAACTACAATACATTTAACCGCTCTACCTTTGCAGGGACTTTTGGTTGTTTCTAGTTTGGAGCATTCAAGAACACTTTTTTTTTTTTTTTTTAAGATTTTATTTATTTATTTGGCAGAGACAGAGACAGCAAGAGCAGGAACACAAGCAGGGGGAGTGGGAGAGGGAGAAGCAGGCTTCCCGCCGAGCAGGGAGCCCAATGTGGGACTCGATCCCAGGACTCTGGGATCATGACCTGAGCTGAAGGCACACGCTTAACGACTGAGCCACCCAGGCGCCCTCAAGAACAATTTTGATGTGAACTTCCTACACACGTGTCCTGATGCGTGTGTGCGGGAGTTTCCCTAGGGAGGGGCGAGGAAGCTACCACCCCCAGGCCAAACAGAACCCATTGTTTTTTGTATGACTTGCCACCTAAGAACAATTTCAATGTTTTTAAATGACAGAGACCAAAAAAAAAAAAAGAGGAAAAATATCTTATGATGTGTAAAAATAATAAATCCAAATTTCAATGTCCATAAATAAAGGTTTACTGAAGCACAGCCAGGCTCACTGTTTAAATATCATCGATGGCTGTTTTTGTGTGACACGGAAAGAGTTGAGTAGAGGCATCCGAGACTAACTGTATGGCCCGCAAAGCCTAAAATCTGAATGATTTTCTGGGCTGTGTGAATGCACAGGTTAACGCCCATCAAGTTGGTCCCATCTAAAACATTTGGCCCTTTAAAGAAAAGGACCCTGCTCTAGAGCATAGTCCTAGTAGGGAAATTATAAGGATCTTAAATAAAAGAAGATGCTAAACGCAAAACAGTCAGCACAATGCCGGGTAACTTGTAGGAGACTCCCTTCCCTCTCACCTTCCACCTGGGCTTCCCCACCTCCAAGAGGTCAGTCGGAAGAATCTCTTTCCAAAAAAGTCAGGCTGGCTGTCATTTACCATGATAGCTGATGACTATTTGGCTTAATATCGCCACAACTCCACTCTCTTTGGGGTTCGTGCATTATAATAAAAGATCTTTGAATAAAAATGACTTTTAAGCCTAAAGGAACGATGGCATTAAAATCCACAGGTGTTATTTCCAGCTCCAAGTTGGAAGAGTGTCTGTCTGAGTAGATTCAAGATTTCTTAGAGAAAATTTGTTAAAAAACAAACCAAGCACCAGAAGAGTTTATCCAAAGAACAATACAACAGAAGAGTTCATCAGAAGACAATATTTAAAAGAACAAATTTTGGGACGCCTGGGTGGCTCAGTGGATTAAGCATCTGCCTTCGGCTCAGGTCGTGATCCCAGTCCTGGGATCAAGTCCTACATCCGGCTCCCTGCTCAGTGGGAAGCCTGCTTCTCCCTCTGCTTGCTGCTCCCCCTGCCTGTGTGCTCTCGCTCTCTCCCTCTCTCTCTCTCTCTGACAGATAAATAAAATCTTTAAAAAAAAAAAAAGAACAAATTTAGAGAACTAATTACTACTTGATTTCAAGTGTTCTTACGTTATAGTAACTAAGACAGTGTGTTATTGGCATCAATCAAAGAATTAGAAGAGACCCACACATATATGGACAACCGACTTTCAACAAAGGTATAAAGACAATTCAGTGGAGAAAAACAGTCTTTTCAATAAAGGGTATCAAAACAATTGATATCCATACAAAAAATGAATTTCAATCCATGCCTTGCACTATATATAAAAGGTATCTCAAAATGGATTATAGACCTCTATGTAAAACATAAAATGATAAAAAATTCCGAAAGAAATAGGGAGAAAAATCTTTGTGCTGTTGGATCAGGCAAAATGTCTTAGATATAAAACCAAAAACACAATCCATAACTTTGACTTCATCAAAATTTAAAAATTCTATTCTTCAAAAGATATGGTTAAGAGACTGAAAAGAAAAGACACAGTTTGGGAGAAAATATTGCAAATCAAATATCTGATAAAGGACTTATGTCCACAATATGTGAAAAATAAAACTACAATAATTCAACAATAAAAAAGCAAACACTTCAATTTTTAAAATGAACAAAATATTTGAACGGATGCTTTACCTAAGAAGATCTAAGAATGTTAAATACACATGTAAAAAGATGGCTTAACACCATTAGTCATGAGGGAAACAAATATTAGGGAAACAAATATTAAAATGATAGTGGAACACACTACATAGCTATTAGAATGGCTAAAAATTGAAGACTTGATCATACTAAGGTGGTGAGGATACGAAGGAACTAGAATTGTCCTGCTGATGGAATTGTGAAATGGTACGGCCACTTTGGGTAACAGTTTGACAGCTCCTTAAAAAGTTAAACCCTTAAAGAGATACCTACCATGTGCCCAGTAATTTCATTCCCAGGTATTTACCTGAGAGAATTGAAAGCTTATGTCCATGTAAAGTCCTAGACATGAAATGTTCATAGCAGCTTTATTTGTCAGAGCCCCAAACTGTAAACGATCTAATTGCCCATCAACAGGTGATGGCTAAATTGTGCAATACCATACAATGAAATACTACTCAGTAGTAAGAATAAATGTACTATTGATATACATAGCGACATGAATAAATGTCAAAATATCCTGAATGAAAGAAGCCAGACAAAAAAAGAGTACCTGTTGGGTGATTCCATTTACATAAAATTCTAAAACATGCAAACCAAGTTATAATGACAGACAGCAGATCAGTTGGGAGTGATTATCAAGAGGCACAGAAAACCTCTCAAGGGTGATTGAAACATTTCCTATCTTGATTGTGGTGATGGTTTCACTGGCGTATACATACATTCAAACTTATCAAATCATACACCTTAAATATGTACAGTTTAATTATATGGCACTAATAATTAATTAATAAATGTGCTTTTTAAAACTCACAAAACTGTTACCACATTAAATGAGTGAAGTTGCAAGCTACAGAGTAGGAGAGAAATCTGCACGAGATGGAACGGACAAAGGTCTCATGTCCTGAATGTATAAAGAACACCTACAAGTGAATAAGAAAAACACAGAAAAGCCCAACTAAAAATGGGCAAAATATTTGAACAGACATTTCACGAAAGAGGCTGTCCAAATGGCCAATAAGCAGATGAAAAGCAGCTAACCTCATCAGTCATCTGGAAATGCAAATTAAAACCACACTGAGATATTATACTCCAGAAAGAGAAAAAAAAGACCTATTAAACAGTGTTGACGAAGATGTAAAACAACTAGAACTCTCATGCACTGTTGGTGGGAGTGTAAATTAGTACAATCACTTTAGAAGGCTATCTGGCATCGTCTGCTAAAATCTGTCATGGGCTACTTCGTAACCTGGATATTCTACTCCTAGTTTTATGAGCAAGAGAATGCATACATATGAACTCTGGAACACAGGTAGAAGAGTGCTCATCCCTCTGTCATTGTAGTGGCTCTAAACTGGAAATAACCTAGTGATTGTCAAGTATAGAGTAGGTAAACTGTGTTGTTTTCATACATGAGAATCCATACTGCAAAGTGGTGGTGGGGGGACATTGTTACCTGCAATAGTACAATAGCAAGAAGGAAGATCACATGAGATGTTGGACAAAGTAGTTCAGACATAAAAAAGTGACTATCATATGCTTCCCTCGATATAAAGTTCCCAAACCAGACAATATAACTTTGTATGGTTAGAAATCAGGACAGTGGGTATCTTTGGGAGGGATGGTGGGGTAGTAATCAGCAGAGCAGAATGTGGTTTCGGGATTGCCAGTAATTTTCCATTTCTTCACGTGGGTGGTGGTGACATGGATCAGTCATCTGGCTATACATTTAGGATGTGCCCTTTTCGACATGCACGCTATAGAGAAGTTTGTTCTTTTTGTTGCTATATAATGATCCACTGAATGATTGGGCCACAATTAATTTATTTCTTTAAAGAGCAAGAAGAGAGACAGGGCAGTCACTGCATCTCACCCTGGAGGGATTCCAAGAATTAGGCCAAGGCTTCTGAGTACTTCCTTTCTCCTTAGTGATTAAGTCTTGGCCAGATTTCAGTGTCATGCTAAATAGTTGTGCAAAGGCTGCCCACACTTACGGCTCCCTGTTAGGGAGATGCGGGGTCTAGAATGAGCCCTACAAGAAGGAGGAGAGATCTCAAGTTTGGGCAAAGCCACTCCATTGAGGGTGGGGCATGTAGGGAAGAAGAAAAAGTCTGTATGAAGTTGGTTAAGAGCCAAGGGTCTGGAACCACACTACCTAGGTTCAAATCCTGCCTCTGACACTTGGGAGCTATTGGCCTTAGGTAAGTTATTTACTGCCCTGTACCCTAGTTTTCTCATCTGTAAAATGGAGATAATATTGTACCTCTACTATAGGGTGCTGCAAAGGATACACCAGGGTGGTTCTAGATCAGTTGCCAAAGAGCTACAGAGCCCCTCAGAGGCTGCTTTCATCCCCTATTTTCAATAGATAGATACCCCTGATTTATTGTATGTTGCAAAATGCTTCGACACTCCTCTTTTCCATCTTTTGATAAACACCGCTCTGCAAATTTTCTAGAATTCTCCAGTCACCCTTCTGACCACACAAAGAAGCCTGACAGGCTTATGAATTCAGAGCAACACTACACAAGGCTTCTACTTCTGTTAATTATTCTAGTACTTTCTTCTCCCTCTCCCATTTCCAGGTCTCTTTCCTCTATGCTAGAATATTGTTTGCGTTGTTCGCTCTGAATCTCCTGGACACAGCAGGCGCTTATTTGTTGCCTAAAGAGTTATGACCTCTTCGTCAATAGATGAATAATGACACTGTTTGTGTCAATGGGTTCTGAGGTGTTCTCAGTTCTTATCATATGGGTAGCATCATTCCCTGCCTGTCACTAAACCAGCCCTTTGGACACTGTTCTTGATGACAGGAGCAGTGTCCCATGTCCCACCCACCTTGAGCCACAACCTGCACAGGGCAGGCTACTCCATAAATGTGTAGGAAGGGGCCCACGCTCAAGCTATATTTCCTACTGTTTTAGAGAGTCTAGGAATAACGTTGAGGTAGAAACTACCTACCACAAACCACAGCCTCCTTTAAATCCATCTCCCTGAGCATCAGGGAACTCGGGACCTCCATCTTGGTTTTTAAACTGTAATTGCAAATAAATGCTATATGCCAAGCCCAGCGGCACTCGGAGGAGCCCTGAGGCCTGGTCATTGTCACAGACCATGTTAACTCTTGTTGACCATCTCTCACCGCATTCAAAGGACAAGGACAGAGATAAATAATAATCTGATAATCAGATTCAGGAAATACTTCTTGAGAAAAGACTACATCTCAGACACCTCCAGATGTATTCTGACATACGAGATTTTTTTTGATCTCCAAACCACACTGAGGCAGGTACTTTAGATTCTTTTGCTCTTTTTGAAGGTCAGGCAAGCTTGGCTATGAATTATTACATGCCTTTCCCGGAATTACATAGCTTTCGGGTGACTAAGTCAGGATTTGAACCCCAAACCATGGTGCCTCTAAGTCCAAGTCTATTCCCTTCTGTTCCTCTATGCCATTCAGAAATGCTGGAGAATGAAGATAATCTTGTTACATTCTGTCATGCCTTGTTTGCGCCCTAAACTGGTTTACCCAGCTTGAGAGGTTCTTTAATCACCACAGGGTATTGAATGAATCATAGCTATAACCAAAACTCAAATCCACATTCAAAGGAGGAAGATCTATCCCATTGATAATATTTAAAAGAATGTGCCTGAAGTTCTAAAGGCAATTTCAAAAGAAGAGTGATAAAAATGCTTTAAGGAATACTTGCAAAGCCTTCCAAACTCCTGTGAAGGGGCCACACTTGCCTGGGTGGTTACAGTCTTGCACCACGTCCTCGCTGCATGTACCAGTCGGCTTTGGCCATAGGCTTTGGAATTAGAAAGACCTGGTTTAGGAGCCCCATAACCTTTCACAGTTACTCAACCTCTCTGAGCCTCAGGCTCCTCATCTTTAAAAGAGCTGAGATAATAAATGTGACATACTGAGCACAGAGCAGAGCCATGGTTAGATCCGAGTACGCGGTAATTATTATCACTTGTTATGACACTCATTTTAACCTAAGGTTGGGGAAAACCATTGCCCTGGGGGAGACCTTGCTTAATTAAGGTGCTGCCGTTGGTCACAGCAAAGGAGAAGATCCAACTTGTAGGTTGTCATCAAAAATGCAGTGGAAGGAGCCTGCATCTCTGGGCCGCAGGGAAACCTGGTACACAGGGTCTGGTCTCTTGCATGCACAGTGGTGAACCCACGCTGCTCAACTAAGATGGCTCTTTGGCCAGAATAAGGGCCACTGAGATCACTTCTGTGAATGAGCCTAGAGCCTGATTGAATATGGACCTCTTCTGTGCCCACCAAGGGAGTAACGATAGACGCCCCGTGTACATAATGTCTGAACTTCTCAATTATTTACTGTTTTGACTCTGTGACGTCATATGCAGGAGATGGTCATTTGGGAGAAGAACCCAGAGAGTGGATGTCCGAAGCACTACAAGCAAACTGCACAGGACACAAACAACAATGACAACGTGGCGGTCACTGTAATCAAATCCCACTGTCTGGGCAAATTTCTAAGAATTGCCCACATGGATGTAGAGATCAGGCACTCCTAGATGGTACACATGTTTAATATTTTTCATAGAGCCCATTTATTAAACCATAGCTAACAATGATTCATTTTTACAAACTCGTGTAAAACTTTCCAAAATCTTAAATTCATTTCCAAAAAAGTTCTTAGTTGTACCATGTGTCCTGATTTAACATTCAGAAAATACAGTCGCTGCACAGATAGGGGAGTTTTAGATTTTCTAGAATAGTGGTTGTCTAGTAGGGTTGGGGCAGAACATCACACCTTTGTGAGATATGTCTGATAGGAATATTATAAAGTATTTTACTTTATCAATGAGAGCAGATTTGACGTTATCTCCATAAAGTGATCAGCTTCCCTCCCTTGCTTTCTGATATTTTCTTTTTAAAGAGAGAATGAACACTGTGAGTACAGTCAGGATTTATGGAGGTTCAGGTGTCTGGCTTGTGGACATCAAATGTTAATTACGACCTGGAGCATAAAAGGTGGTGAGGGGCTAACCTGGGACATTTCAGTCTATAAAGGAGCTTGCGGTCACGGTAGCTCTGGTGAGGTTGTCATGCTGACGCACAGAACCCCGCTTCTCCACATGCTCTGAAATAAACATTAATAAAAAGAGCACTTGTTTCGAGTCAGTGGCCTCTTCTCTAACGCCAGCATGGCTGCTAATTAGCTTCATAGCCTTAACCAAGTCACTTTATCTCTCTGAACCTTGTTCTGATTTCTCATCTATAAGAAGAGCAGTTGGTTTGGATCAAGGGTTGTAAACTCGTGGGTGTGAGAGGCAGTGGGTAGACCCACACGAGGGAAGCGGGCCAGTGGAATGCAACAGGGGGCCCAGGAGATCGAGCCCCATCTAAAGGGGCAGCGACTCTGCCCCAACCTTATAAATGGATTCCAATATTCGAAAGATGACAGGGCAAAACACAGGATGCTGCCAGTTTTGTTTCTTCATCTCTTGTCTAGAAGTCCCCAAAGTCTCTTCTAGTTTTAGCATCTTACAGTTTCGCACCCTTTCGTTAATATCAAGGATACGAATAGAAGGTTAAGTGGAAGAGTTCCGGAACAAAATTCTATCGACCTTAAAATCTTATAACTCTGCCAAATAATACATAAGCACAGAAGCAAATACTGGATTGGAATATATGCAAATGAAACAGGTTTTTTAGTTGATGGGACTGTGGGTGGATGTCATTTACTTTGCTAATTGTTCACTGAAATTGTCTCTACTCTTAAAAAAAAAGATAAAGGGTCTCACTCTTGTTTGCTTGTATAACAACAAGAAAATTAAAAAGATATTGGTAAAAGAAATACTGAGGGCAGCTCAGAATGGTGCCAGACATGAAGAGAAAAAGCGAAGGGCAGTGATATTAGGTATGTTCTTGAAACTTGTATTTCTACCCTGTTCTGTGTATTTGCTTGACAACCATCCTTAAACGATAAGCTGTTAGGACAGTGTTAATTGCACATAGGTAAACTCTGTGCGCCTGAATTTTTCCACCTAACGTTGCTCCTCTTTTTTTCCCCCCTGTTGTTTACAAAAATACTTCCCACATCATGAAGAATAGTGGTATCAAAAAGTTCCTGACGTTGTTAGTTTGGCTTTTGAATGCATTATTCGAGGGTTTGGTTTTGTTTTTAGTGGGTGGGTGGGGGTGGGAAGGGCGCCTGACTTATCGTCCCTAATTACATTTTTCTTTGGTTTCTATCCCACATCAACTACCCGTAAATTGAGCAAAAAAACCCAAAGGTTGTTATTTAATGTGTTTATTTGAAGGCTTTTAAGATATCCCACAGGAAGTTTACTCTTTTCTCAACAAATGTAGAAGAGAATATTAGCACAAAGCAGTGGAAGGCCTTTGTACCATAAATGCAGAAATCTTCAAAAATGTATTCATCCTTGTACGGGAGTGCCCAGCCCCAGGTCGAGACCCATAGTAAGCATGTGATACATGTTTGTAGAAGAATTGCATTCTTCCTCTATGCCCCAGGCTGTATCGAGGCTTTCTTAGTTATGGAATGAAGACACAAAATGGGGTTATTGATCTTCTTTAGTAGTGGGCAATTTGGAATGATGTCGCCATGTTCTAGATATGCCAAGAAGCATCTTTGACCCTGAGGATAAGTAGCCACAGGATGTGGATGCAGGGGGCTTGACTTTCGTTTTCTTGTTGAAAATGGCCCACTGAGCAAAAGGCAGGATGGTCCTTTGCCAGGACTATATTGAAGGATCAGTAGACTGTCTAGCGCTTTCTTGCATCCTGTTGCCTCACTGATTTCTGGATTACCAGATGCTTCTGTTTTTTGAAAATGGTTAAAAAAATACCTTAGTGATTCTGTTGTTTCAGAAACCTTACATATGGCACAAAATATCCCGAACATTTTTTGAGAAAACACTTGTGTTTCCTTTGCTCAATTTAATCATCATTACAGCCTAAATTCATTCAAGTTTATTGTTTTCTTTTTATGGGCATTTTGATGGTTGAAACTAAAGTTATACAGAGGTGTGAGTAAGCAAGATATGAAGATTTAATTGTTCATAGCTTTTCTTTCCTAAAGTAAGTCTTCAAAACATAAGTAGGCTAGGGAAGGTGGATACTTCAAATTGAGAATTTGTAACAATTGAGATAAAAATGGTTTTTTCAAAGCTGGGAGACATCCTTGATTGATCACCATTGAATCAGAGAGCAAATTTTTCACACACTGAGTCATAACTAGAGGCTCTTTTTTTTCCCTTTTGGTAAACCACCTCAACCTGCTCTTGAAAACCCCTGGTTCCTGTACAGAATGAGTCTAAGTCTGTCTCTGTTTTGCCTGTGAAATTTAACAACCATAGCCTGGGATTGGGGAGGCTGTGAGCCATACCACCATCTCAGGTTTTTGATGACACCACAAACCACTTGAGATTTATTATGTTAGCAGATGTCATCAGATATATGTGTGCACAGGTGCAGCGTGCAGTTAGTGAAAGAAGGAACACTGCGTGTATTTATTTTTGTACCTATATCTCAATGGTCAGAAAAGGACCTGGTGTGCCTGTCTTGGGCAGTGTGGGGTTTTGACTCCATTGCAAGGGCTTATCTGGTAATATTTTGAAGTCTTTTCCCCAGATATAATTCTATAGGATGAGCAACTATGTCTTGTGGGAAAGACGTTTTGTTTATTTTTTACAATCAGTGTCTGAAGAAGAGGCACAATGGATTATAGCTGAAGACTGCTAGAACCAATGGAAAATAAAAATAATTACCAGAGGTTGTTGTTTATACTTGGGTATTCTTCTTCTACAACAATATACAAGATATGCATTCTCCTTTCCTCAGTAAAAGTTGTACGAAGACTGCTTTCATCTACAGAACTAAAACAAAGTGCCAGAACTTGGCACTTTATACATGTCCTACTTTAAGACTCTCTAAATATTTATAAAATAATTAAGAAATTTTTGAAACTATTTCCTGGAGGCGATATGCAATATGAATGCTTACACAGGCTTATACCTTATGCAGTTTTTAAATTCCTAAAAAAATTATCCAATTGTTTTAAAAGATGGTGTGTTTTATTTAGTATCATGTCTTAAGTATTCCACTATCTTTTTATATAAATTAAGTTTGCCCACATGCTAGCATAATAATGACTAAATATAATAATCTAATAAATTAGTGTGTGCCCTTTAATAAAAAAATAGAAATAAAAACACACTTCCTATATTTTTGAGAAATAGCGAAGTCAGATAAAATAAACACCTTTGGGGTAATGACTGAAAATTACTGGTTTAGATGGGGTAGAAGAATTACTTCAATTATGACATAAAGCATTGTAATAATGCATGCTTTTAGAAATAATTATATAGTGATTATTCTCAAAGATAAACACATGCAGATGTTGTAGTACATTAAAAAAAATTTCTTAATTTGAAGAAAACATACAGAAACTGCATTACCAGTTAATTGGCTTTAAGAAAAAACAGAAAATCTAAAGTGTCAGTGTACTCGCGAATCCTCTAGTTAGTTCTAAGGAATCAATTGTGCCTGCAACTGAAGGCAGAAAAAAATTAGCTTTTCTACTGGAATCACTTCAGTTAGATGTGTCAGAGGGCCAAAATGCCTAAGTAACATTGGACAGTCCTTATTTTTAAAAAATGACTAGTTATAATTTCTAGAAAGACTAATATAAAAAGATATTTGACCTTAATTATATTCTAGGAAAGGTTTTTAACCAAAATAATTTTAATTTTAAAAAAGCACCCCCTAATTTCTATATATTGATTTATAATGCAAAATATGAAAACTGGAAAACCAACCAACAGTGTAGATTAGAAGACCATTATCAGTAGCCAAATAAGAGACTTAGGAGGAACGACCCATTGAGGGGACTACAAATTAGTGAGTCTGATTTCTCTAAGACATGACTGGAAATCAGTTTCCTTATTTTATGAGCACTGAATATCATTTACTTATGATATGTGTACATACTTGACAGACAGAAGAGTAATCGGTAGAAGAATAAGTATTATAAGCGTCACATGTCAAAAGAAACAAATTACATGCAAATAAAAAAGATAATCTATGAAAGACTGCACATGACATACAATGGTACATTCTATTACTAAATAATATGCTTAGGCAGAAATCTTCTGACAGGTGACACTAACCCCAGATTCATTCAAGTCATCACTAGAAAAGCACAGGAAATCCTTCCCTTTCCCCTTTCCTATTCCTTTCCCCATTTCATGCCTTTGGATATGTCTTAAACAAAACTGGATTCTTCCCGTAATGTAATTTCTCTTTCGCATGAAATTGATGTTGGGAAGGATTGGTATAAACTCCACTGTGGACTTCAAATAATTGCAAGAGAAAAGACTTTCTGAGGCATACTTCTGTACAAAAGTTTTAGAATTTGGTAACACTGCCCATTTAAACACTTCCTTTGCATCCTCAACAATTTTTTAAAGTGTAGCTGCATTGAATTTTCATATTTTATATTTGGTTCCTTAGTGCTAAACGTGATTTACTTCACCATGAAACTACTATTAGGAAAGGCTAGAATGGAAACAGATCTGTTTGTTACCCACTTGAATTGATTGCCTGAGTAGAATGAATTATAGCTACCCTAGCTGAGTGGTTAAAATTACCGAACTTGGATCAAGATAGACGTTAAAAATTAATTTTCCTTGGGAAGTTATAGCTGAGTGTGGAGATACATACATATATATGTATGTATATATGTACATGTGTGTAATCCCATCCTCAGCTCCCTTCCCAAAGCTATATAGATAATACTGTGCTAGTTTTTCCTAGAGGGGAAATTGGGAACTGTTAAACCTTCAGTTTAATAACCCATTTTTAAATTTGGCATTTTCTGAAGTCCAATTATGTCAATACAATTACTACTTTTCCGCTTATTATCATTGATATTACTCACATACAGCCAACGATCTATAGTGTGTGTATTAGAAAAAACCTTTTATTTTTTGGGTGATGAGGCCAAAATACCTTCCTTGTTTTATAAGGTGTATTGTAAAAACCAAGAACCTGAACAATGTTGTTTAAGTTCTCTTGGACTTTGAGGGTAAACATAACTGGGATTAAAATACTGCCATGCTCACATTTAGTGGAGAGATAAGAACAATTCATCGGGAGCTATTCCGGTCCCACTGGTAATCACATAATTGAACAGGGATTTTAGAGGATATTTGAAGCCATTGTCTGTTGTGCAGTTACATAATTAGTCAAAATCTCTGTAATAAAATCTTTTCTAAGCACACGTGGGTTAGTACCATGTAAATTCAGGGCTAATGTTATATTTTCACTTCTAATACTTGGATTCGAAAATTAGAATTATAGAACAACTTAACCGTTAAGCATTTCGCCACACCACAGACGCTTAAAATGAAAATAACTGGATTACTTAAAAACTAGACAAAACCCCTACATCCACTTAACTTTAAAAAAGTACTAATCAAACCCAGTTTGTTTATGAACACTAATTGTCTACCAAGCCTCACCTAGAGTGTTTACTTCTGGGGCCCCAAAGGCTGTATATTTCTTTGGTGCTAATTTTTTCTTGCACCTACCCCTAGATTATTGACATTCACATGGATGCATATAAATAGAAGTCAAGAGTGCTCTCTTTCTGGTGGCTTTGCTGTAATGATAAAGCTTGGCTGGGAGGCCCATTTCCGAAGTCCTTTTACACGGAAACAAACGCGACCTTGCGAGGTTGACCGAGCAACGTGGCGGGAAGCAGGGGAGTACCACCAATTCCGTCAGCATCGCTATTATCTGGTGAAGAGTCTCGCGCCGCAGCTCTGCCCGGCTCTCCGCTCCCGCAAGCCGGCAGGGAGGCCCCGTGACCCGGGGAGCACAAAGGCGCGCGGAGCGGAGCCGCGCGGCCCCGCAGACAGGCGGCGCCGCCCGCCTCGCCCGCCCTCGCCGCGCTCCTGCCCCTCCCGCGCCGCACAAAGAGCAGAGCCGCCACTCGCGAGGGGCGCCCGCGCCGCGCAGGCCGCCACACCCACTCGGGCCCGCTCCCGCCTCCGCCGCCTCGGGCGCCCTGATGAATATGCATCGCCGCGCGCCCGCCCCCCCGCCTCCCCCTCCTCCTTTCGGCTTCCTTCCCGCCGCCAGGCGGAAGCGAAGAGCCGCGCTTCCCGCGCACCGGGGCGGCCGGGGCGGGGCGGGGCGGCCGGCGAGCCCGAGAAAGAGAAAGGCTGGAAGGCGACGGCGGGACGAGGGCGGCCCGGGCGCGGAAAGGGTGCGTGGGCGGGTGGCGGTTCCGGGGCAGCCCCGCCGCCGGCCAGGCCAATCCGAGGGCGGGGAGGGGGCGAGCGCGCGCCCCCGCGGCCGCGCCCGCTGCCGCTGCGGGGCGCGCCCGGAGCCCGGGAGGGGAGGCAGCCCCCTCCCCTAGAGCAGCCGTGGTAAAACAACAATAAAGAGCCCACCGAACACACACGCATACACGCCACACACACACCACACGCCACACACACACACAGACACACACACACACTTATCACTCTGGACGGCGTTCAGGTCAACCACGAGAGACAGTCTTCTGCAAGTGAGAGGAAGGAACACTGGATAGCTAGACTGAGGGGGCTGCTTGCTTTTACACTTGACTTTTTCTTCTCGGGCAAAGAATTGGGGCTTTGCAGACATAATAATTTAAAAAATAAAAGACTACTCCCGGATTCCTTTTTTTTTTAAACTAAGCACAAAAAGCGACACCCAAACAACCCTTGAGAAAATCCACAAATCTGTACCTGAGACACGTGAAGTCCGCGGCCCAGGGTTCTGTTGCAGACTCAAGATCGCTTTTATTTAATGCAATACAGTGCAATGGTATGTGACTTTGAAATGATGGGTTTTATTTGCTCGTCTTGTTCTTCCCTTGCACCCCTTCACCCCAAACACAGTTTTTTTCCCCTGTTTGTGCATTGTGAAGTGACTGTTTTACCTAAATGTCATCTGCTTTACAGGTTGAGCTATAATGCTGGATTTCCAGGCCAATGCAAATACCTTTTTTTTTTTTTTTTTTACCTTTAGCAACTTTAGTATATGTGTCACACTTTTATGGCGGGAATCCGTGGATAACATTGTGAACCCAAACTGTGAAATGTAGCATTTTCCCTGCTTAATTCCCTATTTTCTCCTCCTCCCAATGCTGGAAAAAAATTACTGTACAAATGATATTTTAGTTGTACCCTGTAGTCCATTCTCTCTTTTTATAGCATTCTTCCCTCTACTTTAAGGTGAATATGCACAGCTTTGTTACATATTCTCATTTAAAAGTGCATTTTTTAAAATAAGTGAGGGTAGTTAGTTTACTTAGCTCTGGTTCGTGTGTTAAGAGTTTTTAAAAATTAGTATTTGTTCCCAAGTTTAGTTCCCCTCCACCTTGTCCCTGAAGTTGCAGGATCCAATTGTTAGTCCTCCCACACCTCCCTCCCCGTTTAAAAAAAGATTATGATGGATTTCTTCCGCTCCTACTACTTTTTTTAAGTCCCGTTGGTTTTGCTCTAGGATTTTTACCCCTTTAAGTGTGTGTGTGTGTGTGTGTGTGTGTGTGTGTGAGCGCGCGCGCCTCTCTTTTCCCTTGTGCTCTCTTCGCCAGTATGTCTGGGACACATTTTAATGCACAATATCCCATCCATTAAGTTGTGGTTGAATGCGGAGTGTGTGAGGACTTGGCAGCTTTCAGGTTGAAGGGGGCGGGGAAGCCAGTTTCGACTTTGACACAAGATGCCGAAATGGCGTGATTGGAATTACTATTAGGGCTGTGAACATGGCCATCTTCTCCTCCGGTTAGAAGAACTGCCATTGAACTTGAGACGGGACAGACAAGATCTCCAAGTCCCGCCCCCCCCCCCCCCCCAGTACAGTAGCTGGCAGGGAAAAGGCGCCAAAATACACAAGATTAACTCTAACGTTCTTTGAATGAATCTTATAGCACCATCCTTTGTAATTTTAATTTTCCAACAGGCGGGAAAAAGTTAACTTTTGAACCCATACTGAACAGACATTTAAATCAGCTCTAAAATGGAATAAATCCAGAAAGCCATACAGGCATGCTTATGTGGTTAGAAGAAGAATGCACGTGTAAATAAGCAGGGTGCATGTGTGTATCTGATTGGGTAGTTCAAGATTTAATCAAAATCAGAATTAGTGTGACTTTTGAGTACCTTTACTGTATGGGGGGGCGGTGGGGAGAATCGTGAGGCTAAGAAGCTGATCTTTAAGCAGCCAAGTAGAAACTGCAAAGAGTTGTGAAACACAAAACGTTGTGGTTTCCAGTTTTACATTTGAGGTTTGATGTTTTCATTTAATGGTATGAGAGATGGAGAAAGCTCCAGCGCTGAAAAGTCCCTATTAAATCATATGTGGGCAAAGGTCAAGCACTCCAACTCACTGATACAATATACTGCAGATTCTTGCCTAACTGATGGGGAGTACAGGAAAAAGTGCTTGGGCAATAAAAGTATTAGAAGGGTAATTATCGTCGTGGTTGGGACTGCATTCTTGTGCACTGGGAAAAGGTTTTTACTGGCCCCGATGAATTTTAAAGCTGAGTATTGTTGAAAGCTGTTTTAATAGGAAATTGATTAGCTGAGTGTTTCATACAATAAATGGTGACAGTTTCATTGTTTGATGTCCAAAATAAATTCCTTTTATTCTTTAGCAGACATAGACATCTATTTAATTTTAATATGATCAGACTGAGCAGCAGCATAATTATGAGTGAATATGATGTCACGAACATTTGTAACCTTGCTTTTAGAGCTTTTGACATCACACAATTTGACAATGTTATTGCTTTGAAATTTATTAACTTTCTGTGTTGTTAAAACATTTCAGAGATAAAGTTTACTGAACATATATTTTGTGTAGGCCCAATTGTTTGTCTTTTCTCTTTGTAATTACACATTGTTTGTTAAATTTTAATTTGACAGTTAAAACGCACAATTCTGTTGTTATGCGTTATTTTGATTTTGAAACAGAATGGCAGTTTTCAAAGGAAGAATTGGAGAAAGGGGTGCAGAAAGTTTGAGTTTCTTTGCAGTACACCTTCTGCACTTCTTAATATAGAATGTAAAGACTACTTGGCTATTTTGGATAAAGCTTTTTAAACGTCTCCTTAAAACCGATCTGTTTTCATGTCACAAAGGTGTATGCAGATGAGTAACAAAAAATCGATTTATACGTAGAAATAAGATGATAGTATAGTTTTACTTTAAAGGTCAGCTATTTTGAAAAAGCTATTTTGAAAAAATAACTACAACACTCTCAGTCTCAGCAGAGAAGAGACTGGGTATTGAGAGTGTATGTAACTTTTGAACTATTGTGAGTAAAGCAAGGCAATTATTACCATGATTTTCAAGGCTTAAAATAAATCATGCAAAAGTTTCAGGCAACTGCTGACTTTGTAATCCAGGAGCAAATGTCTTCAGAAGTTGGGAATCTCTGCTGATGAACTGGCTTCATCTCTGGAGAGAAGTGGAAACCGGCTAACCTTAATAGAGGAATCTGGCCCAATCGCTGTTCACATTCAGTCGTGGCTTGTAAATGTGCCCGAAATGTAAGCACACTTAGTGGGATAGTATTTTTTTTTTTTTTAACAGTCGAGTACAGGCATTTCAGCAGCGACATTATTAACAGCGTCATTTTTCTCATTTAGTTTTGTCCTCAGGGGACACCAAACAGCTCCCAGAGGAGGGAAGAAAAGTCCACGGTTATTTATTCGTTTCAGTGAAAGGGAAAGCACTGGCAGTGGGGGGTGGGAGGGTGGGGTGGGGAAGCTAACCAGTTGTGAACTTCCTAGGAGGGAAAAATTGCTACCCTAATTTGACAGTAGTAGTTTAAGGGCTGAGAGAGCTGGGCATGATTTTGCAATTCCCATCAAGTGCAGGCAATTTCAGTACTTGTTGGTTGTTTATGTATGTGCTTTTGAGTGGATTTTTGGTGTTCCTGCTTGTGGATATGAAATTGTGTTTTCCCGGCTACACATGTATGATTTTTGTGGTTCATCTGGAAGAAGGAAAGGTCCCTGGGCATGGTGTGGTGGATACTTGCAGTTTTGCAGGCCTGTTTCCTGGGGTCAGGAGGTCATCTGTCTCTTTTGTATTTAGTTTTAAAATATTGATATTGGCGATAGGGCCAGGGTGTGTGGTTGTTGAGCCTCCCCTCAAGTCACATTCAAGAGCTAAAAAAAAAAAAAAAAGTCATCGGGTGTATTGAAAATGACAGCTTTGTTAAGCTCCAAGAAACCTTTCCCTAAACTGCCCAGGATTTGCAACCTGTCACTGAGTTTCTTTAGAAGGGAGAAGGTTAAAAGAAAATCAATATTGATAGATACTTCAGATGTCAAGTCCTCTCTGGAGGTCGGTGAAAGGCTCCAACTGGGTAACTTGCTTAATTTTTCAAATATACAATTGAGTTTTGAAAAATCCAGTCTCCCGAAGCACTGGCATTCCTTCTTGAAGTCAACAAACTGTCAGCAAAGAAACTTTTTTCCTCTCTAAGGTGGCAGGGAGTAAGTGATATAGGGAGGAGATTTTAGCAATTCTGAAATATCAAATATTCCTGTTGCTGCAGGAGGCTTTCACTTCTTTCTAGTTCCTCAAACCAGATTTTGGGGTGAATGCAATTGGCTTGTCATTACCTTTTGGTGTGGGGGAGAGAGAAGAAAGAGAGTTTAGGGAGAGGTAAGTATCCAAAGCTAAGAAGTGTTTGGCCCATTTTAATAGTATCAGAAACTTCTCAGAGATATTTTAACAGCACTCTTAATACCATGGCACAGACATTCTGGAAAAAAGGGAAAGTGAATAAAATGCATGTACTTTCTCAATTCCTCTCTCTACTCTTCTACCTGGGTTTTAAAAGATTGGTACTTCTCAAATCAAAGGTAATGGATGAATGTTCTGAGAGAAGCCAGATGTCCCATACACCCAAATCTACCAGTCTCTCTTTACAAAAGTCTCCCTTAAAGTTCATCCTGGGAAGGCCTGCAGTGACCTTGAAATTGGCTGGACAAGAAGCAGTGTTTTTTGGGGGGGTGTGGGAGGGAATGTCAGCCATCCTGCCCATGGCTCCCAGGCCTGAATGGCCAGTCAAAGCCATATAAACTGAGCACCCAGGAAGCCCTTCCAGGATGTCTCTGTTGCTCATTCTTTCTTCCCTTTTCGTTCACCCCATCTCACCATTACTCCTTTCTCAATTTCCCTTTTCTTGGAAACACATCAAAACTCAAAACTACCAAGCATCCTCCATGCTCATCAGACTGTCCCCAACCACAAGCGCTCTACAAACACGGAGCACCTGAGAGAGATTTGAACCCCTCAGAGATAGGCCTGGGAGGCCCCAGACATCTTCACTTCTCTGGGATCTTACCTGGGTCTGTCGCTGCTTCTTCACCCCTGGTGCTGCTGCAGATTTGTGGGTTCTTCTGTGTAACAGTTGTCAATTTTTCGCTTTTCTTTTTTAAGCTTGTGAGAAACTTTTGGATGCAACCTAGTTTTGGTGGCAGAGGGAAATGGTTTCTGTTGGTAAGGGAAGCTAATAGGGGAGGAGGGGTACGACCTCTGCAGACACTTGCCCAGGGCTCAGCCCTGGGCCTCTTTTGCCAGGGGACAGCGGCTGGTTCTGGGATCTCTGGCTGAAAGGAGCGCTCTCTGGGTGCCAGGATTTCACTGGGGGTGGTGTGGTGTGGAGGGAGGGAAGAAGGGAGGGAGGGAGGGAGAGAAAGAGAGAGATGGGCTCCGGATTTTTAAAGAGACCCCGGAATAATGGCTTCTGTAAGAGCCCAGGCATTCAAAGAGGTGTGTTCAAGGACATGAGTGCATTCGTGCCAAGGGGAATGTCTTTTATGGTAAATTAACTCTGGTTAAATTGAATATTTGTTCAAAGGGAAACTCCAGTAGTTAAAGCTGGTATTATCAGTAACGCTTCCCCGCCCCCTCCCCTCAGACTTCGCTACGAGAGAAGAGAGAGGCAGCATAATGTGCGATACAAAGTGATGCTTTGGGGTTTTTATATTTAATCTGAGATCGCCTAAAATTTTCTGAGAGAGAAACGAGTATTTATTTGCATTAATCCCGACTGTCACCTCATCCTTTCATCTATAAAGACTGTCAACTTTATCCTGGCTTTTCAAAAAGAAGAAATGACCCACACAAAGGAAATTAACGTTGTCAGAACGCTGACTAGAGGATTTGCCTCCGGGGGGAGCAGGGAGGCTGCTCCCAGTGGTGTGTGCCCTGAAGGGTTAACTCGGGGCAGTTCTCGAAATTTCCCCGACTTTACCTGTCTTCCCTGATCCACCGCTCCCCCTCTCCGGCCTCCTCAGCTCCCCACCCCCCAGCGCCTTTCTTCTTTGGGCTCTGGGTTTACGGGGGCTGCAGCTGGTAGACTTGGCAAGCTCGCCTCATTAAGAGCGCTCTTTGAAAACGGACTGTGTTTGAGCATTTCCCTAATGAGGACAGGACGGGGTTAAAAAGTGACCATTTCATGGTTGACTTGAACCTGCCTACTTTTCTTGATGTGTCGTTGTGAAATGCTTGATGTGGATAACTCCCACTTGGTGAAGGAAAAAGTCACTGGTTCCCTCAGGTCCGCTGGGGGGACCGGGGGGGGGGGCGGTGGGCAGAAGCGGGAAAGAGCGAGAGAAAGGAGAAAGTTGAGGAAGAAAACCGAAAGAGAGGAAGAGGAGAAGAGGGAAGGAGAATCAGAGAGCCCCGCCAGACCCCAACAGCACAGTTGGGAGCAGGGGCAGTCGAGTCCTCTTCGTGGCCCCAACCGCCCCTGGCGGCCCCCAGCTAGGTAGACGCGGAGCCCCTGGCACTCACTTTTCCTCTCTCCATTGTCTGGACAGCCTTTGCTTCCACCTCTTCCCCACCCACCCCTTGCCGAAAACCGGAATTTGGGGGGCGGGGAGTGGTGTGTGTGTGTGTGTGTGTGTGTGAGTGTGTGTGTGTGTGTGTACGCGCGCGCGCCCGCGGGCGCGTACAGAAAGGGTGCAAGGCAAATCGCCTCCCTCCAAATACCCGAAATCAAGTTCATTCACTCGGGACCCCGCGGCTCGTCGCCGGGGTGGGGGCGGGGCCCTCCGCGCGGGAGCGAGGCCGGCGCGGCCGCCTCTGCAGGGCTGTAGCGGCACACGCACCCCGCTCGCGCGCGCGCCCGCCCTCCCCGCAGCTTCGGGCGCGCCGCCGCCCCGCCCTGCCTGCACCCCGGCGGGGAGGGAGCCGCTTTCCGCCGGCGCCCCGGGCCCCAGGGGGTGGGGATTGGGAGCGAGCCAGCGGGGCTGCAGGAGGAGGAGAGCGGAGCGGGCCGCGGGAGGAGGAGGAGGAGAAGGAGGAGGGAGCAGGAGGCGGCGGCGGCAGCTCGGCCCGATCCTCCCGCTCCGAGCGAGGCCACGTGCACGGGGCACCCCCGGGAGCGCGGCAAACGGCGGCGAAGCGCGGCGCGCCGCTTCTGCCGAGCTGCCCCGGGGCGCGGGCTCGCGCTGGGGAGACCCCGGAGGACCCCGCCCCCGCCCCCCGTCCGCGCCGGCGCTCCCCAACTACTTGAGCCGAAGTTCGCTCAGGCCCCCGCCTCCTCGGCCTGCCCCTCCTCCCTTCAGCCGGCGGGCTTGGCGGACCGCGCCCGCCCCGGGTGCGAGAGTCGGCGCCCCAGCCTGGGCCCCGGGGCGGCCTGGGTGTGAGGGAATTTTCCATTCGTTCCTTTCTCGGGCCCAGACCGGCTCAGTGCTTCTCCCACTCGGATGTTCCCGCGGCTTAAAGAGTCCGCAGCGAGCACAGAAATACCTCTTCCAGGGCGGGCTTTCGGGGGTGTGTATGTGTGTGTGGTGGTGTGGGGAGAGTGCGGGACTTGCCCAAAGGGCGGAAAGATCTAGTTTGGAAAGAAAAAAAAGTCATGGTTCTGTTGCACCGATATTAGACCTTTAACAAATGAGAGGGAGAGAGAGAGAGAGAAGAGAAAGAGAGAAGCAAGAGGAGGAGGAGGAAGGTGGGGGGCGGGGGGTGTGGAGAGGCTGGTGCAAAAGGAATGCGCGTTTGCAGGAGGAGGAGTAAAGCGATGATTGTGTAATTAAATAATAAAACAATCCTTAAGTCTGATTTGGAGAGAGCTCGAGCGGGGTCCAGAGGGTGGAACCGGTGAAAATTTCAACTTCCAAGTTTTGCAACGAAAGAAAGCGAGAGAGGGAGGGGAAAAAAGAGCCCAGAGCAGAAAAGAGACGAGTTTGGAGCCGAGCGGGAGAGCGGGATTTATCGTTTGGGATTTTTCAGGAGCTCGTTCCGATCCCCCTGGGCTCTGGGCAGCGGCGGCGGCAGCAGCAGCCTCCTCGCTCGGCCCGGTCAGACGCGGTGCGAGGCGGGCGGCCGGGCGGGCGGCCGGGCGCGGAAGAGCCGGCGCGGGCGGCGGCGGCGGCTGCAGCCGGGGGCCGCGCCGCGAGCCTCTTCCGCCCGGGAGACCTGCGCCCGAGCCCCCTCCCTCACCCCAGCCTCTCCCTTCTCCCCCACCCACCCCGCCCCCACCCGGCCCTCTCCCGCGCGCGCCCCGCCACCCGCGCGCACTCGCTCACGCTCCCCCTCGCGCACACACATGGTCGGCTCGCGGCAAAGTTTCGCTGGCGATCGCCACTCCGGAATCCTGCCGCAGTGCTCGGGGCTGTAACCTTGAACTTTCCCAGCGCGGTGACACATTCTCCTCGCTCTCCCTCCCGCGCTCTCTCCCGCGCCCCCCCTCCCCGCCTTTTTTAAAAAAGCATTTCACCACCAACTACCACCCCAATCCAACCCACGCCGAACCTTCGCGCACCCCCTAGCCCCCAACAACAACAACAACTGCAAAACAGAAAATAAATCCCAAACCCAGGCGAAAAGCAGCCAACACCGGCGGCGGCGGCGGCGGCCTCGGCGAGCAGGGCCAGCGCGCTCGGACTGCAAGAGGGTTAAAAGTGTAGATTGGATTTCACCCCGGGAAATCTAGCACGCCGAGTGAACTTGAATCTTTGGCTATTTAAGGAGGACTGGGTTTGTTGTGAAGTTGCGGTGATCCAGCGCAGAGCCCCGTCCTGATTGAACGCATCGCGGGGCTCAGATGACTGTAAAATGAATAGATGAAATTCTTGCTTCTCGAAGATTTTCTTGCGCATCTCCGGGAAAGTGCGTTTTAAGGCGAAGTCATGATGTATTCTCCCATCTGTCTCACTCAGGTACATGTCTCGGTCGCTCTCTCGAGCTTTCTCTCTAGTCCGAAATGCCTTTGTTTTGTTTTGTTGCTCTCGTCTGCGGACAGTTAACGGCTTTAGTTAACCTCCGTACATCCCTGTCCCTCGCAGAAGTGGCCCGGAGTTGCGGCGGGCTTTGCGGGGCGGCGTGGGAGCCGGCGCGCGGCCGCTCGCCCGAGGCCACTCCGCGCGCCCGACCCCGCGCCCTGGGCTCGGGGAGCGGGCGCCCGCGCGCTGCCAGGGCGGCTGGGCCGGGCGCGGCCGCCGGGGGTGGGCAGGGCCCCGGCCCGGGAGCGCCAGCCCCTGCGCGGCCCCCCGAGTGCCTGCTGCTGTGCGGCGCCCCTGCCCAGGGTGACCGCCGCCCCTGTCGGTCGCTGGAGCGCTGAGACCGACTCGGGCTTTAGAGGAGCTTTACGGAGGGACCGAGCCCTTATAAACAACCGGTGAACTTGGGCGAGGGGACTGTAGCACGAGTCCTTGTGGGCGCCTGTGGACTCCGCTGCAGGCAGTGGGCGGGCGACGAAGCGAGTCGGAGGCTGTGGTCCGGAGACCCATTCCTTTGCTTAATTTGGGGATCTGAAACTCTGGTCCATCGTGATCCGCACTTTGAGGTTTCCAGTGACCACACCACAAAGGCAGTCTTTACGTTGACACGAGTTAGTTGGTCTTGGGGAAAGTTAAGGACTTTAGAACATGTTCATTTTGTGGAGACCTGTTCATTTGATGATATTTGGGCGTAGCTCGGAAGGCAGAAAGTAATGCTGGAAAAGTAAGGTCATTTTAAAAAAAATTCACTTTGAAAATTGTCCTAAGACTTTAGGAACAACGTTATGAAATAAAGCACTGGCTTGATGCATTTTTAAGAACACAATTTATATAATTTTAAGCCAGACGGTCAAATGGAAAAGTGGTGAGACCGAACGGACTTACCTGGGGGCGGTTTTCATCGCTGCCCAGCTAACTAACCAACTGGCGAACTAACTAAATATCAGCCCAGAGTTGTTATTTGAAGCATTATTTTAAACCTCAAAAGGTGTGGGACTGTTGACTTCAGCTTTGAGGAGGAAGTGTCACCATTGGTAATTGATAACCATTTTCTTGGACATTGCCATAGAAAACTACACAGTTAAAGAAGTGTTGCCAGGTCTTAGTTGTGTTATAATTTTTTAAAAAATCCAATATCACGATGATACATTTTTATAATGGACAAATGATTAAGATTTCAATTGTATGACAATTAGAAGCCATTGTGATTGGAAAGGACCGAGGCATTCATAAATTGTGAATGAAGATGAAAACAATGATAAGGCTTATTCAGTGATTGGATACAGTCCTGTAGCTTTTTGGCTGACACATTTTTTATTGTTTATATTTTGTTTGGCATCTGAGTATGATTAAGTTAGATATGGCTATTTTCAGCAAGTAACGTGCACTTTAATTTAACAAAACTGGAAAAATGAGTTGCTGAGTTATTTGTATTTTAAAAGCTACAAATAATGGACAATAAATATGACGATGAAACTGTTTCAGGTATAACGAATTACCTTTAGTTGTAAAAGTTACCTTTCATATTACCTATCAGCAGGATATTTTTTTCTTTCTGGTAAACCATGTTCATTTGGTATTATCTCTACATTATTGAAGCCTAGTTCAAATAAAACAAATTGAGGTAAGCTTTTTCGCTTACAGAGTACTGCATCACTTATTCTCACCTGCAAAGGATTGCTTTTCTATATTAATTTATATTTCTAGCATCAGCTGCTCAGAAACCTTGCTAGTGATTACACTGCATTTTTTTATTTCCTCTAAATATGCACTGTAAAGTCACTAGCTTTATCGTAATTTCTATAAGTTGGAAATAACATTGCAGCATCGTGACATATGGAATATTAGGAGCATATACAGCATAATCATTCAGCTATCACATTAGTATTCAAGAACACATACTTAACAACACTAATTCATGATGACTAACATTCTCTCTTGTTTTAATAATGTAAATCTAGGTTGACGTATTAAAACTGTTATGGGGATTTCAGGCCTATGCTTAAGAAGGAATTGTAGCTTTCCAATTCTCAGTATCTCTGTGTCTTTATAGGTAATGTAAGGTGTTGCAAAAAGTAAGATTACATTAATAGCATTACTTTTATATCAGACCAGTAGTTTAGCTTTGTGTTATAAGAGTCTGTTAGCTATAGCAAAATGTTTTTTAGGATGTGTAAATACAGAATAGAGAAACATTCTTAATTGGTTGAAAACTTTACAAAGTGTCTCAGCTGTTGCAATAAAGTATCTAGGTTTTAGAAAGAATTTTAATTCAAAAGGAGCTACAGTTAAAGTTGTTGATATTTAGCAAAATGTTATGTAAAAGTGTCAGTATATCCTTATAAATCAGTATTTATACTTCAGTACAAATCAGATATAAAAGGAAAACTAAGAACCTTCATATATGATTTAATATTTTGCTTTTTCCAAAAATAATGTAAATCCTTAATAAAACTTTCACTTGGCATGACTGCAATGAATTATTAAAATTTCAAGTTCTTCATGGAACATATTTTAAATGGTTTATTGTTATATAGCAGTGCCTCAAGAATATCTAGTATTTACTCTTCCACCTCTCTGTTGATCTAATTTTCCATCCCTTTCATGGAAACCATTGTTTCTGTAAAGAAAAATAAATATTTCTGGTGGAATTAGAATTGTTTACTTTTACATTTGATATTTGTAACTTGGTTATTTATTTTATCAATTTAGGTCAACTAAAGGAAGTTTTAAAAGAGAAATGTCAATGAATTTTAATAAATACTCTAAAAGGGAGAGGTGGCATATTACCTTAGTGTAGAGCCATTAGATCTTAGGTCACTTATATGCTTAGCTTAAAAAAAACAAAAAACAAAAACTTTCATAATGGTTTAAAGTGTTATTGTGATAACCTATTAATTAGGACATTTGAATACCTTAATCACTTCTTTTTTTTGGATGAAGACAGTTACTATGCTTCATATGCGTGTCACTCAAAATTACTAAAAATGTATTGCAGCTCAGTGTTAGAAAACAGTCACACTTGGGAGATGACATTTTAGGCATGTTAATACAGAAGTGTATGTGACTTATAACAAACCTCTACTTACCATTTTTTTGGAGGTTATGTCTCCTTGTCAAGTGTTTCACTTGAAAGGAATCCACAGAATAGTAAAACCCTGAAACATTTTTATAAGGCAACTTTGTGGACTGAGCAAGTTTGCTGTTTCCATTTGTCAGTAAGAAAAAAACTATGTTTTAAAACATTATTTGGCAGCATTGGCAACAAACTCAAGGCAACCTTAAAAAAAAAAACCCACATTGTTTTGTGTGCATTTGCTAACAAATTCCAAATTCGGTTTTCAAATTTGCATTTTAATTGTTTAAAATAATTTATTAAAATTTTGGGATTTATTACATGACAGATGATTTGAAACTCAAACAAATTTAATCAAAAGTATGTTTGATGTCTTTATAAGAAAATGAAATGTCACTGAACATAGTACTTAAGGTTGTAAGCACTTAAGAGTTACCGCACCGCTTAATATCTGTTGCAATAATGCAACATTTTTAAAAGCGTGCCAAGGGTAAAATGAATGAGACAAAGCTCCCCCATCTATTCTTTACATTCTCAAGTCCTTAGCTGATGAGTATGTATGTATGTTTTTTAATCATATCAATAAATCGTAGTAAAAGTCAGATTATAGGAAGTGAGTTCCCAAAGCATGTTTAAGTCCACACTTCCTTAAATGGGGCTTCCTTTGCATTATTTCTAAGGGGGATAAACAAAGTTTTTGTAGTTATAGTGAAAGCTGAAAGCATGGCATCAGAAAGTATATGGAGATAGGGAGGTCTTATCATGGGCTGTGGTTGCTGTGAGCAGGGCTGCCTTCCCACACAAAGAACAGATTGTGGTTTAACTCTTTCCATGGCCTAGTTTAATGTGCTCGCATAGTAACCGAATTGTTCAAATCTCTGCTGGAAACTACTGATCGGTTTAATGATTTCCTCTATGGCATTTGGTTATGCCTCATGCTGTGATGTAATCATCTGCATTCTGTATTGTTATAAAATTTTGATTTATACTCATTCTGCCGGAGGAACGGTTTACAGCAATATGTTAAAACACTTGATAACTGTGTTAGTGATTGGATGGGACATACACCTTTTCCGTGTGTGAAACGCATACCGCGAACACGCTGTAGTCTTTAGCACTGAAAACTCGAATTTCATCTTAAAAATGGATTCAAACCCATAGGGCATTTTCTTTGGCCACCTTCTTTGTTAGAGTGTCATTAGTTGCACTTTCTTCATCTTTACCCTCCTGGCATTCATCAGACTGCTGGTTAGATAGAATTTATTCCACGCAATTCAGGGTGACCAGCCCTAGTGTGTCGATTCTAAGTTGGGATACGATAAGTTAGAGAAAGTTATTTTCCTGGTTGGGGTGATGGTGCATTCAGTGTGTCCAGAAAAGTGGCCGCGGTGGGAAGTTCTTATTTGCTTCGGATCTTGGTTTATTACACGCGTACAGTATGCCTGCACAGGATGTTAGCTCTTTCTCTGAGCAGTAATAGGCCTAAGCTTATGAGACAGGTTTTACCTATGGCAGGAAGTAATGAAACACGAACTGCTTTGGGAAGTAACTTGAAATATCTGTAGGTGAAGATGATCTGCCATTGCTCACTGCCTCCCTCCCTTAAAAAAAAGGCTTAGATGGAACAGGCAGGGAAAATGCAGGAGCCTAAGGTAAAACCACTTCATTCAAAAGACAGGATACTGGAGAGTCGATACACGTGCAGACTCACAAGCCATGCATACGTGCACCCACACTCCGGCCGGAGAATTCACATGCGTAGCAAATGAATTGTATTGATTCCACAAAAGCAGTAAGTGACCAGCGGTGCACTCCTGGTGTCACCCTGCCACCGCATGCAGAGACACAAAGCATGTAAAGTTGGTGCCAAGTTGCCATTTTTCATTGTTCACCTCAGATTGATTTTTGTTTAGAAGAATTGCCATACTCATGTGATCGGTTAACAAATTAACTGACTCTGTGGGGCTTCAGATTCTATAGGAAAGCTGCCGGAAGAACATTCATGTAATTTTTATTTTCAACTTTGGAAACTTTTATTGAAAAACGGGAAGAGCGTGTCTGTGAGAGAATAGAGTGTGAGAGTGAGTGAGTGTGTGTGTGTATGGCGTGCGTGCGTGTGTCTTGGAGGCGAGTGCTGGTGGTGGAGGGAGAGAATGCACTGCTCAAAGTATGGAAACCTTCTGTTCGGGACACTGATACGACAAGCTGTGTCCTTTGCCCACTTTCCCTCACTGTATACCGGTTTCTCTAGTTACCACTCTTGGAATGGTGCTGTTTCAGTGTTGGAATGTTGGACGTTTGATAAGAAAATGGATCAAGTTTAATGGCGCATGCTCTTTGTGCCACCAGCAGCCTCTTGCTGAGAGCATGCTCCAAAAGCGGGAACTGTGTGGCATTACACTGAGCATCTATATGCTTTGTGTTTCTGTGCCACAGAGAAGAGAAATGAACTGTGGCATCGCTCCTGCCTTCTGAACAGCTCTGCTCCGATTAAAAAAAAAAAATCTCACTGTGTTCTTTGTAAAATGGTACTGCTTAGTGTTAGTTGGTCAATCAAATATTTAAATATTAAATTAGGTGCCAAGCACCTTGGTTACTTACGTTTTAAGGAATGTAGGATGCATGGTGGGAATGAGGGGGATGGGGCCAGAGTGGAAATACAAATATAAATCTTATTTTCTTTTTAGGAGGCAGAATCAACCTGTATATTTTGGTGGAAAAGGGGCTGCTTGGCATACTTTATTTTCTTCTTCTCCTGCTATTTTGATAATTTTAAATAAGAAAAGAATGTGATTTTTATGCATAACTTTTTGTAATGAATTGGGAACGGACTGTAGTTTTCTTTCTTTCTTTCTTTCTTTCTTTCTTTCTTTCTTTCTTTCTTTCTTTCTTTATTTATTTTTTGAGCCTTTAAAACTAAGCTGACTGTGTCTGTCTTCTTTCTCCCCCCCCTTCATCTTCCACAGGATGAATTTCACCCATTCATCGAGGCACTCCTTCCACATGTCCGTGCAATCGCCTACACTTGGTTCAACCTGCAGGCTCGGAAACGCAAGTACTTTAAAAAGCACGAGAAGCGAATGTCAAAGGATGAAGAAAGAGCAGTCAAAGATGAGCTTCTCAGCGAAAAGCCTGAAATCAAACAGAAGTGGGCATCCAGGCTCCTGGCCAAACTGCGCAAAGACATCCGCCAGGAGTATCGAGAGGACTTTGTGCTCACCGTGACTGGCAAGAAGCACCCATGCTGTGTCTTATCCAATCCCGACCAGAAGGGTAAGATTAGGAGAATCGACTGCCTGCGACAGGCAGACAAAGTCTGGCGTCTGGATCTAGTCATGGTGATCCTGTTCAAAGGCATCCCCTTGGAAAGTACCGATGGAGAGCGGCTCATGAAATCCCCACATTGCACAAACCCAGCACTTTGTGTCCAGCCACATCATATCACAGTATCAGTTAAGGAGCTTGATTTGTTTTTGGCATACTACGTGCAGGAGCAAGGTAGGAGCAGATTGTTCTTTCTTCTAGTACGGCAAACACTGCCCACAAACCCCATATACGGAACAGCTGGCTTGGGTTGGATGTTCCTCGAGGCCCCTAGATCTCCTTCACCCCCTCTGGGTAGAGTGGCCTGCCCTCTTCCACTCCCATGTCCACTCCCATGGGCCAGCCATGGACACAGGCATGGAGCTTTCATACCCGGATAGGCGTGGGTGTTTTGGGAAAGACCACAAAGAGATGCGTTTTCAAATGTCTTTGAAATAATATACCTTTTCAAAGACACAGACTAGTCTGAAAAGTGTAGTTTATTACAATTCACTTTTTGTCCTCGACTGCATTCCTTGTGTCTAGTCATTTCTCAGTTTGAAAATGTAACTTTATTTATGAATAGTCAAACCGCTTTTTAATAATCTTTGTATTGGCCTCATAACTAACAAGGTAGATGAACTTTGCTCACGAATTTAGTCCTATTGCACCGAAAATAGAATTAACGTTTCCTATTACAAAATGCTTAAGATAGCCAATACCAGAAAGTGTATCTTACGTGGACCTAGATTTATTTAATTTGAATATATCTATCAACACGTCCTTTTGATTGTGTAATATTCGCCATAGATTAGATGGATTATAGTTCTTGTTTAAATAATTTATGGTATAATATTTTCCCAGCGTGACTTGGGAATACTTAATATCATTAGTTTACTTGAATGTGAATTCACAAAACTTACTGAGGAGAAAAGTTGCAGCTCTCCTTACAGAACAAAAACAGAAAGTGGACTGGTTACACTGGTTTAAAATAAATCTCAAAAAGAATGCAGAAACCACATACCATACCTATTAAAAAAAAAATTCCTGATAAAGACAGTGGTATAAATGTCAAAAATAGGGAATATTTTTGCTGAGTATTTTTTGAGTTCATGAAATATGTTTCTTTATTATTATTTTGTATTTTCCTTTAAATAAGTGAGGATTTCTTTTCTTCAAATAAATGTGTCAAGATACGGATTTCCATGTATTAGCAACATCATTTTAAAAAGCAGTGTACCAAAAGTGGACTGAAGTTTGATCTGCCACAGATGGTGGGTCATTTCCTAACTTGCCTGGTGGTAGGGAAATGGCCTGCAGATACTGAGGTGGCAGACGGGTTATCTGATATTCGTTATATAAATCTGGGATTCGGTAAATTGGTATGAACTTTCTTATTATCCAAAAAAATGAAATACCAGAATTACTCTTTTGACTCAGAAATCTAGGTACTTGTTACGTGCTTGTCTTTATAATTCCTTGATATAGTGTTAGAGCTATGCTTAAATGTCATTTAAAAATTTTTAGTTTGATTTTAAATAAGATGCTGGACATGATATATTTGAAACTTTACTTTTGTTGTTGTTGTCGAGACATTGCATTTGCCATTACCATGCATTTAACAATTGAAGTCCAAGTAATGATGGTTTAGAGAAAAATATATTTTTGCCCTGTGTGTCCTAAAATAAAAGCTCATAAACACATGACACTTAATTTGATTGACAGCTGTCTAGGAGGTGACATCCTAAGGTGGGCTGTATATCTGTGCTGGATTGACTGTGAATGTGTTGTAAGTGTGTTGTGAAAGTCAAGGCTGGAAGTAAAGTTTTAAAAAGTGGGCCATGCAACTTTTTAGTGCAGGGAGGGAAGATTCGCAACCACTTCACTGCTACTCACATTTTAACTTGCTTGAAGGCTAGTCCTTGAGGTGTGCATGCATGTACATTCACTCCTGGGGCAGGCAGCCAAGTCTCTTGGTGGATGAACTGACAATAAAGAACATATCCTTTGGATTTGTGGAGATAGATTGAAGAAAGAAAAATGCATAGATTAGATGCCTTCTGCATTGCACCATTGGTCATGATAGTCATGAAGTTTTAAGCAACTCTTGGAGACCATATTTTCAGATAAAACATTGATTTTGTTGTTTTTTTGAATCTCTATCATAAAAAGCTTTCATTATTTTACCCTGTACATCTAATTGGTATCCTCTCCTACCTGCCAGTGCGTCATCTCTTCTTAACATCTGTTGGCTCTTTCTTTGAAAAAGTCACATCAGGATGCTTTTGTGTTTTCCTTTCTTCAAAACTGATATCTTTTCTTTTTGGTCAAATGTAGGTTAATTATGTTATTTTGCAGTGCAATTGATTGAGGAAGGCATTTAGAAAGACAAGTCTGTAGTCAATCAAAGTGCTGCCTATCTCCCATCATGACTCTTTATTTCTCCTCTAAGTACAAGAAAACCCACTTAAGTCGGTTTTATACATCAGGCAAAGAAGTATGAAGAAAGACATGAGGGAAAAATAAGAAAAGGGAACTGTAATGTTTACAACAGAACAAGCAACAAAATTACCTTTCCCCCCCTCTTTCTCCATCTCCGCACTTCTAAATGACTGGGAGGAAAACATGAGAAAGAACAGAGAGAATGCCAAAGATGGTTGCCACTGGTACCAGGATTGGCATCAGACCCTCTTTGTTTAGCTCAGGATGCCTGTGATTTGTTAGTTGGCATCCGCATTGCAGTGTGGAGTGATGTTACAATATATTGACAATTTCCAGATCTAGAGATGTCAATAGTCCTCTTGGTTATTTATACGAGATCACGAACGGCATCTCTTCTGGAGGAGGAAATAAAGACCAGCATATAATAAAGTTCCATTGTTGGCCAACTTCCTCTGCTTTTCTTTTTCCCTCTTTCTCTTTTGGTTCAACCCACACTTTTTTTTTTTTTTTCCTTCATGCCCAGCAGCCTCATCTTTTTTTTGAAATGTGGAAAGAGTTACTAGAGCTTTGACACAAGCTCTAGTACTACATCTGCATCTGATATGGTTTTGGGAAAAATTTATGCATTTTGAAATCACTTTTGATATATAGTTCATTAGACCTTTGCATCACATGGCCACAAAGGCAGGAATTTCTTTAAAGCTCAATCTCTTTGTTATTCAGCTTCTTCGATGCATATAGCCCGACTGACCGCAATTTAGTCCATTTTTCTATTTCTCCACATTAGTAAAAGGTCATGTTCAATACAGTCATTTATAAAATTAGATAAGCCCCCCACTTTACCTCAAACATACACATCATGTGGGAGTAACTGCGTTTAAATCCATAAAATCATTTGACGTTATTGATTCAGAGGGCTGCGCTTCGGCTGTTCCGTTGCTACAAGAACCGCCATTTTGTTTGTGAAGTGCCAGGCGAGGGGGAAAAAAAAGGCAGACACTGTGCTTGATGCCAATAATGGTTGCCAGTGGCACCGAGGTTGGCATCAGACCCTCTTTGTCTAGTTGCTGAATGCCTTTGATTCGTTGGTTGGCATCCGCATTGCAGTGGGCACACTGGAAAGTTTTTGACAATCCCTGAATGAGAGCTGCTTGCTTGTTTGCTGCGGCAAACCTTAGCTAATATAAAACCCTTCCTTTTTATTTTTTAGGTTGTTGCTTTTTGGGTTTTTTTTTTTTTTAAAGCTGTGATAGATTAGAGGAAAAAACAGCTCTAAAGTGGCCTCCATTTTCCCAAGGATGTTAAAGATGTCCAATGATTCTTGGGCAGGTGGTACCTATTCCCCATATTGTCTTTGTTATTGCATTCATGAAAGCCAAGCAAAACAAAACAAAACAAAAACCAGGCAAACCCTGCACAGGACACCTTTCTGGGACGTAAGTGTGCTGTAGGATGCGGGGTGTGTGTTGAGGGTGTGGAAGGCTAGCTGAATGTAGTGGTGTGTAATGCATTCATTATGACTGACTCTTGCTTTCAGTCACATCACTGCTTATTTCTTATGTAATCTGTAGTTCCCTGAGTTTCCAGCTTTCCAAATTTTATAGTAACATGTTGAGAGGATTTAACTTTTCTTTCTAGTGACTAACGTGGAACAGTGTAAATGTTAAAAAAGAAAATAAGCAAAGCCTCATGAGGAAACCTATGTGTTAAGGTCTGATACAAATCCTCTGTTCCTGAATTTCTCAGTTCTGCATCAAAATGTTGCCAGATTCTCAGAACACAGTTCTGCACACCAGGAAAACCAACCAAAAGGCTAAAATAATTTTGGTTGACGTTTCCTAGATAGTGAGCATTAATATTGCTTTCCGGTTAACCACCATTATCTCATTAATTAATAAGAAGGATTAGCAGTTCTACCCCAAAGGGCTGCAGAGAAGGAAGTCTGGCCTATGGGAGGCCTTGAGTCCAGGCTGTGTCCTGTCTGAAGGGGAAACGGGGGTGGGGTGGGGTGTGTGTGTGGGGGAAGACTGGGCTTTCCCTGAGGCAGGGAAGGGTTTTGAAGAAGGAGGTCAAAACACACTAAGAAGTTTAAAGATCTCAAGAGATAGTAACTACTGTCCTGAATTTAACAGATCAGAGTTTAAACTAAGTCAGCCTAACTGATTTTTGGACCGTACTTTTGCACTCCTATTAAACACGTTTCGGATACTGAAGAGAGTCCAGGAACCTCTCATGGCTTATGGCTCTTATTAAGGAGGAGTTTCCTTTAGCCTTGGGGAACCCTTAAAGTCAGGATCCACTGCTGGATGGCAACTTTCGTTGTTTTATTGTTAAGCATTATGATAATTAAAGTATATTTTAAAGTTGTGAAAAATGTGACTTGTTTACAGGGGAGGTTGTAATCATTGTTACTGTTTTTGAAATAGAATCCTTCCCGGTTGTCACATATCATTAGCGAGGAAGCAAATGCTAAGAATTATTTTCCTCCCTCAGTTACTGACTTTTAGAATCCTTTTGGGTAACCATTATTTCTTTATGAAAAGCTTATGTAGGTAATTGTTTGCAAGTTGACAGCGTATTTTAACATTTTAATAAATTTCACTTCATTTGCAGGTATTTCCCATTATGGGGAAAACTAAGCTCTTGGAATTTGTTGAAATGAGGCCGCCCTCCAGAATGATCTGGTGTGCTTGCATTTGCGAAGGGCTCAGAGAGCATAAAGTTTGTGTGCACGTGGGATTTGGGGGGGGACACTGCTAAATTTTCCCATCTAGCATCCTGTCCTTGACTGAACTCCTGAGCTCCAGGGCACATTTGTTTGCATTCTAGCTCACACACAAGTCGCCAGATAAAGAGTGGCTCTTACTGGCATGACGTACTCCAAGGCTTAATGAGACTTTTGTGGGAACATATATTGTAAGATAAGATACTTAGCCATTTTCTCACGGATAAAGGGCTAGAAGCTCACCCTCTGTGCCATGATATCTCTGCCATAAGAGATAGCTCTGCCAGACAATTCAAGAGTTAAACTCGGAGGCCCCAGTTACCAGCTGGGGAAGCTTGGCATCTGTGTTCTGATATGGCAACTAAGCTCTTGCATTGCTGTTAATATGATTTCACTTTTCAAAGGGAAAGGAGTTTGGGCGGGGGGGGGGGAGCGGCTCGTTTGTTACATCAATTATGATTTCAAATATTAAAAAAAAAATACAGTGACCCACTTTCTGGAGGCAGCAAAGGTTGGAAAAATATCCTACCGACAGCATTAGGCATCCCTCCCACCTTAGGCCCTCTCCAACTGCCCCCCCCATACACAGAACTGCACATTTTATAATAAAAAATACTCACCTAGATATGGGTTGGATTTGCAAATTTGCTGCACTCTGCCTCTTGTGTGGTTAAAAGACTCTATATGTAAAAGAATGGAGATGCTGTTCATTATTCAGGAATAATGGTAATTTGGGGATCTGTGAATTGCAGTGACAGAGATGGTGGATGGGTTTCCCAAGGGTTGACTCCTTGACAGATTCAGCGTGGGCCTTGGAGCTGGGCAGGGCCACTTAGGGAGGCCACCCATAGCCACGGCCTAAGTTCTTTAAAGTTGCTGGTTTCCAAAGTGGAGCAGAGGGAGTGTTTCCACGCAGAGAGGTAATATGGAATGGGTAGGATCTCTTATTTACTTAGTTGTTTTTCCCTAACTGTGGAACTTAGGAGGGAATTGCCAAAAGGAAATTAAAGTTTTAATCCTCCGTTAATTTTTCCTTTCAAATTTGGCATTACGGTTTGAAACAGTCCAAGATACCTGACTTCGTAAAGACTTTCTCCCCATAAACGTTCATGATGCTTGATTGAACTGAAAAACTAGGCCAGTGGGCTTAAAAAAAAACTCTGCAAGGGCACTCTTTTGCCCTTCACATCTCTGCTGACCTGTTAGGATTTCAGCACCTGAAGAGGGAGGGACCGTCCCAGTGCGAGGCTGAATCAGAATTCTCTGGAATTCTTAAAAGTTGAGATAAGTAAGTTTTCATTTCTGGCATCCCAGTGGCTTGTATGATAACTGACTTTAAAATCACAGGAATAATTACCGCTTTGTTGGGAGCTTAGGGTGACAGAGAGTGGAAATAGCATAGGAAAAACTTTCTGAGATGGGAGGTTGCTAACGATCTGAAATTCCAGGGGCAAAGTGAAGGGTGATCCCTTGCTGTGAAGCTCGCTTTTTGGGTAGAAATTTCTCTTCAGCTTGGGAAAGAATAGCATTTTCTAGTTTGAAGTTGAAAGCAGAGTCCTGCGACACTCGAGGCGTTTTTGTTATGTGCTAAGGCTGAGCAAGTGATTAGCCAACGTCATGTTCAAAGCAAAGTTTTCCAACTTTTTTCCCCTCCATCCTTGTGGAGGAGGAATAATTTTAGAAATCTCAAGGACTAGTGGTTATGCGATGGGAAGCCGGAGTGATTACAGCAGCGAGCCTCAGCGCCAAGCATAGCAAGAGGGGGGCTTCCTCTGAATCATGAGCGCTTTTCTGTGGCAGCGTGGTATGTCGTCTCATTTTAAAGAACATTCTTGGGTCCTTGAACTCTAATTATGTGATGTGGTTAATTTAACTGAATTCAGTTGTTAGGATTTGGCATAGGGAATAAATCATCAGACTGCAGAGAACTTGTGAAAACGAAGTGCGTGGAGTGAGGAGTGAGTCTGTGGGGTTAGCTTGTATTAGACTGAACGGTACAGGATGTGAGGCTAATGGGACTTGAATGGCTGGGCTTTTGGTTGTTATATTATTCAGAAAATTGGAAGAAATGGCTAGCAATTAACCAATGAGGTGGAAAGACCTTGAGGCTGAATTGAAGGCCACACACTGAAAAAAAAAATCTTCAAAATTTACATCAAGCAATATTCCAAGATAGGAATGCAAACTCTTCTTGTGTATAAATATATTGTTTATAATAAAACACTTAGAAACACATATTCTCTCTTTTATGATGATAGTTTAAATAGGACAGCATTGATGAATCACAGACAAATTAAAGAACTCTGAATAAGGACTATATAATTGAAAATATGGGGTGATGGATGAAGTAATTTTACTAGCTGAGAGTTGCCCGGAGGTTGTATATTTTCAGAATCCCATTTTAAGGCAGTTCAGAGCATGTAGTAAGTTATGGATGAAGCACAAATCATTTGAAAATGGGATTTGTTTAAACAAGTGCAAAAAAGAAAGTAAGAATTGCCCTTGAAAAAAATTCTTTATTCTAAGTATGTGCAGTTTAAAATTTTTGGTTAGCTTTAACTCTGTTTCTCAAAATAGAACATTTAGTAAACAGTATTCAACTGAATTTTAAAATACACATATCTCCCCCAAAACTACACAGAAGCATTTAACAAGCATCGGTTAATATTCAGTGACACTCATATATATTCTGATACTGAGTGAAGCTGAAGATTTCTTTAAAAACTTGATTTTTCAAAACTCACATTGAAAAAAATTCCGTGGAAAAATGTATCGTTGTTAACAGGGAATGGCAGAGTTCAGGACAAAAATCTAATCATGAGCACAGATGTTAAGAAAGTTATTTGAAATGGGGTGTATTCTGTAATTCATGTGAGTAGGGAATTACATTTATGCCTATGTTAATAACACGAGTATGTCAATATGAAGTCTATACCCCTCTATTAGTGAAATCTAAAGTGTGAAAAATGTTCCTGCTTAGGACAACTTGTATTTTATTATTCTGACATCTGCAGTTTCTGGATGGATTACCTTAAATTTGCTATGCTATGTTAAAAGCCTTGTTTTATGAGGTCGGTCTCAGCTTCTGGCCTTGGTGTCAGGAACCCTGCTACGTGATGCAACTTGCCTTGTTAGGTTTAATTGACCAAAGCTGATGTGTTAAAACAATTCATTTGTGCTGTAACTTATGCCCTGGCTAAGTTGCTACCTGAATCCTTTGACCTTGACTTGTCTGGGTCACGAAATGGCTGCAAGCTGTTTGACCTTTCTATTGTGCTGTAATGTCACTGTTTCCTCTTATTCTTTAATGGTAATAGCTGACAAAAAGCCCCAGCCCTGACTTTACACCCCAGTGGATTTAAGGCGTCCCTCTGCAGTAGCTATGTCTTCTGTTTGACAAGGTCTGGCTGTAGAAGTGACTTTCTTTTGTTTGCTGACAGTGATGGGGACAAATTTGCAGCCCTCCTTACTACCAGAGGTGGGGGATAGTATTCTGGTATTTAGAGGGATTTGAATTCCTTCTGCTTAGATTTTCAGTTTCCGTGTTTTATGATGATGCATATCACAATTTCCTTTTCCCCACTCTTCTGAGGTCGACTTTGCAGCTTTTCATATTTATGATTTCCTTAATAATTGCTTTTCAACATTTTCAGCTGTTACAATAAAAATAATCTATTGTCATTACATAGGGTAAAAGTGATAAATTGAGCTATGCTTTTGGTTACCAATATATAAGTCCTAAAACAACGGACATTTAAACTTCACCCTATAAATCTTTGCCCAGTATTGGAAAAAGCCTTATACTAACCGTGTAGGACAAGACAGAATTTTTAAAAAATCAGAGTCATGTCGTAACTTTATGTATCCCACCTTACAACTCAGTTTATAGTTTTAGGGGAAGCCTATTTTTTGTGACTTAAATAGCTAAGTCCCAATACATAGTAGCGAACCATTAGTAGACTTGAAGTTTTTATTTTCTGTGGGGACTTTTGCCAGCATGTGAAATTAAATATTTATTTTAATGAATATAAAAATTGTTTTTCTATTCTTTATGAGGACCCATATGCAAAAATGGAGTTTTACCTCTGTTCTCTTCTGAAGCAGTGAAATAATTTTATTTTTAAAATAACTGGAAATGCCTTCTAAAATGTTAAAACAGATATTTTTATCCTACCAAATTTTTCTTTGCCAAATATGACATTGTAGTTCATGATTTTTCCTATATTTGCCAGATTAAATATTTAAAATCCAAGCTGTTACATTTTATTTTTAAATTATTAGAGGAAAAAAAGGAAGTTTAAGTTAGAATGTGCATTTCCTTACTTGTGTGCCGCATACTGTTTATACATGTGTGTGGATACACTGACAGATGAGAGACAATGTGGCTCAGGCACTAGAACCTTGGGGAAAAAAGCCCTAGATTTTTCTATTCTCATTTAAAAAAATAATCTGAAATGTCAGGTGAGAGGATTTTACTTTTTCTTTTCTTTTCTTTCATTTTTTTGGCGGGGGGGGGGGGAGCGCGGGGCGGCTGGCAGTTGTTTTAAACTATTTCCCCCCTGGGGGAATGTTCACAAGGTTAAGGAATTTAAATGCTTCTCAGCGTTAATTGTGTTGATAATCCAGCATCCCAGAGGTTCGAGGAAGAAGGGTGAATGAAATACACTGAATCTGATTTACTCAGGAGCCTTAGTTTCTCTCTGTTCCATAAAAACCAGTCTAGACTCAAAGACACATCTCTCTTGACTTTTTGTTCCCTCGTTGGCTTCCTCAGTGGTAGAGCCAACGTAGTTAGTTGGGTTTGGATGTGGTTAGGGGGGCTAATGGGTCAGATGCAGTGGGACCGTGGTTGGAAAAGAGTGAGCAAGCAGCCCCTGAGGATTTCAAAAATGTCTATGACTTCTTGAAGTCAGCCTCAGTTCCTCCATTGAAAGAATTCACAATGGAGCTCAGCTGTTGAGTTAAAGAGGTTAAGTTCCGGGGCCACGCATGCTGGTGTGCGTGCGTGCGTGCGTGCGTGCGTGCGTGCATGCGCGCATGCGCGCGCACTCGAGCTCTGAAGAGGAAAAGTGAAGCTGGAGAAGAAGAGAGAGGTAGGGCTTAGATCTTGCAGGAATTACTTAAGAAGAATAATTCCTAGATAGATTGGAGAGCAAATACAGTGCAGTTTAAAATATTCTGTCATCTTTTGAATTTGGGATTGCTTTTGGAGTTGAGCACATCTCCCTTCTTCCTGCCGTTTTAGATTTTTTGCGGCATCGAAAATTAAGTGCATGAATCTGACATTTAGGGTCTACTCTTGGTTCTACCTTCTCTCAGCTTTGTGACCTTGGTCAAGCCACTTAAGCTCCATGTGCTTTGGTTTTCTGTTTCGTAAAATGAGGATCAAAACGTCTACTTCACAGGATTGTTTTGGGATTAAATGAAATAATTCATGTAAGCAAAAGCAGTAGTATTAACAACAGCCGTTATTACTCTATGTAAAGGAACATAGCATAATAGATGCTTGCAGAGAAACTAGGCTGATGTTGGAGAGAAGAGGTGATTGGGTGTTGAAGCAGAAGGTCATAATTAGTTTTTACATTATCAGGTGATAAGACATTCCCAAGAGAAAATGAAAGTCTCTGATCACAGTAATGTTTATAGATATTTGTTAGTAAAACCTCTGAATGTAGGCGTATGAAGTTAGCTAGTTGTATATAGTTTTAAAATCTATTTAAGTTAGGAACACTGTACAGTTTTAGCAATCCTTTATATCAGATTTACCAGAGAAGTAACTTCTTGACCAAACTAGGAATATTTCAAAGAAAGGAGTAAAATAATTTTATTAGCAGCTCTCTGAATAAATAACTCAATTTTGGTATCAAATGAAGGGTGTCCTAGCAAGACTTGTAATTCACTGCATTCCAGTGAAAGCGTAAGACTTCTGTTTACCAAAAAATTAAATTGCCAACATTTGGGAGAACTACACTTAAGTTTTAAATTTAGTTGGACAGAAGTGATGATATGTGGCTAGACTGGATTGTTCTTGACGAAGAGCATGCTGCTGGTTTTTAGACTCTAAGTCTGAAAGTGCATTATTCAAAAATGACCCCTAGTTGGGTCAAAACTCAAAATGTTTAATTAGTTGCATGAATTGTTTTGACTTTATTACCATTTAGCTCCTTCTCCTTTAAGTCAGTCTTCCCCATTTATCCTTTTTATGGTGTTAAGCAAATTAATTAAATGATCTCTAGAGGGGAAAAAGTTCTTATTTCTTACTTAAAGTGATTTCACTTTTACTAAGAACAACTGGGAGCCAAATGGGAGGGAGTTAAAACATTCCCTTCTTTTCAAGCTAGATTTGGGATTAGTGTTTGACTTTAGTGGCTCTGGATGGCTGCATCCTTGTGGTCGTGAAGCCACTTTTGTGGGCCAAATATGTGGGGAGCTTGTCATGGCACTTGTCCATGGCCGATGGGTTGCTCCCCTCACTTTCTCTGCACAGCAGGTTTGGAAAGTGAATGGATTCACCCATATCCATGGTTTCTACTAGAGAAGTGCCTTAAATTACATGTCACATTGGTGTCGTACAAAAAAATAAAATCATATTCTTACAGGAAGCATTTTATAATAATACCTGGAGGTTCTAGCCAGGAGTTAATAGGAAAAGCTGTCTCACTGTTTGTTCATCAGTTAAAGGATAACTGGGATGGGCAGCAAACAGTATCAGAACATTGATTAGCTTGTTTAGATTCTGGCACATACTTTTAAATAATCTGTGTCATGGGTTTTCTTTTTGAGAACATACCTTGTATTTAGTTGCTCTTCTGTTCGTGGGATACACAAAAATAAAACAGCATGTATTTTAGTACATGAAGGAAATTATATTCAAAATTTTTTAACATATGTAAAATGGATTGTTGTTGATGGCAGAAGGATTGGCATTTTATCTTTCTAATACCTTGGAAAAGCTTTATTTGCACTTATGACTTAAAGTTGGTATTGACCTAAAATAGCAATGCATATATGGTTCATGGTTCTTAAATACTGGTTGCCTTTCATAGCCTCTTGGAGATGCTAACGTATTTCTTGAAATTTCCTGATGGTAAAGTATTAATATTTTTGGATAAGACTTAGAGTTATCATGTAACAATATCTGTTCTATTTACAGTCTCCAAATAAGGGAAAAGCTGCTTATAGTAATATGAGGATCACTGGTCTTACAATAATTAAATAGACTTGTTATACTACATTAATCCCTTTTGGAACATTTGGAATGACTTCTTAGTACTAACAAACATAGCATTAGGGCCTAAAATTAATCTGCTTTTGGTATCCAACATTTTATAATATAAAACATGTGTATAGAGAAACATATTTCGGGTTTAAGATGAGTTCATGGGAAGACAAAATGAAATTATATTGGAGTATGATTCCAAGTACTGATAAAATACGGAATTCATTTACAATCAGCGTAGGTAGACAAATTGTTTTTGCTAAGTTTTTGTGTTTTGGTGAATATGATGTTTGGGCTCTCAGAATTACTTTCCCCCTGAGATCCAAGTTTTGTACATGATCCACCAGATATACGTGGCATGAAATGGGAACATTTCCATCCCAGTATCCAGGAGGCTGGGGTAACAGCTTGTGAGCTGGTGTTTCTTGGTTACCTGCATTGATATGGTTATTTATCAATCCCAGAGAAAATGAAGTGGACTCAATTTTAAAGTCTGGCCCAGTCTTATTCTGTGTTTTGTAGAAATGGTTTAAGTTAGTGGCAGACTCTGCATTCCCACAGCATTATTCCAGATTTGCTGAAGGGACTTCTGAGATAGGGTTATGTGGACATCTGTTGTGGAAGCCCCATGAGGCATAATTCCCTCTGCAGTGTGGGCTATTGTTGAGTTTTTCACACCTGGGATGTGAAGTCAGCCTTCGGTGTTCCGGTTCCAGGGGAGATATTTGGGGAAGGATCAAGGGCTAGTTCACTTCTCGGACAGATTGTGTGCATCTGCACAGAGAAGTATGGAAGTGCTGAGAGTATCGAGTGGTTTGCAGCCATTTTAGACCATGTGCCTGGGACCAGCTAATACATTGTCAGGGAAAAACATGATGTAGCAACAATATTAGATCATGCAAATGAGACTACTGAATAGTAATAGTTATGGGCAATATTTTGGAAAACACTGATTAGTGACAGTTTTATTACAGCAAATGTATGTATCAAGTCCCCAGATTTCATTGTAATGCACTGAAAACAGATGTCAAAGTGTCCCAAACAGAATTTCATGGTTAATCTACATATTGCATGGAAAGTACAAACAAACCATTTAGAATTCTGTTATTTAATCCTTTTAGAAGGAATGAAAATATACAATTTAGATTTACTCCATTCTTTCTTTTAATTTCAGTTTTTGTTTTCTAGGGGCTGATGATAAGTTATTTTTTGTTGTTGTTGTTTGCTATTTTCTTAAGATGCATATGGGAGAAGACATTTCTGAATAAGGACATGGTTTTACTTAATGTACTTTGAACTGTAAGTTTCTGAACATAAAGTCTTTGCATTAAAAAAAAAAAAAGAAAAGAAAAATTAGGTTCTAAATTATTTAGTGACCTGGTATGGAATTACTTCCTTCTATTCCTTTGTTTACTGATGTAGAGTTCCATTCTATGCCACATAGTGATGGAAGCAGCATGCTGAAGAGGAAGAGAAGGCAAATGGTAGCCCTACTGCATGCAAGTCCCCTGGAGACTTTGAGCCTCTCAGGGCCTCTCTTTCTCTCTCTGTCAAGGGAAGGTATTGGCTAGAGGACTTCCACTGTCCCTCTTAGCTCGGGCATCTTAGGAATTTGGCTTCTGGTTACCTTGGCAAGAGGGACTATCCCCTCCATGTTAAGCAATATTTAATAAAGTTTAGCATACTCTTGTTAAATTTGGGAATTTTAATACATTTTATTTATTAAAAAGAAGTAGAAATTGTGTAACTTGCCAGTTGGGTAACACTTTCATGTTGCTCAATTCAAAGTCCAATAGTCAGATCATTTTGTTCGATCCAGATAAAAAGCTTGCTTTTTTAAAGAAAGAGGACTTTAACTCATAGAAGCTTAGAGCTGCGAGAATCTCTAGAGACTTTCTCACTTTCCAGCTGTGGGTACTGAGTCTAAGAGAGCCCCAAAGCCACTTCGGTGGTTTGTGTCAGTTTTACTGCTACAAAGACATAAATAAGCATAAATAATAAATAGAGTATTATTTTGTGGACATAGCAGCCTTTTTTTTTTTAAAGGAACATAGAAGGAAATCATGATTATAAATCTTAATATTATCATTTTGTAACTTATTGAAATCAGTTGATTCAAGAGTCCAGTTTTTTCTCTCATACCTTTTCATAAGATATATTCTAGTGAAGTCGTTCTGCAGCTATGGTCTTCATGAGAATGACGGGCCTTTCATTTTTTCAGTGCATGGAAAATACTTCTTGGGTTATGGCCAACTAATAAGGATTGGATACTAGCTGGAAAACAGAGGATCCGTTAAAAATGCATTGCCAGATTTCTAGTCATATTGTAGGTCATGTTTGAGATTGCTTGTAAGAAAAACTGGTTTTTGGAAGTTAGATATTGGAAGAAAAAGTGGGAGCTGGTAATAAGTTGGCTTAAGCTCTGCTTCCTGGATGTCTACAATTTTCAGATTAGCTTGATAATTGCTGTACCTCCATTTTCCTTTGTGTGGTATATGTCTCTCATCGTAGTTGAAAAAATTGCTTTTTTTTTCAAGTTTCAAATATCCGTGTACCTTCTTTTACTGAGGAGATGTTTCTGAGGATTTTTCCTTGGTTTAATTTTTAGAAACCAAAACATATTAAATTCACAAGGGCAATTCAATTTCAAAAGGAAACTTTCAGTGAATCTTTTTGCTAAGGTAAGAATTCTTTTTATAACATAAAAGATTTATCTCTAAATTAAATTGTTTTATGAGTGTCCTGTAATGTGCTTATGTATATCAGGCCACCCCTGAAGATAGCAGAGATTAGTAAATTAAAGCAGAGACACTAACAGTATTAGAAAAAGTTTAATATCAGCTACTTTCAGGAACCAGTTTCTAGTTTGATATTTTATGGAGAAAGCTTGAAAGCATGTTTTAAAGGCACAGTTATAGATGGAAAAATAGATGAATAAAAGATGGGTATTGTGCAAGAGCATCACACCGAAATCAATGGAAACATTATGGGAGCATACTATTAAATAGATCATATGTATTTATTAAATGAATTAATATAGATTATTTAAATTGAATACAGAACATAATGTGTTACTGAAGTGATTCAAAGGAAGTTCCTCAAACTGGGAAAATCGACTTTTTACTGAGACTCGTTTTGTTTTCTTTTGTATCTCCACTGGCGATTGGCCACTGTAGAAGTACTGTCGTCCCCACCTCATATGTACATAAATGTCGAGAATGAGTAGAATAACAACAGAAGCATAGTGTCCCTATTAGCAATAGAGCCTGTCCTGGAACCAAGTTGCAGGTTGAAATGTTTGTCTTACTACTATTCACTATGGGGCTGGGCAAATTAGTTATGTTTTCTAAGATTTGGCTTCCTGAGCTCCTGAGGGGGCACCTTCTTTACTTGGCACTTGTGAGGGTGCTCTGGGAAGGTGCTTGTGAGGTGCTAGGCACCATGCCTGTCATATTGTGGTAGATGCTTGCAGTCAGTTGCTGTGATTTACTCTGCAGCCAGTATGGGGCCTGCGCACAGTAGATCCTGAGTACTTATTTGTTCAGCGAGTGAATGCTCACCACCTCTGCTGAGGATTCGGGAAGACTTGGTCTCCCTTTTGTGGGGCAGAGCATTCAGTCAGGGACAATACTGTGCCAAAAGTGGGAAGAAAAAAATACTAAAATGTGGCAAAAATTAAAATATTGTACTTGCTCTGTAATGTCTCAAAATTGACCCCTAAAGGGGCGCCTGGGGGGGCTCAGTTGTTAAGCGTCTGCCTTCGGCTCAGGTCATGATCCCAGGGTCCTGGGATCGAGCCCCTCATCAGGCTCCTGCTTGGCGGGAAGCCTGCTTCTCCCTCTCCCAGTCCCCCTGCTTGTGTTCCCTCTCTCGCTGTGTCTCTCTCTGTCAAATAAATAAATAAAATCTTAAAAAAAAAAAAATTGACCTCTAAAGAAGTGAACGGTATAGGGCGCCTGGGTGGCTCAGTTGGTTAAGCGACTGCCTTCAGCTCAGGTCATGATCCTGGAGTCCCGGGATGGAGTCCCGCATCGGGCTCCCTGCTCGGCGGGAAGTCTGCTTCTCCCTCTGACGCTCCCCCATCTCATGCTCTCTCTGTCTCTATCTCATTCTCTCTCTCAAATAAATAAATAAATAAAATCTTTAAAAAAAAAAAAAAGAAGTGAACGGTATAGAACTCTGCCAGGTCATAATGCTCATTTCAGTATGTGCAGGTGACTTAAGGAAATAGCATCTCCTAAGAGCAGGCAGACATGCTAGATTCCTGTATAAATGTCTTCTTAGAACCCAGTATGGTTTACTACTGCCCATTTCTCATAAGGCCTTTCATTTGGGTTGTAAGGAAATCCCAGACATAAACATAATCGGAAACAAAAGGGAACATACCCATAACTGCTGCCTAGCAGGGAACACTCGAGGCAAAATGGTGCTTATGCAGGAAACCAACACTTTAAAATCCCAAACCTTTTCATGGGCTTGAATGGTGATATATAATTTTTCTCCTTTATGTCTCCAATAGCACTGAATTATTGTCCCACAAAAAGTTTGGAAGTGGTGTCTCTGTATTTTCTGTAAGATTTTCCTCTGAAGAATAATTTTGATTGTTTTGTCTTATTCATTAAAAATGTTACATAATTTAAAAAATCATTTCATTGACAATATATTTTAAGTGCTGGAAGAATTTTGGTGCTGGCGACCTTTCTTCAGTAGTCACTGGTTAATAATCTTTATCTTGTCGTTATTCATTTTATCAGTTATTAAGTTTTTCCGAAGTGTGTGTGCATAAACACAAATACATTGTGTATTATTTCTTTTTATTTTGGTGTGTGATTATTACGATTCTACACACATCATACAGTCAGGGAAGTAGACATATATGAATTCATTGAAATTTGTCTTTCAAAGAAAATACAAAACACCTGGTAGAACAAAAGGTGGAAAATGGTTGCAAAATGTGTTTATTGAGTAGGAGCTCTGTGCTGAGCACTTTCAATATTTTAAGGAGTTAGGAAAAAATAGTGCAACTAGAGATGACCTCTCCCAAATAATTTACAAGTAGAAAAGAAAGGATAATGGTCCCTTGCAGTGTTTATGAGAAAGAAAAATGCCAGATATTGGAATAAGCATGCAACTAACTAATGGTCTAACCAACTACTATATTTAGATAGATTTGCTGAGCTCTCTGGGAGGAGACCCTGTGGGACTGTAAAGGAAAGGTCACAGAGAGGAGGTGATTCTTCAGCAGGGTTTTCTCAGGGGTTATATCACAAAGATAAAACAATGAAACAGATAACCAAGGATCTACTTCTTTGAATTTTGCTTGGCGATGGTAGATGCTGTACTGAGGTTGATATATTTTGGGGGTTTTGGGGCAACAGATTTGGCATTTTGTTTAAAAAATTTGTTAGTAAAAGAAAAATCTGATAGCTTTAACCAAGATGCTGATATACTCAATACTAAATGGTTTTAATTGGTTCATCTCTCTTTTTTTATTTAGCAGGGTTAATAAATTGAATCCTAATATTTAAATTATTTTTATGTATAGCTTAGCTCCTAGATTTCAATGTAATCCTATATACAGTTTAAAAATGTTTTCTATAATATCTTTTTAAATTAATTGTCATGTTTTTATTGTTTGTAATTATAATCTTGGATGGAAAATGGGAATATATGTGGGATTGATACATATATCTAATGATTCATTTTAGATGTTTTAGAATTGAGAAGATAATTCTGTGGGCAGGTAAAAAAAAATCTAGAAAGCAGAATATTCTGCAAAAAATATTTTATTTAAAAATTATTCTGAAGTTCATTGAATTTAATTTTGTTTCCAGTTTACATCACTATTATTATTATTATTATTTTAAAAATCAAGTGTGGCTCCCCAACTCAGTAGAAAGAAAAAAGAATTGCTTCAGTGAGATAAGATGTGTTTTATTGTTGAGCTTAAGTATCTGTTCTGATGCAAATTTATACTTTTGTTGCTAAAAGCAATGGATTGATAAAGTGACAGACATACCCAACAATAAAGTAACCCCCAGCTTTATATGTTGAATTTTCCTAATATATTTTACTCTCTGTAAATGATATCTATTCTAGAGTATAGTGTTTCCTCATAGATAATTAGAGAAAAAATATACAAGGAAAACTGTGGTAATTCTTTGACTGTTGCTATATTTAGCTCTTTTAAAGTAGCTTTCAAACTTTAAAGGTTATCAGGTTTAACTCCTAAAGATAGAATTGAATCCAATGTGTGAGCTTCTGTTTCTCTCTTTCCCCTACACCCTCAGACAGATACAAAGTGAATGTAAGTTCTTAGAGGGCAGTGATCAGGTTTTCTCTTTTTTTAGATTTTTTTTTTTTTAATTTATTCATTTGAGACACAGAGATACAGAGAGAGAGAGCGCATGAACAGGGGGAGAGGCAGAGGGAGAGGGAGAAGCAGGCTCCTTGCTGAGCCAGGAACTGGATGTGGGGCTCGATCCCAGGACCCTGGGATCACGACCTGAGCCGAAGGCAGACGCTTAACCATCTGAGCCACCCAGGCTCCCCAGGTTTTCTCTTTTTTTATACTCCTCCTTATTCTGCATAAGGGGATATACGATGTTGATTGTTTAGCTGAATGTTGATTCTGATGCGCAGATGTGGCAAGATTATGACCAAAGAAATGTAAAGAGAAATCTGTCTCCGTGTGCCATTTCATGATGGCATTTCAAAGCCATTCTATCTACACATAGGTTGCTTAGTCATTTGACAAATATTCACTGAATACTTACAATGTATCAGGCACTCTGTGCCAGGTACTGGAATTACAATATAGAGAAGACAGTCATTTTACTAACTTTACAGTAGGGAAAGATATTTTAAGAAGTATCTGATGTTTATGGTTCTTTTTTTCTTCACTGAAAAGCATTGCCATTAGATGCTCAATAACTACTTTGTGCAAAGAGTAATGGCAGTGACTATACAAACACCATCTGAGGGAAATGACTTAATGAAAACTTGTGACAATTTCTAAGGAAATAGTGGGACCACAAGAACGGATTATTCTGATGAACGAATATAATGTTTTTCATCTGTGTGACAAAAAACATTTTTGTAGGGTACATATGTTAACACCAAGCATGCTCTGTGACATCTTGTATCTGGCGTGTAGCTTTTCTTGAAGGGAATTGGAAGTGTGTCAGGACGCCTTTCTGAACTCTGTCCTAGCTCCTAACTGGAACCATTGCCCTGGCTCTGAGTGGCATTAACACCATGCTGCTCAGAAGTGAGCAAGTAGAGAACTCTAGTGAAGCTTGAAGGAGTAATGAGTACACGTTGGTCTTTGTGATGCTGATTACAACGGGTGGAACAAGCAGAAGACTATTCTGTGGCATTGGGGGGTACACACCCAATAATTTCTCCAACTCCTCAGACGTCAGCAGATCCATTGCTGGTTTTGCAATTAACATGTCAGTCTGAGGGGTGACGATCACTGGAGGAAGTGAACTAGGAATGCAGGGAGTTGGAACTTGCTGGAAGGAGGCATGAAAACAGTGTCATCAAGTTGGAATCAGGAGTACTGAGTCTGAAACGCAGTTTTGATCACTTTTAGCTGTATGACTTTCAGCAAGTGTTTAGTCTCCATGGCTCTATTTCTTCTGCTGAAAAATGGAGATACTCTCAACCTCAAGAGGTTTTTGTCGGGCTGCATGAGTTAAAGACTTGGAAAAGGCCTGTGCAATGACAATTGATAATGCCTTGTAAGGTGCTCAATCCCTAATTTGAGTAAAGGTGGGTAGGATTTTCTAGGCTGTGGTGATTTTCCACCGTGTTTCTTAATATATAGCTATCCAGCTGACATTCAGTGAACACTTACTGTGTGTCGGGCATTGCTTTCAGAGTTTTATCTCTGTGCCTTGTTTAATCCTCAGTAACCATGTGAGGTAGATACCTTACTGTCCTTTGACAAATGAAAACTCCGCATTCAAGTGAGTTAGGTGTCAGAGCCCAAATGTGAACTCTTGTAGTGTGCCTCTGGAGCTCTTTCTTAACCCTACTTCTAGTTGGTGAAGTGACTGTCTCCACAGTAGGGTAGAAGAAAAAACAGAAAATACTGTATAGTGAGGGATAATCTCTGCATACTAAAAAGATAAGCTCATTTTAACTTATTCACCTATTTTAAAAGGATTGAAATGATCACTTGTTATCTTGGATTTGTAAGTTGTTTCTTTCAAAAATTTGATTTATTAATTCTGATACACAAAGTAAAGTTATAGTGATTTCCAAGCTAATCTTTTCTCCAAAACTAAGCAGTCTTTCTCATTTGTTGTTTCCCCTATTCTATTGTGCTTTTGTATGAGACCCTGAAATTGGATGTGTATATTGTGTAGATCACAAAGGATACATAGGGAAAATAAAACAGTCTTGAAGAGAGGATTAGCAAGTCAAGAGCCATACATAGTAATCCAAATCTTTAAGAATAGGCATCATGGTCCTTATGATTGATCTGTGATAAAACCTTCCCTTTTCCACTCATACCAAGCTAAATTAATGGTTTTTCTTAGAAGTTCTGGAATATTTTTCTTCTGTTCTTATTTTTTAGAAAAGTTGGGATATTTTTCTGAGATTTATTGACATCTGCTTACACCTGAGTAAATGTACTCTGAGATCTTTCTGTGATGACATGAACAAAGGACATGTATTTTGATTTCCATGATAATTTCCTTGTTGAATTTTTCAGAGTCAAGACTCTATTTGAATTTTGGGTACTTGTTTTGTGGATAATTTAGATCAGAGGTTCTGAGATTTGTAGCTCATTCTAGTACCCTTCCACCCCTGTCACGTTTCATTCACTTTTTTGGTTCAGCGGATTGATTTCCTTCTTCGATAAGACAGTAAATATCAGGGAGAAAGATATGATGGAAAGGTCCAGCAATGGCTCCCCTTTCTCTTCAGAAAGATAGAGATCCCTCTTATGATTACGGCTTTATTATTCTGCCAATAATCATTGGTAGTCATAGTCGTACTAATAAAAATAACTACAGCATGTTGAGAATGTCCTGTGTGCCTCCTGAATTATTTAATGTGATCACTATGGATACCCAAAGAAGTAGGAGTTATTATCAACATTTGATAGGTAAAGAAATTGAGGTTAAATGTGTTAGAGAAATCTCCAGTCAGTGGCTAGTAAGTGACAGAGCTAAGGTTTGAACCCATGACTGCCCCTTTCCCATCTCATATTCCCAACTTCACTACCATCTCTCTACTTAAAACTTGTTCTTCAGTCATCTTCAAGTAAGATGATGTCTTCTTTTTTAAGGGTATTTTCTTTATTTTCAAAGGATATAGGCCGCATTCTATAATAAATGTATACTGAAGCGGAGTTAGAGAACTGTCCCCGAATTTCAGCGTGGTCCTGCCTAAAAGAGGAAATAACTATATGGTTTCTTTTTTTCTGTCCACTGTACGTGTTTCTTCCTTCTGCCCGCCTGGATGTGCTTTGCTTTGTTCCATAGGCCCTGCTCTTCTGACCCTCAGTGAGTAACAGTGACAGAACTTTCTCTGGTGTTCCTAGGTACTGGCACAAAACAATCAAACATATGGACTTTAGATATTTGCCCTCCCAAACAACAATAGAGATACTTTTCTCTTCTTACTCCTTCCGTTTCCTTTCAGAGATGCCGTATAAAAAGAACAGTGAAGGCCCAGGCTGAATCGACTTGAGTTTGTGTAGCCCTGAACACTATTGGAATCACTCTTGCCCTGAATGAGGAGTTCATTGTCCTCAAAGACAGTATGTTAAAGCCCTTAACTGTGAACTTTCAGTCAAGATGCTAGACTTGCCAGTTAGTTACACAGACACTATTCTGTCCAGGCAGGAATGTGGCAGTTTAAACAGGGGGACTTTGATCCCCAAGATAAAGTGGGGACAGACACTAGGGCACTGTTGCCATCTTACCACAGTTTCAATTTGTAGAGTTTTTTTCTCAGTTTAATCTAAATGCCTTAAACCTGTGCCCAGTGAGTGGTGAGATGACGTAAATTAATGAGCATTTTGTTAGAAAATCTTTAAGAAGAGCCATCGTGGCTCGTTCTCCAAGACCCCCTAGTCAAGAATTACAGTGATGCTTAGTTATGTCAGTTAGGTTTCTTTGAGAACAAGTGCCAAACTTTAATCTCTGGATTTGATATTTATGTGGTTGTTTACTTAATCTTTTAACCATGTCAGAATTGTCTTAGCCAGCTCCTCGCGTTTATTAAGCACTTACTGTATGCCAGGCCCTGCAGTAAGTGCCTTGTACAGCACGTCATTTAATCCTCACAAGTACCTGACTCGGAAGCCTTCGCTATCCTCATCATCGTCGTCTTCGTGCTGGAAATCAAAATATGCCTCTCTCAGGCAGAGAGAGATTCATTCATGTCCTGGGTTTACACAGCAGTGGGTAAGAGCAGGAGCAGTGGATTGAACCTGAGTATTCAGGTTCTGGAGCTCTGCACAAGGACCTCCCCTGGCTGCCTGGCTCTGTTAGTCCCGTGGTTTTGGGCAAGTCAGCCCACCTTCGGGAACCTGTTGTCCGATCTATTAAAAGAGCAAATACTCTTGCCTACTTGATCAGATTATCAAGAAGACCAAATAAGAAAAGCACAGGAACAAAACTGTGCACACTTTTAAGAAATACGCAAATAAATGAGATTATTTTAACAGCGTGAACACGTTCTGAAGATCATGTTTCTATGAATAATCTCGTAAGAAACCACATCACTTATAGGTTGGACCTCTCCAAAGTGGGCCACCACGTCTAGTATAACATTGTTGTGATTTTCACATTTATATTGTTGCTGATGGTACAAATAATTTTGTACTTTAGACAGAAGTCATTGAACACAGTACTGCATTTTATTCCAGAGTAGCATACTTAAATAATATTTGTTGAAGATTTATTGGCCTCCTGATGCCCTTTGGAGTCACTTGGGTGGGGAAGGAGAAGACTGACAATTATAAAAAGAAAAAGAATGGATGTAATGGTTCTGCCTGCAGCCAGTGAAATGAGGTAAATAGTTGCATAATTATTGCAGAAATGTTATCAATGTAAGTAGATGATTTAAGCATTTAAGAATTACCCTCAAATAATGTAACCTAAACCCAACATGTACAGTAGCAGAAGTTTTAATACTGAATCCAATCTCCTCAATTCTTCTTTTCCCCTGAGTAGATCCAGCTGCAAAGTAGAATATTTTTAGAATGGACACTTACTACAAAATGTTTCTTCTAAAATTTACGTTTGGCTTTTTAAAATATAAGAAGATTTTTTTTTTTTAAAGCACAGATATCTGACCCCTACAGTATGTATTTTATATCCCCTTGAGTATTTAGGAATATGTCTCTTGGTATTTTTTATGTTTATTACATTCATTTCCCTAAAAAGACAGGTGTGGAGTGTTTGCATGCATGCGTGTACATCTGAATGTGTGAAACGCAGCTTAGGGATTACAACAGTTTAGTCAAGGTCATAAGTGACCTGATGTGCCCTTGAGCATGCTGTTTATAATTGCTGTGGTTAGTTTCCCTTCTCACTGTTTTTACCTATAATGTCAAAACACAATTATATGGAGTTGGTATGTTCACTAATAGCAGTTTATCTCTGCATGGTTTATAGACAGAGTCAAAAGCCAACAACTATAATTACATCCATGTTTCTAACTTCGCAGTGAGCTAGACAAGTGTGGTTGAAGTATGCCGTGGGTATGGTGCAGCCAGTAGGAATTATAGGGTAAAGTCATTGCTTTGCATTCTTTTGGTTTTACAATAATTGTTACTTTAATTTTGTTTTCTGGATTTTACCACTGTCTGTTGTGTTTATATGACCACATAAAGAGTGGTTGAGTTACGTGTCTCTCCACTCGATTTTTCTTCTGCTTGCCTTCCTCTATAAATGTACTGGTTCTCCTTTCACTTTTCTTCTGACTCAGCAGAGAGTACATTACACTTAATAGTTTTCTGAAGCGGCCTGATAATTCATGCTCTATGGAACCCATAAGACTTCTACTATTTGCATTATATGTTTAATTGGATAATTATGGGAACCATGTTGAACTGTTAGCAACTGTCAAGCCTTTGATTAATCTTTTGGATGTTCATTGGCATGGTGCAAGTTAGCAACCGCAGTACAGACTTTTTGTTGTTGTTATTGTTGTTGTTTTGTTTTTGTTGCCATTCTCGTGATTGAGAGGGTGAAAATGATTTCTCTAGAAAAATATACATCATCTCTCACTTGGGCTCACTTTATATGTTGTGGCAAAGAGAAACAGTGCAATTTGTGGATGACCGTAATTTGTTTTGCATAGGAAATGTTGAGTTTAATAAATCTCCAGAAAAATAAGAAAGCTTTCTTACATTTTTAATGATCTCAGTCATATAACATAGAGAAGAGAGTCTTTACTTTTGAAATAGTATTGATTTGAGCCCATTGTTTGGAAGAGGCACTGGGAAGAGAACTACCATACACATAAAGAATATTTGATATTGAACCCTGGAACTAGGTAGGACTGAATTATGTAGACAATCGTTCTTTCGCCTGTGTATGTTCAGTTCATATGGGTCTTATATGACATGAAATGAACATCAGGATTAGGATAGCAGACAATTCTATTCAAACATAATAACTCTCGGGCACCCTTAAAATTTCTTGTCTGTTTTGATTTAAATGCATGTCAGTATGCTTATGGGACAATAACATACTTGCTTGTCCTTTAGTAATTGGTTTATATTTTCGGTATTTGACCTGACAATTATAATTTTGGGTTTTTGTATGCTTGTATTTTGATATTGGATAGAGAAAACAGGTCAGGTGTAGAGTGTAAAGGAATAAATAAATAATATTTGCAAACAAATCTTAAAGAGTTTACATGAATATAATAAATACGGGGACTTTATACCATATTTGAGTGATCTTTTTATTTTCCGTGTATATGCTGCAACTCAATTTTATTAGAATGTTTACTGAGAAAAAAAAAAAAAGAATGTTTACTGAGAAATATCAGACTTCTTTCCAGGTCATGAATTTCAGAGTGTAACTTTGATGATACTATATCTTTGAGATCCAGGCTTTTAAAGATTTTATTTATTTATTTGAGAGAGAGAGGAGCGGAGGGAGAGGGAGAGAGAGAATCCCAAGCAAACTGCTAAGCCCAGTGCAGAGCCCGAGGCGGGGCTGCATCTCACAACCCTGAGATCATGACCTGAGCCAAAACCAAGAGTCCAGTGCTCAACCTACTGAGCCACCCAGGTGCCCCTGAGATCCAGGCTTTTACAATTAGTTAGGGTAGGTCTGACCGAGGAAGCGACATCTGAGAAGACTTGAAGGAGGTGGTTGAATATTGGCAGTCTGTTAGACATGTGTGCCTGCGCGTGCGTATGCCCACAGATACATACTGAGCTATTCTTTACATCAGCCCTGTGAGGCAAGGCCTGGTGTTTTCTCCTTTTTACATGTGGGGAAACTGAGGAACAGAAAGGTTAAATAATCTGTCCCAGGTCACATAATTATAAGCAATGGGATCAGGATTTGGCCATAGGCAATTTTGTTAAACTATTATTTCAGGTCAGCTCTTAAATGGGCTTAGTGAAGCTAATCCAGGATCGGAATAACCTCTTGAGCAGACTTTGTACTCAATTTAGGTATACAGGACTCAGATTAATTTCTCTTCCTGGGAAATAAAATACTGGATTCTACCTGTCATTTCCAAAGTGTGTTGTTTTGAAGTACCATCTTAGATCAAGTTAATAGGGTTGGAATGGACACTTCGGCTGCCAGCAAAGCAATCCTGATACTTATGGTGAAAGTGTATTTTGGTGCTTTAGTCAGATGCACAAAAGATGTGGGGGAGGAAGGATTGTTTTAGATGAGAAGTATGCAAAAGGAATCTGTACACCATTCCGACCTCTTGAGTTTGCATTATTTTTATAAGACCATTGTTTACTGTTGGGAGCTTTATGGTAATTGTTCCTTTCATTGAGGTTCAAGATGGCTCTTCAGCCAGCTCATAATAGGATAATGAAGTGGAGAGGAAGAGTGTGAAAGGAGCGTGTAGAAGGAGCAAATTCACACTGCAGTACATGTTGTAACCCATAAATATTCATCTAAGAAAATTTCTTAGGTGCATTGAGTTGTAGATGAGCAACTTACATCAAACTGCGTTTATATTTTGTTCACCAAAGTGAGTTACTTCATTCCCCGCTGCTTGAAAAACTTTTCTTTCCTTGAAGTGTCCTTGAAGCCTGTGGACCTGCTTTCTCTTTGGAGACAGTCTGATCACTGTTAGCCTTAACTTCCCCTTATTTGGGTTTTCAATAAGCTCACCATCTTAGCAGTTGAGTCTTAGGTAAAATGGTTGTGTGAAAGGTAATGCGGAAGGTGATACAACTTCGAGAATGTATTAACATTGAAAATAGGATTCATGGTTTTCAGGCATGCTACATTCTTTTCATCATGGCAATCAGGAGACATGATATTCTTCTATTATCATAGAAGAAGTGAGGGCCATGATGGGAAGACCTGGCTTCCATTTTTGGTTCCATTATCAGTCACTGAGACTTAAAGCTTTCAGTTTCACCATATGTAAAGTGGTGCTAGTTAGCACTTACTCCACAGGATTGATTTTGACAATGTGTGTGAAAGAGCTTTGTTAATTGCTCTCCCTCTCTCTCTCTCTATACACACACACACGTGTGTGTGTATATGTGTGAATATATAGAAATGTTTATAATTATTTTTCTCTATCCTCCTCACTCAAATGAAAAACTCCTGAGAAAATGAAATCTGACTTATTCTTAACACCTTGCTTAATACATAGTTGTGATAATATTTTTGTATTGAGCTTACTTTGGATTTTTAGCTTATCTTAAGAGGTTTTACTGGAAATCTCCTAAGGTTGGTTAATATATTTTTTTTTCCTCAGTGTGCCTACACTTCTAAGCAGACCAGACTTCCACCACTGGAAGATGCAAGGGACAGATGACATGGTTCGCTTCATGCCTTAACTAGAAATAGTTTTGCTCAGTCCTTATTTTTTACTTTTAGAGAAAGTCACCACTTATGAATCACGCTGGGGTTAAAGGTCTAAATTCCGTACTACACAGTCCAAACGTGATACTTTGCTGCTAGGAGGGTCCTGCCCCAGTTGATAGCCCATCTTGGTTTTTCCTGTTTTGCTCACGTTCTAGGTTGTGCTCAGTCAGAAGCTCACGTGTTTTCTTTCCTTGGCCATTGAGACAACCAGAGGGGATACATTGGTCCTCCTTCTCTATAGTGGTGTTTGTTGATTTCCACATATGTTTCAGACCATTGGACTGTCCAGTGTCAGAGATCCAAAATAAGACTTCGATCGAACATATGTATCTTGTTAGCAATGTTATGACAAATAGCAGCAGCTGTATAAACTAGTCTTTCTGTAGTTTCACACAGGGGACTCCATTAACAATGGACCACTCTGTCAGCATTTAATCCTTTTTACCTCTTGGTTCCTGTGAACTTTTCTACTGGACGTCAGGATCATTCTGACCCGCAAACAGAAGAAAATGTCAAAGACTACCAGTCACCTCACTTCCCCTTGGTGCTCTCTAAGGTGATCTGGAGACAGATCATGATTACTTTGTTGGTCCTAATTAGAAAGATATACAGGCCATCAGGATAGCTGTGACAGAATTTGGGATTAACTTGGCTTTGGAATTGTTTCTGAATTTAGCATCAGGGGTCATGGTCCTGAAAAGCTGACCTCTGACGTTTGGAGTGCCTGTGGTATGAAGCAGGGCAGCAAGGACGTAGCTTCTCCCAGAAAGAAGTCACAGCCGACAGACTCCTCTTTGTGAGCACTTCGTCACGTACAAGTCTACTTCTGGGTCTGTTAATTTCAAGACATGAGACACACAGAACTCTCAAGTGACCTTTTACCTCTTTAGGTAATTTCTATCTTTATTTTTCGTCGGAAAAAAAAGAGGGCACACTGGGTGTTCAAATACAATGGGGAGCTTGGAAAAAGCAGAGTTATAGCCTTAGAATAACAATGAACAAAAGTTCAGGTTCCAGTTTAAATATACTTGACATTTGAACCCCTCGTTTGAGGCCCTTGCTTTAGGTCTGTCTTCAGAGGACATCTGAAATTCCTTTGGCTTCCAATCTGTGGCAAGCGAACAGGAATGGATGACAAAGGGATATAAAGATAGAGCTCCAACAAGTTGTGTTAATTCTTTCTTTCACCTAAGAGGACTAATGAAAAGCTTAAATTACTAAATTCAGACTAGACCATTGTCGCTACTTGCCAAGTAGTACGTGCTTGTGCGTCTGTCTAATCTATATTTGAAAGCCACAAACAGAAGCACATAATTTGGCAAAACACCAAAAACATGCCTCGGCACACTTCTGGAGATTCTTCCAAATGACTTATTGATTCAAAAATTTTAGAGTGTGTATTTTAGAGTGTGTGTGTGCGCGCGCGCGTGTGCCTTTGTGCACACATTTGTACACACTCAGATTGCCTGGAGACACTTGAAATAAATTCTACCAGCAAACCATATGTATTATAGTTGCTTTGGGGGGGGCGGTTTGAGGACTTTCTTTTAAAATTCTAAATTGTAGAAAAAAAGATAAAGCTGTTTATTGGGCAGTTACTTTCTATTTTATTTTCAAGTACAGACTTGTTACTTAAAAATCCTCCTCCAAATACAACATATCTTTACAACAGTCTTTACTTTGGAAAGTTAAAGTATCCTGTTTGTTTTTAAAATGTGTTTTGAGGTTTCGATTTTTTTCTAACTGGTAGGTGGCAAAGAGTAACTCATTACAAGAAAAAATTCTTTGTAGCACCATGAAGAAATTTCCTAAGTTGATAAATTCTTCTTTTCTAAGGTTTTTTACAGAAGTATTTTCCCTTTGCCAGGTTTCTGCTTGGTATAGAAAATATGCACTTAAAAAAAAGCATACTATTTGAATTCAATCCAGGATATGTACGTGAAGATATTTAGACGGTAACTGCCTGAGGTTATATTAACAAGACAGAAGTGGAGGACAGAGTCCATAAGAAATATTTGGTGTGGTCTCCTTTCCCTTGCATGAGTATTATTTTTAAAAGTCAGGTGCTTTTACGTGTAGCATTTTGTTTAAACATTCCAGCTTCCTTTACAAGATGGGTACTATTATTCCTCATATAAAGATGAGGAGGGGCGCCTGGGTGGCTCAGTTGTTAAGCATCTGCCTTCGGCTCAGGTCATGATCCCAGGGTCCTGGGATCGAGTCCCACATCGGGCTCCCTGCTCCGCGGGAAGCCTGCTTCTCCCTCTCCTACTCCCCCTGCTTGTGTTCCTGCTCTCGCTGTGTCTCTTTCTGTCAAATAAATAAAATCTTAAAAAAAAAAAAAAAAAAAGATGAGGAAATCAGAGCTCAAAGAATTTAAATAAGCTGCTCAGGGTCATACAGCTAGGAAGTGGCAAAGGCAGGATTAATCCAAAGCCAGTCTGACTCTACAGATAATGCCCTGGACACTGTACCTTCCAGCTTTCTCTGAGGGAGGTAAGTATTACAAATCCACGCCTTTCTCGGTCATTCATCCCCCACCCATCCCTTGAATTGCAAGCCCTTACTGCTCTGAAGGTAATTGTATGTAGATTATGTTAATGTATTTCCTTATTAAGGGCTTTTTAAAGGGGTTTAAATTATACTTTATATTTGTAAATTACTTAGCACTTTGGTCTTTTGTTTACAGTATCTTAGTTCATTTGTATCCTGTTGGAGGGAGATATTCTTGTTCCCATTTTACAGCTGAGAACCATTAAGTAATTCACCCACTGGCTGGCGTGGGGGGTGTTTAAGTATAGGATTCTTCCCCAACTCTTTTTTCCATTGCGTTTCAAATGCCTCAGATCCAAGGGAAATCTATGCTTGGCTTCCACCTCATACTTAAAAATTGAATATGGGAAACCAAGAACTTTCTGTCTTAATTAAAAAAAAAAAAATGGACCAGGAGTATGTAACCATGTGTGTCTTTTGAGCATTTTCTCACATTACAGGTGCAAACTGATAATTGGTCGAGCTGTTGTATGTACATTTGAGAGATGCTTCATTTTTGATTGGGAGTGAGAAGTTCTTTTTTTTTTTTCTTCCTAGTTTCAAGGAAGTTTGTGGTATACTAATGGGGATTTCAACATCAGCAACTTTTAGTCCTTTGGTTTCTTTAGGCATAATAGGATTGCATAGATTAAGATTACTGAATTCACATAAATGTAAAAAACAGAAAAGGGGGGCTGGGAAAGGAGGGGAAGAAGGAGTTAGTTTTCACTGCTTTGTCTGTGTGTAGCGCTATTTGAAAACCGTCCCAGCAATGTAGTCTTTTCCCTCCTGCTGCTTGCTTCGTTTTGCATCAGGCCCTTGATAGGCAATGTAGGATAGTATCCCACTCAAGCCCTTTCAGCTAGATATGCACAACGAGAAAACTAAGATGCTAAGGACTTAAGCACCCCCAGCCCTCGGTGTGTAAGAGGGTTTTCACTTGTATATGCTTGTGTTATTCTTCACTGTGTCAGTGCTGGTGAATGGAGTGACTCAGGAGGTAGTCATGAGAGTCTCCCTGGCCTGGCAGTGTTTCTTCACCATGGCTCCGTGTACCTTTTTCTCCCTGTTTACTCGAACTGCACTCATATCCCTCTGTTACCTCTCTTACTCTGACTTGGAGATTGACAATTGCCTAAACCTCAAAACCATTATGAATTCAAGTGTGTTCAGTGATTAGAAGAGGTAAGTGTTGGCTGGTGAAGAAGTTGACGTGAGATAACCAGGAAAGTAATGAACTTTGGATTACTCATCTAAATATGTGACACAGATGAAGAATTCGCAGAGCTGGGTGTATGCAGAGAGACAGTCTTGGCGAAGTCAGTGTAGAACTGCCATCAGAAGGATCAACAGCAAGGTCCGCCTTGCACACTGAGGCCCATTGGGTAGATGGAGGCCTGGACAAATTAGGAGCTTCTTGTGATGGTTCATCCTCTGGATTTTATCATAGATTTTATCAGGTCAGTGGTCTGGGACAGTTAATGTGACTTTCTCATGGAATAAATCAACTAAAAAAACCAAACATCCCCTATCTATTTGTTGCCTAAACAATGTTTCTGAAAGTTAACCACCTTGGTACAATTGATTTGACTTTCTCAAGAAATCAGTTAATTTAGTTAAAAAGCAAGCATAACTCCACCACCTCTTGTCTGGTGTTTAGACAGGGTTTCCAAAAGATTACAATCCCTCAGCATGCTATCAGAGCAGAGGAGGCCCCATTTTTTTTTTTTAAAAGATAATGCTCCGTCTTTATTGGTGAATTTTAGCCTATGTAGACTTAATTCTCGGGCCTCATATTGAATACTTGTTCTGGGGAAATGTGATCCCAGGCATGCTGGTGATTTGCTGTTTTAAAATGGTGCTATGCTTTAGGTTTCTGTTCCAATCTAAGATTTCAGAAGAGTCAGTAACTGCAAATAATCTAAAAGGGGAAGAGTAAAGAATGCTTCTACCTTTCCTTTGAAATGAATAGCTTTGCCAGAATAGCAGTCATTAGAAAACAAAAACGACCAAGAAAAGCTGCTCAGCTCAGCACACAGAGGTAACTTTACTTACATCAGACTGAAAAATGAGGGCTGGGCTTTGAAAAGACATCCCTTCTGACTAGAGGAAAGCTTGTGATTTTGGCATGGCTGCAGCCCTCCTAAGCCCCTGAGAAATTCTGAAAAACATTACAGAAGACTGTCCTTAATATTAATATTAATGGATGTCTTCCTCTGTGTGTGCGTGTGCATGTGTGTGTGCGCGCGCGCGTGTAGGGAAGAAGACCGCCAAAGAGAGAAGGGGGAGACAATGAGAGCGAAAAGATTACTTAGATTGAAGAACTACCAGTGAAAATGTCCAATGGTCTAATTTCTGGACAGTAATTTGCATCTGTTGCTTTCTGCTCCCCAGTGTTTGTCAGGGTGAGGTTTAGAGGAACGCTAGCCATCAGGCACTTCAAATTAGCCTTGGAATATCGCAGCTCTCTTCACAAACTCTTCCTAAAATACTTTGTTTGTAGATAACATGGCTCACTGATAGGATCTCAGAGCATGGCCTTATCTATTATATGACATCAGAGGTGAAAAAAAGACTGTTTCCCTGGGGCTAATTGTGGTGAGTGTCACATTATGTTGTACTATAGTGAACAATTTCAGGGGCACCAAAAGCATGCAGCTCTGCCTCTTGGGAGGGGACTTTTCCTTTGCAGCTCAGCTTCAGGAAACGTGAACATTTGTGTTTTCAAGACCACATACCATTGGGAAGGAAGTAGGGGTGGAGATTCGTGCTGAGATTAAGTGGATACGAGAATCTCTGTACTGTGTATGATCTGGGAACTGCTGGATTTTATGTAGCTCTCTTTCTGGCATGCCTCTAGAATTTTCAAAGTTAGGCCGACAATAATACTGATACTTGCTAAAGATGTTTTCCACACAATAATGTATTGACTCTTCAGGCTTGGACAGATGGACTTCTGTACAGCATGTCTGACTAAGTGTGGCTCTAACTTGTGTGTGTGTGTGTGTGTGTGTGTGAGTGTGTGAGGAGACACAGACAGAAGTCCGCTGCTGGATCGTCCACGGTTGTACTTTGGGATACATAACTGTTACCTATCATGGTAAAGGAATTTAATAATTGTGGGAACCAGTTGTTAAAAAACAACTCGAAAGTTATTTTCAGAAGGCAGGCATTAACCCCTCAGAGCCAGGTCGATCACTCTACCTTGAGCACTGGTCCGTTTACCTTAAAAGACTCAAGGCCTATCCCGTTTCACATGTGGGGAGTTATGCAGATCATAAACAGAGAACCCGAGTTTCTTTTCAGGACTGACGAGGTGGAAAAAAACCAGAAAATTCACCCATTTAACAAGAGTGCCTTGATTTGCTGTGGAGTTGAAAACTGGGAACATGTTTTCCCAGACGTACAAAAGGGCTGTAGCATTGTTGGCTGGTTAATGAGTGATCTCCCTGGTCTGCTCTGCCTGTGCTTGTTTTCTTGATCAGGACTGACACTCTCAATATAACCTTAATTCATTCTTGGTCTAGGTTGGCTAAATCTTCTGATTTGGCGGAGTCGAGTATCAAGATTGCCATGCTTATGTTTGCTCTGGATTTATATCTTAAGTTGAGGTTAAGTAACACATTTACATAAATCAACTCAGCACTAGACTCTGAAACAAAGTTGTTCTACTGAGAGAAAAAGTAATTGTATTGCTTCCGAGATTTGCTTTATTTTATATGAAGGATTTATAAATATAACATGTCCTATGTTAAAATGAACTGTTCTGTGGGTTTTGCTTCTGTAAAACAGAAGGGAAAAATTTTTTACTTGCAAGAACTGGTTATAGCTGTTACTAAATTGGGATGGATTTTCTGGAGGTAGGATATAAAACATCGTAGGCTAATGTCATTTAGCAAATAGTAATGTGCTTTAAAAGAAAGATTTGTTTTCTGATTGGCAGCACAAGGGCTCCAAAAGAATAAAAAAGTTTCTTCGATAATAAAGACATTGCAGACGTCTGAAGAGACTTCACAGTTATAGCTGCCAATATTTAAGTAGGAGTGTTTTTAAAATAATAGTGATTGATTGTGATTCATGCAAATAATCTTTTCAGAGATTCATTTCTCTTAAAATAACAGCAGAGAAAAATGTCATGGCTCTATTGGATGGGTCATCGTCTATTAATTCATATACTATTTTTTAAAAAAAATTTACTTTAATTAAAATTTACCTGCACTTACTTCTAAAGCACAATAAAAAGAATATTTTCTCCTCCCAAACGTGGGGATAAGCTACTGTAAAATATGTGTTATAATTGCAAATGCCAGAAATGATGCGAAGAATAAGAGACTGGTAGTGATTTTAAGTTTCCTGAAAACATATAATGAAAACTTGCTACTTTCAATACTATGAAATATTAACAAAACCGTATTGACTATGAGATATAATATTAAATGTCTGACTTTTAAATGTTATAGTTCTTGGGGCTACTGAATGGAATTTGCCTTGTAATCTTGCAAGTTTTAAATGACAAGTTTTTATTTTCATCTTTAATGTATTTTTTCCCAAGACTGTTACTGGCATCGCTAAAATATCCTTCCGTATGTAGGGGAGAAAATCCTCTATCCCGAGTCTTTGTGAGTATATTTAAGATGGACCAAATGACATGGGGTCGCCTTCATCATAGCATATTTTCCTCTGCAGGATGGCATTGTATGGCATTTTGGTTCATTTAAAGAAATTATTATTGACTCCTTAAGTGTTCTCCGTGAGGTTCCATATTCCCTGACTTGATCTCATTTTGCTCCATTTAGCAATAGTGCGGCTGGCCAACCGCTCGTCCTTCTTCATTGGTTCACTTGGAAAGCTAGGATCCATATTTCCAGTCTCTGAAATGTGGAAGCATGTGTTTTGTCCAGCTGAGTCTCTTGGTCTGATTTTTTTTTTTCTGGTCCTAATACATGTTTATTCCTACATGTGACAAATCTGCAGTCGTGTTTTCTTTCTGAGTTATAATGACTCAGATGTCATAATTAATTTGATGAGCAGGTGGGGGTTATTAGCCTTGTGCTTCACTTGCTAATAGCCGCACAGTTTTTCTAAAGTACTCTTTCAACTAAGGAGGCATTTCTTCACATAGAATAAACAGTACAGCACAAAAGCCTCAGTTAGATAACTATCCGTGGGCTTGAAAAGCTGCCAAGCAGATGTTGTTATTGGAGCTGGCCCAGGCAAGATTGGGCAAGGCAGATGCTCGTGGGGAGGGGAGGGGGGAGGAGAAGGGGGAGGAGATGTAAGAGAGCAGAGGTTGTGGGGAGAGGGGGAGGTTCTACAGGACTCTGATGCTTTCTTTGCAGGGGCTGGGCCACATTTTGTTGCAGTGGGAGTTGTCTTCTCATGAGCCACCTCCATGTCATGGCCTCGGGTTGGTCCCTTGAAATGTACATAAATGAGGATGGGGTGGGGTGGAGGGGACCCTCTCTAAATATCCACATGGGAATGAATCTGAGTGTTCATCCAGCAGTCTGAGACTTCTGGTTTGCATTAGGGCGGCTGTGTGCAATTTTTGAAGGGCCTACGGAGACTCTGCTTCATACCTACCCACATATGTAATGGACATGACGGCCCTGACATTTACCAGAACTCATAGGTTCTGCTTTATTGCTATAAATTAGGTTGTGCAAATTTAAGACAAAATGTTGTTTTGTTTCCTGTCACCTCACTATATAATTTTTTTTTCTGAGCATTTCCCACTCTTTATTAAAATGTCGCAAAGTGACGGCATACCTTGAAAAATTAAAATCAATCTTGGAACATGTCAGATTTGTATGAGGTAAACATGTGGAGGGTTTAATCTAAACTGATCTTGTTTCTGTCCTCTGCCTTTGTGTGTGTGCGTGTGTGTGTGATCTAAGGCTTTTTAAAACTCATCTCTCACTCCCCTTCACTAGATTAAATTCTGTAATCTCATTTATTCTTTGAGCTGATCTCAAGCCAATGGTCTGGGGATTTTATAGCCAAGGGATAATTTTTGATAATGGGCTATTAAAACACTTGCAGCTCCTATCCTGTCTTTCAAATTAGTGTGTGCACAGATTGTCTTTCTGGGGAAAAAGTCTTTCCCTTGGCAATAAGCAACTGATTATGGGCCACAAGCAGCATAAAAGCTTCCTGTAGTGCTTATATGAAAAACATAGGTAAATAATAAATGATAAATAACAATGGTAACTAACTGTACAGTGGGAGCAGCAAGTTGCCCAGGATTTTTGTTTTATCCTTTGGAGAAAAAGTCTTGTTTTCCCTTATTCGGACAGATTTAGTGTGTTCTGACAACAGGGTCATCTAACAGTTTCCTTAACGATAGAAGTCCAGTGGCTTGAGACAGCTGTGCAAGGTCACGTAACTTTCATTGTTGTTTATAGTGTGGCTTATTAATAGGTTAAAATGAATAACTCGTGGGACAGAGGTCAGGTAACACCTGTATAAATAACGAATTTGCCCTTCTAAAATATGTAATGCAAAATTAACATACATAGTTTGCCACTTTGTGTGTGTTTTTTTTTAATTCCATTCAACTTCCTTTCTTTTCTTTAGTTTTGAGGCATGATTAAAGTAAAAATTACGAGTTCAGAGAAGGCAAACAAATTTGTTTCCTAATACTCCGTTTTCATGTGAGTGGGATTTTGGTAGCATAATGAAAGCCAGTATCCTCTGGCTAAAGGAGCTGTCTGATTTTATGTCTACATCGTTTTTCACAAGAAAAAATTTTGGACATATAGGCGTATGTAACATAAAGTAACATAAAGCCACCAACTGTGAATCCAACGTGACGTGAATTGTGCTGCGGGTTGGCGTGAATGCTTTTCTTCTTCATGTGTAAAATGAGGCTTCAGACGTATCTTATGTGTGAGATGCACTGCTGCAGCGTGTGCAGATGGTAAGAACACATATGTCTCAATCCCGTTCTCCTAGCCTGTATGCTTTATCACTCAATAGCCTGACAGATGCATATGGACGAATTCATTCATTGCCGTCTCTGCTGATTGGTAGTACTTTTGGAAATGATGTTGTAATTTGGAAAACTGAATCTTGGTGGGGGGCAGTATGGAAAGTAATGGAGAAATGGCACAATTACAGTTCTGAACCCTATACTTAGAGTTATAAGACTTCTTCAAGTACAAGGTTTTTGGTATTCTGTAATGTTAAAAAAACAGGGAAAAAACCCTAGCGTCACATCTGATGCAGAATTTGAAAAATGCCTGTCTTTTTATCAGTGAAGGCGGATGAGAAAGCCCCTGGATCATTTTAAATATGCACGGAAAGAGATACGGTGTTCCAGGTGACGTCAGGTTAAAAAAAATAAAAGGTCAGTCTATGGACGCAGTCTATAAAACTGTTTTTAATATAGTAGAGCACCTCATAACATGAGTCATTGTTAGGAAAAAATGAGCATTTGTATGCTGGAACTTAAATAATTTTCTTACAATAGGAGAACTGCATGCAACAATTACTAATATGACTCTGCTAGCTAGTCAAGTGGGCACTAATACAATCTCTGTTCCAGTGAACGGTTGTGCTGTACCTGGGTTTTCAACCATATAAAATTGAAGTCCAGAGCAACCACCACCAGTGCCTCTGTACTTCTTCAAATTATGCAGATGTTTAATTCAATGAACATTTGTTTAGTGGCTACTATCTGCCTTGCCGTGTGCTAAAGGTTGGGGAAATACAAAGACCAATAATTCCAGTGATCCCTCATCTCAAGTTTATAATCTAATCTAGCAATGGAAACAGAAAGCTAACCACCTATATCATATAAAACAGATGGTAGACGATGCCATACAGATAGCTGAAAAGTGCCATTGGCATCCCCAGGAGGGGATTCGGTAATTCACAAGAAGTCAGTGAAGGCTCTGTGACTCAATAAAAGTGTTTGAAAAAGGAGTACAGTTTCCTCAGATAGGAATGTGAGGAATTGGGGTCCTGGAGGCTGGGAATAGCACAAGAAAAGGTGTCGTTGGGAATGGATAGGGCAAGTGGGCAGTTGAGCTTCATGAGCAGTCTGGGGGAGGGGGTGGGGGGAGTTGTTAGAGAGTAGGCTGACACGTTAGGGTTGCTGAGGGCTCCAGCTGCCATGATGAAGAGTTTCCAGTGGGTAACTCCTCAAGTGTTTGAGCGGTTATGATCAGATTGTCTTTTTTTTTTTTTTTTTAAGATTTTATTTATTTATTTGACAGAGAGAGAGTGAGAGAAGGAACACAGGCAAGGGGGAGTGGGAGAGGGAGAAGCAGGCTTCCCTCAGAGCAGGGAGCCTGACGCGGGGCTCGATCCCAGGACCCTGGGATCATGACCTGAGCCGAAGGCAGATTTTAACAACTGAGCCACGCAGGTGCCCCCAGATTGTCTTTTAGAAGACAACCCCAACAGCAAAATGGAGGACAGATTAGAGAAGAGAGAAAATGGAGTCCGGGGAGGAAGGCATTTTAAGCCAAGCTTTTACATTTTCGTGTAAAATATCATCTTTGTCTTCTCCACACATATGGGGTACAGCATAAAGGATTTAGAGCAAAAACCATAGAAAACATGCCCAATCATTTCAATGATTTAAAAAAAAAAAAGAATTATTGAGTATCTGCTCCATGCCAGTGACAATTCTAAGGGCTGTGGACACAGTAGTCAGCAAGACAGACATGACCTCTGCCCTCAGGGAGCTTACCTTATCTTGGAGAATGATCGATCAAACCAACAAATTAATAAGTAAGTGACTTAGATTGGGGTACTGCTTTTGGGGTACTGGTATGAGGAAGCAAATAGAATGATACAATACAAGTGTGTAGGTTGTAAGTTAAGGTTCTCTGGGAAAGCCTTTCTTTCTTTTTTTTTTTTTTTTAAAGATTTTATTTATTTATTTGAGACAGAGAGAATGAGAGAGACAGAGAGCACATGAGAGGGGGGAGGGTCAGAGGGAGAAGCAGACTCCCTGCCGAGCAGGGAGCCCGATGCGGGACTCGATCCAGGGACTCCAGGATCATGACCTGAGCCGAAGGCAGTCGCTTAACCAACTGAGCCACCCAGGCACCCCTGGGAAAGCCTTTCTGTTGGAATGAAATATGAAAACAAGTAAGTAGCCTAATATCATAGTAGTTTTGGTACTAATTTGTGACCTCATTTATGAATAAGGCCTTGGTTAAAAGTCCCTTCGAGGCATTTGCACTTAGATAACCTCAGAGATGGTTAGATTTATCAGAAAGCTATCTGTAAGAAGCGGGTCACTGTATTTCAGTATAGACTGCATTTGCAGAATCCTGACTAATCTTAGGTGAGCTTCACTGTAAATGAAATATTTAGGAAACATTTTATATGTAAAAGATCCATATACGGAAGACCTTTGCTCATTTTACAGAAAGGCTCCTTTTTCCTGTGATGTTTTTCAGTGTCCCTTATTCAACTCCCAGTAATCTGTTTTTCTGCGAAATCCCTTCCAGGCAACAGATTTGTTGGCATGCCTCTTTTTATCCTATGATGAGAATTGTGTCATCAATCTAGTTTTCTCCTTTTTGTGGTGCGTCAGGAAGCTCAAAGCTCAAAATATGTGTTCATTTGTCTGTTTTTCTCTGTGTGGATTCTAGGATAGTATCTTCTACTTTGTGTCTACCTTCGTCACTTGGATTTGTGTTTTCATCAGTGGATTATTGCAGCTTTCAATTAATGAAGTGTCAAGTCCTTATTTGTAATAAGAAATTTTTAAAAAAAAATCAGTCCTCAAATTTGATGCTTAGGATCCAACTGAGAACAGGAACAATGGGAATGGACAGATTCTGGAAGTACTGAGGAACGAGACCTTGAGGATTGGATGGACATGAAGGGTGGGGGAGAGGGCAGAGGTCTGCTCCCCTGGGTAAATCCTGAGGCTATACAAGAGGAAGAACAGATCTGAGGCAGGATAAAGACTTGGATTTTAGATAAGCTGTTGGTCCCATGCCCTGCTGAATGGACGACCAGCCAATTAAAAAGAATGCTTAGAGCACAAGAGGAAGGGGTTATGATTGGGAATACAGATTGGAGCACAATTGAGGACTTGGAAGTCAGTGGGGCTGTCAGCGGAAGGATGTTTTCTGGAGAGGGGCTGCAGATGATCCTTGAGGGATGTTTACAGTGAGTGACTAGGGGAGAGGAACCCACACTTTCCAGCCCAGGATCTTTGTACGCTGTCATCCAACCAAGACCCCCATCCTCCATCCGTCAGCTGACTAGTGTTGATTCTCCTTCTGGGCCCTTCTGAGACATTTTCTATTGCAGGATGTGGGTTCCCTACCCTTGTCTGAGATGGTTGCTTCTCCTACAAAGGGCTCTTATAGCACTTTGTACTTTTCTGTCGTAGGGCTTACCACCTAGTATTGGGATTGCTTATTTAGTTCTCCTCCCCACGACACTGTAAACTCATTAACACATGTATCTCCAGCATGTAGCTCCATGCCTGCCACATAGCTGCTGCTCAGTACACATGTGCTAAGTGAGTAAGTAGACTAGAAGGAGTCATCCTAAAAGTGAGAGGGATGCTGTCTCAGAGATGTTAGGGGAGGACAGATGAGTGTCTACAGAGAGGGACACAGAGTCAACACAGCGGTGTTCATGATCTGCATCTAGTCTTAGTCTGCTCAGGCTGCCCTAACAAAACACCTGAGTAGCTTAACCAGCATCAATATTTGTCTCATAGTTCTGGAGGCTGAGAGGTCCAAGATCAAGGTATTGGCAAGGAGGTTCCATTCTGAGGCCTCTTCTTTTGGATTATCGGCTACCTTCTCCCTGTGTCCTCACTGTGGCAGGGAGAGAGCAAACAAGATCTCCAGTATTCCTTCTCTTCTTAGAAGCGCACTAATTCTATCAGATTAGGGCCCCACCCTTATCACCTCATTTAATCCTAATTACCTCCATAGACACCCTGTCTCCAAATAGGATCACACTGGAAGTTGGGGCTTCAACATATGAATTTAGTATGTGTTGGAGGAGGGGGGTTCACAAACATTAAGTCCCTAACATCTACCCAGTAGCCGGATACTGTTTATGGTTTGCAGACAGACAGATAAGTGATAGATAGTCCTAGTTGCAAGTATGATACATAATGTCCGATCCACACAATGGGAAGCCTCTACCTTTGCTCTGGATCGTGATCCATAGGGCATTGCCGGGACCCAGATATACGTAGCCAGAATCAATCACGGCTGATCTGGTAATTTCTTACGATTGATCGCACAGAGCTCCTTGTGTTCTCCACTAAATCTGCCTTTTTACTCACGTAACACAATTGGTAATGACTGGATGTGCTTAGGCTCAGCTTGAAGAGGAATTTCATGAGGAGAAGGGTGTCAGGCACAGGAATGCATTAGGGAGGGAATTTATGGAACCCGATTTATTTTAAAATTAGATTAGATGATTATCTGCCTAGGTTGCGGTGGGTGTGGCTTTGCCTTAGGTGGAAGGATAGCCCAGATTTCCTTTCAAGTTTCTTCTTGGCCCCAACATTCTCTGGCTGGAATTTTCAAATTTATATTCTCGGGATTGTTTGAAATTCTTCTCTTCTCTATCTCCTACAAATACAGTCTGTTGGAAATAAGACAGATCCGGGAAGGAGTATCTATATAACATTGTAGGAGAAGATGTAGCAGAACAGAGCCTTTGGATAATTAATGAAAATGTTTATCTTATTATATACTGGCTAATCCTCAGATACATAAAAAGTCGTCACTGATCGTTTTTGCTTTCCCGAAGAAACCATGGCAAGATGTCTTAGGAGCATGGAGAGTAGGGGTTCCTTTGGTCTCTCTATTTTGATAATATTATTTAAACCTCTTTCAGTCACTTTCTTTATTCTGACATTATTTATTGGGCATACACTTCGAATTGTAAAAAAATGGCCTAAGTATAGAAACACCTTTCCCTGGATGGAAAAGTGGTTATTGACAGGATGGGCAGAAAAGGCAGGGGTGTGTAATGGGTCGCCTCTCCTGGAAGCAGAGGGAGGAAAAAATACAACATATTTTTTGAATATGTTTTGAAGTGTATATCTAGTATTAGTGGGAATATCTACTTGCTTCTCTTTTTTTGGTCAGTTTTAAGGGGGCACTTCTGTTTTTCTCTAACGTTCTTTTGGAGAATTGTTCCCATAGGCCGGAAGTCTGTGCTAGAGGCAAGATTTTGGAGTTTGTCTCCTTTCCTCCTCTGTACATTAACATAAATCAAAACAAAACTCTAATCTCTTTATTATATTTGAGAAGCATGGAGTATTGTTCTACCCTATGTCAGCAAAATCACTCCTTCTCACTTGAACTAAGACGTTTTTTTTGGATTGCCTTTTATCCTCCAGCATGTTTTGGGGGGCAGAGACATAACACAGGAGCAATAATAGTTTTGGGGGGCGGGGAATGAGTAACTACCAATCCCTGAGCATAAACCCTGGTATTTGGGTTCATAGATCGTACCTCCCCCCACCCCTTTACTGAACAGGCTACTCCATATGTCTGAGGCTCCCTTTCCCTCTTGCTGTTCCTAAGCTCTTCAGTCATGAACGTGATAGTATAGGTCCATAATTGTCCTTCATAATGAATACGTAACACAAATTCTTTGGGCGATTTGAGCTGTGAGTATGAGAAATCTGGGTAGCGAACCTGTGTATGGTCACATAGATCCCTTTGTGGTCATCAGTGTTGAATTCCACATGTATTAGGGGTTGAACCAAGCCATTAGGGAGGCTGTGCCCCCTTTTCCCCATTGTTTTCATATGGGGAAGTTTTGTATGGGGAGTTTATGTTTTCGTATCTTAAACCCAATCTTTCTTGCATAGACAAATACCAAGTACAGAAAATAACTCAAAAATAAGGGTACCTGCTTAATTTTGTCAGAGCAATGAAGGAAAATGCGGAAACTGGGAATTCTGGAAGTTTTTCTTCACGGGGAAGGACTGATGGCAACCATTTCTTCACGAACATCCCTGAGTTTGCAGCTTCTGTGAAACCAAACCCCCTCGTGCCAGTCAAGATGCCATTGGACCGTGTAGCTTTGAATAATATAGTAAAGAAAAAAAACTGCCTTGTTTTAACGGTAGTTTATTTAGAGGCTGTACAAATAACAAAATCATGTTATAGGTTAAAACAAAAAGTCACAACAACCCGCCCTCTCAGCCCTTTTCTTTGGGGGGAAGCGGGCCAGATGTTTAAACAATATTGCGGGCTCTTGTGCATGCCGAGGTACTTGGGAGATTTTGGGAAAGAAATCATGTCTGCACCCCTGGTGTGTCACAGTTTTAGACCCCTGACCTAGAAACCGTTTAAACAGATGTTTAGTTCAAGGGATTTATGTCGACATTGAACCTTTTTTTCCTTTGCAAATGGCTGCCTCTAAAATTGGAATTTTTTTCTAGAAGGACCAGGGAAACAACTACCTCTCACAACTTTCTAGTTTCGCGTAGAAACCGTTCTGGTGCCACAGGAACCAAACAAAGAAACAAAACAGCTGCCTCGTCAGCCACTACTGTTCCTGGGGAGGAACATCTTTTTTTTCCCCCTCTCTGGCCTGTGCATGGTGAGCTCAGACCTTCAAGAGTAAGTGTTTACTAACCTCAGGAGACCCCCAGAGATCATGAACCAGCATTGGTTGTGGCTTCCCTTCCCTTTCTCATCCCCAGCCTGCAAATCTCATTCTGCTCCTTCTCCCAGAAGGGGTCCTCCTCAACTTTGATCCTGGCGTGCGGAGTTCACTCTATAGCTTGGGTCAGTCACAGATGAAGCCTTGCATCATAGCTGCTGCCTTTATGAAAGTGTTTGTTTCATATCTGAAATGTTTTCATGTGCATTCGCTCTGCTTTGACTTGCAGAAGGAGAAAGAAAGTAGTTTTACTGGAGGCAAAACAGCCACCTGTGAAAACTAATTGCGTAGGTAGAGGTTTGATGCTATCTCTGGGAGGGATCCAGCAGGAAGAAAGTAAATGTTCTGAATCTACAAGGAAATCACCTGTGTGCCAAGCTGACCCTCTGCATCAAAGCCAGGATTGAAATATCCCATCAAATCGGGGGACTGTGTTTAGGAGGCTGGGGTGGGGAAGGCAGCAAGAGGGAGGAGCCCCGTGAAAGAAGGTGCAGTTCTTCTGGGTGAACCATGTAGGTGCGTGAAAAATGACAAACGTGGTAAACTCAACCAAACCTCCTCATTAAAGGCTGACATGTGATGTGAATGGTCTGTAGTTACTTTCAAACAAGTTTGGGGTGTGGCTGCTCTTGAGTTCCTTTTTTCTCCCCCTCATCAAGCTTTCCTTTTCAGTCTTAAATTCTGTGGTCTTGACCTTTTTTTCTTTTTTTTCCCCTTTCCTTGATCCCACTAGTCTAGTATACCCAAGTGTTTCTTGCCATTAAAAGGTCAAGATATCCTGTGATGGAGAGGCAGGAATCAATGAGGCAAGCTACCTTTTGTCACCGTCTGTGTAGCTCCCAGAACTGGCTGTCCACGAGTTCAGAAAAAGCAGGTCCACTGGGCCTCCCACTAGTACGCGTGTCGCCTCTGTCTGAACCTGATGCAGAAGACAGATCTGTGAGTGGTCTTCCAGATGGCAGGATCTGAACTATCCTGCAAAACTCTGCATTTCGCTGGTCACTCCCGGTAGAAATCAGCTGTAGTCTCGGTACTAGATGTGCTTGGCTAACACACCAACAACGTTGCCTTAGTTGTGCAGCCAGAAAGATTTAACAGCATGCAACTGCATGCAAGCGACTTTTCTTATTGGCTGGCTTCCATGGCTGTCTTCAAAACTCTAGAGAGGAGGGGAAAGTTCCTAGTATTTGAAGCACCATGAGATTTTAGGGAGATTTGGGGAAAAGTTAGATTATCTTTCCTGGAGCCCAGGTAAAATAAATCTTTAGAAAATGACAAAGGGGTTTTAAAGAGCAAGAATAAAAAGGACACTTACATGATTTTGAATGGAAGACTTTGGACACCTTTTTTTTTTTTCCCCCCAGAGAAAGAGAGCATGAGTGGGGAGGGGCAGAGGGAGAGGGAGAGAGAGAATCCCAAGCAGACTCCCTAATGAGCACAGAGCCAGACGCAGGGCTCAGTCTCACAACCCTGAGATCATGACCTGAGCCAAAACCAAGAGTCAGACACTTAACCGACTGAGCCACCCAGGCACACCTGGACACATTTCTTAATGTCCAGGGTAGTCTGAAGCCAACGCTCAGATGGGCCTGTGGTGCATCATACAGTGCTGAACCACCCTAAGGAGCTATGAATTAGGAGACCAGGGGGTTCTCTTGGAGGTCCCATTGCCTTAAGTTTCACTGTCTGGAAGATAACTAGATCCCAATCTCTGAAGTCCACAGGGCCTCACTTATCTCAATGCACTTGGCTCCTCCCTACCTGTTCTCTTTACTGCAGTGTCTTATAGGTTCTCTCAGGATTCAAGAGCTCTTCTATACCTGTTAATGAGAATGCTCCCTCCAGAGCTTCCCGCTTTAAACTGCCATCAGAGATCATTCTACAGAAGCTAATCTCAAACCATTGTGAATCTATCTGGATGCTATATCGGAGACCTCCTTCTCACATTCAACCCTGGTCAAATAAAGCATCTGATTTTCATATCATTCAGACAGTAGACTTTTCCAACAGTAATATGTCACAGTGTCTCTGGGCCCCTCTTTCCAGAGCCTAAGCTGATGGGTCCCCACTTGTGTGAGAAATTTCTCGTCCATGGTACATAAGATAGGATCTTGCTCAAGTGTCACCCACAGTCAGTACCCATGTGTATTTCCAAGATGCATAAGCACTTAGGACATTTTGATTTCATATATATAGATTTGATTATATGTATATATATATATATACACATATATATATATATCCCCTTGACATGTATGAGAGATATATTCAGGGATGATCATGAGTTTCTAAACTTACAGGTAGCCCTTTGGAAAATAATTTCCTCCCCAGGTATCTGTATGTGGCCAAGCACTACCATGTACAATGACCTCTTAACAGTCTCTTTGCTTCTGTCACCAGCACAGGCAATTGTCTTTTCTTCCAGTGACCTTTTATTTTTTAAACAATGTTATCACTTTATAAGCTTTATAACAATGAATAAAGAGAGAAAAACCAATTCACTCTGAGATGCAGCTGTTGACCAGATGGCCATGTTTATGAAATGCCAAAGCGGTTCTCTCCAGCCTTGCATTCCTGTGACTCGGATTTGTTTTCAGCAAAACTACAAATCTGATTGTAGAACTCTCCCTCCACCTTGATAGAACATCATTAATATTTCGTGGACCCTAGAACATGGTTTAGGGCAATACTGGTGTTCCATATGAACCCAAATGAAGGCAGATCCTCGGAGGAAGGTGCAGGGGGAAGAGCCGTCCATGACTGTGTGTTAGTCCTGGGGCTCAGTGTCAAGTTGAGCAAGTGGGTGTGTGTTTTTGTGAAGGTGTACATGTACATGTGCGTTTACCTCTATTATTGTTACAACATTTCCACGTGACCTGCTTTAAAATGGACTGGTATCCATACTAACCTGACTTATGAGACCTTTAAAAAAGTATTTTGGAAATGACAGTGTAACGGAAAAGTTAAAAATAGAAAAAAAAAAGATACCCGATGGCCTTCTTTCTCAAAGTCGTTTCCTAGTTCATCCTGAACGTTCAGTAAAATCTCATTTGGAATTGTTTCCCTCGTAAGGTATCCAGGGGCAAATAAAACATATATTGCCAGTAGCATCCGCAGAAAGAGAGGTCACATGGCGTATGGCAGTGAGACCTCATCAGTCTTCATCCAGGAAGTATGGGCTAGTTTTATGCCACCTCCTTGTCCCGTGGCAGAAGAGAGACCTGGCTCGGAGAGCAGATCTGGGAAAGCAGCACAGGGACCACGTGCCCCAGATGTGTAGAAATGTTCTTAGATGCGTAGACAACATCGTGTTCTCACCCACTAGCAAAACTCTTTGACTGGAAGGGCTGAATTATTCAGCATAATCCTGAAAGCATTGTTCCCTTACTAATAAGCATCCAAGGTTAAACAGCCTGTTGGCTAAATTGCATGTTGGAATCAATTGCCCTGCTAGATCAGAGCATTTATAAAAGTAGTAGATCTGAATGGAAGTTCTCAGTAATGATAAGCAGTACGTTTGCTTCCATTGAATTTATATTCTAAAATGAGTCATCAAAGGGGTTCTTTTATAGCTTACTACATCCATAAAAGAACACTCAAGATGCTTGACAATAACAACGAGCTACCGACACTAAAAACATAAATGGGGGGAAGAAAGCCCACGCTGTTCAGACAGTTTAGTAAATCACATTACTTAAACAAAACCTAATTATGGGAGATACTGATAAAATGTTCTTAAAAAAAAAAAAGCCAAACTTGTCCCTTTTAAAAATCTTATCTTTCTTTAGCACTGCAACAAATAATCCTGCCAATGTGTATTAATAAATTCAAAGACAAAGACACCATAGAACGTGCGCTTGTAGACCTCATCTCTGGAGTTGTCTCTCTATTTCTCAAAGGTTTTGGAGCCTTTATTTGTTCATTCGGCACCAAACAAGGACCAGCGAGGCTGGTTTTTGCTGGCGCCGGAATTCACGGTCCCACATCCAGCTCGTCCGAGAGCCACCTCAGTCTCCCACTGACTTTTGTAGCTGCACAGTAGCTGGAACAAGGCACACCAGGCCCCCAGTGTTCCCCACTTTCTGGAACTGTGTTCAGTTATATATGTGTATTGCTTCGTTTCATGTTCACAATAACCTTGCTTTTGTCCCCATTTTAGGGGTGAGGAACCAGAGGCTGGGAGTTGAACTGACTTGCCCAAGGCCAGACAACTCCTACTAGATGTCCAGGTCAGGTTTAGAATCAGGGCCATTGGGCTTTGGAGCCCTGAGAGCTCACCCTCGAGTCACTGCTGCCTCATCTCTAGAAGCCTCTGAGAGTCCTCGTCACCAGCTGGGCCCTTCCTCCAGCTGATCCTGCTGTGAGGCCCCAGAAAGGCAGCTTGACTCGAAGCTCTGCTCAGTTCTGAGGGGAGAACTGAGGTTGTGGCAAAGCCAGGTCGCCCCAGGCAATGGGGGCTTAGAGCCTGGTGCTGTTTGGAGGGCAGGAGGGTGGGGAAGCCAACAACCTGAGCATGCGAGCTATCTTGTCAGGTTTTGCCATGGGCCTCTGATGCAGTGCTGGAGCGAATCACCCCCCCCGCCCCCCGCCCCCAGGTGCCTTTAACCTTCTCACCCAATCGGTCTTGTCACTTCGGGTCCAATTTCACGAGCTCATGGTGATTAAGTAACCATGATTCTCATGGTTTTGCAACTGGCCGCCAAACAGCTTGGGTTTCGAAACTATTTTAATGGTATGAATATTCTCTTTCTTTTTGGAAGTTAGAGGACTGAAGGCAGGAATAGGAATATTATGTTTCACGACCCTTCTTCTCTTTCTCTTTCTCTGCATCTTTCTATGAGTTTTTCCCTTTTTCCTGATCTTTCTTCGATCTCATTCTTTTTATTCACGCTAAATGGAATTTTTTTTTTTTTTTTTTTTTTTTTAAGGAGGGGAACTTGTTCAGTTAAAATTTTTAGGGACATGAATTTATTTCTAAAATGCAGAATGGCTATATAGCTAATAAATTTTTTTCTTGGCCACATTTTTCCCTCTGTAACGGTATTTGGATTTGAGATGAAAAAGGAAAGCTGAGTAATTAAGGCAAAAAAATCAGTAAGACTTTAATTCAACCGATGGATACTTTTGTCAGGTAGAGGTCTCTGGAAAAAGTAGGTCAAGATGAATGTTTTCGGTAAAACAGAAGCTGCATAGAATGTTTCGTTTTATCCGGACAACAGCCGTATGATGGCAGACACTGTTATTGGCCTCATTTTCCATCCGAGGGAAAAGCGAAGGGGCTTTCCAACATCACACAGCCAACTGGTGGTGGGTTTAGATGAGGTGCTTTGATTCCAGAATCTGTGGGCTTTTTCACTCCTTCTGTATTAGCATAACTAGGGGAGAGAGGATTAAAACGCCCCTGGAATCTGGAGCTAACTTGAATAGGGTACAGTCGAACTAGAAGTTTTGGAAAGGCATTCGGGCCGTCACTTGATCATTTTGCATATAGGGCATCCTTATTGTCAATTAAATGCGTGACAAAACACACCAAGACTCATCAATGAGCTGTGTTGTTTAAAGGTAACTTTTAATGACCTTGTGAAACTTCTCTACACTCCAGCTGTTTCATCAATAAAAATGAATCAAATTTTTTTATCTTTTTAAAGAATGTTAAGAGGGTTAATCTGTTACTACCTCTAAAATACCTTAGTTGAAGTACATGTCCGCATTAGTTATATTAGATCTGATTCTTAACTACACATAACACTATATCAGCACACCCTGTGCTTCCATATCATGCTTGGTGACTATGAAGGTTTTCATCCCCCTCAGTCATTGGCTGTATACCCATTTATTTGTGAATAATAAACAAAGCTAATTGCTCAAAGTCATTGATAAGTTTACAGTTGAGATTTAGTCCCCATGTGGTTTTACACTAAAGATAATGTCATTAAAGTGTTAGAAGTAGAATGTCCAACAAATTCAGCAAGATTCTCTAGCAGTTGCAGAAGAAAAAAATACCCAAGAGTTGACTCCTGATGGTTCAGCCAAGTTCATTTCATTTTGGAATTTAGAAGACGGGTTGATACTTTCATATGCTAATGTGTCAAGGCTTGTAGCTTAAATGTTTTTGTCTGAAGTTCAAGAGGGGTAAAGATCATTGTTATCCTAATTCGCCCCCAGCCCCTGACTGTTAACACACATACACACACATGTACCCGTGCACACACTTACATACTGACCCCCACCCCCGAGTCCCAGCTGAGCAACGTAAAGCAAAACAAATCTTATTCCAGTGAAGAGGTAAATGGTTCTGTTCTTGATGAGATTAATAAACCTATGGTAATTCAATTATTTATCTCTGATACCTGTGTGTTATTATAAACAACACTGACATTACAACAGACGAGCTTTTGGATCAGTGGAAGGCCTTTGAGCAGCTATTAGAGAACCAATGCACTGGAGTACTGTAAAATAAATTAGCCTCATCAGTTCACTTCAAATCAGCAAACAATTATTGAGCACAGGTCCCTGAAGACGTGCGTCTCCACGCTTATATGCTTATGTCTGGTGGAGGAGATAAGATCAGTAAAGTAATGCAAGGCCAAGTCAGGTCGGTCTCTAAGACAAGTATAAATGTGGGGCTATTGAGATGCAGTGGGTTGGCTCACATCTGGTTGTGGGGGAGGAAGGAGCAACTTCAGAGAAGTGGTATTTTTGATTGACCTCAAGCGATGGGTGTTGAGAAGTGTGTAGGAGACATTTCGACCAGGTGGACAGCATGGCCAAAAGTGAAAGGGCAGGAAAATGCGTGAGAAGTTATGCAGTGTGGCTGGAATACTCAACTCATGGGTGGGAGGTGGGCACTGGGCAGCAGGGGCCATGTGGGGAAAACGGATTGAGGATACCTCATGGAGGGCCTTGAATGTTGGATTGAGAGATTTGTACTTATTGTACCAATTCCTAGCAGATATCTAGAGGCAGCCCCCAGGATATTTCTAATTCTTCAAAGAGTTTCAGAAAACTTAACACATTTTATTTGTATAGTATATCTTTGCGGTCCAAAGGATCTAAATCTTCCTGGATTTTTTATTTCTGGGATTTTTTTGGGGGTGTGTGTATTGTGTTCGTCAGAGAAAACCATGCACCCACAGGCTGTGCTCTCTCTGTACATTTCCAGCCTTCCCCGAAACAATCATCTTGCGAACTGTCAAATTATCCAGCTATAATCTAATTGGTGGTGACTGCTGAGTCCCTTAGCACCAAAGAACTTGTATCCAGCAAGCTTCTTTCTTTCAAACATTTGTTAGTTCATTAAAGATGTTATGTTAGAGGTAAGATATGATGATGCATCTGAGAAGGAAATAAAAGACCAGGACAAAAGACAAGTTGAATAGTCAAAGATGAGCAGTAAGCATCAGGGAAAGCTAACTATAGCACCTGATTTTGATTGAATAACTGGTGATAGCGTTGGCTTTGAAGTTGTTGCCAATCTGCCTAAACTTTCTTCATGGATGGAATGAATGAAAATTATGAAGCATTGATGTAAAAATAATTTTTTTGTCTGCTTTCTTTCCTTCTTAAGAATCTTCCTCCCCTTCCTCCTTTCCTCCCTCCCTCCCTCCCACCCTCCCTCTCTTGCTTCCTTCCTTCCTTCCATCCCCCTCCTATCTCCTTTCTGTCCATCTGTCCATCTGTCCCTCCCTTCTACTCTCCCTTCCTCCTTCTCCAGTCTTTTCTTACTGCGCAATTTCCTGGACTGATTGACTTCTGCTTGTCACAGTTTATCTGCATTTAATACAGATGATTGTCACAGGTGCAAACTTTTGCTGCAAGAAGATGGAAAGGCCATTTCCCCGTTCAACAGAGCTGTGGCAGAGAGGGACATGGAAAGCTACATCGGTTAACCTTAAGACACCTTGTTCTCATAATCTTGTTCTCAGTCACTTTGCTTAGAGGTTTTCCCAGGGTTCTATTCAGTAAGACTGTACCCACTCTTACTAGTGATTAGTAAGAGAATATCTTGTGAATAACAGAGAATTCATTCACTCCTTCATTCATCAAGTATGTACTGTCTTATGCTAATAGCACAGTTAATGGAATTATTACATTTCTTTATGTTTCTTTTGCATATTATGACTGAGGTAATTTGTGTTTTCTTTTAAAACATGTGAATGCTTACAGACCATGATAATGCTTTTATTACTGCCTGTTCTGTCTCAGCAGTTAAAACTTTACTATTTTATTTACTGACAGAACCAGGAAAAGATAAAAAAAAACTATAAATATCATGATATAATACAACATCTGTGTATAATGCCTTTAAATCTAAAAATACTGTCAAGATTTAATCTCTTTAAAATTTTTTATAATGTTTTCATGAATTATAATGGATGAATTACAAAATGGATTTATCCTAAGTAGACTTCATAATGCCCAAAGAAAGTAAAAATAAAGAGGAAAATTAGAAATATTTCCAGGTACTTAGAACATTGGGAAATACATTACAGACTTTGAATGTGGCGTCCACTGGCCACCTCAACCCTTTTGCTGTTCCTGACAGTTATATTTCCTCCTCTGGGATGAATGTTAAAAAGTGGATCTTATTTTTAATTCTGTTTTGTGTTTTAGGGAGCAAAATAGCTTCTCCCACTGAGAGATAAGGGCAACCACAGTGTTAAAAACTGGCTGCCCCTTGAATGCATGTACCTTTGCAAATCCTGTAGCAACGGAAAAATCTCCAGATAGATGTAGAAATTAATTAATGTCTTGCTACTGTGCGAAGAATGTGGGCACAAGTGGATAAAGCTGACTAAATCCCACAGAATTTGTGCAACTTGCCTATTAACCCTGAAATAACATAATATAAGTGAAAGCCAAGGCCCACTTTCCATTGTTTTCCTACCCAGCTGGTTATTTATGAAAGTCCAGCCTGTTTGTTTTGTGCTCTGAGTGCACCTCATCCACCAAGCTGGAGTCATTCCTGGTCACAGAGTGGACCAGAGAATGTGGGACTCTGTGCAGGATTTGGGTTGCTGGGACCAACCAGCTGGGATTAGCTGTCCTCCTAGAGGAGCCTCCGGAGGCCCCTGGGTCTGGGTGAGAAGGAGCAGCACCTTAGTTGTGTATGTGTGTATGTGACCTCTAACAGCAAAGTGCCGGCCCCGCTCACTGATACCATTCGCAGTAACCTGAATGACTGGTTATTCTGGTCAGGAGAAAATAGCACTGACATCATGTGATTCTGGCAAAGTAAACCACATTGGAACTTGGCCTTTGAATACCCAAGGGGCTGGCAGCAATCTCAGGGGTTGGCTGGGAGCCCCATTGAGTTCACTAGTAATCAGTTGACTGCTGAGCTGGACAAGCTGCCCTAGTTTTTCTGACAAGCTCTGTCTAAAAGAATGATGGGCAGTCTGCCATTAGGATTTTTTAGCAGAGTTGCTAAAGATTAACTCTTCAGCTCCTGTACATATTATTGTGTCCTTTGTTATGTGTTGGTATGCAATTAGATAAAACTTTGGAGGGAAGAGTCCGATTCCTCATTCAGCGATTGCACACAGAATTCCTCTTTGGCACAACAAACACCCATAAGCAAGGATAAACACTGGAAAGCCCTTTATAGGTATGTTTCAAAGGAATGCCAGCGGGTGAGTTTTCCTTGAAATTTCCAGGTTGTTTTGGTTTTTTTTAATCAAAATGCTGTAATGTTTAATTAGGCAAAATGTCACCTGTTGCGTCCCAACCCTCCGTTGAGAAGAGATATCACCTTAGGGAACCCTTTGCAAAACCATGAGCATATAAGACTTATTATGATAGATATATCCATGCATATTCTTTCCAATAAAACTTGATAATTCAGAGCATTCTACAAGAAAGGAGGTATTTGCAGTCAGTGTGTCATAATCCAGAGAAACCGAATCTTCTGGATAACCCTGACCTCTCTATGTACTTATCTGCTTATCTTTTACTAGAAAAGGTGATGCCTTGGTAATTTTTGCTCCTCCTCTCACATAGTTAAATACAATTGATATTCTGATTCAGATTGATCAAAAACAGATTGCTCAAAACACTCTATATGCTGCCCTCCCAGTGATGAATTTGTCAAGTTTAGGCTTGCTTCATACTGGAATTCTTCCTAAGGCACACTGCCTTTTCTCTTGGTAGAACAGAATCTATTCTATTGGCCATCTCCATTGGATACCAAAGTTGTGTGACAGGGTCTCCATACTCCCGCACACAGCCAGCCTGAGGCAGTGAGCGCGCCACGGTGGTGCAGACCCAGGGATGTCTTGGGAATCTTCGTCCACATTTGGGAGTTCTAGTGGCAAAAGCTAAAGTTCTGGACTTCTTTCTGCCTACTGAGTCACGGCTTGAATTCTGACTCCTCTTTGCGCTTTTCTTCCTGAAAGCCATATTTGAGAGACGGTACAGTTTCTCTCTCAGTGTTTGAGCAGTTTGTGACATTAGCCACCTGGGGACATGATTGTCCCTCAGCGAATTTACGTGAAGGGAACAGAAAGACGACACAGGACACACATCATTTTTACCAGAGTCTTCCTGTTCTGCACCCCTCATCTCCCTTCCCCCAGCGCTCTAATGCTTGGCAGGCTGTGGCCTCAAAGGACCCCTCCTCTGTGGCAGACTGGGTGTCCAGAGCGACAGCCTTGCAGGTGCATTGTTAAAGGGAAATTTTAACGGTTTTTCATTTGGCTTGTCACCCTAAGACTTATCGGGAGAAGATGAAAGCGACTCCAGGGGTTTGAAGAAGGATTTATAAGTAGGTGGAACTTTTTAGCATGTTTATTCCTACTGGGTGTGGTTTGGGGGAGGAGCCAGGGCAAATATCACAAGACGTTGGCATTCCTGATGATATTCCTGCTTGGTTCAGGTATTCGTCTCTCTATCCCCTTTGTGCGAGGGCAGCGTCACCGTTGTCACTAGGCCCCCATTTATCCTAAGTAAGGGCTTGGGGGTGGTGAAAGAGTGGGGCAGGGGTTGGGGAGCCACCTTCCTCCTTCCTCCCTTCTCTCTTCCTGTGTGCCTCCAACCTGCTCCCTCCTCATGGCTCCCTTCACCCTCTTCCCTCCTGCCCTCTCTTTTCCTTCTCGTTGTTTTTCCTTTTTTATTTATTTTTTAAAAAGATTTTATTTATTTATTTGAGAGAGAGAAAGAGTTGGAAGGGGCAGAGGGAGAGGGAGAAGCAGGCTCCTCGCTGAGAGGGGAGCCCAGTGTGGGACTCGATCCCAGGACCCTGGGATCATGACCTGAGCCGAAGGCAGATGCTTCACCGACTGAGCCACTGAGGCGCCCCTTTCCCTTATTATTTTTAAAAAACTACTTACTGAGCTTCTCCTCTCACCCAGCAGTGCACAATGATGAACAAAAGCAGCACTCGTCCTGCACTCAGGGAGTTTATAATCTAGTGGGATCCAAAGGTGCCTCAAATCGAATGATTACAAAAATAAATGCAGAATGAATGATCATGGTAATTGATTGAAGAAAAAGCAGATGATGCTATCAGGACATAAAACAAGAGAATCTGAGTATATACCTGTGAAATATCTAGGTAATGGCGTTTCTTGGTATTAAGAAAAAGCAGGAAGTTAGACCTGAGGTTGATTCTCAGCTGTGCAACTTAGTATTTAAACTTGAGGGATGGACTTAGGCTCTTTGAGCCTTAATTTCCTTACCAGTTAAATGAGGATAATAATAGCTACTCCCCAGGGTTTATATGTGATTGGAAATACTAAATTTGAAACATTTAGTTGACACAGTAAGAATTTAACAAAGTTCCCTCTTACTGTTATTAATGCTATAATTCAGTGAGCTAAATTAGAGATATCTTATTGGTTTGTTTTTTTTTCCTGTTGTATTAAAATGCCACTGACAACCTAGTTTCGTGTTTAGCGATCATTTCCATAACCAGTCTACTAAAATGTCATAAGTGATACAATGTCTCAAGCAGTCTCAACACTACCATGGACACCCAGTAGTGTTTAATCCACTAATTTAACTCACATTTTTGAGGTGTGTAATAACCCCTTGACATTTCCTGAAAAATGCTGCCTAGAGCTTTGTCTGTCTTTCTTAACTTTTCTTTCTGTTTACTTTCAGGGGTCCTTTTGGTCACTGAAAGGTGTCAAATTCTTGCCGGCGTTCGGGTTGTATATTAATTGCAGGTGTCAGAAACTGAAGTCAAGCAGAAGGCAGTGAGAGGGGGAAGTTATTGGCTGATGTAATTGAAAAGTCTCGTTCATCCTTGGGCATAACTTGACTCAAGGGCTCTGATGATGTGCATAGGAATGATTCTCTGACTCCCCTCCCATGCCCTCGCCTTTGTTACTTACCTGCCTTCTCCGGCAGGCTCTCCCTTCCTGGAGGTGAGCTCCAGGCTTACTTTCCGTCAGCTGAGGTGGATGGGGAGGGAACAGAAGTTCCAGGACGGCCTCTCACGGGGCCAGTCCCCAAACTGCTGCAGGCTTCCTGGCGGCAGGGCCCGAGTCACCTGCTTGCTCTTGGAGTGAGGGGAGGACGGCGAGACCCCCAAACCGCATGATCCCAGAAAGTGGGGATGGGTGGCTTGCTGGAAGAAAAAAAAATGAACATGTGACTACTCTAAGGAAGTAGTAAATGTGGTGCAGATGGCATTCAAATCAAACACGCAAATAGGCAGAAATGCACTATAGATACGAAATTAAAAAACGACCCCTGTGCCTGCTTTTAGTTTAGGCAGGAGTACAGTCAGTGAGGTAACATCAAGGCCTCGCACCTGCTGCCTGCGGAGTCTTGACTCTATGCCAGGCCGTGGCCTCGCTACTTTGCTCTGTTATGTCTGATACACACGGTACGCATGAAAATTCTCCTATAGCAGAAGAGCACAGTGACATCCAGTGACATGTTATAACTCGTGCAGAGCTACCCAGCTAGTCAGCGTCGGAAGCAGCCTTTTGCCCGCAGGGTCCCTCCCTGGAAGCCCACGTGTGGGAGGCCTTAGCCCCGTGATCATCATGTTGCCCTGCAGGGCTGCCTCAGCTAGCTCTGCGAGCCCGAGGCGGTGCACACATGTGCCACTCAGGCTGGATGGCTGGTGCGTTTTCCTGTGGGAAGCAGAGGAGGCTTCTTTTCCACGACGGGGTTGGGAACGCCAGGACGTTGGAGTCCTATTCCAGGTATATGGTCACACGGACTCTCCCTGGGTGATTGGGTGACTCATGGAAAGCCTCACCCCGTCGCTTTATCTGTCTGTAAGCTGGTGATGATACTGTTCTACTGTTGGGAGATTCATTGGTCCGTTTGAAAAGTTGGATGCCCTGAGCATCACACCAGAGGTTTTAAGACTGAGTGTCACGGCTTCACTGTGGACTGCCCAGGCTCCATGGGCGAGAAGATGTGTCTGAGCTCCTGCCACCGCAGCCAAGTGCCAGACACCGAGGGCCTTAAATGACAAATATTTATTTTCTCACAGTTTTGGAGGCTGGATGTCCGAGATCAGGCTGCTGGTGTGGTCATGTTCTGGTGAGAGCTCTCTGCCTACCCTGCAGACAGCTGCCTTCTCGTGTGTTCTCCCGTGTCAGAGAAGAGAGTGAGAGCTAGCTCTTTGGAGTCTCTTCTTACAAGAACCCCAATACTATCATATCATGGCCCCACCCTTCCGACCTCGTTTAACCTCCCATACCTCCCTAAAGGCCCTGTCTCCAAATACAGCCACGCTGTGGAGGTAGGGCTCTAACGTGATCTGGGGGGAGCACAGTTCATTCCCCAGCAGTAGGCTATTCATGGTTTTGTGAGAACCACACATCTCCATTGCTGTTCAACACACTCTAGCCCTTCAGGTCTGGCAACGGCACCAAGTAAGGGGGCTTGGTGGAAGATATGTTCTTAAAACGTAACTTCTTTCTTTGGGGGAAAGTCATTTTAATCACTCACTGAAGTTCCCAATTAGAGCAACAAGTTTTGGAAGATGACGAACAACATGGGCATCCGCTCGACAAATCCAAATGTGAAATGTTTGGAAATAGAGGTATTGATCAAAGGGGCTGAAAACTCAGAAGAAGAACTAATCAAGAGTCCATCGGGGAGGACTTCAGAAAAGTGAAATTAGATGTTGATATCATAGGCTAACTGGGATTTCACAGGGAGTAGGGCAGAGAGGTATTCTGGTGGTGGGGACACAGCCTATATGAAGGTGTACCTGAGACAGAGGGGTGATGGAGAGCCGGGGGAAGCTGCCTCCCAGCTAATTACGTCAGATTTTGGAGTCCCTCGAGTCCCTTGCCCATCCAGGGTATTTGGATTTTATTCAAAAGACAGTGGAAAGCCCTTGAAGGTCTTTTGGAAAAGAAGTGTCGTCGTTAGGTCTGGATTTTGGACGGGCAAGTTTTAAAAATATACAGGTTGATTTGGTGGATAGAGAGCCTAGAGTTGGAGGCCTAGCACATGCTGTTCCTGTTACCCAGAATGCCTTTCCTTCTCTTTGTGCACCTCTCACTCTGTTCATCCTCAAAGCACTGTTCTAGAGCAGTGTCCACAGCCAACGGATTCCTGACCTGTCCAGATGGACTCATGACTCTCTCCTCTGTCCTACTTGTATAGTTTATGTGTGCTTGATGGACATGTCAGTATAATTGTGTTTACGTATCTCTCCCACTAGGAGACATGGAAGACCTTGAGAGAAGGGTTGGTATGCTTTTTTATTTTTATTTTTTTCTGTTTTGTTTGTTCTGTCCTGTTTTGCATTCACAGTCTACAATGTTTGGCACATTGTAGGTGCTCTGTTCTTATTTTTTTGAACACAGCCAAGTTGAACAAAGCCCACTGTGAAAGTCAAGAGAGAAGCGAGAACAAGGAAGAGGTAGGAATAGAAAGGGGAGGGCATGTGTTATGAGTGCAGAGAGAAGGAGTTAGGGATGATTCTGAGATTTCTAGCGTGGTCATCTGAATAAAGGTTAATTAAAAGAGACAAGGAACATGAAAGAACCATTGTGTTTGGAGGTGAGGAAATGCATTTGGATTTTCCTTTTGGTTGCTTAAGGACATTCCGAGGGGTGATGTCTGGCAAGCAAGTGACTGACTTTAGCTTTGCTGTTACCCCAAACCTTTGAAGGCAAAGGTATGATTGCTATTGTAGAGTGAGAAAGTGGGCCAGGGGTGTATCTTTTAAGGAAATGGTGGAAGAATTCCAGTTCATAAAGGAGAAGAGAAGTGAGAAATCAGAGAAGTAGGAGGAGAATCAGGACAGCTCAGTGTCATAGAATGGAAGAGATGAGAAATGAAGCCCAGGCTAGGCCAGAGTCTGGCCAGAGTTTTATCATAAAAGGACTTCAATAATAAACAAGAGCAGTAGGAGCAAGAATAAACATAATAGTATTTAGTGAATTCTCAGTACTTGCTACGTTCCAGGCATTTTGCTAAACGCTTTTCCTAAATATCTCATTTAATTTAAACATTAAGCCTATTATCCTTGAATGGCCCTGCAAATTCAAACTCAAAGAGGTCAAGTCACTGTCCAAGGCCAAACAGCTAATAAGCATTCAAACTGGGCATGGGTTGTGAACTTTCAGATCCTGCAAAGAGCACTAAGCAATTATTTTATTTTATTTTATTTTTTAGTGGGGAGAAGTCTGCGGAGATTATGGAAATTCAAGTTAACTATAAAAGTTGCTAAAGCCATCCCTGTTATCTCAGAAGAAATAGAATTCTTTCTCCCCTACATGGATGAGAAAATATGGGGATGTGTTACATTCCTTTCCAACCTCTCCCATTTAAATCAGTTAATTCAAAATATATTAGTGCCTGCAAGAAATCTGACTGCTCTAGTATGTGGTGTATATTTTAACCTTATTTTCTATCGTAAGGTCATTTAAAAAACCATTCTGATCTACCATTTCCTCTACATCCTAACTTTTTATATAATAAAGAGAATTATTTAAATTGGAAAGAGAAATCTGAATGTTCTTAGCAATTATTTTGTTTAGTGCTTTCCACGTCAAATTGTATGTTCAGGAGATAAACACACCATAGCGATTCCTGAAAATATTTGCTCATAATCGCTGAGCTCTTATGGATGTGTTTTCATATATAATTCAGGAAAGAAAAATTATTGCACATGATAGATTAGTATTACCACATAAAAGTACTGATTAGTGTATCCTATTTTAGTGCTTTGCTAATTCTCAAGAGATAACTGTACAGTAATTTCTAAGAAACCAGACAGTTTAATTCTGCTGCTAGCGTCATTTTATTTTTTTTTTATTTTTTTTTTAAATTAGGAAATCTTATTTATTTTAAAGATTTTATTTATTTATTTATTTATTTGAGAGAGAGAGAGAGAAACAGTATGAGAGGGGGGAGGGTCAGAGGGAGAAGCAGGCCCCCTGCCAAGCAGGGAGCCCGATGCGGGACTCGATCCAGGGACTCCAGGATCATGACCTGAGCCGAAGGCAGTCGCTTAACCAACTGAGCCACCCAGGCGCCCCTGCTAGCGTCATTTTAAAGCATTGGTGTATGTTTGCAATACATTGGTGGCTGTGGCTTCATCTGGTCTTTGTGCAGGAAACCACTGAGCAGCAAGGACTCTGGCCTGGGCTTCACCCAGACACTTTATTTCCACCCCAGCCCCCCACCTTGCCACATGGGGTTCCCTGGCGTTGAAGTGGGTGCCTGTCTCCACCTTTTACGCCATCTGAGATGAGGTCGAGACTTCTCAGAAAGAACTTTTGCAAAGAAAACGCTAAGGGTAACAGGCAATAAGATGCCTTATGAAGAAATAGGCCGACGCAGGTCTGGTTTGCTTTGAGCCCTCGTTAGGTGTATTTAAGCATGGATTAATTTTCTGGCCAGCCTCAAAGACTCATTTATCTCCAGTTTATCTTCCCTCAAAAACACAAACACAAACACAAAAACCTGCCCCTCTTTTAGATACCGGAAGGGCTTTGGAATTGGGGAAGAGAAGGAGAGCAGGCCTGCTGTGGTTGCTGCTTTCTTCCCACCTGGTGGTTTCTTTCACTGAATTAGATTTGCTTGGGAATCACATGCCAGATTCTTCACTTTCAAAAACGTGATAACGCAGATATGGTCTTTTCTGAAAAGGTAATAGAGGTTTTCATCGTTTCGGTATTGATGAAGAGGGCAAGAATGAGATTTAAGTATTTATTTATTTATTTGTTTGTTGAGATTGAAGTTCTTAAACTGTAGCCTTCATGACTAAATTATTTGCAAACTTGGTGAAGTCAGCGATCTCTTTACATAATTATTGGATTTCTTTCAAGGTGCTGTCTCCTTACCAACATACCATGCAAGTAAGTGCAGTTTAATATAGATCTATCTTGATGTGGTTAGATTTGGTAAACCCTCTTATCTTTCAAACATGCATCGTTTATTTAAAATGCATAGGCATATGCTCAGAACAAAGTTATTTTCAGTGCATATATATTCATTAGCCCATGTGTGAAAGTACATTTTAAATAACAGCCATTTCAATATTTGTTTTTCTTTCAAAACTTTCTCCTCTCTCCATCGTGGTTTAATTGAACTCCGGGCCCGAACTCTTTAAAGCATTCCCATGGAGCCCGGGTACATTTGAACATTTTTGACTGATATAAAATTGCTTTGTTGATCATATACCCATGCATGATAAGATATGCATAAGAAGAAATCTGGTACAGAAGTATAAATAATACTTATCTTTAAGCCAGCATCTGTCATCTGCTTTGGCAGACAGTGCTTGCTTTCTTCCTAGCACAAAAAGGGCTGAAAGATTAATGGAGCAGCTTTGTTTGTGCTCCGTGATGCTTAATCAATTTTTATTAAATTCTAAATTAAAACTTGGCTTTTACTACAGTGACATCTCTGATGTATAGAACAAGGGGAGAGATCATGATGCCCTGAAAAGGTTGAGCATCGCTGATCTTGAGTCCCAGTCTATTTCTTCCTATAGGACTTCTCTTAAGGATTGTTGTGAGTCGGACCAAATCCTTGTAGGCTTGTGTAGGAAAAGAGAAGTACAGCCCAAACTTCAGAGGCTTCAGACTTCTGGAGTGGGTATTTGTAGTTTGATTTCCATATTCTCGTGCATGTTTTCCTGTCCGGGGAGAGAATACTAAGTTGTTTCAGTGTACGGGTGGGGGGTTCATTCTGGATTCAGAGTGATCCGGTAAATGAAGACTCACTAGTTATGCCCAGTGAGAGACAGAGTTTTTGGTAGATTGAGACTTACCATATTAAAGATCTGATAGAGACCCGGGCTCTTTCCCACACGTCTACCTTATAAGTTCTGTGTTTGGAACTTTCTGGCTTTTTCATGTGGATTGTTTTTGTGGAATACTAAAGCCAGTTTATAAGTGACCATCTTGGGCGCCTGGGTGGCTCAGTTGGTTAAGCGACTGCCTTCGGCTCAGGTCATGATCCTGGAGTCCCGGGATTGAGTCCCACATCGGGCTCCTTGCTCAGCGAGGAGTCTGCTTCTCCCTCTGACCCTCCCCCCCCCATGCTCTCTCTCTCTCATTCTCTCTCTCTCAAATAAATAAATAAAATCTTAAAAAAAAAAATAAGTGACCATCTTATTATCTTTGTAACCTTCTGTGTATAGGGAACCTAGATTCAGAAGGCAAATGGAAACATTTCTTTTCAGGTAAAAGGTTTTAAAATGCTACCCATGATTGGTTTTCTTGGATTCTATGTCTATAAGGAAAGGAAGAATGGGATTTAATTTAAAATATATTTCTCTGTTGAATACTGGTATTTCTGTTTTTGAATTTGCTTTTTCTTACATCTGGTACACACAAGACTAACCTGTATACATTATTCCTTTGGAAACATATGTTGGTGGGCCCTGATCCAAAAGTAGCTTATGTATCTACATTTCAAAGTATCAGATTTCTTCAAGGAGGGGGGCAACTATGAGATTTGTTGTTAATTTTTGTTTATTTTCTAGGAAATATGGCAAGCTGTAAACTTGAGATCAGAATATCTGTGTTTTTGAATTAGGTTCTATGCTACTTAGGAGAAAAGGGAATTAAAGAAAAATTTGGAAGCCAATTCTTACGTGCCCAAAGAAAAGTAATAATTCTTACAGCTGGTTCTCTCCCATCACTCATCTTTTCATCGCCATGTGTATACTTTTATCTTACACATTGCCATTTCTTAGTTATAAATACCAAGTATATAGATGCCCCTATTGACATGTTCTGTTTACCTGCTTATTACCTAAGTCTTGACACTTCCCGTTTTGGTAATGCCTGCCACACTGTCTCTGAGTAGCTAGGGCAGGAGTCTTCTGTGTTCTGGAATGATTCAAGCGCCCAGCCCAGAATGGTTACATGGCAGGTTATTGCTGCATACATGTGCCCCTTGTTTGCCCAAGATGTATTTGGTGTATTCTTACCATGTACCTTCTTTCTCAGCCACTACTGCCTCAGAAAAAACCTTTGGAAATTCTCTGAGAGTAGAGAAAAGCCTTGGATTACTGACCTGAAGACAGCCCTGCTCAACATGATACCCAGATTGGCTTTGAGCACGCAGTGTCGTGGGCCCTGGCTTTCTAACCTCGCAGCGATGTGGTTCCCTGTCATTTGCCAGTGCGTCTTCATTGTGATACTTTTAGCCCATAAGCTAGAGAGTTTGTCTGCTTTCTGTGTTTCTGTGGAGTAATTTTGAGTAGATGAACTGAGGCGTGGGAGGGATTGCCAAATGAGGTAGTGATGAAGGCTAAGGAGACTTGGACTTAGGGAGTGCTTTCTGGCAGAAGGACAGCTCAGACAGTATCGCGTTTTTGACCATGGTACTCTAGCCACTCTGCCAAGTGTTTGTAACAAGATAGGGCTGTTACTATACTTCGCTTTTAACTTTACTTTTGCATACAGTACGTCGTCCTTGTTTTATAAACTGTGTCGCATACTTTTTGTACCTCTATAAACAAGTGAAGCTGTTGAGTTTTTGGATAAAGTTTGAAGCAGTCTTGTGTCGCTTCCTCTTTGCTTTATGCTCCAAGTTGAGAGCTGAATAGCGAGATCTTTTTTCACACCATTTATAATGCGATGCACATTTTGAAGGCAATTTAAATTCTTTTGGGTCCTCAGCCATATGCTTCAAAATGGAAGCATTATACATGTATGGATGGGGAAATAGGTAGGAAATTGGAGCGTAAAGATATATGACTGGGTATATAGTGGGGGCACTATTATCCTTATTGAGAGAGGGAGAGAAGGAGAGGAGGGGGGAGGTTTCGCTCTCTAGGAATTTTTCCAAACTTTAGGCCCAATTTTGCCGAAGAAAATAATATTGCAGAAGAAGTTTAAAATGTTTCCACAGGCTACACAAGAACCTTTACATATGCAATTTATATTTCTAATGAGATTTTGGAACTTTACCAGTGTATTATTTGAGAAATTGGCAATATAGTCAAGAGGAATGAACTTTAAGGTATGATTTTTAATGGAAGAACAAGAACTAATATAAGTTAAAATTATGTTCCCATTTTATTATTACATTTTTACTCATTCTTTTTTTATGATTTCATTTCTCTCCATTCTTGCCTTTGCGTCTCAATTTTTCTGTTTCTTTCTACATTGGAAAAGCAAGTGTAATATTCCCCTTAATACATAACTCTTTCACTCTGTCTCTCTGGAGGATATTTTTTACTGTTTTCATAATCCATTCTGCCTGAGTAGAAAACACCATATTTCTCCAATATTCTGAAAATAATTTATACTTTGCTTTGATGGAAATATCCTGTTTTTGAACTTTTCTCATTACAATCGCGTAGACTTCTGGTGGTTATGCTGCATTGATCACATGGATATCATCATACATTAATTTGGCTGATGTTTGGATTGATATGTTTATATATATTTAAGTTAGAACAGGGGCCCCATTCTCATTCTCATTTAAAGCTTACTTCCTTATCTTTTTTTTTCCTTTTTCCATCATAGATAATAAATGACTTCTAATATTAGATCAGATACAGTAAGTAGTTCCTTCTGTAACTTTCATCAGAAGTGGAAGTGCTGGGTCAAGCCAAGTGAGGCTGTACTTTTTCCTGAAGGAGATATAGTTGGTAGGTTCAAGTACACCTCTGATGCATCCACACTGAGAGGAGTATTCTTTGGACATACACACGTGCCCTTTTCTTCTCTGGCTCGCTGAACACCATGTATGCAGAAATGGTGGGAGCTTCTCACAAAAAGACAATCAAATGTACATACTGCTTTCTTTGTGACCATTCTGCAAAAAGCAGTTTTCAAAGGTAACTTACTATTCTAACATTTTGAAAATAAAATGCTACAGATCTTTTTGGCGCAAGTGTGGGGAATCGTTTTGTTCTTTACAATAAATTCCTTCATTTTAGCTTCTCTAATCCCCATGTAATGGGATACATTGTTATCAGCTTTTGTAGAATACAGATTTCTTATTATAAACTATATTGTGTAACATAACAGCTTTTGAGTAATTATCATATGTTGTATTTTCACCATGAATTGACTTTATGTTGTTTAGGAGACGCAAGGGAAAGCTGGGAATTATTAAGAAACAAAGAGTGAGGGAAAGAAAAAAACAAGCAGGCACTGAATTTCGTTCATTCATTCATTTATTTTTGAGAAGGGTGGAAAAGCCCACAGATCTGTATCTCAGTAGGGTGAAATTGTGTTACTGTTTATCTGTACCTTTTTCCCCCTGTGGCAAGAGACGTGAAGAATAGACACTCACTCCCAAAGATACCAAGTTCCAAAGCACTGACTCATGAGTCCACAATGAAATACTAGGATGCAGCCATTTCCTACCTTTGTTTAGCAATGAACTGATTGGACCAGGCGGATGTCAGCCCTCAGCTGCAGGGCTTTACAGAAGGAAATGCTTTTTGGTCTCTCTTAGGTACTGGGTGCTGTTTAGCAACTTCTTTGGATTTGACTGAATCAAACAATGTGAAAAATGTTTCTTAGAGTATATAAACTACAGCTCCTGGGCCCTTCCTTCTGTTTGTGTCCCTAGAGTCCTTACCTGACGGCAGAGAGAAGCGTGCAGTCCTTTCAGTGCAGTTCATTTGAAACGTGAGGTGATGGATTGAACTCATCACACCACTTCCCTCCCTATTGATTAGGCTCATTTCTGTTTGCAGCCTCCACGTCTAAGGGTCACTTCCAGGTGCTGTCAGATCTGGCCCTGCCTCCCCCTCCCACCCGGGTCACCCTCTATACCTGCAGTCTCGGTGCCCGGCCTGAGTCTTCTCACTCTTCCTTCAATACAGCCGGGTCTCAGGCACTTGGCTCTACCTGTTCTTGCTACTGGGACCCCTTTTCCCCCAGGTTGTCGCAGGCTTGTGCCCTCACTTCAGACACAGGTCTGCTCAGAGGACATGCGTTCAAGGGATCTACTACCATGCCATCTGTCATTTGCCCCCCCCCACTACCTCTCTTTCTCATTTACCCTGTTGCTGACTGACTCCTGACATATTTCATAGTCACTTGTTTCTTGCTTTACTGTTTCTTACCTGCACTGGACTGTAAGCCTCATGTGGGCTGGGACTTTGGTCATCTTGCACACTTTCGCCTGGGCTGAGAACATAATAGAATCTATCTACCTGTTTATCTGTCTGTCAACATCATCATCATCTATCTGTCTACCACTAAGCAGAACCTGTTAGATCAACAAAAAATGTCTGTTAAACAAACAAACAATGTAGAACAGAGATGGTGCTAACCTCTTCCATTGGGCCATTTGCTGTTACTTAATTTCTGGATGCCTTGGCTTTGCCATTTGGTAAGTGGCGACCAACTTTTGCACACCTCACAGGCTTCATGCCAGGCCCAATAATGGAAAGTGAACTTTAATCATGAGAAGTAAAAGATCAAATACTAGTTTCCTTTTATGAAAAGGAGCCCAGAAATAATGAAAAGAGTATGTGCTTGATGGGCAGTGGTATTTTCTAGGTGTTTGGGGTTTTCTGTGTGGGTGTGTTGTCTTTCAGAACTTTTTCGGCAATAATGCTTGTGATGAGCTTCTGAAGATGGATGAGTGGAGAGCCAAGTCTGGCTAATGCTTGAAGGATAATTTGGGGATTATAGTAAAGCAAGAGAATGAGATAAATGAAAGAAACTGGCTCTAAAGAGAGCACTTGAAATTCTAGGTCATTGTCCTCTTACCTCCGACCGTTCTTGGACATGTTAGTTTTCGGTCAAGTAGCCTTTCTAGGATTTTCAGAAGTGTGATTTTACCTTGAATGTATCAGGGCTGAAAACAATTGTTTATGTTTATGTAGTTCATAATTTTGCAGTTTAGTTTGTGTGGGTTAGTGGCCCTACTGTTCAACTGCATGGCAAATCTGTGCTAGGAGGATACCATATGCACAAGTATTTTCTTAAATAATGTTGGCGTTTGCCACTGGTGTTAGGGGAAGAAGGAAAAAAAAAATGAGAGTAATTCTGGAAGCCCTCCAGTAAGGGGTTAGGAAAGAACTTAGGGACAAATGCTCCTACTTGGAACACAACACCAAATAGTGGTTTTTTTGTGTTTTTTTTTTTTTTTTTTTAAAGAGAAGCCAAAATTAAACACAGTAGAGTTTACTGTTTGCTAATCAGCATGTGTTTACTTTCTCTTCCAAAACTGAAGTTGCCAACCAATACATATCCTACCCAGTGCTATGAATCTGTCCAAATAAACATGGGAAGTAGTAAAACAATGACACCACATGAAAAATATATCTTCATTCATTAAATAGAATCCAAAAAATTCTCTGGAATTTAATTCTAGCAATGAAGTGGGGACTGTTTGGTCAATTAAGAGAGGATGATGACTTGCTCCCTCAGTTGGTCTGGCATGGAAGAATGTGTTTTTAAGTGGCCATACCACCCTACGTGCATCGGCTTACACTGAGAGAGAGGGATTATTTCATATCAGCCCCTCACCCACATTCCCAGTGGACTAGGACATTTTGGGTATAACATAGTTTTATGATAATTACAAGCATAAGCAGCTTGTAGGATTCAAAGAATCAATTTTAATTTCTGTCTCAATCGCTAAAGATTACTGACAAAGAAGTTCTCAAGATGAAATTAGGGAGTGCTTCCTCTGGAGATTGCAAACAAGGGCAAAGAGAAGTTGTAAAGAGAAGCTTTTATTTTGTGGTCAGTCACTTTTGGAAAATAAATTCAAAAGCAGTAGCTATAATGAACATTATGGAGAGCCTTAAATTCATAAGGGATGCCAGTATACTTAAGCTAGTGAGTGGTTTCATGTAAAATTGGGATCTATCATGCATATGCATGTCTTTGTTAGGAAGCTTTGTTACAGGACTGCAAGATGGAGATGCTATGATTACTGGGTTATTATTGTTATGGTTTCAATTTGCCTTTAAAAAACATCCAGCGTACTCTCTATACTGGAGCCGACTCGTTCAGCGCCATCTCTTACCTTCTATCAAAACCTGCTTTTGGGAACGAATGTAATATTCATCATTTACTGTTTAATGTGAGTTTAAACAAATGCATTGAGTTTTCAGGGGTAATTACACTGAAACCCTATGAGTATTGTAGAGTTAAGTGGTTAAAGTTCAAGCCTTGGGGATGAGTGGTGTAGTCTAAAAGGAAAGGGCATTCTTTCTGGCAGAAGTCTTAACTGCTGAGGTGACTACTTCTTTCTCCTCGTGCAAAGAAAGTCAGCCCCTTGACCTTTCCTATCAGGCAGGTCCCAGTGATGCTTCTGGGTGAGCAGCAAAACAAAAGGTAGTTGGTTCCTTGAAGGCGATTTAGCACCTCATTGTAATTCGGCATTAAGATTAGAGTCGTTCTATCTCCAGCAGTATAACAGTGCTTTTTTTTTTAATAAGAAATTAATTATCTGAACAAATTTACTTCTTGGATTTAGTTAGGTAAATGGCATATAACCAAATAATAGTTTTCAATAAAACCAACATCATAGCCCATGAAAACCCAAAGGGATTTTTTAGGATGAGATTCCATATGTCAGAGTTGTCAACCGAAAGCTGTATAAATATGGGCTGTTGGCCTTGTTATCTAATCTCATCATTTACAGATAAGAAACCTGAGGCCTTCATCAGGAAAGGTCTGCCTTAGCCTCCCAGAGCTGGTGAGGAGCAAGGTTGAAGTTTAGAAGCACTGACTTCCTGAATACAGAACACATCCGACTCTATCTGGCCGCCTCCCAAGCTTTAAAGGGCGTTCCTTGAACACTAGATTTTTTTTTTTTTAAGTTTTCCAAGTCTGAATGTAAAGGAATAAAATGTAGACAATGAGTGATAATTTTCTGACAAACTACTGTCAGCAGCTGCTTTCAACATTCAACTCATACCTTCATAGACTAGTCAAGCCTTAAGTCTAAGAAAGTCACTAAGAGAGTGAACTGTGTCACGTGTTCATCTGACAGCCAGATGAATGGATACACACGTATATTTACATACCTACTCACTTCCTGGTGTTAGAGGGTGAAGATGGCGGGAGTGTTCTGTGTGTCCTTTAAACTGAGGAAGAAAGTAGAGAGATCTTAAGAGTCATGGAGTTCATTCAGCCAGTGCCTCAATGGATGTATGAGTAGCGGGAATGCAAAATGAAAAGACTGTCACAGTCCTTGACTTTATGGAAACTGATATTCCTCAAGTAGTTGTAGGGCATGGTTAGGGAGACAGTCAACCAAGTTCGATAAAAGTATGGGAAAAGTTATGTTGATAAACAGACTCTGTGGGAACAAAAGGAAGAGAGAGCCACACACCAGATCAGTGAAGGCTTCCAGAATGAAAGGTAACCAGGGGAAAGAATGAAAGTTAACGTGGGAAGGGGAAACAAAATGTATGAAAGCTCAGAGAGAGCCCAGGAATGGAGAGAAGGTCAGTAAAGGGGAAACTTCAGTAGGCAAATCTGCACACAAGTTGTTTCAGGAATTCCTCAAAAGAATCGGTCTGACACTCTTTTTTCTGAGTTCCCATTCGAAGCCCTTCAACCATATGTGAAGTTTTTGGGTTTTTTTTCTGACTGTAGTCTTTGTTCTTTATGTTGTTTTTCAATCATATAACATTCTCTGTAATGTCTTATTTGAGTACAATTATCAAGTACAATTATTACTATCAATAGACATGTCTTTATTAAGTACCTACCTGTTGAGAAGCACTGAGAATACCACATCTGAACCACGATTATAGTAAAAGATTATATTGTTCTAGGTCTGTTCTGAGTGTGAGTGAGTGTGCATCCTTGAAGCGATCTCTCTCTCACTCTTTTTTTTTTTGGTTCCTTACGATTTTTTGATCTAGTGATGTCACCTCATTATTTCTATTCTAATCCCCTTGATCAGTTTTTTAAAAAAGTATTTTGAAACATTTAAGACATGAAAAATATAAATATCTCAACAGATGCATGCATCAGCCAGTTTAAGAAATAATCTTTTGTTTAAATTTATTTGAATGAAATTAAAAATAATTAAGTAAAAATTCAAACGAATGAATATGTAACATTACTAAAAAGATGAAGAAAGGACCTGAAAGCCTCCTCTTCTCAGCCTCATTCCCTTTTATCCTACTACGCCAAGAAGTAGCTTCTCTCTTAAATTTTGAGGTTATGGGTCCCAGGACCTGTATGGCATGTATTTTCTCGCCCATGCATTTTATAAGGTTCTTGCTGCTGAGAACCTCATTTCTCTGCCATCCCATCTAGAGAGTGATCCTCTGACATTTTACTGAAGGATACTTTTTCCTGGTTTTGACAGTTCAAGGAGTCAAAGGACCCCAGACTCCAGTCCTGGGTTTTCCAAGAGTCACAGAAAGTTCTCCACGCATCCTTCCCTTGACATGTAACATCATAATAAAGCATTGCCCTTGACTCTTATTTTGGACATTATAATCGACACATGCTTTATATATGTAAGATGATATATAAGTTACAGAGAAGTTTTCTTTTTGAGTATTGAAATTGGTGCTAATGACGATAAAAATGGCCTCTGAGTCATTGTTTCAGATCAAAATTGATAGACTGGAGTTCAACTAAAATGTTTCAACTCACAGTCCTGGTTAATTTATTCTGACTTGTACATATGCTCACTTTGTAATATCTGCAGTTTGTAAACAGTATTATTTTTTTAAAAAAAAATTTTGAGAGAGAGAGAGCTAGAGAGAGAGAGCGAGCACGAGCAGGGAGAGGGGCAGAGGGAGAAGCAGACTCCCCACTGAGCAGGGAGCCTGATGCAGGGGCTCGATCCCAGGACCCTGGGATCATGACCGGAGCCAAAGGCAGACGCTTAACTGATTGAGCCACCCAGGCACCCTGTAAACAGATATTAAAGAATACCAGCCAAATAGCTGAATGCCGAACCTCAAACTTTACCAAACCTCCTTATGATAGTGTGTTAAATGTTTTCCACGAAAATTTTTGGGATCACTTTCTGAGAAATTCCTTCACATCTGGAAATTTCAGCTTCCAATTACCCACGAAGGAATATAAATCGTTTAATTGTTATTTGCATTGGGAAAGAGAATATTTTAAGCTATTTTTGTGTGGATTTCACATTTTCAGCATGATTCACTATCTCTAGGGCTAACCCCATGGCTATAAAGGATCTTTTGAAGAGCAGTCGTATTACAGTTCGTTTAGGAAATGCCGCAACTTAAGCTTCCTGTCCTTTGCCTTGATTTTCTTAAAAAGGGAAGATTTTCTGTTCTGTCCTGTCAAGAGCAAGTGCAACATGTGTTAGTAGAAGGAAGGAACCAGAGGCAGGCCTGCTCTCTTGAACTGTCCTGCTATGCATGTCTGTTTGCTAGAGGAGAACCGGCAGCCCTGGGCTCTGCTTCAGGGAATCCTGCAAGTAGGTGGTGGGGCACTCCTGATTCCTGTGATTACAGGCCCCTGTAGTTGCACAGAGGCAAGAAAAAAAAAGTGATACAAATATTTAAATAAAATAAGATGAGTAGTTCAGCTCATAATGGGAGCTTGTCAAAGTTTAGGATTCTGTGAGTCACTGAAGAGACATAGAAGAATATAAGGATTCAGCTCCTTACATTTCTAATTTAAACTTTTCCAAGGTAATGTCCATCCTAGAAAATTCAACACGGAGCCTGACCACTGGCCCTCTAGGATTTTAAATGGACCTCTAGACTTCATTCTTCACGCCTTCCACCTTGTCCCCCAGTCTTCCTTCCCTTTTCTTTTTTTTTCTTTTTTTAAAGATTTAATTTATTTATTTGGGGGAGAGAGAGCAAGCGAGCGAGAGAGTGCACAAGCAGTCCCACTGAGCAGGGAGCCTGATGTGTGGGACTCGATCCCAGGACCCTGGGATCATGACCTGAGCCGAAGGTAGACGCTTAACCGACTGAGTCACCCAGGCGCCCCTCCTTTTCTTTTTTTTTCTTTTTTAAAGATTTTATTTATTTATTTGAGAGAGCAAGAATGAGAGAGAGAGAGAGAGAGCACGTGAGGGGGGAAGGGTCAGAGGGAGAAGAAGACTCCCTGCTGAGCAGGGAGCCCGATGCGGGACTCGATCCCGGGACGCCAGGATTGTGACCGGAGCTGAAGGCAGTCGCTTAACCGACGGAGCCACCTAGGCACCCCTCCTTTTCTTTTTTAACTGAAGTAGAGTTGACATACAATGTTAGATCAGTTTCAGATGGACAACATTGTGAGTTGACAACTCTACACATCATGCTGTGCTCACCGTGATCAGTGTAGTTACGATTACCGGCTATTTACCTGAAGAAAATGAAAGCATTCATTCAAAAAGAGACATTATGCACCCCTGTGTTTATCATGGCCTTATTTACGATGTGAAGTTACGGAAGCATTCTTCCTTTTCTTAATGATTTCCACGATGGGGAGTCAGTCTGGGGGCTTTTATTTCTTCACTTCTCTCCTGGAGCAAGTAAGTGGTGCACCGGCAGCCGAGTGTCTTCTTCCCTGGTGGCAAATGACACAGCAAATGTGCAGGACCACTGTGCGTTGGCTGTGTTTTGCACGGGGGAGACCAGGCATGCACAGAGTTAAGCCCATGGCTGCCCTGTGTTAACCGACCTTTCCCAGTGTGGCGGAGTGGTAATCCCAAAGCAGATGCTGTACGGGGCCTTGTTATTGTCCAGAAATGGTTCTCATATGAGAAAATGCAGCCATGCAGAAATGGCACAAACACCATTCACTCGCCCACCATGGCTTCTGTTTTTTTGTGTTTCAACACCCACGAGCCCATTCCATCTTCACCTCGCCAGAGACTCTTGCCCTTTCCCTCTCTCCGCCTTTACCTCATTAAAAATACAAAAATAAAACAACAGCAACGAAGGAGACTCCAATTGTCATGTGCCTTACTGATAAGAGGGTCTGATTTACCTTGGGATCTTTTAAGTTTGTTGTTGTTGGCAAAGACCTTGTTTCTTTCTCAAGTCTCTCAGCCACATCGTGGCCTTTCAAAAGCTTTAAGTCCTGTAATACTATATTTTGTGAAGAAGGGGGGAAAAATGAGATTTTTTTCCTCCTTGCTTTTGTTAACCCATTCTTGTTTTAAACTCCAACAAAAAGGGTTTTTGTTAACTGGAGCTTAAAATCGGCCAGCTTGCAAAGTATTCTCCCTTTTTATGCAAGGAGGATTAGCTTGGCATGTTATGCAGTTCTCTTGTGTGAGCCATTCACGTGTCCTGTCATAAGGTGTATAATTACTGCACTTCACCATCAGCAATCATTCTTAAGTTAAAACCTGTTTTAAACCTCTCATTAATATAAATCATACCGGGAAGGTAGAAAATACACCTTCAAAAAGAACGAAGTGTTAGGGAGTTAATCTGTTCTTTTCATAATAGACCCAGAGTAAATAATTTTTACTTAGCGCTTTTCTCTCTATGCAATCAAAATAGTTTGTGATAAAAGATCTGGTCCCAGGGATTGCATAAATGTGCAGTGTTTTATTCACACAGGCTTGGGCTTCCTGCTTGGTACCAGCCTCGTTTTCTTTCTGTCACCCTTGAACAGTGAAGTGTGTAATCCTCCATTCTTTTAAAGTCAGCCCCCTGACAAAATTCCCTCTCTCTTCCTCTCTCTGTCTCTTTTTCTCTGCCTTGCTCTCTCTGCACCCCCCTCGCGCGCGTGCGCACACACACACACTTGTGCACATACACACATACACTCATACACACATATTCAAAAGCAAATTGTTTTCATTTTTAAGCCTTTCTTTCAATGAACTATCCCAACATGCTTAGCTAGCTAGCTAGCAATCTGAACTTAGAAACAGTGTCTCCAAGAATGGGTTTTCTTTCATGGAAGAGCCATACACAAAGGACTCAAATACCCGTGGTGTATTTATTCCTTAGTGGTTTGTTCTAGCTCTAAAAGCATAGCCTCAGTTACTCATCTTTCTGACATAAAGGTCACTTCTACTTTCCCTCTTTGCCTCCTACTGCCAGAACCCGCTTGCCACCACCTCACAGCTGTTGTGGTGGATGGTTGTGGGACGTTCAACCCAAGCTGGGACTTCTCAAATCCTTACACATCCTGAAAGGCCCAGAGTGATCTGGCCTTTGACCACCTCTCTAGACTCAGGTCTCACTTCTCTCCCTTGAGCTTCTGGCTCATCATCTTTATAATCTCCTTTCTCTTCTTTAAATTTGCCAACATTTACTTTTTTTCTACTAAAGGGCCTTCACTTGTATTAATTCTATTTTACCCAGGTAAATCTTACTCATCTTTTAGGTCTAAGCTTAAGCCAATCTTCCTTTTTCTTCCACATATTTTTAACTCAGTGTCTACGATGTGCCAGAAATCGTTCTAGGTCCTTGAGATTTGGGGTTGATTTACACAGATGACATTACTACTTTCATGGGGCTTCTATTCTAGGAGAAGAATATCCTATTCTAGGAGACCACAAAGAAGTCTTTCTTGACATTCCGTTTCATGTTGGCTTCCTTCATGTTGCATTTCCATAGCACTCTGTGATTCTTCCTAGCAGCTCTTCATACCGTTCAACAAGTATTTTTTAATGCTTATTAGGAAACAGTAATCCAACTTGGACATGTTCTGTCTTCCCTGATGAAGTCTCAGCTTTATGACATATAATCAGACTTCGTCTCTCTGTCACATGTCCATCCCAGAGGCCCTCAGTAGATGCTGAATGAATGAGTAAAGCAATGGCTTTCATCCTGTCCCCAAACATCTTCCATTGTAGTCTGCCTGAATTCTTTTATGTCACTCTGTTATACTCTCTTAAATATTAGACTAATTAGAAATTGATTGGGATCGATAGGCTTTCTCTTAAAAAAAAAAAAGTCAGTTACTGAAAGTGATTATTCTAAATTCATATCCTCTGCTTTTCTTTTGGTACCTGGCAGATAGGAGTGACTACAGGAAGGGGGATGAGGTTGGCCTGAGAGGTGATATTTTTAGGGTCCAGAACAGTGGGAAGCCTGAGGTGTGTGGCCCAGAGAGGGTTTTGCCCAGGGTGCTGGAGATGGGAAGATGGGTCCCAAAGAGATGGGAGAGGAATGGCACCAGGGAGAGAAGAGGTTTTGACATTAAGCCTGGCTGACTTGAGGAATTTATAGAGAGAAAGCTAAGAACCCCTTTTCTTTTTTGTCCTTTGGGAAAGAAGGAAGGGGACTAGAGTTAGTTAAGGTTCTTGTATGAGCCAGGGACTTTACATGTATTTTTTTTTTTTTTCAGACCTTGTTCTATCTCCAGTTTATATTTAAGAATCAGGTCTCTTTAATTCCAGGATTAGAGCATGTAAAGCTGACACTCCGTAGCCTCTTGGTGCTCAATTAATGTCGTTGAATGAATGAATTTGCTGTACAAATGCTTGATCTCCATTTTGGCCTAGTTCTTTAAGCCAGTTTCCCTAGACTCAGAATTACATTGGTACTACTGCTGGATAGTCAAGTTGCATTCAGAGTTGAATTGTACTTTGTGATGGGTATGAAAAGCTAATCATCTTGTATGATGTTATTTCAATAGGAGAATTCAGCGGGAGTTCCAGGCCGTTGACTCACCTATGATCTGCAGAGCTCATTAATCCTTAGTAAATTGGGATAACCTGGATGTGAATGCAGAATTTATATGAGATTTATCTTGTGTATTCTATTTTCTGGTGATATTTAGGGCACTTCTTTTATAATTCTGAGTTTAAGTGGCTCTTTCTCTATTGTTGTTTTTTGTTGTTGTTGTTGTTGTTGTTGTTTTTAACCATAAACCTCCCCAGAGCCTTTTTATAAGTAGGTAGTACATATAATAACAACAGTGACAAAAGTTAATACCAAAAAGATTTGAAGGAAGTGAGAGGGGGGCGCCTGGGTGGCTCAGTCATGAAGCATCTGCCTTCGGCTCAGGTCATGATCCTGGGATCCTGGGCTAGAGCTCTGTGTTGGGCTCCCTGCTTAGCAGGAATCCTGTTTCTCCCTCTCCCACTTCCCCTGCTTGTGTTCCCTCTCTTGCTGTCTCTCTCTGTCAAGTAAATAAAATCTTTAAAAAAAAAAGTGAGAGAGATGAGATAATTTCTAAGATTCCAAAAATATAAGGCCTTCTGATATGTTCCCATTTCATATTGAACCACCAGGAACATGATGATAAACTGATTTTGGTTGGACTGAATGGAAAGAGAATCCACACTAGTGATGAGCTATAATAAGATTAGCATATAGTCACAAAGATAGATCCCAGCTGGACTGGGAGAACCAAGCCATAAGACCCTTTCTTAATGGTAAAACCTGGGCAGAAAGGAAGTTTTTTCCACTGGAATGTTTGGCAAAACTAAGTATACAATTTATATGTAATTAATATATCTCAAAGATAGTAAATGAACAATGAAATGTTTACTATCTGACCACTGAGATCAGGTGGGTAGTGGCAGTGAGTGGGCTGCTTGTACGTGGGTTCAAGCAGAACCTTGTTTGGTTAAGATATGGAAATTACTATTAAGAAATGTAAGGTTCATTCAAGAGTCTAATGTCTTTGATGAATGTGCTTCTCTTCGTATATACTTATTTTTAAAGTCAGGCTCAACACGATATCTTTGGAGTTACTTCTACAGTTGCTACACTTATTAAATAAGATATATACAAAATAGAACGTTGGATGAGAAATCTGATTAAGGGAAGAGTAAAGGCATTATTTAAAGGAGTTAAAAATGAAAATTTAAACCTTTCAAAAGTATTGCGGTAAAGTATCTTTGTAGAAAGAAACGTAAAATTAAATTAATGGACATAGATTACTTGAAAGGACTCAGAGGCACTGCAGTTCAGTGGTTGGAGCATGGGCTCTGGAGACCGAGGAGGCTCCTCTCTTCAGCTCGCCAGCAGTATTAACTCGGGCCAGCCCTTCAATCTCCTGAGGCCTCTGTTTCCTCACCTGTAAGATGGGCTGATAATAGTAGTATTCACCTTGACAGGTTGTATTGGGAATTAAAGCCAACTTTTGTGATGCTTCTTATAAAATGCTTGCTTATCCTTGACATCTACAAAGAGTGGTTATTACCAACAATTATATGGCATTAGAGAAAATAGATAATTTTTAAATGATGACAAATAAGTCAGAATGTATTGATACTAGTTTTCATGATAGTATTCCTATTGCATAGGTCGAGGGAAAATATCCAATTCATGAAAGTCCAAAGCAGCCCTGCTTTTTTTTTTTTAATGTGTTATAAGTACACTTCTGAGTCTGAAGAGAGACACTCAAGAACTGTGTTTTCTCATTCTTCATTGAGTTTAAAAAATTTTGTCAATTATTTGTCTTTTCAACAAACAATTTTTAAGCACCTACTACTATTTCATGCCATATGCTAACCTCTAGGAATAAAAAGCACAGACACTGTAAGGATATCACAGTCTAAAAATAAAGTCTGACCAGTGAACTGGTGATCCATTTAGACAATGGTAAGTGGCAGAAACCTTTGAACTGATAACTAAGCTTTTAAAATTGTAGTAGTTTTCTGGGCACATTTAAGAAGGATTTCTCACACACACACACACACACACACATGCACATACACATACATATATCTTGAATTTCTGATAAGCTAGGAAACCACTTGAAATCTGAACAAAAAAGTCATTTTTAGTTCATGGCAAAGACAGAATTATCTGAATAACTCCAGTTGTTCATTTCTAAGCTTTCTTTGGCAGTATTAGTCTAGCGTTTATTTTAAAGTGCGGTAAGCAGTTATCTGGAATAATTTTTTAAATATGTTTACATTAATAAAGGTCATGTAAGTTTTTTTTCAAAGAATCATAGGCCTGTATATTGACTGCTTTTCTTGATGCTGGTTTTACTGAATAGATTTTGACCAAAAATATTCTTCAAATATTGCTTTTTAGCTTATTAAAAGGGAGATGATTCATTTTTCAGTGAATTAATATTTTCAGCTTTTGTTACAAAGCCAAATTGTCATCATTAAATGATTTCAGAAAAAAGTAATGGGCTCTTTAAAATGTATTGTACATACCTCCTCAATTAATTATCTTGTTAATGCTATATTGAACAATGAGGGGCAGTGCAAGATTATAATAATTCAATCTTCTGAACTAGTGTTAAAAAATTTACCTGATCAGTGCTCTAACTCATATTTTAATCAATTTTATTGAACTCAGACCCATTCAAAAGGAAATTACACATATTTTATTACAATGACCAAATATTATTTATAATCAGCATAAAAGAAAAAATTCCTTAGAAACAAATATATTGGCTTGGACCTTTAAATATTTGGTGCTGTCTTTCTGAATACATTTTGGCTCTGTTTTCATGGAGAATCCCACAAATTTGAGAGTAAATCTTGATACTTTGGTAAAGCTAGCTCTACCTCAAAGCACAGGTGGGAAAATTTAGTATTTTTATATCACTCTTTAATATCATAAACAGTGATGGTCTTTTTATATCATTTTTTTAAAGATTTTATTTATTTATTTATTTGAGAGAGAGAGAGAGAAACAGCATGAGAGGGGATAGGGTCAGAGGGAGAAGCAGGCTCCCCGCCGAGCCGGGAGCCCGATGCGGGACTCGATCCCAGGACTCCGGGATCATGACCTGAGCCGAAAGCAGTCGCTTAACCAACTGAGCCACCCAGGTGCCTATATCATTTTTTTATAAGACAAATTTTTAAAATATACTTAAAGCCATTAAATCAGGAACCTCAGACACAATCCATCACTTTGTTCCATCTGAATTTCAATCATTGCTTTCAAATGCATCATATAAAATGATCTGTTCTGGAGGAAGAATAAAGTGTAAAGATGAGCCCAGTACCAAATAATCACTGGTGTCCTAAGAACATTTATATTTATTTAATTTTGCATAGCATTTCTTAGAATTTGGATCCTTGAATATCCAAATCAAATGCATTCCAAAAAAGCTACAATCCATGCTTTAAAAAAAAAATGCTTTCAAAGGGGGGACCTGGGTGTCTCAGTCGGTTAAGCATCCAAGTCTTTTGATTTCTGCTTAGGTTATGATCTCAGGGTGGTGAGATCAGGCCCTGCATCAGGCTCTGCACTGGGCGTGGAGCCTGCTTAAGATTCTCTCACTCCCTCTCCCTGTGCCCCTTCCCTCGTCCTGCCCTCAGGCTTGCTCACACTCTCTCTAACAACAAAAAAAATGGTTTCAAAGGAAAATTTATAAAATTGAAAAAACAATATCCTCAAAGGGGGAGAAAAACTATATACCTACATTAGTGGTAAAGAAATATAATAAAGAAAATATAAATATAACATTATATTATAACTATAAATGTAACGGAAATGCATAATTCTGGAAGAGAACAAGAAGGACAGATCATTAAACTGGGATCATATCTATCTTGATTTTTGTTCAGGACACTTGTTAATTTTAATTATTCTCTTTGGTTCTCAGCTGTTTATTTTTAGTGGTTAGATCACAGCTTTCCATGATTAGGGAAGGTGGGTTTCCCCACAGAGCAATGATGTGGGAACTAGACCATAGCTGGTATTTGACTGTGAGATCAGTGAACAGAGATCTCAGCAAATGCTGGCATAGGATTTTTGCCACGTAGGACTTGTTTTCCCCTTTATGCTGGCTTGAATGTGGCTTTCTGGGCCAGAAATACCTTAAAAGCTGTTAATTGTTCAGGGAAATACAATAAGGGATGATATGGGAAGGAGTAATTTGAGGAGGGACTTTTCTTTTCTTTTATTATGAGCATATTTCTTTGAATATTGTTTTAGATTATTTATAGGGGCAGGCAGAAGCTTGTTTGTTCGAGGGGCAAAAATCCTAGAACAAACACAGAAAACCCATTGTGGCTCCTTAGCCAACTGGAGTGTAGTGGAGGGGTTGATAGGATGACGGATGGCTGGGAAGGAAGCCAAAGCCAGAACCTGTGAGCCCAGGTGGGCTCCTCCTAGTCACTTCTCTGTCAGTCACGGGCACTTGCATTTCCTTATTAGACGTACACGTAGAGGAATTGAACTGGAGCTCATAGGAAGATGTTTCTAGTTTGCATTTCTCTGCACTTAGATTGCCCTCTAACTCTTTTCATTAACACATCTTTCCCTTCTTCTTCCTCTTTTTTAAACATGGATGGAAAACATGATTTTTCAAAGTTTTCCCTTTGGATTTCTGTCTCCTGTTGAATTGCACAACAGGGAAAGCAATCAAAGTACTAAAGAAGCCAGTGTCATTATTAAATAATTAATGGCTACCACATTTTCTTCAATAAATAGCCTAAAATAAAAAATTCTGGGATGCAGATTTTTAAGCATTCCTATTTAACTGTGTTTCAGATGGGAAATGTGGGTGGGCATTGGACATCCTAAAATTGTTGCAGACAGGTTGCAATTCAGAAAAACAATGTAATGTCGAAGTTTGTTACCACAAGTTGGAACTAGAATTTTATATAGTCACTCATCAATAAGCGGGGGACGTGGTCAGAGTAGATCAGCTCAATAATCTGCTCTGCTGCTCGCTGTGCCCAGGAGTGCAGCCTGGCTTCTGTCATGATAAGACTTTTGTCATCAAGTCCCTGCTGTATGATCTGGGCAGAGGACCTCACCTCTCAATGCTTCTGTTAGGCTGTGTAACTCACTAGAATGAGGTGCAGGGAACATTCTGAGGGAGCAGCAGAAAGGTAGAGGTATTAATGCTGAGTTCAAGGACCGGGAAAGGTTCTAGGAAAGAAGTGGCATTTAGTCTGCTCTGCCTGGAATGAGGGTGTCTAAACTCAGTGGATAAAGAAGACAGATTTGGCTGGGGGAGTAGCATGGGCAAAGGCACAGTGGCCCAGCTCCCTGGGGGAGGCACATGAGTTAATAACGTCAAGGGAGCTGAGCCTGGAATTTGGGACATGACCCTTGAGGCTCCCGCGTGCCATATGGGGTGACTTATTCAATAGGTGTAAATGTTTCTTAAGTTTTGTAACAGATTACCAACCAATTCAGTGATTTAAAGCAACACCTGTGTATTAGCATGCAGCTCTGTTGGTCAGAAGTCCAGCACATTCTCTGGCTGCATTCTCTGGGCTATTATAAGACTGAAGTCAGGGTGTCGCCTGGGGTGAGTTCTCATTTGGAGGCTCTGCGGGAAAATCTCTTGGCAAGCTCATTCTTCTTGTTGGCAGAATTTAGCTCCTTGTGGGTGTAGGACTGAGGTCTCCATTCCTTTGCTGGCTGTCAGAGAGCTGCCCCCATTCCTTACCATGTAGCCTCTTCCATCTTCAAGCCAGTAATGGCACATCAGTTCCTTCTTGTGCTTTGAACCTCTCTGATTTATTTTCTGAAACCAGGCAGAGAAGATTCTCTGCTTTTAAAGAGCTCATGTGATTAGATCAGGCTTACCTGGATTACTTCCTAACTTAAGGTCAACTTTGCCATCTAATCTAATCCAATCTAATCTAATCTAATCTAATCTAATCTAATCTAATCATGGGATTAAAATCCATCACATTCACTGTCCTGGGGACTCTGCAGAACATGTAGATCGGGGGCAGGAAATTTTAGAGTCCGACTTAGAAATCTGCGTTGCACAGTAGGTAATGGGGAGCTACTGCAGGTGTCTGGGCGAGAGAGTTCCATGTTCCAAGCAGTGTTTAGAAAGTTAACATTAGTGGAATACAGGAAGTGTTTTGGAAAAATGAGAGCGTGGAAGCAGTTGATTAGGGAAGAAATCTGTGCAATGTCAAAAGGGCTTTAGTACTGATTACGTACTGTTTAGTATTGACTTAATATAGTTTATTTAAGAAGGGCTTCAGGACATTGGAAATAGAGGTGCAAGGATTAAAAGGAGGGCTTGACAACTTGCCACCTCCTAATCTAGGCCACGATTTTATCTGTGTGTTTTACAGAGGGAAAGGTAATGGTAGGGCCATGTAATCTCCTAGTGCCTTCCACTCTTCCTGAGGGTAGCCTTGATCTGTTTTATGTACTGGCATTTCATTTTTATTTTATTTTTTTTAAGATTTTATTTATTTATTTGACAGAGAGAGGCACAGCAAGAGAGGGAACACAAGCAGGGGGAGTGGGAGAGGGAGAAGCAGGCTTCCCATGGAGCAGGGAGCCCGATGCTGGGCTCCATCCCAGGACCCCGGCATCATGACCTGAACCAAATGCAGATGCTTAATGACTGAGCCACACTGCAGGCGCCCCTGGCATTTCATTTTTAAATTAAATTTATTACTTCACTTCTATTATTTAATCTAAAAGTATGTTTGAGGACTGCCGGATCTTGCTAACACCTTCATTCTATAAATGAGAAAACGGTGGCCCAGGGAGGGGAAATGACGTATCTGCAAGAGTTTCTTATCTTTGCCAAGTATGCAGTGTAATTTGAGAATAAACAACTCACTGGTAAAGAATGAGCAGACAGCACCGAGGGCATAAGAAAAGGCGGCTCACAAAATTATATCATGGATTTAAGGGAGGCTGGGATTAGCTTGGGATTTGTCAGGAAAACATCATGGCAGAAAGTGGCTCCTAGCCTGGCTGCTAAAGGAGGTAATGGAGAGAAAGTGAGAATTGCCTAGGTGAAGGTCTGAAGGCAGAGCCAGCTCTGTGCAAAGTTGGGGGTAAGAGAAACTCAAGAGGCAGTGTGGTATAATGACTCTGAACTTTGGGATCTTACGTATTTGAGCCGTGTGACGCTGGGTAAAGTATTTTGTCTCATCGAGCCTCAGTTTGTTCATCTGTAAAATAGGGCTAATAATTATGCCCATATAAATATATAATAACAGTTCTTTGGGTCAAAACCTATTGAATACCCGAAATCTCATGTTTCAGCTGAATCTATTCATACCTTACAGGGCTGTTGGGAGGCCCGGGCGAGATAATGCATGTTTAGCATAGTACCTAGCGCATAATCAGTACTGAATGTATAATAACTATTTATACTGTTATTTAATATGTAGTATTATTCAACCCTTTAAGTCAAGAGAAGTCTTTTGCTTTGAGATATAGGACAGTAGACAGGTTACTGGGGAGAGGGTTCTGGATTTCAAGTGAAAGATGAGAATATCTACTGGAAGCTAGGGTCAGGAGGGCAGAAAGAGTCCTGATGTGTCAACATTTGGCTTGACCTGAGGGCACCAAGTTTAATAACTGGCTGCTGATTGTGGTTCTAGAGGAGCTCACAGACTTGGGTGGGGGTAGAGGGGCTGGTAGACAGGTTAAAACCTAGTTTGGAGCAGAAAACTCTTCCTGGGAGGGAGATAGAGGGACAGGAAGGAGGCAGGGCTGGGATACATGTTGGGCAGGGGGCGGGGAAGAGGAGGCTAGATCTCACTGGATGAAGAATAGAAGCTCTGGGTGGTGGAAACTCATCCGGATGGGACTGCTATTTCGTGATGAAAGGGGCAAGAAGTGCACAAGTTATACTTCGATGAAGGGTTTTTTTCTGGAAGTTTCCTTAGTTCCCTAAGGTAGAGAGTAGACAGCTAGCTGGGAGAGGGGCAGGAGGAAGGGGAGGAAGTGTGGGGAAGGGTTGTTTGTTAGTGTTGAGGACATGGGGGTGATGGGTACACAGAGATGGGAGAGCTCTTGGCTGTGATCCGCAGACAAGGACACTGCTTCAGGGAGGAAACCAGGGCTACAGGCCAGGGCTCCTGATTTCCCCAGAACTCTAGGTCGGTTGTAAAGGAGGGCCCCTTGTGCAGAGCAGTCCTACCTTCTAATGCCTGCCTTGAGACACTTGGAGAATGCCATGTCTTCCCCCTAGTGCGGTACATGGAAACAGAATCAAAGCATCTCTCCCTGAGCCTGTGAACCACAACAAGGGCTTTAAGACAGCTTCAGAGAAGTGTGTTTACCTTGTTTATGATGCATGTACTAATTAGAAAGAGCTGTGTTCTCTCTGTGGTGTAAGACTTTGCAGTGGATCTACATCATCATTAATATCAATAATAATTAATGAGATGAAAATTTCGAACAGGTGTCTGATAATCCTTGATGTAGAGAATTCAGGGGATCTCGTTCCCTGACTTTGCCTTCTCTCTACCTGGAAAGGAAGCGAATGAGACCATCAGACCACAGTCTGTGAAGAGGAAATTCCTTGGCTCCGAGAGATGAAGCCATGGTTTGCTGAGATTACTGTTTACCAGGGACAAAGGCCGGCTGCTTTGATGCTCTCCCAAGACTCGAGATGGAGAAGAGGCTTTGGTGCAGATCCATCCAATCACATGGAGGTCATTCCAGTTTCCAGGCATGGAACCTTTTCCTTCAGAGTCACAGGGTAGATTCTCATGTAATGAATCAAGATATTGGCTTTCAGGAGAATGCTTGATATATTGCTCTATTTACCATAGCTTTAATTCACTCTATAAACAAGAATATGCCATTTTCTCATCATCTGAAGAACTCCAAATTTCTTAAATCTCATCAAGTGTAGTGTTATTTACTCAAGCTTTTATCTGAATTCTGCCCTGGAGTGCTTATAAGCAGTTACATTTATCTCTGTAACATTACTCACCATTTAGTAAAAGAAACAAAACAAAACAAACCCCAGCAAAAAATACCTCCTCCATAAAACACATATAAAACAGGAATAACATGTGAATGAACCAAATCCTGGCTTGAATCAGTTCTCTTGCAACAAATGCAGAGTTGTTTGTAATTTTGAGTAAATGAGTCCGCAAACCAAAACAGTTAGTAGGTTTAATTTTAGGTTTACAGTTTTGACACTGTAACCCTAAATTACATCTTATTCGGAAAAAAATCTCTTCAACACGGACTTTTTCTTTTTTTTAACCTAGCACCACAAGATGACTCTATATTAAAATTTTTCTGAAGATAATAGAGCTCTGTCTATCCACTCACCTAAATTAATATATAGATAATAAATAGTAGTATTATCAAGATAATAAATAATATCATTTATTGGATTTTAGTTTGCTCTTCTTATTGAAAATGTTGGCAGTCCTAAATACACCAAATTTTAAAAGAACAACAACAAAAATCTTTAAATATGGCAGAGAGGGGGAGTAAGTCAGAAGATGCACCGAACTCCATAGGATGCAACGTTTTAGGGGAGAAAAAGGGCTAAAGCAATCAAAATTTCGACCAAATTGGGTTATCTACGTGAGTTTCATCAGCCACCTTTTAATGAAGAACTAGCATTTCAGAAATGTTCTTGCAGTTGGAGAATGAGGCAGTTATTTCATGGTGTCCAGTTAAAGCTAACAGGAGGCCAAGAGAGGACTGGTTTCAGGTTCCCTAGAGGGCAGGGAGTGTTTCTTAAAAAATCCCTCTATGTGGTGCCTCCAAGAGCAACATAAACAAACAGGTACTTCATAAATGTCTTTTGATGATGGCTATGGTCAGATGGAGGGTTAGATCAATAACTGAAATTACCTGGATTTACAAGGCTAAAGGCTAACAGAGGTCTAGGCATCAGCTACGATCAAGGCCAGTGCCCTTAATAAATGTGTTTCCATGTTGAGCTCATGCGAAAAAAGGGACGACAGTGCCTTTCAGATGCCAAACCCCTGACCAAATCTGGGCAGTCGTAATAGCCTCTTTAGGCCTTTGGTAAAATCCCCAATAAACTAAACATCAAAATCAAATATAAAGAATGAAGGGAACTCTGGATTGGCTGGGCGACGTGGGTAGTCAGTGGTCTTTCAAGGAGGCCAAGCTTGGAGTTCTGTAACAGCCCATTCTTGCTTGCCCAGAACCTTCGAAGTTTCCCATTAACGAATGAAAAGTCTTTTTCAAGCTCCTTATTAAAGCTACGCTGTAGACAGAATGCTAGTGGGTGGATTCCGAGTTTTATCTGGTATCGCTTGGAAACACTTCAGGGCAGTTCAAGAAAGCACTGGAAACAGAAACTGGGTTTTGGGATGGTGGTTGGGAGTCAGACTGAAAGGATCATGGAAACAAAACCATTTTCAACTTTTTCAAAAAATTATCCTTTGGATTTGATGTTTGGCTTCAGTATGGTTATGGTGATAGAGTTTGTTCCTATTTCCTGGACAACTGGCCTTTTCCTTCAATATTTTTCCTTTGGGAAAATAGAAGCCTTTCAAATGCCGCCTTGTGGCTCACACCTCGTTATTCTTATTCCCCTGTTAGGCTCAGCAACCCTCGCCTTCTCCTTGAAAATGCCCTTAGCTCTGCACAGTAATGCGGGGACTCTCAGCAAACCCAGAAGATCGAGAAAGTACACCCTACTGGCAAACTCTTAGAACCCAAAGCATTACATTTTTGTGCCCTTTTGCTCTCCATATTTATTTTATTTTCTCACCTTAACTTGCTCTTCACTTAGATGGACCCTCCCATCTGTTTTGTCTCGGTGGTCTGTGTAGTTTTGTAAGTGTTCTCAAATGTTTGGGGGGATGAAGGGGAGTATAAACAAATAGATAAATACCACATATTGGTATCTTAAAGAAGATAATGAGTGATATCGCCATTCAGAGCAGGATCTGATGAGCTTTCCACAAGAATATAGAGTTTGTTTAGTTTGTATGTTTTTTCTATCTGCCAGCACTATTAAATAATTAAACAATTTATATCTTATCTTTTGGTTGCTCATGTCCACTCCAGAAATAATTTGTAAGACAATCTAAGTTAGATTCTATCTGCTTTAAATAGGAATTGGTGTGGGTTGAATATAATATATGTGGAAGATGGAACCTGGGAAAAAGTTATTGCCCGGAAGGTTTGGAAATTAATACTATTCTTCCTTTGAGCATCATAAGGCAATTGATCAAAATGGTCAACTTAATACAAAGAATATGACTTTTGGGCATAACATGCTTATGAATTTGAATATTAAATCATATCTTCCATTTTATTAAGTTCTGCCCAATAGCACTTTCCAAACATTATTCATAATTTACTTCTGCTGTTGTGGCAATATTTCAGAAGATGGATGAGGATAGCAGTTTTCAGTTTTCAATGTAAAGCACCATGTCCTGTAGATCGTCCAGGGTATTCCTCATGAAATAAATGAGTTTCAGTTGTTGGTCTGTTTGATGTAGATTTTACTGGAAGAGCATGCTTTTTTTCCTTTCTTGAGCATGACTCTGAAAGCAATTTTGGCAAATACAGCATAGTCCTTCGTGTCAGATGAGGATGATGGAATTGAAGTGACTCCCTAAGTAGTCCCTGACCTGGGCATTGAGATCAGAGTGACATGAGCCCTTTTGAAAATATATCATCTTTTTTTTCTGGGGCTCACCTTTTCTTATGGGGGCTCATCTTTTCTTATGGGGGCTCACCTCTCTCTCAGCTTTACACACACACACACACACACATCCACACACATCCACATCCACACACACACCCTTCATTCTTACCGGTGGATACAGATGAACTCTCGCAGGACTTGCTTGAATCCTGCTTCTGGCCTTTCTCATGCCCGAACTTCCTTAGTTTCTGCTCCAGCCTCACAGGGGACTTTTAGGGTCAGCAGAGTGACCCGATAAACTAATACATGCCACCATGTTAATGCAGACTTTCCTTGTGGGTTAAGCCCAGCTTGCTTGTCCATTTATTCAATAATTCTTACTTTAAAATGATATTAGGTGTTTTATTTTTCAGTTAAATATATTTTAGAAAAATTAAAAAAAATCTTGACCGGGGCAATTCATTTCTCAGCTAGCTGTTGCTACCCTTTCTTTTCTAAGTAAGACGGAGAGAGACAGCGAGAGAGGGAGCACAAGCAGGGGGAGTGGGAGAGGGAGAAGCCGGCTCTCCGCGGAGCAGGGAGCCGGATGCGGGGCTCAATCCCAGAGCCCTGGGACCATGACCTGAGCCGAAGGCAGACGCTTAAGGACTGAGCCACCCAGGCACCCCAAGTCTGTGTTATTTCTTAACATTAAACATTATTTTTGACTAAATTTGAGTTCTGCTGTATCCAGTAGAATCAAAATGTTACCAGTTTTATTTTAATTACTAAGAGTGATGACAATACCTACTACTTATTACATGCTCACTATGAACAAGGCACTGTGCTGGCAATTTACATGAAGCCTCTCAATTAATTCTCACTACAGTCCTGCTTCAAGAGATTACTATTTGCTTTTTATAAGATGATAAGAGGAGCTCTGAGATGATAGGCCATTTATCCAAGTTACATCAAATGAGTGGACAAGTAGGTTGAAAATTTATGAAATTCTGCTTTGAGAAGACTAATATTTGCTTTTTATAATAATTATTGGAGTATCGCAGAAATACTAACATAGCAAGTTAGACTATTCTCAATACAGCATTCAGAGAAAAACCACTGTAACAATGGTGCATCTTTATCTGACTTCTTGAGAATAATCCTTGTAGTTTACCTGATGATTTTTAATAGTTTCTAATATTTTTTCTTACGACTTTTTGTTGATGTACTTTTTACTTTCTTTACAATTGAATCAGAATACATTTTAGATTCAGAATAAGAGAGAGGTCTCAGGGCAGTGTAGTTTTAAATTTGCTTCCTGACATTTTTTTTTTACCTTCAAATACTCAAATCCCTTCTTATTTATTAACTTTTATCAATCATTTCTTCTTAAAATAGTCTTCAGATAGTTTGTGCAGGTGTTTAAAGTTGTCACTTCTCTTTTTGTAACACTATTAAATGTATAACCAGAGATTATATTTGTTTTCAAACTGCTCATTTTAAGTATGTGTGCTCTTTTTTTCTGTTATACATGTACTAGAAAGTCTGTGAGAAATCCATGTGAAAATTGGTGTCTTTGGAGATTAAGTAAAGACTGCTTTAGCCATTATTTTTCTATTTCTTGCTCTACCAAGCACCCAATTAATGAGCTTGACATAAGTTATTTTTTACCCAACCATTTACTTTGAAAAATTAAAAGTAATACATTTAGAGAAAATATTGAATACTACATACAGGTAAAAATGGGAAATAAATGTCCTCCTTCCTCCTGTTTCTCTCCTGGCCTTCTTGCTCTCCTTCCCAATCCTACATTTCTTCTGTTTCCAGATTTTCTTAATGGAACATGAGCGTCGGCATGTATATGTATGTGCGAATTCTAAGTAGTGGGTGTTTTTAAGTTTAGATTAGGTAAGATGACTGTCTTCACAGTGCATGTCTCCCTTCTGTGCTCACTGATTGGGGAATAAGCAGCTCTCAATAGGACATTCATATTCAGTAAAATAAGAATAGGTTTTGTATATATTTTAAAGCTTTTATTTATTTGAGAGGGGGGAAGGGGAGAGGAGCAGAGGCAGAGGGAGAAGCAGGCTCCCTGCTGAGCAGGGAGCCTGACATGAGACTTGATCCCAGGACCCTGAGATCATGACCTGAGCTGAAGGCAGACGCTTAACCGACTGAGCCACCCTGGTGCCCCAAGAATAAGTATTAAGTGGAAAAGAAATCAGGACCAAGGATGTAGAAGTAAAGAATCAAAATATGGAAAAGATTACAATTTTTGGATTATAAAGTTCAACAATGTTGCCTGCCAGGTTAGTGAGCATCATGTAAGCAAAATTTTTTTGTACTTAATATAAAAAAGTAAAAAAATCGGTAATATATTGTTTTTTCACCTGAAAGAAGGGAGTATGACTGGTGCTTAGAGGAAAGCTCTTAGTCTGGATTGCTCAAATTTTAGTGGGGGACTGTTATTTTAGGGTGCTGGGATGATGCCTATCAAAATGGCAGGTGGTAATGTGTGTCTGCCAAAGATCAGGTGTATCCAGCTCCATAACGCGTGCGGCTTCTTGTTCAAAAATTAAGAATTTCAGGACAGAGCATCAAACCAAGTGGTTGCACAGGTTGGCACCCCTGAAGGCAGCCCAGTGTGCCTGGATACCCTGGACATGGCCAGGGCTGTGAGGACTGGAGCTGGTGCAGGGCTGGGGTAGGGGTGTGTACAGCTAAGTGCAAATGCCCTCTTTGGGCTTTCCTGATCTTCGCCAGTTCTTAAGGAAAGGGCTTGGATGGTGGGCTAGGGTGTGGATGACTTGGGGGAGGGGGGGTGGGGAGTAATGTGGAAGGCATAGAGGGGGGCTCTGCTAGAAACATTTAGAATGTGACTGGAGAGCTGATGCCTAGACAGAAGGGGGGCATCCAGGAGTTAAAGGAAAGGGTGTGAGGCGAGGGGAGCTCTCTTCCCTTGGGTGCTGTGGGGTGGGAGTGAGGGTGCATTTATAGACCATGTCCAGTGTGTGGAGAATAGGCACGTGGTCCCAGTTCCTTAAGGTGTTAGGACAGAGGGAACCACATGTCCTTCCCAGACTCCACAGAGGGACATGAAAGTCAGCTTCGTGGCCTGGGATGTCAGGAGAGGCTCCCTGCACGAGATGGCCCTAGGAGGGATCCTGAGAGAGGAGTCCGGGTGGAGACTCAGAGGACCAGGTACTGCCATCCACGAGACACGCAGGACTTTATGCTCAGGGCTTTGAGGGGACAGTTGAAGTCTTCAGGAGGGTAGCACTTTGGAAGTGTTTTCCTTGTTAGCGCAAAGCAGTGGTTCTCAGAGGGCAACGTGGGCCCCATCCACTACCTTCTTAACAATGCAGAGTCATGGGCCCTATTCTGACCTATTGAATCGTGGATCTCCGAGGGTGGGCCAGACCCTGGGTCAGAACCAGCTCTGTGGCCATTCTTTGGCATATGAAAGCTTGAGACCCACTGCTGTTGGAGAATAGATGATAGAGGGGACTTAGAAAGTCTTTATTATAAATCCCTTATTTGACTAATGACGAACCAGAGGGCTGGGGTGAGTAAGTAACTTATCAAAGATTAAGTTTGTGGTGGGTGAGAATTAAGACACAAATCCTGACTCTGCCTAGTCTTTCTGCCATGCAAACTTCCCAGGCAGCGAGGGGATTATCAGAGCATTTTTAAAAGGAAGATGTAATGATATGTTATGTTACCTTTCAAAAAGAGCAAATGGAAATAGGCAAGTAATATAAAGCATAAAATGACTGATATATAACTTTTTGGTTGTATCATATTTCATACATGATGCATATTATGTTTGTGAGTCTCTGAGACTGGAATGGGGAAGAAGGAAGTGACTTATCTAAACTTAAGCTAATTATTCTCTAAGCAGTGAATTTACTAGCTCTGACCTTGGGCAAACATTTAATCTCTTTGAACCTCAACTTCCTTATCTATAAAATGGGGATAATAATACCTACCCTAACATGGTTGTTAGGATAAGATAGTTTATGTGAAAGTGTTTTGTAAGTTGTAAAACCTTGTAAATGTGAGTGATATTATTTTTATATGATTTAAACATAAGTCCATTCATCCAGCAAACATTTATCAAACACGTAGCACGGACACTATTGTAAGTACAGACTTTGCAGAGATGTGTTTTTGTTCAAAAGAATTATAAAACTTTTGAGATGGTTTCAGAAATTTTTCACATTATTACTCAGTAAGAAACCCATTCAGACTTAATATAGAAAATTTTTATTTGAAATTCCCAATCCTATATTTTGGATTGGATCTTACCTTAGGTAGGTAGTTCCCTTCTTACTTTTCCTTAAACCTTATTTCCGTAGAGATACTTAACCAACACATTGGGAGGTGCTTTCTACTTTAATATTTTTAATTTTGTCCTTTCAGAGACAATTCAATTTAAGAACTAAATGAGTGTATAATTATTTATATAACCTATCAGAAGAGCAACCGAAGTATAGGAGTAATTTCTAAATAAAATTCAATCAATGAGTAGTTTATGTGACTCCTCAAACCATAAAATGAATTGGAATGATTTTGCTTTCTTCAATTAAAAATAAGTATCTGGTTATTAAGTATGAGTCTTTTGGTTTGGTCACCTAAGCAGGTGAGGAATTTCCTCATAGAGAGGCTGGGTTCTCTCAGGGATTTTATTAACTCTTGTTCTCTGTGGTGTGAGAAGCAGTTCATTTTTTAGGAATACCCACTGACCTCTGGATGTGGCACTTAGTCTTTCATAAATGGAGGTTTATCTGCATCAACATTAAGGCGATATTCCATCTAATACGAACTAAATTGAAGTTACCAGTAAAGCCCAGTGGTGCATGCGTTTGATGTGGATCTTCTGCTTGAGAGATAATGATTTAAATGTTTTAATCTTCTAAATGTCAATTATTGATGCTGAAGAGCTTTCTAAAGAGTACACTTCCTTTCCTTTAAGTATAATATCATTGCCACAACGTAATCACTTTTTAATAACGTGGCACCATATGGCTCAACTCCAATTTCATCACAGGGTCCACGAGAGGGCTGACCCGAGGATGTTCCTCAGCTGGAGAGGCATGGGAGGTGGAAAGAACATCAGAGCAACTGTGCAGGGTGGTTCAGTATCTCTGTGATAAATAAACAAATCTCTGGCCCTCACCCTCATTACCTACTCACTTCACTTCGCTTTGCTCCTGCCTCTGGACTCTGTCTTTCCGACTCAAATTAGAGTCTGTTGGGTCATTGCCTTGATAACTGTTCTGGTATTTTTTAAAGGTAAAGCTTCTCTTTATTTGCACTACTTTTTATAGTAGTGTCATTTTAAGATCACTACGACTATTTTATTTTACTTTCGTTCCTAACCACCGTAGACCCAATTTATATATCACCTATGTCCTCTCTGTTTCTGTACATTTCCATGCGGTTTCATAATACTGCTCTAGTATTTTTTTTAAGAAACATCCCAAATCCATTTATATCTGAATTCAGGTTGTTTTTTGAATGCAGCTTTTGTAATTTAATTCCAATTCCAGGTTGAAAAAAAGAGTGCAGGTTATATTGCTATTAAAAACACACAATACATGTTTTTAAACTCAGTGTCATGAAGCATCAAGCTAAGGGCAGTCTTGTTTTTAAATGAAAAGCTGCAAAATGAACTGTTGGGACTTCATCAAGAGAAGAAGCGTTCTGCACAGTAAAGGAAACAATTAACAAAACTAAAAGGAAACCTTCAGAATGGGAGAAGATATTTGCACATGACAGATCTGATAAAGAGTTGGTATCCAAAATCTATAAAGGACTTACCGAACTCAACACCCAAAAGACAAAAATAATCCAGTTAAGAAATGGGCAGAAGACATGAACAGACATTTTTCCAGAGAAGACATACAGATGGCCAGCAGACACATGAAAAGATAAATGAGAGATTGCAGTTTTATCCCAGGTCTTTTCCAGGTTGTGATGACACTAAACATGGCAGAAATATATATATATATAATTAGTAGTCTAAACCTCTAGGGACTAATTGTTGAGTATCTGGCTTTTGGTCTAAACAGAGACAAAATAATCACGTACACACAGATCCATAATTTCAGTACAATTTAACTTGTTAACTGGGCTTTCTTTTAGTTTTACTTACCGAGTTACCTAATAACTTTCTGGAAAATCCACCGTGTGTAAGAGATACAGCTATTTTGACACATGTTAAAACCGACTCTAATACATGAAATTTGAAATGGGAAGTTTTCTTTTAGGACTCATTCAAGAACATTTACATTTGAGAGTTAAAAATATTCTTTCTGGTTTTTTCCCTAGTAAAAATTTAAACAAAACAAAATTAAAATAATGAATGATGTTTTCTGCTGTACTTATTGTAATTACCTCTTCTGCTTGAAATTTTATTTTTTGGCCTCATATGAAGTGACAGATCATTACAGCCAATTTGTGGTTTTAGCAATCAGAAGTAACTGACTAATGATGCTATTCATATTTGGTTGGGGATTAAAGGAGAGTCATTGTGTGAGTGTGTGTGTGCGCGCACATGCGCACGTGTGTTTATATTTTACTGTATTTTCTTCATAACTGAAATGTCAAAGACAATTTGTAAAGCTACTCTGAATGTTTGGTATTTTGAAGCCCAAGGGCTTTCATCTCTTTTGAAATTCTTTTTTCTTTTTTTCAATCTTTAAAAAATTTCAATTATTTTTTGAACAAAACATTAAAAAAAAACCCAAAAAAACAAAACCCAACCACCAGCGACTTTTTTCCTTAAAATAGAACAGATGGAAGGGTAGAGATCCTAACCATAAGACAAGTGTTTGAAATGCCTTCTACATTTACTACTTTACTTGTACAACTTGGATGCCTTTCTATATATTTAGTTTCATTCAAGTTTTCCGTTTTTTCATTCTGAAAAGGAAGCAAAATACTGAATCCTTTTTCCAAAGGAAAATGTTTGTAGTGTCATGAAAAATGAGAACAGATGGCCCTGCCAAGTGCTGGGGAGAAGTACCGCACTCCGGCTGAAATTGTTAGGCAGAGTCAGAGGCAGGCTATGAAGCTACCAATTGTTGCAGTTATTTATATGACTTAATTCAAGCGCATAAAACATGGAGTTACAAGGTAGGACTTTGCCTCTTACATTAAATAAAAGACATTGTACTAATTTACGGTCCAGACATCAGTAAGCGCGTGCCCGAGTCGCCAGGTTTTATTAGGAAAAAGACTAATCTGAGAAAAGCAGTCCTAGTCACTTAAAATGCATTCTATAATTTGGGGTTTCACAGTGGGCAAGTTTACCCAGATGCAGTGTGACAGCCTATTAGCAAAATAAACAGGTCTTCTGAACTTGGAGTCCTCTGCTCTTTTCCCTCCACTTTTAACTAGATTAGCTTTGCAGTGCGTCAGGGTCTGGGTTGTGGTAGCGTGCATTAACTCCTGCTCACACTGTTCTGATTGAGCAGCAAAGCATCCATTACCAATACCATATCCAAAGTGACGTTTCCATACAGGCTCCCTGCTGTTTCATTCATGACCACAAAACAGACTGAAATGACTTTACTTCTTTTTACAACTTGCAAAGAGTTAATGGACTGTGCTGGCCCCCTGCCAAAACCTTTAAGAAACTTTATTAATGTGTTATGAGGCTGGGACACCATAGTGTGGGATTTTATTGGTTATTCATCTTAATGAATAAAAATATGTATGCACAATTAAAGCCACGTTCTCTAGCAATTGCCTTCCAATAAATGTTGAGTCTTTGTCAGAGCTCGTTATTGCATTTGCTGATCAATTTTGATACTTTTCTTTCCAAAACCTAAAGTTATCAGCAATGCAATAACATGGACTCTCCTTAAAGAAACACCAGCTTAGTATTTGAAATGGATAACTATTTAACGATGAAAAGAAAATTCTTAAGCGGGTGGTAAAAGTGACTATATTTTAAGGAAAAAAATCTCTGTGTGAAAAAGCTATTCATAATATACAGCATTTTCTCATTACTTATATGAAAAAACCTGATCTATGATGTGTTGATTCTTCATAAGTCAGAGACAATGTAATTTTGCTGTAGATCATGTAAGAAATTGGTATTGGATAAGCAGCATTAAATTTTTTCCCCATGTGCTCTGTTCTGACATGTCAGTTACCAGACAGAATTTCATTTTTATTTTCATACAGTTTTATTGTCCTTTTACCCTGACTTTTTTTCCCCCACCTCCTTTGGGGTGGAATGTTGCGAGGAGGGAATAAGGGCAGTAATTGTATCATATTGAAAGGGAATTTCAAAAAAGACTGAGGAATGGGTGGGTCTAGGTAAATTTATTGTTCTACTACTTGAGAAACGATGAATATTTTTGCATCTTTTGAAATATGTATTTGCTCCCCCAAATAGAATATTATACGCCTCCAAAAGAATATCAAATGGTCTCTTTCAATTTGTGAAAATAACCTCAAGTACCTAAAGATGAAGAAAAACTTCCAGGGCATTTTTTGGCAAAATGATTTTCATATTGTGGTCATTGGCGTGGGGAAATGTTATACCAGAAGTATCTGGTATATCAGAAGTACTTGCTAAGAGTTATTAAAAAAAAAAACCCTCCCCCCCAAAAAAACCTTTGGTGAGTAAAAATATCAAGAGAAGGAGTACATTATTCTCTTCAAGCCCTAAATTTTTATGAATTTGAATAAGTGTATCTGAATTCATACTAATGTTCCTAAAGTCATCAGTCATGGCTTTGCCTTTAGTGGAAATGAGAATAATTCCATTTTCTTGAATTAACAGATTAAGAAATAAGTGTAATTTTGTTCTTTCTTTGACCATTTAACCTGTTGTTGAAATGGAAATTTACACAGCCAATGAATTTAACACCTAGAAGCGTATTCTGTTATCAGTGAACCAGACTTGAGTTTTAAAAATGGCCTACCTCGAAGTCATTAAAATGAGGTTACAGACGTAAGAATAAAATTTGGAAGATGATTCAAAGTGACTTTGTGGGGAGGGGGAGATAAAACTATTTGGGGAATGGGAAATCTCTCAAATTAGATTCTGAACATTGCAGGCAGCTGGGCATTTTTGCAAGTTGAGTCATCATGCTGAGGCACTCCGCCTTGTGAATTTGATAATTCTTTGTGCTGGGTTGCAACCAACCACCTCACTGGAAGCAAAGGCATATTTTGATCTTGTACCTTCCTTTGAGTCTCCTTGAGGAGGAAGTGGTGAAAGTGGTGTTGGTGGACCTGTCTTTCAGGTGATGGAAGCTGGCTCTTGGGGGCAGCCATGTTGTTTCAGTAGGAAAAGCCATCAGACCCTAAAGCCTCATTCAGTATGGCTAAGAGTGTAGTAACACTCATGGAAAAAATGGCACATGGGAAGAAATCAGACTGTCATTTGTGAGATGTGGCTTAGAGGGGGAATTACTTGATCCTGTGGTGAAGTCTCAGGACTTTGGTGGGAGATTAGGAGGTTTGTGGGGAGTGAAGAGGGTAGTGGCTTTGGAAAGGGTGTCTGGTATTCACATGTTATCACGGCACTGAGCTGCTCATACTGAGCTGGCCCTTTGCCTTTCAACTGAGCGCACTAACTTAGTCCTCAATTTGTGGCCTGCCATGGGCAAAAAGGGTTTTCTGGTTTCATCCTTCTCTCACTTTGTGCACATTACCAAACCACAACTTAAACTCACCACAATCAGCAGCCGCCACTCAAGGGAGGCTTCCACTGGGAAAATTGGGAAGTTATGTGTCAAAAATTAGGGAAGTTGTCCAAAGAACCCCATAACTGTGGAGGAGTAACGTCTACCTGGGTTGTATTTCTGTTTCTAATGGTGACACCTCTAATTTGAGAGAACAGCAAATATACATAGGACTCTGGAGTCAGATTTGCTTGAATTTAATTTCTAGGTGATTCAGTTATTAGCAAAATAGCCTTGGGCAAGTTTTCTCTTCTGAAAATGGAGATAATAATAATACCTAACTCACAGTGTTTATTTCGAGGATGAAATCTATGTATCATATGGAGAACACCTTTGGACATGTAAACAAATGCCCAATGACTGTTAACCTTACTATTATTTTTATTACTATTTCATCAACCAAATATTTGCTGATGAAGCGTATACAATGTATGGGGCACTAGAGCTTTATGTAACCAGTTGCATTTATTTTCACTAGGATTTTTTCAAGAGTAGGAATCAATTTGATAGGTATTGCAGTGTCTTGTGTACTTAGCCAGCGTATGACTTCCAGAAATTTGGATACTAGGTGGGGATACAGAATGTACTCTCTTGGCAATATGTGCCAAAAAGGACCAACATAAGAAAGAGGAAATGAACAAAATCTGAAACGATTTTTCAGGGTTTTTTTTTTTTTTTGGTAAAGCATTGTCTTAATCCCATAGTTCTGTCTCTGGTAGCACAAGAGTCTCTTTGCGTATAGTAGATGATCAATCAACATTTATTGAATTCCTCTGTTTGTTGAACAGATTGCCATTTTAGAATTTGAGAACGCTCAAGGAAGAGGAGTTGATAAGTTAGCAGTATGGAATCCTATAAAATCTCATGAAAGTAAAGGAAAAAACAGCTTAAGTTTTAAAAGCGTTAGTAAGTTAACAGAGAACTGGAGATATTTTCTGAACACACCAACTTTGGTTCACTAGTCTGTTGCGAGTGGCCTGCTGTTTTACAACCACGTGACTTTGACCCCCCTGATGACTAATTAAACAACGGCTAGAAGCACCTAAATGGCTTTCCTGCAGAATTACAGAATAATAGTGAGCAATTTTTCTGCCTTTATTACAAAGGTCCAAGGAGCGTCCATATGTGTATGCACATTGTGTGGACATATACTTAAAGCTAGGAAGCCTGGGCATTTAGTGAACAAGCTGTGTGAGTGTAACGAGTGCCACCGGCCTGTGTCAGCACCGTGGAATTCATTTTTCCCCTCTGAATGATCTCTCGGCAGAGGCAACGTTGGATTCAGTGGAAGCTTAGAATTACGGAACAGTCCTCACTGCCAATAATGATTACAGGACAGTAGAGCTGGCCTCCTGTGTTTCTCAACCTGAGCTTAAACTTGTGGACTACCTAAAAGAGAAAAATCCAGTGACCTCATTATGCAATATTTGGCACCTGCGGGACACCGCATTTTCGCTGGGGCTTTAATAAAGAAAAAGAAAGGACAGAGACAACACACGTCTTGTGAGATCTAGGTGTATTTCTGAAGCATTCTACCTTTATCCTTCAAATGTTTTGTATATTCCTGCTATGAGCAAATTCGTCTATCTGTAGTTTCACAGAGCACCTCCCTGCCTTGCCCTCCCTCTTTTTGGTCAGCCCTTGGAATTGCCGAGACCGTGGATTTGGTCTCAGTTTTCACAGTTAAGTCGGTTTTGTGCTATGGGTGTTTGCTGTAGAGGGGTATAAAATGGTTTTTTTTTTTTTTTTTTTTTTTTAAATATGTCATTTGTGTAGGAGATGCATAGCCTCTTAAAGAAAGAGAAGGAACCAAATTTAAATTGTTTTGTTTTCATTTTGTCTACACATATGCTTTGATAAAGACTATAAATCCGTGTCAAAATTATGCCATCGCAAATGGGAAAATGTTGGCTTTGCTCATGCTTTTCGGAAGTAGGTTTCCGTATGGTAGGGAGTTTTGTGGTGTGTGTGTGTTTACTTTTCTTCCACGAAATTCAGTTTCTTTCATTAGCAGAAAGCGGTGTGGGCCTGTGTGTCAGTGAGAGGTGGAGGTGAGTGAAATTTCATAAAAGACCCCCCACCACCATCACTTTGTCCCTTGTAGTATTAAAAATTGCTTTGTAGTTAGCTTTTCAAACAGCTTCAAAAAAAAAAAAAAAAAAGTTGTGGTACCGGCTCTTATTCATGCGGGAAGTAGGCTCCTTGGCTCCACGTGAGCCAGACCTGAGACCCCTCCCGGGCCGCAGGGCTGCCCTCTGCCCCAGAGAGGCGGCCGGGCCGGCGACATTTCAGGAGGCCGCTTGGCAGCCATTTTAGATCCTGCCCGCGCAGAGAGCTCCTGGCTGCCAAAAACTGCAGCCGCTCCGTGCCAAGACACTCTTGGCAGTGGAGATAAACTTTGTAGAGATACACAGTCCAGAAATATCTTATAATTACAAAGCACAGGGGGCAGAATGTTTTTACAATACAGCTGTGCTAATGTAAACATTTAATTTGGCAGCCTTCTCCACCCACTTTTCAATTAACCGGGTTTAAGCAGATACTTTAGGTCTGTAATAAACTTTATTGCTACTTCTCTTAGAGTACAGTTTATGAAACACAGATTTGAGGGGCTTTTTTGGGGGGCTTTCCACCCATTTAGGAAAGCACAATGTGTGTGCTATGTTGCCATGAAGGGGAAGTGTAGCTCTCTGTCTCAAAACTGCCACAGGCCTGGCTTAACGGAAACAATCGCTTTAGGGAAAAAAGAAAACGTGGGGGCCGTCTCCTTTGGCTTCTAAAGCATGCAAGAGGATATTAATAGAAAGAGGTAAAATCACTTATAGAGCTACAAAAAGACACTTGGGTTGGTGATCATTAAAAAAGATAAACGTCCTCTGCAATGCATGAGACTGTTTCAGGGATAAATTCCCGATAACAGTTCTTACAGATGTAATTATAATAATTGTGTGATCGCCGTGATAATTATTCTTATAGAGTGAAAGAAATAATTTTCTATCTAAAGTAGCATTCAACTGTTCAGCTCACAAAGCTAGTCAATAGATCCTTTTCAGCTAACTTAAAAAATGGTGGAGGTCATGGAGTTTTAAAGCTAAATTGGGGTTTAATTGACATTGTGAAAAGGAATTTTTTTTTCTGTGAGGAATATGACATCACATTTCATGGTATCTCTTTACATACACATTGCTTACACATCTTTCAGATAAATTAGGGAAGCCATACGTATGGATAGTTTGGGTTTTTGAAGAGACAGAAAAAGATTTTTAATGTCTGTTTTCCTATCTTTCCATTTAGAAATTTTGCCTTGGTTATGGTTTTTAAAAGTTAACCCCTGTTCCTCTTGATGGTGGATTTTTCATATTAGAAAACTGTTCTTGAGGCGCCTGGGTGGTTCAGTCGTTAAGCGTCTGCCTTCGGCTCAGGTCATGATCCCAGGGTCCTGGGATCGAGCCCCGCATCGGGCTCCCTGCTCAGTGGGGAGCCTGCTTCTCCCTCTCCCACTTCCCCTGCTTGTGTTCCCTCTGTGTCTCTCTTTGTCAAATAAATCAATAAAATCTTAAAAAAAAAAAAGAAAAGAAAACTATTCTTCTGTTTTTCCCTCAGGACTCCTTTCCAGTCCCTCACTTAGTCTGGCTCCGTCAACATTCAATCTATGGGATGTGACCACAAAGTAATTTCCAATCTGAAGTTGTATTTGACTGTTCAGCTCCCAAAGCTAGTCAATAGGTCCCTTTTAACTATCCTGAGAGATGGCAGAGATCAGAGAAATGAAAAGCTATGGTCTCATTATTTTATAGTCGTTAGTTATGCCGCAATAGCTATTTTGCCATCATATTGCCTTTATGCATTCTCCTTATCACAGCTAAACAATGCATTTGCTGTGGCTTTTATTCTCTCAGATGTTTTACTCACGGAAAACAAAAGTCAAGCAAAAAACATTTGACCGTCTCACTGCTAAGTCTGTGTTGTGTATGTGTGTATGCGTGTGTGCAATACGTCAGTTTTATTTTCAAAATGCAATAGTTGTGGATACTGCTTATTTACAAATTTTATTTTATTTTTTTATTTTTTATTTATTTTTTTTTTTAAAGATTTTATTTATTTATTTGACAGAGAGAGGGAGAGACAGAGAGAGCACAAGCAGGGGGGGAACAACAGAGGGAGAGGGAGAGGGAGAAGCAGGCTCCTCGCTGAGCAGAGGGAGCCCGACTCGGGACTCGATCCCAAGACCCCAGGATCATGACCTGAGCCGAAGACAGTCACTTAACTAACTGACCCAACCAGGTGCCCCTATTTACAAATTTTAAACAGCCCGTTTTGCTCGTTAGCAAGTGAATGAAAGTCAGGACGGTGCAGATTAAACTGTAAGCTACATGAGGACGGGAATAACTCATGTTTTGTTCGCCATTTAGACTGACTTCCAGGGATGATATGTGAACTCTTGTAGGTACTCAATCCTGTTTTGTTTTTTCAGGAAACAAACAAATGGATACATCTTGTAAGTACAAGCTAGAATCAGAGTATCGAGTGTTAAGTATATAAACTGGAAGCTCATTATGAAGCTTTCTTTCAGATTGTTTTGTCTTTCTTTGGGAAATTAATGCCCTTTGTCTCAGTTTCTTCATGGATAGAATATCCAAGATAACTTCCCGTTTGCAGCTTAAATGAACTCCCAAAATTATTGAGGGTAAATTGTGATACAAGGAGGTCATGGTCTTACGCAGGGAAGCAGCATATAAGCAACTGACCAGAATGCAGTGTTAAAGTTCTATATTGGAGGTATAATCAAGGTGCTGTGGACCTGAGAGGTGGCCTCCCTGAGTGTCAGGAAGTATGGTTCAGAGAAGATGGGTAACATTCAAGTGCCTTGAAGATGAATTGGGAGTTTGCCTAGCCTCAAGGAAGGGATCATTCCAGGGGAGTAGAAACCATGTGGGCAAAAGCATAGAGACCTGCAATTGCGCAGCATATTCTAGCAATTTCCAGAAGTGTGCTAGAACTTAGGTGTTGGGCAGTTGGGTATAGATGTAAAAAGGGGTCAAAGATGATGGTTTGCCTGAGGGATGTAGTGAGAGATGAGGCTAGACCAGGGCCAGATGACCAAGAGCCTTGAAGGCTGTACTAAGGAAGTTGTCGACTCTTCCAAGGAATAGGGAGCCATGGATGTTTTAAGAAGTGAAGTGATGTGATTCCTGGTGGCGGCGCCATTGTCAGATGAGACATGCGTGCTCACTAAGGGCTTGGGCAGCAGTGCAGGTGGACACGAGGAAGTGGACCTGAAAGGTAGTCTTGGCCAGCAGCTTACTGGGAGGCTTTCGGGAGATGAGATTCCCAGATGCTTGGGGGAACTGAGTGGATGTGGGTGTCATTAATTGGGGTGTGGACAGGAAGAGGCCGAGAGTATGTAGGGGTTGGGCACTAGCAACCGCAAGAGGGATTTTGCAGTTAAAAAGACAGGTTAGGGCTAGAAATAGAGATTTGGAGTCGTCCGCAAATGGGTAATTGTAAACATGGAGTGGGTTGAATTCACTCCGGGAAGGTAAGAAGCCAGGAAGGAGGGCCCCTTGGGGGGATTGTCTTAGGTAGGGTGTTGACAGATGAGAAGGAGATTGTCCTAGAGATTGGAAAGAAAGCCCAGAAAGGGAGGCTCAGGAACAGGAAGAGGTGGTGGCCTAAAGGATAAGGGAAGGAGAATTTTTTAAAGTTGGGGGTGGTTAGTGTCAAGAGTCAGTTGGGTAGCAGTCTGGGAGGATCAGGGCAAACTGTGGTGTATTAGAGATAGTAATTTTGGAGTTAGAACCTATCTAGACTTCTTAACTCTGAGAGCTGGTTTGGGGCATGAGGATTATTATTTATTCATTTTAAACAGTGATCAGAGAGTATTGAGTTTTGCACTTGCGTTTTCCTCCCCAGCATAACTTTACCAAAACAGGTCCAGTCGTACTGGGGTCCAGGCTGCTTAAAGGATGAATATTCTGTGCAGGCATTAAGAAACTTCTGGTGGAAGACCGTGGATTATATTTATTTGTAGTCTCTCCCTTCTCCTCATTATGAGGAGGAAATGTGCATTTTTTTCCTCCATCTGATTTCACCATTGGCTACTATATTTAAAGAAGCAGAAACCACTTAGAAATTTTAGTGTGAGTTTGAAGAAGGCATGAACAGTCTCACAGAAAATAAAAGGAAATGTGGCCAACCAGTGAGCCCACCCCTTTAATTGCTCTTACCAAGCCTTCAGACGTGCCCCTAGGGGGGGAATTACGCCCCCCCTTCCTGGATTCACCCTGTTAGCAGCAGCAGTAAAGAGCAGTTTCTTCGCACAATCCCCTCTGCTCCCCTTCTCCCTGTGACTCCCCGGTTTAGCAGTAAAAGACTCAGAAAGTGGTGATATTATGCTAGCACAAACAGATTATATTAGAAAGTCTGATTGAGCCAACTAGCTTGTAAGTAAACACAATAGCTCACTGCAGCGGGGTGCAGCTCTGTAGCCTCCCGCTGTCTCTTAAAGGTTTTAAAACACTTTTTAATGCCCGGAGCCTCCAAATGCGCTGAAGTTCAGACTCAACATGCCATGTGAACTTCACAGTTTCCCCTGAATGAAAGTAAGCGAGCAAGTGGAATCCTTGCTAGTTAAAATCAAAAAACACAAATGTACGTGGCCCTCTCGAAAAGTAAACTGTCTGTAGGCGTAATGGACTCTAGTTCCTCTTCACTTTCTCTCTCCAGCCTTTGCCATCCTAAGATGCTGCTTCCCCCCTCTCTCGAGGAAGCACAGACAGGAGCAAATGAAGTTTCTGAAAGTAAAGTTTGGATCTCGTGGAAGTCGGTCAGGGTCTGGCAAACGATTTCCCTTTATCAGGCAGTTAAAGTGGAAGGATGTACCCTGTAGCAGCAGTGACTTGCCAATTAGCTGGGCTTTCCCCACTGTTTCTGGTTTGGCAGGGACGAGGTGGTTCACCCGGCTGCATTGCTGCCTGCCAAGGACACATGGCCAGCTCCCGGCTTCCTGTCTTCCTCTTTGTGTCCTGGCCTAGCCTTCCAGGGAACTGCCAAGACGCCGTTGCCAAAAATCTTCCTTCAGAAAGGTCAAGTAACCTCAAGTCACCTGTGCCAATATTTGTGTTTTCTTTTGAATCCTTCTGTGTTCAGCTTGGAGAAAAGTGTACAAGTGAACGTGCAGTGAGTGGAACCTGGGGGTCACTCTGGATCACTTGGATGAAGCAGTAGAACCCAAAGAATCCTTTGGCCCGTCAGGGTATGATGTTTCTAGTAGAATTCTATTTAAAGCTCTGGGAAGTGTGATAGAGTTCAGAATGGTTCAATGCAGATTTGGATTGAGTTTGCTTTTTAGGATTCACTATACACATGTGATTTCTGGCTGAAGCTGACTCCTGGTGCATCACATGGCAGGGAGAGAAAGAAAAGTAGAGCCTGGTCTTGGCTTAAGAGCTGCATTTTTGTTTGTTTGTTATTTTAAGACTTGATAGTCACATACTGCTCTTGGCTTTCTAGTTTGGTGTCTGCGACCAAGCGTCCTGGTGAGCAACCTAAGGACAGTGCAGAAGAGGGTTACCTGGGGTGTCTGTTGAACGTGCCATTCTCTTGGCCCCAGTGCCGCTGTATGGCGCAGCCATTGAGTGTGGGTTGAAGACTGCGTTTTTAACGAGCATCTTGAGTGATTCTGATGCTCACTAAAATTTGGGGGCTGGATGTGTCCCTGAGTGTGAAATGAAAAGAAGTCAGGTAGCTTTTATTTTTACCATGCAGCACATTGTCCCACGTGTCTCCTTTAATTGACCTTTTTGGAGATGTAGAGCTTAATTGGACTCTTCAGACTGTACACAAACCAATGACGATGAACACTTTTCAAAAGATTGAAATGAAAAGATACTAATAATATAAGAAAACTTTATCTAAATAATTGTCCCCTCTCTGAACCTTACATTTTAAGACTTTTAATAAGGCTTTTTCTGTGACACAGAGAGCCACCAGAAGCTGCGTGCTAAACTGGTCTGGAGGGCTCCCTCCGTGTAGCCCGCACTGAGAATGTTGCTCCTTGGAGGGGTGCGGTGTGACGGGCCCAGGGACACCTCTCATTAAAGGAAAGTTCAGTGTCTCCGATATTTCGTAATGCAAAACAGTTTGCTTCTCACCTTGAAAAAACACCGTGTGAGGAGTATGGAGCTCTTAAAGTGCCTAATACTGAGCCATGTGCGAATGTTCGTGGCTGCTGGCATTCAGTAGAGAAGACGCTGCGTGTTCTGCCTGTAGACTCATAGTCCTGCTGGGGAGGAATAAGTACCTCTGCCTTGAAGGTCCTTCTAGCTGGACTAAGAATCAAATTGACATGAGGCAGAGTAACAGGAGAAAAATCAAATTTAATAGCGTACCTATAGGGAATCCACACAGACCCGGAAATTCCGAAGATGGTGGGCAACATGATGCTTGTATGAGCTAAGGAGAGGGGTAGGGATCTGAGGATACAGAGGGGAGAAGGAACAGTAGCAGGAAGGTGAAAGGAGATGTTTAGAAAGCAAAGGTTGCCCTATTGTGCAGGTAAATTTTTTAGATAAAGAGAATCTCTGTTAATAGCTCTTTTCCTGATACAAGCAGGCAGTTGAGGGAGAGGTAAAGAGCCTTTCCTGAATCCATTGGGCTTTGACTGCTTTTAACTCAAAATAATGTTCATGCCAACATGGCCCATCTTGGGTTGGCCTGCCCGGGATCCCAACAGCCCCAATATTCCCTTTTGGCTTTTCGTGTAAAATTGTCCATAGTATTTACTTCCTAATAAGTTCAGTTCAGTTTTTTTTTTTTTTTTTTAAAGATTTTATTTTTATTTATTTGAGAGAGAGAATGAGATAGAGAGAGAGAGAGCATGAGAGGGGGAGGGTCAGAGGGAGAAGCAGACTCCCTGCCGAGCAGGGAGCCCGATGCGGGACTCGATCCCGGGACTCCAGGATCATGACCTGAGCCGAAGGCAGCCGCTTAACCGACTGAGCCACCCAGGCGCCCCGCCTAATAAGTTCAGTTTAATTTTCCTTTGTGCCTTTTGTATCTTGTAACATGTTACTTTTAAATATTGATAAGAATGGGATAGCCTTGAACCTTCTTATGTCTTTGGTCTATAGCATTCCCAAAGATGGGCCCAGGTTACCTTTGTAATTTTACCATTTTTTCCTAAATTATTTCCAAAATTTGCTGGTAAGCTGCAGCCTTGGGACACCTCTGCCTTTCTGACAGGACTAACAAACACTACGCTAATTTGGAACACATGTTCTGTCAAAGTTTACCTATAGCCTTGGGTTCCAAATTTGCGACTTCAGCATCTTCCATTGAAAAGAAACAGCATATTTTTTTTCTTGAACTCCCCCCTGTTGCCTCCCCTTGAACCATAGTCTTTTATAACAGTAATAAGGAAATGTGGTTATGGGTATAATTGTCATGAGGCAATAGTACCCTTGAGGACTGGCAGAATTTTCTTTTCTATAGTCTGAGGACTGGGCTCCATCAAGAAGCTCCATTTGCAAATAGCTTAATTAGAATAATAACAATGTCTTTATTTTTATGGCAACTTTCCCTATAGAGATCAAAGCGCATTAGAAACATCCTATCAGATTCATTGTTCTAATACCCGGTGGACCGGAATGAAAAAAGTTTTATTATAGCTCGTTTGAGGTAGGTGATTGAGGCAGAGAGAGGTTAAGTGACATCCCAGAGGTCACAAAGAAACTCAGTAGGGGAACTGCAACGAAAAATCAAGGTTTCCTGTTACTCTGCAAGTTATCAAGCCACATTCTTTCCTGGCTATTGTAAAGGATGGGAATAAAGCACAACCTCTTTTAGGATTGCAAAATAATGTAGGTGAAAGTGCTTTGAAAATTGTAAAGGTATTGTTGCTATCTTTATCACTTGGTACAAATGGAAGGTAAGAAAGAGCCTTATTGTCAATGTCTAGATATTCCCATAGATATGACATGGATTTGCAAATTCGGGTTGATTGGGCCCAAACGATCAGTCTTCTTGATCATTAATGAAGGACTAACGAAAAATTACATTTATAACTCTAAATAAAATAACACACTTAAGCATCTTACGGCTCCTCACAATTCTTAAAGAATTCTATGAGGTGGAAAACAAACTTTGAACAGATTGAGAAGCCAAAGATCAGAGTTGCCCTGGTTAAATAAACTGCCAGACACAAAACTTAACCAAGTACTCTGATTTTCTTTCTTTCTTTTTTTATTTTTAAAGGTTTTCACGTTGGACTCCATAGTTCTCAGGGTGGGTGTGATGAATTGAGGATCTTTTTTTTTTTTTTAAACCGGGAATATGAGAAGTGGGAGTAAAATTGCTACTAATCTTCCAACTTGATTTCAGGGAGCCTTGGAGGACACATTCTCTGGGGAGGAGACACGATTAACTTGATGTTCTTAATTACTATTGTTTGCTTTGTGATTAAAGGCGAGGTATTTTGGTGGAGGGCTGTTTGACTGCCCAAGTGTCCAGTGTGCTGGTGTTGGGGAGCACCAGGGGTGGTGGCATTCCTTCCCTGAAAGAGGAGTCAGTCCCCTACCACTAACTAGGAGCTGAAAAATCAGAAATATCCCCAATTTTATCAGTCCTTGCTTTTAACAGGAAAAATGAGAAGTTGGGCAAAATACAAATACACAGGGTTTTAAAGCTGTCTCTCTGATTTTCAAGGTTCTAGAGGGAGTTCATTCATATTCCTTCCCTTTAACTCAAGTAAATGAAGCAAATAAGATCTCCCGCTTACCATCCATCCTCCCTGTCGGTCTCCTGGGAAGGGTAATGGCCTTGAGACTTTGTCTCATCATCAGTGCACCTCTTGTTGTGTCTTAATGCTTAATGAATGTTAAGCCAAGAACAAATCCAGGTAAACAGGTGAACAGAAAATAAAGTTCAACCCCTGTGAACCTGTGTGTGAAATAACATGGGAAGAAAACCTCCATCTTGTAGGAGCACTTTTAGCACCGTGAATGGACCGGGGAGATAAGTGCTGTTCTCTACCAGTCGACTGACTTAGATCAGCTAATTTATTCCAGTTCTGATCATTAGTGGATGATATTAACAGAGAACGCTCAGTTATTGCTTTATTATTCTGAATGTATTTTTTTGGGGGAAAGTTTTCTTAAGCACCCCCTCCTCTTTCTTTCAAATGGCCTCCCTGGATTCCAGGGTGCTCCCCCCCCACTTTTGTGGCATCTGTTGTATTTTGGTTTTTTTCACAGCATGACATCCACATCCATACTGGCACAAAAGAGTCCAGCCCAGTGAAAAGAGAGCTGAGCAGTGTTGTCACTTGAAAAACACACGGGTCACTTTGAATGGGAGCCTAATGTGAGGAGGAAGCTTTGGCTTGGGATCTATCTAGATGGGGGTACCCTAACCTTCGTGTTCCAGTCGTGTGTGGAACCCCAACTTCATTGCCATCACGAATATTGCCATCTATTAAACAAACCTGCATAAACAAAAATGATGCTGCAGCACGGCCCAGGTCTTCCCATTTATAGTTTATATTTTCAAGCAAAAAAAAAATAGAAATTCTCATTTTCGGGGGAAATTATTTCTCTGTTTTGTGTCCTTTCGAAAGTAACTGGGTTTTTGTTTGTTTGTTTGCTTGTTTTTAAAGATTTTATTTATTTATTCATGAGAGACAGAGAGAGAGAAGCAGAGGGAGAAGCGGGCTCCCAAGGAGCAGGGAGCCCGATGTGGGACTCGATCCCAGGACCCTGGGATCATGACCTCAGCCGAAGGCAGACACTTAACCATCTGAGCCACCCAGGTGCCCGTAACTGGGTTTTTATCCCATCTTTCCTTCATTGAAGTTTTCCTTAGATGTAGAATTTATATCCTCGAGTTTCTTAGATCTAGGTAGGTACTGATCTTTTTACTACAAAAATCTAATATTCTGTCAACAAGATGTAAAAAGACAAGCATAATTTTCTTATAAAAAGCTGTGGCTCTTTATTTCATTTCTCAAACCGTGTCACAGGCAGACAAAGGGCTGTGAGCCTTCGGCAGGTGACAGAGCTCTGCGGGTCGGGGATGGAACCTGTAACATCAAACCTTGCCCGGGTTTGCTTCTGCCTCGGTCAGTCGTGCCAAATGTCCTTCACCTCTTCCAGCAGCTGAATGGTCCTATGAAGTAAATTAGTGGTCTCAGTCCAATTCTTGGGGCAAAGAGATGCCACGATCCGCACGTTCTATACCTGCCTTGGCATCCTCAGCCGACACACCAAGGCGTAAGCAGGCCTAGGAGAATACAGTTTCCTTCCTGGCCAGGCGCAGTGCACTGTGATGTCCAGGGGATATCACACTTTGAGATTTAACCTCTCGGGGTGCAGAAGGGTGGAGAAAGCTGTGTCGAGGTGGTACAACCCATCTCCGGTATTAAAAAGAAATAATTTACTTATAAACTGTTTCCCTATTATTTTGTTGCATTTTTCTGCTGTGCCATTTGTAAGTGGATGGAGATTTCGTGTTAAATTGGCTTCCAATCAAATTTTCCAATACACTGAAGGTGGAGATTAGTCGTCTTTCCTAATCTCTATCAGCCTATTTCTAGGAGGGTGCCCCTTTAAACCCATTTCTGGGCCCAAGTATATCTGTCGTAATTTCAGTTATCTGTTTAGGATAATGTAAACAATTCAATTTCATTTGTTGTGTCTTGGCTTTAACTGAGTTATATATTCCTATGTGACGGTTCTTAAATCACGGAATCCACATAATAGAGTACATTGAAAGAACGGGTGATATTTTCTTATTGCCTTTTTTTGGACTGCAACTTATAATTAAAGTTTACGTTTAGAATAATATATGCACAGTAAAAAACTGGTTAAAGTTTAGAGTCCATTTCTACCTGGCATTGTGCTTCCTGCCTGTCACCCCCATTACCAGATACACCGAGTAACTGTTTCTGTCTTGTGGTGTCAGCATTATTCCTCTGGTTTTTAATGTCTGTGCAGCATGTCTTCCATCATATTCTGGAAGTTATCTTCTGGTATGTCCATTGCACTATAATTTTCTCGTTGGAAATCAAAGGGAAGGGAGGGAAAATGCAAAAAGTGGAAATTACGACTAGACTTCCTTCATGATCACTTTCTGCCTATTTAGACTGTAACCCATTTTCTTTTTTTCAATAAATATATATTGAGTTAAATTTGTAAATGTTGCCTGAAGTGATATAGGTTGACTAAAACAGATTCAAGGCTCATGTTTAAAAATTTCAGTGAACAGTGATTTTTAGTTGATACAATCTCCATATGATATTTGGTGCTAGCTATCAGAAACTGGGACAATAAGGTTGAAAAGACATGAAAATAAAGCTTGGGGCAGGAGAGCTCAGAATGGTTGAAAGGATGGTTGAAAGGAGACACAGGGATAGCGAAACACCATGCAATCCTGGTAGCTAAGTGTGCCCACCTATCACCAGTGTCATCTGTTGAAGTGTCATCAGAAAAAAATGCCATTGAATTGATGTTCAATGTTTTCTTTGGTGTCACGTCCCTCTACTGGGGCTGTTATCAAGCACACTGTAAAACGTCAGGTCGGTCCATATCATTTGCATTTGCGATTCTAAACTTTTGGCACCGTGAGTTCATATACTTCCTTATGCAGACATTCATCAGTAGTTGTATGTTGTCTCCTATTCGTGGAGCATTCTAGTAAAGTGTCGTAGATTAGAGTTCTGATAGAAGAAAATACTTTTGTCTATTCTTAATAAATTTGCCGATGTGAAAATGCTGAATGTCAAGTGAGGTCTTGTGAACGATTTCTTAGAGAAAACAGAGTAATGTTGAAATTATTTCTCTTTTCAAATATGTATTATCCTTATGTTGATGTATATTGGTGTATATTTAAGGCAGTTTGATTATCCCTGCATGATATTGTTAGCTATTCGGACAACTGATAGGCAATTCAAAGTTGTTTGTGTCATGAGATATAAATAAATGTATAGTATTCTATAAAAATAATCGTACTCAGTTGATCCAGTCAAGGAGCAGACAGTCATGTTTGTAGAAAGGTCATTTACACAGGAAAAAAACCCAGGTATCATGTAACTTGTTGGGTAGAGAGACTAACTATGAGATGGTAAAAAGGAGAAATAGTAAACCTGGACGGGTGGGTAGGATTATCTCATCTCTTGGAGATGTATTTAGAGCTTGTCATTGAAAATCTAAGTAATTAGTCTTTTTTTTTTTTTTTTAAGTCTTTTTACAAAAGACTTTGGGATATAGGACTTCATATTTAGTACTGAATGGTGACAGTGCCTTCTCACCTTTTTTGTGAGAATCATAACAATTACTTGAAATTTATTAAATTCTAAATGGCATTATATTTAATCTGTCTGATACTGGTAACTCTATTACCTGACATATATTTTAGAGTGATGAATATGTCAAACTTCAGCAAGCACATATATCTGTCAGGGTCCAGGGAAATAGTGTTTCTGCCAGAGGGTCCAATAGAAAGACTTCTATGAGGGCAGGGTGGGGGGTAGTTAGAATGATGTTAGAACAGGTGGGACACCAACTGGGCAGTGAGGCCACCTAGACATTAGCATCAGCAGGAACTCACTACTTCAACCAGGGCTGCAGGGGTTGGTGTTACCAGAATCCTTGAGCCACATCTGTCTGCGAGGTGTGGCTCGCAGAGAGAGGGACCCATCCAGTGAAAGTAGAACCACAAGGATTTCTGGCCACCACTTGGAAAGACCTGTCAAAGCAGAGAGAGGAAATATTTCCCCTCTCCTTTCTTCTTGCCCTCCGATTTTCCAAACTCCCACCTGTGCTTCCCATTGGTTGGGCCTAGCCCAAAGGCAGTTGTTAACAGAGCTGGGAAATGTAGTTTGCAGGAAAAGAGTGAGGGATGGCTCTAAGGACAAGTTACCACTATTTGGCAATTCTGATTTTTTGAGGGGGAGTGGAGAGATGGAATTGAGGTAAGGTTCAAAGCATTAATTTCATGGGAGGGATTGTGTTTGCATGATATTATTGAAAGGTTTCTCACACTAGTTTTGCTTACTGGCATCGAGTTACTAATTTTTTTTATCCTACTAGAAAATTTAGTTTATGATTTGTCATTATACATTATTGTTAGATGCTTTTGAAAATTCTCCCTGATTTTTTTTTTTTTTTGGTTAATTTTCAAATTTTAACATCCTTTAAATGTCAGGAAGAATTTGATCTTCTCTAATTAGAACAAATCTTGAAAGCCAAAAACAACAGGTTACAGTCTCAATCGTTTTGTTGTTGGTTAGCTCTGACAGAGAATCATAGATGACCTCACCTTCCCCTCTTCCATCTTCTGGATGCACTGAGAATGGACAAGGGAAGCTCGACTGCCCTTGTCATCAAACACTGCCTACAACTTGGAAATGATGATGTGGTTTCTTGGTTCTTTTGTGACTTCTTTGCAGGCTCGGTATGCAGCATACTTTGTTTTTTGATTAGAATGCAATGTCAGTCTTGAAATGTCAGCATAATAATCAACTTGCAGAATTGAGCATTAGCCATGTGTAATGTATGTGCAGTAAAAATAATCTTTATGAGAATGGGAGATGAGTCTGCAGTAAAAAACTTGAAGTTGGTCTGTGTTAAAGTTTTGTCACATCTGGAAGACATTTGATGTATAAAATTACATAGGTTTGATACCATTCAGGGTTAAGACATATGGATGGGACATTATGCAGAAACTGGTTCTTTTCCATACTCTTTAGACTTAGCTTAGAGATTTTTAATAATAAGGAGTCCATTTGAATCTCTGTTAAAGATAAACTGAGCAAAATGACAAAATGGAAAGAATTTTGAACACATGGTACACGGCTCTGCATGCTTAGAGTCTTGATTCCCTTCTTTAAAATGGATATATAGCAAGTGGACATACCTCTCATCATTTTTTTCTTGTTTCCCAAATAACCATAGTCATGAACAGTGGAATTCTGTGGTAGGCTTCTATAACAGGTTCTTTATTATTCTTGGTTAAAATTACCTGTATTTTTAACTTTCCTTTTACAATGACATTTGAAAGAATATTGCCACACCAGATTATAACAAATCTTCATATTTCTCTTGGGTTATAAACTTTTCAGAGTTTTTCAAACATATTATTCTACTTATTAGAATATCTTGACCTTCCCTTAGAAAAAAAAGTAAAATCAGGGGTGCCTCGGTGGCTCAGTCGGTTGAGCGTCCCGACTCTTGATTTCAGCTCAGGTCATGATTTCAAGGTCGTGAGATCAAGCCCAGCGTCAGGCATGGAGTCCGCTAGAGATTCCTCTCCTTCTCCCTCTGCTCCTCCACACGCCCACTTATCTCTCTCCCTCTCAAAAAAAAAAAAAAAAAAAAAAAAAAAAAATCGTATTAGCACAGTTTTTTGGCTTGTTTTTATTTTATCAATAAAATTGAGTGACATTCCTCTCATGCACAATTTTAATTGGCAGGGGGAAATTACTATCTCCTCATTTGTTTCCTTGTTTTATCCTTTTTTGAAAATGTTCACTCACATGATGTATTATTCCAGTAGTCTTATTCCTGGTAAATTAGCTTTTGCCCTGAAAACATGGGGACAGAACTTCTTTGAACCATTTATCAAGGAACTGTTAGGACACTGAATACCGCTCTCTGCCACATCAGCACACTTCCTGTTTCATCAAGTGACTTCTCTCATTTTTTCCTCCAATTTTTTGATAAAGTTATTTTATAAACAATAGCAGTACTGAATGTCTGACACGCAAATCTGCCTTCCTGTGGTGGGAGGTATATTAATTTTGTCTTACTCTATTTTCTGCTAATTACTATGCACCTCTGGATTAAATACATACATTTATTTTTGTATGACTATATCACCACAGACTTAAGAGCTATGATTTAATAATAAAGCAAAGGCTCGTTATTCATCATATATAACCAATAAGGTATACAAAAAACCCATTCAGTTTCTTTTCTGTAAGCTCATATGAGGATTTAAATGTAAATATTTTAATGATTTGGCAAAGTATCTTTTCACCTGGCATAATGGAGAAGTCTATTCAAGTAAAAATTTTCTTTTTAGGAACTTATGCCTATGATCAAATGAGCACTTTTGAAATAAGAATATGACTTTTCGGTCCATGACTGAATCAATTGCTAAATTTGTATTTGTAGAGAGGTTCTTAAAAAATAGAATATGTGTAGATAATCACCAGACAAGTAATAGTTATGATTGGCATTACTGCAATTAATTATAATTTGAGGAAGATGAAAAATGGCTGAAGTTAGAGCAGCCATCAAGGTCTTGTCCACGGAAAAATAGTGGTCATTTATTCAACAAGTGTTGATGGAGCTCCTACTAATATGCCAGGGATTATGCTAAGTAGTGAATAAGACTTCCATGTATCTTGGGGAGCCTGGGTGGCTCAGTCAGTTAAGCGTCTGCCTTCGGCTCAGGTCGTGATCCCAAGGTCCTGGGATTGAGTCCTGCATCGGGCTCCCTGCTCAGCGGGGAGTCTGCTTCTCCTTCTGCCTCTGCCTCTCCCCCCTGCTCATGCTCTGTCTGTCTCTCAAATAAATAAAAATCTTAAAAAAAAAAGATTTCCATGTATCTTGACCCCATGAGTTTTATAATGTAGCAAACAGGCTGGACACTAATCTGGCCCTTTAATTTCCAGCGCTGTTAGTGTTTTCAAAGGGAAATGTGGAGTGAAAACAGGAGGACCAATTAGGTGGGGTTTTGCAGGGGTGGGGGGAGGAGTGAAAGTGGGGAATTAGACCTCAAAGTATATTTTTAAAAATACGTTGGCCTTTCTCCACAAATACTTGTGCATATTTTTATTTTCACTGTTGTATGAAGTTATTTTTCCCCCTCTTATTTCTGTTGTAAATGACTAAGGCTAAAAACTTGTGCCTTTTTCTTGTCCAGTTTTCAATGATCGGGCAACGTGAAAACTGATTGAGGCTTGAGTGGTTTGCTCAGGGTCAGAGTGGTTGGCAGTTACTGAATGGGACCCAGGCGTTCTGACTCTCCAGACAGTTTGGAGAAAACACAGCCTGCTCTCTGAGAAGAAAAATTGCCAACAAAATATTAGAAAGTCTTGTATCTGGGTTATTTATTTATTTTTTTTGACAGAGTGAGAGAGGGAACACAAGCAGGGGGAGTGGGAGAGGGAGAAGCAGGCTTCCCGCTAAGCAGGGAGCCCAATGCTGGGCTCCATCCCAGGACCCTGGGATCATGACCTGAGCCGAAGGCAGATGCTTAACGACTGAGCCACCCAGATGCCCCTCTTGTATCTGGTTTTAATCTAGATATACAATATAATAGTACGTTATGGAGAAATACACGAACAGCATAGCACAAAGGGGCCATGTGTCCACAGGATTGTGGCACGTGTGGGATTTAGACTAACCCATGAAGACCCCAGGACAAAATAAAACAGATAAGTAAGTCACTATGTCAGTCAGTGTAACGTAGTGCTCTTCGGGGCTTTGGAGGTATGAGAGCATTTATTTTTCCATGCTTTCCTTTTAAGAGCAAAGCTAGACTAATATGATCATAAATATTGCATTTGGTTTATATTGAAATTTTGCATTGATTTTTTTCAATTTGCTTCCATAATTATGTTCCTGGGTCTGATGACATTCTGGTTTTCATTTTCAGATTCATATTTCACCAGCGTTCTCTTTGCACTACATACCTTACTATAAAATGCAGGTTTCTTGGTTTCCAAGAAAAAAAAAAAATTACATAGAATAGCTGAAATCCACAATGTCTCCCAGATGGGAATGACAGAACATTCATCTCATCTTTTCCTACTGGATCTGGCCGGGCTTTGGAAAGTACTTCATTGTTTTCATATGGCAAAACGTATTGGCCAATCGTTCCTTAAAGTACGCAGTGGCGTGTTCATCTAATATTATGAGATATGGGCAGCATTTATGAAAGATTATAAATCTTACAACTCTCTTCAGAAACTTAAAATACAGCTGGAGATGTTTTGCTTCCAACAAACATGCAATCTTCATAAAATTGGAAAAGAAATGTTTTGAATAAATAATGTCTTGGTTTATTTCTTTCTAGTGCAAGAACCTTTTTTTTTGTCAAAATCATGCCATAAAACTCCTCCCTCCACTACACTAACACCCTTGCCTCTGTATTTATATTTTCCTGGTGCATTAAAAATTTTTTTTTAAAGATGCCAGATTGCTTTGCCTTGTTTTTAAAGATAGAAAACTGGATTTGCTCCCAGGGACTCTTTCCCTAACTAGGCCAGTTTAAAAACTAAACAAGGATTGAGTCAGTTAATTAATTTAAATGAGATTACAAATCAAAAACATATTACGCAATCTTGATTTAATTACCACATTTTATTTACTTAATTGAAAACACACTGTAGAAACTTAGCAATCTTGACAATGGTGTCTTTGCATTCTATAGGGTACAGGCTTAGAAAGCAAGAAGTATAGATGATCCTGGTTGTGACCTTTGGTTCACTCAATCCCTGGATCAGTAAAGAGTCATTGAACTTAATCTTAGGCCAGAAAGGTCAGATACGATTATCCCTGCTTTCATTTGTGAGGTTTTGGTGCTAGTTAATGAAGCAGTGCAAACCTCTGGTCAGAGATATTGGCAGGTTTAACACTTTTTAGGCAGGGGTGTTTGTATCTGCACTGGTCAATAGTCCCCTCCTGTGAACAGGTTTAATTTGCTTACATAAGGACATGTGTTTTTTTTTTTTCCCCTTAAATTTCAGTGGCCTCTGTCTTTCGGCTAATTCCTTGTGGACAAATTTTGGTCTTGAGCCCAAATAAATCCTTATTTTAATCCTTGAGATATGATGCTTTGAACCTAATCACCCTGTTAAACCAAAAGAAGTAGCTCTTTAAAAGAAGGTTTAAAAATAGAACTAATGGAATCTGTAGGAATAAGAAATAGAGGATAGATTACATGTCTGGGCTCTTGTTTTATATTTTCTTTGGTTATGTTAATTTGTCTGTAAGGACCCTCAACATAGCAACCTCTCTTAAAACTATGAGCTTTGTTGTATTCAACAGATATTTAAAAATCTGTGTTAGCCAATAAAAAGGAAGATCTGAAGATACGGGCCTTTAGATGGGAAATAATGTAGATTACAAAGCATGATTAAGAATATGTAGGAAGCCATGTTTCCTGACTATTATTTTGCTTCTGCCAAACGTATTCAGGGAGGTTTGATTTCTCTGTGTACTCAGGCCTGGGTTTAGGGAAGGGGGCACTGATTCAGCAAAAACATACCAAGGACTCCATTAACAAAGTGACAGAGTTAATGCTTTCTATGGGCAGGTGGTTAACCAAGTTTCGCAACAAAGCGGATGCCATATAATGGAATGTCCTATTGAGAAGAGAGAGAGACAGAAGCTAGAGAGACAGGGGGAGGAGGAGAGAGAGAATGAGCAGGCATTTTCCTACATATTGACATTCTTACGAAAGACAAGGAAGCACTTGGTTTTCCTACGTTCTTTGTGTGTGTGTGTGTTATTCTAATAAACATTTAATAGAGGAAAAAGAAAATATTGTAAAACTATAGTTTTATGTCACCCCAATTGATGAAGCAGTCGTCCGTCAAAACTCAAGCCATATAGCATTTTAACTGTACTGGAGAAAAATATGGTGAATTATGTAATCAGAATTGCAGTTATATGAAGCTAAGTCACTGTAAATCCCAGGGAAGCAGTCCTTGTGGAAAGTAAACTGCCAAGAATGAGGCACAACACTTGAGCAGAGGGAGGTGGGAGAGGGTGAGAGAAGTTTGTCCTAGGAGAATAGTTTTCTCCCACTTCCCCTTTAAAAAGGTGCGTGGTTTGTCTTATTTTTGTGTGTCCCTGTTATAAAATGCATGCATTGTAATCCATTCCTCAGGGTTTTGCTTGGTCCTTACATCTTGACTTTTCTCTTTCTTAAGTGATTCTTTCTGTCATGCTCTATATTTAATTTGTAAAAATGCACTATTTTAGTATGTTGGTAATTAATGTTTAGGAGAGAAAGAAGGGGGCCATTCCAAGTCTTTAAAAAAAAAATCTTGTGGTATTCTTTAGTTGACAATGGGCTATTTCTTTACCTGCTTAAAGGAAAAGAATATGACAAAGGGGTCCTTTATCACATGATGACTAATTTTAGTTCTAGCGAGAGGCTATCTGTAGGTTAACAGGTTACAGGGTGGGTTTCATTTACTCTTCTGATATCCCTTGATATAAAAGCCATATTGTTATAGAATCATAGAATTTTAGAGGGACCTGACAAATTACCTTCTTTAGTCTCTTTTTTACACCGACAGGACTGTAAATTAAAATCATGCCTCTCAAATTTAGTTTTTCTTTTGATGCTCCAGTCATGGTGCCAGAAAATAAAATGAATTCCTGAAATAGGTTTCATCTAGGAGTAGAAAGACAGGTTATGTATAAAGGCCATTAAAGGCTTCTTGGCCTCCTGCTTGCGAACTGGGGCCTGCTTCTGGACCCTCACCAGACATTTCTTCCCCTTGGAGGAGAGACCCCAAAATTAATTTCTGACTCAAAATAGTCTTATCTCCCCCCCTTCCATTTCCAAATATTCCTTCTGGATATAAGGGAAGCAAAACTCAGCCTTAACATCAGGCCAGGACTAGTACACTTGACTCCTCCCCCTTTTTTTTGCCATAAAATGTGGGTCTATATGATTTTAATGTATGTTTCTGCACCTAGGGGCATACCTAGTCTTTCTTCTTTGTACACTTCTGTGCTTTTATTTTTTTTAAGAGTTTATTTATTTATTTGCCAGAGAGAGAGAGAAGGAGAGAGTGCAAGCAGGGGGAGCGGCAGGCAGAGGGAGAAGCAGGCTCCCCTCCCCGCTGAGCAAGGAGCCTGATGTGGGGCTCAATCCCAGGACCCTGAGATCATGACCTAAGCCGAAGGCAGATGCTTAACCATCTGAGTCACCCAGGCACCCCCACTTCTGTACTTTTGTAGACTACTTGTTTCCTACTCATTGGATTTACCCAACTGAATGTCAGGCGCTATATTGAAGATTAGGGCTGTAGGGCTAACTAGGTCAGCATCCCTGCTTTCATGTAGTTCAGAATCTAAAAGGGATGACCTCAACATGGAGGACTTGGGGGACGGAAAATAAAAGGGGGACGGAAAATAAAAGGGGGACAGAATGTGTGAAGACTTGGAGTCATCAAATGTAGGAGACATATGGGGAACCAGAAGGCTAAGATATGACCTGGGAGTTGGTAAAGACCAGAGGTGTCTGGAATGGCATTACTAAAAAATTTGGAGATTTTCTTATGACTATTTGGAATACATGTCAGGGTTTTAGCAGTGAAGTAGCTTCAGCAGTTTGGAGTTTTAAAAAGATTACCTTGGTAGCAGAGTGGAATTATGTACTACCATAATATACGATCTGTTCATTTTTCAGGACCCTATTCCTAAGGTCCCTTCCCTGTGATACCTTCTATAACACAGACTTGCTCATCCGTCCTAGGAAGAACCAACTGCTTGCTGATCTTGATACATACTCATTAATAGTACCTATCACAGTGTATTATAGTTTATTTGTACATTTATTTCTCTCTGGGCAGCCTCTGAGCTCTAGAAGGCATAGAATGTATATTCTTTGTCTTAAAACAGTGTTTTAAAGGTCATTATTATAAATTAATTGGAAATTTGATAAGAATTTATTGAGAACCTATTATGTCCCAAACATCAGCAACTGGAATATAGGAGGTGTTCCATGAATCTTACTGATTCACATCTAATTGATGCTTATTACAGTAGTGACCTTCAAAAGACTTTCAGTTTTGATGGTCTGCCTCCCTCAGACAATTGAGTTCACCTACCTCAGAAAGTTAGTACTCAATAACAAACATTTAAGCAGTTATTATTTATTATCTTACCTATTTAACAAATATTTTATTGGACTCCCACTAGATCATTAGTAAAACATTAGAATTCTCTTTGTTTCAAATGCAGAGAGAATCCAGACTAAATTTGATTTAGAGTTGTCCTCTTTTTAAAGCGTCAATTACTATATAGATTTTAATAATAATTGTTTTCAACTTAGAGTGAAAGAATAGCTATGGGCTTTTAAAATTTATGAAAAAGGTTTTGAATGTATTGGTAAATGGTAGGAAGGAGGAGGGAAGTTAGGGGAAGGTCAAGTTCCCAGAAACATTTAATCTACTGAAAGATCACTTGGCTGTACGTGATTTGAAGATTGCATCATAATCTCTCAAGAGGCAGTGTGTCTGAATGGGTGGCCCATGTAGAGAACATATGTTTTAATAGTTGCCATGTAACTTTGGACAAGCCATTTAGGTCACTTAAATATCCCAGGATCTTTCGTAAAACTGGGTCAGGAGGGAAACTGGCCATTCTTTAGGTAAAGTTTAGATATTAGAAGAGTCATAAAAGGCTGGCTGCTTTTTAAAAGGGAGTACACGAAAGGATTGAGGAAAAGTTGGTAAGGGTCATGTGGGGAACCTTTTCTTATTCCTGGGGAAGGAGGAATACATTGAGTTTAAAAAGTAGTAACTTAGAAATGGCTTCATTAACTATTTTCTTCCAAGAAGAAGACATATATGTTTAATTCACACCATTAAAACATAAGGAATGGGGGTAATATGAGATTTTTATAAGTATGTAATACAAACTGTTTCAGTTCTACTTTACGTCCAGTGAAGTCAGAAATGTAGAAGATGTAGATTGGGATCAAGGAAGAAAAAATAAAATGTGGAGGGAGTGATGGAGGACTGGTTTAGGTGTGCCGCCTTCAGGTTCCGCTCCCCTCACTTTCTCTCCACTGCATCCAGATTGTTCTAGACTCAAGACCCAGTGTGCTGGGCAACTCACAGCCCCATTCTTACCAGCCTTGTTCTTTGCAGACTTCAGTCTTCTGGAAGGTCATCTTCATCAAATGGCTGGTACCTACTGCCTTTTGAGCATGAGAACTCCTGAGAACCTTGTAATGACAGTGTTTTCTCCCTTCGGGGGAAAGCGGTAGACAGCTTTTACGTAGGAATTCTCAGTGGGCACACACTCCTTCATGTTCAGGCGATTTACCACAAATCATTTTATTTTTTAAAAGATTTTTTTAAAGATTTTATTTATTTATTTGACACAGAGAGAGGGAGCATAGGCAGGGGGGAGCTGCAGAGGAAGAGGGAGAAGCAGATTTCCCGATGAGCAGGAAGTCCGACGTGAGACTCGATCCCGGGACCCTGGGATCACGACCTGAGCCAAAGGAAGATGCTCAACCAACTGAGCCACCCAAGCGCCCTGGCCCCGTCCACAGATCATTTTAGATGCTTGCCCTGGGATGGGCAGAATTTAGTCATATCCCCTTTCTCCCTTTCTTCCTGAGAGTTAGTCCATTAAAAATATTAATCATTCTTTGAATGTGACCTCTGTGTTTGATATCTTTCATTTACTCATTGTATTTTGTCTGACCAGTGTATGATGGTTTACATAATAAAAGCTTTGCAACAACTCTACGGGGTAGACAGTATTACAGTTGTAAAAATCAAGACCACAAGGCTCTAAGAATTAAGTAATTGTGCACAAAATCACCCTACTAGTGAGGAAGAGAGCTCGAATTCATGATAACATATTAAGTACATGCAGACACACACACAGGACTTGAGCAAATGATGGAAGTGGTTGAAGAAGACCTTTGGGTTTAGAGTAATGTGACCTGGGTGGTGAATTGGAAAGGTTTTTGATGTGGTCTGAATAATTCCTTCTCTGAAGCTAACCACAGTAACAGTTCATTTTGATTTCTCTGCCAACTATAACTCGCTGGTTACTTCCTTTTCTAGCAGTTGGAATTAAGTGACCAGTATAAGGTTCCGTAAGAGTTAAGAGTAGATTGTAGTATTAGAATTTACAGTCTGAAAAGTAAATGCTAACTTGCTCCCTCCCTGAGGGGGCCCCTTCTATGTTTTGGGATCTAGTATATGCTATTTTACTTCATGAAAAGGCACAGACTTTGGAATATGAGGGAAAAGCTACCATTGTGTGCCAGTAAATGCCAGATCATTTTAGAAAGTGGAATTCTTATTAAAAGCAAGTGTGTGACTCAAATGTAGGGTCTACTTAAGTTTTCCCTCAAATGCTTGTGGGTTTGTTTTTTTTTTTTTTTGGTAATTATATTGTTTTCAAATGAAGAAGTTGGTGTGCAGTTGTTGGATATGGGGGAAGGGGTAATTTGCAGCAGAAAAGAATAGGGTTTCCCAGTGGGATGTTGTGGTAACAGGGGGTGCCATTGTTCTAGCTGAATACTTTCTTCGGAATAGAAGAGACATTCATTCTTTAATTGACCTAAGTTTTAGCAGCCAGATGTTGGGAAGGAGTTTTGTGGTGCCCTTTTGAAATTGATTTAAGTAAACATGCAAGGCTCATGGAGAGTCTACAACCCCTGCCCCGAGGACAACCTCAACCTGCCTCATGTTGTGTCATCAGGAAGGTGGCATTAGCCACCTTGAGGGATGCATGTCTAGACCTCCATAAATGTGAAGTAACTTTAGAAGGAAAAAGAGAATATGAAGAAGCTCTCTGTCCAGTGGGTATGTTAATAATAATAATAAGTAGGAACTCCTCAAAATATTAGAGTCACTTGAGAAATTAAACTGGAATGTAGTATCAGTATCGAAGGACATTTGTCAGAGGAACTCGAGGCAGAAATAGCTGAGGCTGTAGCAAAATAATGTCATTTATCATTTTTATGTAACTATCATACTCCATGCCTGGAAAGTGGCCAATGTTGTACCATCTTTTATAGGAATGTAGAAAGAGAAAGATTGACCTTCTAAGTTATAAGTCACAGACTCTTGCCTTAATTCCAGAAAAAGCAAGCAAATTCATGAGAGATGAGAGACAAGCATTTTAGAGAATATTCAACTCTGTGACTGTCTACAGGAGACGCTAGCTGGAAACTCAGGCTGCAAGAGTAGCCCCTAACAGTTTCTTTACTTCCATTTTGGAAAACCAGAAATCAGTTGAAGGATAATGTGGGAATCACTGAATATATTTGCGAAGATTTCATGAAAGCTATTCTGGAGAAAAAAAAAAAAAAGACAAAGGAAATAGGATGAAGAGGTAGAATTCTGATCTCAGCATTAAATCTGGTTAGCAGGCATGAGGCAAAGTGCAAAAATAAATAACCAAGTTCTATATAGAAAGAGAACAACAGGATCCCCTTGGATTTAACAGAAGAAGCAGCAATTGCAGTATGCTAATCACTTACATGGAAGAGCTTAATAACCCTGCTGAAAAAACCAGCATTAGATTTTTCTGCTTCAATGAGACTGGATTCCTGTCTTGGCTTAGGCACCATGGCAAGATTTCAGGGAAGAGACTGATCTGTGGCCACCTATCAAATTTTGTTGAAATTCACTATCGAGCTCAAAATTGCCTTTCCTAGGCAGGCAAAGGAGGCTGCTGAATTGGAGCCTTCCATTCCTCCGGCATTTACTGAAAGCCTAGTGCATTCACAGCCATGAACAGCACACTGCACACTGAGGAAGACACAAAAGAAGTAGACAGGATCTCTGCCTCTGCTTGGGAGCATGCAATTTAGTTGGGGAGACAAAACTTAAATACTAGAACCAATAAAAGAAGATAACAAAGCAACCTGCAAGTAAGTGTATAATAATATGGGGCAAATGACACAGATAACTGCAGAGGGGACGTGGAGGAAAGAGGAATGAGCAAAACACAACAGTGTTAGATTAGCTGGGAAAGGCGTGTTGCCTAACTGTAGTATAGCCTCTCCGTTGCTTTCCATAGAAAGCATCAATGAAAAATAACGTGGGGTAGGAAATTCAGATATTTCTACATTGATCTTTTTCTCCTTATCTGCAGTCTGTCTATCACAGATGGAAATTAAATTGATCCAACAGTTTGCTCTCCACAAAGCTATGTTAGTTTCTACCTAGTAATTTATGCTTTTCTTGGTGTTTGCAAATCGATTGCTATTATGGGATGCAGACAAATCTGGGCCTGGATTCAGTACGTTGGGAGATTATGGGAGTGGATATATGCGTATGCACACGAAATCCTGGAAAAATGGACTCTCGTTTCTGTGTATTTCACTCAGCGAATAAAAACATTTTCAGGTTCTTAAAAGCATGTTTAATTACACTCAGATTGCATGTTTAGGGGATGTATCTGCTTTATTTCATATTGCTTCTGGCAGGCCCAACCTCTAAACCACCTTCAGTGGCTTTGGAGCCAGACCCTTTGTTTTTAAAAAAGGCCTTGCTCCATTCTGAGACTATGATAGATCTCTACTTTTTTCTTTTCCTTTTGACATAGAAATATGTATGGACATTCACCTAGCTTGATAAATAAAGTGCTGCTGCTGAAAGGCTTGGGAAAGTATACTTTATTTAAACACACTCCGCTTCATTGTTGCATCTTAATTTTTTTTTTAAAGTCCTTCTGAGGATTGTGAAATTTGTTCAAGCCAAATTAAAAAGAAAACGTTTTCTGTGATTTCTTTATAGATTCTGGACAATCAGGAAGCCCAAGCCACAATGATCCTGCCAAGAATCCTCCAGGTAAATATGAGCTCCAAGGCGCTTGCAATCTAACATTGTTGGAGAACAAAGGTACCACTGTACAGATAAACACCCCATGATTGGTCAGCTGCCTATTTCGTTCTGGCAGGCAGGTACGATCAGGACAAGATGTGATTCTGTGTAGGCCCTTCCCAGTGGCAAATACTTCTATATGGGCGTCATCCATATTTACCTAAGCACCGCCATTTTAATTTTGGTTGGTGTCTGAAAAGTGAATGTGCATGTATTTCAATTGCGCATTGTTCAAGTGCTAAAAGTCATTGGTGCTTAAAAAGCCGAGAAACCACTTCATCATTCTTTTAAAATGCACAAGAAAAAATAAAAATTTCCATACCCCTCTTATAGTTTATCAACTCTCATTACTCTAAAAGAAGGGCTATGGTGGTGGTTGGTTATGTGTTCAGTGAAGGATTCTTTGAAAATGAGTTTTTATTCCATAAAGTTTTTATTGGATTCCAAGAATCAGGAAATAATGAAAGTAGGACTTTTCCTTCAGTATAATGTATGCCAAATACCCTCTTTATGTCCAGAAGTTGTTCCAGATCTGAAAATGGGCTTTCATAACTTGGCTGTCTTCATAGTTCTGTTGCTTCTAAACCTGAATATATAGAACTTGACATTGATTTAGGAGTAGTTTGTGGTTTTTCCTCATGACATAAAACTTGGGCAAAGAAGAATTTCTAATATTTCGTTATCAGAAGAACTTTATTTGTATCTGTAACTTGGGTAAAAGTGTGCTCTAAGAATGAACCAACAAAAACAAAACAAAATGAACAAAAAATCCAAACGTACCACACATGCCCTCTACCTCCGCAAATAATCTGATCTGGTTGTTTTCATTGAAAATAAAACTTTTTAAAAGGTGATAATAAAAGTTTTCTCAGGTAGACTTAGTTTTAGGTCCTTAATTTTTTGACCTGCCTTGTCATAGGGTTTTGCTACTGTGAGGTTGAACTATCTGAAGAACTCCAAACTGTAAGAAAGTATGTCAGACCAGTCTTGTTTTAAAATGATGTTAGAAAGATATAGTAAGTAAATATGCAAGTAAAAATGCAAGGTCAATATACTTTTTCTTTCTGAGTCTTGCCTATATTTTGTTCCTTATTTTTATCTTAGAAAAATTATACTTGTCCAGCTGTATATTAACTTACTGTGTATTGTACAAAACCTTACTGTTTGGCAAAACATTAAAAGTTTTAATTAAATATAGATTGAAAAGTGTATGCTAACTTCATTTGTCCCGACTTTTATCAAAATCATTCAAAATTAATACAGACTGATAACAAAACATGCAAAAAACAGAACAATTTTAAATGTAATTTCCAGTTAAATATATTACTTTATTTTTTGTGTTGGTGGGAGATTAGAATAAAAAAGATAGACTATTTCGAATGTAATAAATTTTGTCAGAAGTTTTCTCAAGTTGAGGGGCGCCTGGGTGGCTCAGTCGGTTAAGGGTCTGCCTTTGGCTCAGGTCATGATCCCAGAGTCCTGGGATCGAGCCCCACGTAGGGCTCTCTGCTCAGCGGGAGTCTGCTTCTCCTTCTCCCTTCCGCTCCCCCTGCTTGTACTCTCTCTCTCTCTGTCAAATAAATATTTATTTGACAGAGAGAGAGACAGCAAGAGAGGAACACAAGCAGGGGGAGTGGGAGAGGGAGAAGCAGGTTTCCCGATGAGCAGGGAACCCAACGCGGGGCTCTATCCCAGGACCCTGGGATCATGACCTGAGCCAAAAGCAGACCTTAATGACTGAGCCACCCAGGTGCCCCTAAATAAAATCTTTAAAGAAAAAAGGAAATTTTCTGAAGTTGAGAAAATTTCAGTATGCCTTTAACTTTACTAAAGTAAAGAAATCTTTTTATTTGAGTGATATTTTCTCTGCGGAGCATGATAACCCAAAGTGAATCGTGTCCAAACATTTTTTAAAAGCTTCCTTACTCATTTTAGAAAGAATGGGGTGGGGGAGGGTAGTTAGTAAAAAAAGAGTTGATAAGTAATGTCAGTCAGACTAAACAAAGGATATGGTCTTTGCATTTGAAATTAATAAAGCTGTTATTGTTTGAAATGCATTTCTGAACATGTACAGAAAGAATTACACTCACTTAAAAATGTTCTCTACTTAAGCTGAATGAATAATTGTTGAATAGTTTTATAATACTGGAATTTGATTTTTCAATATTTGTCAAGAAGCTTGGTTAAATTTTTCTTTTGCTACATTCAGTGTAGCATCTCTAAATTCATCTGTTGCATATAATATGACAAACAGAAATAATCAAGGTAGAACACTTCTGATTTTTTCCCTTTTTAAATTTTCCTTGGAAATCAAACCTTTTTGAGACCGATATCTTAAAACTGGGATGTTGTAGATCATGTTATGATTAGTTGAATATTATATATACACAAATGGTACATCAATTATCAGTTTTTCAGTTAGAATATAACATATGTAATATCAAAATTAAATGGAATAAAATTAGAATTTTCTTTGATGATGCAGAATCATGCCACCATTTTAACATACGTTGCATATCATTGTATTATGGACTTAATCATAAAGATTGTTAAGGAATCCTATTTGATGGAAGTTAGAGTTTGTTCTGTAGTACCTTGAAATAAATCAAGCCGCTAGGAATGTAGAATGGCTTCTAATTTGAAATGTGAAAAATCAGAACTTACTAAGGTTTTTGTTTTGCAGTCAATTGGGATAAATTACACATATTATTAAAAGCTCTTTTCATGGGGCACCTGGGTGGGTCAATCGGTTAAGCGTGTGAGTCTTGATTTCGGCTCAGGTTGTGATCTCAGGGTATTGAGATCAAGTGCCTCGTCAGGCTCTGGGCTGAGTGTGGAGCCTGCTTAGGATCCTCTCCCTCTGCTCCTCCCCTGCTTGTGTGTGTTCTCTTTCTCACTCTCTCTCTCTCAAGAAAAAGAAAAAAGAAGAAGAAAAGAGAAGAAAAGAGCTCTTTTCTTGAATATAAGCATGTTTGGGATTTTAGAGCATAATTTATCTTTTGGAGGCTTTTTTTCATCTCTGTGTTCTGGCTTTGGCTGAAATGTGAAATCTCTGAAGTTTCAGATTCAGTATCTCAAAAAGGCACAATGCATTCATGGGAAAATTCAGTCTACTACCATAAACAATGGAACAGTCAAATCACTTTGCTGCTTGTATTGTTATAACAAAGAGAAGCTAAACTTTGGGAAAAAGATCACTTTGAGGGCTAACACCAGTAGTTTTCTCCTCACCCGTACTTTTCCACTGGGAGATGGGCAACCCATGGCTGTGGCTACCATCTACTTCCCAACAGCTTGGGAAGAGATGGCAAAAAGTCCAGCCCTTTCGGAGGTAGAAGCTCTGTGCAATCTGTTCCCTGCTGTTGACCTGAAGGTGGAAACCCGTTCAGTCATTTGATAAGTACAGATGCATGTGTCTGCCCACAAATCGAACACCCCCTCTGGCTTGGCTTTTCTCCAGCATCAGACATGACTGGTCCGACGTGGAGGTCACATCCTTGCTGATTCCGAAGAACTTCTGCAGGGTGACCTTAAGGCTCTTCAAACTAGTACGGATGTCTCCATATAGGCCTTTAATTTTCAACTGGTGCTTCTTGATTGGGATTAGTACTTAGCAAACTGAGCATAAGCAAGCAAAAGCAACACATTATTGGGAGGAGCAGTATTTGGTATTTGTTATTTTTAAGAACATTTTTGCAGTGTTTTTGTTATTTTAAAGAGCAATGAAATAGTCTTTATTGCACCTCCTTATACTACTTGTGATTTAATATTTTGTTTTTATTCTTTGTTACATGGTGGGGATGGGCATCATCATCGTTTCAGAGCTAAGGGCTTTAAAATTCTGATGGTGCCCAAGGATAGGACATTGTTATTTTAGTCAATAGGCACTAGACCAGTTCATTTTTTTTTTAATGATACACATTTCCTTTGTTTATGATGGAGTCAGAAGTTATATGTTTATATTTAGTTACTTTTTGAGCATTAAATTAATCCCTTCTAAGCAATAGAACTATGAATCCTCTCTCAACTATCGAAGACAACTGTTTGGACCAAACGAGAGTAAACCACTAATTTAGGGACTTACATCCATCCTAGTTTTATTTGTGACAATTAAAAACTCGACTGTCACTTTTAGGAAATGTGTGATTGAATTGCAATTTTTTGAAATTAGCTTTGACTTGCTCTGTTGTTTTGTATCTCTACATTCCTTCAGCTATGATCCTTTAGATATCCCAATCTCAGTCACTTGTCTATTGCTGCAGTGGTTAATATCCAAGAAAAACAAGGCAATCCAGAAGTTGGATTTTGCCTTTGGGTCAGTTAGAAGCTGACACCTCATTTTGGTGTTTAGGAGGTCTATAGTTATGTGGGGAGCTCTCTCTTGGCTGGAAATACAACAAAGAAATGGTGAATTTTAGGGAAATTTTTGCAAATTCTATGATGAAAACTTATAAAGCATTCTAAGTATCATCAACCAGAGCTTTCTCAACTGGAATGACATGGACTTACCCTGCTTTTCTTTTTTGCACATTTTATAGCATGCTTGTGCTGTTTTGTGTGTTCATTTTTTGCGTATAGTCTGGCAAAACCTCTGGAGACCATTAGGATTATATATTGGGTGAATGTCAAATAAACTATCTTATATCCTCTCCGGAATAAAGATGGAACTAAATAAATAATTGAATAAATTAGACAAGGAGTATCTATTAACTATAACAATATTCTTATCTTACATTTAAAAAGTTCTTTATTACATATATAAATATAAAGAAGTATAATATATAATATATTATATATAAATATATATAAAAAATATATTCCACATATCAAAGAGATCATATGATATCTGTCTTTCTCTGTCTGACTTCTTTCACTTAGCATAATGCCCTCAAGATCCATCCATGTTTTTGCAAATGGCAAGATTTCCTCCCTTTTTATGGCTGAATAATATTCCATATACATATATATTCCATTTACATATACATACCCTATATATATTCCATTTATATTTATACACCACATTTTCCTTATCCTTTCATCCATTGATGGAGACTTAGGTTATTTTAATATCTTGGCTATTATAAATAATGCTGCAGTGAACATGGGGGTATATTTATCTTTTTGAATTAGTGTTTTCATTTTTTTAAACAAAAACCCAGAGGTTGAATTCCTGGATCATGTAGAGGTATAATTTTAGTTTTTTGAGGAAAGTCCATACTCTTTTCCATAGTGGCTGCACCGATTTACATTCCCACCAACAGTTGCAGGACGGTTCCCTTTTCTCCACAGTCTTGCCAACACTTGTTATTTCTAGTCTTTTTGATAATAACCATTCTAACAGGTGTGAGGTAATATCTCATTGTGGTTTTGATTTGCATTTCCCTGATGATGAATAATGTAGAGCATTTTTATTCATGCACATGTTGGCCATCTGTAGGTCTTTTTTGGAAAATGTCTATTTAGGTCCTCTGCCCATTTTTTTTTTTTTTTAATATTTTATTTATTTATTTTGACAGAGAGAGAGACAGTGAGAGAGACAGCGAGAGAGGGAACACGGAAGGGGGAGCAGGAGAGGGAGAAGCAGGCTCCCTGCTGATCAGGGAGCCCAATGCGGGGCTCGATCCCAGGACCCTGGAACCATGACCTGAGCCAAAGGCAGACGCTTAATGACTGAGCCACCCAGGGGCCCCCTTCTGCCCATTTTTTAATCAGATTTTTTTTTTTTTTTTTGCGAATGAGTTATATGAATTCTTTATATATTTTGGATATTAGCCCCTTATCACATATATGATTTGCAAATATTTCTCCCATTCAGTAGGTTGCCTTTTCCTTCTGTTAAAGGTTTTCTTTCCTATGCAGAAACTTTTAGATTCATGTAATCCCACTTGTCTATTTTTGCTTTTATTGCTTCTGCTTTTGGTGTCAGATTGAAAAAATCATTGCCAAGACTGATGTCAGAGAGCTTCCTGCCTGTGTTTTCTTTTAGAAGTTTTTATGGTTTCAAGCCTTACATTCAAGTTTTTAATCTATCTTGAGTTAATTTTTCTGTATAGAGTAAATAGTGGTCCAGTTTTATTCTTTTGCATGTGATGGTGTAATTTTCCCAACACCATTTATTGAAAAGACTGTCCTTTCCTCATTGTGTATTCTTGGCTCCTTTGTCATAAATTAATTGACTATAAATGTATGAGTTTATATCTAGGCTCCCTATTCTGTTCCATCGATCAGTGTGTGTGATTTTATACCAATACACACTTTTTATTACTATAGTTTTGTAATATAGTTTGAAATCAAGGAGTGTGATGCCTCCCGCTTTATTCTTTCTCAAAATTGCTTTGGTTATTTGGAATCTTTTATGGCTCTATATAAATCTTAGGACTGTTTATTCTAGTTCTGTGAAAACTGCCATTGGAATTTTGATAGTGATTGCATTGATTTTGTAGGTTGCTTTGGGTAATATGAACATGTTAACAATATTAATTCTTCCAATCCATGAGCATGGAGTATTTTTCCATTTATTTGTGCTTCATCTATATTTTTCATTAATGTCTTTTAGTTTTCAATTACAGGTCTTTCACCTCCTTGGTTAAATATCCTTAGGTATTTTAATTTTTTTTTTTTTTGATGCAATTGTAAACAGGATTTTTTTTCCCCCTTTTTTTTTTAGGGGAGGAGGGGCAGCGGGAGAGGGAGAGAGAGAGCATCTTAAGCAGGCTCCATGCCCAGCATGGAGCCCAACATGGGGCTCAATCTCACAACCCTGAGATCATGACCTGAGCTGAATTCAGGAGTTATGGGCTTAACTGACTGAGCCACCCAGGTGCCTAAACAGGATGTTTTCTTAATTTCTCTCTCTGATAGTTCATTATTAATGTATAGCAATACAACAGATTTTTGATGTTGTATCCTGCAACTTTACTGAATTTGTTTGTTCTGACAGTTTTCTGATGGAGTCTTTAGGGTTTTCTATATATATAATATCAGGTCACCTACATATAGTGACTGTTTTCTTTCTTTCTTTCTTTCTTTTTTTTTTTCAATTTGGATGCCTTTTATTTCTTTTTCTTGCCTAACTGCTGTGGCCAGGACTTCTAATACTATGTTAAATAAAAATGGTAAGAGTGGGCATCCTTATCTATTTCCTGATCTTAGAGGAAAAGCATTCAGGTTTTCACCATCAAGTATGATGCTAGCTGTGGACTTGTCATATATGGCCTTTATTATTTTGAGGTATGTTCCCTCTATGCCCATTTTGTTGAGAGTTTTTATCATAAACACATTTTGAATTTTGTCTCATGCTTTTTCTGCATCTATTAAAATGATTATATGATTTATATATAATCATCACATTGTATCACATTGGCTGATTTGCCGCTGTTGAACCATCCTTGAATCCCTGGGATAAATCCCACTTGATCATGGGGTATGATCCTTTTAATGTATTGTTGAATTTGGTTTGCTAATATTTTATTGAGGATTTTTGCATCTATGTTCACAGAGACATTGGTTTATAATTTTCTTTTCCTGTGGCATCCTATTCTGGTTTTGGTGTCAGAGTAAAGCTTGCCTCATAAAATGAGTTTGGAAGAGTTCTTTCCTTTTATTTTTTTGGAACAGTTTGAGAGGGATTATGTTAATTTTTTTTTTTTTGACTGGTAGAATTCACCAGTGAAGCTGTCTGTCCTGGACTTTTGTTTGTTGGGAAGTTCTTGATGACTTACTCTATCTCCTTACTAGTAATTGGTCTGTTTAGATTTTCTATTTCATTGTGGTTCATAGTAGGTTGTATGTTCTACAAATTTATCCATTTTCTAGGTTATTCACTGTGTTAGCATATACTTTTTTATAGTAGTCTTTTATTATTTCTGTGATATGAGTTCTATCATCTCCTTTTTCACTTCTGAATTTATCTATTTAAGCCCTTTCTTTTTCTTGGTGAGTCTAGCTAAAAGTTTGTCAATTTCATCTTTTCAAAAAAACAGCTCTTAATTTCATTTATTATTTCTGTTGTCTTTCTAGTCTCTGTTTCATTTATTTCTGCTCTCATCTTTGTTATTTCTTTCCTTCTGCTAACTTGGGGCTTTGTTCTTTTTCTCATTCCTTGAAGTGTAAAGATACACTTCAGCCAGTTCATTTGAGACATTTCTTGTTTCTTGAGGTAGACATTTATTGCTAAGAATTTCCCTTATAGAACTGCCTTTGCTGCATCCCATACATTTTGGTATATTTCATTTTCATTTTCATTTGCCTTAAGGTATTTTTTGATTTCTCTTTTCATTTATTCTTTGACCCATAACAGTATATGTTTATTATGGTAATATGCTGATCTTGCATTTAAGAAATTCTTTAAATCATAAAAATTTTGCCATCAATCTCTCCCCAACTCTATTTTATAGGTACTGAGAGTAAAGCCAACAGAGGGTGGTCATGATACTAATGAAAACCAACCAAATAATTATTGATAAAATTAGTTTAGCATCTGTAGCTGGAGTTATCATTGGTTGGAATCAGTAGGGCCCAGATTTGCTTGATTTCTCACTGTTTTTTTTTTTTTTTTTTTAACTTAGAATTTGGGACAAACTTTACTCTCTAATAGTTATAGAAGTTATACAACATTTTTCTTTATTTGCATGTGAAGGCACACACATTTTCATAGGCCCTGAAGGAGCTCATAGAGCATGCTTTATTTTAGAATATGATGTTCAAAGTCAAGGAAAAGAAAATTTACTCTGATTTTTAAAAATCATAGCTCATTTACTCCTCCGTTAATAAGTTCATACCCATTCATTCTCACATCCTCATTTATTGTAGCCACAAGAATAAAAAAAATTTTGTAGAGGAAAATGCACTATTTCATTATACTTAGAAATAATTTTAAACTTTGGCATTAGACAATATGTAACTGACTATAAACAGGGTTTCTATTCATGGGAGTATAAATAGAAAGACACTAAAAGGATTGGTTAACTGTGGTAAGGCTTGACATCGTAGGTAAACCTTTTATGTAATTTTAGAATGAGGTCTGTGCAAGTCAGTGCAAAAATAAAAGGATTTTTTTCTAACAGATTTTGTTTCAGAAACAGTTTTCTTTTTTTTATCCTTTAATTTTTTTTCAAGACATCACATTCAGTAAAGTTCTTAAATGTTCAAATTTAAGATAGAATTCAGAGTAAAGGAGTAGAAGATTAAGAATGTGTTTTCTTGGCAAATTACTCTTAAAAAGTGAGAAAGACTCATAGCCCTCAGCTCCTTATTTTTATAGGCTGCATATGGGTGCTTGTATACAACCCATTCCTCAAAAATTGATCTACATAGTAGTTAGCAACATGCCCAGCCTCTGTAATTTTTCTAGCCTGATCACTTGTAATATTAATTTTGGGGGGGAAAAAGACAATTTAGGAACATCTTATAAGGTCATGAAAGAGATTTTTCCATATCTCCCCAATCACCTACCCTGTTAGGCAATAACTAATATTGAGTGCCCACTAGTTGCTGAACTCAGAATTAAATATTACATTCCAGGAGACAGGGTGTAGGTTGAGTCAGCTCTAAATGAGTTGAGATAGCCATTTGCCTTGGGGGAGTTGGAAATATACATCATTCTACATCAAGAACAATAAACATCCCAGCAATAGCTGTCTGTAGGTGGATTATTTAGTTATGGACATTTAATGAGCATCTATTGTGTGCATGGCACTAGGCTAGATGTACAGAAGGTAAAATAGTGAATGGTTTTACAGTGGTTTTACATTACAAATGAAGCTTGCTTTCCGCAAACTTTTCTGTTCATGAATACATACGCTATTTTATATAGGTGGTGAAGACTAATGTTACTTAGGGCGACAACTCAAGTGTCATGGAAGTTCAAAGTTGTGAAATATTGTTTCCAGCCATTGTAGGGAGCATGGTGGAGTGGAAAGAACATGAACTTTGGAATTAAATTTTTCCCCTAAATCAAGGTTCCATGTTTTACAGTAATCATGAGGCCCTTGAAGAGCATGAGCAAATCAGCCAATTTCTCTGGAACTCAGCACAATTATATCCACACCAGTTGTAAGCATCAGACTGGGGACGGGGGGGGGGGGGGGGCGCACAATACTTGGCAAGAAGCAGGTACTTGATGAAAGTGAGGGCTTTTTTTCATCTTACTTTCTCTTTTAGCTGGGTTGATCAAGGCTTCCTACAGGAAGTGTCATTTGCTGTGGATCCAAATAGAAATTCGTTGATTTTTTTTTTTTTTTTTTTTTTTTACATTGCACTCCTCTAAAAGTTTAAGATGACAGAGAGAAAGTTACAGGTCAAGATAAGATCCGAGGTAAAGAAAGAGATATTTTCAAGTCTTATGGTGGGATAGCACGATAGTTTTTAGGTAGTCAGTTTTGTTCTAAGGCTTTTGACATCCAAGGAAATGCGGTATGAAATTTTGTTACATAGTTTATAAGAGTGACATGAGAAAAAGTACAAATGTATCACTGGAGATTGCTTTTCCCTTAGCAACATTTTGTATCTTAGTCCCTGGTATTGATATCCAATAAATATTTTCCCCATTTGTCTTTTTATAGTGGTCTACTTTCTGAAGCCACCAACTTCTCTGTCTCCATTGAAAATTTTCTGTGTGCTTTATTCTTCCTGGCTCTCTGCAGCTGTCTCCTTTATTCTATTAACTAATTCCTGGCAACTTATTTCTTACTTTAAAAGTGCATCTTTTTTGCCCCTATTCAGACACCTCATTCAACTAGTAGTCCCAGTTCTCTCTTCTTTCTCATGAAAAAGACTCTAAACTTCCTCCTTAACTTCTCCTACAACCTGGCTTCTGTCTCCACTTGAAATGATTTTCATTAAATTCATGACTTTTTATGATCTGAGTCCAGTGGTTCTTTTCCATTCTATTTCTGCTTCCATGTTCTTAAGCATTTATTTGATTCAATTGACCATGTTGTACTTAAAACATTCCCTTGCTTTTTTTTTAAGTTTTATTTTACTGTGATAAGAATACTTAACGTGAGATTTGCCCTCTTAAGAAATTTTTAAGTAAATATAATTACAGGGTTGAGCAACAGATCTCTCGAGCTTATTCATCTTGCTGGAACTTTACGCCTATTGATTAGCAACTCCCCATTTCCCCTTCACCCCAGCCCCTTTAGATACCTCACATAGGTGGAATCATGAGACAGTTGTCTCTCTGTGACTGGTTTGTTTCACATAGCATAATATCTTCAAGGTTCATTCATTTGTTGCATGTAGCAAAATTTCTTTTTAAAAGCTGAATAATACTCCATTGTATGCACATAACATGCTTTCTTTATGCATTCATTTATCAGTGGACATCTAGGCTGTTTCCACCCCTTGGCTATTGAAAATAGTGCTATGATGAATATGAGAGTGCAGATATGTCTTCAAGATCCTGGTTTCAGTTCTTTTGGATAGATACTTAAGAGTAGGATTGCTAGATCATATGGTAGTTTTATTTTTAATTTTTTGAGGAACCTCCATACTGTTTTCTGTAGTGGCTGCACCATTTTGCATTCCCACCACAGGTGTGCAAAGATTCAGATTTGTCCACATTTCCCACAACATTTGCTGTCTTTTGTTTACTTAATGGCCATCCCGATAGCTGTGAAGTGGTATCTCATTGTGATTTGTATTTGCATTTCCTGAGCTCTTTTTCTTTTCTTTCTTTTTTTTTTTTTTTAAGATTTATTTATTTATTTTAGAGAGAGAGTGCTCGAGTGAGTGCACAGGTGTGAGCGGGGGAAGGGCAGAGGGAGATAGAGAATCCTCAAGCAGACTCTCCGCTGAGCGTGGAGCCCTGCGCGGGGCTCGATCCTATGACCCTGAGATCCTGACCTGAGCCAAAATCAAGAGTCTGATGCTTAACCAAGCCACCTAGGTGCTCCCTGAGCCTTTTTACATATGCCAGTTGGCCATCTGTACATCTTCTTTGCAAAAAAAGTCTATTCAAATCCTTAGCCCATTGGTAAATCAGGTGAGTAGTTGGGTTTGTTTTGTTTTGCTGCCAAGCGGTAAGAGTTTCTTTTATATTTTGGAGATGAACCCCTTCTCTGATATATGGTTTGCAGCTGTTTTCTCCCATATTCCATAGGTCACAGTTTCACCCTCTTGCTTGTTTCCTTTGCTGGGCAGAAGCTTTTAATTTAATACCGTTTCACTTGTTTTTTTTTGCTTTTGTTGTCTGCTTTTGAAACAGGGACTTTTCCTCGTAATCCAGGAACCATTATGTTTTCTGTCAGTTGATTCTTCCCTTTACTTCACCAGATTTTTAGTTCTGTGTGTGTTTTCAGTCCCCCTGTGACTTTAAGTTCATTCACCTTTTGTTATTCTTAGATATGAGCCTTTGGAACAGATCTCTCTCCTCAGGTTTCATGTGCCCAACTACTTTCTGGACAGGGTTCCCTTTATGCCCCATGGGTAGCTCAAATTCAACATTTCCAAAATTTGATTCATTTTCTTTTCTCCCAGACTTGAGATTTTCTCCGTGTGAGATATCTTGGGGCCAGAGCCCTTGGTTAGAGTAGCCCCGGAGTCCTTCCTCAGGGACTCTGTTCCTCACCCTCCACATACTCCAAAGTCTCTTGAATCCACCATCCCCGCCCACTCCCTGTTACACTTATTTGAGCTCCAGACTTTATTTTTTGTCTGTAATTGTGCAAAAACCCTATACTTGCCTCCATTCTGTCCTTGTTCTTTCTCTAATCTTATGTATAAATACTTTTTATAAAACACAAATCTGACTTTTTGAAAAACTCCCCGTATCTTGCTGCTTATGACCCATCTTCTGTGTCATGGCTTTCAGTGCTATTCAGTATCAGATACCAAGTTCCATTCCTTTCCTTTTCTTTCTTGCAATATGCTCTTTCCTCTGCCAGGACTGCTGTATCCATCCAACAAAGTCTTATTTATCCTGTACGTCCAAACTCCAAACTCTTCCATGCATCTTATCAGATTCTCTCAGGTGGGGTTCGACACTTCTGTTTCTATTATGATTGCTGCTTTATGTTATGCTTATATTTGCTTACACATCTCCCCCTTCCCAAGTGGACAGTTAGATTTTTTTTTTAATTATTTTTATTTATTCATGAGAGACAGAGAGAGAGAGAGGCAGAGGGAGAAGTAGGCTCCCAAGGAGCAGGGAGCCCGATGCAGAACTCGATCCCAGGACCCTGGGATCATGACCTGAGCCGAAGGCAGACACTTAACCATCTGAGCCACGCAGGCACCCCTGACAGTTAGATTTTCTAAATGAATAATTGACTACTATAATCCAATGTCTTTTTTTTTTTTTTTGCTTAACACTCTCAAGAAACATAGGATATCAGTGCTTATAACACTGTTAATTCAACTTCTTCATTTGACTTATGAAAACAGGGCAAAGAGGGCAAGTGATTTGCTCACAGGTCCAATTAGTTATTGGCACATGGAGGCTAAAGCTCACTTTTTTTCATGGATCAAAACCTTAAGGGCACCTGGATGGCTCAGTTGGTTAAGCGACTGCCTTTGGCTCAGGTCATGATCCTGGAGTCCCGGGATCGAGTCCCGCATCGGGCTCCCTGCTCAGCAGGGGGTCTGCTTCTCCCTCTGACCCTCCTCCCTCTCATGCTCTCTGTCTCTCATTCTCTCTCTTGCAAATAAATAAAATCTTAAAAAAAAAAACAAAAAACCTTAAGACAGTAGTAATCCTACTATGTCATTAGTACTTTTTTCCTTGCCTCTCCTCCCCTGCACCTGATAAATAACACAATTGACTCTGGTAGAATGCCTAGTGAAAAAATGAAGTTTGGCCTTGTCTATGGTTGGCCTAAGTGTTTATGAGCGTGAACTGCATGGAGAGAAAGAAATGAGAAATCTTTGTGTTGAGGTCCCCTAGCAGACTGAGTCTGGGTCTCCTGGCACTCACAGTGACTGCCACGCTTGAGTCCCTGGGGGCAGTTGTAACAGCCGTAGCTGCTAGGACAAGGGGCAGTGGGCAGAGGGTGAGCAGATGATGGAGGTGAATCTTGAGTGACCCTTGCCTCAGTGGGAATGAGCCTGGGGAGAGATGTTAGCTGAGAGTTTCTGAGGCTGTGGGGTCAGGGCACTGATGCAGGAGGGGGGATGCTCTCTGCCAAGTTATTGCAGTTGCTAGAGCTCTGTAGCCCCCATCTTGTCTTCTGCTCCATCTTTTCTTGAGTTCCCATGCTTTACATTTGTACAGGTCAGGGGCCCACTTGGTACATAGTCACAAGTGTAATTTAAACACAGCAAATGCTCTTCTTTCACAAAGCTCCGAGAGAAAGGATAATAAGCTGTGAGAGACACCATAGCTAGCCAGACTTTTGTTTTTCCTAGCTTTCTGTCTTGCAGGATCTTATGGTATCTGAAGTGATATAAAGTAACTTAGAGTGCAAGCAAAATTTCAATATATTGATGTGGGCACTGACTTCATTGTGCACCTAGTTCCAGAGAAGTTTTCAGAGGCTTTGCACCTGAATGGGTTGCAAATTATTAAATTTTAAAAGATGTTGGTGTAACATATTTTTCTTTCCTCGTTAAATATCTGGATTCCCTACGGGGAGGGTGCGGATCCCCGTGTGAAAAAGGTGTCTGTCTTGACTACCCTGGGGTTAGGCTGTGAACGCAGCCACTGCCCAAGGCTCATGACTCAAGTATCTCAGGTTCTTTTTACAACGACTCCCTGCATCTAAAGTTTCCTCTCCATTTAAATTCTTGTCCCCCTCCATATTTACAAGGCCTGCTTTTGCAGCATAGGCTACAATTTAATAATGCAAAGCATTTTCCTCCTCACAGCTGGAAAGCTGGGATTGTTCTGTATCAGAGATAGAGTGGACTTGCTCCAGGCCAGTTAAAATCATTGAACTTGGCAGAAGCTAAGCTTGCTGGACATACTGTCCCATACAGAGGCACCCAGGGGATCTCCACTTGTCTATTAGAGCATTATGCTTGGAAAGAGGGATCAATTCTATAGTAATATATTGCAAGCAGAATAAAATACTAAGCAGAGAGGAAGATGTATAGCTACCCAAGTTGTAATCCGTTTCTACTTTATAGAAGAAGAATGTAATTTCAAGTTAGTAGGCAAAAATCCTACTGAAGTTTCATTTCTTTCTTCTTCTGTAACTATAGAAGAGTGTTGTTGGCTTTTGCATAATGCCATGGAAGATAGAAGAATTTAAGAAAAAAAATCAGGTTTTGGTTTTCAGTGTTGTTATATATCTTTTGGGGTCTTTTGACTTGTTTGCTGGTCTTCAGGGACCATGCATTCATTTATTTTATTTTACATAGTAGAACATACTCCTCTTTCCACTGAAGTATTTCTGACTCTTGAACCCAACAGAGATACTCCTTTTCCCCCATCCCCATTCCATACATTCAGCATATTCATGTCCCTAGGGCATTCAGGAGGAAGAACACAGAAAAGCCACTTGACTTGCAGATTTGATCTTATCCTCATTAAAATATCACATGCACTTGTTAATGAAACAAACAGGGACAGGACAGAGTTTCTTTTTTTCATAAATTGTATGGTTTTATTTATTTGAAATGTCTGGACTAGGCAAATCCATAAAGGCAAAGTACATTAGTGGTTGCAAGGAGCTTGGAGTTGTGGGAAATGGGTATGTGACCGCTAATGGGTATGGGATTTTTTGGTAAGGTAATGAAAATGTTCTGGAATTAGGTAGTGGTGATGGTTGTACAACCCTCTGAATATACCAAAAACCACTGAATTGTACACTTTAAAATTGTATGTGAATTATATCTCAATAAAGCTGTAGTTTTTTGTTCGCTTGTTTAAAAAGTTTATGAGCCATTGGCAGAAAAGGGTTTGGAACTCAAGGCTAGGAAAGATATTTGGGGGTTCTTAACCCAGGAAGCAGAAACCTCAGAGGATCAAGGAAGAGGCTCCAGGGAGCCTGGAGCCACAAGTCGGTCACATGGCAAGCGGTATAGGGATTATAGACGTGCATTTCTCTGGGCTGCATTATATCTCAATGAGCTCCCTTACTCTGGTAAAGTATGGATGACAAGTAACTTGTTGTATTATAAGATAATGGCTCCATTGTTTATTTTGTGGCACTTTTTTTAATGTAGTAGATTTTTAGTTTCAAAATTTGGTATTTTGGATTGCAGTCATTTTCTGCATTGAACTACTTTCTATGCAGAATGATACTTTCTAAGTAAGTAAGCAAGGAATAGAAGATGGTCATCTTCATCAGGACAAATAAAGCATTCTCCTGTTTTATACTTAATATGTCCTCGTTGATATCCAGAAAGAGCCCACATAAATTACATTACTTTGCATAGTGTTGGCAGGTGAAGAATGGATTATCTAAAAGTTTTTGAGAGAACATGTAGATGAGGAAGGGGGATGAGAAAAGACCACTGATGGGGTTACTCTTACAGCAGATGAGGAAGGCAAAATATTTTCAAAAGAATAGCTGGTGCTGAATTTTATGCATCATGATTTTCTTAAATATATTTACACTCTGTCCTTTTAATTAGAGTACCTAGATTATTATAGTAATTTTCCTAATCTCCATAGCTCATATTTTTGCCTCGGGTCTTAATCCTTGTGAATATCCATTGTGGGCCCATGGTGATTTCCATAATGTGCAAATCTGATTATTATACTCCCCTCCGTATATGTTTCAAAAACTTCCACTCTAGGCTAAGCCTCATCTTTAGCATGGCATCTAATCCAGCCCTTCCTGTTACGGTCCCGACTGTTCCTTTCACTGCACACATGGACCTTGCGTTTAGCTTTAGCCTTAGCCATGTTTGTGTCTCTGTCCGTGTCCTAGAATGGCTGTACTTCCTTGACACCTCATCAGTGAGACGTCTCCAGCCCTCCCTTTAGTACAGTGTAAGTAATAGCACTTAACTGCATTTTTACCACTTTTTACTTGTCTGTTTCCCTTAGCAGATTCTGGACACCTCCAGGTGAGGATTGTAGTCTTCCGTTTGTACATTTAACATCTAAGGCAAATACCTGGCCAGAGACAATATTCAGCAATGTTTAGAATCTATGAGATGGAGGCTTAGACCAGTAGTACGCTAAATAAATTGGAACCTGTGCAGTAATGAGACCATGTCCATCCCTACAGTTTGCCCTAAGCCAGGAAAAGCCTGGTGTTTCATAGAGACAGTCACAGTGGGCCTCTTCTGCCTTGTGGACACACCACACCTCAGACGTGATTATCTGGGGACATTACGAACTCCTAACTTTGTGTGGCATGGTCTGAAGAATTTTGTAGGGATGTATCAGACTGAGAATTGTAGTACTCCCAGTATAATTACTGATACAGAACACCAGTCTCAGATGAATCAAATGTTTCTCCTCACCATCTGATGAATTGTAAAGAAGGCCTTTTTGCTTTTTTTTTGCTTTTGCTTAGTGAGTATACTTTAATGGTGTTAGAGTGTACGTGATCATGAATGAGGGAACAGGTAAGATCTTTCTAGAAGTTGCAAAAAATACGTGACTGATTAAATGGAATGTTTCAGACTCATTTGTAATTTGTGTGTGTGTGATATGGAAATATTGTTACTTTGAAAATGTGGAGACTACTGTATATAGAGCACGGGCTCAAGGTCATTTTTTCTTTATTGATGTGTAATTGATATACAATATATTGTATAACTGTCTATAGTGTCTATATCTACACACACACACACACACACACAAAGGGAAGAAAAAGGAAAGAATATATATATCATATATATATAAACATATATATGTCACCATAATCAAGATGATGAGCATTTCCATCAATCTCAGAAGTTTCCTCTGACCACTTTATAATCCATTCCTTTCTCTACCCCCATCCTCAGATGACCTCTGATCTGCTTTATATCACTCTAGATGAGTTTACATTTCTATAATTTTATATAAATGTCTCTTGTATAAATGTGTCCTTTTTTGTCTGGCTTCTTTAATCTAGAATAAAAAATTTGATTTATCCATGTGATTACATTTGTCAATAATTTATTAGTTTTTATTGCTGAGTAGTATTCCATTATATGGATATACCACATGTAGTGTGAGGTAAGGGTTGATATCCTTTTTAAAGGTTGATATCCTTTTTAAAAAAAAATATGGATATCCAGTTAATCCAGTACCATTTAAGAGACATTTTTCCCCCCTCCATTGAGTTGCATAGCTACTTATCAGATAGCAACAATGATACATTTATGTGTCTATTTCTGGTCTATCCCACTGAGATACATGTCTTCTCTTTTGTCAGCATCAAAGTATTTTCTTGATCTGTGTAACTTTATGGTAAGTATTTATAAGTTCTTAAAAGCTATTTTTTAGGTCCTTTGTATTTTCATATAAATAGGACCAGCCTGACAAATTCTACAAAAATAAATAAATCAATAGATTGATAAATAAAACAAAAAACCCTGCTAGAACTTTGATTGAGAGTAGTGAGATTTAAAATTAGGTCTTTTTAGGCATACAGCAAAATAATTATCATTAGCTATCTAATATAAAGTACACATTGCTTGCTTAACTTCTGATCCAGTTTCTCCCAGTTCTTCACTAAAATTTCTGTAAGGATACGTAAAACTAACTTTTCCCACACTAAAACTGAGACTGAAGGATAACCTTTAGCTAGAGTCTTAGAGGCTTATCTCATAATTGTGTGCACTAAATTTAAAAATGGTCATTTTTCTATCTTAATACAAAAGATAGCAGTGTTAGTTCTTTGAGAAATTGTGGACATTTAAATTTGGTTCTCTCCCACTATCATTCCCCTAGGTTCAGAGATTTTTCTACATTAATTTAAAAGGCTGTAAACCCAGAGAACAACAGGGTTAGGAAATGTGGGATGAAGGGGAAGTAAAGAGAAAGAGTGTGGGAAGACATCTAGCAATCTGCTCTACTTCCTAATGTAAATCCTTAAAAAAATTTTCCACTCTGTGCCAGTCTAACTCCTTCACACCATAGAGAAGACCCTCTGAAACTTGGTCCCATCTGTCCTTCCAGAGCCACACCGTTATAGAAATTGAGGGTTTTCATGTACTTACCTGGTAGGATCTTCCATAGCTAGGTGGTAGGGTGAGAAGAGGCTTATGAGATGAAGGACCAGTAATCAATGGGAATTGGTGAGGAGCTGCACTTACCAACTTTGACTCTCACGATTATTGGTACTATGATATTGCCATTACCCACAAGCATTTATGGAACCCGAAGCACTTTATATGCGCTTTCTTATTTAATCTTCATCTCAAATCTTCGGGTTGAGTATTATTATTATTATTCCCATTTTACAAATGGGAGTGGTGGGGTTGAGTAGAGAGTTTAAGTATTTATTCAAAGTCGTTAATAAAAAAGGAGCAAATCTGGCAATGAACTGAGGTAGAATTTAAAGTGCTTAGCATAGGGTGCCTGGGTGGCTCAGTCAGTTAAGCATCTGCCTTCGGCTCAGGTCCTGATCCCAGGGTCCTGGGATCAAGCCCCACATTAGGCTGCCTGCTCGGCAGAGAGCCTGCTTCTCCCTCTCCCTCTGCCTGCCGCTCCCCCTGCTTGTGCTCTCTCTGTCAAATAAATAAAGTCTTTAAAAAATAAATAAATAAAAAGCTTAGCATAGAACCTTGTTTATAACATAATTAACACTCAATAAATGATAGCCACTATAATATTATTATCATAATCATTATTGTTATTATTTATTTATATTAAAGTTAGGTAATTTACTTAAAGTTTATAGCTAGTAAGTGATAAGACGGGAATTCAGATCCAATTATGTAAATTCTAGAGCCCTCAATCTCAGCCTATATTGAAACCTTTACTTACTGTAGCCAAGGGAAAGCCATATATTTTTCTGAGGACAAACCCCAAATCTCTGTAGACTACCCTCTAAATAAAAGAAAATCACAAGAGTATGCCCTTGGTAAGAAAATAGTGAAGAACATGGGGAAAGGTACATCGTCAAGAAGAACATATCTTTGAAAATGAAGCACCGAAGAAAACAATCTGTTTAGTTAGAAGAAAGGGATTACATGGAAAAATGAACAGATAAAAGAATAGCTTCGAGGAGAGTGCCATATGAGATAAGCAGAAATAACAAGAAAACTAAAGTTGCTCTCATGTAAAGTCTGAATTTGAAGGAATAAGAAACAGAACTGATATTGTGGAAATAATCCCTTATGTTATAGAGGACAAACTTGAGATATTTGCTCCAAAAGCAGAAGAGAAGAACAGAGAAGTTAAAATGATCAGAAAAAGGTTTATGATGGGAGAATAGAAAATTTAGTATTAATTTAGGTGTTTTTGGTGAGAAATCAGAGCAGTTAGGAGAGCAATAGAATCAAAGACAAATTAAGAAAACTTTAATGAGCTAAAAATGATCTAAATATTTAGATCAGAAGGGCTAACTATATCTAGCCAACAGTAGTAGTATCTAAATATATCCTTTGGAAGTTTTTGTATTTTGTGTATGAAAAAAAGAATCTTGTAATCATCCTGGAGGAAAAACAAAGTTACCTGTACTTTTTTTTTCTTTTGGTCAACATTAAATAACAGAAGACTGGGGGAATTAGAATTATGATGAATTACTTAGAATTATGATGAAACTTCTTTTATGTTTAAGGAGTTTTCTCTGTAGTCAAAGGCAATAGAAATATATTCTTTATTATTTGTAGTCTCAAAAAATAGAGTCTTTTATTTTCTTTGTAAAAGTTTTACTTGAAAACCTATACCAATTAACACAGTGATACACTAAAATAAAATATTTTAGGAAAAAGAAAGTTTTCAGGGCACCTGGGTGGCTCAGTCGTTAAGCGTCTGCCTTTGGCTCAGGTCATGGTCCCAGGGTCCTGGGATCGAGCCCCGCATCGGGCTCCCTGCTCCGCGGGAAGCCTGCTTCTCCCTCTCCCACTCCCCCCGCCTTTTGTTCCCTCTCTCGCTGTCTCTCTCTCTGTCAAATAAATAAATAAAATCTTGAAAAAAAAAAAGAGAAAGAAAGTTCTCAGATCTATACCTATAGATACTAATATAGCTATAGATACAGACTAATAATGAGAATATTAAACAGAATTACACCTGAGTAACTATTATGAATAAGATTACAGACATAAATGCATAAAGAAATGTAATTACATAAAGAAATGTAATTCTTGAATATATATAAACAAGAATTTAGTACTAATGTAAAAAAGTAATTCTTTGAATATATATAAACAAGAATTAATAACAATTATGAGTCCCAAATTATGATTTTTTTAATTGTCATAAAATACAATTTACCCTCTTAATCATTTATAAATGTACAGTTCAATAGTGTTAAGTTTATCTACATTGTTGCACAATTACCAGAACTTTCTCATCTTGCAAAACTGAAACTCTGTACCCAGTGAATAACAACTCACCATTCCCCCTTCTCCCATCCCTTGGCATCCACCATTCTACTTTGTTTCTAAGAGTTTGACTACTTTAGATACCTAATCTAAGTGAAATCATACAGTATTTGTCTTTGCGACTATTTACAGAGCAAATTTTTTTTAAAGGTTTTATTTATTTATTTGACAGAGAGAGTGAGAGAGCACAAGCAGGGGGAACAGTAGAGGGAGAGGGAGAAACAGGCTCCCTACCAAGCAGGGAGCCCGATGTGGGACTCGATCCCAGGACCCTGGAATCATGACCCGAGCTGAAGGCTGACGCTTAGCCATCTGAGCCACCCAGGAGGCCCTACAGATTACATTTTTTTTTTTTAAAGATTTTATTTATTTATTTGACAGAGAGAGACACAGCGAGAGAGGGAACACAAGCAGGGGGAGTGGGAGAGGGAGAAGCAGGCTTCCCGCAGAGTAGGGAGCCCGATGTGGAACTCGATCCCAGGACCCCGGGATCATGACCTGAGCTGAAGGCAGTCGCTTAACTGACTGAGCCACCCAGGCGCCCTACATTTTTAAGGACTGAAAAGAGGAGAAGCCTTGAAGAGGTTGAGTACCTAAGAATGGCAGACTAGTTTTCTTCTTTTTAGAATAACTTGCTGGGTTTTGCTAAACAGTCTGTTACTTGTTTTTATCACTGTTTTTGCTGAGATTTGTTATTAGGAAAGCCTGCTTTTCTTGTTGGTGTCAAGTGCATTTTCAGCATCCATTGATAAGGTTGGTGTCTTTCTGTTTTTTTTTTTTCTCTATCGTATTGATAGATTTTTAACAGTGAACTGCACTCAGTCATGGAATAAAACGCTAATAATGATGTATTGTTCTTTCAATAACATTGTTATATTCAATTCAAATATGTGAATCGAATATATTCAATTTTATTTAGGATCCTTGAAGTTGCATTTATGTGTATGCTTGGTCTTTGGTTGTTTTGTTTGCTTACTTTGGTTAAATGAGGGAGGTTGCAAATTTAGTTATTTAAGTTTTGCTGGTCTAATAAAGGCTCACCAGAGAGCTTTCTTCATAAGGAAATTTGTCATCATTTGCTAAAGCCTGGGAGAGTGTAAAAATCATTGGAATTTAAAGGCTAGGCAAAAGATAAAATCCAGCTGTGCACCCATCTATACTTGGTGCCATTCTAAAGGTGGTTTTTAAAGCACCTTTAAATTCTCTTCTAGGGTTTTCAAATTCTAAAGTGCATAGGAATAACTGGTGGTCTTGTTAAGCTGCAGATTCTGATTTTGAGGGTCTGGGCTTGACCCTGAACTTCTTTGTGCCTAACAAGCTCCCCAGTTATGCCAGTACTATTGGTTGTGGGACCACATTTTGAATAGCAAGATGCTAACCAGTGGTTCCCAGACTTTGCTGCACATTTGAATCACCAGGGGAAATTTTAGAACATCCTCATGTCTAGGACACATCCATACCAATTAAATCAGAATGGCTGAGGGTGGAAGCCAAGTATGGTTGTTTTTCAAGAACCCCAGGTGGTTCCAATGATCAGCAAATTTTGAGAACCACTGCACTAGGGGTAATTGGTCTATTCAGGTTTCCACTTTGCTCAATTTTGGTTACTTTTACTTTAGTAAGTAATTGCCCATTTAAGTTTTCGAAGTTGTGGTCAGTAAGTTGCATGTGTTATTCTCTTGTAATTTTTTTAATGTATTTGGTTTCTGTGGTTATGTTTTCCTTTCTATTCTTGTATATTTTCGCTTTTTCTTTTTTGCCTTAATGAGGTTTGCAAATGATTTTTCTGTTTTGCTAGTCTTCTCAGAAAATCATCTTCCCTTTTATTCTTTTGTTTTAAATACTTCTTTTCCTACTTTATTGATTTCCGCTTTTATCTTTAGTTCCCTTTTTAATTTTTCTTGGATTGTTTTACTGTTCTTTCTCTCTTAATGGTAAAGTAATTTGCCTTTTGTCTTTTTCTTTTCATTGCTTTCTAGATACTTCCATAATTTTTCTTTTGATTTTCTGTTTGATGCATAGCTTATTTTCTTAATTTTCAAGTGGTTCAGAAAATTTGGTCACTTTTATTTTTCACTTTTAGTCTTATTTACCAGAGATGACACAGTAGTAACAGTTTTCTCTTTGGTCAAGGACATGATCAGTTTTTATAAAATTTCTGTGGATGTGCTAACAAAGTATACTTTGTATTTGAATGATATTAAGTTAGTCATTGTCTAATAGTCATGTTCAATTCTAAAAGAGAATGTATTCAAAATTCTCACTACAATTGTATTTTTATAAAGTTTCTTGTATTTTAATAGTTTTTGTTTTATTGCATTTCTGCACAATATTGTTTGGTGCACAAATGGTTTATGATTTATCTTCTTTATTAAATATGCCTTTTATCCATTTGTAATGTTCTTTATCTCATTTACTGCAATTCATCTTAAATTCTCTTAACCACCACTAACTGAACTGCTTACTTTTTATTTGAATTTGCCTGATTTCTCTTTGCACACCATTTTATTTTCAACTTTTAATTCTTGTTATCATTTTGTCTTCAATGTGTTCCTTAAAAATAGCTGAATTTTATTTGCTTCAGTTGATCTAATGTTCTTTATGGGCTATTCAATCCACTTACCTGTATTGTAATGGGATATGCTTAATTTTATTTGTTCTATTTACCTTATATTATTTATTTTACATCTTATGTTCTTAGTTTTATTGTTTCATTAAGTTACTATTCACTGTGTTTTGCTTTCTCTTTGTTAATTTGGAAGTTCTACCTTCCCTTTCCCTGCTCTTAAAATGAACTATCTCTCTTTATTATTTTTTGAAAACAATTACAGTTTTCATATTGACTCATAGGTACTATGATTATCGTCTGTATTATAGTGAAGTGTGAGGTGTGGAAAAGTTGCTCAACCTACCTTAGGTGTACATAGTAAGTGGCAGAGCTGATCTTTCAGTGTACTTGAACAGAACTTAATGCCATTTTATTATAATATATTTTAATATAATATTAATTACAGTAAAATATAATTTAATTTTAATTTTACTATACTGTAAAAAAACTTAGTAAATCATAAAGTATCTCTGCTAATATATTTAAAAATATGAAAGAATTGATGATTTTCTTGGATAATATATAATAAAATTGCCTCAAGACCAGAAAACAAGAGTAGAGCAAATTCATGAAAGACTCAAAGTTTTCTAAGAATCTTCTCTGAAACAGATTATGAGAAGATAGTTTTACCAGTGAGTTTTTCCAGACTTTCACGAACTTTTCATATTTCTTTAAAATAAAAAATGGCTGTCATCCAAACCATTTTATGAAGCATGTATGTAACCCTAGTATGAAAACTTCACAAATGAAACAAAGATCCCCAGAAAAGTATACCAGCTACATAGAGAGAAGTCAGAAGAAACTGTTAACAAACCAATTTAGCAGTAAACTAAAAGAGCTACCTTGTGTGGATAAGCAAAGATAATTTAATCTAAGAATTCAGTAATATATAACAACAATAAATACTGTAAGGAAATTTAAAAAGGATTCCAAAAAAGCATTTAATGGTATTCAATAATCATTCTGATCAGAACACTTTTAAAAATCTGAGAGAACTAGGAATAAATGAACATATAAAATGATAAAAAAATCAATTATTAATTAATAGCCAACATTATCATTAACTGTGAAACTCTAGAAGAAATGTCATTAATATTAGGAAAAATATTCCTGAGAGCACAATTCCCATTTTACATATTTTTGCATGTTTGTTCAAAGAAATAATGCATAAATATCTGAAAAAAATCCAATTTTATTATAATTAAGTAAATGAAAATTATGACATTAATGTAATGATATCTTTTCTCTATCAACTTGCCACAATTAAAACAAGTCCCTGTTATGACTAATATGTAATTGTGGCAGCAGGGTGGTGACATGGACACGCTCATTCTGCCCGAGGGAGAAGAAATTGGCAAAAATCTTTATGGAAAGCAACTTGACAGTTTTTAACCAAGAGTTTTAAAAGCGTTTATGTCCTTTGACCCAGTAATTCCACTTCTGGGAACTCCAGCCTAAGGAAATTATGAGAATTGCTGACAAAGATTTGTGTACGAGGATGTTAATGGCAGTTCTGTTTATAATATTTTAAAAAATGGGAAATAACCTAAAATGCCAAAAAAAAGAGAATGGTCAAATAAAGTACAGCCATGCAGTGTAATATTATACAGACATTAAAATCATGCTGCTGAAAAACTGTTTAATCTAAAGGGAAAAATACAACGTGAATTAGAAAAAAAGCAGGATACAAACTCATTTAAATTTGATCTTCATTTTTAAAAATACATATTTTTATATATTACATATATGCAGGAAAAAGTTTAATGGACTGGAAGGAAACACTAAAAAAACAAATAACATTAATATAGTACTATCAGAGTGTGTTAAAGTCAGAAAATTGCTGTCCTTCTGCTGAATCATTTAAATCACCAAAGGGACATTTCATAGTGAAGGATAAACTAATTCTAAATTAATACTGGAATGTGAACCTTGGCTATAGGCTGAGGGTCAGTCTCTAACAGAGAATCATTATCTTTGTAATGATTACTCTGTCTATTTCATAATCACTGTTTTCATTCTTAACTGTGGACAGTGCAGATCAGTCAAGAAACTGCAGATAAAGCCATGCCTTACAACACCACTACCAGAAAATCCCCAGTAGGTTAGTGGTGGTATCTGAAGTTATGTGAGGTTTGGCAAAGAGCTAGTATAAAATAATCTTATCTTCTCTCCCTTTGCATCCATAAACAAAAGGATTTAGGCGTCTTTTACACTCTGCGGAAGGAAGTGAACAATTGGAATCCTAAGGCTGGAAAATGCCTGCGAGATACCTAGGGGTCCTGTTCTTTCTCCAAATGAGCAAGCAGTGCAAGAAAACTAACAGGAAAAGGGCCCTGTAAAAAAGTGGAACATTTTGGGCTCCTGGGTGGCTCGGTGGGTTAAGTGTCTGCCTTCAGCTCAGGTCAGGATCCCAGGGTCCTGGGATGGAGCCCAGCACTGGACTCCCTGCTCAGCGGGGAAACCTGCTTCTCCCTCTCCCTCTACCCCTCCTTCCCGCTTGTGCGTGTGTGCACGCACACTCTTCTCTCTCTCTCTCTCTCAAATAAGTAAATAAAATCTTAAAAAAAAAAAAAAAAGTGGAACCTGAGCATTGCAGTGGGCTTTGGAGGTGCTCTTAATTCAGTTTCCTACCCAAAGTGAGAATTCTTAAATCTAATGGGGGGGGTCTTTACTGCCTCTGGGAAACCCCCTATCTCTGTAGACACAAGTTTCGTCATCTGTAAAATGGGAATGCTTGCATGACAACCGGTAGGATAATTAGGAGCATTGTGAATTAATGCTTTTGAAGATCTTAGAGCAGTAGCTTGGCCTGTGTTGGCTGTTACCACCTTTGCAAGGTTTCCTATTCCCTTCTAGGACTTTTCTTAAATCTGGTTATTGAGTCAAAAAACAGTTCCTGGAACTATGCAGAAGAAGTCTTATCCAACATCTACATTAACAGTCCTTCTAATACTTGAAGACAGCTTTCATGAATTTAATAACTGCTTTCTGTGGTTTTTTCTTTTTTAATTTCAAGAATAGAACACAGTAGACTATAAAAATGAGCGTTATCAGTTTTCCTTTGGATTTTCTATGTAAATGTTGTTTAACATTCAAATGGAGCTGATTATAATTTGAGATATTAACAGTTAGATATGCCATTGTGTCCCTTTGTTATTGTTTGTAAAGGAGGTTAAACACTATATTAACTTCTGAGTAGTGATTTATTGTTGCTTTTGTTAGAGAAAAATAAAAAAAAGAAGTAAAATAATATAATTTGATAGTGCCTTTGAGAATTTTCAGTTTGCAGAGGTCTTTATTTCCTACTCAATTTTATTTTTTAAAAAGCATTACATGTAGTGTAAATACAGCATCACATAAATGCCGAGTTGTTCTTTGCTTCTTGGCTTAAGCTGTTGTGTAATATTGCTCTGTAACCATTAAGCAGCTGCTCTGCCTCAGAGATGCTCATATTTCCTTTGGTAGATGAAGGGAATTCACTATATGAATGTCTCCAAATCGATTTAAAGTCGTTGGCCTTTGTATCAGCTATTTAGATTCACAGTGGTCTAGGTAACACATGAAAACCATGCTTCTGGAAGGCCCCAGCAGGCTGGAGGTTACAGATGGGGTTGTGTTAATAGTAATAACCTGCATTTTGCTGAGTCTCATCCTCTGTACTTTGACAGGGCTCCTGACACTCTGCATGATTCTCCCCGGTTATTTTGCCAGAGTCCTTATGCATTCTTTCTTATATACTTTCTTGTGTGCTATTAGCTATCCAAGTCCTCTGTCCTCCACTATTTATTTCCTTTGCCCTCCTCATCTTGGGTAATGCCTGTCCATCGTAAGGCTGTGCTGTGTGCAAAGATGAATGGAGGAGGCAGCCGTCTGCTTCGGGGGCTTCTCCCAGGTTACCCAGTTGCCTGATTCCTCCCAGCCCCTACTGCCATAAGGTCATGGGGGGGGGTTGCGTTACCGCTCATCCTAGGGGGCCCTCCTTTCTGTGAAGTCTCACTATGCTCCATGCAGGACTGGAGCCCAGCGGGACCTGTGGGTGTTGCATTTTGTCAAGTGGGTGCCAAAGCAGTTCTGACATAATTGCAGTGCCTTTCATGGTTTCAGCAAAATAACTCTTTCAGGTTTCCTTGTCGATTCAGATTCCTTGGAACTTGAGGTGAGGGATGGAGAAGCACCCTGCTGCATTCCGAACTGCTTTCCCTTTTCTATGAGATAGTCATTGTATCTGCCTGTGTGTGACTGCCTGTCTTCCGCTAGTAGGATTAGCTTGAGGGGGCTCCTCCCACCCGTATGATTTGGCTCCTGACGTCCACACGCCATTCCGTCTTCATGAGTATGATGAAGAAGCGGGTGGAGCCTTGACTACTCACTGGAGTAATAAGGAAATGAACTTCAGATGGTATCTACATATTGAAATGTTATTACGTATGACACATGATTTAATTTATATAAATATATTGAAATGTTCCCTAGTCACTCACTCATCAATTTATTTTACAAATATATTTATTTGAACTCTGACTCTTTAAACACTTCTGGTTTCTTGGTAGTTACTTTGTACTAAATGCCTCAAGTTGTACACTAGTAGGTAACAAAGTCATCTAATCATCATTCTTTCCCCTTCTACCCAAAAGCCTGAATAAACTCCTCAGCAGATGAGTTCCAGGGAATAACAGGAGTCAGTATAGTTATGCTTCAACCTTAAGCCATCTATACCTACATTATTACATAATTACTAAGATGCTTATTTATGACCCTGTTCCAAAAGGTTAAAATTTAAAATTTTGTTCTTTGTAAGCATTGATTTAGTGGTTAGTATATATATAGGCACTGAGTTGGTTGTTAAGGGAGATTCAGGGATGAACAAAACCCAGTCACTCTCCCAAATAAAGGAGCTGATAATCCAATAAGGAACACAAGACTTGAAAACAGATATCCTGGACACTTGAATGTGTAAAGTGATGTAAAGAAGTACTGACCAGGTGCTCTGTGAATTCAGAAGAAAGAGATCATTTCTGGCTGGCGCAGGGATTGAGAGAGGAGGGTAGAGGGGAACGGGTTACAGAGTGGATGGTGGTTGAGCTGGACATTGCAGGATGAGGACAGAGTATGCAGAGAGAGAGAGGGGGGGCCATCTGATCAGATGGAGGGAACTGCATGAGAAAGGTAGGAGGGCAGGCATTTACAGAGTACAATTGGGTGAGGACAAATAATCTTGTCTGATTGGTTAAGTATATGAGCTGCCATCAAGATAAATGAGGTCTTGGGCCCCTGGGTGGCTCAGTCGTTAAGCGTCTGCCTTCAGCTCAGGTCATGATCCCAGGGTCCTGGGATCGAGTCCCACATCGGGCTCCCTGCTCGGTGGGAGGCCTGCTTCTCCTTCTCCCACTCCCCCTGCTTGTGTTCCTGCTCTCGCTATCTCTCTCTCTGTCAAATAAATAAATAAAATCTTTAAAAAAAAAAAAAAGATAAATGAGGTCTTCATATTTAATGTATTTGCCAAGTATAAAATTTTATATTTGCTGTATATAAAGTATAATTTATTATACTTTACAAAAATGTGTATTGCATTTGTTGTTGTTTTATACAATAATAACCTACCATGGTTCAGAAAATTGAAAATATCTTTTCCCCCAACCACACAAAGGGACTTAATGTCCCTTTTTTGTCTTCATGGCTTTAAGTACCTTGTACAGTGTAGGCTACCTAAAAGTTGCTCAATAATCACTGAAACGCATTCAACCTGGTGAAAAATTAAGTTGCTCAAGAAGTAGGAGTTTCTTAAAATACAGGTACATCAAATGGGGACATTTTGTCATTACCCTCTTAAAAATGTCTGTTTTTTTCAGAGTAGGACTTAATATGATACCTAAGTTTTATCACCAGCTGAGATCTCATAACTCCTTCACACTCTTTCTTTTGTTCTGTTTCTAAAGAAGGTAATCGATGGGTATACTAATGTTCAGACATGCATGGCTCCTCAGTTCACAACAGTGAAGCATAGGAGCTCATTGAATGATTTTCTATCTTTTCATGCTATGTACAGTTAAAAAGTAGTGTGGTAGCTTTTGTTCTGGTAAAATTTCTAAATAAAGATTTACACGTAATTTGAGACCGTCCGGAATCCAGTGTGTGTAATTCAATGTATAGGTGACTGGTGACCCCACTGGCCAATCCTAACTCATTGGGAACATTGAATCAGTGCCTACGATGGATTTAATGTTTTTATCTCACTTATCATTCATAATAATTTTATTCTCTCTAGTTTTTATTTCTTTTTTAGAAAAGATTTTATTTATCCATTTGACAGAGAGAGAGAGAGCACAAGTAGGCAGAGCCGTAGGCAGAGGGAGAAGCCCGACGCGGGGCTCGATCCCAGGACCCTGGGATCACGACCCGAGCCGAAGGCAGCCGCCCAACTGACTGAGCCACCCAGGCGCCCCAATTATCTCTAGTTTTTAAATGAGGAGTCTGAGACACCAGGAGTCTAATAACATGATCAGGATTCCACACTGATAAAGTGTGGTTGGGTGTCAAATTCCAGCTCCTGACTTGAGAGCTAAACCACCTATGACTCACAGTCCTGCCCTGAATCGAATCCCCTGGTTAGCCTCAAAACTTGATGTAACATCTGATCCAGTTGCCGGTTCTAGAGTTTGTTTTCCTGGAAACATTTGCATCCTGAGGGCTTTCGGGCTTTTCTTATTCTCTTCCTGGGAAGCAGAGAGTAACCATATCTCTCCTCCTGGTATTCTGTCCCTCTTTGCCCTCAGCACACCTCCTGCACATCAATGAGAAGCTGGGGACGTGATCGGGTATTTGTGGGAGTGCTCATTTCTAATCCTGGACACAGCTTGACCAGATCCCAGACAGCACAGAACTTACTCAGGCTCCTGAACAGTGGGCCACAGTCACTGTGGACCCTGCACTTGGGTGTCACAGAAGGGTCACGTGGCTTTCCTGGAGGCCTGGGGTTTATCACCGTTTGCTAGAAAAAGTATGCAGTTCTCGAAATGAAGGGAGTCCAAGGAAGTAGTAGCAAGAGTTGGGAGGGCAGTGGAATCATGTGAGGTATAGCAAAGGTGCGTGGAAATAGGTCTATGCAAAGTATTTGCCGTATGTGCAAGTTCTGCTTTTGTGTGATTCATGACCTTGGAACAAGGGTCGGGGAGTGCTGCTAACAGCAGCTCGCTTTTCTTTAATCAGGGAAGGATTTGTGAAAGAACAGTGGTTTCGAGAAATCTTTGAAGTAATTCCAACAAGGTTCTAATTGTGGTTGTGGTTTTCCTTTTTCTTTCTTTCTTTTTTATAAATGGGTGGACTTTAGTCTACCAGGTGCTACCGAGCTGAATGCATTCGGTAAGAACCCCTGAGTCTTCATTCTCTATGCGTGGGCTGTGGCAAATAAAACCATTCCAGTTGCCCTGTACATTTAGCAAGTGGGGGAAAAATTTCCCTAGGAAATTATTTGGCATCTCAACTTCTTACTTTTGTTTAAACAGACCCCGGATTGCGTTCAAAGAGTTTTGCTTTTACTTGTGTTTGTTACAAGCACGCTTGGTTTTTGTTCTAACCTTTGGTTTAAAAACACTTGAACAAATCCTAGCATTTAATCATTTATTTGCTTCCTGCTTGTGCTGATCTTTTTCCTCTTGATATTTATTTTCAGGTTACCTGGAGGATAGTTTTGTAAAATCTGGAGTCTTCAATGTGTCCGAACTTGTGAGGGTATCCAGAAGTAAGTAAATTGTTTTGTTACTATTTAATTTCACAGTATGATTTAAAATATTTTCTACTTTGAACGTTCAACACAGTATTAAGAATAACCACTTACTGGGAACATTTGAGTTTTAAAATTTCCATCTTTTTGATGAAATCATAAGTGGATATATTTTGTCAGATTTTCAAATATATTTGCATTTAGATCATCAAACTTTTGTAGTACAAAAATAATTGGGGGGTTGTTCTGATTGCTGTGTTATTGGTACTCATTTAATTCACTGTTCTTTCTGTGACCATAGATGGTCATTTATATCAAAGGAAGTGTGATTAATTAAATGTGCTCCATGTTGTTATGATAACCCACATAAGTTTCCTGTAGATAAGTGCTTTTTCATTTTACTAACGTTTTGGTGGGGGCTTGGAGATGTACAGGATATACACACTAACATGCAGAGTGTAGAGGGATGCAGAAATTAACTTTGCAGATTGTACTTTGGATATAGATAGAAAGCTATTGTGATCCAAAACAATGTCCAATTGTTTTAACTGGCCACCTCACCTGAGACACCATTCTTGACAGCCCGGATGAAATTTTTCTTGGGTTAAGTTCACCTGGCCAGCTACCTAAGCAAGGGAGTAGTGTATGGACTTAAGTCTTCTACGTATTACTAGTGTGTACAAATATACCTAAGATGTAGCTCTTAAGGCATTCATCATGTTAAAGGAGGTGACTCATTTCTTCTTGTTCTCTTTGATTTAGCTTATTTATGTAATTTTGAAGGCTATATTTTTACCTGACATTTTGTTAGAGAGCGTCGCCGTTTGGAATGATGTTACTCAGATGATGTAGTGGTGTTCGGTCCTTGTTTAAGTTGTGTTTTTCATCTGGGTCAAATTCAGAATACTTGAATGGGAATTATGGTGATCCCAAAAGAACAAAGCAAGTTACTGAGGGTAAGTTTAGGTAGTGAGTTAGAGTTGTGGTCAGTGAAGTAATCCCCCGGCTGGGTGGTGACTGTCTTTCAAACCAGACTTTCTTAAAGAGTTCCTCTTTCTAGAGTGGCCAGTGCAAATAGCTTGTATCTCAGGGAGTTGTATACATGAACATTTAAGACCTTCAGTAACTTATCCTTTCTGTTGTATTCCGCGGTAGATAAATACATGCCCCCAAAGACTTCTGTCACGGATCTGTTTACTTAGGGCAGTGCAGGAGACCAAAACCTAATATCCTATATCCCAGCAACTCTAGGGTTCATGTTTGCTGAATAGGAGGATTCTGATGGTCTTCTCCATTCTGCCATGAGCCTTGCATGTTTTTCCCAATCAATAACGTGGTATGGAAGGCCTCTGACATTTGAAAGTTTTGTGTTTATTTTTAATTTGGAAAGGAACGTGCCTGACTTACTCAGTGCCACTTTCTGGCATCATGTAAGGAAGGGGGAATTTGAAAGTGTGGGGCGGTGTTGTGTGTGGGGGGGGGATGTTTTCCCTACACTGTTCTGCTACAGTTACGAGACATTATAACATTATTTGTTTAAATTTGTCTTTTCTTAAATTTCATGCTATATTTCCTCCTTCTCATGAGAAGGACCAAAGAGGCATCTTTTAGACAATATTATCAGTTCCTCATTATAGGTGACATCATGCTAGATGCTATAGAAGGACAGCCACATAGAACTTTTAAAAGCCCAGAGTGATATTTTGAAAAATCTGAATTTACACATAAATAAAGATTTAAAAGACAGCTTTCCAGAACAGTTCAAAATTGAGGTAGGTTTAATATACTTCACTCATTCTTTTTAAACTGATACCATCCTCTCTTAGAGGTCTTTAAGTTATGTTACAACACACGTTACTGATCTGTAATTAGTATATTATCTATATTCATTCATTAATTTATTCAGCAAACATTTATTTTCTACTCTGTATGTAAATAGGTGTCTCTGAAATGCTTGAGAAGTTATTCTCCTAAGTGTTTTAATATATCCACATCATAATCTTATTTACACAATTGAACTTCGTTGTTTATGAAATACGGGTTTGCTAAGTAAGCAGAAACTTCAGCGCGACCCTTACACTGTATATCACAAGTTCTGACTTCTTGAGGGTTTACAGTATGTTAATGGTTTCTGGCCTCCAGGGTTTGACTATCGTATGACCTGCTAATGTGTCTGTTGACTTTAGCTAATGAAGCTCCTCAGTTTTAGGATAGTGATCTTTCTGTTGAATGATATTATCTCCATCTTGAAAGTTGATTTAGGATCAGCTTTTGGAGTGAGAAGAACAGTAAGAGAGATTAAGGGTTGGCTTCTAACCCTTAGAATCTGAGGTTCTTTGGAGCTTCATTTCTAAGAGGATATTGGCAGCCTCTTAAACATGATTTGCAGCTTTCAGACTTTGCAGCTCTCCAGGAGAGGTGCTAACGCTGATCTTTGCATCTGATGTAAGTTCTTCCAGAGGCTTTTAAACAGGAATATCAGCCTCAGACTTGCCATGCTCACAGACTCTCTTTATTATTAAATACATTTAGTGAGTGCTGCTTTAGAATTTGCCCAGGTTTATTATTAATCTACTCCTCTTCTTGTAAGCTCCCCTTTAATGTCCGAAGGCACATTACATTTTTGCAATGGTCATGTATAAATCTGTGGATAAATTATTTTGATTGCTGTCCTGATACTCTGTAATAATCCTTCTTCAAGAGGATTTAGAAAAACAAAATTTCCAAAGATTTTTTTTTTATTATTTTACTATAAATTTCTTCTAGTATGTTTATGGCCAAGCAATCTGTGTTGACTCCTAAGCCATATGTATGAAAGAGAAACTACAGATCCGTTGCTTAAATGTTGCATGAGCTTCATAAATTTTAAGTACTTTACATAAGTTATAACCTGTAAGTTTCCTGTTAGTAATTCAGTTCTTTGAATTGTATCCATTACTGTTGCAGAAGGTTGGACAGATTACTGGCTTTCCCTGAGTCCCTCAAATGCCTCCTTCTAGCACATACCCTGCTTTCCAATGTCACATAGAACATGGTTCTAATAATAAACTTGAAAGCATGTGGTTACTGTGGGATTTCTTACCTTGCCTTTTTTTTTAAACCTCCGGTGTACCTCAAGCCACAACAAACAGTTACATTTTAGCTGCCCAAAGAATTCAAGCCATTTGGCATAGTTACCCATTGAATACAAATATTTTCTGTGTTATTAAAATGAAGTTAAAATACATTATATAAAAAGAATAATTTAATAGAAGGCATAAACTCCAGAAGTTTGGAGCTGAGACTAATCTTGTATATAATGATTTAATTTTTAATAGGGGAAGAGAGAGATTCATCGTATATTCTTTGATTACTTCTCTGCAATAACACATGTGCTTCCTAGTCGTACTTTCTTAAAAATATTATAAGTAAATCTTGACCGACCTGCTATTGACATACAATTCAGCTGACAGCGAACACATGTAGTGAACACATCAAAATTCTGGGGAAGAAAAATTCCCTGAAAATCTGCAGTCCTTTTGGAATCGTGTATTCAGTTTGAAGCAGTTGGAAGAGAGGAAGGTTAAGCAGACTATATGTTCTTAGAGGGAATCACGAGGGCTCTAGAGTTTTGTTGCCATAGCCCCAGGACACACTTTCGCTCATTAGAGCTTTTGGAGACCTGATAAAAAAAGGTAAAGAAAGACACTATTCTTGAGCACTGTCCTTTGACACCAACCTGCCTGGTCTCTCCTTGCATATTATCTCTGCCCGAGATGTTGCTCTTGTAGAAACCCCTGTTGAGAATGACCTCCCCTTAAGACCTTACTCATTCTCCAAAGTCCAGTGCAAGCTCTGGGTTCTCCAGAGGGTTCCTGGATCATTCAAGCCTGTATTGGGTTCTTCTTCCCATGAAATCCCATAGCATTTATTGGTGCTGTCATTCACTTGGACTGTTTCATTATAACCAGCATTATGCCGGTATTTCTATTTTTTCAGGAGTGTTTTGTTTACCCAGCTTGTTACCCAATCTGTTTTGTTAAGGACAGGAACTATCTTAGACTATTTCGTATCCTTTGCAGCACCTGCCAGTAATGGACACAAACAACTTGTTGAAGGAACAGACTTTCAACAAATAGGTCCATTTATAACTCTTCATCTGCTTTTAGCAGTGGTTTCAGCTGTTCACCCTTTGTTAACCACTCCAGGCTGCCAGGGAAGAGGTGTGGGGAAGAAATCAAGGAGAGAGGGCTCTCACGTTTGGTGAATAACTATTATGCACTAGGCACGATGCTGGGCTTTTATCACTCCTTATCCCATTTCATCTTCAAAATAATCATATGGGGTAGGTGACTGGTATTCTCATTTTGTAGCTTGGGAAACTGAGGCACATAGCTCAGAAGTGGCAGAGAGAGTTCAAACTAAATGGCTACCTCCCAGGACTCTACCCCTTCTAATACAACATGCTGCCTCACGGGTCTATTCAAGATGTCTAGAAATAATTTTTTTTAATTTGAATAGATGTAAACCATCATACAAAAACCAATACTTACATACAAGAATCTCAGTTCATACTATATCAGCAGAGTCAAAAAGATTTCTTGATTCACAAAATAATACTTTAAAGTATAAAACTCCATGAGTACATTTTATTTATTTTTATTTGTTAATAAATAATTTATTTTTAATTTTTTTCATGAATACATTATGAATGTTATAAAGTTGGGCATACAAACTTTTTTTTTTTAAACCAACTATTGAGTAAAACCACACTTAACTATTCATATATGAACTTGAATATGTATTTTGGGGAAAAAAAGCTTGGCTCTTCACATTTGTCAACTTTACCTGTGTACCTGTCCTAATATAAGAATTCGTTATCCCGGGGTGCCTGGGTGGCTCAGTCGTTAAGCGTCTGCCTTCGGCTCAGGTCATAATTCCAGGTCCTGGGATCGAGCCCCGCATCAGGCTCCCTGCTCGGCGGGAAGCCTGCTTCTCCCTCTCCCACTCCCCCTGCTTGTGTTCCCTCTCTCGCTGTGTCTCTCTCTGTCAAATAAATAAATAAAATCTTTAAAAAAAAAAAAAAAAGAATTCGTTATACCAAGTAATTATTCATATGATTTCTAATGCATTTTACCATGTTAATATTTGAATTTCATTAACTCAACAGCGATTTGGTTTTTGAGAACCAACTTAGAGGGCACCTGGGTGGCTCAGTCGGTTAAGTATCTATCTTTGGCTCAGGTCATGATCCCAGGGTCCTGGGATTGAGCCCTTCTTTGGGTCCCTGCTCGGGGTGGGGGTGGGGGGGTCCTGCTTCTCCCTCTCCCCATCCCTGCTCATGCTCTCTCTCTCTCAAATAAATAAAACCTTAAAAAAAAAAAAAGAACCAACTTAATACAAAGCACCTTGTTTGGTGCTGAGCAATAGGAAACATGTCGTTTCCTCTGACGCATCTATAGACTAGTGTGGTGACAGATGTAGTGAAAACTAATACAAAGGAGTGAGTGAAGAAGGTTGGAGAGTGGGAATAGGGGAAGTGGTAACCAGTGATTATAGTCTGAGTGCCTCAAGTTTCCAGACTTGAACGCTGGCGTCCTGAGGAGGTCTCCAAGTCATACCCTGGTGGACGGTTGGTATTAGAGTCTCAGGGTAAAGAGAGTTTGCCCGGAGGTGTGGAACGTATTAGATTATTACATTGAAATAGAGATGACCAGTGTAAAAGTCATTCCTGATGTTTCTTTCTGTTTTATTCCTCAGCGCCCATAACCCAGGGAACTGGAGTCAACTTCCCAATTGGAGAAATCCCGAGCCAACCATACTATCATGACATGAACTCGGGGGTCAATCTTCAGAGGTCACTGTCTTCTCCACCAAGCAGGTAACTGAAAGAGGAGTTGCACTTGTTCTCAGTCTATATGCAGCTGGGTAGATAGGTAGATACGCAGATAGGTAGGTAGATAAAGAGATCGGGGAAACAAAGCCAAGAGTTCAAGACTTTTTGCTGATTCTACATGAATTTTTACTCTTACCTGGTTAAATTTATTTTGATATTTGAAAATTAAATGGAATTGTTCAAAACATTAGAAACATCTTTTGGGTGGGACAAGGGAATTATATTCCCTTCATATAAAAATATGAATATGATTTTATTCTTTTCTATGAAATATTAGAATTCTACAAGTTCACTAAATCTTTTAGTGACTTAAAAGCATTGTTGTCATGGCAGAGAGCCCTTGTCTGTAGATTGATCCATCCTGGTAACTTCTACCCTAATATCACATCCAAGCTGGGTATAGTAAAACGTGAAAAATAAAATGTGTCATCTACTTAACCTTAAAGGAAAGGTCTTATTCTAGGCCACACTTTGCTAATGTCTTCAGTGAGTCGGTATTTTTTTTAGTAATTTAGTTGATTCTTAGTCACCAATGAAAGTATTACTTGCTCTGAGATTTGGTTTGACCAGCCTTTGAGGGGCAAGAGCTACAGCGAGGCTACTGTACTTTTTAGTTCCCTGTTAACATTCTCACTTTTCTCTCTTGACTTTCTGATTGTAACTTTGAATCCCACAGAAGTTTAAAAAGAGGTTTCCTATTTAAATGAGGGATAAATAGCTTGGAAAGTTGTTTGCGCAGGATTTAGTGATGATATGTTCCACTGTTATTGGATGCCAGAAGAGGACTGAGTTACTGAGAACTAAGATGAATAAATATTATAGCTTTATTGGGTTTTTTTTAAGCTGGATCTTCAGTATATGAAGATCCATCTCATTTTCAGAGCATTACATATACCCATGGTCAAATGTAAGAGCATACATGAATTGCAGAGCAAAACATTTCATTTTATAATATTCATTTTTTTAAGAATAAAAGAATATTGGGTAATTATTTTCCTATGCTCTTCTCAATAATGAAAGTCAATTGCATTTGAATTAATTACGGGGCTGTGCACTTTTTATGTTTATTAACTAAGTTCAATTTTATATCATTTATGGTCAAACTGTGTCTTCATATTGTTAGGTTACATAGCAAAGTAATTTGGTTTATTGTCACTCAGATTGTCTATGACATGGTTGGGTCTTAAAAATGCTTTAGTTTTTCTAAATTTGAAATATGAATAGTACGTTTCTATTTGGTCTGATGGATCAGTATGTTGTCAACACAGATATTTCTTCAGAGTCATTTGGTTTCAGATGTTATGCCATTCAGAAGGTTTCAAAAACATTTCTCTATTATTTCCTTATTAAAAACTTTTCTCTCTCACTTTAAGTCTTCTGTACATATTTACTACTGATTCACAGCTGAGAGAATTAGATTAAAGGAGAGTTTAAAAAACCATGCATTCTAACTTTGGATACCATAGGAATAAATTAAAGGACTATTATTTACTCCCATTGTGGTGTCGCATGGATAAAAACTGCTATCTTCTACATCATGTTAATACTCTGGGAGTTGTGAGTCAAATATTAATCACAAGTACCTCTGTGAATACGTACCCATGCTTCTAGGATTCCAGATGTACACAGGCTTCTAGGATTTGGAAACAGTACAGCAAAAAAAAAACACGGTCTTGGAAGTCAGAAGTCCTTACTTTGTGGCAGACTACTTCCACTAACATGCCCTGGGAATTCACTGAATTTCTCCGAATTTGTGTCCCCATTTGTGAGAAAAGGGAGGACTGATTTACGGGTAGGACTTAGAAAGTCAGTTCCAACTCTGAAATCCTATGACATGTTTATTAACACTACACAAAATTAATTCAGAAGATATCTCTCTTTGGTTTTTACCTGTGGTTCTTTTTTTTTCAATTTAAAGAAAAAAATCCATTTTCATAGTCATAATTGACCATTTAATAGGGTATTGATGGGAATATATGTAGGAGTATATCATGCAAGATGTCCTATGCCATGACATAGCTTTTAATTTTTATTTATTTATTTATTTATTTATTTATTTTTGAGCACGGGGGCAGGAGGGTGGGCGGTTTGGGGAGGGAGAGAGAGAATCTTAAGCAGGCTATATGCCCAGCACAGAGCTCAACACAGGGCTTGATCCCACAACCTTGAGATCATGACCTGAGCCGAAATCAAGAGTCGGACACTTAACCAACTGAGCCATCCAGGTGCCCCCATGACATAACTTTTTAATCTCTGCCCTAAATATTCATTTTTCTTAATAACTGGGATGAGCCATGTTTTCTTTATTAAATTGTTTTATTTATTTGTTTGTTTATTTATTTATTTATTGAGAGAATCTTAAGCAGGCTTCACACCTAGCATGGAGCCAAATGCAGGGCTCAGTCTCACGACCCTAAGATCATGGCCTGAGTCAAAATCAAAAGTCTGACTCTTAACCAACTGAGGCATCCAGGCGTCCCTAAAATGTATCTTTCTAAAAGTATACTGTTTGGGGCACCTGGGTGGCTCAGTTGTTAAGCGTCTGCCTTCGGCTCAGGTCATGATCCCAGGGTCCTGGGATTGAGCCCCACATCGGGCTCCCTGCTCGGCAGGAAGCCTGTTTCTCCTTCTCCCACTCCCCCTGCTTGTGTTCCCTCGTTCACTGTGTCTCTCTCTGTCAAATAAATAAAATCTTTTTTAAAAAATAAAAATATACTGTTTGTTTGAATTTGGCAATGACCAATTTTCTTGAGAATAAAAGATCATAACCTAATTTTTTAGAAAAAATATAAAGAAGAATATATGAAATAATTTAAAATCAATAAAGTCTTACACAAATTTTTATATTATTAATTATATGGTTACTACTAATAATTACTACTTAATAAGTATCTTCTAAATGCCAGCCACTTAACTAAGAGCTTTACATTTAATCCTCTCAACCACTCCTCTTTGAACTAGGTTTTATTATTTCCATTTTACAAATGATTAAACTGAGTTTAGAAAGGTTAAGGAGCTTACTATTAAGAAGTAGTGAGTGGCCTAGTCAAGATTTGCTACTAGGCTGGTTCCACTCCAAAGCTCATGTTCTACTGACTCCTTCGCCTTATGTTTGAATTAGTATGAAAGAATTACATTGGTATGGCAAGCGCTATGCTAATAAATATTATTAGCATTGATAATAATGATAAGAGTCAGGTGTAATCTTAATAATTTTAAAGTTAGTACACATATCACATCAAAAATTCACTTTTTACTACAGAAGTTTCTTTGGAAACACATTTCAAAAGGTAAATATAATAAGCACCCTATCGTTAGGCAGGTATAGGTATAATATGGTGTAATAAATGACATATACAACTAGAAGCGTTTGCTACTCCTATTGAAGTCTGGAATACTCTCCATTATTTCAGAAATGATTCTGAGATGCTATTACTTGTGTTTATGGAAATTTTCATACTAAGAATCTTGTCAAATTACATACTTTCACCTGCTACACACCCCCTTAGACATCCCATTAATGCAACTGTTGTCATATTTTAACAGCAAAAGACCCAAAACTATATCCATAGATGAAAATATGGAACCAAGTCCTACAGGAGACTTCTATCCGTCTCCGAATTCACCAGCTGCTGGAAGCCGAACATGGCATGAAAGAGATCAAGGTAAGCGATGACGGATTCCTCTGGGGACATCAGAGTAAGATGTCAGCTTGTTTCAGAAGTTTCCTTTAGTCAAAATTTCATCATTGAGTCAATATGGATGATATTTTCTTCCTAAAATGATTGCAGTAAAATTATTTTGAAGATACTGCACTAGTCACCTGTCATCAAAGTTATAAAAATCCCTTATTTTCTGTGTTGGGCTTTTTCTCCCAGACAGAATGATGTTTTAGAACCACCAATTGTGCATGTGACCGATTATGGTTTGTCTGCATTCGTTGACCGGATTGAAGCCAAACCGCAAGGTCTGAGTCCATTAGATCAGTCTGCTACTCTGTATGGGGCGTTTCAGGGAGGAACCACACTTCAGCAGGTTGCAGGGGATAGTTACTGACCATTCCCATTTAAAGGAAGTCATAATTCCCTTTGGAAGTCGGTACAGCATAAACAATAAATTCAAGTGTAATATAACAAACTTCATGTCTGAGTCAATCTGGTTGTTCCTTCTAGATGAAACTATGACCCACTTGTAGGGCAGCTTCGGGTGAAAAATATAACTTTATAGGTATAATTTGGCTCGCTAAATTCAGACTTAGCTCTTTTTCATTCTTAAAGTCTGTCGGGTCAAATATATTTCATCAGACATCCTCATGCCTTTTTGCCGCAACTAGCGAGAGATTAGTAAGCATGGAAATAAAAAGAATTAACTAACTGCAATGTCTTGTTGGTATGTATGTGTGCAAATATGATTTATATCATCAGCACAAAAAATAATTGAAAATTGTCTTTTAAATCAAATTTTACAGTTTACTAAAAATGTAAAAAGAAAAATCTCTTTATCAATGGTTTTTAGCCCATGACTTGCGTGTATGTTTCTGAGGCTGGGCAGCTGTATACTAGGTTATTTCAGGAGGCAAATAACTGAAGCATAGGCAGTTCAAGCCAAAATCAGTTCCTTATTCAGGACTTATTTGCTGTTGCACATTTGAAACAGGGCGCCTGGGTGGAGGGGGCATCGGGTGACTCAGTTGGTTAAGCAGCTGACTCCAGATCTCAGCTCAGGTCTCGATCTCACGGTGGTGAGTTGAAGCCCCATGTTATGGGCTCCATGCTGGGTGTAGCACCTACTTAAAAATATATATATATATTCCACTAGGAAAAAAAAGTAGTGAAAAATCTTCATGGAGGCATTGGACTTTGAGTCAGGTGGGTCTCCTTTAGCCTGTTGAGATTTTTAACTGGTAAAGAAGGGAGCAGAGTTGTCAGAGAGAAAACCATAGCCAAACACTGTGTGAGAGTAAGATTCAGAATGATGTGTTGTACTGTGTGGCTGGACATTGTATAGAAGGAAGTAAGGAGAGGTGATGGGTCATTTTGCGGAAGGATCTGAAAATCAGCTGGAGAGTTTGGGCTCTGAGATGACCCCCCACCCCCGCACTCCCCCATGCCCCCACCCCCCAGCCCTTCCAAATCTATTCTTCAAACAGTAGACAAAATCTCTATAAAACATAATAACGTGGTATTACTCCTCTGCTTAAATCTTTCAGTAACTTGCCACTCCTCTTAGGTGAAAATCAGAATCCTCTCGTGAGGGGCAGTCCCCGTTCCTTGCTGTTGTTTCTTGCACTTTAGCTTGCTGCTTTGTTAATATTTGGGAAGGCAAAACCCAAGACCTTCCTCTCAGCCATGCCCTCTGGGATTCTCGTCTTCTAGCTCTTCATCTCGCAAATTTGGGGGCATCTTTCAAGCCCCAGCCTAAATTGATTAATTCCAATCTAAATTCGGTCTTCCTGTTTTCCTCTCCTGACACCCAGTAGTGTTCCTTCATTGTTCTCATAATAAATAGTTATGTACTTGTTTGTGGGATTCATTGTCTAAATCCATCTGCTCTGTGAGGGCAGGGACCTTATGGATTTGGGCTATTATGTAACCAGCACCCTGGTGCATAGTAGGGGCACACACGATATGTGTTGGATAAATGAAATATTGATAGGCACAGTATCAGTCTCATTAGTGAAGGCAAGAACTTTCACCAGACTTGCAGAAATAAGAATAAAAACCAAATTCTCGACCCTTTCTATTTTATTGCTTGTTTAACTGGTATTGTCAGTTTGTTTTAAACAAAGCCATATTTTCCTCTTGAGAAAATTATTCTGGAAAAGATTCTAATGGTAATAATAACATTGTGATTGTGTGGGAATGGGTGTGTTGTTCAGAAGTGTAGGTGTTCTTTATTATAGAGAGTGTCACTTTGTAAAAATTGATTCCTCTTTCAGCCTATTGAATAAAGGCAATCTCAAATCATATTATAAAACATTTTTGAAAAGTAGAAGGGAAACTGTCATTCTTCCTCTTTGTAAAATCATTGTATTGTCTTGGTGATTTTCTTTTGTCAAGATGACTAGAATTATTGGAGAAGTCTGTGAGGGCATATTTTATTAAGAGTAAGGAAGAATGATCCATTCTCAAGTGTGCTTAAAAAAAATACTCTGTCACTTTAATTCTGAAGACCCTGAAGACTTTGTAATGTGCACAATAAGCCATTGTGGGAAGAAGTCTTGAACTACAATAAAAAAAAAAATGAGGGCAGTACAGTACGATCTTTATAAATTTGCTAAGCCAGATGCAGTCCTTTTGTTCTTAGAAAATTGCTTTTTTTAAAATTTGCAAAATAAAATGCCCCATGGTTGTTCTTGTCCGTCTTCAAATGTTCTTCAGACACATTTGGCTGTCACGAAGGGGGTATTCTAGAGGGCATATTGAGTACCACTCGATATTTGTAATGGATTTAGTACATGTCTTATACTTGTTTCTCCCACAAAGCCCTGCACTAATTGGTAATCAATAACTACTTATTGGTTAATTAAAATATGCTTGTGTTTATAATTGGCAGAAGTGTTCAAAATTTACCATTAATTATTTCCTGGGAATGCCTTATTCTGGTAGTATTAACTTTGCATTAAAATCTACTCTTGGCCATAGCCCTTAGCAATACTGATTTTTGAAATAGAAGAATCAAAGATAGCAAAATTATGGACAATATATGGCATTCTACTTTCCCTCATAATCTGAAGCACCAACCTAAGCCACTGAAATTTTTTTCCAACTAGGCCAAAATAAAGGATATAAGATAGCTAAATTAATATACTCACTTTATTTTAAAAAGCAATTAGGCAAATTTTTAATGCAAAATCTAGGTTCATGTAATGACAAATATTTATGTACCTATTAGTAGTTTAATGGAAAAATATCTTTATTTTAGGGTATTATAAACATAATTAGTTATATTTGTATGTTCGTTTTTTTTCCTCCACAACACAGAAAAGTTATGATGTCCTATAAAAGAATTATAATTTTTAGTGTTCGGAATAGAGACATGAACATTTTAAGACTGAGCATTATGTAATAGCATTAAACATTTGGTAGGAATCTCTATAATTTACTTAACATTTCTCCTGATGTATAGTGAGGAAAATTAAATTTATCAGCATCTACATTATGTAATACTCATATTTTTATTTGTGTTGTTTTACACATAGAGAAGGAAAAAAGAAAACTGGCTACTAACAAAGGGCTATATAACCACTGTTACATTCTTTTCTTAGATTTTAGAATATTTTTTCCTCTTTAATCTCTTCTATGAATTTCCTAGTCTTAAACTTTCTGACTGCTTCTACCTCTGTTGAAAACTTTGGTTTTTTTGGATACGGTGTTCTACCATTTTCAACTTTAATGGTTAAATTAATAGAACCAGATGAGCTTATCAGTGTGCATGCTAACAACTTCCTTTATTCCAATACCACAGAAAAAATACCATCTGAGACCTTGCGTACCTTAATTTTTTTCCACCTGAGTCAATTCAGAGACTCAATTCCTAGTTGATGTATTTTTCTTGAAATCATTAGAGTGCTTCTTTGTAACTTCTGAAAAAAGAGGAAAAACAAGAGCTAGGTCTTGGTTTTTCCTCCAACTCCAGTTACTTTTATGGGACTAGATCTTGTATGTTAATGCCTAGGAATTTAACAGACTGACAAATAGTATGCTTGGACATTTGAAACAATGCTTTATCAATATCAGTATCTTCCACTGCTGATTCATCTAAGCCTCATCTAAGGCTCCTGAAACTCTATTTAGTAGACACTTATGATACAATAAATATATTTGTAATATACAGCGGGGCTTTCTAAGTGGAAAATTTAGCAGCTTCACAGTCTGATGAGTATTTAAACGACTTATAATCTTAGTTTTATAATATGTAAATTCAAAAAGACTTGTATGCAGTAAAATTTTATTAATTCCTACACATTTAGGATTTGGGATAATTGGACTCAATTAACATTTATCAAATGCCTGTTATTTGCCAGAAAGTTTTCTAGGCATTGGGCACATAAATATGAATAAATTAAATTTCCAGGCCTTGACCTGCTGAGCAGAAAAATGGTTTTTTACTATTTATGAAAAAAGGTTCTTCACGGAGAATAAATCATGTAAGCCAGACTAGGAGGGGACTGTCTCCATGCCTCAGAACTAGCTTACCTTTAAGCACTATGAGAAGTAAATCTTTATGCAAAAGTCAATGAATTGGTATGTTAGCACAAACTAGGACTACTTAGCGGTATATTGGTATGTAATTACAATTTTAAGGGTAGTTTAAAAATGCATACTGGACTCTCAAATAAGCAATATTTGAGGCATCATGTTCTGGTTGCTATGACTACTAGGAAATAACACTCACACTAATTTAAAAAATTTTTAGAGTTCTGTCACATAAATAAGTCTCTTCAGTTAGTCTTCTGAAATTTTAATAGATTTCTGAGCCCTAGAGATTTCTTTCTAATAATTTTTCAAACGTTCTCACTAGTAATACAGTTTTAGATGTTGTGCTGAATGTTAGTTTGCACTTTTTAAATAGAGTGCTAGGAGGATATAGTGTTAAATAGCCAATGAATTAAACCAAAAATCTCCAGGGAACACGGGCTAGAGAATAATAATGCCAGCCCAGCATCATGAGTTCAACCAGGCACAGGAAATAGAGTGATAGAACCAGAATCAGAGACCAGCATTTCTTAGTGTGAATTTAAGGAATGTTAATAAGCACGCTAGATACAAGAGCATTCAGCTGGGTTTAGAAAATTCTATCTGAACAAAAATGTAAACTTTTTTCATTCATGATTGAATTTGTGGAATGTTTAATGTACTGCCGGGCGCCATCAATGTGACTATCCATGAGTGGATATTGACTGATTTGTGTTTAAGTTTGTGACTTCAGGACCTTTTTTTTTTTTTTTAATTCAAGAATCTATAGGGAAGAAAGTTCTAGGTTCAAACTTTGGAAAACAGTGCTCTAGCCCAAACTACAGTCCAACAAATGATATAATCTCAAAATGTCTGTAGAAATATGGGAGCTGGGTGAATGAGCAGCTTTTACAAATAGTTGAATAACTACTATCTGGGAGTTATTAACATCAAATGAAGCCCTAGAAAATGGCAAGGCAAATGCTTAGTAATCTTCCTGGAAGAATTTTTAAGCCCCCTTTGGGAACCAGAGAGAACACCAACAATTCCTTACATTCTTAAGGTTTGTATCACAAGGATTAAATGTCAAATGTTCAAATATCAAATTTTGAGCCAGACAAAATCAGAGATACAAGTGATTTTGATGAATAAATGTGAAGAAATGGCTTGAATTTAATGTTGAAGTACAATTTTTAAGGCTTTTTTGTTGTTGTTGTTTAGCCTATTATTGAAAATATCAAAAGTGAACGATTTACAGTTCCTGCCAAACTTTCCATGAACCTCTCCATGTATGACGATGCCACTGGAGAGCAAACTCCAAGGATGCCTTTAACATGGTGTATTTCATTTTCTTTAGCTACACCGCTATAGTTGAAAAGTCACAACAGGAGCATCCTTCAAACAGAAAGGAAAACAATAAATTATTGGTGAAAGCTTTCGTCAGAATTCCTCACATTGCTTACTAATTAATAGAAGCTTTCGTTCCTTTCATGCCTTTTAACCAGGAAGAGCATTTTGGATGGGGCAAACCTGGGTCCATGTTAGAAGGACCAAGACTACTTAGGAGGGGAAAGTTATACTCCTATTTCTGTGCTCTGGAGACTTCATGACTTGAAAATGTAGCATTTTGCAGAAAAACCACAATGGATAATTAGTTTGAAAAAATAACAGCTTGCTATTTAATGCTGGGTCTCTAGATTGATAGAACACAGCCTAAAATAGGAAAGTAGAAGGCCCATGGGAGACAGTGTACTTCAGTATAAAAGCGTGCCACACAAAGTTTCTTGGAGTGGTAAAAGATTTATTTCAAACACTTTTACACATTGATGTCATGTTTAAGTTTATTTTGAAGTAGGTTAGAAAGCCAGTTTCTTTTGAGTGACTATATGACGAGTATCTCACACAGTAGGAGATTGATTTTTCGGAGATAGAACACAGATTATTAGAACATTTAGCAGGATGTGGTTCAGGCTCCTCATTTTATACAGCTAAGCAATCTGAGGATCAGTGAGGGGCTGTCTTGTCCAAAGTGTCCAGATAATGAATAGCAGAGCTGAGGTCGTCTTTTTTAAAGGCTGATTTTTTTCCCCCCATTATCCTGCAACCCATCTAGAGAAGAAATATATAAACTTACCTATTTAGGGAGAAACGGAGAAATAGGAAAGTTTGAATACTGCTTAACATGTTCTGGCAGATGGACAGTTTTTCCATGGAATTTCATGAGTCTGTTAGATCTTGTGGAACTTAAAATGGGAGTGTAGAGGTGATTTTGTGAGTTTTCAGGGTTCTGGAAGAATTGTCAAAACAAAATTTTGAGATGGTAAAATGTATATCTGCTTTTTTAAAAAAAATCTCTTAATTTTAGTGTCATGATTAGAAGTTTTGGAACCAAAAAAAAAATTGAAGCTATGAGTGCTTGTGATAGATAATTGTGGAGAAGAGCTTTGGATTGAATGTTTAAGCATAATGTTTTAAAAGCTTTTTTGTTATGGAAAATGTTCAAGCAGAGAGCAAGCATCATAAAGTGAACTTGCATGTGCCCAGCTTTAAACTGTCATCCACATTTTGCCAATCTTATTGCATTTACTGTCTCTCAGTTTTTTGAGATTTGCTTAAAAGTAAATCCCAGACATTATGTCATTTTACTTATAAATACTTCTGTTTCTTATAGACAATGACTTTTATTTTTAACACAACCCCAAGACTATTATCAATGTAACAAACGTGACAATAATTTCTTAATACTACCTAATATATATTCCATGTTCAGATTCCCCAGAATATCTTATAGGCTATTTTGTTTCAGTGAGGATCCCAAATGGTCCATTTACCATATTTGTATTTTCAGCCTTTTTTTTTTTAACCTATAATAGTTATAGTAACTGTTTTTCTTTATTAACCATTTTTATAGTAACTCCTTTTTGTATGTCATTTATTTGTTGAAGGAACCACAGAAATTTAAAATTTTTGTTCAATGAGTACATATAAATGAGGGAAACCAGATCCCCCTGCCATTTGTGGCTATCATTTATTGAGCACTTACTACCCTTGAGGGCTGGGCCAACACTTTGTATTTTGCTTTTCAACCCTATTAAAAAAAACATTTTATAGTTCATTAAACTAATCACAACAGTGATTAAGAAATTTGACATAAATTACACAGATGATAAGTAGCAGAGGTAGAATGGGAACACTTGTTCGTTTAGCTGTAGAACCCATACTATACACACTGCCTTCCAAACAAGTCATTGTGATGATACGATCTGCAAACTAGTTTCAAAACCTCTATCATGTTTTTCCTCCCCCTAATGTATGAAACTTAAATACAGATAAATGCACGATAATATCAGAAGGGTTCATGGACTCCAGGGATTCATGAGTGCAGTCCTTGGACTGGACTCACGTTAAGAATCTCATTTCCATTTAATACTGACCTGTTGTTAATAAATAATCTTAAAGTCTTGAGGTGTCTGGCTGGCTCAGTTGATAAAGCACGTGACTCTTGATCTCAGGATCATGAGTTCAAGCCCCACATTGGTCCTACAGCTTACCTTAAAAAAAAAAAAAATAGAAATAGGATAAAAATAAATAAATAACCCTAAAGTCTAGAATATCATATATAAATATATGTGATATATAAATATATAATGATATATGATATATATAAATATATGTGGTATATGATATATATAAATATGTGATATATGAAAAAATATAATATATAAATATATATAATGGTTCTGTTTCAATTTTTTGCCTTATGCTTGGAGCACTATAATGGTGACCAGGAAACTCCAAGTACTAGTGTGGCCTTAAACAAACACACTTAATTTCAGTAAATTTTGAATTTTCTCATCTGTAAAATAACAAGAGTTGAAGACTAAGGTCCCTTCATGTCCAAAATTCTAGATTTTAAATTAACTGAATCAAAGAATTTTTAGATCTTCAGCTACTTGAGTCTTTAAGCTTTCATTAACATGGCTCTCTTTGAAAATTCAGAAAGTTTTCCGATTCCTAATTTTTTTTTAAAATGTTTATTTTCAATACTCTCTTTGGATAATGCAATAATTGGGCTGTTTATGTGCTTGGAGGCACCATATGTTTTGCTAGCTGAGGAATGTGCAGCTCTTCAAAATACATGTCCTGTCCTGGTACAACAAATGATTGATAGAGATTGAGTTATTATAACAGAACCTTGTTATGGGATCAGTGTCTCCTACTTTGAAAATAAATGACTCAGCCAGACGGCAACATTTATTTTCTCTAAATGACTAGGGATGTAGCAATAGGAGACCATTATCCTGTGACAATATTCTGTTTCATTGACATTATCTCACAAATGTAATTGGTCCATTACTAAATAGAGGTTTTGTTACTGATCAATTTCACGTGATTTCTAAAACCATTAGGATAATAAATATGCCATCATAGTAATTTCATTGACAGAATGTTCTTTTTTTCTTCATTTACATTTGTTAGAGGAAAAATATAGATTTAGGTTGAACTTAAACACTACGATTTATACCGGTTTTGACTACTTTTCCATTAAGAGAAATAGAATATTGTGCCGAGTAATCATATTTGCATTGAGCTGCTGAACTAACGACCTTAACATTTTCATGATTTTTTTCTCTACCACACTAAACCACATCAAATCATAATTGTTCCTAAGCAATTAGTTTACTACCTCAATTTAATGATTTCATTTGAAATAAGTTCCAGATCATTTCTAGGACTTTCCTGTAAATCCACTAAAGTAACACATCAGTTAAGTCAACCCTAACCATTACCAGCATGGATAATAACAGCATTAGTAACAACAGAAACCTTGAGATGTCTTGTAGCATAAATGTTTCTAAATGCATGGCTTTTCCCCAAATGTTCTCCTCTAAAATCTCATCTGTAATCTTGTTAAATTAGAACTCTTCCAGTATCTTTCTGACTTTTACAGTTAAGGTTATGGTATTGATTTTATTTTATAGTCCATGGCTCTCAGATGCTTAACACTAATAAGCCTCTATAGCCAAGAGGTTTTCCCCAGAGGCATGGTGAATAGCAGCTATTGACCTATGCCAATACTTAATAAGGGACTAAAATATACTCGAAATACTGCATAATTGTGTGGTGTTTTTCCTCCTTTCAAATGAGGTTTTCTGACATTACTCAAGACACTTCGTCATTGTCTGTCTGTTAAAATGAAATTGCTTAATGGACAAAAGCATTTTGAAGTATTCTTAAAAAACAGTTTTCATTTAGTCAGTATTTATTCTTTTAGCACTGTTCTTCATTATTCAAAGGGTTTTTTTTTTTTCTTCTTTTTTTGATGTCTCAGGAAGGTGTTTGTGAGCTTCAAAGGGGTTTGAGCTTTAACTTTGTATTGGGTGTAGGTGTAGCCTGGAGACTTTTTTTTTTTTTTAATAGAGATGTGATATAGACTTGTAGTAACATGCAGCTTACTGTGCTTGGATTGAAATATACAATAGAGAGAGCCTTAAACTATCACAAATGTTTTAAATTGCTGAAGAATACAGTAATATGCACAAGTGTAGTTAAGATTAAATAACTCAATGATTAAAGTAAGAATTTTCACTTATTTAACATGAAGGCTACCATATTTTCTCCTTTAAAAAAAGAACTGATTTCATTTAAAAAAAAAGATTGAAAAATTTAATTGAAGATGCTATCTTATCTCCTCTTAACGTAGCTTGCCGTTTTTCAGAGTTATTTTAGAGTGTGATAAATGTAAATATCTATATATGGAGATACTTTCTTAACATGGCAGCTAATTATTTTTTTGAATCATCTGGCATCATGATGAAACTACTGTAGTGGGATTAAGTCCATATGTCTTGTCATAACATTCAGAGCTTTTTGTTAACTTGGAGTGTGTAGGAAGGATTTATTCACATTTGCCACACAATCATAAAATTTTACATCTAGAAGAGTCTTAGAAACAGATATTCAGATATTCTCTTTTCTTCACTTGTATTCTCAAAAATAACACTGTTTTGCCTTTAGCCAACTAAATAGCAAATGTTACATTTAAGCGTTTCATTGTATATTTTTGCAACATCCATTACCTAACACCAATAAGGCATTTCCTTACTTTAAGAAGGAAATAACTAAGAGGCACCTGGGTGTCTCAGTCGGTTAAGTGTCTGCCTTCAGCTCAGGTCATGATCCCAGGGTCCTGGGATCGAGCCCCACATCCGGCTCCCTGCTCAGCGGGAAGTCTGATTCTCCTCTCTCTCTGTCCCTCTCCCCGCTCGTGCTCTTTCTCTCTCTCTCAAATAAAAATCCTAAAAAAAAAAAAGAAGAAGAAGGAAATAACAAGTAATATAACAAGATCCAACACTCTCCCCCCATTTATAATACTCTGGAGCACAGGTAGTATTCCCCCCCAAATATATATTTTACCTTTTTTTTTTTTTAATTGTAACAGTAAAATTATTTATGGGAGTTTTGGAAAAACAAACTGTCAAATATATAAAGAAAATAAAAATCACCTATAATCCTACTACATAGATTTTTATAATATAATGGCATTTTACCATGTCATTGAATTTCTGCTTTATGATGGCTACATAATATGCCACCCTTTGCCTAAACTACACACTTTTAAATGTCTACTTTGCTTATGGATGTGTAAGTAGTTGGCAAGGTTTTATATACTAAAGACACAGTCATCATCACCTTATGGGGATCCTTGTGCTTAAGCCTGAGTATTGTGTCTAGTTCTACTCCCTGTCTCCAAACCTAGCAGACAGTCAATGAAATTATGTTAAAGGAATAAATACATCCCTACTGCAGAATTACTGAGTTAAACATTGTCCATTTCTAAGGCTGTTGACAAATTATTGGTACAGAATCTAGGAGGGTCTCATGAATTTGCATTCCCACTAGCGGTGCCTGGGGGGTTTAACTCCACTGTCGTATCCATAATATTTAAATGTAGCACATGGCTCTATAAGCAGTATCTATCTATCTATCTATCTATCTATCTATCTATCTATCTATCTATCTATCTATCTATCTATCTATTTATCTATCATCTATCTATATCTATCTATCTATCTATCTATCTATCTATCTGTTTTTAAGTAGGCTCCATGCCCAGCGTGGAGCCCAGTGCAGGGCTTGAACTCACAACCCTGAGATCAAGACCTGAGCTGAGATGAAGAGTCAAGACCTTTAACCGACTGAGCCACCCAGATTCCCCTCTATAAGCAATTTTTAAACATCTCCCCTGAAATAAAAACAGTGTCTCCATGGCTTTTTGACTCTACCCAAGCACCTCTTTTTTGTCATTTATATTTCATTGAAACCATTGTGCATCACATCACATTCTCCTCTCGTGAGCCAGGATAACTCTCTTTTATCGTGGAAAAAAAAATGGGGACATGGAGATGGTACCTCCCACAGGGAAGATATAAAGCTTTCAAGGTAAAGGTATAGCCCACAGGCTCTGTGTCCTTTCTTCTGCTCCAGGACACATTCCCTCAGGCCACGTCCCAGCTGGCTCTCCTTTATCTGTAGGTAGAACTTGTTAAGGCAAGGATCCCCTTGGTTCTCCACAGGGAAACAAGAGAAATAAGTACTTCAGGGCTTTGGGCTGGAATCTCCTAGGCTTGATAATTGCAGTATTTTACATAAAGTTTATAGGATTATAAATAACCTCTGAACTTCCCTCTCCTCTTCCTGATTTTACCCCCAGGCAAAAACAGAGGAAGAGAATCCTTGGTCTCTGGGAGCATTCAGTTGGCAGATCCCTGTTCCTTGCCTTCTCCTTGTCCTCTGGGCACAGGGCCCAAGCCGTTTCCTTCTCTCAGGACTGACTTGAGATTTATGGTCTGATGTGAAAGTATCAGATTTCCAGCTCCTGAACTGATCCCATACCCTAGATGTGGTAGCTTCTCATTTATTACAAACAGCGTTATTATTTTATGCAGCTAGCTTGTTCCTTTCTCATGTTGTCTTCTAGCTGCCACCCTAGCATTTTAATGGACAGCAGAGATTCCCATTTAGCTGAAGTTCGGTTTTCACCACCAGTGTTTTGTGTTTCTTGACAGAGTTTCAGCAGAGTGATGGGATGTGTTGACCACCTTTGCCTCATCCAGCAGTGGATTTGGTCTCCCTCTCTGAGGAGACTTCCTGTCTCCTCAGAAACTCTAGAAAAAAAGATCTATGAAAAAAATCTGTTAAAAAAAAAAAAAAAGGAAACCTAGAAAGCTGTGAGAGGTCTTACCTGGGTAAGACTCGTCAATATAACATAATCTTGTCAAATTTTAGTCATGGGACTATCGAAACTGTTACCACATATGCACTTCTTTGGTCTCTGTCCTGCTCATCACAAAAGGTCAAGGGTAACAGAAGCTTCCCTGTTGCTGTTTTCATTGCACCTTGAGTTTTCTTCTGCAAAAAAAAAAAAAGAATCCTGTAACATCTGCTCAGCAGCTTGATAATGTAAAAAATAAAGAAGGCATTTTTAACAATGATGATGGCTCTTTAAGCACTTCATAGTAAAACATACCTTTTTTTTTTTTAAATAATATTTTATTTATTTATTTGAGAGAGAGAGAATGAGAGACAGAGAGCATGAGAGGGAGGAGGGTCAGAGGGAGAAGCAGACTCCCCGCCGAGCAGGGAGCCCGATGCGGGACTCGATCCCGGGACTCCAGGATCATGACCTGAGCCGAAGGCAGTCGCTTAACCAACTGAGCCACCCAGGCGCCCCAATAGTAAAACATACCTTAACTTTAAATACTGGAAACCAAGAGAAGCCAGCAAATGATAACTTGTACCTCGAGGGTTCATTTGGACTTGTATACAAGCATGGTATATAAATAAGAAAGACAACTTAGGAATACGGAAAGGATTGGACTGTTAAAATATTTTGAGAGAATTTGCTTCTTTGTTAACTAGATAGAAATATGTTTTTCTAGGGCGTCTGAGTGGCTCAGTCGGTTAAGCGTCTGCCTTCGGCTCAGGTCATGATCCCAGAGTCCTGGGATCGAGTCCCACATCGGGCTCCCTGCTCAGCGGGAAGCCTGCTTCTCTCTCTCCCACTCCCCCTGCTTGTGTTCCCTCTCTCACTGTGTCTCTCTCTGTCAAAAAAAAAAAAAAAAAAAAAGACATATGTTTTTCTAAATTATAGGAATGGCACAGTTAATATATTTTAATTTAGTGTTATACCGTGCTGAAATTAATAGCTTCCAGAAATTCAAGAACTCTTGTGTGCTCTTACATAATTGATTCAAAATAAAATAGTTGTAAACCATAAGTGTCATTGTAGGGAAGAAGAATAGACATTTTTTTTTTTTTAAAGAAAATTATGTGTTTTCTATGTAGGTGATAGAAATTCGATTTGTAACCTCAATCTACTCAAGAATATTGGAAAAGCTAACATATTGCTCTACTCTATGTGAAAAAGGAGCAGGTGACCCAGACAGGCAGGTGTCAAGGTGGCTGTTTGAGCTTGCCCTAGATCACTAGTTGACTTCAGTGAAGTTCTACTAACAGGTGGCTAACTGATTGGAGTGCTATGTGACATTTATCCCGGGAGCGACTTGGATGACAGGCTGTTACAGACTGAGGAAGGGGTCTTTGCTTTGATGAAGAAATTGCCAAAACTCATGTCTCATTAGTGTTTCCTAAGGTTCTTTGGAAGTGAACAACAGTTTAATTAAGGGCTGACGTAAACACGTTTCTGCACACTTTCCCTGCAGCATTTTATCACATTAGAATTGATCAAAATTGTTGCCTTGGGCTGACTTGAACAGATATACATCTGGAGTGCCATTTGTGCAAGCTGCTGATGAGTCGAGTGCATACGCTGTGTTTCACAGCAACGTTCTTCCTTTGTAGATGAAATTACCTTGTTGGGAGATGAGTTGATCTAACTCTTTATTTGCTCAAGCCTTTATTCTTTGAAGTGATGCTATGAAATGAATGACACATCAGGGCTGAGGATATATGTATGTCCCAGTGCCAAAAAAATTATACTATGGCTAGTAAAAATTATGGGATGACTTGATTTTGCAAAATACTTATTTAAAGCTATGCTTGGATCTAATTGAACCAACTTACATAAGTTGAACTTTTTCCTACATAGTAATCTTTTATTATGTATTTAACTTCACGATTGGTGACTAAAGCCATAGCTAATTGTCCAATTATAAATCTAAACGTGGGTATAGACAATGAAGAATAGCACCATCAGTGTGAACCTTCCTTTGTTTTTTTAAATTAGCCTCGCTGACTTCTGTCATGAAGAAGAATCTTCTCTACAGTCTAATGTTACAATTGCAATAAAAGAAGTTTTGTATTTGTGTTTGTAATATCCGTCCTCTCTGCTGAGCTGTAAGCATCACCAAGTCAGGGAGCAGGTGGTCTTATTTAACATCTTGAACTTGAGGGCTTGCCGTAGCTTCTCACGCTTACTAGAAACGCAGTGACTGATTTTGTTTTCACTTTTTGCTCTACATTCAGTTACTTCTCATCTGGTGGTGTCTGCTCATGCAACCATGCATTTTACTATATACCGACTGGTTATTTTATTCATCTTATATACCAGTTATCGGTTCACCATCTAGCTGCTTTCACATGCAAGAGATTCTAAGATAAACTGCCTAGACAGCGTCTGTTCTACCTCTTCTACTGTCTTTCGGTGCAAGATTTTTAAAAATTCTCTTCCTGAGCATGTTTTTCCAGCCTCCATATGTCTTTGCATCTTTAATAAAATCATCTTCTGTAGGAGATAAGCCATCAGTCAGCTCAAACACACACACACACACACACACTCACTCACTCACTCACTCTATGGATAGAAAAAGTACAAAATAATAATTAAAAAATAATCCGTCAGATAATATCAGACACAAACACAAGATCATTAAGGAAATCTAGACCTCCACAGTCCCAGGAGGGAATGCTTAAAGAGAAAATAAATCAAGTTGGTTCAGTGGATAAAATACTGTTCTATAGCTGGAATAAGAGGTAGAAAGACATCATTTTCTAGCCCAAGGGAATGTCATCTGCAAAGGAAGAGTTAGAAGCACAGTCCTCCTGGTTCCCTCCTCCTCCAAGAGGCCATAAGTAAATGAGTTTAGCTAAAGCTTAAATAAAATGGAATGATAAGGAAAAGAAAAATATGATACCATCATAGATCTTAATGTGAGGAAGATATTGTTTGAAGGAGAGGATTTCCTTCCTCCTTCTCCTTCCTTCCTCCTGGAAGGAGACTAGACAGGAAATTTTTGATTTAACCAGGTACAAGCAAAAAGCACTGAGTGGAAGCTACAAGAAACAGAAAAACAATAGAGAGCTTTTGGAAAGCATTTCCCTCCTGAGATCAATTCATTTATAAATTATTACTTTCCAAATCAAATTTAAATGTCTTTGTCTGATGGCAAGCCCTCACTGACTTTGCTTCTTTCTCATGCACCACCAACTACTCCTGCCTCCTTCCCACCACTGGAAACACGGGCTAATCCTTTTCTTATCATCTTGCTTCTCTTGCCAACTTCTTTATTTCATGTATTATTCAACATATGCATTATTATGTTTGTATTATTATTCAACTTATTATATATTTATATATTATTCCGCTTTATTTTATTTAACTTATTTTCAACTTAATCTTTTTATGTATTATTCTCCCGGCTTGAGGGACAATACACTGTGAAAAGCATGACATTTGTTTTTTTCCACAGAAAGGTCACTTAAAACCATCTCTCCTATATATTCATTCCTCAAACATTTTTTTTTTTTATTTCTGTAGCATAGAAGTGCATTAAAAATAGAAACAGTATCATTTTTCAGTTTGGCATGAGGTCTACTAGACTGCAGACATGCAAAATAAAATTAAAATCAAAATAATACGAGTTTGATTCATGATTAAAATGTAATAGCTAGAAACTCTACCCTTCCGCCTCCTAGATAGTTGACATTTTATTTTTATTCTTTCTCCGTTGCAGTGAGGTTTTTTTCCTGTGACTGTGGTGGGGAGGGGGTCACTTTGTGTCCCCGGCACACTTGGCATATGCCTTGCACAGGCTGGGTACCAGTATATCTTCACTGGCTGTTGGGCTCAAAAATAATTTCATCGAGTGGGAAGACAATGGCGGTCAAGTCCACTTTCTGCACTATCATTCTTTATCTGTTCCTAAAGAAGTAGTTTCAGTATGGACGGTGGACCTTCTCATTCTTATTTTTACTGTTGTAAGTTCACTTGACTGTTTGAGAAGACAATTTGTGGTCCCTTTTACAACTTGAAGAGTGAATTTTAATTTGTTTCTGCTGTGTTGGCCTCTGTAATTCCTTTGTGTGTTCTGAACACGAAGGTACCATTATTATTTGGTCCATGCCTAACGAGAACCCAAACAATAAATGGACCTGTAATAATTACCCAGGAAAGCCAAGTGCATTATTTTGAGTAAGAAAATGCAAAGGCTTCATTTCTCAAAAATGACGTCATCACCCATCTTCTTGAACTGCTGGACAAACACCCTTGATTTATGTGCTCTTTGCAGAAAGTGACTCAGGTGAATCCTGCTACGTTTAATGAAAATTTGGAAACAGTTACAGTATTTGCAATAGCCTTGATGGAACGTCCCCAGAAATGACAGAACTAGAATAACATTCATTCTGCTTCCCAAGCTCTGGTCATATTTCATTGTTTTTCAGTCATGTACAGTAAATGCTCTATTACTCATTCAGGGAGTCTTTTTTTTTTTTTTTTAAGATTTATTTATTTATTTGACAGAGACAGAGAGAGAAAGAGAGCGTGCAAGTGGGGGGAGGGGCAGAGGGCGAAGATCCCCAGACTCCCCACTGAGCATGCAGCCCAACGAAGGGACTTGATCTCATGACCCTGAGATCATGACCTGACCTTGAAACCAAGGGTTGGACACTTAACTAACTTAGCCACCTAGGCGCCCCTCTATATGGAGTCTTTAGAAACTGATTACACTGGTTAATTTTATTTTGAGATCTGTATTTAAGCACAGGTAGAGCATAAGAGTGTCAATAGATTTCTTTTTCTAATAGTTAATTTTAAATTAAAAATTTGGAATAGAAACATTACTTTATCTGCAAAATGAGGGTTGGAATAAAGGTTCTTTCCACTCCTAAAGACCTAGATGTCTGTGATTAGCTTCTAGCAGGCCAAAACCTATATTTGTAGTGTTACCTTTTAAAATCACATAGCTCTAAGTGAAATTAATTATTATTTTTGACATTTTGAAGGTACCTTAGCTGAAATGAACTTTTTTGGTCTGTTTTTAAATGGTATCAACATTTTTTCTCTTCTTTTGTAGCAGCATTAATTGCTGTGGTTTCGTTAGCAATTTCCTTTCATTTTTTTCTTTTTGAGAAAGATACAAGGAAATCGTTCACCAATGCATCAAAGTTCTGATAGGTTAGTGACAGCCAGCTAGTCACAAATTATAGCTACAAGTACACCTGTCATTTTTTGTGGACTGTGATGTCTACTGTTTTAACAGTAGCATATCCATTCTTTAAGTGCCAATGTGCTGAAAACACATATTTAATTTTATTGGATGCTTTTACCAGAGCTTATGTAATTTTTCAAATGGTAAATCATAATGATAACTAGTTTCTTATATTAATAGCACCATAAAAAATTTTTTTAAAAACAGCACGTGAGGTCTTTTTCTCTTGTTAAAAAAATTAAAAATGAATATTATATATATGCATATGTATCTAATATGATGAAGTTTTAGGTTTTTAAAAAAATAACTTCTCTTTTTAGAGCTACAAATTGAAATATTTATAAGTGAAATACTGTGCTGTCTGCAATTTGCTTCAAAGTGAAAAGGGGGGTGGGGGAGCATAGATGGGGTAAAGGTGAAATAAGATTGGCTATGAGTTGATAATTGTGGTAGTGTTATCTACCATAGCAATTTCACACTGTTTTATAGTTCCTTTTTAGCACATGTGTATCCCCTCCCTAGTTTTTAATTTTTTTAGAGGCTGGGGATGCCTGGGTGGCTCAGTAGGTTAAGCCTCTGCCTTCACCTCAGGTCATGATCCCAGGGTCCTTGGATCGAGTCCCGCATCGGGCTCCCTTCTCGGTGGGGAGCCTGCTTCTCCCTCTGCCTGCCGCTCCTCCTCCTTGTGTTCTTTCTATCTCTCTCTGGCGAATAAATAAATAAAATCTTAAAAAAAAGAAAAAGTTTTGTAGAGGCTGAAACTTAATCTAGTTCACCATTGTGTCTCCAGCAACTAGTGTAGTGTCTGGCATAAATTAAGCCTTCAAGAAATATTTATGGAAGGATGTATTAATAAATCTGTCTTCTCAAGTGGTCTCCATGATTGCTGTCTCCATTTTGGCTAACTCATCCTCCATGTACTTTCGAGAGGGACGGCCTTAAACTATAAATGTGTGATCATATTTTGCTCATCAGTAGCACTCCCCGATCAGGGCAGACATTCAGATATTTATACACAAAGTCCATGGCCCCTCATTTTGTGGGTCCTGCCAGCTACTTGCTCCCTCATTCATCACTTCATCACTTCACCACTCCACAGACTACTTGTACCACTTGTTTTCTATGCTCCATTCTCCAGAACATTTCCTCTCTCTGGGAGTGTCATCCCCATCCACATTTTAAACATGGCACCACTGAGGCATCTTCCTTAACCTGGGGAGGCTGAGGTGGTCACTGCCCTTATGCAGGAAAACCAGCAAACACCACAACACAACACCCCTGCTTTCAACACACTTCCTCCCTCTCAACTGTTGACAGCCATTTTCTTCTTATCATTTTCATCTTCACTGACAGTGAGTATCCCTATAGCAGTTACTTTGTATTTTTCATAACATCCTCACTTTACCTGGCAAATAGAGGACACCAATAAATACTTGCATAATGAGCAAATTAAGGAATGTACTTTTTGTTAAACAAGTAATGAGTTTTCCACAGAAGATGTGAAATCAATGATAGACTTACCAGTGGTCCCAAAAGTTGTTTTTCACATTTGCACCAGGTTTTCTTCTGTTTTTTTCCACAGTGTAGTCAGCAGGTCGAAAGACAAACCCCTGGATTGTATAAATCTAAGAATGAAATGCTGAGGTAAAATGACCTTGATGTGAACCAAGGTGCCAAAGGAAACATGATACTTAGTTTTTCAAAAGTTCAAGATTTATTTAGTAGGAGAAATAATTCCAATGATAATTTTTTTTTTTTTAAGATTTTATTTATTTGACAGAGAGAGAGATAGCGAGAGCAGGAGCACAAGCAGGGGAGTGGGAGAGGGAGAAGCAGGCTTCCCGCGGAGCAGGGAGCCCGATGTGGGACTCGATCCCAGGACCTTGGGATCATGACCTGAGCTGAAGGCAGACGCTTAACGACTGAGCCACCCAGGCGCCCCCAATGATAATTTTAATAAAGCCTTGGGTTAACTTCAGTGGAGATTGTTTCTGACAGATATTTCAAATCTCCAACATAACTGGGTCTTTGACCCTCAGTACATATTTTGTAGAAGAGCCCAAGTATAGAAATAATGAAATGTTGGAAAATGAGATCTCTTGTTATATTAACGTGAACTTCATAGCTGAAGAAAGTCATAAAGTTTGGGTTCTCCCCTCTTTGCAGATATGTCTTCTCCGACTACTATGAAGAAGCCCGAAAAGCCACTGTTCAGCTCTACATCTCCACAAGATTCTTCCCCAAGATTGAGCACTTTCCCCCAGCACCATCATCCCGGAATACCTGGAGTTGCACACAGTGGTGAGGAGTTTCAAGCACAAAGGAGAAGTGTCCCCCTTGTTTGCAGAGCTCACTCTCAGGGATGGAGCAAGAGTTTTACTTAGAGCTGCGGGGGCCATATTCTCTCAGCCAAAAAAGGGAGGGTCGTGATCCAATCAAATATTTTTTTTCTAACCAATATATGAGAAAAGAGTTCCAAAGCATTCACTTAAATAACATTTGTGAATGTATTTTTAATTGCCTTTATTGGAAAGATCACAATCCCAAGAAATTAGAAGATATAGGATACATAGTTATCTTAACTGTAGCTTCAGGATTGGTCCCCATTCTATATATTTGACTAAAGAAAGATGGAATTTCAAGTGTATTGTTGAGTTTGGGGTATTTCCAGAGGCATTAAGATATACAGACACTATTTCCAGAGATGTTATTTTCTATACAAAAATCAATAATTACTTATTTAGGAGTGAAATTAATCAGAAAAATAAAAGAGGTTCTTTGACAATTTTTTCGGTGCACAAATAAGTGTGGGCTAGTACACTTGATATTATGTCTAATATCTTAATTTACATAAGAAAAATAATACAGTATTTCACATTTATACTTTAAAGAACAATTAAACTAAATCCCCTTTCAAAACTTAAAAGTGAGATATAATTAATAAACAATACTGTATACTTTCTACCTATTATTCTTGAGCCCTAGAAAGGAGTATACTGAATTTTTGGTGGAGAAAGTTTTGTATATAAATATGTTTGTAGCAATACTCTTATTGCTTTAAATTTATAGATAGGCAATTTTTTATTCTTCCGACAAAATGAATCTGGTTTTTAAACCTTTACTCGAAGGATATAACTTCAGTTATAAAAAAAAGTCCTTAGCTTTGATCTCTAAGTGTATGTTGATATGTATCATTACTATACTTTAAAAATGCATGGCCTTCACTAAGAAAAGTATAAAATTAAGAAAGGAGTATACAAATCAAATGTGCTATAAAATATTTATATTTATATTGTTTGTACTGCTAGAATAGGTCAAAAAAATCGGTAACTATTTCATGGATCTGTAATGTTGAATATATTTGAGCAAAATTAACTTAGCAGTCAAATCATCCATGTATTATGACACCTGATTAAAATATTCAGATTTCTGACATTGGGAAAAAATTAAATAGTACACTTTTATATAATGAACCATGGAAACCTAGATAAGCTTTCCACCTTGGTCCTTCACCAGATACTTACTAGTATGTAATGTATTAGGGCCTGTGGTAGGCACCTTGGTCATGAGACACAGTTTCCTTCCTTAAAGAGCTCATGGTCCAGCAGGGAGACAAGGGGACCACATCAGCTAGGCATGAAATCTGAATAGGACTAGACACTTTGAAAAGGATTAGATGCCCGGAAGCAATGTGTTCTTCCCTGAAGTTTAGAGAGTGAGTTCGCCACAAGAACGAAGAACAAGGCAGGAGGAAGGTTGTTTCAGACAGAGTGAACAGCCTGTTATCAGGAAAGGTCACTGCAGCAAGGAACTGCCATCTATCCAAGGATCCACAAATATCTCCATGTGGCCGGGGAAGAGAGAGTGGCCAGACCTGAGGTCCATGAAGTGAGGCGGGGCGGGTTCCCTATAGCCCTTGAAGACCATACAAACCCGTGAAGTTGCTGGGCTTTTATTCTGGAAGCAGTAGGGAGCCATTGAAAGATTTTAAGCAGAGAAGTGACTTGCTTGAGATGGCATTTTACAAAATTCATTCATATGAGACTATAAAGGCTTTATTGGAAAGAGCAAGACTGGAGGAAAGGAGACAGGAAGGCTTGGCATTAATGTAGGCAGGAAATACGTGTACATACATGTGTGCATGTATGAATTCTTTCATAATGAAGGGAAATGTCTTCTGCCTGTATTTTGCTTTTCCTATTTTCAAGGACTAGAATGACCTTTATTGATATGAAATAGCCATTTTTACTTTCAGTTTGAAATACTTCATTCTACTATCTTCTATCGGGCCAGCCACAGCTTCTGTGAGCACAGTACAAGGGATCCCAGAGCCTGAGCCCTGATTTGATATGTGCCGGTTCCATTGAACAAAGATCTCTTCCAAAACTACTGGGGCCACACTGATCTCAAGCCCAGGGGGACCAAGATGGAGCTGCGTATATATCCTTCAAGGGTTTGTGACAGATGTAGGCAAAGACCATGGTTACATGGTCTTCATTTAGCTGAGATTAAGAGCACTTCAACACCAAGTTAAAAAGATGCCAAACTTAACTTAGGTGTTTGCATCTCCTTAAATTATACTTTCAAATGTGTATATTTCTTCAACAAAGTAGTATGTCAAAAAGGAGTTTCGTTTGAAGAAATATGTAATTGTTCTCTGAAATGCATCCCTTTGACGGAGGATGCACACACTTCAGTGTGTGGAAAGATCACGTGAGGCACTTGTTTAAACTGTACTTTCTGGTGCCTTACCCCTGGGGGGAGTCAAGATCCAGTAGTCTGTGTTTAGGCCCAGGAATCTGCATTGTAACAATCCAGAGGATCCCGAGTGACCCGGACATTCAGGAAACAAAGTTGCGACCATAAAATTGAATTTATGATTCTTCGCTGAGATACATTCTTAATTTCTCATATTTTCTGAAAAAAGCTTTCTTTGGGGAAGATAAGTAATATCCCTTTAAAAGTATATTATATATTTTTGCACATAATTACAAAGTTGGAGATAAGTTAGTCCAGATGATTTTCATTAATAGGTCATGGAAAGAATTTATTTTTCATATTGTTTGCTAAGCTGTCTCATAAAACACTAAACATTTATCATATGTAATTTCCTATGATTTGGATCAAAATATTAAATAGAAACAGACATTTAATCTTCATTTCTGCTTATACTCATTGGTACTCTTAATTGTACTTACGTGGTTATGTTCCTCAACATTATAGAGATAATGATTGTGCAATTATATTCTTTCCCATTTTTGAACTTTAGGATTATATTTCAAAAACTAAACAATAAATTTTAGTCATATTGATGTTGAAAATTACAGCACAATTAAACATTGTCTATATCGCATATGTTTTATATATTATTTCCCTTTTATATATAAAATATGTGATTTATTGGTTAGTTAATATGCGTATATGAAAGTTTAAATTCACATTTCTGTGGGTTTTATTCTTGGTCTTATCTTAATAACATCTTTTAAGCTACATGTAATAAAAGAGTAGGAAGAAAAATAGTTACAGAATAGAGCTCTTTTGGTTTTGAAAGGAACATTTTCATTAGGAAAAAGAGTTCCCAGGCCCTACGTTCACATGTTCATAAGCATTTGTCCAATGATCAGGTAATTATTCAGCACATTATTGTTTCCTAATTATTGGCCTCTCTTTTAACCAACCACCCACTAGGACGTATAGGGAAAATGTTTATTTAAAATTGGAGTACACTTCTGTTTTGAATTTCAGTAGAGAGTCTGTGAGTGCCCCTGCCATTTAATGAATGCTGTGAGTTGGTCTGGACTCAAGACACAAAGACTTTCTGATCAAAGATTGTATTCTGATGGGAAATAACTCTGCTTAAAGGAACATTTTATGGAATATTGGCTTAACCTATAAAAGAGAAACTTCCTATGTCTAAGCATTCATAGAGCTGGAGAGCCAGATCGCTAGTTCCCCAGAGTGGGGTTGGGTCTGTGTGTTCTCCCTGTCGGCGTGGGCGAGGGAGTCCTGCAGGGGAGTGTGGGTCGGTCACAGGGAAGCGATGAGGAGCCGTCAGCGTGGCGGCCTCGCAGGGTCCTGGGGGGTGGGCCGGGGAAGAGGGCACCATGGCTGACATCAGTCTCCCCTTTTCTGTCCTGTGCAGTCATCTCGACTCGAACTCCGCCTCCACCCTCACCGCTGCCATTTCCAACACAAGCTATTCTTCCTCCAGCCCCATCGAGCTACTTTTCTCATCCAACAATCAGATATCCTCCCCACCTGAATCCTCAGGATACTCTGAAGAACTATGTACCTTCTTATGACCCATCCAGTCCGCAAACCAGCCAGGTAAAAATGAGAGAGCAAATGAGATTAGAGCCTAAGGGAGATGGCACAGGTCTGACTCTAAGACATGAAGCTTTTTCAGACGGTATGTCTGGCAGAACATCAAGCTTTTGAAATCCATCTTCAGGAAGTTTCTTGGTGACTCAATAAGTTTTTATTTAAAGGTGGCTGAATGACAGGTAGGAAGTGTCTTGCCCCAAAGGGGCACATTTGTGAAGACATTTCTGGTTTGATGTTTTTGAATTTTCATTGACTGAAAAGAAAGTTTATGCAGAAAGTACATTGACAAAAAGCTCAGAGCTGGAGTTCACACCTCTGAAAAACCTGGTTTAATGCAGGACAAAGTGCTTATTTCAGGCAGGAGCAAGGTATGCGCTAAAATAAACACACACAAAAGAACTTACAGTTGTATTTATAGACCAACTATTAGGTATTAAAATAAGCTTTGGTAATGTAAACATTGTCAGTGTTTGATGACTACTTGAATATTCTTTGCACAGACATGACTACATTTAATAATGAGTGACATTACCAGAAGTGTCTTTTCTTTTTTCTTTCTTTCTCTCTCTCTCTCTCTCTTTTTTTTAAACACTGTGCAGTGGTTTTAGGGACTTTTATTGTGTAAGTGTAGTGACTCATGTGCCTTTCTCACTCCTTAAACATGTGGCTTCTTCTGTAGAGAGGTCACTTCATAGTGATTTGATACAAGAGGATTTTTCATGATCAAATAGATAGGCTTTGTACCAAAGCTGGTACAAATTGTAATATCCCAAATCTGTAATGTAGTTTTGATCTTAAGTTCTGGTATTTGACATTGCTGCTTTACCTTCAAGACTCCTGCCCACTCATTATATCTTTTAATGCTCTGAGAGATTGTCATAAGCATTCTGTCATCAATGCTGTTCAGTTACTAAAATGCCAGTGAATAGTATGTGCTTATTAATTTAGAATTAACAAAGAAAAGATCTGAAAAAATCATTTTTGGTTGTAATTGTTAAAATGAAGCAAAATGGTCTTTTTTGAACGTTTTATTTTTAATAACAACATAGCCAGCACCATTTGGGTTACTTAAAAAGTTACCTGTACTTTTAGTTCTGTTGACTAATAATACTAAACTAAATACACCATTCTTGAGTTGTGACTTTGTAGTTAAACCATTTGTATTTTAGAAGAAAATGTTCAAATGGTATAGCACTTTTGACGACTATAATAAGAATTACTAAGTAAAACAGTGGGATCTTAATATATCAGTTTAGAAATAAAATTTGCTGTCAGATCGTGGATTCAAGAGTCTCAGTTCCATAGAGCATTTTGCTAGACTCAGCTGGGAACAGGGCGCACAAGGTCTGATTTTAATTTGTGTAGAATTTCCATGAATAACAAAGTCTAATTAAGACATCCATTAAAAGTCCTTAACGTTAATTCAGTGTGGAAAATCTTAGAGTTCCATTGGATTTTTTTTTTTAACTGATGTCTTAATTAGGCACTGTTAGGGGAAAAATTATGCAAATTAAAATCAGGCCCTTAGTGTTACGCATTTCTTTAATTATTCAGTGCTTGTTTTAGGTATATTTCCATTTCTTTATAAGTTAAGAGGGCATATTAGGTGATAATCTGCCTCTATTGTTCTGCTTTTCTTCCTATTTTTAAGGTAAAGACCCAGCTTCTGAGAGAAGCATCTTACTTTCATCTCAATTTAAAAAAAAAAAATCCCCTCTCAGGATTTTGTATAATAGGAGCAACATGCTAGCGGGGTAATCCTTTCCTAATCCCGTTCAACTTCATCTTCAGATGAGATGTCTCTCTTTTCATATCTATGGTGTGAAAGTTCATCTAACAGCTTTAAAAGAGAAGCTTTAGAGTATAGCTTCATCTGTTTGAACCAGTAAAAAACCCAAAAGGAATAACCCTCTCATTCTTCCAGACCCTGAATTCCAGAAAAGTTGTCTGTATCAGCTTGGGACCGACTTGCTTCTTTGTCAGTTTTATTCTTTTTAAAATGAGAGAAATGTCTGTTGGTTCATGTCGATTCCATTCCAGTAGACAAAGCTTGCAGAATGGGCGAGGTAATATCAGATTCTGTGGCAGCATTTTCTTGACATTATTGTCATTCTTCTGTCCCGTGTTCTCAGGTAGGTCCTATCCAACTGTTTTCGTGAACACACTATACAGAAATGCTTTTTACTACCGAATGTACCACCAATGATAAAACGAAATCGCTCTTCTTTCTTTAGGAAGATACATAAAACAGTCTTTTGCAGTGTTCAGATAACCAGAAGCTGATGGTCTGCTTTAGAAAAAACTACTTTTTCCACTTGAAAGAAAATGCATCTTTCTAGTACACTGCAGAATTGTTTTCTTTTTTTTTTTTTTTAAAGATTTTATTTATTTATTTGAGACAGAGAGAATGAGAGAGACAGAGAGCACATGAGAGGGGGGAGGGTCAGAGGGAGAAGCAGGCTCCCTGCCGAGCAGGGAGCCCGATGCGGGACTTGATCCCAGGACTCCAGGATCATGACCTGGGCCGAAGGCAGTCGCTTAACCAACTGAGCCACCCAGGCACCCCTGCAGAATTGTTTTTATGGGCACATCATAGCTCCTTTGATTTTTAGCTCCAACTCAAAACCAATTAATTTGCATTTCAAAAGAGGACTCTTGACACTTACCTGTTTAGCTCTAAAAATGGGGGGAAAAATGAGGGCTTGTTCACCTGTGGTCCACTATCCCTTCCCAGATTTCCTCCAGCCCTGCACTGATTTTGATTGCTAAGTCCAGCAACTGAGATGCCTCATCCTCCCCACAGCGATTTGGAGATTAATTGCTGGTGCACCGATTAGACTAAGACAGTCATGCTATTCAGTGGATTATTTTAAATAAAATTAGTCAAAAGATACAACTCTCTCATAGGTTTCCATAGGGGGAAACTCTGGTCAATTTTCCTGACATAAAGTTAAATACTTAAAATTACTCATGATGAATAGGCAGGATATTCAAGAAGTCCATTTTCTTTATAGAATAAATAATGTGGCCTCTGAGGAGCCCAACCAAAGACTTAGTTCATGTCTGTGAGTTACAGTATTTAAGTGTTATTAGCTGTTCATCTTTTTGTCTAAAGAAATGTCTCCTGGTAATTTATGTGCAGGTATTTAGATAAATATTCTGCTTCATTGCATTCTTTGCCTTTAACAGTGCTGATTATAAAGACTAAATATTTGTGGAGAATATTCTCATGGCAAATTGTTATGTACATCATACAGTGGAGAATTCCAACATGAGTATAATCAAGAATAACGTTCTCTGTCTAGAAAAATACATTCCAGTATTTTTTTTTTTTTTTTCAAGCAGTGTACCCTTAGGATTTTTTCTCCTACCACAGATACTATTTTCATACCCGGGGCTAAAACTCAGATATTAATATCTTTTCTGTCATTGCCCTGGGGATTTTCTCAGTTGATTCCCACAAATGTCAACAATAATGTTTGGTGTAACTCTCCATGCCCAGCCATGGAGGAGTAACTTAAGTAACAAAGTATATTTGATTGCCCTCTGCTTTACTTAAGCACATTTTCTTTTTAAAAGATTTTATTTATTTATTTGACAGAGAGAGACCCAGCAAGAGAGGGAACACAAGCAGGGGGAGTGGGAGAGGGAGAAGCAGGCTCCCCGCTGATCAGGGAGCCCGATGCGGGGCTCGATCCCAGGACCCCGGGATCATGACCTGAGCCAGGGGCAGACGCTTAACGACTGAGTCTCCCAGCCGCCTCTGCTTCAGCACATTTTAATTGACTTTAGAAATCTTTTATTTGTAGCTGTAAAGTCAGGCCTAGTCCATCATTGTATATCATGGTGTGGACCTGAAATTTTAAATGCTTTAAATATCATTCTATCTGCTCGTATGAGTAAATCACCAAAAGTGAAGCGGAGATCCTTGAATCTAAATGGCTTGATGTGTGTGTCCGAGCGTCCCTGTGTGCGACGGAGAGCTAAGAGGTTTTGAACGCAGAAGATGGGCCTTGACTATAAATGATGGAAACTATTGAGTTTGATGTGTTTGAGCTCCTAGATACCCTCGTCTTCTTTGTGTCAGTGATAGTATCATTAGGTGAGAATTGTGTTCTGAAAGCCCAAACAGACTCACTACAGAAAACGAAGAGCAGAGAAGGAAGAGGCATGGCTCAAATTCTCACTAGCTCAGGGAGGACTTACATTGTTGTCTTGGGCTCAGCATGTAAGTCTCCACTCGAGTCTTCGTGCTACTGAATGAAAGGATCAGTCTACCTGACTCTCAGGGGTGTTGTAAAGATGAACTTACCGATGTACAGTGTTTTGAAGGTGAAGACTTTCTTTGAAACGCTGCTGCTTCTTTTTACTACTAACCGCTGGTTGGTCCCTGTGACTCAGGCTTGAGAGGGCTTGTGGCATTCCCAGCAAGTCCGCAGGGTTCACGTGGCCACGTGCGCGGAGTGGAGCTGTTGGACGAGACGACTGCCTTTTGGATTGTTTCACCCGGCGTTCTGTTTTTGTTTTGTAGCCTAACAGCAGTGGTCAAGTGGTAGGGAAAGTGCCTGGCCATTTCACACCTGTCTTGGCACCCTCTCCCCATCCCAGTGCAATGCGACCTGTGACCCTGACCATGACAGATACTAAACCCATCACTACATCCACTGAAGGTGAGGCAGCTTCACCTACAGCAACCAGTAAGTATTTCTGTAGGAAATGAGAAATGTCCATCAAAGGCGCCATTGGATACCTGATCCAAGGTGGAGAACACGGCAACTTGTCAGACCCGATGGAGATTTCTCATTTATGTGGAACTAGCAGGCATGTATGTGGCCTGGCTATCACAAGCTCTCTCTTATCAAATTTCAGTCCGTACATCATATTTGAAAAGGGAGAAGCGTATTTGTTTGAATAAACAGCTCTAACAAAGATGATAAGTCATGCCTGCTTGTTCAAGGTATACATTGAAAAGACACCGAATAACGTAATGCAGTGTGCAAGGTTTCTCTGTCACCCAGAGAGAGATCAGATAATTGTTACTTATTGGAGCATTCCTAGAGAAATCAGTGCCCTTCACAAGGCAGACTGAATCAGTGCCTCTGAAAGATAATTGCACGTTTATATTACCGTAGGTTATGTCATTGCAAAAAAAACAGTTACAGGATGTTGGGTGCGGATGAGAACATTTCGAAGCTGAGTATGAGGCACATGTAAGCTGCTACCTACACTTTCATTGTCTATGACTTTTTTTCTTTTCTTTCTTTTCTTTTTTTTTTTGCTTATCATGATACATCAGGTACTACGCTTTTTAACATGGCTATCACATTTTAAATGTCAGAGATTTAGCCAGTGGACTTAACAAAGAACGTACCAATAAACCAATGATTCCTTTGCTTCTTCATACAGAATACTCATCAATACATAAAAAATTATTACACAATTTTTTAATTGGCTTCAACAAAACTACCGGCTTCCTAGAACTGGTATAGCGGAATGGATAAAGTTCCAGACAGGAGTAATTAGCAGGCTCCTCATCAATTATGCATTCTGTATCTGAAATTCAGAGGTTCCATTTTCTTTCCTAGAGCAAAAAAAAATTGACATGCTCTGGAAATTTCTAAGTGAAAGTACAGAGACACCACTGGCTCTTTCTTTCTCAGGCTTTGGAAAGATGTTTTCCTTTTTTTTTTTTTGCTTTTCTTTTTTTGGTGACTTCTGAAAACCTAGGAAGGAACACTACAAGAAAAAAGGACAATACTTTGAGGGTACAGTGAATTGAGCATTTCTTTCTCAAAATTCATGAGGCCCCATAGCCTAATCAGTCCATGTAGGCTTATAATTCCCATCAATCATCATTAATTTTTGTAATTGGTCAGTTGGTAGAGGGTCCAGTGAGCACTTCCCTGAATGCACAGATGGATGAAATCCAGTCAAGAAAGATTAAAAATTCTTTTGTTTTAAAGGTTAGCTATATACACTACGGCCACTAAAATACTTTTAAAAGTGGATGTGTTGGCTTCTTTTAGCAAAGTCAGCAATTTAAATAAAGGCAAATAGAAAACAAAGATTTTTTTTTTTAAATTTTTGAAAGACTATCACAGGATAAATGATTCAAACCAAGTTCTAGAAACTTCAGGTACCTACTCTTCTAGTGACATTAATAGATGACACTCAAGGGAAGATCAGACCCAAATGATCACAGCTCTCTATGGGAGTGTTGTCAGCCTGCTTGCTAATGCACTGTTCTTATACTCACCTATAGGTTGGTCAAAAAGGGATCTGATTTGACTAATAAAATTACAAAATACTCAGAGGGAATATCTTGGTTGTATAAAGATGGCTGTTATCAGCCCATTTTCCACTCCTGCATAAAAGAAATATAGTGAGTTGTTTTTCTTCCCTATACACAAACTTGGAGCTCTAGCTCCCGAGACAGCACTGATAATGAAAAATTGGTCTTTGAGCTGATAAGTCAATAAAATTAAAGAAAACACATAGACCAGGGAAACCTCTTTCTCATGGCTGGAAAGAGAAAATACCTCAGACTTGTTGCCACTCTATAAGGGTGAGGCTTTTCTCCAGTTGTCCGTGCTGTATATTGAATTCCAGGGGCCTGGAGATCGAGTAGGGGCCCCACTCTTATGGCTGTCCTTGGATGGGCCCCTTTATTCAGGAGTAATTAATGCTGAATTGTGAGCATCTTCACTGTTTTAAAAAGTTGACCTAAAAAAGCTTCAATGGATCTAATTCTACAACCCTTCAAATGAACATGGCAGAATTAATATATTTGGTTAAAAAAAAACCTTTTAAAGATTAATGTCTGGATTTCTTATTAATCTGATAGTGTTAAACCAAACATTTTAGCTTCCTTCAGACCCGTAGATGTAACGTGAATGGTGAAAATGTAGTTCTTTTTATTCCGGCAGGGAGCAATGGGATTGCTTTAGTGCTGGGAACTCCTTTCCTTGTGAAAACAAACAGAAATCTTTAGGAATAGGGAGACGTTTTCTTTGGAAACTTCACTGTGTACCAAAAAGCACCTCTACAAAAAGTACTTACAAGGTGAGAGTAAATAACTTAAGGAATATTCACCATAGGTACTTAGTGCCTGGTGGCCAAGTATTTCAAAGGTGCTACCACCCCTCCCTGGACCAGTCACAAGAAATTGACTTTTTGTGCTTATGGAAAAGAAAGAATTTTTTTCAAAAACATTTCTATCAAACTTAAGGTCATTTTCACACTAAATAGAATACTGACCTAATTCACTCTATATGATATCATAAATATAGGCTTCTCCTTCATGTTAGAAATATTAGATTTTCTCTTTAGTAAGACATGTTTCTTTCTGTATCATCAAGCTCATCTGCTTAAATCCCACTCATTACAAGCTTTTTCCCAATAGACTTTCAGTCTTACATTTAGAATCATAGACCATCATTGATTGTCCCATTATTAGACAACTAATATCTGGTGAAACAGGACAAGTAGGAAAACCCTTCTACTTAGCCAGTCCCTGGTTCCCCTGCAGTTCTATAACTGGAGCACATAAGTGTGAGATGTCCACACCAGAGGCCGGCATGTGGTTGATTGGACAGATTTCTGGGGAGGGGGTAAAGGAGTTGAGTTGAGGTCAACCGCCATTTCTTTTATATCACTTGGTGTTCACTCAAACAAAAGAATAGGGAAATAGAGACACTTTTTTTTTTTTTTCGGTTGCAAATCCCACGTCCTGGGTTTTCTTTTACATGGACAGGGTGTTCATTCTGATAGTTCACAATTTTTATCTTTGTTTTTGTTCTTCCTTAATCAGCCTACACAGCCTCAGGCACATCTCAAGCCAATCGATATGTGGGACTAAGCCCAAGAGACCCATCCTTCCTACATCAGCAACAGGTGGGCACGTTTCACCCAGGTGTGACGGTGTAGCAAGCTTTCGCATTGGTGCTCTCTCCATGCTGCCTCTCAGATCTGGACTCAGAATGGGGCTCCCGGGGCTTCTGGGAAAGAAACTGATCATTTCATTTTCCAGAATATTTTCTCATTTATCCTTTGTTTCTTGCCTTTCTAAACAGGGTTTCTCAAATTGGCTCAAGACCTTTTCCATCTCTGTGACCTCTATCCATAACATCCATGAGTAACAGGGTCTCGGCCAGGGTATTTTTCTCAGTCTTATTGGCTATTGAGAACTTACTAGCCTTTAGCTTTTGAAGACAAAAAAATTGAAAACTGATTGAAAAGCCCATTAGAGTAGAAGCAGTACACAGTTTGTGTTTTTGAGCCCTTTCATATTTTCCAGATGTTTTACTCCTCATTTTGGACTTTTAGTCCAAGAGGATGAGTTATGAAGCTAAAATCTCAGGCGATACATCATTCCTGTTTTAATAGGTTTAAATTGGTTTACTGATTTCAGATGTGATAAAACACTTTTTTTTGTTCTGCTTTCTTACATCATTTATGTTTCAAGTAGCATTTTAAATTTCACATCTCATTAATGCTGTAAATTTAATGCAAATGAAGTGTTTACCCAAACTGTGAAAATATACAGCCAGGATTAATGGTGGCTTATAAACAAATTAGCCACAGTCAAAAGCATGGAACATACCAATACAGAAATCCCACGATTCTAGTTATAGGATGACAGAAATAATTCCAAACACTTCAGAATTTAAATACATTTTATGATGCATATGTTTGCTGCTCTCGAGTTCTGATAGCAGAGTGGTTTGAAATTAACAGTGTGCAAAATATTAAATAGGGAAAAATAGGCTATCATGAATAAGAAAAAGCTGGTATAAACTAACTGGCTCTTCGTTCGAAAGCTGAATGCGCGTATCTCGCATCTGTCTGTGTTTTTACGTATGTGGTCAGCCCGCGCAGGTACTCATGCCTGCTTCTTTTGTTGTGAACTTGCCCACCTAGCTCGTGTTGTATCTCTCTTAGCTGTGCCTCCTGCAGAATTCCCAAGTCCTGCCCAGTTGCGGACCAAGGTAGCAGACGGCGTAGATCAAAGGTCACCACATGCAGAGTTCAGAGAAAAATCATAAAGATGATAGCTTATTCAAGATATTTGACATTGTGCCAGATTTTTAAAAAGCAAAACAAAACAAAAAGGGTGAGAACTAACTGAAAACATCTGTACACAGTTACGAAAATACCAAATAATAATTAGTGGTTTTGCCTGCCATTGGCTTTTCAACATAATTCTCTGGAATGTTGCTTTTTTTCACCTCTAAAATTGCTATAATGTGAAATGTGTTATAATTACTATAATATGGTTATATTTGACAAATGTATATGTTCACTGTGTTTTCTAAAAACATGTAGGATTTATAGGTTTAGAGACTTGTTCTTTTAAAAATCATTCCACATATTTTCAGAAATATTTTTACCATGGGATTTGCATTATTCTTTATGACACATCTCTACTTTCTAGTTAATTTTTTAATTCATAGACACATGCCTCCATTATTTAAACCTTTAGTCCCGCATTTAGATTATACCCAGTTCCATGTATTTAGAAGCAGTCTTCCCATCCCCCTATGCTAACCTGTGGCAGCTTTAATATTTTTTTTATATTTATCACTTATGACTAATGTTAGAGGCTCAGGGAATTATGATCACAAAAGTTCATCATGCAGAAGATACTTCTTCTTTCACATATCCCAAAGATAAATCAAGAAAACTTAGCATCAGGAAAGCGTGAGCCTTAAGGTAGATGGAGTTCTGAGCATACTTTAATTAAGACAAATATATATATATGTATATATATATACATATATACATATGTATATATATATGAGTTCTGGAACTATAAACTTTTCTCATCAAAGACCACCACTTCTTATTTAAGTGGGCAATGTCAAGTGAAGACCCCTTACAATATAAATAATATTTGTTTGGTCACATGAGGTTGATATTTATGGAATGCACGTGTCTTGATCCTTGGAAGAAAAAAGCTATAGAAGCTTCAGAGCTAAACATGTAATGTTCAATTCTATTGAGGATTGGTATTTACCAGGCAAATGGATAATTTGCCCTGTATATAATGGAAGACTTAGTGCTACTTTTTGAAATGAAGAAGCTCAATATGCCAGATTTATAATGAGCTACAATTTTGAGGCATGCAGAAAATGCATGTACATTCATCTCATACTATACATGAATATTACTGAAGTAAGGTTCCAGTTAAAACATGATTACTTTTATGCTTTTAAATTTTAAAAGAACCACTGAGCTGAAGTTTCAGGCTTACTATCCAGGAACAGAGGGACAGAAATAGTTTAAGTGACTTCAGTAGAGTAAAGGTTATGCTTTCCCACAGCAGAAATGAGATTGATTTACTGTGTCCTTTCATTACTTTACAAAGATTTAAAAGAGACCACTCTTGTAACAGCAGGTTCTAAATGCATTTGGTTTAAAGCACTCAGTGATGAATGAAAAGGAAAATCAAGGGGTACATGAAATAAAGGTAATCAATCATTTTATATTAGCTAGGAGAAATTCAAAATTAGAAAGGCAATGGATTTAGTCTGAGAGAGTTCTTTTAAACATTCCCCATAGCCTTTAATATACATGACCCCTTAAGAATAAATATTGTCACCAGGTACATTCTTCAGTTTATTGGTGGCTGCTTTATAAAGATTTATCCTTTTAGGTTATGAAAAGTATTGATGTGCATTGTGCTGTGCTATTTTTTCTCAGAAAAGAACTTTAATATAGCCTACATAAATTAGGGTTAACGATAAATTTAAAATTGTTGAGCAATTCTGACTATCTTATAAATAATCTTTCCACACGATGACAATAAAGCAGACCCTTCAATATAGTCATTTCTAACACACAAGGATACTGGCCTTCTTCGATTGAGATGACCAATGTTAAAATTAACCCTATATTCCACTTGTAAGAGTAATATGTCCATATTGGCAAATTTGACTCCTAAAAGTATATGCTTTTATGCCCATCAACTTGGTACACATACAGCTGTTATTAGTAATTATACATCTCTGTGCTCCTTGATAATGGTTATTGCTGATTATTATTGGTTGCCAACGGACTTGAAATACTAGTTTTTTCTGACACAGGAATTTCACCTGTCACTGCAAATATTGATATCTCATTTGAATCTAAAAAATAAAAAAATCCATAATCATGAAGAGTAGTTCAAAAAGATTCATGGAAACCAGTTGATAATTTGCCATTAAAAACAATCCTCTCCAATTGGTCATAATAATCAGCTCATGCCGGCTGATCAGGACTTGAAATTTTTCCTTTATCCCCTAACACAGTCTTGTGTGTTGTGTGGTTCAAGGTCCGGAACTAGACTGTCTGTGGGATGATTGACTTAGTTCATGCACTCATTATTGGCTTGGGGAGATCTTGAAAGCAGACACCAATTGGAGCTCCATATTCTTCTTTAACTTTTCTGTTGGAAGATGGTGTGGTGGCTTAAGGAACTCCTGGGTCCTGCTTTGGCAAACTGAACTCTGTAGTCTCTCCTGAGAAATGTCTTTTTTATGATTCGGAACTTTTTCACAAGTGTCAAGGACCTCCTCTCTGACTTCACTTCACAGAAGTTTAGCAGAATGCAGTGTTTACCTTTCCTCACACTGCACGGAGTGCACGGCGCACACTCACCATGATAGGCAAGGAGGGAAGTACATGTCCCAAGTTTTGTCTCTTTGACAAAATGGGAACTCTAGCAGAGTGTTGGACTTTGCTCATAAAATACAGAAATTATTCTATAATCCAGTCTACTGATTTTAGCATAAATGGCGAATATGAGACAACTTACTTGAATTAACACCAGTTCCTTATCTGGTCAACCTCATAATGAATTTGTTAAATCTCAGGCCTTCTTCTTTGCTCTCATTGAAAGTTGCGGGATCAAAGAGGGTCTCGTTAACTTGATTTTCACCCTTCTATTTGAGTGGAAGGTTATAATAAAAACATAAATCTTTACTATTATACATCAGTACAACATATAAAAAAAATCTTACTGCAAGTTGGAAATAAAAGTTTGTAACTAAGAAGCTTCTTGTTTGGAGATAAAAGATTACCATTTGAACCAGCTATTGAAAAGCATATTAACTTTTGATATAGATTTGAGATTTTGCTAAAATAAATGGGAGGTCCCTTTTGCCTTTCCAAAGGGAGACAACAAAGTCAAGTAAGCTCTAGTTCGTAAGATGTAAGGCTTGTTTTCATCATCTCTCAAAATTATAATCTGACTATATATAGCACTTATTAGATCTAATGAATACATGGCCTGATCAACTCAGGTCCTTATGTACACAATTGCATGGATTTTATTGGTGCTTGAGCTTCAGCATGTTACATCTCTTGCATGACTACTTAATGCTATTATTTCAATTTCAATTACTGGGCCACCTTATATCAAAATATTTTCAACACTTTCCTTGATATAGTTTTGAAACTCAAATTTGGAGGTACTTTTCATTACACTGGACATTTCTCTTACACCAGATGGCTTCCTAATAAGACATTGCCTCTGCAGGATTTTTTTTTTTTAATTAAGATATTAATTGAAATTTCTTTACAATGTTTGTCCTGGCAAATGGCAAAGCCAAAGCTAGGTATATTGAGACCACTGGAAAGGTAGTCTTTTATTAGAGGCAAGCAATTGAAAGGACACAAGTGGACTATCAACAAACTTTTCAATAAAGTCAGGAAGCAGGCTATCAACACTTGGGCTGTTCTTATTGTGTCTGTTATCATAATTGACAGCTTGACGTAAAACCCTATCACATGACTTCTGGGTAGGTATGTAAATGGATAAGAGGTCACTCTTCACATATGCTAGCTGGAGAGGAAACACATTTAAAGGAAGTTTCAGTCAAAAAAACGGCTATGCAAATGTTTAGCTTTTTGGTTAGTTCTTAAGTTTTAAAAAAACCTTCCATGGTCTGTTTTATTATTCATTTATTTATTAACTTTACTTTGAGTAGTTATCAAATGCTAATGTCCAGATAGACCATTCTAATTAATGTAAAAATAAAGTTATGTTTGCTGTAACCTTAAATTCAATCAACAAAATCACAAGGGAAAATTTTTCTTCTTCCCTGAAAATATTTACTTTAGAAGATCTAAGTTGAATCAGGTAAGTAGAGGAAATTCTGAAGGTTATAATTATAGCCATTTTAGTCTTAAATATTCTTGGGTTGCACATGAAGGACAGGGTAGGAAAAGAACAGTGATAGGCAAACTAGTGTCTTGGGTGAGAACCAGGGAATAGGAGTTTGCAAGTGTGGTTTTAATGTTGACACAAACAGGGCGTGTCTGACCTTGGACAAGTCCATAAACTTTGCTGTCCTGTATCCTTATCTTGGAAAGGAAAATGTAGAGGTTGAATTACACAATCTCCGAGTTCCTGTGAAACCTTAAATTTTACAAGTTAAAGTAGTCTCCATCTAAAAAAAACTTTCATTTTCTGATACTTATGATTCATGATCAGTTATGTTTACTTTGTTCATGGGCCATGCATACCCATTTAAAGTAATTCTACTGCACTAATTCAATTAAATATCAAGAAGCATGGGTTTCAGAAACTGACATTAGAATTCAAGGTACTAGGATGATCTTGAATATCTTTTTTTTTTAATGTGTTATATGTCTTACATATAACAGTTTCATTCTGAACATTTTGCTTGTTCAGTAAGGCTACACCCTATTCATTCAGAGGCCATTTTATTTGATCCATGGTGAGTAATTAATAATAGCAATAAAATAAAATTCTACTAATCTAAGAGTTAGAGGAGAGTTTGGATATTGGAGTGGTTAATCTTTTTAAGCATCCCCTCAAAAGCGCCTCTACCCCTCAAAAATCTGTTTCCTTGAGGCTATCTGGAGAAATGAAAAAAACCTAAGAGAACATAAAAACATACCTTTCAAGCTATTCCCTTGAGGGTCCCTGTAAACTTAAAAAAAAAGTGAGAAGGTAAATTTGCCTGTGTTGATTATTCTGTTTACAGTTTAATGGTTTATTGGTTCAACTGAGAGCTGTTGTCATCATGAGGGACTGTTAGTTCATCGGCCTGTTTGCTGAGTCTAGCAAAATAGAACATTTTGCTTACCTTCTTTCCTTTGTTCCCAAAGCTAATTGCTAAGCATTTAACAAAAGCCCCTGTTAACAACAATGGAGGGCCCTCATTTGAATAAACAAAATCTTAACTCTGAAATCACAAGCAATATTGATTCTTTATGGCTGTCAGCTACCTACATGACTATGTGAGTGTAGTGTAGGAAAAGCTAATGATCCAAATCTTAGGTGTTTTCCCTTATGTAGATTTTTTTTTTCCTATGTAGATTTTTGAGGAAAACTGGTTGGATCCATCCTTGTAGGCAAGGAACAATGTTCTCATCCCAGAGACTTTAAAGAACTCCATCCTAAGAACATATGCAGTGAAAACTTAACCTTCACTTCTTTCTTAGTTTGGACTATTTCCACCTTAACCCTTTACTCATAGCTTTTCTGGAGGAGAATCTTGCTTCTTTACCTCACCTTCCACTTGCTTTTGGAATTATATATAATTGTTTTAATATAAATTTTACCTTAATTTTCTAGATACTCTAATTTCATATTGATAGATGCATATAAATTAAAGAATTAAAATTATTTATGTGAGTGTGCATTTCTATAAGGATATACATATGCTCAGGTCTATCAAAGACTCTATATTGTCACAAAAATAAGAATTGCTATCCATCTCCAATCTAACAGACAACTTTAATAAACTAAATTTCTAAATTAATCAGTACCTAGAGTTTTAAGTTTGATTACATTGGAGAAAGCAAGTAATTTCCTAATTTTTGAGGGAAAATACTTGGAAAAGCCATTACAGTGTTACTGAAGCTTAGGTACCACTTAAAGTTTTAAAATTTAATTTAAAAAGAATTGATAGCTAAAGTATGTGACGCTGCCTGTCTCACAGGACGGAAACTGAGAAATCATCATGCCAACTTCAAATCACATTATCACCTATTATTTTAAATTTATTTAGAGCATAATGTAAAAAGTTTTCGTTGTTGGGGATACTGACTTATGTTAATACTAAGAACATTTAACATGCCCCAAAAGGAAGCTTTAATACACCTAGTATTAACCTTTTATCACCTAGAATCTATTCAAAATTTGCTGAGTCAGAACTATCTTTGTCAGTCTTCGTAATTGAACTTATTAGGAATAATGTCATGGAAATCTTTAGTGAAGAGGTGATTTCTATTTTAATTATTTGTTTCCCCTACCACACCATCACCTTTAAAATTTTACTTTACTAGGAGGTTTATTAATTCAAAGATGTTTTATGCAAAAGAAGGTTAATTAATAAAGTAAGACCAAAAAACCTGAAGAGACTCTTGCTTAAATGACTTGGCTTAAGTTACTTATAACAAATAAGCATGTATAAACCTGTCTCCTCAGAAATTTTTGGAAATGTTGATAAATGCTACCTCACAATCTAGGTAGCTAATAAGTAAGTATAATTTATATTTTTCATTTTCAGTAATGGAGAGGAAATTAACTCAATACAGATTAATATCCTGCCAATTTCTTTGGCATCTAGATTACTGCTAATTACTACATTCAGTGATCATTTTGTATGTATTTCATCATATTTTCTGTTTGAAAGAAAATATTCCTATTGAATTTATCTTAAGTATGGGTGAAATTGAATAGCTATAGTCAGGTTTAACCCCTTTGGGACTACTCTTAGGAAAGAAAAGCCCAAAAATACATTGATTTTAAATGTTACATATGTGGCCAAAGGTAGCCCACCTGACATATTTTAGGATGGTAAACAAACAAATAAATGTAACATGAGCAATGTGAACAACAAAAAACTAAGCAGTTTACAAATGCTTCCTTTCAAGGAGACATAGGGTTCCTGTAATTGCTTGTGAGACAAGTCAGTTCATCAGCGAGTAATATTTAGGTTCACATGGTTTTGTGAAAGCATCTTTTTCTGAACACTTGTCCAATCTAAGCTGAGAGCCCCACAGAAACTAACCTGAATTTAGCAGAATTATCAGGAGCTGTGCCTGAAGAGACACCTCCATTCTTGAGAATATTTAATTGACCGAAAACTAGGATTTTCATTGACTAGAGCAGAATCAGTAAGTTGCCCCTAAGGTCATCTTTACACAAGCTCGTTTTTGTTTGTTTTTTTTTAACTGTTTTTAGCTTATTTTCATAGTACTGCTTTTAAAAACCATATTTTGAAATAGACAATTGGCTTACTGTTGCTGTAAAAAAACAAGTTCAGGTTGCCCCATCACATTGCATTACTGATTAGATGATCCATTTGGAGAACTTGACAAAAATCTCGCCATAAAGTTTGTGATCTGTTTGATTTTAAAACTAAGCAAGTATACATTTTCTCCATCATGCAAGTATGATGGTCCATTTTAAGAATATTTTTCATTCCAATTTAATTTTTTTACTGGTTTATAGCTTCTTTATGAATACATTCTGAGAAGAATCTATGTATCTATCAATCTATTTATCTGGCCATCTATCAGTCTATCTATCAATCTGTCTATCTATCTGCCTACCTACCTACTTACCTATCTGCCGACCTACCTTAAGGGAATTTTTTCAGTTCTTTATAAAACTACTTTCAACTAAAATATCAATATAATGAAAACACATGTTTTGGAAATTTTGAGGTGGTATTTTTGGAGACTCATAGATCTGTAGAAAAGTGTGCAAAACGATTATTCTAAAACTCCAGAATCACTGTTACTTAGAATGTGTAGAAACTCATTGTTCTAACAGGAAAGGTAAAGGTTCTTAATAGCCAATTTTTTTTTAGCCATAACATTATCAGAAAGGATTACAATAATTTATCATCAGTTTAAAGGCACTTTGGCTGCAATCATCATCTTGTAGAAATCCTCACTGAAAAGCAGCAAACAGGGTTCAGTGGATTGCTGTAAGTCAACTTTACAATGCGAGATGCAGTTCATTTACAGCATGGCTATCTAACAATTAAAAACTATGATCTTCTAGTGGGGTGTCCCCCCCCCCAGAGCCAGATAAGTTTAGTTTCTTAAGCATAAAAATAAGCAATATATCTTTTCAATAAATCTGCTAGCACTGTAGGGCAGCTGTGAGCCAAACAGAGCTGGATAGGGTTACTCGAACCCTCTTCCAAAGGGCAGAGCTGATGACTCCGAGATCTGGGAAGAATTTGTTTCAGCTTGTACTCCGAGCATTCCTCGCTCTATTCAGATGGGTAAAGTATTTTAAATACCATTACTCGGAGTTTAAAAACGAAAATAGAAATTCTTATCAACTCTTCCTAAACGGTGCCTCTTTGGCTAAAACAAAATTAGGAAACATCTAAAACAGAGTGCCTTGATGCTTCTAAACGTAAGCTAGGGGGGACGTAGAGATGGGGTCTTTACTCCTCTAAACTGCATGTCTCCTGTGTTTTGCAAACTGCATGCTTAAAGTTATTGATTATTTTACTCCGTGCAGATGATTTGGTATGTTGCATAAAAAAAGCTTTTTTTATGTTCTTCCTAAAATATATCTCTCTATTGAATATTAACGTTTGCTTTTATTTCAGCTCGATTTGTACTCTAATAATGGCTAATTGTGATGTTCTAAGCACTCGTTTCTCTTGTATGCTTTACTTAATAGAGAAGCATATTGCAGTAGGTTTTTCTAAAAAAAAAAAAAGTCTAGGAAGTTTTGCTTTGCAGAGTAAGGTTTTTCTTTTGCTTTTTTTTTTTTTTTCTTTAAGTTGCCTCTTGGGAAAGTAAGGTTAATGCCATGTACAATACTAGTTTGCATGTGTTCATTTAAATACTAAAAACTGTAGTACTGCTCGATCCATATCTGACTGCTAGGTTTCAATTGACAGCTGAGGATTTGTGACTGGACCATGAATCAAAACGGCAGGCATTTATACCCCAGTACCAGTGAGGATACATTGGGAATTACTTGGCAAAGGTAACATTTTAATTATTTCCAACCCTACACTTACACCTAAAAATTACCTGAGCTATAGTGTTTTGTTTTTAACTAGCTTTACAGAAAGTATATGTTAAAAATTTAGTTGTTTTGGCTTTACCATCCCTCCTTCCCTCCCCTCCTCCTTGCTTTCTGATGTAAATGCAACTTCAAATTAATTTGGGACTGTAGCATATGCTAAGTGATCATTGGAATTTCTAAGTGCTGTCAAATGTTTTCAACAGTTTATAAGTTGGGGGGGGGGGAGCGGGGAGAAGATTTGACACTTAGATCTTAGGACCTGAAAAATGAAATCATAGTTCTAGGGAAGATTTTTCAGCCAATTGAGGTTGAATAAAGCATTGGTTTTTTCGCATTATAGACTCTTCTCACTTCAGCTCTTTCCTCTACTGCTAACTTTGAACCATTTTACTGTTCGCTTTTTCCCCTGTCAGAAGGGAAAAGCTAGAAGAAGATTTTCCAGTTAATCAATTAAACTGTTACTAGCAGCACTCATTAATTCTGGAGTCAGAAGATTGTTGAAATCAATAGCTAAAGAAGGAATTTGGTTGAAATAAAGTTTTAACCTCTGTTTGTTGATTGAATCGAGAACTGAATTTATTTGGTTGGCTGAGAAAATTATTCTAAAACTTCATTTTCAAAACTAGTTTGATATTGTCTCATGTATTGGTTTTGGAAAGTTAGTTGTGCTAAATCAGCTTATGTATTATTTTAATAAAGAACAAATTGTGTCAAATTGACAAGTTAAATAATTAAAATTCATGGCATAATCGTATGTAATAAGAGATAATAATTTATAGAAAAGAGTGAGGTAATCCCATAAGGAGTTCACCAAAAGTAGAGCCAACATAATTTTCCAGCCTTGCTATAATTGTAATGCCTGTGTTAAAAGTACATACTCTGATATCAGTTGTAAACATGTTGCCCATCTCCATTTTACTTGATAGAAACTGTTGAAAAGTAGAGTTTAAAAGAATTCGATTAACAAAATGTCCAATTTTACTCAGGTGAAAATTATTTGGAGTCCATTTAAAAATTTCATGAGTTTTTATTAATACTCTTCCTAAAACGAATACGATAGGACTTTTCCTCTTTTTAAAGATCGGTATAGCATCCACTTTAAAATGTATACATTTTTACATATTTTAATTTTTTCCCCAAGAATTTTATATAATTCCTCCATTTGGAAAAAAATACAACATAGGCTTATAAAAAAGAAAATAAGCACAAGGAAAGCATCTTATTTAAATAGTCTTAATAAGATTATGAATTAAATCCAATGAAAATGTCTTATTTGAGTGGTCTTAATTATTTTTAAGTTAATTTAATCGATTTGATAACACCATGTTTGGATTTATTTGATTAAATAACTTCCTGATAGTCCATGTTCTCTCTGTCAGTCAGCAAAAGGGACTCTGGCTGCGTATAAACCTTACCGTATTGATAAGAATTGCAAATCAGATGAAGTCTACTCATGTTTTTAAATGTGGCTACGGCTGTGTGAACTTCTAAATCTGTGGATTGTCGATTGACATTTACTTCTCTAAAGTAGGCTAGCACCTCTATAAAGAACATTAAAGCCAAATAAAGATATAAGTTATTGGTGATTTGAAATATGACTGCACCCAGTTCCTAGTCATTTTTTGAATCAAAAGTTGATATCCCCGAAAGCGAAAAGGTGAGTGGACAATGAATCACCACAGAACACATGGATCTGAGTGAATTAATATGATGACTAAACCTAGTTCTTTGGAGAGCATTGCTCATGTTACAAAATTCCCTCTTGTTGAAAAAATTGGTGTGGTAACAAGCTTCAGGTTAGAAGGAGTTGGAAAGAAACTCAGAACTCATTTTGTTAAGATTTTTTTTCTTCCCCTCTCAAAGATAGTAACACTTTTTTGATTAATAGATAATGGGATATAGAGAATGGCCTTAATACTTCAAAAGGTTTTATAAAGGTAGCTTCTGGGTTTATTCCCTTTTTATCATGATTCAGAAGGCACGTCATTGATCATGGTGGCCATCACATTCATGCATTCAGCAGGTGTTTATTGAATCTCTGTGGCAGGCTGTCCCAAATGCTGGGTGACTGATACAGGTGCTCACAGTTCTGAAAACCTAAGTATCCTGCAGTTTACAATAAATATGCTCAAACAAGACAGCAATTTTTTTTAATAGGACCCTAATAGTAGAGTCCATATCTGATAATACAGATAGGCCATGTCAGTGGCACAGCATATTCATAACATATTCGTGGTTTATAGTTTGTGCTCTGTGCTTATTTATGAAGCTTCGTGTGCTTTTTTTTTCTAGAAAAGATACTGAAAAAGGAAATCATAAACTTCTGCAATACTACTACTTTTAAGGCAGACAACAGACATCTAAAATCATCAGGGCACTGCTGCAGCTTTAAAATTATCTGATTAAATTGAAAATATCTGAGCAATGTAGAGCCCTTCAACCAGAGAATTAAATAATCTGCCTTTGTCATAATGGAATAATAAAGAAACTATCGGGCTATTTTTGTGGTGGTTGTTGCTTTTTGTTTTCAACAAAAGGCAATCCCTGGAGACTTCGTAGTAGAAAAGGGCAAAGCTAAGAAGGTGTTTGGGTTTTGCTCTGTGTTTTGGCTTTGCTTCGTTTTATTTTGTTTTGATTGTTGTTTGTTGCCATTTCTTTCTTAGTACAATCCCTTGTCCGTGGTAGCCTCCCTTTCTGCTTTAAGCCCATCCTCCTGTAGACGTGTTTCCATGTCACAAGCAGCACCTTGGGCAGGACTGGAAACGGCAGTGCCTGTGGAGCTGGGCTACTGTAATCAAAGCTGGAAGATTTCCTCCATCCCCCTCCCCCTCGGCCCCGCCCCCACTCCAGCGGAGAAACAGTCCCTTAGGAACCGCGGCTGACTCCATCGGAAAGTTTTCACAGACTTATTTAGGTTGCAACCCTGAAGGTGTTTTGTTGTTTTGACCTTAGAATTTTGTGAGCCCTGTGTGTGTGTGTGTGTGTGTGTTTTGCTTGCACCTTGAAAACGTGAGTTTTTCTGTCCAACCCAAAGGTTACTGCAGTTAACCCAGAGTGAAATGCGTTGGGGAAGGGCTCATTTCTTGAGTCAGGAGGGGCTCAGCTCCGGGGAGGGTAATAGGTGATGAGTTGCTGACGCTGTTCTGTTGCGTCTGCGCTTTGTCCTCCGATGTGGACAAATTACACTGCGGCATATGTGAGTTATGTAGGTATAAACAAACATAGCAGTTAACTCCCTGACTGGCTTTCTTTTTTTGAAACTATAGCCTGAACATGGCTTGTACTATCAAGTATGAAAGAGCAATATAATTGAATGAAAAAGAAAGCCGAAGGACAATCCAAGAATAATATAAACATTAGTTATTTTAAAACATTGGAGGAGGTGCTTTATGCAAAAGAGCAACTGGATTTATTGTTTCATTCCCTCTTCTCTGCCTTCACCCTTTCAAGAGAAGCAAAGCCACAAGTGAGTGGCTGTATGTGTCTGATGGCTTATATAAACATAGAAGAAGCCTTCAGATGGCTAAAATAAACATGCGCGTGTTACTGAAGGATATGTTTACACAAACCATTTGCTCAGCCTCTGAAATAATGAATAAATGAAGATTCCACTGAAATAATTGGAAGGATTTTTGTGTCTCTGCTGATGCCATAATTGAATGGCACCAAAGAGACTTTTATCAGGTACTTTCCATGTTACATGTGTTAGCAGTTCCTTTCTCTGAGTTGAATACTTCATTCTGTAGTTACTTTACACGTGTTTTTGTAAGAAATTGTCGTTTATTACTGCAATTCTAAAGAGTCGCTTGATTTCCTAGGAGAAATGTAGCAGCCAGTAAAGATTATTTGGATCTGGTTGGTCAGGAGAGAGAGGGCAAAAAGGAAGGAGTAAGAGCATTCATTCCATACATAGAACCCTATTTGCATAACGCTGTCCTCAACCATTTACCATCTCCGTTGCTTTGTCCATAAACCGTTCTTTGTAAAATATACGTCCTTTAAACAAAAATAATCTTCGATATTGGGTTGCAAACCATGTTTGTATGCAAATACATATATGATGTATACACACGCGTGTGCGGATGCGCGTGCATAAATGTGGGTATACACATGTATGTGCGTGTGTCTACACACATACCTAGACATAGGGCACATGTATGGTAAGGACAGTATGTTTCCTGTCCTTAGGAAGTATCAAGAGTTAACTCTTCTTTCAACATTACACTTAGAGCATCCCTACAAATTCACTAGGTTAGCATTTCCTGCTTTCAGTTTGTTATCTTGACAACAGCTGGGTTGTTCCTGGAGTTCCTGGGGGGAGCTTTATTCTCAGAGTGCTGAATTTCCTTTTCAGCTGTCAGCTCAAAAGTGTGTTCAAAATGTTCAACTTCTTACTCACCATTCTGGGCCCCTAGCACCACTCTGGGACTATGATAGAAATGCTGATAAGGTAGATGAATGGAAGCATCTTTGGTTTGAGGAGGAGGAGAATTGCAGAAGCCAAAAATTCACATGTCCGTTGTTTGGTAGTGGGGTTACTGACTAGTGTTGTTCTTTGCATCGGAGTATTCTTTCTAAAAGAACTGCTCCATTCCCATCAGAAAATCATTTGCACCTGTTCTGAAATAAAAAATGGCACGTTCTCAAAAACAGTCTTGATATAGTGTTCACACACAGTATCAGTGATCTGGCTGTTGAAAAATACACTGGGATTTGCTGTAGTTTTGCCTAACTTTCTCCATTTATAAAGAAAGATTTGCACAACAGAACATTTCCTTTTTATCTAGGAAACTCTTCAGAACACTTCCTAAGAAATTAATTGTATTCCAGCCAGACTTGCATGCTGCCATCCCACAGGAAATGGGTCAGCAATCCATTAAGATGCCATTAGATAATCTAATTTGGAACCTAATCTCTAAATTAACCATGCTCCATACTTGAAGCATACTTGAGAGAAAGAAAAAAGTTTACGTTTGAATCGATAGGGGAGCTGAAGCGTGAAGAAGGCTGTTTGTTTTTTCTGTAGCTGTGGTCACGTCTCAAGCCGTCTGGTAACCAGGAGAAACCAGACATGATGTAATTCCAGATTGAACTTGAACTTCAGGGACTTAGGATAGGGGAACAATGGACCATAGGAATCAATAATGTCCATTTTCCACATGATTATGTTTGGAGCTTTAAGTTAACCTTTATGGGAGAAGCAGCAGGATCTGCAGTGTGACCAAAATGAGATGATCCAGAGACAAGATGTTAGAGGAAAGAAAACTTTTTCCGTGATATTTTCTGAGCAGCACTGCAGATTCCAGCAGGATTAGAAAAGTTCCCGCTCTGCAGTAAACCGGTGGCCTGTTCAGAGCACTCTTTGTTCGCTTAGGTAGGACAAACTTAATCTTATGTTTCCTGTCAGATGATTTTTGGCTGCGCTACGGGAGAGGGAGGAGCATGGTTCAGAAAATTCCCAAACGTAAACCTTGCTGATTAACCCTTTGCAATGAAAGACGCACATTAAACACCTACTTTATTTGAAGATGTTTTACGTAAAGCGCCATATTTACATATGTATTACGTCCGCGAGAAATCCGCGCCCTCAGCAGCCAACGCCCCTTTTATTAAGTGACCTTTTTGATTTTCCTGTTTGCAGGGCTGTGAGTAGGTAGGCCGTGAATTTTTAGCCATATTTACTTAGATAACAGAGCACAGGAATGAGTAAATGTACTCATAAACATGAGAAAAAAGAAAAGGCAGGAAAGCCTGTTTGAGTTCAAGAAATTGCAGAACACGAATTTTGAATACTCGCCAACTGTTGAAAGTTACAATTATTCTCTCCTTTGTTAATTCTCGTTTTACGTGAAGGAGGGTCTTTTGTTTTTTTTGTGTGTGTTTTTTTTTTCCTTTTGCACATGTGATTCTTTCTGCACCTATATTAGCAGGCATGCTTTAAAACTGTGTTCAGTTCCCTAATCACTTGTGATTTTATGATTCGGAATTCGGATACAAATAAGTTCTGTTATTTAGAGGTGAAATCGTACAATTTTGTACATTACAAATGAACGCTGATTTTTGCTTTTAAATGAAAATCACTTGGGAAAGAATCGCTTTTTGCTTTTGTATAAAACTTACATTTCTTTTTAACTTAGTATGCCTTGGGTGATTTTCTCTAGTGAAAGGCACTATATGGGAGCACTATTTTTGTGGAGAATTTTGTCTGCTGTTGAAGACTCACATATGCTAATAAGGGGAGCAGTAGTACTTGTAACAATAGCATTGAAAGGAACCCAGGGATAGAGGGGAATACAGACTAGAGAAAGGATGGAAACCCACATGTAGGGTTCTCGGCTGTGGTACAGTCTGTGGGAGGAGATCAAATAATTACTGTGAGCCTGATGATGCTATATTTTTTAATTGGCTGAAACCTCCCACAGCTACATAAGTCGTTACATATGTATGCATGTGTGTACTGTAATTTATTTACAATTAGCCATCTTTGTAGTAATTCTCTGTCTTTCATTTTCAGTTCTAAAACATGAAAAATAGCAAACATAATTAAAAAAAAAATCTCCTTAACTTGGCCTGTTTAGGGGAATTGTATTTTTCTTATGTCTAAAGTAAACATTTTAAGGAAATACATTCTTACTACTTTGAAGTATATAGGTTGCCTTGTTGAAGCGTCTTCTAGGATTTTACTTAAAGAATATGGTAACTATAATGAGCACATTTTATCTTTAGCTGCAGTGGTCCAAACATAAGGGCTCTTCTTGCCCTGTGCTCTTCACTAGATAACATATTCGCTGGCAGAAGTCATTATTTTACTTAGGAAATGCTAATACTCATGCATGGTAAGGTTAATAGTCAATCCAGCATGCTCCAATAACGGAAACACATCTGAAACAATTGAATATAAATTAATGAGCTTTGATGGCCTACCGTTTTGATATGTTATTTCCAAAATCGTTGGTCCCCAAGGAGTAGCAATAAAGAAGGCTATTTACCTACTTAGTTAAGAAACAAATACGTTTCTTTTTCATTACTACGAAGTGCTATTGCTTGCAATTAGAATAATTCCACAAGCCACCTGCAGTTTATGATATTTGGTGTTTCCCAGAGAGCCCACAAGAATACTTTGCAGTTCAGGTAAGAGCTGGCCAGGGAGCTTTCTGATACAGATTATTACAAATAGTAATAATCACTAGAAATCATCTTGCATGCAAATAAGATCATTCAGATAGCAATAATGATCCTTAAAAGGGGGGGGGAAATAAGTCGAAGAAATCTAAGACTGGTGTAAAGCACTTTGTATATTTCACTTCTAGTGTGGCATCATCTGCAGTGGAACTCAATGAGCAAGTTACTGACATACAGCCACATCTGTACCTACATAATCAAAGGCAAATACTGTATTCAGCTGAAAAGAATCTGGAATTGGATAAATAAGATACAGTTATTTGTGTTGAGATTTGGGCTCAAGAGTTATACTTCTCTGGGAGTCTCAGTGTGTCTGCATGATTTGGACCTTAATTCATAGCATCTCTTCTATAATTTAAGGATAATAGAAATTCTTGTCCAGTGATAAAAGTTAAGTGTGTTTCACAAAAGAGGGAGATGAGGTAAAGCCTAGTGGGTAAAAATGTAGATCCTAGAACCATACTGCTAGAGTTCACATCCTGGCTTCTATGATGTAATAGCAACATGACTTGGGCAAAGCACTTAACTTCCTACTCCAGTTCCCTCATCTGTAAGATCAGAATGAAACTGGTACTTTTCTCATAGATTCACCATGAGGATGGAAAATTCATAAAACAGTACCTGGCAAATAATGCACACCATACTAGCAACGAGTATATTTATGACATCCCATTTTTTGTTCTAATACATTAATGAATTCTTAAATATATTCTTATTATATAATAACATATAATATAATAACATATAATAATTTTCACAACTTTTTTTTTTTTTAAGTAAGCTCTATGCTCCACATAGGGCTTGAACTCATGACCCCAAGATCAAGAGTCCCATACTCTACCCACCGAGCCAGCCAGGTGCCCCCAACATAAAATAATTCTTAAATGTATAGGTACTTAAATATCACCCATATATTCCTTCAACTGAGCCAGCATATTTTCCCAAGACACCGTCTATAGCATTTGCATTATGTCAAAGTAAGCAGCCAGTCCAAATGCATACATACACAATCCAGGACAGCATGGCTTAATTAATACTTAATTAACCTGCCCTTGATTGGTTTTTCCAGGTAGATTTTAGCTATTAATAGGGGAAATTGCTTATTGTGCATTTTGGGACAGATACTAATACCTGTGTGTTAATTATTGTAGCAATAAAATTAGGAGTATTTAGCTAAGGAAGTAAAAAACTTTTCTTGGGGATATTTAAAACAGGTGCAAAAGAATGAAAGGTAAATCCTTCTTCTCAGTTAAGGTCTTTATTTTATTTATTTTCCATGCTTTCTGGGGCCATTGCTTATTTTTATTGCTGTCTATAAGTAATGTAGCTCCTAGCAGAGTTGAGGTATTCCTGAATATATAAAATTCTTTGTGCTTTATTCCTATAATATTTTTGTTAAGCTTCTTGAAAGAGTACTTACTACCTTTGAGGTAAATATGGTACTTATGATTCAATCAGTATGTGAAATCTGAATGGGCAATATTATTACTCCCCTAAAAAGTATTAGTGAGCTGGATACTTTCACATTTTATAAAATGCTTGACAAATGGGTGACCCAACCCATTATCAGATAAACGCAGACCAGTAATAAATGAATTTTGCCATTCTTCAAATAGCTCTTATTTCAAGACATAGTTGGAGTGAAGTCTTTGACTTTGTTTCGTTTCTTACTCAACTTATTACTCCATATATGTTTATTTGGCACTCTGTGGTTCTTGGGTGGTTACTGAGGTAAAAGCCAAGGGTCCAATCCGTCTGGCCTAGAAGACACAGTCTTGCAAAAAGAAAGCACAACCATCAAATGTTGACTTGTCCGGAGCAATTTTCTCTTTCACTGAATGACACAGAGTCTATTTACTACTTGTAGGTGCAGACACCAACTACTTTATACAGTTTATCCAAGGATATGAAATATATCCTTCCTTTAAAAGGAAGAAGTGGGTATCTTTTTACCCCGTAATCCTCACCATAAGGTCACTCTAATACACCTTCAACTAGATTTGTTTTCAGAGGATATATATTGAATTTCAGAGTTGCTTGATCACCCAGATCAACCACGTATTCTGTGCACAAGTCTCCCGCACCATTATTTAGGTTATGATCCAGCTGTGTGGGGCATCGGAAATGCACTGTCTCCTGAAGAAAATATTGCCTTCAAGAACTCTGTTCAAAAGTTCTTTCTAATCTAGGTGGACGTCTGACCTCCCAGGGAAGCAGTATAATATAGTTTGATATAGTATAATATAGTTAAATGGCCGTGGGAATCAGAGCTGATTCATATCTGAGGTCTAGGTGGGTAACTTGGGGCAAGTTTAAACCTCAATTTTCTCATCTGTGCAATGGGGATAATGGCAATTTCAAGAGTTCATTGAGAAAATCAAGGGAAAGAGCAAATGTAAAACACCCAGAAAGGTATCTTTCTTGTAGTAGGGCCTCAGGTTTTCTTCTGGAATTTTCTCCTTTTATGCTAATTCTTTCCACCTGAACTATACAGAACAAGTCTATATTTCTTTCCAACTCCACTGTTGTATCTTCCCTGTCTCCCTTCAGCTATTCCTCAAATGACATGATTTGGTGGGTTTCTTCATCAAAGAAATGTCATAGAGTTTGTTTCTCTTGAAGAGTGATGCCTAGAAGCAACACAATGCTTCAGAAATAGTCTGATTAGGATAAAATGGGCCCTCTCCTCCCATTAATGCATCTTAAGGTCAGAATAATTTGTTTCTTTGCTTCTTCCCTTTTGAGGGCAGCCGCATCATGCATTTGGTGAGAATAATGTGAAAATAGTATCCATGGTATCAGATATTTTATTTTTTAGAATTTTGATGTAACTTGTATCTGTTCTGTGTATAAGGAAATATCTCATTATATACATAGAGTAGAAGTTGTTAGGGTGAATTCTTCTTTGTGTTAAGGTATATTCAAAATTTCTTTTTTGCTTTTTTCGTGCCTGGTTTTTTAAAGTACTTTATATTCTTTTCCCTTTTTAATGGTATAACCTATATATAGTTTCTAAAGATGTGCTTTCAACTTTTAGTCATGCTTATCTTCTGTTTGCCTAAAGAAAATGTGATTTGGCAATGGAGAATGGAATGAAAGCAAAGTCTGTGCATGTTTGAAGATCTATTGCTGAAGTAGCTTAACTTGACCTTGAATATTTTGAGATCTTTCAGTTATGTTCGCACATCTCTTAATACATAGAGGCACAGATTATTGGATTGGACAAAGGATAATTCTCACTCCATTATGAATTAAGACTATTAAACACTTCACATATAACTAGTTTTGTATGTGGAGATAAGTATGAATATGTGTGTTTATTTTACCCATACTGGTGATCAGCAGTATTGATTTTATATAGAGGGAGTTATATATGTAAAAAGCACAGTTACCTGAAAAACTATGCAGTTTGAGACATTCTCTTTTTGAGGTGAAATGATATAGGTTATTTTGTTTGATTAAACTCTTTTTTACATTGGTATCATAATCTTTGAATTTGTTTTACCAGATTCTTTTCAATGAGACTACCAAAAAGCTCTCTAAGAAATGTCTGTGCCTTATAGTTCTGAACCTAACCTATAAATTGGCAATAAGAGACTTGTAAAACTCATATATGAGGTCTGCCTAGTGTTAATGTTTGAGATTTATTTCCCCCCAAAGGTTCATAAACAGTATTGACAAATATATTGCACACTGCAATTTTGACATGGTCATAATGTAGGATGGGAGGTTTGAAAAGTTTAAGTAAACATCTAAATTGAATTTGTTAGATATTCTGCAGCAAGAGTCCTGTTAGTTGCTAGCGTCAATTTGGTTTTATTGAGCATTTTCCAAAGAAGAATACACGTCTCTTTTTAGAGCCACATAAGAAAGCTATTGCAAAATAAACCCCAAATTCTTGTCTTTTCTGCCATCAGTTAGAGAGACTTCTCCATTCAAAGACTCACATCTATTTTCAATCGTTAAAATATACTTTATTTTCCTAAAGAATGCAATCTCTAAATGACTTTCCAGAGCCCATTGAATTTGGGACTCGCTTTTGCAAAGTGATTTGCTGGTTGTTGACACTGTCTTTTACTGTCAGGGATCATCAGTTTGAGCTAGTCTTTCTGTTTTTCATACATGCTTCCCATTTTGGGTTAAAAATAATGGATACCTGTTTTTGTAATTTATTTTATTAGCTAAGAAGTAATTAGCATTAGCTATAGCCAGACTCTACAGGGAATTGACAAGACGGTCATTTTCTTTATGGAGCTTACCTTTCAGTCGCTAAGATAATCACAGCTACAGGTGACTATGCTATGAAGTAATAACTACTCTCATAGTCCTGCGTAACAGAGCGCCGTGAACGTGCGGGCGAGGGGAAAATAGCTTTCATGATGGATCGTGTAACATTTTCTCCCAGTCAATCATGCAAAGCACAGAAACAGAGATGTGTGTGGGAAGAGAGAAATATGTGAAAATAATTAAGTCTCCTGAAAAGGTTTCAGTAACAACTATTCTAATTCTTGAGAATTATGACTTTTAAACAGATAATGAGGACATACCTTTTTATTTTGAATTATTCCTCGTTCGAACTCTTATTCAATTATTCCTCCATCTTTAATTTTTGTTAATACCAAACGTCTATAATTTTAAGCTCAGAGATGCCAATTTTCTTTTTATAGGGGGCCAAATCACAAGGTATTTGTGGACATACGTGATGATTATGAACCCCATTTTTTAAAAATACAGAGTTGTATGGGATTGGGAACACTTAAGTGATTTGTTTGTGTATCCAAAAATTTATTGAACATCCATCCTGTGCTGGTATTATATTAGATGGAGAGCAAAAAGAGAGCTGGACTTTGCTATCGTGGAGCTCAGAGTCTAATCATAAAATCCCTCCAGCGTGAAATTTTTCCATTGAATTATCAACTCAGAAATATGCACTTAGACATGTACTAATAAGACACATTTTGTGTGGAGATATCACCAGAGTAAAAGAAGTTATATATAGGTATATATATATGTGTATATATATACATATATGTGTGTATATATATATATATCAGGTTCTTTTTTTAACCCAGGCTTTTTGTTTGTTTGTTTACAAAGTTGTTCTTCAAGTTAATCTCCCATAAAGGTTTTTTGTACCTTTGGTCTTCATGTATGAAAAAATGAGATTGTCTAGGTTGATATCTACAATAATAGTATCCATCTCACCTCATGGTTTCAAAAGTAAAGGATACTACATTAAATTTAAAACATTGAAATGATGTCTCCAAGTCAGGCCATGACAAAACAGGCTATGGAATTACCAGTTTGATGTTTTCTTGGTTCGTGATGATTTATGCAGCTATTAATTAGCTGACATTCGTTCTGAGTGGAGTGTTGAAACAGACAATGGTCTGATTAGGTATCCTGTCAAAATGTATGGTGTGCAGGGTTGTTTTGTGATCTGCAGATCTCAGGTTATTTTCCTCCAGATGATAACTTGTTTAATGAGAGATTACAATGAGTAATGGTAGCAATGAGAGAGCTGTTCCTCAAGTTTTTTTAAACAGCCCCAGATGCCACAGAGGTGAAAGGAGAGTTGGTTGGAGGGGGACAAAAATTTGGCCCTCTTGCTCCCTCCAGCGCCCCTCCCTCCCACCCACCCCTCCCAGCTCTCCAGACACAGAACAACTGATGGCGGGGACAGGGAGTGTCCAGGCCTCTGATGCCAGCATTGCAAATGACATATTATGTACTGGCCTTCTTTAAAAATGTATTTTTCTCTTATCGTGAGGAAAAAGGAAAATCTTTCATGACAGCTTTCAGTTGTATTCAGTCAATAAGCAGGTGAAACACTGAAACCCATCTTATCACTGAATTGCTTATGAATTGAAAGTAAAGCAGGATCAGAGTGTAACTGGCAAACCATTGTGGATTTGCTGCTTTCTTTTTCCTTTTTCTTTCTTTCTTTCTTTCTTTCTTTCTTTCTTTCTTTCTTTCTTTCTTTCTTTCTTTCTTTCTTTCTTTCTTTCTTTCTTTCTTTCTTTCTTTCTTTCTCTTTCTTTTCTTCCTTCCTTCCTTCCTTCATCAAAGTAGATCAGATATTTTAGGAATACGCCCAATCAGAGTTCAACAGTTGTGTGTAAGCCCAACTTGAATTTCTCCTGCCTCACCATTAGCCTTACCTTCCATGAAAGAAATAGACCATGCAGTGTATGTACCTATAATATTTATAATTAGCACAGTAATCTCATATGAAACTGTAATATGGAAAAAAGTTGTAGTAGTAATTTGATGCCTGTGGAATTTATATTTCTAATATCGTTGTAGATGTTAACATTGTGTTTCTTCTTTTTCTCTTCCCTCCCTCCTGCTCCTCTCCTGTCAACAGTCCTGGTACCTGGGCTAGCTTGGTTCCTTTCCAAGTATCAAATAGGACACCCATCCTACCGGCAAATGTCCAAAATTACGGTTTGAACATAATCGGAGAACCTTTCCTTCAAGCAGAAACGAGCAACTGAAGGAAAATGAAATACAACAGTAGTTTAAGAAATTTAAAAAAAAAAAAAAAAGGAAAAGAGGAAGACTGGACAAAACAAAACAAAACAAACAAAAGGGAGAAAGGAAAGCAACTGAAGAAAGAAGATATATAGACCAGCAATTGCAGCACTTACAATCACTAATTCCCTTAAGGTTGAAACTGTAATGACATAAAAAAGGGTCGATGATATTTTGCTGATGGTAGATCGCAGCCCCTGCAACGTACGTAGCCTTTGTTACATGAAGTCCGCTGGGAAATAGATGTTCTGTCTCTATGACAATATATTTTAACTGACTTTCTAGATGCCTTAATATTTGCATGATAAGCTAGTTTTATTGGTTTAGTATTCTTGTTGTTTACGCATGGAATCACTATTCCTGGTTATCTCACCAACGAAGGCTAGGAGGCGGCATCAGACGTGCTGGGTGACCGAGCCATGAGCCAGCCATTTTCTAAGCACTCTGATTTCTAAAAGTTAAAAAAATATATATATAAAATCTCTGTAGCCTTTAGTTATCAGTACAGATTTATTAAATTTTGGCCCTTAACCCAGCCTTTTCCAGTGTGTAACCCAGTTTGAAACCTTAAAAAAAAAAAAAAAGAAAAAAGAAAAGAAAAAAAAAGAAAAAAAAGAAAAAAGGAAAAAAAAAACAGTTTGAACACAAAGGCTCTATGGAAGAAATGCCTCTATGTAGGTGAAGTGTTATCTCTGCATGCAACAGTAAAAATTAATATAATATTTTCCCCACAAAAGAAACACTTAACAGAGGCAAGTGCAATTTATAAATTTATATCTAAAGGGGAATCATGATTATAAGTCCTTCAGCCCTTGGACTCTAAATTGAGGGGATTAAAAAGAATTTAAAATAATTTTGAACGAATTTATTTTCCCCTCAGTTTTTGAGGGCATTAAAAAGGCATTAAATCAAGACAAATCATGTGCTTGAGAAAAAAAAAATTAATGAAAACACAGCACTTATGTTGGTTTAGCTGCAGCCTCCTTGGAGGTAGGATTTATTTATTTAAAATTACTGGTTGCATCAAGAACCCATAGGGTGTACGTACAAAAGGTTCTATAAAATCTGCATTACAGAGACAAAGAGGCAGGCAAATCCATGTCACAAGGGTAAAGCGTACAGTTTACAAACTGGGAACGCCAGGGTGTAGGATATAAAAACGCACTCTTGAGAAAACAGATATAATGAGGGTGCTGAAAACTTGCATGGTGCTTTCAGACATTAGCCTTGTTCAACAAATTTCTTGTATTGACAGATCTGTAGTGTGCATGGGCAGACACATTTTGCCTCTATGTCTCTTAAAATTTTAATTAAAAATACTCTTTCCAGTAATCCTAATTTGCACGAAGATATAATGTCCACATTACGTGCCTTGCCTTGAAATCTAAAAACAAAAAAAAACAAAAAAAAAACAAAAAAGTGACATCACTACACTTGTTTTGCTGCATTTATTATCATTTTAAATCTTTACCATTTTTATGACAAAATATTTTGTACTCCAGACGAAGAAAAATGTGTGACATCATGGATTTTTTAGACAGTTATACCTTTATCTCACATTTATAAAGCATATCATGGCTGTGTATAGTTGCCGCTTAAAAATTGTAATCGACCAGCAATATTTTCAGTATTTTGGTGTTTTTTCTATTAACCTTTCATGTTTTTCATCTTCCAATTAATATTTGGGGGGGAGGGGTTTCAAATTTATACGAATTATGCAATACCAAGTTTTGCCTATATGTAGGTAGTGCTTTTAGCTGTATTGGTTATTATAGGTAAGTACACAGATTTAAACAAAAAATAATGTATGCTTTTTTTTGTTTGTTTGTTTTAATTGACCAAAGTGGGTACTGCTATTTTTGCAGTGTGATGAGGTCCTTTGTGTACTGAGAGATGGACAGGGGATTTTTTTTAATATACATATATATATATTCTGGGGTGGGTGGGAGGATTTTTAACACTTTACAGTGTAGCTGTGAAGCAGGGCACCCTGAGACGGGCCTGGGCTGCAAATCGACTGTTCTGTCTACTGTGACAAACTTCAACTTACACAGGTTCCCCCTTCTCTAACTTCCCACCTGGGGTGCAAGCTGAACTCCTTTCTGGTTTTTGTAACAACAGAAATCGTAAGAACAAGTGAACACAAAAAATTCTCCTGGAGGCAGACTTGGCTTAAAACAAACTGTCATATCTTTTTTTGTTTTGTTTTGTTTTGTTTTGTTTCTTGGTTTTTTTGGTGGTGGTGGTGGTGGTGGTGGTAGTTTTTCTGGAAAGTTCCGGATTCACAGTGGAGAGTGAGCCTGTCTCATATTTGGCAAAAATATTGGTGGAAGAATCCACATAGTGGAGGTTTCACGCTTTGGGGGTTTAACACATGAGTCTGTTTTCTCCTAAAAAACCCATCATCCAGCGGAGGGAGTGCTCCCACATTCTTTCTCCACCACTTCTCTTCCCCCATTTCTTCCTTTCGTTGATGGTAGTGGATGATTTACCTGTGACTCACTACTTCAAATGGATGGCAGTGCACTTGGGTTTTTTTTTTTTTTTTAATACATCCAGAGGATTGCTATATTAAATGTATTTGGACTTCTAGATTAAAATCAAAGTTCAGTTTTTAAGGAACAAAAAATTTAGTAAATCTTGTTACGTTTTCATTTTACCTGCCCTTTTAAACGGAGAACCAGAGCAGAAGGGAAATGTAGAATTTTCAGAAATTAATGTTCCTGTGGACGAATTAAGCCCATTAGATGCTGATGGGATTTTTTTAAGGGATGGTGCCTCAAATACATATTTGATTTAGTTTCCCCTGAGGGGTAGTGGGTGAAGGGAAGCTGGTTTTATTTTGCTCTTACACCCCTCCCCCAGCCCCCCAGTCCCATTGAGGCAATTCATTACTAGAAGGAAAATCTTTCAGAATTAGTGACACATGGAGGGCTGTCTTGAGGAGCCCCCTGACCCCCTTCCCCCAGGCCACGGCCTAATAAAATAAACTGTCCATTGTTCTCAACAGCATATGATTTAATAATGAATACTTTAGAACAATGCTTATGGGTCTAGAATTGTATTTGATTAGCCCATTCAGTCTGATAGCCCCCATGCCGAATAGCACAGCAGGATCCTAGCCACGCAAGTTGGAAAGTAAGTCCAATCATTTCTGTGATACTTACCCTGATACGAAACAGCTCATCTCAGCCAAGCTCTTCATGTATCTTTGACCTAGTAGGTGAACAAATCGAACCTCACAGGACTCGCAGTATTTTTTAAGGGCAGACTCGCTCTCTGTCTTTTTTTTTTTTTTTTTTGCCAGAGAATGAGCAGTTCTAGCTAAGTCAGTTACACACTGTGGGTATTCCTGCCTGCCTCTTGAATACAAAGGCCTAGTTCAAGTGTTGCTTTTTGGTTTTTTTTTTAATCCATTTTTTTTTCTCCTTTCCTTTTGTGAGAAAACTATTAAAGATACTACTATCTGTAGAAAATCTCAAATCCCATTTTTCGGCCTCCTCCTCTTTTACCAGGAAGTATATCTTCTGACTAAGGGCCCCACTCTTGCAGATCTTGCACGCCCCTCTCTTCCCCAGAACTGCAGAGCTTCAGGATGGCGAAGGTCACCCAAGGGCATCAGGAGGTCACCTGCCCCCCTGTGTGTTCGGCGGCGGCGCTGTTTAGCTGTCCCTTTGCGTGGCTTTGCGGCCACCACTCACAGTGCCTCTGAAGTTTCCTCTGGAGTGACATGAGCGTTGGAGGCTTGTCTAAGGGAAAAAAAATAAAATGAATAAGTAAATAAAAGGCAGTGAAGGAGACTGTACATAAAGACATGGCAAGAATCTTAATTATAGCAATATAGTTATGGGGTAATGTTCAGGTGGGCAGCTCCATTAAAAAAAAAATATGTGAATGAATCTGTGAAGCTGCAAAGTAGCAAGAAGAGCGAAAGATCTTCTTAATGAACCGCCTACCTTGTAGACAGTAATTTGTACACTGTATAGTTTTGTTAAGAATTTTTTTTTAAATTAAAATTCCCATGTTTGTAAAGCTAACTTTTTAACAATTATAATGGAACTATATGTTGTTTCCATTTTTAAAGTAAACAAGAATATTCCTTGTCTAGAGACTGGACTTGAGTTAAAACTCTCCAGCCTCTTAAGTTATGTATTAAAAAAAAAAAATCTGTCCATGTTAGGAGTTATTTCACAGATGCTTGTGCTTGAAAAGCATAGGCTACTAATCCTTTAAAAAAGTGTAAATGGAGAAAAGTTATATTTTATGAAGGTTATTTTGTTGTATTTAGTATTGGGAAAGTTGGTTTTCAGAGCATTTCAGAATGTCCGAAGCACCGCTGTCTTTTTATTAGTATATACGGCCTTTAGCAAAAGTTTTTGTGATTGTTACGTGATGGTATTTAAGGTTAAGTTTCACAGAGCATTCGGGATAGGCAGAAAACGAAATCAGTGCTATGTCTCACATAACGTGTCCTCAGGGAGCAGAGTATTGGATTTGGGACTGGTAGCTTCATAAGGACTCAACAAAAGAGATTGCACAGGGACATCTTCAGTGGTGGGACACTAGGACATGTGCTGTCCCTAGATTCAAAATCTAGGTACCGTGTGAAACGATGAAGGCTGCAGAAAGTTATCCCATATTCAGTGTACAGTATTCATTTTTAATGAAACAACTCTACAATATTGCTGGCAGATAGGCCCCGAGCATGACATTCAATATAGTTTACATGTTCCTGTCAAGGTCTTTTGTTAACATTAACCAGCTGCATGCTTCCTGGACTTTAAAAAATTGGGTTTCGATAGAAAACTTTTTTTTTCTTTTTCTTTCTTTTTTCTTTCTTTCGTTCTTTTTTTTAATGTGCAGGCTATTCAAGTTCAATAGTAAAAGCTCGAACTCGAAATTGAATGTTTTACTCCATGCTGAAGGAGCTGAAAGCTGCCTTCTTCATATTTTGCACTTTCTGGTAGTTCCCCTGTTTTTTCGAATTCCTTAAAAATTGTGTGGGTGGGGTGGAGCACTGCAGTTGGGGGATAGCATGGACCACTGATCTTTGCCCTTTGACCCTGCACAATGACCTTTGCATCAGCCAAACTTATTGCCATGACAACTCTTTGTACTGTGTCCGTGCCACAGATCTGTTGGTTACATTGTTAATAGTAAAGGGGACAAGTTGGAGACGGTCAATTTTTACATTTTTTTTGTTGCAATTTTTTCTTCAATGGTTGTAAGTAGTTGTTTTTTTTTTTTTAATAATAAAAGGGTTCACTAGTTAATACTCTTTAGAAATATCTGTGTGTTGCAATTCAAATGTATGTTGAGATTGTGAAAAGAGCTTCAGTGCCACCAGCCTACCCAGATGCTAGACTCAGCCTCTGAGAACAACTCTAGCATGATGGCAGTTACCAGTGACACAAGGCGACCTCCACACGCCAAGAGCAGAGTAAGCTAGTGACACTAAAGCCGTCTTGTATTACTGTATTTTTGACAGAATGGTCTTGAAAACTGTGCTACAGGGACTGATGTGGCAAATATATCTCTTTATGCAGAAGGAAGTCTTTTTTTTTTTTTTAAAGAAGTATGGCTTATTATGCATTCTTCATCGAGGGCATTGAAGTTGCATGGACTGATTAAAAGTTGATGCAAAACGAGAAAGAAACAAACAAAAAAAAAAACCAGCAAAATGTTTACCAAAAAACTCAAACAAATGAGCAGTGCCTGTTCAATTTCACAGTCTCTGTTGAGTTCAGTTGTAAATATGTTTCAAATGACATTTTCTTGGAAAAAAAAAAAAAAATCTCTACACCATTGTAGAATGTGAGGGGTCACTATATCCCAGGCATAGGCTTCTCCAAGCTGCATTAGATTATGTCTTCATCAAGCTGTTAATTTGTGCTTATATCATATAGAACTTTTAGCATCCTGGGAAGAGGTGCCCCCACCTCAATGATATTTCTCTGAGAACAACTTTTGTAGGACTGTGTGTTTCTTTAGATACATTTAGTACAACTGTAGGTGACGAGTAGTCAGTTATTGCTTGCTAGCTACACACCAGGGTTGATCCATTTTAAAACTTTTGGCATTACGTCCTCACGGGCCGTAAATACAGAACCTTGTATCTTAATTAAATTTTTTAAAAAGGAGGCACAGGCACAATGTCCGTGTTACAGACCTTTAGCAGTAGGATGTATCATATGACAGTTACTTCATTTCTGGCGTTCAGACCTCTGGGATCAGCCCCAGACTGGGCCAGAACGTTAGCGAAGGTTTTATTATGCCCGGTTGGAGGATGACGTTCTTTGGGTACTTTCTGTGGGTTGCAAATGAACTCAGTTGCCGCAAGTTTTAAACTGGTGTAAATCAAGCTTGACTTAATGTGATTGTTACTGTTATATCCAGCCTATACTGCTAGCAGCTGCTCATACTGCAGTCAATTACTGGAAGCGGATATATTTCCTATGCAAAAACTGTTTAAACAATAAAATGAGCTATGCTACAGACTCTGGCCTCATGTTTTGTTTTCCTCCTCGACCTCTTCCGGCCGCTGTCCCTTCGTCAGTGCTGGGGGGTCAGTAGGGTCTCGGAAGCCGACTTGGGTCCTTCGACTTGGGAGGGTCGTAGCACTGGTTTCATTTCGTGGCGTCGGGGTGGGGACTCTTTCCGTTCCAGACTTCGATTCGACGCTGGGCGCGGGGCGAGACGTGTACGCCCTCCGTGCGCCTCCGACTGGTACGGCCATCCCCGGGCTCTGAAATGCAGGTGCGGTTCTAGAATGTCGGGCGCCACCCGCCGGGAAGGGCGGAGGGAACGTGCGCCCGGATAAGCGGACTGTGGTCCCCCCGGGCGAAAAGCACCGGGCCGCCAGCACGTACCGGGCGGGAGCGGTAAGCCCCGGGCCACCCCGCGGCTGAGGGTTTAGTGCTTACGCGAGGCCCGGAGGAGCAGAGTCTCTGCCCCCGATGCCTGGAGAGGAACAGCACCTGAGGCTTGCACGAAGCAGTGCGACTGCTCTGGGCAAGCAGGCGGGTGTCCCTTACTCACAGGGAAGTGTGACACACATTTGGGAGGATGGGGTCTTGAATCCCCAGGCCCCGTGGAACGAACGCAGCGTTTCTGAATGGAGTCAGCTGGAGTTCAAGACTAGCTAATTGAAAAGGAACGAGCCCGTATGGTTTTGTGATCTATCTGAGTGATGTGCACAAATGAAGCAAAAAACAATGCAAGCTTCGTTGAAAAGAGGGAGATAAAAATGCCTGGAATTTGACCATTCCAATCAAAGGCTTGTGAGACAGAGCCGACCGTCTGATTGGCGGCTCAGGCCCCTGAGCGGCTCCCCGCTGCAGCATGTAGGGGTGTGTGGAAATGGTTGACTACGATCTACGCGAAGAAAGGAGTGTTCTGGAAGGTTCCACGGGAGACGGAAATTGGGTGTCTTAGAAGATGAAGATATCTCGGGAAATAGTTTGAGGAGATTAGAAGTGAAATGAAATTTTTTACCTTTAGAGAGACTTTCTGACTTTGTTAAAATGTTGGGCTTCGTTGGCGTCGATCAGGATTTAGGGACAGAAGACATCGCGATGGCTGTTGGGGAGGGAGACCGTGCTGTGGCAATTTGAAGTCCAGGCTCTGGAGGGAAACTGCAGGACTTCAAATGCTGGGAACGGCAGGACTAGCTGTGTAACAAGGTACATAAACTTTCTTGGCCTCAGTTCCCTCCTCTGTAAAATTCGACACTGTTGAGAGTTCCTGTCTCATTAGGCTGTCGAGAGGGTAAGATTGTTTATGTAAAGCTCTTATAGAGCCTGGTACACATTACTGATTATTACTATTACTATTATTAATTATTGTTATTATTATTAGACCGTGTGACACATATGTCAGGAACGAATGGATTAATTAGATCACTGCTTTCACAGCGAGCACATAAGGACACGAACTATTGTTATTGGCAATGGTGGGGTTGGTGGTTTTGTTTTTTTTTGTCTGTTCTGTTGTGATTGTGTAAAATAATTGAGATGCTGCTGGTCGGAGATCACGAGGCTTCCTTTCCCGTTTAGTTTCAATGCTGTGGCCGCCAACCTCTAGTGATAGATATTCCAGCAGATTCCTTCCAAGAGACCATTCCTTGAGTGGAAACTGCAAGCCTATACATGATCTGATCCTAGCTTCCAGAAGTTCCCTCCAGGTGATGTCAATATTTCCCTTTCTTTGTAGGGAAAGAAAAGCATTGATTTCTTAATTGTGTTCACTCTCTCAGGAGCTTTATTTTATAGGAGACACTGGAATTTGCAAGGAATAGAAGTTTTCTTGAGTAGAAAAAAAAAGTCATGAGAACCGAACTGAAGACATTGAGGGAAGAGGACGCCCACGGCGAGAGTGGGGCGTCTGATCTCTTTTCTCTCCTCTGACAAGCTGACAGGAGCCATCTGTACCTCTCACACGACACTCCATTCTTTGCTCTTGAGGTGGGGCCTGGATAAGGATGTGAAATCTGGGATGGACTGGGAGAGACTGGGTAAGCCTGAGATAAGTGGCTTTCCAGACTTCATACAAAGGAGCTCCCCACCCCGAGTCCTTATAGGACCTTATAGGACCACACCAGAAAGGCAGCAAAAAAACGCTCTTTCCCTCCGCCCCCCACCCTTTTCTGGAATCCCCTTCCCTGCATTCTCCCTTCAACCCCCTGTCCACCGGGTTGCCCGAAATGATTCTTTCCACTCAGGGTTGGCGCCTCCGAGGCTGCTCGCACTATCTCCTGCCCCACAAAGGTCCCGTCCTCCACGTCAACGAACTATCCCCTCATGGTAGTCTGGACCTCTGGATTTGATGTGGCCAGAGTAGTTCACATTAGGGCCTGAGTGATAGATTGAGGGCACAGGGGAGGTGGGGAACTCGTATTTGGCAAGAAGTGATTACACTATTAGTTTTAAGACAGATGATTCTTCGGGGGGTAGATTCTGTGGAGGAAGCCTTTGTGGTGCGCGGTTTTTTACTGCCAGGGTCAAAAACACAAATGGCTGCAACCCAGGGCAGGGCAGGGAGCTGAAGTGGGTGAAGCCGGCAGAGGGAACAAATGGGGTGGGTGCGGATTGATGATCCGGGCAGGGCCATCTGCATTCAGCGACCCCTGGGGCCTGGGCAGGTCCCACAGAGGCACCCTCCCCGCCTCCTCCACCCCCTTGTAGGACCCCTGAGGAAACTGCTCGAAACCTGCGCTGTTTATGGCCGAGGGCTGCCCGGGATCCAGGCCCACCACCAGCACTCCAGTGCCCCACAGGGTCCAGAGGGACAAGAGAATCTTCTCAGAGAGACTTGGAATGCTGAGTCACATCCACCCGGTACTGATCACACGTGTCTCCCTATTACTCTTTCTCACATTTTTACTGACTGTTCCAGAACCAACATTCTTTGTTGGTACAAAAAAAAAAAAAAAAGTGACTTGACATCTATCCAGAGACCCATGAAAGAGGAGTGACAGTGTGGAGCTTTATCATGATAAGAAATCCAAATTCAAATGCCTTCAACCAAAATTTCAGCCCAATATCTGTTTATACTGCAGTTCTTTGTCTAATTTGCAAAAACACAAACATGTCAACAACCTGGTGTTTGAGACACTACGCCAAATTACCCAGAATACTTGAACATCCCCATTGCTTTAACAGTTTGATAATTCTTGCTTAAGTAGATGGCACTGGCTGAGTCAAGAATAATTGATTTTTCTGGTCCAGAAAGAGTTGATTCCTAGTAAAGAAGATTCCATGCAAAACTAAAGGTAAACTGGAATTTTAAGAACATGCAGTAAAGGGGGGTACATACTTTCGGCTTTCCCATTAGCCGTGAACTTGTATTTGTGAATTACTGTGGAGGCTATTTCATGATCGAGCTGTCAGTTCCAAATGAGGGCTCAGATGAGGTAATTATAACCCAGATAAAAAAATATCCTGCCCTACTTGTAAATATAAACACTTTTCCATTGCAGATAGGTTTTCAAAACACACACACACACACACATTGAGAAGTCAAGGGCTAAGCCTGACGAATGCTGCTGTGTATCTTTTTTGCGAACACAGGCAGGGGAAGAAAAGGAAATAATCATCTCCTTTGCTTCCTTCATTCGGGAGAAAGTACAGGTACAAACCAGAAGGTAATCAGCACCTTTAATGATCTTAAACATCTTAATGTATGAGGCATGGCCTGGGAAAAGCAAGAATCATATTAAATTAGGAAAAAGTAAAGAATATAAAAATGTAAATATTGCTCATAGGTCATAAGAAAGGATGAAGACCACAAACATTTTAATATAAACCTATCAGTTACATTGTAGATCCAGCTCCTCCATAGTCACCGAGTTATAAATGAAGTAGGTAGAGACCAACAGAGATGAAAGAAAGGACTCCTAAATGTCCAGACCTTTTTCTGATGCATTTATGGGTCCCTCCTAAATAAAACATAAATGGATCTTCAGTTTTTCCAGATTGGATTTATGTTTGGATTTTCTCCTTGACCTCTTGCCTGGGTAGCCTGAAATCCAAACTGGGCTGTGCTCTCCTGACGTGAGCGCCTTACCTGGTGCTAATGAAATCCACATGGGCTGCCCCAGGCTCTGCGCTTTCGGCTTCTTGTTTTCTGTCTCTGCAGCACCGTTCCTGCAGGCTGCCCCTCTGGTGAGAAGTCTCAGGGCCCATTCTCCATCCAGGTCGAAGGAGGTTTGCGTGGAGAAATGTCAAATTAATAGCACGTGTTAAAGATCCCCACCAAGCCACCAATATCAAGATTTTTTCCCATCACAGTGACAAAGCTACCAAACGGGATAGCGAGTGCAGGAAACGTTTCAAATAAGAGGGAGACCACTTCGTCGGCGGTAATACCAGAGTGGACAGAGTTGACATGTGTTGAATGATGACTGAGTCAGGCCCTGGGCTAAGTATTTCACTTCTATTCTACTTGTTTAGTCCTCATAAGACTCACAAGAGGGAGAAAACAATAACATTCCTATGTTACTGGTGAGAAAATGCACGCACCGAGGGATGGGGTGACTTGTTCCAACAAATAGTGGGAAATTGTAGGGTTTAAACAGCATCTGACCAAACTGCTTCTCATATCTCTTAAACTGTGATCCGATGAAATCACTTGGTTATCTTTTTATTTTATTTTTTTTGAATGGTACAGAACTTGAAGACTTTAGAATTCTCTGAACCCCAGATCTGAATTAGAGGTTAAAGCAACCGTTGACCTTCACTGTTTTGTAGGGTTTGTGTGAGCTCTAATAGTTTGGTCATCCATTTCAATTTCACATTTATAAACCTTATTAAGTTTGGGGGAAAGTGGACATTCAAAACTCAATATGTCATCAGTCATTTACCGTAAGATTCTTTATTAATTGGCCCTGAGCTTATAATAAAACCAGAGAACGGGAGCCACCTTCTATCAAGAACGTATTACTGAGTGGGGGTCAGGGTCTGTGCTAAACCGTTTATGTATGTTATTTAATTTAATTCCCAATAATAGTTTGGCTATAATTATCCCCGTTTTGCAGATGAAAAAGAGAGATTCAAAGATTGAGCCATTTACTCCCAATTCACGCAGTTTTGATGTGCTGGACCCAAGCTGAAACCCCAGGTACGCCTGGCTACAAACGCCATGATCATTAATGACCGCTTTGTTACGTCATTTAAATTCAAATAAACCAACAGCTAAATAAAAGGTATGAAGAAGAGGGAAGCATTTTTAAATGGAATCATTTTTATGGTCATAAGTGAGCATTTTTTTTTTTTTAAGATTTTATTTATTTATTTGACAGAGAGAGACACAGCAAGAGAGGGAACACAAGCCGGGGGAGGGGGAGAGGGAGAAGCAGGCTTCCCGCGGAGCAGGGAGCCCGATGCGGGGCTCGATCCCAGGACCCTGGGATCATGACCTGAGCCGAAGGCAGACGCTTAACGACAGAGCCACCCAGGCGCCCCATAAGTGAGCATTTTTAAACCGAATCCTATGGACAGTCCTAACAGTACTAACACCTCAGAGAAGGCCCCTCTGTGAGTGTGGGATTCGGTGTTTTGGGGCTCGGGCTGAACCCCGGGTCGGGTAGGCTATCGGGTCTCGCTCCTAATGATCTTAGGAAGCTGAGGACGGCCTGAGGGTGCTTGTGCTCTTGTGAAAACCAAAGCACCCAGAACTGTAGCACCTGGCAGCGCTCTTCGCCCTTGACACCTAACATTCATTCGGAGGCGAGCGTCCGCACGTCTGACGTGCACGCTGCTGCCCTTGCCCTTGGCCTTGCTTCTGGCTACCTGAGCTTTGACGGTATCTTCATGTGTTCACCTGGAGACGTTGGTGGTGAACTGTTGGCCAAGTAGTCTCATTATGATGCAAGTGGGCTTCCAGGCCTCAACAAGTTTTCTTTCACAGTGGGTGCCCTGAGGAGAAAGGAGGGGTTCTTGGTATGGCCTCATTGTTTGAGCCTGCCGTGCAGGTGCCTGGCTTTGAAACAATGGACTCCATTGATGGCGGAGCCTGGCCCTGCACATGCCAAAGCGACGCGCCAACGCATATTGCTGGGGGCAGGTATGGAAGTCAACGGTGAGGCGTAACCAGGTGGGGGTTCAGGATCAAAAATGGCCACCTCCTTCCGACTGACTCAGTTCATCGTGGCCAGGCTAGAGAGCCGACTCCCTGCAGTCTCGCAAAAGGCCGGTCTGTGAGTTCGGACAGAAGCCTCGGTTCTAAAGCTCTGAGATTATGGACCATGCATCTATTTTCGGCATCTCCGGCAAGTAGAGAACTCTATGTCTTGAATGTGGAAAATTACACGCCCTTTATGTTTAAAGAAGGTATGTCTGGAGAACGGCCTTTCCTATAAAAGAGGAAAAAGAATCACAGAAACGTTCTTGGATTAGTTTGAACTTTTTTGTTTACTGGAAGAAATAAATAGAGATGAGAGAGTAAAATATGTCCTGGAATTTTCTTAAAAATCATTTTTTAAAAAAATCATTACTGTGACTTAAATGAGGAATTCCTAGGTGCCTAATCTCGCAGGGCTAAGCTTTATCTTCGGGCCTGATCCTCCTAAAGGCAAAAGCTTCTCAGCAGAGGCCCAGAGACAGGGCAATACATACGGGGATCGGGCAGGAGGGAGCATCAGAATGTAGCTCAGCCTCGCTCTGAAGCACTTTCGAGAGAGAAATCATTCATTTGTTCATACATCCACTTACGAAACATTTATTAATCTCATAGAATTCGTTATGCTTCATTAATGACATTACAGAAGCTTTCCATCCTTGGACATGAGTCTCTCAGGCTTCCTGGTTTCCAAGTTGTGGAAGAGAATTCACCTTGGAGTCGCGGCCAAGACGACCACTTTCGTTTTCTCAAAAAACTTTATTGGCCACACCCATGTGTCAGCCCCATGATTTGCACGGGGGACAGAAGAGGAAGCAAAAGTGGCTTCCTCCTTCCATGGGTCTTCCTCCTTCCTTGGCACAGGGCTCCTGATGCCCTTGCAGCATTTCCTGGACGACTAACATCTGAGAGCAATTCCAGTTCATTGAAATAGATGAGGCAAGGTACGACAAGTGCCCAGCAGAGAGCCAAACCTTCTGAGTGAATTACTAAACCCCTTGGGGCCTCACTGTCCTCATCTGTAAAATGGGAACAATGGGACCAACCTTAAATGGTTGTGGTGGGGGGTTAAATGAGATCCTGCTTGAACATCACCCATCACAGTGTGTAGTAAGTATATGGTCGACCGAAAGGGTGCCAGGCATTAGCTGGTATCAGTTTTGATGATCTTGCTTCTGTCTTTCTATAGCCGAATTACTGGGCAGCCCTATGGGCTGAGGCCAAACTCAGTGCCCCCTAAGAGCTTGTCACGTGGAATTTCAAAGTCCACGAGAAGGGAACTTTGGTTTCCTAAAACTCTCAGAGTCTTGTCTCCTTAGCACCCATTCTAGCTTCTTTTCCTCCAGTGAGCCTTCCTTAGGCATTGTTCATGTCCCAGGATGTTGTTTTTCTCCCTCTTTGCCTAACAGGAGTCGGAGACGGGCAGGTGTCGTGGAGGGCGTTTCTCCTGCTCCGATTCCCAAGATCACCCTCATTCTAAGTCCCTGTTGAGGAACAGGCTTGTCATTACCTTGAAAAAGATTTGAAAACCAATGCCAGGGTTTGGCTTACAAGCATGGATGTGTGGGCACCAGCCAGGCTGAGAAACGGAGCTGGATGTCAGGTCTCCCGGGAAAATGTGCCTGGCTCTGTTTGTATTGGCTTCCAGAGAACCTTTCTGACCTGACGTTGTGCTAACTGGGTATTGTGGGAAAGTCCGTCTGACCGCTGGCTTCCTGCGGCTGGCTTCTGATGATGCTGAAGGAGGAGCCTGAGAACCCGTGGCAGATCTGGTCTCCAGGGAGGGTCTCTGTCAGCACGAGCACCAGCCTCCCCTTGCCTGAAGAAGAGGAGGAGAACAGGGAAGGACCTGACCCCATCTCAGGAACAAACCCTCTGCATGCTCAAACCAAAAGTTAGGCTTTTCGCTTTGGGGCTTAACTTGGCCCACAGGGGCTGGCCCTCCCCCTAGCTGCCTTTTCTCCGGCCAGCCAAGCTCTCGAAGAGTGGCACCTAGGGCAGCCCAGAGCAAAACTTAACTTCTATATATATATTTTTTTCCTTACTTAAAACACCTCTGGCTCCCAAACACACTCCCCTACTCCTCCCTACCGACTCTTCCTCACCAACATTCTGACCGGGTTTCTGATGTCGTTACTATGAAATCAGAAATCAGTTCAGTGCCTTTTAGTTCCTGGCCTTCCCTCTGATTTTGGTGAAATCTGAGAAGAGTTAAATGAGTTTTGCTTGGCAGGAGCAAAAGAAGGAGCAGGTCCTAAGGGGGAGAAAACAAAGTAAAGTTTCTACATGTTAACTCATCTTGGCCTTATCTGACCGCTTGGGACACCCCCGCCCCTCTTCCTGCTCTACTTCCCTCTTCGATGGCTGGTGCCATGCAGTTTCTGGGTCTCACAAGTGTCCCAGCTGATCCCTCCCTCTGTCCGGCTCCTCTTCCTTCCTCCTTGTCACCAGCAGTAACACGGGGCTTACTGAACTCACACACACTAAAGTAGGAATGATTGGCTGGTCACTGTTCTCTCTGCCTTTCCTCCCCACTTCCCCAGAGCTGTTTTCTCTTGGATTGGACTTCATTTAATTTCATGATCCGGGGAAAGAAACTCTGTAAGGGGCAAGATTTAGAGACCAACAGTATGGTCTAGAAAGACATGGCTTCCAGAACCAGAGAGAGTTGGGTCCCAGCCACGTGTGCAGAGTCAAGTTGCATAATCCTTTTGAGCTTCGATATCCCCATCTCCAGAGTGGAGATGATGACTATTTTAGAAATGATGTAAAGCTTCTAGCTTGGTGCTGCAGGAAAGATGCTTTATATATCATCATTGTGAACACTATTATTGGGCTGTTTATCTCGACCTAAGACGAGTCCTAGAGAGGGATGAGTGTTAAGGAGGCCTGCAATGGTGGGAGCCACAGCTGGCCTCATCTGCTTAGTGCTGTGGCCAAAGGCCACCCCAGGGGAAATAGAGAAGCCAAAGAAGGATGAAGAAGATACAAGGAGAGGCGAGGATGCTGTCCTGCTTGGGGTCAATAGCAGCATGTGTCACCTGTGGTCACCTGTGGCCACAAGGGTTTCATTCTGGTGAGGAGACAAGAGGCTCCGTAGACCACGCCTCTTTGGTAATGGGCAGAATTAGCTGCTCTCTGCTGAGGCTGGGGACTCCATCTCTGAGGGGTTCCCAAGTCCCCTAATGACCTCAGCTTCCACAGTCACCAAGTTCTTTCTATGCCAGTGATTCTCTACACATTCGAATCTCATGGGGGGATGCCCCTAGCCAGTTTCAAAAGCCCCTCAGGTGAATCTACTGTGCAACCAGTTGAGAATCACTGTTGGAGACTCAGCCCGTTACCATTCCCCCCAGATGGATCCCAAATGGTCATGGAAGCTCGATGATAATTAAAGATGATGTTCAATCTGAGTCATGCGTCAAATCGTGCATTTTTGCTTACTTTAAATTTTATATATTCTTTATTCCAACAAGCATAATCTAGTGTGGTCTGGTCATCTTGCTCAAGCAGTATATTCCAAGCCTTCTAATTTAATTGAAGGAGAAGGGGGCATCTGGGTGGCTCAGTTAGTTAAGCATACAATCCTTGGTTTCGGCTCAGGTCATGATCTTAGGGTCCTAGGATCGAGCCCCATGTCGGGCTTCCTGTTCATGAGAAGCCTGCTTCTCCCCCCGCCCCTCCCCCCACTCATGCACTCTTTCTCTCTCAAATAAATAAATAAAATCTTTAAAAAAAATAGAAGAAGGAGAAGGATGAGGAGGAAGAGGGGAGGAGGAGGAGAAGAGGAAGAAGAAGAAGAAGAGGAGGAAGGAGAAGGAGGGAAGAAGGAATCATTACTTAGGTTCCTTTCTGGAGCAATATCAGAGAATGATTTAGGGGATATTAAAAATAATCTTTTCAGGAAGTGGAAGAAACCTTCCAGGGTGATTTCTCCATTTCTTTGAACTGGTCAATTAGCTCCAACAGAAAGCCTCACACGAAATGATAGACATTTTGTCTCCCGTGAGGCCTTTGTCCTCTAAGGTGCTCTTCGTGAAATTCCACACGCATGTGAAGGCTGCACGCTAATGGCTGACCAAGTCTCCATTCTCGTTGCAAAGATGTAGCTGTGACATCCTTATATTTTTAGAAAACTGTATTCTACTCTAAAGAGCTACTGTGAAACTCAGCATAGGCACAGTAAGTATCAAGGAAAACTGATGACACTTGATATTTGACCTGGAAGTATTATCGGGAAGGTTGGGTCACCCACAACCCACCACCCACCACCATCAAATATTGAAATTCTATCGCATGGGACAGTGGCATGACTAGTTTTGTTAGGTTCAAATGAGCACAACTAGGACTAAGGATTAGAAATTACAAGGAGATGATGCATTTCTAGCAAGTCTGAGGGAGACGCTTCGTCCGTGGAAGATGGGACAAATGAGCAGCACATGAGAGCATCTCTTGGCCAGTCCGTTCTCCCCTGAAGGTCAGAGGGTGAGTGTTCAAAGGGGGGCAGCTGGATTGCTGGTTACACCGAAGACCCAGAGACAGTGCCCTGTGTGCTAAAACCAGCCCGGACAGAGGCACGGCTGAAAGTATCTTCCACGGTCACGAGAATTTTAGAAGGAGCTTTCACTGGAAGATGGTTAAGCTACTTTATCTGTAGCAGGAGGGCTCAGGAGACGGAGGCTCCATGAGGTTAAGTCACTTTCTCCTCGTGTTCATCAATCGGCAGAAGCAAGAGTTTAAAGTGAAGTCTCCCTGACCTCACTTTGTTATCCATTCTGGTCTCAGGGGTTCTGTTCTGCTTGGTTTTGTTTGTTTGTTTGTTTGTTTGTTTTAAATATTGGTATTTGTCAGGATGTCTGGGTAGCTCAGCTGGTTAAGCATCTGCCTTTGGCTCAGGTCCTGGGATCAAGTCCTGCATTATCAGACTCCTTGCTCATCGGGGAGCCTGCTTCTCCCTCTGCCTGCCGCTCACCCTGCTTGTGCTCTCTCTCTCTCTCTCTGGCAAATAAATAAAGTATTTTTTAAAAAATAAAAATATTGGTATTTGTTTCTTTGCAAAGCAATTCTACTGTAGCTTCAAAAACTCTTCAGAATGAAGTCACTTCTGTGTTCAGTGTGTATTGTGGGCAGTGCTGCAGCTAATATTTGGTCTGCGTATCAGGCGGATTTTTCAGATGCTAGCGAGCAGACCTGGTTTACCAGGGAGGGCCGCCCAGGAGATGTATTTTCCATGTGAGTTCCTTAAATAATAGACTCAGTAATAGATAGACCAACCTATGTCTTATCTGAATACACCAGCTCTGCTTTCACATTGGCATTTTGTTGGGTTGTGAGCAAAAATAGTCCTCGCACCAACCAGGCATGCCGGCGTGCTGGTGGGCAGTAGATGCCTGCCTTCTTAGTCATGCTGCGTAGATGCAGGTCATTTTCAAATCCTGGCCCTGCTACTTCTCAGCCAGTGACCTAGAGTGACACATTAAGTAAATGATTTGGACCATCTTACTAGGACCGGTGAAACGTTAGGGGTCTTGAGCTGAAATTCCTTTATAATCTCTCTCCTTTCTCTTCACGCTCTGTAATGCCCTGAGTTAGAGTTGGACCTTGCCTCAGCCTCCAGATGTGTAGGCGAGTCAATACACGGAAAGTGCTTAGAAAAGAATCAGCACACACGAGCACTCAATAAATATTGGTTATTAGAGATGTTAGTGTGACAGGAATCTGAAAATGTGTCCAAAATTCTTGCTCAGGTATGTTCCCATATTAGATGCAATGAATCAGTGATTTAGACATTCAAAAGCCTACCATGGTGGCTTGTGAAGGTTTCTCATAAACCAAGACCCTAAACTTTACAGGAGTTGCAGACTTTTAGAGGAAACTCCTGGAAAAAGAGCGAGCAAGAAAATGAATGTGACATCTTTTGGGTATGTAGAATTAATTCCCTTTTGATTTATAATAGAATTCTACCATTAGACTTTTGTAAAATATTTTATAGTCGGTCTAACAAACCCAAGAAAACATCTGAATCACAATATGCTACAATCTGATTTTTTTTTTTTTTGTGATTTCTATTGAAGTCATCACTACAATTTATTCCTGCATTCAGCCTTGACTGTTCAATGGGTATCAGGTACTTGTCAGATTCTGGAGACTGATATACGAATAAGTTCCTCACAGACACACTTAAGCAAAATGAATGAACAACATTACAGTGTTATCAAACAGAGACCTAAACCAAGTGCAGAGGGCGATAAATTCTCTTGGGCCAATTCCGTTTGGGCAATAAAGGGGTAAAGTAAAGACATCTGGCTTGAGGGAAGCTTTCAGAAGGAGTTGGCATTTGAGTGGGGCTTTAACAGATAATGTTTTGGGGCACCTGGGTGGCTCAGTCGGTTGGGCGTCTGACTCTTGATTTTCGCTTGGGTCATGGTCTTGGGGTCATGGAATGGAGCCCCACGTGGGGTTCCGCACTCAGGGCGGGGAGTCTGCTTGAGATTCTTCCTCTCCCTCTGCCCCTACCCCTCCTCCTTCTCTCTCTCCGATAAATAAATTTTTTTTTTTTTAAGAACAGATAATGTTCTTAAAAACATTAAGAGCATTTGCTTTGCTGCTTATAAGCCATGTTGGCCAACTGATTTAATCTCCTTAAGCATCACTTTCTTTGGACATCTTGTCTGTCTATATGTATGTACAGAGTGTGTCCTGCCTAGGGAAATTAGGAATGCGGCCAGGTAAATCACCATCTTTGACGCGTCCATCAGCATCATTGGTCCCTACTGGTGCGGAAGGCGCAGGACAAGATTGCTGCTCTCCGGGGTGTCTGCTGAGGGTCTCTGAGGTCGGCTGCTTCTAGCACTTAATGGCCACGTTCTGGGCACTCCAGCTTGCCACTGTGTCTGCTGATGGCTTTGTCTGAGTGCCTCTAAGATCCTAACTGATCTCCCTTTTTTGCCCAGTGCCTTGCTGAGTGGATTTCCTGAGCCTGGCTGCTTGCCTCAGAGCCATTCCCCACCCAGCTCATTAGTCAACTTCAGCACTTCAAAGGCCATGCTCTGTTTAAGTTTGCTGCTTTCTATACCTGACACATATATAAATGTGTTCAATGCATACTTTCTATGCTTTGGCATGGTTTTGGGGGGGGTGAGCTAATGGGGACTCACTGCTTTCATGCTTTTTAGTCCATATTGCTTAAGAGAACTGATACAAAAGCTAAGCAAAGAGGTGGTAGGTAGGGGTGACATTTCATGTTCCAATCATACGGCAAATCTGAAAATGATTTCAAAGTTAATGACCCTAAATGGCCTTTTCATATACAATACACTCCTCTTGAAGATGGTTTAAAACGTAACTTTCTAGAATCGTTGACAACTCGTATCTAACACTGTTCGTTGTGCAGTGCTGGGCAAACACAACATGATGCTCTCTGGATAACAGCCTGTGTACTTTACTGTTCATATATACTTTCCAAAACTTTCGGATCTGGAAACACATAAAAAAGTCAGGAAATCTCACCTGAACATGCTTTCGTGGGCAGACTTCTGGCAGATAATGCTTCCTGTTATATAGGAAATACTCTTAAGCTTAGCTTCATTTATAGTACTTTGGCTTTCCTACTGTCTTAGTTATGAATTCTGTTTGGTAACAGAAATGAAATGAAAAAGTGAAACACAGAAGTGACTTGAAGACATTAGGAGTTTTTCTCTCCTGTTAAAATACATTTGGAGATGGGTACTCAGCCCGGTATCAAAGTCTTAGGGTCCCTCTGGCTTTGTGCTCTGCCATCTGTAGGGTATAATGGTTGACCTCATGCTCTCAAGATGACTGGTGGAATGCCAGCCATCATGTCCATGTTCAAACTGAGAAAACTAGGTGTGTAAGGGCAACATATGTGTGGGAAGCCTGGTTTTAAGAGATTTTCTGAAGTTCCTCTCTGCCATTTGTACTCACTTCCCATCAATCATAATGCTTTCACACGATATCCTTTAGTTGTAAGGGAGGTTGGATACATATTTGAATGGGCCCATTTCCTTCCTTAATAAAAGTAGTGTTTGTTCATAAGGAGAGAATGGCTATTTTGTAGGCAAGTAGCAGTCTCCGACACATCAACCATGTTAGCTAGAATTTTCACTAATTCTTTGGTTAAAAAGTCATAAGGGGAAAACAGAAAAGTTAGTTAATCTTCTAATTGTAAACAGATTTGAAATATTTTGTAATAACAAAGAGCTAATTAACCGTACTTCAATCTACAACAATACGTTGGAGAAGACATGTATTGGCCTTTCTTTGGATTCCGCCCTCCCCTGAGCACTTGTAATCCTGAGCCCGTGAGGTCTCATTGGATTCATTTGTTCTCTTACAGTTTTTCAGTGGAAGTCTGATCATGTTTTTATCTTCTTATGAGGAAGAAAGACATTTGGATGGGAAGATATTATGCAAGCGCTAGGCTCCGAGCACTATGTCTACATTCGTTCTATTGTTTGCCGATACTGATCACAGTAAGTTCAGCGGTGGAAAAGAAACAGATACGACGACCTGGGAGGAAAAGTCCAGAACATAGTAGAGCAGTGCTTTTCAATGATCTTTAATAATAGAATTGTTTCCTCAAATGAAATCATCCTGAGGACGTTTCGCTGTGTAACAGCATTTATCACGATGGGTTCTGCAGAGAGTAGCCACGGCTAGTGAAAACTCATCATCTCAGAGCATCTATTACCTGCAAAGCATGATCCTTGCTCTTCCTTAGTTTATTTCAATTACACAACACTCATCGGGGTAGACATGCCTTCCTCCCTTATCCAGGAGCCTAAATCAAGTGTGTCCTCGATTTGAACTTGTATCTTCTCTCATTAATGTTTGCATTGATAGAGTTGCACTAGGAACAAGGTACTGTATTAAAAACCCAGAATGGCAAACCCGACAGGGCCTGGGACCTGCCCTAAAGAGCTCTAGTGACTGACGCCAAGTCTCAGGTTCTTTTCTCAACACCAGTAGTTCTCAATCTTTGTGATGCATTAGAATTAATCTCAGGGAAGGAGGCAGTTGATTGAAACGCAAATGCTGTAGCTCCCTTCTTGCTCCAGAGATCTTCATTTGGCAGATGTGGGCTGGATTCCAGGCATCTGCATTTTAAACTCCCCGCCCAGATGACTCTGTGGCCCCCCATGCTAACGGACCACAGCTTTACATCTATTGGAGTTACCGATGTGCACGTCTGCCTCCCTAACCAGACGACGGGCTCTGGTGGAATGGACACCGGCCCTCTTTCGTTTTTGTATATTTGGTACAGGATGGGTGTTCAAAACTGTTTGCAGATTAAAATATAAAAAGCAAGTAGAACTCGTGCTGAGTTGAAGCAGGGAATTCACTCACACCATTGAAAAACCGAGTTTGTATCAACACACCCCAGAGGGGAAGGTTCTGTTCCGAGGGAGAAATTCTTGTGAGCGTTTCAGGATTCAGATGAGATGGCCCACGGGCAGCCTCTATCTTGTCCCACTGCCCTGCACTCCTCTTACGCTCATTTATTTTCATCCAAGCACTTAACACCTGCCTGACCTGTCCTACTCACCCCCTGCTACTCACCCTAGCATAAGTTACTCGGGAGTGAGGATCGGGTCTACTGTTGGCTTCTGTGCTCCCAGCGCATACAACAGTCCTTGGCACACAATGAAGGGAGCGAGAAAAGAATTATGTGACGGCCTGAGTCACAGCAGGAAGGAGTGAGATTGGAGGGGATACAGGCTAGTCTTGAGTACTGCAGGGCTCAGGAGGCAAAATGCTAGGTTGCTCCAACACTTAATTAGCTATTTTTATTAAGTGTCCAAGCCTCCTTCAGTTCATGGGTGTTTTGCTCCTTTTATCTCAAGAAAGATGGCAGAAGTTTGTGTCTTTTGGCTTTGATCACATTATTTCTGGGTTTTGTTACTTAATAAGGCAGAAGTTTAAATTAACATCATTCTCCGTTGCCTGTTTTGGGGTTAGCTGTACAGTATGGAGTGGTTTTGGCAATTTTTCAGTGGAGGAAAGAAAAGGAAACCTCTGTTTGGGAACTGTGGGGAGGAAGGAGGGAAAGCCATTTACCTGAGCCCCTGGGGCTCCATCTGCTTCCCAGAAAAGCTTTGCCATGAAATCGAGTCACCTGACCCTTGTGGGGGCTACAGTTTGGGGGCAGATACAAGGAGGATGGGGCCAAATGCAGCTTGCAGTCATCACGGGGACAAGGAAGAAGGGCTAGAAGGTGAATTTGCAGTCCCTGCTGTGTGCAGGGCCGTCTCGTACTTTCCAGTGTGGTCAGACGGGCTGGCAGACTGAGCAAAAGCCAGCTCTGCGAGCCGTCCTGCAAATGCGACTTTGCCTGGGCTCTGATTCGAGGTCCACGCAGACAGGATGGGCAGTTACTTATTTCTTCCCCCTCCGTTCAGGCACTCGAAGGATGGCTCGACGGTTTTCCGAGCGCGGCCACCCTTGCTTGCTGCGCGTTTGGAGCATGTCAGCCAAAGGTTTGTTGCTGTATTCATTGGCCTCAAAGGAAACCTTGCCTTCGCTCAGACTGTTTGAATACCTCTTGTGGAATCATAGGCTTGACTCAAGTGTCACTAATTCAAGAATCAAAATGCTTTTTGTCCCTATCAGATAAACGTTGCCATAGCAAGTGGAGGGTACACAGATCCACTGGAGCCACAGCCTATGGAAGCCCACAGACAAAGGAGGACCCGCTCGCCTCCCCAGAAACCCCGGTGTTGCGTTAAAAGTTACCTGTTAGCCTGGGGTACTGTCACGTGACCCACGTGCTGATGAATGGGCCCCGGGACCCACCGATCCAGGGAGAAGCCTTTATCCTCGGTGGGTTTTATCAAATTTGAACAGCCCGTGGAACATCTGGCTTTAATACTGATAGAAACGAGGATTTTGGCTGTTCTCTGGCCTTGCATATTTTCCATCCTCTGTATCAGCGTCTGTTGTCAGTGATTTGATGAAGTTAAATTGACTGCATTTGATTCTTTGAGCGCAAGAAAAATCGCAGAATGCCTGCTCCCCTCCCTCACCCTTTTGGAACATTCAGAATAAGTGTGCTGTGAGTTGGTTTGGGTCAGGAGCTGGAGAGTTTAAGGAGGAAAGGGAACACCCGCGAGCCTTCCCAAGCCTCCTCTCAGAGGGGCACCCCTTGGGCTCGCCCATCAAAGAGGGTGTATATAGTTAAGCCGCGCGGGTGATGTCACTGAACGGGTACCAACCTGATGTGATCGCAGCCAGGAAAAACAACAACAACAACATAATGGCAAGAGAGAGGCCCATGCCTGAAATGAGTTTGCAGGGTCTTTTGATGTCAGCCTTCCCCAGAGGACACTGTCAATTTCCCGACCCTCTGCCCGCCCCGTTGATGTTGTCTGGGACAACTGGCAATCACGGCGCAGAAAATGACAAGACCCAAGTGAGGATGGAGATTGAATTCACACCTCATCACATCCCATAAAGGGCAATTTTTCAAGGTCAGCGTTTAGGTGAATTAAAGGCACGGCGTTTGGCAGAGGGCCCTCGGCTCACCGTCGGCAGGCCGTCCATCCAGCTGCTCTTTGCGCGCGGAGGGCGCGCAGACCCGCACAGCCCCCATGCTCTAATGAGCACAGCCGAGCGCTTCCAAGCCGGCTGCTGGGTTTGGGCGCATATCGTTCTCCTTGAAAGATGCCTCCATGACGTCTAAGCGGGGAAAACTGAAACAGTGATGGCGGATATGTGGGTGACGGGAAAATAGGTTCGGGGAAGACCAAATCATTTTCATCTGTGTCTTACTTAAATGTCAGCGTGGGACCTGCGCACCGAGTGTTCTCTCTGGGCTACTGGCTGTTCTCGGATGGGGCCATCTGGGAAGGAGACGTGCGTTTCAGTCACAGAAAGCTCGGCCATGTCTGGGTACAGCTGGAGGTGGAGATCACCCAACCCAACTGCTGCGTCTCTCCAGGACGAGCCCGCGAGGGCCAGAGAGGTGGAGGGAGCTTCCCAGTGTCAAGCCGCGAGTTGGAGGCTGCGGCAGGGCTCGGATCCCGCTTTGCTAATTGCCAGCTCGGTGCTCTGCTGGTCTCCGCGAACAATCGTTCATTAGATACCTAGCACTTTCCTGGTACCGTTCTGTGTCGTAAGGAGCAGGCAAGTGCCGATGTAGCATGGGAGATTGTAACGTACAAGATTTACCGCGATGCACGGCAATATTATTATTCCCATTTTGTGGATGATTAAAGTGAGGCACAGAGTGGAAGGTAGAGGGGCTATGTGAACACCAGAGAGGGAGAGGTGGGTTCTCCTGGGGACGGAGAGGTGTTTTAAGTTGCCTCTTAGAGAATGGGTGGGATTTGATGGGAAGAGCTGAAAGGGAAGAGAATTTCATGTTAAGAAATAGCATGGGGAATATCATAGATTCTGGAAGTTCATATTAATAAAGATTAGGTTTTTTTTTTTTTTAAAGTGAAAAGCCTGAGTCTATTTTCTTTCCAAGTATTTCTATAAGATCTAACCCAAAGAAATTAAAATTTATTATCCTGGAAGTTTCTTCTTGTTCTATATATTGAACTTGATTTCTCCGCTTTGGAGAAGTGAAGCAAACAAAACAAAACAAAACAAAAAAACTCACTATAGTAAAATAGGTTTTGTGTCTATATTTATGAATAAACTAGGCAATTCAAATACAATAACACAAGAAAACAATAAAAAACAAGTGAGAAAATTAGGATGAGGAAAAGAAAGAATAAAAAAATTAGGTGAAAGAAGAGTAGAACAATGTTTTTTAGGAATTTTAATTCAAAAATCCTAATAATTTTTGTTCAAATGAAGCCTCATTTAGAAGAGCAACAGAGAAGGGGCACCTGGGGGATTCAGTCAGTTAAGCATCTGACTCTTGATTTCGGCTCAGGTCATGATCTCAGCGTTATGAAATCGAGCCCTGACTCCAGCTCCGTGCTGGGGGTGGAGTCTGCTTGAGATTCTCTCTCTCCCTCTCCTTCTGCCCCTCCCTCACCTCCCCACACCATGCACTCTCTCTCTCTTTCTCCCCGCCTCCAAAAAAAGAGCAATAGAGGAGAGAGGACTGGAGCCTCCTCCCTCAGCCTAATTCGCACCCCAACACACACAGGTACCTGGGGAAGCTTCATGCAACACCTTGGTTCCTAGATTAGAATATGCACTCCGTGATGAGCTTTAGGTGTTGTTTTTCCAGTGTTGCAGCCCTAAGTGTGTGCCTTGCCTTCCCCCTAACTACATTGGACACCCTCATGGTCACTTCTATGCCTCCATGAGCACAACACCTGTGCTCTGTGGTTTCTTGACCGTGGTTAATACTGCTGCCGTGATTCATTTTCTACAGTCTGGCATGAAAGTGAATATCATGAAGGGACGCCTGGGTGGCTCAGTCGGTTAAGCATCTGCCTTCGGCTCAGGTCACGATCCTGGGGTCCTGGGATTGAATCCCGCGTTAGGCTCCTTGCTCAGCAGGGAGCCTTCTTCTCCCTCTCCCACTCCCCCTGCTTGTGCTCTCTCTCTCTCTGACAAATAAATAAACTTTAAAAAATAAATAAATAAATATCATGAAGAGTGAATGAGTTCATTCCAAAAATAACTGAGTACTTTCTATGTGCCCATTGCATGATACAATGAGGATATTCATTTTGTATCATCAAATGAGAGGGAGTCTAGTTTAGCATTTCTTAAACCTCATTATTCTGCAGTCAAAAAGTTTGGGCAACACCCCGTTGTGGGATGAATGTGTCCCCCCAGAAATTCATGCTGAAGACCTAACCCCCAATGGGATGGTATAAGGAGGTGAGGCCTTTGGGAGGTAATGGGGTTTTATGAAAGCATGAGGCTGGGGAGCCCATAGGGTATTAGTGCCCTGAGAAGAGAAAGAGACACCAGAGCCTCTCTTCCTGATGTGAGGACACAGTAAGAAGGTAGCCAGTTGCAAGCTAGGAAGAGAGCACTCACCAAAATCCAAACGTGCTGGAACCCTGATCTTGGACTTCTAGGCTCCAGGACTATGAGAAATGAATTTCTGTTGTTTAAGCCCCCGCCTACCTATGGTATCCTGCTATGGCAACCTGAGCTAAGATACCTTCCGTCATCTTTTCCTGTCTTTGAGCTCCAAAATACACAAAAAATGAAAGACTCCCAGCCTTAAAGAAACTGTTTAAGGTTTTTTAAAAAAATTTTATTTTCTGAATATTTTTTATTTATGTATTTTAGAGAGAGAGAGCAAGCGGGGGAGGAACAGCGGAAGAGAGGACAAGCAGACTCCCTGCTGAGCATGGAGCTGAACGCGGGGCTCAATCTCACGACCCTAAGATCACGACCCGAGCTGAAATTGAGTCGGATGCTCAACCGACAGAGTTACCCAGGCGCTCCTTAAGATTTTATTTTTAAGTCATCACTACACCCAATGTGGGGCTCAAACTCACAACCCTGAGATCAAGAGTCGCATGCTCCACTGACTGAGCCCGCCAGGCGCCCCTGTTTAAGCTTTTTAAACTCAGTATTTCCAAACTCATTCTAAAGAAGAACTTTTTTTTTTCTCCCCACAGACTACCAGTTACCTCATGGGAAACCAGGATTCTGTAGAATCCACTGGATGGTTATTTATCATTGGACACTTTGATAATCAAAAGAATGGAGTCTAGAACTGAGATCCAGAGCCTGAGCTCCATGCCCAGCATAGCACAAGAACATTATTCTTAGTGACCTTTAGTTCCTTCCCTCTCTGTCTCAGTGTTTCCTTCTGAAAACTGGGAACTTGTTCCTGTTCAGTACTTCATAAAGAAATTTAGGAAATAGCATGCCTTTTACCCATTCATGGAAGAGAGGTGCTATTCTATCCAAAGCCATCTTACTTTCTTAAATTTGGTTTGGGGACTGGGTATTTATATGTAATCACTGTAATGATATTTTTGAGCCTCTTCAGGAAAAAAGAAAGTGGTTGAGTGTTGTCTTGCGTCTATATGAAATATCTTGGTTATGATTCCTTTTATTTTTTTAATCAATAAACTAGAGGAAAGGGAAATGGAACTTTATATAGTGATTAAAATTCTTAATTAAGTTCTTAATGGCAGAAACACCCCACAATGTTCCAAAGTTTCACTTGGCACAGAGGCAAGTAACTCAGACTCTTTTTTAAACATTAGGTCAAGATATTGGGTTGGACACCTCGGGAAAACAAACTTCCTTATGAGAGCTCAAAGGTGGAAAAACCGGGAGAAAAGGCACTCCCTGTGGAATTCTGATATAGGCATTTCCTATGGGAGCCGAGATTTGTGGAAAAAAATAGAAGTTAGCAAAGTTTTGGCCGTTTGTCCACCAAAAAGAGCAGATGGCCATAAAGTTGTGCTTTAAACAAATTAAAAGAGAGGTTTTAGGTATCGGTAAAGTTCCTGGGTTATTTTGTCTTATCAAATACTGGAAGTTAGAGGACTCTTCCTGATTTCGGTGCCTCGGGAGGGTACCATCATTTAATCTAGCTGGTGGCACCAGACGCTGGTAACCACCGCCAGCCATTATGGGCAGGGGTTCCAAACATATGGCCTGTGCATTGCATCCCCATCTTCTTCCCTCCATGAATTATTTTTATATTGGATGCCAACCTAGAAAATGCATGAATCTTGATGCACGCTGCCAGCCTGCTACCAGCCAGCCCTCCTCCTTCCCCTCCCCCGCCGTGTCAATGATCCCCTTACTCTTGGAGCCCAGAATCTCATGCTGAGCACCAAGCCCGGCGGCACACGAAGTGCGGGCTGGTGGCACCAGGGGACTGTCCTTTCTGTCTCTAACTGAAACCCACCACCCTGAGCGCCCTGGATCTCGCCAGCCATTGTGCTCGGTTTCCCCAGTGCGGCTCTCGCTGAGCGCCTGTTAGAGTCACACGGTGACCTGCAGATCTAAGGGAAAAAACAGATGTCCCAATAAATTTTTGTCAAAACGTAATTACCTCGGGATTAGAAAACCACATGGGGGTGGGGAGGGAAAGGAACAGATGTATTACTTTCAAATATGCAATCATTATTCTGCAGAAGTTTAAATAATCAAGAGGTTTAAGTGATGCCAGTTGAGAGTGTCCCCCTCCCCTTTATTTTAGTCCCCTCCTTTACCTTCAGTCCCTACAGTCTGGGAGCCTCTCCTGTTCTCTTTGCACTTAACCGTGCTTTGAGCAGGAAGGGAGCGTGTTGCACAAAAGTATCATCCTGAGTGCTTTTTCATAAATAAATCTCGGCAGATATGACAGGCTATCTTTCCCCCAGGAACCTGGCCAATTCTTTTCTTCCTCTCCAGCTGACAAAAATATGATAAACGATGAATTTTCCCAGTAACCATAAAGGATTCTAAGTTTCATGATTTGAACTGTTAAGGTGCAGGTCAAGGTAGTATATCTAACAGGAATCCTTGTGGGGAAAATCCTTTTTCTGTTTTCTGTTTTCACGTTTTGTCAAGTGGGAGGGTGTGCTGGGTACTGATTGAAGATTCATTGGGTTATTTGTTAGCTGGTTGTCATAGGCCCCTTAAGGTGAGATGTTAATCTCTTTAAAGTATGCATCCGGAGGTTTAAATGAGGGAATCCATTGGATGGGAAGCCTGAGGTCCCGAGAGGTCTAAGCTCAAGGAACTGCTGTTGCTTCAGGTCGGTCCGTGGCTTGCATCCCCATTGGAAAGAAGGCGGGTGAGGTATTACAAAGTAAGTGCTCTCCAGCGTGTCCTCAAAACAACTGGACCCAGGGCAGGGGCTGAGCAACTCTTTTGAGTTCTTGGATTATGAAAATCCTGGTTACAATTTTAAAGTTTTTATCTTTATAGAAAAAATGGTTTTTACCTGTAACATACAAGTTGGAATTCAGAACAGTTACCAATTATCAAGAGTCTGCTAAAGGCCGAGGTGGTGCTAAGTAAGTCCTTTGCATATAAACTCCTGATCCTCCCAGAGGTCTTGTGAAGGAGGCACTATTCCTCCACTTTATTTATTTATTTTTTTAAAGATTTTATTTATTTGTTCGAGAGAGAGAGAATGAGAGAACACAAGAGGGGGGAGGGTCAGAGGGAGAAGCAGACTCCCCGCCGAGCAGGGAGCCCGATGTGGGACTCGATCCTGGGACTCCAGGATCATGACCTGAGCCGAAGGCAGCTGCTTAACAGGCTGAGCCACCCAGGCGTCCCCTGTTCCTCCACTTTAGAGATAGGGTCATTGAGGTGCACATCGGCTAAATAACTTGTCATATTCCCAAAGCTGGTAAGTGACAGAACCTAAATTTGAATCTATGTATAAATGTCTACAAAGACTTCATCAATCCATTGTCTTGTTATGCCTTGGGAATCTTGACTTTGCATACAGCATAACTAAATATGCTCTGAAAATGGAAATAATAAACCAAAGAAGAGGTCATGTTACGCCATCCAGGCCATGATTTATACATTTTCCGCATGAAGAAGTCATTTGTAATCGAGCTATTGCACTTCCCTTTGCTGACAGTAGACTGATTATAAGTTAGGCTCGTGGTATCTCGCAATTTTAGCCCATTACAACTGGCCCAAAGCTAACCACACATCCTTAGACATGAAAGAGTTAAAAAGGAAATCCTCAGCAAGCCAGTAGGTAGAGCAGTGTTGATTCCAGATGCTTCAGGGGGATATCTGATAGAGGGAGTCAGTCAGGAAAGAGCCACAGGAAAAGGAATTTTGAAAAACGAGGGTGTCTTCCTGTTAGCCATCAGCCTGAAAGTAGTCTTTTCCTACCTACATCCAGAGAGGTTTATAAAACTCCACACTCCACGGCAGCACGGAGAAAGGGACATTTGTGGAGATAAGCAAACGAACACTTTTACCCTGGATGAAGTGACCCCTTTGGAGGATCTAGCCTGATGTGGATTCATAAACTAGCAAATAGAGGAAACCGCCGTAATTGTAGTTGGGCGGGGGGGAGGGGGAATTCAGAACTCTGAAATTGGCTAATAGCCCTTATTTCAAGAAAGGATGTGTCCAATATGAGACTTTGCTACAGACAAAGTTGGTCAAAGGGCAATGTACAACTATCAACATGAAAAAGAAGGAGAAAGCCTTGGCCAGTACTGGGACAAAGACCTTCTGCCCACTGACAGAGACTCTCTTTCATCAACCTGAGACCTCTTTTTTTGACTAGGCCTTGACAATGGACTCTGTCCTTATCCTGTTTAGTCCAGTTTTAGGAAGAATCCTGCTGAATCTGTTAAGGAAAATCTCCTACCCTTGATATGTGGTCACCCTCAATATCTGATGAAATTCCTCATCTCCCATCCTGGGTATCTTATCACCCTGCCTGCCTTTAGCAAGAGTCCTGTTGAATTGGTCTTGCAAGAATCCCCCCTAGCTTCAGTGTTTCCTCTTGATAATTTTCTATCTACTGCTCCCACCCTGCCTCTTGGCTATCAATCTCCACTTGTCCTTCTTGTATGTTGCGGGTCATCTCTCTCCCCTCCTGCCAAACCCCCACCAAAGTAGTTTCTCTTGATATCTTTCTTTTGAAAATCTTTCTTAAAAGTCTTCCTTACGGTCTTTAATAAGTGTCTGAATTATGAATTTATTAATTAGTTCCTTGGAATTGTAAGTTGCATAGGGAAATGGAAAGTAAAAGGCATTCACAAAACCCAACTTGTGTAAAATTTTCTTGCACCCACACATTAACACTAGTATATTTCACATCAATGTGAGGATTGGTCTGCCCCTTACAGCATCCAGCAGGAACATGCAAAATTCAATAGGAATTGATTGCAGAGTTAAATAAAAAACTCTGCAAATGGTGTGGGATTTCATGAACATAATTTTGAAGAATCACTCTAATCACAACATATGAGCATCACACAGCTTTAGATCAGTTAACATTTGAAGAAAATGGAAAATCAGCAAAGAGGTGACATAGTAGGTATGTTGGAAACAATGAGTTAAATGTCAAAGGGATAAGAGAGGCTCCTAGAAGAATTGGTCAGGCTCCTTCATGTTGTTCTATAAATGACTCTTCTTATGATCATTTCACTAAAGTCAAATGTGAAGGAAAGGATGTTATAACAAGCAACCACACAATTTTGTCAAGAAGTGATGCTCTTAAACTCCAAGAGTCAATCCTTTAAGAATGAACAGATCAGGGGTGCCTGGTAGTTCAGTTGGTTAGGCATCCGACTCTTGATTTCGGCTCAGGTAGTGGTGATCTCAGGGTCATGGGATCAAGACCCCCGTGGGGTTCCGTGCTCAGCGGGGAGTCTGCTTGACATTTCTCTCTCCCTCTCTCTCTCTGGCCCTCCCTCCCATGCTCTCTTTCTCTAAAATAAATAAATAAATCTTTAAAAAAAAGAATTAACAGATCATAAACTAAACTGAGACAAACTTATCATCATAATTTTAAATTTCAGTCATGTCCTAGTTTACTTCATTGTATTTACTTTAAGTGAATTTTCCACTACAAATTATCCTCACATAATGAGACATTCATATATACTTTAGCTGGATATGTTTCCTTCTTTAGTGTGGCATCTGTTCTTATCAACTGGTCCTTTCTACTGCTTTTATGAAGTCATAAATCAAAATAATTCTTTCATGTGTTCTTAAGAAGGACCTTGAGTCATTTCCAGGGCATTCAGAGAAAGAGATTAAAATAATTAAAGTAGAGGTGAAAAATATAGAAGACAGAGAAGATGATTCAGCAAAAGACCCTCTAGGTTTCTAAGGTGGAGAGCCCAGCAAATGGAAAAGTACTTATAAGTGTAATAAAAGAAAATTTCTTCTATGTTCTCCTCTAGGATTTTGATGGACTCCTGTCTCACATTTAGATCTTTCATTGATTTTGAATTTATTTTTCTGTGTGGCGTAAGGAAATGGTTTCATTCTTCTGCATGTGGCTGTCCAATTTTCCCAACACCATTTGTTGAAGAGACTGTCTTTTTCCCATTGGATATTCTTTCCGGCTTTGTCAAAGATTAGTTGACTACAGAGTTGAGGGTCCATTTCTGGGTTCTCTATTCTGTTCCACTGATCTATGTGTCTGTTTTTGTGCCAGTACCATACTGTCTTAATGATTACAGCTTTGTAATAGAGCTTGAAGTCTGGAATTGTGATGCCGCCAGCTTTGCTTTTCTTTTTCAACATTCCTCTGGCTATGCGGGGTCTTTTCTGGTTCCATACAAATTTTAGGATTATTTGTTCCATTTCTTTGAAAAAAGTGGATGGTATTTTGATAGGGATTGCATTAAATGTGTAGATTGCTCTAGGTAGCATTGACATCTTCACAATATTTGTTCTTCCAATCCATGAGCATGGAATGTTTTTCCATTGCAAATGACATATCAGATAAAGGGCTAGTATCCAAAATCTATAAAGAACTTATCAAATTCAACACCCAAAGAACAAATAATCCAATCAAGAAATGGGCAGAAGACATGAACAGACATTTTTCCAAAGAACACATCCAAATGGCCAACAGACACATGAAAAAGTGCTCAACATCGCTCAGCATCAGGGAAATCCAACTCAAAACCTCAATGAGATACCACCTCACACCAGTTAGAATGGCTAAAATTAACAAGTCAGGAAATGACAGATGTTGGCGGGGATGTGGAGAAAGGGGAACCGTCCTACACTGTTGGTGGGAATACAAGCTGGTGCAGCCACTCTGGAAAACAGTATGGAGGTTCCTCAAAAAGTTGAAAATAGAGCTACCCTACGACCCAGCAATTGCACTACTGGGTATTTACCCCAAAGATACAAATGTAGTGATCTGAAGGGGTACGTGCACCTCGATGTTTATAGCAGTAATGTCCACAATGGCCAAACTATGGAAAGAGCCAAGATGTCCATCGACAGATGAATGGATAAAGAAGATGTGGTATATATATATAATGGAATATTATGCAGCCATCAAAAAATTGAAACCTTGCCTTTTGCAATAACGTGGATGGAACTAGAGGGTATTATGCTAAGCAAAATAAGTCAGTCAGAGAAAGACATGTATCATATGACCTCACTGATATGAGGAATTCTTAATCTCAGGAAACAAACTGAGGGTTGCTGGAGTGGTGGGGGTTTGGAGGGATGGGGTAGCTGGGTGATGGACATTGGGGAGGGTATGTGCTATGGTGAGCGCTGTGAATTGTGTAAGACTGATGAATCACAGACCTGTAAATCTGAAACAAATAATACATTATATGTTTAAAAAAAAAAAAAGGAGGTAGTAGGAAGGGAAAAATGAAAGAGGGGAAACCAGAGGGTAGACGAACCATGAGAGATGATGGACTCTGAAAAACAAACTGAGGGTTCTAGAGGGGAGGGGGGGTGGGAGGATGGGTTAGACTGGTGATGGGTATTAAAGAGGGCCCATACTGAATGGAGCACTGGGTGTTTACGCAAACAATGAATCATGGAACACTACATCCAAAACTAATGATGTAATGTATGGGGATTAACATAAGAATAAAAAAATTAAAAAAAAACTAATGATGTATGGTGATTAACATAACATAATAAAATAAAATAAAATAAAATAAAATAAAAAGAAAGTTTCTTCTAAAGGGCATCCTGTTTGTCAAGAGAAATTTGGTGTGATGTGTAGTAGTCAATATGAAAACAATGGATAAGTATCTATCAACCTCTGAGGCGGGGTGAGGTGTGGGGAGAATCTTATTAAGCCAGATGCTGTCGTTCAGATACAAAAATTACTCCAGACATCCTCAAATATGAACAAAGGTCACAGACGTAGTGCCCATAAGTCCTTGAGAAAAAGCACTTGCTAGAAAATGACTCCAAACAAGATGAGTCAAAATCAAGAATTTGGGGTGAAACAAGTTGTGGTGAAAAATGGCAAGAAACACTGCATTCATTTAAATGTGAAATTAAGATGAGACAGACCAGAGAACAACAATTGCAGAAAGGAGTATGGAAGTTATACACGCTGACCTCGTACAAGAACAGATGCAGCAAACATCGAACGATAGAAGTAGAGGAGGGGAGAGGAAGTATAAAGTAAGAAAAGCCACGTTAGGTTTCAAAGCAGAGTTGATGGACATTTTCTAAAATGGAAACAGTTGTAAAAAGGGTCCCAACTTCTTAATCGTTTCAAACATCTCCTCTGTTTACCTTAGAGGATTCTATTAGCAATTACATCTCTCGTGGTAAAGATGTATTTCACTGAGGGTCTGCAGTTGATTTTATTTCACTATCAATACACGGAATCACGTTAACGGATGCTCCAATCCCCCTCCTATGGGAAACTACGAGAACGTTACACCATACTCCAGACCCCTGTCCGCTGAGAAGAACATTTAGGTCAGAGATGAATCCATCTCCGGTTCACATCAACTAACTACCTCAAACACACATTTAGTTACAAGAAGAAGCATGAAGCCTCAACTATATCCCGTCTGCTGCCTTTCTTTCTCTACAATTCCTTAACTGATGTCTGATGAAGTCCAGTTTAGTCATAGGATATAAACGAGGGGAATTTAATCTATACATTTTGGGGCTGATCCTTTGACACTTAAGTCTTTGAGCAAAATCCACTGGCTATTTGTGAGACTGCTCTAACAAACTCTTAGAACTTTTTAAAAAATGATGTTTATGTTACATTTTTCTAAGTGGTAACAAAGCTGAGTATGAAAGGACACATGTTTGGATCAATATTTTGTTCTACACTGCTTGAGAAAATTTCAGCTTTGGGCAATGAAGGCAATCTAAAAAAAATATGCTGGGTCTGCTTTTTCCTTCTAAAATCTTTTCCAAAAAGCACACTTTCCTGCCCCTCAAAACATACATTCCCTCTTGATTTAATTTGCCAGAGTCTGATTTTGGGTGTTCTCATCAGTTTGCACTATGAAAAAAAAAATTAAAAGAAAGATATGTTTTCCCAGTGAGCTCTTGGAGGCCTTTTATTCAATGGAGCTTGGGGAATCTTTTTTCCTAGATTAAAGATCTTGATGGCATGTTTCCAAAACTACACTCTTTGGGTCCTGATGAACTTAGTTTGGGTAAAAGCTTCTTGGATTATCAGGAAGAGCAGTAAGAGTCAGTGACTGTGGCATTGCTAAGTCTTAAAATGACTGCAAATGGAAATGAGATCGAGGTGACCATGGGGTTTGGGTGCCTTCTATCACCATGCTTCCTGACAGGTAAGAATTCCTTAGTCTTTTGTTCATTCACTCAAGGGCAGGCAGATCATAGGCTTGAACCTGCCTTGAGCCTTTGCTGGAGAGTGGCCCCCTGGACAGAAACATTAAGAGAAAGTTTCTAAGAGGATTCAGAATGCAAATGTCATTGCCACCTATTTCTGAGTAAGTCCTGAAGGAAGGAACACTTATGAGATGAAGCTTTTTTTGGCCAGTGCTTAAAATGTCTACTGACACATTTCCTACTAGAGTATGATTCATGTTGAAATTTTAAGAACTGGGTTTGATTGGCACGAAATAGGGACCATTCTGTGTATTTTGTGTTGCTGTTTCTTGGTAATAACATTTTGGTTGTAATACCAGCCTGACTATCTAGTTTCTTATCACCATCTAGATAGACTTTTAAATTTGGATTGTATGAAGCCAATGAAAGGATGTTTAGAGAAGACAGAACTTATACTCTGCATTGTCCCTTAGGTAGAATTTATTGAACAATAGGCAAGTACCACAAAATGAATCCACTATACACCAGATTCTAATAATATCCAGTGTCTTCTGTAGTCCAAATGATTACCTTTTCTGCGCATCCCTTGATGTCCTCTCTCCATATTGTCTGTGTTGGAATGTGTACTCATACTGTGGCCTTTACTAAAAAGTTGTATTAAACCCCTCATGCTTGATTGTCATAAAAGCTACGAAAATATGGTCTCTTTGGAGTGTAGTAGGATCATTCTAGATTAATACTAATTTATGAATTGTCAGTCTCCTGCACCTTTTTATTTTTATTTTTTAAAGATTTTATTTATTTATTTGAGAGAGAGAGAGAGAGAGAGAGCACGCACAAGCAGGGGGAAGGGGCAGAAGGAGAGGGAGAAGCAGACTCCCCATGGAGCAGGGAGCCCGACCCGAGGCTTGATCCCAGGACCCCGGGATCACCACCTGACCCGAAGGCAGACCCTCAACCAACTGAGCCAACCAGGCACCCCTCCTGCACCTTTTTAAAGCCTAATACCCAGATATTCCTTTCTCCTTGGGCATTCTGAATGCTTTAAGTTTTATATACATGCACATCATTGGTTGTGCGAAATGGTTGTGGCTATTGCCTTATGTTGTTCTCTCTCTGTGCTCTGTTATTGTTCAGAACTAAAGATTCTATCTATTAACATGAATGAGAAAATGTTAATAAGCACCATGGTTTCAAAACAGGTACTTTGTGGTTACAAGATGAAGGACTACTGTTAACAACAAGAATACAACAAACTCACAACAGTCCACTCATTTTCCAGTAGCTCTTTTTCATGCATTATTTTGACTGAACTTAAACTAAAAATACCTGGGTTATTACCATGACCATTTAACAGATGAGAAAATTGAAGCTTGGAGTTCAGAAGCCATTTGCTTTTAGCAAAGTAGAATTACAAAATGTGCCTTTAGATGGAGTCGTTCCTATATTTGCTTTTCGTATTAATACTTTAATAAGTAACTTCTTCAGATACAAGCAATAAGATGATAACAGAGATTTCCAGATCTAATCCACAGGTTAGAACTTGGGTTAAGATCAGTTGGCAATTTGTAACCCAATTGGAATGAACCAAAATCCTGCGTATTGAAATTTCACTTCCTCATCTTTCTCCTCCGTGATCCAAGCCCTCATACTTGCCCACTCTGCTACAATGCCGAACTTCAGCATTGTTTTTCATGACATGCAAATTGTGCCTTCCAAGCTGTGTGAGGGCTTCTGGTTGGACTCTAGTTCTGGGAGAGAAGAATGGCGGTTGACCATTTGTAAAGTGGTCATTATAAAAGAGTCTGATTGAAGAGCCATTCCAAATGTCTCCAAATAAACAAACATTGAATCAATATATCACGATATTAATATTCTAGGAGCCATGAGGCAAAATAATTTAACTAGACATACGAAGAACGACACAATGGTTCAAGTGATAGTTTGTTTCTTGAAACCATTTAAGTGAGTAACAGATCTAGGTGGGCATACTTGATACCTTTTCTTCTATTAGAGAAAGTTATGAAGAATAAAATTTTAGAGGCTCTCCCATCTAAAAAGAGAGAAAGTACAATATAATTAATTAGAATATTTCTGGTTGTATTCTCACAAAAGACCCTAGATCTTCTTCAGTTATTCCACTAATGTGCCTCCCAAACTCTCATTTCATCATTTTCTCTTATTCAGGCATCTGTATAACACAGGCTTTGAAATGTCATAAAGTAGAATTCATATTATGTGCTGGTTGTGAAGGGATAAAAAGAACTTTTGTCTCAAAGCTGTCTGTGTTCCACTTCCTGATTGCTCTGGTCTAATAATTGGAATATTATTGGGTTAGACAGAGAAATCTGGGTTCTAGACCCATTCCCACCTGACTGTAGGACCTGCACATACAATTAGTCTTTCCAGACCTCAGTTTCCTCCTCTGTAAAAGGAGAAGCTTCAACTAGATTAACTCTATGGTGTCTGTGGCACCAATATATATATTTTTTCCCTTCAACACTCAAAGAATCTAATGGCAACATCTGGAATTGATTCATGAAGGAAGGCGTAATCATACCATTTGCCCCCACTCCCTTTAGCCTCAAACTACTATAACTTTTCATAGTCACAGAATATCCCTTCTCAGATGATACCATAAATTCAGAAGATTACACCGGGCTTCTCTATAACTTTTCTCTAATGGGTTAAAGGAAATTACTCCAGTTGAATTGGCATGCTTGCAAATGACTGATCTGTGAAAGCAGTGGACTTCACACAGTCTATTTTCCTTAAGAAATATATCTTAAAGGGCCCATAGCCTCCTTAGCACAATTTCACTTGTTTATGTGGCAAAGGAAAATTGCTTCTTCCTTCAGTCTAGATGGAGAACACCTTAAATGTCATAAAGTGAATGTCTTCTGGGCAAATTGTTTAAAACTTCATCCTATAATGTGAAGAAGGGTGCTTTTTGACCAAGATTGGGGCAATTCTCAAAGATGAAGTTTCTTTTGATAATTTTTGGAAAATGTATTTTTTAATTTTTAATTTTGAAATAATTATATATCCACAGAAAGTTGCCAAGAAATGTCCAGGGAGACACAAATTTTTCACATGGGTTTCCCATAGACGACATGTCTAGCATATTTATAATAGATACAACAAAAAGGTGGGTATAAATACATATAAGAGCAAGGAGCCTAAAAATGTAACATATAATATACACTTCATTGTGTTAGATAAAAATAGAAGTCATAACATTAAATCTCTGTACATAGTAGTTGAAGACCATTTTAAGAATAAATGATTGATGAAAGTTAACTAATAAATAAGGAAGGACTTGAGTATTGAAGGATTAAAAAGATGTTGGAAGGGAAATAATATAAAACAGTTATGTGCCCTGAGAATTCTAAATTTAAAATACATCTTGAGTCTATTATAAAGAAACTAAAAAGAGAAACAAATGAAAACATTATTAAAAAGTCATAAGAAAAAGAATTAAGAGCTGTTACTTTAGAAATTATCCAGCAAACCACAATGACTAGTCACATAAAGTCAGATAAATATGCAGCAAATTGTTAACAGTGGTTTCCTTTGGATGATGGTACTTAAGTGAGTCTAACTTCCTATGTTATGTGTTTCTACAATATTCTAATTTTATTAAAGAGAGGAAATAATATTCTTGTTATCAAAGCAAAAGAGCATTTAATGAAGAATTTTTCCACTTTATTAGCTTTAGAACTTGGGTAAATGGCTCTTCAGCATGCCTCCACCTGAAGTTGACATTGTATTCTAGTACAATGTCAAAACCAGGAGATTGATATTGGTCCAAGGCACAGACCTTACTCAGATTTCACTATTCATGTGTTTATTTGTGTGTGTGTTCAAGGTAATTATATCATATGTATAATTGTATGAAAATGTATTCCAAAAATAAAAAGATTAACCAAATTTGTATTTAGGAATTACACAAAACTTAATATAGTATTTCTCTCAAATCAATTTCTCCTATAGGAGTTCTGCTTCTAATAATAATATCTCATAGCAGATCAAACTTTCAAGTGAGAACAACTAGAGAAGCTCTGTGAAATTAAAAACAAATCTGTTTTAAGGCATCAAAGAACTACCAAGGCAGCCAGGATTTGAGAGTCCAAGATCCTGTAAAGAAGGGAAACATATTGCGGTAAGGTTGGTATTTTAGGCAACTTTTTCCCCTTGATTTATAAGGGGTGTGGGTTGATAGGCAAGGAAGCCAAACATAGAGCATCTGTTAAGGGTGAGAGATGTTGATAAGAGCTTCATTCCTCTGAGAGCTTGGAAGACAAAAATTGAAATCCAAGGCTATGGAGATATAGCCAGGAATTGAAGTGCCAAGCCCCTCAGAACACAGAAGTGCCAAGGAACCAAACAGAGCTCTCGGTTGTCTTAAGGTGAGGCAGAAATAAAAATTCAAGTTCAGGTTCTGCCAAGGAAGAGGGGTCACCAGTGAATACCCAAGGCTTTCAGGTGGGACATCTGAAGGTCTACGCCCTCGCAGTAAGGTCAAACTTGAAACAAGCCAAGCCTCAAAAATAAGGAAATTTAGTCATGAAATAACTCATGTTTGATTGGACAATGGTGATATGCGCTGTTCTATCTGCTTGACAAAATTTAAAGATGCATCTAGGTCCTGTACAATTTTTAATATGCGATGTTTGATGTTCAAACAACACCAGATATGTCATAAAACAAGACCAAATGAAGCCAGGAATAAAAACAGCCAGTTAAGGGGCACCTGGGTGGCTCAGTTGGTTGAGTATCTGACTCTTGATTTCAGCTCAGGTCTTGATCTCAGGGTCGTGAGATCAAGCCCTGAGTCAGGGCTGAGCATGGAGCCTGCTCAAGAATCTCTCTCTCCCTCTCCCTCTGCCTCTCCCACCCTTGCTCACCCCTGCTCACTCTTGCTCTTACTCTCTCTCTGTCTCAAAAAAAAACCAAAACCAAAACAAACCCAAACAAACAATAAAACCAACACAAAACAAAAACAAACACACACACACACACACAAAAACGGCCAGTAAAAATGGACCCACTGTTGCAGGCTTTAAAGTAACTTCAGTTAACATATTAAAAAAATGAGATGAAATTATGAATAATTTCAACAGTGAAATCTATAAAAGATCAAATAGAAGTTCTGGAAGTGAAAGCACAGTAACTGAAATGAACTTGAAAGACAGATTTAACAGCAGATTGGTTATAGTCCATTTTTATTAAAAGGTATCCAGACTTAAGAAAAATAATGACTAGTATAGAAAAAAACCCAGAGACATGAAGACATTTGAAGTGATAATGTCTGAGAATTTTCCAAAACTGATGAAAGATACTAAACTCAAAATTTAAAAAGCATTTTATACCCCAAGCAGATAAATGCCAAGAAAAATCCATCTAGGCACATCCTAGTGAAACTAATGAGACACAAAGACAAAGGGAAAAGTCTTGAACGCAGCCAATAAAAAGGCACATTATCTGCAAAGGAGCAACAAGTCTGACATCTTAACAGTAAAAATGGAAGCCAAAAGACAATACATCTTTAAAGTGCTGGAAGAAAATAACTTTCTACCTAGAAAGCTATACACCTAGCAAGGAATTTTTTCAAGAGTGAAGGCAAAATAAAGAAATTTCCTGGCAAACAAAAACTTTCAAAAACTTGTTAGTAGTCCCATACTGTAAGAAATACTAGAAGAAGTTTTCAGTGAGACGACATATATTCCCACATGGAAAAGTGGAAATATAAGAAGTAAAGAAGAGCAACATAAAGGGTAAATACTTGAGTAAACTTTTTCAAAAAATGTAAATTTTATAAAATACCTAGGAATGTCTTTTGGACTTAAAATTTGTGAAGGATGAAAACACATGAGCACAAGAACAAAAAAGCTGTGAAGAGGGTAAATTTGATTAAAGTGTTTAAAGACCCATTGCTTGGAAAAGCACAAAAATATGAATTTAGTCTAGATGCTATAAATGCAGGGCACATAGCATAATCTGTAAGATAACTACTTTAAAAAGAGTAGAAGAATACAGAACCAAAAAGCTAATAAAGGAAAAAATGGCCAAGAAACTGTTTAGTCCAAAAGAAGGCAAGAAGGGGTGGAAAAGAAATACAGAATAGGCAGAAAAAAAGAAAAGGAGTTAGATGATGGATTCAAACCCTAAATAAGTGGACCGAACTCCAGTGATAAAAGAAAAGATGTGAGATTGCATTTAAAACAGCAATTTCATCTCTTTAGTTCCGCTTCTTCATCCTTTTATTATAGCTTTCTAAACCTGGATTCTCCTTTCTTCCTAATTTTCAAGAGAACATCCTCTCATCTCTCAGCTCTTTCTGGAATTTCCTATGCTTGGCGCCATCTTCTAATCTGTGAGACAGGATGGGGAAATGGGAGGAGAACAGCACTCTGCAGCTGTCTATGACACTTCCAGATTGAGCATGGAAAAAAATCACTTCACCTCTGTAGGTTTCCATTCATTCCTTCATCTGAAAACTAAATCTAAGGGAGCCTGGGTGGCTCAGTGGGTTAAGCGTCTGCTTTTGGCTCAGGTCATGATCTCAGGTGCTGGGATTGAACCCTGTTACAGGCTCCCTACTCAGTGGGGGGTCTGCTTCATCCTTACCCTCTGCCCCTCCCCCCACTCATGCTCACTCGCTCATGTTCTTTCTCTAATAAATCAATAAAATCTTAAAAACAAAATTAAACCTATTGGAATCCATTTTCTCCTGCCTTTTTCTGCCCCAGGTTTCTTTTAACTAGCTCTGTCCCTACACCATGGGACTGAGGTTCTTGGGAAGAAAAGGCAACTGAAATTTTGTCTAGCATCCATCCCTGATCATATATTCTACACCTGCAATGACTCAGGTACAAAGCATAAAGATGAACTGTGCAGCAGGAATGCAGTAGAAAGGTGAAAGCCAAGTGGTAGAAGGATCTGAATGAGGCTCAGGGGTCTAGTCCTGATTCTGCTATTAATTAGCCACGGGGTACTGAGCAAGTCACTTAAATTCTTGGGCTCTTTGGTAAACACACTATTGCTATCTTCATAATTTGGGACCATGTTACACGTGGTGCCCAGTGGGAACTTTGTGTTCTTCAATAACTGTATTCCTTCAGTTGGGTCTAAGATGGACTCATAGTATATAAAGTTTATTAACCACAGTATTTCTGTTCATTGAGCTTCACTCTGCTGTATGATAGGCAATGAAGATAGGGTCAGCACTCTTCCAGTTGTGAGATTTTAGATAATCCATTTAATCCTGCCTCACCTGGAAAATGAGGGTATTAGCATTTGCTCAGTTTTCCTGACCAAAGGCAATCATGAGGAAGAAAGTACGTTGTAAAAACTGTATAGTATTTCACAGTCATGAAGTGTTATTATTGATGTCTTTTGTAAGTAAACTCTAAAGAAGTCTACCAATGTGATCTGAGCCAATAACAGGGAACTGGAGGCAAGAATGATGATTTCTGTTAATCAAGCACTGTCTCCACATCTTGACTCTGCCAATGAGATATGTGACAGGGTCAAGTTGGCTGGCTGAAGTGACCTTCACCCTTCCACCCCCATCTTCCCCCTCACTGGTTAAGAGGTTGGAGCATATTTTTCATTTTTCTCCATACGTTTACACAAATATTTGGGGCTTTAAAACAAAATAATTATTCTATACTTTGTGCTCTGAAATTTGCTTTTTTTTTTTTTAAACATAACAACATGCCTGGCAGATCATTAAAAAGCAGTAAATGAAAACCTATTTTATTCTTTTTATTGTTGCATAATATTCCATGGAATAGAAATGCCATTAATGTTATTAAAGATAAACTTATTGACAGTTAAGTTTGTTTTAGATTTTGTGTAATTATGTGGGAATATTTTTATAAAAGAGATTTCTAAGAATGTAACTGATCAAGCAAATAGTTATTACATGTAATTAGGTACATATTGCCAAATTACCTTCTAAAGGTAGAGTTCAGGTTCTCCAAATTGCACTCCCATCAACAAATCATGAAATGACGTTCCCCCCACACCCTCTTCAATGCTGCACATTATCAATATGTACATTTTGGCTTATCTATTGGGTGAGAAAATAATTCATTGGTTAACAGGGAAGTGGGACATATTTTTATATATGCTTTATATATATGCTTTCATTTCTTTTTCTGTGAATGGCTTCTTTATATACTTCATCCATTTTTTGGTTAATTTGTCTCTTACTGATTTGTAACATTCCTATATTTTATAGATCGCTATCCCTTGTCCTTTAAATATGTTGTAAATATTTTTCCAGGCTATTACACACATTTTAATTTATTAATATCGTTTCATTACAAGTTTTAATTTTTCATTATTTTTTTCTATAATGTGATGTCTATAAAATGTTTCCAATGCACTTTTCTAATACTTTTATTGTTTTGTTAGAGTTTTCATTTTTTAGTTTTTGTGTGTGCCTTTTTTTTAAGTCATCTGGAATTTATTTTTGTGTATAATAGGAATTAAGAGTATAACTCGATTTTTTCCCTAAATAGGTGGCCAGTAAATAGCAAATTATTTCAACATGATTTTCTTTAATAATTTAGCTCTTTCTATTGTTGTGGAATATAGCATTTTGTATATTAAATTTCCATTGACATGAATCTATCTCTAGAACTCTCTATTCTATTTCATTAATCTAATTGTGCAATCTTGCATTATAATGCATTTTTTCCAGTTTTATTGAGAAATAATTGACATACATCACTGTATAAGTTTAAGGCATACAGCATGATGGTTTGATTCACATACATTGTGAAATGATTACCAGAGTAGGTTCAGTTAACATCTATCTTTTCCTACAGATACAATAAAAAGAAAAGAGAGAAGAATAGAATAAAGGAAAACATTTTTTCTCCCTGCGATGAGAACTCTTAGGATTTACTCTATTTACAACTTTCTTATACCCCGTACATCAATGCTAGTATGGTCATCCTGGTGTACATTACATGCCTCGTACATATTTCTCTTATAACTGAAAGTTTGTATCTTTTGATCACTTTCCTCCAATTACCCCACTCCCCACACTCCCCACCCCCTTCCCTGGCCTCTCGTAACTACAAGCTTGGTGTCTTTTTCTATGAGTTTGTGTTTTTTGTTTTGTTTTGTTTTGTTTGTTTGTTTTTTAGATTCCACATGTAAGCGAGATCATACAGTATGCTTTTCTCTGTCTGACTTATTTCACTTAACATATGCCTTCAAGGTCTATCCATGTTGTTGCAAATGATAGGATGTCCTTGTGTTTTTTTATAGCTGAATAATATTCATATATATATATGTATATATATCACAACTTTTTTTTTTATCCATTCATCTGTTGATGGACGACTAGGTTGTTTCCATGTCTTGGCAATTGTAAACGATGCTGGTAGTCCTATATTTAGTTTTTTGAGGATCCTCCATACTGTTTTCCATAGTAGCTACACCAATTTACAACCCCACCGATAGTGCACAAGTGTTCTCTTTTCTCCACATCCATGCCAGGTTTTGTTATCTCTTGCGTTTTTGATGATGGCAATTCTAACAGGTGTGAGATGATATCTTATTGTAGTTATAATGTGCATTTCCCTAATGACTAGTAATGTTGAACCTCTTTTCATGTAGCTGCTGCCCTTTTATATATATATATTTTTTTTTGGAGAAATGTCTATTCAGGTTCTTTGCTCATTTTTAAATTGGGTTATTATTATTACTAATTCTTTTTTCTTTTGCTAATGAGTTGTATAATTCTTTATATGTTTGGATATTAACCCCTTATCAGGCATATGGTTTGCAAATATTTTTTCCCATTCCATATGTCTTTTCACTTTGTTGGTGGTTTCTTTTGCTATGTCGAAGCATTTTAGCTTGATGTAGTCCCACTTGTTTATTTTTTATTTTGTTGCTTGTGCTTTAGGTGTCATATCCAAAATTCATTACCAAGACCCCATTCAAAGAGCCTTTTCCCATGTTTTCTTCTAGGAGTCATGGTTTCAGGTCTTACATTTAAGTCTTTAACCCATTTTCGATTCATTTTTATGAGTGGTATAAGAGATGGGTCCAGTTTCACTCTCTCACTTGTGAATATCCAATTATTACAGCACCATTTATTGAAGATACTGTTTTTTCTCCATTGAGTATTCTTGGCTCCCTCATCAAAGATTAGTTGACTATGCTTGGGTTTATTTCTGAGCTTTTGATTCTGTTCCATTTGTCTATTTGTCTGTTTTTATGCAGTACCATATTGTTTTGATGACAGAACTGTACAGTATAGCTTGAAATCAGGAAGTGTGATATATCCTGCTTTATTCTTCTTTCTCAGGGATTTCTTTAGCTATTCAGGGTCTTTGTGTTTCCATATAAATTATAGAAGTGTTTTTCCTACTTCTGTAAAAAAGTCATTGGAATCTCGATAGGGAATGCATTGAATCTACAGATGGCTTTTGGTAGCATTGACATTTTATCAATATTAATTCTTCCAATCCATGAATATGAGATACCTTTCCATTTCTGTCTTCTTTGATTTCTTTCCTCAATGTCTTCTAGTTTTCAGTGTAGAGATCTTTCACCTTTTTAGTTAAATTTATTCCTGTTTTTATTGTTTTTAATGCTATTGTAAATGAGATAGATTTATTTCTTTTTCAGAAATTTTATTGGTAGTGTATAGAAATGCTGCTGATTTTTATATGTTAATTTTGTACCCTGCAACTTTACTGAATTCATCCATTGATATAACAGTTTTTGCTTCAGTCTAGGATTTTCAGTGTATAAAATCATGCTGTCTGCAAATAGACACAATTTTACTTCTTCCTTTCCAATTTTGATATCTCTTTTATCTTGCCTGATAGCTCTAGCTAAGACTTCCAGTAGTATGTTGCATAGGAATGGTGAGAATGGGCACCCTTGTCTTTTTCCTGATCTTAGAAGAAAAGCTTTCAGCTTTTCATTTGATATGATGTCAGATGTGTGCTTGTCACATATGGCCTTTGTTACGTTGAGGTATGTTCCCACTGTACCTACTCTGTTGAGAGCTTTTATCATGAATGAATGTTCAATTTTGTCAAATGCTTTTTCTGCATCTATTGAGATGATTGTTTCTTTTCTTTCATTCTATCAATGTCATGTTTCACATTAATTAATTTGTGTATGTTGAAACATCATTGTATCCCAGGGATAAATCCTACTTGATTATGGTGAATGATGCTTTTAATATGCTGCTGATTCAGTTTGCTAGTGTTTGCTCGTGTTTTATTGAGAACTTCCACATCCATATTCATCAGGGATATTGGCCTGTAGTTTTCTTTTCTAGTGTCATTTTCTGGTTTTGGTATCTGGATAATGCTGGCCTCGTAAAATGAGTTTGGAGTGGTCCCTCCTCTTCAATTTTTTGGGATAATTTGAGAAGGATTGGTGTTAATTCTTTAAACGTTTAGTAAAATTCACCAGTGAAGCCATCTGGTCCTGGGCTTTTCTACATTGGGAGATATTTCATTCTGTTGCAATTTCTTTACTGGTAATTGGTCTATTCAGATTTTCCATTTCTCCTTCTCAGTCTTAGTATGTTGTATGTTTCTAGAATTTTTCCATTACTCCTGGGTCATCCAGTTTGTTAGTGTATACTTGTTCATAGTAGCCTCTTATGATCCTTTGAATTTCTGTGGTATTAGTTGTAATATGTCCTTTTTCATTTATAATTTTGTTGATTTGGGTCCTTTCTCTGTTTTTCTTGATTAGTCTAACAAAGGGTTTGTCAATTTTGTTTATCTTTTCAAAGAACCAGCTCAGCTTTGTTATTCTTTTTTATTTTTCTGGTCTCTATTTCATCTATTTTTGCTCTAATCTATTATTTCCTCCCTTATGCTAACTTTGGGCTCAGTTTGTTCTTCTTTTTCTAGCACCTTAAGATGTCAAATTAAGTTGTTTATTTGGGATCTTTCTTGCTTCCTAAAGTGGGTGTTTCTTTTTACAAATTTCCCTCTTAGTACGCCTTAGCTGCATTTTCATTAAGTTCTGGTATGTTGTGTTTTCATCTTCATTTGTCTTAAGACATTTTTATTTTCCCTTCAATTTCTTCTTTGATCCATTGATAGTTCAAGTCAGTGTTGTTTAATTTCCATGTGTTTGTGAATTTTCGTTTTCCTCTTGTTTTTGTTTTCTAGTTTCATGCCATTGTGGTCAGAGAAGATACTTGGTATGATTTCAATCTTTCTGAATTTGCTAAAATTTGTTTTGTGATCCAACATATGATCTATCCTGGGAGATGTTCCATGTGTGCTTGAGAAGTATGTGTATTCTGTTATTATTGGACAGAATGTTCTATACATGTTTGTTAGCTTCATTTGTTCTGTAGTGTTGCTCAAATTGATGTTTCCATATTGATTCTCTGTCTGAATGATCTATCCATTGTTGAGAGTGGGTATAAAAGTCCCCATTTATTATTGTATAAGTGTTTATTTCCTCTTTTAGCTCTTTTAGTTTTTGCTTTATATAATTAGATGCTCTGATGTTGGACACATAGATACTTATAATTGTTATATCTTTTCGAAATATTGACCTCTTTATCATTACATAAAGACCTCTTTGTCTCTTTTTCCCACTTTTATTATTTTTAAGATTTATTTATTTATTTTAGAGAGCGGGAGACAGAGTGGGGGGGAGGGGCAGAGGGAAAGGGAGAGAATCTCAAGCAGACTCCCTGTTGAGTATGGAGCCCCACGTAGGGCTTGATCTCACTACCCTGAAGTCATGACCTGAACCAAAACCAAGAGTCAGACACTCAACCAACTGATCCACCCAGGTGTTCCTCTTTTTACCACCTTTAACTTAAAGTCCATTTTGTCTGATATAAGTATACTAACCCCTGATTTTTTTTTTTTTTTTTTTTTTGGTTAGCATTTGTTTGAAATGTCTTTTCCCATACTTTCACTCTTGGTCTATGTATCTTTCAGGCTAAAGTCTCTTGTAGGCAGAATATTGTTGGATCTTTTATTCTATCCATTCAGCCATTCTATGTTTCTTGCTTAGAGTATTTGGTCAATTTATGTTTAAAGTAATTATTGATAGGTATGTGCTTATTGCCATTTTGTTAATTGTTTTCTGGTGGTATTGTTGATCCATTGTTTCTTATTTCTTATCCTGAGATCTTTTGTTTGTTTGTTTGTTTGTTTTTGATGTCTTTTGGTACTAGTATTCTTTGAGATCTTTGTTGTGTCTTTAGTGTAATTGCTATAAGAGTTTCCTTTGTGGTTACCATGGTGCTTATATAAGAAATCTGAAACTTATAACACTCTGTTTTAATCTGATAACCGGTTAACTTGAATAGAATTTGTATACTTTACACTTTACTTCTTCTCCTCTCACATTTTAGATTATTGCTGTTACAATTTACAAGTTTTTTTTTTTAATATTGTGTAACTAATAACAGATTACTGCATTTATAGTTATTTTTGCTGTGTAGGTTTTTGTTTTGTTTTAAGCTAGAGTTGTGAGTTGCACCACTATTACCATATTGCAGATCTATGAACATATATTTACTTTATCTGTAATATTTATATTTCTTTTGTATGTTTTTGTGATGTTAATTGGTGTTCTTTTACTTCCATTCATTTCTTATAAGGCAGGTCTCCTTCAGCTTTTGTTTATTTGGGAAAGTTTTTATCCCTTCTTTGTTTCTGAAGGACAGCTTAGTCAGGTATAGAATTCTTGGTTGAGAGTTATTTTCTTTTAGTATTTTGAGTTTTATGTGCGCAGCAATCCCATTCTCTCCTGGCCTGAAAATTTCTGTTGAGAAATCCTCTTGGTTTTATGAGAGTTCCCTTATATGTAATGTCTCTCTTTTGTCTTGCTGCTCTTAAAATTCTTTGTCTTTGACTTTTGACAATTTAATTATAATGTGTCTTGATGTAACCTTATTCACGTTAAACTTCTTTGGAATCCTTTGGGTCTCATGGATCTGGATGTTCATTTCTATTTCCAGGTGTGGAAGTTTTCAGCTATTATTGCTTCAAAAATATTTTCTGTCCCTTTCTTGTTCTCTTCTTCTTTTGGAATTCTTACAATGCGAATATTCTTTCTTTTCATTGTGTTCTATAATTCTCTTAGGCTTTCTTCACTCTTTTTCCTTCCTTTTTTTTCTTTTTGTTCCTCTGTGTAATTTCTAATGCCTCATTCTCCAAGTTGCTAATTTTTTTCTTGGGCATGGTTGAGTCTACTTTTGAAACTCTCTATTGGATTCTTTAGTTCAGTAATTGTAGTTTTCAACCCTATGATTGATTGATTTACTTATTTTTTGATGATTGCTATTTCCTTGTCAAACTTGTCTGTCTTTCTTTTCTTCTAGTTCCCTAGTTCTTTAGAAGGATTATTCTGAATTCTTTATCTGACAGTTTATACAATTCATTTTCTTTAGGATTAGTTGTTGGAGTTCTATTAGTTTCTGTTGGTGGTGTCATGCTTATCTGATTTTTTATGATCCATGATTCCTTATATTGGTATCTGCACATTTGAGTAATGGGGCTCTTCTTCCAAACTTTGCAGTTTTACTTTGGCAGAGACAGTTTTTCACCAGTCCATTCACTTTGGGTTTCTGGGTGTGTGTGCTGATAATGTCTTTGGGCATATGGCATCTGCTATTATGGTCTATTTTGGGGTGGGGCACCTGTTTGAACTCTGAGAATGGGAATGGGGGTATGTACTGTTGGCTGAGAAGAGTTGAATAGGACTACTGGCTTTGTTCCTTACCCAAGTGAGGTTGTAGGAAAGGCTCTACAGTTGTCTGAATTCTCTGGTTAGTCTTACTGGATGGTCAGGATGGGGTAGTGTTTTAGTAGTAGATGGGTATAATAATTAGCTTCTCTGACTTTGCAGGGCATCAAGTCAAGGCCCAGAGCCTATACAGTTCATTGTTTGAGAGCCTGAATTAGGCTTGAGTGTGCTCTGAGTTCCCTGGTCAGGTGAGGCCCCTGGGTTTTGCTCTGCAGATGGGGGAAGCCATGGCTGTGTTCTCTGTTCCAGTACCACTGTATGTAGGGCAGTTGGATGGGCTATTCAGCTTCCCCCGTGCCCTGGTTAGGTTCCCTGGATTTGATTCTGCAGATGAGTAAAGCCACAGGTTGATATTACTACTTGGGCACTGCAAGTATGAACTCGGTCTGCCAAAATCCACGTGGTGATTGTTGCAAACTCCTCCCTTCTCTGTCACAGTCAATTCCCAGTGGCTATGCCTTACAGATTCCCCTGTAATCCCTTTATTGTGAGATCAGAGTAGGGGCTCCCACAAAAGCAACCCACAATTCTGGGAGATGCTGATTGTCCTCTTGGATTTTTTTCCCCTCCTGGAAGAATTGGCATTTTGGGAGAGACCTCTCTGTGTGGTGTTGTGTTGTCCTAGGGGAGGGCAATGTGGTCAATGTGTACCCTTACCCTTCTAATGCAGTTTGCCTTGGTCTCTGGGGTGCAGGGGGTTGCTTCAGCCTCACCCCAGGTGCTAGGATTCTTTCAACAGTGTCTTATTCTTGAATAGATGTGAGTAGTTCTTCTTGTGAGGAGTAGCAAAGTCAGGAATGACCCATGTAGCCGTCTTGGTGATGTCAGTTTCTATAATGCAGTTTTAATTATGTATCTTTTCTTCTTGAGATTTAAAAAAAAAAACCCTTTTCCTAAATTAAATAATTTTTATCTATTTCTTTAGGTAATTTAAAAATTTCTCCTTCAGTCTCTCCATTTCATGGAATTATAGATTTCCTGATGTTGAACTATCCTTGTATTTCGGAGAAAAATCTTATTTCATTGTGATCACTATCATACAAAGCTGGATTGGATTTTCTTATACTTTAAGGTTTTTTCCTCTATGCACATAAATGAGATTGACCTAGTTGAAGTATACCCTTCCAAGTCTTCCTCTATACATTTCCATAAATGTCCTTACACATTTTGATATAAGGATTATGCTAGATTTTTGTAGTGAGCTGAGAAGCTTCCTAACTTTTTATATACTCTGGAGGCATTTATACAATATAGGAATTATCTGTCCTTTGAAAGCTAGGTAGACCTTACCCATTACTTTGCTTGGGCTAACTCGAATTTTACAGATAGATTTTATTTCTATTGTGATTATGATTACATTTTTAGCTACTTTATTTATTTATTTATTTAAGGCTTTATTCATTTATTTGACGGAGAGAGACAGTGAGAGAGGGAACACAAGCAGGGGGGCGCTGGAGAGGGAAAAGCAGGCTCCCTGCCGAGCATCCCAGAATGCTGGGATCATGACCTGAACCCAAGGCAGACGTTCAATGACTGAGCCACCAGGCGCCCCTAGCCACTATATTTAAACGTATTTGCTTGGTTGTGAATTTTTTTTTTAATGTTTTATATGTAAATGTTGTTAAGGCTTGCCGATTCACTAGCTACTGGATCTCTGTGAAGAGCACACTATGACCTTAGCACTTCCGTATCAATTACATCACAAAAAGCAGATTCACTGCAAATAACAACTAAAAACTCAAAATCTTGATCATGTTTCATGTTTGGCAGGAATCATTTATTTTTTTTTCTCTTACAAATCTAATATAAAATTTCAAATGTATATTTAGGAGAAGGATGAAATGCTGGTGACCAAAATAGAGTCCTTCAGATGATTCAGGCTGCCTTATCTCAAAGCATGACCATCAGGAATGAGAAGCTGTAGACAAATATTTAATTAGTTAAAGATAATTGTGTGCCTCATCCCTCTTTTTTAAATCACAGAAGCAATGAATATTATTAATAAAGTAGAGCATACTAAGAAATAACAAACAAAAAAATAGGTTAATTCACCCTAAATCCATCACTCAGAGGAAAATCATTTACTGTACAATCTGCCAGAACTTTTGTGCAAGTTAAACCCATAAATACATTTAACAAGTGTTCATTTTAGGTGTATGAGTGTGTTTGTAACCTGCACTTTTCATTTACCATTATGAACATTTTTCCAGGTCAGTAAATACAGACCTGCCTCATAACGGCCACCCACTATTCCATTGTATGAGTCATTACAATTTATATAGTCTTACTCTTATGTTTGGACATTTACGTTGTTTCTAATTTTTCACTCCTTTAAACATGCTGTGACAAAAATAATTTGAAACATTCTGTCTTAAATATTTGGTGCTAATTATATAGTGGGTCTGTGTGAAAGGAGATACTCAGGGTATGAAGAACTCTGAGTCCTGAAGTCAGCTGATGTCATCCGTTTTACTTTACGCTTTATAACTGCCATTTTATAAGACAACAACAACAACAAAAAAATCCTAGATGATAACAATCCACTCCCTGTATCTAGAACCTTAAGATGAGATTAAAGTTGGGCAAACGTGTCCAGAGCTGCTCTCTGCCCCCAATTCCACATCCTACATTCTTTTATTGTATTTAATACCATCTGGCCTTATTTTTATATCATTTTTTCTTTTTTTTAATTTTTGCTTTTTTATTGATTTTTATTATTTATTTATTTGAGAGAGAGGGAGAGACAGAGAGAACATGAGACGGGGTGAAGGGCAGACTCCATGCTGAGCAGGGAGCCCCAAGCGGGGATTGAACCAGGGATTCCTGGATCATGACCTGAGCTGAAGGCAGACGCTTAACCGATTGAGCCACCCAGGTGCCCCTCATTTTTTCTTTTTATAAATTAAGAGGTAAACAAAATTCAAAGCAGGGGTTTGACATACCCAGAGCATTAGCAAACAAGTAATTGAGTGTTTGCCTTGTGGGGTTGCTAAGAATAAAAATGGGTCAGGGAGCTAATATTTATTGAGTGCTTCCTCTGTGCCCAATTTTGTATATTCATTGTTTTACACAGTCTTCAGGACACCTCTGCAAAGTTGCTGCTCCAGATGAGGAAACTGAGTTCCAGAGAGGTTCTGTGACTTAACCAAGATCAAACCTAGTGAGTGAGTAGAGTTGGGCTGGAACTCAGGACTGCTTGGCTTCATCACACAGCCTTGATGTGGAGAAACACGGTCCCTGCCCCTAGGTTATTCACTCAATGGTGGGATACTAAGGAAGTTGTGTCCTCACCATGATTCACTGGCATGCACACTTCTGTGTCTTGTCTATTTACTCCTTTCTAGTTTTGAGGAGGAAACCCAGGTAGTTCTCTACAACAAAGAAATGCTATTTTAAGCAGAACTTACACTGAAACTATTACAACGAAAAGACATTATGCATCAACAAAATGCATGCTGACAAAACCCACCTGCTGTAGCAGATGATACATTCCTGGGGGATAGGCTTTTTCAAGAATTACAAACACAGTTTTAAAAATTAGCCAATCACATGCGGTCACCAAATACTCAATGATGAGAATAAAAACAACAAAAAATAAACAGTAAAAAAAAAAAAGAAAAAGAACAATTTACTTCCCTCCCTCCAAGGCTGAAAAGGAACGGGGGCTGATCAGTAGCCTTTGGATTGTTTTAAAAGGATCAGTACATTTTAAGAAGTTAGTATGTTAGGGTTCCTGGGATGGGGATGTCTTAGGGTCTTTCCTCAATATCTGTTTGTTCACCTCTTCAGATCTTTCCGCTTGAAGGAAATAGTGTTATTTAGCTGGAAGAAGACATGCCTTGTAAGCAAGACAATAGCCTCTTCAAGTTCTATTTGAGAAGCAAAACAAAAACACACATGAAACTGTTTCTTTTTTTTTCCTATTAAACTCTAGGAATCGGAAATAATCCCACCCAGGGGGAATTACAGTGAGAATTTTTTTTTAAAGATTTTTAAATTTATTTGACAGAGATGTATCAAAATCTGTACTACGATGGAAAGAGCAGGAAACTGAAGTCTAGATGTCTCAATTTCATGCCCTCCCCTGAATAAACATGTGAACTTGGGCAAATGCTTTAACCTGTCTGGACCTCAGGTTGTTTATCTAGGCATGGGGAAAAATATTTGCCCCACCTACCACTTAAGATTGCTAATGACAATGAAATTAAATAACACTTGTGAAAGCCATCTGTGAAATGTTGAGTGCCATATAAAATTTGTTATTATTGTTACAGTTGATATTATTAGCCTCACAATGCCTGATACAACTGGGTACTTGGTTCCAACTTGTTTTCGTTGTTTTAGTAACATTCCCTTAGCAAAGAGCCATAGTTTGGGAGCTCTGTGCTGTCAGGCTGGCACATTATGGGGACCCGTTGAAAAGTGATGGCTGATAACTGAAAAGAGGAATGTGAGAAATTTGTGGGCTGCTCACCTCCAGCCTGAATTTATCCTTCCCGCCCAGCCGGCCAGATTCTCTCTTAAAGCTATGACCCTTCTGAGTCAACATGTCAGAAAAGAAGACAAGAGAGAGGGTTCTTCAGACTCAGATCAGTATTCAAAACCCACAAATATACACCCAAAGAGCCAAAGCCATGATGATGGCAAAGCATAGGTCACCGGATCTTCGATGCGGTTTGTGTTTGGGGTGTGGGCGTGGCTTAGAAAGACCTCCTGTCTCAGGTAGCCGGGCCTGGAGACGGAGGCCTGGCCTCCCCTTCTCGAGAGGAGGTCGGGGGCCTGGGGCAGAAATTAAGAGAATGGGTTCTGCCCTCTTATACTCTCGGCAGTCTCCCGGAGGGTTAGCCAGAAACACCTGATGCAGAATTCAACACCTGATGCAGAATTCAACACCTGATGCAAAATTCAACACCTGATGCAGAATTCGACCCCCGAAGCTGGTTCTGAAATCCCATACAGTAAGAATACAACCTGGCCAGGTAGCAGATGCGCTCCTGGGCTTGGGCCCAAGAAAGGTCCACACGCTCAGGGAAGGGCCAGGCTTGTGTGGTCCCAGGGCCGCGCGGGGTTTATGCGGAACGGCCCCGTTGCCCTCTTTCTCTTCAATGACATTCTTGGCCTGCCTTCCCTCCTCTTCCCTCCTCCGGTACATTCCTTTCTCCCCTCATCCTTACACTTCACTCTTCGGGATCGCCTTTTCTTTCCTCTTTTTATTCCCGTTACTTAGTGGAGGCACACATTGATCCAACTGTGCCAACTGCTTTCGGTTGCATTTTCCTCATCCGCAAAACCAGAATAAGATACTCACTAGAGGCTGGGCGCAGATTTCATATGTCCTGGCTCCCTCCCCTCCCTGACCCTGTCCTCTCCGCCTCTTATCTTTAAATGCTCTCCTTTTTGGTCAGCAGGCTTGGCTGGGATAGAGCCCGGAGGGCACCAGGCGGCTCCTGGAGAGAAGGTAGGTGAGTCTTTTCATTTTTCCCTCTTGTTTGCCTTTCCTTTTTTTCTTCCTCCTTTCTGTCTCTCCCTGTCTTCCTGATGTGCAGGGCTCTCTCCCACCCACTTAGCTTTATGCTTTCAGATGTCACCTTGGAGCATCCTGTTTTAGGAGCTGTCCACCCCTCCTCCACTCCTGAGGCAAGCAGCGTGGCTTTCGAGAGCGCAGGGCTTTCGGCATTCACGACAGGCCCTCATTTATCTGGATGCTCATAACACTGATGCTGAACTCCAGGCCGTCACAAAGGCAGAGAAGGATTTGATGGTCTAAATCTCTCCCCATGCTCCATTACATCTTGTCTTGACTGATGCAGCAGAGGTCTTTACCTTCTTAGGAGGGGACCTGCCAGACCCTTTGACTCCTGACACCAAAGCTAACTGCTGACCCCTCGAGGCTGCCTTAGTATGAGTTCAGTGGAACTGCAGAACGTTGGCCATTTGTATGCATCACAGGGAAAGTAGGTTGGATTTTACTGAAACTATTCAAGTGTTCCGGGAGATATGCTCAGCTGGGAGTGGTATAACACTGAATTGGAAAGTGAAGGGGCCGAGATGGCTGGGACCACTCAGCCCTTGTTCATTCTGTGCTTTCAGCACGGGCAAGGTGCCGAACTGGGTGCCAAGGACACGATGATGGGCAAGGCATCGACTTTGCTCCCGATGGTGTACAAGCCAATGGAAGAGCAAGCACGTAAATGGGCCGTCTTTCTACCTGGACTAGAGTTAAACACAGGATTTGGAGAGAACACGAGTGGCGATAGGCATGTTCTTTACCTATATTCCAGATAAATCTAGGGTTTGGGGGACATACCTAGTGGTGGTGAACAGCTATCCCAGTGTGGGCCTTCCTAAGGAGAAAGGCCAGACTTGAATCCAAAGGCGAATGAGAAGTTAGATTTGAGAAGGTCCTGGGCCGGGGGCAAGAGAATCTTCCAGCCTAACAGAGCAGCACATTGCAAGGCTAGGATGCGTGCACATGAGCCTTCAGGTGGTTCTGTTTGGTGGGGTTGGTGAATGTGGAGGCAGGGATTGGCCAGAAGTGCAGCTAGAGAAGGAAACGGAGGCCAGGAAGACTTACTGGTCCTGCTAAGGTATTTGGATATTTTCCTGTAGGCATTAAGGAACCCTTAAGCCCTCTTAAACAGGGAGAAAACCTGACCGGATGTGTAACTTTAGAAACCTAGCTCCTAACTTCAATGGGATCGTTGCTCAGAGGAGAGCAAGACTGGACACAACAGTCAGAATGGTGGTTTTCACTCTGGCTGCACCTGGAATCTCCTGGGGAGCTTTAAAAAATACTGTTGCCTCTGTTCCACCCACAGAGACTCTGATATAATTGGTCTGGGAGGTAGCCTGGGCTTTGGAAATTTTTAAATGCTTCCCAGGGGATTCTAATTTGCAGCCCAGGCAGAGAACCACTAATTTAAGAGGTGGGGAAATGGAGGTGGCTGAGGGACGTTAGATGTGTCAGGCTTGGGCAGGACCATTCCCCAGGGCTTCCTTACAAAGTGGTTTTTTTTTTTTTTTCTTCTAGAAGTGGTTAGGAGGTCAAGTCTTGAACCTGATGGCTGGTTCTCAAGTGACTGTGGAGGAGCAGGGAGCCTCCGAGTTCATCAGCACCAGGCTTGAGACATTGCTGCTGGGAAGCAGCAGAATCTCAAGAATGAACTGACTGGTGACAGCAGGGGGCGGGGGGGGGGGGGATGGAAATGAACAACTTAAGCAAAGTATAAGCTGTTTTTGAATTAGCACACACGTACCTCTCCCCCCACCCCCCATTTCGTCTACATTTTGCTTTAATTTTCTTCCTCAGATGGATTGGGATTGGACAGAAAAAGTCTAAATAAACTGCATTGGAAGTTTTATATTTAGCCTGTCTGAACTCTGGCTAATTTGTGAACACCACCACCAACAAAAGCAGCGTTTATTTTTAAACTCGAGAAAGGGTTTATTCAGTTTCTTTCTTTTGTTTTTCCATGCATTGTTTTCCTGCCTCTGAGAGAGCTCCAGGCCACACTGTGCAGTCCGCATCCCCCCCCCCCCCCCCCCCCCCCGATTCTGTTTAGCCCTTCTAAGAATTGCTCAACCCGAGAACACTGAGAACATTGGGGCAGGTCCCAGCCCCAGCACCGTGGCGTTAACCCCTCCATGCACAGAGGGGGCTCTCCGGGCTTGGCAGCAGAGGCTGGACCCGGGGATGCTATGCTCCCACGGGGCCCCTGGTATCTGCCTTGATGGTGTGGCTTAGGGGTTAAACGCAGTTTGCAATTTCCAAAAAAAAAAAAAAAAAAAAAAGCCTCATTTGTCAAAAGAGGCTCCCGAGGAAGAACATGCCAGTCTGAAATGGTGTGCAACATCTGAGAAGGTGGGAGTGCACGCCCAGGGCCCTCGAAAGCTCGGATTTGGGCCCGGAATCAGGAGAAAGACTCTATTGGGGTTTCTCCGATCCCCATCAACTTCTAAGCCTTTCTGTTGAAATCCCTGACAGTGCCCTTGACAGCCTGTTATTATCTTACAATAAAATCTGTCCCCAACCCCCTGGTCCTGCTGCTCCCCCAGTTTCCAAAAAGGTGTCGAATGGTGAACCGTTGGGGGGCATGGAGAGTTACAAAGCAGATTCTAGAAGTTCCCGGGGACTTGACTCTTTCAGGGGGCTACATTAGGCTCAAACTCTCTCATTTTATTTTATTTTTTTCATTTTCACCGGAGTGGAATTAACCACGGCAAGAGAGCGAACGCCTCCAGGTTTACGGTTGTGTGGCTTATTGTGTGTATATCCTATAAAACCAAAAACCATATGGAGAATTCTGCTTTCTTGGCTTTTTGTGCGTGTGTACCAGGAAGTAGTAAAATGTTTTGAGGTGCTATTAAGTCTTTAAGTTACAAAATCAAGATTCCACCTTAAAAATTTTCCATACTGTATGTTGTTGCCTAGCCTGGGGGGGCTGAGTGCCTGCCAAATATCTATCAGAGAGTGATTTATGATATATGATACGCTCCCCAGCCCAAGTGGAGACTGTGTCGTTGAAACATGAGAAAGGGGAGGCCTTGCTCTCTCTCTCTCTCAACCATCATGACTGGTTTCTGTTAGGCTTTTCTGAGAGCGCACGCAGTCTAAAACGTGCCGCATTTTATGGCACCAAAACTGAGGCAAGAAACAAAACACAGTCCGGCTAAAGAAAACCTTCATTTTTCTTTGCCCTGTGTTAGGGGGTCATTTTTACTTCGAATGACGGCTGTTTTGTCCTCCAATCACCACCCCCCCAGCTTCGTGGCTGCTCATCTCAGGAGCTCTTAAAGAAAATAGAACAGTGCTGTGCTGGCAATTAAAATATTTAAAAATGAAACCTCAACTCCATGTTTTAAATGTTTCATGCGCTTTCCAGTCTACTATGACTAAGACTATATTGTGATTTTGGGTGTTTTCTGTTCTGCAAATGTTTCCTTTGCAGCTGTGAAGAAGTACATCTCCCATATGGCTCTCGGGGCACTTTTCAGTTTGCTTAGATAAAGCAATACAGACCTAAAAAAAAATAAAAAAGGCAGTCATTTTTTTCCTTCCTACCAAGATCCTTTTGGCCTCTGACTTGATATTTTAATGAACTGCAATTTAAAGCACAGTGTAGTTTGCTCTCAAAATTACTGTGAGTGGGGACATTGCTACAGGTTATTGAGAAGGCCTCTTAGTGAAGGCTGAGATTTTTGTTGATGTTGATGTGCACTGCTTGTTTTTTAAATGCGTACTTGGGTTTCCAGGTTCTCTTCCATCATTATTATTTTTCGAGGTCCACATGTTCTTTGAAAACATGATTTCTAACAGCTCCATAATTTATGACAACATCATGATATATGTAACTGTTTCCTTATTATAGAACATTCGGGGCATTTCCATTTTTAATGGCACTGTCATTATAAATAACAATGTGATAAATAACTGGCTATGGAGTTTTGGCCGTATTTCTGTTTGCTTTGTTAGGACAGATATGCCATTAATTGGCATGATTAGGTCAAAAATTGTGAACCTATTTTAACCATCTTGCTATGTATTTGCACCTGGGTTTAGAAAGTCTACATGGCATTTTACTACCACCGCTCTCGGTCGAGTTTGCGACAAGCTCATCCTTATATTCTTCAGTACTCTGGTGGTTGGTGGTTATTTTTTAAATCTTTGGCAGTTCAATATATGTAAAATGATAAAATTAATTTGAATCAGCATTATTTTAATCATTAAACCAACGTATCTTTTTCTCTTGTGCGCAGTGCATGAATTTTGAGCTTTTAGTGACTTGGTTTAGGAAGCTTTCCCCAAACCCACATTTGGTATATTAGACATTTCTTTTGAAACCTCTCAGACTACACATGTCCCTCTGACAACCTGGGAATTAACTTTCTTTTAGAGCCGCTGAGTACTGTATGGAAATCTAGCCAGAACTTGAACAAGTGGTACCAACACATAGGGTATCTTAAGCCTCCCAAGTCGGTCTAACTCAGGACCTACCCCGTCTACCCAGTGCAAGCCAGTCTCTCGTAAGGACTGTGAAAGTCTTTCTTTTGTGGTAGCATTCCTCCACAGGTGTGTGTTAATGGTCCGGAGAGACTGGGGCAGACTGCTTTTTGTTTTTGATTCTGCTTATGAACTTGTAACCCATTTGACAAACAATTCTTGAACTTAGGATGCTTTAGATAATGCATCTTTGGATCATCTTTACCTGCCTTTTTTTTTTTCTTAAAGATTTTATTTATTTGAGAGTGAGAGAGAGAGAGGAGGGGGAGGGACAGAGGGAGAGGGAGAAACAGAATCCCCACTGAGCAGGGAGCCTGATGAGATGTGGGACTTGATTCCAGGACCCTGGGATCATGACCTGAGCCCAAGGCAGACACTTAACCAACTGAACTACCCAGGCGCCCCTCAACTTTACCTGTCTTATGTCAAAACTGAAGACCTCTGGGATTTTCTTTAATGTACAAGATTATTGCCAGGTCATCCTTACTACTTGGTTGAGAGGCTGAAAGTGGTAGTTGGAGCCATTTTAAAGCCATTCCTGGGAATGCTTCTCAAATTCCCCCTGCTTTTCTATCTTCTAGGTTACCATTTATTGAGCACCTATTGCATACCTTTCACACTTGGTCTTGCTTCAGCTTCACTACCATCCAATGGAGTTTTGTATAATGATCCATTTTTACAGGCAAAAATAACCTCAGATAGATTAGGTCACCTCCCCACAGATAAAAAAAGATTATAAGTGGTAGCTGGTAAATGCACAGAGGTTCAAATCCCTGTTTAGTAATTATATAGAAGCTGTAGGAATAGACATGCCAAGGTTCTTGAGTAAACTACTGAGTGACTCAGGAAGACAATTGGGTGATCTTTTCATTATTAACATGCAGGGAAACTCTTCCCTGCTCCCTGAAGAACATATATCACAGTGTTTTGAAGTCATTTTTCAAACGTAATTGCTTCATATGTAATCATTAAAGTCTCAAACATAACATTTCTTAGAAAGTCTACAAACTCTGGAAGGATTGCCGAAATTTACACAGTGACCTCAGGCTATTGAATTTATCCCACAGCTTTGATTGAACACCTTGAATTTCTGTGCACATGTGTCTTGCAAATTCTTTTGCTTTGTGGCTTAGTAAGTAGCAAGGCATTTACCCTCTAAGCAGTGCCCATAAAAACAGGGGTTGATCATTTATGGAAGCTGACCATGGAATATACCAAAGGTGTTTCAAGGACGTGCTTTTAGTGTGTCCACACTCGGAAACCTATAGTTCAACTTCCCAGGGGCTCAGGATTTTAAGGATCAGGCTTCCTAGCCTCTTCAGTTTCTGCAAGCTGAGATAACCTGTTGCTATTTTTGAATATAAATAGACTGTATTAGGTATTAAAAGAACTACCCAAGGGTTTTCCCCCCTTTTCCATTTTGGTGTTTGCATTGGCAGTGGAAGTCTTGAGCTTTGAGACTTGGAAGGCAGTTCCTGCAAACAAACATCCTGTGGACAAAATTGTCGAGCCGGCACTCCGTGTTCCAGGATGATTGACAGGAAGCAGGGTGTGCAGTGAGGACGGAGGATGGACACTCTGAGCACGGTGGCTTCCAGTTCCCCCGAACAATAGCCAGGCTCCCAGGGAACATCACACATTCCCTTTTCCATCTACCGGCGTGGAAGTTTGAATGTCGATTGTGGTGGTAGTTAGGGAGGATATGGGCTGGGCAGGAGGTGAAGAGAACCTAGTACTCAACCCAGCAATTACAAAGAATCGAAACCTTTTGATAATGCTCCCATTTGAGCAACAGGAACAAGGAGATACGCAGAGATCGGGGAGGATGGCTTGAATCAGACAGTGGCAAAAAAGAGTCATCCACAGCCATTATGACCAAAGCTAACAGTGGTCCCTCCCGGGGACCGGGCGTGAGGCAGGCGGTGCTGACAGAGAGACCAGGGGGAAGTTCAAGGAAGTGAAATGAAATTCACAAGGAAGAGAAAATGGATGTGTTTTAAAGCCCAGCTACGGGCTGGGATTTTGCATATTGTTTTGCTTTTGGTCTTATTGCGGGCTTTTATATGGAGGCTGGTATTAGATGAATTGTTTCCCATGATGAAACTGAGGCTCTGAGAGGTTAAATAACTTTGTTTGACATGACAAAGTTAGACCGTGGAACAACTGGTATTAAAGCATCTGCCCTTTGGACTCCCCCCCTCTCCCCCAACTCTTTCTGTGTCCTCCCTCATGCTTCCTCCCTAAACCAGCCTGGGTCCTGCCCTCTTCTTTCTCTGCTTCTTCCCTGTGGGGAATACAAAAAGAATTTCTCTCTTTAGCTCAGTCTCCTACAATTTCCAGTTTATACCTCCCTTCCCAGTCTTCCCAAACCTTTCGTGGCTGTCTGGCTCATCAGCCCTTTCGTATCTCTGGGTCTTTCCCTGTTGTTGCTTCTGCCACCCTGACTTTCTCTCCCTTCACATGAACACAACCCACTGCCCACTCTTCGAAGCCCAGTCCAAATGCCGGTGTCTTCAAAGAGCTCACGTATCCCAGCCTCCCTCACTCCCCAGGTGGGATCCCACCTTCCCAACACCCTAGTCTCACAGCAACTTGTGTCTACCTCTGTTACAATCAGCACATGTCATTTCAAAGCTGAAGAACCCTTGTTCTCACTAATCCATGTGTAACACACACAATAAATTTAAATTTCGTCCTGTCTTTTGATAGTTTGATGATGCCCCATTTAGGTAAATATTAGACTTTAATCCTCCTTTTTAGATCTATTTTTGAGAATCACTAAGAATAGTTGTCTGTTTTTCCTCAGTAGTTGCTCTTATGGGATTACTTGAATTGATGTAAGAAAAAATAATAGGCAGAAGCATTGAAGGAGCCAGTTCTTTCTTTCCTCCCTTCCTTCCTTCCTTCCTTCCTTCCTTCCTTCCTTCCTTCCTTCCTTCCTTCCTTCCTTCCTCCCTCCCTTCTTCCCTCCCTCCCTCTCTCTTTTCCCTCAGTAAGGATTTATTGAGTATCACTTAAGTGTTTGGTTGCTGGGATAGACACTGAGGATACAGTGCCCCTATGGAGCTGCGGTCCATTGGGGAAGATAAACATTACAAATACAACATACAGAACATACAATCTTGAATGGTGATAAACACTGCGGAAAGAAGTCTAGGGGGCTATGTAAACATAATTCTGGTGGACCTGAGCTGGTCAGGGGAGCTGATGGGTAGTGGTTGGCAGTCAAAAGTGCACTTTTAGAGAAAGGAGTTAAATCAATCTGAAAGAGTTCCTGAGGTCAGTTGGCCACGGGGCCCCTTAAGGGAAGATCTATGGCTGTTGTTCATGGGAGGTGAGGGGTGACGGGAATTCCTCTTCCAACCAGGGAGTAGAGGAATGGAAGTCTCATAACTGTGCTTGATTTTGTTGACTTTGCTCATGTGGTAGAATCTCACAAAAACCAAGTGATCAAACATAGAAAGGTGCACAGCTCAAATTCTTGTATACTCAGTCAGAAAAACAGTAGAGCATTGAAGGCTGGTGATGAAATGTATAGAGTTTTTTCAAGTTGCATTTACCTGGAAATTCCCCATGTCTATACACACGCACATACACACACACACACCACACCATTTTCTTTGCACTGAACTTTGTAGAAGACTAGTTACTCTTTTTTAAAAAATTTTTATTGTTATGTTAATCACCATACATTACATCATTTGTTCTTGATGTAGTGTTCCATGATTCATTGTTTGTGCATAACACCCATTGCTCCATGCAGAACATGCCCTCTTTAATACCCATCACCAGGCTAACCCATCCTCCCACCCCCCTCCCCTCTAGAACCCTCAGTTTGTTTTTCAGAGTCCACCGTCTCTCATGGTTTGTCTCCCCCTCCAATTTCCCCCCTTCATTCTTCCCCTCCTGCTATCTTCCTCTTCTTTTTTTTTTTTTCCTTAACATATATTGCATTATTTGTTTCAGAGGTACAGATCTGTGATTCAACAGAAAGACTAGTTACTCTTTGTTTTAGGTGTTTCTGGGATTGCTGAGAAACAAGGGTAGATGGGCAGTGGTGGGCATGGTAGAGGAGGCAGTGAAATAGGCAGAATAGGTCACCCAGACTCATCCCATGAATCAGAATGCTTAGGGGTAATTCACAAAAGATTTCATGGACTGTTGTCCTACACATGAACATCCCATCTGGGGCCCTGTGTCCCTTCGCTGTGTGTGTGGGCCTTACAAGTCACTTGTGATTTGGAGAGAGCCAGTGAATAGAGTGCCAGAGGCAGACACTAGAGCACAGATGACGTCCCCCAAGACACTAAAAGCCAACATGCTCTTTATCTGCATACTTTAGGGAGTCACGGAGATACGATTCAACCACACATTTATACGCAACGTGAAACCTTTATGAGGCATAGGCTGTTTGCCAGATGTCTATTGTCTTTCCTTCTCCTCCCTCCCTCCCTCCCTCTTCCTCTCTCTCTCTCTCTCCCTACCTTCTTTCCTTCTTTCCTCCCTTCCTCCCTTCCTTCCACCCCTCCCTTTCTTCCTTTGAAGTGCAATTTTGGAGAAACTTAGGGATGAAATTGAAGCTATATTGTATTTAAATTCAAAATGGTTGTGATACATCTAGATTTGTAAAAGTTTATATTTCCCTATTTCTGTTCAGAGAAGAAAGTCAAAATTCTCTACCTTGGCATTGGAAACTCTATACACCTGGTTCTTAACTACACTCCCAACCTTATCTACTCTGACTCCCCTGCCCCAGGCAATATGGTCTCCCTATTGTTCTTGGAACAATCTTGCTGCCTTTGTTCTTGGTTCCTGCATCTTACCAGAGCTGACCAACGCCCCCTACTTATACACACTTCCAGTTGTTCACCCACTTCTAGTCTACCTCCTAGAGCACCCCACCCAAGTCCTACCCACCTCCACCTTGAATGATCTCCCTCTTCCCTGAACTCATAGCACTTTTAGCTTATTTGGCAATTGATCGTGCGTGGGTTTGTGAAAAAGCTTGTTTTGTTGGATGATATTGTTGTGTAACTCACATTATCATTTCATTTTTCTACTTTGTATTTTCTACTGCCTCATAACCTCCAAAAGAGCCTGAAAAAACTTGTCTTCTATATTTTAGTTACCCCAGCTGTTTGAAACACTGCATTATCTAAGCAAATCATATGTCTTTAATAAATTACTTATTTATTTATTGAAAAGATCATTTTCATTATTCAATCTACCAGATGAGAGGTTATAGAGAAGCAAGCTGATATCTATTAAGATACTATTTATTAGGCACAGGGCTAAAAGTTTCATGACACACCCTGATTTAACCCTTCCTCAAATCTGTTAAATCCATTATGTTTGATATTAGTTTTACAGATAAAGATATTTCACTTAGAAGTTTTGAACTTTTTGCTTGGGATCACACAGAGTGTATGTCAGAGCTTGCTTATCTTTCTTCCTCCACAACCCTGCGTTCACTGAAACATTCATGAAAACAAATGTTCATGGAGTGCCTCCATGAGTCAGGCAGTAGAGATGTAATGAAGAGCAAAAATCTACCCAGCTCCCGTTTTCATGATACTTCAGTGAGTGGAAAAATACACACAAACCACACAATGACTTAAATAAATGTAAAAGTGCAATTTTGTGAAATGCTAGGATAGAGAGATCCCTGCTATAGGGAAAATGAATGATAGACTGTTGAACCAGCTCAGAGAAGGAAGGAAAGATTTTCTTGTTGAAATAATACTTGGGCTGAATGTGTAGGGTGAGTAAGAGTCAACCAAATGGAGAGGGAAGGAAGAACATATCCAGAGAGACACCCACAGGTGTAAAGGCCTTGTGGCGGAGAGAGGCATGTCAAGTAAGAAAGACTGGAAGATTCTAGTGTGACTGGAGTGTGTGTGTGTGTGGGGGGGGGTAGGGTAGAGGAAGTGGGGGGAGAGAGAGAGAGAGAGAGAAGAGAGAGATGAGGTGTGAAGCTAGAAATACAAGTCTTTCTGCTTGTCTTTGTCTTGCTCCTGTAAACAGTGAAGGCATTCAGGACTTTCGGGCATGGGCATGACATGATTACTCTGGTTGCAACGCAGAGAGCAGGCAGAAGGACAAGAGTGGTTGAACGTAAACCAGACAGGAAACTACTGTAATAGGTGTGGTGGTGGAGAAAACAGTTGGTCAAATGCAGGGTTGGTGCCAGGAGGTCAATGGAAAACAGAGACGGGTTAGAGAGCTAGTTAGGTGCTCTAACAGAGAGGACTTGCTGATGGATGAGACATGGGGATGAGGAAGAGGAAGGTGACACAGACAGTTCTAAAATTTCTGCCTACAAAGCTTGCTGGATGATAGGGCCATTCTTTCTTCAGGGAACTATGAAGATGATCAGGTTTGAGGTGGACATTTATAGCAATGGATTTGTATATATTGTAAGATATCATTTAGATATCTAAGATGAGATGTTAATTTGCATAAAAAAGCCTGGGGTTTGTTTATTTATTTATTCAAAGATTTTATTTATTTATTAGAGAGAGAGAGAGAGAGCTGGGGGGGGGGGCAGAGGGAGAGGGACAAGCAGACTCCATGCTGAGCACAGAGTTGGAGTCGGGGCTCGATCTCAGGACCCTGAGATCATGACCTGAGCCGAAACCAAGAGTCAGACACTCAACAGACTGAGCCACCCAGGAGCCCCTATCTGGGGTTTAAATAAATGAGAGGTCTGAGATAGAAAACCATGAGAATCTACATAGGGGTAGTTATGAAAGCCATGAGAATGGAGAAGGTGGTCCAGGGAGCCTTCTGAGTGATCCCAGATTTCAGCTTCTGTTGGGGGCCCTGAAGGCCCCACAACAATGATACCCAGCCCCTGGTTTAAAGGGACTCTCAGTTGAGGGGTCTATACTTTGATTTGCTAGATTCCAAGTCCACAGTTTTTCAGTGACATCATCCTTTGAGAAAGCAAAGGCTAGAGTGAGTGGGAGTCAATGCTGTAATCCTTGACCTTTAAGGGTTTTTTTTTCAGCTTTGTTTTCTAAGACGTGGTTTCCTGCCACTGTTTTGGCACATTTGTTGTTGTATTGAGAAACAGTAGTGTGTATTATATTTGGCAATTATGCTCATTACCTTACAGTGTTTGTGTGAACTTAAGAGGTATAAACTTTTTACTTTGCAAACAGGAAAACAGAGGCCCAGGCAGGGTTAGGAGAGTTTTGAGTGAGATCACCAGAGGTCCAGAAATAAAGATTAGAATCCACCACATCTCAACTCCCAAAGCAATTTCCATGCCTCTGAAGTATGCTGTCTTGACATGCTGTGTTTATATATATATACACACACATATATATATGTATACATATATATATATGTATACTTCACAAGACCAGGAAGAGTGACTAGAAAAGGGGCTGGTGTTGCTGTCCCAAAAGGACTCTTGACCTGTCCTGTGTGCTCAAGACGAGAACCCGATTGTCAAGGTTATTATTAGTCCCTGAATCATTAGTGTCAATCATCACATTTGTGCACTAAAAAGAGTGAAGGAGAAAATAATAAACTTCTTCCGTTCCAATAACATGTGGTTCATGGTAATAGCAATAAACCACAATAGGACTAGTTTTAGAGAAATTGAAAAGATAAATTTAAAAAAGTGAATATGACTTAAAGAAACTTTGAGGAATAGTGATCCTCCAAAATCATTGTATGCAAGGGAGAAGTTTTAAAAGTGATTAACTTTATTTTTTTTTTTAAAGATTTTATTTATTTATTTGAGAGAGAGAATGAGATAGAGAGAGCATGAGATGGGGGAGGGTCAGAGGGAGAAGCAGACTCCCTGCTGAGCAGGGAGCCTGATGTGGGACTCAATCCCGGGACTCCAGGATCATGACCTGAGCCGAAGGCAGTCGCTTAACCAACTGAGCCACCCAGTTGCCCGAAAGTGATTAACTTTAAATGGCATTCCCATTTGGCAAAAGATTCCAAACAGTGCAGAGGGTACGCAAAGCCTCCATTACAGCACTGCTCCCCAGAGCCCAATTCCCCTCCTCCAATGCAACAGTCATTACCAGGATTTTTATTTACTTCTCCAGAGATATTCTATGTGTATCTACCTTTTTTATATAAATCGAAGCTTGTGACACCTAGTGCTTTGTGATTTGTTTTTTTCACTAGGATATCACTCCATATCTGTAGGTATAGATCTGCCTAGTTTTCTGTTTTGTTTATTATTATTATGTTATGTTAATCACCATACATTACATCATTAGTTTTTTTTAAATTTTTTATTGTTATATTAATCACCATACATTACATCATTAGTTTTTGATGTAGTGTTCCATGATTCATTGTTTGTGCATAACACCCAGTGCTCCATGCAGAATGTGCCCTCTTTAATACTCCTCACCAGGCTAACCCATCCCCCCACCCCCCTCCCCTCTAGAACCCTCAGTTTGTTTCTCAGAGTCCATAGTCTCTCATGGTTCGTCTCCCCCTCCGATTTCCCCCCCCTTCATTCTTCCCCTCCTGCTATCTTCTTCTTCTTCTTTTTTTTTTTTTTTTTTAACATATAATGTATTATTTGTTTCAGAGGTACAGGTCTGTGATTCAACAGTCTTGCACAATTCACAGCGCTCACCATAGCACATACCCTCACCCGTGTCTGTCACCCAGCCACCCCATCCCTCCCACCCCCCACCACTCCAGCAACCCTCAGTTTGTTTCCTGAGATTAAGAATTCCTCGTATCAGTGAGGTCATATGATACATATCTTTTTCTGATTGACTTATTTCGCTCAGCATAATACCCTCCAGTTCCATCCATGTTGTTGCAAATGGCACGATCTCATTCCTTTTGATGGCTGCATAATATTCCATTGTATATATATACCACTTCTTCTTTATCCATTCATCTGTCGATGGACATCATGGCTTTTTCCACAGTTTGGCTAGTGTGGACATTGCTGCTATAAACATCGGGGTGCATGTACACCTTCGGATCCCTACCTTTGTATCTTTGGGGTAAATACCCAGTAGTGCAATTGGTGGGTTATGGGGTAGCTCTATTTTCAACTTTTTGAGGAACCTCCATACTGTTTTCCAGAGTGGTTGCACCAGCTTGCATTCCCACCAACAGTGTAGGACGGTTCCCCTTTCTCCACATCCCCGCCAACATCTGTCGTTTCCTGACTTGTTAATTTTAGCCATTCTGACTGGTGTGAGGTGGTATCTCATTGAGGTTTTGAGTTGGATTTCCCTGATGCCGAGCGATGTTGAGCACTTTTTCATGTGTCTGTTGGCCATCTGGATGTCTTCTTTGGAAAAATGTCTGTTCATGTCTTCTGCCCATTTCTTGATTGGATCATTTGTTCTTTGGGTGTTGAGTTTGATAAGTTCTTTATAGATTTTGGACACTAGCCCTTTATCTGATATGTCATTTGCAAGTATCTTCTCCCATTCTGTCGGTTGTCTTTTGGTTTTGTTGACTGTTTCTTTTGCTGTGCAAAAGCTTTTTATCTTGATGAAGTCCCAATAGTTCATTTTTGCCCTTGCTTCCCTTGCCTTTGGCGATGTTTCTAGGAAGAAGTTGCTGCGGCTGAGGTCAAAGAGGTTGCTGCCTGTGTTCTCCTTTAGGATTTTTTTTTTTTTTAAAGATTTTATTTATTTATTTGATAGAGAAAGACACAGCGAGAGAGGGAACACAAACGGGGAGTGGGAGAGGGAGAAGCAGACTCCCTGCCGAGCAGGGAGCCCGATGCGGGACTCGATCCAGGGACTCCAGGATCATGACCTGAGCCGAAGGCAGTCGCTTAACCAACTGAGCCACCCAGGCGCCCTCCTTTAGGATTTTGATGGACTCCTGTCTCACATTGAGGTCTTCCAACCATTTGGGGTCTATTTTTGTGTGTGGTGTAAGGAAATGGTCCAGTTTCATTCTTCTGCATGTGCCTGTCCAATTTTGCCAACACCATTTGTTGGAGACACTGTCCTTTTTCCATTGGACGTTCTTTCCTGCTTTGTCGAAGATTAGTTGACCATAGAGTTGAGGGTCCATTTCTGGGCTCTCTATTCTGTTCCATTGATCTATGTGTCTGTTTTTGTGCCAGTACCATACTGTCTTGATGATGACAGCTTTGTAATAGATCTTGAAGTCCAGAATTGTGATGCCGCCAGCTTTGTTTTTCCTTTTCAACATTCTTCTGGCTATTCGGGGTCTTTTCTGGTTCCATACAAATTTTAGGATTATTTGTTCCATTTCTTTGAAAAAAGTGGATGGTATTTTGATAGGGATTGCATTGAATGTGTAGATTGCTCTAGGTAGCATTGACATCTTCACAATATTTGTTCTTCCAATCCATGAGCATGGAACTTTCTCCCATTTCTTTATGTCTTCCTCAATTTCTTTCATGAGTATTTTATAGTTTTCTGGGTACAGATTCATTGCCTCCTTGGTTAGATTTATTCCAAGGTATCTTATGGTTTTGGGTGCAATTGTAAATGGGATCGACTCCTTAATTTCTCTTTCTTCTGTCTTATTGTTGGTGTATAGGAATGCCACTGATTTGTTTTTTATTAAATTTTTTATTGTTATGTTAATCACCATACATTACATCATTAGCTTTTGATGTAGTGTTCCATGATTCATTGTTTGTGCATAACACCCAGTGCTCCATGCAGAATGTGCCCTCTTTAATACCCATCACCAGGCTAACCCATCCTCCCACCCCCCTCCTCTCTAGAACCCTCAATTTGTTTTTCAGAGTCCATTGCCTCTCATGGTTTGTCTCCCCCTCTGATTTCCCCCCCCTTCATTCTTCCCCTCCTGCTATCTTCTTCTTCTTCTTCTTCTTTTTTTCAACATATATTGCATTATTTGTTTCAGAGGTACAGGTCTGTGATTCAACAGTCTTGCACAATTCACAGCGCTCACCATAGCACATACCCTCCCAGTGTCTATCACCCAGCCATCACATCCCTCCCACCCCACCCCCTACTCCAGCAACCCTCAGTTTGTTTCCTGAGATTAAGAATTCCTTGTATCAGTGAGGTCATATGATACATGTCTTTCTCTGATTGACTTATTTTGCTCAGCATAACACCCTCCAGTTCCAACCACGTCGTTGCAAATGGCAAGATCTCATTCCTTCTGATGGCTGCATAATATTCCATTGTATATGTATACCACATCTTCTTTATCCATTCATCTGTTGATGGACATCTTATGCCACTGATTTCTGTGCATTGATTTTATATCCTGCCACTTTACTGAATTTCTGTATGAGTTCTAGCAGTTTTGGGGTGGAGTCTTTTGGGTTTTCCACATAATGTATCATATCATCTGCAAAGAGTGAGAGTTTGACTTCTTTGCTGATCTGGATGCCTTTTATTTCTTTTTGTTGTCTGATGTTGTGTTCCTGACCTTAGGGGGAAAGCTCTCAGTTTTTCCCCATTGAGAATGATATTCTCTGTGGGTTTTTCACAGATGGCTTTTATGATATTGAGGTATGTACCCTCTATGCCTATACTCTGAAGAGTTTTGATCAAAAAAGGATGCTGTACTTTGTCAAATGCTTTTTCTGCATCTATTGAGAGGATCATATGATTCTTGGTCTTTCTTTTGTTAATGTATTGTATCACATTGATTGATTTGCGGATGTTGAACCAACCTTGCAGCCCAGGGATAAATCCCACTTGGTCGTGGTGAATAATCCTTTTAATGTACTGTTGGATCCTATTGGCTAGTATTTTGGTGGGAATTTTTGCATCCATGTTCATCAAGGATATTGGTCTGTAATTCTCCTTTTTGATGGGGTCTTTGTCTGGTTTGGGGATCAAGGTAATGGTGGCCTCATAAAACGAGTTTGGAAGTTTTCCTTCCATTTCTATTTTTTTGGAAGAGTTTCAGAAGAATAGGTATTAATTCTTCTTGAAATGTTTGGTAGAATTCCCCTGGGAAGCCATCTGGCCCTGGGCTTTTGTTTTTTGGGAGATTTTTGATGACTGCTTCAATTTCCTTAGTGGTTATAGGTCTGTTCAGGTTTTCTATTTCTTCCTGGTTCAGTTTTGGTAGTTGATACATCTCTAGAAATGCATCCATTTCTTCCAGATTCTCTAATTTGCCGACATATAGTTCTCATAATAAGTTCTTAAAATTGTTTCTATTTCTTTGGTGATGGTTGTGATCTCTCCTCTTTCATTCATGATTTTGTTGATTTGGGTCATTTCTCTTTTCTTTTTGATAAGTCTGGCCAGGGGTTTATCAGTCTTGTTAATTCTTTCAAAGAACCAGCTCCTAGTTTTGTTGATCTGTTCTACTGTTCTTTTGGTTTCTATTTCATTGATTTCTGCTCTGATCTTTATTATTTCTCTTCTCCTGCTGGGTTTAGGCCTTATTTGCTGTTCTTTCACACAGTTGTGTTTTCATTTTCATCGGTTTCCATGAATTTTTTTAATTCTTCTTTAATTTCCTGGTTGACCCATTCATTCTTTAGTAGGATGCTCTTTAGCCTCCATGTATTTGAGTTCTTTCCAACTTTCCTCTTGTGATTGAGTTCTAGTTTCAAAGCATTGTGGTCTGAAAATAGGCAGGGAATGATCTCAATCTTTTGGTACTGGTTGAGACCTGATTTGTGACCTAGGATGTGATCTATTCTGGAGAATGTTCCATGGGCACTAGAGAAGAATGTGTATTCTGTTGCTTTGGGATGGAATGTTTTCAATATATCTGTGAGGTCCACTTGGTCCAGTGTGTCATTTAAAGTCTTCATTTCCTTGTTGATCTTTTGCTTAGATGATCTGTCCATTTCAGTGAGGGGGGTGTTAAAGTCCCCCACTATTAATGTATTGTTGTCGATGTGTTTCTTTGCTTTTGTTATTAATTGCCTTATATAGTTGGCTGCTCCCATGTTAGGGGCATAGATATTTACAATTGTTAGATCTTCTTGTTGGATAGACCCTTTAAGTAGGATATAGTGTCCTTCCTCATCTCTTATTACAGTCTTTGGTTTAAAATCTAATTTGTCTGATATAAGGATTGCCACCCTAGCTTTCTTTTGGTGTCCATTAGCATGGTAAATGGTTTTCCACCCCCTCACTTTCAATTTGGGGGTGTCTTTGGGTCTAAAATGAGTCTCTTGCAGACAGCATATTGATGGGTCTTGTTTTTTTTTATCCAATCTGATAGCCTGTGTCTTTTAATTTGGGCATTTAGCGCATTTACATTCAGGGTAATTATTGAAAGATATGAATTTAGTGCCATTGTATTTCCTGTAAGGTGACTGTTACTGTATATTGTCTGTGTTCCTTTCTGGTCTATGTTGCTTTTAGGCTCTCTCTTTGCTTAGAGGACCCCTTTCAATATTTCTTGTAGGCCTGGTTTTGTGTTTGCAAATTCCTTTAGTTTTGGTTTGTCCTGGAAGCTTTTTATCTCTCCTTCTATTTTCAATGACAGCCTAGCTGGATATAGTATTCTTGGCTGCATATTTTTCTCATTTAGTGCTCCGAATATATCATGCCAGTACTTTCTGGCCTGCCAGGTCTCTGTGGATAAGTCTGTTGCCAATCTAATGTTTCTACCATTGTAGGTTACAGATCTCTTCTCCCGAGCTGCTGTCAGGATTTTCTCTTTGTCTCTGAGACTCGTAGGTTTTACCATAGATGTCGGAGTGTTGACCTATATTTATTGATTTTGAGAGGGGGTCTCTGTGCCTCCTGGATTTTGATACCTGTTTCCTTCCCCAAATTAGGGAAGTTCTCTGCTATAATTTGTTCCAATATACCTTCTGCCCCTCTCTCTCTTTCTTCTTCTGGGATCCCAATTATTCTAATGTTGTTTCATCTTATGGTATCACTTATCTCTTGAATTCTGCCCTCGTGATCCAGTAGTTGTTTATCTCTCTTTTTCTCAGCTTCTTTATTTTCCATCATTTGGTCTTCTATATCACTAATTCCCTCTTCTGCCTCATTTATCCTAGCAGTTAGAGCCTCCATTTTGTGATAGCACTTCATTAATAGCCTTTTTGATTTCAACTTGGTTAGATTTTAGTTATTTCTCCAGAAAGGGTTTCCCTAATAACGTCCATGCTTTTTTCAAACTCAGCTAGTATCTTTAAAATCATCATTCTGAACTCTAGTTCTGACATCTTACTAATGTCCATATTTATTAGGTCCCTGGCAGTCGATACTACCTCTTGTTCATTTTGTTGAGGTGATTTTTTCCATCTTGTCATTTTGTCCAGAGGAGAAGAGATGAATGAGAGAACAAAATGCCAACAGGGTAACAACGTCCCCAGATAATATGCACTAAACAAATCAGAAAAGACCTGAAACCGGGGGAAAAGAAAGGGAAAGAAAGAAAAAAAAAAAAAGAAAAAGAAAAAGATAAAAACAAACAAAAACAGAACAAAACAAAACAAAAAACAGCATATGGTCAAATATGATCAGGCTGGTGCATAGATCAGTGCCATACACTAGATTTTGGGCATATTTTGGTCTGTTAGAAGAAAGTGACTCCCAAAATTTTAAAGAAAGAAAAACATATATGTACAAAAATAAGGGTTAATAGGATGAAGGGATGGAATATGACTGTAAAGATGAAAATTATAGAAGATTTTATAAGGGCGCCTGGGTGGCTCAGTCATTAAGCGTCTGCCTTCTGCTCAGGTCATGATCCCAGGGTCCTGGGATCAAGTCCCACATCAGGCTCCCTGCTCAGCGGGAAGCCTGATTCTCCCTCTCCCACTCCCCCTGCTTGTGTTCCTGTTCTTGCTGTCTCTCTCTGTCATATAAATAAATAAAATCTTTAAAAAAAAAAAAAGAAAATTATAGAAGATTTTATAAAAGGAATTGATAAGAAGTTGGTTGAAAAAAGAAAGAAGAGGATTAAAAAAAAGGGGAGGGGGGAGAATGTGACCAGGCAGCAGACTAGAACAAAGCCATACACTAGAGATTTAGGGTATATTTTGATCTATTAGAAGAAACTGTATCCCAAAATTTTAAAGAGAAAACAACTTGTATATATATATATATATATATATATATATATACCAAAAATAAGGGTAACTACTATGAAGGGATAGAATATGACTCTAAAAATGAAAAATAAAAAAGATTTTTTAAAAAAGGGATTGAGGGCGCCTGGGTGGCTCAGTTGGTTAAGCGACTGCCTTCGGCTCAGGTCATGATCCTGGAGTCCCTGGATCGAGTCCCGCATCGGGCTCCCTGCTCGGCAGGGAGTCTGCTTCTCCCTCTGACCCTCCCCCCTCTCATGTGTTCTCTCTCATTCTCTCTCTCTCAAATAAATAAATAAATAAATCTTTTATAAAAAAGGGATTGATAAGATGTTGATTGAAAAAGGGAAAAAAAAAAAAAGACAGTTAAAAAAAATTAACTTTGAAAGACTAAAGAATCATGGGAAAAAAGCCATGAATTCTATGTGCATTATTCCCCTAGCGCTGGAGTTCTGCCGTTCTCATTGATCGGTAAACTTGGTCTTGGCTGGCTCTTCTCGCTGATCTTCTGGGGGAGGGGCCTGTTGCCGTGGTTCCCAAATGTCTTTGCCGGAGGCGGATTTGCCCCGCCCTTGCCCCCTCCCGGCTAAGTAATCTGCTTGTGTTTGCTCTCTGGAGCTTTTGTTCCCTGCGAGCTTTCTGTACAGCTTTGGAGGCGGAGAGTGAAAATGGCGGCCTCCCAATCTCTGCCCCAGAGGAGCCGAGAACTCGGGGCCCCGCTCCTCAGTGAGCCCCCAGAGAAAAGCCGTCAGTCACTCCCGTCTCCCCGGTCTCCAGCCGCACTCCGTGCTCACCTGACCTGTGACCGAGCGTTTCTATCTCTGGCACCCGACCCCGTGTGGAGTCTCCAAACCCAGCAGATCCTTGCGGTGCACTTCCGTGCCGCTCCTCCCAGGGGAGGAGGGAGAGTCTCCCCGGATCTGCCGCTTGTTGGGTCCCTGCTGGAGGATCAGTGGCCCGACTGTGCCGTGGAACACAGAGCCCGTGCCCCGGCTCCGTCTCTGCAGCCGGCTTCCCCACTCCAATCCCTGGGAGCTCTGCCGCACTCAGGCATCCCCAGTCTTTCTGTGACCCCAAGGGTCCTGTCACACTGTCCCTCGAGGTTTCCACCCCCCGCTTAGCCACTGGAGCGACGTCCCTCAGTGGAGCTGACTTCTAAAAGTTCCGATTTTGTGCTCCGCGGCTCTATCACTTGCCAAAAGCGGCCGATGGAGGCCCCTCCCCCACCGTCTATCCTCCCGAATATGGCCTCGGATTCACTTCTCCGCACATCCTACCTTCCAGAAAGTGGTTGTTTTTCTATTCAGAGAGTTGTTGCTATTCTTTTCTTCAATCTCCTGTTGAGTTCGTAGGTGTTCAGAATGGTTTGCTCCCTATCCAGCTGAATTCCTGAGACCAGATGAATTCCAGGTCTCCTACACCTCTGCCATCTTGCTCCTCCCTGCCTTGTTCTGTTTAACGGCTGCAGAATATTCCACTATAAGTGTCCCCAAACTTACTGAACCAGTCTCCTACCAATGGATATTTAGATTGTTGCCAGTCTTTGGCTGTTAAAACAGTGTCAAAAGGAACATATATTCTCGTATATTCTGCTTGATACATAGGTGAGTATATGCGTATGAGAAATTCCTAGATGTGTAATTGGTGAGTCAAAGAGTATTTATGTATTTATAATTTTGAGGGGTATTAGAAGTAGCCTTATAAAAATGAACTAATTATTACTCTCTCAAGAAATGCATGAGAGGGGCCCCTGGGTGGCTCAGTCGTTAAGCGTCTGCCTTTGGCTCAGGTCATGATCCCAGGGTCCTGGGATTGAGCCCTGCATTGGGCTCCCTGCTCTGTGGGATGCTTGCTTCTCTCTCTCCCACTTCCCCTGCTTCTGTTCCCTCTCTCGCTGTGTCTCTCTCTGTCAAATAAATAAAATCTTCAAAAAAAAAAAAAGAAAGAAAAAAGAAATGCATAAGGATGCTTGTTTCCCCCAACCATATTATCAAACTTTTTATTTTACTAAAATGTGAGATGTTTTTTAAATACATGGAAGTTATCTGATTTGTCCCAGGGTCTTCCTCAGGAATTAGGAGGCTTCTAGATTCTGTTCTTTTAGCTACTCAGAGAGATTCAAGAATTTCTCAGTGCTGTCTATGGCAAATGGCCCAACGTTCATGAGACAATAAAAGGAGAGGAAGTTAACATTTATCATGTGTTAAACTGTGTCATCCAATTTGTTTTATTCATTCAGCTAATATTTATTGAATACCTACTCTGTGCTCTGTTCTTGGTGCTTGAGATTCATTAGAAACAATGCAGACCTAGACTCTTGAGCTCTGAGAGCTTACTTTTTGGCAGGGGAATAGGAGCATAAGAAAAATTTGATAAATGCCTAAGTGAAAAGGGGATAGAACAAGGTAATGCAGATTAAAAGTGCCGGGGGCAGAGAAGTTTGATAGAATAGATAGGGCCATCAGGGAGGGCCTAATAGAGAAGGTGATGCTTGACGAAGACTTACAAGTGTTAGGAAGTTAGCCCAGTATTATTGAGGGAAGACCTTTCTGACCACAGTGTATGAGTAGAGCTAGGGCCTAACGTGCGAGTGTGACTGGGGACTTCCAGTGTGGCTGGATCTTGGCACGTGATGCGGGAGGGCCATGCAGGTGATACGGAGCCTTGTCAGTCATTCCCTCTGAGTGAAATGGGGATAACATGGCAAGGTGTTGAGCATGTGATGTGGTCTCTGTTTTCAAAAGCGTGACTCTAAATCCTGTGTTGAAAGAGACTGAGGAAGAGGAGGCTGTTGTGGTGGGCTCATAAAGCAGACAGGGGCTTTATGAGAGGTTGGGGCACTAGCTGTCAGAGTAAAAGAAGTAAGAACTAAAATCTTGGAATTTCTACATGAAATATTCTTGTAGATTTTCTACAGGAGTTTCCATCCATCGATAGGGTGACAGACAATGTGCTATTCAGTTTACAGATGGGGAGAAAAAACTCCCAGGAACTTACCCTGATTATCTGAACTTGCTTGGTTCTACCTTGGTATACCTTGGTTCTACTTTGAGGCACATAGCTGCTGGTGAGAACACTGACAGAGCGTGCGCTGTGGAGACCAGGCCCCAAGGTTTATGGGTCCCACTGAGATGGTCCCACGTGTAGAAGGCAAATTTTGAGGCAGGACCAGTTTCCCTGGAGCTAGCCTATTTTGGGTAATATCTAGTTTTTCTCCTCCAACGTTGAGCCTCACTCATGTCAGAATGGGGCAATTCTCAGTTTATTTTGGTATCCGAAAATCATTTCTCAAGTCAGTGGTTACATTATTGGTTATTCCATTGAGAAACTAAGATCCCCCTGACCTCCAGGTGTGGGAGATTTTGTTTTAGAACCACTTCTGTCAGACCATTGCAACCCAGGAGACCTGCGTGAGAGAGGAACCGTGGCCTAAAAAATGACACATGGTTATGGATAAAGTTCCATTGTTTTCTAAAGTGACTCAAGATCATACCTTGTTGACTTAATTTGGTGTTTATTTATTTATTTTTAAGATTTTATTTATTAATCAGATAGAGAGAGAGAGAGCAAGCACAAGCAGGGGGAGCGGCAGGCAGAGGGAGAGGGAGATGCAGGCTCCCTGCTGGGCAAGGAGCCCAATGCGGGGCTCGATCCCAAGACCCTGGGACCATGACCTGAGCCGAAGGCAGATGTTGAATGACTGAGCCACCCAGGCATCCCTTAATTTGGTGTTTAGAGCTCTCTTACTGGCTTTTTCATTTATCTTTCTTAAATTAGGCTTTAACAGATTTTGGAGAAACAAAACCTCTGTAGTGGGTAAAGGTTCAGGCTTTGAAGTCAGATAGCTCCCATATTCTCACCTCTCTGACTTGGGACAAGTTAGTTAAGTCTGTTTTCTCAAATGTTAAAATGGAGGTCACAGGAGGATCGGCCTCAAAGAGTTGAGAGGAAGATTCAGAGAGAATAGAAGCAAATTCTTAGCACTTCTCCTTGCACGGAACACCAACCAAGAAACAGTTATTCACTGTGGAAACCCCTCAAAAAATTAAAAATAGAAATACCCTATGAGCCAGCAGTGCCGCTTCTGGGTATTTCTTCAAAGAATTAAAATCAGGATCTCGAAGAGATACTGGCACACCCATGTTCCTTGCAGCACCCTTGACAATAGCTAAGATGTGGAAACAAACCAAATGTCTGTGATGAATAAATGGATAAGGTTGGTGTGGTATATATGTACAATGAAATACAATTCAGCTTTAAAAAAAGAAGGAAATTCCTTAATGTGTGGCAACATGAATGGACCTTGAGGACATGATGCTAAGTGAAATTAGCAAGACATAGAAGACAAGGACGACATAATTCCACGTATATGAGGTACCAAAATAGTCAAATTCATAGAAGTAAAGAGTGGAATGGTGGTCACCAAGGGCTAAGGAGAAGGAGAATTAGGGAGTTAGGAATCAATAGGCACAAAGTTTCAGTTAAGGAAGATAAGTAAAGTCTAGAGTTCTGCTGTACAGTGTGAGAGTCAACAACACTGTCCTGTACACTTAATTTTTGTTAAGAGGGTAGATCTCATGTTTAGTGTTCTTACCACAAGACAAAAAGAAAATAATTACTGTCCGTAGTATTAAGCTAGTATGCACAATGACATATATAAACAGTTTATATAATAAAGGTGATGTTTGCCAAAACCCTGTATTTATAAAATAAATAGATAATATTCAAAATGCCTTTAAAGTTAGAAGCATTTGATAGTTTAAATACACATCAATTATTAAAAAGTCAATTGACGAACAGCATGCACTTGTTTTGATGGACATAAATTAACCAGAAGTTAAATAACAGTGTCTGTCCCATACCTGTTTTGATATCCTGCTTACACCTACATTTTATTTTGGTTGTAATGTATGAAGGAAATCTTGATTCACACCTGTAAGTGGTTGCAGATTATAACTTAAAAAACAAAACAAAACACCTTACCTTGCAATTCTCAAGATATGTTTCAAATATTCTGAGTTACAAGCCTGAAAGAAGAGCAATAGGAAAGTTTTGTTTTGAAGGTGAATAGTGAATTATTGGAGCAGGGGACCCGCTCACATTCCTTGTCAATCCAAACAGACCCCTGACTTTTTGGGAAACACTAACACCATTTATACAGAACATATATGAGGTTTCCATATAATCAGGGGTGCAAAATATGTAATTTTGTTTTTCTCTAATGGGGCTTATTTTTGTATTTCAAACCTCCTATTACTCCAGGTGGCTCGATGCAAATTTCAGGTAACGCAAGGTCTTCTCTCCATCCATGGGATTGTGTCTGTATCTCTTGAAGGCTTAAACAGTGCCCAGGCAGGGTGGGGAGAAGAACATCTGGTTCCCTATCATCAACGATTCCCGCTGGTTTCCCCAACCGGTGGTTGCTTGCTCACCCAGGTCATTCACTTCCAGTCCAGTTCCAGCCATATGGCCACTCGAGGCTCAGCTCCTGAGCCTTCTCTGCCTCCTCCCTTTCCCTTCCCCCCTCCCTCTTCTGTCCTGTGGTTGTGTCTTTCTCTGACACATGGGAAGCATTTTGTTGAACTAACTACTTCACCATAATGATGGATGTGTGGGGATGTTCCAAGGCTCTTCTGCTAGATTATTTGTAGCTTACCTTCCTGGTTCCACCTGCCCTTGGTGCTGTGGACACCTGGGGGTTTCGGCAATCTGGGTCTCAAACAGGAGGACAAATGTCTCTGCTCTCAGGCCCTTAAACCTCTCTGGGGACTTCTATGTACCTATCCTCTTCCAAGATTTAGTTTGGGGTTTGCCACAGGGATTGTAGGTACTCACACCAGCATGGAAATTGCAACCTCACCTCTGACATTCCTCTTCCTTCCCTAGACTGAGTTTCTTTCTTACTGTGAGCAAGCCACCTTGGACAGTTAAGCAATCTCTAATAGAGTGTCCTTCTTTGTATGTGTAGATATGCAGAAGAATCTAGAGCAATTCAAGTATACGCACAAAGATAGAAGGAGAAATGTTTTCTCAGTCTAGACCATAAATAAAGTAAAATTGGCCATCACATGTTTATGACCTGCGTTCTTGCCCCAGCCCCAAAATACTTGCCTCTCCTCCATTGGCCCCAACAGAATTGTGTACAACATTCTATGAACATTCCGCCAGTTGTTCAGGTAAAAAAATCTAGGTGTTATCTTTAGTTTTTCTTTGTCTCTCATTTCTGAAAATAAACTTTATGTTTTAGAACAGTTTTAGGTTCACAGAAAAATTTAGAAGGTACAGACATTTCCCATATACCCCCTGTCTCCCGGTTATTAACATCCTTCCCCAAGAGTGGTACATTTGTTACAACTGATGAATCTACAATGATACATCATTATCAACCAGAATTCATAGTTTCCATTAGAGTCTGTAGAATGTTGTACACTCTGTGGGTTTCGATAAATTTCTCATGACATGTAGCCACCAGTATAGAATCATTCAGAGTAGTTTTATTGCCCTAAAAATCCTCTGTGCTCTGCCAATTCATCCCTGGGAATCACTGATCTTTTTACTGTATCCATAGTTCTGCCTTTTATAGAATGTCATATTGTTGGAATTGTATGTATAGTATGTAGTCTTTTCAGACTGGCTTCTTTCACTTAGTAACATGCATTTAAGGTTACTCCATGTTTTTTTCAGGACTTGGTAGATCATGTCTTTTTAGTGCTGAATAATATTCCATTATCTGCATGTATCACAGTTTATATCCACTCACCCACCGAGTGACATCTTGGTTGCTTCCAAGTCTTGGCAATTGTGAATAAAGCTGCTACAAGTATTTGTGTGCTGGTTTTTGTGTGGATATAAGTTTCAACCCCTTTGGGTAAATACCAAGGAACATAATTGCATATACTTAGTTTTGTAAGAAACCGCCAAACTGTCTTCCAAAGTGACTGAGCTATTTTGCATTTTCACCAGCCATGAGTTAGAGTTCTTGTAGCTCCTTGTCTTCATCAGCAGTTGGAATTGTCAGTGTTCTGGATTTTGGCCATTCTATAGGTATATAATGATATCTCATCATTGTTTTAATTTGCATTTTCCTGATGAATATGATGTGGAGCATCTTTTTTTTTTTTAAGATTTTATTTATTTATTTGATAGAGAGAGGGAGCATGCACAAGCAGGGGGAGCAGGAGAGGGAAATGCAAATCAAAACCACAATATCACCTCACACCTGACAGAATGGTAAAATCAAAAACATAAGAAATAACAGGTATTAGCAAGTATGTGGAGAAAACCCTTATGCACAGGGAATGCAAGCTGGTGCAGCCACAGTAGAAAACAGTACAGAGGTTCCACAAAAGCTTAAAAATAGAATTGCCATATGATCCAGTTGGGTAAGATCAGGCTTCCAACTTTGTTCTTTTTTAATATTGTGTTGGTTATTTTGGGTCTTTTGTCTCTTCATATTACCTTTGGACTCAGCCTGTTAATATACACAAAATACTTGTTGGGATTTTTAAATGGACTTCATTGAATCTATAGATCAAGTTGGGAAGAACTGACATGTTGACAATATTGAGTCTTCCTATCTATAAACATGGAATATCTATTTATTTAGTTCTTTGATTTAGTTAAGAATTTTGATCAGAGTTTTGATTAATGTTTTACAGTTTTCTTCCTATAGCTATCATAGATATTTTATTAGATTTTTATCTAAGTATATATTTATTTTTGGTGTGAATGTAAATAACATTGTGTTTTCAAAGTTCAAATTCTACTTGCTCATTATTGGTATGTAGGAAAGCTGAATTTTCCACCTTGTATCTTATAACATTGCTATAATTATTTATCAGTTCCAGGAATTTTTTTGTTGTTGATTCTTTCAGATTTTCTACAAAGATGATCATGACATCTGTGAATAAAGATAGTTTTATTTCTTCCTTCCCAATCTACATATGTTTTATTATATTTTCTTGTCTTATTGCATTATCTAGGACTTCCAGTACAATGTTGAAAAATATTCATGAAAGGAAACATCCTTGCCTTGCTCCTGATCTTACTGGGAAAGCTTTGAGTTTCCCATCATTAATTGTAATGTTAGCTGTAGGGTTTTTTTGTAGTGGCTATTCATTATCAAATCCAGGGAATTTCCCTGTATTTCTAGTTTACTGAGAAGTCGCCTCACAAATAGTTGGCAGATTTTGTCAAATTATTTTTCTGAATCTACTGATATGATTATGTGATACTCTTCTTTAGCCTGTTGATAAGATGGACTATACCTTCAAATGCTGGACCAGCTTTGCATATCTGGGATAAAGGTCCTTGACACTTTGCAACCATCAACAAGTTCAGGTCCATCTCCAATACATTCCTTGAATCTGAACACTACTGCTCCCTTGCTTTTCAGACTCTAATCCACCATCATATCTCTCCTAGATGGTGACAACTTCCTAGTCACTTTCCCAGTCTACTCTTACTATGCCCCCATATCCATTATTTAGAGAGTAAAAGCAATCCTTTAGACATGTAAATCAAAACATATCACTCCTCTTTGTAAATGCTCCAAAAGCTCACCATGAGCAGAAGGATGAAATTCAATCTTTTCCTTACTGCTCATATGATATAGCTCCTGTCAACCTCCTTGATCTTTTCACCACTTTGATGCTCAAATTTTAGATTTTTTTTTAATTTTTGGAGTAAGACAGGTTTTTGTTTGTTTGTTTTTACTGTTTATTAGGTTATTCATGAGTTGCAAAAATTTTCTATCTTTTTTTAAATCTATATTACCATATTTTTCTCCTCTAGTCCTCTATTGAATCTTGGCTGCTACAACCAGACAGACAGAAAATGTGGGGACACTTTTTTCTTGATTCTATAGTGAAAATTCTGCAGTAGAGAGTAACTGCTCCAGGTCTGTCAAAACAGTTGTGTCTACTTTTTCGCCATGCTCTACCTGTGTGGTCCTTTTTGTTCTTTGAAATTTTCAAACATATCCTGAATTAAATTCTCCACACATGGAATATTTAATTACCTGATCTTTGCACAATTGGCCTCTTCTCAACATTCGGATTCAAGTGCTATGTCCTCAAAGAGCCTTTTCTGAACACCCCTTTGAAATAGTTATATGCTCATGTCCCCACTGCTGTTGCACTCTTTACCCTACTTTCCTTTTTTTTTTTTTTTTAAGATTTTATTTATTTATTTGAGAGAGAGAGACAGAAAGAGAGGGAACACAAGCAGGGGGAGGGAACACAAGCAGGGGGAGTGGGAGAGGGAGAAGCAGGCCTCCCGCTGAGCAGAGAGCCCGACGTAGGGCTCGATCCCAGGACCCCGGGACCATGACCTGAGCCGAAGGCAGACGCCCAACGACTGAGCCACCCAGGCGCCCCCCTACTTTCTTTCATACCTCCCATCTACAAATATCTGTGCCACAGAATGTCCTGGGTAAGAGAACAGCAGAACAAGAGAAATCTACAACCTGGTCTCATGGGACTTACATTCTGGTTAAGGAGACAGACAATGAACAGATACATACTAAATACATAGTCTATCAGGTAGTGGTAAGTGTTGTGGAGAAAAATAATGCAGGGAACAGAAATGCAAAGCGCTGGGATTGACACGAAAGGTTTCAGCTTTAAATTGTGTGATTAGAAAAAAAGTAAAATAAAAATAAATTGTGTGGTTAGAGAAGGCCTCACCAAAAAAAAAAAAAAAAAAAAAAAAAGGAAAGAAAGAAAAAAAAAAGACCTAAAGCAGGTGAGAAAGAGACTTACTTTCGGGGGAGGAGCAAGAAGAGGAAACCTCAAGTGCAAAGGCCCTGAGGCAGCAGCATACCTTAGGTGTTTGAGTAACAGCAAGGGGACCTGCCTGGCTGGAGTGGAGTGAGCAAGTGGGGGATAGGCATAGAAAATGAGTTCGGCAAGGCAAAAGGGTTGGGAATGGGCAAGCCCCTGTAGGTCATCAAAGGGGTTTTGGGTTTTCTCAAAATAAGACGAGACCCTTTTGGCAGATTTTGAGAGATATAATCTGAGAGACACGATCTGACTTACTTTTAAAGGGATCAATTTGAGTGCTGGGTTGAGAATAGATCATCACAGGGAAAGGTCAGATGAAAGAAGACCAATTAGGAAGCTACCGCAGTGCTCCAGGTGAGAGATGCTGGTGACTTGCCCAGGATCCGGGCAGTGGTGGTGTGATGTGAACTGGTCATGTGATGGTACATTTGCATGTGAAATGAAAGGGAAGAGATGAGTTAGGAAAGATGCTAAGCCACTGGAAGGACAGCTTGCCCCTAATGAATTGTGGAACACTGCAGGTGGGACAAGTTCGGGGACAGGGTGGGAAAGAGTATGATTTTGCGCACATTATGGTTAAGATCAATGTCATGTAGGCAGCTGGATACATAAGTCTGGAGTTCAGGATGGATGTGTGTGTGTGCTGTGTGAATTTGAATATGCATATGGTTTTAAAATGGCCTTAGAATAATTTAAGAAATATATTTAAACATGAATTTGAATCATATTTTTGCAGAATTTCTGAGCTATAATTGCAGAACTTGCATGGAGCTCAGTTTTAAAACTCGGCATACTGTTGATGTAAAAAGTACGACTTGATACAACTATCACGACCAATTTTTTTTTTTTTTGATGTGTGGTATGGCAAGAAGAAACTATGGAATTTAGCAATTCATACCCAAAAGGGGCTTGTCTTAATGATATTTTTATTCCCTCCTGTTGGATTCTTTTCTCAGAAAAATGTCTGGATTTTTCTTATATTGTTGAATATGCGATGCAAACCATCGATTGCTGACAGGTGCTCTTGATAGAACATGTGCAATGGGACAGATCACACACTCCTTTTTAGGGTTTTATTGGCATGACCCAATGAAGGGATTTTGTGTGATGTTGCAAGTCGTCATGAGGTACTTTTTAAAAATAGTGTCACTGACACATATCCACCAAAATAAATTAACCTTCCTATCTAGGCTGATTCACATTTTGGAAACAGCAACTTCACATACCAGTGATGAGATGAGCAGAAGAGCTGGGTAGGGGCGACAAAGCAAGAGCCCAGCAAGAAGACAGAAGTGTGATAGACCTTTTAATAGAGCAGTTCAGAGGCAATGAGCATAAACCTAAATTTATATCAGCCTAGGTTATAATTCAAGCTCTGTGGCTTTATAGATGGGCAGAGCCTAGCCCTCTCCAAACTCAAGTTTTGAGAACTAAGATATACTAGGGAATAATTACAACGCTCTAGTGAGAGGAACTAATGAGCAGCAAATGAGCAAATTGCAAAATACTTGGAATAGCACCTAGCACATAGCCCGATTTCAATGAGTGGTGGCTATTATTACCAATGACTATTTTATTTCAATCTAAAGAGTTTGGTCTTTTGTGATATCTGAAGAGTGTAATGGAAAGACTCACTGGTCTCTCTCTCTTATCTTCTTACAATCAATTCTTAAAAAAACAAAACAAAACAAAACATTTAAACCACACCTTAATTTCCTCCAGAGCTTACTTTCAGAATGTGATTTGATAAGTTGTGGGCTGGTCTCCTCAGATTCAGGGAAGGCTTCTTGTGGAAGTGAGCCCAAGCGAGATGCAGGAACATGCCTTTGAACAGAGATGATTTCAGATTGTCATCTCTTAATTGGTGAGCAAGGCTGTCACCCCAGCCTCAGATTTAGCTGGGACAGATAGTCCTAGTGAAAATGGGTCTCCAGATCATTAAATCTTACAGTTGAAACCCTTCCACTGCATACTTGAGCATTTGACACACACATAGTTCATCTTTCTTGGCTGTAATTTGGACTTATTAAGCATTTTTGTAACACTTTTTTTCTTTTTTCTAAGTTAGCTGCTTTTCATTAGCGGTTCCTCACATCACTCTCTGTGAAAGGTGAATACAACAGTCCATATTTTATAGACAAGGAAATTGAGGTCCAAGTAAGGCTAGTATGGTTTGGCTGAGGACACCAGAAAATTATAAACCCTGGAACTAGTAACTAAAGCCAGAGTGCCTTACTGTTGAGTCATGGTTGTCTTTATCAAGGAGACCATTCTTCATAGATGACTCAACAGCTTCAAATAAAACACGAAATTGATGTCCCCTGCCCTCCCTGAGAACACAAAATACTTCATAATTTTATGCAGTTATGATGTAGTAACCAGAGTGATCATTTGAAAATCGAATCTGATCAAATCACTTTTCCACAAAGGGCCGGGTTCTGGTTCTCCATTGTCCCGGGATCAAGTCTGATCTCCCTAATGACACAGGCAGCCTGCTCTGTGTCCCTCTGCATCCCCACTGTCAGCCCCACCACTCATCCCAGCATCTGCACCGTAGACATGCTGAAGACTGCCAGTTCTCTTGATGTGCCTTTGTACACAGAATGGAGGAAAGAACTTTCCTCTATCTCATTTCCTCCCCCTTTAGTTATAGGTTACATGTTCCAGGAAGTCTCCCTACACTTCTCAAGGCCAGGTTAGTTGGCCCTTCTGTACACCCAGTCACACTTCAAGCACCAAAATTGTATCTTAAATTAGCCGTTCCCAGGAGACTAAAATCTCCTTAAGGACAGAGTCTCGTCCTCGACCTGCTTCATTGTAGATCCCCGGTTCCTAGAACAGTGCCTGCAAACAGTGGGGATACAATAAGTATGTATGCATCGTATGAATGAGCAACATGCCTTATGATTTGCCATTTTCCATGTCACAAAATTATAAGGTTGCTAGCCTGTGTGACAAATGCTAGCCCTACGGTAAGTTACGGTTTGACGCTTGAACAGTGGAATTGTTGGCAACTGCCAAGAGGGAGGGCAGGTGAGCTATGAAGTTCACCAGTGTAGATGTTCGACCAACGAAATTTCTCATCCCGGTCCCTTGATCTTTTAGAGGTCTAATCAGGGTGACCCTACAGTTCTCCAAACTGGTACAAGTTTGCGAGGAGACGTGGGCACCATCGCTAATTATACCCGGACAGTCGGTGTCTCCTGGGCCTGTTTCAGGCAAAGTGAGTGTGTGGTCGCTCCTGGTATATGGATTAGCCGGATGTGTTCTTAGTCCTGAGCTGAATTCCTGGTTTAACGGATCCATCTCAGGGGCACCGTGCTGCTGCTGGGTGCAAAACCACACAGCTGCACTCGCTGACACAGTCACTTCACGACATACGGCTTGACAATCCTTCTCCTGCAGGAGCTCTAAACATAGTAGGAGTTAGAGCTCTGTGACAGTAGCAGGTGAGAGAGGCAGTGAAGCAGTAGTTCTATCACTGAGTAAAAGTTTTGGCACCTGGATTTGGACATGAAGAATGTTAACTAGGGAGCTGAAAGATTTCCAGATCTACCAAATTGCTCGAAGCTGCCAAGTTGGCCTGAGAACTTTCCTTTGTAAGTGGGAATAGGGATGATAGCTGAGACCACTCCTTAGCTGGAAATGCAATTTAAACATATGTTTTAAAAAGCACTGATTAAAATATTACGTTTGCAAAGCCCTTCCGTGCTCCCGAATCCAAGGCTGTGCCAAACGCCTAACTGTGCAGAGGGTGATTTCGAGGGCAGGATAATAGCTTCCCAGTTGCTGCAGTGTAGGTCTCAGCCCTGGCAAGAGTTTAGGAGGTGAAAGAGGAGGACTTGCACATTAGTAATAAAGGTGAAAATCCTTGACACCTAGAAGGTGTCGAAATTCTGGTGAGCTTACTTATCTTGTTTTGCAAATCTCCCGTGTATCGAATGGAAGATGGCATGTTCCCATTACTAAATTTCTCTTTTCTTGCCTGATAGGATTTCTCCAAATTTATGTCCATCATCTATGTCTGGAAGACTTAATACTTTGTACCTAACAAATTCAGTGGCAGAATACAGTATTAATGGTCACTGTAATGACCGTGGGTCGGAATTAGGAACTCTCTTGTATTAACAGAAGATTAGGAAATGGATTACCATTTCAGCTGGGCCCTACAAACAAACATACATGGAGAGAGCAAAACAAACAAACAAACAAAAAGTAGAAAACAAAACCCCCACAATGGCATGAAGCTGGTTGAAATCCATCGAACCCTAGACTTTCAGCTTCATAGCTCATCTGGTCCTTTCGCAAGCTTTGTATTAGAGTCTTTTCAGAAAGTCTTGATTTGACAGTAGATACCTTTGTACATGGTACTCTTAATTCCCTAGCTCAAACTTCTAGGTCAGCACAGTATGGTTGCATTAGGACTGGGGTCCTCCAAGAGGAATAAAACCATCAACAAAATAAACTACAGGAAATGTTAGTTGCTACACAAGTCAATTGAACCACTCTATGCCATGTACTTTTTATGAGAAAGACTACACTGTATACAAAAAGAAAGCAACTCACTGCCTGGTGTAAAGAACTGTAACTGACAGGATGTATATGAATATAATGTAATCAGGAAGCAAATTGTGGCTTATACCCTTTGACTTTCCATTGTAAAACAATACAGGAATTTCGTATGCTCAGAAGGACGGAGGGGTTTAGAACAGGAACTGGAAAAAAAAAGTCATCCTTCCAATGACACAGAAGAAAACAGGACTGGTTATGAATGTGTTTTTAGTATTAAACAGCCTGGGTTCATATCACAGCTCCATTCGTTAGTCGCGTGACCTTGGGGAAGGCACTTAACCTCTTAGCTTCAATTTCCCCATCTTCAGGAAATAGGAATAGTAAAAGTAACTACCATACATAGTTTTGGTGAGTAGTTCATAAGTTTATACATAAAAGCACTTAGTAAAGTATTTGACACATAGTTCAATAAATAAATATCAATTATAATTGTTCAAAATCGAGTTATTTGACACTATGGCTACAATTTTTATTTTAGGTTGTGCTTGAGTATATGGGTAACACTTGTGTACGTTTGTGTCTCAGTTTTGTAGTTCACTAAGAACAGTCAGTCCTCCAACAGTGCATTATTTTCAGGTCAGGAAGCCCCTAAAAACAAAGGACATCCAGAGATTCCCCCTTTCCCAAAGTGCTTTGGTGGGCCTGGGTCCTCCTTCCCCACTTGGTTCTGTCACACCTGGCTCAGAAGAGCAAATGGCCAGGGATGGTTATATTTCTTAAGAATGCCTTTAAATCTTGTATATGCACTGTGCTCTATGTTACTATGTTTTTAATTTTTTTCTTCTTTTTGTGTTTTTATTCTAACGCAAAAATCAATAAAGAGGCCGGGTTAAATGTCACAAGATGTGCATATTGAGTTTCCCTAAAAACCATATATTTGGATGGTGAATTGGCACCAAGACCTCTCACCAGACTCTAAGAACATCTCGTTCTTTTTCGCTTCATTCTTCTTTTCTCCTTCCAACAACTTTAACCACAAGAATACTCACCACTTTCTGCTTGTGTTGCTTCCCTCCTATTTTGTTTCTTCAGCCTTTCCAACTAGTTTGTAGGCGATTCCTTGTATTATATTCCTTCTGTCTGAAATACAGCAAGGGATAGGCTGAAGTAAGAAGTGGGGAGATTTGGAAGGGGATTCTGAATCCTCTGGTAATTTACTATTATCTTAGTCTTCTTATTCGTCTCCCTGAGTCCCTGTTGTATAAGGATGGGGGAATAAAAGCTCACTTTACCTTTTTTCACAGGATTGTTAGGAAGACAAACTAAAATATTAGGTATGCTAACCTTTTCAAATGTTCTTATTATTCCCGACGGAACTCTTTATCATTAGTTGCATTTACATAATATCTCAAAACAAAGAATAAAACAATTTGTAAAATACAAATATGCTGCCCAAATTTAAAAAAATTAAGGCAAATTTGAAGTTATATTTCCTTATGAAATATGCCTAGACTGACCTAGTTTTCCTTCTATTTTTTAAAAGACTTAATTTTTTGGAATAGTCTTAGGTTCACAGAAAAATCTAACAGAGGTACAGAGCTTCTTCTAAGCATTAAGCTGAAATGTGAAAAAACTTTTTCTGATTTATCAATCCTTAAAAAAACGCGTTCTTCCTTTGCTAGCCCAAACTTCTCTTGGATTTTTTTGTTTTTTTGGTTTGTTTGTTTTGTGTAAGTGGAAAAGTAAATAGCTGGCCTAGAGGCCTGTTACACTTCCCTTTCAGCAATCTCGATCCACTGTGTAAAGTGTGCTTAAATGTTATTTGCCGAGCGGCTACCCTGGTCTATTCCTAACCTCTGCAACATTTTTGATGACCATGAGAAAATTTCATTTATCGTATGTTGGTAAGGAGCTGGAATAGACATAGTTCAAGAAATGTGAATCTGTTCATTAGAAAATCGGGTCAAAATGAAGGCTATTTATTATTGGAACAAATAATTAGCAAATTAGGTCAAATGAGTCAAATAATTGACTGGAGTATTCTTTTTTTCTTTCTTTTTTTTCCTAAACAGGGACCTCTTCAGTAGTATCCTGCTATAAAGACCACTGAGATCACTAGAGAATGATTTAAAAAGCCAGAGTAGTCACAATAAAGCTCTTTATCATGATCCAGGTCCTGCACTAGTTGCTTCATATTTGCTAACTCATTTGAACAGCACAGAATCCCTATGCGCTATATCTTATGAGCCCCATTTTACTGATAAGGAAACTAAGGCTCAGAGAGATTAAGGAATTTCTCCATAGCGTGAAGCATCCCAGTTGAACAACTAGGATTTCTTGTCACATCTGCTTTTAGCTAGTCCTGAGAAAACCAAGTAGCCTTTTCTACTCACAGTATAGTGGATAATTTTCTATTATATGCACACAAATGAAATGTACATTCTGTGAAAAAAAAATGCGTGAACAGGGACACCTGGCTGGCTCAGTCGGTTAAGCGTCTGCCTTCGGCTCAGGTCATGATCCCAGGGTCCTGGGATCGAGTCCCGCATCGGGCTCCCTGCTCCGCGGGGAGCCTGCTTCTCCCTCTGCCTCTGCCTCTCTCTCTCTATCTCTCATGAATAAATAAACAAAATCTTAAAAAAAAAATTAAAAAAAAAATGCGTGAACAGAGACTACCTGGACAAATGCTCCTCCTCTTAAAGAATAATAACAAACATCATCATCTTATACCTTATGCTAAATATATCCTGTATCTTACCTCTTTTAAGCTTTGCAGTAACTCACTGAGGTGGGATCATTAGCCCTACTTACAGATGTGAACCTTGAGACTCACTGTGGTGAAATGTTTGCCCAGTTCAGATGCATGTGTTTTTTAGACTCCCTAGACTGTGGCCTTCTGTCTGTGTCCTACTGGTGTTTACCCACCTCTTCCTTGAAGGAATGGTCTCCTCAGAAATTTAAATTATCGCTGTGCCACGCTGTAGCTCCCACTGCAGCATCCTTTTATCTCTGACTTTTTGGTGGTGGTGACGGGGTGGGGGCGGGTGGTTACTGTGGGAAGCTGGCAGGACTCTTGTTTTTTGGCTATGTTGGGGACCTTTGTCAAAGACTCTGTCAGGACAGTATCTAAGGGATCCTTTCCTTCTCAAATATTGTCCTTCACTTCTGATTCATTCCACAGAAACAGAGAATTTCTAAATAAACAAGCAGAAAGTACGCTGGAATGACTTCATGCTCAAGTTTCTGATTGCTTGCACAGATGACATCCCGGCTCTGTCTCACCACACATTATTTTTTGAATCATTTTCCCTAACCCAAGTAAGTATCTCTGGTAACCAAATTTTGGTTACTTCCCCAAGGCAACCCGAGGTTTGGAAACCAAGTGGGCAGTTCCAAGTTCTCAGTGGACCGTTCCAAGGCATGCAACCACAGAGCTAGGGTCAGACCCCATTAGAATGGGGGTGGGGAGAGAGAACATGTGGAGAGAGGTTCGGGTCTTTCCAATGTACTGGAATTTAACTGGAATGAGTGAAGGCAATTTCATTTTAAAATCTTTCCCCCCCTGTCACCTCATTAACACCTCCAGTGAAAGGCAGCTGTGAGACTGTTAACTCTTTGCTTGCACATTCTTGAAAGTGCTATTGGCTGGGAACTCTTGTCCTTGTGAGAAGCCACCCTGCTGTCACCAATCTGGGGATCTGTAGCACTGAAATGAGGGTTTTTCCAAGACTCGGATTTATACCCCAATAGCGTACCATTCCATAGAGTGAGACATGCATTTCTGCCAGATTTTGCATATTTCGAGCTACTCCTCCATCAGCTGCAGTATGTTGGGTTTTTGGAACTTGGCTGCCTCAAATTCTTTTTGGAAATAAAGTGAGAACGTATGTGAACATTCATTAAATTATTAACTCATTCATTTACTCATTCACACTTTTAATAAATCGCATTGGATGAGTGCCTGTTACATGTCAGGCAGCATGTCAGCATCAGGGGCATGAGGGAAAATAAGACGTTGTCCCTTCCCTCAAGGAGTTTGCAATTGAATGTGGGTTTAAGGCATTATTCCAACATACTGTGATGAAATTATGATAAAAGTGACTACAGGAGCACAAAGGGAGAGGCCGTAAAGCAGAGGAGCCCAAGGGAGATCAGAGAAGACAGAAGATACTTGAGTGGTTTTGAAGAAAAAGTAGGAGTTAGCTGTATCGGAAGAGCTGAGATGGGAGAGCAACATGGGCGAAGTCAGGAGCGAATCGTTTTGGCATGATGTTAGGGACAAGCTCTGAGTGCAGTGTAGTGAATATTCGTGCAGTCGGGGCTGCTATATACAGCTCAGACCCCCCACTTCAGGATTTAAACATACGTTCTGCCAGGTGCTGGAAAGGGTGGGATGGCTATAAGTTCTCAGCTGGACCTTTTTGGGAATTGCCTTCAACCAGAGGGACCTGCCTTGTCCAAGTTCATACTCCCTCCCCTGGGACAGTATGTATTCAAGATACCATGGTATAAAGACCAGTTCTCCTTACTTCAAGGTAGACAATTCTGAATATCTATCCCATTTCAAAAGCTCCCAGTAAGATCTTCTGAGGTCTTTGCTACAACTGTACCATAGTTCAACTTCTCTATCTAATCTTGCTTACCACACTTCTTTTTTTATTTGTATTTGTATTTTTTTATTTTTAATTTTTATTTATTTATTTATTTGCCTACCACATTTCTCCCAGCTGGTGTCCTCTGGAAAATGGTGCAAGAAGGGATCAAAAAGTTCAGAGAAGGGGCTATGTTTGAGTGGAAATATCATTAGGCTGGAAAACCGGTCAGCTGACTATAATTACCAGGAGGGCTTGGTGGATACCCTATTTAATTAAGCAATCAGGAATATGCTGGGGAGACAGGCTCCAGCATTGCTGAGAAACTCAGTGGTGGCTCATGGTAGCGGATGTTGTTAGAAAACTGGGTTTACTGATAGCACTGAGCATGGTAGAATTCCAAGCAATAGAGACCGGGGGGACATTTGATATTGGAAACACTGATATTTCTATAATGAGTCACAAGACCAGGATGTCAGCTTGGTACGGAAGTTATGGAGGTAGTCAATGGAATATAGTGGCCCTGGGGGCAAAACAGATGGAAAGCCCAACAAAAGTATTGCTTACTCTACACAGTCAAAAGAAATCAAGGATGGATGATCAGAGGGTTGAGTGCAGCCAACTCCCTTGCCTCGTCTCCAGACTTAAGACAGATTTTGGACCTGGAGCCTTGAAAGAAATGCCAGGTATACAGCAGTTGCTGAAAAAGGAGGAAAAATTCAATCTTGGTTTATGTATGGGTCAGCTCAACATGTGCATGCCAATTAAAAATAGACTGTGGCTGCATTATAGTCCCATTCAGGGAGGGCCTTAATGGGGCCATAGTGAGAAGAAACCCTTCCAAAGAGCAGAGCTTCTAATGGTGTACCTGGTTATCTATTTTCTGTGGGAATAGAAGTAGCCCAAGATAAAAATATATACAAACTCATGGGTAGTGGTGAATGGGTTGGTTGGTTGGTCAAGGGCCTGGAAAGAGAAATGTTAGAAGATATGGTACAGAATGATCTGGTGGAGAGACATGTGTACAGACCTATGGGGTGGAGTACAAAGAGTAAATACTTGGTGTTGTGTGTTAAAGTCTCCAGAAAGCATCCACCAAGGAAGAAGCAATAAAGAAGTAGACAGAAGGACTTCACCAGCTGATGTTATCCAGCTCCCTCATCCACATAGTAGATGCATGAACGAATAATTTTGAATGAATAATTATATTGGAATGGAAGAGGCTCTTCATGGACTCAACTGCATGGACCCCAACTCACCAAGGCTGACCTAGCTACTGCCAGTTAATATCCCATGTGTCAGCAGCATAGATTACAGCTCAGCTGCTGATATAACACAGTCCTTTGAGGAGAGCAGGTACTGTGTGGTGGCAAGTTTGTTCCATTGGAATCCTACCACCCTGGAAGGGACACCATTTATCTTGAGTAGAATTGTCACATATTCACCTATGAGTTTGACTTAGTCATCATTACAGTATATAGACACCAACAAAGAATCTCATATAATATCATGTAAGACCAAGGCACACTTTTCAGCAAAAGAAGTGATATGGTAGGATATGACCATGGAATACACTGGTTCTATCACTCACTATACCCAGAAGCTGCCAACTTGACAGGCCTATGCATTGGCCTAGCACAAGTGAAGCACTAGTCTAGAGATAATACCCAGTAAGAATAGAGCACCATCCTCTAGGATGTACTATCCACTCTATATCAGTGATGATTAAATGTTTTGTTTACAAAAGGAAGAACACATGAATCCAGGAACATATGAGTGGAAACAGAAGTGGATTCTTTTATCATTACTTCCAGCAAACCACTTGGGAAATTTGCACTTTTTCTCTGTACAACACTGGGATCCATGTATTTAGGATTCCTGGTTTTCAAGGGGGAAACACTTCCACCAGGAGGCACGGCAAAAGTCCCATTAAAATATAGGCTATAGTTATCATCTGATCACTAGGGCTCCTTGTGCCAAGTGACAGGCAAAAGAATGGAATCACCATCCTACCAGAGTAGTTGACCCTGATTATCAGGTGGAAGCAGAGATGTTGCTATATTAAGAATGCAGGGAAGTGTATGTTTTGTACCAGGTGATCCATGGAGTGTCTCATAGTACTCCCTTGCCCAAGGGACAAAGGTTATGGCAAAAGCCTGAGAAGAACCTGGAAACCAGAGACTCAGAAGTTCTTTTAGGGATGCAGTTCTGAATCGTTAAGCTATCTGGACCAGTGGAGATGTTAGCTGAGAGTGAGGGGATTTCCTAAAGATGACAGAAGAGGGGATAGTAAGAATTAGACCCGGTGGTTGGATCTGAAGTTTGTGTACTTTTCTGGGTAAGTTTCCCCAAGGGAAGAGACCAACCAGAATCTAGGATTGCTGTTCTAAGAACTTATGATATGAAACAAGAGAGTCTGAGAGATGCCTGGCGTAGACTGTAGTGGTTACTGCTGTGGGGTGTTACCCAGATCTGCCTCTGAAGGCTGAGGTGCTCATCCTCAACTGTTGGACATATTGGTGGCTCTAGACTGTTGACTGAGCCCATACCCAGGTATTTTCCTTAGCCAAAGATAGGATGCTCACTCATATTCCCCTCTTTTCCCCAAGAGCAACCTGCATGTAATGACTGGTCAATATGGAGGTCTCAATATCTAGTCTTGCCTCAACAAGAAAAATCATTTCAAATTCAGGGTTTCCTCTAGAATTACCTGTGGCTTCTGTTACTACTGCATGTAGTTCAAATCTTCCTCTGCCAAACGCTCTGCCCCTTCTCCCTCTTAATATTGAGAACCCTTCCCAATAAACCTCCTGCATATATGTATTTTTTGTGGCTTGGAATCTGATTCGTAGGAAACCCAACCTATGACAAATGGGTATGTATTAGGGTAAAGGCTATGCTATTCTATCAAAGAGAGCTAAACATGAAATAGCTTCAGTAAGAAAGAATGTTATTTCTCTGCAGTGTTAGAGTCTGGGTGGTCTCGGCTGGCAAGCAACTCTGCTTTATGTGATTATTCAAGGACTCAGTTTCCTTCTATTCATTGTTTCATCCCTCCCTTGACTGTTGCCCCATTTAATTGGTTGAAGTGGTTTTCTCACTATGTTCCAGGCCATGGGAAGGGGAAAAGGAGTTTGGGAGAACACATGTGTGTTGCTTTAAAGCTCAGACCTGGGTTTCACGTACCCTTTCTTCTTGCATTAGGAGGACTTAATCATGGGTCATACCTAGCTACCAAAGACGCTGGAAAATGTAAGGTTTCTAACTTACATGCCTTGCCTCAGCTCTATGAAGAACGAAAGAACAGGTTTTGGGGGCAATGCTTCCAGCATAGGTAAGGAGGAGAGGGTGGGAAGCAGAAATCATTTCATGTATAAATAGAGTGCTAAGGTATGGTGTTAGAACTTTCTTCTGAAAACTGTGGAGGGCCATCGAGTATGGTAGGAATCAGATAGCAAATAATTTGTGAGGGAGAATTGTATTGTGAGGTGAGCCAAACACCTGTATTAATCTTCATGTGGAAATGCTGTTTGTCATGGTATCTTTAGTAAAAGATGTGATCTCTTGTTTGAACATAGTTGATGTTTCTGTTCCCTACTTACTCTTCACCTGAGGTAAAAATGGATGTTGCTCTGTCAGAACAACTGTGAATGAGTTGTTCTCAACTTTTCTTTGAAAGAGGAATGAACAGAGCAGTTTCCTCCTTCCTATTCCTCCAAAGCACAAGGTCAGGGGGAGGGTAAGTCTCACTAGGGGTGAGACTTAGTGCATTAAAAAAAAAAAAAAAGTAGAATGTAGATGGAGATAAAGGAATGTGGAAGAGAGAGCGCTAGTCTCTTTTGGGTCCAGTCAAGAGGTCTGAGCTTGGCTTTGCCCTGGCTCTGCCTCTAGATTTACGATTTTTCCCAAATTGCTTGGCTTCTCTAGCATTCACCTCTAAATTAGGTTGTTCGACAAGGTAAACTGGAAATTTCCTTTCAGTTTAGAAATGTACTTCAATTTGAGTAGGCATTAAAACTGAAGGTAGGAACCAGTTAGGGTTGGAGCTCAGGAAATGTTGGTTGAATTTAATTAAATTTTTGGTTTTAATTTTAGCTAAGTAAATCATTGCTTGACCCTCAGCCCACATGGGAAGCCTACCCCCCTAACGTCAAAAAAGAAGCAACCACAAGCAACAGCCTACTGGGTGGTCTATGATCTCTACTCAGCTGTCTGAGGAGACGAGTTTTCTTCTTATCTGCCTATTCCAGATGCCCACTTCTCTGAATGATGAACCAAGGAGAAGTTCCAAGAGAAGGCCCGTGGACAGCCAACGGCCACCTGGAGCCTATCTCATCCATCACAAAGGTTTCGAGATAAGGAGTACACAACGCACCATCTACTGTGCTCTTTTCCTTGTGGTATTTTGGTGTCTATGGCAGGAGTTATGAGAGATTGGCATTTTGGCCAGGAGCAAACCAGATCTCTGGGTTGGCATGTAGTTTGGGCAGCGGAGCACCTTCTCAGTTTCATGGAGCTGCCGTGGGAGCGGCAGACACACTTCTGCTCTTCTGGGCCTGGTTCACAAAGGAAGAATAGTGGTTATCGTCTACCATGGCAGTGGCTTCAGGAGCCAATGAAAGGGGTGAGGGACTGAGGCAGAGTTGGAAATTCACCAGAATGCCAGGACTCACGTCGGCAAAAAGAACCACGTGACCTCCTCCTTCGGCTTGCGACCCTGACACTTCAGTGTCTCCACCTGCTAGACGTTCAGTCTTAACTGACTTTAATAAACCCTCGCTGTCGTCTGAAGGGCAAGAATTATACATTTGTGCTTAGCATCAGCAGGCAGCAAGGTCTGCGTGGCCCAACCGGCAAATGCTTTGAGGGCAGGTCGTTTCTTCTCAGATACTTTTTTTTTTTTTAAAGATTTTATTTATTTATTTATTTGAGAGAGAGAGAGAGAGAAACAGCATGAGAGGGGATAGGGTCAGAGGGAGAAGCAGGCTCCCCGCCGAGCCGGGAGCCCGATGCGGGACTCGATCCCGGGACTCCAGGATCATGACCTGAGCCGAAGGCAGTCGCTTAACCAACTGAGCCACCCAGGCGCCCATCTTCTCAGATACTTTTGAAAGGCCACTTTACTTATAAAGTTCAGTGTCCCCCAGATTAGTGGTCATGCCAGCACTTAACATGCTGGCTGGGGGGAAAAGAATCAGTATCATGCTTGTCATGAACATGGGAGGCGTAGGACACCTGGCCCTCTGTTATTCCTGGGACACTGTACCAGAATCAACGGGGGCACAATGCACTTCTTATTCTGAACCAGAATCCATCTGTACCCTACAGTAGGGAGACAAAAGAGGATTGTTAGCACTTAAAGGCACCTTGACAGAGTCATACTGCTTGACTCTTTTATTAATTGCCCCATCTGCTAAGTGAGAACTCTCTGACACAGGTTGGTGCAGGACTCTTAAAGCCCTTAGTCCGCTTCCTATTGGTTCCACCTGTGTTTGTGTTTTTGCTCAGTGGGCAGAGATTCCAGGGAGAAAATGAACCGCTGCAGATCGATTGCAGTACCAGTCATGCAGAAGACGTGGTGAAGCGTGCCATTTGATTTTGATCTGGCTTTAACCCTTGCCGGGCGCTTGCCCCGCTTCCCGGCTTTTGTTTGCCTCGGTTTGTGTTCGAAGCCTCGGAGGCTCGAGGTAAAGGGAGGAGAAGAGGCAGCAGGATGCCCTCATCTTAGGAAACACACCATTTCCCCTTTAAGTCAGTCAGACCCCCCCCAACCTTTCAGTCACAGTCTGGAACAGAGCAGTAGAATGGCCAGAAAGCAGTAGTGTGTGTGTGTGTGTGTGTGTGTGTGTGTGTGTGGCGGGGGGGGGTATGTTATTGCTGCCATGGAAAGATATGCCTTGTTTATGCAGCCAACGATAATTCTCAACAAAAGTACATCGGCAGAGCAGGCAGAGTCTGGGCCCGCACTGACAAAAGACAGACCGACCAAGCTCGACGGTTTACTTAGGCGACCATTCTCCCCAGGATGATTTGTCTTTGTCCTTTCCTTTCTTATTTTGTTTTAAAGAGATTGAGTTAAGGATGTGGTGTCGATTTCAGCCACAGCTTTGCAATTTCTGCATTTAGCCTGGATTATGTTACAGCCGTCACGATGCTGGGATATTTTTCTCTGTACAGTTTGGAGATAGAGGAGAGAAACAGGAAAAGGCGTGGTGTCTCCTCTCAAAGATCCTTTATGGTGGGGTCTGGAGGTTGCATGGATGTGTGTGTGTGCGTGTGAGAGAGACAGAGAGAGAGAGAGGGAGGGAGGGAGGGAGGGAGAAGAGGGAAAAGAGAGAAAGTTTTGCACAGCCAAACAAAACTTTTGCCCCTTGATTATGCTCCTTATCTTCTCAGTAGGAATATTTGAGCTCCCTGCTGTTTCCTGAAACTCCAGGAACCTAAAGATGGAGACCGAGAGGAATGAGTCCTCATCTTATTGTACAGTGGGGAGAGGGGCGCTGAAGTGCAGGAATGACTTATTGCAGCTTTTTTGGCCCCTGAACCCACATTTTCTGTTCTATACCCCTCTTTAAGATTCTGAGCCCTGCTCTGCTTGCTTACGTGGGCCTGTCCCTCTCCTATCCTGCCTTTCCTGGGAGGGAGAATGGTATCCCTTGGGACTTACGCTGTTGGAAGCAACAGAAAACAGTCTAAATTGGCTTACATAAAATGGTGTTTTATAAGTTCATGTCAAAGTGTGGGGGCAGGGCTGGCTTTGGTCATGACTGAATTGAGGGACTCCAAAGTCCTCAGGAGCTGGTCCATTTCCATCTCTGACCCATATCTGCTTTTTCTAAGTCTGGCTTCTTTCTCAAACTCCATCTGTTGGCATGATGACTGAATTAGTCCCTTCCAATGTCATGTTGGCAAGGAAGGAGAACCCGGCTTTCTCCCTGTAGCCCCAGAAAATGTCTCCCCAGGCCTGGCTTCGATTAGTTCACATGCACAACCACGAACTAGCCCTGTGGCCACGGGAATGCGGGGCTCTGGCCAAGACTGAAGTGATCATGTTCTTGAAGCTGGAGTAGAAGGCAGCCTGGACTTCATCTGGGAGAAGGCTGTTTCTAAGAGAAAGATTTGGGTACTGTTGTTAAAGGAAGAGGGAACAGAGGCTGCTTGTCCAAACAACAGTCCAAAACTTATCCACTGCAGGAGTCTTAGATATTTAAAGGGGACAAATGGTAATTTGGTCAATCAGCTCCATAATGTATGTATGTATTGTGTGAGTGTATGTGTGTGCGTGTGCATGTGTGTGTGTGTGTGTGAGCCTCTGTGTGTGTATGTGTTGATAAGGATGCTGGCTCAACACACTAACTTTAGAATCCTGGGCCCAAATCCTAATTCTAGCAGTAACTTAATTCATTGACTTTTTGATGAGCTACTTAAAATTTCTGGTTTGGCTTTATTCTACAGAGATTTGGGGTGGAGTTAACTCAGCATCATTTCTGAAGAGATAAGTAACTACTTTGTCAATGACCTCATTTGTCTATTTTTGCTTACTCCTGCCATGAATAAAAATAATATCTCAGGATCACTAAACAATTGCTTAAAAACACTTGAGGTACTTTCAGCTAATATCTTGAAGGTTGTCCAAAATTCTACCTTTCTAAATTACCTCTGTTTCAGAAGGAGAAACTGCTTTTCCTTCCTAGATAGATCTTCTCCACTGTCCAACACCCTTCTTGGGAGAATAAGTTTTGCTTAAGCAGACCCAGAATGACTGTGTGTCTATGAAGAATGAGATGATTTGTCTTTTTAGTGAAAACATCTTTGCTGCATGAAGCGTATGCCCTGCCACAGGAATCTATTAGTCCACAAAACTTTCACCTTCCCACAAATGTTTCAACAGCTGGGACGCAAGGTCCCATTCAGAGACAAATGTGCACACCACATTTACAGTCTGAAATTCAATCTTCGAGCATCACTTGATTAGAATGAACATTATGGTGCATTGTAATTCTTTTCATTTAAATAGCAGCCAATAAATTTATACCACAACCCATCCCCTGTCTCACAGCATATTCAAAAAGGTTCCAGTTAATGCTATTTTAACCAGCTGGCATCTGAATATTTACCAAACTCTTCAGGTGCCCAAGGCAAGCATACCCCAATATTTACAGGGTTGGTGCACACACACACATACACACGCGTGCACGCGCACGTGCGAAAAGTCACACACATATTTTTGTGGAAATTAAGAACACATTTCTGATTCTGTTCTTAAAAAGTGCTTCAGTAGGGTGTCCTGCTACCCAAGGACCCTCTCCTCTGAGAGTTCATCTCTGCTAAGCAATTAGCACAGTAGGAGCTCAAAAACCATGAGCTATATTAAAATGATTGTAGTTATTATATGATTTTAATTATTAAACAGTATCTTCGGTAATTTAATTCTACTGGGCTTTTTATTTTTCTAAAGTAGGAAGTTCTTATGCATGTTTAGATCAACCACTCAGGTAATCTCATTGACCCAAAGAGAGTAAATGCCTTTATCATTATTCTTGCAAATTAATCTAGAGTAAAGACATAACTTTTTTGGATGTTTGCAAACTTCTTTTCAAGAAAGTTCCATATACTCTAGCAAAGTATGGATCTTGCTGAATGAATATTGCTCCCCCCCGCCTAGTCCCACGAGGACACTGCTGGTCCCACGTGCTCTTTTTTCCTCCCTCTTTTACAGAGAATGTATCACTAACATACCAGACTTTACTGATCATGTGTATTGTTCTTTGCTGGCCTTTCTTTTCCAGAATGTAAGCTCTGTGAAGGAAGGTGTCTTTGTTTCTTTTGTTGACTGATGTGTCCCAGTCACCTTCAGCCCCATTTCTTTCTACCCCAATAACTTTTTTTTTTCTTTTAATGAAATGGTATAGGTTGATAGTGTATCTGAGATAAGAGCAACTCTATTTCTGGTAAGAGAGGAACTGAAATGTTGACCTTGGCCAGCCTTCTCTTATGACCATCTTATGCGTACCATGAACTTTTTCTACCTTGCTGCATTTGGGAATGGGCAACCGTTCTGCACTTGTCCTTGTGGGGTTCAGAGCACAGAATGCGAAGGCCGACTGCCCACATGCCCATGATGGAATAACTCCCTGGTGTGTTGGTTGTGGAGTAGGAACTGAGTAGATAAAAGAGAGAAAATGCTATAGTGACTCTCATCACCCCAGTTCAAAACTTTTTAAATTTGCGGACATCATCTTGGTCCCCTCTACCTCAGAGGTTCTCTGGTGCCTCCTTCCCTACATCTTCCCTGCCCTCATTTCTCTGGGTAGCTGCTGACTTGCATGTGACAAAACTCCAAAGTAATGGTAGTTTAATTGAGATGATAGTTCACCTTCTTCTTTTTTCTTTCTTTCTTTCTTTCTTTCTTTCTTTCTTTCTTTCTTTCTTTCTTTCTTTCTTTCTTTCTTTCTTTCTTTCTTCTTTCTTTTTTTAAAGATTTTATTTGTCAGAGAGAGAGCACAATCAGGGGGAGCGGCAGGCAGAGGGAGAGGGAGAAGCAGGCTCCCCGCTGAGCAGTGAGCCCCATGTGGGACTCGATCCCAGGATCCTGGGATCATGACCTGAGCCAAAGGCAGCCGCTTAACTGACTGAGCACTCAGGCACCCCAATAGTTCACCTTTTTCTGACATAAGAATAAAGCTGTGGTGGGAGGGTTGGGATGGTGGCATCACGGGGACATCAGCAATGCAGCTATCTGTCAGCTCTACTATATCAAATGTGTGGCCCTTGTCTTCATGATCAGTGGATGAGTGTGAGTCTGCATATCTGTGCTTTCGGCTGACAGTACTATGAAAAAAGCAAGAAGAGGGGCAAAAGAAGCTCCCATATTGTTGTAATTGAAGAGCCAGAACATAGTCTAATGGCCATAACTATAAACAAGGGAGGTTTAGAAATGTAGCTTTTATTCTGGATGGCCATATGATCAGAAAATTTGGGGGTCTCTATTAAGAAAGAAGGAGAGCGGAAAATGAGGCAGGCAATTAGCATTCTCAGTCTAAACTACCTCTTTAATACTCATGAATGAGACCTTGGATTATTACAATCACTTATGAAGTGCCTCTACTTTCTTCTCCAGAAATTTAGAATGCCAACCTAATTGTTTTAGAGAGTCCTCTCTTCATTTCATTCCATAGCTCAAATACTTCAATAATTCTCAATTAATAACTGGATAAAGTCCAATCTCACTACCCTGACATTTCAGGAAGTGGCATTGTATGATAGAAAGAATTTGGCTTAGAAAACATCCCCACAACAAAAACCCCCCAAACCCATGGATTATTACTTCTCATGGTTCTGCATGGTGGGTGAGTGGTTCCTCTGCTGGTTTCACCTGGGCTGTCCTGTACAGTTGCATTCAGCTGGAGGGATGGCTGGACTGGAAGGTCCCAGATGTCCCCACTCATATCTGGGAAGAGAGGCTGTCTATTGGCTGTGGTGCCTCAGCTCTGCTCCATATGGCTTCTCATCCTTCAGGAGGCTAGGCCAGCTGCCTTATGTTGTGGTCTTAGGATAATGTTTCTTTTTTTTTTTTTTTTTAAGATTTTATTTATTTATTTGACGGAGAGAGACACAGCGAGAGAGGGAACACAAGCAGGGGGAGTGGGAGAGGGAGAAGCAGGCTTCCCGTGGAGCAGGGAGCCCGATGCGGGGCTCGATCCCAGGACCCCGGGATCATGACCTGAGCCAAAGGCAGACGCTTAATGACTGAGCCACCCAGGCACCCCAAGGGTAATATTTCAATGGACAAAAACTAAAGTGGCAAGGTCTCTTAAGACCTAGCCTTGGGAGTCATATAATGTCACTTTTGCCACATTTCCATCACAAATCCAGTTCTGATTCAAGGGATGAAGAAATAGACCGCATTTCTTTTTGGAAGGAGAGGCAAAGACATAATGAAATAGGGAATGCTTTCCAGGACAGCAGGAATTTGTGGTCTTTTTTTTTTTTTTTTTTTTTTTTTTGCAGTTGAACATAACATCTCTGTGATCTTTGACAAACCGTTTAACCTGGCTGAAACCTCAGTTTCCCCATTTGGAAAATAGGCAATATAACCACCTCTAGAGTGCTTTGAGATGTAAGTGATATCAGGCTTTTAAAGTGCCTCGGGGGCCCCTAGGTCCTCAGTAGGTTAAGGTGTCTAACTATTGATCTCAGCTCAGGTCTTGATCTTAGGGGTTTGATCTCAGGGTCGTGAGTTCAGGCCCTGGCTTAGGCTTGGCACCAGGAGTGGAGCCTACTTAAAAAAATAAAAAAATAAAGTGCCTCAAGTAAGACCCTCAGTCAATATTAATTCTGCCTCCATTCAAAATTCTTCCAGATCCCACTGACCATGTGAACACTGCACTCCTGCTAATCTCTTCATGGTCCTCTGAAACCCCAGTGATATTCCCACTGAGTGTTTCTGCCATTTTCTTTACCTGAAACATTTTCCCTTCATTTCTTAGGCTACAAAACTTTATCCATATTTCAGGATATCAAGTCCCATTTCCTTCATCAAGCCTTCACCCTTCAGGCCACCGTGATTTCTTGGCTTTCTAAATTCTAGCAGCCTTTGTGATTTATGCCACTCTTTAGCCATTTGATTGTATGGATTCCTGTGACATTGCATTGCCTTATGGAGTTATTTAATCTTAATACTCTTTACCTTTTGGACTGCATGTCACCAAGTATTCTGTAAAACCCTAAAAGATGGAGAATGTAGGACGGAATGGTGAAATACAAAAAGATGTGAAAGATTAGTCTTGTGGCCTCGATTTTAGTCTTAAATGCTTATGAGCAAGATAGACATGAGTAAGTCATTTAACTTTTCCTAAACTTAGTTTCATAGAATCTTTAAAAAGATAATAGTCTGGGCCTGTTTAGCAATATTGTTGTAAGGATCAGATAAGATTATACATATGGACGTTCTTTGTTGTAAAATACCACATAAATGTTTGGCCTGTTGTAATATGTCTAATGAACATTCGTTGACTAAATACTAAATAAGTATGAAATATGGGAAACTAGATCTATTGAGTTTATTTGTGCAGGAACATGGATATTCTTTTAATTTACCCCTAAAAAGGAAACCAGAATACCACGGTTTTGGCAACATCAATTTAATGGGTTCCAGTTAAATGACTCCACCATGTCCAATTATAATTCCAGTTTTTAATACAGTTCAGCAAGAGAGAAATCATGAGCAGAGATCCAATATTATTCTAGAATAGTTTCTGTTACAAAGTTTCTTTCAGAGGGAAGGTTTTGGAGGAGATTGTTTTGTTGAACTGTTTCATAAGTGAGATGTTAATGTGGTTACAATTGAGTTCACTCTTAAGCACATCAGGGAGAAATTTTGTTTTGCTTACAACACCACATGAAGCTCTCCCACCCTAGCTCCAATGCAAATACAGTAGATTAAGTCCACCAGAGCTAGGTTAGAATTGCAAGATTGTAACGTGTCAGACTCCATGCAAAACTATCACATGCAGACCAAAAGAGTTGCCTGTTTATATTAGTTTTAAGTATTTCCAGGGACAGAGAGCCATGAACTTTCAGGGTCTGTCACATTTATCCTCAGGAAGGTCATCTTGTTGAACAGCAACTCTCACTGCAATGTGAGACATACTTCCTTGTGTTGTCCCAAATGGGGATGGTGAACAGCTGGTCAATGTCATTTTTATGACAATTTTCATACACTTGAATTCAGTTAGGTTGTCTCTCTTATTTTGCTTCATCCCAGCTTTCTTAACCTTCCTAGAGAGGTCCTGTTTTTCTTCCCCAAAATCATTTTTATTACCATTTTCAAGGCTCGGAGAAGTCAGGCCTCAAACTGGACAGAAAAATCAAGTAAGTCCTGGCCAGCATTTGTGATGACATTACTTCCTGTCCTGTCCACAGTCACCACAGACACTGATTGTAATGTGTCCTGGCATCCTATAGTTGACTGTTGAATCAAATTCGTGTCATGGGCTATAGCCTCTTTCTTTCTTTAAAAAACGGTTCTTCGGTGTTTTTCTTGATTTCTTTTAAAAGTAATACACGTTCATTGTTTGATAGTTAGACTATCACACACAAAAGACAAAGATAGAAATGACTCGCAATCCCTCCGTTGATAGCCCCCATTAAGATTTTGGCTTTACGGTTTTCAGGGCAGAGAAGGTTGGCCTTCTAATCCCTTCTGGCAGTTTCCCTCTTGCTGCCGGGGTCCTTTCTCTCTCCCATGGGAGACTCGTTATGAGCTCAGTTAGACAGCCATGGCCCTTGGTAGTGGAAGAATGGACTGGTGAGGAATTGGGTATTCTCAGGAACAAAACAGATATTAAATTCTGCAAATGTCAGAAAACTAGTATTATCTCTACTGAGGGAGTCTGTAAGTATTAAATGCAAGTGTGTGTGACTGTGTGTGTGTGTGTGTGTTTGTAGAAGCGTATATATTACATGTAATTCTTAGAAATGTGTCTGGAACATAGTAAGAGCTGAATAAATATTAAATACTGTTATTTCAGTTGCAATAACTATTATTCTTCTTATTTCTCTCATCACAGTCTTTGGCATCATCATTATTAAAGGCTTCCTGTAAGCTGGGCCTGGCTCCGGACCCTGGGACCCTAATAGTAGATCCTAGCCCACTAGGTCATCTTGGTTTGGTAAGCGTGACAGACACAATTTTATAATTGTGGTCTCCAGCAGATCTAAAGCAGAACAAAACAAAGCACCCGAACAAACCAACCCTTTTACCTCTATTAGCTTCTTAGCTTCCCTAAAATACCTAGCTCCAGGCTCAGCTAAGTAGAATGCATGAGGTTTCCTAACTACCCTTTGGTCATTCTCTATCTTTCTACAGTTATTTATCTATTTCAGATTTCATTATGTCACTCATTATTTCACCACCATTGACCATTTCCATAAAGTAAAGAAGCTATTCAGGATCCTATGTTTTTAGTGTTCATCTGTCGTCAACTTCTTCACTCACTCATTCAAAAAGGAGGCACATCCCTTATGTACCCACTTTTGATGGCTGCCAAAAAATGGTCTGATGACTCTCATGACTTTTGCAATATAGCATTTGTTTTTTTTTATGACATCAAAACAAATGATCAATCTTGTCGAAGCAGTGAAATCAATTGATCAGGTGGCTTTTCAACTTTAGGACATAATTTGCAGTGTTGTCTGATTTGGCATTCCTTAAATTTGCCCCATGTGACTTGGTAGATCTCTGTTTTGAGAATTGTCTTCGTTTTAAGCCATTTCTGTTCTTATAGACGTTTGACGATTTACCCAGATTGATTGAAATGGGGCATGGTCTCCTCTGGATCCTTCCTCTACTCAATAATGTCAGCTATGACATCGTGCAAATTAGGACATTCCGTTAACAGAGGGAGGGTCCTGACCTTCTGGGAAGCGGTTGAAGAACTGAAATAAAATCCATATTTACTTGATGGGAAGTTCCTCTTGCTCCCTCTCACTCTCCCTCACTCTCTCTTTCCCTTGCGGTGCGTCTGTATTTGCATGTTTATGAAGAATGGCTGGTCAGAGAGGAGTGGAGGTGGGTGGATGGGTGGGTGAGCAGAAATATCCTATTTGAGCTCCACAGTGTGTAGCAGATAATATTTGGACCCCACTTTACAAATGACAAAACTTAGATGGAAGAGGATGGTTCACGTGCCAAGGTTGCACAGCCACTGAGGGCAAGAGCTGAAGTCAAAACCACAGTCACCCTGCCCCTTAGTACAGTGGCTCCTTTTCCAAGAAGCCAAGCCCAAATCTTACAGAAGGTCCCATCTCCTGCCTCCTCTGGTGTGGTGACTTGTGCATGGAAGGTGTTAAGAAAATGTGCATGAAGCGGCTTGGAAGAAAGAATAAGGGAAAGCAGGTTTTATTTTTATTTTATTTTTAAAATTATTTATTGTTATTATTTTTTAAATTAACATATAATGTATTATTTGTTTCAGGGGTACAGGTCTGTGATTCATCAGTCTTACACAATTCACAGCGCTCACCGTAGCACATACCCTCACCCGTGTCTGTCACCCAGCCACCCCATCACTCTCAACCCCCATGACTCCAACAACCCTCGGTTTGTTTCCTGAGATTAAGAATTCCTCATATCAGTGAGATCATATGATACTCGTCTTTCTCTGTTTGATTTATTTTGCTTAGTATAATACCTTCTAGTTCCATCCACATTGTTGCAAATGGCAAGATTTCATTTTTTGATGGCTGCATAATATTCCATTGTGTGTGTGTGTGTGTGTGTATACCACATCTTCTTTATCCATTCATCTGTTGATAGACATCTAGGTTATTTCCATAGTTTGGCTATTGTGGACATTGCTGCTATAAACATCGGGGCGCATGTACCCTTTCGGATCCCTACTTTTGTATCTTTGGGGTAAATACCCAGTAGTGCAGTTGGTGGGTTATAGGGTAGCTCTATTTTCAACTTTTTGAGGAACCTCCATACTGTTTTCCAGAGTGGCTGCACCAGTTGCATTCCCACCAGCAGTATAGGAGGATGGGGAAAGCAGGTTTTAAAAGATGCCCGTCGATGAGGAGTCCGGGGAATTGAGGAATCCAAAATCACGAGCAGAAAGTCCAAAGCAATTACATCTATGAGTGTTAAAAATGTGTGGTGTGCTTTCTTTCCCTGCCGAAGGAGAAGGCTGTTTACATTATGGGAGATTGTTCCGGTCTGTCCCAAAGAGCTTGTTAAGGGTGACGGACAGGTTTGTTGCTCGAATGCGCACTCCAAATTAGATGAATGGAGGAATTATGAAACAATCAAACGGCAAGGCTTTTAGCAGACCACAGTGCGTTGCCCTTTTTTGCTACCCCTAGGCCTGTTAGCATAAAAGAGGCTATAAAGATAAAGTGCACAATATTATTCAAGTCTCCGAGTTCAACAAACACGGGCAGCTGGCGCTTCGTGGCAACCATCCTCGGGATTGCTCAAAGCCACTTTGCCTTCCCCACGTGCAGAGTGAGCCCCATTTCTTACCTCCTTGCCAGGACGATATCAGGGCCCTAGCGGGAGTTAGAACGAGGAGAAACACCTGGCTCCTTTTGAAGTTCCCACCCTCCCTCCCCTTCTTCATGGCCCTCAGGGGACGGAGAGACCTGGGGCGGGGGCGGGGGGGGGTGGTTGGTCCAAGCCTTTCATTGCAGAGGTGAGATGCTGCAACGGCACTTGGCTTGTCTGAGGCTGCCCAGCCTTGCACATTCAGTCCTGTGTGTGCTGTGCCTTCCAGAAGCAACTGGAGTATCGCGGGGGAGGATGATGTGTACTTAACATCTCTCCGTATCTTCTCCGGTAGGGTGTAAGCCAGTCCAGTAAACCCATTATGGAAAAGGGAAAGCTGCAAAGTCTCTCTGGCTGAGGAGGGAGTAGGTGTGGGGTGGGAGGTCCTGGAAGCCTGCCCTCCCAACTTTGCTTTGCCCCTGTGGTCTTGGAAGACTGGGCTTGAGAAACCCCAGGGTTCTGGGGGAAAACAACAGTGGCATATTTGATTTTTCCCCCCTTTTCTGCCAATCCACTAGAAGTTATTATTTTTTTCCCCTGAATCTTCTCATTTTACCCAGTTCAAACACATTTCTTATTATTAATGCTGCTTTGGCAGGGGCTGGTGCCACACTTATGGCTGAGCCGCCTTCGCTGACCTCGATCTCGTTACCCTGATTTGACAGGTACGGGAACGGAGACTTTGAGAGGGGAAGTGACAGTCAGGAAGGGACAGACCTGGGGTCTGACACCAGATCTGTCTGATCCTAAACTCACCATGATCCTCTGCTTCTAGCACAGAGGATTGGTCTGCAGTTTTGAAAGTTGTCTGCTTTGCGTCTTTGGATGTTTTTCCCCAGGAGGCGAAATGATGCGATTAGTCAGGATAAAGTCTAAGACCCTTTGCACTCTTTCATTCTGCTATTCAGTCAGTTTATGGTTTAAGCTAATGGTTCACTTCAGAAGAAGGGAGATTGTTCTCCCCAGAATATGCACGTATGGTTTAGACATTGAGATTCCGGAGGCCATGGCCCATGACTAGGACTTTTTTTTTTTTTTTTTGCATGATTCTTCTTTTTACAGATCACTTCTAGTATAAAACCATGTGGAGGATCTTTTGTTCTTTCATAATCTGTTCACATCCTACCATCCCCACCATGCCGAAGCGCCTTATAAATTTGGTCCGTGGTTATCTGGGGTCTGTTTTAGAGGGCTCTTTTTTTTTTTTTTTAAAGATTTTATTTATTTATTTGTCAGAGAGAGAGAGAGAGCATGCACACAAACAGGGAGAGCTGCAGGCAGAGGGAGAAGCACTCTCCCTGCGGAGCAAGGAGCCCGATGCGGGACTCGATCCCAGGACCGATCCCAGGATCGTGACCCGAGCTGGAGGTAGACACTTAACCAACTGAGCCGCCCAGGTGTCCCTAGAGGGCTTTTTAGAAACAACGGGCAAACACCTCTACGTGGCGGGAGTCTTGCTCACGTAGGAGGCCCACCACTTTGCAGCAGCATCTCATACCACTGACGATGGAGCCAGCCCAGCTGCCCACCTCTGGATGGAAGGAATGGGTGGGTCCCTGGCACCACACTGGCCCGGGAAAAAGGGAATGATTCAGTTCATCATACAGATGTTTGGTCCACATAACTGCAAACTTCAGGATCGTAACATCTGTTTTTTTTGTAAAGTCCCCTCCCCCATTCCATTGTCTTCATTTCATAAATCCACATTTAGAACAGGCTTTGGAACTTGATAGGCCCCGTGGTCGTATGGGATACAATGCAGTTGAGGGCCCAGTAACTTCCCCGCCCCACCACAGACAGGAGGAGAGCAACACTGATCGCTGTTGAACTCCGCTGTTTGCTCCCATGAAACCGATTCATTTATAAAGCTGTGATTTCTCCTGCAGGAAAGAAAACCAAAAACCAAAAAACAAAACCAAACCCAGCTGCTATTTTTAGAGACATTTTGGAAATGAAAGGGCTCTGAAAGTAAACCTACCCAGCCAGGAAGACTATCGGTGAGCTTTCCAAATCTGTCCACTAAAGTAGGAATTTGAAAGCCCCACCACAAATTGCTTTTCACTTCAACCAGGATGCTTATTATGATCCGCTGGCTCCACTCGGCTCTCCTATTACTTACACATGAATTTAGTTACCCTGTATTTTAATTACATGTGTAGAACCAGTTTTATGTTCTCTTCTCCGACTACTCATAAACTTCACAGAGATCACCAAAAACCAAATTGTTCTTAAAATAACCTTTGCCTCCTGTCCTTGCAAGGAGACCACATGACACTATCTCAGCCCAGCCCTGCCTTCTCTAAGTTCATTAGGATCCTGGCAGGCGTGTTCCTCCAAACCACAGCGTCGTTTTAATTAAGCTTGTCCCTGGTCATGGAGCTCGGTGCCTCAGACACACCATCAGAGACACATGATTAACAACAGGCCTGAGCTGGATTTTGGTGGTATCCTTCGAACCCATGTGTTACCAGCGTTTGAGTCAAAACCATGGGTGCCAGAGCTGGTCCTTATTTTGCTTGTTAGCTACGATGAAAAAACAAAACAAAACAAAACAAAACACAGAATTTCATGTGTCTCCGTCCCCCAGGTATCTTTACTCTTCTGTTCTCCATCATCATGTTGTGGTTTGCAATGCACGAGATGTACCTTTGGTAATTACATGACAACTGCGATTTCAGCTGACTTGAAAGTCCAGTCACAATATCAAATGCCCCGTGGAACTCAACATTGGAAGCTCTGCATAAAGAGAAGGCTCTCATCAAAAGGAATGAAATCTTGCCATTTGCAACGACGTGGTTGGAACTGGAGAGTGTTATGCTGAGCGAAATAAGTCAATCAGAGAAAGACATGTATCATATGACCTCACTGATATGAGGAATTCTTAATCTCAGGAAACAAACTGAGGGTTGCTGGAGTGGTGGGGAGTGGGAGGGATGGGGTGGCTGGGTGATAGACATTGGGGAGGGTATGTGCTATGGTGAGCACTGTGAATTGTGTAAGACTGTTGAATCACAGATCTGTACCTCCGAAACAAATAATACATTATACGTTAAAAAAAAAAAGAAGATAGCAGGAGGGGAGGAATGAAGGGGGGGGGAAATCAGCGGGGGAGACAAACCATGAAAGACTATGGACTCTGAGAGACAAACTGAGGGTTGTAGAGGGGAGGGGGTGGGGGGATGGGTTAGCCTGGTGATGGGTATTAAAGAGGGCATGTTCTGCATGGAGCACTGGGTGTTATACGCAAACAATGAATCATGGAACACTACATCAAAAACTGATGATGTAATGTATGGTGATGAACATAACAAAATATTAAAAAAAAAGAAAAAAAAGAAAGAGAAGGCTCTACGTCTTACGGCGAGGTTGTAGTGTTATCATTACCCTGTTCCCCCTTTTTACTCAAGATTATGTGACTGCCCTGGGAAGCAATATAATAAAAATATAAATCCATCTCTGGCCATATAATAACTGTTTTAGTCTTCTCCCCAACTCTCCTAAAAATACAGAAGGCGAATATCATCTCTCTAACAGATTGTGGATAAATCAGACACTAACAATAATATCCCGGGTGCAGCATGGCCATAAAATATGATTCCTGCGTGCTTTCCTTCCTGAAATTTCACGAATTGTCACATAATTCACCAACATAATTTTTTTTTTAATTCACATAAACACAGCAGCTCACAAGGCTGTTTTAATGAAGGAGTAATATCGCATTCCCATGTTTTTTTAGAAGGTAAGTATTATTGACCCAGCTGAGTGTCATTGGTGGGTGAGGGGCTGGAGTTCAGGACTCCAGGGTTCAGAAGTGTTTCTCTGATTCACCGTGGCCCCCTGGGAGATGATACTGATGTATATCTCAGACAACCCAGAGTCATAATGAAACAATTTTAAACTGGTGGTGAATCTTGGAATTTATCCATATGTCACTGCACAACTGGGTAGAAAGAGAAAAATTCGGTGGGTCCTTTTGCACCTTTGGCTCTCCTAAGGCCAGATCACCAGTGGGACTGGTTTGCAACTTCCTTTCCTTCACCACCCCCACTGCCCAAATCTGTGACTTCGACAACTCGTTTATTTTGGGGGTAGGGGTTTGTGAATATTTTCAAGTTCCTGGGTCTTCAATGGTACTTCTGACCGATGAAACTTCATTGGGAAAAATGAATTCAGAATGAAAACAGATGTTTCAAAATGCATGTGTTTGACAATAATTTTTCTTTAAAATAACAATACAGCCCCTAGCTCAAGTCAGGGAAGCTCGTATCAGTGGTTCTGATGAAAAACACGTATCAGATTGGAGAATCGTCGATGACACCCAAAGGTGAGTTGAGTTATGGCCCTTAGTTAAGTAACTGGTTACCTCGTTTTCTTTCTCTCTGAGATTTGTTGAAAAGTCTCAGTTAAATGAGCATGAAAGTTTCCAGGTATGCACGTGAAGTATGCAGAGATTGCCCACTGTTCGGAGAGTTAGTTGCAGGCTGGAGACCATATGTCCAGCAAAGCACGGGCTCCCTCAGTGTCCTTGGCTAGAAATTCTGGGTCAGGGCCTCGAGTTGCTCCAGAGGCTTTTCCTCTTGTGGTTGCTTGGTTTCTAATTTTGGTTTCTAATTATACTAGACATATTACCACAAGACCACAGCTGGAAGGTGGCACTTGGGCAAAAAGAAAGAAGCCTGTCAGATACCTCCCCTTCCTGTTAGATAGATTAAATGACTACATTGGATGCAAACCATGGATTTTTAACTTGCAAATGAATTTATCCGCCATGTACCCAATTTTCCCCGATTCCCCTCCATACTGTCCATCCTCTCAAACACCCACATTTCATGCATGAGGAAAGAATTTAAAGAATCAAAATTACCTGCTCTCATTAAAGCAAGTGATTTTTTTTCGGGCTTTTTCCATTTTGCCAGAAAGAAGAGGGGTGAGGCTTGGTTCCTACTAAAAAGGATGGGGAACTTGAAAGTATAGTTCATGTCATTTCTCAGGGCATTGGTTTACCCATGCATAGAAAGAAGGCTATAAAATATGTGAGATCTCTTTCAGCAAAAAGATTCTGTAGCAGGAGCCTGAGGAAACAAAAATGAATTTGGGGAGAGGAACAACAACAACAAAAAAGGCAAGCAGGAGAGATGACTCTATTGAAGCAAGAAATCTTAGTATATGAGAATGAAGAGAGAACCGGAAATAAAGCTCTGGGTTGAGCTTTTTCAAAAGACATAAAATCAGGAGAGGTAGGTTGGTTCCTTGCCCCAGAAAATGGTGGAAGAAGTTATGAAAGTATGGAAGGAAAGACCTAAAGACGTGGAATAAAAATAAAAATGAATTCCAAACTTGACCAGTGGAGATTAGGAAAGAATATCTTTTGGATCCTAAACTGAAGTATAGACAGAACTTCGCTAGTGTGAAATTTTATTTTGTTCAATGCCTTCTCGGGATTTCTATTTAAAAACACTGAAAAGGGGCACCTGGGTGGCTCAGTTGGTTAGGAGGCTGCCTTCGGCTCAGGTCATGATTCCAGGGTCCTGGCATTGGACCCCGCATCGGGCTCCCTGCTCAGTGGGGAGCCTGCTTCTCCCTCTCCTCTGCCCCTCCCCCCCGCTTGTTCTCTCTCTGTCAAATAAATAAATAAATAAATAAAATCTTTAAAAAACATAAAAAAATAAAAACACTAAAAGTACATGATGACGTATGGCCTAATTCAGATCTACTGGAAGGACATTTCTCGGAGTTATCACTTGAATGATGGTGTGAAATGTTTGCTCTTTGTTTATAAAATTTATAAAAAGAGTTTTGTATGCATTCTTTTTTTATGCTGGCCAGCCTAAGGTTGGGGTACATTGAAAACATAGATGCCTCATACCCCTTCCCTCTCTGGTCTAGCCATACACTATAGCTCTGTGTACACTATGGAACCAATAAGTCAGATAATAAAGTAAAACAGAAATGAGTATCACTCACACTGTGATCGGTAGGGAGCTCAAACCATCTAGTTAAATTGTGACAAAATCCAAAGACATGGTTTGTCTTAACTCATAAGATATAGTTGCCTAAATCAAGGCATCCTTTTTCCTTCCCTGCTTTTTAAATGTCTGACCTAATATTTTGATTCATGCTTAGAATGGGCTGCACGTATAACACTGCAAACATCATCTCATGCTACACATCTTATCCTGACAGTTCTGTGTGAATGAAGATGTCGGTCATCTGTCATGTGTAATCTCTATACTCTGGGCTTTACTTATGTTCATTTCTTTACTATTTGTGAAAATTTGCTAGGGAGGTATTCTTTCCATTTTGTTGACAAAGAAACTGAGGCTCAGAGAGTCAATGTAACTTGCTCAAGGTTACTCAGTCACTACGGCTTGGCTCAAAATGGACGGGACTCCAAAATATTTAGACTTGCCAAGTCACCCAGAAAATTCAGGAAAGACTGTGCATCTGAGAGCGACCATTTTCAAGGTGTTGAAGACATTTCCAAGCAAAACATTAACTTGTCCCTGAAGCCACTTTTTAGAAAGCTATTTATCTTTGGGCACCCCAAAAACATTTTTCTTCTACAAAAATAATTTCTCCCGTGACCTCACATCAACAAAACCATGTATATGTATGACTGTATCCTTCTAGACAAGTGCTCCAACATGTTTGAATCCATCAATCTGACATACGTGGCTGGAAAAAGTGTTTAGAAGAATAAACAATTAAAAGTCGTAACAGTGACTTTCTTAAGATCAGCAACATCACCATCACAGCAAAACCTCTGAAGACTGTCACTGGTATAATCGGGGGAATAGTTTTCAACTTCTGTGTATTTGCTTCTTTGTTTTAAGTCAGGAGCAGGGAATTAAAAGGACCATGCATGTAAATTACACTTGGCTGTCGAGGTTCTGGACCCCAAGGCTGACAAGGAGGGAGCCCAGGAAATAATAGATTGAGAGGTGCTGAAACATGAGTCATCTTCAAAGGCATTTCTGTTGTACGTTAGGGGGCCCTGCATTTGCTGAGAGAGCAAAAGGAGGAAACATACAGAGGCTCTCTCTCTAGCTGCACAGCTGACTTAGAACCATAAGCAGTTGTAGCTGGAAAGAATTCTGCCAGCCAGCTCCCTCATTTTAGAGATAAGCCCTGGAGAGGTAGAACAGATTTCCCCAAGCAGTGCAGTCCGTTAATAGCAGAACTGGGACAAGAAGCCAGAACGAATGGAGGCTCCGCTCAGTGTTCGTGTGGATTAGCATGGTGGTGGAAATTCAAAGGAGAGGAAGCTCAGGGTGGGAGTGTGAGAAGTCTGTGATTTGAAGGCCGATCTAAACCAGATGCAACTGAACTAACAAATTTATAACAAGTTTCAGTGCTGCTGAATTAGAAGGTGCTACCTCATTAACCTGGCAAATAGAAACTTATAAGCATTGACTAAACTTGACCTTAAGCCAGTCATGTCTTTCCATTTCCCAGAATCCCAAGAAAATACTCACGTCCTAAGAAAATGCACACATGCGCACAGAGGACCACTCCTCTGTGAAAACAGGAGTTCAAGATGTACTGTAGGAAGTGGTAATGATGGTAAGATTGCCTAATAAACCCTGTATTTTTTTAAAGTAAAAAATAGTTTGGTATAATCTCTCATTTTGCTTAAAAAGTCATCTTAGATGATTCATAAATAAGACGGCCTTGCCTACAAATTAGAACTCTGTCACAAGTTCATTGTCTCTTGAAGCTTGAAAATACAAGCTCTCTGTTTCCTCAGAAGGCAGTATGGAAGACGTTAGTGCTGCTTCCTGATGCCCACAATGAACCTCCCTTCCTGGGCACAGGGGAAGATCGATTCTCTACCCTCTGAAGCTAGTCTTGACCATCATAGGACTCGTCTTGGACAATATAGTGAAAGGGGAAATGGTATGTGTCACTTCTGGGTCACTTGAGAGCCAGTGTGTGTTTCTGTTCTTCATTAGTCCAGGACTCATCCAACTGATATGATGCAGAGCAGAGTGTCAGTGAGCCGGGGAGGAACATAGAGTGTGAGAGAAAAATAATGCTTTCTGGCTTTAAGCCATACAGATTCGGGGGTTGTTTGTTATCACAGCACAATTTAGGTGATCCTGACTAGCGGAGCCCTGTTGATGGGCTCACACATTTCAGTAAGAATGACATGTTTCTGTAGATGTCCAATGACAAAGTTTGCACACATCTCTTGAAAAATGGGGAGAAGTCAAGGGTTGCTTCTCTCACTGTGCCCAAGAAAAATTGTGTAATTATAATGTATTTGTAAATTTGAGAGGTGCTTTAAATTTTTAAAAAGATTTTATTTTTAAGTAATCTCTACACCGAATGGGGGGCCTGAACTCACAACCCCGAGATCAAGAGCCACATGGTCCACTGACTGAGCCAGCCAGGTGCCCCTGGTGCTTTAATTTTTAAAGCCCTTTCTCGGAAATAACTATATATCATACATCTGTGAAATAGATTGGTTGGATGGTATCACCATTTTTCTTCAGATGAGGAATCTTAGAGAGTTTAAATGATGTACTCATGACTGGGAGGGTGCAAGAGATCTGTGTTCCATTCACTATAATATTCTACCTCTAGTCTTCAAATAGGGTGAGAAATTTTTTTCAGTTAATTCTCTTTGTGGGGTTGTGGAGGTTTGTGGGAGGCAGCCAAGAGCAAATACATTTTACCTTGGGGAAGGCCACTAAATTTTATATAACCATATCTGCTTGGTGCCCACCAAGGTGATTTGCGTATGTTAGGACTCATCAATATGGCTCTAGTTTCAGTTTTTTTTTTTTTTAAAGATTTTATTTATTCCTTTATTTGAGAGAGTGAGAGAGAGAGAGAGAGAGAGAGAGAGCACATGAGAGGGGGGAAGGTCAGAGGGAGAAGCAGACCCCCTGCTGAGCAGGGAGCCGGATGCGGGACTCGATCCCGGGACTCCAGGATCATGACCTGAGCTGAAGGCAGTCGCTTAACCAACTGAGCCACCCAGGCACCTGGCTCTAGTTTCAGTTTTAATGGGAGCCATAGCCTCTCTGTCCCCATTTCCACATTATTCCCTAGCTTATCACCTAACTTCTGCCCTGCGTTCAAGGAATATGCTTAAATTCCTTGTGGAGTAGACAGAACCTGGCATCCCACAATTAAAATATTACCTGTGCTGGGCGCCTGGGTGACTCAGATGGTTAAGCATCTGCCTTCGGCTCAGGTCATGATCCCAGGGTCCTGGGATCGAGTCCCGCATCAGGCTCCCTGCTCCGCAGGAAGCCTGCTTCTCCCTCTGCCTCTCTCTCTCTCTCTCTCTCTGACTCTCATGAATAAATAAATAAAACATTAAAAAAATATATTACCTGTGCTGTAGTCTGAATATTTGTGTTCCCCCTAAATTCATATATTGGAATCCTAATACCAGGGTGGTGGTAGTAGGAGGTGGGGCCTTTGGGAGGTGATTGATGAATGAGAATAATACCCTTATAAAAAGGGCCTGAGAGAGCTCCCTTGCCCTTGTGCCCTTCATGCAATGGGAAGTCTGTAACCCAGGGGCACTCACCTAACAAGGCTGGCACCCTGGTCTTGAACGTCTAGCCTCCAGAACCATGAGAAATAAATCTCCGCTGTTTATGGGTTACCCAGTCTGTGGTATTTTGTTATAGCAGCCTGAACAGACTACGACGCCCTGATGAACACAAATATCTAAAGCCCGCAGGAGTATGTAAATGATAGCTGTGTTAGGCAGTCTCTAAGATGGCCACCTATGGTCCTGCCTCCTGGTATTCACACTCTTGTGTAATCCCCAACCCTGGAGTGTGAGCTTTGTTGACCTGATTCTAACACTTAGAATATGGCAGAAGTGATGGCATTTCATTTTCAAGGACAGTTATCAAATGACCATGGCTTCTGTCTTGGGCAGTCTCTAGCTCTGCCTTCTTGGACCACCAGCTGCTATGTCATGAGGACACTTAGCCCACGCAGAGGTCCACAGAGCAAGAAGGTGAGGCCTGGCAACCGCCAAATGAGTGAGCTTGGAAGCAGATTCTTCAGCCTCAGTTGAGCTTGACATGACTGCCTCCCTAGCCAACAGCTTGACTGCAACCTCATGAGAGACCCTGAGCCAGAGGCACTCAGCTAAGTTAATGCCCAGATTCTACATCCACAGAAACTGTGAGAATGCTAAGTATTTGTTGTTTTTAGCCATTAACTTTTGGGGTAATTTATTATGCAGCTATTGATAACTAATATAAAACTAAAACTGTTTCAAAGAGTTTATTATTTATTTATTTGAGAGAGAAAGAGAGAGCTCAAACAGGGGAGCAGCAGAGGGAAAGGGACAAGCAGACTCTGCACTGAGCATGGAGCCCGACGCGGGCCTCGATCCCAGGATGCTGAGATCATGACCTGAGCCGACATCAAAAGTTGGTTGCTTAACTGACTGAGCCACCCAGATGCCCCAAAACTAACACCTTTCTTGAGGGCAGGTTTTAATGGGCAAGGACCTTAGTCAGGACAGAGCAAGCTCTGTGAGAGGCTGCCCATGAAGGATAGAGGTGCACAGGGCAATGTCTGCCTATCTCACTTTGATCGGACATTTTTTTCATCCTACTTTTTAGGTCATGTAAATATAAAAATTATACTTGAATGCACAGACAGTGAGAGCTGAACTAACCTAGGCCAGCTCTTGCACTTGACAAAATACAAAACCGAGACCTGAAGAGGATGTGTTAACACATTCCACGTCATAAAACAACCCAGTCATATGGCTTGGACTGAAACCCAGCCTTGCGGACACCTCCTCCAGGGCTTTAAGTTGTGCCAGGCTACTTCCCTCTTCACAATTAAAAAAAAAAAAAAAAGGAAAGAAGATTAAGATGAACCATTGCAATCCTACAAAGTATTCTTGTTTTTTTAAGATTTTATTTATTTTATTTTATTTGAGAGAGAGAGAGAGCACATGCGTGCGTGTGCAAGTAGGGCAGGGGGGCAGAACGAGAGGGAGAAAGAGTCTCAAGCAGACTCTTCTCTGAGCAGGAAGTCTGACATGGGGCTCGATCCCAGGACCCTGACATCATGACCTGAGCCCAAACCAAGAGTCGGCCGCTCAACCAACTGTGCCACCCAGGCACCCCAATTCTACAAAGTATTCTTAGAAGCTGACCATGTTTCTCATTGTAATAAATGTCAAAAACTGACTTTCCAGACTTTTTCAATAGTTTGTATAGGACAGAGTCATTCATTCATCCAACAACTATTTGTTGAGCACCTACTATGTACCAGGCACTGTGCTAGACACTGGGGTTGTTGTGATGGTGAAAGCGTTAGTTGGATACCAAAAGAAACAGCACATGAATCTTGCCTCTTTTATCATGGTGTTTTCTTCTGCTATCATCAATAAATACATTTGTTCCCATAGACAGGAACCATTTAAAGGCTCAATTATTCAATCTCAATATCGATCCAAAGCTTTTAATGCTCCTTTAGACAGTTGATTGCAGTTTCAGACTCATGTGGGCAAGGAAGGCTTTTGGCAGTGGTTCCAGACAAGGCAATGTCTCTGTTGCCAGGTGCTCCTGCCTGAAGTGGAAGAATGCCCTGGGGTATTGAGCCCCATACAACTAGGGATAAAGATCCTCTCAGCATAACTGTTATGGCTTCACTTGGATTATTAGGCACCAACTAAATTCTCAAAAAGGTAAAGGAAAGTGAGATATTCTCTGAGACATTTTGTGAACCATAATATGCTGGAAGTGGAAGAGCATGAATTTTTGAAGTCTCAGATCTTAAAGGAGTGTTGGTTTGATGCTCTCTAGTTAAGCAACATTGGGCAAGACACTTAATGTTAAACCTCCCTTATTCATGAGCAAAATAACGAGGATAATAATAATTCTATCACTTGCCTGTGGGAAGTGTTTTGTAAGCTAATAAACAGTCTCCAACAGTTCCCTTATTCCTTAAAAATGATATCTCTGAAAGCAGAGATGGCAATCCATTTTTTTAAACTTTCATAGACTCTAAGGCTGTGCCTAACACTGAGTAGGTACTCCCTAATTGTTGAAAAGCTACTAACTAATAATAGTCATAATCTCTGAGTGCATACCATGTGCCTAACAATTTCCTAAATACTTCCCTTGTATTGACTTTTGATTCCTGACAGTGACTTCCTAGGTAAATATTATTATCCTATTATACAGGTGAGAAAATCTAGGCACAGAGCAATTGAATAGTCACATAGTAAGTAGCAGAGCTGTCATTTAAACCCAAACAGTCTTGGCTTACTGCCAAAATTTACTGCTTCTCCATAAGAAGTGGGTATCGATTTACTGTTCCTCATTAGGAAAAATACAGGCAGAAAGAAAAGAATTAGTTCCTTTACATTGAATTAATGAGTACTTCTTTTAAATGAGCTTTTATGCAATATCCAAAAATAAAAAACCAACCCCCCAAAAAACAAGAGCAACACCCAACCCCAATAAAAAGAAAAATCCCAAATTATATCAATCCAGATAAAATCATATTGAATTCTCCCCAGTTTGATTCAGTTAGATGAGCCCTTAAAAATTGTTCATGTAGGATGCTGAACTGAAGCTGAGGTTCTTTCATCTGGGAACATATCTGAAAGGTAAGAAGAAGCAGACTGTGAGTTGTTAGCTGTGTTTGAAAATTATTTATGCAAACCAGTAGGTCTTGGTTGATTGCCTGGACTGTAGCCTGCCTATCTTCTGTCACAGAGAGCATATAGTGACAGGAGATGAAAAAATTAAAAGCCTCGGAAAGACCTCCCAGATAGGCAAATGGCAGAATACTCACAAATCCTGAAGGGAGGGAAAAGGGAGATGAAGAAGAAACTAGTATTTCTTGAAAGCAACTTATGCTAGATATATACAATTATTTCTTCTTCAACCCAGTGAGTTGGATAATGCTAAACACAGCTTACAGATAAGGAAGCTGAGGCTCAAAGAGGTTAGGTAACAGCCACCACGAAGTACTCTAGCTGGGATTCAAAACCAGGATTTCCCCTCTTATTCTGAAACTCATGGACTCTTTGTTCTGCTGCTAGTAGATTCTACCACTCCGGCCAGTAGCCTTGACTGATTGTTTTCACTAAGCTTCAGTTAGTTCTAAGAAGCTACTGGTGTGCCAGAAGACTACTACAAGATGACCAAGAAAACGTTGCTATTATGTAGAGGGGAGGAGAGGAGAACAAAAGAGCGGAAAGAAAGAAGGAAAGCCAAATGGAAATCACAAAAGACTGGGAGTCAGAGAAAAGCCTTTAAGCTTTTGACAAAGTGTAGAAAGAAGAAAACAGTACCCCTAAGGAGTGAATTTTCCAGAGGATAGGTTTCTAATTCTAATAATCCTATTAAAAAGTAGACGAAAGCTCCAGGGAACCTTAGATACCCTTTTTTTTCAAAGATGTCTACTTGCTTTTTGCCTTTTGTCATTCCCACCCAACTCCCTCAGGGTCACTGCTTTGGGACCTTTCTGCATTCCCTGAACTATGAATTAGTCTTTGACTTTTTACCTCATTCTTTAATAAGTAGTCTTGCCAAGATCAAATTGCCCAAGATGTTTAGATCAGCGGTCACCGAATGCTGGTGCGCAGATGGAACATGGACCATGATGAGGCTGTCAGTGCTTTGGGTTGGAGTGAGAAAAACGAATAATCCAGTGAGCTTTTCATAACACTAAACCCATCCAATACTGATCATTGTTTAGTCCGAGATTATGTTCTTGTTTGTTTGATGTTTCAGTGTTTCTTGTTTTATGAAATGATGGTGAAAGCAGATGACTCCCCTTACATAAAAATAAAATCTAAATGGTCTGTGAAATCCTTTCTCAGTCAATCTCAGGCACCAATTTGAGAGACACGCCTAGTCCATTGGAAAGAATCTGGTGATGGACACTGGTTTACACTCCGAAGAATCTCTCAGTGGTGGGGCGCTATCGCTATATCTGATGGAAGAGTTCATAGCTTGTTTTAAAGATTAAATTAGATTATATACGTTAAGTTCCAACTGCAGCATCTGGTAAATAGCTGGTAAACAAGTATTTAAGAGGTCTTCTTTTTCTCCCCCAACCCTCCTTTTGTTGAGACAGGTCTGTGAATCGCATGACTTTTAACCTTCTTGGCCCTGGCCTGCTAAATGCCAGTAGTAGCCCAAAGTTCCATTTAAAAAAATCTTATTATTAAAATATATTTGATATACAATGTTATATGAGTTTCAGGTGCACAGCATAATGATTTGACAATTCTACACATTACATAATGCTCACCACTCTAAGTGTAGTTGCCATCTGTCACCACACAAAGTTTTTAAAATATTATTGATTATATTCTCTTTGCTTACTTTTATTTTCTTTTTTAAAAAGATTTTATTTATTTATTTGAGAGAGAGAGTGTACAAGTGAGGGGGAGGGGCAGAGGGATAGGGAGAAGTGGACTTCCCACTGAGCTGGAAGCCCAGTGTGGGGCTCCATCCCACAACCCTGGGATCATGACCTGAGCCAAAGGTAGCCACTTAACCGACTGAGCCACCCAGGTGTGCCCCCTATGCTGTACTTTTCATTCCCCTGACTTATTTGTCTTATAACTGGAAGTTTGTACTTCTTAATCCTCTTCATCTATTTTACCCAGTCCCCCACCCCACTGTCCTCTGGCAGTCACTGGATTGTTCTCTGTATTTATAAGTTTGTTTCTGTTTTTTGCTTGTTTGCTCATTCGTTTTGTTTCTTAGATTCCATATATAAGTGAAAACATACGGCATTTGTCTTTCTCTGCCTGACTTACTTCACCTAGTGTAATGCCTTCTAGGCCCATCCCTGTTGTCCTGAATGCCAAATTTTCATTCTCTCTCATGGCCAAGTAATAGTCTATTGTGTACACCCCCCCCATATATATCCATATACCACATGCCATATACACATATATGTGTATAGATTTACATATATTTTACCATATATATTATTATTAATATGTTATTACTACTATATATATTATATACTATATATTATTATGACTATATATATACTATATATAATACTATATATTACACCACATGCCCCATATATACACTATATATGCATATATAAATATATAAACACACATACATATATGGTATACACACAGACACACAAAATGGAATATTACTTAGCCATAAAAAAGATGAGATTTTGCTATTCATGACAAATACAACATATTTACCATATACCATATATGCATATGTGTATATATATATGTATATGTAGTATATATATGGTATGTGTATATTATTACTATATATACACTACATATACATATATACACATATATATGTGGTATAAACACAATGGAATACTACTCAGCCATAAAAAAGAGTGAGATCTTGCTATTCACAACAACATGGATGGACCTAGAGGATATTATGCCAAGTGAAATAAGTCAGACAGAGAAAGACAAGAAGACATCTTCATGGATTCATCTATCGATGGACACTTAGGTTGCTTTCATATGTTGGCTATTCTAAATAATGAATACAGGGGTGCATATATCTTTTCAAATTAATGTTTTCATTTTCTTTGGGTAAACACCTAGAAATGGATCATATGGTATTTCCATTTTTAATTTTTTGAGGAAACTCCATATGGTCTTCCACAGTGGTCGTAGCAATTTATATTTCTACCAAGAGTGCACTAAGATTCTTCTTTCTCCACATCCACACCAATACTTGCTATTTCTTCTCTTTTTGATACTACTCATTCTGATAGGTGTGAGATGTTATATCATTGTGTTTTTGGTTTGCATTTCCTTGATGATTAGTGATGTTGAGCATCTTTTCATAAGTCTACTGACCATCTATATGTCGTCTTTGAAAAAATGTCTATTCAGGGCACCTGCTCCATTTTTTAAATGGATTATATGTTTTTTGTTTTTTGTTTTTGGTATTGAGTTAAGTTCTTTATATACTTTGGATATTAACATTTATTGGATATATCACTTGCAAATATCTTCTCCCATTCATTAAGTTGCCTTTTTGTTTTGTTGATGATTTCCTTTTTATTTTGATGTGGTCTCAATAGTTTATTTTTGCTTTTGTTTTCCTTGCCTCAGGTGACATTTCCATAAATATGTTGCTAAGGTCAATGTCCAAGAGATTACTGCCTGTTTTCTTCTAGGAGTTATTTTTTCTTAAGATTTTATTTCTTTATTTGAGAGAGAGCGAGAGAGCACGAATGGAGGTAGGAGCAGAGGGAGAGGAAGAAGCAGATTCCCCAACGAGCAGAGAGCCCGATGCAGGGTTCGATCCCAAGACCTGAACCAAAGGCTGATGCTTAACTGACTGAGCCACCCAGGTGCCCCTCTTCTAGGAGTTTTATGATTTCATTGATTGATTTCATATGATTCATCTCACATTTAGGTCTTTAATCCAATTGGGTTTATTTTTGTGTGTGGTGTACATTGTGTATTTTTGTGGTCCGTTTCATTTTTTTGCATGTAACTGTCCAGTTTTCCCAGCACCATTTATTGAAGAGACTGTTTCTTTGTCACTGTATATTCTGGCCTCCTTTATATCATAGATTAATGAGCTACATAGTGTGGGTTTATTTCTAGGCCCTCTATCCTGCTCCACTGATCTCCAGTTCAGTTTGATGACAAAAAGACCTCTCTACTTTTATTGATTTCCCCATCTGAATGAGAATGACTGAAGACCCAGGTGGGATTCTCTAGTGCATCTTAGGATGACCTATCACTACTCCCCACTCCTACCACAGATACATAAACACACGCAGAGGCAAATGATATTGCCCATTTTGGGTCATCAAATGTTTAATACAGTACTATACCTTAACCAGGTAATACCCATAATATCTGTAAAATAAAAATGAACATGTGAATCAGGCAGTGTCATTTTCTCATAAAATATTTAGAAATGAGTCCAAGCTTTGTCACCTTTTAAGGTTGTAATTACTTAGGGGTCTTTCCTTTAGGAGTTGCTTCTACTTTGAGTCCTACCTTGATAGAACCAACCCTTTCCTCTCTTCTGCCCTACAGAGGCATATCTGTGTTGGAATGTGCCGAAGTATGTGTAATACGTGGCACAGTGTCTGACACACTGGTTGCTCAGTTAATGTTATTTGATAACTAGATGAATGATTATCACACAATATCAAGTATATTCCACTGGGGAATGTACAAAGAATGCCCAAGTAGATGAAAGAGAAGAAAGAGTTCAGACTCATTTATGTACCATTCATCCGATACCCCCACACCCATCTCCAATACCAAGAAAGATTTACCTCTTCTTCACATAGTTCTCTGGTTGAACGTTGTACCCTTGTTTGTCTGTTTGATCTTACTTTCCCTTTGTATACTCAAACTGACTCTCATTGAACCAGTTTTGCATGTGTGTGGGATTTTGTTGGGAGAAGAAAGCATATATTAATTTCCTTTTCCTTGAGTCCTATAGAGCTGATCCTTTTCTTTCCTTAGGGTGAGTCCTTTTCACTGGTTTTCTTTCTTGGGTTGATGGCAGGGTGTGAACATTATGGAGGAGTAATTTCTGAGGACCTGCAACTTTCTCTTCCCTCCACTCCAAAGTCCACACATATGTTCATGAGTTTTGTTTCAGGGTATTAGACCATGTAGGAATGGACATGACATGGACATTACACCGTTTGGGTGCTGTCAAGAGTGCAGCTGCATGGTAGCTCAGCAATCTGGGTAGGAAGGGAATCGATAGTTGTTGTGCTGGGCTCTGTGTTAGGTACTTTAAAGCACATTATTCCACTCTCTCTCCAAAGAACTTTGGGGTATTATTATGGGAAATTAGAGGAAAAGGAAGCCAAAGACTAGCCTTTGTTGAACACACCACAACTAACCCTTGCTGTCAAGTGTCTTTCTAAATGCTTTTATATAACTTCACAACTTTTGGAGGCAATGATAGGATTCTCATTTTACAGATGTGGAAACAGAAACTCAGGAGGTTAAATCTCTCACAGAAAGATCCCCAGTGAGAAACAGAGAAGGTCAGAGTTTGAACTGCATGTGCTGGCTTGGGCACTTTTACTGTGTTTTGTGTGTTTTTGTCTTGTTCATTTTTTAAGGAATGCATTTGCACATGTTGCTGTTTGCTTCTCATTCAATGGCGTCCTTATATTTATCAGTGTACATTTATATTCCTTTAGACTACATTTACTGTCCTCTTTGGCCAGTAAGTACTTTTTGTGCTTTGCTATGTACTTGAAACTGATTTACTGAAGTCCTACCTTCTTAGTGTAAACTTAAAAGTGATGTATTTTTTTCCAGTTCTCCAATGGTTTTGTATTGAAAATCACCTTTCCCCATGGGTGGTAGCTCCCTTAGTGCCATCTTGGACAGATCCTATCAATTTCAGCCACGTTTGTGATTAACAAAATCTTATTTTAATACCTGAGGCTCAGTTCTGTTCACTGGTAAACTTCAGTCCCAAACTTGTTTTTCTTCCTTGAAATTCTTCCTCTCCTCTCCCCCCAGGATAGATGAAGCCTACTTCTGGTCAAGTGAATGAAGTTGTAGTGGGGATGGTAGGAGATGGAGGGACACCACAGTTGCTCTTTATATACCCCTTGCCCCCACCATGGTGATCATACATCTCGGTTTTGGGGTATTTCCAGTTTGTACCTGTTGTTTTGGTGTAGTTATTAATAGCAAGTCCCTTAATTCTCAAAATTGTCTTGGCTTGCGTAATACCTTATAAGCTCACCCTACCTCTTCCTCTTCTCTGTCCTGACCATCTGTTGTTAGAGTGGGAAGGTGGGATGGGGAGGCAGACATCTTCTTGATGAGATCTGTAGATTGTGGCATCCGTCAATGGTCTGTGTTGCGGATATCCAAATGTTCCTGCTCTGGTGGGTTGAGCTCTTGAGGACCTATAGAAGCTTCCCACTCCACAGTTCTCTGATTCCAGCTTCTCTTCCTCTGCATCATATCAGATTTTTGCCCCCAACAATGTCCTGCCTTAACAGCTTCCTGCAAGGAGTCCTTCTCCCACTAGGAAGAAGCACTGTACCACCCTTTTGCAAGAAAAGGGAGGACTTAATCTGTGTTCTTCAATGCTGCCCTCTCACAGATGCCACTTCCTCTCACCTCTCAGTTTTCTTTTTATAGGGACTATAGTGGAGGGAGAAAGAGGTATTGTCTGTAGGGCTGGCTCTGCTCTGGTGCTTCTCAGCAAGTCATAAGGAAGTAAATGGCCCATAACTCCTTGAAACTAGAATGTACGAAATTTTACTCCCAGGTGCCCAGAAATCTCAGGGCAACAGGTAAAGGCCTACTTGACAGCGTGATACGTATGGATGATAAGTACCAGTTTCCATGTATATGGCAGCATCAGCCATACTGACAACACCGGCCATATTGTCATGGTGAAGTTCAATAGGAACGAGTACTCTACCAGCTCTAGTTTTGTTTTTGACTCACCTTTTAAAATTTGTTCCCCTCCATTCAAAGATTTTTAGTTACAATTTAAAAATGGAGGGAGCTCCTTCCTTCCTAATTATCTTGTCAACAAAAAGACATTTTTCGTTCCCTGACAAGCCACTTCAACCAATCAACAATGGTTCTCCAGAAAATAGGAAAAAACAAAACAAAAACAAGAGTAGACCAAAGAACTCCTGATTCTTAAATACCATCCATCAACCTGGCCAACTTTCCTTTTTCTTTGATTTCTCTAAAACCGGATTAAACATTCCTCAAAGGGCCGGAGCCATGTCTTATCTGTCTTTGCATTGCTGGTAGCTAACACAATGTCTGACGCCTCGTATTTGTTCAAAAACAGTTTGTTCCCGATTACATTTGCATTTGTACCATGCTCAGTGCCTAGCGTGATGTGTATATAAGCGCTGAGTATTTTTATTCTTGGGGAAATACGGTATCCTTTCTTCGCCTCTTTTTTCAGGTCGCTTTAAGAAAGAAAGAGTTCATTTAGAGAATGTGCCATTCAGTTTGAACCACATTTCTCAAAACTTTGCTTTCTTTGCACCAACGCCAGGGCGCTATCATGGGAAGAGTCTTGAATAGCGCTCAGAAAATGATCTGCACACCTCAGTCCCTTTCAGAGACCCCCTTGGACGCCAGGGCTGCTGTCTAGGCAGCCGATGGAACATTTATTTTTATTAACTTGTCTGCGCATGCTCCTTCCTTTGTTCAGCACCGTCCCCGCCCTTCCCCGCCCCGCCTCCCCTCTGCGGGACTCCCAGGTCGGGACGGCCTGGTCAGGAGTCAGGCTCGGGGCTCCGGCTCGACTCATAAATGTGGAAATAACAAAATGTGTTCCGTGAAGCTTTGCAGCATTGTCAGGAAATGGGCTGCTTGCACGCTGCACTTCCACGGATCTGGAAATTCTGCCGAGCTTGGGTTGACTCCAGAAAAACAGTTTAAAAGTGTTCAGGGAAGAGAGGAATTAAAGCGGGCCATTAGTCGGAGACACCCGCGCTCCTGCTGAGTCTGTGTCTTGGCCGGCTGCTTGGCAGCCCCCGATGCTGGAGTGTGTGTGCGAAGTTTGCTTTTCTAAGGCTCGGGGCTTTGCAGAAACTTTCTTTCCCACATTTTTCATATCCCAGAACTTTGCGTGGCACCCTTGGGAAGGAGTGGCGGGTAATTCTTGTTTCTGGCCGGGAGAAAACAAGGCACAGAGAAGTCTAGCTTCCTAACTCCTCATGGACGACAGGCCTGGGCCCTCAGTCAGTATGTGTGGGATAAGTGAATGGGTAAAAGGGAGTTCAGTAATGATCGCATGTGTCAAAGGTGGGGCCTGAGCTCGTTGCGTACCCTGAGCTACTCCAATGATTCCAGGGGACATGAATGATGGACCTTGGCACCGCTCTTTCTTTCCTTGTGTTCCCGACACAACACCTTAATCCTCATTATTCTACACTCAGGAAGGAAAGTTCTGGTATTTGAAAAGGTCTGCCTGGAATTTTCAGGTCATACAATGAAGCTACCATACTAGGGGGATGGAGTTTTGGTTGGAGGAACAAAAGGTTCGAAGTTTTTCCCTTCCTGCTGGCTTTCTGTCTTCCTGGACCTCAGGAGCTGTGAGACCCAGAGGGTAGGGGAGTGAGGGCAGTGGCCACAAGTCATGGTGGCCTCTAGTCCTTGCCCCAATTTAGGCCCTAAGATGATGAGGTAAAATGGCTGACCAGTCACCTGGAAGAAGCACAGCTGATTCTGGGTGGTTGGTATTATCCCTGTCAGCTGCTTCTCAGGAACCTCCTCAGGAGACTAGAAAGGAATTTGATCACCAATTAAGTTAAAAGAGCTGTGGCTAGGACTTTATGCTTATTTTAAATGTATTTCATTATTTTTTCCCAGGATGCAGTTTGGGGAGGATTTTTTTTTTTGGGGGGGGGGATTCTTTCCCTTCTGTCTTCAGAAGCTTCCACTATGAGAGTCTCAGCTTACAACACCTGTGTTCAAATCTTGGTTCTGCCACTCACATGCTGTGTGACCTTGGGCAAGTTACTCAACCTTTCTGAGTCTCTGCTTTCTTAGGTAGAAAGTGGGGATGATAATAGAACTCAAGTCACAGGTTTGTTATGAGCTTTTATAGAATTAATACAGGCTCTTAAAAGAGCGCATATGTGCTAAGATTCTTGTCGTTTTGCTTACGTGCCATCAGTCACATAATTTGACACGGAGGTCAAAGCAGCTATTTTTCAAAAGTGATACTTTTTGATAGAGTCCTGTCTGGAGGCTGGGGAAGGAACTAGTTGAACTCTCAAGGTTTTCTTACAAATAATAGGCTCCTGTAAAAATTCTGATTTTAATCTTTGTTACCTTCACAAGTACTTATCGAACCAGTCTTGGCTGTACTTCTCCAAGTGCTTTGAAGAGCGTACTGTACTAGTTGTCCGTATGAATTTTAGGGCATTTTGACTCTGTTGGTTAATGTTTTTGCAATCTTAAAAGGAAAGGCTCTAAATGTCTTTTCAAGCCCACACCTCTGTGCCCTTCTGCTTTGAGCACCAGTTACGAAATTGAGCCTGGGATTAAACTGCACAATGTCAGGGAATGGTCTGGAGTCTTCTGGAGTAAATTCTTGCACTGTAAGCACTTCGTTACTTGTCTCTAAATTATTAAAAAGAAAAGAAAAGGTGGGAGGGAGCTGGCTCAGATCACCTAGGCAAAGCAATTTTCCATGAACACTGCTATCCCAACGCACAACAGGAAACTTATTGAAAACCTAGCGGGTTGGAGAAAAACAGTAGCTAGCGCGACAAAGAGAGTCGGGAGAAGATAGGGAGAGAATGCGGAGGGCACAAAATTACCCCAAATTACCCAGAGAGCTCAACATAGCTTAAGTTAGGGAAACTTTCGGTAAAGCCATGCCTGGGAGTGTCGGTAACTCTCGGGAGGGTAGCGCACATCCGCGTGCGCATGCCCACACGCACGCACCCACACGTGCACACGTATCTGGCCCTTGAACTGCAGATAGCCTAACCCAACGCTAACCTTGGCATAGCTACAGAAGTAATATTTTTACCAGGATGAACTGTTGTTGAACAATTTCTCCAATGCATTAGTCATGCTTTAACTTTAGACATGCAGGTTTTTTAAACGCTTTTTAATGCACCCGGCTTCCTGATTTGAATGGAAAGGGAGACTATTATCATTTCTGAGTGCCAGAGGTATTCGCGCACTCATATAATATAAAAGCAATCGAGTGTCATCTATATCAAGGGATTCTATTTAGTAAAGCAGGTGGACCTGTCCTTTAGGAGTTCCTTTGAATTGCCAGAATTGAGAAAGCACAGAATTACCTATAGAAACAGAAATAGAAAACAATGGTGAAGTCAGCATGTTGCTTTGAACAGGTAATAACTTACTACTTTGCCAAATCGATGTTTTACTGAATAAGCTAGGAATTAAAGTACATCTGATATTGCTATTTTATCCTTATTTTTATTAGAATTCCTTCTGAAAACCTGTAAGTAATTTTGTGTTTGCCCATAGGATTTCAATAAATAATGAAATAGTGATGATTTTTTTTTGAGAGCCCTCTGTGCCAGGCATTGTTTAGTGACTTAGCTACAGTATTAAAGCAGTACTTCTCAAAATGTGCGCCCTGGATGCATCAGCATTACCTGGGAACTTGTTAGAAATTCAGATTCTCAGGCCCCATTTCAGGGCTCCTGAATCAGAAACTCTGGGGATGGGTCCTGGTAATCTGCATTTTAATGAGTCCTTCGGGTGGTTCTGATGCATGCTCACATTTGAGAACTAGTGAATTAGTTAGGGTAACTATGTACTGAATAAATAGCTACCTAACTACTCTACTGACTTAGGGTAAGATTAGTCTGCTGTAACAAAGAGATTTAACCAGTATATCTTCTTCTTTAGTTCCTGCCAAAACTAATGAGGAAGGATCATCACACCCACTCTATAGATGAGAATACTGAGATTTAAGGAGATCTAAATCACATAGCTGGATTCCCTTCCAGGCAAATCCACCTTTGAAGCCTGTGTTTTTACCACTCGTCTATGGGGTCAACAACCGTAGCCCTTCTGTGCGGACACGTTAATGTTAAAATGGTTTAACAAGACATTTTAGATCTGAATCAAGATTGAGAACTAAATATACTATTTGCCTTCGATCCAGAGAACGTTTCTTTTGCTAATTTGCCATATGAAACTCAGCAAATGACTTAGAATCTTACTTCTCTCATTTGAAATAGGATAATAATGGTGCATTTCATCGTATATCTGGTGAGAACAAAGGAGATGTATTCCAGGGGACTTGGAACTCCTCAGAAAGCCCTATGTCATTCAGCTGTACTTTACTATGTACATAACAACCTGAAAAGTTACGTAAAAATAAATTTTCCTCGATGAGGTATACTTTGAATATACCAAGGAAATCTCAATATAAAAATATTACAACCCCGAACTGTAGTGAAAATAACATTTTTGTGATGCAAACCATATTCTCTGATACAGTAACATTTTGCCAAGGAGCAATAGGAGAACTCTCTGGAAAGCAGGCCACATTGAATAATTGCTTCAATGGGAAAAGAAGAGACTGGGGATTATATATTTCAGAGGCACAATAACAAAGTTATTATTTTTGGTTCAGGAATTTCAATAGTCAAGGTGTTTTATAGCTACCAGCATATGGCTGTAACACCTTCGCATCCCTGGCTGTACCCAGCGTTTGATTACATTGAGTTTTTCCTACAAATAATAGCCTTCATTTCCCAAACGTAGCCAGCACTATTGTTAATATCAGCTTTCTCTTACATACTTCCAATCAACTTTTTAACCTTCTGTTTCACACTAAAAGGCACACTGCTCTTCAAACTAGATGGTAAGCTATCTGTGCAATGTTTCCTTTTTCTACCACAGTGTGAGTTTCCAAAAGAGAATAATTTTAAACAATTATGTTACTTTTTTAATCAGTTGGATTAAAATCGATTAGGTAGATGAAGACTTGTATTGCAGCAAAAATGCCTAAATATGTTTAGGATTTAAATCTGTGTTTTTAAAGTGGCACGCACCTGTGTTTTAAGGCTTCCAGTTATACATAGGGATGCCGTTTTGAATTTTTAGAAGGATAAAAGTCAAAATGGATTTGGATTTCCTGAGGTTTTCTGATTGAAGCAGCTTAGCTTTTAGTAAGTTCAGAGAGAAGGGGCTTTTTCAGAAGGCACAGAGGAGGGAAACACTAGGGGACACAAGTTGCAAACCCAAATGTCCATAGAAGCAGAGAAGCCAAACGTGAGACGCGGACAATGTAATAAAGTATGGTGGGGACTCTGGCAAAGCCAGAGTCTCAGCTCCAGCCGATGGCTGCCATGTGGAATTCCTGCCAAGTGTTGTCAGATTTTTTTAAAGATGAGCTAGCAATGTGAATTTCTGTGTGACATCTCCTAATTTTCAGATATGAATTCAAACACTCTTATAACGCTGTGATCTCTAACATACGAACCAAACAAGGCTCATTTGTGGGCTGGGGGTTAGCTCATGTCCTGCCAGTTTGTACCATCTGAGACATGCAGGTTGGGGGGGGTGTGTGTGTGTGTGTGTATGTGTGTGTATAATAAGCAAGTAGTGAAGGGACTATATATACCGAGTCAATTCAATACGTTTGTGCATAGGTTTAGGTAACCTAAGGCAAATATGACATGGTCTCGATCGTCATGTTATTTTAGGAAGAGTGGGCACGTCTAAATGTTAACACTCTTACGATATTATCACGGAGTCATGAAAGAAGTGAATTTGTCCATTCTTCAATATTTTGGCTGACTAACTGGGGTCATATTGGTGGTTGGCATATAACCACAAATGAAGCCCCAAAACGTAACTGAAGTTTAATACATTTAAATTGGTTTCAGATTATGTTGGTAACATGAGCAACTGTAGGTGCAACCACAACTTCATATTTATAATGGAACTGTCCAGTGGACATCCTTAGGGCATGACTTCACCGTAAGAAGCGAAAGGAGGGACGATATACTCTTTTAATTTTCACTCCACCGAGAGAGACCTACATAATGCAGTTGTGGCTCTGCTCTGCTACTTGTGGTTGGTGCGGTTCCTTTGGCTCATAAAAATAAAAACCATTTCACATCATCTCTCCTCGATTGTCTCATAAATGTAAATCAAAGGGGGAGAAAAGCTATAAAACAAACACAAATACCCACTAGATATGCTAAGAAATAATGGACTGGGATTATTCCTTTACATACTTAAGTATGGTGCTTTGCATAACAGATATACCTCTCCTTAGTTAATAGAGGGGTTCCCGAAAAGTTACTTGTAAATCAATTTTGCAAAACGAAATCATATTTTAAATGCATTAGATGAGTTTGCTATTTAAAGGAAAGCTAGGGTAAATCTTTTTGGAAAGCAAAAAAAAAAAAATCTATTTTAAAAATGAAGTCTCAATTCTAATGTAAATCTTGGCTCCAAGTTCATGAAGCCATTCAGTAAATTTATTTCAACTGTGGTCCTCATTTTTGTTTACTTCTCCAGTGCATTGCACCTGAAGACCTCCAAAGCCTTTGCAAATAATGTGTTTGAAGTGTTGCTTTTAGATTCAAGTGAGATTTACACATCCACAAAGACTTGAATCAAACCAGAGATGCATACTAAGTTTGCAAATCAAATGAATTTGCTGGCAGATGAGGGGCTATATATGAATCAATGTTCTCAATTCTCATGGGTTGTACACATGAGGCAGGGTTCAGTGGGTTCTAATAAGATGGTCTTTAATCCCTATTTCACACTATGTAGAAATTGAAAGGTTAGACCAAGAGATCATGCTCACCTCCATGTCTGGGCTCCTGATCCCTCATAGTTAATTCTTTATCATAGTAAACATGTGAAACTCAGCCCACTGTTCAGTCTCTATAAAAATTCACACACAAACAAAGCATATGTAGGTATAAGAAGATTGGAGAGTGGAATGTAGACAAGGGGAGTGTTATCCCTGCAGTAACAAAGAATTTCAAATTGAACATTGGACGTCACCATGTTTAAAATGGCCTAACTCCACCACCAGCGAATTTTCAATGGACTCTGTGAAGTCTTTTAGACTGGAGCCATCTTAATAGCTGTTTTTATTTTTTCCTTTGCCTGTTTCTCCTCTTTATTCCCTCTATTTCAGAAGAGAAAGAAATCTTGCTCATGCAGAAGAATTAAGTGCTCTCCTTTGTTGCCTTAACACCTGCCAAGTCCTCCGACTTCACCTTCTAATCTGAGCCTTTCGTCCATCAAGGTCTTTTTCAAAACAAAGACAATTTCCTCTTTAGAAATTTTCAGATAAAACTTTCACCTCCACGTCAAAAGAAGCAATGGTTCAAATGAACTTAAGTAGAATTAATAAAACCTCAGGAATCATGATTGGATTGGAGGGGAGTCTCCCAGATCATCTGTGTAGGTAGGAAGAGGGGTTGGCTTCAGAAGGACTGGATGGGGAATAGGAATACAGCCAAGTCAGCTGTTTTCTGATCTTTTCTTGTTTTGTCTAAGCCCACATGCTTCTTGTACCATATTCTCTATTCCCACTTCCTCCTTTCTCTCAGTAGACACGCTATTTCTGCTTCTTTATGCACATGGCTGCCCCATGGCTTCCAAATTCACATAGCTAGCTACGGACACCAGCTCAGGTTTTAAAGCATCCTCAGTACTTTTACAAATGTCCTGGTGAGGGAATCTGATTGAAGGCCTTGGATCCCATGCCCATCAGCCATGGGGTGTGGGGGACGATTGGAGCGGGGGGGGGCTTCACATAGTAATAACAAAGGCTGTGTGAGCTGACCACTGATGGTGCAGAAGGGACACTTTTTAGAGCAGAGGGTGAGCTAGGTTCATTTTCAAAATAGGGGTCAAGTGCAGGTAAGAATACTGAAATCCTAAATAGTTACAGTGTATTTGGTCTGCAGATATTAAATTATCCATTGCCACAAGATATCCCCTGTAGTTCAGAGCATGAATGTACCATGAGGGATCCTGAAAGTAAAAGAAGGCAACAAGAAAGAAAAGAACCTGATTCCTACTGGCAGGCCATGCCAAGATGGAGTGTGGTGAAAGGAAACACATTGAAAATAAGTCCGTAAAGCAATATAATTCAGGGCAAAAAGGGACTGAGAAGCAGACTTGAATTAACTGAATTTTAACCATGAGAAACAGGGTGTATACTTAGTGCCCTAGGAGATAATGGCTCGAAAGGAAAGAATCCAGAGCGGGGGGAGAGGGAGGTAGAGGGAGGAGTGTTAAAGCCTTGTGATGGCCTTTCTTATCACCTCTGTGTATGCGGGAAGAAGTAAGCACAGGTTGGGGATAGAGAAACATTTTTTTCATAGTATTTAACAATTAAAAAAATTTTTTTAGCGAGAGAGTGCACAGAAGCGGTGGTGGGGAGGGGCAGAAGGAGAGCGAGAGAGAGAATCCTAAGCAGGCTCCACGCCCAGTGTGGAGCCTGATGTGGGGCTCAATCTCACGACCCTGAGATCATGACCTGAGATGAAATCAAGAGTTGGTCACTTAACCAAATGAGCCACTGAGGTGCCCTGATAGTATTTAACAATTTAACAAAATAGCCAGAAGTTACAGTACTTAATCTCTTAAAAAAATGGGAAATAGTCTCTTTTGCCCAGGTAAACAGAAGCCAGAAGAAGCTAAGACAAGTCTCATAAACTCTTACACAGACCCCTCTCTCTAGTCCACCACTGATTAGTTGGCATTAAATCCCTCCTTTTACAAATAAAGTCACACACCTTGACTCTCAAATTTTCAGAGACCAAAATTCACACATTTCTCCTAGAACTCTCCTTTCATTGAATACATTTTTTAGTCATGTTTAAGTTCCTTAATTTTTATGGCAAAGAGACCAGAGACCACTTAGAAAATAATGTAATCCTCATTTTATTCCACCAGGGATTCCCGCCTGGCCTCTTCGAGCTCTAGCGTTCTCTGGGCTCAGGTCACATGAAGACATTATTATCACCTCATTGTTCAGTGCACCTGGTTAGAGAACCTGGAGGGTGAACAATAGCTGGATGACAAATGCGGTAAGCACTGACCTGCTCTGCCTAATTATCCAGCTGTCATGGTGCACTGGGCAATTTTTCTTTCCAGTGTCTCCTCCCCTCTGCCCAGCTTCAAACCACATAGTAAAGAGAAGAATCCACAGAGCTCTGCATTAGGGCTTTTAGAGCAACCACAATGCAATCAAAGTATCAGTCTGCAGGAGTGGCTGAAGCCATTTCTCGAGTGTGGTTGACCCATATGTTGCACTTGGGTTGTTACATGGGTCATACAAGGGTGCTACTCATTGGAGCCACGTGTGAACATGGTGCTGACTCAGGCTCTCTTGCTCGCTTGATGTCTCAGTTCCCAACATTGTCCTCCAGCTCTTTAGACTGGCAGAAGGAGACTGTGAGTCTATGAGATCCATGACCAGAGCTGAAGTCACAGTGTTCAAATGTGAAGCTCAAGCCCTGAGCTCTGCGGAATGTTGTCCGGATCAGTGAAGAATTAGATACTATGACAAGAGCACAAGGAAGTGTAAATCAAGAAAAGGAGAACAGTTTATTTAGGGATAAATTTTACCTATGTTGTGAAGCTTTGTCATCTGCTCTCATTGGGAACCACTGTAAACACCTTATGATGCTATAACAGCATGTAAGCATGGTGAGAAAAGTCCTTACAGCAGTACGCAGCATAAAAATGCCGTTGCAGGTAGGTTATGCTTTGATATTCAAGTTTATCAGAATCTATGCATTTGGGCCAAAAAGGACCAGAGACCAGACTTTACATTTCTTGTACCTTCTCCATTTTCATTGATCTATATAATATATTGGTTTACCACTGGCTGATGGCACTCATCTCAGAGATTTGGTGGTAGAAGATAAGGCTGCTGACAGTATTTGCCTCCTGACATTGTTTTGTTTGTTTGTTTGTTTGTTTTAGAGAGGGAGAGAGAGAGGGGGAGTGCTAGTGGACGTAGGAGCAGAGGGGCAGGGAGGGAAAGGGGGAAAGAATCCCAGCCAGACTCCATGCTGAGTGCAGAGTTGGAGTCGGGGCTCCGTCTCACGATCCTGAGAGCATGACCTGAGCTGAAATCGAGCCAGATGCTTAATCAACTGAGCCACCCAGGCACCCTGCCTTCTGATACTGGTTTTAAAGTACTCCACAGATGATCAAGTTTTAAGATCTAGGATAGCATAAACTAAGTATTCTATTTTTAAATATTTTACATGTGTTATTACATTGTGCATAGAAAGGATGCTTCATAAATACTTGATAACTAGCTTATGGCAATATGTTTTATTAAAGTCATGTTGTCAACAGATATGATTTATAAATATATATCTAAATTTATTATATAATATATAATTATACACACATAAATCTATAAATTTATATAATTGTTTATATAAATTTATATTAAAATATGAAATTTCCATTTACTCAACTATTCATTTAATATAAATTTATGAGGTTTCTACCCTTAGCAGGATTTTTACTCAGGTCTAGGAGGGTTTTTTTTTTTTTTTTAGATTTATTTATTTATTTTGGGAAAGAGAGAGAGCACCTGCACACATGAGTTGGGGAGGGGCAGAGGGAGAGAGTTTTCAAGCAGATTCCCTGCTGAGCACAGAGCCAATATGGGGCTCGATCCCATGACCCATGAGATCAGGACCTGAGCCGAAACCAAGTCAGTTGCTTAACCCACTGAGCCACCCAGGTTCCCCACAAGTCTAGGAGGAATTAAACTGTAAGAAATTATTTCAATATTGAGAGTTGGGTTTCACAGAAATCATGAAATATACTAATTTAAATATATATTAACCAAATTATGATTGCTTGTTTAGCTGTTACACTTATTTAAGGGTTACCATTTTGGTTTTATGTGAATATACCCCACCTCAGTTTATGGAGAGACCCACCCAGAGAATGGAAGCTTAGTTTTCTTGTGGACACAGCACATTTTCCATGCCTTGTCCTTTAAGCTTTTCTTTATATTATCTGATTTTCTTCTGTGGTTCAATCTCATGATAGATCAAAGCCTGTGAATCCTGGAGGTCACATACATTTTTCCCCCCTTTTCTCCTTTAAAAAAAAACTTATTATAGAATACATTTAGCTTCCTCAGAAACACCAGTTTTTACTTTATGTCTAAAAAATTTTGATGACTCCAATGTTCTCAGTTTCCCTGGAAGCTCAGTGAAGCTGCAAGGCTAACCTCAGGCCAATGAGATGTAAGCCGAATGGGGTGCAACCTTAGAAAGTGTCCTTTAAAGGGAATGTTCACCCAGTTTCTTGCTCCTTCCTCCATTCTCCTGCTGGGAACACATATTTGATGTGTGGAATCTTAGTAGCCATTTTGATTCATGAGTTGACACACCACTTCCTAGGGATGGCAGAACAATGAGATGCAAAGAATTATCAGAATGGGTTAAGGATGCCTACTTCCTGACTTCTTCATATGAGAGAGGAATAAATGTTTATCTTGTTTTGCATCTGAACCTAATTCAAACAGATACGATCTCCTAACTTATGCTGACATTAATAGTTAGATATCCCTCTATGGAAAAGATGTAGAAAAATTTAAAATTCATGAAAAAAATGTTCCTCAGCATCGACAGCTGGGAAAGAGAGCTATTCAAATGTCAGGAGCTATGAGAGATTCCTGCTAGATTTAACCAAGTTCCAAACAAAGGACCCCTCAAGGTGGAATACTATTTAATTCGCAAGGGAATTTTGTGACTTTGTGAGAAGCAAGAGGAAGAAATCTTGGTTCTTAGGGGCAACTTGAGAACTTAGAGAGGCTGGACTGCAGACACAGATGGAGAAAGCAGCATTTGGAGCCCCTTTCCCACCCACTGTCAGGAGAATTGGGGTGAGAGTTTTGGGAGGCTGGATGACCTGAGCAGAAGCCTCTAGAAGCACTGGTGGCAGCAGCTCTGGAAAAGTCATTTTCTTAGGCTGAAATGACCTTAAGTGATGCAGCAGGGAGCTTCGTGAAGAAATCTGACCTGCAGATTCATGGATTTGGGCAGTCACATTAAAATGCTAGCTTCTGCAGTGGCATTTGTTATGGAAGAACGACTTCCTGAGAAGGCGCATTTCTCCCCTGTTGAGATAAGATGCCGCTTGGAGAACTGGGCCTGGGAACTTCAGGGCACTGGAAGCAGAGGGATGACAAAGAAGGTAAAGGAACCCTCTTGAACAGTCAGGAAAATCATTCCTCTGCTCCTGGAAGGAAGCTGCCCCACAGCTGGTCCAACCTTGGAATAGCAGCTTTACTAGGAATGTGGAAAAAATCCTTGTGTTGAAACCTTGTCCCCCAACCCTGCCAGAATTGCCAGACCTCATCTCTGTCTTATGTTCTTCAAGCCCATCACTGTGAAAATCTGAAAGGTGTCGTCAAACCACAAGCCAGGATGAATCTCCCATCCTGTTTCTGAGGGAAATACCAGTCCTGAATAGGCTTTTTACTATTTTAATATGAGAAACTAGGAAAAAAAATGGATCCTGTAAATAATTCTGAGTCATAAAGAAATGAACATATAGTTTAAATAATCTGAAGGAAAAATATATTTTGAGTGTGTTCCTTTTAGTTTTCCCTTATTGTAAATTTAAACTTAAATTTTTATCAAAATAATATATTTAGTAGTAGTTTAAAAAGACTTATGCCAGTCTCCTTTTCTTTGTTGCCAATTCTCTTTCCTCTAAGGTAATCATTTAGTAGCTTCCTCCAAATTTAACTTACACATTATGTCATTAATTTTTTAGATATCATTTCTTACTATAGGAGATAGGTTCTTTCTCCCACATTTCTCATTATAATCATATTAACACTTTATTAACTAGTATTTACATTAGTATAATTATGTAAATAATGTTCACAGTTGAGCCACTTATGTATCATATCCTTTGTATCATTTGTATCATTTTCTTTCTTATACAACTTTTTGTTTTGTCTGGAGTTGACAGTTGCTTTCTTTCTGCTCATTTGCTTAGTTTCTCTGTACCTATAACTAATTTATCGCTAATTTCTCCAAATTAAAAGTAAATCTCCTTATTACAGTCAAACAGTTTTGGCATATAACTCCTGGGCACTCTATTCTCCTGTCTCCCTCTAAGCTTCCTGCATGGTTGCCATCCTGGGATATCCCTTTACCATTTTCTACATTTCTCTTAGTCCCTAACTGGATGGGACCTCCTGTTCCCAGACTTCTGTTTTCCTCTTTTGTGGTTTACTCCTTTGTTTTGATGGAATGCATCCACAAATGGCTTCCTGGGAGAGGAATTTGGAGAAATAGGAGAAACATTTTCTGAGACCTTGAAAATCTGAAATTATTCTTAGTTGGCTTTGATATTTGATATATAATTTGGCTGGAATTTGGGGTTCTGACTTAGAAATAATTGCTGACAGAATTTGGAAGATCTTGCCCCTTTGTCATTTAGCTGCTTGATGTTGCTAAGTCAAATGACACTTTCTTCATTTTTCTAAAGTGACTTACTAGTTTTTTGGGGGGATTCTCATTATCCCTAGTACTCTGAAATTTCACAAAGACATGCCCTGTAGTTGGTCTATTCATTATGCTGGGCACTTGGACTTTCATAATCTGGAAACTCATTTTCTTTGGAGATGGCAACTTTATTGTATTATCTCTTTAATAATTTCTTGTTCTTCTTTATTTTTTAATTTTCTTTCTTCTGGAATTCCTGTTATTTAGATGTTGGACCTCTGGGACTCCTTCTCTGATTTTATTAAATTTTTTTCCCTCCTATTTTCCATCTTTTCTTGTGTCGTTTCACTTTCTGGAGATCTCCTGTTATCTTCCCTTCTTTTAAAACATTTTTAAAATTTAATTGTTCTCTGAAAGTTCCTTTAAAAAATGCCAGCATGTTATTATTTCATGATGCAAAAACCTCTGATTACTTTGAGACTATTAATACTATTTAGAATTTTTTCTAAACTTTTTTTTTCTGCTGGCTGCATTGTCCTTGTTTCCTCCTAGTGTATTTTGTTTGTTTATTTTGGTCGGTCTTTCCTGTTAGAGGCTTTTCTCAAATGTGTGGTGAACTTTGACCATATGTTCATATGTAAAATGAAGATTAAAATTTTCTCTCTTGGGCAGGCCTTGTCATCTGGTGACCTTGGAGTGTCATTATCTGATGGTCTTTTGGAGGGCCATTTTTAGAGAGGAAGCCTCCAATCTGTTGTGTAGATGCTTGGGGATGGGGGTCACCTAGCTCAGCAAGTGTTGTTTGCCTGCCCTCCCAATCCCATTTTCAGAATAATATCTCACTTTATCCTCAGCTGGGTCAGAGGACCCTGAATCTGGATTTTCACTGGTTTTGTCTCTCCAGAGACATAATCTCCCCAGGGAGTGTCCTTTAGGGTAGGATACGTTTCTTGGCTGGGTAAATGGAGTGTCAGATGAAATTCTTTTTTTTTAAAGATTTTATTTATTTATTTGACAGAGAGAGACATAGCGAGAGCAGGAACACAAGTAGGGGGAGTGGGAGAGGGAGAAGCAGGCCTCCCGCAGAGCAGGGAGCCCGATGCGGGGCTCGATCCCAGGACCCCGGGATCACGACCTGAGCGGAAGGCAGACGCCCAACGACTGAGCCACCCAGGCGCCCCGTGTCAGATGAAATTCTTATAAAAATTTTCAACATTTCTCCTGTTTTTAATCTTACCTTGCACAGTTTTTTTTTCTTGCAATTCTATTTTTAGAAGTACCTAGAAGAATCAATGTATGAAGCTTTCTAGGGTTATGTGCTACAAATTATCTTGCTCACTCCTTTTGTTCTTTTCCTCCAGTTTTAGGTTTCAGCTTTTCAAACACATACAAATACACTCACACAAACACATGCATCCCATGTGCATGCACATGCACGCACAGACACAACTGGGATCGTACTGTTCATACAGAAAAACATATTTGAAAAAGTTATTGAATTGAAGGAAACAGAAATATATTTTATAAACTATTTTGTGGTTTTGCAAATATTGGAAAAACACAAGTTTTATAAAATAAAACTTGTGAGATGAGATGATAATATAATAAACAGATTTGAAATTGGAACCGAGTTGAGGTAAGCAGAAATTTAAAATGAATTACAAGAAAAAAACTATTTTAAAGTAAACATTTAAGAACAGGGTTTAAAGATGCAATTAGAGTAGAAATAACACCATAGTAAATCAAATCAAGGGTATATACAATATATGCTAAAGTAAAAATCTCCCAGAATGTAGAGGTAAATGACAACGAACTAGGACAATTAGACGAGGTAGTAATTTGGAGGCTATATTACTGCGATCTGGCTTAGAGAGAGTGAGTGTTACTGAATAGGATGTCAGAATAAATAAAAGGGAAGCAATATTTGAAAAAAATAAATAACACTTGGCTGGGCTAGTGGACAAAGTTCTGGTTTTGCAAACTGAATGAGCTCAACAAACCCCAGGAAATATTAATAAAAATAATTCAACAAATGGATGTCTTCTGATGAAAGTCTTAAACTTCAAGAAGAAAAGAAAAATCAAGCTGACATGCATCTAGGCAGAAAAGACTGGTCATCTACAAAAGAAAAAAAACAAAACAAAACAAAAAACGACCCAAACATTCAGCTCAGATATTTCCTCTGTACTAAGAAGCACCAGTTAAGTGATTTCCTAAGAGTTTTAAAGGGGAAAGAAAAGATTGTAAGTGAAGATATCTATACTCAAAAATAACAGAAACACTTTACTGGGGATGCAAAAGCCCACAAAGCATAAAGTGCTGTCTTAAAAATAGACACAAAGGGGCACCTGGGTGGCTCAATTGGTTAAGTGACTGTCTTCGGCTCAGGTCAAGATCCCGGAGTCCTGGGATCAAGTCCTGCATCGGGCTCCCGGCAGCGGGGAGTCTGCTTCTCCCTCTGACCCTCTCCCCTCTCATGCTGTTTCTCTCTCTCTTTCAAATAAATAAATAAATAAAATCTTAAAAAAAAATAAAAAGAGACACAAAATTTTGTCACAACTATGAGATGAACACACACACACACACATATACACACCCTCAAGAAAAGGGAAATAATGAGGGGTGCCTGGGTGGCGCAACCAAGTAAGTCCTGACTCTTGGTTTCAGCTCAGGTCATGATCTCAGGGTTGTGGGATCAAGTCCTGCATGAGGCTCTGTGGTCAGCATGGAGTCTGTTTGAGATTCTCTCTTTCCCTCTCCCTCTGCCCCTCCCGTTGATGCTCTCTCTCTCCCTAAAATAAATAAATAAATCTTTTTTAAAAAAAGAAAAAGGAAGTAATGAAATTCAGAGAGATGAGGGTTATTATCATAAAAACATAAATTTTAATGGTAAATTAAAGAAATAATAAAATGCTAATAATTCTAATATATATATTAAATATATATAATAAATATATATATTAAAGTAAGAATGATGATTTGAAAGCACGTAACTAGACTTCAGATCCTGGACTATATTACAAAAACCAGTAGGAAGAAATAAAAGCTGTCATTTTCTCCTCTAAGGAATCTGTTTCTATCTAAAGTTAATAATTAGAGGAAAATAATTTTTATACACAGTTAAAAAATGTAACAAGCAGGAGGCCAATTTCTTTCTTTCTCTCTTTTTTTTTTTTTAAGATTTTATTTATTTGACAGAGAGAGACACAGCGAGAGAGGGAACACAAGCAGGGGGAGTGGGAGAGAGAGAAGCAGGCTTCCTGCAGAGCAGGGAGCCCGATGCAGGGCTCGATCCCAGGACCCTGGGATCACGACCTGGGCCGAAGGCAGACGTTTAACGACTGAGCCACCTAGGCGCCCCAAGGTGGCTAATTTCTTATAAATATCTAGAGGGGAGAGACGGAGAAAAATAACTTGAATAAAATGGATAGAAAATAAAACATCAAGGAAGGATTGAAGAAACAAAAAGTCTCAAAAGCGACAGGAAGAACATGGTAGGGAAACGTGTGCTTAGTTACTGGAAAACTAGGCCTTATTTCCATAGAGTGTGCCCTTCCAGGTGAACTAATTCTAGTCTCTCATTTTGTTGGAGTTATTTTCGAACTGTAAGTTGTAGGTAACTGATAGCAATGCAAAGTAATTCTTATCTATGAACACAAAAATTCTGTCCTGACCTGATCTACCTCCTCACAATCCCCCCAAAACCAGTTTGCCTCCATTTGTGCCTTCATGTTAATATTCCTGATCTATAAATGCGCCTGTTCTTCAGATTCTCTCTCTCTCTCTTTTTTTAAGATTTTATTTATTTGACAGAGAGAGAGAGAGAGAGAGAGAGAAAACACAAGCAGGGGGAGGGGCGGGCAAAGGGAGAGGGAGAAGCAGGCTCCCTGCTGCGGGGTTCAATCCCAGGACCCTGGGATCATGACCTGAGCTGAAGGCAGACACTTAACCAACTGAGTCACCCAGGCGCCCCCAGAGTCTCTCTTGAACTGGTCATGACATCTGTCCCGTTCCCTCATGAGTTAAATCACATCTGTAATGTGCTCATTTCTATATTTGTATGAGAGCCATGATAGAATTTTTTGGAAATTTCTCTTTAGTAAAATGAATCAGTTCTGATTTGAATAAATAGGTTAAATCCTGAGTAGAAGAAACACAAAGATATTGAACAAAATTAAAAAGCAGCCCATAGTTTTTGCTGTATTAAAGGAACCCAAAAAGGTAAATAAAATAAAATAAAACAAAAGTTTGGGTAGCAATCACTTGGGCAAGTTCAGACACAAAAAATAGGGTTAGCAATATCAGTTTATGCCTGAGTAGAATTTATGTCAAGTAATAATGAATAGGACAAAGGAAGTCAATGAAGGTATTTGAAATTTCGATCTGCAATGAATTTATAACAGGTTCTGAATATATCATTGCAATAGATAATGCAGAAAACGTCAGGAAACAAGGAGAAATTGTCAGGTCCAATACTAGTAAGATTCTATTAGGCCTCTCCTCTCTACTTGACACATGGATCAGGCAAAATGAATAGATGAGGGTCCAAGTAACATAATTGACAATATTGATTTATTGGTCAGATATGAAACTTCATACTCTGTAAGTGGGTAGATGACATAGCCATTATGGAGAGCAGAGTAGGTTTGCAGAGCTTCAGAAAGTTTGATGTGGCCAGAAGAACAGATCATTAATTTCACTGAAATAATAATACTGGTAATATAGTCAACAAACTTCCTCATCAGATCCTGGAGTCTTACTATGTCCTTGAATTTTATCTTTCACTCATTTAGCTTGACCCCCATTGAAACCTGTTTAAATGACAGATGATAAATGCATCCAAGAGGTGTTCTTTAAAAAGAAAAAAAAGAAAATAGACAAACTTCTAGATAATCCAATTAAAACAGAAAATAAAATGATCATACATACATTTACTTCTTGTTTAATTAAAAATAAAGAAAAATGACATGTACAATGATTTATGCAAAAGAAGCTGTGTTAGAGCACCCATTATAAGTTATAAAATTAAAATAATCTAACTGTTCAGTAACATGTTATTGTATTACATATTCTATTTTTATTTAATCAAATCGTATCCTGCCATTAAGAAAAATATTGCAGAGGGTGCCCTGTGGCTCAGTCGGTTAAGCGTCTGCCTCCGGCTCAGGTCATGATCCCAGGGTCCTGGGATCGAGCCCCCCATTGGGCTCCTTGCTCAGCGGGGAGCCTGCTTCTGCCTCTCCTCCCCACTTGTGCTCTCTCTTGCTCTCTCTGTCACTATCTGTCTCTCTCTCAAATAAATAAATCAAATCTTAAAAAAAGATAACATAAAAAAACAAAGCATAGGCTAACTCCTTTATAAAAAAGACAAAAATATTGAACATGAAAAATGCTCACAGTATGCTATTAAGTGGAAAAAAGTGAGCACAGACAAAATGCAGAGTATAATTTTATATTTGTAAAAAGCACAAATACATGTATGAAATGTATGAAAAAATATAAAAATATTAGAAATCTATGCTTTTTGAGTAGAAATTGGAGATTTAAATTTTTTTCTTGGTGCCCAGCCCTATGCTCTAATTTTAGACTATAAAGACATCTGATGAAAAAGTTTAAAAATGGGATACCTGCATTGGGAATGTCATCTGTTTTCTCCCCGTCCCACTCTCCTTGCCCTAGGACTTTGCCCCCTCGTGACTGAGTGAGGGGGCACCATGGCATCCCTGGGCAGGTGACAGCTGATGGGGCCAGAGAAACACACCTGCCCCAAGCTGGGCTCATTAGATCTGCTTGCTCCCCTGAGGATTTCAAATTGAGGTTTGGAATCACCAGTTAACCAAGAACAAGAGAGTCATACAAACAGACAAACCCGGGGAGCTGAGGGCTGTCATTTGAATGTGGCCATTCAGAAGTCATTTGTGCAGAGCAAGGAGAGTTGATTTGCGAAGAGATAATCAACCACAACCACAATGTGTACCATTTGCTGTGTGTTCATTACGTGGCAGGCATTCTCTGCGCACCTACCTTTAAGGTAGATACTGTGCCTTTCCTCTTCCATGAGGGAGAGGAGATGGGCAGCGTGTGGAGAGGTGGCCGCGTGGTCTTGGAGAGACAGAGAAGGACAGTGGCTTCCTTACACCTCAGGGCTTTACCGGTCCTAGCTCTAATCACTTGTGGGGCCCAGTTTTATTTCCTGCTATTTGTATCCAAGACATTCCTCTGACTTCTTAAGCTCAGCTTCTGGTCTGTCACAAGCTTGAGTGGAAAAGGTTCTTGCAATGGACCAACCCCTGGCTAGGAGGGAATAAATGTATTGGGTGACTATATACAAAGTGTCTCTGATGTCTTTGAATTCATGTTATCTTTGAATGCAGTCTAACTGAGGGAATACAATATACTGGACTTGTCATCATGTACAACTTTGGACAATGAGTGGCATCTATTCTCCCAACTCACAAATAATTTTAGAAGTTTAAAAAATATACCAAGTAAGGAGAAGGTGCCCATTGAAAACCACTCCTTGAGAGACAGAGGGGGATCTCTCGGTACTCTTTCTCCTCCCCACAAAACACGTATTTATAAAAATGTCTATAAACCATTTCAGGGAAGTCACATATTTTAGTGTGGCCACCAACTTCTGGGTTAGAGGCTGTCATTTAAAAATTTTTTTTTGCATTGTCTTTAGTTTACATATTGGTACAGGTTTGAATGAATTGTATCCAACCAGAGTGTTGAATGTTTTAATATACCCACCTGCTAGAGGAGCTCTGTCAGTCTCTGGAGGCAAGACCACTGGGGGAGACCAAATGAGCATCCCTGGGAAAGAAATAGAGACAGGAGCAGCAAAAATAACTTTTAGCTGCAACAAAAATATTTTTGTAAGGTGTGAAAACTGGATAAGAAACTCCATTCTCTGAGATCCAACACTTAACTCTTTTCTTCCTAGATTTAAGGATAGCCTAGGTTGTGAAGAGATTTTTCTTTAAAAAAATGAAAGATTTTGGTGCCTGGGGGGCTCAGTCAGTTGAGCATTGAATTCCTTGGTTTCAGCTCAGGTCATAATCTCAGGGTCATGGGATTGAGCCCTGCGTTGGGCTCTGCGCTCAGCAGGGAGTCTGCTTGAGATCGTCTCTCCCTCGTCCTCTGTCCCTCCCCCTGCTCTCTCTCTCTCAAATAAATAAATAAATCCTTTTTATAAAATGAAAGATTTGTGTTTCAGAAAGGTGAAATTATTGAAAAACTTTTGAAAATTACTGAAAAACTGTAAAGATGTGACTTAGAGCTAGAGGATGTGTTTCCCTCCTTATTTTGGTATAATAATGGCCTTACAAAACAGCTGGGGTGCCTGGGTGGCTCAGTTGGTTAAGTGACTGACTCTTGGTTTCTGCTGGGGACATGATCTCAGGGTTATGGGATTGAGCCCCGAGTTGGGCTCTGTGCTCCGTGCAGACTCTGCTTGGGATTTTTTCCCTCTTCCTCTCCCTCCTCCTCTACCCCTCCCCCACTCAAGCGCATGTGCGCTCTCTCTCTCAAATTACAAATAAAATCTTTAAAAAAAACTCCAACTAGATGGGTATCCTTACCTAGAAGACTCAGAGAAAATTCAGTGGTCAAATATCCAGATGAAAAGAGAAACATTCAGTTTATCATGTGGATGTTTTGTCTACATGAGGGAAAATCTGTGGATGTTTCCAAATATTTGGAAAAAAAAATATTTGGGAACATCCAGATGTTTGGCTTTATGCAGCTCAAACATCCAGATGTTAGACCAAATTTCCCCTTTTCCAATGAGATGTTTTGGCATCAAGTAGACCCAGCCATGGTTATAGTAATTCCAAATTGCTAACTAGTGTCACAGAAAATTATTTGGGGGGGGATGTGGCACCCCAAAGTGTGAAGGTTATAGATGATCATAAACATTAAGAGGCAGGAGAAATGGAAGAGATTGCTCCGCCGACCAATCAGGCTGTCATTACTAACACAAATTGTCAGCAGCAATGTTCTCTTTCGGAGGGCCTAATAATTAGGAATAATAAACGTAAGCTGGTGGCCCTTACTGATTAAAAGGAAGCTGGTAGCACTTGCAGTGTTTACAGAACTTGAAAGACTTGGAAAGGGACATCCTCTGCTTTGAAAGGAGTTGAAAATTCTAAACTTCACGGAAAGGGGTTAGGAGAGTTCAGTTTCCTCCTCTTATTTTATTGGGCTCAATCTAATGTGACCCTGAAGTGTCTCCAATTACAACGTTCTTAAACTTGTGGGAATCAGCCTAATAAAAATACTGTAAAGAAATACAGCTCATCCCGCAGCTGTGGGCCGGCTGTGGAGATTACCATGGTGCAGGAGAGAGGGTCGGCCTCCCGAAAGCAGATTCCATTTTCTACATGGCAGTAACATGAACTTGAATGGAGGCGTCAAGCGAGAAGACAATGTTTTGATTCTGATTAAGATTCTAAAAGCTGATTTTTAGCCAACTTGTTGTTGGCGAAGAACAGCAATGCCATAAATAAAATAGCCACAGATGGGTCTGGATATCTGTTATGAACAACCATCAAGAAAATGCTTTTATTTTAATTGATTGATACTGAGCAAAAGTAGTATTCAGCCAAAACCTTATTGCCAGTCCTGTTGTAATTATTTTTTTAACCAGTTCACCACTGCATTCCAGGCCTCTGTCAGGACCTCCTATGGAGCTGCCTGGTACAATGTCTGCACCTGATATGTGTTTGGCTTTGCATACCATGCCTGAAACTGTTCAAGAAATTAATCTCTCTCTCTCTTTTTTTTTTACTTGCAAGAGCATAGCTTGCTGGAAAATAACCTAGATGTGGTCTGAGTTTCTTTTTTTAAAGTTAACAATCCTCAGAGAACCTGGGGTCGGGTTGAAGTCAGGAATACGATGGTCTGTCAGGATGGGAATGACTGTTTGAAAGCCAATGCTAACTTTTCAAGGAATTATCCAGAACATGGAGGAAGAAGAAGCAGACCTTAAACATCTAAAGAAGCATTTTGTATTTTTTTGATTGCTTTCTGAGGAATTGAACTCTGGCTTCTTTTGAGAAAGAATCTCAAAAATTCTTCATACTAGAGCAAAAGTTACCCACGTGTAATCCAGTTAAAAGACACACACACACACACACACACACACCAGTGATAACACCCAGCATTTTTTGGTTTTGATAGAAACAGAAAACATGGCTTTGGTTCTGAAAATGCTTTCATCGGGTGTGGAGAAGGAAATATGATTATTATACTAATTGTATGGAACTAAGTGAGGAGCTAGCCATGATTTCTTCTTCTGATAAGAATGACACTTTACACCATCACATGCCAACTAACTGGAAAAAAATTCCTGCAATGGTATGTTCAGAAGTGTTATAGGAGTATTGGAAGTGATCAGTGTTGGTCAGAGAGACCATGGGCATCACTGGGGGTGCGTACTGGAGTGGGTAAGAGCAAACCAGAGACAGATGGCTTGAATCAGAATCTGGGCTTTGTCTCTTCTGGCCGGCTGACTTCACGCAAGGCTCTTTCTGTCTCAGTTTCCTCTTATGCAAAATCTTTTGATAACAGTAGTTCTAGCGCCTAGGTTTGTAGCCAGGATTAAACAAGGAGTGTATGTAAAGCTCTTAGGTAAATGCTTCCTATGCAAGTCATCTTTGAAACCAAAGAACATGAACCAAAGAGCCTTGAATCAAAAGGTTCCTGAAGCTCCGCGATATGGGAATGAGAACTGAAGAAGCCATCTGATAAGATGCCGTGATCAGAAATAAAATGAGACATGTTTTGACACTTAATGACATCCTAAAAGATGGGGCGGCAGCAAGATGTACACATGTGTCTGCAGTAAATGTGGTGGGGAGGTGGGGGGTTGGGCAAGGGACATCAATCTCACAGCTTTCAATTAGGATCCCGTGGGCGGGGAAGAAGACTGGAGTTCGCAGGGAAGGAACTGGCTGATATTATTATTACTTTTTTGATGCAGTATTCCAGAAAACATAATCAATGGCACCCGTCCAGTTCCCATTTCGTAACCAAAGAACTAGCTGCAGCTGTTTTTTATGCCTGGTGGTGCCAGTTTGATAGTGTATAATCATATTTGCATAAAGATAAAAAGGAAGGTGTTATAGAACACAGTTAAGCCTATGGTTTCACCATGAATTAAAGGTAATTTCAGACTAATTAGGTATAATTTGTTAAGGAATTCTTCCCAGCAATGATGACTCTGATTTTGTAATTACAGGACAATGCTTACTGTGGCTTTCAAGGCAGGAGAAAGCACACCCGAGGGGGTCGTGTCCCACACTAGGCAGATCTAATGGTGCCACAAAAGACAGGTGTTTTGTCAGATTTCAGCCACACACTTTCACACCTGCAACGCATTAAGTACAGCAGCAATGTTAATGAAGACCAGGTGCCTGTTCTCCAACTTAAAGGAGGAACTGGCATGAGGTTTGCTGTTTGCTACCTGACGTCTTCCTCTGCATCTCTGAGCGCTGGCCCTTGGGTTGATGGGGAAAACGAGCTGGGTGAGTAGGCTTTGGGGCGGTTCTGCCCTCCTTTTTTTTTTGAGCAGAGGGCGGGGGTAGTGAAACATTGACCTTTGCGTTATGGTAGTTACGTCTATATGCACTGACCCAGCACCGCGCCCCCCCCCCCGCCCCCCCGCCATTAGTTCTCATCCTACAACAGTGGGGAAGACTCTTCTAGCCCAAAGTATTTCTAGGCTTTCTTTGCTGCCACCCCTTTTGTGCAGAGCTCAGCCTCCGGGTCCTGAAAAGAGCTGAGCTGCACAATCTACAAAATGGATTTCTGGAAAGTGCTGTGTTATCAGCTGCTACCAGAGAAAGTTTGATTGTAGCTACTTGAGTCTTTTCAAACTTGAAATTTTGCCATTCCATCCGGAAATGAGTAATGGAGGCCTTGAGCAAGCTTTTTCATTTTAATAAAACACAAGGTTTTCATTGTGTGTGGCTACATCGTCGTAATGCTCTCTGTTATGAAATACAAAATCTCTTCTCCCTCCTTTAAAAAAAAAAAAAACAAAACAACCCAGCCTCAGCAGTCGAGCTTTTTCCTCCTCTTTTGCCTCCTTTCCTTTGTTTCACAACTTGGAGCTGCAGCTGTCCGCTCCTTGCAATTCTTAGCAGTTATGTGAAAAGTTAATATTGTCTCAAAAAAACCCCCCACCAAAAAATGAAAACCCCAAACCACACATCAGAATTGAAAGAGGGGGAAAGAATGGGCAGGTCTAGGTTCTTAGCAGCAAGAGTATAATTATCAGACTCATTACCAGTGACTTCTGGCACAGGGGAGCCCCCTAAACAAAACAGCCTCTTTACCCAGGGAGATGGAAGGATGGACAAATATCAAAATGTTTGATGCTGTATTTAAACTCCCAGCCCCAATTAAGTTAGAAAAGAATAGGATCATACACTTCTAGAATAACAGATGTAAATCTTGGAGGAGGAAGGACCTTTCCAGCTAGAGTTCTTTAACTCTTCGATTCCTGAAGTGAACGCATTGGCACCCCAAGCCAAACATTCAGAAACCAGCTATGGAAGTGACCTACTGGTAATGCAGAATTCCAATCCTTCATTCCATGTGATTTAGCAGTGTTTTTCAAGGAAGTTCATGTGTGCTTGAGAGAGTTTTTCAAGAGGCACCCCAGAGCTATCAACGTGGCTGAGTGGGGAGGTCTTTTTTTTTTTTAATTGAAGTATGATTGACCTACAACATTATATTAGTTTCAGGTATACAACCTAGGATTTGACAATTCGATACATTACACAGTGCTCACCATAAGTGTAATTGCCATCTGTCACCATACAAAATTATTACAATATTATTGACCATATTCCCTATGCTGTACTTTTCATCCCCATAACTTATTTGTAGCTTGTATCTCTTAATCCCCTTCCCTGAAAGTGATTTTATTTTTCAATTTATTTGTAAGATTTGTTTTAGGTTCATAGCAAAATTGAAGGGAAGGTATAGAGATTTCCCATGTATTCTCTGCCCCCACACAGACGGAGCCTCCCCCATGATCCACATCCTCACCAGAGTGGTACATTCATTGCAATTGGTGAACTGCATTGATGCATCATAATCACTTCAAAACCATAGTTTATGTAATGGTTCACTCTTGATGTGCATTCTATGGGTTTAGACAAATATATGATGACCTGTATCCACCATTATAGTATAAAGAGTACTTTCTTGGTCTTAAAATCCTGTGTCTGCCTACTCATCCCCACCCCTCCGAGCCCCTGGAAACCACTGATCTTTTTACTGTCTCTATAGTTTTGCTTTTTTCACAATGTCCTATAGTTGGAATCCTACATTATGTTACCTTTTCAGATTAGCTTCTTTCACTTAGTTCTATGAATTTAAGGCTCTTCCATGTCTTTTCATGAGTTGATAGCTCATTTCTTTTTGGCACTGAATAACCTTCCACTGTCTGCGTATACCGCAGTTTAGCCACTCACCTAATGAAGGACATCTTGATTACTTCCAAGTTTTGGCCATCATACATAAAAGTGTTATAAATATCAGTGTGCAGGTTTTTGTGTGGACATGAGTTTTCAACCCCTTTGGGTAAATACCAAGGAACATAATTTGCTGGATTGTATGGCTTAGTTTTGTAATAAATTTCCAAGCTGTCTCCTGAGGTTTTTTTTTCCCCCCTTTCTCCTTTCCTTTGCTTTACCAGGAAGCTGCAGTTGTCTGTTTCCTGCAATTTCTAGCAGTTACTTGAAAAGTTAATATTGTCTTTAAAAAATAAAATGAAACCTTGAACTCCAAGAACAGATTGCTGGTTGCCATAGACAAGGAAGGGGTGGGAGTGAAATGGGTGGAGGTGGTTTTAAAAAGAAAAAAGGAGGCTGTACCATTTCACGTTCTCACCAGTGATGAGTGAGCGTTTCTGTAGTTTCACATCCTCACCAGCATTTGGTGTTGTCAGTTTACTTCCTTTTCTTGTCTTATTGCGTTAGCTAGGACTTTGAGTACAGCGTTTAAAAGGAGTGGTGAGAGGACATTCTTGCCTTGTTCTTTTCAATTTATTTTATTGATTTGGTATCCATCAACGATTGAATATGAAGAATGGTTGTAGCTGCCAAAGAATAGTTTGAAAACCCTATCTTAATGGCAGAAAACACTTGGGCCTCTACTATGTACTCAAGTATTCAAGCAGATCCAAATGCTTCTTGTGGACAATGTTGGCTGTGTGTGCAGAGTCTCACGAAGCCCACTTCTATGCAAAGCTGCTGAGGTCTTCCCATACAGCAAGAAATCCAGTCATGTTCTGGTGTTTCTGAAAAATCTAGTGACTAAAGCAAATGAATCTCTTCAATTAATGTTACTGAGAGTTTGGATTACAGGTACTCACCAGGGAGCTCAATTTCAAATTAACTACTCCCCAATCTTCTCAAAAGTCTCAAATTGTTATTTGAGAGATTGTCTCTGACCTCCCTACTCAACGTGTGGTCTGTGGGCCGGTAGCAGTGGCCGAACTTAGGAGCTTGTTAGAAAAGGGCTGAATCTCAGGCTCCAACTCCAGCTTCCTGAATCTGAATCTGTGTTTTTAACAAGTTCATCTGTTGAGTCAACCTGTCAATAATTTTCCTATAAAATTTTGACCAGCATTGGTCTAAGATGCTGTCACCATGTATTAATCTAGACCAGAAATTTTTACTTTGAGCTCCTTTTTATCTAAAAATCTGCCTCAAGTTTATATACTCCCTGCAATTGAAGGCAAAATGGAATCTGTGTGAGGGCATATGTGCTCATGTTTGTAACCATAGGTCCACTTTTTGACAAAGAGGGTTCATAAATTTTTAGCTTTTAAAAATATTGCAAACTTGCTTGATAAAGATCTTTTGCCAAACAGACAAATCAATTTAACAAATACTTATGGAATGCCAACTCTGTGGTAATGTGGAATTATAATTAAGAAAGGTTTTAAGTCAATCTGTTTGGGTTTCAGTTCCAGGTCTAACACTCAAAGCTATATGACCTTTGATCAATTTCTTACAATCCCTGTGCTTAGGTATTTTTCAAATATAAAACAGGGATCAGAGTGATATCTAACCCATAGGGCTTTATGAGGGTTACTATGGTTAATACATATAAGTTCTTAAAACTATTTCTAGCACATACTAAGCACTCAATAAATAGTGACTATTACTATGTACCTGACCCTTTTTAGGCTCTGGGGAAATTGTGATAAGACAAACACCATTCCAGCCCTAATAGGTCCTTTATCTTATCAGGAGAAAATAGACATTAAAATATTAATTTTATAATTACTAATTTTAAATTGGGATACATGCTGTGAATAGAGAAGTACAAGGTGCCTTTAGAAGGACCTGACCAGGGCTGGAAGGTCAGGAGGGCTTCCTTGCTGAAGTGAGTTTAGGTGAAAGGGAACAGGGAAATGGAGAGAGATCCAGGTCCAGTGGGGTGGTCTCACGCAGGTCCGGCATCCAGATCCAGCCCCATGGGTGTTGGGCAGAGGGGGGTGACGAAGCTGATAAGGTAGATGGAGCCTGGATCCTGCAGTGCCTTGTGAATGATGTGTCTGAAAAGGACTTTAATCAAGTGTGTGAGGACTGGGTTTTAAGTTTTACTTTATGACTCCAACAGGAAAGTGGGAAATGGGTTGAAAGGGAAATAAGAATGAATGTTGAGAGACCAGTTAGGAAGGATTCATGGTGGGACATAAAAGAATTGGTTGCACCTTTTTGGAACATGTTGGCAGCAAAAGAAGAAAGAGAAATGGATGAACAGGAGAAATATTTAGGTGAAGTTAGGAGGGTTTGGTAGTTAATGGATTCCTGATCGAATTGTATTGTGCTTTTTTTTTTTTCTTCAAGATTAAAAAGAAATTCATAGAAGTGACTTTATTTCTGGATTTTTCCTTCAGTCTATAGACACAGACCCATCTACTCTTTCCTTTGCCTTACATATGGCCCCATAGGTATTCTCACAGATTCATATACGATTCATAGTATGTACTTTCCCCTTGTAAGACTACTCCTGTTTATTTTAGAAAGAAATTCATTTGTGCTTGTAAGACAAAGCTTCTATTCTCTGTTGACAGTTTTTTTTTTTTGAAGTTCTTTTAAGTGTCTGGGGTGGGGCTGGATATATTTTTGCCTTCCTTAGTCATAAGGAATACAACGTGTAATATACACCCCCCCTTAAACTCTAAGCAGGTGGTGATGAAAATAACTAACACCACCTATATAAAAACTTTGTTCTTGTTTTCCTTTGGGGATGCAAGCAGTGAAGAGCCCAGATATCCGGAATCCCTAGTGTCATGCTTTCTACAAAATTTTTGGTCTATTTAATTTTAATCCAGGCCTTCCACTTCTTTATATCATTCTGGCATGATAACAATTATTATTACCCACCCCTCTCAGGAAAAAGCCTATAGTTACAGAGGGACTCAAATCTATCAAGTAGGTTGTAATATTAAGAGCAACAAAATGGTTATTATAAATGATTGTTAGAATGACTATCATTTATTGACCACCTACTAGGTACCTGCAACCACCTTCTGAGTAGTAGTAGCCCCAGTTTCCTAAGAAACCAAGGCAATATATTGTTCCTCTTGGTCTGATAAGAAAGCAGAAACCTCTCCTTGCTTTTGCAGGATTCTCCTGGCTCTGTTCCACCTTATCCCCCAGAACCCTACGTTTCTCGTGTTCCTATCTCCGTCCTTAAATACTGTCTCCCACTCTTTCTTCTCCAGACCACTTTCTTCTGCCTTTTCCTTGGACCCTTCTCCTTAAGCTGATGGCCAAGAAATAGACAAAGGAATGAGGTGATGGGTGTGACTGGCTCTTTCTGCTTTTGTGTAGGGATTGTCTGGGAGCATAGTGAAGGCACCCCAAAGTGTGCATCTAACAGGCAGACTGTCCACCATCTTGGGAAGCACAGGAGGGCAACAGTGCTTTTCAGACCCCATTGGACGAAGCCCTGTGGGTGGCACCAACTGGCCAATATACAGGGTTGCCACGGCTCAACAGTCTGTTGTTCTTGGTGACATTGGTGGTTTTGTTTTTCTTAAATAAATGAGGTGTAGGCCTTAGGCTCCTGGCCCTCTCCCAGAGCAGGTTTGCACACCCCTGAAGTCAGAGCTGAATTCTGCCATCTCTCCAGTAACACTTAATTGTTTTTAATTATCCCTCCACTGAAGCTGAACCATCTCTCACCCAGGTCACAGCACAGAACATGGCTCATAAGTTTTATGAGCCACCTTGTGTATCTCATCCATGTGTGCAGCCACCTTTTCTGACAGTGAGCAATCCATCAGGCAGATACCCCTGCCCCAGACAGGGTCTGGACGCTCAGAGCAGGGACAGGCTCTTCTTGGTATCCGTGTGTTGACTACCATTGTAGCAGGAAGCCAGGCTCCGGGCTGGAGACTTGAATTTCAGATCTTAAGATTGCACATTAATTGAACCTTGGAATAGTCTTTTATTTCCACCTACGAAGGTCATAAGGCTTGACAAAACTCAAGGGGTTGTTTGGAATTCCCTAAGTCTGGTTATTCCTCTGCTAAGCCAGGAGTTCTCGTTCTGAATTTCTAGTGAGATATTGGGCACCAGGTCTGAATCCTCATTTGAATTCTATAAATACTTGCAGAAGAAATGAAAAGCCCAATATTTATGGGTGGGTTGCATAGCCAGAGTCCTTACTTGTAAATGGACTTAACAGAAACTTCTATAGTCCAAAAATGTATTTCCCAATGACTCTGCTCAGTAAGATATGTTCATTCATTCACCTATTCACTTATTCATTCACCCACTCACCCACTCACCCACTCACCCACTCACCCACTCACCCACTCACCCACTCACCCACTCACCCACTCACCCACTCACCCACTCACCCACTCACCCACTCACCCACTCACCCACTCCTCAGTCTTCAAGGGTAAAGCTTAGAGAAGAGAGGAAGAGGGTTAGCAGGCACAGGGGCTAAATGTTTCAATTCGGAGGATTTTCACTTTTCTACTTTTCTCCACTGGATTACCATGAAGGTATCCAGGAATATGCTGCTGTTATCTGGGAAGGATACTAGATAAAACTGAGGGATATATCTCCCCTCCAATAAATTGATGAGATTAGCTAGTTGGCTCAAGTAAGCCCAGACAGGAAGAACACTTCCCAAAGAGTAATATAGTATCGTAGATGTTAGCATGATGGCTTTTGGCAGGGGGGCCCTGAATGAATGCTTTTTTATTGTTATACTCCAGTGTTTCCTATTCTCTTCTATTGCTTGCAAGTGACACTGGTTTCCATTTAGCAGTGATGAAAGGTTTCCATTAAAAATGCATGTATTTAAGTTAAAGCTAGTCAGTTAAAGGAAAACATTCAGAATATAACAGCATCAGTGATAACTGAAAATGTTAAAAGTCATGAAGGATGGTACCTAAATTATTGAATATTTGGAAACTTTGGAATGGAAGATGGGAAGCTTTGAATAAGGGCTAGTATGACGGAAGCCCTGCAGAGCTGTAGGCTGTAGAGCACCCTGTGGACAATGTGGGTGGGAAGAAAGAGCAGCAGAAAGGTAGCCCCACCTGCCAGCACAGTTTGGCTAAAGTCATCCATAGGAGACTGCGGTGTATAAGCATGTTCTCCTGTTGTGGAGTAGCACTGATGTCAGAGGGGGGTAAAGTCTGGTGTGTTGAGAGAAATTCCCACTATTCTAGACACACAGTTCCCAAGACAATATGTCTGCCCCAGCCCTGACAGCATAGGGCCCTAGGATTTTTCTAGCTGGCTCTTTTCCTAATGTCTCCATTCCACCCTCAGGTCCCCTTTTTCATTTCCACCAAAGGTAGAACTCTGTCAAAGCCTTGAGTACTTCAGATAATAGGATTTTGATACCAAATTGCTCTTTGCTTCCACACAGGGCCTGCATTTGGCCCACTGGCCCATCCAGAGGCCAGGTAAGTCATGGCCGGGCCTGAGAAGATTGGTGTGAGCTGGCCACTGCCCAGCAAATGACCTCCTCAGATCCTCCTCCCCTCTCTCCCACCCCAAAGCAGTCCCTGAGGGTTTCTATGAAGAAATAGTCTCTCCGATATTTTTACTATGTGTGTAATTTTCCTCTTTTATACTGGGAAAGAAAACCTTTTTTGACACTCAAAAGACCCACTCAGGGAAACTATTAAAAATGCCCCTCTTGTTTTGAGCAGATTGAAAAGCAGACGAAGTGAATGCGGCTTCATTTCTTGCGGGCAGTGCATGGTCACACTTGCAGGTGCCTGTGCTGAGCCCTAGCTTCACCTGCTGCCCGTGCAGGCCTGCCCTGGCTCCCCTACAGGCCCACAGGCTGTTCAGGCTGCAGAGCGGCTGACATCAGCTGCTGCCTCCCCTGGCACTAGCCCCAGAGGGCCTTACCCACATTCACTGTTCTGTTGCAGGTGGAAGACCTGTCCGCCCATCTTGAACCAGGATACTCTTAGCCAATCTTCTCTGCCTCCATCTGGCTGCTGGCTGGGTCTTGGGGCAGGGGTGAGACAGAGGGACTCGAGCAGATTTCAGCTTGGTTTGGAGAGTGCCCACAAACAGGATTAGGGAGCGTGTCCACGAACTCAGATGCTCTGGTAACACCACCCCTCTGGGTTCTTATCTACCTGTGCTATGTGTGTCGAATTGCCAGGGCCTAGCGCGCAGGGGGTGGGGGGATGGTGGTGGTGGTAGCACCACCTGGACTGCTCCTGGACCAGAACCCTACTGTATTGTAACTATATTTAAAGGAAACCAAATGGTATGGGATGATTTAGTGATATTTCAATCAGATGACCTTGCCATGTTCTGTGAATCTTGAGAGAGCGGTACCGCTCCTCCCCAGTACATCTGCTGCCTGCCTCGCTGTTCGGGGATGCCCATAGCCTGCACAGGACTCAGCCAAACATGAGCTCAGTGTTGATATGGTGAAGGGACTGCCAGGCTGAACTCACCATGTCTCTTCAGGGCCACATCTGAACTGTGGTTATAAAGCTGTAGGACCCCTTTTGAGAAATAGAATTATTTGGGGAAGAAAAAAAAGTTCTGGTTCAAGATGGCAATATAGAGAGTTCCCAAATTCACCTCCTCCCATGGATACACTGAGTCTATAGCTACATCTAGAACGATTTCCCTTAAAACCCAAAAATTAAGTGACCACTACATAACCAGCAAATGGGAAGAAAACCACATTGAAGTGGGTAAGAGAGGTTGGGACACAATCTCCTTGTAAATCCCACCCCCTGCACAGTGTCCCAGAACTAGAAGGGAACTTCAAACCTGGAGCTTCTCCCTGGGGAATGAAATGTTCAAGCCTCACATTGGTCACCTTAACTTTTAGGACCTAAACCTGAGAGATGAGCCCTATAACATTTAACTTTGTCCTGGGACACTCAAGATGGTAGTGATCTGAGCAACCCCTCTTTAGGGGCTCAGGTGCAGACTCCACTGCCCCAGGACCCAACTCAGAGGCAGCCAATCATGCCCAGACTTAAAGTAAAGGAGGCCCACCTGCTTATATTAAAGCATTGGCCTGAGGGGTGGCATCTAATTTAGCCCACACAACTAGGAGCCTGCTGGAATATTCTTTGGGGACAGAGACTGGTGGTTACCATATTTGTGCTCTCTCTTTGCTGTGTTCCAGAGCACCAATATCTCCCAGAACTTTTACATATGTCTGGTGCCCAGTTTTGGTTGTTGCTGCCTTGAAGATATCTTTTGATTGCCTGGCTCTGGAGGCCAGGGAAACACACGTTCCTGGGCACATGGGACTATGACTAGTCTCCTCTAGAGAGGAGCTCATCTCTGTCTGAAATCCTGATTTTTGTGACTGCTTCCAGGGGATACCTATACATAGTCTGGCTTTGGAATGAATCCCACAGGACTGTAACCAAGTGAGAAAGACTTCTTAAACAGCTACCACCCCCAGGGTACAACAAGAGGCAACAGATTCAGGAGCTTGGCCTTCTGTGAAGGAAGCCTCTTAGCTAACCATCATAATGGGTGGCCTGAGGGACAGACTTCTAATTATACATGCTTCTAGAAGCTGACTGTAATGTTTTCCAGACACTTTGGAGGGTGGGTACTATCTTCATGCTCATCCTCTGCCATGCTCCTGAGCTTTACATGCATCTGGGGGCCAGTTTTTGTAGCTAATGCCCAGGTGATGCCCCTTGATTGTCTGGCTCTGGTGGCTGAAGGGGCTTGCATTTCTGGGTCCCACAGGACTGTAGTAATCAGTTTTTCACAGGCTACCACCCTCAGGGCACTGCACAGATAGCAGACTGAGGCAACACCCTCAGTCTTTCTATAAAGGACACCACTTTGCTTGTCCTGAAGCTTTGGACTGAGGGGCTGGCTTTAGGTGTGGCACAAATTTAGTGGCCTACCAAGCTGCTCTCAAGGAATGTGGATGTCCTCTTGGTGCACTTCTCTCTACATTGCTCCAGCTGGCTGATAATTCACAGAAATGAGCTTCTACACTTGTCTGGAGCCATGATTTTTGGGATTGTCACCAAGGAGGTGCCTCCAGATCATCTGGCTCTGGTAGCCAGTGGGGCTTATGCTTGCAGCCCCAGTATATGTTCACATGTTTTAAAAACTGTTGCCTCAGAATCCTGAGGGACACACTCCCCTTTGGGACACTGACAGGCCAATTTGAAATAAGTTCTGTAACCACAAAGCAACCTATAGTAAAACCCAAAAAGAAATATAAGCATACAGCTGAAGAAAGTCATTAAGTCACAAAGGAAGAAAGCAAGAGAAGAACAGAGAGGAACTACAAAAGGCGCTACAAAACAAAATGGAAATAAGCACATATCTATCAATTACTTTAAAATGTAAATGGAATACATTCTTCAGTCAAAAGACAGAGTGGCTGAATGGATTAAAAAACAGCCATCTATATGTTGGCTATAAGATACACACTTTACATATAAGGGCATACGGACCAAAAGTGAAGGGATGGAAAAATATTTCATGCAAATGGAAACCAAAAGAAAGCTGAAGTAGCTATATTTATATCAGACAATAGACTTTAAAACAGATTGGAGACAAAGTCGTTATATAGTGATAAAGGGGTCAGTCCAACAAGAGGATAGAACATTTGTGAATATTCAAATATTTATAACCTATGCACCCAACACGGGAGCACCTAAATATATAAAGCTAATAGTAACAGATCCAAAGAGAGAAATGGACAGCAATACTATAATTTTAGGGGACTTTAATACCCCAATTACATCAATGGATAAATCATTCAGTCAGGAAATCAATAAGGAAACATTGACCTTCACTGACCTGTTAGACCAGATGAACTTAACAGATACTTACACAGAATTCCATCCAAAAGCAACAGAATACACATTCTTAAGTGTACATGGAACATTTTCCAAAAGAGCATATGATGGGCCAAAACAATTCTTAATAAATATAAGAGAATTGAAATTCTATCAAGCATCTTTTCCAACCACAGTATGACACTAGAAATTACACAAAGAAGACTAGAAAAATCACAAATACGTGGAGATTAAACAATATGGTACTGAATAGCCAATGGGTCAAAGAAGAAATCAAAAGAGAAATAAAAATACTTTGAAAGAAATGGAAATACAACATACCAAAATTTATGGGATGCAGCATAAGCGATTCTAAGGTGGAAGTTTATAGTGAGAAGGCTCACCTCAAACAACCTAACTTTATATCTCAAGGAACTAGAAAAAGTAAACAAAACCTAGTAGAAGGAAGGAAACAACAAAAATTAGAGAAGAAGTAAATAGAATAGAGACTGAAAGGTTAAGGAAACCAAGATCTGTTTCTTTTTGTTTTAGTTTTTATTTTTTGTGTGTGAAAAGAGAGACATTACAACTGATATCACAGACATACAAATGACCATAAGCCTATTATGAGCAATTACATGCAACAAATTGGACAACCTAGAAGAAATGAATAAACTCTTAGATGCATATGACCTACCAAGACTGAATCATGATGAAATACAAAATCTGAACAGATCAATTACTAGCAAGGAGATTGAATCCATAATCAAAAACCTCCCAACAAAAAAAAGTCCAGGGATAACTTCACTAGTGAATTCTACCAAACATTCAAAGATGTATTAATACTAATCCTTAAATTCTTCCAAAAAATAAAAGAGATGAAGCTCTCCAAACACATTTAATGAGGCCAGCATTACTCATACTCATTACTCTGATACCAATACCAGACAAGATGTGACCAACACAAAACAAAAAAATCAGGTCACTATCCCTGATGAACAAAAATGCCAAAAATCCTCAACAAAATATTAGTAAACTGAATTCAAAAATACATTAAAATGATCATTCACCATGATCAAGTGGAGTTTATTCTGGGGATGCAAGGATGGTTCAACATCTGCAAATCAGTCAATGTGATACACCACATCAACAATACAAAATACAAAAATTAAAGAAAAAATCTCAATGATGTAGAAGAAGCATGTGACAAAATTCAACAACCATTTATGATAACTCTCAACAAAGCAGGTACAGAGGGACTGTGCCTCAAAATAATCAAGACCATATATGACAAGCCTACAGCTAACATTCAACAGTGAAAAGCTGAAAGTGTTTAAGGAGCAAGACAACGATGTCCACTCTTGCCACTTTTATTCAACATAGTACTGGAAGTCAGAGCAATTAGGCAAGAGAAAGGTCATCTAAATTGAAAAGAAGTAGAACTCTCAATATTTTAAGATGACATATATAGAAAATCCTAAAGACCCCATTAGAAAATTGTTGGAAATAATAAATTCAGTAAAGTTGTAGGATACAAAATCAACACACAAAAATCTGTTGGGTTTCTTTTTTTTAATTTTTTATTGTTACGTTAATCACCATACATTACATCATTAGTTTTTGTTGCAGCGTTCCATGATTCATTGTTTGTCTATAACACCCAGTGCTCCATGCAGAACATGCCCTCTTTAATACCCATCATCAGGCTAACCCATCCTCCCACCCCCCTCCTCTCCAGAATCCTCAGTTTGTTTTTCAGAGTCCATCGTCTCTCATGGTTTGTCTCCCCCTCCGATATGCCCCCCTTCATTCTTCCCCTCCTGCTATCTTCTTCTTCTTCTTCTTCTTTTTTTTTTTTTTAACATATATTTTACTATTTGTTTCAGAGGTACAGGTCTGTGATTCAACAGTCTTGCACACTTCACAGTGCTCACCATAGCACATACCCTCCCCAATGTCTATCACCCAGATCCCATCCCTCCCAGCCCCCACCAATCCAGCAACCCTCAGTTTGTTTCCTGAGATTAAGAATTCCTCATATCAGTGAGGTCATATGATACATGTCTTTCTCTGATTGACTTATTTCGCTCAGCATAATACCCTCCCATTCCATCCACGTCATTGGAAATGGCAAGATCTCGTTCCTTTTGACGGCTGCATAATATTCCATTGTATATCTATATCACTTCTTTATCCATTCATCTGCCGATGGACATCTTGGCTCTTTCCACAGTTTGGCTATTGTGGACATTGTTGGTATAAACATGAGGGTGCACGTACCCCTTTGGATCCCTACCTTTGTATATTTGGGGTAAATACCCAAAGTGCAATTGCTGGGTCATAGGGTAGCTCTATTTTCAACTTTTTGAGGAACCTCCATACTGTTTTCCAGAGTGGCTGCACCAGCTTGCATTCCCACCAACACTGTAGGAGGGTTCCCCTTTCTCTGCATCCCTGCCAACATCTGTCGTTTCCTGACCTGTTAATTTTAGCCATTCTGACTGGTGTGAGGTGGTATCTTGTTGAGGTTTTGATTTGGATTTCCCTGATGCCAAGCGATGTTGAGCACTTTTTCATGTGTCTGTTGGCCGTTTGGATGTCTTCTTTGGAAAAATGTGTGTTCATGTCTTCTGCCCATTTCTTGATTGGATCATTTGTTTTTTGGGTGTTGAGTTTAATAAATTCTTTATAAATTTTGGATACTAGCCCTTTATCTGATATGTTATTTGCAAATATCTTCCCCCATTCTGTCGGTTGTCTTTTGGTTTTGTTAACTGTTTCTTTTGCTGTGCAAAAGCTTTTTATCTTGATGAGGTCCCAATAGTTCCTTTTTTGCCCTTGCTTCCCTTGCCTTTGGCAATGTTTCTAGGAAGAAGTTGCTGCAGCTGAGGTTGAAGAGGTTGCTGCCTGTGTTCTCCTTTAGGATTTTGATGGACTCATGTCTCACATTGAGGTCTTTCAACCATTTGGAGTCTATTTTTGTGTGTGGTGTAAGGAAATGGTCCAGTTTCATTCTTCTGCATGTGGCTGTCCAATTTGCCCAACACCATTTGTTGAAGAGACTGTCTTTTTTCCATTGGACATTCTTTCCTGCTTTGTTGAAGATTAGTTGACCATAGAGTTGAGGGTCCATTTCTGGGCTCTCTATTCTGTTCCATGGATCTATGTGTCTGTTTTTGTGCCAGTACCATACTGTCTTGATGATGACAGCTTTGTAATAGAGCTGGAAGTCCGGAATTGTGATGCCGCGAGCTTTGTTTTTCTTTTTCAACATTCCTCTGGCTATTCGGGGTCTTTTCTGGTTCCATATAAATTTTAGGATTATTATTTTCTTTGAAAAAAGTGGATGGTATTTTGATGGGGATTGCACTGAATGTGTAGATTGCTCTAGGTAGCATTGACATCTTCACAATATTTGTTCTTCCAATCCATGAGCATGGAACGTTTTTCCATTTCTTCATGTCTTCCTCAATTTCTTTCATGAGTATTTTATAGTTTTCTGAGTACAGATCCATTGCCTCTTTGGTTAGATTTATTCCTAGGTATCTTATGGTTTTGGGTGCAATTGTAAATGGGATTGACTCCTTAATTTCTCTTTCTTCTGTCTTGTTGTTGGTGTATAGGAATGCCACTGATTTCTGTGCATTGATTTTATATCCTGCCACTTGAGTGAATTCCTGTATGAGTTCTAGCAGTTTTGGGGTGGAGTCTTTTGGGTTGTCCACATAGAGTATCATATCATCTGCAAAGAGTGAGAGTTTGACTACTTCTTTGCTGATTTGGATCCCTTTTATTTCTTTATGTTGTCTGATTGCTGTGGCTAGGACTTCTAATACTACGTTGAATAGCAGTGGTGATAGTGGACATCCCTGCCATGTTCCTGACCTTAGGCGGAAAGCTCTCAGTTTTTCCCCATTGAGAATGATATTCACTGTGGGTTTTTCATAGATGGCTTTTATGATATTGAGGTATGTACCCTCTGTGCCTATACTCTGAAGAGTTTTGATCAAGAAAGGATGCTGTACTTTGTCAAATGCTTTTTCTGCATCTATTGAGAGGGTCATATGATTCTTGTTCTTTCTTTTGTTAATGTATTGTATCACGTTGATTGATTTGTGGATGTTGAACCAACCTTGCAGCCCAGGGATAAATCCCACTTGGTTGTGGTTAATAATCCTTTTAATGTACTGTTGGATCCTATTGGCTAGTATTTTGGTGAGAATTTTTGCATCCATGTTCATCAAGGATATTGGTCTGTAATTCTCCTTTTTGAAGGGGTCTTTGGTTTTGGGATCAAGGTAATGGTGGCCTCATAAAATGAGTTTGGAAGTGTTCTTTCCATTTGTATTTTTTGGAACAGATTCAGAAAAATAGGTATTAATTCTTCTTGAAATGTTTGGTAGAATTCCCCTGGGAAGCCATCTGGCCCTGGGCTTTTGTTGGGAGATTTTTGATGACTGCTTCAATTTCCTTAGTGGTTATAGGTCTGTTCAGGTTTTCTATTTCTTCCTGGTTCAGTTTTGGTAGTTGATACATCTCTAGGAATGCATCCATTTCTTCCAGGTTATCTAATTTGCTGGCATAGAGTTGCTCATAATATGTTCTTAGAATTGCTTGTATTTCTTTGGTGTTGGTTGTGATCTCTCCTTTTTCATTCATGATTTTGTTGATTTGGGTCATTTATTTTTTCTTTTTGATAAGTCTGGCCAGGGGTTTATCAATCTTGTTAATTCTTTCAAAGAAGCAGCTCCTAGTTTCATTGATCTGTTCTACTGTTCTTTTGGTTTCTATTTCATTGATTTCTGCGCTGGTCTTTATTATTTCTCTTCTCCTGCTGTGTTTAGGCTTTATTTGCTGTTCTTTCTCCAGCTCCTTTAGGTGTAGGGTTAGGTTGTATATTTGAGACCTTTCTTGTTTCTTGAGAAAGGCTTGTATTGCTATATACTTTACTCTTCAGACTGCCTTTGCTGCATCCCAAAGATTTTGAACAGTTTTGTTTTCATTTTCATTGGTTTCCATGAATTTTTTAAATTCTTCTTTAATTTCCTGGTTGACCCATTCATTCTTCAGTAGGATGCTCTTTAGCTTCCATATATTTGAGTTCGTTCTGACTTTCCTCTTGGATTGAGTTCTAGTTTCAAAGCATTGTGGTCTGAAAATAGGCAGGGAATGATCCCAATCTTTTGGTACTGGTTGAGACCTGATTTATGACCTAGGATGTGATCTATTCTGGAGAATGTTCCATGGGCACTAGAGAAGAATGTGTATTCTGTTGCTTTGGGATGGAATGTTCTGAATATGTCTGTGAAGTCCATTTGTTCCAGTGTGTCATTTAAAGTCTTTATTTCCTTGTTGATCTTTTGCTTAGTAGATCTGTCCATTTCAGTGAGGGGGGTGTTAAATTCCCCCACTATTATTGTATTGTTGTCGATGTATTTCTTTGCTTTTGTTATTAATTGGCTTATATAAGTGGCTACTCCCATGTTAGGGGCATAGATATTTACAATTGTTAGATCTTCTTGTTGGATAGACCCTTTAAGTAGGATATAGTGTCTTTCCTCTTATTACAGTCTTTGGTTTAAAATCTAATTTGTCTGATATAAGGATTGCCACCCTAGCTTTCTTTTGGTGTCCATTAGCATGGTAAATGGTTTTCCACCCCCTCACTTTCAATCTGGGGGTGTCTTTGGGTCTAAAATGAGTCTCTTGCAGACAGCATATTGATGGGTCTTGTTTTTTTTATCCAATCTGATAGCCTGTGTCTTTTGACTCGGACATTTAGCCCATTTACATTCAGGGTAACTATTGAAAGATAGGAATTTAGTGCCATTGTATTTCCTGTAAGATGACTGTTACTGTATATTGTCTGTGGTCCTTTCTGGTCTATGTTGCTTTTAGGCTCTCTCTTTGCTTAGAGGACCCCTTTCAATATTTCTTGCAGGGCTGGTTTCGTGTTTGCAAATTCCTTTAGTTTTTGTTTGTCCTGGAAGCTTTTTATCTCTCCTTCTATTTTCAATGACAGCCTAGCTGGATATAGTATTCTTGGCTGCATATTTTTCTCATTTAGTGCTCTGAATATATCCTGCCAGGCTTTTGTGGCCTGCCAGGTCTCTGTGGATAGTCTGTTGCCAATCTAATGTTTCTACCATTGTAGGTTACAGATCTCTTCTCCTGAGCCGCTTTCAGGATTTTCTCTTTGTCTCTGAGGCTCGTAAGTTTTACTATTAGATGTTAGGGTGTTGACCTATTTTTATTAATTTTGAGAGGGGTTCTCTGTGCCTCCTTGATTTTGATGGCTGTTTCCTTCCCCAAATTAGGGAAGTTCTCTGCTATAATTTGTTCCACTATACCTTCTGCCCCCCTCTCTCTTTTTCTTCTCGGATCCCAATTATGCTAATGTTGTTTCTTCTTATGGTATCGCTTATCTCTTGAATTCTGCCCTCGTGATCCAGTAGTTGTTTATCTCTTTTTCTCAGCTTCTTTATTTTCCATCATTTGGTCTTCTATATCGCTGATTCTCTCTTCTGCCTCATTTATCCTAGCAGTTAGCGCCCCCATTTTTGATTGCACCTCATTAATAGCCTTTTTGATTTCAACTTGGTTAGATTTTAGTTCTTTCATTTCTCCAGAAAGTGTTTCTCTAATAACTTCCATGCTTTTTTCAAGCCCAGCTAGTATCTTTAAAATTATCATTCTGAACTCTAGTTACAACATCGTACTAATGTCCGTATTGAGTAGGTCCCTGCCAGTCAGTACTGCCTCTTGTTCTTTTTGTTGAGGTGATTTTTTCCATCTTGTTATTTTGTCCAGAGGAGCATAGATGAATGAGAGAACAAAATGCTAACAGGGTAACAACATCCCCATAAGATATATTCTAAACAAATCAGAAAAGACCTGAAACCAGGGGAAAAGAAAGGGAAAGAAAAAAAAAAAGAAAAAGAAAAAAAAAAAGGAAAAGAAAAAGATAAAAACAAACAAAAACAGAACAAAACAAAAAAATAAAACAGAATATGATCAAATATGATCAGGCAGGTGCATAGATCAGTGACACACACTAGATTTTGGGCGTAGTTTCGTCTTTTAGAAGAAAGTGCCTCTGAAAATTTTAAAGAAAGAAAAACTTATATATGTTCAAAAATAAGGGTTAATACGATGAAGGGATGGAATATGACTGTATAGATGAAAATTTTAAAAAATTTTATAAAGGGAATTGATAAGAAGTTTGAAAAAAGAAAGAAGAGGATTTAAAAAAAAAAAAGGGAGAGAATGTGATCAGGCAGGAGACTCAAACAAAGCCATACACTAGAGATTTAGGGTATATTTTGATCTGTTAGAAGAAACTGTATCTCAAAATTTTAAAGAGAGAACAACTCATGTATATATGCCAAAAATAAGGGTAACTACTATGAAGGGATAGAATATGACTCTAAAAATAAAAAATAAAAATGTTTTTTAAAAAAGGGATTGATAAGATGTTGGTTGAAAAAGGGAAAAAGAAAAACTCAAAAAAAAGAAAAAAGACAGTTAAAAAAATTAACTTTGAAAGACTAAGGAATCATGGTAAAAAAGCCATGAATTCTATGTGCTGTATTCCCCTAGTGCTGGCGTTCTGCCGTTCTCATTGATCGGTAAACTTGGTCTTGGCTGGCTGTTCTTGCTGATCTTCTGGGGGAGGAGCCTGTTGCCGTGGTTCCCAAATGTCTTTGCCAGAGGTGGAATTGCCCGCCCTTGCCTGCTCCAGGCTAAGTAATCTGCTCAGGTTTGCTCTCAGGAGCTTTTGTTTCCCTGCATGCTTTCCGTACAGCTTTGGAGGACAAGAGTGAAAATGGCAACCTCCCACTCTCTGTCCCGGAGGAGCTGAGAACTCAGGGCCCCGCTCCTCAGTATGTCCCCAGAGAAAAGCAGTCAATCACTCCCGTCTCCCCGGTCTCCGGCCGCACTCCGTGCTCACCCGGCCTGTGACCAAGCGTTTCTATCTCTGGCACCTGACTCAGTGTGGAGTCTCCAAACCCAGCAGATCTCTGTGGTGCGCTCCTGGGCCACTCCTCCCAGGGGAGGAAGGGTAGTCTCCCCGGATCTGCCGCTTGTTGGGTCCCTGCTGGAGGAGCAGTGGGCCGACTGTGCTGCAGATCATGGTTTATGGCAACCCTGAGCTGAGAGCCCGTGCCTTGGCTGATCTCTGCAGCCAGCTTCCCCACTCCGATACTGAGGGTTCTTAGACTATAATGCCCCATGAGGGTTCCACCCCCCACTTAGCCACTGGAGCGACGTCCCTCAGCAGAGCTGACTTCTCTAAGTTCCGATTTTGCGCTCCACGGTTCTATCACTCGCCAGAAGCGGCTGACGGAGGCCCCCTCCCACTCCGTCTATCCTCCTGAATATGGCCTCGGATTCACTTCCCCGCACGTCCTACCTTCTGGAAAGTGGTCGCTTTTCTGTTCAGAGAGTTGTTGCTGTTCTTTTCTTCAATCTCCTATTGAGTTTGTAGGTGTTCAGAATGGTTTGATCCCTATCCAACTGAATTCCTGAGACCAGATGAAATCCAGGTCTCCTACTCCTCTGCCATCTTGCTCCGCCCCCTCAATCTGTTGGGTTTCTTTACATTAATAACAAACTATCAGAGAAATTAGGAAAACAATCTTGATGGGGAGGGGGATGGTGGCAGAGTAGGAGGACCCTAGGTTTGCCTCGTCCCATAAATACAACTAGATAACTATCAAATCATCCTAAATACCCCAGGAATTGACCTAAAGACTGGCAGAACAAATTCCACAACTGAAAGTAGAACAGAGGCCCATCAGAGAAGGTAGGAAATGCAGAGATGTCCTTTAGTGGAGAAACGGATCCTGGCTGCTGTGGAGATGAGGGAGCTTGGTCATGGACAAGGGTGAGAGAGAGAAGAACACACAGGGGAACACACAAGGAGAATGTTTCCCCATAGCTAATGGCTTGGAAAGTAAGAGGGACTGAATTTTGTGCATTCTTGCAACCAGAGGGGCTTAAAGCCTGAAGTTTTAAGTGTCAGGAGGCTGGGCTCTGGTAGAGTCCAGATGCATTTGGGCTGCTCTTAGAAGGCAGGCAACAACTTGGAGACTACAGTGTAGAAATAGTGATCTGAAGAATGCCTGGGGCACACAGTGGGGAGATTTGCTCTTTCAGAGTGTGTCCCTGAGAGTCAGCGTTCATGGAGAGGCCATTTCCCTTCCCCACCCCTCAGCATAAGCAAGGGGTCATCTGTGGGAATCATCATAGCATGGATACTGGCTGCCTAACTTGCTTATGCTAAGCCCCACCCTCCTGTGCTCCAGTGGAACTGCCCTTCTCTGTCATAGTCTCCTCAGTCCCAGCACAGTGGGACCCTCTGCCAGAACACCAGCACAAACTCCTGCCCACCCCACATCTCCCTACCACAGTTTTGTTGGGCCTCAGTTACAGTGGAGGTGGGACAGGTCTCATTTCACAAGCAGACCAGAGCACCCTATTTAAAACTAGCCACATTCAGGCCAGGGACCAAACACTGCCACAGCAGGCAAGGAGAGCCTCTGTAGACGACTGGCCTGAAGGACAGAGCAGCCAGGACACAACAGCAGAGTGCATGCAGCACACAGCAGAGACACTCCCTGAGGCAACAGGCCCTAGACACTACATATCCCCTTCTTCATAAGGCTATTACTTTTAGGAGCAGGAGACATAACTGGCTTTTCTAAAACAGAGAAGCAGGTAGAGACTTAGACAAGATGAGAAGACAGAGGAATTTATCCTAAATGAAAGAATAATTTAAGGCCATGGCCAGAGATCTAAGAGAAACAGATATAAGTAACATGCCTGATGGATAATTTAAAGCAGTGATCATAAGGATACTCACTGGACTTGAGAAAAGAATGGAAGACATCATTGAGAACCTTACCACAGAGATAAAAAAGTTAAATGATCAGAGATGAAGAGTGCAATAAATGAGATTAAAAACACACTTGGTGCAATGAATAGCAGGCTGGAAGAAGCAGAGGAATGAATTAATGACCTAGAAGACTAATGGAAAGTAATGAAGCTGACCAAATGAGAGAAAAATTATACAAAACAGGAATAGACTTAGGAAACTCAGTGACTCCATCAAATGTAATAACGTTTGTATTATAGGAGTCCCAGAAGAAGAAGAGAGAGAAAGAGGGGCAGAAAACTTATTTAAAGAAATAATATCTGAAAACACCTCTAATCCAGGGGAGGATAGATCCAGATCCAGGAATCATAGAGAACCCTCAACAAAAGCAGATCCACACGAAGGCATATTGTAATTAAACTGGACAAATATAATAATACAGAAAAAGTCTTAAAAGCACCAAGACAAAAGAAGACAGTTACTTATAAGGGAAAACCCAGAAGGCTATCAGCAGATATCTCAGCAGAAACTCTCCAAGTCGGAAAGGGCTGGCATGATATATTCAAAGTGCTGAGTGGGAAAAATCTGCCAAGAATATTCTATCCAGCAAGGCTTACATTCAAAATAGAAGGAGAAATAAACAATTTCAGACAAACACAAAATAAAGGAGTTCAAGACCACTAAACCAGCCCTACAAGAAATACTAAAGAGGACACTGGAAAAGAAAGACCAGAAGTGACAGTATGAAGGTACGAAACACAAAATCAGTAAAAATGAATAGTTCTTTTAAAAAAATCAGCCAAGAGGGGCACCTGGGTGGCTCAGTCGTTAAGCGTCTGCCTTCGGCTCAGGTCATGATCCCAGAGTCCTGGGATCGAGCCCCACATCAGGCTCCCTGCTCTGTGGTAAGCCTGCTTCTCCCTCTCCCTCTCCTTCTCCCCCTGCTTGTGTTCCCTCTCTCGCTGTGTCTCCCTCTGTCAAATAAATAAATAAATCTTAAAAAAAAAAAAATCAGCCAAGGAACTCACAAAATAAATGTAAAATATGACCACATATACCTAAAACGTGGGGAGGACAGGAGTAAAGACTGGGTTCAAACTTAAATGACCATCAACTAAATGTAGACTGCTATATGCAGAAGATATTATATACAAACCTAATGCCAACCACAAATCAAAATCTAATATGCAAAGAATAAAGAGAAAGAAATGCAAACATATCACTAAAGAAAATCAGCAAACCATGAAAGAGAGAAAGATAAGAAAGGATCAGACAAAATCTCCACAAGCAACCACAAAACAGGTAACAAAATGGCAATAAGTACATATCTATCAATAATTACTTTGAATGTAAATGGACAAAACACTCCAATCAAAAGACGTAGGGTGTCAGAATGGCTTAAAAAAAAAAAAAGACCCATTTACATGCCACCTATAAGAGACTCATTTTAGATCTAAAGACACCTGCAGATTAAAAGGGGATGGAAAACATCTACCATGCAAATGGGTGTCAAAAGAAATCTTCAGTAGCAATTCTTGTATTGCACAAACTAGACTTTAAAACAAAGACTGTAAAAAGAGACAAGGGCACTGTATAATAAAGTGGCCAATCCAACAAGAAAATACAATAATTGTAAATATTTTTGTACCCAGCATGGGAGTACCCAAAGGCATAAAGCAATAGCAAACATAAAGGAACCAATCAATACAATCAGTGTAGGGACTTTAACACCCCAATTACATCACTGGACAGATCATCTAAACAGAAAATCGGCAAGAAAACAGTGGTTTTGAATGACACACTGGAACAGATGGATTCAACAGATATGTTCAGAACATTCTATCCTAAAACAGTGGAATACACATTCTTTTCAAGTGCACCTGGAACATTCTCCAGAATAGATCGCATAGTAGGCCGCAAAACAGGCCTCAACAAACTCAAGAAGATGGAAGTCACACCATGCATCTTTTCTGACCACAATGCTATGAAACCAGAAGTTAACCACAAAAAAAAAAAAAAAAAAATCTGGAAAAATCACAAATACATGGAGGTTAAATAATATGTGACTAAACAATGAATGAGACAACCAGGAAATAAAAGAAGAAATAAAAAATACCTGAAAAAAATGGAAATGAAAACACAGTGGTCCAAAACCTTTAGGATGTAGCAAAGCGGTTCTAAGAGGGAACTATATAGCAATACAGGCCTACCTCAAGAAGCAAGAAAAATCTCCAACCATCTAACCTTAATAATGCTAGAAAAGCTATAGCAAACAAGACCTAAAAACAGCAGAAGGAAGGAAATAACAAAGATTAGAGCACAAATAAATGAGATAGAAACTAAAAAAATAATAGATGAATGAAATCAGGAGCTGGTTCTTTGAAAAAATTAATACAATTGATAAACCTCTAGCCAGACATTCAAAAAAAAAAAAAAATAGAAAAGAACCCAAATAAATAAAATCACAAATAAGAGAGGAGGAGTAACAATGCCACAGAAATAAAAACAATTATAAAAGAATATTATGAAAAACTATATGCCAAAAAATTGGACAACCTAGAAGAAATGGATAACTTTCTAGAAACAAATTACCAAAACTGAAACAAGAAGAAATAGAAAATTTGAACAGATTGATAACCAGCAAAGAAATTGAATAGGTAATCAAAGAACTCCCATCAAACAAAAGTCCAGGACCAGATAGCATCACAGATGAATTCTACCAAACATTTAAAGAGTTAATACCTGTTCTTCTCAAACTATTCCAAAAAATAGGAAAGAAAGGAAAACATCCAAATTTCTTCTATGAGGCTCGCATTACCCTGATATCAAAGCCAGATAAAGACACCACAAAAAAAGAGCACTGCAGGCCAATATCTCTGATAAACATAGCTGCAAAAATCCTCAACAAAATAGTAGTAAACTGAATCCAACAATACATTAAAAAAATCATTCACTATGATCAAGTGGGTTTCATTCCTGGGTTGCAAGGATGGCTCAGTATTCACAAATCAGTCAACATGATTCATCACATTAAGAACACACGATCATTTCAATAGATGCAGAAGAAGCATTTAACAAAGTACAATATCCATTCATGATAAAAACCGTCAACAAAAGTAGGCTTGGAGGGAAAATATCTCCGTATAAGAAAAGGCATATATGAAAAACCTACAGCTAATATCATCCTAAATGATGAAAAAACAGCACTTTACTGTCAAGAATAAGACAGAGATTTCCACTCTCACCACTTTTACTCAACACAGTACTGGAAGTATTAGCTACAGCAACCAAACAATAAAAAGAAATAAAAGGCATCCAAATCAGCAAGGAAGAAAGTCAGACTTTCACTATTTGCAGATGACATGATACTGTATGTAGAAAACCTGAAAGACTCCACCAAAAACTGCTGGAACTGATAAACTAATCCAGTAAAGTTGCAGGATACAAAAATCAATGTACAGAAACCTATTGCATTTCTATATACTAATATAATGCAGTGGCAGAAAAACAAGGAATCAATCCCATTTACAACTGCACCAAAAATAATAAGATACCTAGGAGTAAACCTAACCAAAATGGTGAAAGACCTGTATTCTGAAAACTATAAAACACTTGTAAAAGAAACTGAAGATGACAGCAAGAAATGGAAAGACATTCCATCTCATGAATTGGAAGAACAAATATTGTTAAAATGTCTATACTACCCAAAACAATCTACACATTTAATGCAATCCCTATCAAAATATCACCAGCATTTTTCACAGAACTGGAACAAACAATCCTAAAATTTGTATGGAACCCCAAAAGACCCTGAAAATTCAAAGTGACTTTGAGAAAGAAAAACAAAGCTGGACACATCACAATTCTGGATATCAAGTTATATTTCAAAATGGTAGTGATCAAAACAGTATGGTACTGGCACAAGGTAGACACGTAGATCAATAGAACAGAATAGAAAACCCAGAAATAAACCCATAATTATATGGTCAATTAACAATTGACAAAACAGGAAAGAATATCCAGTGGGAAAAAGACAGTCTCTTCAACAAATGGTGTTGGGAAAACTGGACAGCTACATGCAAAAGAACGAAACTGGCCATTCTTTTTCACCATGCACAAAAATAAACTCAAAATGGATTAAACAAAAGCAAAAATAGGGGCATCTGGGGGGCTCAGTTCATTAAGTGTCTGACTCTTAGTTTCAGCTCAGGTTGTGACCTCATGGGTCATGAGATTGAGTCCTGTGTCGCCTCCATGCTCAGAGGGGAGTCTGCTTGAAGATTCTCTCCTTCTGCCCCTCCCCCAACTCATGCACATGCTCTCTCTCAAATCTTTAAAAACAACAAAATCTATCGGGACTACATCAAAATAAAAAGCTTTTGCACACTGAAGGAGACAATAAAAACTAAACAGCAACTGTGGCATGGAGGAGATATCTGTAAATGACATATCTGATATATATATATCCAAAATATTTAAAGAACTTATGAAACTGAACACATAAATCCAAATAATCCAATTATAAAATGGGCAGAAGACATGAATAGACATTTCTCAAAGAAGGCATATCAATGGCCAAGAGACACATGAGAAGATGTTCAACATCACTTATCAGGGAAATGCAAATCAAAACTACAATGAGATATCAACTCACACCTGTCAAAATAGCCAAAATCAACCACACAAGAAATAACAGGTGTTGGTGAAGATATGGAGAAAAAGAAACCCTCTTGCACTGTTGGTGGAATTGCAAACTGCTGCAGCCACTCTGGAAAACAGTATGGAGTTTCCTCAAAAAGTTAAAAATAGAACTATCCTATGATCCAGCAATCACACTACTAGGTATTTACCCAAAGAATATAAAAATACTAATTCAAAGGGATACATGTACCCTGATGTTTATAGCAGCATTATTTACAATAGCCATATTGTGGAACCAGCCCAAGTGTTCACTAATCAATGAGTAGATAAAGAAGATGTGGTTTCTATATACAATGGAATATTATTCAGCCATAAAAAGAATAAAATCTTGCCATTTGCAAGGACATGGATATAGCTAGAAGTATTATGCTAAGTGAATTAAGTCAAAGAAAGACTACCATGTGATTTCAGTCACACTGAATTTAAGAAACAAAACAAAAGAGCAAAGGGGAAAAAGAGAGGGAGAGAGAGAGTAAAGCAAGAAACAGACTCTTAACTATTCAGAGCAAACTGATGGTTACCAGAAGGGAGTTGGGTGGGGGGTTGGCTTAAATAGGTGATGGGGATTAGGAGTTCACTTGTGATGAGCACCGGCTGATGTATGGAAGTGTTCAATCACTATATAGTACACCTGACACTAATATTACATTGTAAAGTAACTTGAATTCAAATAAAAACTTTTTAAAAATTCCCGTATACATCTCTGAAAATAAAATCTCATAATTGCATCAAAAAGAATAAACTACCTAGGAATAAATTTAACCGAAGAGTTGAAACACCTGCGTGTTGAAATCTGCAAGACATTATAGAAAAAAATTGAAGACACAAACACAAAGATATTCCATGCTTTTGGATTGGAAGGATATTGTTCAAATGTCCATACTCCACAAAGCAATATGCAGATTCATTGCAATCCCTATTGAAATTCCAATGGCATTTTTTTTTTTACAGAAATAGAACAAATAATCCTAAAACTTGTACAACACCACAAAAGACTGAAAATGCCCCAAGTAATTTTGAGAAAGAGAAACAAAGCTGGAGGTATCACACTTATTTCAAACTATACTACAAAGCTATAGTAATGAAAACAGTATAATATTGACATAAAAAGACCTATAGAGCAATGGAACAAAATAGCCCAGAAATAAACCGTGCATATACAGTCAATTAATTTATGATACAGGAGCCAAGAATATACAATGGGGAAAGGACACACTCTTCCGTAAATGGTATTCAGAAAATTGGACCACTATCTTCTAGCATACACAAAAATTAACTCAAAATGGACTAAAGACTTGAATGTAAGACCTGAAACCATACAAGTCCTGGAAGAAAGCATGGTAAGCTCCTTGATCAGGTCATGGTAATGATTCTCTGAATCTGATACCAAAAGTAACCAAAGTAAAAATATAAAAGTGGTATCAGACTCATTGTCTTAAGTGCATAGATGAGAGGACCAAGGCCCAGAGAGATAGGGACTTGGCCAAGGTCGCTCAGAGAGGAATGGCAGGGCAGCCTGGAAGTCAGTCCTCTTGGAGCATAGGCCCATCTGAAGCAAGATTGTGCAAATTCTTTTTTCCCCCAGAAAATAAGAACGATCAGGAAGTGGCCCATGATATTATCCCCTCCCTGAACTCAGAGCTTGACCCTCTATGGATATCAACATTTATTACTGGATTGAGGCGACCTTAAGGAGCTATATCAGTATCTATTGCTGTGTAATGAACCACTCCTTAATATAGTCACTTAAAACAAAACAAACAAATATACAAATGGGACTACATCAAACTAAAATGCATCTGACAGCAAAGAAAACTAATAAAATGAAAAGGTAACCTAGTGAATGAGAGAAAATAATTGCAAATCACATATCTTGAGCTAGTTTCCAAAATTTACCAAAAACTCCTACAACTCAATCACAAGAAACCCAGCTGATCAAAAAATGGGCATAAGATCTGAATAGGCATTAAAAAAAAAAAAAAGCCCCAAAATGGCCAATAGGTACATGAAAAGATGCTCAATATTATTAATCATCAAGGAAATGCAAATCAAAACCACAGTGAGGTATCACCCCACACCAGTTAGAATGCCTAGTATGAAAAAGATCAGTGTTGTCAAGGATGTAGAGAAAAAGGAACCCTCATGCACTATTGGTGGGAATGTAAATTGGTATATTCATTGTGGAAAAATATATGGAGTTTCCTCAAAAAATTAAATACAGAAATATGATACAATCTAGTGATTCCACTTCTGGGTATTTACCCAAAGGAATAAAAGAAACATATACATATATGCACCCCTATATTTATTGCAGCATTATTTACAATAGCCAAGATATGGGATCAACCTAAGTGTCCATCATCAGCCGAATGGATAAAGATGTGGTTATCTACATACAAAGGAATACTACTCAGTCATAAAAAAAAAGAATGAAACTTGCCATTTGTGACAATGTGGATAGACCTCGAGGGCATTTTGCTAAGTGAAATAAGTCAAACAGAGAAAGACAAATACTGTATGATCTCTCTTATATGGGGAATCTAAACAACAACAATAAACACAAGCTCATAAATACAAAGAACATATTGGTGGTCGCAAGAGGCAGGGTGGGGGTGGGGAGAAATGGGTGAATTGTTTTTGTTTTGTTTTTTTTAGCTTAACTAAATTGAATAATAAAAAAACCCACCCAAACCAAAATTGCCCTTCGCTCCACAGGAAAGAAATATGGCTGGAACTAAGGCTTATTCTAACTTGCCCCCCCCTTTGTCCTTCCCAATGCCGCTGGTAGAGGGAGGGGCCTTGGAAAAGGAGGTATTTGGTTTTGGCGGCAACATCCAAAAGCCGTGGTTCCCCTGAGAATACAAGCCATGGGCGTGTCCTCTGTCTCTGAGTCCACATGCATCTGTGGGAATGAGTGTGTGAGGGTTAGGGTGTGGGTCTGGGTGTGGATGTGTGTTTGTGTAAAGGGCGAAAAAGAATCTTTGCTGGAATAAGGAAAGGAATGCAACCTGGATCAGTTCAACAGCCAGGCCGATGAGAGGGGAGTGGTGGGGGGAGGGAAGACTAGAGCCGACTCCTTTCCAAATCAGTAGATGCAAATTGCAGCAGGAGGCTGACCTTTTACTGTAACCCATGTCAGCTGTAAGTTGTAACCTCATGCCATTAATTATAACCCAGCATACCTCTGGTGGGCTCTCCTATTGGTCTTGGTTTCCCTCCTCCTCCCTCCCACCACTTCCCTCCTCATCCCCCACCCCACAGAAAGGCTCAGGTTGCAGGCTACACTTGGAGATGAAATGCTTTAAAAATAATGGATCTTAGAAAGCCAGAGTCCATTCTATGCATTTGATTTTTTTTTCAAAAGGAATTCTCTTATGTTGGAGCCTGAGATGGTCTGAGAAGGCCCATATTGTGTTTTTGTCTCCGAATTTGGTGAAGACAGACAAATGGGGTCCATAACAAAAATTAAAACATTTTTCAGCTGAGACTGGAATGTAATAAAGCATCCCTCATTCTCCTTTTGGAAAAAGTCTGCAAGATTTCTGTTGCATGATTGGGAACCGGGGAAAAAAATAATTTACAAGTAGATCTAAAAAAGAAATCTAACCCAAAGATTTTGTGCATAGGGTGGGAAAGAAACTTCGAGAATAGGTCTGAGAAGAGTTTTAAAATTCTGGGCCCTTCTTTTTGTTCCTTTTTTTTTTTTTTTTGAGGGTTTATTAGCAAATCTGTATTTGCTTTGCATGAGAATCTTTGGTTTTTAGCTCAATGGAGAGAATGAAAAACTACAGATAGTACTGGCTTCCTGGGCATGTGATTTATGTCATCACGTAGGGTTCTTTGCTCACAGGAACCTTGCACTTGGTTTAATGCTTTGCTGTTACCATCCTGAAGCTCCTAATAACCTTAAACAAAGGGCTCCATGATTTCATTTTACACAGTCATTATGTGGCCATTCCTGAATAAGACCATTGGAAAATAAAGAATATAAATGATAGGTTGGAGCCGACACAAAACTTTTAAGAGGTTGATGTCTCTTGGGCCAACTATTTCTGGAAATAGTTGTAATTTTGAATAAAATAAATGTATTCTGAAGCTCGTCTTCCCCTTATTACCTAAAGTTGCACAATTATCTCAGCCAATTTTTGGTACTCTGAATAATTAACTTAGCACATAGTACATCTGATTTTTCACAGTTTGCTTTGTTTACCTGGGCCAGAGCCTTTTAGTATTTTCTTAGTTCATTCATTGCACAAACATGTAATATGATGGGGGTGCTCTTTAAATGTTCCATGGAAATAGCAAAGACTGAAACATAGCCATGCCCTCAGGAAGGTTGCTCTCTATGGAGAGTGAAATACTGAAAACACACACTGGTAACAACAGCTTAAAAGAAAAAATGCAGAGTGTTTTAGGAGAGCAGAGGAAGGAAAAATAATTCTGATTGGGAGGATGAGGGAAGGCAGTGAAGAATATCTAATTTCAACTTACAGAGAAGAAATCAAAGGATTTTCTGGAAGCAAGGAATGACTTTAATATGGCTGGGTTAGAGTGGTGTGTGAGATAGATGGGAGGCTGATGACCTTGGGAAGAAGGCTGAGGCCAATTGCTGTGAGGATAGAGTGTTTAGTGGCAAATGCTAATGGTACCAGGGCTAATGGGGTAGAAGGAATGTTCACAGAGGTCAGCTAGCTTTCTATAGAAGAAAGAGGGTATCTCTAGCCTGGCCAGGGAGTTGAGATTCTGAGCCAAGAGAGACTGAGCAGAGAAAATGGAAGTCCCCATAGGCAGTTATGGTGCATTCCCTAGTCCTCAGTGTAGTCTTACTTGGAGGAAAAGAAGGAAGAAGACCGTCATGGCTCCTAGGTAGTCTTAACATTGACATTCAATTTGGGACTTTCCCATAGGTGAACAAACCTTGAGAAATGTCCTTAAAGATCTCCACCATTGGTTAATGGTTTCTCTGTGTCCTGGGAATAATATTCCATCTTCCATAGCACCTTCATTTGAGTGGGCACAACAAAAATATGTAAAAACCATAAGAAAATGCCTATAGTTAGAAAAAAAGCAATGTACAAACTGTATATGTGTATTATTTGGTTATGGATGAGATTATGGGTGACTTTTATTTTTGCACTTACTATTATTGTTTTAATTTCTGAAATTTGTCAGAAAAGACTGCATTACCACTGTGGTTAGACTCAAATATTTTTCTATGGATGTGTGTAGCATTAAATCCTCAAAATGAATTATTTCAGAAAGTAGATTATCATGTCGCAGTATCTCCATTATGAATTTTCAGTGCCATGTGGTGCAGTGAGTGGGGGTCCAGTCCGGTATTGCTTGACTGGTATAGGATTGTGCCCAGAATTGTGTGTTTGTTTTGTTTTTACATTATTCTACCTTTTAATTTTATGAAAATAATTCATGGGCAGGGGGTTCTTTGATGGTGGGATTTCAAGTTGTAAAAAGTTCCTTTCAGATTTTGGCTACAGAATTTACTATTGCCGCAGGATGACTTGGAAGAGAATTTGAATAGTTCTGTTTTTCTTACGAAACATACTCAGGGAGATGAATTACTTTTCCATGCCATGAACTCAAGTAGAAAGTGAGATGCAGTATCAGCAATGACGTGCCTGCTCATTTGGGGATGTCCCACTTAACCAGCGGATAATTTCCTGTGTTGTGTCTTGGGCCAAAAAGCTATTGAAAGGATATAATTTCAAGAACACGATATCTGCTGTAAGAATGTCAACTATTGACAATATATTCAGCATGCTTCTATATTGATTTGAATTCCATCCAGGTTCATATGCTGAGATCTTGATATTTTTAATTGTATTTAATATGTCCCTACTTCCTAACTTGTGGTTCCTAGTTGATTATATTGATAAACACACACATATTAGACTAAGCCATATGATATTGTGAGTAGTTATGAAGATGTTTTTAAAAGTTTATTTTGACACACAATCATGAATTGTTTATGTTCTGTCCCACTTTATCATTTTCTCTATTTACATATATTAATATGTTTTCTGAATTATTTCAGATCAAGGTGTGGCCTCTTACCTCTAAACACTATCATTTGTATTTCTTAAGAATAGGACATTCTCTTATATAATCACCGTACCATTATAACATCAGAAAATTTAACATTGATACATGCTATCATTTAACACACAGTCCAAATTCATATACTGTCAATTGCCTCAATAATATCCTTTATAATATTTTTTTTTTCCTGACCCAGAATCCAACCCAGAGTCATACTCTATTTATATCTCTGTAGTTACCTTTAATTGGGAATGGTTTTTCCCTTTCTTTGTCTCTCTTGACCTTGTCATTTTTTAAGAGTTCAGGCCAGTTCTTGTTTTGTAGAATGAGTCTCAATTTGGGTATGTTTGATGTTTCTTTATGATGAGATTCTGGTTAAGCTTTTTATGAGAAAAATAGAAGAGATGCTTTGTCATTTTCAGTGCGTCAGGAGGCATATGATGTCAGTTTGCTCAGTATTGGTTTTCATCATTGATTAAGTTGGTGTCTACTAAGTTTCTCCACTCAGAAGTTATCATTTTACCCTTTATAATTAAGAGATTTGTGGAGAGATACTTGGAAACCGTATGAATATTTTGGCCTTCATCGAACTTTCCTCCATCTATTGATGATTTTCCAACCACATCACTCAGGCGTATCTTTGTCGATTGGCATTGTGTTGGCAGGAAGAAGGTTTTTCGCCACCAAATAAATAACTACGTTTATTTAGTAATATATTTATGAAAGTATGGTATTCAACAAGTTTTGAACTTGAAAACGACAATTTTATGTGCTTCAACCCGACACTGATGTACGATGCTTTTAGAACTGGAGCATAACATGCATGTATCTTCACATCAAATTGTATTTGCAGTAATTGAAAAACATATTCTTCATCGGTAAGGTTAAAATTGTACTTTCTCCCTCATATGGTGACTATGTCAGCCTCACTCAACGTTTTGCTTATCAATATAGAAATCTCTACCCATTCCCTTTACCCACAATAACACATTTCACTCAGCCCATGTTTAAACAGCTGCAAGATGGGCCCTCAGTTTAATCTAGTCTATATTAAAGTCCGTGTGAGTTGTGGATGTATAAATATAAACACTGTCTTTACTGCCCGTTCAAATATTTTGTTTTTATAAGGTCTCTTCTATTTTAAAATAGAAGAGTGAATAACCAAGATTTTGGGGAGGATAGATGTAAATTGAACTCATCTGATAAAAAATGCAGAACACAAACTTCTTTTTTAGTCAATTTACGTGGACATTTATGGTAGTTTTAATTTTTTTTATGTAGCATTGGAAAAAATAAGGGTATTATATGTAATTAATTGTTCAGAAGAATTGTCACCCAGATTAAGTGATTTGCCTCAAATTCCATTTACCTTTTGTTCTTATGTCTACAATCTGTTATTTAAAATTCTAGAAGTATATTAAACTTTTTTTTTTAAGATTCTACATGTGGTTTTTAAAGACATTTCTTCAGGGGCAACTCGGTGGCTCAGTCGGTTAAGTGTCTGGCTTTGGCTGGGGTCATGGTCTCAGGGTCCTGGGATGGAGCCCCATGTTGGGCTCCCTGCTCAGCGGGGAGCCTGCTTCTCTGTCTGCCCCTCCACCTCCTCCTGTTCATGCTTTCTTTCTTTCTCTCTTTCATGAATAAATAAGGTCTTAAAAAAAAAAAGATGTTTCTTTAGAATTACATTTCCTTGATTGCAGGATTCATGCATTTAAAGTAAGAAAATACAGTTAAGGCAAAAAATACTCATTTGAAATATGAAGATGATGATGGTGTCTATCAATTTTTATGAGGATTAAATGAAGTATTTCTAAAGCGCATAGCTCAGTGCTTGCTACTCAGCACATAAAACGTTAGTGTTTATGATTATTTTCATTCTTACTAATTTCAACAGTTTTCAGTTTCTTTTTAAAAAAAAAAACCCAAAAGGTAATTTTTATGGTTATATAAAAAGGAACTGATATAAACAACAATTGCATCAAGTAGTTGAAAGCATATGGAGTTTGGGTGTTAGTTTGTGTATTCCATTAATCCCAAAGGGTTTTAATTCCAGTTCAACATGTATTAGCTAACAGGTAGGCCCATTTCATGATTTCTTAGCTAGCACATCTTTGAAAGGTGGGACATAAACAATGGTATCACTTTCCTAGGAAAAAAATGTCTAAAATGGTCTAGCCGGAAAAGGTTAACAGACAAGGCAGCTTTTAGCGTACATCCTGAGTAGAAGAATGAAGGGAAAGGTGGGGGGAGGGGCAAAGAATTGGAAAAGGTGAGAGAAGGAACAAGGTATTCTCATGGATGGCAGGAGGTGGTTCTTACGATCTGTGCATTGTGGGAAACTTACTCAAACTGAAATTGAAATGCAAGTCTTTTGTAATTTTCAGGGGTGTGCAAACGCCATTTAAAGAGACTGGCCTAAATTAAACACTCTAAGACTTCTGAGCCTCAGTTTCCACAACAGTGAAATGGAGAGAAATAACTATTTGCAGAGTTGTTGTCAAGACTATGTACCTGGTCCCTATTAGGCACTCAAAAACATTCCTTTCAGCCACCCACTGAAAGTTAATAACCTAAATGGGTTTTCTGACTCACTGCATTTCCTGACATAGCTGATATCTTAGCTTTACAAACAGACACGTTTGCTTTGTTTATTGGTCCAGTTGTTGCTTGCCCTGGCTGAAGGCAGTTTGTAGGGGAAACAGTGGCTTGTGTCCAGGGAAGAAATTATGAGAGGACAACAGTGGCATGAGGCAGGAACCTGGATGAACAGCATGCAAGATTTGGTAGAGATTTGGCAGCAACCCCACAAACGAGAAAAATTCCATTGTTGGAAAGGCCTTTGGAAGATTAAGAGATTCTTTGTAAGCTTGTTTGGAACAGCAGAATGGGAAGAAAAGGAGGTGGAAAGGTGGGAGAGTTGTAGGATACAGGAAATCTCTTAGAATTGCCAGAGGCCATTATCAGAGGCAACAAAGAAGAGAATCAAGGGAGAGGAACAGAGATGGAAACCTCTCAGAGAAGAAAGCTTTAATGCCCCCAGTCAGTATTTTCCAATTTAACTACTCAAGCTAGTCCTTGTTGCATTCTAGTTAACAGTAGATATTTTAGGGTTAAAAGGCATTTTATTTCAATATTCACATTTTCTAAATACCCAACTTTTCCACATAAAGTGTAGCCCTTCAGTCTCAACATGATACATGGAGCCAGATCTCATTTATCAGATTAGATTTTTTAATGTGAACCTTTTCGATGGCATGAAATGTATTTTACAAAAAGCATTTTTTATATGATTTTCTGGTCAGGTTTTCTATGAAATCGAAATTTAAAAGAATTTACCTATAGTGGAAAAAATATTATCTAGTTCGTAAGACTTTTTGATCCCTTTTTTTTTTTTTTTTTTTAAGAAAATGAAAACAAGAGATGTGTTAAGGAAAGCCCTAATCTGTCTGGGGAGCTAGAAGGACTCGATTTTAGTCCTTGGGCTGTTATTAATTGGCTGTGAAGTTGGGGAATGTTCTCTCCTTTTTAAAGTAAGGGTGTTGACTACTGTGTTGAAGACCCTTTCAGATTTGACAGTGGAAGATCTCATGTCTGTTCCACCTCAGTGAGGATCCACAGACAAAAGTGATAATCATGCTGACATTGGGAGTAAGCTAACTAGACTACTCTTGCTTTGCTGTCTCCTGATCAACTAGGACATTCTATTTTTTTTTTTTTTAACAGTGTTTGGGATAAAACAGTTATTCTCTAGATAGTCTAATTTTTCAAGTGAATTTATAACTGTAATCAACATTATCAAGCATCTGAAATACATTGTGCAGAGTTTAGAGGTAACACACACACAGCATCACACTTAAATGTTCACTCCTGTCCTTTCTCCATACTCTGTTTAAATGCCTTAGGGAAACTGGGAGAATTTCATTAGAATGAATTAGAAATGGGTGCATTGGCTTGTCTACTAATTTATAGCTGCTCTAAAGATAGGGTTTAAAGCAAATGTTTTGTTTTGATTGTATATTTATAATAAATGTTACTAAATGTAAAAATCAGAATCTCACACATTCAAGATTTCATTATGTCTTTCTTTCCAATTTATTTTTAAACAAAGGTTATAAAATATCAATGTTGAAAAACAAGGAGTCCTCAAAAAGTCTGTGTTCGGAGATTATCATTTATAGATATATACTCAGCATTATGTCATTTCTGCTTTGCTCCATTATACTATTTTCTAGAACTCTCTACTTTGTGTTAAATCTATTTAACATTATGATTTCAAAGTAACTAATCAAATAAACGAAGCAACCACATTCTTCTTTTGCTTTTGAACATGATTTTTCTCCCAATATTAATCTTTCTTTCTTCTGCACAATTACTTAACTAGTGTTGTGCAATGTGGAATGAACTAGCTGGGAGAGTCAAAGACTTGGGTTCTATTTGGGCTCTGCTTTATATCTTTAAGCAAATCATTTAAACTCTTACTGCTAGCTCTCTTATCTCCAAAATGGTGTGATGGAATAAGATGATATGTATGTCTCCTTCTCCTCTGACATCCTATGATTTTATTAGTCTTTGGCAATGGGCAAATTGAGCAGAGTTTCATACTCAATAAGGCAATTTAATCAATATGAAAGGCAATCTGGATAATTTATCTCCACATTGCCTTTATTCTTAATAGCATGGTGGAAATTCTTTTTCTTTTGGTTTAGCTGGATAATTGTTTGAATTCTAGCCAAGACCATTTTGCAGCAGAATTTCAAATTTCAATTTCCACATTATCTCATTGTCCTCCTGCTTTGTTGACTGCTAATCCTGGTCTGAGGTCTTCTTTCTTTTTGAATGTAACAGTATTTTGAATCCATGAACTCCTATAGAATTGGCAACAACCTTAAAAATGAATGTGCCCATTCCATTGTGAAGTTGGCTGGGTTTGGTGCCTGTTTTTATTGCATGTTAAATTTGTGCACTGAGTCCATTCATGGGACTCATGGAGGATTCTATGACTGCTTTTAAACCAGCTGTTTCTTGTCCTCCATCCCTTTTTAAAACCATTGGAGAATTGCTTGGAATGTCAATTTTATTTCTGAGCATTTCCTGGCATGGGACAACCTTGACATAGAGCATGCATTCAGCTTTCCCAGATGAGGGGAATAATAATGAATAATAAGACTTTGACATTGCTGTGAATATTTTTTTTACTGTGGTAAAGTATATATAACATAAAATTTACTACTGTAACCATTTTTAGGAGTGTGGTTCTGTGGCAATGAGTAGAGTCACATTATTGTGTAACCATCACCACCATATATCTCCTGAACTTTTTCAGCTTCCCAAACTAAACTTTGCATCCACTGAACAATAACTTCCTATCTGTCCCTCCTCCCAATCCCTGGAAACTACCATTTTATTTTCTGTCTTTATGAATTTGACTACTCTAGGTCCCTTACATAAGTGAAATCCTATAGTACTTGTCCTTTTGTGAGTGGCTTATTTCACTTTTATAATGTCTTCAAGGTTCATCCATGTCTTAGCATGTGTTAGAGTTTTATATTTTTTCAAGTCTGAATAATATTCCATTGAATGGATATACCACGTTTTGTTTATCCATTTATTTGTTCATGGACACTTGGGTTGTTTCTACCTTTTGACTATTGTGAACAATGCTGCTATGAACATTGGTGTCCATATACCTGTTTGAGTCCCTGCTTTCAGTTCTTCTGGGCATATACCCAGACATGGAATTGCTGGATTACATGGTAATTCTGACTTAAATTTTTGAGGAACTGTCCTATTGTTTTCCATAACGGCTCTACCATTACATTCCTGCCAGCAATTCACAAGGGTATAGTTATTTCAATTGTGCTTTCTTCCTTTCTTCTTACCTTTTCTCCTTTTCCTCCCCACCTCCCTCTTTCTCAGCCAAAGCTTACTACTTACCATTGACTTTAGGAAACTGAGTTACTGTTTTTTCAGCCAAACTCAAAAATAAATTATTTATGTTGGTAGGAAAGTAAGGTGAACCCCAGATTTTGAGGAAATAGTGGACCCATCCCACGGCAATTATTATTTTCATGTGCCCAGGTACTTGGCTAAATCTCAGACTACATCATTAGTGCAGACCCAGAGACAAGAACAAGTTTAAGTTGTAAGGAGCTTTATTAAGGCTATTAGAGAATTCATTTCACAACCTGAGTCTTTTTTTTTTTTAAGATTTTATTTATTTGCGAGAGAGAGAATGAGAGAGAGCATGAGAGGGAGGAGGGTCAGAGGGAGAAGCAGACTCCCTGCTGAGCAGGGAGCCCGATGTGGGACTCGATCCCAGGACTCCAGGATCATGACCTGAGCGGAAGGCAGTCGCTTAACGAACTGAGCCACCCAGGCGCCCACAACCTGAGTCTTTAAGTGAGAGTTATGTCCAAACGCCTTTCCAAATCTGGTATCAGCACATTTTGGATTATCAGTTGTTCTCCATATACTGTCTCCTGGTTCTCCCAACAAATGGTGGCTTTTAACTATAAGGAGAGCAAACACTCTGAAAGCAGGGACTCAAAAGAACAGTTCGTTATCATCTGCTTTGGAAAAATAATCATTTCATCTCCTCAGAAGTCTTAAATGATCTCAAGATGTTGATCTCACAGGGGGCTTCAGAGATAGCTAGTTCAACTCACTCATTTTAAAAATGTAGAAATTGAGACCCAGAATGGGTCTAGTGATAAGAGCTCAAACTCAAGACTCTCTACACTAAGTCCAGAGTTGGTTTTTTTTTTTTCTGCCAAAAAATATATAAATTGAATTCAGAAGAATTCTGACATCACTTTTCTTCTCTTAATGCTATCAATACATGACACTCAAAATGTACAGTTCAATAGAAATGCCAATGTCCTCTTTTTATAAAGGTGTGAGCAGAGAAATCAAAGTGGAAAACTGTAGCTGGTACCAGCACATGCAGAAATATGTGTAATTTCTCTGAAAAGAACATCAGCGTGAATCTTTATGAGCTCTGTTATGTTGGTGAAGCTGCATCATGGGAAATTTTGTCCTGGAACATGGAGGCACAAATGTAGTGATGACCGTGGACTTTTCTTTGCCTGGGAATTGCCGTGGGGCCAGCCTACAGACACAAGCTGGGTCATAGGGTCAGAGTTCTAGAAGATTTGGGGGAAATTGAAGTGGTATGGGGATAAGAATAGTTTTAGAATGAGTGATTGAGATAATTAAGTTGATGAGGGTTATCAGGTTAAATTACTGCTTTAAATGTGATCGATTTCAAGGGTGAAACAAGCCAGTGGTAATGAGCTTTTGCCTATGGATTGTGTCTTTAATTCTTGCTTATTTGGGGGAAGCATGATACCCTATTCAATGACTATATTGAATTAGCAATAGCTGGAGCAAGTGGAGAAAGGAAGTGCTTATCTAACTAAAAATTTAAAATAAGAGTGAAATACATTATTGAAAATATTGACAGCTTAATTTAAAAGTCTGTAAGTGATTATAATAAAGCTAGTAATTTTCCATTCAAATTCAGTCTGCTCAAGACATAGACATTACTAGTGTTTGTTCAGCAATACTAAAAGAAATCACAGAAACCCAGAAAGAATGCTGGGTATCTCTAATAATACTAGATTCAAATGCTATCTGGATTTGTTCTTAGATGGAGAATATTTTAAATAAAATGCAGGGTGTTTGCCTGAGAGCACTGATAAAAAAAGTAAATCAAACATATTTCTGTAATCATCTAATAAAAAATAACTGTCTCAAGACTGAGACACTGTTTATGGTTAATTTTTAAATTTTTTAAATTACAGACCTGGACCTCAGAGCTATCTCCATATGTAAGTTTTTTCAGTTATGAAAGAGGAATGGCAGTACTCAACAAATGGTTTTCTCACAAGAGTAATAATGTATGAACGAATAAATTTAAATGCTAATAAAAGATGCTAAAAACACCACCAAGCAGTCAACATTGTAACCTAGTTTGCTATCCAGAAAGTGTCAACCTTTTAAATCTCATTCTCCATGGGGATTTTTTATTTTTTATTTTTATTTTTTGGTTAGTTCTCATTTTTATTCTTTTCTATTTTTGTTGTTTTTTTGTGTTACTGTTTTTACCAGCTTTCACTACTACTAATTTAAGAGATCTAGCCTGGATTAATTTTTGCTAATAATAAAGGAGGATTACAGGTAAACTGGGCCTAGTCTCATTTGTCCACACATTGCTGGCATTTATTTATTTATTTATTTATTTACGTATCATATGACCTCACTGATATGAGGAATTCTTTTTTTAAAATTTTTTATTGTTATGTTAATCACCATACATTACATCATTAATTTTAGATGTAGTGTTCCATGATTCGCATAACACCCAGTGCTCCAGGCAGAACGTGCCCTCTTTAATATCCATCACCAGGCTAACCCATCCTCCCACCCCCCTCCCCTCTAGAACCCTGTTTGTTTTTCAGAGTCCATGGTCTCTCCTGGTTCGTCTCCCCCTCCGATTTCCCCTGCTCATTCTTCCCCTCCTGCTATCTTCTTTTTTTTTTTTTCTCAACATATATTGCATTATTTGTTTCAGAGGTACAGATCTGTGATTCAACAGTCTTACACAATTCACAGTGCTCACCATAGCACATACCCTCCCCAGTGTCTATCACCCAGCCACCCCATCCCTCCCACCCCACCCCCGACTCCAGCAACCCTCAGTTTGTTTCCTGAGATTAAGAATTCCTCGTATCAGTGAGGTCATATGATACATGTCTTTCTCTGTTTGACTTATTTTGCTCAGCATAATACCCTCCAGTTCCATCCACGTCGTTGCAAATGGCAAGATCTCATTCCTTTTGATGGCTGCATAATATTCCATTGTATATATATAACACATCTTCTTTATCCATTCATCTGTTGATGGACATCTTGGCTGTTTCCACAGTTTGGCTATTGTGGACATTGCTGCTATAAACATCGGGGTGCACATACCCCTTCGGATTCCTACATTTGTATCTTTGGGGTAAATACCCAGCAGTGCAATTGCTGGATCATATGGTAGCTCTATTTTCAACTTTTTGAGGAACCTCCATAGAGTTTTCCAGAGTGGCTGCAACAGCTTGCATTCCCACCAACAGTGTAGGAGGGTTCCCCTTTCTCCACATCCCCGCCAACATCTGTCATTTCCTGACTTGTTAATTTTAGCCATTCTGACTGGTGTGAGGTGTGTGGTGTGAGGTGGTATCTCATTGAGGTTTTGATTTGGATTTCCCTGATGCTGGCATTTATTTTATGATAGCATGTTGCAAATTTCTCTTGGTTCTCCCAAGATTTAAATCGCACTAAATATCTTATTTTGCAGATAACTCTGTTGATATTACTGATAATAGCCAGAGTATGAATTTCAGTTATTTAATATAAAAGTATTGTTCAGTTTTAGATTTCCCCACAGCTTCATTGAGTTATGATTGAAAAAGAAAAACAGTTCTGTATATTTATACAATATAATTTTTTAAAGGTGTACAACATGAGGATTTAATATACCTACACACTGTGAAGTGATTCTCACAATCAAATGAACCCATGCATTGCCTCACAGTTACCTTTTGTGTGTGGTGGTGTGAACCTACCTGTGTGTGTGTGGTGTGAACACTTATAATCTCCTCTCTTAGCAAGTTTCAGGTATACAAAAAGAGTATTATTAACTAGAATCACCATGTTGTGGATTAGACCCCCCAGAGCATATTCATCTTGTAACTTAAAAGTTTCAGTTTTATATTTTGTATAATTCACATAGTCAGGCTTGATTAGTGTGCCTGTGCTGAAATTTGATTTTGTTTAGGGCTGCCACTGAAGCGCGCTTGGTTAACACTGTTGATATGAACAATGAAGGAATCTGTCTCTACTTATTCAACTCCACATAGAACTAGATAATTACATGCCCATGAAAGTGGGAACCATGGACTGTTTGGTCGACTCTATTAAATATTAAGGGAGAACTGAAAGCAATCCAGGATTATCCTTATAATACTTTTTGGAAAATGATCAGAAAGGGTCAACAACTACAGAAATGTGAACATGTCAACGCATTTGGTTCCTATTATAGACACAGTTGATATCATTGTAGTTCAATAAATACTTCGGCTCTTAAAGCCAAAATGATTTTTTATTTCTGTATCCATGGCCCAACTTACTAGCCATTTTAAGACTTTCTTTCAAAATGTCTACTATGGACTCTTCGAACTTTCTAAAATAAAGAAAAAAATAATTATTTTCCTCCGATATGCTCTAAGAAGTTCTACAAAAGCTTCGATATGGGGAAAGGTGATGTAAAATACCCAGTTTTTTGTTTTTTGTCTTTTTTCTTTTTGCTGCATATTACTTTTCCTTGGCACTCTCTTTTCTGCATTTGGCTAGCGTTCCTGAACTTTCTTAACTGCAAAATCTGAATCTCCAAACTGCTTATTCATTCTCCTGGAATTCTTGTTTTTAATGTTGTTTTTTAATTTTATCATGAAACCTATTTTACCTGCTCTGAACAAAGGCAACACATTCTTATTCTATCATTTTATTTGGGTCCAAACCCTAGTGTCCCTTACACCTTGTTCTCTAACCCTCTTGTCAAATGTTTGTTTCTTCTTACCGCCTATCTGTGTTCACTGTATTAACAAAGTACTGACTCCCTAAAAACGAGCTATTTAGAAAATAAAAGAGAATGTTTCTCTTTTCCAAAGCTCCCAAAGACCTTATGAAGCTTGTATTACTCAGAGCTGTTTTAAATTCCTTGAGGACTTTGCTTCACCTCCTATCATTTATTCTCTATCCCAAGTGAAAGCCGTATAGGAGCACTCAGAGGAACAGCTGAAATATTTATTGTAGCAAGAGGGGATGATATTCTTTATTCATAGATAGTGTGTCTCAGCAAGGAGTATTTTTTTTTTCTTTTTGCATTTTTCTTCACTGTCAATATACTTAGTACCAAATGTGGATCTTAGGCAGGGAGGTAGTAAGTCCATATCATGACTCTTATTTGGAGTCCGGGTCCTCCATACCTTTAAAGGAAAAGGAAAGTAAGGTGTAGTATTTACTATCAAGATAAGACATCTTTTCAGCACTGTTATAAATTTGATCATGCATTCATCCAGCCATTCAATTGGCATATATTGGATTCCCAGGATGCACTGCGCTCTGTCACAGCCATGGTGATGGAGAGTTATTTAAGACATTATTCTTGTTCTTAAAAATCTTCTTGACAACTTGAAAAGAGAGGCATGTGTAAATACAAAGCAGTGTGCCCAAAAATGGTGTACAAAAGTTGTCATGAGAGCATATTTCTGTCCACATATTTTTGTGAAATGCCCCAGAGTATTCTCAACTCATAGGTTCATCTAAGCATTGCTCTGTGCAACCTCCAGTCTGAGGAAGATGATTTATGATCTTTGAAATCATTTATTTAAAAGCTCAGCTAAAGCCAGACAGATGTGGGGGTTTCGGCATTAGGTCTGTGGTCCTGGGTGCTTGTTAGACAGTGGATGTCCTTATTTCTGCTCATGCCTGTGGCCATCACAGTTACCAGCCTTATGTTAACATTGGCTGGAGTTCTGGCTCTGTGGCCCTCAGGCAAACCCCAAATTGGTTAGCCTTGTTTTCCGGGTGACTGATCTGTCACTGCAGAGGCCATTACGGAAGCAGCCGGAAATGCCCACTTTCCTCTATTAGCCTGTCTACAACTGTCTACCACTCTCACTTCTCTCGCCACCATTTAGTTCAGGTGACTGCTACCCCTGCACATGGCATCCCTGTTCTTGCGCTGGCTCACACTGAGCTGGTACTTCTTGAGGGTCTTATGGGGAGTGGTGAGTTTCTATAGATATACCTACCCATGGGTTGGGTTAACCTTTTGCATTTCAGAGAACATCAGCACCAAAGAAAAACTGAGCTTTCTTTAAGACAAATGTCTCTGGGGCTTTAAAAAAAATGGAGCCACTTACCAGCACATAGGCGGAAACTGTCATGGCTGGCTCCCTTACCTAGGAGGCTGAATTTTGACTGAAATACATTCACTTTATTTTGCTGAGTGATAAGAACAATCAAGTTGGATCTCGTCTTCAAATTGTGTCAAGAAGATGGCTTGAGGAGATTCTGTCCCCATCTTTAGCCCTGTTGGTGATCTCTCCTCCCTTTTTGATAAAGTCCAGAGCCAGATAGAGGCTGAGGAGGGAAGCATCATCAGGGAATTGTCTGATTGCATAGGAACAGTTAAGTTCCAGAGAAAACAGAAGAGAAAATATTTGCCCATTTATTTTGGTCAGTAAAGAAATGCTTTGACTCACCTGACCTTATTTTTTCTTGCCATTAAGAATTATAAGCCTAGAATGTTTGGGAGAGTCTGGGATCTTATACTTTTGAAACTAAGTTACATCCGTCCATGTTGCCTCAAAAGATAGACATTTTGAGGTATACAGGGGCTATAATGATTGTTCTGGAGAAAACGGAGTTTGGTTGTATACAAGACATTCGAAATTACATCAGGCATGAGTTTTTGTGTGTTTCAAGGGAATCCTTTGGTGATCAAATCCTTTCATGAAGAGTCTGTCATGGGTGTGCCCTAGTAGCTAATCTAGATCCTACAGGTCCAAGTCCATGTTCCTCTGCAACAGAAGCACCTTCCCCCCCCCCCCCCCGGTTACTAGCATGTATTTGGGAGATCCTGCTCCCTATTTAATGGGATTGAAATCACCCTAGGATTCATCTTCATTATCCTAGCAATATAGGTGATCGAACCATGAGAAATGACGAATATTCAGCAAGTTTTGATCTGGGAAAATGGCAATTTCATGTCTGTAGAATTAATACCCCCTGACCTCTGATTTAGTCCGTCTGGTCTGTCCCGGGTAGCGCTCCAGATGTTATACCAGAGCAGTTCACCATAGCCACTGGCACTCCACATCTTCCCGAAGGGCTGAGATGCTCGTGGCCTCTCCAAGCATGCATCTTCTCCAGGTGTCCCCACTGGTGCGAATTGCACACATGCTTGCATGCTTATTGATTTATGTCCAGCCACCAGCTGTTCCATCACACACACAGACACACACATTTTGAGAGCAAATGTTAATTCAGGAATAGGGAGCAAGAGAAATTGCCCCGTAATTTGAAAGGCAGCTGCTTTCACAAAGAAGTTAGTACCTAACATTTTTACATAGAGCTGTGCGAGTTCCTTTGATTCATCTCCTCGCTTCCATAGCCATCCCCTTGGCTACAGAATGACCCAGCCAGAAACTTGAAATGGATGCATTGGAAGGGAACCATTTTTTATTTTCAACAGAACCTATCTACCACTCCAGATCCTGTGTGGTGGTGAGGATGAAAACAGACCATGGCAATGTCCTCGTTAATTCTGTATGAGTAACGGCTGTTTGCAGTTATGGTTCAACAAATATTTTGTTCCATGCATCATAGCCCATTTGCCCTCCCTCTTTATTTCATCTGCTCTTCTCTGTATTACGAGCAAGTAGGCCGAGGTTTGGACGTTTTGTCACTAATGAGGGTTTCTGGCCACATGCAGATGGCCATTCAACTGTTGGGTGCAGGTAAGTCCCTAAGTCCCAGTCTTGACTGTTTAGCAGTAAAAGAAAACTTCAGATTATTTGGAAAACACCATCTGATGGGTCACTAGGCTTTTCCCTACACATCACATCATCCCATAGAACAAAAGCAGCATGGTAAGGTAGAAGACAACTGGGCATGGAGTCTTACTCAGTTCTCTCCTTGGGTTCCGATCTCTCTTATTGTTAGCAGGCGAAAGCTTAGGCAAGCCACTGAACCATCATCAGTCTCTGTTTCTTGACTCATTGTGGAGATTCAATGAGAAAATAATAATAATATCTAAGATCTGTTGAGCAGATATATATATATATAATGAATATATACATAATATATAAATATATTAACAAATTAAATCAAATAATGAATATATAATATGATAAATAAATTAAATCTGATCATATATTTTTCTTTTTTTCTTATTATGTTATGTTAATGACTGTACATTACATCATTAGTTTTTGATGTAGTGTTCCATGATTCATTGTTTGCGTAAAACACCCAGTGCTCCATGCAGAACGTGCCCTCTTTAATAACACCAGGCTAACCCATCCCCCCACCCCCTACCCTCTAGAACCCTCAGCTTGTTTCTCAGAGTCCATAGTCTCTCATGGTTCATCTCCCCCTCCGATTTCCCCTCCTTCATTCTTCCCCTCCTGCTATCTTCTTCTTCTTTTTTTTTTCTAACATATAATGTATTATTTGTTTCAGAGGTACAGATCTGTGATTCAACAGTCTTGCACAATTCACAGCGCTCATCATAGCACATACCCTCCCTAGTGTCTATCACCCAACCACCCCATCCCTCCCACCCTCAGTTTGTTTCTTGAGATTAAGAATTCCTTGTATCAGTGAAGTCATATGATACATGTCTTTCTCTGATTGACTTATTTCGCTCAGCATAATACCCTCCAGTTCCATCCATGTTGTTGCAAATGGCAAGATTTCATTCTTTTTGATGGCTGCATAATATTCCAAGTATATATATACCACTTCTTCTTTATCCATTCATCTGTTGATGGACACCTTGACTCTATCCACAGTTTGGCTATTGTGGACATTGCTGCTATAAACATCAGGGTGCACATACCCCTTCAGATCCCTACAGTTGTATCTTTGGGGTGAATACCCAGTAGTACAATTGTTGGATCATACGGTAGCTCTATTTTCAACTTTTTGAGGAACCTCCATACTGTTTTCCAGAGTGGCTGCATTGTTTTGCATTCCCACCAACAGTGTAGGAGGGTTCCCCTTTCTCTGCATCCCTGCTAACATCTGTCATTTCCTGACTTGTTAATTTTAGCCATTCTGACTGGTGTAAGGTGATATCTCATTGAGGTTTGATTTGGATTTCCCTGATGTTGAGTGATGTTGAGCACTTTTTCATGCGTCTGTTGGCCATTTGGCTGTCTTCTTTGGAAAAATGTCTGTTCATGTCTTCTGCCCATTTCTTGATTGGATTCTTTGTTCTTTGGGTGTTGAGTTTAAGAAGTTCTTTATAGATTTTGGATACTAGCCCTTTATCTGATATGTCATTTGCAAATATCTTCTCCCATTGTGTCGGTTGTCTTTTGGTTTTGTTGACTGTTTCTTTTGCTGTGCAAAAGCTTTTTATCTTGGTGAAGTCCCAGTAGTTCCTTTTTGCCCTTGCTTCCCTCACCTTTGGAGATGTTTCTAGGAAGAAATTGCTGCAGCTGAGGTCGAAGAGGTTGCTGCCTGTGTTCTCCTTTAGGATTTTGATGGACTCCTGTCTCACATTGAGGTCTTTCAACCATTTGGAGTCTATTTTTGTGTGTGGTGTAAGGAAATGGTCCAGTTTCATTCTTCTGCATGTGGCTGTCCAATTTTCCCAACACCATTTGTTGGAGAGACTGTCTTTTCTCCATTGGACATTCTTTCCTGCTTTGTTGAAGATGAGTTGACCACAGAGTTGAGAGTCCATTTCTGGGCTCTCTATTCTGTTCCATTGATCTATGTGTCTGTTTTTGTGCCAGTACCATACTGTCTTGATGATGACAGCTTTGTAATAGAGCTGGAAGTCTGGAATTGTGATGCCGCCAGCTTTGCTTTCCTTTTTCAACATTCTTCTGGCTATTCAGGGTCTTTTCTGGTTCCATACAAATTTTAGGATTATTTGTTCCATTTCTTTGAAAAAAGTGGATGTTATTTTGATAGGGATTGCACTGAATGTGTAGATTGCTCTAGATAGCATAGACATATTCATTAGTATTTGTTCTTCCAATCCATGAGCATGGAACATTTTTCCATTTCTTTGTGTCTTCCTCAATTTCTTTCATGAGTATTTTATAGTTTTCTGAGTACAGATTCTTTGCCTCTTTGGTTAGATTTATGCCTAGGTATCTTATGGTTTTGGGTGCAATTGTAAATGGGATTGACTCCTTAATTTCTCTTTCTTCTGTGTTGTTGGTGGTGTATAGGAATGCCACTGATTTCTGTGCATTGATTTTATATCCTGCCATTTTAGTGAATTCCTGTATGAGTTCTAGCAGTTTTGGGGTGGACTCTTTTGGGGTTTCGTATCATATCATACCATATCACCTGCAAAGAGTGAGAGTTTGCCTTTTTCTTGACCGATTTGGATGCCTTTTATTTCTTTTTGTTGTCTGATTGCTGTGGCTAGGACTTCTAGTACTATGTTGAATAGCAGTGGTGATAGTGGACATCCCTGCCATGTGCTCATATATTTTTAATCAACCCTATGGGGTAGGTACTCTTATTATCCTCATTTGGTGGATGAGAAATGTGGGGAGGACAGGGAAGTTACTTGTCCAGAATCGCATAGCCAGAAGTGAAGAAGCCAGGACTTGACTCCTGTATGTCTAGCTTTGGAGTCACGAATTTCATCACTATCTTTTATATGAATATAGGAGGTATACTATGAGGCATAAAACACACATCAACTCAAAATGTGACCTCTAGCCTGACTGAGAACCCTAAGAAACCGAATCAAGTAAGCTCACCTGCAGGCTTCCCTTAATCTTGTTTCTCCTTGACAAACGCTCTCCCTTTCTTAAAGAATTTTCTCCCTTACCATTTGAAAAATTGAGACACTTTCTGAGGCAGGTGCTGGTCAGAGCATGAACTGCCCCATCTCCCTCTCAAGTTACTGTCAGGCGTGTTGTGATATGAGTGAGTCGGCTTTCAACACCACCCTGTCCAGTCTTTGGTGCTCAATTCGGGAATGTTCGCAGTGTCCCTGACCAGCGGCCCTGGATGGTCTAGCTTCCTCAAAGCCCTTTTCTTTCCCTCCTCCTTTTCATAACACATTTTCTTGGATCCTTCTCTTCTGACTCATTCTCTCCAGCTCCGATGGCTTGCCTCCTTACTTGCTTGCTTATGTCATTTCAAGACTACATACTTGGGTTCTTAAGTTGGACAGTCTAAAATTATAGTGGCAGAACTTATGGACTTCTCCTAGGCAACTCACATGAGCTTATGAAAAGTCTTTTGGAAACAGTAGTGGAAAGAACACAAGTTTTGGAGGCAAAGTTATGTTCAGATTCTATCTCTACCACTTTCTAGTTCTGTGCCGTGAGGCAACTCTTTTAACTTTGCTGATTCTCAGTCTCTTTATCTGTAAAAATGGGATTAATAATAATAGTGGCTCAAGCATCCTGAATATTTTATCAGGAGGTAGGAACTGGGCTACGCATTTATGTTAGGTCAGTTTTTCATCACAACATGCTATGCTATGGGTCTCAATCTGTATAGGTGGGACCTGAGCCTTTAAAGGCTGAGGATAAACAAATTAGCTAAGGTCTGACGGACAGGGAATGCTGGAGCCTGAATTCAAACCCAGATCTGTCAGACCAGAGAGCTTGTATTCTTATCTTTTAGTGAATACTTATTGTCCCCTTTATGTTATATACACTAATAACTTCTTAAGATACTTACTTGTAAGATCTAAATGAAATAATGTAGGGGTGCCTGTGTGGCTCAGTCGGTTGAGCATCTGCCTTTGGCTCAGGTCATGATCCCGTGGTCCTGGGATGGAGCCCCACGTCAGGCTCCCTGCTCAGTGGGGAGTCTGCTTCTCCCTCTCCCTCTGCCCCTCTCCCCGCTCATGCTTCTTCTTTCTCTTTCTCAAATGAATAAATAAAATCTTTAAAAAAAATCTTTATATAATGTATCCAGCATAGAGCCAAGTACATTTTCTTAAGAAATATCAGGCTGCCTCTCCCCTGCACTTTCCCAAAGGCCCTCCACTGATGGGAAAATCAGCTTTGGCAGGCAAGATAGGGGAGCTATTTTTGGCTGGGCGAGTGGGGCTGGAGAAGAGGAGAACCAGGAGCTTTTCTGCATGTCAAATCAAACCAGGGTGGCAGTTTTCAACTCTGTCTATATAGAGGCCTGGCTGGCCTTGTTGGTTATGTCTTTATATAGACTCTCATGTCCCTTTTTGAACCCTGTAACCGGAGAAAGAGTGAACAACTGGAGGAAAAATGAAAAAGATGAACGGATTAAAATATATTTGCAAGAAATTCCTATAGGAATTGGGGCTACTTAGCCTGGTGAAGAGAAGACTGTGGGTACAGAATTCTTTGTGTAAAGGATTATATTATCGATAATGGCAGCATGTATTTCTCTAAAGGTGAGAGGCTGGATGTGATGACATCCAAGTCCTATGAGAACCTAAGATTTCACATCCATGAAAATAAAGAATGGACAGTTAAGATTAGAATATAAATTTCAGAACCATAAGGACTTAAAGACAGTGAAAACCTGATATTTAGTTTTTTTGTTTTTTGGATACTTTAGTTATATGTATTATAGATCTTTCCTTCTTCCTGTGATTGCAGCCTGTTTAGTTGGGAAATACTCACGTGTGTCCCAAAGTAAAGCTCTTTGAATGCTTCATTGAAGTAAAAGAAAAAAAAATCTGTGTTTGCTTTTCATATTAAGGCACAATTTTTTCTTTTTAAAATATGAATATATATTTTGTATTCTGTGAATAATGACCACTCAGTAAACCATTTTAGTCATTTACACTTTATCATCAATTAGCTTAAGCTCTATGCAGCTGAATAAGCACTGATTTTAGACACAAGGAAATAAAAGCATTGTTCTAAGAATTATTACTGAGGTAAGACTGGAGTGGGGGGTCTTTAGGACAATACAGCGAACTTGGGCAGCTGAGCGGCATCATGAGGACAATGGGATAAACGCAGCTCAGTGGGTGATGGGAGAATATAAAATGGCAGTGATATTTCTTTTAGTCTATCACTTCTTTAGCCAACCACAGTTAGAGACCAAATACTGAGACAGATGCTAGAAGCAAAAAGGTTGAAAAGACATGGCTCTACATTTGACAACTATGTTAATTAGGGTAGCATTGACTGCTGTAACAAAGAGGCCAAATTTATTTATTATATAGAAAATTATAAATGCAGAGGTATATTTCCTGTTCTTGTAACGGTCTAAGGTCGATGTTCCTAGTCAGTGAGCAGCTCTTCTCTATGTGGTCCTTGAGGCACCAAGTTTCCTTCACCCTTGTGCTCCGCCATCTACCACGACCCCATCTTCCAGGCCCTTCAGCTGGGAGAAGAGGGGAGTGAGCCCTTCCCTGTCCTTTAACGTGACTCACCGCCCCCCCCCCCCACTTACATTCCACAGTTAGCCCTAGTTACACAGCCACAGCTAACTCCAAGTGTGGCTGGGAAATGTAGCCTATCTGCATGACCATGAGGAAGAGGGAGACATTTTGGTGAACAGCCAACACTCATTGCTATACAAACTTGGAACCCATCTCATGACAAGTTACCAGCGCTCACATAAAGTCAGCCTGTTCTGCGCACCAGTTCTGCATCCATAAAGATCCCAGAAGCCCTGCTCAAGGTACTGTAAGATTTAACTTCCCAGATTTCTATATTGGACTGTCTTATCCACCACCCTTCCGTTCTTCTTGCCTCTACCCACCTTGCTTGCATATCAACGGCTCCGGGGGATACTCCCTACCCTACACATGCTCTAGGCTATGAGTCAACAGAATGTGGGCCCATGGGCCAGATCCAGCCCGCTGGCTGTGGTAGTATGGCCCATGAACTAAGAATGGGTTTAACGTTATAAATGGTTGGGGAAAAAAACCCCAGAGGAATAATATTTCATCAAGTATTACAAGTTATCTGAAATTTGAATTTTAGTGTCCATAAATAAAGTTTTATTGGGACACAGCAGTGTTCCTCTGTTTATGTATCGTCTGTGGCTACTTCTGCCTATAACCACAGAGGTAAATAGTTGTAAACCACAGGGCCTAAAATATTACCTGTCTGACCATTTACAGAAGTTTGCAGGCCATTGGTGTGGGTCACAAGGCACTGTCTATAATTCCTCTCTGTTGTAGGACAGAGGTATGATAAGTAGGAGAAGGCAAGAAAAGTAAAAGTACTTTCCTGTCCAAGGCAGGAAAGTAAAAGAGATTTGGAAGTAGTGAAAATGAAGGCGCCCACCTGGAGGAATCCAGAGGTGGGACCCCAAATCTGGAACCTGCTCCCTGGTATTTCATTTGCGCTCCTTTTATCCTTTTTTACTTTATATTTGTGTACATGCTTAATCTCTCTAGACTGGATTGTTTTATCTTTTTATCGTCTGCAATATCTAGAGCTGTGACTTATCCTCAGGGGATACTCAGAAAAGACTGAGTGAATGAATGAATAAATGAATGAATGAAAGGAAGCTAGGCTGCTGCTCATGGGTATGGCACCCAAGTGCAAATTTGGAAGTTGATGAATTTGGGCAAATGCAGCCCTGTGCACAAATGCCTTGGCAAAAAGGTGATCTGGATTTACCTACCTCTTGCCCTCTACTCTAGCACACTTGTGCAGAGAAGTCCTTGCACAGAGGGACACAGTAATCCTAAGTGGAGTCACATGGACATTTCTGTTGGGCAAGACCTTAAGCCCTGAGGCAACCTAGTGAAAGTCTTGCTTATGCTTGCCTATACACACGGCAGCTAGTCAGCCTCCGAAATTGGTCCCAAGTAGAATAATGCAAAGTAATTGTCAGCCTGTTTGCCTCCAGCCATGCAAGTTGCTGGGTACAACTATAATTCCTCAAATATTCAGACACTGATCAATTTACAACTTAAAGGAAGACCAAACCCTCATTTAGAGGGAAAGGTTATATGCTATAAAAATACTTCACGGCAGATATTGGAGCAGTGTAGAAATTGAGCCTATATAAACACCTTGGTGCTATTCCATCTGGATACATGCCACAAAAAATAACCTAGAGTAGTTCTGAAAAAATGTCAATAAATCATCTATTTAGCTTGACACTGCAATGTACCGATTTCTTTCTTTTGTAAGCTTAAGTGCTCTTCAAAGCCAGACAACTTTTAAGCCCTAATTTGAAATATATCCTCACATAGGCCAAAAGGATGACCAAAACCTAGTTCAAAAGAAAGATTAGAGAAGGGGGCTCAACTTCTGCTGGCCTAAAATAACTGACATTTCAGTGATTCCAAGGCAGCACCCCTGAACCTAACAGGATTTTGAATGAAAAGACATAATTTCTCCCAAAATATTATTTCTTCCTGCATATGCCTTAGCTGTTTGCATTCCACTGTCTTTCCCTTCTCCCTTCTCTCTTTCCTTCTCTGTGAACTTGTCTTCTCCTTTGTGTGCATCCCTGCTATTCTCACTAGCTAATCAGCAGCCTCTGGGTACATTACTAAGCCATGTGACAGTGACTGCACCATGAGGAGGTTGGTGACTTCTCTGCTATAGCATTATGAGGAAGACAAGAAAGGATTCCCTGGTGTGTGGAAGAAACTTGGATCTTATCAGCTTAAACACAAGGGTTTTTCACTCCAGTTCTTCAATATACTAATAACCACCATGATGCTGTACGCATGTAGGGTTCATTGTCAAACAAACTTCAGATGCTTGTTTGACTTCAGAACCTCTTTCAGTGGAAGTGGTATTGCCCTGGAGAGCTCACTTCATGATCTGGTGCTCAGTGTGATAGCCAGATTTTCAGAGCCAGGAAGAAATAAAGACAAAACTACGTCTGGGACAAAATTAATGAAGGTTATTTATTCAGAAACTTGCATTAAGAGAACTCATCTGTGGTCACAACTTTCAGTAGGTGTACAAAGGTATTAAAAAGGGGGGGGTAAGTTCTAAAGAATAAAAAGAAGAAATACTGAGATGGTTTTGGACTGGCAAACATTCTATTAGAATGGGATTTTGGAAGTAGAGAAGACTTCGTAATTGGCCTTCAGGTAAATTTGGCCTTTCTTGATTGGCTATAGGGGGCAAGTGAGCAGTGTGGGGACATTCCAAAAAAGGAAAAACAAGTGGGGTTCCATGGATGCATTGCCATCAAACTGTCCCACTATTCCTTGTGGGAGGCAGCTGGGTGGCAGGCAGCTTCTCAGATGTGACAATGAAGCAGAATTCTAGACACTGTGTCAGAGTAAATGGAAACATTTCTATGGACCAATCACTGTGCTAAGTTCCTTATGTTCACTTTCCATATGATATTTTACTTCATTTAAGTATGCTGGTCTTTGAGAGAGGCATTATCATTTCCATTTTACACATGAGAAGTTAAATAACTGTCTAAATTTATGGCGGAAAGTCATGGAATTCCATTTCTAGGCTGTCGGGCCTGAAACTTCTTCCTGGGACACCAAATGAATCCTGCTACATCCTGGTCAGTTTAGAATCTGCAAGGATTTGACATTATTATATCTTACACAAGCCACAGAAACAGTAAACCCCAAAGGAAGTTCAAGTTTTGGTTATACTGAAATATTGTTGAATGAAGAGTTACCGATAACAGATGAGATCTAAATCTGGTTTTTGCTACACTGAAGGCTCTTTTGGGGAAGAGGTTTGTGTGTTTGTTTTTTGTTCTAATGATATTTGCTCTTATGGTGTTTGATCTAAATTGTTCCTTGAGCCTTTGATGGTCTTCAGTAAATACTTCCATAATGGATTAAGGTGGAGTTTGGATACAGAAAAAGAAGTTGTATTGTTCTTTGTGAGGCTTTCAGGATCCTTAATGATTGATTGAATCAACCCAATGTTTCTAAACTTACTTTACATCTCTCCCTCTCTTTCACAGCTCATATCATCTTCAAAACGGCATCTACCTTTACAGCATAGAGAGTCTGTTCTTGTTTCTATTCTATTCCTAACGTTTTCTGTCCTCAATTTTTTCTGTGTAGGCTTCTCCATCATTCAAAACCCAACTCAAGCCTTTGTGAAGGCATTGGAGCAGTGGACAGAATGAAGAAAGCTGGTTCTTTCTATAGAATAGCTTTCCTCCCCCAGTTATGGAAAATTCTATACATACGTAAAAGTAGGGTAAATAACATGGGTCACTGTCATCAATAGCTGTCATCTGGCTTTTGCATTTATAAACATGTTGCAGATCTTGATTCCTCTATTTGTCCCTACCACCTCCTCTCTCTTACCCTGTAAAATGTTGAATAGAAGCAGTCGGAGAAGACATTCTTGCCTTTTTTTTTTTCAATTTTAAAAGGAAATTGTTCAATTTTTATCATTAGTTTTATTAACCGTAGGTTTTTATTAGTCTTTTATCAGATAGAGAAAGATTCTTTCTATTCCTGGTTTTCTGAGTTTTAAATCTTGAATGGGTGTTGAATTTTGTCAAGTGTTTTTTTGGACATCTTTTGAGTAATCATAGTTTTTTCCCTTAGTCAAAAAATATCGTGTATAAAGATTTTTGTTTTTGTTTTGTTTTTTTGAGTGTTAATTAATCTTGCATTCCTGGGACAAAACTATGTGGACATAATGTATTCACTTTTTTAAAAAATTCCTGGGATTAATGTCAATATTTTGTTAAACATTTTTGTGTATATCTCATCCTACTTGTCTTCAGTTTTGTCTTTTTAGGTTTTGGTATTAAAATGAATTTGAATGAGTTCCTCAAAACTCTATTTTCTGAAAGAATTTGTGTAAGATTCGTTTTAATTCTTCCTCAGATCTTTGATATAATTCTCTGAAAAACCCATTCTGACTTGGAATTTTCTTTGTGGGAATGTTTTTCAAAATTATTATGAATTCAACTTCCCTCACAGATATGTCTATTCATTCATTCATAGATAGATAGCTATTCATATACACATATTTTTCCTATTTCTTCATTGTCAGTTTTTGAAATGTGATTTTCCAGGAAATCACTTATTTATTTCATGTCAGTTGTCAAATTTATTGGCATAAAGCCATTTTCTTGCACTTACAAAGCTAGGAAGGGGCAGAAGAGCAAAGGAACCCAACTCCTCTGAATACCTTTCCAGTTCTTTATCTACTATCCTATCATATGACACAAATGATGGCTTAATTAACTTGGCAAATATTTGTTGATCTCCTACCATATACCAAAATTTTTGCTGTGCCTTGGAAATGCAGATGATTGAGATGATATCTTTGGCTTCAAGGATCCCATGGTCCAGTCGAGGAGATAAACATAATTTTTTTTTATACAAAGTTATAAGAGCTATTATAAATTGAATATGCCAGAAGAGGAAGTGATAGATTAACTCTGGAAGGGGCCAGATCAGAGAAGGGTTTCTAGAGAGGGCAATATTTACACTGGGCCTTAAAAATAGAAAATCTACCCCTGGAGTAGAAAATACTCCAAGTAGATAAGTAAAAAAGGAACCAAGGTATGAGAGGGCAAGGTGGGCTCAAGGAAGAATGACAAATCTGGCCCAGTGGAGGTGTGTGCAGAGAGTTTTAGAGGCAGGTGGAGGTCAGATTTTGAACTGTCTAGCCTATCTGCCTGAAGTTAATATTTGGGATACCAGTGGGATTCCCTAAGTATAGCAGTGGTGATGAGATCAAGATGCAGAGATTAGACAGAACTGGTAATATTTCTCAAAAATGGGCTTGGAACAAGATCTATCAGAATCACCTGGGGATGTTGGTTAAAAATGCAGGTTCCCAAGTCCTATCCCAACCCTACTGAATGGACTCATGGGGGGCAGGCCACAGGCAGGCCATAATCTTATGCCTCTTAGATTATTCTTGATGCAACACTAGGATTAGAAAATGAACTGAATTAGAACTTTGGTTTTCAAACACTCTTGGGTCCAGGTTCTGGATTTCCTTCAAGCAAAGCATCTTCTTTTTCTTTTCTTTTCTTTTCTCCGTGCCCCCCCCCCCCCCACATTGAGCATCCACATACAATTTTAGACTCACGAATCATCTCTATAGCTTAAAAGAGTTTGAAAACCATGGGACTAAAGGTCAGAGAGATGAGTGTTTTGGAAACCATGTGGAAGGTGTGGCAGTGATTTCTAAGTGCCTGTGAGGAGGATCTGGAGGAAGGGTAAAGACAGGGATGAATTCAAACAGCGCTTCTTCTTCGGTAGAATCATCAGGACTTGTAGAAGGGCTGTAGAATATGAAGAAGCAAAGGGAGAATTATTAGCATTGTTTCCAGGAGCTCTTCTGGTTTAAGTCCCTGGAACCTATATTTGTGTATCTTTTCCACTTTTTGAGTCCTGTCAACTCAACAATGACAGGAGAAGATCACTAAGTATAAACCATAAGATTCTCCTGTGTTCCCAAGTTGCCAGTTTACTCACTGTAAGCCACGTGCTTAGTGGGTTAATCCTCAGACTGATTCTTTATCATGCAGTATTACCACCTCTCACTATAAAGAACGTAGATTTGCTGTAAAAATAAATGCTTCTCTAATCTAGATAAAGAGTAGGCATGAGCTGGAAAATTATGTTGTTATAATGATTCAGTGCCAAAAATTCTGCTCTTTTTTGGGACATTGAGCCAAATTTACTGCTCTGTTCTTGAGCAGAAAGAATTCATAATCAAAATAAAATAAAAAAAAAAATCCTCAGAGTTCAAAATAAATAATTTTAAAAGCTTGGAAAGGAGACTGTTTTCATGATCTTTAAATCTTTTCGTTTTGTTTTGTTTGTTTGCCTTTTATTTTTAAAACACATTTAACAGTTGGCTTACATTTGGCCTGCTGACCAAAATAAAGCAAGTTGGACCCTTGTTGCTTTGGTTCACTTATTGCTCAGAAGTTCCTGACAGCACCGATTGAATAAAAGAGGATCACAATGACTTGCACTGTTGGATTGCAACAAATAAGCAACCTCTTCAAAAAAACGGGTAAGTCACCTATCTGCTAACCTGTTTGAACAGGTAAAGAAACATAAAACACATTGAGCTTTCCTAATGCTAAGTTAAGTAGATGGGCTTATTTCATTGGCTTTATTGAAATCAACTCTTAGGGCCAATGGCAAAAACATCTCATATTATTAAAAGCTTCATGGCAGATGAGAAGAAATAAAAATCTGTTATTAAATCCTTCTATAAAGTACCCTAAACAATACCATTGATTAAATCTATTATCAAAATATGGCCTAGAACAAATACCTAGAAGGTAGTAATAGGATCACCTTCGCTTTATTCTTTCAGATTAATTTAAATGTACCAATAATTTGATCTCTGAATACAAGGGCAATCAGGAAATTAAATGTTACCACATCACAGCAACAGGGTTTAAACAAATGAACTCTTTCCAGATATGCATTCTGAAGGGGATCAAGATACAACTCTACTTTCTTTTTACAGGTGTGATCTTGGGAAAATCTCTTGACTTCAACTTTGTTTCCTGATCTGTAAAATGGGGCTGAATATATTATAAATGACATAAGATAAAATATGTAGCCTGTAGAAAATTCAACAGATTGTGTGTATGTCTGTGTGTGTGTGTTAATGTTTGTTAGTCTCTAAATGGCCAGGTTGGTGACCTAGAAATTGAACATAAAGATTTTTGTTCTTGTTCCAGTCTGAAGTCAGATAGATTCAACTATTTCTTATGAAGTCTTATTTCCCAGGTCTTCAGTTTTTGTAGTTTCTTGGTTCTATCTTACACCTAATTTATAGAATGCTAAATCAGAACAATGATTGCCAGCATGTGAGAGCTTTACGATCTATCAAGCATTTTCATAGACCTTGTCTTTTTGGATCCTCACACAACACTTTAAGGGGATAATTACAACTCCCAGTTTATAACATGGACACTGAGGCTCAGAGAGGTAATAAATTATGTAAGATCACATAACAAGTAATGAGTCTAAGGCACTCATATTTTCCTGCTGCAGTAAAAAAATGTGTTTCTTCTATGCATATATTTAGATATATGTTCTAGGTGACCATGAAAGTTATCATCCAAATTGGGACATGTTTGGGAGTGAAAGGAGGTCATATTAAAAATTCCATCAGGAGCACAGAGATAAACTGGGATTGTCTTGAGTAAATAGGAACATGGGTCCTTCTTGATAAAGTTTGTTTCATGAGATTGGACAGTCTGTATGAGCTCTCCCATTTTCGTCTCATTTTTAGACCACCTCAACAGATACTTGAATTGAACTTTAGAGAAAAATTTTTGGGAAAGGAACATAAACAGAAAAATACTGACTTTTTTGTCATAGGGCAATAGTGCACAAAATAATTGTTGAACTTCAAATCACAGTCTATCTCCTTAGTATAGAAGATATCTTGTCATTTACTCCTCCTCAGTGAGATTCCTGGGGATCTAATTTGTGTCAATACTGAACATGCCCACAAAAGGAAAGAATCATTATATGTTAGGGAGATGACTAAAAAACATAACTGAAAGATTTATAAAAACTTAGTAAACTGGATTTTCAAGGCAGCCTAGGGCTGTTTAGCTGAAACATGGGTTCCAGAGAACTTATAGTGATCTTTGAAGATCAAAGGCTAATTGCATCTATTGTCTTCTGTTCTCTAGCTATCTTTGTTGATAATAGGCCGAAGAAGTATGTAACATCTATAATATCACAACAGAATTTATAAGAATAATGCAGGATTTTTTAGAATTATTTTCAGCGAGGGGTGCCTGGATGGCTCAGTGGGTTGAGTGTTCGGCTCTTGGTTTCTGTTCAGGTCATGATCTCAGGGTCCTGGGAACCAGCCCCACATCGGGCTACCTGCTCAGCCTGGAGTTTGCTTGAGGATTCTCTCCCTCCTCCTCTTCCCCTCCCCCTGCTCTCTCTCTCTCAAATAAATAAATCTTAAAAAAAGTAATTTTCAGTGAAGGAAGAAGTGATGACGGGAGAGGGATTTCAATTGCCTAAGGAGGCTGCTAAAGTGTTCCTCTCCTCTCTCTCATCTCCCATTCCTTTGTTCCTTTTCTCCTTCCCATATCTCTACCTTCTTTCTTTCCTTTCTTAATGTTTTTTTCCCCCCTTCTCTTTCCTAAAGCCTAGAATTGTCCTTTGTACCTTACTAGGATTCTAAAGCACTTGCTGTTTGATTGACTCTTTTTTTTTTTTTTTAAGTGATTGACTAGTTGGCTGACCTTTCAAAATGTGCCTTTCTAGCCCTCAAATTTTTATCATCCTTCCTAGCAAGATGGGCAGAAGAACATTGTTCAGAACTTCAGGTCTCATGCTGATGTTAAGGAGAGCCATTAAGTGTTGTCCGACAATTACTTCGCACCCCATCAAGGGAAGAATCCTAGGGATTCTTTATGAACATATAATCTATTATTTCTTGGCTATTAGGCAATTTCTAGTCTTCATGAAAGCAAAACACAAGTCTCTTCAATAAAAGTTATCCTAGCCATTTGAGGCCATGGCAGGGGGAAGGGAGGAGACTGTTTCTAAATTTAAAGAAAGAAAAATTGAGAAATAAGTAACTGAGATGGCTTCATGTCACACTTCATCTATTTCCTTCCTCCTCTCCTGAGTCAGTGAGACAGTAAATGAAAGGGATCAAACAGATAATACTTCTAACACAGCACCTACTCTACTTTGGTGTTTGAATCCTAGCTTGGCAGATTACTTAACCCATTTGCAAGGGGAGAATAACAAGCATCCTCCTTCAAGGTGTTATGACTGACATTAAAGGAGGTAAGAGAAGAAAGAACCCGGAACAGTGATTGGCCCATAGTAAACACTCAAAAATTATATTATTCTAGTTATTATGAGATCAGTTTTCCTTTGATGGTGTTCATGCCGTTCTTCATAGCCTCCTCTTTCCTCCAAGCTACCTGTGTTGCTGCCTGGGTGATGTTCTTTCAGAGAATCTCCCAAGGAACCCCAAACCCCAAACACTTCATGTGTTCACCAGTGCCCCCAATGTCAACGTAACCTCTCACTCCTCAAATGCAAAAGAAGCAACCCTCCAGACTCTGATCTGAGTCCAAAAAGGACTTAAAAGAAAGAAAGAAAGAAAGAAAAACAATTTTTGATGGAAAAAGCCAGAGGGTCTAGGTAATTCCTGGGACTGAGTGCAAAGGCAGAAGGAGAGAAGAAGGTGGAAAAAATTACCACATCCCAAGGAAACCTCCTTGAAATTCCACCAACATCTCTGCCCCTCTGTTTTTTAAGTCACCCTAAGCTATGAATTCAGGACAGGAAAGTAATGGCAGCCCACGGGGCATTTTCGGGACAAAGAAGATTCCCAGGGCTGCAAATTTCCTAAGTAACACCTGGGGATGAGCTGGTGAACATGAATGAATATTCCATTGTTGTTTTGAGGATTTCTTTGTAAGTATCTTGCTTCAAGAATGAAGGGTGATGTCAGTCAGGAAAAAGCCCCAGTGAATCCTAGGACTTACTGCTCTAATTAAGCAGGAAGACACGTTAGAGCATGAATGATTAGGTAATAATTCATACCTGTTGTGTTTCAATATTAATCGTGAGCCTAAATGTAGACTACCCTCACTTAAGCATACATTCCTCTTACACAACGGTCAAGGTCTTGAATATTTAATTGCATTTTTTCTTTAAGAAAATTACTTATAAGGAAATGTTGAAAAATAATCTCCCTGGAAGAAAAAATTCATACCTCATGAAAAATAAATCTGGGTAAATTGAGTTATGAAAGATCTATTCCAGTAGGAGCAGAAACTTTGAAGTCCTTTTCCTGTTCAAGAACAAAAACTCAACTTCCCAGACGATAAATTAACAGCACAATAGGCTTTTGGGTATCACAGGAGCCTGTAGTCAATCTGGGCTTCCAGGTCATTCTGGGTTTAAATCTGACTTACTGTCACTCTCCCTTCAAAGGTCCTGGCACTTCTTTTGAGGAGGAGCTTTCAGGGAATTTAAAGAACTTATTTCTTTTTGTGAGGGAGAATCTTGCTTATTCAGACCATAGCTGCTGGCCAGTTTGTGTATAAACTGTGCCTGGGTTCTTTCTAAAAAATGACTCTTGAAATAAAGATTGGGAAGGCCTTACTCGCTGACTAGGATGTAAGAATCTACAATGGCCTTGAGTATGGAACTTGGAACCCCTTGACCTGGGTTTAAACCCAGTTTTCCCAATTCCCTAGCAGGGTAAATGGGGAGAATTAATCCATGCTTTCTGCCTCAGCTTCTTCAATTGTAAAAAGGATAATACTACCTGTGATAGGGTTCTAGTGGGGGTTAGAATGGAGAAAATGGCAAATAAGGTGTATAGCGTAATGCAGAATATAAAAAGAATACTTGAGAGGAGATAATTATTACAATTAATCCTAAACATCTTGGGATGTAAAAGCTTTGTGGGGGTACTTTTGACCAATAGTTTAACTGAACTATGATCAGAGTAGATTTACTCACTTGATATAACCAAACAAAAAATTTTGAGAGTCTAAGGAGCAAGGACTGAATAAGGCACTATAAAGATTTTGTGGGGCATAATGTTCTCAAGTAACATGCCTCTAATTGAGATTAGACATGAGCTAAAAACAATAATACCCAGCAGAAAGTGGCAAGGCTATATGAACCTGTAGATGAAGTGTGACTGGAATTCAGAGGATGGAAGTGATTGTAATCTAGCTAAAAAAGTCAGAGAGGACTTTGCAGATAAGGGCCCTATGGTATATGTCTCTGTAATCTCATTATTTTGACAATGGGACTCATAGAATCATAATGACTTGAAGATTTCAGGTTGAAAAGATCCATATTCCATCATTGTACAAATTTTGCACATGTTTGAGAACGTGCAAGTTCAATGTATATTCTCCGCTTATGGTAACCTAGGGCCATAATAAAATCAGTATCCTTTTAAAATGAGATTTAGGCTTGGCTTTCCCCAGAGGACAGTTGGCCGTTTGCCTGGTGGTCTGTGCAGTAACATACTTTTACAAACTTCCTGAGTTTGGAAAGAAGGGAAGGGCAGTGGGAGAAGAAACAAGAGGATGCAGTGCTGATCTTTAGGCTGTAGAAACTCTGTGTTATGGCCTGGTGCCAAGAGAATCCATTTCTATTCTCAGATCTCCTGCTTTTGGTGGGAGCAAGGTGGACTTTTGTCGTCTTCTCTTTCTCCTTTCCAGTTCTAATTCTCCTCCATCTTCTTTTATGGAATTTGCCATTCTATTCACTCTTGTGTCCATTTATTCACCAGATATTCATTAAGTTTCTAGACTTAGATCTTAGGTGCTGGTGGAGGCAAGAGGATGAATGAAACAAGACTCCCGGTTCTAGTCACGCTGGTAAGAAAGTCCTGGAAGGGTCTAGGGAGTGGAGTCCCTCTATGAAATGCCCAAGACCCTTGCCTTTTCCTATATTCCTCCTGTTTCTATTTCTGTGTGTGTTTCTGCATTCTGTTAGGAATTAATTTGCCCCACCCCTTCCTAAGGGGTCCTTCCATCTCTCCTTCCTAAGTAAGAGCTTTGCCTGTATCTGGAAACATTTTAAAATTTCAGTATAAAAAAATGATTGGGTTGACTTATAGGCATGAAAGGGAAATGAGGGTACAGTTGGGAAAAAGCCAGTTGTAAACATATTTCGAAACAATAACACAGAAGTCTTCCCTTCTACAAGGGAAGGGAAGACTAAGTTTAGTTTCTCCCTCCATTCTCTACTTCTAGAGGCTTCCAATCGTGACTAATTTATAGGTGGGCCTCTATTTACCTCTCTTTTACAGTTGAGAGGATTTGAAGAGTAAGACAAAGTCTCCAGTCCAAAAATATTTCTCCTTTTGATTCCTGAAATCTCAAGATAAGCAGTTTAATTCTCTGTCTTGATTACTGTGGTCGTTGGGCCTATGTTTTGGTAAATGTTCCTGCTCTGGGCAGGATTATAAGAGAAATCTCCAACTCCTGATGAAGTGCTCCTAAAATCACTTTTCCCCAGAATTGAGGAAGATGGGCAAGATGGGAGTTATGGTTGTGTGTGTGTGTGTGTGTGTGTGTGTAAATAGACCCTAACTCCAACCATTTGACTATGTATAACTAGGAAAGTACAGACCATTGGATTCATTTTGTTTCTTTTTGTGGAATGTTTAGGGTCCTATCTGTGATGAAAAGTAAACAGAAAAAGGAACACTTAAGTGAAGACAACAGAACCTAAATTTGTTTACCTGGAATCTCTAGACAGCTGTGTCCCAGTTGATTTTCTGACCTCTGATTATCAGCATAACTGCCTCATTTGTCTCTTTCACTCTACTTGTGGGGAGATGGCACTGGATTATAACAAGAACTGTTAATGGTCTTCAAACCACTAATAGAGAGCTCGTCCAGTTTTGCAAGTTGGATTAGTTGACAAGAGGCAGAAAGCTAGAATACATTTGCATTCATTGGTTCAGTGGAGTTTCTTGCCAAAGTATGTTGTACCACATTATCTCGTCACTACTTTGTAACTGACATATGCCCAATTGCCTTATATACTTTAGAAGCAACTGTCGTTTTATCTTGAAGAACAATTAAGTCTTCTGAAGGCTAAATGTTTCCAAGGAAGAAAAAAAAAGCCAGACTACAGTTAATTTATTGAAAGTTATTTATAATTTAGTACTTACTGTCCTGAAAATGCCTGTCCCCTTGGAAATATGATTCAGATGCCCTGAACTGAGGAAACATTTTCCTTTTTCCTGTGTAAAATATGAAACAAAAGACAACTGAAAAACACTTCATTAAAACAGTTCCTTTGTCCTTTTGACAATGAAAACTGAAGAGACATGCCAGTTTGGCTATGTAGGTGGTCCTCTTTCTATGCTAACCTTAACATGACCTTACAAAAAATCACTGAAAGTTATTTGATGGTTCTAGAGATTTTCAAAATATGTGTTGAAAAGCAATAATCCCACGCACTAAGGGGTTTGAGAAATGCCATCTATTAAAAATGAGTTTCCAAGAGCTGAAGGATCTGCCCAAGAACTTCTGCTCTGCCCAGACCTTTGTGTCCCCACAACCTAGCCTGTTTGCACACCTGGGCAAACCTTTCTGTAGTCAGGTCATGTTCCTTGGTCATTTGGTCCACTCTTTCAAGGTCTCCCATGGGCTGAATTTGCTATCAGCTGCATGTAATTGGTCTAAGTCAATGTATGTATGATACGTATCAAATGAACTTAACGTTGTGTTCCCCATGGGAATAGCTCTGACTTTTTTTTGTTGTTGTTCAGTAATTCTAGAACATTCCTCATCTCATAATGTCCTGAACTTCTTCAGAGTGCTGGAGAAAAGGGGTTGATTATCTGATGAAAAATGAAAATTAGATACTGTGTCTTTTGTTTCTTTTCTGTTTTCCTTCTTTAAACATCTTTTACTCTTTTAGAGTTTAGTTTCTAATTTCCTAGGATTGTCTGAGAAAAGTCAGTGTAGTTACCGGAAAAAGTGCTTTCTGATTAATCTCTTTTGCCAGTTAGACAACTCAGTCTAACAGTTTTGAGAATCTGGAAAATGAACCATGTACTTTTGCCTTTGCTTAACATTTCTCCGTTAAATGAAATTTGATATTTTACCTCTAACTCTGCTAAAATGATGCTGTCCAAAACTAGCATGTGGTAAACGCCATTCTCTTTTTGTCTGTTATAAAGTAGCTTTGTCTAGTTTGGTCATAGGGAAACCAAAACTAAGCAAAAAGTTTCTTGTTTTATTGATACATCCCTTTTGAGGAGCATACAGGGAACTTCCAGGGATGTTCTCATGAGGTCTTAAAAAAATGAATCTTACTTCTTTGAAAAGTTACAAGATTTAAAGATAAAAAATAACCACTCCACCACCTTCCTGTGAAATGCAGTCACTGTAATATGTACTTTTTAAGCACATTGCACACCTTTTGTTATTCAACTTGACATGAATCATGCTTACAGAATTTTGGCAAGACTTCCAATTTAAGTTCCCAAATGAGTATTCAACTTAGATTAATTAAGACTGTTATTTCATGGAGTATAAATACAACTGCTTATTAAAACATATTTATTGAGGATAAACAATTATGTAATAGAAACCAGCTACAGAATATAATAATATGACTAATGAAAAAGGCAATTGATTACAAATGACATAATTACTGAGGGTTAAAAGCTGTGCAATTGATATGACTTGTATTCCTTAAGCAGGTTTTAATAAGCATTTTGATCATTATTTAACATATAATAACTCACTTATTACATCCAAACAAAGAGTTCCTTTCCAACTTGGTACATGCAGCCTTAACAGCACTTAGGGGAATTGAGAAGATTATAGCTTTACCCTTAGGATGGAGGAAAGACATTGACAAAGAATGTTAATTAAGTGTTATGTATTGTATTTTATTTTAGGAAATGGAAAGAAAAAACTGAGTTCTTTGACTAGAGCCTTTTGCCAACTGACAAATGAGAAGCCCTACATTTGACAGAGGTGCCTCAGTTTGCAGAAAGGACCTAAGGCTACCATTTTATTTTTTGTGACTTGATCTTTCCTGAGGAATTCACCAAGGAATCAGCTTCATTTCCATTGTCACTACTGAGGGTGGTTTACCAGGGATAAGTTGCTTTGTTTTGATTCTGGCATTAGAATGAGTATTCCCCCCCAAATTCTCTGTAGTTCCTTAGTTTTCACAGTAATGTGATCTGCACAGTGCTACTGAGAAGGGGAGAGACTTGAAGAGACACAATTGTAATTTATGATCTCAGTTTTAGGCTGTGGACATAAGGAGTATGTTGTGAAGTTAAAATAGTGTGAATGGAATTAAGCCCTTTCCGAGAGTTTACAGGGACCCAGAAATGGGAGCTGGAGTGAGAAAGAGCAAAATGTGCTCAAGACAATTTTCTATTTGGTGCATCCGAACCCACTATTAGTCTCAGTTAAGTTTGAGGAGCCTGGGTGGCTCAGTCAGTTAAGCATCTGATTCTTGATTTTGGCTCAGGTTGTGATCTCAGGGTCCTGAGATTGAGTCCCTCGCATCTGCTTGAGATTCTCTCTCTCCCTCTCCCCCTCTCCATGCTAGTACATGCGCATGTACTCTCTCTCTTAAAAAAAAGACATACCGCAGTTTGGTGCCTTCTTTGTTCTCTCAAATTTAGTTATAAACACTGTTCTCTAATATTTTGGGGTTTCTAGATTATTTCCTAACAGTGCAGTCTGTTTTCTGAAATATTATTTACTGATCCTTTCCTAAAGTATATACAGGAAGGATTGGTTTCTATCCAATGGTGAGGGGCAACTGTGTATTTGTGTTTTTAGATGACATTTGGAGGACACTTTCTTTTTTTTTAAAGATTTTATTTATTTATTTGACAGAGAGAGACACAGCGAGAGAGGGAACACAAGCAGTGGGAGTGGGAGAGGGAGAAGCAGGCTTCCCGCGGAGCAGGGAGCCCAATGCGGGGCTTGATCCCAGGACTCTGGGATCATGACCTGAGCCGAAGGCAGACACTTAATGACTGAGCCACCCAGGCGCCCCATGGAGGACACTTTCATTTAGAAGTCGTGTCTTTCAGATGCAGAGAGTCATGCTATGTCTGCTACAGTTTGACAGTATGGATGGAGGGGCCTTGATCTTACAGTTGACCAAATACTGCAGACACATCTCAAAATGACCTTTCTCATGGATGATGTTAAGATGCTCATAACTTTTATCCTTTGAAGGGCATATCATTTGGCACAACTGTGAGATGGATGAAGTTTGCATGTGTGTGTGTGTGTGCGCATGCATGTGTGTGTGCGCAAGGAGCATCCCTGTGTCCTTTTTTGTCACCTCATCTCTGTGGCTGTACTCACTTCCAGATGTTAAGAGCTTGTGTGGTATTGGCGTTCAGATCTCCGGAATCTCCCCCTCACTCCATCCTGCTTACACACATGCCTTTGTACATATGGATATTCATACACTGAATAGGTAACTCTTATATGTAGGCTTTCCTCCTCTATGCTCAACTGATCATTTAAAAATTTTTTATTTATTTATTTTTTTAATTCTTATGTTAATCCCCATACATTACATCATTAGTTTTAGATGAAGTGTTCCATGATTCATTGTTTGTGCATAACACACAGTGCTCCATGCAGAATGTGCCCTCCTGATCATTTAAAAATTTACCTGCTTGCTGTTGTATTCCCTCTGGGCTCTGCTGAGGGTTGAAGATTACTGTAGTGGTATAGATGAGAGTACTGACTTTGGGTCAGACTGCTCTGGGTTTGAGTCCCTTCTAATATTTGCATCCTTATGACCTTGGCAAACCTGTTTAAATTCTCTAAGCCACAGTTTCTTTGCAAATTCAGAAAAATAAAAAAAAATTGGTGTCTCCTTAGGGTTGTTGTAGACAATAAATTATTATTATTTTTTATTTTTTATTTTTTTTTTTAAGATTTTATTTATTTATTTGACACAGAGAGAGAAAGCGAGAGAGGGAACACAAGCAGGGGGAGTGGGAGAGGGAGAAGCAGGCTCCCCATTGAGCAGGGAGCCCGATGCGGGGCTCGATCCCAGAACCCTGGGATCATGACCTGAGCCGAAGGCAGACGCTTAACGACTGAGCCACCCAGGCGCCCCGTAGACAATAAATTAGATGATTCATGGAAAGCACTTACTTAGCACAGTGCTGTCCATATAGGAAGTGTCCCATAAATTACAGAACAGTTACTGCTACTGTTATTGAAGAAGAATAAGCTACCCTATATAATTGCTTAATATAACCAGATCCATATCTAGATGTGAATAGTTAGGTCAATTGCCTCGATCTCATCAAAGCACTGAGGCTTATGGGAGCTATTGTTCTCTCTGACTTCCATACCCACCACTGACTTCATAGGTCTGATGCAACCTCGTTTCCCAGCTCTCTTCATGGCACCTTCCTAGGTGCAGTAGGTCGCAGGGAAATAAATAAGTCTTCTTTGACTTGATCCATATGTGACAAAAGAATTTTAACCTTCAAGATTGCCCTTATTTCATGTGACTGAAATTTGATATATTTCTTGGTTTGAAAATTGTAGTGGGGGTGGGTGTAAGCCTGGGCAAACAGGTTCAGCAGAAGAGAGCTGGTAACAGAGTTTATTCAGGGGCTGTCTTATTCGTCTTTTCCTCCGCAATATATTGCCTACACCTGGTGGATTTGTGCCTAGGAAACGTTAGTTGATCTGTGAAGTGAATGAATGAATGAATGGTCTTCCAAACATGCCAGGTAGCCTCCCAGGGGCTACCGGGGGAGGAACTTCCACACCAGTTCATTGCCATCTGAACTGGTGTGGAAGGCTTCCTGCCGAGAAGGGTACATACCCAGTCCTCCGGGGGGCTCTTCTGATAACTGGTCTGTGTAGCATCATACCACATAAACTTCTCATTGATAGGTCACTCCTTTAAAAAAAAAAAATCTAATTCCCTGGCTTGATGTCAGCATAACAGGGATAATGGGAGTTGTTTTGTCTTAGCTTCCCTTTCAAAGCAAGAGATCTTAACCTAGGATTAGAAACTTCCATGGTTCTGGGAGTCCCCGGAAAGCGTTGCCAAAAATTTGGGTGCCTGTGTATCTTTTTTCCTGGGGAAAGGAATCATAGTTTTTATCAGAGTCTCAGAAGGCCAGACTATCTTTAAAAGGTCACTTTTGAAGTATCCAAAGCTTTCACTTGAGGGTGTGGACAAATAGAAGCCCCCAATTCCAACGCCATACAAAGAACCACTGTGAGCGAGAGTTTATCTGAACTGTTCAGCTTTAGATTTCAGGAGTGGGAAACTACTGAATTATCCTATTGACATACATATGTTTTTGAAATATGGCCTGTAGGTAAATATTAAATCCTAGAACCCATTGGGAGGGTTTGGTGTAAATTAGATGTAAGATGGGGCAGGGTTTTGAATAAGGTCTAGGAGAAAGAAACCCAGTAATGGTGTAAAGGAAATGTTGGGATTGGAACAAACCAAATGCGCCTTATGGAATGATGAGACAAACAGCCGGTATCAACTTGGGGAGGACATCTGTGGGTCACCCGCTCTGTGGAGTCACTTTTGGAGGCGTAGCCAAGAACTCTTACTTTAAAAATGCAATACACTCTTGAATAACTTCAGGATATTAAAAACTATTAGAGGTGGAATGGGAGACTTCTGGCAATAGCACATCAGCAAATGATGATAGGAATAACTTTTGTGTTTCTCAGCTTTCACATTTGGGCCTCTGGTCACCACTCTTGACATTGACAGATGAGAGAGCTTATTTCACTCAGACAGTTGTCACAGATGCCACACAGGTCTGCATCAGGCTTGTTTTAAATATTACTATGTGTTTTGCAAAAGAGCTGCATGAGCACCTGTAAAACCTATTTCTGCCTGAGTGGAAAAAAACTATAGCAACTGTGGTTTGTTGGAAGGTGTATAACTTTGGGAATAAGAAAGAGTTGGGTTTGAATACCAACATCACTGCTTAGCAGCTGGGTGGAGTTGGAAAAGACACATTCTTGCCAAACCTCAGTCACTCTACCTGTAAATTAGGGATATTAATACTTAATTCTGGAGTTGTCGTAAAGCTTGGTGGTTAATGTCTAGCTTCATGAATAGTAGGCAAGTAATAAATGACAACTATTATTATTGTTAATATGAAAAAGGATATAATTCATTTACATGCCATTAGGCAATAAAGAGGTTCATAAAGTTCATATAAGTGAATTTCAAGGAACAGAAGCTTTTCTTCTGAAATGCCAAATTTTTAGCTACTTTCTAAAATGTGTTTCATATAACTTTCCCTTCCTTGAGAATACAGGCATAATGTATTTTATCTTTTCCCATAGTCAGTGTCGTTCTTGAGACCATCAATGATGTATTATTATATTCTACTATAGATAAGAATACTTGCTTCCAGACTGTTTGGTTCCCAGAAAAGTGAGATGAGCAAGAGAAACATCATCATGGAGATGGGTAAATGCCAATAGAATGAGCCTTTTTGGCTGGAGGGGTGAGGGGGTGGGGGGTTGAGGACCACTGAGTTGAATAAATACAGAGAGCCCTGGGTTCAAGTTCTACCCGCAACATTTACTGACTTCACCTTGGTTTCTTCCTCTGTTTTACATAATTCATGGGTTCAGTTTAACCAGTAAATGAAAATCCACTTGGTTAAACGAAATAGTCTATACATATTTAGGAGATATATAGCAACAAAATTTTCAGAAAATTCAGAAGAGAGGACAAGAAGCAAGCATAAATCAAATAATTTTTCTCCCTACTCTGTTCATATATACTATATTCCAGACCAGTGGGGGTTTTTTTGAGGTATAATTGACATACAACAGTATATTGGTTTCAGGTGTACAACATAATGATTCAATATTTGTAGATGTTACAAAATGATCACCATGGTAAGTGTAGTTATCATCCTTCACCATACATAGTTATAGAATTTTTCACCTGTGATGAGAATTTTTAAGATTGACTCTCTTAGCAACTTTCAAGTATGCCGATGTAGGGTTATGAACTATAGTTGCCATGCTCATGACTCATGACTTATTACTTTTATAACAGACCAGCTGATTTTGAGAGGACTTCAATGTCCTTTTGCAGTGATCATTTTCATAGAAAAGAATCATGCAGAATTTTGTCCTTAGTTGGGGCGCCTGGGTGGATCAGTCGTTAAGCATCTGCCTTCAGCTTGGGTCATGATCCCAGGGTCCTGGGATCGAGCCCTGCATCAGGCTCCCTGCTCCACGGGAAGTCTGCTTTTCTCTCTCCCACTCCCCCTGCTTATGTTCCTACTTTCGCTGTGTATCTCTCTGTCAAATAAGTAAGTAAAATCTTAAAACAAACAAACAAAAAGGAATTTTATCCTTAGAAAGCAGAAAGCACAGAGTAGAGAAATAGATTGGGTATCCCAAATAGATTACTTCTGATGATGGAATTGTTTTAGGGTGTTGTCTTCTAGGTACTTGGATAAATGCCAAAGTTTGCTGCTGCACCTTTTATAATTCATTGCATACTGTGATCCCCCAAGAAGAGTTAGAACAAGGCTATTAGATTACATCTGAGTGTGGTCTGATAGAGTGGTGTTCAGATTCTGTTCCTTGGCATTTGAACGTTCCACAGGAGGGATCTGGGGGTATGTGGGCACTATGAAAGAATCCAGGAACGTGTCTACCTTCCAGAGCTACCAGAGCCCTGTCCTTACTTCAGTAAGAGTAACTCCACCAGTATCTGTTTAAATATCAGGATTTTATGTGAGATTTCATTTGGAAAAAAAAAAAAAGATTTCTTGGCTTGAAAACATCTGAGACTCAAGGAAAAGTACTTTACCTACTAAGCATTTGGTCTGAAGAAGTTGGGAAAATTACCACAAATAAAATCTGAACTCGATAACTATACATTCACCTTCCATCCTCTTCCCTCATTTCTGCTTAACTGCATGAGTTCAAATGCTAACTCCTGAAGAAATCTCCCATCATTCCTAAGCACAAAGGACTTTCTTCTTTTTTTCTGATCATTTGTTTACATCACTGTATTAGTCAGGCTGATGGTTATAAGAGCCCCAAATCTTGGTGGCTTATCACATTGTGAAGATAATTTATCCTTTAGGCATTAGCCAGCCCCAACCCTCATGGTCAGGTGGCTCTGTTGGGTGTGGTGCTCCATGAGGAGGTGGTAGGGGCCTTCCACCAAGGCAACCCCTTCACGTCAGAGCCTCTGGGATAGCAAGAAGTGACAATGTGAGGACTTCACTGTGTGTTGAAGAGCCAGGCTTGGAACTGGCATTACATTCTATTGGCTGTAACTTGTCACATTTTCCTATGTAGATACAAAGAGAGCTAGGAAATCTAGAATTCCTTGTTGGTCAAAGGAAAAATGGAATCCTTTGTTGAACACATAGCATTATCTTTTCTATACCCTTAGCTAACCCTTGTCCACAAACTTACCTTGGGTTACAGATACCTGTGTTGTCTATCTTAAATGCTCAACTGGATTGCAAACTCCTAAAAATAGGAGTTAGGCTTTAGACGCTACTATTTGTAATCCTTGAATTGCCTGAGTACATTAGTTAAGATAAGCTGCTGTAAGACAGACTCAGTGAAAATTTAGTTTCTTAAGGGAAATTGCCCCCTCCCTTATTTATTTAGCCTCAAAAGAGTTCTTGGAAAGTATCAACCCTCCTCCAGAGGCTCTTATTCAGGGAGCTAGGCTAATGGCGACTTTGTCATCCTCAGGGTTACTTTGTACATTGCAGTGGCAACTAGAGGGAGGATGAAGGGGTGGTGGTGGGGTGTGCAGGCAAATTTTTGGATCAAGCTGGGAAGAAGCACGCATTGTTTTCACGCACGTTCCACTGGCAAGAAGGCACTGACGTGGCCACACCTCCCTGCAAGGGTCAGTGGGAAATTTAGTTTCCAGGTGAGTAGTTACAATCCAAATCAGTTACTATGGAAACAATGGATATCAGTGACAATGACAGTCTTCCCCACACAGGGAAAGGGCAAGTTGGTTCCATTCGGACAATTCTTCAAATTAGCCTCTGTCATTCGCTGTTTTTGAAGTTAGAAACTGATGTTCAAAGGTGAAGTAATGTGCCCTATGGCACATGTCTACTAGATCCTCACACTGGGACTTGCATCTAGTGCTCTCAAACCCACTTTTCTTCTTCTGTACGGTGCTATGTCTTAGTAGGATCTCAATAAACTCATCAGGATGATGCTTATGCCTGCGTCATCTCCTTCTTTTTCAACCTCCCTCTTTCAGCTTTCCCTACCAGTTTCGGATGTAGTGACATATGAAGAGTGACTTCTGTTGGACGTTCAACACAAGGCTCTCAGGAACTTTGAACACACAACATTCTGCTAAGGGAAAAATAGGAGTCAGAAATTTAAGCCAGACACTTTCTTGACTCTTGACACATTCTAGTTTTATTTTGTTACCACCGATTTTTTTTTTTTCTCATTACATTTGGCCAGAATGGTGAGCAAGTGTCTACTAAAGGTTGATTTCTGTGGAGAAAATGATGATATTTTGATGGAAAGGACAGAAAACTCATTTCTCTTCCACCCTGGGGAATGTGACATTAATAGTGGGATCTTGGGGAATGCTAAGGAGGGAAGACCAGAGCAATATACTGTGTCCTTGACTCTGCTGGTCCCCACCGCCCCCCCACCGCCGCCCCACGCCACTCTCCTAGGAAGAGGTTTCTGCCTCTTCTGGGTTCAGTTCTGCCACAAAGGTGCTATGGAAAATGCTATTATAAATTATAAATTATAACACAATATCACTTAGGGGGTAGTCCACAAGTCCAGGGTTCTAATCTCTCCAAGACTTCATGTTTTATAGATAGTAATAAAAGCAAAGAGGGGCAAGAACATTTCTCTCAATCTCTTCTCTCAATCTCTTCATTCTCTGCACAATTTCCAGGTCACTCTGTTTAAGAGTCTAAGTAGGCATAAAGATACCTTAGATTCAGATAGTGCTCTCTCACTGCCTGGTTGTATGTTGTTGCCTAATTCATTTAAACTTCTAAGTCCTCATGTGTAGAATAGGGATACTATTTGTACTTCTATTGATAGCAAAGTTTGGTAATATATGTAAATTAGTTAATATATTTAATATACGTTAACTGTATTTTTGTCTCAAATTCAAAATCTCCAAAATCTTCTCTAACCTATACCATTTCAGATGAGTGAAAAACTGAATTTTTTTTTTTTTTTTTTAAGATTTCATTTATTTGAGAGAGAGAGAGTGGGGGGTGGGCAGAAGGGAGAGGGAGATAGAGAATCTCAAGCAGGCTCCACACTGAGCTCAGAGCCCAATGCGGGGCTCGATCCCAGGATCCTGAGATCATGGCCTGAACCGAAATTAAGACTCCAACTCTTAACCAACTGAGCCACCCAGGTGCCCCTGAGTGGTTTTTTGTTGTTTTGTTTTTAATGTACACAGATAAGAGGGGGGGATAAAAGTATGTAAGTACTAGTTTTCCTTTTTTTTTTTTTCTTATTTGTTTTTAAACATTAACTTTAGGGTCACCATATTGTTTGATTTAAGCCACATCGATCCAGATTTCATCAGAATGTAACTATAACAATTGTCCATCTATTATTCCCACAGTTAGCCAATTAGACACTATTGCATACATAACTGTCTAGTAATGCAGTGGTTTTGCTAAATTCCAGAAGGTTGGAATAATTTTGCCAGCATTTTGAATCTGCCTAGGAGGAGAGGGACCCTAGGCTTCCCATGGAGGGGGCTTTTGTTGGAATCTAGATACTACCATTAATGGGGCAGAACGCAGAAGAAAAACACCAAGACCCCAAAATAATTGTTTAGAAATTCCCCATCTGTAAGTCTCTATGTCTGTTGGAAATAATAGAGATTTATTCTGTTTGAGATCAGGTTTCCCCTAATGGAATGTTGTACACTATTGGAGAAGATTGGTAGGCTTTGCAATTCATAACATTGATCTTCTTTCTAGAGGCCTGAGGGTGTTGACAATGGAAAGTTTTTCAGGGTGACTAATGATTTCTATGAATAAACTAGATCCTTACATTGTCCTCCGAAGGCCTGAAATCTTACCCAAAACCTCTTTTAGGAAAATAAAGGTTTTCTGAAGGCCCGCATGGAAACCTCGCTCTCAAAGACAGATCTGAGATCCAGATTCAGTTAAAATATATCGGGAGCCTTCTTACTCGCTGAGTCCTGAGGGGCTTTTCCTATCACGGAAACATCACTGATTATCTCCCCTTATCCGATGGTTAGACTGATGTGTCATTCCCTTTGCAAAACTGAGACCTACTTCTTCTTTGGTTGTCCCTGTTTTTCGACCTCTGTGAAAAAGCACAAATGATTTTTGCTGACCCAGACCTCAGCAGGGAAAAATCAACCCATTTCAGTTTGAAAACCATTTCAACCAGCGAAGTCACTTCAGTCAGGGCTTGTCACTTCAATCGTGCTGAGATTTCTCAGGTAAGCTTGACGCAGGAGGTGATCCTTCTAGGAGCCTTTGTGAAACGGGGTGGGGATTCACAAGGAAGATGATACATTTGGCTCATTCGTCCTCTTTTACATAACGTGAAATATCCTCTCAACTACGTGGAAGGGAGACAAAGGAAAGAAAGCCTGGGATCTAGCCTCTGTTGTGATTTCAGTGGCGAGGAGAGCACGGGGAGTTTACCACTCTACCGGGTTAGCAGAAAAACTGGAAGTCTGTCTGTCAGCAGGCATATCCTTTCTTGTCTTGGCTTGTCTGGGAGCTAGGATGAGAGCTGATAGTCTTCACCCTGTCTAATTTATGTAGCTTCAGAAAGAAAGGTTGTCAGGTTCCACATGATGAAGAAAGGAAAAAAAGCAAAGGAGACTGGGGACATGTCTAAACCTTCTCCAGCAGCATTGTCGTTCTGCTCATCAGGTAGGAAGAAAAACAGATTAAAGCAAGTGCTTTGTTTCCAAATTCCAGGCTTGCAAAGGATGTATTATGATACTCATTTCAAAATATGGTTACATCTTGAAAGCATTTTTGTTCGATGGGCATATTATCTTTAACAATGAAGCAAGGAAAAAAAAGGTTGGTGCATTACAGTAGACTCTTAAAAATACCTTAGCAGATCTAACTTTATATATATCTTTTTACATTAGCATTCAAAACTCCTTGGCAGGAACAATAGGAAGAGTTCAAAGTTCAACTCATAATCATAAGCAGACTTCTCCCCCTTGGTTCCCCCCTCTCCCCCCCACCCAACACTGCTTCAGTGTTTGTGAGTGTATTTGGAGGGGGTGGAGAGAGGAGAAAGGGGTCAAATTCAAACATCTTCCCCCCCTCTCTTTCAGGACAGGCTCTAATTTCATAATAGGATAGTTTTATTCAGAGTTAACTACTTTGGGTTCCGAATGATAATCGTAGAAAATATAAAGTAACGTTTTAAAAGCTCCGGCTGTGAAAGAAAGGAATAGCGCAGCTTAGTAAAAGCATATGTTGCTAGTGGGACCTCACAACCACATTCAAATCACGCTCTTGCCAAATCACGTTATGTTTCTAAAGCTCCTTATTTGAATTTCCCAAGTGGGGTTCATATGGCATGTTCTGTGTTTGTGCTATACAGTATTGAAGGAGGTCCTTAGAAATCTTTCCCCCGAAGAACCAATTTTTTTTTCTTTTCCAAATAAAAGTCCTAATTAAGCCTTGTTTACATGTATGGAACACAGGACTCTACTGACAGCTACAGAAAATAAAAATCTGCTCTTGGCACTGGTTGGGGTTCCGATGATGGCTCCAGGAGCTTCCAGGGGGTGAGCCCACACTCACTGCGGGAGTTAGGGCCCATCGTGGTCCTCCTTCGTGGGACCCTGAAACCCCAAAACACCAGCCAAGCAAGTCCCATTGCCAAGAAAGACTGCATTAAAACCACCCCAGGCCAGTGTATTCTTTACTTCCAAAGATCAAAACTAAAAAGCCACAGACTTGGAGATTCCGTTACCTGTTTTTGAAATGCCTTTCAGTGTTTTATAAAATCTGGAGTCCGGAATTCACCCTGAAGTTGAATGTCCCCAGTTAAAGCCTCATGTTTGCTCTCGCATGTGAAGACTGCTTCTCTGTAGCCTACTGTTCTGTTTAGAAAGCCTGATGGTTTTTGCTTCTTTTTAGGCTCTGTTTAATCATTGTTTATGATTGTGATAGTTCCCCCGGCACCTCTGAGTTCTTTATAACTTAATTATCCCATCTAGCCTTACAAGGAACAAAATGATTTTCCTGCCCCAACCCCCGGGCTTTGGTTGTTGGCATGTTTTAAGCTTTAGCTATCATGACAGGAGATCTTTGAGTCACTTTCTAAAATGCAGAGCACAACCAGAGAGAAACTGTCCTGTGGAGGCCACATTCCCTAATGGGTGCTGCTGAATGCTTGAGCTCTCCAGTTATGACCACCAAGAGTCACATGGGTCTTCCCAGCCTGAATATCTACCTCCTGAAATAATGGAATCATATCTCAGCATTTTATTCAGAAAACAAAGGGACTTACCGAGAACAGAATTATGGATGACACGAAATATGGTTTCCTGAAATATAATTCTGCCCAGCATATTGCAAACTCTATTCTGTGAAGTTCTGATATTCATTTCTAATGTCTCCCCCTGCCAACTTCTCCCTTTCTCTCCTCACTTCCACTTTGTCACCTCTGAACTAGGAATTTTTTTTCAAAACTTTTACACAAGGTAAGAAGATAGCTTTGTTCGTTCTCATCCAGATCTCACTTCTTTTAGGATGTGCTGATCTTCTAAATGCTTTACCTGGTTCATGTTCTCTGCTTATGTCCACTGGGCTTTCATATTTAGTTCAAATTTCACTTAAAATAGAACCTTTTTTTTTTTTTCCCCTGACAAGCTGCATAATATTGTGGCTAGGAGCATAGATTTTCCAGATCCAAATCTTGGTTCTGTGGTTTTGGTGAAAAACACCGAAAAATGGTTCTGGGGCCATTTACTTAACTTTTCTGCAAAATGGGGGTAGAAATTCTCCCTAATACCTCCTATTACTGAGAAGATTAAAGGGGTTAGTATGTTTCAAGCCCTCAGAACTGTGCATGGCCAGAGACGCCTCTCTAGAGTGATATCAGCTATTATCCAACTGTATCACTCTGTAAAATGGCGGCTTCTTCTATCTGCAAAGCCTGAAGTTATCTGTGTCTCTCCAGTGCAAGTGCTCTGTTCTCCTTGTTTGGTTCTGGCCAAAGGAGAGTCTTGCCCCATGTTCTAGCATTGAAAGGAGATGGGTACTTGGCTCCTTTGTTGGGAAAAGCAATGTCCTGTTCAAGTGAACTCCCTCTCCCTGATGAGAAACGACACCAGGGCTGTGTTTCTTCTTATGAATTACTAGCAAACATTCTTCCAGCGATTGTTGCCTTATCCCTCTCCTCTGAGATGGGCTATACTGAACAAAACAATTCACGTATGTGCAATTGCATTTACTTCAACAACTCAGTTCTTGAGCCTTTGCTTTATAATTGTTCATTCTTTCATAGTTGTCATTTTGAGACTCAAATATGATTTCTGTATCCCCTTTATTGTCACTGGAAATATAAGGAGAATGTTCTACATTACTTTCTTTTCTTTTCTTTTTTTTAGAGAGAGAGAAAACACATGAGCTGGGGGTGAGAGGCAGAGGCAAAGAGAAAGAGTCTTAAGCAGGCTCCACGCCCAGTGCTGAGCCCGACGTGGGGCTCCATCTCACAACCCTGTGATCATGACCTGAGCTGAAATAGTCACACACCCGACTGAGCCACACAGGCGCCCTTACATTATTACTTTTAAAACAATGATGGAAAGTATCAGGCTGCGAAACAGCCCCTGCAGAACTCGGTGTGACAGCCCAGTGCCTCTCACCAATAATGTGCATTCTAAGCAGGGCAATATGCAGTTACAGTTAATATATCATTAAAAGTAAAATGCTGTTCACTTACTGGTAGAGTGTCCAGCATCTCAAAATTGATGTTACCACAGACAAATACCCAGTAATCTTTGATTCTGCTACGTCTACAAATGTCAGAATACATTGGAAGAGAAACAGATTCATCTGAAGGAAATAAATTAGAAGATATGCATTCATCTTCTTCACAAAATAATATTTTACCTAGTAGCCTGTGATCTTTCAGGTGCTTCCAAATTCATTTTTCTGTTATATTTTAATAGGGAGACATTATATGCTGAAGATTAAGAAAACGGGCTCTGAATCCAAGTGCCTGGGTATGCATGCCAGCTTTTCTGTGTATCAGCTTTGGATGTTCCTGCAGGTTATGTAACCTCCCTGCGCCTCGGTTCCCTCATTTGTAAAATAGGGATGATAACAGTCGCTACCCCATACAGTTGTTGTGAGGATTCAGTGAGATACTGTACATACCTGTGCTTGCTAGATAGAGCTATTAAAGAAGCAGTAGCTATTATTAAAAGGTGAAAGGACTATAGTGCCTCATTTGTCTAACACTTAATTTGTCCGTTAGTCTTGAAAACATTAAAACATTGCCATCCAACTTCTCTTTCTCACACCTCTTTCTTTTACCAGAGAAGAAAGTGATCGGTGAAAAACAAAACCCTAGCCATGTGTTTACCCCACCTAGCTGAGACCATTTAATAAACCGCTGAGCTATCACCTAAAAAGCAAACACAATGAAATACACATCAGTAAAACATCACGGTCAGTGGAAAGAATTAAAGACAAATACTGAGCCTGTAATAGAATAGGACAAAATCATCCGGTGGTACAATAATAAAAATTGGGGAAATACTTAAAATGCAAATGATGAGAGAATTTCTCCCACGATGCCTCAAATGACACCTGAGTTATTTTCCTTGACTGAAACTCTCCAAGTTCTCTTGAAAGCAGAGACACCGGCTGGGAGTGAGGGAGAGGAGGAGTTTTTACCTTTAACTGATTGCTAGCTATTACCGCTAATGGATTCATTTATCAGAGTATTGGAGAACTGGTTGTCATAAGTCGTAGTCTGAGTTTACGAAGTTTTTGGAGCTGGAGGGCCCTGTCTGACAAGTGGTGAGTTAGATGTGTGCAGGGAGGACACCAAACATTGATGAGTCCGATGGATTCTGGAGGAAAAAAAAAAGCCCTTAGCAAAACAATTCCATGGCTTTTGTCTCTGTTCTTGCTCAGACCGTGTCATTTCTGTCCTTCCCTCCCCTTCTTTTTTTTTTTTTGGTAATGATTTTTTAATTTTTATTTATTTATTTTTATTATGTTAATCACCATACATCATTAGTTTTTGATGCAGTGTTCCATGATTCATTGTTTGCATATAACACCCAGTGCTCCATGCAGAACATGCCCTCTTTAATACCCATCACCAGGCTAACCCATCCTCCACCCCCCTCCCCTCTAGAACCCTCAGTTTGTTTTTCAGAGTCCATCGTCTCTCATGGTTCGTCTCCCCCTCTGATTCCCACCCCCTTCATTTTTCTGTTCCTACTATCTTTTTTTTTTAAACATATAATGTATTATTTGTTTCAGAGGTACAGATCTGTGATTCAACAGTCTTACATAATTCACAGCACTCACCATAGCACATACCCTCCCCAATGTCTATCACCCAGCCACCCCATCCCTCCCACCCTCCACCACTCCAGCAACCTTCAGTTTGTTCCTGAGATTAAGAATTCCTCATATGAGTGAGGTCATATGATACATGTCTTTCTCTGATTGACTTATTTCGCTCAGCATAATACCCTCCAGTTCCATCCACGTCGTTACAAATCCTTCCCTCCCCTTCTTTGCTGCCCCTCACACCCCTACAAAGTTCTTGTCTGATTCAAAAGCCCTGACATGCAACGTAAGTGATAAATATTGAGAGTAATGAGAAAACAATCTGCCTAAATTCCTATCAAATGAGACACAAAAATTTAGGCAGCTCCAGGATTTCAGAAATAAAACGAAACCAAACAATCAAGGGCATAAGAACACGACAATATATATGCAGATTTTGTTCCAGGGGAGTCTAAATCATTATTCCCTTGATCTATACCTTTTGAAGACTGTGTTGCCTCTAAGAGTGTAAGGGTATTAGTAATTTTAGGGGATTACACCTCCCTGAAATTTTGTCAAAAGGTCTTTTTCCTTTTTAAGTCGGCCCTGCAAATCTCCTCTTTCTCTTCCTCTTACTTCCTCCCAAATCCTCAGTGACTCTGACAGCTGCAGTCCCTTCCTCCCACTCCCCCCTTGAATGTGGAACTCTGTTGCCATTGGAGATCTCCCCAGCTCCCAGGAGCTAGCTCTGTCCAAGAACTTTGGTGGTGGACCTAAAGTAGCAGAAAGTAGTCAATAATTAGAAAAGCAGATTTTTAGCCAAACTGAGTAACTGGAGCTGGGAATTTCATATCTGAGATATTGGTTTCACTAATTAATTAGCACAAAAATAATGGTCTGTGGGGGAACGTAGCTTTATAACCTTTTGGCTGGGACTGTTACAAATGAACAATATGCACAGGAAAATGTTAATAGTTGAGGAGGAGAAAGGCATTTTAACAAAGTTTTATAGTATGTGGTTTAGGGTCCTCAGGGCAAACATATGCATTACACATCTAACCCCATACTGAGAAAATAATCCCTAATGTTGGTTTCTCTGCTAGTCCTATTAAAAATTCCCCGAAATGTAAAGGCTGCCAATTTTAGACTAAGAATAAATGGCTCGTGGTTCCTTCTGAAAAGGCATCCAAGATTCATGCTCTCAGTGCTGCACACGAATTCCTGGGGGAGGAATGTCTCTGGTTTCTGGGGTGCCAGGAAAGGCCAGTGTGTTGATCCAGTCCCATTTATTTCAGGCAGGGCACCCAAAGGCCACTTGCTGTCAGAGCTGGTTGGAGTGGGGATTTCACATTAAAGGAGGTCAGCGCTGTGTTTGCTTTTTGTATAATGGAGTCAGAGGGTGGGGCTTGGCGCTGGTGATGGCAGAAATGTAGAGGTCCCCTCGCCTGGAGTTTCACACCCACACAGAGAGAGGGGAGGTCTCAGCCAGTCCACAGGGCTGGCCGTTTCTGCAGACGATTCTAATGCAGTGTTAGTGCTTCTGGGATTCAGGTGAGTGGATGGCTTCCTCCAGCCTTAAATGTTGAGATCATTAACTAGTTATGTGAAGCATCGTGAGAACGGATGTGGGGTGGAGAGGTGAGTGAGAAAAGGCATGGACAAATTCAGAACTGTTTCAAATCAAAATTGTCCTTATGGATTGGAAAAGAAACATTTTGATGGTGAGATCAGAAAACTAAAGTGGGACCCTCCACTGTCAGCTGGGTGATCTTGGATAACTCCTTTAGCTTTCCTGGGTCTCAACTTGCCCACTGATAAAATGGAACCAACAACCTGTGCCCAGACTGCATGGGAATGAGGATCAAGTGGGACACTATTATAAAATGCTATGCAAATATAAGCCATTATTTATTTGGGGGTATATGCAGATGCTTAATAGTGGTTGGACCCAATCTGCCCTTCTTGAGGTTCTCAGGGACAGCTCTCGCTCAAATTCCCACGTGACTTCTGGTTCTCGGCCGCTGGGAATTCAGCACAGTGGGAATTCACACCTGTCCTATGCTGAACTAGGTTTTAACAGTTACACACGCCCAAACTAGGTTTTGGTAATTATGCATGTACCGGAGATGGGGAAACCACAAGAACAAGCCGGGTCTGGTGTTCACTTCCTGATAATTCTTCTTCCCTTTACTCACACTTGTGGCCTGAAGGTTGACTCATCTCTTAGCACTCTGATGTCTTCCAGAATAATTCATCCTTCGTTCATGGGGACCTTGATCTTTAAGGCACTTACAGGCAAGCGTCTGTTATTCCTCTAGGCTCCTAGAGGGTTTCTGTATGTGATCTCCAGGCAATATGTCCGTGTCCTCCTATGCCCTCTGTTGTCAGGGGAAGAACATTTTGACATGTTCCTGAAGGTTCTTAGCTTTGGAATTGGACCTACAAAGAGAACTGTGTGTTTTGTTTTTGGCTACCCCCAAGCCTGCGTGTTACTATGCACGGTGATATGTGAGTATGTTTAGAGGATTGGCCTGCATTTCTGAGAATAAACAATTATGCACCCATATAGACAATTTCTTTAGGCAATTTTTTTAGAATGCTTTTTGAGAGGCCATGGTACAAATACCACCTGGTCTTTTGGCTGACTCTAAATTAGTCATTGAAAGTGTGATTTCATGATGACCCCATTCTAATTCAAACTCCCTGCAATGTGACAGTGTCCCTTTTTATTTCTAAGCCCAGCCTATTTTCTACCTTTGCCCCCTTTCATGTGTGGCAGAGAAAAGCGTAATTCTGTTGTGTATCATGAGATGACAACTTTGACTCCACATCCTTGGGATTTTGCCTGGTGAGGGGCTGACATGAGGTCACATGTCCACTGGACTCAGCAAAGAGAAGAAAGGCAGGCGAGATCTGTTCCATAAAAGCACTCCTTTTTTTCCAGCAAATTCCCCAGTCGAGTACTGTTCTAAGTAACTAAGGATCTGATTCTCAACAATTAAATCTGCTGTCACATTTTATTTATAATGGCAGTTCAAGATTAGGCTAGTAACTGCAAGGTCTTAATTTCCTTTGGCAGCGGCAGGCCTGAGGGGAATGGAAGGGGTGTTCTGCAGTTGTGTTAGTACTGGTCTCCTTCAACAAATACGAATTGGGGGTGTGTTTTGTTTCAGGGCTGTGACTCCAAGCAACTGTGATATGGTTCAAGGAGGCGGGGACATTCTCGGTGAGTGTAACGCAGCAACTCTGTAAAAACAGCTGGGGGGCTTTGTGTGTGAGGTGAGGGTATATAACAAGCAGAAAATGGGGGTACTTGAGGAAAAATTGTCTGTTACGTTGGACCTCCTTATACTGATCTACCCCACATATTATTCTGAATGTTTTCTTGAAAGATACAGCTCAAGGAGTAGGACACTAATACCATTTACTCTTGCAACATGTGGTGAGACAAGGAGATGTGATAGCAAGGCAAGATGGCAGAGGCGAGAAAGCCACTGTGCTGGTGTATGGAATACATATGATATTCTCCACTTGTGCTGGGAGGACCCTTATGGAAAAAAATGGAAAATAGTGACATCAGATGAGGCTCTACAATGAAATGTAGTTTCGTTGTAGAAAACGAAATGTGGTCGTGGTAGATCAAGACCTTTATTCTTGGCCGGTGACAAACACAATATAAGGCAAAGGAGACTGGTGCAGTTTCATGGGTACATCCAGTAACAAAATGATGCAACGGACTTTTGACATAGCTGCAATCTTTCCCTTCTGTTCCAAATTGCAAATGAGCCAGTCTTGAGGGAGTATTATTATGAGAAACAGATAAAAAGGTTTAGTCACCATCACCTGAGGAGGGTTAAGGGCACAAAAATATAAACATGTAATAGTTTCCCAACTTGGTCTTGCAGTCATCTGGGAAACTTCTTTAAAAAATTTAGACAAATACGTATATAATTTCTTGGTCTCACACTAAGGGATTCCTGATTTGATGGATCTGATACGGGGCCTATGATTTCATTAAGCTGTTCAGCTGACTGTAATAATAAATAATCTTTGAGAACCAATTTTCTAATTAAGGTGAAGTCTCTTAAACTGGGACTCAGGACACCTGGAGTCTACTGCCAGATTTGCCCAATTAGAATCAATTCAGCTTTCCACGGTAATAACAAAATGGGTTCTTTTCCTCACAGGGCATTTTGTAAAGGTTGTTCTATATAAATGTAGATATAAAATATTGGTCATGTGAAAATGTAACTTCTTAACTCCTCTTGTACTTATAGAATTAAGAGATTATTTCACAATTTTAAAGATATTTCTAACTGCTCCTTCTCTTAAAAATCTCCTACCACAACAAAAAAATGAGGGAAAGAAACACATAGTCTATTTTAGACAAAACTAGATAGACAATGTCTGCAATCTGGAACAGGGTGTTTTAAAAGCTCTTGGGAATTAAAATAGTATGTTAACTATATTGGAATTAAAATAAAATAAACATATAATAGCTTCAATTTAAAAAACCCACTACAATATTTGTATGATGCTATCCAGAAAATAAAACAAAACAAATAGATGGGCAACAAGAAAAAAGAGTAATGAAGTTATAGAATAATAGAAAACATGAAAAAGAAAAGAGAGCAAAAAAATATGAAAGAGGAAAATGATCAAGGAAGGAAAACCAAACCAAAGGGCAAATATCTTCGGATTGCAAGGGCCCATGGAGTACCCATGTCAATACGCTTTCGAAACAAAAACCACCTAAAAATTTCCAAATAGAAAATAAAAATAGATTCAAACATAAAATGGATCAGATATCAGGATACCACAATGCTGGTAGACTTCCCAACAGCTCTTTTGGGAGATAGAGGAAAATGGTGCCTTCAAAATTTTAAAGTAAATGATCTACAGTCTATAATTTTCTGTCCATAAAAACTCCAAATCAAAGGTAATGGAAGATTAGTAGTGTTTTCAGACAGGCAAAGCGTCAAACATTTTCACTCTGATACACTCTTTCTCAGTTGGTTATTAGAGGGTGTTTTCCACTAAAAGAAGAGTACAATGAATCCTGGAACACTACATCAAACACTAATGATGTAATGTATGGTGATTAACATAACATAATAAAAAAAAAAGAAGAGTAAATAAAGAAAGAAAAAGGTACCAAAACTAGGATGCAGTACAGATTAGAAGGAAAGGAAATTGGCAAAGGAAAGTTCCAAAATAATAGAAGTCAAAGCCTAGAGACATTGGAGGAGATAGATGGAGAATCCAAGTAGGATTTTCTACATTAAAAAAAAGTATGGTAAAAATGATAAATTATTTACTGGACTTGATCATGTGCAAAATTAAGGGACATATTCTAAAGATTGTGGTGGGTAAGGGGAGACTTAATGGGGGATAAATAGAATTTTTTAAAAATGAGGTACTTGTTAACCCCAGGAAAAACAAACAGCTTGTACAAGAAAAAAATGTGTAATCATAGTCTACTACTTGATTGAGCACTGAACAATAATCACAATATCTAATAATGAAAAGACTGTGCTTAGCTATGTGGGGGAGGGGAAGGGGAGAGTATAAGAAAGCTAAAATTCTCATTTATTAAAATGCAAGTAATAAAGTCTAAATGTGATGAAGCAAGATATGTGAGTAAATGCATGTGGTTCTAGGAAAATTGAGATAATTTTTAAAGAAATAATTTTTAAGAGTTTAAAATGGTTACCTCTGAGGAGTAGGAAATGGAAGAAAGGAAGTAGAGGGGATTTTTTTTTTTTATTAGCATCATTTGACTTTTTAGATTGTATGTATTCTTTTTTTTAAAAAAAAAAATCACAATTTAAAAACCAAATATCAATTAGGGTTGAAAAAGATTTAAAAAGAGGTCAAGGCAATTCACTGATTTCCAACCTACTGATCAGTTTGGCACAGGTTAGATGTTGCTGTAGAAGTTTCTCTTCTCTCCTCTACCCTTCTGGAAGACCCACCCAAGGTGTGGAGGCCCCAGGCTTACTCCAGGCTCCCGTTGCCCAAAGGAAATGCGTTTGTTCAGCTGATTTGCAACATAGCAGAGGTCACGGACTTTAGATAGTTTGGAATTGCCATATTCTTTAAATACAGACCTCCAGCAGATTCAATTCAGAGATTCCAATTCAAAAAAGGTCTGGGATGTGCTGATGAATTGATTTTAACAAGTATGTGACATGAACTTGATATAGGTAATCAAGAGACTCACTTAATGAAAACTTGCATAAAGGTATTGGAATTAAAAATGTTAATACCTCAAGAAACACATTCATTCATTCATTCATCTAATAGTTATTTGAGCTCATTTTAGTTCCAGACAATAAACTAGATGTTGATGAGATGATGCATACTCTCAAACTCATAATTTAGTCATTTGTCATAGAAATACAGGGCAAAGCCTATATCCTATGACTGGGTCGCAGAGGTCACTTTGGAAGAAATACAGGAACATATAGAGCCATTCACTTAATAAACTGCCTCAGCTTAAAGTCAGCTTTGAAATTAGTCACAGCATTTTTCATCATGAGACACTGACTTGGGAATCAGACAGACCTGGTTTGAACCTCAATCTTTCCCATCCTAGCATACTACAAAACCTTATGGGCATCTGCCACTTGGATACAGTAACAGCTCATCCTGCAAGCTTAAATTATTTGAAGCATATAAAATGTTGGATAGAGTGCCAGGTGCAGAGTAGGTACTCAACAATGTCAACTCCCTTGTAATTTTCCACTCTACTTTCCACTTGGAGCAAGTAATTCTCTTTGTAGCCTGACTGGTAGTATACTGAGGTGGTCAAAAACACCCACTATCGGGGTGCTGGGGTGGCTCAGTGGGTTGAGTGCCCGGCTCATGATTTCGCCTCTGGTTATGATCTTGGGGGGGTGGGATCGAGCCCCATGTAGGGCTCCATGCTCAGCGGGGCGTCTGCTTGGGATTCTCTCTCTCCCTCTTTCATTCCCCACCACTCGTGCCCTCCTTCCCTCTCTCTCTCTAGAATAAGTGGATAAATCTTTAAAAAAAAAGTCAGGACTCATTATTACATGTATTCTTTGACTCAGGGAGAGAAATTAGGGTGTGTGTTTGTGTGTTTGTGTGTGTGTGTGTGTGTGTGTGTAAAAGCACAAACTCACAAAGACAATTGATACTTCAGTACATCTCTGAAACTCGGAGTCCTGCAGAGCGAGACCTGGGGCATGGTGAAAAGCAGAACTCAGTCTTTAGGATCCAAGTTCAAGATACAGCATTAAAGGGTCATTCTTCACTTTGCAATGAGTGGCCTCTCCCTTTTGCCTTCATAGAGGCAGTCATTCATTTTGGAGATCCAGAGCTAGACTGATGATTTCATCTTTGTTATTAGGCTAAATGCTGCTAAGAATGTAACTGAAAGACAGAATTTCGGGCCAAAGAAGGTTACGGCCCAATCCTTTCATATTTAAGTGGGAAGTTTGAACAAGGATAGCATTTTCTGACTGCATTCCAGGGTTGGATAAAAGCTGTTGAAATAGGAAATGACGTGGAAATTTGTAGTGAGCAGCCAGAAAAGGAAAACCAGACTGTATTACTGTACCTGGGAGGGAACGTGTGTGGGGTGGGTTGGCTTCACATCACTTTCCTGGGCCCTGGCCTCCTCCAGGAGGGAGCTGGTAGCCACAGGTATATTCTGTGAAGATGGAAGGCAGGATGCACAGCCCGTGCTCTGTACATGGTCCTGAACTCAAGGCTTGAGAGGATGTGGGACCAAACCCTGTACCTGGGGCAGAAGGATTGCTCCCCCTTGTCATACACCTAGACACGTGCTCCTAACACAGACTCAGGTTTTGGCGGAGGCCGCCTGCTGCTTGGGAGGTGTTTGGCTCTGGAACCAGGGGGCCAGGGTGGGCCTCAGATGAGAGAAGCAGGGATGTGGGTTGCTTCGGGCTGGCTCCAGCCTCAACACGGAGGCCAGCTGAAGAAACTTTCCAGTTTCCATCCAGGTCAGTTGAGTCCAGTATGAGACATACTAGATCACAGGATCAGTCTTACCAAGGGAGGGAAGGAGACAGAAATTCCAAGCCATATTCAGGAGAAAAGACTAGTTACATACAGATTGTGTAAAGAAGATACATGCTCTCTCCTAGTGGAAAGAGTCTGGAATTTCCAGTCAGGTAAGGACTCCTGTCCTGCAAATTACTGTGGCCTGGGGTGAGCCACCTACCTTACCTGGGCTTCATAGAGTTTCCTCCTCTGAAAAGTGGTGCCTCCTGATTCCTCCCTTACAAGTTCCCCTGGATGCAATAGTCAGTGCAAATTCAGCATGAAGGAGCCTGGCATGTGAATGAGTGTGTGCTTGGAGGACACGTCTCATTAAAGTGGATAGTATAATAGTACTTGGGTCCTTTTTTCTATTCTGTTTTTCCCACATCGCTAACAACATTAAGTTATGGGAATGAAGTGAACATCAGAAGGGGGTTCGAGAAGGTGGGCGGCTGGAAGGTCTAAGTAGCGAGCAAGAGGAACGAAGCAAATGTTTTTAAACTTGCGACTTCTTACAGCTTCACCACTTGGAGCCAGAGTTGTGTTTTGCTCATGTTTGTCTCTTGTGTAGTTGGCACAGAGCTGCCCACACTTAGTAGAGAGTGGGTAGATGCTAACCGAGTTACAGAACCAACGAACAAGTGAGTCTTCCTGAATATGTCCTTCTGGTTACTAATACTTGGGCTCCGTCGCATTTCATGTCATGTGAACAGAAGTGAAATGAATCATCGTTCAGTGCTGGCAGATGTGAAAGATGAAGACTTGATTTATCTTTCTTCTGTCTTGTTGTTGGTGTATAGGAATGCCACTGACTTCTGTGCACTGATTTTATATCCTGCCACTTTGCTGAATTCCTGTATGAGTTCTAGCAGTTTTGGGGTGGAGTCTTTGGGGTTTTCTACATGAAGTATCATATCATCTGCAAAGAGTGAGAGTTTGACTTCTTCTTTGCCAATTTGGATGCCTTTGATTTCTTTTTGTTGTCTGACTGCTGTGGCTAGGACTTCCAATACTATGTTGAATAGCAGTGGTGATAGTGGACATCCCTGCTGCATTCCTGACCTTAGGGGGAAAGCTCTCAGTTTTTCCCCATTGAGAATCATATTCGCTGTGGGTTTTTCATTGATGGCTTTTATGATATTGAGGTATGTACCCTCTATGCCTATACTCTGAAGAGTTTTGATCAAGAAAGGATGCTGTACTTTGTCAAATGCTTTTTCTGCATCTATTGAGAGGATCATATGATTCTTGTTTTTTCTTTTGTTAATGTATTGTATCATGTTGATTGATTTGCGGATGTTGAACCAACCTTGCAGCCCAGGGATAAATCCCTCTTGGTCGTGGTGAATAATCCTTTTAATGTACTGTTGGATCCTATTGGCTAGTATTTTGGTGAGAATTTTTGCATCCATGTTCATCAAGGATATTGGTCTGTAATTCTCCTTTTTCATGGGGTCTTTGTCTGGTTTTGGGATCAAGGTAATGCTGGCCTCATCAAACAAGACAGAAGAAAGAGAAATTAAGGAGTCAATCCCATTTACAATTGCACCCAAAACCATAAGATACCCAGGAATAAATCTAACCAAAGAGGCAAAGGATCTGTACTCAGAAAACTACAAAATACTCATGAAAGAAATTGAGGAAGACATGAAGAAATGGAAAAACGTTCCATGCTCATGGATTGGAAGAACAAATATTGTGAAGATGTCAATGCTACCTAGAGCAATCTACACATTCAATGCAATCCCTATCAAAATACCATCCACTTTTTTCAAAGAAATGGAACAAATAATCCTAAAATTTGTATGGAACCAGAAAAGACCCTGCATAGCCAGAGGAATGTTAAAAAAGAAAAGCAAAGGTGGCGGCATCACAATTCCGGACTTCCAACTCTATTACAAAGCTGTCATCATCAAGACAGTATGGTACTGGCACAAAAACAGACATATAGATCCATGGAACAGAATAGAGAGCCCAGAAATGGACCCTCAACTCTATGGTCAACTCATCTTTGACAAAGCAGGAAAGAATGTCCAATGGAGAAAAGACAGTCTCTCCAACAAATGGTGTTGGGAAAATTGGATGGGCACATGCAGAAGAATGAAACTGGACCATTTCCTTACACCACACACAAAAATAGACTCCAAATGGTTGAAAGACCTCAATGTGAGACAGGAGTCCATCAAAATCCTAAAGGAGAACACAGGCAGCAACCTCTTCGACCTCAGCTGAAGCAACTTCTTCCTAGAAACATCGCCAAAGGCAAGGGAAGCAAGGGCAAAAATGAACTACTGGGACTTCATCAAGATAAAAAGCTTTTGCACAGCAAAAGAAACAGTCAACAAAACCAAAAGACAACCGACAGAATGGGAGAAGATATTGGCAAATGACATATCAGATAAAGGGCTAGTATCCAAAATCTATAAAGAACTTCTTAAACTCAACACCCAAAGAACAAAGAATCCAATCAAGAAATGGGCAGAAGACATGAACAGACATTTTTCCAAAGAAGACAGCCAAATGGCCAACAGACACATGAAAAAGTGCTCAATATCACTCGGCATCAGGGAAATCCAAATCAAAACCTCAATGAGATACCACCTCACACCAGTCAGAATGGCTAAATTTAACAAGTCAGGAAATGACAGATTTTGGCGGGGATGTGGAGAAAGGGGAACCCTCCTACACTGTTGGTGGGAATGCAAACTGGTGCAGCCACTCTGGAAAACAGTGTGGAGGTTCCTCAAAAAGTTGCAAATAGAGCTACCGTACGATCCAACAATTGCACTACTGGGTATTTACCCTAAAGATACAAATGTAGGGATCTGAAGGGGTATGTGCACCCCGATGTTTATAGCAGCAATGTCCACAATAGCCAAACTGTGGAAACAGCCAAGATGTCCATCGACAGATGAATGGATAAAGAAGAAGTGGTATATATATACAATGGAATATTATGCAGCCATCAAAAGGAATGAGATCTTGCCATTTGCAACGACGTGGTTGGAACTGGAGGGTATTATGTTGAGCGAAATAAGTCAAACAGAGAAAGACATGTATCATATGACCTCACTGATATGAGGAATTCTTTTTTTTTTAATTTTATTTATTTATTTGGTAGAGAGAGACACAGTGAGAGAGGGAACACAAGCAGGGGGAGCAGGAGAAGCAGGCTTCCTGCCGAGCAGGGAGCCCGATGTGGGACTCGATCCCAGGACCCTGGGATCATGACCTGAGCCGAAGGCAGACGCTTAACGACTGAGCCACCCGGGCGCCCCGATATGAGGAATTCTTAATCGCAGGAAACAAACTGAGGGTTGCTGGAGTGGGGGGTGGGCTGGGAGGGATGGGGTGACCAGGTGATAGACACTGGGGAGGGTATGTGCTCTGGTAAGCTCTGTGAATTTTGCAAGACTGTTGAATCACAGATCTGTACCTCTGAAACAAATAATGCAATATATGTTAAGGAAAAAAAAAAAAAACAGAAGAAGAAGAAGATAGCAGGAGGGGAAGAATGAAGGGGGGGAAATCGAAGGGGGAGACAAACCATGAGAGATGATGGACTCTGAAAAACAAACTGAGGGTTCTAGAGGGGAGGGTGGTGGGAGGATGGGTTAGCCTGGTGGTGGGTATTGAGGAGGGCACATTCTGCATGGAGCACTGGGTGTTATGCACAAACAATGAATCATGGAACACTACATCTAAAACTAATGATGTAATGTATGGGGATTAACATAAGAATAAAAAAATAAAAAAAAAAAGATGAAGACTTGAGTGATATTGTTCAGAATAAGAGCTCTCAGGCCTGGATGGCAGGCTTAGGATCCCAGCAGTGCATGTCCTTGGGCAATGGTGCATTCGCCCACCCTGTGCCCCAGTAACCACAGCTAGAATGTGGGGATAACCATGGGACTAAACTCCCAGGGTGTTGGGAGGAATACATGGGTTCCTCTCTTTGAAGGGTATAAAACAGTGTCTGGCATGTAGCAAGTGTTAAATAAATGCTAGCTGTTGTTACTTTAAAATTTGGAGTGTGGCATTCTGTACAATCTTTACCCATAATAACACCTATACATTTTTCCAGCTATTATTGCTAAAAATTTTAAGGCTATAAAGCAATTGGTCAATGTAATAAGTTTCCTAGTAAAAACTTAAGTATGAATGAATGAGTAGCCTTCAAACGGCTACATTTTTAGGTTCATTAGACCTTCATGAAGCCAGCTTGAAAATGATTCCCAGTCCCTGGTTATCAGAGAAAATTCAATTCCAAAATTAAATCATCATACTCTTCTCCATCACAGAGTATAATGATAGATAGTCATTTTTTTGCATTTTTCACCCAGTTTGATTGCAGTCTTCTGGGATTTTATCTGACTCTCCCCTTGGGTGGATCCTGAGGACTAGCTAGCCTTGAGTCACAGGTTCCAACCCAAGCTTTCCAATCGAGCATGTTCACAGTAATAAGACTGAGGATTTGATGCTTAAAAAGAAAATGCACGTGTTTGCCTTTCACTCAACAGAGACAGAGACTCTGGGCGCTCAGTGGAAAGAAACAGTGTACAAAGGCCAAGGAGTTTCAAACTGAGGTACATTTGGGACTGGGAAATAAGTCTGGTGTGACTGGAACAAAGGAAGATGAGGCCAAGATCCTTTCTGAAGGGACTTTTGACTCCTCATGTGACATCAGCAACACAAAGGAGAAAAGACAAATGTTCCTTAGGACACTTTTTCGGGGATATGCTTGGAATGTGGTTGCATCCAGGATAAGAAGTGGAGTGGCTGGATCCCTTGAGCCCATAACCAAGTCCATGACCACGCACTCCATGGACTCCTGAGAGGAGACAGGTGGAACTGGAAGACCACCCCAGTCCAACAAGGGAAGCCCCACACAGCTGGGAGGAGGAAGCTTAAAGATCCCTGGAGTGAGTCCTTGCCACCCTCCTTGAGGAAAGAGCTGGTGTCCCATTTTCTGATCAGTGTTGGGACAGAGACTTTTGAAGGGAAAGATATATTTTGCTCTGTGTGTGAATACTTGGCCCATAGCTCTTTACCTTCTGGGTGCAGCAAATCCATACCAAGAGATTCAGCCCCCAGACCTGGCTGGCTTCACACCCAGAGTTATTAAGCAGATACCTTGCTCTTCTTGGAAAATACTTCCTGATCTGACCACTGGTGCTTGAGATTGCATAAGTGCAGATGCAGTTATTAATCTCTCTGGTTTAAGGAGTTTGAATACAAAGTTTACAACTTGAAGGTAATCCCAGCATCCTTACACCCCGTCTTCCACCCTCAACTAGCAAGAAATTGTCGGTTTAATGGAAAGTGCGCTGGCGTTTAAATGAAACCAACTTGGGTTTGAAACCTAGTCACGCTGCTAACTGGTTCTTTGTACAGTTTAATCTTGCTCAGACTCAGTTTCCTTATGTACAAAATAACAATAGTCACACCTGGGGCGCCTGGGTGGCTCAGTCGGTTACGTGTCTACCTTCGGCTCAGGTCATCATCCCAGGGTCCTGGGATCGAGCCCCACATTGGGCCCCCTGCTCAGCGGGAAGCCTGCTTCTCCCTCTCCCACTCCCCCTGCTTGTGTTTCCTCTCTCACTGTGTCTCTCTCTGTCAAATAAATAAATAAAATCTTAAAAAAACCAACAGTAGTCACACCTTCTTGAGTTTTTTGCTTGTTTGGTTTTGGTGAAGATAAGCTATTTTTATGTAGCACAGAGATCACCTGGCAGAATGCCTGACACATAGTAACCACTCAATAAATACCATAATTAAGAGCCTTGAGATCAGGTGAAACATTTCATGATCTCATCACTAATGTTTTTGAGAAGGTTATATGCTAGGGATCCATAATTTTTTTGTGGGACCATTGTAGAAAATAAACAAACTGTCCTGATTTGTTTTCCAGATCAGCATGGAGCCTTGGCTGGCAATCATTGCTCTCCTTGATCTGGGGCTTAGCCTGTGGCAAGTCCGCAGTGAACAGAGCAGAGGTCCTGGGGATAATGGGCAGTGTTCCACTGACATCTTAAGTTGCACACTGGGAGAAAAGAGAAAATAACCATGCATCCCTGGCTTCTCCCCTTGACTGCTGGCCGCCCACCCACTCCATCCCACCCTCCCCACAATGCTTTTATTTAGAAACCTCGTTCATTGTCTTCTTGTTTCCCATCATTTCTGGTTTTCACCACTTAGCTGTTGACTTGGGCATCTGAACCATTATTCGTATGTTAATGACCCACAGAATCCTGGTAGATAGTAATTAGATATTGTTAACTGTAGGGCTGTGTGACACCTTCAGCGTGTGGTGGAAAGATCTGGGGAGAGTGCTGCCCCACTCTCTCACACCTGTCTCTGGCCTTAGATTTTACTGACTTATCCGTCCTGTGTTAGAAATGCCAGGTCACCGGACAAGCCCCTGGAGTTCTTTCAACAAGGGGTGGTTTGCTGGAGGGAAAAGCTGGCCCTGATCTGGAATGTTTTGGTTAAGGCCATGCTTGAACTCTACAGTGAATACCCTCATCTGCAGGAAGGTCGGGGTAGCTGTATATCTGTCAGGAATCATTTTATTCCCCCAGTCAGCTCCAAATCTCTCCTCTCTGTTTCCTGAAAAACTCTCCAAAGATATATTCATGAGGGCCCATCTTCATGGCATGTTTTATGCCCATGGTTTACAAAATGCATTTATGCAGCTGTGGAAATACCGTGGGGCTTTGGATTCAAGCCTCAGTTTAAATCCTAGATCTGCCCTAGATAGTCACATGGACTTGAGCACATTAGCTAATATTTCTGAGCCTCAGTTGTCTTGTTTCAAATGGACGTGCTAGTGTGTGGTTGAACGACTATTAAATTACTAATATAAATAAGGCATCCAACAAGAAACATTAAATATTAGCTCCTTGTCACCTTTTCCTTAATCATTCCCTTTACTCCTTCACACTAATTTTGTAAAATGTGCATGTGTGTGCATGCACGCACACACACACACACAAGTTAACATGAGGTAATTAAATGAAAAAGCTCAGAGAACCGAGAACTCTTTCTGAAAGCCATTTTCTTCCTGGCAAAGGGCAAATGGGTCTATAAAGTATCTTCTTTATAGAGGCAGTCATTTCCCTATCATTTCTAGTTTCTGCCACTTCACAAGTCCGTTATTGGCACAAAGGAAGGCAATGGCAAACAGAGACAGAAAGTTTTACACTATGCAATTTCAAAGCTGGATGTTGGGTGTTGGAAATATGATGTAGAGGTCAGGGAAGGCCTCTTGCAAAAGTTGCCTATGCAAAGCTTGTGAAGGGTCATAGGGCGTTCCCTGCAGTATCCAACTGGGTCATCACTGAGGACTGTGACTGCACCATCTCAGAGGTACAATCCCCTTCTACTTAAGTCTGAGAGGGAATGGGACAGAGCCCTGTTGTTTCAATCTTCAAAAATTTTACCTGTCCAAATTCACAGGCACATGCAAAGACATTTACCAAAGGGATAGGATAATTTCAGAGAAATATTCTAATATAGGAGAAACAAAGATGGCTCTAGCTAACTCCATTTTCTCTTCCATCTCAAATGAAAGACTCCTTAAGCCCTAGGTCTTTGCAAGAAGATGGCCCTCTGTAGGAGTTCCCTGCATTCCCAACCAGGCCCTCCTGCCTTGAGGTTTGTACTCAAACTCAATGTGTCCCCTTTTCAAGTCTTTCTTTCTCTCTGACAACTCTAACAATTCCCTAGATATATCACCACCTCTTCCATTGCACAAAGTCTTGCCCCTTTCTGAATACTCTTGGCTTTAGCTGGGAAGGCATTACTTTTTCCTGCCCCCAAAGTGGGAGCAAGACAGAGAAGAAGGATGGACGTCAGTCAAACATGGATGCAAATTCAAGTTCCTTTTCAAACTTTCCAACAGTGACATGCTGGTTCCTTTACAAGTTAGATAGTAACTATTTTCTCAAAGGTAAGCATTATTAATTATTTTTCTTGAAGACAAGACCATCTAACCATGTTGCTGAAAGAATATTTCTTCTCTTATTCACACATAGGTCTTGTTCTTTGAAACAACATTCTTCAATTTCTATTTTGCCTGGGGGGGTGTTTGTCCCTGTGGACCTTGAGGGGTCTGGTGTTATAATAATATAACTTAATGGTCACTCTCCCTGTTAACCAAGGTAGGGAACCAGTTTCCTTTAAGTTCTTTTCATGAAAATTGTCCTGTGATGTTTGATCCCACCCCACCCTCAATTTCCAATACAATATTAACTTTTGCATTGGATATATAACCTCTTAGACAGAAGGTTGGTTAATTCTGAGGGGCCAGTGTAGATCAGAAAGGAATATAAATTTGTAGGTCAAAGGTGGTTAACATATGAAATAGAACCCAGGCAATCTACTTCTACCATTGGACTATTATATCTGTACCATCTAAGAAAAATCATTAAGTTGATTTTGGTCAATGATCTATGGGAACCTTATTCTTACTCTCTGGAGTATAAAATATAGTATAGCACTTTTGACTGGGCAAATCTATATCTCGTTGCAACCCTAAGGTATAGGAATGGGGTTAAAGTGAGGATCTTCAATTAAAGCTTAGTCCTGAGTTGCAGAACTAACATAGGACACTGACTGTTTCCAGTTAAGGGTTTTACCAATGACTTAGAAAGATGGGATTGATAGTTAATAGTGGACCATCACTGTATTAATACCTTTATGATTTTTTATTTTTATGTGTCCACATACATTTAAGCATGAAGTAGCTATTTGGAGAAGCTGTGTAGCATAGCAGAAAAGCACCTGAATTTGGGGTTGTCTAGATCTCTGTTCAAATCTTAATCTTGCCTTTTACTAGTTACATTGGATGATTTATTCATTGAGACTTTTTAACATATCAACAATGGAGATAATAACACTGAGAGGTTTTCATAAAGATTTAATAAAACAAGGCATACAAAGTAGTTATCACAATGAGTACCATGCTAAGCCCACAATAAATGACAAGTACACCTACATGTTTAGTAAATCATCTATATAATTCATTCAGTAGGGTAGGTTCAGTCACTCACAAGAATACATTTAATGTTTTGAATTAAAAAAATAAGTAGGGGCACCTGGGTGGCTCAGTTGGTTAAGCTACCAACTCTTGGTTTTGACTCAGTTCATGATCTCAGGGCTGTGAGGTTGAGCCCCTCATTGGGCTCTGTGCTGGGTGTGGAGCCTGCTTGAGATTTTCTCTCTCCCTCTCCCTCTGCCTCTCCCCCTGCTCCTGCCTGCAAGCGAGCACACTCTCTCAAAAACAGAACAAGAAAACAACAACAACAGCATCAACAGAGTAAAATCTGCCTTTATCCTGAAGGAGAGATTCCTGAACTAGGTTGCTCCTGCTGATGATTACATCTCAGACCAGGATGCCCAGAACGGGAAGACTAAGTAAGAGGTCTCTCCTTAAGAACTAAGCTTAAGTAGTTATTGCCTACTTTTAGTCACATTTTACCTAGAACAATCTCTAAAATGTTATAGAAAATTGGGCATAGGTCAGTAGTGTTAGGAGACTGTTCTCTTCTGTGTAAACTTGCCTTGCATGCAGAAGCACTGACTGCTTGTCTTCTGACCTCTCTTTTCAAAGATATTTGTAGAGTGAACAGCCTTGGAAGAGAAAGTATCTCCCTTCTGAGTGAAGGGCATGTTTCCTTACAGTTGAGTAGAATGAAGATGGTGTTCCCTCCAGAGTGTGCCTGGAGGGTAGACATGCCTATTGCCTGTTGTACAAGGTGTGGCTTCCCTAAACTTAGGGTCCCTCTGCTATCACAATGGCCTCCTGAGCCCATCTGTGTCACTTCTGTGATACCTGGGGCAAGGACAACTGTAGCAAATATATTGTTCTTGCTGCTTGATGTCTGCTACTCGTGGTAAAACCCTTTGCCTCTGACTCAGGAGTTCTGCGTCTTCTGCCACCATCCTTGAGACTGGGGCAGGCTGATTTGTTAGTTTGCAAGTAGAGTAAACCTCAGACGCTGCAGTTTTTGGAGCAACCTCTCCTTTCTCAAGGTGAGCACCTAAGTACATACAGTGTATCCTTTATACAAAGTGCTTTAGAGAGACTATTCCATAATGGTTTTTTTTCCTAATATAAAAATGTCATTCCATGTTAGTCCCCACAAATGGGACTAAGGCTTAAGATGCATGAAGGTAATGGGAGACCTATTGGGTACAATTGTTCCCCTTGCCTAAGTCAGCTCTGCATAGCTGTTATTCCCCAGGGAAGATTCTGGAAGTCTGCACTCACTTTTACAGGCTGCTGGGCCGTAGCTCTGCAAATTGTTGCATTGAGATTTCAAATGGCACCTGAACGACCCAAAAGAATTGATGGAACTTTCAAATGTATGTTTGTCACTATCAAGGCATAGATAACATACTGGGAGAATGTGGCACCCCATCGTTTCTCCCAAGCAAACTTTTTTGCTAATGAGGAATGAGATGGATGTGTGGTTTGATCTCAAGATCAACATAGGTGCTTGAAATACGGGAGCTGGTAATAATGCTGCAGAGGAAAACATTCCTCAAGAAATGGGACTGGGGGCAGGAGATAGCTATAGAATTATGAGACTTTGTTTTAAAAATGATCTTTGGTAACGGAGACTGCCAAAAAATTCGCTTGGACCCTGCACCGTGTGTAACTTCTGGCAGTTTTCCACTATGCCAGGTGGAACAATTAAGGCCTGTATTTCTCTGAGTACACAAATATCTTTCCATCATTAACAGTCACACTGTGTTCCATGTGTAGAAGCCAGTCCTTGTCAATATTTTGCCTGCAACAATATTTCTATGTCATACATTTTTGTTTGTTTCTGATTCTAGAGGCAGCTTAAAGCTTCTCTGACTTGCCTAAGTAACTATTCAGGTAGAAATACAAGAAGCCATACAACTTGATAATGAAAAAATGAAGATTAGCAAAAAAGTGAAACGTGAGTGAGAAGTTCCATATACGGACTATCTGCCCTGCAAATGAAAATATATTTGCTCAGAGTCTAGCTCAATTTTCCTTGATTTTGTGGGATGACTGTGTTTGACAATGTTGTCAGGTAGAATTACTCTGAAGGGTTTTTCTCAGACCAAAATAATCTGAAGATTCTATGTCCTTCAAGGATCCTCACCTCCACAGCAAAGGTTGCCTGAGTTGGAGACAAACAAAGGATTCTAATTAGGGCTCTTGGGAGACTGAAAAGCAATTGTCTGAGACTGTTACTCAACCCCATGAGCTCATTAATGGGCATCTTTGTCTGCATGATTGGAGAAAGAGCAGCAAGTTCATTTTGGCCAAACAGGCCTGGGCCTGGGAGACATAATATTTGATAACAGAACATTACCTATTATTGCAGTTAGGAATGATTGGGCTCAAACAACAGACTCTGGGCAATTTCAGAGGAAAAAAAAAAGAAAAGAGAAAAAAAAAAGGAAAGAAATTTATTGAAGGCTACGGAACTGTGAGATTAAAGACAAAGCCCCAGACTAAGACCGGTCCTTAGAAAGGAGAAGAAGCAAGGAAACTTTTAAGGACTGAGGGCAGAACTTAGAGACAGTCTCTTCAAAGTCAGGATGTCAAGTTATCAGGATGAGAGAGCTCCCATCATTTTGAATCCTTGTAACACTTTGCTCAAGATTCAAATTTCAAGGAGAAAGAAACTGGTTTAGTTTGGGTCAAAGATGTATTTGCTGGCAGAGAGGACAGAACAATTTAACTGAGAGTCCCACAAGGCTACATCCAATGGGAAGTTCATTCTTCCAAAGGGCTATCAGGAAAATGTTACCAGAGGTGTGGGGAAGGGATGCTGGGCAGAGATCGATAGATATTCATTATATCTAAGAACATTTTAACCATGGTACCATGCATCCGGGAACATCTGATAGCTCTGTGTCCTTTCATGAGATCTAGGAAAAAAATTCCATGGTCCTCGAGATTTGAGAGGCAAACCCTTGCAAGGACCACAGACTCTGATTACAGAATGACGTAGTGATCTGGCCGAATTGTTGAATCTTCTGTTTCTCAGATTTCTACATCTTTGAGGAATAAAAAAACAGATGGACTTAAGTCCTGTTAGCACTCTGCATTCTTAAAAGCAGGTCATATATTCATGGGATAGATAGATTCAGACTAGCAGCTGTGGCATTCAAAAGTTCTTTGTAAAGTTCTAATGTGGGATGTGTTTTAAAAGATGAGTTATGGATTTCAGCAGCACATGGATATCTGTGTTTACCTAGAGTTCATGCATTTCCAAAGCAGCAGTGTTTGATTGGTGAAGCTGATTCTCTCCTTTGTAAGTTCATATTGTTCATGCAAGGGAGACATTGGTGTTACTACTTACCACTTGAGATGCGAGATGCCAGGAGGCTGTAGTGTGAGCAGTAAGGCTAACTGAAATGCATTCCAAAACTAGAGCAGCTTGCTGGCTACAGTTCCAGAAGACAATTTTAAGTAATATGTGGAATGGCAAATAGAAATTATGCTGCCTTGGGGTGCCTGCGTGGCTTAGTCCGTTGAGCATCCGACTCTTGTTTTCAGCTCAGGTCATGATCTCAGGGTCGTGGGATTGAGCCCCACCCACGTCAGGCTCCATGCTCAGAGGGGAGTCTGCTTGAAGTTTCTCTTTCTCCCTCTGCTCATACTACCCCCCCGTCCAAAATCTTTTTTTTTTTTTTTTTTAAAGAAATTATGCCATCTCAATCCTTGCTTCTCAACCTAGGGTAAACACATTGTAGATGTTATTTACACTGTTCTCAAAGTTGGAACTTCAGTGCTCAAAAGAACCTTGAGATTCAGATGAGATACTGGTGACAGAAGAAAATATTTCATTTATTGAGTACCTCCTCCCTGCCTAGCATTGCTCTGAGACTGCGTGGTCCAAGGTGGTAGCTATGAGCCACATTGGCTGTTGAGCCCTGGAAGGGGAAGCTGGTATGGCTGAGGAATTGGCTTTGTAATGGTATTCATTTTAAATTTAAAACACTGATGCTTGATTCAGTTTTTGGAAAACTTTTAGGTACTTTTGGAACAACTTGGGTATGTGAATCTATTTTTCAAACGTAAATTTTAAGATATCTAAATATAGATCAAGCATTTTCTATGAGAATTTAGTGTCTGAAATGAGATGTGTCAGAAGTGTAAAATACAAATTGGCTCTTGAAGACTTACTAGAAAAAAATAGAACGTAAAATATCTTGGCGTAAGTTTTTCTACTGATTAGGCCTTGAAATAATATTTTTCACATATTGGATTAAATGAAATATGTTGTAATCAACAGTTTCCCTTTTGTTAATGAGGCTACTAGAAAATTTAAAATCACACTGGTGCCCTGTGATTATATTTCGATTAGATAGTATGACTCTAGGGGCTTCTTCATATGCCATTTTACTAAATTGTTAAATTCACCCAATGAGGTAGGCGTTACTCTTCCAGTTTTTACAGGAAAGGCAGTTGAACGAAGCTGAGATGTGATTTAAATCTCCTGAGGGTTACAGAGCTCCTGAGGGAGAGCCAGGATTCTAGTACAGGTCAGCGTAGCTCCATCTTTTCCTGTTTCCACTCTGTTGAGCTGTTTCCGTGGTCATCCAGGGAAACTGGGGAGAGCTCACACAGCCTTTCTCTCTTGGTTATTCATAGTAAATAAGACATTGATAACCCTGTTTGTGGACAAGAGGCAAATTGAAACAAAAATTCTACCTTCTCTTCACATGGCAGTGGGAAAAATATTTGAGTTCTTGCAAAGTGAATGCACAAAGCCCATTTGCATGAACAAATGGGGTCTTGCAAAGGTAGTGTAAAACCTACTGGAAACATCAGAGTGAAATTTGCTTAGCCAAGGGGCCTGGGTTATTTGTTTAATTTTATTCTTTAAGAGTATTTGAAATTTGGGATCCATTCTGAAATCTAACATCTTCTTTGATATGAATTTTTTATTATTTTTTTATTTTTTATTTTATTTTTTTTTAAAGATTTTATTTATTTATTTGAGAGAGAGAGCACATGAGAGGGGGGAGGGTCAGAGGGAGAAGCAGACTCCCTGCTGAGCAGGGAGCCCGATGCGGGACTCGATCCCGGGACTCCAGGATCAAGACCTGAGCCGAAGGCAGTTGCTTAACCAACTGAGCCACCCAGGCGCCTTATTATTTTTTTTAATGCAAGTAAGATTTATTTAACAAACACAGGGTTGACTCAACATTAGGAATTCTCAAAATTGGGTTCCTTTTATTAATAGCATCCAATATATGATCACCCCAAAGAATATGAAAAGGCATTCCCAGGCCCTAATTTTTGATGTGATTAATGAAAAATCAGCTTCGGCCCCTTTCTGCTTGGTCCCTGTCTCCCTATAATAGGAGTTAACCGACGGCATACCTGATGACAAACCTATGACAAGCACAGAGTTATGTGAGAGGGACCAGAATCTAAGCTGAAGGGAGCACACCATTTTAGGGATTCACCAGCTCACTCACTCGGGGAACATGTTTTCCCCAAGGGTGGGCAACCACTTGGCAAATCACTGCTTCCACCCGGCGAGGAGCCTGGAAAAGCAGTCTCATCTGCTCTGCACCAGAGTGAGCACTTGCGGCTCATAGACTAGTTTATGTGCCTTGATCATGGCAGGAGCACACAGGCTCGGAACTCCAATGATGCTTCCCTGTGAGGAAATGTCATAGTGTCTGTGACAAAATCCGGTGACTCTAGGGCAGCCCAGCCTCCTCCCCGCAGGAGGTTTTCTTGTAATGCCCTTGATGCCGCCTTTCTTGGCTACATTCCCCCCACCCCACCCCACCCCCGGTCTTAACTCTGGGGAATGGAGGAGGAGGTCTCTCCCAGATCACGGGATTGGCACGCTTGCCTGGTCCCTTTATCCTTCCCCAGGTTGGTTCTCCCCCACTCAGCAGAACCCCAGACTGCTGAAGCGTCCTGCTATTTTTACTTCTCTGCGAGGGGATCTCAGGTTACAGATTATATACCGATGAGGTAAGGTACAGGTACGCAGACTCATGTTTCTAATTTAGCTTGGAACCAGTTTCAAACATTAAACAGTCTCTCTCCCCAGCTCTCCCTGTTTCCACCCTCCTACCACCACTGCCATGTCATTTCATCCTCATTCCGAGGGTCACTTTCCTTTCCTGCTGGATCCCCCTGACTTTTAGACTTCTTAGGAGGGAGATTAGGGGAAGGTCAGTTTCACGTAAGATAAAATTCTACCCTTATTCCCCAGGAACTCAAGGGTAGCAATGCTATTGAAACACATATTCTCATACTAGGTGAGTATCTATAAGATGTTTCAGAGGTTTCCAATTGCTTTCACACACTTGTCACAGATAAGCCTTGCAACAGCCCCGGAAAATTAGGATTATTGCAATTATCTACAATTTGCAATTGAGGGGTTAATGACTTGACCGGGACAGGTTAATGACTTGACTTGAGAGTTCCCAGTCAAGACAAAGTAGAGAAGTGATGGATGCAAGAGAAACAAATCTCTGGTTCGAGGTATCGCCCTAAAAACTGCAGAGTCTAGAAAAGTGGAATACTTTTTTTTCCCCCCTTCTGGGCCCCAGACCAATCTCTTGGTGTTTAGGCTGCAGTGATTCTCCCTGAAGTCACTTGTGTAACAAGTATGTCATACGTTTCCTATACTCTGCATGAATTTGAAACTTTAGCATGAATGTGATTAGGGAACAGGGGACCCCAAATCTGAGTAAAATAAACAGGGGTTACTAAGAATCAGAACCCAAATGTTCATGTATTTTTGCTTCTTAAAAATGTGCCCATGTACTCAATTAGCTTTTAAACAGTATGTCCACATGAGCTTTAATGAGACATTGCGGGGACTTCAGAATCCTTACATGGTCCTGCACTTATCCTTAAGGAGTTTCTAATAGACGATAGAATATGAAAAAAATTGTAAATAAAGCAAAGTGCTTTCCAGTCAGAATTTTGCTTTATACCTGGCAACTCAGAAAGATTCCTAGAGAAGGAGAAACAGCTTTTATTTGAACCCCTGGGTTTTGAGTTGTGACCATTGTATATATTTTTTTAAAGATTTTATTTATTTATTTGAGAGAGACAATGAGATAGAGAGAGCACGAGAGGGGGGAGGGTCAGAGGGAGAAGCAGACTCCCTGCCGAGCAGGGAGCCTGATGTGGGACTCGATCCTGCGACTCCAGGATCATGACCTGAGCCGAAGGCAGTTGCTCAACCAACTGAGCCACCCAGGCGCCCGTGACCATTGTATTTTAAATGGTGCTGTTCCTGTCTCTCTAGACAAGTCTGTCAGAGCATCCACTTGTTACCCCGTACATGCGTATGCTCTTTTACATATACACGGCGTGGTATTTATTCTCTAAGCCTGTCCTAGTGTCTGGTTTGTGTTCTTTGACTGTAAGAGTATGAGCTGCTTACAGGCAGGAATAATAGCTCCTATTTTAGTTATTTACTCATTTACTTATTTTTGCTCTTTCCATAATATACAGAATAGCCAACACACATGGCAGAAGGCTTTAGAATTTATACATGGCTTAGATAAGTTTCTTGCTTTCTTCGAGCCTTCATTTGCTCATCTCTAAAAAGGGGGTAATGATATAAATCTATGTTATAGGGTTCTTGAGAGCATTAAGTGAGATTTCTGTGAAGCAGATGTAATGGTGTCCCACACATAGTGTTCAAAAAAATACATATATGGTTAATATTTTATATAAAAAGTGTCCATATACTCCCCTCCCAACATAAATTCACATTTGTCTGCTCACAAGGGTAGTTTCCAGCAGCCTCATTCCTCTGACACTCAAGCACTCTACATGAAGCAAAGACATAATAATGATGAAAGAGCTGGGCGCCTGGGTGGCTCAGTCAGTTGAGCGTCTGCCTTCGGCTCAGGTCATGATTCCAGGGTCCTGGGATCCAGCTCCACATGAGGCTCCCTGCTGGGGAGTCTGCTTTTCCCTCTGTCCATTCCCCCCACTTGTGTTCTCTCTCTCTCTCTCAAAGAAATAAATAAAATCTTAAAAAAAAAAAAAGAAAGAGTTATATTGACGTTTGTTGTTGATGACTTGCCTTTTTAATACCGGTCAAGGTGGTACTTGAGGAAAGGAGTGTGTGGCGTGTTTGAAGGTGGCTGAGGATTTGATAAACTCCTTCACAGAGCTCCAAAATAAAGGGAATCAAAGTGGAGAAACCAGGACTAAAAACCTATTGAATTTCACATGAGTATGTCAACTTTCTCTTTCTCTCTGAATCATTTGAAACTTTGAAAGGAACTTTTAGACATAAATAACTTCAATTTGTTCTCCACTTATGCTTCATTTTAGCATGGAATCATTTTTGATGAATACCTCATCCAGACTGATTCATTTATTTCTAGTAAAAGAGGAATGGGTGGGGCTCATGCTCATTCATGCATTCATTATTTTTTTCCTCTTACAACACAAAAACAAAATAGTTTCTGAATTACAGGATTTTAGTGTTGATATTGTCTGATGTAACACATTTTCCCCATATGTATTTTCTTGGGTTTTTTTGAGGTCTAATTTATGTATAATAAATTGCCCCTCTTTAAAGGTACAGTTTGATAACAATAGAAATCGTATACAGTTGTGCAACCAATGTCATAGTCAAGTATATTCCACTAGTTCAAAATGTTCTCTTTTGCCACCTTTGCATTCAATTATCCCCCTCAACCCTTGGCCATGGGCAGCCACTGATCTGCTGCACTCTTCTCGCCTTCGTGTCCGGCTTCTTTCACTTATTATAATGCTTTTGTGCTTCATCCATGTTGGTGCATGTATTCGTACTTTGTTCCATTTTACGGCCAAATACATTCCATAGTATGAATATGCCCCAATTTCTTTTTCTGTGTACCAGTTGAATGACATTTGTGTTGTTTCTAGTTTTGGGTTATCAATAATGCTGCTATGAAACATTCATGTTCATGAATTATTTTGACATCTGCTTATTTGTCTTGAATAAATGTCTGTGATGGGGAGTGCTGGGTCATAGGTAAGTAAAGATTTAACTTTATAAGATGCTGTCGAATTGTTTTCCAGAGTGACTGTATCACTGTGCATATGGAGCCAGCAAGGGTATGAGAGGACTAGTTGCTCTGTATCCTCAACCAACACTTGGAACTGTCTTTTTAGACATTGTTTTTCTAGGGAGTGTGCAGTGGTATTGCATTGTGGCTGGAATTTATGTTTCTCTGATTTCTCATGATGTTAAGTATCTTTGTCATTTGTTTAATGGCCATTCGTTTATCTTCTTTTCTGATAAGTCTGTTCAAATCTTTGACCCATTAAAAAATTCTTAGGATTGTCTTGTTTTTGAGTTGTAAGTATGCTCTGTATATTCTAGATATAAACTTTTTGTCATATATATTTTACAAATATTTTCTACCAGTGTCTGTCTTATCTTTTGCTTTCTTTTTTTAAAATTTTTTATTATGTTAATCACCATACATTACATCATTAGTTTTAGATGTAGTGTTCCATGATTCATTGTTTGTGCATAACACCCAGTGCTCCATGCAGAATGTGCCCTCCTCAATACCCACCACCAGGCTAACCCATCCTCCCACCCCCCTCCCCTCTAGAACCCTCAGTTTGTTTTTCAGAGTCCATCGTCTCTCATGGTTCGTCTACCCCTTCGATTTCCCCCCCTTCATTCTTCCCCTCCTGCTATCTTCTTCTTCTTTTTTTTTTTCCTTAACATATATTGCATTATTTGTTTCAGAGGTACAGATCTGAGATTCAATAGTCTTGCACAATTCACAGCGCTCACCATAGCACATACCTTCCCCAGTGTCTATCACCCAGCCACCCCATCCCTCCCACCCCAGCCCCCACTCCAGCATCTTTTGCTTTCTTAATCTTGTTTTTCAAAGAGCACACGTTTTTAATTTGGATTCAGTTCACTTAATTTTTAAATAATTTGTACTCTTTGTGATTTGTTTAAGAAATATTTATCTCACCCAACATCATCCGAAGATTTTCTTTTTTTTTCCCCTTTAGAAACTATGGTTTTAGCTCTTATGTTTAAGTCTGTGATTCATTTTAAGTTGCTTTTCATTTATGTTGCACAAAAAAGGCAGGGGGTATTCAGTTTCATTTTATTTTTTCATGGAGAAAAACATTTTTTTGAAAAACATCCCTTCCCCACTGATACCTTGGTAACTTTTTTATTTTTTTTTTCTTGGTAACTTTATTAAAAATCAGTTGATGATATAAGTCTAAGCTTACTTTTGAGTTCTGTTCTATTGCTGTAGATTTATCCTTAGGCCAATAATAACATACTGCCTTCATTAGTGTAGCTTTGTAGTAAGTCCTAGATCAGATAGTGTATGGTAACAACTTTGTTCTTTTAAAAATTAGTTTGCCCATTCTAGGTCTTTTGTCCTTCCATATATAGTTTAGAATCAGCTTCTCAATTTCTTCTAAGAAACTTGCTAGAATAATTGGGATGTTTAGTCCATTATACAAAATAGTGCATATTGTAGGATTGCACTTATATACAGCTCTAGAACAGTCAAAATGAACATATGGTGGAAAAGAAAACCAGAGTAGTGGTTGCCTGAAGGGGTGGGTGGGAATAGATTGGAATGGGACGTAAGAGAACTTGCTGCAGAGATGGGACCTTCTCTATTTTGATAGGGTCTTGGATTGCACAGTTGTATGCTGTTTGTCAAAGCTCATCAGATAATATACTTAAGATTTATGCTTTTTTTGTTGTATGTAAATTTACCTCTAAAGATACAAAGAACTGCAAACAAAAAAAAAATATTTGGCTGACATACTGTGTATTTGATGATATTAAAGAATTATGATTAATCTTTCTGTTGGCTCTGCTTTTGCTGAAAAACAAGCAACCACAAAATGTCAGTGGCACGAGAAGTAGACATTTATTTACTGCTTACTTGGCTGTGAGTTGTCTGGGGAAGATCTGCTTCAGGCTGTAGATTTATGAATTTGTTGGGGCTTCAAGCTTCAGGTTAGGTCCAGGATTTCTCCACATTTTTCTTATCCTCCTTGAACCAGTGGTTACCGGAGGCATGTTCTTCTTATACAAAAAGTAAGAACACATGAGGGTAAGTCCAAACATGCAAGTACATTTCAAGATTTGCGTGGGTCATGCCCATGAATATCTCTTTGATAAAAGGAATTCACATAGCCAAATCCAAATCCAAGGAGTGGGGAAATACATGAGGTCAAGGCAAGGGTATGGATGAATAATTCTAATAAAGAGATGTATCTGAAGAATTATGACCCTAAGTTCAATCTACCAAGGTGAATCACAATTATGGGGTATGGTGTTAAGGATTTTCAAAGAGGCTTTACTTTGGAGATATATGCTGAAATATTTATGAATTAAATTATATGATATCTTGATTTTGCTTATAATCTTAAGAGGGAAAAGTGGGTTGAGGGTATAGAGGAAAAATATTGGGTATGAGTCAATAATGATTGAAGCTAGGAATAGGTGCTAGGGGGTTCATTATACTATTCTTTCTACTTTTGTGTATGTTTGATTTTTTCTTAAACTTGTTCCTTTTCTATATGAGGAGACTAATGTTCTGAGAGGGTGCATTACTTGTTCCAGGATGAGACAACTAGTGGTTGGCCGAATGGGGCCAGGACCCAAGCTAATCCTCTCTACTCATTGCGGCTTTCAGTCATTTACTTGGTAATTCCCTAAATATGAATATAATAGTAGGCTCTGTGTAAAGTGTTATGGATAAAAAGATAAAGGATTTTCTTAAATCCCCCTGTCTAGTGGGCCAAGGTACATTTAAACAGAACATAATCATAATGATGCTAAGATGCTTTAAAGGGGGCTAGACAAAACTCATGGGGATATAGGAGACGGTGTCCCTAAATTTGCCTGAGGAAATCAGAGAAGTCGTCATTGATGAGGTGAGGTTTGAACCGAGATTTGCAGGACTAGGGGGATAAGCCAGAGACTGCCTGGTAGGCAGCAGGTGCAGCATGTACAAAGGTGTTGAGGTGTCAGGGCCAAGGCATTATGACACTTTGGAAGAATTATATGTTAGTTTATTTAAAGTCTAACGATACAGTGTATGGGTGTGTGTGTGTGCATGTGTGTGTGTGTGTGTATGCATTGAAGGATTCTGGAGAGAGAATGCAAGAGAGATGAGGTTGTACTTATATGCTATGCAAAAAGTTGAGATTTAATTTTGTGTATCATTGTTACCTTGCCTAAATATTAAGAATCACCTAGGTCTCTCATTAAAATACAGAACCTTAAGTTCTAGCTCTGATCTAATGACTCAGAATCTCGGGGTGGGGGCAGGGGTGAGTTTGGGAAACATGATTATGGGAGCTACTGAAGAATTTTAAGCAAAGGAATGACGTGATCAGATTTGCATGTTAGAAAGACCGCAATGGCAGCTGGGTAGAGGTTAGACGGGTGAAAAGTAGATGCACAAAATTAAAGTCTGAAAGATTAATCAGATGGGTACTGGAAGAGTCCATGAGAGCTATAATACGTTCCTACACCAGAGCAGCAGCAACAGTGATTGAGCAGAAAAGATGTCAAGGAGCTGGGGTGGATAGGCTTCAATGAATAGTTGCCTCTAGAGAGTAAGAGTAGATGATTCTTCATTAAATATCTGGCTTGATGGGTAAAGGATAATGTTACTGTTTACTTGCAGGCATGGAGTTCAAGAAAAATAATCTCACTTTGGGTCTTGTGTAGCCTGAGATACAGGAAATACATAGAGAATTATCCAGAATTATCCAAGTCTTGAGCTCAAGAGAAAAATCTTAGCTGCTGGTAGAGATTTAGAAAGTGTCAACATGAAAGTTTTAGTTAAAACTCTAGGTATGTATTAGTTAGATCATGTAGTTTGAGAATAAAATAAGTCAGAGCCCAAGAATGCAGCACCATTTAAGGGAGAGACAGAAAGGGGACCTGGATGGAAGGAGAAGGAGAAGAGAGTATAATGGAAATCAGATAGAAGAAGATGGGCAAACAATCACAAATGGGGATGGCAAAATAGTCACTGGATTCAGCAAAGCAGAGGATGTTGGCCTTAGCCAGGGCAGAATACGTGGGATATTGACAGCAGAGATTGCAGATATGGGTTGAAGACTGAGTGAGAATTAAGGAAACAGAACAAACATAGGTGACTTTCTAGAAGCTTTGAGGTAAAGTACTCCTTTACTCGTATTTGAGTAGGAAACCGGGCATTTTTGGTGTTTTAGGGGGGTACGGAAATGAGTATCTTGCTACTTCTGTCAAGACCTGTGCTTCTTGACAGGTGTGAGAATTTACTTTTCACATGTTTGAAATAACAGATATGAATACTTTTTAGTCCTTTTGTTGAAAATTCATTAGCTAGTCATTCATTGCAAATTTATGGCATAGATTTGATAATTTGGAGTAAATTTGTATGAAAGAGTCCAGATATGACTACAGTGTGTCTGAAAGAATGCATATTAATTTTATTCATTGAGTAACTCAGTACCTCTGTGAACATCTATTCTATGTCGGTGACATTCATATATGTTTGTGTGCATCAGGAGGGATACTTTCATGTATGGTTGTGTAAATTTTAAAACTAATGATATACTGGAAATTCATCAGATCTTTCCCACCTTTTCAAAATAAAGACTTTGAGAGGATATTGATTGACTACTAAAGGTGAATTTTGAGACGAGCTGTCAGGAAAATCGTATGTTAATGTTAATTCCTCCCCCCGCCCCCAGTTAGATTTTTTTTTTCCCCCTTCAAGAGCTCTTAGGAGTCTCAGATAAGGTTTCAGAATACATATCTGTTTATTTAAAAATCCCACTTTATGTGCTATCTGGTTATATTAAAACTCAACCCCCTTTTTTTAACTGCCTGTTTGATTTCATATTGCATCCATTTCAGCCAAATTTGAGGCATTTATTACATTTCTTCAACCCCATGTAACTTAGCTGAGTTAAAAAGGCAAACTTCTTATTAAATTCTGTCCTAAAACTTGTTGACACTATTGCCTCCCCCTTCCTCTCCCATATCCATCTGTGAATTTGAGAACAACCTTAGGCTGACAAGAATCATAGGCAATAAATGAAATGCAGATGAATTTTAGCTGTGCTATTGTCAAGACTTTTGTTGTCTGAGTAAAGAAAAACTTTTAGACAAGGGCCTAGATAATTTGACCCTAAAAGGAATTTGATCTTGAGAGGATGAGAGAGGTTACTGCTGTGGTGGCTACTATTGTAGCTGGGATGGTTGGTAAGGCAAGAAAAGGGAAAAGACAACCAGAGAATGGGTCTAGAATGGAAAAGTAAGAAAAGCAGTAAAAGTTTCTATTTTCTGCAGTATGGCAAATAAGGTCATCTGAAAGTATCTGGAAATAAATGACAAAATAGGAGAAACGTTTTCTCAAATGCATAGCTAAGCTCACAAAGTAAAAAATAAAATAAAATAAAATAAAATAAATAAAAATTCTTGAGGACCAAAAATCACACACAAAGAATATGAAACTAGACTAGTGAGTAGGCACTGAATCTATGGCTGCTTAAAGAGCATTAGCACATCTTGAGAATGAAGAGTCTTATCTTTTAAGAACCTTTAGGACTTAGGCTGAACAGTGAAGAGCTGGAAGTAAGAACCTCTGGTGTAACATAGAGATCCCTGAAGAGCTCATTCTCACTCAGTGGAGGGGTAGGCTTAAAAATCTCTGCTGGCAAAGACAGGTAACAAAGAAATTAGTCTGTCTTGGTCATGGATCTGAATAGTAGAAAAATTTCTTATTCACCTGCATCATCGGGGAAAAGTCAAGCCAAGATATAAATATAAAGGGATCCTCAGTTTTGGTAGTCCTTAGGCATCTGGGGAAAGTGAACAGAAATCCTTTCTGGAGATATGAACCCTTAACTCAGGATGTCAAAGGCTACCCCAGATAAAGCCCTTTCAACAAAATTGACAAACAAAAACTAAAAAACTCAAATGGAAACAAGCCATCATGAATAAGAGTCAGCAACATTGATAAATATCAGTAATACACATCTAAGATTTCAGATACTAGAATTATTAAGGAATGTGATAGATGCATATGTATACACAAAATGTTAACAGAAATAGGAACTAGAATTAATAACATGGGAAAAAACAAAGTATTATAAAAATGATAAGCAAATCTTATCAGATAATAATATGCATATTTGGAAGAAAAAACACATACAAAAAGAAGGAAAAATATAATCAAAGTAAAAAATTCAATGGAAAATTTAAATAGTGGATTGGTTGAAATTAGAGAACTAGTGAAGTTGAAATTGGTTCTGAATGAATCGCCCATCATGATGCACATAGAGAAACAAAGGGGTAGAGAAATGACAGAAAGGTTAAGAAATGGAGAAAAGAATGAGATCTAATATGTACATATATCTAATTGAAATTTAGAATGAAAGAGAGAATGGAGGAGGAATAAAACTCAAGGAATAATGGTTGAAGTATTTTAGAATCAATGAAAGACACAAATCCTCAAATTCAGAAAGGTGAATGAACTCCAAGCAGGATACATACAACTGCGCCACACCAGAGGCAAAGAAATACTTGAGATAATTTAGAGGAAAAGAATAAATCACATGTGAAGAAATAACGATTAGACTGAAAATGGACTTTTGAGTAATAAAAATAGAAGCCAGAAAACAGGACATTTTCAAAGATCTGTCAAATACAATTTAGTTCAACCTTAACTATCACTCACAAACAAGTTGAAATAAAGACATTTTTGGACAAGAAACAAATGAGGGTTTGCTATCAACAGACATTCGCCAGGCAAACATTTATATGTTACATAGCAAACTACAGGGAGAAGAAAATGGAGTCCACAAGGCAGGACAGAGATGCAAAATGGAATAATGAACAAATAAATTGGCAAATCATATGAATAAACGTAATCAAACACTGACTGGAAAACAGCAACAACAACAACAACAACAACTGCTCTCATACTGGCCATGCTAATGACCAAATGTCAGTATTAAATGTGATGTTTAGGGGCGCCTGGGTGGCTCAGTTGGTTAAGCAGCTGCCTTCGGCTCAGGTCATGATCCCAGGGTCCTGGGATCGAGCCCCGCATCGGGCTCCCTGCTCGGCGGGGAGCCTGCTTCTCCCTCTCCCTCTGCCTGCCTCTCTGCCTACTTGTTCTCTCTCTCTATCTCTCTGTCAAATAAATAAATAAAATCTTAAAAAATATATATATATAAAAAAATGTGATGTTTAAAAAGTTAGAACTAAAAATGTGGATTAAAGTGTACAATAAAAGGGAGACATCTGAGTTAAAGTGTTCTGAGTTCTTTTGATTAGGAAGAGGAAGATATATTGATTAATTTTGCATTGTGTTATATAAGAGCACAAGCATTTAAGGTAAACCCTAAAATAATAGAAATACTTGATAATACTTATAAAGTACTGGAAGGAAATATGTAATAAAAATGTCAGTCAATTAAAAATGAGGCACAAGATGAGAAAAAAGTGTATATAAACAGGTTGAGTAGAAACTGCAAAATAAGATGGGAAAATTAAATCCAAATGCCCTAATCATAGCCAATATAATGAGACAGATTTTTATGGTACATAAAAACTGCATGAATAATGTATCCTCAAAATATCTAAAACAAATTGGAGAATTACACAATATAATTATAATTCCACAATCATATTGAGAGAATTTGTGACATGTATCTTAACAACTGGTAGGTAAAACAGAGAAAAACTTGGCAAAAATATAGAACATATGAAAAAATATAATTAAGTTTGATTTAATAAACATGTAACAATTGAGGAATAAACATTTTTTTCAATCACATAGGGAACATTTATGAAAATTGATCATGCACTGGGCCATAAAGCAAATCTCAACAAATTTCAGAAAACTGTTGTCATACAGGTTGTATTTTCTGACAATATATTTTTTTTAAACTTTTTTTTTTTTTAAGATTTTATTTATTTATTTGAGAGAGAGAGAATGAGAGACAGAGAGCAGGAGAGGGAGGAGAGTCAGAGGGAGAAGCGGACTCCCCACCGAGCAGGGAGCCCGATGCGGGACTCGATCCCGGGACTCCAGGATCATGACCTGAGCCGAAGGCAGTCGCTTAACCAACTGAGCCACCCAGGCGCCCCTTTTCTGACAATATTAAGTTAAAAATCAGTAGCTAAAGACTACTCAAAAAGCCCTATATATTTAGAAATTTAAAAGCTCACCTCAAAAAGAAAACTTGTGGGAGAGAAGAACAAATGAAAATGAAAACTGGAATATGCCTAGAATGGAATGACAATGAAAAAAATGCATATCCATCTTAATATCTCTAAATTACTACAATGAAGAAATCAAACAGTCCACTTAGGAAAAAGTAAATGCCAAAAAATAATGATCTCCAATAAAACTTAATAAGTTGGCTAAGGAATAACAGAATATTTTTGCACAAAGAAGCATGAATGAAATATTAAATGTAGAGATTAAAAAAAGATGCAATAGTTAACATCAATAAATCAACAAAGAGTCATCTGTTTGAAAAATCTATAAACAAATCTGGCAGGATTGAATGAAAAGACAAGAAGGGGAAATTACAACAGAGCAGGGATTTAAAATAAATAATAATTATGCTTAAAATTTTTACGTTGATATTCTGAAAATTTAGATGAAATGGAAATTCTTATAGAAAACAGAATAATGACGAAACAGCTGAATGCCCATGAAATCATTAACATAATTGAATCAATTAAAAATCTATAAACCTCAAATATACACACTGACTCATATGCAAATATATACAAATCGCATCGTTTAGGAGTGAGTGCCACAGGATTTTCAAGGAAAAGGTAGTTACAATCTTCTACAAATATTTCCAAAAGTAGAAAAACAGGGAAATCTTCCCAAGTCACTTTATATTTAAGTCTAGTATGACTTTTAAAATCTTGAAGGTGACTCTGGAACAGATATTAATATCTATTGCATACAGACCAGGAGATTCTTTCATTCACCTGATCAGGGTTTGGATGGAAACAAATTTCCATCCTCTGAGTGTAGATGAAATATAAAATACAGGAAAAATTGGGTAAAAGAAATTAGAATTATACCGCAGTATCAAAAGATCTTATTTCCCAAGCAACCAAAAGGGTGTGTGTGTGTGAGTTTTTGACTTGAGAAATGAGCAACAATTGGCAATAAAAGTTAGTCCAAAAAATCTTCCTACATACTTTACCAATGAATTGAGACAGGATAGCTAGTGGGAGGAGGAAATGTATCTTTTTGGATAATGTACTATGAAACGGGTATCTTAGCACTGTATGCATTTATCTTTTTAAATCATAAAGCTCTGAAGTAGATATTATCTTAATTTTTCAGATTAGGGAGAGGATGCTCCGGGTCCCAGACCAGTAAATTGTGGAGCCAGAGTTACCTTAGCCCCGGGCTGTTTCACAGAAAGACCACGCTTCTTTCCTAACACCAAGGAACTCTTAAGATAGAAATATTTTCTAAGGCGATCAAACTGAGAATAGGAGCTGATTTAACTAAGTGACTTAGCTATTCTGTACCTAAAGCAGACTCTTAAAACAAAATGCGAAGTATAGCGTTCATTCAGAAAGTGTGTGAAATGAATATGTACTATTTAAAGAATAGAAATAAAATAAACATTTGAGAAATCACCATGCAGATTATGAAGTAAATTACTCTTGGTAACTTAGAAGATTCCTGAATGCGCCTCCCTCCCCACTCCCCCAGTGCCTTCCAGGAGCAGCCACTATATAGACTTTCATGCTAAATAGTCTCTTTAACTTCTTTATGGTTTTACCACCAGTGGAGATACCCTAAACAAGACACTACTTATTTTTAGAACCCTGTGCAATGCCTAATCCTGGATTGGATCCTTATCCAGAAAAAAAGAAGCTTATAAAGAACATTTTTGTGACGACAAGCAACTTTTGTATTTGGAATTGGTATTAGATAATAGTATCATATCAACAATGTTCAGTTTTCTCATTTTATTAAGTGCACTGTGATTAAGTAATAGAAAGGTTTTGATTTTAGGAAACACACACTCGGATATTTATAGGTAACAAAATTAAATGTATGGAGCACAAAGCACAAACCACATAAGGCAAAGCACAGTGCAAATTGCTTCCATAAGATGAAGTTGAACTGTTACTCACTGGTGTCTGTTCTCTGAGAGTTTACAAGACCCTGTTCTGGGGAAGTCAATGCAGTAATGGGTGTGTCTTCACCGGGATGGATGGGGCAGTTTCCTGGGTTGGAGGGAGGGTTTGGGGTTGGCGACAGGTTGTGAGGATTCCAGTCTCTTGCATAAGCTGTGCAGTTTTCGTATTGCACAGACCTGCCTGGGAGCATGGCAGCCAGATGGAGGTTGACAAGTGGGGCTGAAATTAAGCCCATGCACTCTTTCCCAAGAAGTAGACCCTGGAAGAGATCGCTTTTGTAATTACGTCACCCAGTGGATAGTGTTTGCTTTTCTAATTCCCCCTACCTAGAAGGGGTTCCTTTTTTCAGGCAGTTTATCTGCCTGAAGGAGGTGCCTTTTAAAGAATTTCCATGAAGGCTAAGTTCTTGCTGATCTAGTTCTGCTAGCATCTTCTTTGTCCATAGTTCCCAACAAGTTTCTCCTTATTTGAAACCCTCCACTGTTCACTTCTGGGTTCGGAGACCCCTGGTGCTATGGGTTCCTTTGCCTTTTGGAGACAGTGTTGTACCAGTTGCATTGCTTCTCAGCTTTCTGAACGGCCAGCTCAGGATTTGGCATGCTTGTGTCAGCTGAGTCAGACACTGCTGGAACACCTGATTTCCAGTTCCAAAACTTGGTTGCTACCTTTGCTTTCTTGTACTCCCTTTCCTTGAGCTTTTGTCTTTTTAAAAATCCCTTTAGTGAAGTTTAGGGGGTTTCAGATGAAGCAAATTGAGATGCATATAATCATTGGTCTTTAATTCTTGTTTTAAAAATAGGTGTCCTATAGGGAGTAATGTGATAGAAGGTAGCTACTAGATTAGTAAAGCTCCAGGGGTGAAGTCTTTGGATGGAAAAAATCCTCCATGTCTATCCCTGCCTTTACAGATAATGCTCACTTGTAGGTTCTGTAGCCCCGTGAGTTCCTGGTCCAGATCTGGGAAAGCCTGGAAGTGCTGCGAGGGTCTAGAATGAGTTGGGTTATTCCAATCCTGATATATATGTGGGTAGTGCCAACCTCAGACTCTAGCAAGAGTTCCCTGCCTTGGGCCCACGCTTCAGGCTCCGCTTGGCCCTTCTCTGGCCATATCTGTGAGGTCAAGGCCATGACTCCATGCCTAGCTGAAGTCTCAGACCATACTCTGGAATTTCCAGCCCAAGTAGCTTCAAACCTATGCCTGGGGTCATGTGGTTCTCTTCCTTGGGTGTACCCTCCTGAGAATGTACCCCACTGCTAGGTTTGGATAGAGAGATGGCCAAAGGACAGGTCACTGCAGGAGGTATGACTGGCACTTGGATATATGGGCTGGGTGTCTACATGTGACCACATGAGGCCCTTTGCTGTGCCAGGCAGAGCTGGAGTGAGAAGAGATGGGCTGGGGACCAGAAGCCAGCAGATATGCCACCTTGTCCCATGAGGAATCTTAGAGAGTCTAAGAAATCCTCATTCAAGACAGAACTTCTAAGTCCTTCTGAATATATATTTTCAAGGCCCAAGGATAGAATATATTTTATGAAAAGCTTAGCTCTTCACTTGAATTTTAAATTTTAATTCTATTGTATGAGGACCTCAATTTTTACGTTTACTCTGGGCCCTACACACATTAGGACAAGGTGCTGTGTGTGTAATGAGACCCCAGGCAAATCCATGTTCCAGAGATGCATTCTTCTTCCCACAGTCAATGGCAGGAGACTCCAATATATATGTAACTGCTCTTGTGGGTCATGGTTTGAGCTCCATTTGTCTTCCGGGAAGAAACTGCCTCAAATACTATGAGTCTTGACAACCTGACTAACCGTGATCATCCCCTCCTCTAAGCAGCCTGCCTCCTGGCTCCCCTTCCCCAGGCTCTGGCTGACTTTCTTTGAGATAGCTATCCCTGCAATCAAGATGTCCGGACCTACCTAACTCTAATGACAGGAGCACGGCCATATTGGTCATTCCTGCAGCACCAGTTATGGGCCAGGCAGTGCTCCACATCCTCTATGCACGTGACTTCTAATCCTTCACACCAATGCTGGAAGATAGATATTATAATTTGTAGTTGGGGAAATTGAGGCACAGGGAGGTGAGGTAACATGCTCAAGGCAACAAGTAGGTGGGGAGCTAGTATTTTAAACCCAGGTGTGTCTGTCTCTGAAGTCTTTACAACAGTGCTTAGAGATTTCCACTTTAGGAGGCATGTACCAACTTTGACCCCTCATCTCCCCTCCGAAAAATAGAGACAGCCCACCCTGAGGCCTGAATCTGTAGGCAGCAGTGCATTTCAGCCTCTGGCTGCTCACCTTGAGAAGCAGCTCTACGCTGGAGTTGGACTTTGTACTCAGTCTTGCCTTCTTGGTTGGTCTTTCTTCCCCTCTGGCCCAAAGCTGAGCTTCTGGACTATCTCCTAGCATACACACATGATTCATTTGTTGGCTGCGGTTGAAAGTTATCTTCTGTCTGGGTCACAATTTTACCAGAGAAATGCAGGGATTTCCTAGTCCGAGCTCTATTATTGCCAAACCAAGGGGCATACGGCAGCATTTAATGTACTAGAAAGCAAAAGCCAAAAAAGACCCCTAAAACTGGTTAAAGTAAACCTTATCCCCAGATCTATAAAATGAAAACTTTGTATTAATTTCTTTAAAAAACACCTTATTAATATTCCATAAACTTTATAGGGCCAGTCCACGGTTGTGAAATTCAGTGTCAGCCTGAAAGCAATTGAGTTCAGCACCAGAGGTGAATGATGTCAGTTTACCACTGAGAATTATTTATACTTCAGTAAAAAGTTTCTGAGTCAAGATTAACCTAGCTGATGAGAAAATTATGTTAATGAAGGAAAAGTCAGGGGTTTGATAGCTGTGTGGGTCAATTAATTTTTCTTGCATCCAAGATCTTAGATATAAGTTCTGGAAGTGACCAACCTGGCTGGGTTTTTTTTTTGCAATTATACACCAGCTGTGGCAAGGGAAAAAGTGCAGAATGGGTCAGGGCCAGTGCAAGAAACTCATTCATGCCTTGCTGGTGGCAAATCAAAGGTTTTAGTCATTCTTTTGTTGATTCTTTCATTGATTTATTTATTAAACATATTGAACAGTTTATTTATGTTATTTAGTAGGGTTTCCTACTGAGATATCATGTAACTCTTTTTGCCCCCAAAGATTTATTTATTAATCTGAAAGAGAGAGAATGTGCATGAGTGGGGGGAGGAGTAGAGGGAACGAATCTCAAGCAGACTCCCCGCTGCTGAGTGCAGAGCCCCATTTGGGGCTTGATAGCACGACCCATGAGATCATGACCTGAACCAAAACCAAGAATCAAATGCTTAATGGACTGAGCCACCCAGGCACCCTGAGATGTCACATAATTCTCAGAGCAACCTCGTCATCTCCTTTCTCAGGCTGACAGCAATGAAGAAAATCCTAATCCTAATCCTAAATCCATGTTTCTGGCAAAAGGTCAAATCAGAATTCAAACCAAGGTCTTCTGACTGTAACTGTAATATTCTTCCCCATGTACTACGGCAATCAGCTGGGAGATCACCATCAAAATAGCTTTCTTATTCTCTAGGAGATTTTTTAAAAAGATTTTATTTATTCTTTTATAGAGAGAGCACACAAGCAGTGGGAGTGGCCGAGGGAGAGGTAGAGGCATGTCCCTTGCTAGCAGGGGGCCTGATGTGGGGCTTGATCCCAGGACCCTGGGATCATGACCTGAGCCGAAGGCAGATACTTAACCAACTGAGCCACCCAGGCGCCCCTTTATAGGAGAGTTTAATTCAGAAAACACAAGCTTAAAGTCACTAGTTATTGTATTGATAGGTTTTTATTCTATTTACCAAAGTTAAGATTTTTAGAAATGCTCTATATATCAATAAGAATGATCTAGACTCTCCAGATAATTGCTAGTAGGGTGGTATTCTAGTTTAGTCTCTAATGTTCCACCAAAGTCTATTCCTCAACTTATGGGACGACATTAAAATGGTATCACTTGAAATGGTGAAAAATTATTCTTTCACATCTTTTTAAATCTTAAGGATAGGTTACTATTTATTTTGATAAGTATTATACTAGCAATGACCAACTTTTGTGATTATAGAACTATTTATCTACTCAAATATCTTGGTCAATTGTTCTTGAAATGCCATTAAACAAGTTCCAAATGGTACCTTTTGTATTTATTTTAATAAAACTACTTCTATTGAGATAATATCCCAGTAAACTTTACAAGGACGAGGCAGATGTCAAATTTTTCAGTTAGCTCTGTCATTCTGAATTTTGGTTTATTTTTCAGTTATCTTTATCTAATTTAATATTGCAGGTCTAAATTTCATCAAGAATTTTTTCGTCCCCATAGATACACTAAAAAGTTGGATTTTTTTTAAACTAGACAAATTGATTCTAAAGTTTCTGGAAAAAATGAACAATAATAATCAAAAAATGCTGAAAATGACAAGTAATGAGGAAGTACCAGCCTTATTAGATGTTAAAACCTATTATGAATCTATAAGAATTAAAATAACATAGTCCTGGAATATTAATATAGATTAATCAATAGGAAACACAAAACTCATAAACCCAAATACATAAAATAATTTAGTATATATTAAAGGTAGCATTTAAAATGGTGGGCTAAAACTGGGCACCTAGATGGCTCAGTTGGTAGAGCATGCAATTCTTGATCTCAGGGTTGTAATTTCGAGTCCTACATTGGGTGTAGAGATTACTTAAAAATAAAATCTTAAAAATAAATAAATAAAATAGTGGGGTAACTGACAAGTGGTGCTGAGACAAATGGTAGCCAATTCACATAAAGGGAAATTCATATGGCTTTTAAACATAAGAAAAAAATGACTAACCTCAGTAATAATAAGAAATACATATTAAAACTCTAATAAAATATTATTTTCACCTATAAACCTATTAAAAATGAAGACACCCTAATACAGTGGTAGAAATGTAAATTGGTCCAACTTCTATAGGCAACTTATCCAAATTGATCAAAATTTAAGACGAATACACCCTTTTACATAGCAATTCTCTTTTTGGAATCATAGTAGAATTGTATCTTTGGGAGGTAATACAAGAACTTGTAGTTGCTATTTCCAATAAAGAAATATGGGTGCTAGGGGCAAGAGAGTGAGATAAATTGTTTTTTTCATCTATATATATATTTTTGTCTTCTCAATTTTATGCATATGCATATTCATATATTACCAATTCAAAGATAACCTTTGAGCCAACAAACTGATTCTTCTATTTATTTAATTTTTAGTCAAATACAAATTTACCATGTAAAATTTCAGTTTTACATTTTATTCCTTTTTTTCCTATGCAGTCTGTTTTTCAGGTCAAGTTTTATGGCTTTCAAATCTCCAGCAAATTTTAACAAGTGCAGTTTTGGCCACTGTCATCTTAATTTTGTGTTGGCTATTATTAATTATTAATTAAACTAATAGGCTTATTTTTTGGTTAATCTCTAAGAAAATTGTGAGCATTTCCCTCCTGTATGTACTCACAGTCATCACTGGCAAAGCAATAGCAAAAATTTAAAAGTATCTTCAGCTTCAAAGTAACGTGGTCAACAACATTCTTCTTTTAGATAACCTTGAGTGTTATTTTGAAAGTCATCTTAAACAATTTCCTTCCTTTCCAGGGGTTTGGTATAACTGTTTTCATTTATATTCTCTATATAAAAAGAAGTCTTGGCAGAGTTGCAGACAGATCAGGGAGAAAGATACTGGAAAAACTACCTATATACACATATATATAATTAAGGTAGATCAGCTCTTGCAGATCTCAGGAATCTGGCAGCATCCAATGCCTCTCAGTAAACCAGACCATAATGGTGGCCCAACTAGCAGACTAATATTCATCCCTCACAACCCCTAAAATGAGAGAGGTTCTTGTTTCTAATATTTAAAGAAAGCACCAATGATTAGAAAGGTTGATATAGATAATTGTTTGGACTTTTATAAAGTTTAATTAAACCGGGCATTTCCCCCAGTTTTATAGATCTAATAATCCAGAGTTAGGCTGACATAATTCATTACATCCCTGGACAGTTAGGGAAGTGGGCCTCCTTAAAGAATTGTTTCACTTAACAAGCATCCATTGAGTGCCTCCTTTACATGGGGTTTGGGTCTACACAGACATTACATTTGTAAAGATAAGAAGACCTGTCTCTGCTTATCGATGGGCCCTTGCATTTATTTAATTCTTGCAGTTTCCTTTTACATGGCCAAGTAGGTGGATGAAGATGTATGTGGTTACTTGTTAGATCTTTCACATAGAACCCTGAGATGGTAAAAGACTCCAGCTTTAGAGAGAAGCTTAAGAAAACTTTTTTATTGTTTTTTGTTTTTTTTTTAAACCAGAAAATAAAGTTCACTCTTGGAGTTCCTTCTGTATCCTGTGCCATTAAGATGCCAATTGATTGCTAATTGCTCTGCATTATCCATAAGCCGTTACAAACATTTTTAATGGCATGCTCTTTACTGTAATTCAGGGGCAGGGACTGCAGCCTCTCTTTGTACTTTGGGACATTTCTTTCTGAGCCTGCAAAGTGTTTGGCTGGCATGCAGGGGCCTGAGGAAGCTTAGCAGAAGCCAGGTCCCAGAAAACATAATCCTGCCCTACACCCTGGAATGGATAATGGCTATGTCATGCCAGTGTGCACATGGGGCCTGGGAAGTGGGAGACTTATCAGCCAGACTGTGAAAGGTGCTACTGTATGGCCAGTCAGTTCCTCTGAAGGAGAAAGCCATCTGCCCAAGACAAATCTGTGAACGGTCATGAAAATCACGTTTTCCTTCTGTCAGAGTTTGCTCTGTACACTGAGACTAGAGACTGAAGCGAAGTAGACCTGACAGCAAGTTAGTCATTCTCTGCCTAATAAAGTATCTGTTTTGAGTTCAAGATTTTTCTGTATCAGAGATAAATAGCTTATTCTCTAAAGCAAAAGTTTAAAGATTTTTTTTTGATGAATATGGCTTATTTGGGCCTGATAACTGGAACGGTGTGTGATGGGTAGAGTGACAGAAAATTATCGAGCATTAAACCAAAATGAACTCTTGCTTCAGATGTTCCTATTGTTCCATATAGATTCTCAGGGTAACTGGGCTAGCCCTGGTGAGAATAAAGAATACAGTTAGATCATTTCTAAATCTGGTATAGTTTTAGTTGGCTTGGCATTGATCACATCTTAAATCATCTCCCCAAGTCAACACATATTTCTTTTTTGATTAAAGGCAGAATAGATTGCTTGAAGATTTGTTTTATCTACAGTTGTTCTCTAACCAGGGAGGACTAGTTCCCTAGTACTGTGTGACCTTTCTCACTGTATCGTTGATCATCTTGCACAGACCCCCAAATCTTTTTTGCTAAAACCAGGTCATCACTGTGGTTTTTTTAAAGATTTTTCTTGATTCTTTTCTAGATTTACCAAGTAGAGCACAGCATCATCTTGATAAGAATAGTTTTGTCTTGGGGCACCTGGGTGGCTCAGTTGTTAAACATCTGCCTTCAGCTCAGGTCATTATCCCAGGGTCCTGGGATCCAGCCCCGTTTCAGGCTCCCTGCTCAGTGGGAAGCCTGCTTCTCCCTCTCCCACTCCCCCTGCTTGTGTTCTCTCTGTGTCTCTCTCTGTCAAATAAATAAAATCTTAAAAAAAAAAAAAAAGAATAGTTTTGTCTTGGGACATCTGGGTGGCTCAGTCAGTTAAACGTGTGCCTTCAGCTCAGGTCATGATCCCAGAGTCTTGGGATCGAGCCCCACATCGGGCTCCCTGCTCAGCAGGGAGTCTGCTTCTCCCTCTGCCCCTCACCCCACTCGTGCTCTCTCTCTCTCAAATAAATAAATAAATAAATAAATAAATAAATAAATAAATAAAAATAAATAAATAAATAAAATCTTTAAAAAAAGAATAGTTTTGTCTTCATTTGTAAAGGATGCTCTTGCTGTCTCATCCAGGCCCATTCTGCTAGACTAGGGCCTGCATACTCCAGCTTCTAAGAATGCTGTCTTTAGCTTACAGCTGTCCCTTCTCTATAGAATCACCCTTGGCTGAATGGGCGCCTCTGAACCCTGGAGATACACCCCATCACCAGCCAGCAGCCAGTGAATAAAGAAGTAGAAAAATCAGCCCCTTGTCACAAGACAGGTCTAATTATGAAGTGAAATCCATACTTCAGTGTTCCCCATGGGACTAGGCTGAAGTCAGACTCCATCTGGGACCACATACATGCTTAGCTTTCTTCTCCTGCCTTATTCTGCCGACTTCACACCTATTTCCCTGAGAACACTAACACAAGAATCCCTGTCTCAGGCTCTGCATCAAAGGAAACTGACAGTCACCATTGTAAAGAGTTACAGCAGGTAGGTAGGAGTGTAAAGATGATGGTGAGAGAAGAGAGGGCTTAGCACATAATTCACCCTAGTAAGTGTTTGTTTACTAAATGAGTGGATTGTCTGGGCTTGATGCTTGGATCAAAAGTGGTTCAGCTATCACCAGAAGATGTATTTCTCAAGCAAAGCCAAGCTCCCTTATTTACTCCTGGATTAGAAACGACACAACTAGGAAAATTTCATAAGGCTTTGTTGCTGTATAGAAAGAAATCGATGATCATTAATAATGATATTAAGTCATCCACATGGATTATTAAGCACCAGTTTTTTTCAGTATGTCACTAAGTATCCAGGTCTGTGATAGGTTTGAAGGGGGAAAAAAAAGTACCTTTTATCTTAGAAGTGAAATAAATCTTGTTACCTCAATGTGGAGACAAAACTCATTCAAATGAAACAATTAGAGAAGTTATGAGACAGTATGTAGTCACATACTAAAATGTATTTTATGGGTAGTGAGTTCCAAAGGAGTTTAGAGAACTAAGAAATAAATGTGGACATTTAAGAGTTAGGCAAGTCTTCTCAGTGGAATTTCTGTGTGTGTGTGTGTGTGTGTATCTGAGGGGCAAGAGGAAAGAGGCCATCCCAAGTAGAAGAAGTGGTAAGAACAAAGGTGTAGAGACAGTAATGAGGATGCCAGTGGTTGCCAGGATAAAGAAAATTTAAAAATTTCCTCCTAGTACGATGATCCCACTTTCTAATTTCCACTTATTTCTCACTTGTCTGCTTATTCACTCACCAAATGCTTTTTGAGTACCTAATCTGTTCCCCAACTGCAATATGTCTTAGGGATATGATCATGAACCTGTCCTTGCTTTCAAGAAACTGACAGTCTCCAGATAGATATCGATTGGTAAACAGGCAATACTAGAGGGTTGTTCCCAGTACTCTATGAGTAAGCGCAGAAGGGGAGGCATCTAATCCAGACCTGGGCGGGGGAAGGTCAGACAAAGGCTTCTTGAGGAGGTGATCTCTAATTTGAGACCTAAACTATTGGAAGAAGTATGGTTTCTTGGCTAGGTGAAGGAGGATGCAAGGAAAAATTTCCAGAGATAAAGGAAAGCATGGTACCTCGAGGAAAGATGAGTTGGTGCAGAAGGACTTTTGCATGTGGAAGATAAGGAGACAGAGGATGGACGGAAAACAGAGGCCAGATCGGGAACTACCAAGTGCTTAAGCAGAGGATGATGGACTTTTCTTAAGGACTGATAGCCACTGACTGACTTGAGCATTAAAGCAACACGATCATATTATTATTTTAAAGTATCTCTTTTGCTGGAGTAGTTTGAATACATTGGAAGAGACCAAACAGGCAGCTGATGGATACATTAAGCTAAGTTATACTCATTGCAAATGATGGTGGCTTTGGAAAGAAGTGAAGTGCAGAACAACATGAATTTGTGGTATGTTGGTTTTGGGAGAAGAAAAGAAGAATGGTCAAGGGTAATGCTGAAGAATATCATTGAAGCAAGTGGTGGGGGTGATGGTGTTCTAATCAAATTATATGAGCTGAAGAGCAAGATTGGGGGAAAGATGTTTATTCAGTTTGGGATATAATGAGCTTCAGAATTCTGGGGGTATTTGAGTGGAGATGTTGAATAGATGAGTCTGGAAGTTAGAAGAGAGTTTTGGGGGTGGATTAAATAGATTTAGGGTTTCTACAAACTGTTTACCTTATTGTCATCCTACTTTGTTTAGAGGTATCAACATCCACCTGATTGCCCAGGCTAGAAACACATTTCTTTAAGGGGTCCATGGACTGACTTCAGGGGATTCATGAACTGCCCTACAATTGTATGCAACACTTTGGGCACTAGTGAGTATGTGCATTTTCCTGGGGCTGTGGGCCATAGATATTTATCAGTTTTTCAAAAGGTTTCTTGACCCTCCCCCCAACCCGCAAATAAAGAAAGATTAAGAATCAGTGAGTTAGAATCTGTCTCTTTTCTTTATATTTAATCATATCAAGTTGTTCAGTTACAGCTATGGAGTAATATTTATATCCCTTACTTTTTCTCATTACTAGTCTCCTAGTTGAGATCCTTATCACTTGCAATTTTAACTTTTTATTGGGATGTCTCAACTTCCCAATACTGATAGCTAGATGTATTTTTTTCTCTAGATTGCTGCCAACTATACTGAGTGAGCCCTGATCCCTATGAATAGCCAAAAACTGTATCCATATCTGCCCCTACTAAGAATCACCAGCTTAGTTTATTGATCTTTACCATCCAGTTGTTAAAATCTCAGAGTTACTTCGATTCAAAGTGCCTCATCTTTAAGTTAGACATTATAAGGCTCCCGGAAGCTGAATGTAGAGTAGTGACATGTTCTCTCTTTCCTTCATATCTCAGGCAGCTGTTCTGCTGTGGGGGGTGTCAGGAAGGTAAAGGGAAATAATGGGGATCGACCCATGTGACTAGCATATTGGAGGTGGCAAGCTGGCCATCCTTGCCTCTCAGTCAGCTGATGCCTTCCCTGGTCTAACCTCTGGGTGTTGGTAACCAGTTATATAGTGTGGTGACTTAGGTGGTCTTCGATCCTAGGGCTGGTGCAGCTTCTTCCTTCCACTCTTGGTGGGTGGTTCTCTGTATTCTCACACTAGCCAACCATTTATCAGTTGGCCAGCTAGTTGCTGCCTCCTCCTCATTTGGTCATCTTGGCTAGGTCTACACGAAACTTGGGATCCCTGCTACATACGCCTCAATCAAACTAGCAAAGGGTGGGGAACAACTTTAATATTTTCTGACTCACCACCTTACTCTGTTCTAGGATCTAACATCCAAGGTGTTTGGGGGCATCTAGGCATAGCAAAGATTCCTAACAGTCTTCCCTTCTTCATAAGGCTTTCAGATTTCTTGAGTAATTCTATAGGGGACACCTGGCTTGCTTGGGCAGGGGGAAAGAAGTTAATATGCCCCCCACATCACTTGGAGGGAAGATGAGGAGGGTAAATACAGACTCACCAGCTCAGCTGTCTCCAAAAAGTGACTCTTCTCCTCTGTACCCGCTTCATGGGGTTGCTTTACTGATTCTCCTGAAAGGCCCCTTATTAGCAAGTCCATGGTCAGGGGTGACTAGCATCCTTCTTTCTAGCTGTAAGTTGTCTCCAGTTGATAACCACAATAAGAAAGGGCCTCAGTGCATATCACACCTTCATGTTACTAAATTGGTACCTGTGATAAAATTTCTTGTCTCTCCCATACATCCCTCTTAGTATTTTTAACTTCAATGGCTCCCCAAGGTCAAATCTCCTCAGACTGGTTTCTGAGGTCCTTTAAAAAACTGACCCCATCTACCTTTGCAGTCTGAACTGGTACCTAAATAAAACAGGCATTAATCAAACAGGTCTTGTCCTGTTATGTTATATGATCACATCTCCATGGTGCTGCTCATGCCATGCCTTCTGCTGCAATGTCTTTTCTTTAATTTTGATGGAAAGACTTCTATTCATTCTTTAGCTCAACCTCACATGTCATCTTCTCCATCATAACCCACCTATTCCTTCAATAGGAATTAATCCCCTCCATGCCACTTGCAACATGTGTTTACTTAGCTGGTTCTGCCTTATTACACCAAGAGATTGTAAGAAATTGTAAAATGGACCTGTACCTTCTTCATGACATGATCACCACCAGCCCAGAAGGTGCCTTGAACATAGCAGATGTTCAACAGCTCGGTGAGCCTGAGATGATGCATACGGTAGAGTCAGATTATGGGAGGAGGTTTAAATGACCTTAAATTCTAATTCATTGATAGCTACTAATACCTGGGGAAAGAGGCAAGTGTTTCTCAGGGTTTTGGTTTTGGGCTTTTTTGTTTTTTGTTTTCTTGCAATTGATAAAAAATGTTCCCATTGCACTAGGGTAAGAAAATATATACCAAAGCAAACCACAAGACTGTAATAAGAAACCAGACTCACAAATTATGACTGTTTGATAGGGGACACTGTGCTTGTTGGTATCTGGAGAACAAACTAAAACCATGTTCTTGGATGTAAAACACAATTGACAAGTGGGACATGGACTCTGAAAGTTCAAGTGTGGGTGTCCCCCAGAAAGCAGCCTGTGCTCCCCAGAAATTCGCATCATGCCAGGTTCCAGGGTTCCCATTAGGCTGCAGGATCACCAGTTTCTTCTGTGCAGGGGTGAGGGGGGAGCAAATGGGGTGATCAGAGCCAAATCCTGGTAGGGGAATGAAGCCCTTAAGGATGTCCATTGGCAGGTTGCACGCCCTGCTTTGTACAGCCACGTGGCCAGTGCTATCAGGCACCTGAGCATCTGGGCTGTGACAAAGCAGAGCTTTTGAATAAACTTGATCTTCAAGGGTAGCCCTAGGCAGAGAATTTCAAAGAGGGCCCAGGAACCTCTGAGGAACAGTTGAAGACTTTGGCCAAACCAAAAAGCATTGATTTATGTGAATAAAGTCTTAGATGTTCTTTAAACAGCTCGCTTCACATGCCTGAGCCCTATAAACAATGAGACTAGTGTAGATGTATGGTGCTCTAAATATATCTGGAAGATCATCTTGACACACCTAAATTTAATTTGGCTTGCCACATTTTCAAAAGTCAGATCTAATAATGTACTGCATTACCCACTCCACAATAGCAACTATGTATACTTCCAGCCACTGCCGCACCCATACCCTTCCCCATCAGATATGCACACACCCGCCTTCTTGGCACCACACCCTGCTCCCTCATCGGTACCTGCTCACACAGAGGCACGTGTGCATGCAAATGCTTACATCTTCATCAAAGCTTGAGATTGTACACATTTTTCTTCTCCTTCCAGCCTATCCTGAATCATGCAGCTGTTCAGGGTCATTCTCTGACCCATCAGCTATACTCTAGGTGGAACAGCTGTGGTCAGAAACGTGGCCAGGACTCCCTGCCAAGAGCGGGTTAGAGGTGGCTGAGTGAACAGCTACGGAGGAGAGCTGTGGAATGTGGGTGGAGCCACAGGAGAAGGGGTGCAGCTGATGCCACTTCAAGAAGAAGGTGGGAAGCTCCACTCCCTTCCCAGCAAGATGCCTGAAGGCAGCTGTGTGCTGCTGATGCAGGGAAGACGAGATGGGGAGCTTTGCTTCAGATGCAGCACCTGCTGTGTTCTGGAGGGCGCCTCCAGGCCGTCCCCAGAGTGTGGGCCTTGCTCCAATGCTCCTGTGTAATGGCAGGACGTGGTTGGCTCTCCCACCGCACTGGTAAGGCCTAAGATTTGGCCAAGTTTATTGAGTTTCTTTGTATTTGAGGGCCAGTGTGTGATCATACATAAGAGAGCACACAGTTTCTCATGCACACTCATGTTAACTCATGCACGTAGAGACAACTACTCTTGGGGATAATTGTAGAGATTTCCGAGCCGTAGGAAAAGCTGAGCTTTAGCAGGGGTCAGCTAAATGCCTGAGGTTCTCACGTACAGACCTGCCTTGGCTGGAAAGCTAATGCTCTCACTGTCATGGAGAAGTAGGACCCCACGGTTAGTCAGACATCCTTCTCCACTCTACACCCAACATTGTCTTCTTGTTCAAGATTGCTCATTCCAGGCAAAAGGACGCCCATGGGACCATGGACTGCCATACTTTTGGGGAACATTTGATATTTGGGAGCCTCTAAATAAGGCAACAGCAAAATCCAGCCTGCTATTGAAACACTAACAGCCATCCTAAGCGCCAGGGTTACAGTCTTAAATGCAAAGGTTCATGGAGATTATTTTTAAAAGACTGAATTAGTTGTTGATATCTACCACTTTCATGCCCCCACCATCCTAGCTTTTCAGTGTCTTAGTTCCTCTCTTTCCTACACGACTGATATTCTTCTGTAGCTTCTCTGATAGTAAGGCCTCCATTAAGCTGCTCTACACAGAACAATCTTCCCCTTGTAGTATCCCAGATGGCCCGTGAGCACCAGTAGCAATGTTGAGACTGCAGAAAGAGTGGGTTTAATAAGTAATTAAAATCCAACCTCTGGGCACTCTTTTGTCTCTGGTACATAGCTCCCAAATTTTGAGCCCCTTAGGACCCTTTCCTTTATCCTGTCCTTGGCTCCAGCTGACCCACTCCCCCTCTTTGATTCTGCTGCCCAGCGTTGGAGATGTCTTGAATCCCTCCCCTCCTCAGCCATTTCCTCAGCAACAGCTGCTTTCAGGGTCTGACTTCGATCTCCACATTCATTGTGGAAAAATCCAGAAGCCCAATGCATCTGCCCCCAGTCTCCCACCATGCAATTCCTTTCTTGGGCAAGGAATAAGCAACAGAGCTTAAAAATTCATGTTTGGATTGAAAAATTATTCCTCTCCTTCAGTGGCTCCTACCAAATTTTCTCTCAATGTGACATTGGGAGGACACCAGTCGTGAACGTAAGAGTTCGTTCCCAAGTACGAATGGCTACTAGTGGTTAATCCAATTTATTACTTTCAGAAAGAAGTATTTCAGAGGAAGGGGACTTCTTGCCAATTTGTTTGAGAAATAAGGCCTTTTCTAGGTTCCCAATTTCTAAGGAATCTGCCCAGACACATCTGGTCCCCTGATATCAGCATTTTTATTCCTTTGTTTCTGCCACAGAACACCTATTCTTCCAAGCTCTGATATGGTAACCCTCTGGATAACCATATTCCTTGGCCTCTTCTTCAGGGTGGGGCCTGTATCTTTCCTTGGGGCCCAAACCTCAGAATGCAGACTCCCCCACCAGCCTGCTCTCTGATACCCTCAACTTATCACTGTGTTAGCTTGTTGGGAAGTGTGAGAAGATGGACTCTCCTTTTCTCCAAAATGCTCTGCCTGATTCACATGGTCAGTGTTTGCCTAGAGCAAGGCCATTGCTGAAAATTATCAGAGTTCAGAGGAGTCATTTGTCATAGGCCACTTTTCCTCACCTAAGCCCATAAATAAAGTATCTAAGGAACCACTGTTCACACTCCTTCATTGGAGACCTGGACATAATATCTTGCTGCGTACTTCACATATATCTCATTTAATTGTCACCTTTACCCCTAAGATGGTATTTGTCCTATATTATAGTTGAAGAAACTGAGATTTAGTTATATTAAGTAATTTGCTTGAAGTCATCTAGCCAGCAAATGGCTGTTTTAGGGTTCAAAGTCTGCCTGCTGCCTAATTTAGTTCCTTCCACTAAACCAGTCTGGCTAAGAATGATGCGCCGTGATGAATAAATCTCGATGTTTTTCTCCTCTTAAGTCGAAGGCCATCTTAGTGACTAATGGGAACTTTGTTCCTCATTCACAACATTCCACACAGATTATAAAGTAAGGACCCTGGAGACTGGCATGACCTCATTCTAACTGACCAGCTGGCTCACCTCAGCCCTCAGCCTTTTTCTGCTGGCTGCCAGTAAGTGAGACAAACCTGTCTTATCCACCATAATTGTGATTATATATACATTCCCCACAGAACCAAAGATGCAACTTGTACTTCCCTTTGTTGCAAGGGACTAATATTTATCTGAGAAGCAGAGAGTGAGCTCAGCTCGAGAAGTTAAAGTAAATGTACAGTTTGCTCTTGGCCCACGGACAGAACATAAGTTGGGATGCGCAGCTGGGAAAATGTGCTGGGCCCCGAACTACAGATTCCCAATTTGTGAATTTGTGAGGCTTTATAATAAATACTGTGATGGTTGTTACTTAGCGGCAGCTGATATCATCTGCCAGTTTTGCATATATTCCTCTTCGTTTTCTTAGGCAAACCACAGATGTTTTATCCCTTGAGATCACACCTGCAGACCTAAAACCAGTTTTTTTCCAAAAAAAACCAACAAAAAAACAACAAAAAACCAATGGGATAGCAGATGTTTTGAAGTTGGAACAGTTATATGATTGGACGGGGGTGGGAAACAATTTTTCTACTATTCCTTTATCAGTACAAATGCTAGAAAGTAACTCCTCTTTTTACTGGGATATAAAAGACTAGCAGTCATGACTTTTTCTGTTTCCTCTAATCTAGAGGACAGTTTTGACGTTTTATTTACATAAAAGATGATGGGTTTTATTCCAGCTCTGAGATTCAACTCACCTTTAATAAATTGTTTCACAGTATTCCTGACCCACTGGTATGAAATAAAGGAGCGCTTTTAAGTCATATGAGGGCACCACATTTGCTGATGCAAAATGTGTTAGTCTGAAAGGAAAGTTAATTAAGCAATAAGACATGACATGACATGAATTATTGTGTAATAACTCATGCCTTCAGCATAGCTAGGCGCAAACCTGAAGGCCAAGTACCCCTCCGGTATCTAGGCATGAGTTATGCCACAATAACTCAAGCCCTAGAGTTTTCCAACAAAGCAGTGGGGAGAAAGGGAGAAAAGAAAACCAAGGACAAAAAAATTGATCTCATGCAAGCAAGAGAGGATGAAACGGGGTCTTTGTTTAGAACTATACATCTTTCCATGAACGCAAGACACTGGTGAAAAGAATCTGAGGATGGAGTTCACTGGGATTCTTCTGCTCAGTTCTCATAGCTTTGAGAAGACACCACAAACTTCCAATTTAGGGATTGGTACAACATGCTAGAAAAAAGACTTTGCCAGAAGAACGGGCACTTGGAAATTTAGAAAGTAAGGTGGGTTCTTTTTGACAACGGGGGAAATAATTCATCTCTTTATAACTTTTGAAATGTCCCCTTCTGTCCCCTGATTCTGGGGAAATAAATGTCCTAAGAATCGGAAGCTGTGAGTTGTGAGAGAAGGATTCCAGTGACCCCAGCCTTCTGCATCTTGAAAATGCCATTTCCCCTTGTTATATCCCACGGGAAACTGGAGTTTGGTTTGGGGCGAGAGCTAAGGCAGTGAACAGAGTTTCATTCTCCAGGCTTCAGTCTGACCTGAAGAACGAAGGACAAACCGTGCAAAAGCCACAGCACAAAGACTTAAATAGGATGAGCCCACTCGGTAGGAGATACAAAAAGCGGGCACAAAACGAGGTCCTCAGAGACACCTTCCTGCTTCTTTTCTTCCTCTCCCGGGTCTGTTGATTTAACGAATGAGGATGTAACTGACCGGTCCCAGTTAGTGGGTGAGGCCCCATTAATCTCACAGCTGGCTAGCCTGACGGCCAATCCGCATGCTCTGTTAAAATGCAGTTTAATCACAAACCATCTACCAGCAAAGCAGGAGCATTTGCCTCCATTTAAATGTCGACATGGAGAACTGATGGAGATTGACAAGAAGATGTCCTGTCCAGCCTCACTCAGCTCAAGATGCACACAAAACAGCTTTCCTCCTTCCTTTTCTCCTTTAACCTCCAGCCCCCGCCTGCATGGAGATGAGCAGTTCAGCAAATCTGCGACTTGAGATCTTACAAGTTTGCTGGTAACATTCCAAAATTCATAGTCAGCCCAGGCCTCCCTCCATACGACTAACATATGGTATTAACAAATTTTATCAACACTGTATAAAGGGAACAGCTCCAGAATGTGTTTCTGTTATTCTTACAGTTACTCTGTTGCCTTTCCGCATGGCACTGATATTGCTTCTCTTTGGTCCTGTTTGAAATGCTGATTTTAACATTTATTTCTCCTCTTAAAGGGCTTCGGAGTGGAGCTCTCACTTTCTTTGGTAAATTGCAGTTCAGTCTCTTTGTTGAGCAGGTGGAGATTTTAGAATTTCCTATTCATCTATAAAAACCTACAGCGGATTGGTTAAGAAATTCTCTGGGGGGGGGGCGGGGAGCGGTTTTGCTAAACAAAGATGGTCTGAAGCAGGGGTCCGCAAACTCTTTCTGTAAAGGGCCAAGTAACAAATATTTTTGGCTTTGTGGTCCTGGGGCAAACTCTTAGCTCGGCCATTACAATGTAGAAGGAGCCACAGACAACGCATGAGAGAGTGAGCTTACCTGTGTTCCAATAAAACTGTATTCACGGAATAGGTAGGGGGCTGAATTGGGCGGTAGGGCCATAGGTTGCCAACCCATGGTGTAGAGAGTCCAAGGGAAGTGGGCCAACTTTACCAATTCTGTTCTTTCACTTTTGATTATAATTTCTTAAGAGCTGAGAGGAGAAGGTGAAGGCAGGGATGTCAGCATGGGTTAAGTTCAGTGGTATAGTAGTAAAGGATTTGGAGTCTGATAGGTGAGTGAGTGAATTTTGGTCTGGCTACTTTCTCCTGTGTATCTTTGAGAAGGTCACCAAACTTCTCTGAGATGTATCTTCCTCTCTGAGATGTGTCTTCCTCATCCTTCAAAGGGCATCATAATGTGTAGGGCAGGGGCAGTTAACTTTTTGTACACCTCTGTCTCCCCCCTACTTCCTGGGCTTACAGCTAAACTACATTACCCAGCTTCCCTTGCAGGGAGGAGCTTCCTTGTAGTTAGACTTACCAATAGAATGTGCAGAACTTGTGCTAGTTTGGGTCTAGTCCTACTTCATCCACACTCTTCCTTCTGCTGGCTGCAACCTGGACATGGCCGTGCAGCCTTCAGAACACCTACAAAAGCAATCCGATACAGGATTTGGGGGACAAGAGGGAAGGAGCCTGGCCCCCAAACAGCTGCTTAGAGCAGTGCTGCCTGATGAGCTAAAACACTCACTGGACTGTTCTGGGGGAGAAAAAGAAACATTGTTCTTGAAATCACTGTTTTCTTACTTCAACAGCTTAGCCTAAAGTAAACAATACAATATGCTCGCATGATTATTTTTTTCTTGTTTCAATTTTTTTTTAATTGCAAAAAAAATAGGCATGTATAATTGTATAACTGGCTGTGTTACCTGCCTTTTTAACTTTCTCCAAGGTAGGTTGCTTTATTTATTTATTTATTTTTGGTAATGCACACCTGAATTTTTATTATTTTTTAAATTTTATTTTATTATGTTATGTTAGTCACCATACATTACATCATTAGTTTTTGATGTAGTGTTCTATGATTCATTGTTTGCATATAACACCCAGTGCTCCATGCAGTACGTGCCCTCCTTAATACCCACCACCAGGCTAACCCATCCCCCCACCCCCCTCCCCTCTATCCCATGATTATTATGAAGACACAGAATAATTCATGTAAAGTGCTTGGCATATAATGGGTTTTTAATAAAGGGTAGCTTTTATCTGTTTTATGATTCAAGTGGACAATAATACAATTGATTGAGACAAAGGGTCAGCCCTTTGGCATGAAATGATCTGATTGGTGGCCGGGAGGGTGGCTGCCCTCCAGTGTAGGTTCCATCTTCTCTGTAACCAAGTGGGAGAATGTTAGGGAAGCATGAGGACGTGCTGGGTAGGCAAAGTGAGTGAGAATATCAGCCACTTAGTCTAGAGGTAGGGGAGGAAAGAGAGAGAAGAAGTTTCCACCAGGGTCACTACACAGATACGTGTGTGTGCACTTTTGTGTGTGTGTGTGTGTGTGTGTATACACATAGGACTGTGGGTTTTTTGCATTTAGAAGGCAGAGAGAAACCCTTGGCTATTCCCTGGGAGATATGTTTTATACCTTTTTATCTCTACTTCTGAAAACATTTATTTCAATAAAGAAATTGTGTGGAATGTGTTTTCTTTGGTGATGAAGGTGTAATTATGGCATATGATAATCTTTGTGAAAAATTTTACTTTGTAAATAATACATTAAAATTGAGAGTTCATAAAATTAAAAAAATAAAGAAGAATAAAAACATTTATAACTTCAGGGCACCTGGGTGGCTCAGTTGGTTAAGCGACTGCCTTCGGCTCAGGTCATGATCCCAGGGTCCTGGGATCGAGTCCCACATCGGGCTCCCGGCTCAGCAGGAAGCCTGCTTCTCCCTCTCCCACTCCCCCTGCTTGTGTTCCTGCTCTCGCTGTCTCTGTCTCTGTCAAATAAATAAATAAATAAAATCTTTAAAAAATAAAAAAAATAAAAAAATAAAAACATTTATAACTTCACCACCCAGGATAAACCCAGGGTAATACATTGATGTTTATTATAGCCATAGATGTAGAATAGTCATGGGGTATATATAATTTGGTTTCCTGAGTTTGGTTTCCTGAATTTAACGTAAGCATTTCCCATATCATTACATATTCTCAATGACTGTAGAATGAATACATCCTCACTCATGGCGCCATCCTCCTAAGTTTGTTTCTAGTTTTTCTTTGGTAAGGAAATTATTATACATGAATTTATGTCTTAGGACTAATATAATAACCTAATAACCATCTTGTATTTATTCTTTCTATTGTAAGAATACTCTTTGCAAAATACAAAGCTGTTTATGTCACCCTTCAGCTTAGAATCCTTAAATAGCCGCTTCTTGCTTTGTGATAAAAGTTAGTATTGTTGCCATAACTTTCAAGACCATTTGCAATCTGGTCCTTACTGACATTTTCAGTCATATTTTCTGTTTCCTTAGATCCATCACTTTCTTTTCCTTAGATACTTCTTCCCAGAAGTCTGTTACTTGCAGTTATATAGGCATGCTGTTATTTCCCCAAAAAGCCTCACCATACTTTCTATCTGGAAGGCTGACTGCTCCACCCAAATGTACCTCTTTAACTATAGCTCATTAGTTTTTTTTAGGACTTTCCATTAACTTATTTATTTCCCCCCAGTTTTATTGAGATATAATTGACAGATAACATGTGTAAGTTTAAGATGTATAACATAATGATTCAATATATGTATATATTGTGAAACGATCACCACAGTAAGTTCCATTAACAGCTATCACCTCACATAGTTACAATTTTTTTCTTTGTGATAAGAACTTGTAAGATCAATTCTCTTATCAACTTTTAAATATACAGCACAGTATTGTTAACTATAGTCATCATGTTGTACATTACATCTTCAGAACTTATGTATCTTATAAAACAGTATGGTACTGACATAAGACAGACACACAGACCAATAGAACAGAATCTAGAGCCCAGAAATAAACCCATGTATATATGGTCAACTAATATTTGACAAGGAAGCCAAAAATATTTAATGGAGAAAAGACAGTCTCTTCAACAAATGCTGCTGGGAAAATTGAATATTTACATGCACAAGAATGAAACTAGACCCCTATCTTACACCACTCACAAAAGTTAATGGGAAATGGATTAAAGACTTAAAGATTGGACACCATAAAACTCCTAGAAGAAAACATAGGGAAAAACTCTTCAATACTGGTCTTGGCTCTGATTTTTTTGGTTATGATACCTAAACCACAAGCAACAAAATAAAAAGTAAATGAGTGAGACTATGTCAAACCAAGAAACATTTGCACAGCAAAAGAAATGATTAACAAAATAAAAAGGCATCCTACAGAATGGAAACACTTGAAAAACACATATCTGATAAAGGGTTAATATCCAAAATATATAAGGGATTCGCACAACTCCATAGTAAAAAAAATAATACTTGAAAAGTGGTCAGAGGACCCGAATAGACATTTTCCTGTAGAAGATACTCAAATGGCCAACATGAAAAGGTGCACAAATCATTACAGAAATGCAAATCAAAACCACAACGAGATATCACCTCACATCTGTTAGGATGGCTAGTACCAAAAAGACAAGAGATAGTAAGTGTTGGCAAGTATATAGAGAAAAGGGAAACCTTTTGCTCTGTTGGTGGGAATGTGACTTGGTGCAGCCACTATGGAAAGTAGTATGGTGGCTCCTCGAAAAATTAAATGTAGAACTACCCTATGATCCAGCAACTCGACTTCTGGGTATATATCTAAAGGAAATGAAATCACTATCTCAAAGAGATATCTGCACCCCCATGTTTATTGCAGCATTATTTACAATAAAGACACAGTAACAATGTGTCTTTTGATGGATGAATGAATAAGGAAGATGTGGTAGAGACATGCAAAGGAATACTATACAGCCATTAAAAAGGAAGAAATCCTGCCATTTACTACAACATGGATGGAACTTGAGGGCATTGTACTAAGTGAAATAAGCCAAATAGAGAAAGACAAAATACTGTCTGGTCTCACCTATATATGGAATCTTAAAAAAAACAAACTCAGAAAACAGAGATCAGATTAATGGTTGCCAGAGGTAGGGGATGAAAGAATTGGGGGAAGGTAATCAAAAGGTAAAAACTTCCCACTGTGGTTCATTCTTTATCGCTTCTGCTCACGCATTTCTTTCAGGAAGCCTTCCTTGACTCCAAGTTATAAGTTTTTACTTAGCACTATATACCTTTCATTTCTAGCCTGGATCACAATTTCTGTGGGAATATGTGATTGATCATTGCCCAGCTAGACTGTAAATACACCGAAGCAAGAACCTGTAGAGTATTTTTTTGGTCACCATTAAGCCTTTTTCAAAAAAAAATATTTTATTTATTTATTCGACAAAGAGAGAGAGAGAGAGAGAGCACAAGCAGGGGAAGTGGGAGAGGGAGAAGCAGGCTCCCGCTGAGCAGGGAGCTGGATGCGGGCCTGCATCCCAGGACCTTGGGATCATGACCTGAGCCGAAGTCAGATGCTTAACTGACTGAGCCACCCAGGCTCCATCATTAAGCCTTTTTACCAGCTCCCAGATTATTGAACAAATGTTGGACAGGGGGAATTTGAATCTCTATCTAACACTTTATGTATAAATAAATTCAACCTGGAATAAAGATTTACATTTAAGATGGAAATTATAAAAACAACAGAAGAAATCTGGAGCAATTTGTAAAACATCATCTTTGATTGGGGCAGCCGTCTGAAAAATTATATTTTATTATCCAAAATAAGACTTGCAGTATGACAATAACATCCGCCATAATAAAGGCACAAACAAACATACTTACAATACATATTGTGCAAAAGGCTAATTTCCTTAACATTGAGAAACTTATAAATCAATAAAAACCCAAAAGAAAAGTAGAAATATGAGTAAGTTCACAGAAAAAAGTTAATAATAAGATACTCAATCTCACTTTAAAGAATTGGAAATTAAAATAACCATAAAATATTGGGGCGCCTGGGTGGCTCAGTTGGTTAAGCGACTGCCTTCGGCTCGGGTCATGATCCTGGAGTCCCGGGATCGAGTCCCGCATCGGGCTCCCTGCTCAGCGGGGGGTCTGCTTCTCCCTCTGACCCTCTTCCCTCTCGTGCTCTCTGTCTCTCATTCTCTCTCTCTCAAATAAATAAATAAAATCTTAAAAAAAAAAAAATAACCATAAAATATCAATTCTCACCGTTCAGCACATTAGTAATGACAAAATATATTGGTGATTACTTTTTAGGAAAAAAAGGAATTTTCTTACTTTGGTGGTAAAAATATAAATTGGCATAAAGCTTCTGTGATGCTATTGGACAATATAAAAATTTTACTTTTATTTTTTTATTGTTATGTTAACCCCCATACATTACATCATTAGTTATAGATGTAGTGTTCCATGATTCATTTTTTGTGCATAACAGCCAGTGCTCCATGCAGAACGTGCCCTCCTCAATACCCATCACAAGGCTAACCCATCCTCCCACCCCCCTCCCCTCTAGAACCCTCAGTTTGTTTTTCACAGTCCATCATCTCTCATGGCTCGTCTACCCCTCATTCTTCCCCTCCTGCTATCTTCTTCTTTTTTTTTTTTTTTTTAACATATATTGCATTATTTGTTTCAGAGGTACAGATCTGAGATTCAACAGTCTTGCACAATTCACAGTGCTTACCAGAGCACATACCCTCCCCAGTGTCTATCACCCAGCCACCCCATCCCTCCCACCCCACCCCTCACTCCAGCAACCCTCAGTTTGTTTCCTGGGATTAAGAATACCTCATATCAGTGAGGTCATATGATACATGTCTTTCTCTGTTTGACTTATTTCGCTCAGCATAATACCCTCCAGTTCCATCCACGTCGTTGCAAATGGCAAGATCTCATTCCTTTTGATGGCTGCATAATATTCCATTGTATACATATACCACTTCTTCTTTATCCATTCATCTGTCGATGGACATCTTGGCTGTTTCCACAGTTCGGCTATTGTGGACATTGCTGCTATAAACATCAGGGTGCACGTACCCTTTCGGATCCCTACATTTGTATCTTTGGGGTAAATACCCAGTAGTGCAATTGCTGGATCATATGGTAGCTCTCTTTTCAACTTTTTGAGGAACGTCCATACTGTTTTCCAGAGTGGTTGCACCAGCTTACATTCCCACCAACACTGTAGGAGGGTTCCCCTTTCTCTGCATCCCTGCCAACATCTGTCATTTCCTGACTTGTTAATTTTAGCCATTCTGACTGGTGTGAGGTGGTATTTCATTGAGGTTTTGATTTGGATTTTCCTGATGCCGAGTGATATTGAGCTCTTTTTCATGTGTCTGTTGGCCATCTGGATGTCTTCTTTGGAAAAATGTCTGTTCATGTCTTCTGCCCATTTCTTGATTGGATTCTTTGTTCTTTGGGTGTTGAGTTTGATGAGTTCTTTATAGATTTTGGATACTAGCCCTTTATCTGATATGTCATTTGCAAATATCTTCTCCCATTCTGTTGGTTGTCTTTTGGTTTTGTTGACTGTTTCCTTTGCTTTGCAAAAGCTTTTTATCTTGATGAAGTCCCAATAGTTCATTTTTGCCCTTGCTTCCCTTGCCTTTGGCGATGTTTCTAGGAAGAAGTTGCTGTGGCTGAGGTCAAAGAGGTTGCTGCCTGTGTTCTCCTTTAGGATTTTGATGGACTCGTGTCTCACATTGAGGTCTTTCAATCATTTGGAGTCTATTTTTGTGTGTGGTGTAAGGAAATGGTCCAGATTCATTCTTCTGCATGTGGCTATCCAATTTTCCCAACACCATTTATTGAAGAGACTGTCTTTTTTCCATTGGACATTCTTTCCTGCTTTGTCGAAGATTAGTTGACCATAGAGTTGAGGGTCCATTTCTGGGCTCTCTATTTTGTTCCATGGATCTATGTGTCTGTTTTTGTGCCAGGACCATACTGTCTTGATGATGACAGCTTTGTAATAGAGCTGGAAGTCTGGAATTGTGATGCCGCCAGCTTTGCTTTTCTTTTTCAACATTCCTCTGGCTATGCGGGCTCTTTTCTGGTTCCATACAAATTTTAGGATTATTTGTCCCATTTCTTTGAAAAAAGTGGATGGTATTTTGATGGGGATTCCATTGAATGTGTAGATTGCTCTAGGTAGCATTGACATCTTCCCAATATTTGTTCTTCCAATCCATGAGCATGGAACGTTTTTCCATTTCTTTGTGTCTTCCTCAATTTCTTTCATGAGTATTTTATAGTTTTCGAGTACAGATCCTTTGCCTCTTTGGTTAGATTTATGCCTAGGTATCTTATGGTTTTGGGTGCAATTGTAAATGGGATCGACTCCTTAATTTCTCTTTCTTCTGTGTTGTTGTTGGTGTATAGGAATGCCACTGACTTCTGTGCATTGGTTTTATATCCTGCCACTTTACTGAATTCCTGTATGAGTTCTAGCAGTTTTGGGGTGGACTCTTTGGGGTTTTCCACATAAAGTATCATATCATCTGCAAAGAGTGAGAGTTTGACTTCTTCTTTGCCAATTTGGATGCCTTTTTTTTCTTTTTGTTGTCTGATTGCTGTGGCTAGGACTTCTAATACTATGTTGAATAGCAGTGGTGATAGTGGACATCCCTGCCGCATTCCTGACCTTAGGGGGAAAGCTCTCAGTTTTTTCCCTTTGAGAATGATATTCGCTGTAGGTTTTTCATGGATGGTTTTTATGAAACTGAGGTATGTACCCTCTATGCCTATACTCTGAAAAGTTTTGTTCAAGAAAGGATGCTGTACTTCGTCAAATGCTTTTTCTGCATCTATTGAGAGGATCATATGATTCTTGTTCTTTCTTTTGTTAATGTATTGTATCACATTGATTGATTTGCGGATGTTGAACCAACCTTGCAGCCCAGGGATAAATCCCACTTGGTCGTGGTGAATAATCCTTTTAATGTACTGTTGGATCCTATTGGCTAGTATTTTGGTGAGAATTTTTGCATCCATGTTCATCAGGGATATTGGTCTGTAGTTCTCCTTTTTCATGGGGTCTTTTTCTGGTTTTGGGATCAAGGTAATGCTGGCCTCATAAAATGAGTTTGGAAGTTTTCCTTCCATTTCTATTTTTTGGAACAGTTTCAGAAGAATAGGTATTAATTCTTCTTGAAATGTTTGGTAGAATTCCCCTGGGAAGCCATCTGGCCCTTGGCTCTTGTTTGTTAGGAGACTTTTGATGACTGCTTCAATTTCCTTAGTGGTTATAGGTCTGTTCAGGTTTTCTATTTCTTCCTGGTTCAGTTTTGGTAGTTGATACATCTCTAGGAATGCATCCATTTCTTCCAGGTTATCTAATTTGCTGGCCTAGAGTTGCTCATAATATGTTCTTATAATTGTTTGTATTTCTTTGGTGTTGGTTGTGATCTCTCCTCTTTCATTCATGATTGGACAATATAAAAATTTTACATGCATATGTAATGTGGCCCAGTAATTTCACTTCTAGAAATGTACTCTGAAACTATGCTACATAATTGTTCTTTAAAATATATATTGTTGGTTGCACCAAAGAATGCAGTAGCAGTGCTCTAGAAACTGCCTAAATACACATCAAAGGGAGATTAAATAAATAAATTATGATATAGACATACAGTTGAAAATTGCACTATCATTAAAAGGAATGAGCTAAATCTTTGTATCAGTATGGAAAAATATCTATTAATTATCATTAATTTTAAAAAACAAGTGACAGAATAGATATATGTGTGTATATGTATATATATTGTATACATACTATGAATCCACTTATATAAAGAAATATACACGTGGATATACAAATATTCATATAATATGTGGGTAACATCCGATTTTGAGCATTTGCTATGACTTCGCCTGGAGAATGGGAGTGTGGGTCAGTGACAGGCAAGTGGGGTGGGAGATGAGGTGTGTGGTGGGTAGTGTTTCTTTTTTACTTCCTAGAATTCTGTATACTTTTCCTTCAAAGAGGTATTATTCTCACTATAAAAGCTTAAAATTATTCTTTGCTAATTGAATAAGTGAAGAGTGCTAACCTCCTGTTAGAATTCTAATTGTTAGAATTTAATGTCACATTTAGCTCCTTGCTCCCCAGATTTTATGTTGTTTAAACTAGTTTTCAGTACATTTAAAAATCTACTAGGATAATGTTTATACTCATCCCTCTTTCTCATTAATCTCTCAGTTTTGCTCTTCTAACCTTTTAGAGAGCTTGTAAAAGTCACTGTCAAGTTTCCCAAGAATTCTGTTGATATATTGATTCAAAGAGGAGTAAACTTCAGAAAGAACTATATCTAAAATATTAATTAATCCCCCTTCACGACTCGGTAAACTTTTTATTGTAAGCCCTACACATTTCTTGATGCCTATGTATAAGTATTTGATATTTTGATTAGTTTTGATTTTGTAAATATTATCTTTTTTTTCCCCATTGTATCTTTCTACCTGGCTTTTTATGAGAAAGGGGGAACCCATTGCTTTTATCATTATTTATTTTGAATCTAACCACTTTGTTGAGCTTTCTAATTAGTTCTTACAGTTTTCAGTTGACGCTGTTGGATTTTCTATGCAGACAATATAAGCATCTACAAATAATAATTTTTTTTTTTTTTACTTTTCTTACCAATGGCTGTATTTCTGTTCTCCTACATTGTCTAAAACAGTGGTTCTAAAAATTCTTCCTTGCAAATTCCACAAAGTCAATTGATTTTTACAGAATGTTTCTTTTGACTTTTTCCAAAAACTCTTGTATCTTTTATCAACCTATGGTTGCAACTGATGAATGAACATTCTGATGTGAATGTTGGTTGGCAATTTTTTTATATATGTTAATGTGAAAGATGAAAGTTTAAAGTGAAGACATACTTTGAAATTTCACTTGGTTTTCAACAATATGAGGGACTTTCTTGCTGAAATAGATAAAGTTTTCTAATTCTGAAAGAATTTCTCTCAATTTTTTGTGCTTTTCACAGTGTAATGACTACTTTCATGATACACATTTAATCTGCATTATTAACATTTTCTCCATTTTTTATTGAATAAATTTGACATATGACATTATGTAAATTTAGGTGTTCAATGTATTAGTTTGATACATTTATATTTGATATGCATATATTGTAATATGATCACCATTATAGCAATATTTATCACATTACATAATTATACTACCATATGGTTGTCTATATTATACTGTGTATTAGTTTTTATGGCTTATTTGCTAGTAATTGCAAGTTTGCGCCTTTGAACAACATCAATCTCTTCCCCTATATCTCATCCTCCAACCCGTGGTGACCTTCATTTCACTTTTTTTTTCCCTATGAGTTTGATTTTTTTTTTTTAAAGATTTATTTATTTTTGACAGAGAGAAAGAGTGTACAAGCAAGGGAAGCAGCAGGCAGAGGGAGAGGGAGGGGCAGGCTCCCTGCTCAGCAGGGAGCCCAATGTGGGGCTCGATCCCAGGACCCCGGGATCATGACCCAAGCTGAAGGCAGACGCTTAACTGTCTGAGTCACCCAGACGCCCCATGAGTTTGATTTTTTTAGATTTCACATCTAAGTGATAACATACAATATTTTTCTTTCTCCCTGTCTGACTTACCTCACTTAGCGTAATATGCTCAAGGTCCCTCCATGTTGTTGCAAATGGCCGGATATCCTCCTTTCTCATAGCTGAATAATATTCCATTGTGTAATATGTACCACATCTTTTTTATCGACCATCTGTTGATGGGCACTTAGATTGTTTCCACATCTTGGCTATTGTGAACAATGCTGCAATAGGCACGGGAGTATCTTCAAAATCTTGTTTTCATTTCCTTTGGGTAGATACCTGGAAGTGGAATTGCTGGATCATATGATAGATTTTTTAATTTTTTGAGGAAACTCTATACTGTTTTCCATAGTGGTTGTACCAGTTTTCATTTTCCCTAACAGTGTGTAAAGGTTCCCTTTCACTACATTCTCACCAGCACCTGTCTCTTGTCTTCTTGATGGTAGCCATTCTAACATGTGCGAGTAATAGCTCATTGTGGTTTTGATTTGCATTTTTCTGATAATAAGTGATGTTAAACATCTTTTCATATGCCCCTTGGCCATTTTGATGTCATCTTGGGAAAAATGTCTGTTTAGTTATATGAGATCTCTTTTTCTTTTAATATTAACCCCTTATCCTATATGTGGTTTACAAAACAATTTCTCCCATTCTGGGAGAAATTTTTCATTTTGCTGTTTCTTTTGTTGTGCAGAAGCTTTTGAGTTTGATGTACTTTAATTTGTTGATTTTCACTTTTGTTGTTTGTGCTTTTGATGTCATGTTCAAAAAATCATTGCCAAAACCAATATTGAGGAATTTCTTCCCTACGTTTTCTTCTAGGAGTTTTATGGTATCAGATCTTATATTTAAGTCTTTGATTCAAGTTGGTTTTTGTGAGTGGTATGAGATTAGGAGTACAATTTTCTTGTTCTGCACGTGTTTCTCTAGTTTTCCCAGCACCATTTATTGAAGAGACTATTCTTTCCCCATTGGGTGTTCTTGACTCCTCTCCATCACTTTTTAAAGTCTAGGTCAGGAGTCAGGAAACTATGGCAGGCAGGCAAAATCCAATGCAATCCTTATTTTTATAAATAAAGTTTTATTGGAACACAGTCACACCCATTTGTTTATGTATCACCTGTGATGGTTTTCATACTACAATGGCAGATACAATAGTGACCATATGGCCCCCCGAAGACTAAAATATTTACTTTGTGGCCCTTTGCAGGGAAAGTCTGCCAGCCCTTGATCTAGACGAACAATAAAGCAATAAATCAAATCCTGATTTTTAGTATTTGCCAAGTTCAGTGCTGTACATACTCGAATCATGACCAATTACGAGCTACTGATGGGGAGTCACTGAAGGTGCAGTTGGGAATAGATGTGCAGCAGTGCACCAGTATATAGTATTTCCACCATACAATAGCTGTAACAGGCTCAAACACTGATAATGGTAACATGCAGCAAAATATTTAGGAAGCAATACATTTTAAACATTTACTATCCTTGATTTTAATATACTTCAATTGCAATCTATTTATATATTTTCTTTTTAATCATGGCTGTATTCAATAACTGGCCCACAGAATTCTTGACATTTTAATAATTGGCTTCAGCTAGAAAAATCCCCACCCCCTAGAATTTCTGATTCAGTAGGAATGGAGAGAGGTCTGAGAACTTTCATTCCTAACATGTTCCCAGGTGATGCTAATTCTGCTGGTCTGGGAACCATACTTGGAGACCCACATCGGTATTTTCTTAGGAAATAGTAGGATCAGCCTTTGTTTGAGATGGGTATTTTAAAATGTGTTAAAAAATTATCACATTTCTACTTCGCTGGAAAATTTTTTATTGTTTGTTGTTCCTGTTAATTTGAAATTGTTGGGGTTTATCAACTGCCTATTGCTTTTCTTATGAGATATTTATCTTTCCTTTTTCTGATCTATCTATACGACATTTCTGTTACTACACTTCTATTGTGAAACCATCTTCATTGCTCATATTGTCTATAATCGTAATAGTTTTTAAAATTTTATTATCACACTCAGTTTTATTTATTTAGGATTTTCCTTTCATAATCGTAATCAAGATTGTTCTTGTTACTTCGTTTGTTTTTACTTCTCATGAGATTTTATTTTCAAGATTATACTAGATTTTTAAAATAAATTTAAAACTTACCATCTGTTTCTATGAGCTAAGGTAGAGTTTATTCCGTATGGAAATTACCTATTTCTTGAAAATGTGAAAAGTCTCATTGGAAGACACATCTGGTTTAGAGACATTTGAGAGGTAATTCTTTGTAATATTTTCATTTTATTCTAGGTGGTTTTTCTGATCACACTATATCTATTTGGCCTTAATTTGAATAAATCTTATACTCCCATGTAATTGACCATGTCGTCATGATTCTCAATATTTTTAAGCAACTCTGAATCTGATCTTTTTATTCTTGTCTTCCTAATTTTATAAATTTAGCATCTTTTCTTTTTCTCCTTGGCTAGATTTGCTATTTTGTAAATTTTGTTTTCTTCCTTTAAAAAGAAAATCTTATCTATTTTTTTTCTATTTTCTAATTTGTTTCTACTTTTTGTATTTCCTTTTTAAAATATTTCTTGGGTTTAGTTTCTGGTATTTTTTAGTAAAACTTTTGGATGGGGAGCTTAATTTAATTTTGGTTATTTAGTTCTTTAAAAATTGAAAAAACATATGGATCTGAATTGACCTTTGAACATAGTTTGACTCTTTTCATTTGTTTTGATAATATTATTTTTGTTCTTTTTTATTATATGAAAGTTTAATTTTCCTTTCTTCTAATAGTATTAAAAATATTTTATAAAGTTCCAGTGGTTGGAATTGTGTGTATGAGTAGAAAGTGGTATGATGGGTGAGTGAAGGAATAACAGAGCTTCAGGTTGGTTAACATCTTGGTGTTCATTTTATAGATTTGTTTAATTAGATTTAATTAGTGGTTTTAATACTTACTCCTTTTGATATTTATTGAGACTTTCTTTGTGACCTAATAACTTTGATTTTTCAAACTGAACACTTGAAAATGTGTAAGTTTGTAGTATGCTATATTCAATATACTCAAATCTGGTTAATTATAGTATCTAAATTCTCTCCAGCTACCTTGTTTGTATTGACTTTATCAATCAAAATATTTAAAAATTTTCAAAATTCTTCACAATTTATTGTGTCGATTTCTCCTTGTATTTATAAGTTTTATATAATATTTTATCCTTGTTTTTCTCTGATTATAAAGGTTTATTTGTGGTAGAGATAATATCATTATGAACTATATCTTCAATAAATATATTACTTTTTGCTCCCCTAATGTTTTCTGCTTAACAAGTGTTTGTACAGGCTACATTTTTAACCTTTTCTGTGTTATTTTGATATGAGTCTTATCTATAATATTGGATTTAAATAACATACATGAAGAGTCTTTGGCTTTCAGTATGGGAATTTATATAATTGATATGTTTATTAAATTTCTAAAGGGTTGAGAAGATTAACAAAAATAATTGGTTTATTCCCAATTACATTTTAATCAAGTTGTCACGCAATCCATGAAATAGAAAGTATAGTATTGTATAAAAAGTATAGTCTTTTGAGCCAGCCAGTCAGAGAGTGACATCTTTACCATTTGCTAATTTCAATCCCTTGTGAGTTATTATTCTCTCAATCTCAGTTTTCAATCTGTAAAATGGGGTCAGCTCATCTACCTCATAGTACTGTTATAGGAGAAAATGTACCAATTATGTACCAGTAATACACCAAGCTCTAAGAAGAGTATGTTGCACTTAGTAGGTATTTTTCCTGGAGCAAGATATGTAGCTTATTCATGTTCATAATTCTAATTCTTTGCATCATGCCTGGCATGGATAAGAAACTCAAAAATTTTTTGCTGAATGAATGCCAAAGTGGACAAACCTGTTGGTCACAATGCCTTTGGCTCTCTAACAAACAAAGGAAGAGATTTACTAGGTGGTCCCACTCCCAGCGGGGAAGGCCCTGGCAGTCCTTTCTGGGCAACAGAGATTGGGCAAAGGCAAGGGTGTAGACTTCTCTGACTGCCCTGATATACCAGCTCCAAGGCCAGACCTGGCTAGAACATGAATGCCAAAACAGAAGAAACTGAGTGGTGACTGGTGCTTGTGTCCACATCCCAATTACTGTTGGTGCTATGTAGTTGGTGCTCAGTAAATGTTAAATAAATGGGAAAGGTCTTGGGTTTCAAAGCAGATGTTTTTTTTTGTCCTGTGCTAAATTATCTCAGCCTAACTTGGATTTCAGGTGCAGCTGTAGTAGAAATGTTTATGCACTCTGATAGTGTCTCACCTTACGTTTCTTCTGATCCTCTTTATTTTTCATCCTCAGGCTTTTTGCCAGCCAGTTGCTCTGGTTGAGTGGTAAGTGATAGGCTGCTGTAGGGGGAGTACCATGCCTGGGAGCTGCCCTGTGTGCAGTGATCTTGATATGACAGGATCAAAGCTCTCAAGCTGCTACAACTCACTCAGCCCAAGAGTGGCCTAGCTTGCAAGGATGGTGAAGTTAATGTTCCCTCAACCAGTGGAGAATGGAGGCAGAGGATAAATCCCCAGACTCATGGCCTTTGGAGGATAAATCTGAAGCGCATTCTATATGGTTCCTCAAAGGATCTCCAAAAGAATTGAGTCCCTGTTGTCCTTAGTGGTAATCAGATCAATAATACATTGTTTAGTGGACTTTTTTTCCTTCCCATGTGACTTTTCCACTTCTCACCCTGATTGCTGGGATCACTCCTCATGCAAATTATCTGCACCAAGGATATTTTCTCAAATTTGGCTTTTGGGGAAAGCCAAACTAAGTTGGAATGCAATACTATCTCTTTGCCTACAACCCCACCCCCTCCTAGTACCAACATCCCACAGGACACAGCATTGAGAAGGAAGATATGTTGTATGTTCCTTTTTTTCATGGTTCTGTTCCAGCACAGAACCTCTAAGTCATCACTGAGAGAAACCATGGAATTCTCTAAAAACAGTTTTACTGTCTAGACGTTTTACTTTGAATTTAGTCGTATCAACACTCCTGAGGAAATAAGACTACGCAGACCAGTGTGGTTCCCTCCCTTTTGTTAAAGGGCTTGACCCTCCTATCAGTGTGATGGCCAACGTTTCCAGCATCCTGTTGACACAGCTTCATTACTCTGTGGCCTCAGGGGTGAAGATAACAGAAGTTCTGAGCAATGAGAGTAAAGAAAACCTTAAGAGCTAGAAGCCTTGGATTGCAACTGGTCAGCTAAGTAGACCATGTAAAAATGCAATAGTAATATTTTCCACCACCACCACCCCTCCCCCAAGGGAGGGAGACGTTTTAGACTGTTTTTTTTTTTTTTTTTTTAATTAGGTTCTCTGATATAATCGTCTTTCAACTCTTAATTGACTCAGGGTCAATTCTATGAAGCAGAGATAGTTCAAGAACATGAAAGAGAATGAATTTCTAAAGATGAAAACTCCTCTTTGTTTAATCTTATGGCATCATCTGATATTAAAGTGGGCTTAATTGTTGCTAATTTATAATGTAGAGTTACCTCACAAAATGACTGTTAATGACTTTTTTTTTGCCATATTGGCTTTTGAAAAGTTCTGCTGTTTGAACAACTCAGTTTTTGTTGTTGTGACTTTTTTTCCCAACCCAAAACACACTCCATTAATGGGCTATAACAGAAAGAAAAAACCAATGACTCAATTCTGATAAGTTCTTTTTGAGTATTGTTGATGATAATGTCTAGTCAGAGAGTATCCTAAGAAAAATTTAAATTGTCTACCATGTTTGGATGAACCTAAAACATTTTGCTTTTCATACACAGAGTGGTGTGCTGTAGTCAGCCTGGAATACCTTTCACTGATCTGATTTTCAAGAGTTTTGTTAGCCATTATTAAGAATTAAATTATATGAACTTACAATTTAAAAAGAATACAGGGGCACCTGGGTGGCTCAATCAGTTAAGCATCCGACTCTTGATTTTGGCTCAGGTCATGATCTCAGGGTGGTGAGATCCAGCCCTGTGTTGGGCTCCATGCTCAGCAGGGAGTCTGCTTCTTTCTTTCTCTCTTCCTCTGCCCCTCCCCCTGCTTGCACTCTCTCTCTCTCTCTTTCTCTCAATAGCTCTCTAAAAATAAATAAATCTTTAATAAATAAATAAATAAAAAGTATACCAAAACCAAAGTAATAAATAGCGCAAAGTTATTACTTCCTAATTGTTTTACTGCGTTTTGTTATTATTTATGCTCTTGAGGTTATTTACATCTGTTGCATCTGTAAAGTGGAAATATTATGCTATGCATAGTTGCTGTTACATCCAGAACGGCACAGAATGACTGAGGAAGTCTTTCTCCAGTATTCAAGATCTATTATGCAGTTCAGGAGGGAGTGTGTCATTGGCAGTCGTGGAAAGTTTTGACATTTAACTTCATCATTTCCCTTTTGTCTGACTCATTAATATAAACCTAAGGGAAAATATCAACCAGCATTTATGTTGACCCTATACTCATTTATCAATTGCAATCATAGGTCAGCTATAGATAGTAGAGTTAGGCAAAATTCAATTAATCCCCTCCTTGAGAACTAATTGGTTCTATGGAAATTACCATAAAGAGTGTAGTGTATTTTATTGTTATGTGTAAATTGTGTGCTATGCAGACTTTATATCAGGAAAATTTTTAATAAACTTATGTATGTGTATACTTTTTTCTGGAGGGCCAGTTATTAAACATCTGCCAGCCCAGTACTGTATACACAGGTCAAGCAAGAGGAATGGAGAACAACTTGCAAGACTGTTAATGTGTGTGCTTTTATTTCCTAATGTCCTGAAGTTCTTAATTTAGATTTTACTTTGCCCTAAAGTTACTTTTTGCTACAACATTTATTGTCTTTTTTATTTTTAAGCAGTTGAGTTAAACATAATCATGAACCCCTCAATTTTTTTTTTGAAATTTTTAAAAATTTTCCTTCCTTTTTAAAAATTAAAGTATAGTTGACACACAATATTATTTTAGTTCAGGTGTACAACATGGTGATTCCACGTTTATGAACAGTACAAGATGATCATCACCACAATGTCTAGTTACTGCTACCACATGAACTAAAAGTTTGAAAAATTGAAGCAAGTGGTAAAGAAAAAAATCACTATAATGCACTTCATTATATTTTATATGTAACTTCTAAATTTTGATCACTTATATAAATTTGCTTTCATTCTTCAAGAATATATTCTATCTGTAAAATTGAATGACTTGAGTTGGGGTGAAATTTATCATATCTTTTTTCATTAAAATTAGTAATTTTTTTTTCGGTTATCTTTCCATCGAGAGACAGGATTTCCTAAGAAGATTAAAGGCCAGTAGTGAGATGAAGGTATATATTAAAACAGCAAACTCACTTTTGTCCTCCTGTCTGAGAGGGTTTTAATACACAGGGCTGAGCTTTGGCCACCCCATTTCTCTGGTTAAGGAGTAAGTGTTAAGCTGCCTGGGATTAGATGGATGCCTATGGGCCCTGCTTGAGCATGGTCTTGATGAATTCACAAGGCTAGGATCTGCAAACGTGAAGTGTTACCAGCCTTATAGACAGGTTGAACATTCTGTCCTTGTATGGGAACATCTCTTCCCAGCTCCTGAAGAATTCCAGGAGATTCACCTCTCACCCTCTAGATGAATATTCAATGAGAATCTACTTGAGCACAGCATTATGCTAGGTGCCACTGGGACACATTATTGACTAAAAGATGTCTTTTGCCCTCTAGGAGGTTAACTAGCTCCATTCAGCTCTCAAGATAATCATATTTGACTCAATAGTAAAATAAGGCAGGTTAGGTAAGAAATCGAGGTAATGTTTTAAACTCATTCTATATAACGGTATTTGTTATTTGAGATGATTGAAAGGCTGGTTGGAATTTTTTGTGGGGAGATTTCATTAGAATTATTAGGCTGAGTACCAGAGGCCTAGGAGATGTAAGGCCTCAAAGAGTCATAGGATGTAGAGGAAACAGAAAGGTGGATAGTTAATAGCAATACCGTATTCTTGATTTCTTGCAGTCAAAGGCAGTATGTTACTTTTGATTTTTTTTAAGGTAAAATTCACATAAATTGACCATTTAAATAATCCTAAAGTGCACAATTCAATGGCATTTAGTACATTCACAATATTGTACAACCATCACCACTCTTTCATTCTAGAACTTTTTACCCCAAAAAGCAAACCGTATCCCAATTAAGCAGTTACTCCCTATTCCTCCTCCACTAGTTTTTGAAATTTTTTTTTTCATCTAGAAGCCACTAGTCCCTGGAAGCCACTAGTCTACTTTTTATCTCCATGGACTTAAGGCTGGTTGGATTTTCATTTTACATGAAGAACTGTTCCAGGAGCAGAAGACAAGAGTTCCAACCCCTAGGACACTTTTTACTAGCTGGGTGAAATTGAAAAAGAGTTTGCCTTGTTAAAGTTCAGGCTCTTTATCTATGGATTGTACATAATAATACCTGATTTCTCTGAAGGCATGGGACAAGACCAGGTGATCCATAAAACTTGCTTGAAGCTCTAAGCTTTATGAGTATGTAATTTCGTGGTCTTTGTGAAGACCATGGATCAATGCTTGGTAACACGCTAAAGCTTTATTTGTTTGTCACCTTAGTAATTAAACTATGGCAGGCCATCACAGGCCTGCATTTAAACAAATACACCGCACTGCTTGCATACACTCCAAAGTATAGAGAAGAAAAAGCAACCCTCCAAAGTGACCAGAAATTTTTCTGGAATTACTATTTCTTTGTGTTGTGAAGATTTGCATTCGTCATACCATGACATGTGGAGAGCAAGTAATTTGTCATTTTTCTCCAGAAGTTTTTCACCCCATTAGAATGATAACCTGTAGGAATTCTGTACTGCTGAACTGTGGTTTGATCTGTTCCTCCATTCCTGAAGGATTACTCCTGTTGATATAACCAAAGAGAAGTAAGTGGAAACATAAACAGTTCACGATGTGTCAAAGTAAGAGTCACAGAATTTCACATACCTCTGAGAACATCCAAACAAGGAGGGGAATATCAACACAGGGGAAAAAAACCCACTGTCTCTTTTCTATCATTTTGGTTTTGTTTGAGGCTGGATGCTGATTTCCCGGCCAATTTGAATGCAGCTGTGACACGCAGTACACCAACTTTTCCTCCATAAGCGCTAGGTTGTCCTTTTATTGTCCCTTTGCTGACTTTCACAATAGTATGGCTCCCAAAAATGGCAGAAGGGAACGCTTACAGATTGATGGTCTCTCCCAGATGCAGGTTTAGAACAGGGGCCCTTTAGAATAGGTTTGGAGCTGGAGGATGACCCGCAGCTGACCTTCTCAAATTATAAAATTTTAAAGCTTTCTTAAACGTGCTAAACATCAGCCAAATGGGGAGGACCTGATCAGGAAGGCCTTCTGGTTACTGTTTCAAAGAAAAATAGTTACCCGTAAATGGCGGAGGAAACGTCTGGGTCCCATGGACTCCATCTCGGTTGTAGCCCTCTTTCTGCTCCTCACCCCCTGCCCCCCCAATATGTCCGCCTATTGTCAGAGTTTTGGTTATGCCACAGTGGAACCGAACAGCCTACGTTGGGCCTAACTGAGAAACCCCCACCACTTACCAACATCCCTCATGATGAAGTCACGGAATCCTGGACATTTTAGCTTGTATCTTCTAAGATGCTTGTGACCCTCTGGGGTTTCAAATTATAAGGAGCTTTCCATGAAAATAAACCAGCATGAAGCCCTTGGGTTATTAGTTCTGCCCGGATTGAGTATTGCAAAGAACATAACTCTCCTTCTTTGAAAGGAAAATTCATGAAGGAAAGTTGCTGTAAGATTCTGGGTAGTCATTAAAGACATGTAAAAAGTCAAAGAGAGCCTCAATTTAAACTAAGCTGAGTAATTTAAGAAAATGTGTCCGTAGCATAAAGCTGCACATATGGATTGTCCTTATTCACTAACAGCTGTGTGGGATTTGCTGTTTCTTCCATGTTTTATGTGATGATAGTGGATGCCGGCTCTTAGCTCCCAACACTGATTGCTATTCAGGGACTGGGATTCTGGATCTGCTCCAATCATGTGGAATCTATTTTGGACCCATCATGTCACACTTGAACTCTAAAATATGCCTATCGGTGAAAGGTTCTGTTTATCTTTCTCTTTACTCCGACTCACACAGAAAATGGAGCTCAGTCCTCGCGCCATCGGACTTTTGTTTCACTCTAAAACCCCCTCTGAATCCCAGGCAGCGGGAGCAGAAAGGACAGTTTTCCGAACTTGCCGATGTGGTGGCTGCTTTTCCCTCAGCCCTCTGGTCTCAGCCTCCTGCTCACAACTTGCTCTGCTCCTCCACTTTGCTCACTTCCTTCTTTGCAAGTCTCCCCGATGGGCAATTAGGACTGCGATTTACACTGGTTTTCTTCTGCTTTGTGCACAGCAAGCAGCTCGGTCCTTTCATTGGACACACAGCTGTGGCTGCCTTTCCGGGGGGAGGGAAGCCACCCCAGAAAGTGGCAGCCAGCAAGGGATGCCAGAGAGAACACCAGGGGTGACACTTTGTAGCCAAAGAAGCGTGCATGGTGTATGGATAGGGGAGGAAAACGCCAAGGGGGGAGAGTACAGGCTTTGACTCACTGAGGGTAAAGAAGTAACCGAATCTGGTAGGAGTGAACCCAAGAGTCAAGACAGGGCTACGTGACCAAACCCTTTGGGGCAGAGGGCAGAGTTCTGCATCTCACCCCCGGAGACGGGAAATATAAGGGCCGCTCTCCCTTTGTGAAGTTTCCAGACGATGGTGTGGTTCTCTTTCTGACTCTTCATTGTAACAGGGATGAGAATAGGGTCCTGGAATTACTGTTTCTAGTAAGTTTATTTTGACCTCAGAAGCATAGGCCATTTGATAAGGTTTTTTGATATTCGCCTCCTCTGAGTTCATTTTTTTCCCCCTGGGGAGCAAGCCAAGAATGTAGTTCAGACTTTCTGGCTGCTCCATTTCCAGATTTGAGTCTGATACAGTCATCCCGCTTCGACGGCCTAGAATCTTTTTTCTTGGCGAGGGGAGGGAGGAAGAGAAGGAGGAAATGTTCTTAAGACTTTCTAAAATGAGTAACTAATTTTAGGAGGAAGGCATTGCTTTGCTCTGGAAGGCCTCTGACTCCTCAAACTATGAGGCCTTTGAAAGGAGACCCCATATGCGATGTGGCATGATTGACAAGAAATTCGCTTGAAATGACGGAGAGGCGCTCATTAGGCTGGGACTCCTTGCCATCTGGGATTGAGTTTTGATAATGGGGTCAGGCTCTCTTTTGGTCCGTGCGTTGAATAGCTGAGCATAATTTGTTAGTGATTGTGGCTAAAACGCAAACATTTTTTAGTCACATTCACAGGAATTTGAGACTAACCGCAGTCTTGGGGCTCAACAGTGAGAAAACGCTTTCCAGCCGCACTACTGTACTCAGCGACCGGGTTGAGAAGGGTTCTCACAAAGCTGCCAGGCTCGCTCCGGGCTGGACGTGTGCCATTGGAAACAGAAGTGCAACTTTATCACTTGACTTCAAGAAGAGGTTTCCCAGCGGCATATGGAGACAATATATAAGACAGACCCAGTGGAGGAAGCTCCCCTTTCATGGTGGGGAGGCGGGGAGTGTGTTTCTCCCCTGCCCAGACTTGGGTGGGGGATAGGTGAGGAAGAGCACTAAGAGGCAAGAGAGGAACCAGGCCAGTATTTTTCCCTCGTAAAAAACTTTGGGCGATTTGTGCCTGAATTACAGTACAACTGATGTAAACTCGAAGCTCCATATGCACCATGAGAAAGAGATTAAATCCAAGTAACCGCCCCACAAAGCAGCACCAACAAAGCCGTTTCCATGACAGCAATCACTCTTGGAGCGTTCTCCCAAGGGCTTCCTTTAACTTGGACGTAGCAGAATTCCAAACTACTTTTTGTTGTGATTTAACGATACCAACGGCCTCTTCAAAATCACAAGTGTACTTTCAACTTCTTTTGTCAAGTTTAGTTCTTTGGTTGAGGAAGGGGTAGCAGCCTTGGGTGGGCATTCTGGAAGCACAGTGCTCAGCTCCCTGGAGAATCTGGGAACTCCAGCCCCAGGAGCAAGTTTTAAGAAGGCAGTCAATTAAAATAATTTTTATTCATTTTTTTTTTTTTAAGAAAGCTACAAGAACTAATACACTCTTGTGTGAGCATTCATCATAATCCTGGGTAGGCTCCTACATTTATAAAACTCAGCAAATTCAACAGAGCTTTTATTTTCTCTGGAAACTATGAAGAGATGGACACTACCTTTCAGAGACTGCGGCTATAACTCATTGATAGCTATGGACACGGATTCATTCCTGATTTTATAGTTGTAAACATGTAAAAAATTGTATAATAAAAAAAACTTAGAAGTGTCAAGATCACCAATATTTTTTTGTCTTCAAGAGAAAGGGAGTTTGGGAAACACTGGTCAAGAGTATAAGTAGAGAGAAGATGTGGGAGACAGAGATACACTAGCTTGGTTGAGTTGACCATGCGTGTGAGCATCAGAATTATAATTCTCAACACTTCAAAAATTAATCCAGTTTATTATAAAAAAACAATTGAGGATGTTTTTAATGATTTTTCTACATTCAATATAACATTATGTATAACAGTGAAAATTGTGAGATGTTTTAAAGGCCCAAATTAGTGGGCCATTAATTTTGGTATGTACATGCGACAGAATACAATATATACATCAAAAAATAATCAACAGATGTACTATATACACACCCACAGAACATGGAGAATGGGCTTCATACATTGGCACAAGCAAAAACAGGCTACAAAATAGTACCTATCTGGGTTTGGGCCTAGGGGTATTTTCTATTGCTTTTGATAATCTTTGATGGTCCATTTTCTCTTTTGATGTTCTTTAGATAATGTGCATTGCTTAATACCTCCAAAATGATCATGTGTTGCTTTTGCGATATGATAAAAACAAAATATACTTCTATTTATTTTTAAATTCTATTTTGGGAGTGCTGGGTGGCTCAGTTGGTTAAGCATCTCCCTTGGGCTCAGGTCATGATTTCAGGGTCCTGGGATTGAGCCCCCTCTTCTAGCTCCCTGCTCAGCAGGGAGTCTGCTTCTTCCTCTGCCCCTCCCCCCGCTAGTGTGCGCGCTCTCTCTCTCAAATAAATAAAATCTTTAAAAAAATAAACTCTATTTCTTTTTTTTAAAGATTTTATTTATTTATTTGACAGAGAGAGACACAGTGAGAGAGGGAACACAAGCAGGGGGAGTGGGGGAGGGAGAAGCAGGCTTCCCGCCGAGCAGGGCGCCCGATGCGGGGCTCGATCCCAGGACCCTGGGATCATGACCTGAGCCGAAGGCAGACGCTTAACGACTGAGTCACCCAGGCGCCCTTCTTTATTATTTTATTTTATTTTATTTTATTTTATTTTATTTTATTTTATTTTATTTTATTTTTTTAATAAACTCTATTTCTTATTGAGATATAATTGGCATATAACATTAGTTTCAGGTGCACCATGTAATGGTTTCATATTTGAATATTTTGTGAAATGATCACCGCAATAAATCTAGTTAACACCATCACAGTACCTAGTTACACAGTTTTTTTCTTCTGATGAAAACTTTAAGATCTACTCTCTTAGCATATACTGGTTTTAAATTTAAAAATTATTAGATACCTTATATAGATATATTTATGAATTATTTTTTGTCTTCTTCCTAGAGGGTTTGAGCAGGCTAAAAATGTCTGCAATCCTGTAACATTTTTTAAAGATGAAGATGAGGTTATTAGGCTAAGAGAATAATGAAAGGGAATCATAGAATAAAAGTGTATGCCATGAAGTCCTGAAATTATTAAAGGGAGGTATAGGTCTTTCTCTGAGATTCTGGAAAACGCTCTATATAAAAATATCAAAGAAACAGTTCATTGTGAATTGGAAGTGTGCCATTAATCAGGAAAAACATTTTGTTCCAGGCATTGAAGCCTGAAAGAGTTTCATTTTTTGAATTTTTTAAGCATGGGCACAGAATGGAGGAGTAGACAGCAGGCTCATAACTTCTTTCTGGTAAATTCTAGGGGCATACTCAGAGAGCTGGTCTATGGACAGGGTCACCTGCTGAACAACTCCATGTTGTAGGTGAAGGTGCCCCCTGGAGATTGTACCCTGCTGCCACACTTGGTGATCAGATTGAGGTCATAAAATTAAATTTAGGGAAAATAATTCTAGGGGGGCCCGACATATTCAAATCTGCAGTGCTCTAGATTAGCCCAGTTATAAAATGATGGATTGTGTGTCTGTTAGGAAATTCTTTCTGAATCTTATTTCCCAAGACTGGACTTTTGGCACATGTCGGGTAGTTGGAGGGCTGAGCATCTCTGTTTATGCTTCAGCAATGAGCCCAGTGGGTGCTGGGCTTAAGGAGGAATTTCTGGGCTCAGTGTGTCTCCCTGCATGTCGAAGATCTAAAGACTTACTATTCTGTTGATTCTGGATTCAGTGCCTTTAAATATGATTCATTTTATGCAAAACGAGAAGATAACATCTTGTTTCAGGAAAACTTGAATCTGGCAGACTTCCCTGTATCAACCGCACATTTAAAAATTCTGAAGAAAAGTTAAAATGCAGGGTATGAAATCTTTATACCACTAACTGGCTTCATAACTGGCCAAATCCTTTATGTCTCTATGGCTCAGTTACTACATCTGTAAAATGGGGATGATGACGCCTACTTCAGGATGATGATGAGGGAGATATGAAGATACATGCAAAGTACCTGGCAAATTGAGAGCATTTAGTAAATGGTGGCTTTTGTTTTTAAGTAAGACAAGATGGTACATGGGAAAATGAACAAGGAAAAGAAGAAAAGAAATGAGGTATGGGGAAAATGATAGAGAGCAAGTAAATTGTGGCTCTCAGTGGCCTTGTGGAAGGACTTCGCTGAGCAAAGTGGGAGATTCTACACCCAATGTCACTTGCCTACCTGGCCATGTTTTCTTATTGGTTCATTACTTTGATAGTTACTACTATGTGTGCTGTGGAGAGTCGTAATACTCCGAAGAGTCTTCAAAGGTCATGAGCAAACAGACCAGACAGATGATCATGAGCGCCTGAGCTCAACTCGAGAAATGCTGATGTTGCACATTTCACTGCTCCATTTTCTCTGTTGCTTTGTGCGTTTTTCTTTTCTGGACATTCCTGGTTGCAGGGTAAATTACACGTATTCTGTTACAAATAAGGCCCTTCTGTGGCAAGCTAATTGTATCTATATACAGCCATCCCATTGTAAAATGTGTTGTTAAAGACAAATTACCAAAGCCCTAAAAATTATTTTTAGGACAAGAAGCTGTTAGGCCAATTTGGGTTTCAGATTAGGCTGAACTTTCCCACCCTCTGAGGATGGTGTGATTTCCCGTCATTCCTTGGGGATCTCATCTGAAATAGAATTGGAGGGAAAGGCAAATTGACTGACAAGGGCAGGTGATGTGAGCTCAGGTGTCCTGCTGAGGGGGCTCACTTAGGATTCCAAATTAAAGTCAGCCACAGCCCCATGCTGGCTCGAGCTGCCCCGTGCAGACCCGGAGTCAATTCTGTGCTAAGTACTTACAATGTACAGATTAGCAAAGACAAAGGTTGATGGTCTCAGTGCATCCTCTGTCTTTCAGAAGCAAGCAGGCATAGTTGCAATGGTGAGGAAATTGACTGGGAGCTGACATGAAGTTTTAAAAGCGTTTTCTAAGCGTTGTATATATTTCCATGTGCTTATTACCAGCTTTCTGGCATTTCGTTGTCTAAGCCCACTCAAAAAATATTTATTATCCCTTTCCTGTTTTTTAAAGCTTTAATTAATATGCTCTGGACCTAAAAAAGAAACTGATATTCATTAGGTACTGATGTTGCAATTCTACATACATTAAATTATTGCCATAATAAATATTGCTATGTTGATTTCACACAACTAAGGTTTCTAAGACATTAAGTAACTCACCAAAGCCAAGACAGACAGTGACTGATAAAACTGTAATTTGACTAAAGTTTCATCTACAGATAAGTAAGATGTAAGCCCTGCCTTCAGAAAGCCCAAACTTCTAGGAGAGTAATTTATTAATAGATGATTGCAATCCAAGATAGACCAAGATTAATGCTGTAATGAGTGCCTAGTTCAGAGCTTTGCACACAGCATTCTATAAATGTGGTATTAATGAATAGAGAATATGCATGAAAAATGTAGCTAGTGAATATAAAAACACCCTTGACTATGAACTCTGAAATAGTGCTCTTATGTCAACAAATACATATTTAACCAAGGAAAAAAACAGTCTATGAAAGGCATGACGTGGAACTTGAATAAATTTAATCTCTTATCTTCAGAAGAACTTTTTCAGTAACAATTTAGAGAGATTAACTATCAGTGTTTCCGCTTGCCACCCCAATCTCATAGAGCTCTTCCATGAAGGGAATTGTGTTCTAAAGGATGACGTCATCATGGAAAGCATGGGTCTCTCATCTCAAGTATGTTTTGATGTATTTGAGATCTAGCTGAGCCAGATCTGGGGTTCTGACGAATGGAATTGAGTGGTTCTCTTTCACTCACCATCTGACCTTTCCAAGCAGGTCCTTGAGAGAAAGAAGACTCACTCAGAAACCCGGCCAAAGGGCTGGAGGAGGATGAGGGACCATCTCAACAAATGAAACTTGAGCTTGCATCCCAAGCTGACTCAGTCAGGAACTGAGGTGGGTGTAGGAATGTCGACAGCCTCATGTGCACATGAAAGGAGCTCGCTCAAATTGCGAACACTTAAAATACCCAAGCGCAGACCTCTTACTAGTTAAGAAAAAGTGTGGGAGCTCTTTCTCATTTGACAACAAACCATTGGTTTGTTGGGGACCATAAGTATCAGGGACAGTGGTGCCTGGAGGCTGGGGTGAAGCGTGCACCATTGGTGAGGGCAGAATGTTTGCTCAGTTGGCCCTGTGAGTGGCAACACTGAGGACAACTGGATCCACAAGTCCCAGTTTTCCCAGCCCCGATGTCAGAAAAGTCTTAAGTCAACAGCTTGAGGATGGCTGGCCAAAGCACCGGAAGGTAAAGCCGCTTCCGGGAATGTCTACAATATACCGTGTGGACTTTACAAGATTTCCTCAGGGAGCCGGGATGTTTTCACCGCCTGAAATAATGTTTAACTTTCTATCTGCATCAACATGGATAATTCTCAAAAACAAAATGTTGAGTGAAAAAAGCAGATTGCAGAAGGATAAGTACAATATGCCGCCACTTACATATATGTTTAAAATACACGAAACACTGGAATATATTTTTATGGATGCACATACATATATATGATAAACATTTTCTCAGGCGTGGATGGAGAGGAATACAGATTGCTTTGAGATGCTAGTTCTCTGAGAAGAGTACGTCTGAGAGAGGGGAGCCTGGCAAGGGTGTGTTACGCTTCGACTTTACCCATTACATTTTTCCCCTGAAACAGTTCTACATTGTTTCTGGCACAACTTGAATCCTTCTTACTTTTAGACCAACAGTCCTTTTTCCCCTGTTCTTGCTAATGTATCTGAAAGGATTTGTAGTTAAATATTTTTGAAGTAGAAAAAAGCCAGGCTTCATTGTTAATGTTAAAACGTTTGTACATATAGGCTGGCGAGGCCTGGGGATTTCGGATGACACTCATCACTTGGTTACCTTTGAGGAAAAGGGGTAAAATTATAGCAGGGATCTACTTTCCTTGACAGATCAATACATGGAGAGTGTCAGCTCTACGATTTGGCTGGGTTTGAGTGATGCAGACACAAAAAGTTATCCTTACTTGTTGTGAAAATAGGAATGGTTGTTTTCACTGTCCTCTCATGGCTCAGAAGTAAGTAAGGACGCTACGTTCAACTGCTACAATCTCTACCTTTGGGGTAAGATGGAGCATAAAAGTGTTCCGACTCCAATATGATAATGCATCAGAAAGTTCTGACTGAATGGGCAACTAGCTTATAGGGTATGTATGTGAATAAAAGTACAGTCTGCCCAACTGGGAACATGACTGTCTGTTACTCTGTTTCAGACCAAGCTGTTTGTCTCTGCATGTGGGTGCCATCACTCTGACAGGGTTTCTGGTTTCCTTTGCTTTTATTTCAAATACATGGAACAGAAAATGGAATCCTAAATAAATGATTCCTTAACTTCAAAGGAAATCCAACGTTGTAAATTTTCTATTTTTAGTCTTCTGGTATTCCTTTTCCCTTTCTTTTCCATTGACCATCCTAGGGCATGAAAAGCAAATAGAGGAGCTATATTTTATTAAGGGATGGGGTGCAGAATCATGAGATGAGGAAGAGTAGGTAACATTTCTTTTACTCTAACAAATAGGACTGAAGGCCAAATTAAAAGCAGCTTCAGAGACTTTGGGGGGAAAATTATAGTTTATTTTCTTTCTTTTTTTTTTTTTAAAGATTTTATTTATTCATTTGAGACACAGAGATACAGAGAGAGAGAGAAAGCATGGGTAGGGAGAGAGGCAGAGGCAGAGGGAGAAGCAGGCTCCTCACTGAGCCAGAAGCCCGATGTGGGGCTCGATCCCAGGACCCTGGGATCATGACCTGAGCTGAAGGCAGACGCTTAACCATCTGAGCCACCCAGGCGCCCCTATAGTTTATTTTCTTGCATGTGGGTATGTGTGTATTAGTTTGGAGGCAAGGGGGGTGTTCATGTAACCAAACATTTGGTCTGTGCGAACAGGACCATGGGAGCTATTCCAGTGGTCTTGAGGAAAAACAGCAATTGCCTCAGATCCCACCTGCCCCTCTGCTATGCACGCAACTTTTTCCACATCTCTCCTTCTACACCAGGCCCTTCTTCTTGCTTTCATATTCCCCTTCCAAAATAATGACCCCTCTGGAAACTTCTTCCATCATATCTATCTCTCACACACACATATATACAGACATAGACTCTGAAGTCATTTCATCCTCTGTGGTATTGCTAATAACAATTTCAGGAATATTCCTCCTTTTCTCCTAGAAGATTGGGTCTTCCTGAGAGTAGAGACCCCATAATGCTTTTCCTTTTGTTTGTTGGTTTTTTAGTTCACATAGCAGTACTAGTACATTGAACAATCAAGATAAATCCCGGGCCCACCTAGAAGGAGACTTTCCCTCATTTAGAGAGAGGGACAGGAGGCACTGGAGTTCGAGTGCTTTGTCCAAGGGCATAGAGTGAGGGCACTGGAGTGAGTGCAGCCCCTAAACCCTATTGGGACTGGAGACCTGATCTGCTCCCAAGATTGCATGATTAGGAGTCTCAAAGTCTGCATCTCCAGGACTTGCCTCTGTATAAATCAGCTTGATATGATGGGAGACCATAAACTTTCTGACCGCCTTCCATCAGGGACGTTGTCTAACCTTACTGAGCTTCAATTTACTCTTCTCCAAAACAGGAATGATAAAAAGTCCACAGAAAGTTTTGGTGACGATGTGGAGACGGGGGACCCTCTTGTATGGTCGGTGGGATTGCAAACCACTGTGGAAAAGAGTATGGAAGTTCTTCAAACTTTTATAAAAATAGAACTACTCTATGATCCAGTAATTGCACTCTTGGTTATTCATCCCCAAAATATAAGGACACTAATTCAAAGGGATACATGTACCCCTCCCTATGTTTATAGCAGCATTATTTACAATAGCCAAGATATGGAAGCAGCTCAAGTGTCCATCAGTGGATGAATGGATAAAGAAAATTTGGTAGAGATATACAAGAATATTACTCAGCCATAAAAATGATGAAATCTTGCCATTTGCAACAACATAGATGGAGCTAGAGAGTATAATGCTAAGTGAAAAAGCCAGTCAGGGAAAGACAAATACCATTATGATCTCAGTCATATGTAGAATTTAAGAAACAAAACAAATGAACAAAGGAAAAAAAAAAAAAGAGAGAGTGAGACAAATCAAGAAACAGACTCTTTTTTTTTTTTTTTAAAGATTTTATTTATTTATTTGACAGAGAGACAGCGAGAGCAGGAACACAAGCAGGGGGAGTGGGAGAGGGAGAAGCAGGCTTCCTGCCGAGCAGGGAGCCCGATGTGGGACTCGATCCCGGGACTCCAGGATCATGACCTGAGCCAAAGGAAGACGCTTAATGACTGAGCCACCCAAGCGCCCAAGAAACAGACTCTTAACTATACAGAACAAACCGATAGTTACCAGAGGAGAGGTAGGTGTGGGGAATGGAGGAAATAGGGGATGGGGATTAAAAAGTACACTTATCATGATGAAAAAAAATGATAAAGTTTTAGTGAGGATCAATTTAATTAAAGTAGTATGTATGTGGCCTAGCACATAGTAGGTGCTCAATAAACTCTTCTCTCTGCTGGGCTCTTCTATTTGACAGCTGGTATCAGTTCCATATTCTCCAAGCTTTAGGGCTTATATCCTCTTCTAAACCAAACCAAATAACAAATATGTCAACTGTAAAACTGCCCTCCCCTGCCATGAGCTTCAGTTCTCCACCCACTGTAGAAACCACATTTAGATATCAATGGTAACTCAATTTGAACTCTAAACTTTCATGTCATTTGGATCTTATAATTCGAGTTGATGGCTATCCATTTTGAGCATCAGCCAAATTAGTACCCCATCCTCAAGGCTACTTATTCCCAGATTCCCTCCCTTTCCCACTGATCCGATGATAGGATGCCCACTGGCTGAGCCTGCCTTACAACCACCTTGCATTAAATTAGAGCTGAGACAAGATTCTACTCCAGCTCCCCTAACTCCTAGTCAACCACTCCTTCTCTGCTGCCTGTCCACACTACACACCCAAGAAATAGATGCTAGTTGATCTGTTGAGATATAGAAAGATGGAGCAAACCAAAGCAGATGCTGATGTAACCGATGGAGAATGAGTGCAGGACCACACATGTATTGAGAGGAAGACGAGAGTGTCGGTACATTGAGTGGAAAATAAAGGGCTGAACTGGGGTATATTGAATAGACTGTCCTATTGAAGATCTGGAGGTGGTAAGTAATATAGGATGTTTTAAAACATATTATCAGGAATGGTTTCTTTCTAAACAAGGAGTGTTCAGACTCTTCAGGCTCTAGGTGGATCTGCTTACTAAGGTGGTCTACCACCAGCATTAAATTTATCCATCTTTCCGTGATTCATTCAACTAACAGAGATTGAGCAGCAAATCAGGTCTGATTTGTGTACTTCTTCCAATTTCCGTGGCCTCCTGTGTCTCTTGCTTGTGCCCCTGACCGCTCGGTCATGGAAAGTTCTTGCTGCCACAGGCGTTGCCATGGTGGTCGTGGTGGTCACTCGGCTCTGTCACAGTAGCATTGAGCTCTGGCACCACTGGTGCCATGCCTTGCAGTAGAAGCCACACAGAACTGGAACCCAGGCTTGAGCTGACCAGACCCGCACAGACTCTTCTTCCTGCTCCCACCCATCAGCACAACACAGGGCGTGCAGGCCAGAGTCCTAGTGGCTACCCAGGAGTGCAAAGGTGGCAGTATAAGAAGTTGGGTGGTTAACTGCCTCTTGGAGAACCTGATCAATGAGAGAAAAAAGACAGGCTATAAATGCTTTCCCTTCCTCCCTCCAATCCGCCATTCCAAGGCACACTGATTGTGTTTGGCTCCATCTGGAAATGTCCTTCATGGCTAGGGAACGACTGTGTGTCTTGTGAAGCTACACAAACAGCTTGGTAATAGAGAGCCCGGACCATGATCTTAGACTTGTTTCTCCTATTTTTTTTTACTTCACTTTCTTTTTCTCTCAGTCCTCCTGTCCTCGCACAGGCCCTCCCAATAAAGAATTGGCACTTAAGGTCTACTTCGAGTGTATCTCTTCGGAACCCACCCCAGCCAAAACAAGTGGTGCGGGACAGAGAGCTGTGAACAGGGCAGACATGGCCCCTGCACTTCTGTAGCTTTCAGCAGAGTGGGATAGGCAGGTAACAACACATATTAAACAAAAAATAATCAGGAAAAAAAAAAGCGTATTTTGTGCTAAGTGGTATAAAGGAAAGGATTGTAACCTATCAGAAGATAGATTACAGTGGGCCTGAGAGCACTGTGGGAGAACAAAGATGAAATCAGTTTAAATATGGAGATTTGGGAAGGTCTCTCCAAGGAGGTTGTATTTAAATTGTGACATTAAGTTTTAGAAGGAGCCAGCCATGCTACCAGCGCACAGAAGAATTCTCTGCTGCCGGAGTAGATGGCAGAAAGTAGGACTTGAAAGCAAGAAGGAGTTTTGGGTTAGGACAGTCAAGAAAGACAAGGATGGGGATGTCTGGGTGGCTTAGTGGGTTAAGCATCTGCCTTCGGCTCAGGTCATGATCCCAGGGTCCTGGGATCGAGTCCCCCATCGGACTCCTTGCTCAGTGGGGAGCCTGCTTCTCCCTCTGCCTGCCGTTCCCCCTGCTTGTGCTTTCTCTCTCTGACAAATAAATAAATAAAATCTTTAGAAGAAAAAAACGAAAGATAAGGATGGTTGGAGAGTCCTGATCAAGGTGAGGAGTGACTGCCTTGAGGCTAAGGAGGAGACTAGAGCCAGATGCTATAGACTTTGTAGGCTATAGAGTAAGATTGGATTTTATTCTAAGGGACACTGGAAGCCATTAAAATGCTTTAAGCACTGGAATCCAGTAAAATCTTAATTCCAGTTCAACATTCTTTATTTGAATAAAACGTCTTACTTGTAACTCTAATAATACAAGAACAAAAAGATTATGGGAATAGATACAAGGAAGTAAATTCTATAACGTATACCATGAGTTAACATAAGCGTAAATATATGTCAAATATAGGTAAAATTGCAGAGTGTGGGTCGGCTTGTAACCACTACTCTCTCCTCTCTAGGAAATCATAATCTGTTATAATACTACTTGTTTTTTGTCCGGCTGGTCCAGCAGTGTGTGTTGATCTGATTCATTTTCTACTTTGCTCCATCTTTATTCAAGTTGGTTTGATGATTTCTCTGTATTAAAGAAAGTTCTTATATTGTAGTTGCAATTTCTTAAAGTACAGAGCCTCTTTTCCCTCATTTAGAATTCCTCATTAATTGTGGTTCTATTGCTATGGCTGTCATTAGGCGATCTGCTAATTCACAAATTCACGGAAGTACGGAAATACATTTCGCTAATGTGCACTGCAAAATGCCCTCTACAAAATGCCTCCTATATAATGTCATTTACAAAATGCCTGCTGCAGCTGCCTGGGGAAGGTTTTTACAGACCAACCTGGATTGGGGTGAAAGCAATATATCTTCTAGGCAGAGAAAGCTCTCCTCTCTAACTCTCAAGGCTTTTTCTCTGTGGTTGCCACCTATTTTGAACGGTCATGTGTTTCCAAATTGCCTCTCTGAAGTTAGGTTTGCAGTCATCATATCTATTTAAGTGTGTTTTATTGACAAAGAGCAGGCAGGATTAAGACAGAGTCACAAAGCTGCAACTGATGAAAATTAAAACCAAATATTGACCTCACCCTAGCCCAAGTCATACCCAGGCAGAACTGGCAGTAACCAATGTGGTATGTTTTTTGGGGGTGGGGTGAGATTGGGGGGCAATAGAATTGTTTAATTACCAAATGTATTATTTTCTGGCCAGATATTGCACCACGGAGATTCATCCCTTTTCCTTGGTTGGAAAATTTTGTCAATTCAGGAATATATTAGCAACACTTTAGCATGGGTTTGTTCACCACGGTGATTTCCAGAAGACAGTTGCCTGAGCTGGAACGGGACATGGGAAAGATTTTGACAGAAGGGGATGGATGCTGTCTGGAAAGCGAGTGCTACCAGGGAGGTCTATGAACAGAGAACCCAAGAGGATGCTGGGTGCCCAGGGGAGGAGGCTGAATTGGTGTTGAAAGCAAAGATGGTTGTGGGCCAAATTCTAACTTCAGACTTTTGCCTCAGGCAGCACTGTTAGCATTTCAAGTCCCATTAAAGGACCCTCCTTCTCAAGCAGATGGTGGCTTTACTGATAACAAAGAAAACAACTTTGGTGGAGAACTGATAGTCAGACAAAGCTTCAAAGAGGCAAAACACCAAGGGAGAAGTTACTAACTAATGTTTCTCGGAGAATGAATCACTACCAAAAAAAAAAAAAGAAAGAAAGAAAAAGGATCTGATACAATGGAAATAATTTATTGAAGAGAGTCAGTATTATCAAGGGCATCACCGCCCTCGCTCTCTTCAGATTTCCTGCCTCCCTGCAGATGGGTGAGGAAATAGAGTTGAAATGTATCTAATTTGAAATAAAATGTAAATGCTACAGACTAGAATATTTTTATATTGGGCATATTTTGTGCCCAGCTGGGATGATTTAAGTGAAGGTTTGAGAAGGCCTCTCTGAGGAAGGGATATTTAACTTGAGCAATAAAACTTTGAGTAATCAAAATAATATTCTGTTACTTATTAAGAAACTTTTATTTCATCAGAACATGCAATGTCTTGGGCTTAGCTAATTTCTAATAATAAGGGAATTTTAAAATTGTGTATTTAAGAAAACCAAAATTCTGTAGAAATTAAACACATAGTTAAAATGAAAATGACTTGTTGCTTATATATATCATGTAACTTGATAAACACACAGGCAGATGTATACTAGAATTTGTACATGTGCTCACATGCTTATTCATGGACCTTCCTAAAGGATGAACCTGTGAGATTATATATATATTTAAAGATCTATAAGTAGATCTATCTATTTATCTATCATCTATCTATCTATCTATCTATCTATCTATCTATCTATCTATCATCTATATTAGTTGATGCTAAGTCTACTTCTTTCAGGGCCTCCCTCAGCACTGGCTCCATACACCAAACTCTACCTGGAAGCTTGGCCAAGGTTAAATCAGCCCAAATTGTAGGATTCTTCATCGTTAAGTGTCATATGTTGGCTGTTTTGACTCCTTCTGGTTTCTGACCCTCTATTTTACTTTAACCTTCTTTCTATACTGGGATGTCCTCAACTCTTAATTTATCTGCATCTGGCTTCCATTTAGTCTGTAGTTTCTGGGCACTACCTAGCCCTTTATGTTGTTTGTCAGACATGTCTACACCTTCCTGCCCCTCGCTGCTCACACTGTCTCAAAAATCTGCGTTCCAAGAATTATCCCGAGGGGATCACATGGGATGTCTTGCCTTCAGACTGGTTTCACAGGGATCTAAAGTTAAGGAAGATATATGGCTCTGGCAAACTAGTTTTAATAAACTGGTGCTTGTTTGTGTAATCCAATGACAGAGCTCCTATTACATGTCTCCCCTGATGATCAGATTCTCTGTATTAATTGTCATGTATACAAAGATGAACAAAGCCTAGTGTTTAACCTAGTGTTTAACCTATAGGCCTGGTAGGTGAGAAAGACATATAAATAAATAATTTCAATATAGTGTAATAAGCATGAGGGTAGTGGTTGACACAAGGGAAGAAAGTACAAAGAAAAGAGAACAATCAACTCTGCTCATAGAAAAGGGATCCTACATTTCAGTTTGCCCAGGACAGTCCTGGCTGTAACTCTTGCCCTGAACATCCTTTGGAGTTTAGTATCAGTTTCACCTTCTTATACTCTCCAAAGTATCCCAGTTTTGCCCCCCCCAAAATAAATAAATAAATGAACAAATAAAATAAAAAAAAATAAATTTACATGGTTACCCTTCTGAAAATGGGAAGGTCAGGCAAACTTTATAAGAAGATGTAAGAAATAAAATTGCAATTATGGGAAGAACTCTACCAAATTGAGACACAGATGATAATTTTGGACAAGGACAATAGGCCCATGACCTGAGCAGTGTGTGAAGCTGGAGAATGATAAGATGTTCATATATGACAGTGCCACTCCAGAGAGGGGCCAGATGCTATGGATTGAAGCAAAACCAAGGCCAGTGATGGTGAGTCTTTTCTGCGGTGCTAAGGACCTTATACCATTTCTTATAGACAATGGAGTTATAGTAAAGTTTTCTACCAAAAGAATGACCTGATTAGGTTTGTTTTTTAGTAATATCACATCAAAATAATGTACAGAATAGGCGAGTAGGGACTAAAACTTTAGGTGGACAGAATAATTAGGAAACCATCATAATAATCCAAGCAAGAGATTGCTGAGAAGCTAAGCTAAGGCAGAAGCGGAGAGGGTAGAAGTAGAGAATGGATGTTAAAGCTATTCCTAAAGGGGGTGATAGGTGTTAAAAGTTTGTCTGATTGAGAGGATAAAAGGAAGAGTCTAGATCATAGTCAGTGGTAGCTGGATATACAGATCAGGAACTCAGAAAAAAAGTTTGGGCTACAAGTTCAGATATGGGAATGTGAATGAAAAAAAAAGATCTGAAATGAAAAGAGAAAGTGTCTAAAGCCAGAACCTGTCCTTCTAACTTTATTAGAACAATGTGGGAATATGGGATAATAAATGGAAACAGCTTTAGGAAAAATATGCAAGAGATTCATATGACAAATTAGTTTTGGTTAAGGAATTATCGTGGATGTTGGCACTGGAGTTTGAATTGCCAGCATAATTTTTGTTAGGGAATATCTTATTCTTTATGTCAGTGAAATTCTTTTATATAATAGGATTTTTTAGAACAAAAGTGTTCTCCCCATAAAGATCCATTTTGGAATGATTAATATGTATAATCAAAGCTACTGGTAAAGGTCCCAGTCATTTTATATGAGTCAGCAGTAAGCAGTAGGTCTATTTATGATGGACTGTATAACTCTCACACTTGCATTTGGGCAAAAGCAGAACACCCTACTCAAAGAGCATCTTGCAGTTGCCACAACCAAGTAAAAGAATAGTTGAGGGCGCCTGGGTGGCTCAGTTGGTTGGGCGACTGCCTTCAGCTCAGGTCATGATCCTCGAGTCCCGGGATTGAGTCCGGCATCGGGCTCCCTACTCAGCGGGGAGTCTGCTTCTCCCTCTGACCCTCCCCCCTCTCATGTGCTCTCTCTCTCTCATTCTCTCTCTTAAGTGAATAAGTAAAATCTTTAAAAAAAAAAAAAAGAATAGTTGAAGTACTTCTCTTTACTGACAAGTGTAGATCTCTAGAAAAGAGGTTTTAAATCATATTAAATAGTCTGGGAACTACAGATGAAATCTTTTTAGGGTGACATTTGAAAATTTGGCCGATTTTTTAAAAATTTATTTAAATTTGATTTAGTTAATATATAGTGTATTATTAGTTTCAAGAGTAGAATTTAGTGATTCATCAGTTACATACAACACCCAGTGCTCATTACGTCAAGTGCTCTCCTTAATGACCATCACCCAGTTACCCCAGCCCCCCACCCCCCGTACCCTCCAGCAACCCTCAGCTTGTTACTCATATGTGGAATTTCAGAAACATAAGTTTGGCCCATTTTTAAAGTAAGAATGAAAATGTCCCTTCCTCCCACAATGAGAAATGATTGCTATTTATTTCTTATATTAACTTTCTGTATTACCATTGTTCATTCTCTGTCTCTTCCACTGGTCTATAAGTGAATTCTAAATAGATATGTATATGTAATGAAAGGTGTTTGAATTATGATACATAAACATTTCCACCCAAGTGTAAAGTCATGCTTAAGGCTGAGGTTTTTCTAAATATCTTGGAATTAAATACAGTACTTTCAAGTTGTCACACCCAAATAGGAGAAAGATTTTGTAGTTTCTGAGAAGGATTTCTGAAGCACTCTTTGAGGGTTCAAGATATTTTTTAAGTTGTCATGGCAAAATTCTCTTCCATATCAATGATTTACAACTTCAGTAAATTTCACTCTTTTGGACTATGCAAATCAGGAATGTGTGCTGATTCAGATAACATTTATAAATAAATTGATATAAATGAATGAAACTTAAAAACAATTGATTTACTTTTTAATTTTTAATGTTGTATTCACCAAGAAGATGGAATTAGTGTAAAAGCAGTGAAATTAATAGTTTATTTTTTTTAAAAATCAAAGGATTAAGTAATGACAAAATACTCCAAATGCTTTCAGCTTCTGTTCTCAGAAAATAATTAGAAGAACAGTTCTATTTATCACATATTATATAAAATTAATGTGACTTATGTTTTATAAGCGTTTTACATCTAAATAGATGTAATAGTATCTATTTATATCTTAGGGTGTAATATAAACACACCAAGCAAAAATATTTTCAAAAAGCAGTTTAACGTTCAGTAATTTCATTAAGCAACATTAGCTCCCTTCTTCCTACTCTATTTTTCATATTTACATCTTACCATATCATGTAATCTTTGACCGACGGCTTTTGTCTTGGGCCGTGGATGCTGCAGGGAGCCGCCCGTCCAGAACTCCCATACTCATTACCCCAGGTTCTGGAAGTGACGGCTGCTGAGGCTGACAGCGAGGTCCCTCTCTGGGAATTGCCCTTGTCTGAATAAAGCTGCCTCACCCAAGGTCACCCACCTCTTCTCAGGGTATAGCCCACACTCAAAGGCTGGTCATGGAAGGACACCAAAGCTCATCTCCCCTGCCTAAATTTGGGACTTTCCTGAGTGACCGTTGCAGCTCCAAAGTGCTCGGTGGGCTCGGTGGGCTCGGCTGGTGACTCCGTTGCAGCTACATCAGTTTCAACCCTGGTCCCTGTCCTCCCGAAGGTGCTGCTCCCAACAGTGTTCAAATCACCTGGATGAAAACTCAGCATTTTGGAGACTGTTCCTGGAGAAACCAGCAATGAGTGCCAGTAATAGTCTGAGAAAGCCAATCTTAGAATGGTGTCTTGAACAGAATCCCATCACTGGTGGTAGGTAGATGCTATGGACTGAATTGTGTCCCCTCCTCCCCCAAAGTCATGTGTTAAAGCGATAACCCTATTGCGACTATATTTGAAGATAGGGCTTTTAGGAGCTAATTAAGGATATATCAAGTCATAAGGATGGGGTCTTAATCCAATAGGATTGGTGGCCTTATAAGAAGAGGAAGAGAGAGACAGCCCTCTTTTTTTTTTTTTTTTTTTACCATGAAGGGACAGATCAAGAAAGTGGCCATCTGCAAGCCAGAAAGAGAATTCTCACTAGAACTTGACTCTGATCTCAGGTTGCTAGCCTCCAGAACCGTAAGAAAATAAAAATTTTTACTTGTTGTTTAAGCTACCCAGTCAATGGTATTTTGTTATGGCAGCCTGAGCAGACTAAGACAGTGGATTATTGATAAGCTCAGTCTGTGGTAGCTATGCAGTTGTTAAAACTTTTACCAGTGGTAAATTCAGATGGGATACCAGTAAAAGGAAATGCCTGGTCAGTGCAATATTTTAAGTATTTGAATAGTTTGGGGAAATACTTATCATAAGGACTATGAAATCAGATGGTTCTTTCTAGAGGCCATTGATACTTTGGAGGAAAACAATAAGTTTTAAGGGTAACTAATCACCAGGTTAAGGTAAGGTATGAAATTTAGAGGGCCCCATTGACAGCATAATAAAAGACACTCATTCAACTAGAAGCAGAAAAAGCTGAAACTGAGGCATGGAAATTTATTAAAAGGCTATCAGAGATCCAGAGAAGGTTGAATGCTCAACCCCAGCAAGTCTGCTCCTCCAAAGTCAGGTCCCTGATTCACAGAGTGAGATTTCACAATTTGAGAGGGAAATCTGGATCAGCGAATTTAAAATCCTGAATTCCTAGGTTACCCTGAACCCTCTTCAGAGCGGTCCATTTTGTCTGTAATTTTGTGTAAAGATGATGCAGTGACCTGAGTCTTGCAAGACAATATAAATTCCTCTCAGGACCTAGCCCCACTTGCCCACTGGCCACCAAAATAATACTGTTACGTCACTACATAACCCAAGCACAAAAGTGCTGAGCCTGATGGAGGAAAGAGACCATATCACAAAATAACTGCTGGGACCAAGTCAAAACCGGATCCTCAGGGCGCTGCGATCATGGGGTGGGGACATAAAGTTGGACACTGGAGAGGGCGTCAGTATGGCAGCAACTTTCAGCGACACAGTGTTTCATATCCTGGCAATGATCCTGCTGAAGGCTCAGCGAAAGGAAGGCTCACACTAAATGAAGTAGGACTCCATGGCAGACCGGGAAGTGGCTGACAGATGTGGGCTTGCTAAGTGAAGTGCTGGATAAGACAGCAAGCATTCCATCTGACTCTTCTATGGAAGAGTCCATGGGATCGTGGGGTATACGCCAGTGACCGAAAGATGAGCAATGCACCAGTAGAAGGTGCATCTGAAACTCTGAAGGCAAGGAATGACCATAGGAGATACTGCTACAGGACTCCCTGAGAACGACGCAGACAGTAAAATCCCAAAAATGGTAGAGACTAGGTAGCAATGCAATAGAGGTACTGATACAATGACAAAATGGTCAATGGGGAAATGTCAAGTGCCGGAGCTGTATAAAACTATGGAGGTGTTTAATAGAACCGAGGGGGAAGATAGGTGGGTATTGCCAAGGATATCACTCCATATCTATGCGAACAATATATCAGAGGCTGTGGGCAACCCCCCAGTGGAAAATGGTTATCCCTGGCCCAGCCTCCCGAATCGAGTTAGCTTTCAAACTCAGAACGCACATACCGGAGGAGATGCCAGGTTTCCAAGAAGAAGGACCTTACAACTCCACAAAGTATGTAAAAATTCCCTACTTCTTCCCCCGAAAGGGTCTAAGACACAGGCTTGGAGAATCCAAACACTAGGAAAAAGGGAGTGCCCAGATATTTCAAGTACTGTGGACACAGGGTCTAAGTTGAAAGTGCCCCTCTCCTCCAGCAAATATAGGAAATAAAAAATAATATTGCCTCCTGGTGGAATGGAGGAAAGCAGTATACCCATAGAAAACTAAAGTAGGCAAAATGGTGGTCCACATCATATCCCCGCTTAATTCATCAGTCTTGCACTGAGAAATTCATACGTATCCTGGAGATTGACTATGGCATACTGAACACTCGATCAGTTGTAGCTCCCTGTCAGATGAGGTATCTTTGCAAGCACAGAATAACACAGACTTAGGACGTGGTCTGCAGCCACTGAGCAGATGAATACATTTGTTTTGACCCCCATCAGGAAGGAGGGTGAGCAGCAGTGTGCCTTCACATGGAACAGGCAAAAGGATGCATATGCGGTCTTGCCCCAGGGCTGTGTTAATCTCCCCCCACCTTCCATCATAATGAGCCCAAAGGGACATGGACTGTCTGGACATTCTGCAGAACATCACATTACCAAAGGCCTAATATTAATTGAGTCAGATGAGCAAAAAGCAGCAAGTATGATCGACATTTTGGTAAGGCACATTTGCTCCAGGGGTAAGAGACAAACCCTATAAAGATTCTGGAGCCAGCCATATCAGTAAAGTTTTAGGCATCAGTGTAGCATGCGGGAGCATTCCCCTGAAAATAAAAGAGGAATTGTTGCCTCTTGCATCTTTCACCGCTTAGAAGGAGACAGTGTCTGGTAGGCCTCTTTGGTTTGGGGAAGCAGTGTATTCCAGGGAAAACTGCTCCAAACCATTTAACAAATGGCATGGGAGGCTGACAGCTTTTAGCAGGAAGCTCTGTCCCAGGTCCAGGACAATGCAGGAAACCCTGTTGCTTGGTCCGTAAGACCTGGCAGATTCTATGGCACTATATAGAGTGTATGGTATAACAATAGGGATATTGTGGTGGAAGCAGATGCTTTATGAAATTTATGGCAAGCCACTGTAGGAGAACCACAGTGGAGACCCATATGTTTCTGGAACAAAGATATACCATCTGCACCAGAAAATTATAGACCATTTGAAACATAGCTCCTGGCATGCTCCTGCTCTGGATATGAAGTGATCTTATGAGCAGAACTTCCCATTATGGTTTGGGTTCTGTCTGATGTGCCAAGTTATAAGGTCAGACAAACCAGATAGCAGTCTCCTGTAAGATGGAGGTGGTGTACCTGGGATTGGGCCCGAGTCATCAGGCAATGCGGTACTTGTTCTTTTGGTTCGTGTACAGCATAGACTTAACTAACGCGATAGCCTCCAACTTACCAAAGTGTAGCTACTGCTGCTACTGAATATCCAACCTGCTCGTGACAGACCAACACCGAGTCCCCAGTGTGGCAACATCCCTAAGGAGATCACCCAGCCAGTACGTGGCAAGTTGATTCCGCTGGACTCTTTCAACCTTAAAAGAAGGAGCAATTTACCTTGACTAGAATCAACACATGGTGAGCATGGTATGATTTCCCTGCTCCACATCTGAGGGGCATTTGAACCACCAACACAGAATCGTGTACAGTACAGGATCCTGTATGGACCAAGGGACAGATCACCGTGACCATGGATTTGCTAATCATAACCCTTCCTGCACCATCCAGAAGCTGCTGGCCTGGTGGATCAGAGGAATTGCATTCTCAAAGAGCAGCTGAGGTTCCAGCTTGGAGAGGCTTCAGCAAGGACACTGCTCCATCGTCTAGGATCAAGAAACACTCTAAATCAATGACCCTTATATGCTATTATGTCCTAATAGACAGAATACCTGGGCTCAGGAACTTAAAGTAGTATTAGAATGGGCCCGGATTGTTCCCACAGATCCACTTAGAGATTTTAAGCTTTCTGGCTCTGTAATTGTGAGTGTTGCAGGTCTAGAAGTCTTGAACCCCAGAGAGGGAATGTTTCCACCACAGGACACAGCAAAGGTAACATTAAACTTTGTTGTGAGGGCCACCTGCTTACTTTGTACTCCCTGGATGTGGGCTGTCCCCTAGATGGGGTGCGTCCTACCACTGAGGGCAATGCTGAGGGAAGACTCAGCTCTAGGACTCTAGCCATCACTCCCAGCATCTGAGGGAGTGAGTGACTCCATCCTGAAGAGGAGCCTGAATGACAACTCAGTGGCAGCCCATTCCTTGCACCTCTTGGGTACGTATAGAAATTTTACCCCATCTGGGAACGGCCCCCCTCTGTATTTTGGTTGGTTGGCTGCTTTTCCTGAGAAAAATTATAGGAAATTCATGAAATAATCTATAGTTCCCACCATCGCATCTGGTCTTAAGCTACAACTGATACTCATCATCTCATTCCTTGTTGCCCCCACACTACAGTTCACCAACTCTACCGGGTCTTGCACCTTCAACTCCTTACAGGTGTCGTTTCTGAGACCAAGCCCCAGTGTTCCATACACCTCTTCATCACAATGCTTTGTTCCTAGGGAATCTGCTCTTCAACATTTCCATCTCTCCTTTCCTCAGATGGACATTAAAGAAGGTGTGGTAGGGACGCCTGGGTGGCTCAGTCGGTTGAGCATCTGCCTTTGGCTCAGGTCATGATTCCAGAGTCCTGAAATTGAGCCCCGTGTGGGGCTCCCTGCTCAACGGGGAGCCTGCTTCCCCTTCTCCCTCTGCCCTTCCCCTCCTCCCCGTGCTCTCTGTCTCTCAAATAAATAAATAAATAAAATCTTTAAAAATAAATAAAGAAGGTGTGGTAAATGCAGAGCTTGGGGATAAACCTACAGAAAGTTTATTGGCCTGAAAAAATGTAGTATGGTTTCCTCATTCCTGCCATTCATTTCAACTTTTAAGGCAGGTGTCTTTGTCTAAAACTTCCCTAGAAAAATGGCAAAGAGAATTGTACTTTTGAATTTTAATGTTGAGGAGAACACATACGCAAAAAAAAAAAAAAAAAAAAAAGCAATTGCTGAATTTATTTGTTTACTGTAGCTGCCGTAACAGAGCACCACAACCTGAATGGCTTAGACAACAGAAATTTCTTGTCTCACCTTCAGGAGGCCAGAAGTCCAAGATTGAGATGTTGGAAGGGTTGGTTCCTTCCAAGGGCTGAGAGAGAGAATCTGCTCCCTGACTCTCCCCTTAGTGTCCGGTGGCTTGCTGAGTGTTTCGTATTCCTTGGCTTATGGAGCATCACCTTGATCTCTGCCTTCATCCTCACATGAAGTTCTCCCTGTATGAGTGTCTCTATGTCCGAAGTTCCCCTTTCTCTTTTTTTATTTTTAATTTTTATTTATTTTTTAAATTTCATTTTATTATGTTAGTCACCTTACAATACATCATTAGTTTTTGAGGTGGTGATCCACACTTCATTGTTTTCGTGTAACACCCAGTGCTCCATGAAGTATGTGCCCTCCTTAATACCCATCACTGGGCTAACCCATCCCCCCACCCCCTCCCCTCTAAAACCCTCAGTTTGTTTCTCAGAGTTCATAGTCTCTCATGGTTCCAAGTTCCCCTTTCTATAAGGACATCAAGCCTATTGGCTTAGGGGCTTCTTTTACTCCAGTGTGACCTCAATTTAATTACATCTAAAAAACCCTATTTCCAAATAAAGTCACATGCTGAGTATTGGGGGTTAGGACTTCACCATATGAATCTTGGTTGGACACAACTCAATCCCTAATATTGAACTTTAGGGGGAGGGTTGTATTTCTTGGGGAAAGTAAGTGGTAGAAAATACAAAGTTTAAAGTAGTAGGTTAGCTGGGATCTCTTTTTCTTTCTTTCTTTCTTTCTTTCTCTCTCTCTCTTTCTTTCTTTCTCTTTCTTTCTTTCTTTCTTTCTTTTCTTCTTTCTTTCTTTTCTTCTTTCTTTCTTCCTTTCTTTCTTTCTTTTCTTCTTTCTTTCTTTTCTTCTTTCTTTCTTTCTTTCTTTCTTTCTTTCTTTCTTTCTCTCTTTCTTTCTCTCTTTCTTCCTTCCTTCCTTCCTTCCTTCCTTCCTTCCTTCCTTCCTTCCTTCCTTCCTCCCTTCCTTCTTCTTTCTTTCTTTCTTTTTTTTTCTTTCTTTCTTTCTTTCTTTCTTTCTTTCTTTCTTTCTTTCTTTCTTTCTTTCTTTTTTCCTTTCTTTCCTTTCTTCTTTCTTTTCTTTTCTTCTTTCTTTCTTTCTTTCTTTCTTTCTTTCTTTCTTTCTTTCTTTCTTTCTTCTTTCTTTCTTTCTTTCTTTCTTTCTTTCAAGTGGAGAAACTTAAATCAGCGTCCTTAAAAAAAATGGCTTTCTTTCCACTTGCTGGTTGGGGGATCACCCCCAGCAGTCACATTTCCAATGAATTAGCAAAAAGCACTGGATTCTGTTTGTGTCCTGACATGTACCTGTCTATTAGCTCCATCTCAAAATTGTATGGCCCAAAAGGAAGAAAAAGAATAATGTGTCCTCTCTGCAGGAGCCCATAGTAACTGGTTACAGCTAATCTTCCAAAGAAAGAGAATTCAATCTAGCAATTAGAATTTATGGGCATAAGTTCTGGAAGATGAAAACCCTCATCATCCTATTTGGTTCACTGACTCTGAAAGGCCCACGTGCCATGTCACATTGCCAAATCACACATCTGCATTTCGGTTGGTACATGCCTTTGGTGTTGGCATTGGCCCTATGACCACAGATCTTTCTATTGTAGCTATTTTAGTGGCTTGGCTCTTTTTTTATTCCCTTAGGTCTTATGGTGGAGCAAGAGGACACCCACAGTGGAAGCCAAAAGAGTCATCTTAATGAATGGCATGTTATGGGCCTTGTGATTGTGATTCGCAATGTTTTATAGCATGGCTGGCTAAATTCCTGTTCCTGAAGGATGGAGTTAAATCAGGCAGAAAAGTGATGTGGAATCTTTTTTTGCAGGAAGCTCTTCACAAAAACACTCTTGTCCCCACCGACACTCCCTCTTGTATGAACTGTGAAAGGACAGTGAAATCTAATGTACGAACGTGGAACACACATACTGTGTCCTGGGCCTCCAGAACTACCGCCAGAGACTTTGGAGGCCAAGGGCCCGTCCCACGCCTTGACCTGCACCATATCATGTGGTAGGTCCATGTGCGGGACCCCGAATAAAAAACCCAGGTCGGTGCTTCCAGTTGGGGGCTCCCTTCCAGCAACTGTCTCCTTAAACGCAGGATTCAGGAACCTGGTGGAACTCTGCCCCAACTGCAGGAAAACATATTTCAGGCCCAAAGTGTCAGAGTGAAGGGGGGAGGGGCAGGGAAAGGAACCAAATGCTGAAGCAAATAAAAACATCTTTTAAAATGTCGCCTGCTTGCTGCCAAATGTGGGCTCAGAGGGAGTGCCACCGGGAGCAAGTTCCACATGGCGGGGGCCTTCCGTGGAGAAGCCTGGCTGGCAGGCCAGGAGGATTCAGTAATTAACACTGTCAAAGACTTGCGAGGCCCCATTTCAGCAGCTCGATCTGGAAGTGTTTGCCTATGTCCTGTCACCCCCAGCGGCACAGCTGTGGTGTGGGGTTTGTCAGCGGTTGGCGCATGTGTGGGCCCAAAGTCTTTGTCATGCAGGATAAGCCAGCTTGGGGCTTCCTTTGGGGGACTTAACCCTGTGGGCATTGAGGCCAAGAGTATCTGATTTAAAAAAAAAAAAAATCAACTAAATGAAGGACTCGAAGAATGCCTAGTAACCAGTTCCTAGAAGTTATAGCATCCAGATGGCTAGATAACAAAGTTAGAGAACCACGCACGGTCACCTTGGCCTGGCCTATGGAACAGACTGTTGTGGGCTGGGAAGGGGGCCATGGAGACCCTGGGAAAAATGGGTGATATTACAAGTTATTAAATAAAGACTCTAAAACAGGGTATGGTGAGGAAGAACTGCTCTCTGGAGAAGAAGAGAAAATCAGTAGGTAGGTAGCTGTGCTGTAGTGGGGAAAAAACACAAACCGGACATGAGTTTCTGGGTTCAGTTCCCAAGATTGCCACTTACTAAACCCTTATATAAAATGAGGGTTGTGATATCTCAGGTGAAATGTTTTATTATGAATATATGTAGACATATATTGAGTAAACAAACTATAGATACATACATGCATACACACACATATGCACATTTATCTGTGCACCTGTCATTTAGTGATCACTGCTATGCAATCAACAAACTTTTATCAGTTCCCTCCTATGAGTGGGCACGTCTTAATACATGGTATCAAACATGACAAGTCAAGTGTCTCTTCTCTTGGAGCTTCTATTCTAGTGAGTTCTAGGAGTTTTTTATTCGGGGGTCCAACATACAGACCCACCACATGACATTTTCAGGTTGTGGGAAGACGTATGATTAAAAAGGGTGCTTTCATGGGTAGAATGGTTCCAGAATATTTACAGACTTTTTCTCATTCAGTTTTTCTGATACTCCTGTGGTAGGCACTACTATTTCTGTTTACTGCCCTGGAGACCTAAGTCCCATGGGTTAGCTCTGATGGGGTAGGCTGAAAAGTATGGGTATTCAACCAGAAAATTGTGTGAACCTCGCTGGACACTCTTCTTCAGTAAGGGGATGTCTGAAATCGAGGGATGTTTCCAGCTCGCTTTGTCTCTCTTTCCTTCACTTTTCTTCTTTAGGTAAAATATTATTTGCTGGAGCCTATATGTATTATGGTTTACGAATTGAGACATGCTATAGTAAACTACACTCGTTTACAATTTTGGCACTTACATTGTGTGATCGCAGAACACTGAGGAGGATACAGATGGCCCCATGATAGCCACAGTGCTATGTGACAATTGCACCCCGTTCCATCTGCAGACATTGCTAGCATCTTAGTTGGGCCATCCACTTCACAAGAAAGCAAGACTCATTTAAGAGGTTCAGACGGTCGAGGGCAACTACCTCAGACAAACATCTTTGAATTGGGAAACAAGATTGCCTATTCAGACTTGTTATTTTCCTGTTTCTTGTTAGTGCCTTTATTACTTGTCCTGTGTCCATGGTTTAAGTCAAGGGGAGAAATTAAACTTGTATTGTGGGAAGAAATATTGCAGAGGGGGGAGAAGGAAATTAAATCATATAAATCTTCATCAGAATGTATTTGGTTTGAGATAGATTTGAAGCATCTCAGTGTCTCCTTACATATGTCTGGCTTGAAAATTATGTGAAACATATGTCTTCCTTGGGCACCGAGGACAGACACAGCTAAGATGGGGTTAAAATTGTGCAAACAAGAAATCTAGAATCCTTCAGGTGAAGCCAGAGTGCATGCTCACTCTCCAGTTGTTGTTCTTTGGGGTTTACCGCCCTGCTTCTTTTTTTTTTTTTTTTTTTAAGATTTTATTTATCTGACGGAGAGATAGAGAGCACAAGTAGGCAGAGTGGCAGGCAGAGAGAGCGAGAGAGGGAGAAGCAGACTCCCCACCGAGCAGGGAGCCTGACGCTGGGCTTGATCCCAGGATCCCAGGATCATGAACTGAGCCAAAGGCAGCAGCTTAACCGACTGAGCCACCCAGGCACCCCTTTAGCGCCCTGCTTTTTGCACGAAGAATTATGTAGACTGCCAAGCACCGTGTGAGGGCAACAATGGATGCTTGGTGTCTGAGCCTCGTCAGGGAGATGAGTGCAGGACAGGATGATGGGACAGGTGTCCTCCATGCCTGCTTCTCTGGCACCCTCATGCTGTCGCCCTCTCTCTTTCTTACTTTCCCATGAAGTGCCTCTGCTCCTGGCACTTTATTTTTTTCCACCCCTGCCTTATTTTTGTGAGCTTTGACTGTCTGCTCTTTTCCCCATGTTACTTCCTCCAGCTGGAACCCCTTTCTCGTCGAGCTCCCGCCCATCCCGTGGTTGTTAATTTCTGCAGCAGGCCCTCCCCAAAGCTGCACCTCTCAGAGCCCCCACCACCTCGGCAAACAGTCTTGTCAAAGATTTAACCACGGAGTCCTCAGCGTTGTATTCTCACCACATATTGTTTTACTTAACCTTCGAGAGACCCCTCGATATATGGCATGGTTCCCATTTTACACCGGAGGAAGCCGAAGCCCAGAGCATCTCGTGACCTCCCCAAGTTTACCCAGCTGGTAAGCGGTGGGGTTCGAGGGGAACCTGCATCCTCGGGCCTGAGTTTGCTAGCTAGCAGCATGATGCTGGGCCATCGCATGTAGCAGGACAAAAATTGCAATAAAATTCCCTTCTGAATCAACCCCCCCCCCCCCCCCCCCCCGGACCAACTTGTCCAGGACTAAGGAGTGGTAACTGAAGTTTGGGAAATGGCATTTTGGTAGAACTTTCATGGTGACTTTTGTCACTTATATGCTCCTGTGGCAAGATCTGCTCTATGGAGCAGCTAATTAATCCTCTTGGGGCCATTACGCAGCCACCACCAATGGTCGGCTGCAGACCCGCGTCTGCGCTAGGGCGCAGCCCACGCTAAATAAGCAGCCCGAGAAGCCTGCCGTGGCAGGTCTGCACACAGGTTCCTGACGTCAGCGCGCCCAGCGTTTGCACGTCCTGGGCCCCGCAGCACAGCATCACACCCAGGTGGGTGTTCTGTAAGTGCTTTTTAATGATGGTGGTGGTCACGATGTTCGGGGGTCTGTTTATACTTGCAGAGAGGGTTGTGTATTTTAACAAGAAGGACTTTTGATTGGCATTTCAAAGGGGCGAGTGTTGTTGGAAAATGTCAGCACCCTGCATAGGAGGGCACTTCACAAGTGTTAAAGGATTGGGTCTGCTAAGGGGATTAGGATAATTGTTTTGGAGTGAATGGGCAGGCTCAGTGGAGGTGACCTGAAGTCATTTTAATGGGCCTAGTGGAGATCATGGTGACAACTCATGCTCGTGGATTAAGATGCTCTGATGGAAATTCCCAATCATTACTTAGCATTGGTTCCATTGGGATACTGATTACCCTATTATACCACTAGGCCTGGTAGGCTCACTCAATTTCTGGGCTCAAACAAAGAAATGCTGATCAAAGAAACTGCCACCCCCACCATGTGGCACACAGTTCCTTTGCCTCCAAAGATGAAAGGTGCCTATTTTCATGGCACTTCTCATTTTGGGAGAGCCTTTTAATTCGTGCCAGTTCAAGATCAATCAGGGATGAAGTCAAACACTGTCAGAATAGAAGGTCTTGTGGGTGAAAGTAAAGGAGGGAACTTCTTTCTCCTAAGTAACCACCAGGTTGGGTTGCTGAAAGTTAAAATCACATCAAGTCTGCAAGCTTTAGGAATGAAAGACAAAGTCTGGAATGAACGCATATGTAGATCCAAAGATTAGAAAGAATAGAATTTATATTATGTACGAGTAGTTCTTGTCTGTCTGCAACCTTTTCTCACCTGATACAAATACATATTGGGCGGAAACCTTGCATTTCAAGTATTGGTTGACCCAGCCCCAAATAACTGAATCAGGTAGCTCTGTTGGCCAAAGGTGGGGATGCTACCATTGCCCAATGGCTTTGGATGCTCTTTGTTTAGCCAGTTTGAATTTCTTCGTGCATGAGGCCATCAACTGCCCTACACATCACTCTTACCCTCGGAGAACTGAAAGAGGGTGTTCTAGAAGCAAAAGCTGACTTTTGCCACAAATTTCTTACATTGTGAGTATTTGAGGATATTTAACTTCTAATTCATAATTTTAGACTTTGCAAGGTTGTCAGGGAGCCTGGGAACTTCAGGTAATACTTTAACTGGTTACCGTTTATCTGAACCAGAAGCTCTTCAGGGAAGTGGCTGGAGTGGAAAAAGAGGGTGGTATGGGGCAGGCAGAGCCACATATCGGCTTTGGTGCCATGGAATGGACAAGTTTTGCAGCAGTAGAGACCTGCAGCAAACAAACTTTAGTTTTCTCTAGAATGCAAATTGAGGAAATGTACACACACATGGCTCTCAGCCTAGAAATTCCATGCCTTCCCACATTGGTTTTGTAAGCAGAGTCTTCACACCCACATTATATATCTGGCCGAGGCAGCCTATAATCATTCCAGTTCCTTTGGTGAGTGGACAGTCACTGTTTCAGAGGTTGGAATCTTTTTATTTTGAGTTTGATGTTTAAGTGTGTCTTATTTATGGAGCATCACTAGTCCAAGATGGCTTGCCTTTAAATTAAAAAAAAATCTGCAATAAAATTTATTGTTTCTCTAGGCAGCACTTTCTTTCTGTAGACACATTCATCTCTGAAAACTCCTCACTCTGGATTCTCAAAAGGGCCAAGGAGAGTAATGGAGATTTTGATGAAATAGCCTTCAACTCTGAAATACTCTTTCTCTAGAACAGTGTCAGAGTCGCTGTGGGTGGTTGTTAAAAATCGAGATTCCTGGAATTCAACCGAGGTCTGCTGAATCAAAAATCCCTAGTGCTAGTTCTGGAATCTTCAGTACACATAAGTCTGATAAGTACTTTTGTAGCCCTCTGCCAGATGCCACCAGCTTGTTTTCGGGACAAATGGTCGACCTCTTTCAGAGTCTTGGGTTTGTATCATACTTATACAGAAATTCACCTAAAATTTGGCTGCCCACCTTTTGTCTGGTTTGAGAGAGATGGGTTATTGTCTAAATGATTTACCAAAAACAGAAATAAGGATTTTTTTGTTCCCTTTCTGATCCCCTCTTCCTCTTCCCCATCCTCCCCAACTTTTCTCTCTTAAAACTTTCCTGGCCTCAGTTAGAAACATATGTGACATACTGAGAAAGATATAGGGGAAAATGCCAGACAACAATAAAATGTCAAGGTGAGCCAACATCATTTTTGGTATTCACATAGAAAGTCTGAGAGGGAGAAGTTAATTTACAGGTGGGATCTCCAGGGGAAGGATGGCATACTGCAAGGCTCTTGGGGAGAGCATCAGAGAGGCGGAAAGCTGCATGTTGAAGAAGGAAACAAGGATTTAATTTGTGAGGGAGGGCAACTGGTAGTGAACTCAAGATGTCTGAGTATGCTAATTCTACACAAAATACGACCCACTGTAGCTACATGGAAGAATGTTGTGCGAGGAAGACGAGTTGAAAGAAATTTCTTTGACTTCTAGCTGAGCCAAAGAAGAGATTATTCACCTGCTTTGATCCAGAAATATGGCATCACGGGAGGTTTTAGCCCGTATACCTGCATTCCGACTACCTCCAAATCCTAAAAGTAAAATTCTAAAAGTAGCAGGAAACACACCTGGGAAACGGTCTCTTTCTCACAAAGATCCTTAACATAGTACAGGTCAAAATTAAATGCACTTTCCATAAGTCATTTAAACATGACTCCATGTGCCTGTAAGGTACCAAATGTTTTACCTGAACTTGCCTTAAGTAGCAGCAAAGCATCATATGATTTGGGGTGTCATAAACCTCTCCCTGTCTTCTATTATGCTCCTCCGGCCTGCAGTGCTTCTACTGATTTTTGTCAAGACAGCAGTTCCTTTGGATTGGGCATTATGCACAAGAGCCCCAAATCAGAGCACAAAAAGCCATTTTACAACAAGCAACTTAATGAAAGCCGGTAACTATCAACCAGAAAATGCCACGGTCCAGGGAGTTTGGACTGGAGAGGGGTGGAGAGGTGTGGGGTATGAGCGGTTGTCTGGAGAGGGCAGGCGCTGCTGCCAGGGTCACCCAGTGGGGGCGTGGGGACATCATGAGGTCATAAAGGAAGCTGAAAGGCAGCACTGAGGAAGGAAACACTAAAGACAACATTTTCTTGCTTCATGCGAACCCCCTGGTTGGGACCTGATTATGGGTTTAGTGGAATGAATAAAATAGGAGCAGAAGCTGAGGCAGGGGGACCCTGGGTACATTTTCACGTAATGCATGGACATAGTCATCAACAGGAGTCACAGCATGCGTCAGCTGGCTGTCTAGCCTTTAACCAACTATTATTTTCTCTGCGTTAAACTAACACTGATGGATTACTTTAGAGAAAGAATGAACCAACTTCTCTAATTTGTCTAAGGCTACAGGAAAAAATAATTGACCTCATTCTCCTAACTGTGAATGGGAGAGAACGATTCATGTGCTTCCCCATCCCCCCAACCCCCCCGGCAGGATGAATTCTAATGATTCATGTCCATGGCAATTGAATTTCCTGGAGAAAAGCATCCTGAAAGTTGAAGTTATAGTCCCAGCTTTTAAAACTCTGATCATAAAACCTTTCTCTGAGTGGAAAATAGGCTAAATCATGTTTTCTTGTCTTTTTCCTCTCACCTATTCTGCTCCTGGAGCTTCTGATTCATGACTGTGCACCAAGGACATTGCGGATGTGGGAGTGAAATGATTCTAAAATATTTAGCTCTATGGAGAGGCAGACTTGGCTCCTGAGAGCCTGCTAATTGGGTGGGTGCCTGCCTCTTCCCTCACCGATCCATCCCCACATCCCCAAAGTTTTCACCATACATGGAAACATATTCAGGGATTGAATCTAGGGTTATGTAACCAATGTTCACAGACTCATATGAAAATGAGCCTCATTATTTTAGGACTGGGATTGGGTCTTGTCAATGTGGTTGGGTGTGAGATTAGGGAGTCAGGGGGCCTCTGGCAAACATGAGAGAGCATAGCATGTCCATATGGGATAAAATTTGATTAAAAAAAACACAAGCTTTGTGCAGGCTAACCGACTAAAACAATAATAACTAAATCCCAAATAGAAATTTACTTGTCAGATTCGACTGCCAGGACTCCATTTTATGACTCCTGCTTTAAAATCACCTTTCATATTTATTAATGCCACTCCAAACTCAAACTGCAAGGTGGTTTTGGATAATGGGATATTTGGGGTCATCTACCTTTCTTGCTATAGTCTATCATGAAAATCGTAATTGAAAGATAACCAGGGGCTATGCATTCCTTTTACTTCTGAAATGGCGTATAGATAAAACCCAAATATTGAGATTTATCTAAGTATGTGTGCTATTTTATTGATCTGATTTATATGCTGGGAAGATGTCACTCAATATAATATTCTGAGGTGACACCGGCAAAGAAAAAAGACTTTCAAAATTATTGAGTAGAACAGGAGAGAAAGCAGAGTGATCCCCCACCATTTTGGGGGCAAGTTCTGGGAGACCTAATTATTGTTGTTACTGTTACTATTGTTTCCTCATCCATAGCAGCATTCCTGGTACACACTGAGGGCTCAAATCGTGGTTGTTGAATTAAAAAAAAATTTTTCGAAGTTATTCTATTGTGCTCCACCTTCTGCAGGGCTTTGTATTTCAAATGAAGTTTGGGGTAGAAGTGTCAGTGTAATCGATAACCAATCTGCCAGAATAACAGTGTGACAAATATCTGTGTTTTAAATCAAGAGATAAAAGAAAATAACGCTATTCCTGAAGTCCCATATTTAGAAACATCTCGATGATTTTGTCACTTGTTTACGTCTCATTGGGAAAAAAAATGCATCTTAGAACGGACGCATCTACAAAGAGGACAAATGTGCAGTGAATCTGAACCAGTTAAACCTTAAGAGTGTAAATGAAACCTTTAAATTGTGTGAACCACTAGCAGTCTTGCAACTCTTTACATGTGCAAAGAATTGAATGAAGACATATGGTCACCATCAACTTGGTTATTTAATTCCGAGATGACACACGTATTAATCTAACTGAAAGGGGAAGCTACTATATGGCTGGTTGTAATTAGCCAACCACAAATTTCTATAACCACTTCAGTCTAAAGCAAAAGCCAAAATGGCATTTCATGATTACACCATCCCACCCAGATTTGCATTTCTTGATGAATTCCCAAGGTTAGGATATGAGCCATACTGTAAAACCAACCCTCAATTACACCTTTTTAGAGGGGAAGATTAGTGGCAGGTGGTGCCTGCTATAAAAGCCTCATTAAAACACCTTCTGGTGGAGTTTCACAAAAGGAAGCCACCAGATGGAGACCCATCTCCACATGGTAGTCTTACCTCAAATGAGAGTTTCACCTGACACTTTGGGGACAGACAATTTTTTTCTCACCTAACAAGCCACTGAGGTTCAAAAGACGATCTATTAGGATTAATCGTACTTGATCACTAATCCATTGTAATGCCATATGCTGAAAGCGTTGTTCACTGTGAAGCCTGGAGCCAGGTAGAGCCCCTCTGGTAATGTAAACCCTCCCATTTTCCTGCAGCTAATCTAATTTCACCTCCTCCGAAGACCTCAGATGCCAGGAGCAATGCTTAACTCTCCCTACACTGTCTCTGATGCATTTTTGAGTGGTAGCAAATCTGATCTCAAAGGTAACAATGCTGAAACCTGCTGCCTAATTGGAAAATGATCTTTCCTGGTGTTGCTTGGTTAGTGGGGTGAATGGATAGAAGGTATTTCTTCCATTGTGCACTGATTTAAAGCCCTAGTCCCAACCTTCTGATCAGCACAGCTTGGTATTACTCATCTCCTCTTCCCTAAACGTGTTTGTCAAATCTGCAATTTACTGGATTGGAACAATTAGCCAGCTGGGCAGAGAAAGTGAAGTTTACGTTTCATAGAGGAGATTTTGTCACCTTATTATGCAGTCCTTGAAATGGCAGGATTTTTTTTTTCCCCCTGTGGTTGGACTTTGGGATGGATCCAAACTATCCAGTGCCAAACAGAGTCTCTCGTATTGTGTGTGTGTGTGTGTGTGTGCGCGTAGCTCTCTTGTATGTTTTGTGTTAAGCTACTTATGAAGCACCACCCACTAAGTTGCTTTCTGTAAGAAAGATGGCCTTTCTTGCTCAAGACCCCGTGTCTACAAGTTATGTACCTGTATGACCACATGAGCCCCACGCATTTTGCTCTAGTCCCGGGGTCCCGTATGAGGAGTTGATGGAATAACTTCCAAATTGCTACAATATTTTGTGGTCACTTGGTTCCAACTATAGATAGACTGCTAGATGGGGTGGAGTAAATAATCCACCTCCAATATATACTAGACAGTATCGTCAAGATAACAATAGTTTTCCTCAAGTAATATGCGATGCGTTTAAGCAAATGGGACCTGGCCTCCTGATGCATCCAAAGTGTGGGGCTCCACACTTTCCTAATAAACTGCTCCCCAAAATGCAATAGTATTTAGAGAGTTACCATAGTTGTAAGACCCAATCAGTGTTTCAAAAATATCACCCTTATATTGCATAGTCACGGAGGGGCCGTTCTTATTAAAATGCAGATTCTTAGGACCTAACACAGACTGACAGACTCAGAGTCTCTGGAGTTGAAATGTGAGCATTTACTTTTTTTTTTTTTTTAACAAGGTTTGTTTTTTTGTTTTTTACAAATTTTTCAGATGATTCCGATGCACACTAAAATGTAAGGTCCAAGTAAGAGAACACAAGCTGTGAAACCCCACCAGGGCCCCAAGACCCCTACTCTCTTCTTTCCTCATACCGAAGGCAGAGTGAAACTGTGGTCAGGGGGCGTAATGTGACCACAAGTTGTTTTCTGAAGGGGGTGGGAAAATACCGTCCCCCGCCAAGTTGCTCCCTGGATCATATTTGTAACTAGGCAAGGTTGCTATGAGTGTTTTTTGTTACCCAAATGATATACCTCATGTGCCCATACTGTACATGTATACGAATACTTAAAAAATCTTAAATTTCTACTGACATATATAAATCACCCTAGCTTTGTTTTTATAGTTTATGTAGTCACCAGACACCACAGATAAAAAATCTAGCCTCTGCATTCTGCAGCTGGAGGACTTTATTTTGTCATGCATAAGAACTGCTAGATTTGGCCAGGCAAAATTACCCTAAGGTTTTTTTTTTTTTTTAAAGATTTTATTTATTTATTTGAGACAGAGAGAATGAGAGACAGAGAGCACGAGAGGGAGGAGGGTCAGAGGGAGAAGCAGACTCCCCGCTGAGCAGGGAGCTCGATGTGGGACTCGATCCTGGGACTCCAGGATCATGACCTGAGCCGAAGGCAGTCGCTTAACCAACTGAGCCACCCAGGCGCCCATTTTTTTTTTTTTTTTTTTTTTTTACGAAAGATAAACATTAAAAAGAAAAAGGCAAGAACACTCATTAGCCAATCCATCAGACTGAAGCAGAGCGTCCAGGTTTTCTCTATAATTACACAGAAGGGATATGGTTTCTCTATTTGATGCAATTGCATTTACAGAAAAGCCTAGGCAATACCTAGTTTCATTAGCCTCCCTTCTTCACAAGGAAGATTTTTACTTCCATATATATCAAGTCATCCAACATGCAAATATTTTCTTACAAGTTTTGGCAATCAGACTCCGGAGAGGCAAGTCTCAGTCCATCCTCTGACGTTGGAGACCTGCCTTGTCTCCCTCAGCCCCACTCCTATCCCGGCACGTCTATAGGAATGAGGGCTTTGCTAAATCTTAAAGGAAACCCAGACAAGCAAAGAAGAGATCAGCTAGTTCTTTTCTCTCACTTTGACCCTGGACCTCAATCTGCTCACCAACGAGAGTAGGGATCCTCTCTTTCTGTGTGCAGGACCGAGTCTGCTCCAGTCTGGTGAAGAGTGCAGGGGGCCAGTATGTTGGGGAGGATCAGGAAGCAGCTGATTGGCCAGGGCAGCCGTCTGTCTTCATCGTGGTCACCCCGCTCAGTGGGGTGCTGTGGGGCCTGCAGGGGGTGGGGCATCATCCCCACGTGTCTGGCTCTCCAGAGCCCTCAGCGCCACCAGTACCACCAGGGTAGTGTCCCTGTTTTTGAGGATCTGTAGGTCAGGACCTAGAAGTGGCGTCTGAGGTTCTGCACTGACCAATGAAGGCAACAACCTGAACACTGGTGTTGAGTCCTTAGAAGCCAGGGAGAGCTTGAGATTTAGGTTAATCTTAAAAAAGATAAAACTATCTAAATTTGACCTTGTTTCTTTCTTTCTCTGTGTGTGTTTTTCTTTTCTTTTTTTTCTTCTCTTCGCTTCTCTTTCCTTTCCTTTCCTTTCCTTTCCTTTCCTTTCCTTTCTCTTTCTTCCTTCCTTCCTTCCTTCCTTCCTTCCTTCCTTCCTTCCTTCCTTCCTTCCTTCCTTCCTTCCTTCCTTCCTTTTTCTTTTATTTTTGGTGACATACTCTTTGCTCTTCCTGGCCATCTCTTTTTTCTCTCTTGTTGGCCTGCCATTAGGAGAGAAAATGAACTCTGCCATGCTGTCCTTTGAGGAATATAATTCTCAGTGACCCTCAGGAAGTAGTGGTGACGTGGAAGGGGGTGCCCAGAATTGAATTTGTGCCATAACAAATGTAAATGATCCTGAGTTTCCTTTTCTTTTTCTTTTCATTTGTATCGCTTCTTTGATAGTAATATTTATTGCTGCAAAATACATACTGCCTACAAACATTGGGACACAGTTCAAAGACAGAAGTATCTAGTGTGTCTTTTAGTATAAAATAGAGTATTTGGCTTTGATAAGAAAAGAATTAAATTCTTACAAGACAGCATTTGTGTTTGTCTTCACTTTATCTAGTATTTGTGTAATTTTGAGTCAACTCTCCATTTTCCTTGCCACATTTCCCTCAAACATTCTTCTTCTTTTCCTTGGTTATTATTTCTTTGTTTTCTTTTGTTTCTATTCCTTCCCAGATTCTCCCTGGTTATATCTGGACGGTGCAGGGTATTCTTCCACTCACGACTGAAGGTGTCTGTTTGTGTCTGAGTGTAGGTCATGCCATCTCCCAGAAGTATTCATTCTTCCTCCTGCCATTCTTCTCCCGTTTTTTCCCATCCCCTAATATTTTTCACCATAACATTAAAGTCAGGATTTCTCTGTTTTCAAAGAATACAAAATATCTATTTTTATTCACTTATAGCTGTTCTTTGTGCATATTCCTGTGGATTAGGGAAAAGAGCACATGTATTTCTCAGCCCTCAGCTTTGTTGGCGCTAATATGTGGAAAAGCTCTTGGTTCAAGAACGAAGAGAAGCGGTCATGATATTGAAAGATCTATGCCCATTTTTTCCCATAGTCCTTAGTCAATTTGGTTATCAAAATAAAACAGTTTTTTTCTTCTGTAAAACATTTACTCACAGGGCTTTTATCTTCTCTGGTTACCTCAGCTGGCCCCCAAAGAAGAAACGTGAGCCCCAATTAGAAGGCATAAGGGGTGGGAGGAGCAGAGTTAGGTGCCTGGATCCCCAGCGTCTGCTCTCACGAACCAGACAAGATTCTCTCAGCCCACCTAATTCTTCTCATTTAACTAATACAAGGCTGGGAGTGACCTTTGCAGGCCAGCGGGCGGGAGCTGAGAAGCACTCCCCCAAATGAGCAAGGATGTATATCTGTTTACTACACAGCATGCTGGCCTGGAGCTAATGACATTAATCCCCCTATTGCATTTCATTAGATGACAGACAGAGAGCCACACTTTGGAGGGAATCAACTGTTTCTCCCCATCAGCCAGCTGCGGAGAGGAGTCGCTCCAGGATCAGCACCGCGCCCCTCATTTGCTTTTCTTCCTCTATTATCCCTGACATGTTCACTGAACTACAGACTGCATATGTTTAAAAATAATTAAACGCGCTCCAAACAAATAGGCAATGTTTCCACGATCCCTGCAATGAACGTTCTGCGTGTTTTGACAGATTTTTCTGCTCGTTGGATTCATCAAGCAGCCTGGCTTTTTGCTGTCACTCCTGACAACCCTGCAGATAAACCCCCAGGGCAGGCTGGCCTGAGCCCCTTCCCCCGCTCTGACCTTGAGGCCCAGAGAACTTCCAGGCTGAGGGTCCAGAGACCATTGTGGGGGGATCCACGTCTGGCCTTCCGGGGCACCATGGTTCTTATATGAACCGGGGCATTAGATGAAAGACAAAAGAAGGGCAAAATAAATTTGGGGTTTTATTTTGAAGGGCTCTGCTGTATTATACTGAGAAAATAGACACGAAGGTAATTCAGTGAGAAAGCAGAAAAACTACTATAAGACAGTAAGACCATCCTCAACCCAATTCCCCGTCAAATCTGGACTTTTCATTCCACTGCCTACAATGCCCCATTTTTAATTTTTTAAAAATTAAAATTCCTCTGTTAAAGGATGAAGAGGAAAGAGGAGGAAGAGAATGATAAGATACAGCTTGTAAAGCTCCATAAAATACGGCGTGATCAAACAAATTAAAATGTGTATAAAGAAATTTAACCACAGAGAAGATAAAGAGTAAGGGGGTGAGAAAGAGACTTGGCAAGTTTAGGGCACAAAAAGCGTGCTAAAAATAAAAGAAACCTCATTGATCGCCTTTCTGATACAAAGGTTCTCCTCATACAGAGGATATATTCTGACATCAGCAACAACGTCCTCAACAATATTAATTAACAGATTGATAGATGAATGAGAGTTTCCTGGTCTCTCAATATAGGCTTATGGAATCTTGCAAAAGCATAACTATTCTGGAGGAATTCCATGGAGTAAGGAGTATGTGGATGTGTACATCTGAGTTGTCAGAGAGAAGTGATCAATCCATGTTGGTTCCAAAGAGTTCTAATGGTCTGGCTTAAACTAAGAACTTTGAGAGAAAACATACCAACAGATACTCCCTAAATCCTTTAGGTAACATGTTCAGCTATGATTTGACTCAATATTGATAACAATTAATGTGTAGTAACATTAACTTACCCATTGGCTGTTCTAATAGTCAGTGATGCCCAAGGTCATCTTTGTATCATGTGGAACTTAACCTAGAAGACCCTGAAGGAAAGTACAAGTTTCTCCTCAAGGAAGAATTTCCTAATGGACTGCAAAATGGGTTATCAAGAACTAAATTCTACACCAGAAACTGGGAACCTATTGCCCATGGGTCAGATCCAACCTATTGCCTGTTTTTGTATGCAAACTATGGTTTTTGACATTTTTTATGGCTGAAAAAATGTTAAAAACCCAATATTTTGTGACATGTGACAATTAGGGATATTCAATTTCAGTATCCACCAGTAAGATTTTATTGGAACCCAGCCATGTTCACTCATTTACATATTGTGTATGGCTGCTTTCGTTACCACAAAGACAGAGTTGCAAGACGCTGCATGATTCACAAAGTCTAAAATATTTATCATCTGGCCCTTTACAGAAAGTTTGCCAACCCCTGTCCTGTACCATTAACAATAGAGCGTGACTATGACACCATTAACATTTTTTCTGGTTGCCAAAGTAAAACAGAGTCAAAATTGGTCATGTTTTCTATAGGGCAATGTGATAATACGTATCAAATAACATAAAGCATACTTGCCTTGTGACTCAAAGTCCTCTTCTAAAGGATTTATCCAACAGTGGAGGGTGGGAAACAAACATAGATAACATAGAGTGGGAGATAACATGGATTTAATGGCAGAAAATGATGAGATGAGTTATGGTACAGTTAGGCAACTAAACCCCCGTAGCCATTAAAAAGATGATTAGATATATTGGGAGGACACAAATAAATCAATGGACATGTTTTCAGCCTGCCTGCACGATCGCCCCCTTCTTAGGAAGAAGGATCCTCTGGGGGGAAATTGCAGGCTTGGGCTTTCATTGTGCTGCTGGGAAAAGCTATGGAAGTTCGAGAAGGCAAGAAAGGCTAAACTAAATTTACATTTTATGGGCGTGGAGCTACCGCTCTGGGAAAGGAGCTGTGAAGTTGGGGAGAGGCAGACCGTGTGCCAGTTTCCTAGGGTTTCTACACCAACGCACCACAGACTGGGTGGCTTAGAGCAAGAGAAGTTTGTGGTGTCACAGTCGCAAGACCGGAAGTCCCAAAGTCAAGGTGTTCGCAAGGCTATGCTCCCTCTAAAGGTGGAAGAGAAGGATTTGTTTCAGGTCTCTTCCCTTGGCTTGTGGACGGCGGTCTCCTCCGTGTTTCTCCACATCATCTTCCCTCTGCGTCTCTGTGTCTGAATTTCTCCCCGTATAAGGACTCCTGTCATATAGGAGTGGGGTCCACACCAATGATCTCATTTTAACTCGATTACCTCTGTAAAGCCCCTATTCCCAAATAAGGTCACATTCCATGATACTGAGGATTGGAAATCAAAAATATCTTTTTTGGGGGGGCGGCGGGGTGTATGATTCAAGCCACAACAAGCAGAGGTAGTGAAAAAATTAAAGCAGGCTAGGGTTTTGGAAGAGCCGAGATTTTCAGGGCGCTACAAAGAGAACCTTAGTGAGAGATTGTGTGCGGTTGTTTTACTGTGTGCCACACAAAGAATTGTCTCTTTGTATTTATGTTGTGCTTCTCTCTTTTTAAATTTCACCTTTCCTTTTCTTTTTCTTTTCTTTTGTTCGTTAAGAGGGAATGCATGGTTTTGGTATAAAATTCAACAGCCCCAAAAGTAACCTAATGAAAAGGAAGTATTTCTCCCCCAGAATTCCTAAGCTGCTCACTTACCCTCTACAGACAACTACTTGTTATTAGTTTCTTGTGTAACCTTCAAGATATATATATACATTTTTAAGATTTATTTATTTCAGGGGGAGAGAGAGAGAGCAAGTGCGCATAGGGGGAGGGGCAGTGGGAGAGAGAGAATCTCACGTAGACTCCCTGCTGAGCACAGAGCCCAACTCAGGACTTGATCTCATGATGCTGAGATCATGACCTGGGCTGGAATCAAGACTCAGATGCTTAAGCGACTGCACCACCCAGGTGCCTTTCCTTCAAGAGATATTCCGTGCATATACAGGTGTATATTGCATATCTTCTGCATTAGCTACTGCACATACTGCGTGACTTGGCTTTTTCACTTAAAGATACCTGTCTGGAACATTTCCACATCTTCATTTGGACCTGCCTTATTCATTTAAATAATTGCATTGTATGCATGAATGCATTTTGCCAGTTCTTTATTGATTAACATATCGGCTATTTCCATTCTTTTTCTATCATGATGCCTCAGTGGCTATTTTCTGTATATATAATTAATTACTCACAAGATTCTATATCTGTACTGTATAACTCCTGTATCAGAAAACATATGGATTTTAAATTTTCATAAGTATTGCTGAATGTCCTCCATCAACTTTGCACTAAGTTGCATTGCAACATATCGTAGTGCTTGATTCCTCATACCTCCTTCAACACAGTATGTTATGAAACATTTTAATTTTCACCAATCTGAAAGATGAAAATTATTTTATTATAGATTTAACTTGCATTTAAAATATGAATAAGCTTGTGTATTTTTCCTGTTTAAGAACTATTTGTATATTCTTTTCTGTGTCTATGTCCTTTGTTTTTCTATTGGATCATTGGTCTTTTTTTTTATTTATTTGCAGTAGTTTTTATACTTTAAGAAAATTAGCCTTTACTGTGATAGGATTCAAAAAATATTCAAAAATATTTGATTTTTATCTCTCTTTTTTTGTGGTGTAATTTTTCCATAGGGAAATGTTTTAATTCCATGTAGTCAGATATCATTCTTTCATGACTTAATGGAAGGTGTATTTCTAAAGAACTTCCCTATTCTGAAATTTGCAATTATGTATATTTAACATTTCTTCAGGTATTTTGTGTTTTCATGATCACAGATAGTATTATAATATGCATGGATATTTTGGGTGTAAAGTTAAGTTGCTCGTTAATGCTTTCAAAAACATATTGGGCTGGACATGTTCCCACACTAGGACTGACTGAGGCCATGCTGCTTACATGTATATTTTTCCATATGGAAATATGCTCAAAACGAGATGGGTAGCAGATATGAATATGTCACTCTATGTATTGAGGCATGTAACATATATAATTTTATTTTTTTTATAAACTCATTCCCATTGTGAGCCTGATGCCACAGCCCAACTTGGGTAAAGTTGGTCATTTGGGGTAAATACAGTCAATTCAGAACCTTCTTTTTCTGCTTCTTTCCCTCTATTCAATTTAGGCTGCTCAGGTTCCATCTGTCTTCATGACACGTCTTGGTAGCCGTACGGTGAGGTTAGGCTTGCTCCCTATCCATGGTCCTCCTCATTCCATGAGGTGGGGCACAGTTCTAGATGGTCCTGGAGCATGGTGTGGCCAATGGGATGGCATCTTCTAGGACTACTCTGTTCCCCTCTGGTCACAGGGCTGCAAGAGTCAAACAACTCTTTACCATGATGTCTCCTCATTACAGCTGTAATTCCCTTCCAGGTCTGTGACTCCTGGTGTCACATCCACCCAGTACCAGACACCTACAAAAACATTCGTCTCTTTCCTATTTGATGGCAAGGCCCCCACACTCACTAAGACAGCTTTAGAACTAGGTGCACCTTTCAGTCATTTCAGCATGACTCTTGTCCCACAGTAGCTTGGGGACTTAGCTTTACTGCTTGTCATCTTCTAGAGCAGTCATAAGGACTCTATTCTCAGATCGACCAACTACTTGGGGTTTGCATCACTCTTCCCTTGGAACTAATTCTGTGGGTGATGAGGAGGAGTGGGCTTTTCTTTTCATTTTTCTCCTTTATAACACTTCTTGGTCTACTAACTCAATATTTTTTTTTTAAAGATTTTATTTATTTATTTGAGAGAGAGAGAGAATGAAAGAGAGCACATGAGAGGGGGGAGGGTCAGAGGGAGAAGCAGATTCCCTGCCGAGCAGGGAGCCTGATGCGGGACTCGATCCAGGGACTCCAGGATCATGACCTGAGCCGAAGGCAGTCGCTTAACCAACTGAGCCACCCAGGCACCCTAACTCAATAATTTTTTATCTACAAAGGTGGATGGGGTGAAAACGTAAGGATAACTAGCTTAGTAAGCATTTTCTTGAAATTTTCAGTGTTAAGCCTAGAGGACAGCTTGTTGAGACTTGAAAGTCAAAAATTCGATGTCTCCATGAAAAAGTGCTCAACATCACTTGGCATCAGGGAAATCCAAATCAAAACTTCAATGAGATATCACCTCACACCAGTCAGAATGGCTAAAATTAACAAGTCAGGAAATGACAGATGTTGGCGGGGATGTGGAGAAAGGGGAACCCCCCTACACTGTTGGTGGGAACGCAAGCTGGTGCAAGCACTCTGGAAAACAGTATGGAGGTTCCTCAAAAAGTTGAAAATAGAACTACCACACAATCCAGCAATTGAACTACTGGGTATTTACCCCAAAGATACAAATGTAGGGATCCGAAGGGGTATGTACACCCTGATGTTTATAGCAGCAATGTCCACAATAGCCAAACTGTGGAAACAACCAAGATGTCCACTGACAGATGAATGGATAAAGAAGATGTGTTATAGATATACAATGGAATATTATGCAGCCATCAAAAGGAATGAGATCTTGCCATTTGCAACGACGTGGATGGAACTGGAGGGTATTATGCTGGGCAAAATAAGTCAAACAGAGAAAGACATGTATCATATGACCTCACTGAAATGAGGAATTCTTAATCTCGGGAAACAAACTGAGGGTTGCTGGAGTGGTGGGGGGTGGGAGGGATGGGGTGGCTGGGTGATAGACATTGGGGAGGGTATGTGCTATGGTGAGCGCTGTGAGGTGTGCAAGACTGTTGAATCGCAGATCTGTACCTCTGAAACAAATAATACAATATATGTTAAAAAAAAAAAAAAGAAGAAGATAGCAGGAGGGGAAGAATTAAGGCGGGGGAATCAGAGGGGGAGACGAACCATGAGAGACGATGGACTCTGAAAAACAAACTGAGGGTTCTAGAGGGGAGGGGGGTGGGAGGATGGGTTAGCCTGGTGATGGATATTAAAGAGGGCACATACTGCATGGAGCACATTGTTTGTGTTATACACAAACAATGAATCATGGAACACTACATCAAAAACTAATGATGTAATGTATGGTGATTAACATAACTAAATTTTTTTAAAAAATTGATGTTTTGTTTCTGGGGTCTCATTGTTATAAATTACTTTTGAAGCTATAGGGACCATGTGTTTATCTGTCTAGGTTTAGGGGAAGGATTACTGGTTATCTAAAGAAATTGAGTGAAGCATGGACGGCAAAAAGGAATTTGGTTAACATCTCCCAGTTATAACCATAAAAAGTCAAGGAACAAACCGTTTTATACACTAGATATCATTTTTATAAAAAAATGGATAATCCAAAATATAAAACAACAAAATTTTACAAATAATGTGATTATTCAGGGTGAAAAGCTTATAGATGAATTTGATTTATTTATTTAATTTATGTATTTTATAAAGTACTACATTTTTATGCATTTTATAAAATGGAAAAGTGATATATCAATACATAATCATTTTAAAATTTTTTGAAAATACACAAAAGCACAACACAGTAAATGAGATTATGCAAAACTCCAGATATGAGGTATCATCTCTGTCAATGTTTTGGTGTAAGTTTTTATTTTTATATAGATCAACATATATTTTGTGGTGCCTGGGTGGCTCAGTCGGTTGGGTGTCTGCCTTCGGCTTGGGTCATGATCCCAGGGTCCTGGGTTGGAGCCCCGGGTTGGGCTCCCTGCTCAGAAGGGAGGCTGCTTCTCCCTCTCCCTGTGTTGCTCCCCCTGCTTTTGCTCTCTTTCTCTCTCTCAAATAAATAAGTAAAATCTTAAACAAAAAACAAAAAACATATGTTTTATACAATTAGGATTATTTTGTATCCCATCCTTTTATAATCTTTTCAGTACTAACAAGCATATTATGAATATTTTCTCATGTTACTAAATACTCTTTACAACATGAGTTTTTGTAGTATTCTATGATACAGATATACTGTAAAAATTTTAAAGTCTTTTGTGGTACCTTTAGATTTTTTTCTAATTTTTAAATATTATACAAATAATTCTATAATGAAAATATTTATAGCTAAACCTTTATGTCCTTGATCTCCCCCCTTTTATTACCTAGAAGTGAAGCTGATGTGTTATAGTGTAAATATATTACACTAATCTGGAAAAACATCTAATCAGTTATAATTAAATGTCCACCTTGGCCATTAAAAAACTCTCAGTAAGCCACCTAAAGAATGTCTAGCTTCAGTTCATGTGAATTTTCTAGTGTGCCATCTCAAGAACCTAATTTAAAATCACTCCTATACATCTGGATGTGGTAATATGCTGCATAAGAATATTAGCTACAGAATAGTTAAGTGTAAGAATTTCTACCAAAACGCTTGTTGTATTTTAGGAAAGTTGATATGGAATTTTCTTTCTCATAGTAGCCTAGTTCATAAAACTAAAAAGTTAAAAAAATACCACAATATACACGAATGTGGTGGTTTTAAAACATGGCTGCCAACTCTTTAATTTTCCTTCTATTGACAAGAGCAGTCTATCTTTTCTACCCTTCTCCCTGGTAGACATGTGACTGCTTGCACCAATAGAATATGGCCAAAGGGACACTAGACAACCTCAAAGGGAAAACTAAAGAAACACCACCCAGATTGTATCTTCTCTTTTCTTTGCTGGGACACTGGGATGCCATGGAGGAAGTGTTCCCTGAGCCACCGTGCTGGAGAAGGTACCCGTAGGCCCTGGAACCTACAGTCCTGGCTGAGCTCTGCCATGTAGCCACACTCACTGGCATGCCGGACAGGAGGGTGAAGGAGCCATCTTGGAAGTGAGTCCTCTAGCCCCGCTTGTAACAGTCTCTAGCTGTTTAGATTGCCCCCAGTTGAGGCCTGAGATGTGGATCAGAGACAAACCATCCCTGCAGTGCCCTGCATTCCTGATATGCGGAACTGATTATTGAGATGATTGGTTTTTATGCCACTAAGATTTGGAGGAGATTTTTTTATGCAGACTTAGATGAGAGCAACACGGGATTTTTTTTTTTTTGGCATTCTTTACATAGATTATGCATTCAACTCATTCAAAATGACTTCAGATAGTTTAGGTACAACTTGAAAAGGTACGACGGCAGAGTATACCCATGTTTATCCCAGCAGAAATAATCTGCTCCAGTGAGAGACAGTGAGCATGAAGTCATATTTTCATGCCAGTGTTATAATAGATGCTGTGCAAAGGAACAGGACACATAGCCAAGAATGTAATCCACGTCTCAGCAATCTAGTTCAAATTGATTCCTGTTTGTGGATTCACAGGGCAGGAAAAGGTCAATAAAACCTGCAAAGAATCTTCATTATTGCTAATAAGTGAACCAGAAGAACACAAAAAGCACAATGGTCATCATGAGTAAAATTGTTTCCTGGTTACATGGTCCTTGTGTAGACTATCACCTTGCAACTATAATACAGGAAAGCATCCAAATGTTTTAGATCTAATTCATCTATGATTTGGGCAGATAAAATATTGCTCCAAACTAGCTAAGGCCAGGGCCTGAGTTCAGCAAAGACAGTGAAATGATCACCCTCTACCTGGTTCAAATTACCCAGTTCAAAGATGGTAATGCAAAGGGGATTGGAGGAGGGCGATACCAAGACAGAATTCTGTTGCATGCCCCAAGGATCTATTTTTCCTGGACTTACACACACTATTTTCTGCACCAGCAGATTCTATTTATATATAAAATCGTTGAGACAGTTTTTGTTTTTGTTTTTGTTACTACAGCAGGTGCAAATAATAATCTACGAGGAAGAAATTGGCCCACAGTTCAGGGGTCTAAGTGCTGTCCCATCCATCAGATTGGTCTCCAATCCTCTTACTGAGATCCCTGCAGATTTTGAGTGGAAGGAAGCTGTAATAACAGTATCAACAGGACGAGAAATGGAAACCAGGACTTTTGTAGGCAAACCAGGACACTCCCTTTCCAAAATGACTGATTCCAGTGACATACATTTAGAATCAATGAAAATTAAGTTTGTAAGTTAAGAAATAACTTAAAATCTGTAAGTGTTAAGACATAATTATATTCACCTTGTCAAAGAGCCAGGTTAGAACCAGAAGAAAAGGGCCGGTCCTATTAGTTGGGAAGCTCACAACAGCCCCTCCATTTGTGCAAGTAGCCTGTGGCCACTGACAACTCTACAGTGGGAGGGGAGATCCACGCGAGAGGAAGAGTACCCATGACCCCCCTTTGCCTTCAGTACCAGAAGAGCCTATTTATGCATGCTTGTCCTTTTTTATTAGATACAAGAATAGGCATGGGTGATGGAGTGGAGAGAGGAAAGACTTTGGAGTCAAACGATGGTGATGATGATGATGATACCAACTTCACAGGGGTGTTTGGAAAATAAAGGAGGTCAATGGACAACAAGAGACTCTCACATTGGCATGCAGAATGTTGTTACCTCCTCCCAAGTGCTTAATATTCCAGCACATCCCAAACGTATTCATATGTGTATTCAGTAAATATTTATTGAATAGCTCTAATGTGCCAGTCTTTGGTCCAAGGATTGATATACATTAATAAGCCTAATAATAAATAGGTAAACAGCCTTGCCCTCAAGGAGCCTACAATCCAGATTTTGATGAAAATCTAAAATCTGAAAATAATTTGGGTCTAAATTATATACGGATCTCGAGAGAAAGAGAGTCTATCATGTTTCCCTTTAACTGTCCAGATCAGCTACTTTGGGGAGCCTGGAAGTTAAACACATGCCTTTCTTTGTTCCTGGGACTGTTTTTCTATCTTAATAAAACTGCTTTGGTAGAAAATTCCTTCTATATAAGCTCATTTGGGATATTTTTAATATATAGTTGGGATAAGTACAATTGTGTGTGCCTCTGTTCAAGGTAGCTGAGCTAATAAAATTTATTATTATTATTGAGTGTGAACCAAATAGTAAGACAAAAAAAGGCAGTTTTATTATGCATTTATCATTTAATAGTGGGCCACTATTATCTAAACACATATCGAATCGGTGCTGTACCAAGAATGCTTCCTGTTTGGTGGAAAAGATATATGAGCAAGAAATACGTACACTGCAACATGTTGTTACGGAGAGAAATATAGGAACCCAGAAGCGTGAGTGTTCCTTTTTCCCCCAGAGCAGTGCCATGGAGGACCTGGGGGGCAGTGCGGGTTGGAAAACTTTGGAGAATAAACGGTGCCTTTCTCTGGGTCTTGATCCATAAGAGATGTTTGTCAGCTTGACAAAGGGTGGACTGCTGAGAAATTTCCAGGCCGAAGCAGCAGTATGAGCAAAGCACAAAAGTATTAATTTAAACCTCGCAACGTCCCTGTGAGGCCGATTTAATGATCTCCATTGTATAAAAGAGAAAACAGAGACTCAGAGAGAGTTCTCCAGTTATACTGCTAAGAGAGGGAGGGCCAGCATTTTAATCCACTTTGGCTGACCCAAAGCACATTCTTTCCCCACCATATTAATCTGGGTCCCTGTTCGTGGAATGAGGACAAAGGTAAACCCATATATATATTATAGGTGTATAAAACTATGATTGTGCTGTTCAAAATCTGAACCCCTTTTATCAGGTACTGATTCATCACTTCGTCTGACGTGATAGTAAACGTCCGTCCTTAAAGCTTCAGATACAAATTGAGGTTGCAATCTCAAATGCCTACAGAGTAGAAGATGGGGTGGGGTGGCCCCAGAGTGAATGTGCTTCTTTCTGTCCCGTGTGAAGGGGCAGCTGTACTCAGCAGATGCCAATTGTTGTCATGAAGAATGGTAGGCCTAGGGTCACCAGATCCCCTGATTTTTTAAGAACCAGATATATATAAATTTTATTTGACATCTCCCCCTTTTAAAATTTTGGAAACTAATTCTTTTTTTTTTTTTTAAGAAACACTCTAGAAACCAAACCAAACATTTCTGGGAGATGTGACTATGGGCCACCTGTTGAGAATGCCCAGCTATTTAAATTATGTTAGCAGGTAGTGGTGTGTAGGATGAAGAGGCAGGCTTGGAGTGAGCTTCAGATTCAGGGTAGGTGTTCAATAAATATTTGTTGACTAGTATTTTATGTTCCTTCCAAGATGTCCGGCAATTTTCTGCTCCTCTTGTTTTATGTTGAATTAAGTCATCTATCTTGGTACTTAAAAGAGGGTTGGTCCTGTGCTTCCTGACTGGTCTCTTGGGCCCCTTTTGTCTCCCAGGCTTTGCGGCGGATGCTCAAGTCCTGCAATTTGACGTGAACTCAGGTGACAAATCAGAGTTTTCTGGATAAGTTCTGCTGTGATCCTTGCCAAATGCCAAAAGCATGGAAGCCACTCTGGAGTGGGTATAGCAGCAACCTGGCCTGTCTCCTGGAGAGGATTTGGTTGCAACTGCCCTTGAATAGGGTCTGTCTCCTGCTGGCTCCAACGCTAACTTCAAAAGAACTATAAATTATAGCAATTATATAAACATGCCATAAATCTTAAGTTTGTGACCTATACCCACAGAGTTGACTCCCAGGAGACAGACCAGCAAGTTACATTGTTTGTGCTGTGAATTTTCAATTAAACAAAAGAAAATGGCCAAGAATCATCAGAAATTATAGGATACATGTAGTTTGCTGTTCATGCAAGTTTTATAACCTAAAGACTTTGAGAGGGTCAAGTTTCCAAAGCATCTCTCTGAGTGATTTAGGCTTTCCTTGCTGTGGCTGAAACCAGCTGCAATTAGATTTGGTTATATAAAGTACATAAACACACAGCTCTTACCTAGCACTCTCAGTACTCCCAGCACAGAGACTGCTTTACATATTTAATCTTTATAATAATGAAATAGTGTCATAGTCTGCTCAGGTTGCTAATAACAAAATACCGCAGATCAAGTAGCATGTAGACAATAAAAATTTATTTCTCACAGTTGTGGAGACTGGGAAGTTCAAGATCAAAGTGCCAACATGGTCAGGTTCAGGTGAAGGCCCTCTTCCTGGTTCATAGTCAGCCCCTTCTTGCTGTGTCTTCCATGGAAGGGGCTAGGGAGCTCTGTGCAATCTCTTGTATGAGAGCACGGATCTCATATATGAGGGCTCCACACGCATGACCGAATCACACCACCCCCCCAAGGCTCTGCCTCCAAATACCGTCACGTTGGGTGTTAGGATTCCAATCCATGAATTTTGGGGAGAGTCAGACATTCATATAGTAACAGGTAGCTACTATTAATGTTCTTGCTTTAAGGAGAAGACCTGAGAAAAGAGAAGTTAAATGACTTGTTCAGGGTTGCATAGTTAGTAAATCATAGAACTAGGACTTGAGCATACGTCATCTGGTTTCCACAGCCATCTCGCGCTTATGGGTGAATTTTAGCATGTTATTTATTATATTCCTTGATAAAACCAAACTCTCATACGGACATGACAATGGGTGACAGTTTTGAATCCTATAAGTTTAAAATAGAAAAAGTACTTAGTGAATAAAGGCAAACTCACACCAGAGAGTCTGAAGCTTTGGCATTCCTTTATTATATGGGAAGCAGCAAAAAAACAGTGGTCCCTGGAACCAGGGCTACCCTGGTTCAAAACCATCATGTGACACACAGGTTACTTAACTCTTGTGCAAAACGACAAATAAATAAAAGTGCCTATTTCAAGGTGTACGTGTTGACCTAGGGAGTACCTTTAGAACTCTAGGAACAGGGTCAACACATAGTAAATGCTCAATAAATATTAGCTATAAGCCATTCAACCGCTTATTTATTCATAAAATAAATCATGTATATTCCTCTACTGAACATTACAAGGTCCACAATGTGTCTGGCATTTACCTTGCCCAGTGGAGGATGCAAATATGTGGAAAGCACAGGGTATATATTCTAGCAGAAGAGACAGATGCATAGGGAAAAGCTCTTTTACTCTGTGATAAATGCCGTTGTAGAGGTATGCCCAAAGAAATATGGGACCAGTGTGGAAAAAATGATTTGTTCCATCTGGAGAGTTGGGGAGAGTTTTACAGTGGAATGACATATGAACTAGACCTTGAGGGCTGAATAATGGCTCTCCAGAAATAACAGTCCAGAAATAACAATGTGGAAACTGTGTCAGAGGGAATGGTGAATGGTCAACATGGACCAAACAGTGGTCTTACCTCTGAACGTGCAACAGATTCACCAGCCGTCCCACCTCAAATATCCATGGTGGCACCTGGCTACATTTCATACACTTTATTTTTCTGAGCAGTTTTAGGTTTACAGTAAAATTGAGCAGGTAGTACAGAGAGTTTCCATACACTCTCTTCCCCCTGAACATGACACATTTTTAAAACATTCCACAGGTGGCTTTGATACACTGTGAGGATTCAACATTCTTGGCTAAAACATTCAACATTCTTGGGAGCTGTGGGGCTTGGGGTGCAGAGAATGGAAGAAAGAGGAGGAGCAAGATGAGCGAGGAGACAGGTGAGATCAAGGTCAAATAGCAACGTGCCCCATTAGGCCCTGCCAAGGAGGTTGGACTTATCCCTGAAGACCGTAGGCAGCCATTGGAAGGTTTTAGGCAGGAAAGGGAGATATTCTGATTCATGCTTTAGAAAAACAGGCTGGTGGAAGTGTCTATAAATTGGAAGAAGGCAAGAACATAAAAATGAGATTATTAAAAAAGCTCAGGCAAGAGATGATTAGGGTAAAAAGCTGGAGCCGGAGGGGCCATGTTTGGCCCATATGAGAGACTGGCAATCTCTCCAGCAAGAGAGAACCATGGGGTGGGTGCTATTTGACATGCTTGCTGGCATGAAGAGAGGAGAGAGGAAGAGAAGAGAGAGAATACTTTATTCCTCACACAACTGGAAAACTGAAAATTCCCTTGCTCGTTACCCGCCCCCCCTGCCCCCTTCTTCCCATGGAGTTCCTACCTCCCTTCATTTCTACCTCAGTCTCCTCTCCTATCTGGCCACTTCCCTCATTATACAGAATGGCTGTCCTAACCCTAATTCCGTAAGACCAGATGAGCCTCTCCAATAGATGCTGACCCTCACATTTCCCAAGGAGAGCTGACTGATGAGTTTGCTTCATCCTTTCACACGAGGCCAGTCCCAGCCAGCCTCTGGTTTGGCTCTCCCCGTGAGACGTCGCCTCTAGCTGATTGGGGGAAGGGAGGTAGTCAGATGGTGCAGAGCATGGTACTATGACAGAAGGACTACTGCAGGGCAGGTACCATAAATATGTCTAGTAAAAATGGACAGTATAAAGTGATTGATTAAATGGGAGGGAAAAGGACTGCAAAGCAAAATATGTTATGTGCCATGAGAGAGAGATAAATAATCACCATGGAGGTTCAGAGAGCAGAGGGGTCAAATGTGTTTGGATTGACCTTCCTTAAAAGTGTTTCAATGAGCAGCAACTTACGAGGAGGGCTGCAAGAGTGTTCTGTTACTGCTGTAATGAATCACCACAAACTTTGCAGCTTAAAACAACAGAAATTTGTTTTCTAGCAGTTCTGAGTGTCGGAAGCCCCTCCAGAGGCTCACAGGCTACAGTCAAGGTGTGAGCAGGACAGCAGTTCCTTTCTGGATTCTCTAGGAGAACGTGGGTTTCCCTGTGCTCTCCAACTTCTCGAGGCTGCCCATTTTCTCGACTTGTTGACCTCTTCTTCCATCTTCAAAGCAACAATAGTGGATGGAGTTCCTATCACAGCACTCTGACCTCCTCTGCTGCTTCTCTCTTCCACATTTAAAGGCCCATCAGGATAGTCTGGCATAATCTCCCTTTTTTAAGGCCCCCCTTCATTCCCCTTTGTCATATAAAGTAACACACAGTTTCAGAATGTTAGGATGTGGAGGACACGAGGTGACAGGCAGACTGGTTTGCCTCCTACCAGGGCATTCAGGGGGACATGGGCAATGTAGAGAAGTAGGACGGTGAGGACTCCTCAGAGCAGTGTGAGTGGTCCAGTTTGGAGCTGAGAATTTATGAAAAGAATTATTAGATGACAGAGAAAGGCAGCCTGTGGTCACATTGCTTTTGGCCTTTTTCATTGTAGCCATTCTATTGCTTGCATAGTTGTATCTCACCGTGATTTTCATTTGCATATCCCGACGGCTAAAGATGCTGAACAAGGTTTCATGTGTTTGTTAGCTGGTTGTGAATTTTTTGTGTGTGAGTGTTGGGATCAGATTTGGGGTGCTGTACGTGTGGGGTGTTTTGTACATTATGCCCGGGGGATGGAATTTGCCTTGTAAGAGTAAGTGATGGGCGCCGCTGAGGGTCTTACAGAAAGGAATGAGATCATAGTACGTGCTTTAGAAAGATAAATTTAATATATCATATATATGATGATATCAATGTGTATACATGTAGATATAGATAGGATGGGGACATGGTGAAGTTGGACAAAACTTACCATTTCAGGTAAGAGGTTATTGAAATAGTACATGCTTATGGTCTTCCAGAATTCGGGTTAGGACAGAACTAGGCTGTGAACTAGAGATGTGGCCCTGAAGACTTCTCAAGGAAATAGAGAAATAATCACATCGGGTGGCTGTAGATTAGTGGTTAAGCTACTTTGTAGTCAACCTGCCTGGGTTTTTGCCAAACATTATAAAAATTTCCTTTAAGAAAGCTTTTAAAGGGGATAGCCCTGAGCTGTGGAGGTGGATGCACACAGCCAAGGCTGGCATCTCAGTGGAGAGGTGGAGCAAGGGAGGTGACCTCACCCCAGTGCCCTTGGGAGGTTCGGTGGGTGGGACCCAAGTGAGACTATCAAAATTAGGAAAAGGGTGTCAAGCCATAAAGCTGTATGGAAATATTAGAACAAGAGGAGCCAGAGGGGCCCTTGAGAAGCCAGGCAAGAAGCCAAGGAGCTATCAGAGAGCAAGGGGAGGGCAAGAAGTAGCAAACAAAATGAAGGGAGATGCCTGTGGTAGGTCTTTTGTGTACTCCCAATGTGTGATCTCCTGGGGCCCAAAAGGGGAAAGAATGATGGGACCATGATAGGGATTGGCTGGCAAGATATGGGGAGGTTTGCTTAGTTCATGGCCAGATGGAGCAACTGTGTTGACTCTTTGCATGATATAGATTCCATTGTATTAATTCTTTCAAATTAATCGGTAGCCAGTGATCTCTAGAGGAAGGGTTGGTGCCCACTTTTCCCTGCCATGGGATCAGAAAACTCTGTTTGCTAGCAGGCGATATTTGTAGGGAGGAGTGAAATCATTTAGTGTAGGCTTCTTTCCTGGAGGACACTGTCACCTTATTCTGCAGAGAAGCTATCACAAGCTGCTGTGTGAGGTCACACTGTGCAGCGAGAGTCGAGTAGGGGTAGCATTGACCATGTGTGCCCATTCTCGGTTTGGTTCACTGGTTCACTCTGCTTGTCATGATGGCGGCCTGTGGAAATAAAATCCAGAAAATACGATGCCAAACAGTAGCCAGAGAATTCACTAATAATCCCTTCTTGGTGTGTGTCTTAGAAGTAGCATCATGTTTTAAAAAAACAACCACAAGGGCACCTGGGTGGCTCAGTTGGTTAAACGTCTGCCTTCAGCTCAGATCATGATCCCAGGGTCCTGGGATCGAGCCCCGCGTTGGGCTCCCTGGTCAGTGGGGAGCCTGCTTCTCCCTCTCCCTCTGCCCCTCCCCCCTGCTTGTGTGTGCTCTCTCTCTCTCTCACTTTCTCGCTCTCAAATAAATAAATAAAATAGTAAACACACACACAGAACAGTAATGTCACGTAAGAGAGAGAGGTGGGCCAAAGGCAGCCACTCATAAACCACTCCAAGTGTGTAATCTCCCCCACTTTCATTTTCTTATTTTTAAATTTGTGGGGTGTGGACACAAAGGGGTCCACATTTGCCATCTCTGTTGTAGGGAAATGGGCACTCTCACACCCACTGGTAAGTGTGGAAACTGGTACCACTTTTCTTGAGGTCAATTTGGCAGTATTAATCAAAATCCTTTCACATGAAATCTGACCCTAGCATTGTACTTTAGGAGCAGACCATATAAGTAATTAAGATGGGCATAAAGTTTTATGTACAAAGATGTGTATCCAAGCATCATGTTTAATAGCAGGATTGAGAAACAACCTAAATGTCCAACAATAGTTGAACGCTTAAGCAAGATTTGGTTAGAATTGCAGAATAGAACTCTATGTAGCCATTAAAAATGATGATGCAGAACAAGGGTTGGCAAACTACAGTCTATGGGCCAAATTAACCTACTGCCTATATTTGTAAATAAAGCTTGATGGGAACACAGCCAGGTCCGTTCATTAATGTTTCATCGATGGTTGCTTTTTGAGCCAAAGCAGTAGAGTTCAGCAGTTGTGACAGAGATACTATGACTGTTTTTTTATGTCTCTTACTGTCCTTTTAATATTTATTCAAGTTCTTTCCTTGCCCGTGGAGTGTCACAATATTTTTGGTCGCTATTAGGACAAAATCTTACAGTGACTTTAGATTGTAAGACAGTGTTTACTCAGAGGTCAAGATCCCATGGCGGTACTTTAAGTCTTGAGTCTTAAGCATAAGCCTTCTATCTCCTCACTCAGCTAGGAACCACTGTAGTCAAGCTGCCGACAAGCTGCCTACAATCAATACTCTTCTTTCCTCACTTTTGACTTCCACCTTTTCTTCCTTACCTCGTTAACCCTGAGGACATTTGCAAAAGGGTACAGAGCTCAGGGAGCATGGAAGAGAAGCACAGAAACATTCTTATTTGGTGCTTTTATAAGATGGCCTCGCCATCTCCGGGAGGGGCAGACTCACTGATTGTTGGGCACTCGTGTATCTTGTTTCTTTCCAGAGCCCAGGCGGGACTGTAATTCCACAATACAGCCAGCCTCTTTTCCTCCAGCTTCCACGCCCCTGGCTTTGCCCCTGGTCCTCCACATACATGGTCTCTATCGGGGTCCTATGCCTTTTCTAGGTTGTCCTCTTGGGCAGGATTTAAAATGTTTCCAGTTTAGCTGAATCGCCCGACGTGTCCCACGGAAAATATTCATGTACATTTCAGCTTGACACGCTCTGGGCGTGCAGCTGACCCCAGTGTGGCAACAATTCTTTTTGCTTGGCTAGCTGAGCAGCTGGATGACTCAACTCTGCCTTTTAGATTTTCCAGGTGGGTGTCAGACTTTGGTACACTTCACTCACCAAACTCCAGCATAAACACAGCAAGGCCTGAAGTTTCCTTGAAAACCTTCCTTGCTGACAAATGGTGAGAGGCCCTCCACCTCCCTTTGTGAAGAACAGGGAGTCGGTGAGAACAGCCACATAGCCCACTGCAAATGAGTCCCCTTTGAGAATCTCTAACTGCGCGTTCTTTGTGGTAAGTCACATAAACAGGTTTCCTCCTTTGTGGTTCTCCCTGATTGACGGCCTAGTGGGTGTTGCTTCTTGTCTCTTTTGTCATAATGGACACACACTACATAAATGGGAAGAAAACATACTTATAAGATTCTGTTTCAGTTTTAAAATGTCCTGTTCTTTGAGTCTTTGACCATGTATTTATATATATATATATATATAATTTTTTTTTCCCTGTGTTCACACCTAGAAAATGGGCTAGAAAACATCGCATTGTGGCTCAAGGTATAATCACTATTAGCTTGTTTAGCTTGAAAGTTACAGAAGGCCTCCTGAACAGAGGAAGTTTCATTCAGAAACACAGGGCCTGTTATTTTCCATATTTCCTACAGCACAGGATTGATTCTCCCCTCCCCCCCGCCGTGAGCAGAAAGATCAGCGTGGACTGGGAAAACCACATATTCCCCCTAACTTACTAACTGCTTGCTTCAAACTCCAGTTAATTACTCGAACAGCACCTTTCACAAAGAAAAGCTGACACAGAAACTGGACAGAGTCTGTATCTCAAGTGCTCCAAGGAGAGAGCAGTAAGTAAGGTGCTCTGCACAGCTCAATAATTTGCACCGCAGGAAAGCCGTACTTGCAAGGGCAGGCAATATGTCTGCAGTATCCTCCTGGCGGAAGGAGGGCCAGGAGCTCATCTTTATGGCTTGAGGCTTGAAAGCTGCTTAACTGGGCGGAACGCCACCTCCTTGCCATCAAAGCTGTCCACCTGGCAGTGAATCTCAATGAGACAGCTGACTGGCTCAGCAGACAAGTTGTCTTGCCAAGGGGATGAGAACTTAACCAGAAGGTCTTTCAGGAAATCTGTTTAGGATGTGGGGGATAAAGAGGAAGAGAAGGAGCAATTCATCCCCTGAATGAGGCGAATGAGGAGGAGTAGCTCTTCCTCCATTACACGAACCATGTTGGAGCTTTTCTGGGCCCTTAACTCATGTTGGCTTTACTTTCTCTGAGCCCAAGTCTCGATTCTGATATTAACATCACCAGTTAATCGCGAGCCCTTTGTGAACAACACACGGAAGTTGATGCAATTCAAAGGATAAAGCTAAGAGAAGGCCTTCACGATTTGTCATTGGAAAATACTACAAACAGGAATATTACAGAGAGGGCACAAAGCTATTAGTTTTTGAAAGGGGTAGTTGAAAAGTGTCTTGATTGTGACTTTTCATCAAAGGTTAGAGCTGTAAACTTAAAATAATTATAACAGCTCCTTATCTTACCCAGTACTCGCCAGGGCCGTACTTGGCACATCACACAAATGTCCCACCTAACATCCTTCGGAACCTGTGGGTGAGCCTTTTCCGTTTCCCTCTGCAGGCAAGAGAGACAAGAGGCAGAGAGGTTTTGTAAATTACCATGCCATAAAGTGAGTAGGGGACAGGGCAAAGATTTAATCTCCTGTTTCTCCCACTCCAAAGCTCAGAACCTTGTCTGTCAGGCTGGTTATACCAGATTTGCTATAAAAGATAGTGCTTTTTATCACATAATGAAAACCAGGGCTGCAGAGAGAGGATTGTGTGAACGCATACGTGGGCTATGGGGATCTTCCACCAAATCACTCCTCCATCCTCTTCCCTCTTCTGTGGTGGGGTGTGGGGAGGAGACAGGAGGGAATGAAACCTGAACACGGTCCTCAGAAAGCCTGGTTTTCTACCTCTGCCTTTGGGTTGTGACAAGATGGCTGTTCCTCTGGTTTTGGTAACAATGAAAAATTATTGATTTGGGGTCAAACTATATATATAATATAGCTTGCCTTTTAAAATGATGCCTCTCATTCTTTTAAAATTGGGTCAGACAAAATTTTTTAAAAAATAATAAAGTAAGGTGGAATCGTGTGAAAGCTTTGGATAGAGTGTCTAAAAACAAAGCCTACTCAGGCTAAATGGATAATTGGAAGTGGTATTTGGAAACAGCTTAATGGAGCAGAGCACAGGCGAGTTGGACTCCCAGCCTCATTATTTCTGGCTGTGTGTTGGTGGGGCAAGTTATAAAAACTAAGCCTCAGTTTCTTCATGTATAAAGGCAATAGAACCTACCTCATAGGTTTCTGTGAAAAACGCATGAGATATTCCATGTACAGTGCTAACCATAATACCTTGCCCATGGTGAATACTCAGAAACTCATCAGCCATTAACTGGTTTTATTGGTGGAGTGTGCTGTTCTCGTCTTGAAAGTGGAAAAGAAATATGCCTTCTGCAGAGAATGCTTCTTCTCATTTACTTTTGTGGTTTCCGCTTAGAATCTATCTTCAAGAAAGAATTCACTGCATTCACTTCATCTTTGAGGGATAGATAGGAAACAATTGGCCCTTTCCCTCCCAGGACTGGGTTAAGTGTCCATTCTGGGTGTCCCCATAACACCTTGTTCTGACTGCCGTGGCAGTTACTGGCCACACTGTCAGTCCCTCGAAAACAGGGGCTCTGTTTTCTCTCTTTATCCCCAGCACCTACCACAGTGTTTGAAACACAGGGTCTCTACAGCGAATATCTACTGGGAGAATAAATTCAAATGATGAGGTGATATGTGTAAAATGTTATATATATATATATATTTTTAAAGATTTTATTTATTTATTTGAGACAGAGAGAATGAGAGAGACAGAGAGCACATGAGAGGGGGGAGGGTCAGAGGGAGAAGCAGGCTCCCCGCCGAGCAGGGAGCCCGATGCGGGACTCGATCCCGGGACTCCAGGATCATGACCTGAGCCGAAGGCAGTCGCTTAACCAACTGAGCCACCCAGGCGCCCTAAAATGTTATATTTTTAAATTAGGAAGGTCATTATATTTCTTGGGTGTTATGGTAAAATGTAGTAATGATTGTGACATTCACTCTTTTCGCTAATTCTTCCTTTTCCAATGCTACCAGTAAAAGAAAAGCTATTTAACCCTTTGCTAAGTAAAAGGCTACATCATGTCATCTCATACCAGGACTTCACTCGATGGAGTTTCATCTGAAAAATATCTTTGTCTACCGAACAAAGTAGAAGCTGGTTTTAAAAGAGAAAACTACGTGTGTAATCACCATTAATATCACATATAGAAGTCATCTCTGGGGACATCCAGGAGGGTCCCCAGAATTTCTACACTGATTTCATCCAGAAAGAGCTGCAATAATGGAAGTGGTGAATACTTTTCTCGTAACAATATTGAACATTCTTTAATTCTCAAATTAATTCTCAAATTCTCAAGAGGAAGACCACTTAATGGTGGATTCTTGTGCAGTGTGCAGCCCAGATCTCTGGGCCTTGGTGGGCCTTATGAAGCCTGCCCTAGGCTGCAGATGGGTGAGAGAAACAGTGCTGCTCTGAAGTGAGGGGAGGGCAGCAAAATGAGCCAAGGCTTTGTGTCTGCTCAAGACAGGCGCAACAGTTATCAAACTAAGAACCCAACATTTTACTAAACTGATGCCAAAAATCTTGTCCCACACTAAAACAAATGTTTGAATCTGCAGAGAGCCTATGCAGAATAAAACCAATATGCTATTGTTGGAATTCAAGTCTTTTGATGAAATTGGTGCTTTAAAAATGCCTTGAACATTTATTCTGAATGAGCCTTATCTAATAGCAAATTGGATATGCATTTTCTCTCTATTAGAGCTAGAATTCTTGAAAGTGTCCCCTCCCCCTTCAAAAATTCTGTCGGGCAGGAACAGGGAGTGAGCAGGAATGAGCAGTTTTGTCCTGAGCACTTTCCTCGCAAGTGAGGTGGTTATTTCATTATACCTGGTTTGAAAGATTAAAAAAAAAAATGAAAGCTCTGAGCAATTAATTAATTCCTGCAAAAGGTGAAACAAGTGTTTGGATTCAGGACTGAATGGCATCCAAGTCCACGCTTCATCTACTATATTAAGTTACCTCTTAGGAAAGGTGACTGTAGCCTGGGATCTGATGAAGTCACTCGGATATCTGATTTCCTCATTCTGTTTTCAGGAGGTTCTTAACATGTAAGCCATTTCACTGTGGGGAGAGGAAGTGGAGAGTGGTCAAACATTCACTCAGTCTTCTGGTTAAGATTTTTCTCACACCTTTGTGAGTCCCTTTGTTCTAGGAAGCAATAAAGGAACAAAAAAAAGCAGCCTTCCAAACTCTAGGTTAGTTTCAAACTCCCTAGCCCCAAAGAAGGAAAAGAAGGGGATGGTTCTCAATTGTATCTAAAATCACCAGAATTTTCCTGCAAGGCCACAGGGTCTTTTGACATTGATCTTTGACATTGATCTTCTTGATTTTTGTTTTTAGAATTGGGTGACAACTCCATTTATCTTATTTTCTGTTCCTTCTTCATGATTAATCAACTACCTCCCTGGTCCCTCCAAGCTTATCTTACTGCACCATTCGCAATATTTTGCAAATGGAAATTTTGTGCTTTTTTGCCTCCTCTAATAATCACTTGCTTGGCACAGATGATTTCAGAACACAGTTATACAATGGAAGCTTAATGTTACAATCCCACTAATTTGTTTGCATTTATTATTCTGTTAAATTTCACTTACCAAATCAGCACGCAAATAATGCAGCCATGAAGACACATCTGGAAAGCAAATTCCTTCTAAGAACATTTCATCCCATTGGAGTGAGGATCTGGAGAACAGTCACATACACCAGAAAGAAAGAGCAGGTGTTGGGTGGTGAAGAGAGGGCGAAGCGAGCCAAGTTTACTCTGGACGAGGAAGTCCCACTGGGCCCATGGAAGCTGGAGACTGAGAGGTCCAGGCAGGTGACGGTCAGAGATGTCTAGTATAAGTAAATATAGTGGATAATGCATGGCTAATACATTTACATTATGTTTTAAATGCCTTATTTATTTTTTATTTTGGGGTGATGTAGGGATCTAACTTTATTTTCTTCTAGAAGGAGAGCCAATATTCTTAAAGCCACTGATGATATACTGAATCTTTCCCCCACGAATTGAAAAGCCACTTTCTCATGTAATAAAGTATACTTCAATTGGCTTTTGCCTCTCTTCCCTCTCATTGATTTACCTGCCTGCTCCTGGGCCAGAATCTCATCTTCTAATCACATTAGCTTACTTCATTTATATATTAAATCGATAATTATTTAGTGTACACAGTGCTCCTGGAATTGTGTGGGTCCTGGGGGCAAAAAACACAGACAGAAAACCTTCCCTCTGGAATCTTACATTCTAAAAAGTTTTAGAGTCCTGTAAAGAAAGCTTCCCCTCTCTCATTATTCTTATTTTTCGTAAGTTTCTTGACAGGTATACATTTATTTTCCCAACAAATCTTTAAATCACTTTGTCTAGTTCTGAGAAAAATAGCCTAATGAACTTTTGATTGAAATTCATTAAATTTCGGGCGCCTGGGTGGCTCAGCCGGTTAAGTGACTGCCTTCGGCTCAGGTCATGATCCTGGAGTCCCGGGATCGAGTCCCACATCGGGCTCCCTGCTCAGCAGGGAGTCTGCTTCTCCCTCTGACCCTCCCCCCTCTCATGTACTCTCTCTCATTCTTGCTCTCTCAAATAAATAAATAAATCTTAAAAAAAAAAAAAGAAATTCATTAAATTTCTACATTGGTATGAAAGGAATGGGTTCATTATGAAGTGTTTTTGGGATACTGAGACACAACATGCCCTTCAATTTATTCATTTTTTATCTAATCACATTATCAACTCTCAATGTTACTAGCTTTTCTCAGTCTTTTGAGTTACCAGGTATACATAGCATATGCATATAATACCCTTGTCTCTTTCTTTCCACTATTCATAACACTTAGTTTATTATTTCATTATATTAGAATCCCTTGGAAAACATTATTTCAATTATCATCACTGGTTTCCTTTTTCGTATGACGTTGGCTATGGTGTTGAATGAACCGTCTTTACAGTTCTGTCATGTTCTTTGTTGTTAAGGTGGGATTTCTATTTCTAAATTTAAAATGGCGGCTATTTTTGAGAGGTGTGTGTTTCTTAGCATTAATTCATGTATTTATGCTTTTAATTTTTTCTGGTACATTTGGTCAATTATGTTGCCATATTTTAAAATGTTGAACTATCCCTGCATTCCTGCAATATCGTCCGCTTGGTCATGGGATGCTATTTTTTAATATGCACCTAGATTTCATTCGACGATTTGTATGTAAAATTTAGTTACTGCATTGCCTCCATGTTTATGAGTGAAATCTTTTATAGTTTTCTTTTCATTCTCTATTCATCAGGACTGGGAAGTAAGGTTATGCTTGCTTTGTAAATTGAATTGGGAAGCTTTCCATCTTTTGCTATGGTCAAAAATTTTTTGAATAACATAAGGATTATCTGTTCACTGCAAGTTAGATAGAATTCAGCTGGAAAGCCATCTGGGCCTGGCACATATTTTAGTGAATAGATAATTTTTGAAAAGGGGTTTGTGGTACAGTGGGAAGAGGATTGTATTTGTAATCAGAGACTTATATTTGAATCTCTGCCCAACCTTTTGCTGACTGTGTGAGTTGGATGATGGACTTTTCTTTTCTGTGAAATGGTGATCGATCTATTTGATCGATCAATCCATCATCTAAATAACTATCATCTATCTATCTATCATCTATCTATCTATCTATCATCTATCTATCTTGGAGGGAAGACTAGTTTCTAGGGACATTTATTAGTGGAGAAAGTTTAAGAAGCTGTAGTATCTGATGAGTAGGTGCTCAATAAATAGCTATTTCTCATTAAGTCATCCTCATTGTAATCTTTGGCTATATGAATTCTTGTCATCTGCCTTGGCACTAAATAGAATTTATCTGTAAACCACTGAGTACTAAGCTCTTGGCAGTGTCCCGATGTACTTAGATCGACCCACTAGGTGCCATGCCAAGACTGTCAGGTCTGCTGGAAGACCCTCTGTGAGGGGGCTCTTCCCTACTCTTTCTGATTTGATCAAAGTTCAGAACAATCTGATGAGGAGGCATCTTCCAATTTCCAAGCTTTTAATTCACTTTTTCCTCCAAGTATCCAAGGAAGTTTTGAATAGCAGAAACACACTTTGGGATTTCTGTTCTGTTAAGAGTGGGTCATCTGACAGATAGCCCTTTGGACCAGCCACAAAGCCAAGTTTATTGTTCAAAAGCACTTATTTAGTATGTTAGTAATTTATTTCAGGAGCAGATGACAGCCCCATTCATTTGTAGCTAATATTCATCCTGAAATATTTCAATGCAAGAGGGTTTTTTGGGTTTTTTTGTTTGTTTGTTCGTTTCCTAGTGCAAAGTACTATACAAAATGTTTAGGTGTCTAAATGAGCACTTTCTCAATGAATTCAAAGGGAAAGGTGATTGATATTTTTGAAGTTCCAACAGGGAAGAGAAGTCTACGAAAGTTGTGTCTGTATGATGCTTACTGCCTGAACAATTAAAATGAAAAGGACTATATATAGTAGGTCCCATTTGGGGAGATGGAAAATATACATAAGCATACACACTAACAGAGACATTACAGTTTTTCTGAAGAATACATTAGAGACCATTCGCTTTACGTTTATGAAGAAGAACTTAGGATTCGTGGGGATAACTAAGGAAAGAGAGAGATTTGCATTTCATTTTATATCATTTTGACAGAATTTTATCATGAATTAAAAAAAAGTTGATTTCTCTTACTCAATATATGTTTTATTAAATAGCAGTACTGGCCTTTCCCCACCAACTAAATTGACTATTATTTTTTGGCATTATAGAATCAAAGGCTTAAATCTAGTTGCAGTCCATATTTGCTTGAATTCCCTCGTTCCCTCATTTGAGTACCAGGTCTATCTTAGTTCCATTTGTCCTTCATATGGCCTTAGGGCCTCCAAGGAACATTTACTACAAGTCTGGCCCAGAAAACATTTCTGGAACTTAAGCTTTGTTTGAGGGTGTTTTTGAAAAGGAAATTTGCCATCATCAAATACAGTTTCTTGAGCCCACACAGAGTGCATGGCATGGGTCCAATCGTTCCTTTCTGGTTCCTTTGAGATTTGTTTAATACTTTGAAAATCAGAATTTCCATAAAACAGCATCAGACTTCCCTGCCTCATAGCTCAATAGAAAGGCTGAGCAAAGAGATTTAACTTCATTTTGAGGGTTGGTTTTGCCACATGTATTAACAACGATAAAAGCAACAAACCAGAGCAAAACAACTGTGACCGAATGAGCACACGGCGCAGGAAACAAAGCTTCTTTTTTTATTTCTTCAGCAACCTTTAGGGTCAACATGATGTTGTTGGGTTTTGCTGGGCTGACTCAGGCCTGTTCAGATGTTTGGGTGCAGAGTTAACTTTGAAATAATCATCCTTGAGCGGGCGGATTAAGAATGAGTTATAAAGCATGACGTTGTTGACAGCTAAAGCAAATTGTCTTTCAGTTCAAGAACAAAAACCTTTGCTACTGGGACAGGCTTTGAGTTTCAGGGCCCTTCCTGCACACTGTTGCTCCTGGCATCCAGGTTCTCTGGGTTGTTCACCTTTGGCAACAGGAACCACACTCACTAGCCATTTCTTCATTGTTGGGAATCTAGTAATAATTTGCACGTACCGCCAAGAAAGTACTAACTTCCCCAGATAATTTTATTTGGCCTGTAAATGCTTATCTTTCTTTCTCTCCCCTCTCCTCCTCTGCCCTTATTTCTCTTCCCCAACCCCTACCCTTCTCCCTCCCTCCACCCCCCCCATCTGCTGTTCTCAAATGACTTAGATATGGGTAGGAATGTCACCAAGTTTTCACTAGTCCATACTGAAATGAGAAAATAAGATCAATGTCCTATAAAGCTGTTCATGAGTGTTGTTGTTTTTCAATTTTTTTTTAAAGATTTTATTTATTTGAGAGAGAGAGAGAGAGAGAGAGAGAGACAGAAATAGTAACAGAGAGCATGAGTGGGGAGGAGAGGGAGAAGCAGGCTCTCCATTGAGCAGGGAGCCCGACACAGGACTGGATCCCAGGACCCTGGGATCATGACCTGAGCCAAAGGCAGATGTTTAACTGACGGAGCCACCCAGGTGTCCCTGTTTTATCAGTCTTGATCTCTAAGGGATGATCACTCCTGCCACCCCATGAAAAATATGTAGCATGTTGTTTCCAGCTACTGAGATTTGCGGGGAGGGGACCTATTTGTTACTACAGCACTATGTAGCCTACCTGTCCCGATACAACAGCTAATGGGTGTTGCTATAAATGTCAACTGTACTTTCTTAGAAATGACTCTAATTTATTTTGGTATTTTTTTCTACTTGTAAAAATATTTAAATGTCTTTTAATGTCCTTGTTTGAGATGAAAAGTTGGCACTTCGTTGGCGGTTCCCTTTCTTTGTCATTGTTGTTACTGCTGTATTTTAATTTTACCAATATATGAAATCCAAAAGTCTGAGAACCACTGCTTGATGCCATCTTCCGTGGCCCAGTCAAATAGTGCAAAGACATTCCAGAGTTTTCTAAGGTGGTCCAAATTCTTCTATAATAGTTGTAATTGGTAGGTATGCATCTAGCCTTATCCCACTGTCTGCGGTTATACAAAGGCTCAGGTTTTGATGCCCTGTTCTTTCGAGGCTGCCTGCATTTCACTTCTGATCACCTGCAGCAGTTCATTCAATGGGTTTTGCCAGTCATGCTAAACCAGGTGGCAGTTTAATGCATCTTCCCGGGACGGCATGATTTTCAAATCACGGGAGCCATATTGGAGATAGAAGAAGCTTCTTTAGGAATCCAAGATGTAGGGAGTGACTGCCTGTGTGTTTGCTCACAGGGGCTTTAGTTTGATGAAGGCAGAGACATTTTTCTCTCCACTGTTTACTAGTAACTTCAGGGCTTCGAGGAGTATCTGGCACATAAGAGGAGCTCAGTAAATATTTGCTGAATAAACTAATAAAATCTCTACATTTCATGTGTGAATGATACACTCAATTTTGACAGTGCAAATTCCCCTTACTGCTTTTCCAATTGCTGAGTAATGTGGGAGGTTTAGGCTCTTGAAGGCTTCCATCCGATGACCAAGTGTACAATTACAACGACGCTACACGAACAGGTTAATTTCCTACTTTTGGGACAGGTTTTCCTTTTATCTCATTCACCCCATCAGACAGGATCGTCCCCTCTGCTGTCTTAAGGATATTTCAAAACCGCAGGTATGTGTGTGGTTTTTAAAGCCTTCAAGCACAAAGCCATATATACTTTTAAGAAATATTACTGTTTTCCTTTCTATTGTTAAAAGTTGAAACGATTCACGTATTTACCCTAGGGACAGTCGTGCATGACGGAGGTATGTGCAGGGGAAATTTTGTCCTCATCCCTGATACTGTCACCCACACTGATTGGGCCCACGTACAGGTCTTTGTTCACACAGTGAAGAAGGGCTCACCCTGTCAGAAGATACAAAGGGTTCGAATTTGCCAGGGTTGATAGTTTCCTCATACACACACCTTAGACCGGCTCGTCTGGTCTGCATGTCCACGGCTGCGATGTAGCCGATGCTGCGTTTGAAAATAATTATTTGGAAACTGTCTTTTCGTCTGCATAAAAGTTCATGCCCCAGATTTGCAAAACGGTGATAATATTTGGGTAGTAGAATTTTAAGGGCTTTTTAACTTTGTCAGCCTGTCCGTAATGCCTACTCGGTGTCCTATCTTCTCAGCCCTGTGGTTGAGAGTGGCAAAAAGAGAGGGTAAAAAGACACTCAGGATCCTCATGGTTGTGTAACCCTTCTCGAACTGGCAATGAGAATAAACGGAGTTTTATGATGGAGTTGAGAAATTAACTCATTTTTAAAGGGATTCAATACCCTTATCAGTCCCTTATATAGAATCCAGCAGGGTTCTGAAATGCAGACCATGTCTCCAGCGCTCACTTGCCAGGTCTCCACTGTGTCATTAAATAACTAAGTTTAGCAATGCAAATTTTTTTTTTTTTCCAAAATGGATTATGTTCCCATGTGTAAAAGCATAAAGACTATGTGTCTGACTCGTGGAACGTGCAAACTCACAGCCGTAGGCACACACATCCTTGCAGATAGCACCACTGAGGAGGATTTCCTGTTTTTGTGTTTTTAGGTGACTCTAAGAAACCTGGGGGTATTTAGACTGATGAATGATGTGCCTGACTCTGGGCTTCTGCCTGCCCGGCTCCAGAGTTTATCTGCTTTCTGTTTGTTTTCTGTACTCCTATTAGGTTGTTGTTAGTTACATTCTGATGTTTGTAGTTTGGAGAAATCTGTATCTTTGTTATTTATGTTATCAATAATGTGACCTGGGCCTTCTTCAGCAATGTTCCAACTGTTCCCAGGTCCTCAATCACTAATTATGCAGATGAACAGATTGTGGAAAGTCTTTCCTTATGGCTGCATTCTGGAGGAGTTGTTGTTATTAAATTGCCGGTGTCTTGAATTATAATTAGATACTGGCCCGTATTTATAGCATTTCTCCTCTCCCTCTTCCCCTCACTTTCCTCTTTCCCCTTATCTTCTCCTTTGTTACTTATTACGGGATGAAAACTTTATCACAAGAGAAAGAGCAAGAGAAACCTCGAGTCATTAGCTCAGAAGTCAGCTTGCTTGACAGGAGAGGACAGGGCAGTGTGTCAGTTATCTGGAGGTTATGTTTCTTGCAGAAAGTCATCAGGATGTGGAGCCGCCTGCCAGACAAAGTAGGAGAAGCTGGAGAGCTTAACAAGTTCAAGGGCAAGGAAGGGACTCATTTACAGCCTTGCAACACAGCCTGGCCAGGCTGCTAAGAAAGGAAATGTAACAGTGGTCAGAGAAAACAGAAAAAGAAATATGGGGACCACGGGGACCTCCCGTCTACCTCAGTTAGCCAGATCCTTACATGGTTCATCTACTTGCTCCTTGGGCGAATTATACTGATCTTATTAACTGAAGCTATTAAGCACTCAAGGCATGTTCTCCACCAGAATGAAGGTATGGAACATGACCTTCCCCAAGAGCAGTGTGCCTGAAAGGACTTAGGGCGTTTGCTTGAATGAAGCATAGATAATGCAGGCTAACTATGATTTTGTTTAAAAACATACATACACACACACACACACACACACAGAGTTTTGAGTCATGAGTAAGTGTAGAGGTTGTGCTGAAGAAGAAAATGTATGCAGTCCCAGATACTTAAAAAAAAAGTCCATCTTGGTATTTTTATAGCCTAGTTTTAGTCTTTTATTTATGGTTCCAAATAAGATATGTGATTTCCCTTCCACTTTTCTAATTTTGTTTAGAAATTGAAACAAAGGAATGTTATACCAGAGATAAGTGTAGATAAGCACTAGGCCTTATATAATTATGTGGGGGATATTTATATAAGAGCAAACATGTAGGATTCTACCATCGTATTGGTGCATCTGTGCATGTCTGGGAAGAGTCATGAGAACTTTGTATAAGTCTTAGTATGAATTTGTCAGCACCTGGAAGATAACTAAAGGCTACAAGCAGTCATTTTGAAATTATTTGGAAAGAAACTCATGCCAAACAAGCCTGCCTCCTCATATTATTAGAGAAAGTAAAGCATTTGATAATACCTAAATAGGAATAATGCTTTTTTATACTACTATCATGCAAACATAAGATTCAACCCAAGTCTGAGAGAAACTCAGCCTCTGTGAGAGTGTTAATAAAAATGGAAATTAGGTTTACCCATAGGTAGCTGATATCTAATGTTATAAATAAATAATAGACTCATAAAACAAGGGAGCCAGAGGGGACCAGAATTTATTGATTCCAATCTACCTATCTACTACATTGTAGCAGACCTCCACAATTCCTAGAGACAAGATGGCTCCACCTGTCTTCAAAGATTTCCAGAGAAGAAGGCCCACAAGAGTCTTGTGGTGAGCTGTTCTGAGGATTTGTACCTCCAGGACCACAGTCCCCATATACTGCTCTGATGTTTCTATCTCCAAAAAGGGGGGCTGCTGTTTTTCTTTTTTCAAGCAAACAATTAATTATTTTATTTATTTTAAAGACTTTATTTATTTGAGAGAGAGTATGTGCACAAGCGGGGAGTGAGTGGTACAGAGGGAGAGGGAGAGAGAATCTCAAGCAGACTCTGTGATGAGCGCCGAGTCTGAAGTGGGGCTCGATCTCACAACCCTGAGATCATGACCTGATCTCAAGAATCAACCTGAAATCAAGAATCAGACGCTTAGCTGACTGAGCCACCCAGGCGCCCCAGCAAACATTTATTTCAAAGTAGCTTTAGATTTACATAAACATTTTGAAGATAGTACAGTAAGTCCCCATCCACTCTGTACCCAGTTTCCTGTATTAGTAACATCTCACAGTAGTGCAGTGTGTTTCCAATTAATGAACCAATATTGATATATTATTTTTAACTAAAGGCCATACTTTATTCAGATTTCCTTAGTTTTTATCTAATGTTCTTTTTCTGCCCCAAGACCCCATCCACGGGACTATGTTGCATTTACCTGTTACGTCATCTTACACTCTTCCTGTCTGTGACAGTTTCTTGGGGTTTTTTTGTTTTTGTTTTTGATGATTCTTGAGTTGTGGTTTTCAGGAGTACTTATCAGGTACTTTGTGAAATGTCCCTCAGTTGGAATGTATCTGATGTTTTTCTCATGATTACAGCTAGCTGAGTTATGGGTTTTGGGGAGGCCGACCATTGAAGTAAAGTGCTATTCTCATCACATCCTATCAAGAGTATCTGCTATCAATATGACTTATTACTGTTGAGGGTGACCTTCATCACTCGACTGAGGTAGTGTTGGTCCGGATTCTCCACAGTAAGTTATGCCCCTCCCCCCTGACCCCTATACTGTTCTCTCTGGAAGGAAGTCCCTAAGCCCTGCCCACTCTTAGTGTGGGGTGCTGTGTTCCATTTCCCTGAGAGTGAATTGTATATAGAAATTATTTGGCATGCTGTTTTTTAGGACAGTTCTTCTGAAAGTTTCTTATTTTTCTAATGTTCTATTTTGTCACCTAAATTTACTGAACTGGGTTACATATCTTATTTCCTGAAACTATGATTTTTTTCGTTTAAAAAATTGGACCTAACTAGGTATTTTTCCTCTTAGAAATTTGAAATACAGTAATTAAAAAAGGCACTAAAGGAAGAAAAAAAATCCTTAAGTACAATCAACTAAATCAATTTAATCATTTTAATTCTGTTTTTGTTTTCAAATACTGACTTAATTATTTTCCCTCAACTATGGTTGTCTTAGGTCATTTCCAAGGTATTTAATCTTATCTATTCCAGTGTATACTCAGCTGCTGTTTAGAATGCGGATGTTAATAACTTCTTTAACACACCATGGCTGTTTATTCTGATCACCAACCGGTCTGTCCCCAGCTTCCCCTAGTTCTTCCCTACCTGTAACACCTCCCTTGTTTTCTCTAGCCCCACACCCCTACCACCTGACTCTATTCTTTTCTTCTCTCAGACCTAAAAACATAAAAAGAATAAACATATTCAGTTATGTCATTTTGGGTGCCAAGACTAATTTTATCACTTGGGTTTAGAGTTCCTAGATTAAGAATAGCAAAGAGATTTCATTTCATGTACCTACTTCAGTGAATTATTAGGAACTACTTAAAGAGCTATATGGTGGATTCCAAGGAAGTGGACTCATAGGGGAGGAATTATAAGACTGATATGCTATGGGCACGGGAGAGAGAAAATGTGGAAAGCTACCTCTAGATGAGAACTTCATACCATGAGATATTAAGATCTCATTAAATAGATCACAAGCTAACCCAATTTTTTAAAAAGACTTATTAATGGCTGACTTGATTCCTCTATTCCATCAATTTATCTTATTTTATCATGGGGAAAAATCTAGTAACCATTTTCCATTGCATAGCTTAGCAACATATTTGTCTGTGGAAGAAACTTGACCTAATTATCATTACGTATGGGAAGATAGTAATTGAAGAAGACAGGAAGACTTTTCCATTAAGAGTGAAGTTCTAGCTTGTGTTAGACTTTCCCGTCCAGACCAAAAGGTGGAATGGAACTATGGTAGAGAGGAATCTGATATTCAGAGCAAAGAGTCAACCTTCAGAGTGGGGGAAAGACATAGGATCAAAACATCTGTTTTCTTTTCTGTTCCTCCAGCCACTGGCCCCATCCAGCCCTGGCTAAAAGTATTAATGAAAACTTCTCAAATTTAAAATTATTTATCATAAAGATGAAATAATCCTCAATTAAGTTTTTTTTTTTTTTTTTTAAACTGGTACTCAATGGACCAGCCCATTTCAGTTATAAATGTCACATGCATGCCAGTATCACGTATTTGAGGTGTCTGGGATGTTTCTGCTATACCACAATATCTACTTAACTCAAATTATAATGTCTGAAACTTCTACTGATGTACTCCTGTGGAGAGTTCCTTGTACAGAAGTTTTCTCAAATGTAAATTTAACCAGAAGGGGTAATACATAAAATAAATTCACTATAAAATACTGCAATTACTTTTTTCCTAGAAGAAACAGTCTAAGTTAGCTGAAGAATACTATAAATATGAGGTGGAAATGGCAAGGTTAAAGCAGAGAACTAAATTTTGAGAGAGTTGTTAAAAAACTCTCTGGCCTCTTAGCAACAATAACAAATTTTAGTACTTCCCACATTCTTCCTAGGGTTGGAGATGAACAGCCTAATATAATATGTTATACCAGACTTAAAAATATTTAATGTTCCAAAATGATTTGTCAGAAGAATGAAGAAACTTACTTTAAAATTTGCAGATAATGGAAACTGAAAAGGGTTGCCAGTGCTATGGAGTTCAGAATTGAGATGCAAAACAAAATCATCTTACCACATTGGATACATAATCCAAACCAGTGGGAAGGAATTTGATAGCTACTAATGTGAGCATATTTTACTGGGGAGAACAGAACAATATAATACACATGTTTATCAAAAGGCACGTATATACATTGGGCATCAAGTATACTCATAATAATGAAAAATCAACTCAAACATCCATGTTCAATAGAATGCATAAATAAATCATGACATTCATATGGGATACTATACAGAAAATGCTAAATGGAAGTACAGTAATTTATAACAACATGGATGATTCTCAGAAATGTTATGTTTAGTGATTAAAAAAACCTACTCACCAAATAGTTCGTATTGCATGATTCTATATATGTAAAGTTTAAGACAGGCACAAAAAATCTTCATTTAAGAAGTCACAGGAGAGAGGTTACCCTGAGGCAGAGTGGAGGTGAGTGAAAAAAATTACATGAAGAGGCTTCTGTGGGTCTGGAGTGGTCTGTTTCTTGATCTAGGTGCTAGTTATACAGGGATACTCACTTTGTAAAAATTTATTAAATGATAAATGTATGGCTGTTACTTTTCTGTATGAATGTTATTTTTTAATGTTTTTTGAAAAAATATATTAGATAGATAAATAATCAGCAAGGCTAACGTGGCTCACGTGTAAACAACCAAAAGGTTAGAAAAGTTTAAGTTGCATTTATAATTCAGCTCTCCTAGGACTTTTTGTCCATTCTGTAGCCAGTCTTCCTTAACATCAGTGAAATTTTTTTGATTTTAGCTTTAGGTTTTTTTGAAGTAAAAAAGGTTGATCTGCCTCTGTTATCTGTGACACTATCTTCTAAAGTATATCATCTTCTTTGCTTCTAATAGTTTTGCTCTGAAACCTGGAAAACTCAGAGAGAGGGGAATGCGGGGCTTGAGGGTCTCAATCTAGAAAGAAACAAGACCATCCTAATGGCTGAGTGTTTCCTTTAGTTGATGGGGGTGCATTGTGTCATGGATATGAGGAATGAAATAAGCACTTTGCTATTTTAGCTGTCATATGAACATGACAGAAACTTTGTGTTCTCAGCCTGAGACCAACGTGGCTATAAATTGTGTTCAGTGGAGGATGAAGAATTACTTATCAAGACATGGTAGGGCTCATGGGAGGAAGAAGAAATACCTTTATATGGCTGGGCTTGGTGCACGATGACAAAATTCCAACGTACAGTGCCAAGGGGTTTAGGGAACTCTGGGATGATCCAGTTGGCTCCACCTCTGAGGGGACCACGCTTGTGACAGGAACAGGACATGTATGTTCAGTTAGATGGTATAAGTCCATGGATTGGGCTGATTTTTGTAACCCCTTAAGTCTTAAAAGATAGAATGACAAATATACAGACGCTGTTGGAAGGAGACCCAGGTAAGGTTGAGTTTCAAACCCATCGGGGGTATTAGTTGAGTTTATAATTTTATTTTTTTCTCTTTTTTACAGATTTTATTTATTCATTTGAGAGAGAGAGAGAGAGAAACAGAGAGAGCACAAGAAGAGGAAGAGGCAGAGGGAGAGGGAGAAGCAGACTCCCTGCCAAGCCAGGAGCCCAACATGGGGCTCGATCCCAGGACCCTGGGATCATGACCCAAGCCGAAGACAGATGCCCAACCATCTGAGCCACCCAGGTGCCCTGAGTTTATAATTTAAAAAATGTGAGTGTGTGCTGGGTGGGAAAACATGTGGAATGGTATGTGCTCCTCTGTGGTGGTGACTAGCATGCCCTTTGTTCCCTAGTTCCATGACTTACTAGTTGAGTGTCCTGGGGCACATCACTTAACCTCTTGGAACCTGTCCTCACTCCCCACAAAAAGAGAGTGCAATACCTATCTTACAGGGTTGTTTGAGATTGAAAGATGATACTGTATATAAAGTATTTAGAAAGAAAACTGGCAGAAGCTCAATGCTGAGTACATTTTAGCCACTTTTATTCCTAGCTTTGGACAACCCCAGGCAGGCATTTCAGATACCCATATTGGCAGCAAGAAAAATTCCAGACACTACTGATTAGGGAGGATGGGATCTCTAAAATAATGTTCAGACTTGGATTGAACTCAGGGCAGGGGTGAGTTTGAGTGTTGGACATTTTTAGCATCTGCCCCTGGGCGGGGCTCGGTCAGAAAGGGTCTGAGTGTATAGACACATCATTTGTCTCCATAGTCTTTCATGGTCTCTTACATATTTGTAGATACGTATATGTTAAGTTTTCCAAAGAGATTATTCCCTGTTGAATTTTGGCTGATTTTGATTTTTTCCCTAATATTTAAATAATACAGTTATACAAAATTTCTCTCAAGAATCTTATTGAAGATATTTAATATCCTTCTACTTCAGCCCATAAAAAGCATTCCAAATTCTCTTATGATTTATTTCTTTCTCTGAAAACTTACAACATTTGCTATTTCCAGAGGGTGCATTATCTCTAACCCACTCACTCATATTTTGGAACTAATATTTATACACTCATCTGTCTTCCTTCACCCCCATTTCCTTACCCTGTAAATTCTCATCCCTATATTTATTTAGAAAATGAATGTTTTTCCCAGTGCTCTAACCAGCAGGTCAGCAACTGGGGTATTGTAAACTTGTGACTAAATCTGCCTTCATGGATTTCTTCATGATTATCTTCAAGACCCAAAATATTATTTTCTTCAATTTGTAGAGTATTCTCCTCTCCTATGCTTACTGTCTGGGAAAGTGTGGAGTAGCTTTGCCCTTGACAATTCTCTAAAAGGTTAATCAGCTCTGCTCTTTGCAGTGTCTCTCTGATCAGAACTAGTAGCCTTTGGCTATGAGTCATCATTTCTACCTTATAGAAGAACAGAGTCTTGTAGGAGGTGCATAGGATTTCTTTTCCATGTGGGCTTGGGAATTTGTGTTCCTTGGCATATAAAGGGGAAAGAATCTGATTCATTGTTTCCCCAAAGATCAAGACGTTGTTGAGAACCTTGGGATGGGCCAACTTGCTTTTGCTGTGTACAGAGGGAAGTTTACCCCCCGGGTTATTTACAAGGAGTTATAAAATCCAATCTTCAGAATCTCCCCCCAGTAAATCATCATCATTCATATATTTGCATGCTATTTCACATACATTTATATGACGAACTATGTTATTTCTACAAAATTATCCAAAATTCCTAACCCCAGGGAGGTCAAACAATTAATGAGACAGTTGTGTTCAATTTCACTGTCTGGTCGGAGCCAAAGAAAGTGTGGCACAACCAAGAGACCTATGCAACACTGTGCCATTTCTCCTGGGCTGGTTTTTCTTACTCTTTGCATAGACACTTATTATAGGTTTGGGTTAAAAAGTCCTAAAGTTGAACAATAGTAGCAATAGTTCTGTCTGTTTCTATATCTTACATGGATGTTTGTATTATCTTATTTATGCAGCAACTCTTTTTTAATTTTTAATTTCATTACCTAGAACTTAATTGCATTCATTTCTAATAGTTCTCCCCATGATAAACCTTTAAGTCCCAGCTTTAATATTTCTTAGATATGTGACATTAGCAAATAATTTAAATTCCTTTGCTTCAGTTTCCTAATCTGTATTTGGGGATAATGCCTTATGGTCTTTTTATGAAGATTAAATATAAAATAATATGAGGGAAAGTCTGACAAAGGAATAGGCAACTCAAAAATTTCTCATCTTCTCTTTCTACCTCTTATTGTACCCTATTCCGCCTTCTGGAGTAAAAGCATCTACTTTTTATCTAAGCCATACCTCAATAATTTCAGAGCATCTGGCTAAAAAGTGAAAATGCATGCAATCATCCAGGTGTTTGGCCCACATGATGACAGATATCAAACACTTAGAGCCATCTGGGAGATTGGCATATTATTTTCCACTTTAATCCAGGTGTATGTGGATACAGCCTTGGCCCAAGGAAAAATAATCATAGGGGTTTTGCTTAAATTCTAAGCTAATAACATTTTTAAGTGCTATTCTTTGGATATGTTTTGTTTCCTTTGAAATATGTCTTGTTCAAGCCACTTTTAAGAAAAAAAAGCATTATTTAATTTCATCTTCTGGAATCTAGGAATTAAAAAAGAAGAAGCAGAAAGTGACTTCAAACCCCCATGTTTCTATTTAAGAGAATTAAGGGCAAGAAAAGCTAAATAATGATTCCAGGACATGAAGTTAGACAGTAACAGAGCTAGGACAAGAGTAAAGTCTCTTGACCTTCAACTAAAGAGTCCATTTCACCTGTCGTCTGTCTTCTTTCATTCAAGGCATATTTGGTTTCCCTATATGCACACGAACCATATACACACAGCTTGTATGTGCACAAACACACACAAATAACACCACTTTTCTTCCTAACAGTCATGTTACTCTGCCGTGATCTTTTCCCAAATATTTTCTCAAACGTTTGCTGGTAACTTAGAATAAACCCACCTTCAGCGCACTTGGTAGCACATGCGTTCGGTAACCATGCTTCAACATCTGCCACCCAAGGCATTGCTTAAATAGATGTTGTATTGAGATCTGGTATCCTGTGCGCAGCTGATGCAATTTTCCTCAGTCACAGGGATGAAGCTTGGATAACATTTCTGGCTCTGGGAAATTCCCAAGTCACAAAGAAATGATTCCATTGACCTAGCGGCTTTGCACTCCCAATACAGCATGTTCTTGAGCAGCTTCCCAAGGGAGAGAGTAACGTGAGAGTTTTTCAAGAGTGCCGAAAGCCTCCCCTCTAATCATCCTATGTGGATTCTGCTAGCATTCCAAGTCATCCCGGATAATCCCAAGGAAACTTGGGGGATTCGCTGAGGTTTTCTAAGCATTTTTTTCTGCCTGAAGACACTAACAGGAAGCAGCTTCACATAATAACATTGTTATTTGTACATGAACACAACTTATCAACGGCCGTTTCTGACACAAAACAATTATACAGCTCAAAGAAGGCCTCTTTGAAAAATTCCCAATAGGGAATGTTTTTCCTTTTTTTTGTTTTATTTCTTGTTTGGGGGATCTTTTAAAAGAGGGAAGTCAAAGGACTGGCATCTTTGGGGGCTGTTACTTTAGAATCTTCTGCTAAATTCATGTCTAAAAGCAGAAGTGGGTAGCTGGTCTTTGGGGAAGGAAGAACATTCCTGATGAGTGGATCTGTTGGTAATATGGCAAAATAGTCTGGAATACAGGGGTCGCCCACTTTCAAAGGTTACAGGGGGTGATGATTGTGTTCTAGATATTGGTGGGATCTTTGGCCACCAAGACAGGACTAGTAGCCTGGCTAGCAGCCTTAGCTCAGTCGAAGACACCCTAAGGGACGCCTGGGTGGCTCACTTGGTTGAACGTCTGCCTTCAGCTCAGGTCATGATCCCAGAGTCCTGGGATCAAGCCCCACATCGGGCTCTCTGCTCAGTGGAGAGCCTGCTTCTCCCTCTCCCTCTGCCTGCCACTCCCCCTGCTTGTGCTCTCTCAAATACATAAATAAAATCTTAAAAAAAAAAACAAAAAAACACAACAACACCCTAAGCTTGAAGTGAAACTAGTGGTGTGGTGAAACCAGCACACAGCAGCTTGTAAGAGTCTATTGTTAAATTTCGTGAACCTGTTGATGTTACCTTGGTAGATTAAAATTGACCATGGTGGGTGTATTTACGTCATAGAAATTGGCACACGCTGCAGATCAGGGCTTTTGTTTCCCATAGAGCTGGTTGTTAAACCTTTACCTAGACATCACTGAGACAAACCTGAACTGAAATTTCTACCTCTGCCACCTATGACATAGGAATTTGGAAAGCCAACAACACTCTGAGCCTTGGTGTCCTGACATGTGTTTTAAGAATGGTAGTACACTTTTCATAATGTTGTGAGGATTAAATTAGGCATTGAGCTTAACCAGGTTTAGTGCTCATCAGATATATTACTCATTTAATAAATATTAATAGAGCACATATTTTATGCTAGGAACTGTGACTAGTGCTAGAGACACGAGGATAAATAGATTGGCAAAGACAGATTAAATACTAACTGCAATAGACTTTGCAAAGCACTATAGGATGAGGTGCAAATGATCAGGGTTAGAGCAGAAACAAAGGAGCCATCATTGTTAATATTCCTTTGAAAGATGTGCCAGTAGTTCATGATGGACGCAAAATAGTTGTCCAGCCATTTCTAAACATGCCAAATCATGGATATTTTCATATTTGGACATGTAGAGGATCAAGACTCCTGGGAATATGTAGAAAAATCCGGGCAACACTTTAGATTTGATGAACTATTGATTTGTACATTGTGAGTACTACCTCAGAATTCAGTCTTCCCTGGCTGCTAGTCTACCATTGCAGTGGATGCCTTTGGGTCTAAAGGTTGTGGTCCAGTGGAATGGACATGAGTTATGAACTCAAGATGGACCTGAGATCCAAACCTGGGTCTGCTGAGTCATAAATATTAACTTGACCTTAACATTTAATCATTTTAACAATCTTATGAGATCCTATCATGAACCTCATTTTATAAATGAGAAAATTGAGGAGCAGAGAAGTTTAGTGATTTGCCAACTAGTAAGTGGCAGAGTTGGGCTCACATCCATGCTTTTTCTGATCAACACCATACTTCATATTTTAGTTACCACTTTAGCAGTGATCAGTTAACAACCTGATCAGCACAAGAATGGCCCTGCTGTAGGATGGACTACTCCACAGAAAGGGATTACGGTAAGGGACTGGGAGAGAAGAGAGGGGCATGGGAAATAGGAAGACATCAAAGGAAGCTTGGTCCTGTCCTAGTATTTGCTGAAGGATTAATACTATAGAGAAGAAATTGTGATTTTCTGTGAAATCCACAGTCACTTGAGACCTATAGAGAGGTGAGAACATCTGAATGTGGCTGTTCCTTGCAGGACTTTCAATATGGGAGAATCACCTACAATGATAGATAAGAGTGCAGACTGATTTTGAGTGTGCATTGGTATGATCCATAAGTATTATAGGGTTTTTGTAAAGTATCATTTCTTCACAAAGCATTATAGCATCATCTGAAAACTTATAAGCTACCTTAAGTCATTTGAGGGATAAAATGGAAAATAAAAAAATATATATAAAGAAGAGGTAAAGATCCACAGCAAAATATGGTAAAAATTCAATAATTGTACTACTTGTGAAGTGGTATAGTATTATTTGAATGTGGTCTTGGATTAGTTGTAAATGCATATGCAAACTCTGGGGCAATCACTAAAAAAATGTTAATATATATATTATAATTGCATATATAAAATAATATAGAGTTTCACATATATATATAATTGATATGCTGAGAAAGAGAAAATGGAATCACATAAAATGCTCAGTTAATGAGCATTCTACCACAAATGGCAGAGAGAGTATAAAAGACAAAAATAAGAATAAAACCAAGGGCAGCAGATAGAAAACAGTAACCAATATGGTTGATAACAATCCAACTATATCAATACTCCCTTTAAACAGGAGTGTCTAAATATACCTATTAGAAGCCAGAGATTGACAGAGTAGATCGAAAAACAAAGACCCAAATATATGTTGTTTATAAGAAGCCCTTTAAATATAATGACACACATATTAACCATAAAGGGATAAAGAGATATATACCATGCTAACACTGATCAAAAGAAAGCAATAGTCGCTATATTAATTTCATATAGAGCAGACTTCAGAGTAAGCAATTTGTCAGGGATAAAGAGAAATATTACATAATGATAAAGGGTCAATACTCCAAGAAGACATAACAATCCTTAATGTGTATGTGCCTAAAAACAGAGCATCAAAATAAAAAAAAAAAATTAAAAACCTGATAGAACAACAAGGAAAATAGGTGAATGCACTATTATAGTTAGACTTTAACATGCCCCTCTCAGAGACTGATAGATTCAGCAGGCAGAAAATTAATAAGGACAGAATTGAACTCAACAGTACCATCAATCAACTAGATATAATGAACATCTATAGACTGCTTCATCCAAAAACAGCAGATCACACATTTTTTCTCAAGCTCCATGGAACATTCACCAAGATAGACCACATTCTGGGCCATAAAACACATCCTAACAAATTTCAAAGAATGGAAATCATATTATGTCTGCTCTCAGACAACCATGGAATTAAACTAGAAATAAATAACTGAAAGAGAGCTGGAAAACCCCCAAATACTTGGAGATTAAACAATGCACTCCTAAAAAACATATGGGTCAAAGAAGAAATCTCAAGAGAGGTTTAAAAATATTTTGAACTAAATGAAAATGAAAACACAACTCATCAAAATTTGTGGGATATACAAAAGCAGTGCTTAGAGGGAAATTTATAGCATTTAATACAAACATTAGAAAAGAAGAAAGTTCTAAAGTTGATAATCTAAGCTTCCACTTTAAGGAACTAAAAGAAGAAGCAAATTAAATCCAAAGGAAGCAGCAGAAAATTAATAAACACAAGAGCAAAAATCAATGAAATAAAAAATAAGAAATCAATACAGAAAGTCAATGAAACCAAGAGCTGGTTCTCTGAAGAGATTAATTAAATTGATAAGACTAGCCAGGTGAAACAGGAAAAAAAGAGACCACACAAATTACCAATACCAGAAATGAAAGAGAGGACATTACTACAGATCCCATGGACATTAAAACATAATTTATGTTCATAAATTTGAAAACATAAATTAAATGGACCAATTCTTTGAAAGATGTAATCTACCAAAACTCATAAAAGAAGAAATAGACTACATGAATAGGCCTTTATCTAGTAAAAAAAAAAAAAAGAAGAAGAAGAAGAAGAAGAAGAAGAAGAAGAAGAAGAAGAAGAAGAAGAAGAAGGAAGAATCAATAATTACTAACCTTCCAAAGTAGAAAACTCCAGGCCCAAATGGTTTCACTGGTGAATTCTACGAAATATTTAAGGGAGAAATTGTACCAATTTTCTCCAATCTCTCTTAGAAGATAGAAGAAGGTGGAATACATCCTAACTCGTTGTATGAGGTCAACATTACCCTAATACCAAAACCAGACAAATGTATTACAAGAAAAAAAAAATAGGTGAATATCTCTCATGAACATAGATGCAAAAAATCCTCAACATAATATTAGCAAATCAAAATCAACAATAGGTAAAATTATACACCATGACCAAGTGAAATTTATCCCAAGTTCTGAAAGGGGGTTCTGTATTAAAAAAATCTATTAATCTAACACATCAATAGACACAAAACTACATGATCATAGCAATAGATGTAGAAAAATCATTTGACAAAATCCAACACCCTTTCAAGATAAAAACTCTCAGCAAACTAGGAGTAAGAGGGAAATTTCTCAATTTGATCAAGTATATCTATCAAAAAACCTTATAGCTAACATCATACTCAATGGTGGGAAATTCAACACTTTCCTGCTCAAATCAGAAACAAGGCAAGAATGTCCTCTCTTAACACTGCTTTTCAAGGTTGTGCTAAAAGTCCTAGATAATGCACTAAGACAAGACAAGAAAATAAATGGCATACATATTAGAAAGGAAGAGATAAACCTGTCTTTGTTCTCAGATAAAATAGTTATCTACATAGAAAATCTGAGAGGATAGACAAACAAACAGAAACGAAAGCAAAACCTCCTGGAACTAATAAGCAGGTTGCAGGATATAAGGTTAACATGCAAAAGTCATTCACTTTCCTATGTGACAGCAATGAACAAGTGGAATTTGAAATTAAAAACACATTACCATTTGCATTAGCATTCAAAAAATGAAATATTTAGGTATAAATCTGACAAAAATATGTACAAAATCTATATGAGGAAAGCACAACTCTGATGAATGAAATCAAGAAGAACTAAATATATGGAGAGATATTCCATGTTTGTAGCTGGGAAGACTTAATATTGTCAAAATATCAGTTCTTCCCAACTTGATCAATATGCAATGCAATCTCAATCAAAATCCCAGCAAGTTATGATGTGAAAATTGACAAATTGATCCTAAAGTTTATATGGAGACACAAAAGACCCAGAATAGCCAACTTGATATTGAAGAAGAACTAAGTCAGAAGACTGACACTACCAGACTTCAACACTTACTACAGAGATACAATAATCAAGACAATGTGAGATTGATGAAAGAATAGACAAATAGATTATGGATCAAAATAGCCCAAAAATAGATCCACATATATATGATCAACTGGTTCTCTGACAAAGGAGCAAAGGCAAGACAATGGAGAAAAGATAGTCTTTTCAACAAAGGGTGCTGGAAAAATTGGGCATCTGCATGCAAACAAATGAATCTTGACACGAACCTTATGCCCTTCACAAAATTTCCCTCAAAATGGATCATAGAACTAAATGTAAAATGCAAAACTATAAAACCCCTAGAAGGCAATGTAAGGGAAAACTTAGATGACTTTGGGCATGGTAATGACTTTAGATACACCAAGAAAGACACAATCTATAAAAGAAAGAATTGAGTAGCTAAACTTAATTAAAATTAAAAACTTCTGCTCTATGAAAGACACTGTCAAGAGAATGAGAAGACAAGCCACAGACTGTCAGAAAATATTTGCAAAAGACACATCTGTTAAAAGACTGTTATGCAAAATATATGAAGAATTCTTAAAACTCAGCAGGAAGGAAACAAACAACTTGATTAAAAAATGGGCAAAAAAGTCCAACTACAGGACATTGTGGAAAAGGTGAAACTACAGAGACAGTGAGATGACCAGTGGTTGTCAGAGGTTGGGGGGAGGGTGGGTGGGATGAATAGATGGACACCGAGGATTTTTAGGGCAGTGAAAATATGGTGTATGATACTATACTGATGGATACATGTCATTATATATTTGTCAAACCAATAACATGTCCAACACAAAGAGTGAACCATAATGTAAACGATGGACTTTGGATCATTATGATGTGTCAATATGAGCTCATCAAATTATAACAAATGTACTACTGGTAGGAGAATGTTGATAATGAGGAAGGCAATATTTATGTGTGGGCAAGGAATGTATGGGAAAGCTCTGTGTCTTCCTCTTAGTTTTGCTTTGATCGTAAAACTGCTCTAAAAAAGGTAAAGTTCTAAAAAAAAATGGGCAAAAGACCTGAACAAACATCTCACCAGAGAAGATATACAGATGGCAAGTAGCATATGACAAGATGCTCAACATTATATGTCATTAAGAATCACCAATTAGGAGTGCCTAGGTGGCTCAGTTGGTTAAGCATCTGATTTCAGCTCAGGTTGTGATCTCGGGGTCCTAGGATTGAGGCCTACATAGGATTCCATGCTCAGCAGTGGGTCTGCTTGTCCCTGTCCCTTTCCCTATGTCCCCCACCCCGCTCGTGCTCTCTCTCTCTCTCAAATAAATAAATAAAATCATTAAAAAAAAAAGAATCACAAATTAAAACAAGATTCCACTACACACCTATTAGAATGGCCAAATTCCAGAACACTGACACCACCAAATGCTGACGAGAAGGTGAAGTAACAGCAGTGCTCATTTATTGCCGATGGGAATGCAGAATGATATGTCCAATTAGACAGTTTAGCAGTTTCTAGCAAAACTAAACATGTTTTACTACAGGATCTAGGAATTAATTGTACTCCTTGGTATTTATCAAGAATTTACCAAGAATGGATTGAAAACTTTTGTCCAAGAAAAGCCTGCACATGATGTTTATAGTGGCTTTATTCATAATTGCCAAAACTTGGAAGCAAACAAGATGTCCTTCAGTATGGTAGTGGATATATAAACTGTGGCACATGCAATATTATTCAGCATTGAAAGGAAATGACCTATGAGTTCATGCAAAAACATGGAGGAAACTCAAATGCATATTACTAAGTTTAGAAAGCCAATCTTGAAAGGATACATACTGTATCATTCCAACTATGTGCAATTCTGGGAAAGGAAAAACTATGGACACAGGAAAAAGATCAGGGATTGCCAGGGGTGGTGGGGAGGAAGGAATGAAGAGGCAGAGACCAAAGGATTTTTGGATCTGAAACTATTCTGTGTGATACTACAATGAGGGAGACATACCATTATAAATTTGTCCACCTCCATAGAATGTAAAACACCAAAAGTGAACCCCAAGGTAAACTGTGGACTCTGGGTGGTAATGATGTGTCAGTGTAGGCTCCTGGGTAGTAACAAGGGTATGACTGTGGTCGAGGATACTCATAGTAGAGCAGGTTTTGGGGGTGTGGGGAAAGTGGTACAGGGAAACTCTTTAACTTCCTGCTTAATTTTGCTTTGCTACTAAAGATGCTCTAAAAAATACTATTTATTAATCAAAAAATTTAATAATTTACACCTAGCACATTACATTACTGAAACACCAGTATATCACATATAGCTATATTATTGCATTTACATTGTTATAAGTATATAATATGTATATATTATGTTACAAAATTATACTATTATAGTATGCATGTATATATAATATCAAAAAGCTAATTATATTCATGTTAAACCATCCTAAAACTTAGGCTTTAATTCAGGCTTTTTAAATCAACTGATAATAATTAAAAGCATTTATAAAGAGATATAAATTGGCAAAGCATGTTCTCCGCCAGCCAGCACTACCCTAGAGCCCTTTTAAGGTAGGATCGTTTTCCATTTCTATTTTTAAACGAGTAAACAAAGTCATGGGAAGGTGAGTAACTATCTCAGAGCTACCCGGAGCCTCATAAGTTCAGCTAAGTTTAGACCTAGCCATTTGTGAACTCGAGAACTTAGCCCACTGGCTAGCTGTGTAGCTTTGAGTGAGACCCTCAGACACGAAGCTGCTCTTCCCTCATCTCTCGTATGGGAGGGTTGCCTTATGTAATGTCCACGCTCCCCTCCAGGCCTCATATCTATGTGGCTGGTAGGATGGAAAAGAGCCAATGCATAAAGGAAAGAGAAAGGAGCCCCTTGCTTCATTTACCTTACTCAGGATATCAAGTTCAGAGGGAAACCTGCCCGAGGGATGGTTTTATCAGCAAAGTGCCCAGCTCCTTCATCCCACCAGCTCCCACACATGCAGAGGCCGAGGGGCACAATAATCTGAGGATGAGGCAGGAGCGATGTCACACTGAGGCTACAATTTTTAAAATCTCCTCTTGTCAACAGAGACCCAACACCCCCTAGAAATTACCCTAACATGAAAGCTGCCCTCCAGCAAGAGATTTTCTAAAATCTCTTCTCCGCAAATCTCCACTGGGCTAAAAACTCTCCGGTTTGTTTGTACAGAACTTTATGGTTACAAAGTCCTTTGTGTCCCTAATGCTCTCCATTCGACGCTCAATGCCAACCTGTAAAACGGAGAGGAAAAGAGCTGTAATTCCTATTTTACAGATGAAAAAACAGAAAAAATCCAAGAAAAGTAAGCATTTGCCCGATGTCATTGTAAAAGCCAGTGGTGGAGTTGGAGTTGGGACTCAGGTTTTTTGACTCTCCATCAAGTGCTCTTTCCATGGCACCAGATGTATTTGACCTACAGCTTCTTTCACTAGATGGAGAACTAGTCAAGTCAAGCCATGGCCATGAGCACTATGGTGTGGCATTGTGCTTCAAAGCCACCAGTGGCTGAACTTGGGCCAGAAAGAGTAGGAGTGGATGTAATTTCCAGTTTGAGATGATGGGTCCCAGCTTTTCAGAAGCTTCCTAGGCCAGCAGGTGGAGCCTCTTGTCATGCTCATTTCCAAAGACAGGAAGAGATTTTTTTTTCCTCTTTAAAAAAATGTCTGTGTGTACACACACACACACAAACACACACGCGCACACACACACAATTAGTCAACCAGCTCAGGGCAGAAGCAAGGTTCTTATGCCCTTTGCTTTCATTTAACCTCCTCTCAGGTGCTGAATGGGAGGCTCCTGATCATTGGCCCAGAGGTTCAAGTACACACAGAGGCACAAAGGCATTTCAAAAAGGAATCCGAGGGTTTTGTGCAAGGTATAGAACAGTGAATGTGCTCGGTGAGGCATGCCAGCTTTGTAAACACAGTAAAGGAATGAAGGAGCTGCCCATGAGGTGGTATGTGCCTCCAAACTGCTGTCAGCAGGCATTGGATCCAGAAACAGCAGGAGACAGGCTTTCTCTTAAAAGAAAAAGACAGTTGGAGCCCCTGAGTGTTCCCCTGGTAAATAGCCCTAGGCATGTGAGGGAGCGATGCCCCCTTTATACAGATCTGCATAACATCTTTCCTTTCCAGTGGGGGGAGAGGGAGAAGGGAGGCAGCTCTCCTCTCAGGTTTTAGGCATAAACATTCCTTCCCTGTATGTATTAAGTGCTGTGAGTGGGTCATTTTTCCCACTCCCTTCTAAAATATTTTGTTTTCCATCTCTCTCTTCTTTTCCATGTTGCTTTGAGAACGATCCAAAACTTCCTCCCTGGTTTTCTTAGCTGCTTTTTGTTGTTGTTTCAAACCACAGCCTAAATTTAAACAGTGGCCCAGGAGAGGGAAGTAACTGGTGGTTATGGGTGTGACTTCATTGTTGCACTGGGGACAATGAACTTAAGCCAATCCTTTAACTCTGCATACAGTAAAATGAGGTTAAGTCTGTTATATCACAGAGTCATTGTCTAGAGTCCTTGGGGAAGAGCCTTCTATTTTTTTTTTTCTTGCTTTTCTAATTTATCCAGCAAAAGACAGCCAGATTAATCTTCCTAAATAATAGCTGTTATCATAGCATTCCTCTTTCCAGAAACCTGAAATACTTCAGTGTTCAACCTTTTGTCTCTAAGATAAAGAATTAACCTTTTAGCCTGGCTTCTGGTGCCTCCAATGTCTGGCCTCCACTTACCTTTTTGGCCTTCTTGCTTACTCTTTCATCATAAGGCTGGCTTACTCTTTTCCTTAAATTTTCATGTTACATTCTTCCCTTACCCCTCGGTTTGCAATAGTCCTTGACCGCTAGGAATGACCTCCTCATTCCTGTCAACTTAACTTATATCTTCTGATCTTTGTTCAAGGCCCAGTTGCATATCCCTTTCTCTGTGAAGCCTTTCTGAATTTCTTCAGACCCCATCACGGGTCCTGGCTTTGAAGCTATGAGAATATCTACTGTGCTGTGTGACAGTCCTGAGCCTGTTCTATATCATTTTGGCCCTATATAATTGCTTTTATTGAACTGTGCTCTGCATTACACCATTGGCCCACATAAAAAGCTTGGTAAGAAACCATCCAGCACCAAGTGCTATCGAATTTACTATACAGTTGTTGTTGGGGACATGGTTTGCTACATTTCACAGTGTCCTTTCCATGTTGACCCATGGAAAAAATGTTTCTCAGTCCTCAAAACCAAGAATAGCTGGGTTCTCCTGAGCTGCTGTTTTGTTTTTATCTTGTGGTTATCATGAGTCATGTCTCCCTCTTTTCATAGGCTTGGAGCCAAAATTGCAGCCCACCACAAGTAGCAAGTGAGAATGGCATGTATTTGGGGGGTAATAGCATTAACTCTGGCTTCTTATTTTTATTTCCTGTCTTTATTTTTCTTTCCTCCAGTTTTCTCCCCTATTTATTTTGTAATCTGGTAATTGTGTATATCTTTGTAAGAAGGTTCAAATAATTTTTGGAGTTTGATGAGGAGATATATATATATATATATATATATAAAGAGAGAGAGCATGCAAATAATGCCTTGCATTTTTTTATCTTTAGTATACAAATCTTGAGTATATAGCTTAGTGAATTTTTACATATGTATACACTCATGTAGGCCCCATCTAGATCAAGATATGGAACATACCAGAACCCCAAAAGACACCACTTACTTTCATTATTAATTTATCATTTTATGTCTTTCTATGTATCCTGGCTCCCCACCTATGCTGAATACTGTTTGGGGAAAAGGTCTGCATGTATTTGTATCCCTATAAAGCCTAACATGGTTCCCTGGGCATAGCAGGTAATCAAGAGGTAGTTATTGATATAAGGAAGGGACTTATTCTAATAAGGAAAGGCTCTAAGGGCCTCTGCCAATCTAAAGCACCCCGTGTAGTACCCAGGTGGAGATCGCAAGCTGTGTGTCCCGTTTGTCCCTGGCTTTCTTGTCTCTGGCACGGGGCCTGTCACAATGCGGGCCCTAAATGCATATCTATTAACTGATTCATTGAAGCCTTTTCATACCTGTCACTGCCTCAATTTGAGGGAGCATCAGTTTCCTAATTCTAGAAATCAGGCTGTAGAATTTCCCATGATACCACTGGGCATAATTTCCTTGGATGGCACATCACTACTGTTTCCTCCTCTGCTTTCTAAATACATGGAAAGAACAGGGTGCCCCACAGAGTACCTGCGAACGAGGGTTAATAAACTGTCACAGTTCTGTACCCTGCTGCCCCAGAATTCTTTGTGGTTTAATCTCTGATTCTTGGCCTTGTGTAGAAGGATCTCTCTAGATGGTGAACCAGGTGAAGAGTTTCAGTTGATAGCCTCAGGCCTCACCAGCTCATTCTTGTCTGACTTTAGGGCCTTGGCAAAGAGAAATCTGCAGAGGGGGATGAGAACACTCTTTCCCTCTTTATGCCCAGAGGCTGCTTTTTCCTGGACACTGTGAAGAGAATAGCCTTGATTGAGATTTTATTTTGGAGTGAACATTTCTACAGCATGTGAGTGGGGGGGGGGGGAAACCAAGCACATATTATTAGCAATAATGGAAATAAACAATACAAATTTTTCAAGAATGATTTTAATTTATTTTAGTCTCCAAACTCTGGGCCATCTGGTAAAGAATCTGGTCCCAGAGCAAAAGCTGAGGGGTAGGAAGGTTGGGAACAGTTATTCTAATGAAAAACTAGGGCAAGGGGAAGAAAAGAAATTATGTAGGGAAAAGATAAGTGGACCTGGTGACTTGAATGGTGAGTGTTTCTCACTTCTACCCAGAATTTCATCTAATTTCTTGAGGCCTAGTTTCATCAATTATAAATTGGAGGATTTTATAATAATCTCTTCCGTCTCTTTTCATTTTACAAAAGAAAAAAAATCTCCAACTCTGTATTCTATATTTATTTCTCTGAGGGTGTGGAGGCCACACCATTAACAAATACTGTAGATTATTTTCACTAATTTCTTTGTCCTTAAGAGAAGAGGACTAACTTTTTTTTGTGGAAGGTGACCCGGGGAGCAAGTGCTATGTAATAGCTAATCCTGCAGTTCTTGTAGCTAATCGAGTAACTGTAAATTTGTCTCTCATTTGAGGATCTTAGTCAGGATTTCTTTTCTTTTGTTGGTGGAGAGTTAGAGCAAAAGAAAACCTTTGGGAGCAAGCTTCCTGAGAGGAGGCAAGGAAAGTGGCATTTCCATCTTTTAGCCCTGATGAAATATAGCAGTCTTTGCAAAGTGAGTTGTTTATTTTCATTGGAAAAAAAAACCAAAACAATAATTAGCTGAGACCAGAGATTCATATGTCTTGCTCTAATTCATAGCTTGTCAAATACCGTGGTTAATATTTCTTAGCACAATATATCTTGTATTTCTAGCTTTCTATTATAATCTGCTTTAAAAAATAAGAGGGTATATGGGAAAAGGTAATAATATCAACTTTGGATAGCAGAGTGTTTTGAGGTATATAGTCATTATTTATTATTTATTTATAGTATGTTATTTCTTATATGTTATTATGTTTATAGGTAATATTTCTCGTCTTTCAGAAAGTTTCCAAACATCAATGGTCATCTTTTGGCTACAACGTTTAAATATCATTTCTAGCAATTCAGTTGTCCTCTACGTTTAATTCCATGATTGCTGCACTTGGGGGAGGTTATCAACATTTACTGATGTTCCCCATGGGCGAAGAATTGAGGAAGACCCTTTACATATGTTTTATTCATTTTACTCTCAAACAAGCCTGGGAAGTAAGTTATCCTTCTCATTTATTCAGCAAATATGAATACCCATGTGTGTCAGACACTGTGCAAGGCAGCAGGTGTGTGAGGTGAACAAGAAAAAGTCTTCATGGATGCTAAGAGGGTAGTGTGGAAGGTAGGCTAGTAAGGAGTCAATCAGCAAAATAAGTATACTACTGTAAATTGTGATAAGTCTTATAAAGAAACTATAAAAGGGTATTATGACACAGGACAAGACTGGGGAGATAATCTAGAATCAGTGGTCAGGGATCGCCTCTTTGAAGAGTGAAGACATGAAAGACAGTAAGTAGCCAGCCATGTTACTAGCTACAAAAGAGAATTCTTGGTAGAAGAAACAGCACATGAGAAGGCCACAGAGGGAGAAAGAACACAATGGGTTCAAGTCACTGAAAGGAGGTCTGTGTGGCAAGAACCCTAAGTGAGGAACAGAAAGATGGGACTAGACAGGAAACAGAGGTTCGGAGAGGTCACGTAAAATCTCCGTGGCCATGCAGCTATTAAGTGGCAGAGCCAAGAATAGAAGTCACCTGCCTGATTCCACGGTACCATTTCACCTGCTCTGGTATAAATATATGGAAACCAGTTTAAATTATTCTTTTCTGTTGTTGTTACTTTTTCTGTTGTTAACATTTTAACCTCTAGAATAATAACCTAGTTCTTTACAAATCTCCGGCTTTTGGAGGCGGAACCATCAACTAGACACAGTTGACTAAACTAGAAGCTTTAAGACTTGCCTGGATATCTTAGTTGCTCATGACTCAGTGTGCTTCACTATTGTAACAATGGATATTTCTAGCAGTGGGTCAGCGTTTGGGTAGCAGAGAAAGCACGGGTCTCTCTCAGAAAAGCCTATGAAGCATTCATGATGTGTAAAGAAGGGGAAACTTTGTTCAGGTTTCTCTATACAAGGAAATGGCTTGCATGGCTTCTCTATTTTGGTCACTAGAATCCTTAACATTCTTTTTGAAGTCACCTAGCGTGGTCATTTTGGGGGATCTTATAAAAGGGAAGGATTATTCGGCAATGAAAGGGGTTAATTTTGGGGAACAATCTCGATAAACTTTATTAAGTATTTAAGCATAAACTCATCTGACTAGAGAATGGCTCTCTTATTAACCCCAGGCCTCTTACTTGGGAACTGGTACAGTGCTTAGCCAAGAACAGCAAAGGGAAATGCCTCTTTCCAGGTCCTGGTTCCCTTCTCTTGTCATCCATGGTCTCCCTCAAGCAGAAGCAATGAGTTATATTCCCCATGACTGCAGTTGCTTAAAGTTCAGATTTTTCAAGTACAACGTCTGTGTTTATGTAATTTTGGCTATTTCTGTTCCTCATTGCTAGAGTTCAGAGCCATGTGTTCTGGAACTTAAAGAGATATGATTCTTTGCCAGTGACTGACTGCCACTGCCTGCTAATAGTCTAGAGTGGCTTCTTCTCCCAGTGAAAGCTGCTGTTCATATGGTTTTATATACCACCCTGAGTTTAAGTGAATAGAAAACAATTTCTGGTGTTAGTAAAACACAGCTTCTGGCTAATAGAACATCAAGAAACACTTCCCTTGACCCCTTCTTTTAATTCAGGCCAAACCATTCATGTACCAATAAGGCTGTACCTTTTTTTCCTTGTTTATAATTGAAGTCTATGATCAAGTCATTTAATTTCCACCTTTGTGTCTTCTCATTCTGTTATCTTTTTGCTAACTCTTCATCCTTTAGCTTCAGATCCCCACTCTTTAGACATATTTGGCTTCTGTGGCTTTCAACTTTGACCCCATTTCTTGGCCAAGATCCATCCCCCATATCTGTATGTTGCTATTCCAGATTACCAGCCTATGTCACCTTGACCCCAAGAACTATTAAAGATGGGTTAGTTTAACCAGTATATTAGCCTACTTTCCCATCAGGAAAAAAATTAGTCAAAAATGTTCCCACATTGCTTTTTGGCAGCATCACCGAAATGTGTTTTCTTGACCATGAATACTACATGAGATAATACATAGACAAATAATTAATTTTAAAATGTGGTATAGAGACCTGGTGAGTTCTGTTTCCTCTTGGCAATTCACAAGGTACGTTTCCAAAATAAAGGCCTTGTGAATTCTTGGAGGAAAAAAAAAATACAGAATTTCCAAATTTATTTGACTGTGGATCCTATTTTCAAATACAGTAATGCTCTCAGATAAGTACTCTTCCAAGAATAATGCTTCAGGAAATGTTATTGAGTGGTAAATTCCTTTGTTGTACTGTTAAATATATTAAATGCCCCTTTACGTGCAAAAGCCCAAATGATTTGTCTTTATACCATTCCATCCCTGTTTATGTGTTGAGCTACATTCTCCAGCAATCTAAAACTTAAGCAAAAAAAAAAAAAAAATTAGATAAAAGGAAAATCAAAGGGCAAGTTAAAATTTTATTTATTTTTTTTTAGATTTTTTTTTTTAAAGATTTTATTTATTTGCGAGACAGAGAATGAGAGACAGAGAGCATGAGAGGGAGGAGGGGCAGAGGGAGAAGCAGACTCCCTGCTGAGCAGGGAGTCCGATGTGGGACTCGATCCCGGAACTCCAGGATCATGACCTGAGCGGAAGGCAGTCGCTTAACCAACTGAGCCACCCAGGCGCCCAGCAAGTTAAAATTTTAAATAGCTATAGAGCTAAATAGCTATAGACTGGTTTGCTCATCTCAGGATGTCCCCTCTGGGGTTGTTGAGGGCAATAGGATGCCTTCTCTACAACCCAATTTACTCAAAAGAACTTCAAATTCGTAACTTTCAAAATTAATGTTTACATCTGGCATTGGAGGGAGGGATCACCCTTATTCCTAATTTCCTCTCTGGTAACAAATAAATGTCCCAGATTGAAGATTGCACAACAGTATTGTTAAGGAGAAGAGTACAGACTTTGGAACTTGATGGAATTGAAGCCTTTTTTGTGCCTCCTATGACTATGGAAATGCAAGAGTAAAATATCCGAGAAGGGACTTATACCAGGGAAAATGTGTATCATTTTTTTTTCTAATTAAAACCATTCTGTCATAGGTAAATCAACTCTAAAACAATTTTAGAGGAATAAATGAATGCATGGATGAGCAAATAAATAAATGCATTGATGTTTTTAGGAGCCAGGTTCTCACTAAAGAAGAAGAGACATTAAATTTATGAAATGGGGAAAAGCAATAAAGCACCCTGTAATGATGAATTGGAATTGGAGGTGCTATTGTGAACTCACCGTTTCTAAAATTTGGATATATATATATGATATATGCATACATATATGAATATATGCAGATACATAGTGTGTACATATCTATGTATATTTGTATGTTTGTATATGTATACATGCATATATTGGTGTATGCATTTGTCTGTATACATGCATATATTTCCTATCTCTGTCTTCTGAAAGCACCAAGAAGCAAAGACATTCCAACTGTGCATACCTAATGCCCAGATCTTGGTCTTTAATACTATTCACCACTAAAATGACTCCAACTCAACGGAGAATTGGCTGATTCCTGGGCTAGGATAGGATAGATAAAAGATGAACCTAGAACATTCTGTTATTCCAGAATGTAGGGAAGAAGTCAAAACAATAGTAAGGCTATACCAAGAGGACAGAGAACTAGATTAATAGTCTCTGTCTAGCTAAATCTGGGGTGGCAAATTGATCATCAAAATTATTTAGCACCATAACAAGTTATAAACCGTTAAAAAATAAGAAGTCGTGAGTCCATATGATTGATAGATAGAAAGATAGATAGATAGATAGATAGATAGATAGATAGATAAATAAATAAATAAATATTTTTAGAGTGGGAAAGAATTGGGGAGACCCTACTGACAGTAGGTTGCTGAGAGCCAACTGGTAAAGGTGGAAGGTGTGCTGGAGTTGTAAAATCAGCACTTTGTAAACATTAATGACAGCTAAATTTGGATAAGGAGATGGATATCTGCATCATCTTAGTCATTTCCCCACACACTGCTTATAAGTTTCAAGAGAAATAATAATAATAACATAGTTGAGAAATCAGACAGCACTTTGGTGATCAAAATTAATATCACCAATGAGAAGCAGAATGCTATCGTGTGTCTCCAAATATGGTATCACCTGTGTTATAGTCTAGCTGAGAGTAGGTAACCTGAATCTAGTCATGAGAAAATATCAGACAAACCTAAAGTTAGAAGAATTGTTTTAATTTAAAAATCAGGGAAGGGATTGTATTCTTTGAAAATGGCAGGGTCATTAAAAACAGAGAAACCAGAAATATTCCAGATTAAGGGAGACGAAAGAGACACAACAACTAAATACAAAATGTGAATTTAGACCAGATCCTAAATCAGAGAAGGTGGTGGGGTGGGTGAAGTGCTAGGATATTATTGGATTGATTGAAAAATTGAACCCAAAAAACAAATAATCAAGTCAAAAAATGGGCAGAAGACATGAACAGACACTTCTCTGAAGAAGACATACAAATGGCTAACAGACACATGAAAAAATGTTCATCATCATTAGCCATCCGTGAAATTCAAATTAAAACCACATTGAGATACCACCTTACACCAGTTAGAATGGCAAAATTGACAGGGTAAGAAACAACAAATGTTGGAGAGGTTGTGGACAAAGGAGAACCCTCTTACACTGTTGGTGGGAATGCAAGTTGGTACAGCCACTTTGGAAAACAGTGTGGAGGTTCCTCAAAAAATTAAAAATAGAGCTACCCTATGACTTAGCAATTGCACTGCTGGGTATTTACCCCAAAGACACAGTTGTAGTGAAAACAAGGGCCATTTGCACCCCGATGTTCATAGCAGCAATGTCTGCAATAGCCAAACCGTGGAAAGAACTGAGATGCCCTTCAACAGATGAATGGATAAAGATGTGGTCCATATATACAATGGCATATTACTCAGCCATCAGAAAAGATGAATACCCAACTTTTACATCAACATGGATGGGACTGGAGGAGATTATGCTAAGTGAAATAAGTCAAGCATGGAAAGTCCATTATCATATGGTTTCACTTATTTGTGGAACATAAGGAATAGCATGGAGGACATTAGGAGAAGGAAGGGGAAAATGAAGTGGGGGAAATTGGAGGGAGAGATGAACCATGAGAGACTATGGACTCTGAGAAACAAACAGGGTTTCAGAGGGCAGGGGGTTGGGGGAATGGGTTACCCCGGGGATGGGTATTAAGGATGGCACGTACCGCATGGAGCACTGGATGTTATACGAAAACAATGAATCATGGAACACTGCATCAAAAACTGATGATGTATTGCATAGTGACTAACAATATATAATAAAATAAAATTAAAAAAAGAAAAATTGAACTACAGAGGACAGATTAGATCTACCTTAGATTTATTAGATATATCATTGTTAAATTAACTGAGGTTGATAACTAACTATATTTGATTATTCTTAGAAAAATTTACACAGAAATACTTAGGAGCAAAGGGCAAAGGTATATGTAACTTAACCATAAATAGTTCAGGAAAAAAATATTATATACTCTATCTAGCAAGCGATGAAGCAAGTAGAAAGAGGTATTTAGAATAAGTGAATGTTGGTTAGAAGTATAGGGGTGTTCTTTATATTATTTTTTTTCTTGCAAATATTCTTTAAGTTTGAAACTATTTCCAGGTAAACTTTTTTTTAATTAAAAAAAGTTGTTATCCCCCCCAAAAATTGTTATCACCAATTACTTTACCATATGTATATATTGCATTTATGCTACATATAAATACAGTATGTATACTTAGGATTTAAGAATGGTGAAAAATAACATAAATGAGAAATTTTAAAGAAAAAATTCAAAGTGATACTCTCAGGACTCATGATTAAGCCTTTTTTTAAAAATAGAGAATGGCTATTCTCAGAAAGCATAGCAACTGGTTAGAGCTTACTGGGAGGCAGAAAGAACGGGATGTCTGGCTTTAATTCCTAGACATGGGTTGACAGTGAGCTGGGACATATGTTTCTACATAAGACACTCTGTAGTCAAATGTCCTCCAATTCAAATGTCCTTTAATCTAATCCTTGGAAAATTTATCTTAGATTCCTAGGACAGGGACTCTATAAAAATGGGGTAATCAAGGGGACTCTTTTTTTAAGATCAGGAAGAATTAACATAATTTTTGTGGGGAAAAAATACCTTTCCTCCATTTCATCTAAAGTACTGCTAGCAGCTCAATAAAGCAACTGGATTCGTGTGGGCAGCCATGTGTTTCACCAGCAATGAGAGCAACCACACTGATCCACCCGATCACAGCAGTGGCAATGCAGATAGAGGGAATGCAGCAAATGGAGGTTGGTAGAAGCAGCCGAGTGGTCACCCACCAAGAAGAAGGTATAAACTATCCTAAGCTTTACCTGGCAAAGGGACCATTTTTGTGATCTGTGGGGTAAAAATCAGCGCCAAAGACTACTGTCAACATCATGGTGGGTGGTTTTTTCCTACACATTCATTGGATGCCATCACAGCCTTCCACCAACCCTAAACTCAAGTAGCCATGGCCTTGGTGTGCAAGGTTGCATTTGCCTTTAACAAGTGGCCTTAAGACCAACTTCTTTCACAAAGTCATTGCAAATTAAGCAAGGGCTCAGATAGGTTTGTTCTGGATTTGGAATCACTTGTTCTCAGTATATACCTCTTGCGAGCACTACTGGGCTGTGTTCAGGGAAATGCCAAGAAAAGTTTTTATGAGTGGCAGCATCACTGAAGTTAATAGAAGAGTCTGTTCTTTTTCTTTCAACACCCACCTTTATACTGCAGATGCTGCCACAAATAGAATACACCTGTGCTCATGAAACATCTCCTGACGCTGGTTCCTCAAAATATCCACAGAATGTGGCACAGCAGTGGGCACCTTGCTGGGTGCTGTCTTAGAAAAGAATGAGCTACAAGGCCTTACACCTTTGCTCAAGGAGTTGCTTCCCCTCTCCAAGTACATAATCTTGTGCATATGCTATGCTGGAAAGAAAGATTCTCCAACCAACTTCACAAGCATTAATAGATCATTGAGCCTTTAAGTTTGACTGAATCTATGTATACAATCTCTATGCTATTGCCTGCTCTGAACTGAATGGAAAGATGTAGAGGTATGTGCAATGTACAGACAACACCTGTTTTAAATATTGGAGATAGAATTAGGAACTGTAATCCTGGACCGTTCTAACTGAAGATACCTGGAGATTACTGTGGTAATTCAGGAACATGCACTCAGATATCTTTGCACAAGTCTTAGAGGTATTGCTGTGTAGAAACACCATCTTCTGTAGGTGGGGAGAGGTTATGATCTCCCTGTGGGAAGTTGTACTTGGGTTCAGGTTGAGTGTGAAGTGATGAGAACAAGGTCCTATGAGAATTGCTGTTTGAAACTTGCAGAGTTGTTTCCAGCAGGGTGAGCAGGGAGGAGAATTTCTGAGCAGAGAGGACACAGAGTTTAAGTGGTTGTGGGATAGCCTCGAACTTAGGAAGTTTATATCTTAACCATGTCTTGGGACATGTGCCATTCATCTACATACTCAGCAGAAGCTTGATGAACATCCGCTTGTTGGACATTGGATATGTACAAAGAAGTTTTGGGAAAGCACTATCAGCTAGATGTTAAAGGACTCATTAAGACTTCACCAAAACTAATGTAGACCAAGGCAACAACATCAGCACAGACTAGAGGTACAAAACAACAAAATAAGGAAAAGAACTGCAAAAAGTGTTAGTGATACTCGGAGTTGATGACAAACGTGGCAGATGATTGGCCTGAATTGGAAACAGAGACCACAGCATGGTCATCCTCATAGATCACAGTAAGAAGCCTTCTGTGGTCATGCTGTAGAAGGTGTGGGTTCAGCAGATGGCATTAAGCTGATCAGAATGAATTTTAGGAGGGCAGGACTGGAGGTTGGAAGGCTGCTGCAGGATTCCCACAGCAAAGTGGCCAGAATCTGAAAAACATAAATAGGAGTGGGAATGGAGGGGAAGGCAGATATGACCAAGAGAAATTAGTAATTAATCAGTGCGGGGGAGGAGGACACACTGGTGAGAGAAAAGTAGATCCAATCCCAATTCTCTCTTTCTTTGTTGTATAAATTACAAGCTAGTACCCTGTCTCTCTATTAAATGGGTATGGCAAAATCAAAACTCTTCATGTGCCCTTCAGGTCTCAAAATAAGCCAAACTCTTTCCCACCTCAGGACCTTTGCACATAGTGTCTCCTCTACCTGAAATAGGAAAATATGGTTTTCATCTTCTGCTTTTTTTTTTAACCTTATGTCTAAGTTAAAAGGTCAATGAGAGTAGCTTTCCATGACTACAGTACTTAGATCACCACTTCATTATTCTCTTTCCTTCCCTGCCCGAAACCTTCAAAACAGATAAACTCATCTCTAATTATACTATAACGTGCGTATTTGCTGGGCTGGCAATGACCATTCCTTTTTTGTTTTCTAATGTGTTAGTGCTGGCAAATGGTGATCATCCAACTAATAGTGTTTGAATGAAGCTGCCACCCTAGCAGTATATTAAACCCTGTGGCCGCAAAGCACATGCTATGAGTTGAATTGTGTCTCCCCGAAAAGATAAGCTGGAGTCCTAGTCCCCAGTACCTCAGAATGTGACCTCATTTGGAAATAGGGTTTTTATAAAAGGAGCAAGTTGAATAATGTCATTAGGGTGGGCTTTTATCCCTGTGTCCTGATAAGAAGGGAAAATCGGACACAGAGGCAGACACGAAGGGAAGATAACATGAAGAGACATAGAGAGAAGATGGCCATCTATAAGTCAAGGAAGGCCTGGAGAGATACCTGGGACAGATCCTTCTGTAGTGCGTTCAGGAGCACGGCCCTGCCGACACCTTCACTGTGGATTTCTTGCCTCTAGAACTATGAGGCAATAAATACAGTTTTTGAATCTGCCCTGTTCGTAACACTTTGTTACAGAAACCCTAGGAAACTCATATATCATACTTCAGAGGGTGAGCCAGGTCCTGGGATTATAAAGGTAGGTCTAAATGAGCCTGTGATAGTCAATTCTAGAGACCCAGAGGTTAATTTGACTCTATGGGTTTTTTTTTTTTTTTTTTTTACCCACAAGCTGAGGCTTGGAGATATTCTTTTAATCTAAACCTTGCTTGTTCTTCAGTCTTGCAGAGTCTATATTCTGAGCAATGGGTGCTGAGGGATAGCCCATGGAAAAATGTCATCAACCTACTTGCTAATCCTTGGAAATCTGTACAGAAAGGATTAGTTTGTCACTGTTCAGACCAAGAGCAATGAAATTATATGGAGAAGAATGGAATAATTATGCTAAGAATAGTGACTGCTTTTATACTAAGTATAGGTAAAAGAGTTATCTACTGAGAACTTTTAATAAGTGTGTTCTCTGAAAAGTACCTCAAGATTCAAATACTTAAATCACACTTTCTGCAACAACAAAAAAGAGAACTAATCAATGATTCTCATCATTTTGTTTTTAAACTTGTCTCCATTTCTCCCCTTATGCTAACAATTAGTCTTTTAACTGGTACACCCACAACATATTAAAATACACTCAGAGTCCAATCATGTATTAAAAGACATTCGCTAACCACCTCCGCTCGTGTTCCTTCACACTTTCTTCCAACTGGCTATGTAGCTAGTTCTAAATATACTTTTAATATTTTGTAAAATACAGAAGATTGTTTGTAAAATTTAACTTATTGTAAAGACAGTTGCAAATCTGCTAATAATTTTTAAAACATAATATTTGAAAACCCAATTTGTAATACTTACTGCCAACATCTAGATTCAAGATATATTGTTCTAAGTAAAAGCAAAAAAACAAGAAAGGAATAAATTTAATAAAATCAAATTATTTTGAGCCACATTGATATTGACATTTAATATCTACATACTTAGCGTATAATTTGGGGGAAGGAAACTCAAAGACCCTTGTGTTGTATATATACTGTCGTTCCAGAAGTTGATGAAGCCTCAGATACTTATCTGATAAATTGACCCTTTTAAGATGTTAACCTGAACTAAATCTTTCATACATAGATTGCTTTAGTGTATGCTGTGTATTTTTTAGGGAAATCCAATTTAGTCAGTATGGTTGTCGGGCTGCCTGACATTCACTTCCTCTTCTTCCTTCCTAACTCTGTCCCAGTTTTGTTCAGATAGTCATCCATTCTCCAGTTTCAGGGGAATCCTGATTGGAGTAAATCAATCGATTTGTAATTCCTTGTGATTCAAGAGTGGACTTGACCTAAAATGGCCCAAATGAAGTAAAAGAAAGATATATTTACATGGTGGGAGACAAGTCTCTTTCTCTCTCTCCCCGCTACAGATCACAAATCTAAGCCTTTCCGCCTGCTTCTTACAGCCATCCTGTGATCATTGGGAGAACCAACATGAGGACAAAGATAAAAGGGTGATGGACAAAACATAGCCAAACACAAAGATAGACATGCGTCTTCATTAAATTGCCAAGTAAATCTCAGAAACTGCCCTATCTCATTTCTTTTTATGTGGCATAATGAATGTCTGGATTTTTAAAGACTGTTCTTGCATATGAAAGCCTCCTAAGTGATAAGCCAACTTTGCTACGGAGTCACACTAGATTGGGCCTTGTATTGATCAGAGCATGAGCCAAAGTCAAATTATTTATAGGAAGAGCATGAGAAGAAACTCATGTTTCCCCATGTTGGCATAGTTGCACACTGCCCTTCAGCGGTGCCCTTCAGCCTTAAAACAAGTTGATTTAAGCACACTGTATCTTAAGGGAAAGAGAAATATACGTATCATTTATTGAGTGCTTATTATGGGCCATACACTTCTTGAATATATTTATAAGGAATAATCTCATTAAATCTGTCCAAAGTCTCCCATGAAATATGGAAAATTAACTCTATTTTACATATGAGGAAATTGAGGCAAAGAGAGACTAAGAAAAATCACCCAGGCCATACAATTGGTAGGTGATGGAGCAGCAAGTTCTGAGTCCCAAAGATATTTGTGAATTCAAACACCATGTTTTAAAAATGAGTGTTTCCATGGGAAAAGGAAGAACTGGGAATCAATAGTCATACTCACTGACATTCCTGACACACTCACATTAATAATGATATTTTTCCGGGGTGCCTGCATGGCTCACTCGTTATGTGTCTGCCTTCGGCTCAGGTCATGACCCCAGGGTCCTGGGATCGAGGCCCCCATCGGGCTCCTTGCTCAGTGGGGAGTGTGCTTCTCCCTCTGCCTCTTCTCCCCCTTGTGCTCTCTATCTCTCACAAATAAAAAAAAATAATGATAATTGTCCTACAAATATGTAATAATAAAATTATTTGTAGGGTTTTATGTGACCATGTGTGTAACCTAAGATCTCTGAGAAAAAAAATCTGTGCCTCTGGATTATATCAAGCTTTGGCTTAATACACTTCTTTTTCTAATAACCTGGGCACTATCATAAGCACAGATGTTCTGATATGTTCTTTTTTTTTATTATGTTAACAAACACATAACATGAGATCTTCCTTCTTAAATTATCAAGTATAGAGTACAGTGTTGTTAACTATAAGCGCAATGTCATACAGCAGTTCTCTAGAACTTTCTCATCTTGCATGACTGAACCTTTATACCCAGTGAATAGCAGTCCCTAGTCTTCCCTCCCGTCCAACTCCTGACAACCAACATGCCATCTTCTGCTCAATGACTTTGGCTACTTTAGATTCTATAGTAAGTGCAACCATGCAGTATTTGTCCTTCTGCAACTGGCTTGTTTCACTTAGCACCGTGTCCTCAGGGTTCGTCCATATTAAGCCATAAGACAGGATTTATTTCCTTTTTATGGCTGAATCATATTCTATCCAATGTGCATGCCACATTTTCTTTATCTGTTCCTCTATCAATGGATAGTGAAGTTGTTTCTACTTTTTGGCTATTGTGAACAATGCTACCTTTAATGTGGGAGTGCAGATATCTTCTTGAGATCCTGACTTCAATTGTTTTGGATAAATACTCAGAAGTGGGATCTTTGGAGCATATGATGGTTCTGTTTTTAATTTGTTTTGAGGAATCTCCATGTTCCGTTTCCCCCAACAGTGCACAGGGTTCCAATTTGTCCACATCCTTGCCAACACATTATTTTTATTTTTTAAAAATACATGTGAAGCTATGTTTCATTGTGATTTTATTTTGTATTTCCCTTGTGATTAATGATGCTAAGTATCTTTTCATATAGCTGTTGGCCATTTGTATGTCTCCATTGGAGACTCTTGCCCATTTTTTTAATTGTTGTTGTTTATTTGTTTTTTGTTACTGAGTTGTGGGAGTTTCTTTTATATTTTGGATATTAAACCAGTTTCAGATATATAGTTTGTAAATATTTTCTCTCGCTCTGTAGGTTGCCTTTCACTCTGCTAATGTCCTTCTGCTGCTTTTCACTCTCTGATTCCTTTGTTGTGCATAAGCTTTTAAGGTTTTTTTCAATTTTTATTATTTGGCATACATTTTCAATACAATAAATATTACTCCAGAGATTTGATTATACACAAACTTTTTGATATATCTGATTATATGTATATAAATTTTGAATTAACTTTGAATATATAATTCATCTGGAGTTGTGGAACTAAAAGTTAACCTTTTATTTATTGCTAATTTCATCTTGGGTATCTGTTTTATTTTTTAAGATTTTATTTAAATTGCAGTTAACATACAGTGTAATATTAGTTTCAGGTATATAATATAATGATTCAACAATTCCATACAACAAACGATTACAACAAACTAAACTTTTTAATTTGATATAGTCCCACTTGTTTATTTTTGCTTTGATTACTTATGCTTTTGATGTCGTATCCAAGAAATCATTACCAAGACCAATACCATGAAGATTTTCCCTTATGTTTTCTTCTAAGAGGTTTACAGTTTCAGGTCTTAACGTTGAAGACTTTAACTCATTTTGAGTTGATTTTTGTGTGTGTAATGGTCCGATTTCTTTTTTGTCATTGTTTTCTTTTTTTGTACATGGGTATCCAGTTTTCTCAGCACCATTATCAAAGAAAGTATCCTTTCCCCATTGTATATTCTTGGCACGCTTGTCAAATACCAGTTGACTTTAAGTATAAGTGTGTTTTTGTTGTTGTTGTTATTGTTGTTGTTGTTTTTTCTGGGCTCTTTATGCAGTTCTATTGGTCTGTGTCTCTCTTTGTGCTAGTACTGTACTTTTTTGGTTACTGTAGCTTTGTAATATGTTTTAAAATCAGCACTATGAGGCATTCAGCTTTGTTCTTCTTTCTCAAGATTGTTTTGGCTATGTAGGATCATTTGTGGTTCCACATGAATATGAGAAATTTTTTTCCTCTTTCTGTAAACAATATCATTAGGATTTTGATAGGGATTGCATTGCATTTGTAAATTGTTTTGGGTAGTATGAACATTCTAACAATATTAAATCTTTCAATCGATGAACACAGGATATATTTCCATCTATCTGTATCTTCTTTAACTTCTTTCAACAATGTTTGTAGTTCTGTGTCAAAGTCTTTGCCTCCTTGGTTAAGTTTATTCCTAAGTATTTTATTATTATTATTATTTTTTTAAGATTTTATTTATTTATTTGACACAGAGAGAGAGCTAGTGAGAGAGAGAGAGAACAAGCGGGGGGAGCGGGAGGCAGAGGAAGAGGAAGAAGCAGGCTCTCTGCCCGATGCAGGGCTCAATCCCAGGACCCTGTGATCATGACCCGAGCCAAAGGCAGATGCTTAACCGACTGAGCCACCCAGGCGGCCCCGTATTTTATTATTTTGTACGTTATTGTAAATGAAATTGGTTTCTTAATTTTATTTTCACATTTTCATTGTTCCTGTGTAAAAATGCAACAGATTTTTGTATGTTGATTTTGTATCCTACCATTTTACTTGATTAGTTTATTAATTCTAACAGTTTTTGTTGCATCTTTAGAGTTTTCTACATATAAGATCATGTCATCTGTAAACAAAAATATTTTATTTCTTCTTTTCTGACTTGAATGACTTTATTACTTTTTCTTGCCTAATTGCTCTGGTTAGGGCTTCCAGAACCATGTTGAATGGAAATGATGAGAGGGAGGATCCTCGAGTAGTTCTGGATCTTGGAGGAAAAGATTTCAATTTTTTACCAAGTATAATGTTGGCTGTGGGCTTTTGATATGAATAGTCTCTATTATGTTGAGATAGTGTCCTTCTATTCTTAGCTTCCTTGAGTGATTTTTTTATCATGAAAAGTTGAATTTTGTCAAATGCTTCCTCTGTGTCTTTTGAAATTATCGTGATTTTATTCTTCATTTTGTTGATGTGATATATCATGTTGGTTTTTTTTATACATTGAAACATCTTTGCATTCCAGGGGTGTACCCATTGGGGGTAATGTGCTATTGAATCCAGTTTGCTAATTTTTTTTTTTTTTTTAGGATTTTTGCATCTAGAGTTATCGGAGATATTGGCCTATACCAATATTTTTCTTTACAATGTCTTTTTCTGGCTTTGGTATCAACGTAATGCTGGTCTCATAAAATTGGATGTATTCCATCCTCTTCAAATTTTTTGGAGAGTTTGAGAAGGACTGGCATGAATTCTTCTGTAAATGTTTGGTAGAATTCACCAGAGAAGCCACTGGGTCCTGGGGTTTTCTTTGTTAGGAGATTATTGACTACTGATTTAATCTCTTATTAGTTATGATCTGTTTTATATTTTCTATTTCTTTATGATGCAATTGGTAGGTTGTGTGTTCCCGGAAATGTATCCATTTCTTCTAGATTATACAACTTGTTGACGCATAATTGCTCATAGTCTTTTCATAATCCTTTACATTTCTCTCTCATCAGTTGTAATGTGTCCTATTTAATTTCTGATTTTGCTTATTTGAATCTTCTCTCCTTTTTCCTTAGTCTACCTGAAGATTTAATAAATTTGTTGATCTTTAAAAAAAAATCCTAATTTCATTGATTTATTTTCTAGTGTTCTCCTGTTCTCTTTTTTAAAATTTCTCCTCTATCTTTATTATTTTTTCATCTTGCAAACTTTGGGCTAGTTCTCCTTTTTCGAGTCCCTTAAGATGTAGAGTTAAGTTATTTGAGATCTTTTCTCATTTTTAATGTGTTTATCACTATAAACTTCCTTCTTTTTTGCTACATCCCATAATTTGTATTGGTATGTTGTATTTCTATTTTTGTTTGTCTCAAGATATTTTGAATTTCCCTGTTGATTTCTTCTTTGACCCATTGGTTGTTCAAGACTGTTTAATTTCCACATATTTGTGAGTTTTCTAATTTTTCTTCTACTATTGATTTCTGGTTTCATTGTATTTTGGTAGGAAAAAATACTTGATTTCAAGCTTCTTGGTTTTTATGTGACCCAATGTGACCTATTCTGGAGAATATTCCGTGTATACTTGAGAGAAATATGAATTATGCTGTTGTTGGGTGGAATGTTCTATATATATCTGTTAGGTCCATTTAGTATACATTGTCATTAGGTATTCTGTTTCCTTGTCAATCTTCTGTGTGGATATTCTGTCCATTATTAAAATGGAGTAGTGAGATCTACTATTATTAGATTGCTGTCTTTTTTACTTATGTCAGTGGTTGCTTCATATATTTAGGTGTTCTGATTTGGGGTACATATATATTTATCATTGTTATATCTTCCTGATGAATTGACTTTTTAATCATGATATAGTGTCCTTCTTAGTCTCTTGTGACAGTTTTTAACTTAAAATCAATTTGTCTAATACAATAATAGCCACCTCTGTTCTCTTTTAGTTACCATATATGCGGACTATCTTTTTTCCATCTTTCATTTTAGTCTATGTGTGTCCTTAAAATCTAAAGTGAGTCTCTTAGACAGCAAATGGTTGCATCTTGTTTTTGTTTTTAATCCACATAGTTACTCTAAGTCTTTTGAATGGGGGAGTTAAAACTGTTTATATTTAAAGTAATTATTGATAGAGGAAATATTAGTATTGGCATTTTGTTAGTTGTTTTTGTCTTATAGCTCTTTTGTTCTTATTTTTCTCTCTTGCTGTCTTTCTTTGTGTTTTGTTGATTTTTTTGAAGTGACATGTTTTGATTCATTTCTCATTTTCTTTTGTGTATCTTCCATAGGTATTTTGTGGTTACCATGGGGCTTATATAAAACATCTTATAACAATCTATTTTAAGCTGATAACATCTTTTTAAAAAATTTTTTATTGTTATGTTAATCACCATACATTACATCATTAGTTTTTGATGTAGTGTTCCATGATTCATTGTTTGTGCATAACACCCAGTGCTCCATGCAGAACGTGCCCTCTTTAATACCCATCACCAGGCTAACCCATCCTCCCACCCCTCTCCTCTCTAGAACCTTCAGTTTGTTTTTCAGAGTCCATAGTTTCTCATGGTTCGTCTCCCCCTCCGATTTCCCCCCCTTCATTATTCCCCTCCTGCTATCTTCTTCTTTTTTTTTTTTTTTAAAGATTTTATTTATTTTTTAGAGAGCGAGCGAGAGAGAAACAGCATGAGAGGGGAGAGGGTCAGAGGGAGAAGCAGGCTCCCCGCTGAGCCGGGAGCCCGTTGTGGGACTCGAACCCAGGACCCTGGGATCATGACCTGAGCCGAAGGCAGATGCTTAACCATCTGAGCCACCCAGGCGCCCTCCTGCTATCTTCTTCTTTTTGTTCTTTTCTTAACATATATTGCATTATTTGTTTCAGAGGTACAGTCTTGCATAATTCACAGTGCTCACCATAGCACATACCTTCCCCAGGGTCTATCACCCAGCCGGCCCATCCCTCCCACCCCACCCCCCACTCCAGCAACCCACAGTTTGTTTCCTGAGATTAAGAATTCCTCATATGAATGAGGTCATATGATACATGTCTTTCTCTGATTGACTTATTTCACTCAGCATAAGACAGTCCAGTTCCATCCACGTCATTGCAAATGGCAAGATCTCATTCCTTTTGATGACTGCATAATATTCCTTTGGGTATATATATATATATATATATATATATATATATATATATATATATATATATCACATCTTCTTTATCCATTCATCTGTCAGTGGACATCTTGGTTGTTTCCACAGTTCGGCTATTGTGGACATTGCTGCTATAAACATCGGGGTGCACGTACCCCTTCGGATCACTACATTTGTATCTTTGTGGTAAATACCCAGTAGTGCAATTGCTGGATCGTATGGTAGCTCTATTTTCAACTTTTTGAGGAACCTCCATACTGTTTTCCAGAGTGGTTGCACCAGCTTGCATTCCCACCAACAGTGTAGGAGGGTTCACCTTTCTCCGCATCCCCGCCAACATCTGTCGTTTCCTGACTTGTTAATTTTAGCCATTCTGACTGGTGTGAGGTGGTATCTCATTGAGGTTTTGATTTGGATTTCCCTGATGCCGAGCGATGTTGAGCACTTTTTCATGTATCTGTTGGCCATTTGGCTGTCTTCTTTGGAAAAATGTCTGTTCATGTCTTCTGCCCATTTCTTGATTGGATTCTTTGTTCTTTGGGTGTTGAGTTTGATAAGTTCTTTATAGATTTTGGATACTAGCCCTTTGTCTGATATGTCATTTGCAAATATCTTCTCCCATTGTGTTGGTTGTCTTTTGGTTTTGTTGACTGTTTCTTTTGCTGTGCAAAAGCTTTTTATCTTGATGAAGTCCCAGTAGTTCATTTTTGCCCTTGCTTCCCTTGCCTTTGGCGATGATTCTAGGAAGAAGTTGCTGCGACTGAGGTCAAAGAGGTTGCTGCCTGTGTTCTCCTTTAGGATTTTGATGGACTCCTGTCTCACATTTAGGTCTTTCAACCATTTTGAGTCTATTTTTGTGTGTGGTGTAAGGAAATGGTCCGGTTTCATTCTTCTGCATGTGGCTGTCCAATTTTCCCAACAGCATTTGTTGAAGAGACTGTCTTTTCTCCATTGGACATTCTTTCCTGCTTTGTCAAAGATTAGTTGACCATAGAGTTGAGGGTCCATTTCTGGGCTCTCTATTCTGTTCCATTGATCTATATGTCTGTTTTTGTGCCAGGACCATACTGTCTTGATGATGACAGCTTTGTAATAGAGCTGGAAGTCTGGAATTGTGATGCCGCCAGCTTTGCTTTTCTTTTTCAACATTCCTCGGCTATGCGGGGTCTTTTCTGGTTCCATACAAATTTTAGGATTATTTGTTCCATTTCTTTGAAAAAAGTGGATGGCATTTTGATGGTTATTGCATTGAATGTGTAGATTGCTCTAGGTAGCGTTGACATCTTCACAATATTTGTTCTTCCAATCCATGAGCATGGAACATTTTTCCATTTCTTTGTGTCTTCCTCAATTTATTTCATGAGTATTTTGTAGTTTTCTGAGTACAGATCCTTTGCCTCTTTGATTAGATTTATTCCTAGGTATCTTATGGTTTTGGGTGCAATTGTAAATGGGATCGACTCCTTAATTTCTCCTTCTTCTGTCTTGTTGTTGGTGTATAGGAATGCCACTGATTTCTGTGCATTGATTTTATATCTTGCCACTTTACTGAATTCCTGTATGAGTTCTAGCAGTTTTGGGGTGGAATCTTTTGGGTTTTCCACATAAAGTATCATATCATCTGCAAAGAGTGAGAGTTTGACTTCTTCTTTGCCGATTTGGATGCCTTTGATTTCTTTTTGTTGTCCGATTGCTGTGACTAGGACTTCTAATACTATGTTGAATAGCAGTGGTGATAGTGGACATCCCTGCTGCATTCCTGACCTTAGGGGGAAAGCTCTCAGTTTTTCCCCATTGAGAATGATATTCGCTGTGGATTTTTCATGGATGGTTTGTATGATATTGAGGTATGTACCCTCTATGCCTATACTCTGAAGAGTTTTGATCAAGAAAGGATGCTGTACTTTGTCAAATGCTTTTTCTGCATCTATTGAGAGGATCATATGATTCTTGTTCTTTCTTTTGTTAATATGTTGTATCACATTGGTTGATTTGCTGATGTTGAACCAACCTTGCAGCCCAGGGATAAATCCCACTTGGTCGTGGTGAATAATCCTTTTAATATACTGTTGGATCCTATTGGCTAGTATTTTGGTGAGAATTTTTGCATCCATGATCATCAGGGATGTTGGTCTGTAATTCTTTTTGATGGGGTCTTTGTCTGGTTTTGGGATCAAGGTAAGGTGGCCTCATAAAACGGGTTTGGAAGTTTTCCTTCCATTTCTGTTTTTTGGAACAGTTTCAGAATAGGTATCAATTCTTCTTGAAATGTTTGGTAGAATTACTCTGGGAAGCCATCTGGTCCTGGGCTTTTGTTTGTTGGGAGATTTTGGATGACTGCTTCAATTTCCGTAGTGGTTATAGGTCTGTTCAGGTTTTCTATTTCTTCCTGGTTCAGTTTTGGTAGTTGATGCATCTCTAGAAATGCATGCATTTCTTCCAGGTTATCTAATTTGCTGGCATAGAGTTGCTCATAATATGTTCTTATAATTGTTTGTATTTCTTTGGTGTTGGTTGTGATCTTTCCTCTTTCATTCATGATTTTGTTGATTTGGGTCATTTCTCTTCTCTTTTTGATAAGTCTGGCCAGGGGTTTATCAATCTTGTTAATTCTTTCAAACAACCAGCTCCTTGTTTCGTTGATCTGTTCTACTGTTCTTTTAGTTTCTATTTCATTGATTTCTGCTCCAATCTTTATTATTTCTCTTCTCCTGCAGAGTTTAGGCTTTATTTGCTGTTCCTTCTCCAGCTCCTTTAGGTGTAGGGTTAGGTTGTGTACTTGAGACCTTTCTTGTTTCTTGAGAAAGGCTTGTATTGCTATATACTTTCCTCTAATAAGCTGATAACATCTTCAATTGCAGACAAAAAAATCACACTTATACTTCTCCCATCCCCATACTTTTTGTTATTGGTGTCACAAGCTACATCTTTTTATATTATATATCAATTAACAAATTTTTATAGTTATAGGTATTTTTACACTTTTATCTTTTAACTTCTATATCAGAATTAAAAGTGACTTATGCACCACCATTACAGTTTTATGTATTTGTCTATATATTCATTTTTGTCAGTAAGCTGTATATTTTCCTGTGCTTTTGTACTTCTGTCTAGCATGTTCTCATTTCAACTTGAAGGATTCCCTTTAGCATTTCTTATAAGACAGGTCTAGTAGTGATGACCTCCCTCAGCTTTTACCTATCTGGAAAAGTCTTTATCTCTCCTTCATTTTTTTTTTTCGTGCAGCAGAAGGTTTACAGAAAAATGAGGGGAAGGTACAGAGATTTCCCTTATAACCCGCCCCCACACATGGATAGCTTCCCCATTATTAACATCCCCACCAGAGTGGCACATTTGTTACAATTGATTAAACTACATAATCACCTAAAGTCTGTAGTTTACATTACAGCTCACTCTTGGTGTTATACATTCTATGGGTTTTGACAAATGTGTAATGACATGTAACCATCATTATAATATCATATATCATATCATATCATATCATATCATATCATATCATACTGCATCATATCTTTGCCTTAAAACTCCTCTGTGCTTTGCCTACTCATCCCTCCCTCCCACCTAACTCTTGGCAACCACTGATCATCTTTATTTCCTCTGAAGTAAAACAACACACTATTCAGTTCTTTTTTTGTTCTCAATAGCCCCCAGGTATCTGGTGTATGCTGGGCCCTATCCAGCACTCTTGGACAGCTGAGACAGGCCCTAGTCCCTCACTCCAGTAGTCAGAATGTTTTATATATAGCCTAGTATTCTCTTTCTCTCCCCAGAAAGAAGCCAGGAATGGGAAGTTTCCTCCAGATCATGTGGCATTGCCCAGGGGAAGGGATTATGGTGAGAGGGTCTCATGAATTTTCCTACTGGATTTGATACAGCTGTTTTTGCACTCACCTGGAGGACAAGAGTCTCTTAATTGGTTTCTGCATTTCTCAAAAAGGGAATTGGTCCATGTAGTATTGTTGTATTGGTGTCTTCATGGTAAGTGTATCTGGGGCTTCCTATTCCACTAACTGCTGATATCACTTCCTTTATACATTCTTATCATACTTATAACTTATTCTTGTGGTAAAGCATATTGTCATCCAAAGCATTTGTGTTACCTTTGAAATGCCTTTTCTTTGCCTTTTCCCTTTCCCAAGTTGTAAGTACTGGAGTATGGGTATTATAATCAATTACAGTGTGTATAAGAGATCCTAAAAGTTGGACATAAAGATGTAACTAATAAAAATTTGATATGGCATTTGTAATATAATCAAAAGGTAGAAGAGAATTCACCATAAAGAAATTACCAAAATAGCTCAAAATACAGATTACAAATCAATGGAAGAAATGAATAGTGGGCTTGCAGAGCTCAGAGAAAGCATAAAAAGCAAAATTGATTATTACAGGGCGCCTGGGTGGCTCAGTTGGTTAAGCGACTGCCTTCGGCTCAGGTCATGATCCTGGAGTCCCTGGATCGAGTCCCGCATCGGGCTCCCTGCTCGGCAGGGAGTCTGTTTCTCCCTCTGACCCTCCCCCCTCTCATGTGCTCTCTCTCTCTCATTCTCTCTGTCTCAAATAAATAAATAAAATCTTTAAAAAAAAAAAAAAAATTGATTATTACAAAGATGGAAACCACATTCGAAACCACAAGCATAGGATAAAATATGACTTAAAAGAACACGATGGAGAAAATTCCCCTGGGAAGATGGAGTAGACTAGCTTTTACCTATCCCTATCACTGAGTACAACTAAAAACCTTGGATATTATATATAAAACAAAACCTTTAAAAATGTAAAAAGTGAAGAGAATGGCCCCATCCCAAGGTAAATCCTTACCCAAGTGATATTAGAGAAGACTGAATATGGAGCTGGGCTTTCATTCTCACTTGGCAGAAACAAGTCCCCACCCTCCTCCCTGAAGTATTGGTAGAGATGACATGGGAGCCTGGACTTCCATCCCCACTCACAGTAACAAGGACACTCTCTTTTGTGTTGATGGAAGCTAAGTGGAGAAACTAGACTTCCAACTCTCAATTATAAGGCAGCACCCCACCCCCCTCCACTTCCCTTGATGGAGCAATGTCACAGAAAAACAGATAAAACATGTTTAAATAAGATTTAGAGTCTCATAGTATAATATTAAAATGTCTGTTTCAATTCAAAACCACTCATCATTCCGAGCACCAAGAAGTTCTAAACTGGCCAGAAAAAGGCAATCAATGAGTGCAAACCTTGTGATGACAGAATGCTAGAAGTATCTAATACAAATTTTAAAGCAGTTATGATAAGAAAGCTTTAAAGAGCAATTACAAATACACTTGAAATAAATGAAAATAGAAGGTTTCAGCAAAGAAATTGAATATATACAAGTATAAAGAAGAATTGAAGAGAAATTTTGAACTAAAAAATACAATAACTGAAATTAATAACAAAAATAAAAACAAAACCTAGTGAATGGGCTCAACAGAATGAATGGCACAATGGAGGGCACAAAAGAAAGAAATTATACAGCCCAAACAAAAGAGGAAAAAATATATTAAAAATAAAAATAGACTCAGGGGCCTCTAAAATTATAACAAAGATCTAACATTTGTTTCATCATAGTCCTGCATGGAGAAAATAATGAGAGCAGGCCTGAAATGGCCCTTGGAGAATAATTGATTAAAACTTTTGAATTTAGCAAATGACACAAACTTATGAATTCAAAAGCCTACATAAACCCCCAAATTGATAAAGCCAGAAAATTCCACCCACAGAAACAGTAGAATCAAACATATGAAAACTAAGAGCAAAGAATAAAATCTTGAAAGCAGCGAGAGAGAAATGACACTTTATCTATAGAGGAAAAACTACTTGAATGACAGTGGACTTCCATCCGAACTCATTGGAGCCAGAAGTGATGCAAAATTCTTCAACTCAGAATTTTATATACAATGAAATTATTCTTCAGAAATGGAGGATAGATTCAATACCTTCTCATAGGAAGAAAAAGTAAGATAGTTTTTCAATTTTAGGGTAGCAGACCTACCCCAAAAGAAGAGGAACTTTTCTAAACAGAAAGGAAATGATACAAGAAGTTATCTTGGAAAATTAGCAAGAAAGAAAGTACATAATAAGCAAAATATGAGTAAATACAATAGACTTCCTTTTCCTATTGAGTTTTCTAAATTATGTTTGATAGTCAAAGCAAAAAATATAACATCATCATGTGGTTCTAAATGTATGTAAAGGAAATAGTTAAGATAATTATATTAAAACCACTAGAGGGTAAAGAGAGGTCAGGTTTTTATATTTAGGTTGAACTTGTAAAATGAAAATACTAGTAGACTGTGTAAGTTGTGTATGTATTATTTAATACATCAAGCAACCACCAAAAAAAGAGAAGATATAAAAAGAGATATACTCAAAACCCTACAAATGTATCAAAACTGGGATGCTAAAAAAAATATTCAAACCAAAGAAAGCCAAGAAAAAAATACCAGAGGAAATAATAAATAGTGAGTATAGTAAAAATGAATAAATAAATAAAATGCAGAATTGAACCCTAATATATACAGGTAGAACTGAAAAAAATATTAACAGTAAAAATAGAAAAATTCACATAAAACAAACTAACAAATTTTGAAAAATTTGTATCTTATAACATGTATTCCCTAACTACAATGGAATTAAACTGAAAACCAATAATAAAAGATAAGAGAAAATCTCAAAACACTTAGAAATTGAATGACACACATTTACATAATCCACAGATCAAAGAGAAGTCTCAAAGAAAGTTTTAAAAAGTACATTTAACTAAATGAAAATGAAAATACAGCATATCAAAATTTGTGAAACATAGCTAAAGCAGTGATGAGAAAGAAATTTATAGCATTAAATACATACATTAGAGAAGGGGAAAAGTCTCAAATCAATGATCTGAAGAACCTAAAAAGGAAAAAAGGAAAAACAAAATAACTCCAAAGGAAGCAGGGGAATAATAAAGATAATATCAGAAATCAGTGAAATCGAAAACAGAAACAACAGAGAAAAATCAATGAAACAAAGAGCTGATTCTTTGAAAAGATTGATAAAATTAGCAAGCCTCTAGCAAGATTAACAAAGGACAAAAAGAGAGGACACAAATTACCAGTATCAGGAATGAAACAAAGATAACACTACAGACCCTGCAGACATCAAAGGGATACTAAGGGAATACTACAAACAAATCTACACGTATAAATTTGACAACTTAGATAAAATGTACCAATTCCTTGGAAAATACAAGTTACCAAAACTCACCTAACATGAAATAGATCATTTGAATAGTCCTTCATCTCTTATGAAAATTGAACCTATTATCTAAAAATTCCCCCAAATAGAAAGCTCTAAGCCCAAGTGCTTTCACTGGGGAATTCTACCAAACTTTAAGAGGAATTAACACCAATTCTACACAGTCTCTTTGCTACAGTCAGCATGTTTGGTTCCTCATCCCGAAAATTCACTTTAAAATTCTAATACCCAATATGATGAAGTTAGGAGGTTGGACCTTTGGAAGGTAATTAAATCATGAGGGTTGAGCCCTCAAATGGAATTAGTATTTTTTTTTTTTTAAAGATTTGTTTATTTATTTGAGAGAGAGAGAGAGCAAGCATTCATGCTATGGAGCAAGCAGGGAGGGGCAGAGGAAGAGGAAAAGAGAGAATCCTCAAACAGACTCCCCAATGAGCATGGAGCCTGATGCAGGGCTAAGGTCTCGGGACCCTGAGATCATGATCTGAGCTGAAACCAAGAGTTGGCCATTTAACCAACTGAGCCACCCAGGTTCCCTGGAATTAATGTTCTTAAAAAAGAGATCCCACGGAGCTTCCTATCCCCTTTTGCCATGTGAGATACATGGAGAAATCTGCAACCAAAGGAGGACAATTACCCAACCATGCTGGCACTCTGATCTCAGACTTCCAACTTTCAGAACTGTGAGAAATAAATTTCTGTTGCTTATAAGCTGCAGAGTCTGTAGTACTTTGTTATAGCAGCCCAGATGGACTAAGATACTCCTCCAGAAAATATGAGTATACATTCCAATTCATTTCATAAAGCTAGTATTACCCTGATACTCAGACAACAACAACAAAAAGACAACTACAGACCAATATCCCTCCTGACTATAGACATAAAAATCTTTAACAAAATATTGCCAATAGAACTTAACAACATATAAAAAAAATGTATATGGCTCCATGACCAAGTGTGGTTCATTCCAAGGATGTAAGACTGGTTCAATATTTGAAAATCACTGTGTCATCCAGTATTTTAAGAAACTAAAGAAGAAATATGACACGATCATATCAACTGGTACAGGAAAAGCATTTGACAAAATTCAACATCCATTCATGATAAAAACTCTGAAACAATAGAAATAGAGGGGAAGTTATTCAATTGGATAAAGTGCATCTACAAAAATCATACAGCTAATATTATACTTAGTAGTGAAGGACTGAATTCTTTCCCCATAACATCAGGAACTAGGCAAAAATGTCTGCTCTTACTATTCTTATTCAAAAAATATATTCAGGACTTATATATTAAAATTGACAAAATTCTGATAAAAGAAATCAAGAATCTAAATCAATTAAGAGACATACCATGTTCATGAATTATAAGACTAGTAAAGATGCACATAGTAAAGATATACATTCTCCCCAAATTTATATATGGGGAGATATATATATATATATATATAGACCTAATGTGCCCAACAGTAGAAGGCTGGCGAGCTGCTCAGACATAAACTGAAAGGGACAATATTTTGTTGAGATCATTTTAATTTTGAGTGTGAAGTTCAGCTTTGCAAGATCAAAACTTTTAAATCTAGGGTATTAAAGATGCAGTAAAAGATTATTCTATTTTATAATGGCCAAGGAGTAGGAAGGTTTTTTGGACTACTCTATAAATCACATGGCATTAATAATGAAGATGGCATGTTGGCAAGAAATCTGATCTGTAGGCTTATTTTGTTTGAGTATTTTGTTTGAGGATTAGAGGGCCTTCCATGGAGACCTGTATTCTCCTATTCACCACTGTCCCTATTACCCTCTATTGCTTGACACTTGCTTCTGCCTCAGTTACTTATATAACCTATCTGTTCTCCTGTAGATTATTAAAATTTGTGACTCTTGACCTAACCATATCATTGCAACAAAAGCAAATCAATCTCAAGTTCAAATAAATGACCTTAGAAACAAACTTTTATAGTCCATAAGTTGACTAGACAAGGATTTTTAAGATATGCCAATAAAACACACAAGAAAATGGGTATTTAGGTCCATGAGAGAGGGTTTCAGGATTTGGAGTACTAGCTAGTGATGGCTTCTTCTTCCAAGGTAACTTGAAAACCAAAATACACATTTTCTTAGAAAAGCTCAGCAAGTATGCTAAGGAAGACTATTGGGTTGTAAAAGGAAATTTATGAATTTAAAAAATGTTTATTTTTTCCATGTAAAACTTTGAACAACACTGTGCCACACCAGTAGCCAGAAAACTTAAATTCATTAGGCTTGGTGATTTTTAAACTGATCATTCTTTGGCAGATTCTTATTCTTCAACTCTCTCTCTCTCTTTTTAAACCTCTACACCAACATTCCTTCTATGTTTACATCAATTGCTCTGCTAGTCTGGGTGATGCACAATTGATAAAGTTTACATTGAATCAGTTAAAAGATAACTGTGATTCTTCCTTCCATTTGAGACAGCACCACATCTTCTAATAGAGACTTGGGAGGCAAAATGGCCATTTCAGTGGCATACTTACAAGGCATCTCTGAAACTGTGATATTTGCATATGGCGGATATCTTTAGTGTTAGCCTGTGAGTTTCATTTCATTTCAGATACTGCATGTAACATTGCTTTACTTGTTTATCAGGGCAGAGTGGAATAGTGGGAAGAACAAGACCCTTGAAGTCTGATGGGTACTCATCACTATCATTTCCTGCATTGTAATCTTAGGCAATTTACATATCATCATTGGTTCTTAATTTTCTCAACTATTAAAAGGGATATACTAATGCTGTCTTCAGTGTCTTCAGCTTAATATAAAAATTAAATAGATACATCCAAAAGTACTTAGCATATAATGATGTACAATACAATTACCTTCAGAGTAATTCATTTTATGATTTTATCCCTGAATTAGAGAGTGGGAAGGAAGCTGGTAAGAAACTTACTGGTGTTTTCAAATGTTTAAATATAAACCTTTCACAAAGGTAAATATTTCCTAAAATACTTATGGTCTTATTGGGCATTACATTATATACCATAAATTATGGCTTAAAAATTGCTTTGTCTGTATTTCAAATCACCACTTATATTTCTAAGGGAAAAATACATTCCAGATTTTAAATAATCATCTTGGAAAAAGAAATTTTATATCATAGCCTATTCATAAATCAAGACTATTGATAGTGTTTAATTTTCTTATATCCTTTCTTAATCCTTCTTATATCCTACCTAAGATTTTAAATTTCTTTGGAATAAGATTCTATCAGTGACTAATGAGGTGTTTTGCTCATAGTAAGTAGTCAGCAAATATTTTTCAGTTTCCTTTGATGTTTAGAAATAAGAATTAAAGGAAACCAAGAATGGCAGGCAGATTGAGTATAAAAATGACCTTAATTGGCCCCCTCTCTGTATCTACACCTCTTATACCATGACTTTGTAGCTTTTCCTCCAAGAATTAGTCTATTTCCCTACCCAGGGAATCTGGGCTGACCTTGTGATTTGCTTTCACCAATATAGAATGTGGCTAAAGTGACAATTGCCAGTTCTGAGTCTAGACTTTAAGATGCGATTCCTCCTTCCCTACTTTCTTGGAACTCTGCCACTATCATTTAAATAAGCTAAGACTTGCCTGCTGGAGAATGAGAGGGCATGTAAGGAAAGTCCAATTGTTTCAGCCAAGGTCATCCCACCCCAGCTTATGGCCAACTGACCTCCCAATATGTGAAAGCCCTGCCTAGAGCTGCCTACTCAACCTACAGCTGATCACAGATATGTGAGTAAGCCCAGCCAAGACCAGAATAACTGCTCACCTGACCCTTAGGCTCATGAACATTCTGAATGCTGGTTGTTTCAAGCCACAAGTTTGGGGTTGGTTTGTAGCACAACAATAACTAATGAGTGCATCAGCTAGATTGGATTCTGAGCAAGGAATAGGAACTACTTCAGGAAGTACTGTGGTATGTTTTCAGTGGCGATCGTGAAAGAAATGAATTCAACATTTCAGAAAGAAAGAAAAGAAAAAAAATCAGTAGATGACTCAATTTTAGAAAAGGGAACTATAACAAAAACTTTAGGCATTAGTTTGGAAAAAATAAAAGGAAGAAACATAGATACATACATGTACACACACATAACACACCTATATACATACATATTTTTGTCCAAATACCTACAGAGAGCCTGCTGACATCTAAAAGTACCAATTACTTATTGGAAGTTAGAAGGCCCAGACAGATATATGCCACGTAATCTAAAGCTCAGACATTCAAACAAAATGCTGCCTGCTTTATTGGCAGTAACTATCCAAGAGACTATTCTGGAGGAAAGCATCTTTTTAAAAGTAAGAGGACTGCCCTAGAGAAGCAATAGGGAGCCCAGGAAACGTGGGAAGTCAAATGCAAACTTAAAAATAAACAGACCCCTCCAAAAAAAAATTTAAAGAGCTTTCTGCAAACAACAGGAAAGCCCATAATATGTGTTCTTTAAATACATTAGAGGGAGCAAGCCAGCCAAAAACAGTGAGATGGACACAGGGCAAAAGGTCCATCGAAAAAATAAGGAGATAGCAGAAACACTCAATTAATTCTTGGCTTCAATCATTCCTAAGGAAGGCTTTAGGGAGTTTCCTACTCTGAAACTGTCTTTTGACAGAGCCAGGTCAGGGGCAAGAGAAAAGATGATGTTAAAAGCACAAGGTGCTAAAATGAATTGGCAAACTGAAGGTGTATCTTTTGTATGTTGGCCTCCTGGCAGCCAACCAAATATTTTGAAGAAAGTGGAGAGGCAAAGATCTCTCCCCCACCAAAATGTGCAACGGTAACAGAGGACTCTTCTCAAAAAGGCATTTGATTTTCTATCTGGACAGTTGGCAGAAACTATATACAAGAGTGGGATCATGTGATATTTATGCAAAATACAATAGAATTATCTATTGAGACTTTTGTTCAGGCTGCTGTATAAGCTGATATAAGTGATAATGTGTCTTTGAGATTTCACAAGAAAAAAACAGAAAGTCAAATTTTCTGCTCTGAATTCTGAGCTTTTTGCCCCCAAGGAGTTATTAACAGCTTTTGCAAGTCAGAAATAAAAATGAAAGTTGACCTCAAACCATGATCCCGACCCAAATTTCTCTTTGGGGAGAGCCTAGGCATATTTGGTGTGAGTTAAACTGAATGGCTCCTACGAGGAAGAAAAAGAAAGTTGAAGGTAAAAGAAAGGGGGAGAATGTGGTCTGCCTGAGGTTAGTGAAAACCTCCCCTAGACTGAGAGAAGCAAGAGGGCTTGGATGGTTTCCATAATCGGCGGACAGGACCTGGAGTAAGAAGAGAGGGAAATGGCTGCAAGGTACCAATGTAGGTTAACTGTTGAACCAAGAGGTGTTGAGAACAGTAGTGAAAATTTTAGTGATTAGATCTGGGGTTGGCAAACAGGACTGTTGGGGCAGACAATGCTGAGTCCTCACATAGTGTCATGCCTGAGTGATGGCAAGGGCAGGCTTGGCAGAAACATCAACTAATGGGAGGAGGGATAGTACTAATGATAACTTCCACGGACTAAGACCTTGGCTCATACCTCTGTTTTTGGTTGTCCAATAATCATTAAGATCGAACGCCTCAACTCTCTTGAGTGGGATTCAAAATTTAGTCTGTGACATTTACTGGATCTGAGTATTCTCAGAAAATGCTTAACCTACTCCTACAGCTTATCAGAGTGAAATCAGGGGGTAATATCTTTTTAAAAATAGAAATCATCACTGATTAATTCATTTGAATTTTTTGGAAAAATAGCCTTAGAAAAATCAGCAGATTTAATTTATGTAGCTGTTTAAAAGACCTTTGCCAAAATTCTATAACAAGAGCTATGTAAAATTTTTCCTCTCTATTTTGAATTATGAAACATTTCATATGTCCTAACAGAACATGAAATAACAGACACTGAAATACTGACCACCCAGATTGCATAGATGTTAACATTCTATTGAATTTGCTTCGTATCCTTTTTTTTTTAAAGAAAATAGTATACATGGAGCTGAAGTCCCAACTCCATCTTTTCCTCTCTCATTCCCTAGAGGGAATCCCTATTTTGAAGCTGCATATAATACTGTTTTATTTTTGATTATGTATAAATGCCTCCATAAAAAAACACAGTATTATTTTGTGTTATAATTTTTTTACCTAACTGGTATCATTATAATAGATTTTTATATAGCATTCATTTATAATTTTTAATTTCTGCCATACCCGTGGATCTGCTATTGAATGTGGTGCAGTATCCTTGGCTCCTACCTGGGAGATGCCAATAGCAACCCCTCCACCCTAAGTTGTAACAGCTAAAAATGTCTCCAGACTTTGCCAAATGTCCTCTGGGGGACAAAACTGCCCCTGATTGAAAACCACAGATCTGGCTCATTGCACTCTGTCCACTGCATTGCCAGCTCTACTGTGCATTTTCCAGAATCTTGGAAGTGACTGTCTTCTTTGGGTCAGACTAACATTTTATTCTTTTAATTTAAAAGTGAGGCCAATATTGAAATCATTCAAGAAAGTCAAGGACTAGTCAAAGAGGTTTTCCTATTGTCCTTTTATTGTGTACTCAAAACAACATTGTACATTACACCATTCAGATTTTATTACATGGAGGTTTTTTTACTTTCTCTTTTTTTTCCTTTTAAAATTTTTATTTTAATTCCAGAATAGCTAACATACACTGTTATATTAGTTTCAGGTGTACAATATAGTGATTCAGCAATTCCATACATCATCCTGTGCTCATCTCAGGTGCCCTCCTTAGTCCCCATCACCTGTTTAGCCCATCCCCCCACCTACCTCCTCTCTGGTAACCATTGGTTTTGTTCTCTATAGCTAAGAGTGTTTCTTGATTTCTCTCTCTCTCTCTCTCTCTCTTTCTTTGCTTGTTTGTTTTGTTTCTTAAGTTCCACATATGAGTGAAATCATATGGTATTTTTCTTTCTCTGACTGACTTATTTTGCTTAGCATTATATTCTCTAGCTCCACCCATGTTGTTACAAGTGGCAAGATTTCATTCTTTTATATGGTGGTATAATATTCTATTATATATAATATTCATATATTCATATGTATATTCATACAGGACCCCCCTCCCCCACACATCTTCTTTATCCATTCATCTATCAGTGGATACTTAGGCTGTTTCTATAATTTGGCTATTGTAAATAATGCTGCTATAAACATAGGGATGCATGTATCCCTTTGAATTACTGTTTTTGTATTTTTTGGATAAATGCCTAGTAGTGCAATTACTGGATCATAGGGTAGTTCCATTTTTAACTTTTTGAGGAAACTCCATACTGTTTTCCACAGTGGCTGCACCAGTTTGCATGAGGGTTCCTTTCTCTCCATCCTCATCAACACTTGTTTCTTGTGTTTTTGATTTTAGCCATTCTGACAGGTTTGAGATGATATCTCATTGTGGTTTTGATTTACATTTCCCTGATGATGAGTGATATTGAGCATCTTTTCATGTGTCTGTTGACCATCTGAATGTCTTCTTTGGAGAAATGTCTGTTCATGTCTTCTACCCATTTTTAAATTGGATTGTTTTCTGGCTGTTAAATTGTATCAGTTTTTTATACATTTTGGATACTAACCCCTTATTGGATATGTCATTTGCAAATATCTTCTCCAGTTCAGTAGGTTGCCTTTTAATTTTGTTGATTGTTTCCTTCACTGGGCAGAGGCTTTTTATTTTGATGTAGCCCCAATAGTTATTTTTGTTTTTATTTCCCTTGCCTCAGGAGATATATCTAGAAAAATGTTGCTATGACCTATTATATGGATTTTAATGTGCAGCTTAAGTGATGATTATTTTTCACAAGTCTACGTATCAAGACGTGCTCTGTTTTGAAGACGGCAACAAAAGTAACCTGAAAGCTAGATTTCTGCCATATATGAAGGAGGTGATCTGCATAGTATATACTATTTTCTCTCATAAAAGTAATTTGCCATGATGTTTCAATTTCACATCTCCATTACTTCATTTGAGGTGATTTTAATAGATAGATTCCATGGCTTTTGATGGCATCATTATGACAGGTTGGCAAAATTGTTGGACAAAGATTTCCTCTAATTTTGCTACCCCTGAATGTGTTCCACTCAGGGAAGTGTTTTCTTTTAATATGAAAACATGTTTCCAGACCTTTACCACTTTTTGTTGTTTCTCCAGAAATACTAGTTTTAAGTTGGCACTTAGCTCTTAATCATTCACATGCTACCTTATCTATCATTAATTCTCTTCACTTTCCTCTTTCTCTGTATTCTTTGTGAACTAGAAACTTTATTTGTATTTATCAGCTGATTTTCTGTTATGTTCTTTCTATTTTTTTACTCCTGACATGTTTGGGCAATGTTAATGATGTTCTAATGTTTCATTTCTTTTCAATATTTTAAGTAATTTTTTAATTATATAAGTAGTATATTAGTTTATTTTTAGTGTATATATATTTAGGGATTTTTCAGATATCTTTCTCTTCTGATTTCTAATTTGATTCCGTTGTGTTTAGTGAACTATTTTGTATAACTGGAATCAGTTTAAATTTATTGACACAAAATATGGTTTATATAGGTAAATATTTATGTGTACTTTAAAAGGATGATTATTCTGCTGTTTTTGGGTGGAATTTACTATAAATTTCAAGAAGTGACTTGGTTGATAGTATTGCTATAGATTCAGCATCTTTCTAAATTTTTATCTACTTGTTCTTTCAATTATGGAGAAAGGAATATTGAAATCTTTGACTATAATTGTAGATGTACCTGTTTCTCTTGAAGTCCTATCACTTTTGGCTTATATATTTTGAAGCTCTGTTATTAGGTCAATAAACTTCAATAATTATTATGTCTTCTTGATGAATTGTGCCCTTTATCATTATAAAATTTCCTTCTTTATCCCTGGTAATATTTTGTTTTGTCTGATATTATCTGATATCTGCTTTGTCTGATATTAACGTAGCTACTCCACCTTTGATTTAATTAATATTAACATGATATATATGTGTATATATATTTCCATCATTTTACTTTTATCTATTTTTGTCTTTATTTTAAAGTACATTTATTGTAGGTGAAATACAACTGGATCTTGCTATTTTTGTCCAACCTGGAAACTTCTGCCTTTTAATTGAGGTATTTAAACCATTTACATTTAATGTGACTATTAACATGTTTATAGTTAACTATCTTGCCTTGTTATTTGTCCCATTTTTTCTTTCTTCAAGTATTCTTCATTTTCTGCCTTTTGAAAATCTTTTCATATTTTGTTACCATTTTTTCATATCTACTTTGTAGCTTATTAGCTATAACTCTTTGTCATTTTATGACTATAACACACATCTTTAATTTATTACAGTATCCTTTAAGTGATGTGGTACCACTTCTCATGTTGTATAAAAGACTTATATTAGTAAATTCCATTTCTCCCTTCCTGACCTTCCTGTATTATTGTCATATATCTACTTTTACATGTTGTTACATACTAAATATTATGAATCCTTACTCGATTTTTGTTTAAATGGTCAATTATCTTATAAAGAGATTGAAATAACAGGAAAAAAAAAGTATAGATTTACCCATGCATTAACAGTTCCAGTGCTCTTATTTCCTTTGTGTAGACCCTAATTTCTGGCATCATTTTCCTTCTGCCTAAAGGACTTCCTTTATTTTTAATTTATTTTTAATTAATTTTTTTTTTTTTTTTGTAGCATGAATCTTCTGGTCATCAAGTCTGAAAAAACATCTTTATCTGACCATTTTTGAAAGATTTTCTTGCTAAATATAGAATTCTAGGTGACATTGGGTGGGTTTTTTTCATTACTTAATAAATGTTGCTGCACTATCATCTAATTTCAATGTTTCTGAAAAGAAACCTCATATCATTCTTGTCTTTGTTCCCTGATATTTAACTTAAAAAAATTTCCTCTTGTTGCTTTTAAGATTTCTCTTTACCACTAGCTTTGAACAATGTGATATGTAGTGCCTCAATATAGTTTATGTTTTGGATTTGTAGATCTTAGATCCATGAATTTATCATTTTTATCATATTTGGAAAACCTTGGCCATTATTTATTCAAATATTTTTTCTGACACTAAACCTCTCTTCTCCAAGGACAACAATACCATATATGTTAAACTGTGAAGTTTTCCCACAGCTCACAGATGTACCATTCTCTCTCTCTTTCTCTCTCCTTTCTCTTTTTCTTTCCCTCTGGGATACTTTTTTGATAGTTTCTATTGGATGTCTCTAAGTTCATTGATCTTTTCTGGTATATTTTTAAAAATCACAAATTGTAGTTTTCATCTCTAAAATTTGCTTCTCTTTGGGTATTTTAAAAATATTTTCATGTTTCTACTTAAGACTGAATATATGGAATACAGTTACAATTACTGTTTTAATTTCTTTGTTAATTCTAACGTCTGTGTTGGATTTGAGTAATTGATACTCTTCTTCACCATGGGTTATATTTTCTTGCTTCTTTGAATGTCTGGTAATATTTTATTAAATGCCAGATCTTGTGAATTTTACCATTTGAGGTGTGGGATATTTTTGTATTCTCATAAATATTCCTGAATTTTGTTCTGGAGTGTGGTTAAGTTCCTTGAAACAGTTTTATCCCTTTGAGTCTTGCTTTTAAGATTTGTCAGGGGGAAGGGGCGGTCAAAGTAGTGGTCAGTCTGGGGCTGATTATTCCCAACTATTGAGGCAAGATGCTCATGTGTACTCTACCCAATGCCCCGTGAATCTTGAGGTTTTCCACTCTGGTTGGTGAGAAAAGGCATTATTTCAGTCCTATATGAATGCTGGGCACAGTTACTATCAATTTTTTGTGTGGGAGTTTTCTCAAGTGCTTGTACTTACCAGTGCTCAGCTGAGGACTAGAGGGGGACTATCTTCAGATGTTTAGAGCTGTCTTTGTGTAGCTCTCTCCTCTCCAGTACTCTGTGCTGCAAACTCTAACCACAAAGTCTCCCTAGACTCTTGGCTCTATCTCCTGAGTACACTCCACCTGCCTTCTTCTGTTGTGTCCTGGAAACTTTTCAAGGCAGAGATGTGAGACAAAGATAGTGCTCATCTCACTTGTTCCCTATTTCTCAGGGATTAGTATCATTCGTTGCCTGATATTCAGTATCTTGGAATGACTGTTTCATATATTTTGGTCATTTTTTTGGTTGTTTTAGGCTGCAATGTAAATCCATTTGCTGAAATTCCATCTTGGACAGAACTACAGGTGCTATCAATTCATTTTTAATTTCATTATAAAACATTCATAGTATACACAGTAACATTAAATAGATCTCCTTAATCATTCTCACCTTCTCATTCCAATTACTCTTCCCACGGTATCATCTGTCAGGAATTCAGAATGTGTCCTTCTACTTCCATTTCTATGTGTTTATACACAATACAGATTTTTTAAAATTAAGTTTTCAATCTGGATGCATCTTTTCAGTGTCACTTTGTTTTTGAAAAGTCTGTGGATATTCTTATGTTTATGTCTTCCATCTGAACATTATACAAAGCTTTTCAGCTCCATAATAAAGCAAGGTAAATATTTTATAGGAGATTTTATTTATAGAAAACTGTGAAGAGAAGTGACATGTTTATAATATTCAGTAATGATATGCAAAAATCTGAATTTAAAATGGAGATATCATCACTTTTATTTATTTAGATCTTTCTCTAAAGCCTTAAACCCTCTCTAATTATCTATATACATATCTATATCTATAGATATCATTTATTCATGTATATCTATATAAAGATTAGACATATATATCTCTATATATTTATACGATCTATAGATAGATACAACAAATGTGCAGGGTATATCCTTCTATATTTGTAGAGATAGACATCTCTATCAGTATCTCTAGACATCTCTAGATACAGAGATACATAACATACATATATACATAGATTCTGAACATTTATTGCTTGGTTATTCCTAATTACCTTATTATTTGTGGCTAATTGCAAGTAAGATCCTTTGGCCCCACAAAATTCTACATCCAGGAAGCAGCCTGAGAAAGTTAATCGGTCTCAAAGGTAGAGCTTTGTTAATCTCTCCACATGTGGCCAAAGATGATAATGTAAAAAGAAGGACATCACTGAGGGGCCTCCAAAGTCAAGAACATGGAAACTATTTCAGGGAATGGAATCAAGTGCTAATAAAAGAGCATTTTCTGCCTTCAGAATACAGTATCCTTGTAATAACCTAGAAGGACTTCAGAATTGCTTTGGACCAGGGCCGACAGAATCTCTCCCCCTCTTTTCTAAATGTTTATTTGGATAACCTGATCCTTTTGGCAGTTTCATATTAGGAACCATGAAGGACAGATAATTGCCATTTTGGTTCATGGATTTCCATATCAAGAGGAGATACATATAGAATTTTATCTCAAGGTAGTGATTGGATAGGTCTTGGGAAGGAGGCAAATATAATGTAGTAATTGGAGAGGATTTGGGATGGGGACAAGTATAATTTGCTGATAGAAAGAAAAGTCAACCATATATTTGTGAGTCAAAGGGTTGATTGTGACAGTTGTTAGAGAAATTTTTAACAAATATCAGTTTTCTCATTTTGAGCACAGGGTAGGATTGTTCTAAACCAACTTGCTCTGAGAACTTAGGCTCTACGACTTGCTTTAGCAAATGCAATGTGAGTGAAAGTAATGCATGTCACTTCTGGGTACAAATTTTAAGAGTCAATGTTTAGTTTTCCATGCTCCCTTTTCCTGGTTTTGCAGTCAAGGAAGCCAAAGGAGAAAAGGAAGTTCTATCAGCCTGAGCCACACAAGGCATAAAGATAAGCAGAACTTTCAAGCTGACCTGTGATAGACAAGTAGTATGAACAAGAACTACACTTATTAGTTGGTAGCCACTGATATTTGATCGTTGTTTTTTACCTCACATAAGCTAGCTTATAAAAATGATAAATAGGTTTTTCTTGTATCTTAATGCTTGTCGTTAACAATTTTCAAGAAATATCCTTATCCTTATCTTATCTTGTGTCTTCAGAGGTCTCTTTTTTATGCATGGTTCAAATTCCCCATGTCTTAGAGTTCTTGTTTTTTTCTTATTCTTTCACTGAATAAAGGTCTATAGATCTGGGCTTTGCCCATAGACATTATTTATGGATTGCTCCAGTACCCTCCATTTTCTACACCCAGGTAAGTAGAATCAATTTGTCATGAGATCAAGAAATGTGGCCACTGTTTGTATTAAACAGGCATCTTCTTAGTATGTGTGTCTTTACTTCTGAGGTGGGAGTTTATTTCTACTTCCCAATTTTCTCACTATCATGCTAAAACACTTATGCTTTCTAAACTCTGAAGCCCATGTGTGGTTCTTTTATTGACCCCAAACAAACAAACAGCCCACTATACATGAAATATTGCTCCCAGATATTTTGCTCTCATGCCTACCTACATGATTTGTAGGGCAGCTGCCTAGTATATATATTAAAACAACACACACCTTGCAGATTGGAAAGACTGAATAAAATAACAAAGGTCTATAATGTACATGACACAGTGCCCTCTACCAACTACATATCAGTGACAATCCTTCTCCCTCCCCAGTCTTGACAACACTTCACTGGTTCAATTTATTATTTTTTCAAGGTCTATTACATTCAAAATTTCTACAGTTCTGTTTATTTTTCCTGTTTACTATTGGTAAAGTTATTTTACTAAACTTTCTTGGAGTCTTTTCCTTTTTGTTGCAAGAGTAACCTGGATTATTCTGGGAGTAAAATCATTAAAGAGTTAAATGCTATATAGTTCAGTCATTTTCAATCAATCCTCTTGTTGCCTAACTGAATATGATAACTCTCAGGATATTATTCTAGAAAAATGCCCGCATATATGAATGCACCAGATTTTTACACCAAGATTCTGGGGTCCAGGATGAATAGAGCAGGTAGCTGCCTCCGTTGAGAGTTGAGCCTTAACAAGATTTATTCCTGTCTGGGTTTGTTACACATTGTACAAGGACGTCCAAGGAAATGTCAAATGAGATCTTTTCGTTTTCATTGGGATAAAATTAGACTGGGTCTGATGAGCCAGAAGAGTGCGATTGAGGGCCGTGGGCACAAGCTTCATAATGTGGCTGTGCCCACAGACTGATCGGCAGAGTATTTCTCCTGGGATTCTGAAACCCACTGCCAAATTTACCACTCAGTTCCTGTGCTGTGTTCCATGTGACTTTCTGCTTATCCTGGCTTTGCTTCCAGTTCTTTTGCGCTCAGCTGGTTATCTTGGCACCCCTGCCCCCAACTTCCCCAATAATCTGATTCTCTGGCTCCCACTCATAGCCCCTCTATTGGAATACAACCTTAATTTGACCCAATCCTGAACTTGGTCACTGGTTTCCTCCCTGAGAGAAAGGCCTTTTTCCCAGGCAACGGCAGCCAGAATCTTAACCCAGCTAACTCCAGTTGGCTAGATATTATTAATTGCCAGAGACTCACTCTCTTCCTTTCTCTCTCCCTCCCTTGCCTTCAATAGTTATTATATTCATTCACTTTCCGATTCAAATTAACTCTTTGAAGCCTGGTAACCCCTTAGGAGGGAAGAGTTTTACCATTTGACCTACTCTTTTTAAAAGTTTACTTTGAGTTTGGATAACATCATTTCCATAAGACTTTTCTTGGTAAAGCCTTGAAAAATATGATCGTTCTTTTATCGTTCACTTCTAGCCGTTCTCATCCACTTCACACACTTACCCAGGCCAGCTTTGACAGTGTCATCATTAAGTTACTACCATTTACATTTTAGCTCACGGTTTCTCAACCTTGGCACTAATGACATTTTGGGCTGGATAATTCTTTGTTGTAAGGGACTACCCAGTGCACTATAGAATATTTAGTAGCATTCTTGCCTTCTACCAACTACATATCAGTGACAATCCTTCTCCCTCCCCAGTCTTGACAATTAAAAATGTCTCCAGACATTGCCAAGTGTCCCAGAAGAGGTGGGTTCAGGGCAAACTTACTTCCAGTTAAAAAGTGCCGTAGCTGATGAACTCTATTTGATATACCTAGAGAAAATGTTTTAGATGGCCAAGGATCGACTGCAAGAGGCTTCTCCAAGCCTTAATGTGCTTTTTTTTTTTCTTTTTTCTTTTTCTGAGGACCATATATGAAGCTTTTGATTGCCAGGTTGGATACAGGATTTCTCCACATATGCCTACAAATGGACAGGCGGAGATTTAAATGCTTTTACACACATCTGCAAGGATCAACCCCATAAGTTAACATCTATTCTTCAGCAATTGTTGACCTAACAGTTTATCCCCTCCTGCTTCTCCAAGTGCTCTCTGCCACATTTCAAATTAGAGAGTTGCATTTGACTATAAGAAAGCGGTTGCAGTCATGAAGTAAATTCTACCATGTTTTCTTTATAATAAGAAATAGATACTTGTCTATTTTTAAAGCAACTTTTCAGACAAATTGATTGTGAGCACATGTCAGAATTTTATTTCAAACTTGCCTGCAAGGGAGAAGACTTAAATTTCTCTTTGGGTGGATTTTATAGGAAACTAAAAGTGGACAGAAAATGTTGTTAGCTAAGTATAACAAGGAAATATCTAGTTAAAAGTCATTTGGCTTGCTAAGAGAATGATGATTAGTTGGGTGAGGAAAATGTAACTTCCCAGAAAAATACTTAAAATTATCAAAATCAGAAATGCTAAATATTTTCCAGAAGAGTCTACTCATAATATTGTAAAACAAAGTTCTTCTTTTAACACCATTTTCTAAGGTTTGGGAGAATGTTTTTTCTTCACACTTACCAACTTTTTTTTTTTTTTTTAAGATTTTTATTTATTTGACAGAGAGAGAGACAGCAAGAGGGAACACAAGCAGGGGGAGTGGGAATGGGAGAAGCGGGCTTCCCGCCGAGCAGGGAGCCCAATGCGGGGCTCGATCCCAGGACCCTGAGATCATGACCTGAGCCGAAGGCAGACGCTTAACGACTGAGCCACCCAGGCGCCCCCACACTTACCAACTTTTAAGAAATGAGTATATATGGGGGTAAGGAAGAGGTGGGAAGGAAATATTAACACATAGGATTGTGTCCTTTTGCTGGAAGTATGCTTCTAGAAGACATAATTCCTAAACTTCCTTACTTATCCATAGATCTACCTCTTTGCCTGCTAGAGCATCTTCTTTAGACCTCCACTATGTGATTTTGCACTCACTTTTTTAAACATCTCCACCTTCAGAATTTAATTTTGCTTCAGGATTTCTCCTTCCCCTTCATCAAAATGCTCTTTAAGCCTGAGTATTTGACAAGAAGGCTCCAGGTCTACAGCAGGAGATTCCATTTGGGGCTTTGATGCACATAGTGCAGTTTCTCATGAGGCATTCGCACTGGTATGGAAGTAGATAACCCACTGAGTCTACTCAGTGTGGACCTTTTTTTCTTAGAAACACACAAATATACACACACATGTGCACATGCTCCTAGAAGAACAGACGTCAGTTCTTAGATACTATACCATTTTTTCCTCACTGCTCTAATATCAACAATGTAAGTACAGTCTGCATTACAATGCCTTTTCATTTCCACCTCCTTTCATTCAAATTTTACTCTCTCAGACCCACTAGAAATAAGAATTAGACATATTACTGAGTGATACCCTCCTCTTATAACTACCCAAAGACAGCTAACGCGTGGGTATTATCCCTCCCATGACTTAATTGAGTTCTTAGGCAAGGCAATGATTGTGATATAGGGTTGAACATTAAGGCCCAATGTTATGTGTTGCCTCAACATCTGGGAGAAACCAGACAACCTTAAATAGCCTAGCTGGAAGTTCTCCTCCTCAATCTGCTCCCATAGCTGAGGTCCTCTCGCCAAGAAAGGGTCTATGTAACTAATAAACGGCTGTTTATCTCATCTGTTCAGTGTCAGCTGTTGTGTGTTCAGCCATTCCCATAACCCTAGGGTGGGAATCCATCCCTCACCAAAAGGGTGAATAGGAGGCCATCAAACAATGGTGACTCTTATCTTTGCATTAATGATGGTGGGAGGTGAGGGCTTTTATTCTAGGAGCGTTTTACAACTTCAGTGTAATATACACGGTGAAATGTACAAACATTAAGTATATGGTTCAGTGAATTTGTATATGAGCTCTCTGGTATTCAAGCTTATTTTTCAAACACTTCTAAATTAATCATTTTATTATGGTTACTTTTTTATAGTAAATGCTTAATTATATTTATCCCTATGTTTATCTATCTCCTAGTTCTATAGTGATTCTTTAATTCTATTTTTTTTCTTTTTCTTTAAGTAAGCTCTATGCCCAACATAGGACTTAAACTCATAACCCTGAGATCAAGAGTCTCATGCTCTACCGACTGAGTCAGCCAGGTGCCCCACCATTTCTTTCTTTTAAGTTCTATTGCCTTCTTCCTGAAGCACATTCTTTAGTAGTTCTTTCATTGATGGCCTATATATCCAAAGCTTTCTTATTATGCTTCCTGAAGAAGGCTTTATTTTGTTTATATTTTTGAATGACATTGTAGCAAGTTATAGAATTTTAGGCTTTAATTTAGGCTTTTAGTATTTAAAAGACATTCCATTGAATGCTGGCCTCTATTGCTGTTGTTGATAAATCTCTTGTCAATCTAAATGGGGTTACTTTGGGGGCATCTGGGTGGCTCAGGCCTTAAGCGTCTGCCTTCGGCTCAGGTCATGATCCCAGGGTCCTGGGATCGAGCCCCGCATCGGGCTCCCTGCTCAGCGGGAGGCCTGCTTCTCCCTCTCCCACTGCCCCTGTTTGTGTTCCTTCTGTGGCTGTGTCTCTCTGTCAAATAAATAAATAAATAATCTAAAAAAAATAAAAATAAAAATAAATAAATGGGGTTACTTTGTAGGTAATGGTTCTTTTTTGGATAATATTAAATTTTTTCTCTTTTTCTTTTGTTTTATGTTCTATACTATAAAATGCAAGTGCGTAAATCATGAATGTATGTATGTTTTTATTTAGGAATTTATTTGTTTATTGAGCTATAGCACATTCAGTCAATTGTACATTTCGACTGGAAAGCTCAGTGAAATTTTAAGTCTGTATATATCCTTTTGTAACCTACCCCAGTTAAGATACAAAACGTTCCCTTACCTTAAGAGGTTCACTCACACAGCTTTCTTGTCAATATCATCCAGAGGTCACCAGTAATCTGATTTCTAGCATCATAGCTTTAGTGTTGCTTGGTTTTAAACTTCACACAGATGGAATCATACAGTGTGCACACTCGTAATATACTATTGTTAACTTTTGAAAAATTATTCTTCGTTCTTTTTTTAGTTTTGCGATTCACATATTTACAATTACAGAATATAGGTGAGAAGTAATTTAAAAGTGTACAGTAAGATATCCATTAATTTAGAACAGGTGTTGACAAATTTTGTCTGTAAAGGATAAATAATATTTTAGGCTTTGTGGGCACATTGTCTCTGTTTCAAATTCTCTTTCTTTTTTACAACCATTTAAAAAATGTAAATACTACCCTCAGCTCGAGAGCTGCGTGCTATAGGCTCTGCCTATATTTTTGCCAATTCCTGCTTTGAAGTGCTATTTATTTATCTTTTTTTCACAAAGGATTATCATCTGCTTTCTCTTTCTCTAATCTGATTAAAATTTGTTCCATTATCATCCCAAATACAAGTTGATGAAGAGTAAATAAAATGTACACTCCTGCTTCCCAAAGTTAACTCATCGAAAATTTTAGAAGCTAATCCAGCAGGAAAAAGGTCCCTAACTTCTAAAAAATTAAAGTCTTTTCTAATAAGATTTGTGAAATAGCATGTGGTCCGAAAACAGAAAAGAACAGATTCAAATTCCCATCAGTCATTGAAATGGATTTAAAAGGAATTAGGGTGTTTAATACATTCATTTTGCCAAGTAGTCCCTCCCCTTCTTATTTTATCAGTCTTTTGGAATGACCCTTTATATTGCCTTGGACTTTGATTGAAAAAAATCTTTACGATGCCTTCCAGTAGTCATACTGGCAGGGAGCCTTGTCCAAAACTTGAGTAAGGAGCGTATTTCAAGTAGAGTTCTGTCTGCGAAAAGCACTGGTCAGCACAGGTACCCAGGTAATGCTTTCCCACCACAGCTAGGAATGCCTAAACTGGGGAGTAACTTGCCCGATCAGTGCATACCATCTATCTTGCTCTACTGGGTGTTTGATCTTATCTCTCAGAGATTAGGGCCAGCCAATGTGCTCATTGTGACCTTATGTAACAACTTTTAGTAACCCAGGAAAATATAAAGTTTCCTAATAAAAGATGATTCAGTCTTCCTCAGCCAGGCCAAGGGGTTTTATTATTTTGGAATAATCTCTATCTTTGGAAAACCCTAAATCATATTTAAGAGACTCATTTATGTTCAGAGTAAGCATTGCTGGAACCCTTGGCAATAAGCTAATAGAACTGAAGCACAGTAATAATCCAGTGTTTCAGGGCACTTTTTTCTCCTCTTTCCTCTCTCTCTCTCTTTTTTTTCCCAGCTCTGTTTCATAATTAAAAGATCCTTGGGTTTGATTGCCAGTGGGAAGTTGTGCCAGCCACTCTTTTAGCAAGGCCTGATTTTCCAGAAACGCACATGTCTTGTTTCGCATGCACTGGTTCAGGAATCAGATAATCATGTGCTGAAGAGTGATGCCTGTCATTTAAACTACAAGTACAAGATCCAGCTTGCCAAAGGACCATTAAAATGAATATATGAGAGAGCGAGAATGTTGGGAATTCTATGGAGAGTCCTGATGAACAGTGAAATTTTAATGAACTGAACTCAAGTTATAGTTTGATAGTATCACATCTGGAAACTGCTTATAAACTTTAAGATCTACCAAATAGCCGGAACCCCTGAACTTGAACTGAGCTCGACTCGAACACAAGAGCTTCTCTCCCGGCTGGAACTTATCTTTTAGTCGTGATTATGCTTTTGAAACATAAAGACTTCTGTATTTTACTGTGCTGTTTGACGTTAGGTATTTTTTCATCTCTGCTATTTATTGGTCCACAGGGAGAGAGAGAGAGGATGTTAGATATGAAACAAGGATAACACATCTTTAAGCTTCTTTTTGAATACCATCTTGCAACATGGCTGATTACATAAATTTGAAACAAATACCATCCTAGAGCATTTTGTAGAGCAGATCCTGTTTGTACATTTAGAAACAAATATGTAAAAATATGTGCCTATGTAAGCTACATGGTTTCTTTTCACTCTGTGCATGTTTTGTCCTTTTCATAATGTGTATGTTTTGTTTTACAAATAAAACATATGAAGATGCTATCCAACAATTGAAGTAAAAAGCGTATCTTTTTCCCTTTTGAGATGACTAGGTGTCCAGGTGGGAAAATAGTGAAATGTTAGCCGTGGCTTTCAAAGGATCTACTGTAGGTTCTAAAGGCATCAAGTTTGATAATCCATATTGAAAGAGTCACAAAATCATAATTTAATTACCCTAAAGACATTATAGCTTCTCAGCCTTAGGAAAATTAAACACTTTTCTATCTGCATCCTCTCCTTTCATGTGCAAAACACATCTGATAAAAGAAAAAAGAAAAAAAATGAACTAACTAAAAAATAAAATACTTAAGGCGAAGAAATGGGAGGGGTGGGGGAGAAAATCCAAAAACGATCTCTTCCACGGACTAATGTACACAGGGGTCATCTATGTTTAACTTAAAGACCAAAACTTCCACATCTTGAGTATACCCCCTTAAAGAGCATCTTCTCTCTAATACTGGATTTTCTCTCTAACGTACAGCAGGAAAAGCAAAAAAGACTCTGCACAGGCCCAGTGCATCATTTAATTAGTCCTGCTTGTAACAAATTTCCTGGTTCTGTGCTATTCCTAGAGCCTGTGATGAAAAGAAAGTAAAACAGAGATGCCACAATCACTGAGTATACATACATGTTTTCTGTTTCTCTATCCAAACTTCACTCTAGCAGCTTTGCTTCGAGAAAGAAAAGTCTGCCACAGTAGAGAGTAAGATTAGGCAGGCCCACACTGAAGTAACATCTTCACGTAAGTGTTTCTGGGACCTGCAAAATACTTTAATGCAAATATGAAACAACCACATACACCCCATTAAAATAAAACTATATTGCACTATATATCCTTATGATTAATCACCTTCATGATGGTAGCTACTCTGTTTCAGGTTTTTCTGAGAGATCCTTCATGTATATTTTTTCATTTAATCCTCATGCAACTCGAGAAGGTGAGTATTATGATTTCCACTTTGTAAATGTGAGCAGAAGCTCAGGAAGGTCAAGTGACTTGTCCAAAGCCCCACAGCTGGTCATTGGCAGAGCTTCCACTACTGTTGGAATTCTATAAGCAAGAAATTAAATCTCACAAGGTTGCCTGAGTGGCCTCTGCTAACATGATTAGTTAGCAGGATAACTGAAAATAGCATCCTGGCTCTTTGAGGTTCTGCCCAGGGTCCCTTCTAATATTTCACACCTTTTCTATCCACCTTTCTACTGCAGCCTACAAAATACGCAGTTCCTTCAGTGAACTGGATGCAAAAGGTAAAATTTCTGAAGTCCGAAGTCTCAACTCATCAATCTTTCAGTAACCCAGAAATTATTAGTTATGAACTATAATGTAGTTGCTTCCTAAATTTCATCAGAGGTATGCTTCACTTGAATAATCTTTTATCCAGTGACTAATCTATAGGAGTCTGTACATTTTTTTTCTAATTTAATGAATAACATTGATTTTTAAATGGAAAAAGTATTTTTTTTCTTCCTCCATTTGGACAATGGCATCCTGTAGTTAAACATAAGCAAAGAAACTATTTGTACTGCTGCAACCTCTCTACAATATGTAGCCTAATTAAATCCACACAGTAAAATAGCTCAAAGCTGAGCTCCCTCCACCATGTCCAAACCCACCTCCGGAACACAGAACACATACCATAGCCAGAATACATCAACCAGGAAAAGAAAAGACGTGCTTCCCATCCTCCAAACAGGAAGACTAAACCCCCTACCCTTTGGAAAGCCTACCGGACATCCACTCTAAAGAAATCACAGGCTTTCCATGGCAAACTCATACTCTGAGGGCTGATTTGCTTGATTTTCAGTTTTAGTCATACTTCATTTTATTTATTTATTTATTTATTTATTTACTTACTTACTTACTTACTTACTTATTTATGTTCGTTTTAGTCATACTTTAGTATTCTGTTGCTAAATATTAATGTCATATTAAAGATGATCACTTTTATATATACCCACTGCTGGTGAAATTGTGGGAAACGTGGCTGTGTATTTTAACATCTGTTCTTCTGACACAGATTCCCGATTCCCAACAAGCCTGAGAGGACATGTTGGTTTTTGAAAAGTACAGTGTAGCAAACTTCAGACAACCGACCCAGGAATTCAGGGTTTGGGATTTAGTTTCTCTCAAAGGTTCCACTTCAAGTAATTCGTTCCAAAATTAGCAATGCTAAGCACTCCCATGCAGCAGACCCCAAATTAAGAACAGACCAAGTCTTCGCCAAAGAGTGGAGAAAGAATAGGACTAATAATTAGGGCAGATGGAAGAGCAGTATTTTGTGAGAAAAGCCAGGACACCAATTACCTCTGTCACCAGAAGCAACCATTGGGGGCCTGTTACTGGGATGCACTGGGCTTATTTTAATCACTAATCAGAGGAGAGGGTTACTGACCCATCTCTCCTCCTCTTCCTCTTCTTGACTGAGCTGGGATTTTTTTTTTTTTTTTACACCTGCACTTTCTAGGGTTTTCACTGAAACTTTGGAATGTCTCTGAAAACTTTGAGGGGTTTGGTGACAAAATGCAAGCTAATCACCAAAACTGCAAAAAAAAAAAAAAAAAGAACACCATGAATCATACTTTTTCTTGTATTATTTGACCACTGTGTTTTTATATTTAATTAATTGTCTCCTGAAAAATAAACTTTGGAGTGATTTATCCCATTTGTGCCAAATTTGTAGCATCCCTGGAAGGAACTTAGATCTTCACCTTTATTGGTGACTTAGTCGAGATTTCCTTCAGTGGTGACTACGCTGAATGAAGTTATACTTCCCTGTTTGTTCTAATTATATCGACACGCTTGTAGAAAGCCTTCATAAGCCACGTGGTTTTGTTATCTTTCACTTCATTATCACCATTTTCCAGGTGAAAAAACTTAAGGTCAGAGAAGCACAGATTTGCCAAAAACTGTATAACTAAGAAGTAGTAAAACTTAAAAGCAGATTTTATCTGATTTTAAGTCCATTGCTCTTTCTGTGTACATGGCTTTAGGATACAGTGTGAAAATTGATTATATTAATTCCATCATGCTTGTAAAAATTCAAAATTCAAACTTGTTCTTATTTACTCAGTCCATGGTCAGGGCTTAGTCTCCTACATAAAGAAGCGATTAGCCTGAGAGTAAATTTCTAAACAGAAACTTAATCAATTTGCTGTACTTCCTTATTATTGACATTGCCTGACTTCTTAACCCTATTGCTCTGCCAGGATGTAATCAATCACAAATGGAATATTCTTAAGTTACCCTAGCAAAAGGTGGGAAGACAAGATACATGCGGGAGTGAATTAAATGTTAACTGTGTCAGATCCACTTCCTAAAGTGAGTGAACAGGGAAGACTTTAGTATCATCAAAATAGAACATGGACAACTGTGTTATCTGCGTTTGAGAAAACCTCAGAAACATGATTCAAAAAATAAATTGAATATATTTAGTAAATGAGAGACATATATTATCTAGTATAGTCAGAGACCTCTATTAAGCACTATAGAAACAAAATCAACGATAAAATATGGCCTGGAAATCAAAAAGCTAGTGATAAAGTTGATGAAGTGTGTGTGTGCGTGTGTGTGTGTGTGTGTGTAAAATATAAGGAATATATAAATCATGTACCCACATAAAATTATAAGCAGTAATTTCAGGTATTATAAAAGTACAGTAATATATCACATAAGATTTCTGTCAGAATTTAAATAATCTGTACAATCTATTTGGTTTATCTCATTTTAGTTTACTTAATTAAATTATCATCTATAATTAGTAATGTCCCATTTATTCTTCTTGCTGTCCAATCTATATGGCCAGCTGCCTACTGGACTGATCTATTTTGCCACCACATAGGAAACTCAGACTCAATGGGTACAAAACTGAGCTGGTAGACTTACCCCACAAAGCTACCCCTTCCTGTCTTCTGTTTCCTTTAGCACAGAATGACACCACAATCTATTTAATTGCTCAAGGTATTGCCCTAGTTATTAGCTTCATGTATTGAAGGTTTTACCACCTGAATGATATTTTTATTTTCCATCCAAGCTCCTGACATCAGAATCAACTAAATGCCCTCCTATTTCCATGGTCATATTCCAGACATTGTCATCACCTGAAATTGCTCCACCCTGAAAATTATGATTCCAACAAGCAGCTGCCCCGTCCTTGTATCTTTTTACTGCAAAATTTTATCTCTTGATGCCTCCAATTCATCAACCCAAACATTTCCCTTCTATCTATCTGCCCCCTCCTCTCCTCACTTCCCATATTATTGAGCTCACTTCACATGAAATGTCAGTAAAATCACTCATACATATATTCTTTACTCTCTTGTCCTTTATTTTTGTTGTACTCCTTGGGGAAAACTTAGTGCTGGTTGAACCAAGCTGTTAGATATCCCTACATCTCCACCCTAAGACTGAGTGTTGCTAGAAAAAAAAATCATATAACATGCCAGATAGATATCATTCATAAATTCATGGCCACCAGCCTGAATTTAATACTCAACATAAGTAGGCGAGGTTGCAACTTTCCTTTGATATGGTCTTGTTTCCATTCTCATAACTTTTCACTTTCCTCAAACCTCCCTTATACTCTTCAGTCATCCAGATCGTAGCTCCCCTAAAACAGCCCATTAGTCCTTCTGCCTTGTTCTCTGAAGTTGCCCAGTTTCTGTTCTTTTGTAGATTTCTTATTTTTTTTCCAGGTTGAATAGGTTATTTTATTAAGAAATCATCAACTTCTGTTTAATCAGTGGACTCCCATATGGAAAGTTATAACTATGAGTAGGTATGTTTCAAGTGACGTGTCGAATTGATTGAAACAGAGTTAGAAGACAGTGAAGACTCTAGTATGCTAAGACCGGAGATTTGGTGGTTCTTGTAACATAGTAGTGAAACATCTGGTTCAATTATCAGTTTTTGCTCACTGACACTAGAACCTTAGAAAACTTGAAAAATGTTTTCAGAAAATTGGAATTGATTTATTTTTGTGCCATTTAACAAATTCCTTTAATCTGCTATCTTTACTAAATGTGTTCACATCTATTAACTATGTATATCTTGAGTTCTGTGCATTAAAAAAATACCTAAATGATAATATACTTTGGTAGATTAAATAATGGAATAAATATAAATAATATAATTGCCCCCTCCTGAGTCCCCTGCTGCATCCCTGCTGGTTGAGCACTCTTACAGCAGAGGCCCAGGTGGATGAAGGCGGGACTCTGTCGCCCAGGAGCACGCAGACTGAGCCTGGCTCCCGCCCTCCTACAAGCCCTTCCAGAGCTCCTGTTCGGATCAGCTCCTTCAGGTGTCATCTAAGACTCGGGGTGTGTGCACAGCCCACTTTGGAGGCAGACTGGCAGCATTCACAACCCTCTTCCTCTCTACGTTAGCTGTGACAGTGTGGGAACCTCAGTCGGTCTCCTTGCGGCTCAGTTTACCCATCCGCAAAACAACTGTGCTAAGACCTGCATCCTGCATGTACAGATGGAATGGAAGCACAGGGCCAAGGACCGCGGGCCTGGGAACCAGGAGGTCCTCCCCCAATGCCGACTGCCGTCACGAGGACTGTTGATGTGGGTGCCCTGGCGTCACCAAGATGCACCCCCTCATGTCCCATCAGCTGGGTCAGAGCTTCCCGCCAACAACACTCGAGTGCGCCAGGCTGCTTCAGCAACAGCTGTTTGCCTACCCCCCCGGGTTCTTCCCTGGGGGCTCCTGAACTACTTCATCGGAAAGAAGAAAATTAAAAACAAAAGCCCTGTTGAGTACAGGATCCCCTTCACCGTGGGTCACGGTGCCGGTTCCACCAAACTGTCACCCGCAGCACCTAGCAGGGTCCCGCCGGCCCCTCTGCGCTCCCTCCTCTTGTCTGGAGGAACCGGGGCCTGATGAATAGCCTAACTGCGTTTAATTCCCCGCAGAATCATTAAACACAGTCTGTTTCATTAAACAGAAAAAAAAAAAAAATATATATATATATATATATATATATATATATATAGCCTAGCCCTAATCCCTAGAATTTGTGAATGTTGCCTTATATGACAAAAGGGACTTTGCAAGTGTGATCATGTTAAGAATCTTGAGGTGGGAGATGGTCTGGAATATCCACCTGGAATATCCAGGTGAACCCTAAATGTAATCCCAAGTGTCTTTATAAGAGGAAAGCAGGGGAGCAGTTGACTACAGACAAAGGCAGAGTGGCAATGGAAGAAGAGGGAGATAAGGTAATGTAATGGCATTGAGTGGGTCATGAACCGAGGAATACAGGTGGCTTCCAGAGCTCAAAAAGGCAAGGAAATGGATCCCACCCTAGAGATCCCAGAAGGAACCAACGCTACCAACACCTTGATTTTCATCACATAAGACTCATTTTCAGCTTCTGACCTCCAGAAGTGTAAGAAAATAAATTTGTGTTGTTTTAAGCCACTAAATTTGTGGTAAATTGTTACAGCAGCCACAAGAAATGAATACATGTATTGCCTTTGTCTTCTGTACTTGCTTTTTCACTCATGAATATACTTTAAAAATATCTCCATGTTGAATATATATATATACACACACATATATATAATTTATTCATTTTTAACTGTCACCTAATGCTGTAAAATATAAATAAATTGCAATCTATTTGTTTCCCTAATGAGAGAGAGTTTAGTTTCAAGTTTTTACTATTACCATATTTCCAGGAACATTCTTGTATATGTCCTCAGATACTGGAAGAAATGGAAATGGTTATATTTAGAAATAGAAATGCTAGGTTGTCTTAGTTTTCCAAAGTACCACGCACGTAGTGGCTCAAAACAACACAGGGTTCTAGAGGTGACAAGTCTGAAATGAAAAGGACTAAAATCAAGGTGTTGGTAGGGCTGCATTCCTTTTGGAGGCAAGCTTCCAGGGAAGACCATTTTCCTATCTTTTACAGCTTTATGTTTTTTTTAAAGATTTATTTATTTATTTTAGAGAGAGAGAACAAGCAGGGAGAGGGGCAGAGGGAGGAGAGAGAATCTCAAGCAGACTCCATGCTGAGTGTGGATCCTAACATGGGACTCAATCCCAGGACCCTGAGATCATGAGCTGAGCTGAAATTAAGAACCCATCACTTAACTGACTGAGCCACCCAGGCGCCTGTCTTCCAGCTTAAAAAAAAAAAAAAAATGGGTGTGTGGGAGGGTAATAGTTAACACACAATGTCACATTAGTTTCAGGTCTACAACATAGTGATTCAACTTCTCTATACGTTATGCTCTGCTCACCACCAGTGTAGCTACCATCTGTCACCATACAACGCTATTATAGTACCATTGACTATATTCTCCATGACTTATTCATTCTGTAACTGGAAGCCTATTATCTCCCACTCCCTTTGACCCATTCTGCCCATCCTCCACCCATCCCCTCTCCCTCTGGCAACCATCAGTTTGTCCTCTGTTATTTATAGGTCTGATTCTGTTTTTTGTTTGTTTATTCATCTGTTTGGGGCCTTTTTTGGTTTTTCTTGTTGTTGTTTTAGATTCCACATATGAATGAAATCATATGATATTTGTTCTTCTCAGTCTGACTTATTTCACTTAGCCTAATACCCTCTGGGACCATTTCCAGCTTTTGGAGGCAGCCCACATTTCTTGGCTTGTAACCTCCCTGCCATCTTTAAGGCTAGCAAGTGAATCAGTCTGACCTCTGTGTCCATCAGCACATCTCCTGACTCTTCTGCCTCCCTCTTTCAACCCCAAACGTCCTTGGGATTACATTGGGTCCACCTGGATAATCCAGGATACTCTCCCCATATCAAGATTCCTAATCACATCTGCAGTGCCTCTTTTGCCATGTAATGTAACATATTTACAGATTTTAGGGATTAGGATGTGGACGTCTTTGGGGTATCATTATTATGCCTCCCTTATAGGTCATAAACATATGTAGATGTTCAACTTTATTAGCTATTGCTAACTCTTTACAAATAAGTATTCTCATATTAAAAATAGACGAGTTTCTTATTAGCTATCACTAACTCTTTACAAATAAGTATTCTCATATTAAAAATAGACGAGTTTCACTCTTTGCAAACACTTTGTGTTAACAAAATTTATAATTTTGCCCAGCTGACATGTACATGAATTATTATTTTTATTTGCATTTTTTTCTGACTACTAGTGAGGTTTGTCATCTTTTCATATTTTGATTACACATACCAATTTAACTTTCTTTTATCTCCTCTCATTCTCTGCTTTACCCTTTTGGTCTAAGTAGTCTGTCCTTTTGATATCGATTTTAGGATCTCTTAAAACTATAATTTATAAATGAATCCTTTGTCAGTTATAACACTTGAAAATATTTCTTCCCCATTGCAGCTGATATGTTCACTTTTATTGTGCATTTAATCTCACTGCTTTTCCTAAGGCATTCATTCATAATTTTTTTCTCTTGAGGCTTTGTTTTATTTTGTTTAATAAATGTCCAAGATATTTTTCTACATATTATTCTAATATGTCTACAGTTTTGCCTTTCAAATTTTGGTGCTTTACCTACCTAAAATATTTTTATGTGATATGAACTAGAAATAGCATGTTTATTTTTCTTCAACATAGACGTTTTACGTGCAGAATGCTTTCCCTCTTGGTCATATAGCAAGCCCTCATATTTTTACTGATGTATTTTGTTCACGTACATTTATTGTGATAATTGAGATCTAGCATGTAATTCTAAGTATAAAATGCAATGATTTTTAAATATGCATCTTCTGAGTTGTAGTTACTCATAAGATTTGGGACATTTCCAGAATCGAGAAGACTCCCTCTTGCCTTCTCTAAATCTATACTTCCCTTTAGTGTTAACCACTAATGTGATTTCTATAATCATCAATTAGTTTAACCTGCTCTTGTTTCATATAAATAGAACCATACAATATATACTCTTATGTATCTGGCTCCTTTTGTTCAACATAATGCATGTCAGATTTATCCATGTTGTGGCATGTACTAATAGTTTTCCTTTAATTCTGTGTAGTATTTCATTATATGACTATATCACAATTTTTCTGCCCTCTTTTTTTTTTTTTTAATTTTTTTAAGTAATCTCTCCTCCCAACGTGGGGCTTGAACTCACAACCCCAAGATCAAGAATTGCATACTCTACCGACTGAGCCCACCAGGCACCCCTATCAGTTCTCTTTTTGTTGAGAATTTTGGTTCTTTCCAGTTTGGGGCCATTTTGAATCAAACTTCTATGAACAATCAACTTCATATATTTAGTGGACTTTTTAAAATTTCTTCTTTCTGTTGGGAATGTATGTAAGAGTGGAGTTGCTGAGTCATTTAGAAAATATATTATTACATTCAGTAGGAACTTCCAACTTTCCAGAGTATTTGTATCATTTTACATTAGCAACAGTGATATAGGAGAGTTCCAGTTAATTCACATCTTACCAATACTATGACATCTTAACTATTCTGGCTTTACATAATGATGTAAAGTACATTTTTTAATCCTTCTTAGCCATTTGGATACCTCTTTTGTGAAGTGCCTGTTCAAGTCCTTTTCCTTTTAAAAATTTAGTTATTTTTGCTTTTCTTATGGATTTATGGAAGTTATATAGTCTGGAGACAAGTCCTTTACTAATACCTCTTCCAGTCTGGATTCCCTTTCACTTTCTCATTGGAATCTTTCGATGACAGAAGTTTTAAATATTTATAAAATTTAATTTATAATTTTTAAAAATAGTGTTTTTTTTGTGTGGCATTTCAAAATATTGGTTACCCGAGTTTATGAAAATATTTTCTGATGCTTTCTTGTAGAAATTTTTGCTTGTACATTTATGTCTATGGCATCTTGAAATGATTTTTGTGAAGAGTTGTGAAGATTAAGATTTTTTTTTCCCCATATGGGTTCCTATACTTCTACATCATTTGTTGAAAAGACCAATCTTTCTTTAATAAATTCCATTACTTCCTTTCTCATATATCAAGTGGCCATTTAATTGTGGGCCTATTTCTGGACTCTCTGTTCTGTTCCATTGAAATATTTGTCCATTTTATGACACTACTATTTGTCATGCTAATTTAGTAAATCTTGGTAGTAAATCTTGAAATACTGTAGTGTAAGATCAAAAACTTCACTTTTTTATGCCAGGGTTGTTTTGTTATTCTAAGTTCTCTTCATCTTCACATAAATTTTAGAATCAACTCAATCAATTTATATACACACACTTACTGGCATTCTGATTTGATTGTATTAAAGCTATAATTCAATTGGAGGAGCATTGACATCTTAATAATATTGAATCTACCAATCCATGAACATGGCATATTATTCTATTTATTGACATCTTTTATTATTTTTTCCAATTATGATTTGTTGTCTTCATTGTAGAAGTTTTTATTTTTAAATTTTTAAATTTAAGTAGGTTGCTAAACTTATTCCTAGTATATACACTTTTTTAATGCTGTTATAGTCTTATTTAAATTTTTTGCCACTATTTTTGTTACTAGTATATAGAAATATATTTAGATTCTTTGTAATTTAATTTTTAAAATGACATTGTACCTAACAACATTGCTAAATTCATTTATTCTAATAGTTTATAGATTGTTTTGTATTTTTGTTAAAATATAGCTTTATGTCTTTCTTTCCAATTTTTATGCCCTTTTCTATGCCATATTATAATGACTAAAACCTTTATTACAACCCTAAATAGAAGTAGTAAAAAGCGGAAATCTTTGTGTTCTTCCTAATCTTAGGGTGAAAACATTCAATATTTTACTATTAAGGACAAGGCTAGCTGTGATTTTTCAAATAGAAGCCCTTTTTTATTTATTTAATTTTATTTTTTAAATGTTTTTATTGTATGTTAATCACCATACATTACATCATTAGCTTTTGATGTAGTCTTCCATGATTCATTGTTTGTGCATAACACCCAGTGCTCCATGCAGAATGTGCCCTCTTTAATACCCATCACCAGGCTAACCCATCCTCCCACCCCCCTCCCCTCTAGAACCCTCAGTTTGTTTTTCAGAGTCCATCGTCTCTCATGGTTCGTCTCCCCCTCCGATTTCCCCCCCCTTCATTCTTCCCCTCCTGCTATCTTGTTTTTGTTTTTCCTTAACATATATTGCATTATTTGTTTCAGGGGTACAGATCTGTGATTCAACAGTCTTGCACAATTCACAATGCTCACCATAGCACATACCCTCTCCAGTGTCTATCACTCAGCCGGCCCATCCCTCCCCCCCTACCCCCCACTCCAGCAACCCACAGTTTGTTTCCTAAGGTTAAGAATTCCACATATCAGTGAGGTCATATGATACATGTCTTTCTCTGATTGACTTATTTTGCTCAGCATAAGACCCTCCAGTTCCACCCACATCATTGCAAATAGCAAGATCTCATTCCTTTTGATGGCTGCATAATATTCCATTGTGTATGTATGTATATATATATATATATATATATACCACCTCTTCTTTATCCATTCATCTGTTGATGGACAACTTGGCTCTTTCCATAGTTTGGCTATTGTGGACATTGCTGCTATAAACATCGGGGTGCATGTACCCCTTCAGATCCCTACCTTTGTATCTTTGGGGTGAATACCCAGTAGTGCAATTGCTGGATAGTATGGTAGCTCTATTTTCAACTTTTTGAGGAACCTCCATACTGTTTTCCAGAGTGATTGCACCAGCTTGCATTCCCACCAACAGTGTAGGAGGGTTCCCCTTTCTCTGCATCCCCGCCAACATCTGTCGTTTCCTGACTTGTTAATTTTAGCCATTCTGACTGGTGTGAGGTGGTATCTCATGGTGGTTTTGATTTGGATTTCCCTGATGCCGAGCGATGTTGAGCACTTTTTCATGTGTCTGTTGGCCATTTGGATGTCTTCTTTGGAAAAATGTCTGTTCATGTCTTCTGCCCATTTCTTGATTGGATTCTTTGTTCTTTGGGTGTTGAGTTTGATGAGTTCTTTATAGATTTTAGATACTAGCCCTTTGTCTGATATGTCATTTGCAAATATCTTCTCCCATTCTGTCGGTTGTCTTTTGGTTTTGTTGACTGTTTCTTTTGCTTTGCAAAAGCTTTTTATCTTGATGAAGTCGAATAATTCATTTTTGCCCTTGCTTCCCTTGCCTTTGGCGATGTTTCTAGGAAGAAGTTGCTGTGGCTGAGGTCAAAGAGGTTGCTGCCTGTGTTCTCCTTTAGGATTTTGATGGACTCCTGTTTCACATTTAAGTTTTTGAACCATTTGGAGTCTATTTTTGTGTGTGGTGTAAGGAAATGGTCCAGTTTCATTCTTCTGCATGTGGCTATCCAATTTTCCCAACACCATTTGTTGAAGAGACTGTCTTTGTTCCATTGGACATTCTTTCCTGCTTTGTCAAAGATGAGTTGACCATAGAGTTGAGGGTCCATTTCTGGGTTCTCTATTCTGTTCCATTGATCTATGTGTCTGTTTTTGTGCCAGGACCATACTGTCTTGATGATGACAGCTTTGTAATAGACCTGGAAGTCCGGAATTGGGATGTCGCCAGCTTTGCTTTTCTTTTTCAACATTCCTCTGGCTATTTGGGGTCTTTTCTGGTTCCATACAAATTTTAGGATTATTTGTTCCATTTCTTTGGGAAAAGTGGATGGTATTTTGATGGGGATGGCATTGAATGTGTAGATTGCTCTAGGTAGCATTGACATCTTCACACTATTTGTTCTTCCAATCCATGAGCATGGAACGTTTTTCCATTTCTTTGTGTCTTCCTCCATTTCTTTCATGAGTATTTTATAGTTTTCTGAGTACAGATCCTTTGCCTCTTTGGTTAGATTTATTCCTAGGTATCTTATGGTTTTGGGTGCAATTGTAAATGGGATCGACTCCTTAATTTCTCCTTCTTCTGTCTTGTTGTTGGTGTATAGGAATGCCACTGATTTCTGTGCATTGATTTTATATCCTGCCACTTTACTGAATTCCTGTATGAGTTCTAGCAGTTTTGGGGTGGAGTCTTTTGGGTTTTCCACATAAAGTATCATATCATCTGCAAAGAGTGAGAGTTTGACTTCTTTGCCGATTTGGATGCCTTTGATTTCTTTTTGTTGTCTGATTGCTGTGACTAGGACTTCTAATACTATGTTGAATAGCAGTGGTGATAGTGGACATCCCTACTGCGTTCCTGACCTTAGGGGAAAGCTCTCAGTTTTTTCCCAATGAGAATGATATTCACTGTAGGTTTTTCATAGATGGCTTTTATGATATTGAGGTATGTACCCTCTATGCCTATACTCTGACGAGTTTTGATCAAGAAAGGATGCTGTACTTTGTCAAATGCTTTTTCTGCATCTATTGAGAGGATCATATGGTTCTTGTTCTTTCTTTTGTTAATGTATTGTATCATGTTGATTGATTTGCGGATGTTGAACCAACCTTGCAGCCCAGGGATAAATCCCACTTGGTCGTGGTGAATAATCCTTTTAATGTTGGATATTAAACTGTTGGATCCTATTGGCTAGTATTTAGTATTTTAGTGAGAATTTTTGCATCTATGTTCATCAAGGATATTGGTCTGTATTTCTCCTTTTGATGGGGTCTTTGTCTGGTTTTGGGATCAAGGTAATGCTGGCCTCATAAAATGAGTTTGGAAGTTTTCCTTCCATTTCTATTTTTTGGAACAGTTTCAGAAGAATAGGGATTAATTCTTATTTAATTGTTTAAATGTTTGGTAGAATTCCCCTGGGAAGCCATCTGGCCCTGGGCTTTTGTTTTTTGGGAGATTTTTGATGACTGCTTCAATTTCCTTAGTGGTTATAGGTCTGTTCAGGTTTTCTATTTCTTCCTGGTTCAGTTTTGGTAGTTGATACATCTCTAGGAATGCATCCATTTCTTCCAGGTTATCTAATTTGCTGGCATAGAGTTGCTCATAATATGTTCTTATAATTGCTTGTATTTCTTTGGTGTTGGTTGTGATCTCTCCTCCTGGTTGTGATCAGTCCTCTTTCATTCATTTTGTTGATTTGGGTCATTTCTCTTTTCTTTTTGATAAGTCTGGCCAGGGGTTTATCAATCTTGTTAATTCTTTCAAAGAACCACCTCCTAGTTTCGTTGATCTGTTCTACTGTTCTTTTGGTTTCTATTTCATTGATTTCTGCTCTGATCTTTATTATTTCTCTTCTCCTGCTGGGTTTAGGCTTTATTTGCTGTTCTTTCTCCAGCTCCTTTAGGTGGAGGGTTAGGTTGTGTACTTGAGACCTTTCCTGTTTCTTGAGAAAGGCTTGTATTGCTTTCCTCTTACGACTGCCTTTGCTGCATCCCAAAGAATTTGAAGAGTTGTGTTTTCATTTTCATTGGTTTCCATGAATTTTTTAAATTCTTCTTAATTTCCTGGTTGACCCATTCATTCTTCAGTAGGATGCTCTTTAGCCTCCATGTATTTGAGTTCTTTCCGACTTTCCTCTTGTGATTGAGTTCTAGTTTCAAAGCTCCGCCTCTGCAGCCGGCTTCCCTTCTCCATTACCTGGGAGCTCTGCCACACTCAGGCACCCCCGGTCTTTCTGTGACCCCGAGGGTCCTGAGACCACACTGTCCCGGAGGGTTCCACCCCCCGCTTAGCCACCAGAGTGACGTCCCTCGGCGGAGCAGACTTTTAAAAGTTCCGATTTTGTGCTCCGTGGCTCTATCACTTGCCAGAAGCGGCCGACGGAGGCCCCTCCCCCGCCGTCTATCCTCCCGAATATCGCCTCGGGTTCACTTCTCCGCACGTCCTACCTTCCAGAAAGTGGTCGCTTTTGTGATGAGAGAGTTGTTGCTCTTCTTTTCTTCGATCTCCTGTTGAGTTTGTGGGTGTTCAGAATGGTTTGATCCCTATCCAGCTGAATTCCTGGGACCAGACGAAATCCAGGTCTCCTACTCCTCCGCCATCTTGCTCCGCCCCCCCCATAGAAGCCCTTTATCAGATTAAAAAACAAGTCACTCCTATTCTAAATTTGTTGATCAGTTTGTTATGAAGAGGTAATAATTTTATCTTTTCCTGCATCTATAAAAATGAACATTTCTGGTTATAAAATTTTTTCTCCTTTATGAGTTTAATGTGATAAATTACATGATTGATTTTTAAAAGTTAAATGAACCTTTCATATCTGGGATAAATCCTACTTGATCACAATGTATAATGCTTTTTATATATCACTGTGGTCAATTCTCCATTATTTTATCCAGGAGTTTTTGCATATATCTTCATAGGAAATACTGACCTATAATTTTCTTTTTTTATTAATGTCCATTTCAGTCATCACTGGCCTTTATAAAATGAATTGGGAATTGTTCCTCCTTTTTTTCTTTTCTGAAGGAGTTTCAAGTAACATTGATATTAATTCTTGCTTAAATGTTTAAAAGAATTCATTGATAAAAACATCTTGACCTGGAGTGTTTTGTGTGTGGGAAGATTTTTTATTAAAAATTTAATAAGAGATATAGCACTCAAATTTTTAAATTTTCACTTGCGTTAGTTTGGGTATTTGTGCTTTTATAATAATCTGTTTATTTCATTACATTGTTGAATTTATTGCATACCTTAGTTTATAAAAGCACCTCTTCCTTTTTTAAGTATCTATAGGATCTGTAGTGATATCTCCTATTTCATTTCTGATACTGATAATTGTATTCTTCTCTATTTCTTATAGTAAGATATATCCTACTAATTATTTATTATTGTTAATTAATTTATATTACACTTTTCAATACAGCAACCTTTGACTTTGTTGATTTTCTCTGATAACCCTTCTCTAAAGTCACTTTTTTTCTGTTCATTCAACCAACATTTATTGAACTTCTGCTACCATGCCAGGCACTACCCTAATTATTAATACATACAAAGTAGAAAAGCCATGGTCCCTCTCCTGGATTTTACAGTTTAGTGGGGACTAGTCATGCCAGTAATCACAATCCAATATGATAAGCGCACTAATGGAGGTACATACATAGGTCAGTGGAAGCATAGGGAAGCCAGGGAAGCTTTAGCAAAAGAGGACATAAATGAGCTGAGACATGGAGGATAAGAAAGAACTTTCTAAGCAGACAAATGGAAAGAGAACCTTCCAGGAAAAGGGAATACATTTCCCAAGATACAGACATTAGAGCATAGTGTGTTTTTGAAAATACAAATTTTCTCAGAATTGCTTTAGCTTACAGTTCAAATTAGAGAATTGCAGAACATGAAGCTTGACTGGTTAGATAAGGATTGAATCATTAAATTTCTGGTAGGCCATGCCAAGAAATCTACCTTTTATCCTGTTACCAAAAGGCAACCATTGAAGAATATTGACAGGGGCATAATATGATCAGAATTTGTCTTTTCTGAAAAAGGAATAGAGAATTAGAGGTGAAGAGACTGGAGGCAATAAGACAATAAATAGAACATTTACTGAACACTTACAATCTACAGTTACTACGCTAAGCCGTATCATCTCATTTAACCTTCCCAACAATTTCACAAGGTCAAAGTTACAAATATGAGGTTTTTTTCATGAGGTCTATTTTCCATCTACCACATTACATATGAGTAAACTAAATCTCAGAGTGGTAAATGATCTTGCCCAAGGTTTCACATAATATGTGGCAAAGAAAAGCCAAGGTTTTCACCCAGGTCTGTCTTAACTCAACCAGTTCTGACTATATTAACATGCTGCCTCTTACTACAATTAGGGGATACTACAATCATCAAGACTAGAAATGAGTCCTGAACAAAGTCAGTGGCACTGAGGATGAAGAGCTGAGCCCAGGTTTGACTCAGACTAAGAGGTCAAAGGGATGAAATTTAAAGTCAATTAGTTTTGCTCTTATATCTATTATTCCCTTCCTTCCAGTTTCTTCTGAGTCAGATTAATGATTTTTAACATTTCTGAAACAATACAAGAGTCGCACAAGAACCATCTGTGCTTTTTGTGTTGTATGTTTAACATCTCTGTATGTATAAACACCTCAACATATTTCTAATTGTTTTAAACACTAGTATTCTCTTATATTTTTATATTTACCCACATATTTGCCACTTGGTTGCTCTGCATTACTTCCTACAGCTTTGTTTCCATCTTGGGACACTTTCCTTCAGCCTGAAAAACTTGCTTATCCTTGCTCTGTGTACCTACTAGCAATACATTCTATTAGATTTTATTTGTAGGAAAGCATTTTAATTCGGTTTCAGTTTAAGGATATGGAGGGGGGTGGTGGTTAAGTCTAGAATTGTAGATTGGCAGTTTTTGTATTTTCTTTCAGCACCTTAAGAATGTCATTTCGTTGAGTTATGGGTTCTATAGTTGCTGTTGTGAAACTGACCATTAGAATTATTATTGTTTATTTGAGGTTAATATATCTCTTTTGGGATGATGTTATATTTTTCTTGTCTTGTTTGATTCTCCGCAATTTGTCTATGATGTTCCTAAGTATGATTTTTCTTTCTATTTATCCTTAGTTTTCTCTGACTTTTTTGAAGCCATGGGCTGATTTCTGTCACCTGTTTTGGGAAATTCTCAACCACTATTGTTTCAAATACTATTTTTGTTCCATTTCCTATCTTCTCTTTCTGCAGTTCCCTGTACCAAAATGCTAAGTCATTTGCCCATAATCTACATATCTGTCTCTGTTCTTTTTTTTAAAGACTTTTTGTTTCTCAATTGGATATTTTCTTTTTACCTATATTCAGGTGAGCTTGAGACATCTTATGTGCCAGAAAGTATGAAATGCTAAAAAATTTTGCTGCCAATGGCCAAATATGACATAATTTGACTGACAAAATAAATAATGATACTGTTGGATTGCGTACCATAAAATAAAATACATATCCATGAGTTCATGGTGATATATATAGATAGCTGGATTAATCAATAAATGATGAGATGGATAACTATTCACTACAGTAAAATTCCAGCTGATTAATGCAGAAAGAACGATAGCAATAGAAAATCCCCACTTGGCAAGCAACCCATTAATAATAGTTGGAGATAAAACATCAATGGCTGCTGAAATTAGTAGGTGAAATTATGATGAGAATCAGGATGTTTGCATGGTCCCAAACTATTTCCCCACATGATGCTTATTAATTACAAAGGGAAAAAATAATAACTTTATAGTGGAGAAACCTGGCGGACACACCTCTAATCAAGCAATCAAAGTTAACATCACCAGGAATAAGGCATCATGTACCCAACGATATGATGCACTGCAAAGGGTCCAAAATTATTTCTGTGATATTTTTGCCAAAATGTAATTTCAATCCAATCATGAGAAAACATCAGATGAACACAAATTGAGGAACATTTTACAAAATAACTAGTCAGTGTACTTCAAAAGTATCAAGGTCATAAAATACAAATACTGAGAAACTGTTCCTGACTAGATGAAATTAAGGAGATGTGAAAAGTAAATGTGTTGTGGGGTCCTGGATTGGATCTTGAATCAGAAAAAAATAAAATAAAATAATGGGACAGTTGGGGAAATTCAAATAAAGTCTGGGGTTAATAATATTGCTTCAATGTTAATTTTCTGACTTAGAAAATTATACTATGATTATTATAAGACGAGATGTTAAAACTGAGGAAAGAGAAGTGAAGGCTAAAGAGAACTTTGTTGTACTATTTTTGCAATGTTTTCTAAGTCTATAATATTCTCAAGTAAAATGGCTAAAAAAATTAAGTTCCTGTCTTCTTCTTTTTTTTTTTTTAAGATTTTATTTATTTGCGAGAGAGAGAATGAGAGACAGAGAGCATGAGAGGGAGGAGGGTCAGAGGGAGAAGCAGACTCTCCACTGAGCAGGGAGCCCGATGCGGGACTCGATCCCAGGACTCCAGGATCATGACCTGAGCCGAAGGCAGTCGCTTAACCGACTGAGCCACCCAGGTGCCCAAGTTCCTGTCTTCTACTTAAAAGATCTAAATCACAACAGAAACAAAATCTGCTTCTCTTATTGTTTTTCTTGGTTTCCAGTCAATTTGTACTATTTTAGCATGCTTCATGATTTTGGATGTAATGTCAACGTGGATGAAAAATTAAGATGCTTGAAGATAGAACATCTTAGTTAATTTTTCTTGCGGGCAAATGCAGCACAAGGGGATCTCTTAGCTCCTGTACAGAAGTGGTCAGTAAACAGGTCAAATAATAAACCGTCTGGGCTTTTTTTTTTTTTTCTTTTCCAGAGAGCGGGAGGATGTGGGCATGTAAGTACTCAACTGTTGCTATAGCATTAAAACTGCCTTAGACAATATCCAAACAGTGGATGTGGTAACTGTGGTCCAATAAAACTTTATTTACAAAAACAGGCAAAGTTTGCAGACCTTGCTATAGAGGATTTATAATGGCTGGCATGTTGTAATTTGCCCTTACTTCTAGTGGATGGCCTTCTGGAATCCCAGTAAAATGCTGGAAATGGTTCCCATGCTCTTTAACCTTACTGGGACTTGAACTCTAAACTCTGTCTCCCCAGCCCTTGAAATCTCTATTCTGCCCATCTGCCTTCCAGTTAATGCTTTCCACTCAGTTCCTCAAAGTCTGACCCTGAGACAGTCCAGGAGTCAGCCAGTGGTTTGAGGATATTTGTATGTAGCTACAGCTTTCTCCTCTTGACTCTGCTTTTCAGGTTTTGTCCCCACTTATTTCAAGTCTCTCTGGTAGCCCCAAGTCCCTAGTCTTTCCAGTGCAGTAAGATGCCTCAGAAGTGGGAAGTGCCCTTGGAAGAGAGGACAGGTACATGTGTGGGGGGCTCACTTGGAAAACAGCCCTCCTTTCAAGAACTATACTACCTACGATTTCTGGCTCCTTTGGATGTTCTCTAACGCCTTCAGGGGATCAAGAGTTGTGTTGTGTTGTGTTTCCTTTGTTTTGGTTTTATTTTGGGGGTCCAACTTTTATAAATTTATCGATGAAGAGTAAGTCTAATATAAGCTACCTCACTATGACCAGCACAGGAATTCTTGCTTAATTATTTTTCACAATGTTACTTCGTGTTTTCAGTTTACTATGTGTTTTCCTGTCCATTTGATTGGGTTTTTCCTGTTGAATCTACTTTATTTTCCTCTCTTTGTTGCAAATTGATCGTTTGCTTTCCATCCTTTTGTGACCACTATTAACTTTTTATTTTTTAACTTTAACTTTAAGAAGAATAAATTTAAGCAATACGTTTTCCTTCTGTATCAGTCAAGGGTCAAAAGGAAAGCAATGGTATTTTCAAATTAAGATAATGTGAAGAGGGTTGACTCATCCAGGGCCTATTTACAAAGATGAGGTGGGTGAGGGGATTCACATGGGAGAGTACAGGGACTTGGGTCAAGCAGCAATGGGTATCACTGTTTCTAGTCTCAAAGCAAAGTGACAGGAGCCTGGAAGTGTTGTGCCTCTCTTTCCTTGATTCCAGGAGTAACCTTATTAAAGGATATGGTAATCTAGGTGAACCCATAAGAAGAGAGCAAGGAGAATACATGTACTTGACCTCCCTTCCCACCCTCCCTCTGATCTTCTGCCAGGATTCCCAATTGACAGAACTCAACCAGAAGCCAGAGGGCTGAGAATCAGGATGATGTAATATATTCAGGTCAGCCTTCCTGGGCAGAGGGTAGATATAGAGTGAAGATTGTATCAGGTGGGGTGAACAGAAAATACAGCACAACCCCTTCTCAGCACAGTGGTATCTTAAATGCTTCAATACCAATTACTCCCTCTTGATGGAGCACTGATGGTATACGGGTTAGCATAGTTTCCTTCCAATTACCTCCTTCCTGACATTTTTTTTTTTAGAGAGAGAGGGAGCATATACACGAATGCACGTGTGAGCCTGGGGGGTGGCAGGAGAGGCAGATGAAGAGGAAGAGAGAGAATCTTAAGCGGGCTGCCCATCCAGTGCGGAGCTGAGGAGGTGGGGCTCCATCTCATTCCCCTGAGATCATGACCTAAGCCGAAATCCAGAGTTGGATACCTAACCAACTGAGCCATCCAGACATCCCCCTCCTTCCTGACATTTAATTTATTGTTCTTCACTATTTTAGTTTCACCTTTATTTTATTCCCCCAAACTATTTATTATTACTTTATAGAGTCACTGCTTATTTAAGTTTACCCATATGTTTATCATTTTTTGTTGTATTTCTATTGTTTCTTGTGTGACACACCGTGCTGAGTTTATATTTCTTCTTTCTGAATTAGATAGTGGAGTAGTTCCTTCAGCAAGGGTTTGAGTACAGTCCTCTAAGTATGTAAACAAAAATATCTTTATTCCACCCTGTCTCTTGGCCAGGAATTCCAGGCTGGCAATTATTTGTTCTCAGCTCACTCAAGAAATGACTCCTTTGTTATTTGGCTTCTATAGGTGGTGTTGGGAAATCTGTTTCTATAATTTACATGCCTTTGAAAATTATCTTTTAACTCTCCTTGCCTTTAAAATTTCCTCTTTGTCACTTATGTTCAGAAATTTTCGTAAAATGGTTTTGGGTATGGATTTGTTTTTATTCTGTGTAACATGCTGTACTTCTTAAATATGAGAACTCTTCCTTTTTGTTAATTCTTGAAAACTCTCAGTGACTTTCACTGTTGTTCCACTCACAGACCGCTTTTCCCTCACAGCCATTTCTTGCTTGTCTGGTTTTACTCCCTATCTGAGAATGGTCAATTCCCGCAAGCTACTTTTTTCAATTCCTTAATTTATGTCTTTAATAATTTTAATAGTTACATTGTAATCTTTAAAAGCAATTTCCATTAACTGCACTTCTTGGGCATCTGAACGTTATTTCTTTGAATCTGTCAGTTCATGTTCAAGTTGATTGGGATCATATGTATCTTGTAATTTAAGAGTGGGGCTCATACCTGGACAACCTGGGCCCAGAGATGTCCCTCTCAAGAGGTTTTGTGTTTTGTGTTGTGTAGTGTAAATAGATAAAACAAAATCAGTTGGAAGATAATGGCTTCTGAAGGTGGGTACTTAGAGGTTATTATACAATTCCCTCTACTTTTACATATATTTAAATGATACTAAGATAAATAATTTAGCCAGTTCACTTCCTCCTATGGTCATTGAAATTACTTTGATCTCCTAGGTAGTTTCAGTTCCTGTGTATACATAGGGATGGGTTGCATTCTTAGGCAAATATACAGCATGATGATAATGAGTACTCCTTATGCCTTTCTTTATTTGCTTATTCAACAAGTACTCATTCACTGCACCATGCTAAGTGTGAACGACACTGACTTGGTCCCTACCCTTGTAAAGTTCACCATCTAGTAAGGCCATCAGATCATTATCATTAAAGAATATATGCCAAGAACAGAGGAAGTAGGCTGGGATACGAGGCAGCAAGTCAGGCAAGCACAGATACCGATTAAAAGGGAATTATGAATTGGAAGACTAGTATGTGTTAAATACTGTGTGAGGTACTGTCGCTAAAATATGTTATTTAGAAGGATGAATATCCTGCTGAAATGACTAAACAAATTCAATTCAAGCAATGGGGTAAAATAATTCCATTTTAACGAACCAAAAACACCCGTATTGGTGTTATTCTTGATGGTCACCGTCCTCTGTGGGGAAGCTGCTGGGTAGTTTCTGTCCCCATGTCCAGTCCTCACAAGACACTGCAAAGTAGGTCTTTTTTTCAATGAGAAAACTGAGAGAAGTGACAGCCCAAGTTTATGGAGCTGTTAAGTGTGTGAGCAAGGATGTGAATTCAGGTCTATGAACCTCTAAATCATGTTCTTTTCCCTACATCATGCTGCCTTCCAAGTAGACAAGTGCCTTCTCCATGGAAATTGGGATCCTGAACTGCCCGGATATTTTAATATTGTGAATTAAAGGCCTGCTTGGTGTAGGTACTGGGAAGCATTTAATTCATTATAATAATGTCTTTTTTTGTTGTTCAAATATTTTTCTATTTTTTGATTACTTGCCTTGGTCGCATGTGAAGGAACTTTTGGAAGTGTCCCGCTGGAGTGTCAACATCATAGCTAAATGTTAGGCTTTGAATTTTATGATGTCAATATTTATAATGAGTGTGCCAGATCACCAGGGTAACCAGCCAGTTCTTGTCCTGGTTTTGAAATATTGGGGTCTGAAGACAGAGGAAGAAGGTAGAACAAACTTCCAGTGTTTGATGACAGCATAGTGTGGCTCAGAAGCTTGGCCCCTTTTACTTTTCATGGGTTTACTTTCTTGACCTTATTATCATTGGTAATAACATTGTGATGCCCAACACCAGCCTCTCAGAACCTGCACCTGTAACTTAACGACTTTCTTCCTGTCAGAGGACCGGCTTTGACCTTGCCATGCTTTAAACCTACTGACCACCTTCGGAGACTCAGGAATAGCCCATCGGTTTTTCCTCAGCAGAAAATACGAAAAATAATCACATGTTGGAATGAAAAATCAAAACTTCTACCAGTTCAGATCTTTCTCCAAGCAAGAGATTCTGGGAAAGGAATAATCCACCAGACATTTTTCCAGAAACTCTCACTTCATTATCCCTGTGAAAGAGTTTAAATTGCTGAATTACCTCCTTCTGTGGCGTGTCCGTTTAATTCTGTCAGTAATGTTATATAGAAATGCCCAGCATCCCAAACTTGGAATTTATTAAAAAGTACCTGAAAATAGTGCAGACCCTTGCCAGTTACCAAAAATAGAGATTTAAAAAAAAATTCTTATTTTGACTTATCTCAACCCTATAATTTAAACCATTTCTAAAACTCTCAAAGAGATTTAATTTCAATAACAGCATAGTCTCTTATGCAGATTCACTCAGTTTTTCTTACCTGATACGTAGTATTTTAGAGAACAACATATTTTCTTAGACTGTCAAATACATATAGAGGACATGACTTCATTTGGGTAATTTTTCATTATTTCAATTAGAAAATTTTTCGATCATTTTGATGGATATAATTCCTTTATTGGGATTGTTTTAAAGTCATTATGTAAGAAAGATCCATATAGGGGATGATGTACTGAATCTCTACATTCTCAGAAATTTTCACATAAGCTTCCAGATAGGAAAGGCTGTAGCTGAAGAGCCCTCATGAAGAAAAAAAAAAAAAAATCACAGTACAATCGTTTCAAATTTGAGAATGTGCACATTTCTTGATTTTGTTCCACTTCCTCACATTTCAAGGGAAATTCTCTCCTGGTTTCGAAACTTCGTTGAAGTGATTTTTAAAATAGTCTATTAAGCTGATGAAGATAATTCACTGTTGCAGGTGTTACCCTTATACAGTGAACTGTTAATAACATAATCATCCACACTTGCAAAGTGATTCAGCATCGGGTTCAAAGCTCCCTCTCCAAGGGGGCCCGGTAAGTGCTAGGGAATTATTCTGGGGGGGAAATAAGCAATATCCCTCATGGTATGCACCACAGTTGTCGCAGAATGTTTATTGTTTCCATCCCAACTTCACTTTGTTTAGCTGCAGAAGCCCCTTGTGAAACGTCAGTGGAGAAGCTGACGAGAAGACGTTGCACTTCCATGGGCCCCTTCCGATCACGTAGACTTATTCTGAGCATTAACTAGCAAAATCACAAGAACAGTCAGGAAGAAGGGAGTGGGCATGGAGTTAAAACACACTTCAGAGCAAGACTCAAGGCAGCAGTTTATACGAGGAAGCAAAGACGATTGTGTCTAATTAGAACCTCAGGGGTAATTTGAAAAGGCCTCGTGTAATTACCCGAGCGGGAAGTTAGCCAGATGGAGGGTAGCACCTCTAGTTAGGAGAAAAAGTTCTGTTTATATTCACGAACTCATTCAAGTATAATTTCCAAGTACCCATGAAGGAAAATAAGATTTCTACCTTTCAAAATGTTGTGTTAAGTAGATTTCGAGGTTCCAGGAGCCATGTTTTTACTAAAACTTGACATCATTAAACAACAAATGATCTGCTGATCCAATATCAAATCCTGCCCCATTTTGAGATCTGTTCTGTTCTAAAGGGGTCTTGCCTTAAAACCTAATGAAAAATACCTAGGATGTCATCACTTTTTTTTTTTTAACGTTTTAATCATTGCATATGTTAAAAATGGTTTTCAAATTCAATTCTTTTCTAAGCAAACTTTCAAAACTTAGATGGTAGAATATTATAAATTATTTGGTAGATTTAATTTAAAATTTAAAAATATGCTAATTTCTGTTAGTTCACGACAAAAAGAAAATATTATGCTTGAAGAGAAAATTAATGTGGGATAAGTAATTAGCTTCAACATTGAATAGCAGTGTGGTCAAGATAACTTAAAAATACAATTTTTTTTTTCTGATAGACACACATGTAGCATCTTCCATGTGTGCGCTTCCAGAAAAGGAAAGCTTGCTTTGAAATTTAATGGATCCACGTTGACATGGAATAAAGTGTTAGATCTCTTTATATGCAGTGTATATAGCACTTTTAAATTAGTCTAGGCAATTTATTTCATATGCTCAGCCTAAGGACGGCAAATAGTCGGTATTTTAATATGCTATGCAGTGTAGCTGCTTGCTGCTTTTATACTCCAGGAGGGAATTATAGAGTCCTCCACTTTTACTCTTGAGCTCCCTAATATGGTGTGGCCGACCACGGTGTGAGCTGAACTACTTTCTCTTGTCAGTGATTTTAACCTGACACTGCTAGGTCAAAGCCATGGAACCACACCATTCTCTTCGGAGAAGAGAGACATTTGCTTTTTCTGCTAGGTCATGTTTATTATATGAAGCAGCTCTACAACACGAGTTACTGTCATCTGCTAGTCCCTGGAAAGTCCGTCCTAATCAGCAATGTTAAACATAGCTGTCCCTGGGGATGAAGAACAGAGTGGAGGATGAGCCCAGCGGCCACATGTGCGTCCTGCTGACCGGTAGCAGACATTTGGGCCATGCAACCAGGACAAGTGTCGTGGTTGGGAACTTAGAGCAGAAGAATGATAATAGAAACTAGGTTAGTTATGGTAAGAGAATGAAAAGGTAAGAAATGAGACAGTCAGAGGTATGCTTTCTCCGACCGTGTCTTACGGTTTTAAAACTCACAAAAGTGACGTTTCCAGGACGGACCTTTGTCTTCAAGACCCTTTCTCTTGGCTGCAGTCTCTTTCTCTGCCATAAAGGAGGCTCACTGCGTGGAGAGGGGCGGAAAGGGGCAAAGTTGCAGAGTCCCAAGCACCATCCAAGTTCCCAAATCGAAGTCATTTGAGTAGCAAAAGAAGTAGATCTGTGATTCTGTGATTTCCCGTGTGATAATCGGTTCCCTGGGCTTCTGCTCGGGGGCAAACAGCACTTTCAATCACCTGCCAGCAAACTCTGGCACTTGGCTTCTCCGTTGCCATAGGAAAGGGCATGTGGTGGGCAGTAATGGGAAGGAACCCAAGAAGAAATGGTCAAAACATTGGCTTAGTGGTCATCTTATGGTTTCATGAAACCAACTCTCACATCTGTAGTCAGGCAAAATTTAAGTGGCTATTACTCTGGGGCTTAGAATCAATGAGAATAAGGTAGAATTTTTTTTTTTTTCCCCATGCTGAGTCTCTTCTTTAAACTGAGCCCTTTGGCTTATGGATTTCTGATTCTAATTATCCTTTCTCTTAACTATTACTAAAGCTTATATTGATCAGCCACTGAGTATGTAATAGCATTTCACTAAAATCAGAGGATTTGGGAAAGATTAGAAGTATTTACTGGAAATCTGATTCGGCTAAAAGCAAAGCATCTGGCGAGTTCCTGACTTCCTTAGCTTAAGATTTCTACACCCAAAAGGTAGAGAGAGTATAATGATCAGAATGTTTAGATCCTCTTGTTGGCAGATTGGGTAATGTGACCGTGTAGCCTTTAGTAACTTGATAATTCGGGGAGGGAAAGCCTAAGCATGATGAAATAGGCACACTAGATAGGAGGAAAGTAGGAATGAAAAAGGCAAAACAAATACACAAGTAAACACAAAAAAAGGGCTACTTCCAGGGCCTAAAAATATCTCGACAATAAAAGTGGCAGATAGTGGTACAAAGATGTCAAAATTTAAATCCTAATTATCTTTTCGTACCTGATCACAATAAGGAAGGAAAGTAGAAGCTTATGAAGCAGGAGGATTTCTTGGAAGAGTATGTGTAAAAGGTGACCAGGAAGCCTTCTGACCAGGAAGACTTTAGAAATGGCACAAACCTTTACGAGAGTGTCAGAGACGCTGGATTGTAGGATATGCAGAAGTTTTGGAAAATTAGGGGGAAAACATACAAGAATGCTCTTAAACCAATGAAATTATTTTTAGATTTGAAACAAGCTTTACAGGGCAAAGCTGTCTTATTCTCAATCATAGGAATACAGCGCACTTTTTTTAAAGATGTGGAAATGGAGCCCCAGAAGGCAAAGATATAACCAAGAGCATGTGGCTGATGAATGGAAGAACCCACACCACATTGTGGTTCTTCCGAGTGTGGACTCTGTGTTTTCCTCACTGCTGAAACGATGAGCATCTTACCAGGTGACTTGTAATATGTAAGGTGCTGCTCTTCGGATTAAACCCCAACTAAACAAGTACTGCAACTGGGTGATGGACATTAAGGAGGGCACTGTAATGAGCACTGGGTATCATATAAGACTGATGAATCCCTGACCTCTACCTCTGAAACCAATAACACATTATATGTTAATTAAATGAATTTAAATTTAAGAAATAAAAATAAAATAAACAAATACTGCATAAGGAAGGCCTGGCTTAAGATCAGCAGGTCTGAAAATAACTTAGCTTTGGGGGCGCCTGGGTGGCTCAGTCGGTTAAGCATCTGCCTTCGGCTCAGGCCATGATCCCAGGGTCCTGGGATTGACCTCTGTGTTGGGCTCCCCACTCGGCGGGAGTCTGTTTCTCCTTCTCCCTCTACCCCTACCCCCGCTCATGCTCTCTTTCTCTCTCTCTCAAATAAATAAATAAAATCTAAAAAAAAAAAAAGAAAAAGAAAAGAACTAGCTTTTTCCACAAAGTTATTCTATTCCTTAAGTATAAACAATCTTTGATGATTCTTGTTCTACTATACTTTGGCTAGACAACTTCAAGAACACTATGTCATTTCTGGGTCACATTTAAAGCACAGAGAGGCCATAAACCTCATTCAGAAGAGTCTAGAATTAAGATTTGAAACGATGTCATCTGTGCAAGTTTTAAAAAGCATGAGTTTCTCATTCAAGCACTTACAGTACCCGGGCTACTTACTGATATAAATAACTGAAATGGAATGGGAGCAGAGAAATATTTCTCTACTACTAGGGAAAAAATCAGTGTAAGCCTGATGAGAAACAAAAACTGGCAGTCTGCCTTGGGTCATGTGCCCCCAGAGAGAATGACCGGGTGTGGTACACTACAAAAATTAGGCCCATTCGAACAAAGGCAAACAAACCACCTCTAGCCAACTACCACAGTGTAGGAATGCTTACCCAGTGCTACCAGAACTCCTTATTTTTTTCAGGGGAAAACTGAACTTTGGGTATTTATGCAAAGTTGCCCAATTTTTATGCATTGGCCCAATTAATAAGCCAAAAACCACCACCACAACAAAAATCAGTGTGTGCAATGAATACACTATTTCCAAACTTGATCAGGCCCATAAGCCAACAATCTACTACCTCTGAAGTGAAGGACTTAGAGATGTTTATTCTGAACAAGAGAGAATGCTAATGGTAACCTCCATTTTTAAAAAGGGATATTGGGTGAAAGAAGGAATCAGTTATTTGTTCTAGATGCATAATGCCACTGACACTTACAGAAGGTAGAATCTAAGGAAGAACCTTCTAAGAGAGGTGTCTGAAGGTGTTCTCCAGAAGCCTGGCCTCAATGAACTGCTGATTCTACTGCCTCCTGAAAGATATAATACAATTTAGATGATAATCAGGAGAGATACACAAAACCACAGGAACATTGCCCTGTGTGTATCCAAACCATGAACATATATGTATGTTCATATATGTAGAGCTTCGGCCACTGGGTTTCAAGAAATGTGTAATTTATCTGAAGGAGGTAAAGAAAAGAAAAAGTAAAATGATGAAGGAAATGGTGCTACTCCTTTCTAGGAACAAATATAAAAGGTTAATAATCTTTAATGGGTAAATATGATGGAGAGGTGGTGACATAATTATAGATCAGCACGATATGCTCACGTGTAATCTACATTTCTTAAGGGTTATGGTGCTCTGACTTTCCCTGACTTAGTTGTCCTGGTCCATTGGAACTTCTTGGACCCCTATGATGTTTAGGGACATTTGTGGGGTCCACAGTTCCATGAAAAACACTTAGGAAGCTTTGCCGTGGCTCATAATTTTGGAAAATTTGAATGTTAGGAACTCAGAGATAACCTAGTCCAGTTTCTCATCTTCTGACAAAGTAACTAAGGCTCCAAAGATTTCAGTGATTTTTATCAGTTTCCCAGGTATAGGCAATGAAACTGGAACTCCTAAGTTCAACCCTACACCATTTCTTTAGGCCACATTTCCTCAGTCTTTAATCGTGAACAAGGGTGTCAGCTGAATGTCAATTTCAAACGAACGTGGAAGTAGGAGAACACTCCTTGAGATTAAGAGAGAGAAAGAGAGAGAAGTAAAAAATGGCAAAAGCACCAAAAACACTGAGAAATAAATAAACAAATATTATAAATAAAATAAATATTACTCATAGCAGCTCCCCATGGCTGCCCGCCTTCTCAGTCTACCTCACTGCAGATCTGTTCTAGAGCTAGCTTCTTGTCCAGCCTCATGGTATTAGGTTTAATTAAATAATAGGACCCCTGAGCTCAGGCAGATGTAAAAGTGTTGAACAGAAAGCATTCTAGTGTTCATATTTCTGCTCAGTGGGAGATCAATTTACAGATTAGATGTTAAGCAGGAAATGACTCTTCTCATTAAATGGTGTCTAAGTGCTCCTCCTTTCAGCATTGCCTGTGACTAAAACCTCTGATCCCACAGAAAAAAATATGTGGTCCAGGAGGAAGGCAGACATAGAATATGGACTTGGAGACAGCTATGACTATGCAGTCACACAGATGTTGTCATTAGCAAATGAAGCTGCCTTGGTTGAAGGAAGTTGGATGTAGGAACATTTCTTGTATTTATTCATCAAATATTTACTGAGTTTCTATGATACACTCTGGGCAAGTTAGGGCTACTGTAGTGGATAGAGGGTTAAGTTCCTGCCCTCATCAAGTTTTCATTCTTGTTGGGAAAAGGGAAAGAATGGTACACCCATATAAATAAAAATAAATGATATAAAGTCAAATAATAATAGTTGTTAGGAAAACTTAAGTCATGGGAAAAGAGAGGAGAACAGGAAGTATGCACTTTCAGAGGTGCTAGTTGAACAGAGATCTAAATACAATAAGAGAGTGAACGAATAAATAAATGGAGGAAGAATTTCTGGGAAAAGAAAACCAAAGTGCATTCTAGAACAACAGGAAGGCCAGGGAAGTGAACACAGGAGATACCAGCTATTCAGAACTGATAGCTAATCATAAGAAAGACTGTATTTTTGGCAAGTTTATGAATAAAAATGAAAAGTTAGTAATGATAGCCTCAAAGCGGGAATGTGAAACTCCAGTTTAGAGCAGATTATGGAGAAAAGAGTTTCATGGAGCCAAGATAAGAAATGTCAGAATTAAAACTAGCTACTCATCTTTATTACTTGTGGATTCCTAACAATTTATGGGGCAGAACCGTAAGTTTTTATATATGATAAAAATGATTAGAATTTTAATACACTGTTTGAGTATAATAATTGTGGATAAGCTCTTTATCTTCATAAAATTCAGGGTAAAGAATTCCTTTAGATACTTTTATTCAGAGAATGCCTAAATGACCACAGTCATTATTCCACTGTCCATTTTCATGAGCTATTGGAGTGTAGATTGATAAAAATATTCTGGCAAGCTATTAGGCTTTAGTGTATAAAGAGCCTTGAAAAAAAATCCATGCCATTAGACACAATAATTCCACTTCTAGGAACCCATCCTAAGGAAATAAACAAATACAGATGAAGATTTATGTGCAGGGATATTCACAATAGCCCTATTTATAATAGTGAAAAATTAGAAATAGCTTAAATGTCCAACAACAGAAATTATGGTGCATCCATACGATGGAATATTTTGCAACCATTGTAAACTGTGATTTCAAAGATTTTTAGTAAGAAGGGGGAATTCTAATGAACTCATAAAATGGGAAAACCTTTGAAAAGTTATATATATAAAATATACAAAAGATGTATGTGTCCATACCTATCAAGGAAAAAAAAAAACCGGGAGGGAATAGCACCAAAGAGCTGAGTAGTAGAGGGACAGAGAGTTTTTATTTTCTTCATGCTATTTTTTTAAAAGATTTTCCACATTGAGAACCTATCACTTCTACATATTAAAAAGTAAAGAATGTAAACATTTGACTCTCCTCAGATGGCTCCCCTTCGTGGGGGTGGAAACTCACTATTTCCTTTAAACGTTCAAGTTGGCTCTAGCAGAGAGCATCTCGGTATATTTGTCCAGCTGATGTCTAGGTCCAGAAGTTATACTGGTCTTGAGCCTAAGAATTTAGACTTTTTAAAAAAGATGCCTAGGTCCCTGCCAGAGTTTTCCACAGTTTGTCTCATTGTGTTTCCAGGAAATGCTCTTTGAAACAAGTATTTCCTTGGTAAAATAAATTTGGGAAATGCTACATAGTATATAGCCTTCTCTTAAAAGCCACAGTGCATAGTAAGATGTTCAAGGTTCCAAGATGTACGATAGTATAGAAACGAAGTGAACTTGTTTACACAACATATAGCAAACTTGATGAGAAGGCGCTTTTTTGTTTGTTTTTTCTTCACATACTTTCTTGTAACATTTCTTCAGCACTAGAGTTCCATGGGAAACACTTTATAAAATATAGGATTAGATGGTTTTGAGAAAAACAAATTGGTAAAGGACTGTCAAAAATGGAGTGCTTGGGGGAAATGTTTTCAGAATTATTAAGACTAAAATCTTTTAAGTTGATAGTAAAAGTACAACCGTGACTTAACTTAATGTTTCCATTTTTTACTTCTGTTAGAAACCTGATTCTCAACCGGATCAAATCATGTTGCCTGTTTACTCATAGGCCTGGATGTAGACTCAGAATGATTCAGTTTAGTTCATTGAATTTGATCACTATGTTTTGGAGGAAGAAAACTCATGATTTGGTTACAGCCTCACTTTCTCTTTGTGTCTAAATACAGAGATAGAATAGCATAGTAATACTTTAACATCTATGGTTCGAATGAGTGAGTTGAAAAATGTGTTATTCCCATCCAGCACCTTGAATACAGCAAGAAGGACACAAACATCACTACATTTTTGTAATGATTTTATCACTGAAAAAGAACTTTAAGTGGTCTTCTGTTTCAACCCTTGTGTCTTCAGAGAGCTGAGCATTCTTTAAAAAAAAAAAAAAAGATTTATTTATTTGAGAGAGAGAGCTCACGAGTGGAGGTAGAGGGAGAGAAGCCAACTCCATGCTGAGCACGGAGCCCAACTTGGGGCTCCATTTCAGGACCAGGAGACGGTGACCTGAGCCGAAATCAAGAGCCAGACACTTAACCGACTGAAAGATGAGCATTCTTAACCTCATTTCCAAGGAGAAAAGCAAGGATGTTAAGTGACATGCTCAGGGCCACACAGCTATGCTTCATCTTCATCCAAGATTTCTTGGCTCTTAGCTTCTGGAAAGGAAGAAATGGAGGTGGCTATCTCTGACCTGCCATGACAGGGAGAATGGCCAGCGACCAGCCCCTGCAGAACATCTCATTTTCAGTCACTATGCTCCCGTGTCCACCTGTGGGAGCCCAAAGTCACTAAGTGATGCAGAACTCAAACCCAGTTCTTCAACATCCCCTTCTGCTCTGCTGTCCTTGGAATTGGCATTTGAACGATGTTCAGGTTTTTAAATCAAGGTGTATTGTTCTGTCATGAATAGAGTCATAAAAGAAAGCCAGGATGGCCAGGATCTCCCCTACCCATTTGGAGCAGATAACTCTTCCCACTTTCTGAATCAGAGACCCTCAGGAACAGGACACACAGCTCTTAGGACTTCACAGAATCTCCTTTGGCAAGTTACAGCTTCTAAAGAAAAATCTCCCTCCTGCCTTCTTCATCAGGATGCCTCAATGATTTCTTGAATGGGTTTAGACTTTACAAAAGACAGAAAGAACCAGTGTCTTCAGGGTGCTTCTCCCTTTAAATCTTCCAAAATTCCTTAGGTAAGGAATTTAAAATGACCAAATTCTGCTTTAAATTATAGGGAGAGGGGCGCCTGGGTGGCTCAGTCGGTTAAGCGGCTGCTTTTGGCTCAGGTCATGATCCTGTGGTCTTGGGATGGAGCCCAGCGTCTGGCTCCCTGCTCAACAGGGGTCTGCTTCTCCCTCTGGCTCTCCCCCACCTTGTGCACACTCTCTCACTCTCTCAAATAAATAAATAAAATCTTAAAAAATATATAGGGAGCAAAATATAACAACAAAATAAAACAATAATCATTATAGCTACCATTTACTGAGTGTTTTGTCAGTCACTCTATAAACACTTTTTCACAATTTTATGTAATCCTACCTTATGAAATAGATCTTCTCCTCTTTTGGATGACAAAAATGAGGCTTAAGGGAGTAATAAGTATCTGGCCCTACCTAAGTTAGCCAGCTCATGAAGCTTCTGTGCCAGAGGTTGAAGACCCCCTATTTTGTTCCTCTTAAACCCACACACTTAATATCTGCATTACTAACTTCCAGAACTTCAGAATGGCATCCTCTCCTCAAAAGCTAAGATGGCGGTATGTTTTGTGTCAATAAAGTTGGTTAGTTCTTAAATTAATGGCACCAATGAAGGCAGATATTAGAGCTCTAGTTCATGTGTGGGCTTGTTGATTTCTTTCCTCTGGCCACAGAGTGGGTCCCTAATCTCAGCCAGCTGGCCACCATTTAAAATGTGCTATTAAGAGACTAGCTAGCAAAACATTGTAGATAGATGGCTTTGTGAAATCCACCAAAATTACACACACAAAAAGGACGTAAGGTCAAAGTACTGCTATTGTTGGTCAGTGCCATCATCTCTGCATGAGAAGGACAGGGTTATGTAAAATCTCGAAGTTAAGTCCAACACTAAGGAACCCAGAGGGTCAAGCACAGACTCTGTTTGTTTATGACATGACCTTAGTGGAGTAACTTCTTTCTTGTGGGTATCCGTCCATGTTTCGAAAATTCCGGTTATCACATTTTACTAAATGTGGCTGAGGGCCCCAAGCATTCTGTGAGGAGATGCTGGTTCACCCACTGATGAAAATGGGTGGACTTATTAAAATGCCCCCTAACAGATATGTAGGAAATGGGCTTTTTTCCTTCAGTTCGATGAATATTAAATCAGTGTTAGAAATAAGGAAATATTAGCTTCAGCATGGGATTAGAGAGTTTCAAAGGTCAGTTTGAGGTGTTTATAACAAATCGGAGTCAGAGTGAGGCAAATAAGAAATAAAAATTTCCTTTTTATTCAGATAGAGATAAAAAGTACATGGGTAATTGCCTGAAAATTATACTGGTTTTCAAAATGAAAAAAAAAATTAAGCTTCTCTGATATCGCATGAGAATGTAGATGACACTAATAATATAGCACATAACGTTGCTTCTCAAAAGCCTTTAAATTTTACGTTTGGTTGTAAAAATATGCACAAATATAATGGAATCGAAGTAGCTTGACACTGTAAACATTTTTGCAAGTTTTAACTTGAAAACCTGTTAGCTTAAAATCCTAGTTTGAAAAGTACTTGGTCAGAATAATTGTACGCCGTGAAGGAAACCATGAACATCGGTCCAGAGCTAGCCTCTTTCCTTCAAAATTAGTGGGTGATGCTGATTTTCACTCAGCCATTGGCCACTCACAACCTCTAATGGCATCTTCACTGCTGTTGTAATCTAGGGGCCCGACAAGCCATGAATTCCAAACACTTTACCAAAATTGCCACTCCATTTGAGCACCTCCTTTTTTAATTAAAAGAAAAAGGTTTCGATGAAAATGAAGAATGGAATTTTTGTGTGCGTGCAACGTGGAAAATAAAAAGGAGACACACAGAGCCCAGAAAACCCCGAGCTCAATTAATCAGATGGCAAAGTTCTTGCCAAGGGCATGAGAACTAAATGCTTTTCTTTACTAAATCTAAATCAACGTTTGTCCGAGGCTATCATTTCATAACTGTACTCCTCATCCCCGCCTTAACTTTTTTTTTTTTTTCCTTTAAACACCATTCCTCCTCCATATCTACTGCTTCAATACCCCCGAAGGGCCAGCCTCAGAAGGCACAAAAGCTCGCTAACGCTGGGTGAAAGTTGGCACTTCATTCTTCATTCACTCCACTGAGCCTTCATATTTTTCACCCTCAAAGACAGATCTTGGAGATAGAGCTCTATCCTTCCTTAATTTTGCATTTCTTGGCTTTTGTCACTTTAAACCAGATCCTTCATGTGATTTAAACGTGACACCCCTCCCTTGGGGTAAGGGGGAGGGTAAGGAATTTAATGTTATTTTTAACTGAACTATCTTGTTAACCTTGGGAGACATCCCTGGAGCTGAAATCCATTCAAGTAATAATAGCTCAGCAACTCATTGCCTGCAGAGAGCTCTGTGGAGTCAGTCTGGAAAAACTCTTTAAAAGCAGAGTCTCTGCCTGGCGCTTTTCTTTTGGTTTCTGCGGAATTTTTCTTAGTAACAATTTTTAGCTGAGGGGGTTAGCAACAATTGTAAACTAAGGAGTGCTGAAAAGAGAGCATGGTGGGGAGGGCTGCTTGGCGCACTAATTAAAACAAAGCGGGCTTGTATGAGCGGTGTCCCCCCCACCCCTTGGTGCCGAGGGCCAAACAACACAGGATCCTCTCAGAGCACAGGGTTCTCCAGGCTGCACAGACTTATATTTTTAAATACAATTCAAAGTAATGCCCCTTTGTTGATTATACTCGCCTTGCCAACCTTGAGGACCTCCGAAGCTGCCAAACATTTACTTTTAAATTTCATCTGCCAAGCTGCCTTCCAAATGCTGTCATTCTCACCGAGGGTAGGGCAGCCTGTGATTACCAGCTTCCCCAAATTCTAGTAAGCTGCCCCGACGATATTTCACAGGGAGGCTGGTTCTGAGGCTGAGCAGAACAAGCCAGAATTTGGTGTCACTTTCATCTTTAAGAGGGAGATAGAATTGTTCTTGCTTCCTGATAGTGCAGGAGCTTGAAAGAGGAGAACACCAAAGCAAACTTCCCAGCTCCCTGTGTGCAAGCGGCAGAGAGTATACAATCCAGACCCAATTCAAAAAGACTTGTCAAATGAAAGAGAAATGCACAAACATGTCTGTACTTTGTCCTCTGAATTTTAAAAGCATCTAATGTTACATAGCTCATGTGAACTTTATTTAAAGCACAGCCATCCACAGAGTATTCCCTTTATGGTTTTAGTGGCTGTCCTCCTTCCTTGCTGTTCACGACTGATTATTTTATAAGCTTTTTTGTAGTTGGGTTTATTTGACTTAACCTTTTAAACGTAGCTTTGTTTCTGACAATACAGGAAGTAGAATGCCAAAGGAAAACTCTGCATGGGGGGGGGAAGTGTGGGTGCAGGAGACGGGCACACGATTTGAAATAAGTCTTGGGAAGACAGTAAACTAATTTGGGGGTTTCTTGATTTTTCCAATGTGACTATCTATAAAAGCTGAATGCCAAGTTTTGATTCCTAGGTTTTATGAGGTTGCAAGAGTATAAAACTAATACTTGGCTAGGTGTTCTTTTTTTTTTTTTTTTCTGATGAAAAATGCAGGCATGAAAAACAAGGTGTAGCATCCGTTTTCAATTAAAAAAATAAAAATTTAAAACCTCTCCCTCTGGGCCTGGTACTGAGCCAGGTGAAGGAATGGGATGGGTGTAGTCACTGAGAAAGTAAAAAGATGAAAATATCCTTCTGCTTGAAGTAACTTTATATTTCAGAGGGGTTCCCCCGCCCAATAAAGAAAGTTACACTGTGCTATCATTTTATTTCAAATGGTTTTCCTTTAAAAATTCATTTACTTTAAAATTTTACTATTTCCCAAAGGCACTGGATTTGATTTCTATTTTTTCTGTGCATCTCTGATTTCTGTTCGATCCCACAGGGGTAAATATTTGACATCCAGCCATTCCCAGGGGTGGCAGACCAATGTACTAAACACAGAGTCGTTTCAGTTCACCAAGAGATGAAGTCAGGCTCCTGGGGATAAACAACTATCCATAAATAACCTCTCAGAAATAGCCTGAGGAACATGTCCTGCAAAGAAATCCTGGCTCAGTACATTCTATTTTGTTTATTTTGCATAAAAGTTGTCTTTGTCTAGATTTGCACCAGCATAAAAGCACTTTCAGCAAAGCAGGTCGTTAAAACAAAGCCAAGTTAAAAACAAAAACTAAAACAAAAACACAGAAAGTCCCACCTGAAAGGAAATTAACTGTTGCCCCTTGAAATGCCAGGAGAAAATGAGCTTACCTGTCATTCTAGTGACTCAAGAGTGGTAAGAAGAGGAAGGGGACGTGGAGAGCATTCTATGCCAAGTGCTAATATTCATAGCTTCTGCCCGAAGCCCAGGGCCTGAAAGGCACCGTTGAACACCTTTTCAGTATCGGGCTCCTAGTGGCAAATCCAGTCAGTAGTAGGAAGACAGGCTTCAAAACTTAATATTTGGTCAAGATGTAACTGACCCATCAGTACAATGAAATAGCTTGAGTCACTTTTTGATAATATGGAGGAAATTTACTATTTTAAGACGTTCTTTTGGAACCGAATTTTACTGCGATGAAGTCGAGCAGAGGGAAGGGGTGGTGGGGAAGTGTTAGATGGATCTGTACCATATATTGTAGTCACTTTTGAGCGCTGTCGTTGAGCTCAGTTTCACGTTTAGTGCCCAAAGAAGTGATTCAATTTATCTATTTGGATGACTTATGCATATACATCAATTTCAGAGGATTAATAGAACTAGTACAAACTCCAAAGAGCCCGAAAGAGTAAGTATAATTTTTATATTAACAATTACCTCCTCGCTTTTTAACAGTCAAGTACTTCCATTCTTACAAATCTTAGTCCATTTTCCTTCAATTTCTTTGGTTCCTGTCTTCTTTATTTTATTATCTCCCCCCTAGGTGAAGTTCTTATCATTTCAGAAATGTATCATTATCACATCCAGCTTCTGAGCTGGCTTGACTGCCTTGAAGCTCTCCCTGCTACTCCATCCCCATCTCCACCTCTGGGTTAATTATCTGAAAATCATGCTTGATGTCATGAATTCACCCTGCTCAGAATTTGTGTTGGCACCTGCTTCCTAAAGTCCAACCTCTGACTTTTCTCCACTCTTCTAAATTTCATGTCTACTCACCTTGCTAACCAAACTTGCTAAGAGCAATCCTTTAAAATCTCTCATGATCTACTGCCCTCACCTTTATTTACACAGTGTCCCTGCTTGGAGTGTCCCTTCTTCAGTTTGATGCCTCAAGGTCTAATTTAAGCCCACCCTTATTCCACAATGACCTTTAGTTCTTCTGAAGTGCGATGAAATAATACATCACTTACTTTCGATTATTGGTTTATTGTGCTTCTGTAGCTCATAACCTTAACTAGATTGCAAATTCCTTGAGGACCAGAACTGGGTCTTCCAAATTTTTGTATTCCTCAGGCAGCATATGCCCACAATTAGCGTGAGAAAACAATCCCTTCCTTAAGAATATCTGAGCTACTTTACTAATATGTGGTTATCAAGAACATTTCTTTGTGGAGGGAGTTTCAGCTTCCAAAAGAGTGAGACCATTGTCAGCATCTCTTAACTGGTAGAGGGGATGAACTCTCCAACCAGAACCAAACATGAGGGACAAAATCCATGGAAATGAGAGAAAAAAAGATGAGCTATTTTCTCTGGTTCTCAACTCAAGAGTGTGTACATCCAAGAAAGTATTCTTACCTACAGGGCTTCAAAAGGATATCTGTCACATAAAGAACCCCAAAAGGAAAGAGCCTGTGTAATGGATAGCTGACCTCAACAAATTAGCCGCCTTATGTAGCTCAGGTTGCCTAGATTCTGCTATTAATTTCCTTTTGCTATCTTGAAGCCTTTAGTAAAGTCACATTGAATGTTACAGTCTTGTGCTAGATAACCTACAGGAAATCAAAGGAATGTGCCTTGTTAAGAGAGAGTTGTTCCCATGGGTGGCCAATATGATGGTGGCAACAGTGGATGGAGAGACAGATCAATCTAGAAGTATGTTGTCTAACTCTCCGCCTCACCAGGAGAAGACAAAATCAAGAGTTCTGAGTTTTACATGGCTTTTAATTTAAATAAGAAAAGTGGCAAGTAACATTTCCTTTTTAAATTCCTATTAAAAGATGTATAATCCTGAAGTCTGAAAAACAATATTATTTTTCATGTGTCGAATCAGTTGACGTATGTTAAAAACCTATATGCTATATAGCAGATATAAAGAGATAATTTCATTTTCTTTTTTTTTTTTAAAGATTTTATTTATTTATTTGACAGAGAAAGACACAGCGAGAGAGGGAACACAAACGGGGAGTGGGAGAGGGAGAAGCAGACTCCCCAACGAGCAGGGAGCCCGATGCGGGACTCGATCCCGGGACTCCAGGATCATGACCTGAGCCGAAGGCAGTCGCTTAACCAACTGAGCCACCCAGGCGCCCGAGATAATTTCATTTTCTATAGCTAGAACTTGTTCATAAGCCTCTATTTCTACATAGCTATGGAAAGAAGTTTAAATTTCCCAATCAAATAATTAGTCATTTTTGATTTAAGTTTTAAGTAAGACTTTTCCATATAATCAGTCTGTTGAGGCAAATCCTCAGTCGTTCGGCTTTTCTTCCCCATCTTTTCTTTTCCTTTCTCTTGAGGTTGCAACTGGGCACAGAAGAAACCTTCCATTATATTTTAGACTCAAGAGGATGAGGTGAACCATTGGGCTGTGATTCCTTACTTCACATTATATAAAAAATTAATTTGAGAAACATAAACTTACATGTAAGTGCCAAAATTTAAAACAAAAAAACGTATCTGTTAAAAAACATAGGAGAAAATCTTTTTGATTTGGGGTTAGGCAAAGGTTTCTTAGAAAGGACCTAAAACCCACAAACTGTTAAACAAAAATATTGATATATTAAACTTCATCAAAAATATAAAACTTCATAAAAGACACTATGAAGAAAATAAATACATAAATCACAGACTGGGAGATAATACAGGCAAAGTACTTACCTTACCAAGACCTGTATCCAGAATAGATAAATAACGGTTACAACTGAATAACAAGAAAAAGAAATTTTAAAATGAGCAAAAGTTTGAAAAGAATCTTTACCAAAGAAGGGATACAGATGTCAAATAAGCATATTAAGAACCTCAACATCATTAGTCATCAGAGAAACTAAACTTAAAACCACGTTCGATACCACTGCGTACGTTTTAGAATGGCTAAAATTGAAGACAGGCAGTACCAAGTGCTGTGAGGATGTGGGGATGCACAATGGAACAGCTGCTCTGGAGATAGTTTGTAGTTTCTTTAAAAGGAGGGAGAGGCTTCCAGCTCTCTCTCCAAGTCTCCCTTCTCTGATGCTCCCTTACAGGGATAGTTGGAGATGGCAATAGGTTTAATCAGAAGACTACATCCTGCAATCCCCCTTATTAATTATCTATGGGGCTAAATACTTGTCAACAAAATATAAGCAGAAATTGTTGGGTGGGAATTCCAAGGAAACTCTTTAAATCATCACTTTCAATAGAAATATAAGGGAAGCCACAAATGAGAGTCACATATGTAATTTAAATTTTTCTAGTCACTATATAAAAAGGTAAGAAGAGGGACACCTGGGTGGCTCAGTTACTGGTTGAGCGGCCAGATCTTGATTTTGGCTGGGGTTGATCTTGGGGTCGTGGGATCCAGCCCTGAGTAGAGCTCCACGCTCAGTGTGGATTCTGCTCGGGATTCTCTCTCTCTTCCTCTGCCCCTTCCCCAACTCGTGCTCTCTCTCTCTCTCTCTCTCTTTCTAAAATAAATAAATAATTTTTTTTAAAGTAAGAAGAAACAGGTGAAGTTAATTTTAATAATATATTTTATCTAACACGATATTCTAAAATGTTATTTCAACACAAAATCAATAAAACAAATTATTGAGATAATTTACAAACTTTTTTTTGTATGAAGTCTTCAAATTTTGGTGTGTATTTTACACTTTCAGTGCATCTCAGCTCAGACTAGCCATATTTCAGCTGCTCAGTAGTCATATGTAGCTGGTAGTTACTGTATTAGAGAGCACAGTTTTAAATAGATAAGCATTTTTTGCCCTTCTGCCTTTCTTCCTTCGGAAACGGAATATATTTGTGTTAGCTGGAGTTGCAGCAGCTTTCTCAGACCATGAATTTCCTTGAAGTTGCAAACTGCAGAAAAGAAAGGTAAAAGATGTCTGTTTCAGGACACCTATGTATCCCCTTACCAGCCCCTAGGCTGCCAAATTCTGGACTTAATATCAAACAGTATAAACTATCCAAATTCATTCTTAGTGATAAAAAGGGCCACCAGATAAAAACAGAAGACAGAAAGGCTGTACATTATATTGGTTAAAAGCACATTTTTAGGAACTGTGTATCTGGTCGCAGATCCTGATGTTGCCACATAGTGATGTGTGAACTTGGGTAAATTATTTAAGCTCTTCAAACTTAATCTCTTTACTCAACTCTAAAATGGAGATAATAATATCTCCCTCTTAAGGTTATTGTGAGGACTAAAAAATGTTAATATATGTAACATACTTAGATTGTGTGTATCACATAGTAAGTACTTTATAAGAGTCAGCTGTTATTAATTCATTAAGAAAATGTAATAATTCTGAACTTGTATGCACCTGATAATGTAAGCTCCAAATATGAGTCAAAATTGACAAAATTATACAGAGTGGTTAATAAATCTACAATCCTAGGTCAAGAGTTTGACAGACACATTTCTCAATATTTGACAAATGGAGGAGACAGAAAAATTTAAAAAGACTTACATAAATGAATGTGAATAATGTGTCTTGGGTAAGCTTCACATTTGATGATCTTCAAATTTGAATCCAAGCTTTCTGAAAACCATTACAAATATGAAGACGTATCTGTTTAAATAGTTTTTATTGGGGAAAAAAAAGAATGCTATTTTCTTAGGTTTGCCATGTTATTTACATTTGGGGATAAAACATCTATATGCTTAACTCTTTAGTTTCCTTCCATTTCATTCACACACTAAATATATAAAAATCTGTATTTCAATTTGACATGTCATTAATTTCATGATTTATTTTTCACATAAATATTAAGATTCTGGTTACAAACTCTTAACTCACTGTGTATATCCCTTAGCAAAGCACCATAAGCAAATGAGTGGATAATGCTTTCTTTGGAGGTTGATGAATGTTCTCTTCAGTGGGAAGTTTCTAGCAGAGCATTTTCCCCTACTCTGGGCAGCTATTCCCTTAGTCTGTCTTCCAGTAAGACACAGCAGGTGGAAGTAAACCCAAACTTCCTAAAAGTTAAAACACTTTTTATAATACCTCCTTTAAAGTTTGGGTATTTCCCCCCCAACTTTGGACTATCTTCAAAAACTACCTTCTGTTTGCTTGTTTGTTTGTCCCACTGAGATAATTTGCCTCATTTGTGAAGAATCAAATTGAACAGGATTTGTTTAAAAAAAAAAACAAAACAGCATTAGCTAAATATTAGAATAGAGCCTGAGAGATGGAAAAAGAAACAGGACTCAGGTCAAATTTACTAAACAATCTCAATCATACAGAAACCCCAGGCAACTAAAATACCCTCTGGAGAGTAACATTTCATGCTTAGGAAGAAGTTATTTACTTCGTGCAGGAAAGTACTTTGCTCCAAAGAAGGGCCCTGGCTCACCATAATATTGGGTTTGGCTTATCATGGGACTAGACCTAAAATATTTTATGTTCTCAATTTATTTTCTCCCACATCTGGATTAAGGATAATTTTTCTAGACCTGAATTACGGAAAATTTCTCTTGTCAAATATATATGCTATACACTTGACTGTAAACATATTGGTCTAATTGCAAAATTTACCACTGGGAAAGCTAATTATTTAAGGTGTAGGTCCAAAGTAGAATTTCCCCACCTTTATGTAAACCACAAACACATATCTCTGGTAACTTGAAGTGTTGAACTCCCCTGCAAGGCAAAGAGGCATTTCCTGCTGCGCCCTCCCAGGGGGAGGCTCAGGCCTTTGGCTAGGGGTTGTTTCCACAGGCTGGAATCTTTTTTTCCTGGATGTGGGGGTCCTCTTAAACACAAGGGAATTGTGGTGGCCCTTTGAGGTTGCACAGGGAATTATTTGAGTGCCTCCTTTCAGTTTCACTCATATCCCTTAGCGTTGCTCTAACAAGGAGCCCATTCTCTTGTTAAGGGCTTCTTTGGCAATGCCCTAGGCCGAGCTATTGCTGAACTGCCTCCTGTCTATACCCCCATGTTTGCTGGAGCCAAGAGAGCAAAAGAGAGGGATTCCCTTGTAGCTTTGTGCCAGGTACTTTTATAGTTCTGTCTTGTTTTTATTTTTCTACTGGGAAAATATTAGGAGTTTTTATTGTCTCAGAGCACTACTTCTCAAGCTCAAACTTTTCTGGCAAAAACAAAAACAAAAATCATGCATATTACTAAAATAGAAATATTATTGCTTTTATTTTTTAGATGAGATCGGGCGCATTCAGGGTGGTATGGCCGTAGACCGCTTTTATTTTTTAAAAATGCCAATGCCAATGCAGATGGCAAGTATGAATGCTTATCGAAGAAAATTTCAATTGTACCATATATGGAATAAAATTTTACATATTATTCAGTACATATTCACTAGGTGCATACTGTGTACTAGATCTTGTATTAGGCACAAAGACTGTGAAAGTAAATAACACTTGGTTCTACTCTGAAAATATTCACACTCTCTCCTGGAAAATGTGTGTAGCAAGGTGACAGGTATGCAAATGTATAATTAAAATGCAATGTATATGCTATTGTAGCTCAGAGAAAGAGTAAACTCTGACTCCTGTGTCTTAGAACAATTGCGTAGTGTAAGCAGTATTTGATGTGGGTCTGGAAGGGTGAGTTGAATTATAACAAGGAGAAAAAGCACTCTTTCTAGGAAGTGGAGACAATATGTAAAAAAAGGAACAGTGACCGGGGCGCCTGGGTGGCTCGGTCGTTAAGCGTCTGCCTTCGGCTCAGGTCATGATCCCAGGGTCCTGGGGTCGAGTCCCACATCCGGTTCCCTCCTCGGTGGGAAGCCTGCTCTCCCTCTCCCACTCCCGCTGCTTGTGTTCCTGCTCTCGCTATCTCTGTCTCTGTCAAATAAATAAATAAAATCTTTAAAAAAAAAAAAAAAAAGGAACAGTGACCGAAAATAGCATGGCGTGTTTGGGAAATAGATAGTATTTTGGTATGGACAGGAGGCAGTGTTCAATGGATAGAGTGATGCTAAGTGAGTCTGGAAAAGAAAATATTATCCAGGTAATAATGCATGTTAGATGAAATGTTAAGGCTTTGGGATTTTGTTCTCTAAACAATGGAGTTTGCCTTTGAAGGTTTAAAGAAAGGGAATAATAGGATTTTTTATTGAGTACTTACCATATGCCACACATTGTTCTAAGTGCTCTAGATAAAATTTACTCATATAATCCCATTATAACCATATGAGGGAAGGGCTACAATGACATCCATTTTACTGATGATCTTGGGAAAGTCATCAGTTTCTTCATATCTTCACATTGATCTGTTAGGTCCTACACAATCCCAAGCAAAACCACAGCTGACTTTATGTATGTATGTATGTATATATGTATGTATTTATCTATCTTTTCCCGAAATTGACAAGCTGACTCTGCATTCATATAGAAATGCAAAGGTCCTAGCATAGACAAAGCAACTTTTATAAAGAAGAACAAAGTGAGAGGATTTACACTACTTAATGTCAAGATTTATTGTGAAGCTGTAGTAATAAAGACAGTGAGATATTTGCATTCAGGTTGACAAGTAGAATGGAGAGTCCAAAGGTAAAGCCTCATATGGACAACTGTTTTTTATTTGTTTGTTTACAGAGATACAAATGCTATGCAGTGGGCAAATGATAGTTGATAGTCATTTCAACAAATAATGCTGGAACAGTTGGATATCCATAAGCCAAAAAAAAAAAAAAAGGATTTTGATCCATATCTCACACAATATAAAAATTTAATCACATGAATCATACACTTACATTTTAAACCTAAAACTATAAAACTTCTAGCAGAAAACATAGGAGAAACTCTTCATGACCACAGATTTGGCAAAGATTTCTTAGATATGACACCAAAGCTATTATCCATGAAAGAAACACATGATAAGCTGGACTTCATCAAATTTAAAAACTTTTCTTCAAAAAATACGTTAAAGTAATAAAAAGGCAAACCCCAGATTGGGAGAACATATTTGGAAAGCTTGTATCTGAAAAAGGACTTGTATGCAGAATATATAAAGAACTCGAAAATTCAGTAATGGAAGAACAAACTGCCCCATAAAGAGATGGCAGAAGATCAGAAGGGACACATCTCCAGAGAGGATATGCAGGTGGTAAATAAGCACACGGGGAGATTTTCAACATCATCAGTCATTATGGAAATGCAAATTAAAACCAAAATGAGATACCATTACATGCTTACTAGAACACCTTAAATTAAAATGTTTGACCACATCAAGTGCTGTCAAGGATATGGAGCAACTAGAACTCTCAAACACTGCTGGTGGGAGTGAAAATTGAACAGCCACCATTGATTAACATTTTGGTAGTTTCTACAAAGCTAAACATACACCTACCATATTCTCCAGCCATTTCTCTACTAAGTATTCACCTAAGAGAAAAAAAGCATACATCCATACAAGACAAGTACGTGAATATTCACAGAAGCTTAGAACTGGGCAAAACTCAAAAGGTAAACATGGATAAACAAATCACAGTATGTTTATACAATGGAATGTTGCTCAGTAACAAAAAGGAATGAACTACTAATACATGCAACAACACAAACAAATATTTCAGTAAGTATTGTGAGTGAAAGAAACCTGATAAAAAGAGTTCATACTCTTTGATTCCATTTCTATAAAACTCTGAAATGCAGACACTTCTGTAGTGACAGAAAGCAGATGAGTGGTTCTTAGGGAGGAGAGGTAGAGAGATAAGAGGTAGAGATTACAAAGGGAAACAAGTAAACTTTTGGGATGATGGATGTGTTCATTATCTTGATTGTGGCAATGGTTTCACAGATGTACACATATGTCAAAGCTGATCAAATTCTACACTTTGAATATTTGCAGTTTATATCATGTCAATCATACCTCAACGAATCTATTAACAAACAAAAATTTAGTGGGAAGATGTCTGAGTCTACCTTGTGATTTAACATTAAGCCTGGGGGCAAATCTGTACACTTGAAAGCCATCATTACAATGAAAAAAGGATCACTAGTAAGTTACTCAGATGATTTTTTTTATTTGTTCATCCAGCAAATATGTATAAAGTGCCTGTGGATGGCAGCAGGGCTAGGTAGGACTAGACCTGGACATACAGTGGAGGAAAAGCTGGAGTCCCCTGCCCTCAAAGAGTTTGTTTGGTCCACAGTAGCAATATAATAGAAAGGCTGAAAGAACAAACTTCAGGAACGCCTGGGTGGCTCAGTCCATTGAGGGTCTGCCTTTGGGCTCAGCTCATGATCCCAGGGTCCTGGGATCAAGACCCGCATTGGACTCCTTGCTTGCTCAGCGGAGAGCTTGCTTCTCCCTCTCCCTCTGATGCTCCCCCTGCTTGTGCTCTCTCTGTTAAGTAAATAAAATCTTTTTTAAAAAAAGAACAAACTTCAGAGTAGAAAAATCTCTCCAATAATTCCCCCAAAGTCTTCCACTTACTTTTTCATTGGTCAAGATTAGGTTGCAGAGTCAATTTATAAGTTACAGAGTCAGAATTCAAACCCAATTCCAGAGATTTTGTTTTAACTTCTCTATTGCCCCTCAGTATTAAGAAGCTTGACCCTAATTAGAAAGATTGAAACAGAATTGTTTCTGTTTGAGGTATGAACTCTCTTACTATGATTTAATGTTACTGAAAGTCATATCCACATACCACCTAAAATCTTCCTTTATACCACCACGGCGATATGTACCACCCTGGTAAACACTGGGCCAAATGTTCTCTAGACTCACTCTTGGCCTTAATACCTTAAAATCTCATACTCTGGGTTTTGTCCATGTGAAAGTAGAGGATAAGTCATGCCAACCATAATTGCCTTAGCTTTCTTTATCCTACTGGGAAAAGATAACATGTTTCTGTTGGGGCTGGGATACAATGTAAGGTTCCACACAGGCATGAAGATGGTAGTCCTCACCTTTTTCTCTATATGTTCCTGGAGGTTGGTGGTGGGTGTGAAGGTGTGGGGGAGTAGAATGTGGGAGGCAGCAAGAGACTCCACACTGGTTCAATCCTCCCTTGGTGCACTCAGTACAATGGAGAAGAACTGCTTGCTGAACAGAAGTGGCCTCATGGGCAGGGTGTGAAGAAAAGTGGCTCTTTTAAGGTTCTTGGGCAGGGTCTTGACTCCTCTTATTTGATGTTGAATGAGCCGCAGTTTCCAACCAGCAACTCGCTAAGATCCAAAATTACCAGTTCCATCACCCAGCAACTTTTCATCGTGGACAAAGTAATTCCAAAGTAGAAGGTTTTGGTCTCATGGTGAAGATTCAAAGTTACCTTCAAAGGCTGTGTGCTGAGCACAAAAGAGGTATGATCCCTCTGGGTCGTACTCTGTTAGCAACAGACACGCATACAACTATGACAGGCCTTAGTCATCATTTAGTTCTATTCCCAAAGTTGCCAGCCACAAAGAACTGGAACAAAACTGGTTTTGGAGATCGTCACTCATGGGCCAAAGCCAGCATTATCCTCTCTTTCTCCAGACAAGTAAGGTGTAGGCCATCAGTTCTGTGTCTCTCTTCCTTTCAGACAGGGTTTCCCACCTCACCACTTTTGACATTTGTGACTGTCCTGTGCATGTACAATGTTTAAGAAAATCTATGGCCTCTCCCTCTTAAATTCCAGGAGCACTGCTCCCCAGATGTGACAACCAAAATTGTCTCCCCATACTGCCAAATGTCTCTCAGGGGACAAAATCAGCCCCAGGTGAGAACCACTACCTTAAGTTAACTTTATTTCAGGGTCCTGAGTAAGGGCCATCCTAGTCTGTCCCAGGCCTTTTTCTAATCTCAGTCTCAAGGGGATGAGACTGAGAATTTACTGGGCCTCTCTCCTTATTCAGATTTGCCTGTTTTCGCCCCAGCAGGTTATATAACAGAAAGAAGGGCTTATTTATTAAGTTAAAGAAAAGGTCGCACCCATCTTTTCCCCAAGGCCAATACCGCCTGTTTCTCTTATACTTATAAAATTAAGCAAGGTCACTTAATATCTGCTCCCAAATGATGATCTTAAGCCCGAACACATCGTTGCTTCTATTAGTGAGGATAAAAGAAAAAATAAACACTGGGAGGGCATCTCATTTCATTACAGTTTTATTGGGGATCATATTCCAATTAACACTTTTCTTTTCAATACGGCCTATTATAAATAAACCACACAGAGGCTGCATTTTAATTTTTCTTAAATTTTTAAATATTGTGCGAATACACTTTTCAGTGATAATCACTGGTAAGAGAAGCATATCGCACCCCACAGTGATTCTACAAATCGAGAGCCTAAATACCCTCCTGTAAGACTAGAGTCAGGAGAAGTAAGTAAACAGAAGGTAATCTTTCTGTGTTTCTTGAAACCAACTTTAAGAGAACAAAGGTAGTAATTAGGATTCATTTTCTCTCCTCATCAAGACGGTGCTCAGCCCCTCTGCTGAGCCAGCCTTTGCGAGAGATGGAATTTTTAATCAGTGATTGATAGCACCCACAGCTTTCAGGCAGGAGAATGTTCTTAGTGACCTCTACAGGGCTGAGGTACTGAGTTATGTTTCAAAAGCTTGACAGGGCCAAGATGTCTAAGCTTGTGAAGTTTCAAGACCAACATTATCCTGAATTGGTTGATGATTTCAAAATGTAGATTAGCTTTGATGATGGATTAGAAGCTACAGGAAGAAATTATGGAGGAACAGTACTTCTGAGTTAAGAAAAGACTTCTGAATCTGTTTTTAGAAAACTGACCTACCTTCTTTTATTGTCTAAAATCTTACTTAAAGTGACCCCAAGTGTTTTTCCCTGAGTTTCCCAAGTTTTGTCCTTGACTCCATATATATTTTTTCTTTCATCTCTGTTTTCCCTTAGTGTTCCCATATACTTCCATCTCTTAAAATACTTAATCCTTCTATACACGACTCTAAAATCTATCTCTTTGGGAGTTGGCGCCGGGGTGGTTCAGTCAGTTGGGCATCTGACTCTTGGTTTTGGCTCAGGTCATGGTCTCATGGGTTGTGGGATCAAGGCCCACCTAGGGCTCTGGGCTTGGCCGGGGCGGGGGTGGGGGGGAGGGGAGGTGCTTTGGTATTTTCTACCTCTCCCTTTGCCCCTCCCCCTGCTCATGCTCTCTCTCTCTCTCCTCTCTCTCTCTCTCAATCGGGAGACACACCATGCCTTTAATTGCCTATTGTATGCACCCTTGGAGGTTGAGTACTTTAAACTCAACATGCCTAAAACGAACTTAATGCCTTGCCTTCCAAATACCCTTCTCTTATTGAATACCGTCATAAACTCACCATCCATGCCCCAAATCAAGGACTCATCACCTTTCCCCATATAGCGGGACCCATATTTCCTCACATTGTCAGGACCACATTTCACCATCCGATCAAGGGCAATGTTCTGGAGATTCTATTTCCTAAATATCTGTCCGAATTTTCCCATCTCCCCTCCCACGGCCACCTCCGCAGCAGCAGGACCTGGCCTGGATTTGTCCAGGTGTCTAGGTGGGCGTTTCTGCCACAACTGTCTCACCTCTTCTTTCATCCTTTGCGTTGCTATGGAAATTAATGAACTGAGTTCATTTATACCATGTGCTCTCCTAAGTCCCTTAGAAATATTAATTTACTTAAGTTTGAAACAACCGAAAACAAATTTTCTTGAAGCTAAGTTGAAATACGCATGAATGACCCTATATAGAGACACCCTTGAAAACACTTTTCCTGCAAGATCTTATCCATCACCTAAGTGAGAGTTCTTAGAAACCCCAAGAGGCTGGGATGATGTCAGGACTTAATTTGGGGGTTCTAAATTCCCTCTACTAATATGTTCGCCATCCCTTTTTCCATCTGGCTTGCTTTTGCTTATTAACTGTGTACTGAGGATACTGAACTCAGTGGGTTATAAACACAAACCAGTCATGTATTTTCCGAGCACTGCTTTAAATAAGGTAGCCCGTGATTTGGTGTATGTAATTCGATCTCTTTGTGTCTCCATTTCCCTTCTTAAAGACAGGAGAAATAATGTTACCTACCTCATAGAGTTGTTTTAAGACTTAAATGTATTAGTACATATAAAATGTCTAAAGCAGTACCTGGCATATAGTAAGCACTCAGTAAAAGTTGGCCATAATTTTTATGCTCCTATCTCCCCTTCTAAACCATAAGCGCTTTGAATCCCAAGAGCTTACGTAGTGTCTGGCACATTTTGGGTGCCTCCAAAGTATTGGCATAATCAGGGAGATGATGTAATCAAAATAAGGATTCAAGGAATTAAACAGAATTTGAAGTTGATTTGATCACATAATGCCTTTTTTCCTAAGGATTTCAAAATAGCATTCAGGCAATACTTGAGTCTCCCAGGAGACAATGACTATAGATAATATCTCTATGACAGAGAGAATCTTAGCTGGATTCAATCACGGAGAGATGCAATTACTTTCCTGTGAACTAGTTGAAGAATTTGAACAGCTACTTCCCTGGTAGACAGTGAGAATTCTAAGTGCACAGAGATGGCAGAATCAACCTTTGTATATTTCCTGTATCTGGTTTTATCCCAAAGAACAAGTTTCAGATGATCATTCCACAGAAGTCTGAAAGATTTTATAAGATGCTTTTATGTCAGGTGCTTTAGAAAGCAAGTAGATCATGTTACCTACTTCCTACAGGCATGTTCCAGGTACCGCCATGACATCAGAGCCCACTTGTATCACGATGCAAAAACAAAACAAAAACAGTATTTCTTTTCTGGCATAATAACAAGCAGAACTACTGGGTAGATGTGGCTTAATCTGTCATGAAGGAAGCGCCCTCCCTCCCTGTTTCTCTGGGGGTCATGAAAACAAAACCAAAATTAAAAGGCAAGAGCAAAATCAATCATAGTTATCTTTTATCCTTCCAAATAGTCAAGGATTTAGCACTATGTAGACTAAACATCTGGGTGATGTTTAAATTTTTCCCCACTTTTTATCCACATTTCGACCCAAAGATTGAACCCTGTATGGAAAGCCTTAACCATTAGCCTACAAAAGCTGAATTACCAGACTTAATCATCACAGAAAGTGTAGTTATTTATGGAATTAGAGGTGGTCATAGGGGGAGAAAATGAGGAAATCGTAACCAAAGTCAGTGGTTTTGTGGCTGGCTTTTTCTGGATTTATACTAATGAAAAAAGAAATGTGCTTCTGTCCAGAAGATCAATTCCAAAACAAATAAAAACACTGTCTCACTAGCTGTAAAGAGATGCCCTCACTTTCAATAAGGGCCTGGGAGGAGGAAGGTCCTTGGAGAATTATCTAGGAGTGGATGACATACAATTTTGTTTGCTAAACATTCTTGACCTTGTGTCCTCTATAAAAATAGTTTCTTTCAGTGCAGCTGAGAAAGCTGTGATTTTGCTGTCCAGTCAATGCAGGCCTGCCTCCTACATCATGGTGAACATGGGTGTGGCTTCATTTCCCGGTATAAAAGCAAAAGGTGGTAGGCTTAGCCATCTCCTATTCCAGTGACTCAAAAACACTGCTTCCTCCTTCCTCATTGAGAATCCTCCGCCGGGAAAGCGCGTCCTATGATTGGAGCTCAAAGTTTTTGAGTGTGTCTAAGACCCCGCATATAAAACATTTCTCTGTTCCTGTCCTGTTTTACCCCTTTTGCCTACCCCTGACTTATTAGGTTCCCCACTTCCAGGGAGCCCTGTGGTATCAGGACGAACATTTTGATGTAATCCCACTGCTGTTGCCGGAGCTATCTAAGCTGGAGGATTTATTAGTTGTGAACGTTCATTTTTGTTTTTCCTGGTCCAACGCCAGTAAATAAGTCACCCAAACCATGGCTGAGTGTCATTTGATAGGAAAAAGCTGGGATCACAAGGAAGCCTTCTGTCTTTCAACCCCCCCCTCCCCCGGCAAAAAAAACCAAAAAACCAAAAAAACAAAGAACAACAACCGACCACCACCACCACCACCACCACAACAAACTGCTGAGGTAAGCACTGTCAAGCCCAGCTGCATCAACATGAGGGTGGTGAGACAAATGAGAGCTTTCACTGCTGGATATGGAGCTAGAGAGCCCCTGCCCTGGGCCTGCAAACCCACCGCAAACCCCAGGAACACAGGAATTAACGCGTGGCAAGGGACCGCTTTTTCAAACTACCAGCTCTGTCCATTTCGATCTTTCTCGCACATGAACACAGCTCATCTGAAAGGTGACTGGAGCTGCAAGTCTCCCTCCCAAGGCACGAATACACACGGGCACATACATACATGCACACGCACGCACATGCGTGTTGCTGGAAGTCATTAGAAGAACTTGATGGAATTACGCCGCTTGTGAGTCGGTGACCCCCTGGCTGGCTGTACGGGGCAGGGAGGCCAGAGTGGGATTCGGGTTTGTGCGGGGAGGGGGTTGGGGGGTGCTTCAGGAGGCCCAGGATGGGCGGAGGGAGGAGGTCAGAACTTGGGAGGGGACCGGCTCCCGCCAGGCCCGCCAGCTCCCTGTGACTGTTGCCTGGGCAATGGCTGGGGATGGTCAGGAATGCTTGGAGCTGGTATCCTTCTTTTGGACTCCGGGATGGAGCAGAAGGGGGTGGATGGCTTTTCTCTTTCTGTTTCTCCCTTTCATATTCAGCAGATTAGAGCTGCGGGTTGCTGTGGTGACCACGCGGAGGAGGGTTCCGCACACCTGCACCACCAATACCAGCCGCCAGTGTGGACTTGGGCTGTCCCCGGGGCAGTTTTTTGCTGTGGGAAACACAACAACAACAACAACAACAACAACAAAAAGAGTAAAGGAGAAGGGGGTGGGGATGCAGGGAACAAGGAGGCAGAAAAGGAAGAGAATATATTCCCAGTGGAAGCCAGGGGAGTGTTGCTCTTTAATAAAAGGTGATAGGAATGCACAGGACACAGATGGTAGCCCAGAAACCTTGCCCAGGTAGCCAAAGGGGCTGCTTAGGTGGGACAGGAAGCGGTGGGGGAGGGGGTCACCCACAACCTAGAGCCACCAACTGCACCCACCATGGAGGAAGGAAATCGCGAACACAGGGAGAGCTTTAAAGCTTCAGCTCTCTTACTAAGTAACAGAGGCGAGGCCTAAAAGGAAAGTTAGCTGTGACTATCCAGAACTGAAAGTGACTTGCCATTTTTCTTCAGGGTGATTTTCGAATGAAGAGGAGTGCATTCTACTGTGGGAGAAATACCATTATGTCTGTTCTTTTACAGTTTGCAGAGACACGAGAGGGAGAGGAGAAAGGGGAGGGGGGACCTCATGAGCTCCTGAAGTTGTGGAATGCTCTGGCATGGTGCCAGGTTGTGCTAATGAAGAAGTCAGCTCCATGCAGGGTCAGGGCCTCACCTCTCTCTCGGACACCCTGGGCTCTGCCTTTAGTCTGCCCCTTCTTCTCTCCATCTGCCTCCTCCTCTCCCTGTCCTGGGATTGCCTTCTGCATTGTTGTCTCTCTTTCCATTAACAAAACATCGACGCATTAGCCTGTCCAAAGCACTCCACAATGACAATATTTACAGAGGCTTAAATAAAATATGTATAGAGAGATTGATAGTGAATATGCAATAGACCTTTTGAACTTAGACCATGCTGGGTTTGTTTGTTTGTTAAACTAGATTCTCCAGGCTGCTTCAGCTATTTTAATGTCTCTCAAACAATCCACTTAAAGGGAAAGATGATTAGAGAGAAATATTCTTTTAAAAATGTTTTTTTCCTCTCTTGCAAGCAATGTGATTAGCAGGCAATGGGCCTTATGTCTTCCACTTTCAAAATAACTGAACCCCAGAACATTTCCTTGGGGTGACACAGTCTGTGTCACACAGACTGAAATGAGACAACTGTCCCATCAGCATATACACAAACAACACTGTACTGTTGTTCTTGAGGTCTTTACATACCCTCATATTGACTCTCACCGAGGGAATTTTGCAAGATGACCTAATCTTGGAATACAGCGTCTTTTCAAACCCATGTTTATGGGTCCCCACCTTTACTAGAAAGTTTATAAAACAGTTTCTCAAGAAAGATAGCGGTACACTGGATCAGGGATTGGCAGCCTTTCTCTGTAAAGGGCTAAATATTTTAAGCATTGTGATCCATACAGTCTCTGTAGCAGCAACTTAACCCAGCTACTGTGATCCGAAAACAGCCCCAGACAACATGCAAATCAATGGCACGGCTATGTTTCAATAAAACTTTTTTGACAAAAACAGGCAGCCGGCCCACTGAGTCTGTGCACCACATTTTGCCAACCCCTGCACTAGAGCTGTCCTCTTCTAAGTGTAACATCTTGAATAGGTCAGAATGCTCGCTAACTCTCAGAAAATTTCACTGTTCCAATGCCATTCTTTTCAGTTCCTCATCTTACAGTGATATCTAATAACCGAGAACAAACAAGCAACAAAGTAGTTCAACTGAAGAAAGTCTCCAACCTGTTCACGTGACTAGAATTTCTTGATTCTGTTAAAAAAAAAATCAAATAAGAACCCTGAATGTAGGGGTGCCTGGGTGGCTCAGTCGGTTAAGCCACTGCCTTCAGCTCAGGTCACGATCCCAGAGTCCTGGGATTGAGCCCCGCATCGGGCTGCTTGCTCGGCGGGGAGCCTGCTTCTTCTTCTCCCTCTACCTGCTACTCTTCCTGCTTGTGCTCTCTCTCTCTCTCTGTGTCAACTAAATAAATAAAAATTCTTAAAAAAAAAAAAAAAAAAAGAACCCAGAATGTAAAAGAATAGTCCATTTTTGAGCTGTTACAGTGTATGTTCATCTTGTCTTGTAATGTGTGATCCTTTGGCAAATAAATGGCCGAGCACATTACGTTTAGAAAGAGTAGAATTTGTGCTTCTTGATGGTCATGGATTTCAAGGGCCTATTTGGTGCCCAATTTTCTACAGAGTCTTGTGCCAAAATGCCTTTTATCACAGGGAGGCAAGCAGTGCATTGAAACATATTTTGTCGACTGGGCACCATATGTAGAAGTCACAGCCAGAGCTCCCTGCCAGTTCTCTTTCATAGGGGAGGATGGGTCTACAGAGGTTCAAACGTCTTACAGGGATTCATGCTTGAGAAGTCAGCAGGTAGGGGGGGTGACGGTACCAGCCTAAGTCTCATTCTGAGAACGATTTCTTTCCTAGATATAGATTTTGATTATTACTCTCTCTGAGATTTGTTCTTTATTTTTAGGAGTTGTATATGTTATTCCTGCTATAACTTTGTACACAGACAGCAGAAGGAAGTGGGAACATATGCTCACCTCATTCCAGTGTATGAATTCCAATGTGGATTATAATGTTGAGGCCCCATATGTGGTCTTATTCAAGCCTGAAGAGCCCATTCTTTGGGAATTACACTGATATCTGAGTATGGAGTTCTGAAAATTTGCCCTGATGGAAATCCTTGTCCATAAGTGGTGGAGTTCAACCAGAGAAACATTTCCATTTTCTCTCCCTGGGCAATCAATAAGGATTGGGAAGGCTGAATCCCAAGCAGAGTAATCATGTCCCAGGGCATTCCCACCAGACCTGGGGGCAAGAAGCAACACGAATGGATGGGAAGAATAAATTTGAATTCCGGGAGGAACATCCCAGAAATAGCTATGGTAAGAAACTCGAGGAAAAGCTAGGCTTGTTTTGGTCTGGCCAGTTTGGGATTCAGATTATTGTGATTCTTCCCAACCTGGTAAAGCCAGGGACACAGAGTTATAGTACTTCTTATGGTCCTTTGTTAAGAAGGACCAATTTAAATGTATTCCCCTTGTTGCTGCAGAAAAGACCTACCATGACTTCATTAGGGACATCAATGCAGATGAATTAGCCATTCAATCTGTAAGACATATGGAAATGAGCATTATATAGAAGAAAGGTTGTGGTTCCATTTTCTAAAAATAGTTAAGTGTGCAAAAAGATACAGAATGGGAGGTCCCCCTCCCTCCCGCGGATAGCTTGTAGAAGTGGAGAGATACAAATGATAGTCTCGCTCTTCTATTCCATCAGTAGTAAATATAAGGTTAAACTAAGGTAACCGGACGTCATGCATGAAAATCCAGAAACAACATTATACTCTCATTTTTTATTTGTGTTCAATACAAAATAAAAGGATTTGGGGTTAAGATTAAGATGAGACCTGGATAATGCCCATAATTTCATGTGAAAATGATGAAGAATTTTCACAAAGGAAATAGGATCCATTCTAAGAAGCCATTTTCCAGATGAACTTACAATAGGAAAGTCTTTTGACAGAATCTTTTGGTGTTACTGAGAAAGTCAGATATCAGTAAACTCTCACTCAGGGAAATATCATGGGCCTTCAAGAAACTCGGCATTCCCTTTCACTCGTTAAAACTGATTTGGGAAGTGACCATCATGGTACATTTTTAGTGCTTTGTTGGGGGGGATCTATATAAAATCCATTATAACTTATGGAAATGGATTATGAGAGAAAATACAGGTGTTAGTGTCTCTTTCTCTGTGTTCTGCCAGATTAACTTTGGAGCAGACACCTGGTGAATCATTGTCTGGTAGGAGGGATTGCTTTGCACAAGTGCACTCTGGTTGTGATATCCAGATCATCTTCTACCCAGTTCTGCCACACAGTGAGAACTTGCCTGCCACTGAGGGTCAGGATTCTAACTGCTCTAATTGCTATTCCCATCTGCTGTAGAGAAGAAATCAATGTTTGTGGGTGGTTTTGTTTTGTTTTGTTTTGTTTTGACCAAAGCAGAAAAAAATGATAAATAATATACCTGGAGAAAAAACCACTTCGCTATCAACCCTAATACCAAATAGTCAAACCAGTTGCAAGGGGATCAATTCAGAAAGAAGAAATAGATTTGGTAATTGAAGCTTGACTCTTCAACTTCAGGGCTAACATCAAACTCAGGTTAACGTCAGGGGCGCCTGGGTGGCTCAGTCAGTTAAGCGACTGCCTTCGGCTCAGGTCATGATCCCGGGGTCCTGGGATCGAGTCCCGCATCGGGCTCTCTGCTCCGCGGGGAGCCTGCTTCTCCCTCTCCCACTCCCCATGCTTGTGTTCCCTCTCTCGCTGTGTCTCTCTCTGTCAAATAAATAAATAAAATCTTAAAAAAAAAAAAAAAAAACTCAGGTTAACGTCTAACGGAGAACATACCTCTAGGGAGAAGAGAGGCAGCAAGGTAAAGAAAACCACACTTACCGTTTACCCCCGGTGTGCAGGACTTTAACTAACATCGCTAATGCCTACAGGAATCCTGTAAAATAGGTAAAACTATTCCATTTGCAGACGTGGAAACTGAAGCTCAGAGAGCTTCCAGAATTTGCCCAAACCTATGGCTGGCAAATAGGGATTCACAGGTTATCTATGAATTGGAGGTCTTTGGGACAGCCTGTCAACAAGAGTAATGATTTCTTAGTTTGGGTAAATCTTGTAAGAATGTAACTACCTGCAAAGGAATTTTAAAAACATCATCTCTGACAGCCAACCAGAACTACCATAAAAAACAAAGAAGTATGACTGACAATGACAAAAAGTAGAAATATGTTCCTGGTTCCTTAATTTGCTCACAATTATTACTGCATTCATGACCCTAGCCCAAGTTGGCCATTTTCTGAGTCATAGCGACATACATAAATAGTAAGAGACAGAAGAAAATACCATTGTTTTTCAGGGTGAATTAAAGATGAAGAAACATACTTTTTTTGGAATTGTGTAATTTAGACAAAATAATATGATGCAAAATAATATGATGTCCATATTATGCGTGCCCTGTAAGGGAAAGAGAATTAAGTGTGGTTCTATTCAAAATAATGACTATGGAATATAAATGATTATAGTTTATGTCAAAAGAAAGGGAGGAAGGAAGGAAGGAAGGAAGGAAGGAAGGAAGGAAGGAAGGAAAGAAGGAAGGAAGGAAGGAAGGAAAGAAGGGGATAGATGGACTCAGTAGATCATAAGGAGCCATTGGAAAAAAGTCCACTTTCCTTAGTATGGTTAAAAACTGTGCATTGACAGGATATTATCAATAGTCTTTTAAAACCTCAGTAAAAGAAGCAATGGATTTCTTCTGACATACTCAATGTCCAGAAATGCGAAGTTAAAGTTCTAGAGCCTTGTTGATTTCCTTGAGGAAGGACAAAAACAGCCAAGGGGAATTCAAACTGCCTTGTCCTTAAAATGCTATCAGACGCTAAGCGCTACTTCCCTTAGGGTCTGATTAGCACAGGGACCTTGGCGGTTTACAGAGCACAGGCTGAAAGATGGTAAAATACAGGAGCAGCTGGGGTGACCCTGTTCATCAGGGGCTCTAGGTTCCGAGGGTGACGTAGAGTTCCTGGATATCCCTCTCTGTGGTGGGGAAGTCCGGGAAATGGGGCAGATTGATGAAAAGTCTAACTGCTGAAAATACGTGCCTCACCTTCTCCTACCTTCAGATTACGTGTCTCTGCATTTTCCTTCAATTTAGTTTGAAGCCCCAGGCCTGTATGAGGCATCTTGTCAGGTATGATAAAAAGCACTGGAGAAATGGGGTATAGTCTGCTCCCAGATACCTCAAATAGCCCGGAAGGGGGAAAGCAACAAGTATGCCTCTAGAAATTTGCCAGCCGAAGGCAAGACAACTTACCACGTGTCTAAATATTTCAAATATGTAAATCATGCTAATAACGTTTACATTAAATCTGTTCTATCCTCCAGTCTTGAAAACAAAGAGTCCTTCTGTTTACCATGACTGTAAGACCAGATTCACGTTACAAGTGTTACATTCCTTAGAGCTCTGCAAGGAACATGGCAGCTTTCAGAGAATGGGACATGGACTCCCCGTCCATGCAGGTCTCCTTCCTGCCCCATGGGGGGCCTCAGGCCTCCACATACACACTGCAGCCGGCCTCTCCTCGGCTTCCTAGGGCCAGGTATTGGTGGCACGTTCCATCTTCTGGAGAGAAAGACCCAAAGAAGAGGCCAGCACAGGCCTAAGAGTGGCCTCAGGGAACTCTGGGAAGAAAATTCTGGAGTCTTGGGTACCTGGAGTATGGTCTAGAAGGGGAGGCACAGGCTACAGGTGAGAATAACCCTTGGGCCCTCAGACACCTGCCTTGGTGGAGGGGCATGGCCTGTGGAAAGCCAGAACTTGGGAGCTGCTCTTGCTGGGATCTGAGGGCAGTATTTACAAGCAAGGTGTTAAAATTGGACAAATATAGTTCCTCATAAGTATTATCCAAAGACCCTATTTCAGTCTAGATTTTGTTGGATTGGTATTCTTCAACTACCATGAAGAATAAGAGAAGGCATATGCTAGGCATTTCCAACTACTTATGTTCTCTGACAAAATAAAAACGATGGAAAGGGCTCGTTTTAAGTGTACCAACCTTCATAGCTGAATTTGCAGATATTTGTAGCCACTTACTGGTCTGTTAACTCTTTTTTAAAATAAATGTAGAAGTCATTATCATCATGTTAAGTTTTCTTTAGCTGGAAGTTCTAGGATTCCAATTCATTTTTGGAAACATGTCTTCAAGTATGAGCCTTCTACATTTTTTTCATTGTAACTGGTGCAGAAATTTCCCTTCTGCATTTTTTTCATTGTAACTGGTGCAGAAATTTCCCTCAAGCTTCTCTTATTATTTATGTCATTGTGCATTTCTCTTTCTGTTTACCATGACTGTTAATCATTTATACTTTAGCCTTTACCTCACCGAACCTTTGATCATCATGTTCATATTGACTTTCAGGTACCTTAGTCACCAAATGATACAATCACTCTATTGCCCTTGTTTTGAATGACTTCTTTTTTTCTCTACATTCTTCTGAATATCCAGTCTTAACTACCAACACGGGTTTTTTTGCACCAGTTCCAAATTGCATGGTATATCCTTTTCTGCAACAATACATTGTGACTTAGCCAAAGATTATTCTATTTTTTTCTTCTTTTTCCCAGATACAACTTTTTTAAAAAATGTTATTTATTTATTTATTCATGAGAGTCAGAGAGAGAGAGAGAGAGAGAGGCAGAAGCAGAGGCAGAGGGAGAATCAGGGAGCCCGATGCGGGACTCGATCCCAGGATCCTGGGATCATGACCTGAGCTGAAGGCAGACGCTTAACCATCTGAGCCACACAGGTGCCCCGACCCAGATATAACTTTTTGCATTAATATGTTTAAGGTTCTCTATGTGTAAATGTCTGTGATTTAAGATAAGTTATTCAAAATTTTAAGTAGATTCTTCCAAGTCATTTATTATTTTTGAATCGCAACTGTATAGCTATGCTTTCTAAAAATAGATCTTCTGCAAATTTCATTAATTCTTTGGCATATTCAGGCTCCTTACTAAGTGCATTAAAATGGAAATGAGATGATTGCTCATTTTGTCAACAATTTTCAAAGTGACATTGGATAAGACCCTTATTACTAATTATAATTTAGTCTCATTAAATTTGAGCCTATCCAGTTCCTAAGTCACTCCCATGTGTAGTATATTATGAACCCAAGGAAGATAAATTATTGTTGTTCACTAGTTAGTATGTGGGATCTGGTTCCTTATTTTGGAAAAGTAAATTAGTGGAAAATCCACACCAAGTCCAGACTGAGGGTTGGCCTTCAGATAAAGGAGCAGGAAAGGTGACAACCTACAGACTCTTACCTCAGTGTGGCTGCTGAACACTATCCTCATTCCTTTAGCAGGTGGCAGAGATAGATTACTTGACTTAGGCCCAGGTCCAAGTTTCACTTCTAATTCTTAGAAGCTTCCAGATTTAATTAAATTATCTACCCTCTTTGGGTCTCAATATCAATAGTTTATAAAAACAAAACAATAGACTCTCTTTAAGGTCACTTTTAACCTTTACAATCTATTTTTCGATTGTCCTAGCAGGTCTGAAAGTTTTCCCCATCAGTTACTAATGAGTCACTGAAAGGCTGGACCACAAAGATTGGAGCATTATCTCCATACTCCCATGGTGAAGATGCACTGAGCACTTTCGCAGAAGTATGTATTTTCAGTTTAGTGACAGGTGACTAGAAGCAGAAAGTAGGTCTGAGAACACAGCAACTTGAGAATGTCAAATCAGGGAGAGTGGGCAAGGGGAGCAAAGAGGAGAGTGTCAGAGGAAAACAAGGAGCCACTGAAGGCATCCTGGCTAGGGACCTTCCTGGTGAACATGGCCCGCCAATCATTGCCAAGCTCTGAGGTTGCTAAGTTAATGTGGACAGAGATCATCAGTAGTCACTGTAACAATGTCTCATATCTTTCAATGTGGTAGAGAATTGAGTTAGGTACTAGATAGAGCGTAATTTCCTCTTGAGTCTTCTTGTTCCCACACTACCTGTCTACAGAGAATCGTATCCATCATTAACACTCCACTCCAAGGCTAACTTCTTCAAGTCTCTTCTCCACTGTCACCAGGCAGAACTAACTTCCTCTAACTCCGAGTGCCGAGGGCACGTTACCACCATTTCTCTCAGTGTTCTCTCTCATTTGGCTCCACATTAGCAGGAGGTATTCCGATATGTCTCTCTCTCTCTCTCTCCCCTTCCCCACCCCTTACCTGCAACCTGTGTGAACAGGCCAAGAAGGACAGCAATCCCTGTCTTCTCTTTCCAACCCTTTCCAATCAATGTTCTGCTCCCCTCCAGACCCTTCCTTAGGATTCTCTAGAGCCTCATTGGGAAACCAAAAAGTGAACATGAATGGTGTCTTTTCCTCTACGTTCCTACTGTTATAATCCAAGTTCTCCTTCAGACAATGTAAATAGTTCTGACTAATTCAAGGAAGGTTGGGAAGTGAGGGTAAGTAAGAAAAATACAAAGATTGATATTTCTCCATCTTATCTTGCTACACTTGAGTGACCACCTTGGCTCCTAGTGTATAATAATAATTACTATAATTATTTCTATATAATTATAATCATAATTATTATTATGTGTAGTTTTTGTAGGCAGCATCTTAACCAGGGATTTCCATCAAAATCACCAGATAGGTTTTTTACATCTACGTACCTGGGCCCAATGCTGGTGATCCTGATTCAGTAGGTCAGGGCTAGTTCTGGTATCTGAATACAAAGCTCTCTGGGGATCTGGCGCACCACACAACTTTAGGTAGGAAGCTCTTATCACTTAAAACTCAGGGCTCTGAAACCACAGACTTGAGCGTGACCTTGAGCAAGTTACTTAGCTTCTCTGAAGATTACATACATACACATTTATAACATTTTATGCTTTAAAGAATTGTGGTGGAATTTTCATCTGGGCTTAGGGTAAATGGATATGCCGGTTTATTTCAGAGAACATACTCTATGTTTAAAGCAAACATCTGGAAACAGGTGCTAGCTTTTTGTTTTGTTTTTGTTTTTGTTTTTTCAGTTTTATTGAAGTAGAACTGATGTACAACTAGATTTTATTTATAACCTAAATTTTGATTTGGTCTGCTATATCGCCCTACTAATCAGTTTTGGAGTTAAGAAAGTAATGTGGTTTGTTCGGGTTCAGCTCCCTGAGAATCAGTTTTGCACTGTATCTACCTAGAATTAACCCACCATCTTTGACATTTTGGGAAATGTTATTTTCTCCCCCCACCCCAGAAGATTGTTTGTGAGAGTTATTCTGTAATATTTGTGACTTTGAAGGACTGTATACAGGTTGATGTTCCTTTATAAGGATGAATATTTTTCTTTCTGAATCCACTTCGATTTACTTTCTCAAATGTGTCACACTTCCCAAGAACGTTCTTCCCAGTGAGTATGTGCATAGCAAGAGAGGTCTTCGGGCCATTGTGTTAATAGCTAATTTTCTGGTTCCCTGATTTGAAAACATGTTAGTTTTTAAAATCACCTTTCCACACCTTTGTAAGCTTTTCTCTTCTGACCTAGAGTGTTCCTGCCTGATCCATCTAAATTCTCCCCATTCTTCAGGTCTCAATTTTTATAAGATCTTCTCTGCTCTCTCCTGCTTCATTCATGGCCACCTTTCATTTTGTCTATGAGTTATTGTCTATACTGTGTATTTAACACTTATCATATGCTCTGGCATATTTTAATATGTTGTTTCATTGTTTCAGGAATGTGTCTTGTCTCCCTAATTCTTTAAGCATCAGGCAAACAGAGTCTCTGTGGAATATTTCTGTGCTTCCTCCTCAGTGCCAAGCAGGGTCTTGCAAATAGCATGTGCTATTCCCCTCTGAGGAATACTGATTGAGGAGTATTGCTCTTTTTTTTTTTTTTTTTAAGATTTTATTTATTTATTTGACAGACAGAGAGATAGCGAGAGCAGGAACACAAGCAAGGGGAGTGGGAGAGGGAGAAGCAGGCTTCCTGCAGAGCAGGGAGCCCGATGTGGGGCTCGATCCCAGGACCCCGGGGCCATGACCCGAGCCGAAGGCAGACGCTCAACGACTGAGCCACCCAGATGCCCGAGGAGTATTGCTCTTACATCTAGTAAATAATTATACATGCTATTATTAAAGAAGATCGATCAGAGCATTATTTATTTGGGCAGAAACAAAAGATTCCTTCCTACTGCTGTTGACTCTTTTGGCCTGACATTCTGCTACCAGTGAAAACTACTTCACGAGCTTGATCACTGGAAAAATCAAGGTACCTTCTGCTGACATTAGGATTAACTTGGCTCATCTCAGTTTTTCAGAAATAAGAGAACCAGGCTGCATATTCTTTCCTTTCCTGTAAAAAAAAATAAGAAGAAGAAGGAGAAGGAGAAGACTTTCAAGCATGTTATTTCAATTTGGCCTTCCTAGATGCCAAACACCGAGGTCCTTGTTTTGTCCTAGTTGGGTTTCAACTCCATCTGTCCAGAGTTGAGGCTTCCCCAAGGATTCCTAGAAGCCTAATTCTTATCTACTTCCTTTCCCAAGGTTTCTGGCAGCTTTGCACAGTGGCTAGGGCTTCTCATGCAGTTCCTGATACTGTTTCATGTTCCTTTTCAGAAAGCAGGGGCAAGTGAGGGATCTGAGTGCTATGAACTGCTCACTGTAGCCGAGGCTGGGGTACAGGTATGGGCTGTGGCTCAGGAGCATGTGAGAGTCTTTCTCACTGAATCAAAGCCTTATCTACTTATAAAGACAAAGGCATTGTTCTCCTCAGCATTGCAATCCTAGCTCCTGTCACTTTGCATACCAGGAAGTTGGCAACTGATAAGTACTTGTTGAATAAACACAGGAGATCAGATGCTATCACTTCCAAGAAGCCTTCCCTGGTCTACCGAGTAGAACTGATTACTTCCTTTACTGTGTTCCAAAGCACCACGCATCCTCCTTCTCTATTTAAATTTATCTTACTGAATGGCACTGATCTGTACACAGTGGATTTATCTGTCTTAGTGATTCTTTGATAACAAGGCCTGTTTTACCTATTTTAGTATCGCCGACACCAAGTAAGCACAGTGCTTAATGAAACTGCCGTGTAAAATTGTTCCCTATCTTCTGTAAAGGTATCACCTGTAGCATTATTCATTACATTTCACAGTATCCTTTTTAGATTTTTCCAGAAATTTCTCTCCGTAATTATATCCAGAATATATGTGATTTTTAGACAATACTTTTGCCTTCGTTCCAGGAACACTATATTTTGTGTCTTTCCAGTTATATTTGGACCCATCCATAGTAAGGATTCAATGGCAAATGTTCTTGTATTCGTCTTACCCTTGGCTCCAGTGTAGGTACCTAGCATTTTTTACCTTTGCATTTCCTGCCTACTTCTGACAGATGCTATTTGTTGTATTATGTGTCACATAACCTTCCTTAAATCCCTCTTTTGAAGTAAGATGGAGTAAAAGTATACACCTATAAAATAGTCTGTGTACACTACATTTATTCATGCATTCAACAAAATGAAGCTAGAAATCATTGAAAAATCAGGACTGAATACAATACACTGCTCTAAATTCCTTTAACTTGAAGAGGTGACACTCAATGGAATTTAGGATAGACTGAATATGAGTAATGGATTGGGAGGTGTCAAAACTCATACAACTCTTTGGATGGTGCCATTCCTTGAATTAGGGAAGAGAGGAGGAAGCCCAGATTTGGGGAGGCACTGAGAAAGCAACTGTAATGCAAATAATAATTATCCTAACTCACAGCCCTGTAGCCTTGTGTGGTTCACAAAGCATTCTAACACAAAGGATCGTTACAGTAATGAACGTTTGTATAGTGATCCGAGGTTTTTACAGATTATCTCATTTGTATCTTACAGCAAGTCTGTGAGTTGGCAAGGGCCAATAAACTGTCATTCCCATTTTGCAGAGGAGGAAGCCGAGTTTCTGAGGGGCTCAAGGACTTGGAGAGGGTTGTTGGAAGGGGTTCTTAGGTGTAAGAGTTCTGATTTGCTGTCTTATGGTCAACCCCCTCTCCCCCCACTTTACTGCTGCTTCTAGGTTGGAAGCACATCATAGCCAGAGTGAGGGGCTTGAGGGGATGATGTAGCCTTCTGGCTGTGTGAAAGAAGACAACAACTGCTAAAGTAAGCATTATTATTAAATCTTCCCCATTCTTCAAGCTTTATTACCAGATGATTATTTCCTGTGAACTGCTTGCAACGGTGACCTGAAGCTCCAGCTGCCTGATTTGTTCCGTGTAACTGTTCCTTAGTCTTCCGGGTGGGAGCTCCATTCTGTAGGATGATACACCCGAACATTTAACTGGATTGTTAATTCTAAAACCATCTTAAACCAAAGTAGTAAATGACACTCCTGACATAATCTGCTGTTTTTGAGTAAAGTATGAGCCAGCAGCAGGTGATAGGCATGAAATATTGATCAACTGACTGATTAACGTGTAGGTTTCATAGAGAATAGTAATTGATAACCGAGGCTTGGAAATATTATCAGAGTTGTGGTTAGAGATATTTGCACACACCATGAGCAAATGAGAACTTACAGCATGCATTTATTTGAATACAAAGAGATAACTTTCCAGTTTGATCTTGTGTACCTCTGTGCGCATAATCAGAAAACGAGAAGTTGGATTCAGGGGGGAGAGGGTTACGTCGACGGCCATGACACGATTATACCTTCAATGTATGGCCTCTTCCTGAGAAGGACATTTTCTGATTTCTCTATCTTATTTTTTTTAAGATTTATTTATTCATTTATTTGAGAGAGAGAAAGAGAGAGAGAGAGAGAGAGAACAGGGGGAGGGGGGGAGGGAGAAGGAGAAGGAGGAAGCAGACTCTCCAGTGAGCGAGGAGCCTGACATGGGACTTGATCTCATGACCCTGAGATCATGACCTGAGCCAAAATCAAAAGTTGGATGCTTAACCAACTGAGCCCCCCAGGCGCCCCTCTGATTTCTCTATCTTAACGACATTGCTGGATTAAAAGCTGAGTAGTAAGCCTTGACACTCCTAACCGGTCATAGGTCACAAATCCCACAAACACACCCCTTCTGATATAAGATCACAATTATCGCCAGGTGGCCACCACAATGCCTTCTCCGTGCTTTGTCTGGTAAGACAGGTTTTAGATGGACTCTAGGTTTGAAAAATAGGTGGTTAAGACATTCTTGCAAGTGCTAGTTCTCATCCCTAAATCAAAGAAGACCAAGGAGGCATTAGATGAAATATGATGCCGACTCGGTTTTCAGACAGATTTTCTGGAAATCTGTGACCTCCACCAATCTTCTGGGGAAAAGACAAAAAACACCCAAAAAACTACCATACATTTCTGAACGTTTGGGCCAGGCTCCCTTAGTCAGTTCTCTATTTTTCTTACCACCCAGAGACTGAAGCATTTGGCATACGTGGGATCCTAGTATTTTGGAGCTGGAAGGGAAGCTCTCCCACCCTGGTTTTATCTGTAGGCTGGATAAAGGTTTGGGATTTAGCAATAGGCTTTGCTAGCTCAGCTTGTGAAAATCACATTCTTTATCAACTCCCCAGATGGTTTAGATCATTAAAAACACAACAAAACAAAACAAAAGCCCTTCAGAGTGTACACTGTGAAGATATTCTCTAATTTCCAAGAAAAATAAATATATGTCGAATTTCTCACAGATTTCTCACACTTTCTCAGTATACAGCCTGAATAGCTGTGTTGAATGGGGAACTTAAAGCCATCGTTTTTGAAACTGCAAAGCCTTGTGCTGAATACTTAACTTCCAGCAGCCCCTTTGCCTTTCTAGCTTGTCCATCAGCCCAACTCTAAGTCAGTATTTATCTACTGGGGCTTAGCTTACACTGAAAAGTGGATGTCTTTATTCAATGAATTTGGGGCAACTGGCTCTCAATAAGTAACAAAAACTTGTTTCAAGTCAAAGAGACCTCTAGAAACGATCCCACCATCTGCTGAGGAGAAAGAAATGAGCCCCTGGGCCCGTAGCTCTTTATTGAATAGAAGAAATAGTATTGTCGTCTAAATTTTCTGCAGCGCCCTTTGGATCAAAATATGATAATCGCAGCAAATAGATGCAGCATAAAGATGCGGCCACACTTAATGGAGACTCAAAGGGCCAGGCCGCTGCTTGGCTTGGACCGTGTACTGTCACTGGGAAGTAAAACTGGGGGGCTGAGGGGATTGCGGTCGGCGGCAGAAAGGGAGGCCTTACGATCAGCCGGCATGCACCAATGGATAAATGGCTGGCATTTGCAGGGCTGCCTTGCAGGGGAGCTTTTAGCGGTTTGCCACTGCCAGCTGATGTCTCTGTGAACATCAGTGCCAAGAAGCCAAAAATGAAAGCAGGTGCAGGGGCAGAGGAACGGAGGGTTAGGGAAGGGGGGAGGGCACCGGGAGGGGGGTTTTCAGCAACAGAACTTCTGTTGTTAAAAATTGGTTGCCTTCATTAAAACCTAAACAATGCCTCACTTTAACTCTGCCTAACATTTTTAGCCCACTAGAATCCTGCGCACACACTTAAGACCAGCCTCTTACATTTATGCGCTGGACTGAGAGACTGTGTTTTGTTTGCCTCTCTCCAAAGCTGTGGATTGTCTGCGAGACGGCTGAACTCTGATGAGAGCAGCTTTCCTTCTGACGCCCGGAGCATCTGCTTGGGCGAGTGCTCCCCTCCCTCTCCCAGTGCCCCCTCTTCCGAAAGTCCCACTTCTGCAGAACCAGGGCCTGGGAACAGGGAATATTCCTGAACTCGGCGTGTCTTTGCCGAACCCCGGTGCCAGTTCAACTCTCTGAAATGCTGCTTTCCGATGAGAAAACAGACGGGACTCAGCGCCGCCTGCAATTTACATGCCCTCAAAAGCTCCATGATCCTGCAACATTGTTCCCCAAGCCCGCCACAAGAGACAGCAGGGGAAAACAATAGGGGTAACCGAAAGAGAAAAGGAATAAAGGTAAGGGTTCAGGACCAAGAGAGGAAAAGAACTAAGGCTTGCCACAGGGCACAGTAAAAATCGAGAATAGAACAGAAAAGACATCTGCCCCCTCGGCTGCCCTGCACGGCTGAGCCCTTCTCAGCATGGACTTCGTCAGTGAGTGTCCTCCCACACTGCAGAATGTGAAAGTCATCTTTCAGGGAGATAGGACAAAAATACAGATCACACGCAGCCTTCTCACAACTGTGATAGAGGGAGAGCAAACCCTGACAAGCAGGAACAGCAGGCAATCTGTGCTTGGTTGAAAATACGCTGTGGGTTTTTTTGTTTTGTTTTGTTTTCCCCCCCAGTGGACATTACTGCAAAGGGAGAAACATAAAGTATGCTGGTTTGTTTTTACAGGCTTTTAGAAAAAATAGAAATAGCAAGTTCATCTACAAGCCAGATGCTCTACCCGAACTAGAAAGAGTTCAATCTATTAAAACTATGATGCTATGACATTGGGGCCCCCAATTTTAATTATCATTTAAGATGGACAAGTATCGTGATTATTGGGGAATGGTAGCAAGAATTAGGTGTGTGCCAGGACCTTACACTCGGGGAGTTTATATTCGGCCTCCGTTGCTTCTACCACCAAGTGCTACTGTCTCGTCCACAGGTTTGCTTATTATCAGCTTTTAAAACCCAGAAGGAAGTTTAACAACTTAAATCAGAAACGTAAACGGGGTCACATGCCAAAGAGTCAGTGGATGAAAAGGAACTTAGTTCATAAAGCAAGTAGAGTCTGGGCTTTAACCTGAATGAAATATTAAGTTGGGACAACAAGGGACTACAAAGTTTCGAGAAGTCTAAGAGAAGTGAAATTCTCTACTAGGAAGAAAAAACAAAAAAACAAAAAATTGGCCCAGGGTAGGAAGAGGCATTCCAAGAAAAGAAGCAGAGATAACAAATAACATAAAACAAGTTTCAAGCTCAGGACCAAAAAAAAAGCAGCATTTGAAAGAAAAAGCATGTTCAACTACAAAACGTGTTAAAAAATACATATTCTCAATAATACTGAGGATGTGAGTGAAATGAGCTCAAATCTTGAAGGAAAATTGAAAAATGTGTATCAAAACCTTTTTCACTTACAGAAATTCATCTTGCTCAAATGTTGAGAGATGTAATATATTTATGTATAAAAGAGTTCATTGTGGCAATATTTAAATATTTAAAAAATAGAAATATGCTAATTATCAAAATATAAGAGATTTACTAAGAAAATTATGGCATATACATATATTAGGTTTTTAAAAAAATATTTTCCGACATGGGAAACTCCTTGCATGTATTTACTTAGTGAGAACGATAAAAAAGAGGTTGTAAAGTAGTATATATAGGATGATCGTAATTACGTGTGAAGCAGTTATTCCAAAATGTTAACGGTAGTTATTCTGAATTTCAGAATCACAGGTGATTTTTTTCTTAATTTTTCCCCCATATTCCTTATGTTTTTCAAAAATTGTAAAGTGGAAGCTTACATATTTTCAACTTTGTGTTGAAGAGTATTCTATATATAGAAAAGTGCACCAATGAGAATACAGCTTAATGAGTTTTAGGAAACGGAGGACATCCATGTCACCAACACTCTCATCAAGCAACTGAATGTTACTAGCCCCGGTTCTCTCCCACAAGGAGAAACTCTACCCAACCTATAACACTGTAGATGAGGTTTGCCTGTCGTATGTTTTAAATAAAGGAAGCATGCAGTATTTGATCATTTCTGTCCAGGTTTTTTCATTCAACATTGAAAAGGTGCTGTTTTAGCCCGGAGGTGCTTATAGGAAGTTAAGACCATTCATGCAGGGCAGTTCGCTGAATCAGAGCTTTTTTGGTGACTCCAGGCCCCATTCCTATCCAGCTCCCCACTGTGTGCTCTGAGTCTGGTATTCGGCCTACACCTGTCAAGATCTCTCAGTGGCAAATGTTCTTTCCCTTCTGAAACTCTTCTGCCATGTGTATCTTCTACTAGGAACTTCATCGGGGCCATATTATTTATTGTTGCACCAAACTTTTAATTATCTCTTCCATGTTTACTTCGTTATGGCTTGTTCATACTTAACTACCAGTCATTGGATGCCTACTACTATGTGCTACACCTGTAAGATATGCTCTACATGTAAGATAATACAAGCCCCACGTTATAGAGAAGGTGAGTGATTTCCCCTAGGTCATAAAGTTAAAGGTGACAGAACCTGTCACAACCCACGTCCTTGGTTGCTGTACCAGATGGTCTCTCCACTGCTCCCTATTCTCTCATCTGCTCATATTTTATCCCCTCACTGGATTAAAAGGTCCTGAGGAATACTACTACTACTACTAACAACAATAACATGTATTTACCTTTCTTTGGAGTTTTCCTCCTAGAATAGTGCTTGGCATGTAATAAGCATAGTGTTTGGTTACTGAGCATAATAAGTGTGATGATTTTTTATTTGATTTTTCTAGCACCACAGCACTCTTTATAAAAATATTTTTGTTTGATGAAACTGTCATAATGTTTTATAGTGTTAAGCACCAATATGGCCCGAGATTCTGATTCTAATAATTCTGTGGAGAAAATGGGCTTGATAACTGGCATGGCCAACAAATGTAAGTACAAAAGTGGACAAGGTGGGCTGTCTGGGTGGCTCAGGCGGTTAAGCGTCTGACTCTTGATTTCAACTCGGGTCATGATCTCAGAGGGTTGTGAGATCGAGCCCCATGTCGGGCTCTGCACTAGGTGTGGAGCCTGCTTGGGATTCTCTCTCTCCCTCTCCCTCTGCCCCTCCCCATCCTCTAAAAAAATGAATAAAAGAAGATGAAAGAAGAAAAGCGGACAAGATGAACCACATGCAGTGGTAAAACTGGTATATCTGACATGAAGAATGGATCATCTTTTAAATACCATCCTCCTACATATGACAAAATTATTTTGTGCAGTTATTATGAAATGAATTAAAATAATGGTCAGAACATACCTGTAGGAAGAGAAAGAAAAAGAAAATAAATATTTTAACACAAAATAAAAAATAATAATTTGAATCTTTTTCATAACATTAACAGACGTTTTAGAAAAAATTATAAAAACTTATCTATGGGTCTATTACAGGAATGAATAATAATATTACAGCTTTTTCCTTAAGCTTTATTTAGTGCTAATTCATCGATGACTTTGTCAAAAGTCATCTTCACATCTTCATGTTCAATATACAGAATAGGCCACTTGTCCATCTATTTTTATGGATCCAAGAACACATTTTATTAAATTTTAATTTCAAAAAGTCTCTTTCACATAAAGTAACATGAAGTAACACATCAAATTCCAGATATTACAATACTGTTCATGTCTTTAGTTTCAATTCTAGCAGCTTTCAAATATCTTAAATCAAATAATTTTAAATACCTGTTCTTATCCTTTGGTTTAAGCATTTTTCTAACCACTTGTTATGAAAGTAACTTAAGATCTATAACTTCATGTTCATAATCACTGGACTTTCATTCTTTATTTCACATCTGCTCTGTAAATGCAGGGAAATATGGTACCACAGGGGCTGGAGAAATGAACAGCGAGCTCTAAGAATTACAAACTAACTTGAGTCAGTCTGTACCATGGCCCAGTGTATAAGTGGTATAACTGGGACTCTTGAATAATTTCCATGTAGAATACAACGTTTATAAGGGAATAATTAAAGTGAAAGTGCTCATTTAAAGCTTGTATACAGAGACGCCTGTGTGGTTCAGTCGGTCAAGTGTCCTACTTCTGGTTTTGGTTCAGTTCATGATCTCAGGGTTGTGAGATTGAGCCCTGTGCTGGGCGTGGGGAGTCTGCTCTAGATTCTCTCTCTCCCTCTGCCTATCCCCTCCCCCCATGCTCTCTCTCTCTCTCTCAAATAAACAAATAAATCTTTTTTAAAAAGCTTTGATACATTATTAAAACTCAACAATTATCTCTAAAATCCATATGTTGAAGTCCTAACCCTCATTAACTCAGAATATGACTGTGGTTGGGTCTTTAAAGAGATAATTAAATTACACTAAAATGAGGTTAGCAGTGTGAACCCTCATCCAATATGACTGAGGTCCTTATAAGAGGAGACAGACACAGATGGAAGACTATGAGAACACATGTATGTTTGAATGTATGGGTGCAGGCCTAGAAATGACTGGAAAAATGTTCACCACACTCTAATGGGCAGTAATCATTCACAAGTGGAAGATAGTGATTTCCACTTTTTTACATTCGTGCCCTTTCATATTGTTGGGATAATTTTTATGACAAGCATGCGTTACTTATATAATTTCAAAAGGTAATAAATAAAAGTGGGGTTAATAAATGAGAGTTTATTCCATGAACTGATTTTTAAACATGAGCTCATTTTTAAATCCGCAGTTGGAAGACTTGAATCTACAAGACATCTGAGAATCCTGTATGGATTTACAAGGGAGAGATAGAAACAATGTGTGGACATTGTATGGAGGCACATTTTAGAAAAGTATAAGACAAGTTCTTTGCCACCCAATGATCGAATAGATTAGCAGCATTGTTTATATAGGGGGAAAAAAGAGGAGGAAAAAAAGAAAGAAAAGAAAGAGAGAAAGAAAGAAAAGAATAAAAGAAAGAAAGAAGAAAGAAAGAAAGAAAGAAAGAAAGAAAGAAAGAAAGAAAGAAAGAAAGAAAGAAAGAAAGAAGAAAGAAAAAGAAAGAAAGAGAAAGAAAGATGAAATCAACCTAAGTGCCTTACAACAGAGAACTGAATAATTGAAGTGTGGTATATCTATACAATCAAATAAAATACAACTGTAATAATAAGTGATCTAGAGCTAGCTTTATTCACAGCATTAAACCTCACAAATACATTGCTGAGCAATAAGAGCAAGTTGCAAAAGTATATACATATGATACCATTTATGTGAAGTTAAGAAACATGTAACCCAATACTCTGCACTGTTTATGGATATGTATTTATTTAACACAATTACTAAGCGATGCATAGGAATGGTGAACACCAAATCTGGGTTAGAGGTCAGCTTTCAGAAAAATGGAGGATTAGAGAAAGATACCCAGAGACTTGAATTATATTAGTTACGCTTTTTTTCTCATGCTAGATGGTGGGTACATGAGTCACACAACTCCTTATGTCTTTACGAGTGAAATATTTCCTAGTAAGAGCCATAATAATATCAATATTCATAGTCACTTAGAACTTACTATGGGCCAGCCAATATGCTACAGATTTAGTGCGTATTAACTTATTGCTTCCTCACAAAAGCCCTCTCAGAGGGACACTGTTATCAACCTCATTTTACAAAGAAGTCAACCAATCAAAGCCCAAGAAAGTTCTGTGACAAATCTGAGGTCACATCTAGTAAGTAAGGAGCAGAGCTGAAAGTTGAAGCCAAACAGTCGTCCATACGGTTGTCTCTTAACTAGTTGTAGACATACATACGAAAAGGGTTTTCTTGTGAGGTAATGTCTTGTCTTGTCTTTTTTGTTTGTTTGTTTTAATGTAATGGGTTACCTGGTGAAGTAATGAGCTCCTCCGCTTTGCAAATGTAAACAGAGGACCAAGTATAAGGTTGCTTGGGCAGCATTACTCTGCAGTTTGTGGGAAGTTGAGCTTTATAAATTGACTTCCCTTCCAGCGCCAAGTCTCTGACTTCTTAATGTCAGGAAGAGTTTCTTTGGAGGAAAACACACGGAGCTCTACTTTAGGCATGTGGAGTTGCAGGTAAAAATGTGGCTAGCAGATAGAGATGATGGAATTCAGTTTGTGTTACAGCTAGGAATTTGTTAGCATAATAGTCCAAATACAGAGATGGATGGGATTATCCAAGAAATATGGAGAAAGGAAAAAATGAGAGGCCCACACCTGGGACAGGAGAGTCTATTTCTATTTCTCTCTCTCTCTCTCCACACGCACACACACACCTCACATACCACACACGCATGCACTCACACACATGCGTTTTGTTTTTAAAGTTCATATAAACAGTTCTGTTTCTCTTTTTCATATGTGGGGATGCGATTCTCAAATATGTGTCAAGAAATGAAGAAACTACTCTTTGAAGTAGGTGCTGAACACAGTCGCTTTCCAGTCCAGCATACCTATCCACCCCTCTATTCTATCTGAATTAAAATCTGAAGAATATTTTTAAAAAGACATACACATACACGTACATACACACACATGCATGCACACACATCTTGACCACTTTTCCTTATAATTACATTTGTTACTCTTAAAGAAGTAACTGGATCCCACAGCAAAGAGTCCCTGTTTCAGCCTCGATTCTTGTCAATTAAGAGAAAGCATACTCAACACCATAGTAATTCTTAGAACTAAAAGCCCCTTGAACAATTTAGAAAAGCACGCTCTTTTTATTAAACTTTAAGACACTTTGATTTTATGTAGTGAAGCTCATTTTAAGGAAAGGGAGCAGCGTGTCGTTAGAATGCCCACCCTTGTATATTCACAGATTAGCCCGCTAGATACACAGAGGATTTTTTTTTTTCTGAGCTCAAGCAGGTCAGATCAGCCCATGTGCAAATGGACTATTTCTCAACGAATGGATTGTAACAATTGTCCTAAAGTATGAATATCATCGTATGTAAGAGGAAGTGTTATTTTGATCCAATCCTAGTGGGATTTTGCTTTAGTTCCTCTTTTGTAAGGAAGCAGCTGTTTCATCTTCTCTGGGGTGTTGCAGAAGTGGGGCGATCGAAAGGGGGAGCAGATAAAGAAAGGGAGAGGGGAAGGGGAAGCTAGAGTTATTGACTTTACCAGGTACTTTGCACCATACAAGGCTATATGTATTTAATACTTGCAATGATTTTCCTATTATTACTGTCCCAATTTTCAGATTGTACAACTGAGTTTCAGAGACATTAAGTAAATCTCCTCAAAGTCCTACAGGACACAGACTCAGGTACATCTTGGCTTCCAAGTCCACACGCTCATTTACATCAGTATGTACAAATAAAGAGTATTCGGGTGTGTTTATCCAGCAGAAGTATCATCTGTTTCCAACCCTTACTTAGTATCTGCAATCAAATTGAAATTGTTCTCTAGTTATCAGTAGATTTTTTAATACCTGCTTCATACCTGATCGGAAAGGAGAACTGTTTGGCCACAGTTTCTACCGGTACCTTTTGCAGATGTTTCTTTTTGAAATGCTTAACATAATTACTTGGAGTCACTGTACTTTACATTTCCAAAATGTACATTTATTTTATTCCTTGGTAAATAAGATTCTCATTTGGTTTTATGTAAGCCATTTTCTATTTGTGCCAAATATATTCCATTCTATTGGACTTGCCCTGATTATTAGTTTGTAAGAATCATATGAAAAGTTGTATTTTTGGTGGTACACTTCTTTACATGAGGACTCAGAATCAATTGGACACTAGGTCTTATTTCCTGCTGTACCTCTGTGCCTCCAGCAGGGCCTCGCTCAGAGTAGATCATCAGCAAATTATCACTCTGGTCTGCCACCCCTCAGCACACTCTCATTCTTGGTCTTTCCACTAGTAACCAGTAATGAGGAAAGACACACATGAAGTAACATGAGTTTGATAACACACAAAAGATATAATCAATGTCGTTAGCTAACATCTGCTCTGTTAAGCCTCCTATGTATATTATTATATTTAATTTCTGCAACGTTTCTGTGAGGTTGGTACTGTTATTATGATCATTTATAATTGTCACTTAACAACTAAAAAAACCAAGGCTTGAGAGAATCAGCAAGAATTTCTTTCTTTCTTTCTTTTTTTTTTTTTAAAGTAGGCTCCATGCCCAGTGTGGAGCCCAGTGTGTGGCTGAACTCAAGACCCTGAGATCAAGACCCGAGCTGAGGTCAAGAATCAGACGCTTAACTGACTAAGCCACCCAGGTGCCCCAGCAAGAAGTTTTGATTTGAACTCAGACCTCTGGGACTCAAGAGCCCTGGCATTATATCCACAGCAATAAAATGCTTCCCTTTAAGGAAATTAGGTAACTGGTATGTTAATGAAGCGATAGGTGCTGAGCCAGGACAATGAGTAAGCGTGGGTAGCGAAACAATGGGAAGGCAAACAAAGAGTTCCCTTGCATATAAACCCCCATTAGAATAAATGTTGGAGCCCTAGTTCTTTTAGCGTCTTCTCTTCTCTGGTCCAATTTGGTGGAAGGTTGAGAAGATCGGGGTGGGATGGGCCTGGAGGTACTCGCAAACTTTCACTGCTCTCTCCATTAACCTGGTTAACAACCAGTCTCTCCTCATCACAATAATGGCGCCATTGCCACATAGTTGCCTTGGCAACCCCTCTCGTCACGACTGTTGGTGCCACTCGCATGATGTCTTCGGTTCCAAGTAGCAATAATGCCTTCTGCCATATTGTTGCTCATAGTCCTGCCAGCTCTTGGCCTGGCCTTTTAAATGTTGCATCACCCACTTGGCATTCGTTCATTCAATAAAGAGAATCAGTGCTAGGCATTCTACCATTAGAACCCTCTCTGGTTACTGTATCTGAGAGAAGTATATACCTCCTTCACTAAATGGGGCAAGATTGCTTCACAGCAAAATTATGGATTTCTGCTCTGGGATGGATTTTCCTTCAGTCCGGTGTGTCAGTTTGGAGTGGGGACAATTCCTGTTTTCTGGGAGCACAGGGGTCTGTTCTCCTAGGGTGCAGGAGCTATGTCTTCCCCCCAAACGTCATGTCTCAGGGCCATTTCTTTCTTTTAGTGCTGTGTTTCTCCCCTCCTCCCCCCACCCCCCCAAAAAATCATTTCAGCCAGAAGACTTGTAGTCCATGAAAAACCCTGGCTTGCCCTGCTCGCTGGGAATACTAAAGTTGAATCAAGGACAGTGGTAGATAGAGAAAGAAGAGGTTCTTGTCCTCCTACTCCTTTTTCTTGCTCTCTGGCCAGCCCATGTCTGAGAACCAGCTCTGGACCAGACACCACCTTGCACTGGAGAAAAGGACAGAGGGAGAAGGAATGATCTGAGGCATCCACGGGGTCTGCAGATGTGAATGCAAAAGATGGGGTGCCTGAGTGGCTCAGTCAGTTAAGCATCTGCCTTGGCCTCAGGTCATGATCTGAGGGTCCTGGGATGGAGCTCCAAGTCAGGCTCCATGCTCAGTGGGGAGCCTGCATCTCCCTCCCCCTATGCCCCCCATCTCAAATAAATAAATCTTAAAAAAAAAAAAAGAAGTGAGTGCAAAAGAATCCGCAAACAATCACAAAAAGGACATCAAACAAAGAAAGGAAGGACCTGCCACTTGTGGTTTGACTTCTTCCCTTTACACACAGTATTTACATTCAGAATCAGAGTCAAATCACCAATTCCCACCAAGACTTTTAAATGGAACCGTTCCATGGCTCTTCCAACTTCATGGCGACTTGGATAGAACATCAGCCACCCTAAATACTAAATAGCCCAATGACTAGTTTCCAGCAAAGCCTACCCAGTGTCCCTAAAAGGCAAATCAAATGTCAAGGGTCTTGAAGAGTTTAAAGTGAAGGAGATTGGCCTTACCCATCTGGGGTGTAAGCATCATGTATAGATAAAAACTACTGTTGAATTACCAACTTGCTTAGTATTGCTTATGAAAAATATAATTTAGAGCAAAATTGGAAGAAATTCAAATAACTAGCTACACACTACATACACTCACAATAAACGAAGCATTGCTATTTATTCTTGCTTAATCTGCTCTGCAAGGTAATTTCACTTCTCAGACCTAAAAAGAACCCAATATGACCACCTTCCTCGCATCAAAGACTGTCTGGCGTTCACATGGGCAATGCTTCAAGCTTGAGGAAACAGCCATTTCAGCTTGTTCTCTGTGCTTAGGGGCCAAGAAACCTTTAATTAGCTACTTATTCTAATTACTCTAAAGAGAAGCTTATCTGTTCCTGTGTCCCCTAGACCAAAGGACTCAAAGTCCTCGCATCACACCCTTCGAAAGAGCCTTCTCTTTAAGACTGTGTGACTTCTGTGGCTAGAACAGAAAAATAAGGACAATGTAAAAAGCCACAAGTCTGGCTCATGCATCACCCCATCATCAGTTCTCCATTTATACTGAAATAATTTGTTCAACAATCAAAACCAGACTCTGCTCTTTACGATTTGAATTAGGTCAACTTTCTTTTTTCTCTCTCCATTTCTTTAAAGGGTCAAAAACCCTTTTAAAAGCCAATTTGAGCCGGGCAGGGAAGTTTTTTAAAACAATTGCACAGTGACTTCTTCAGACTGCTGATTGCTGCATAGCATGTAAGGAAATTAGAAAAAGTTCTAAGGGAGCTTGAAGGAAGCGGGGAGGAGTGTGGTAACAAATAAACCAATAAACAAAATAAGACAACTGTCAGCTGCCTAGGGCAGATCTGTGTCCTCTTCCTCCTGGATGTCGTTTCTATGCCAAGTACAGCGGAGCAATGCCACGCCTTTGGAGACAAGCTGGTAGGAAATAATACGTCCTTGTATTCAGAACATGAAAAAGATCTAAAATTAGGTATATTTTGTGGGATTTGGAGTATGATTTAAAACCCATAAGCATCAAGAAGCCTAAAACATGAATAAGATTAACCTCTGAAAGACATGTAAAATCTGCTATTAATAATAATGTGCGGGGCGCCTGGGTGGCTCAGTTGGTTAAGTGACTGCCTTCAGCTCAGGTCATGATCCTGGAGTCCCGGGATCGAGTCCCGCATCGGGCTCCCTGCTCGGCAGGGGGTCTGCTTCTCCCTCTGACCCTCCTCCCTCTCATGCTCTCTCTATCTCATTCTCTCTCTCAAATAAGTAAATAAAATCTTAAAATAATAATAATAATAATAATAATGTGCGGTTCCTGGGGCACCTGGGTGGCTCAGTCAGTTAAGCGTCTGCCTTCGGCTCAGGTCATGATCTCAGGGTCCTGGGATCAAGCCCCACATTGGGCTTGCATCTCAGCGGGGAGCCTGCTTCTCCCTCTCCCTCTGCCTGCCGCTCCCTCTGTTTGTGCATGCTCTCTCTCCCTCTGACAAATAAAATTAAAAAAAAATAATACACGATTCATGCATCATGCATCTGAGGAAAAACAGTCATGGGTCACCAATAGTATGTTTCAAAATCATTGATTCAGGCGAGGCTTGTGAAATGAAATTATAGATGGTGGGACTTAGATCATCAGTCTTTTAATTTTGTACTTTTTGAACATCATCCAAAAATATGAATCTGCCTTTGAAATTCTATGAAAGGGAGAGAGAAGAGAAATACTCCGCCTCTTGCCATCTCCCACCCCAAAGCACTCACAACCTGCCCAAAATGTATCAGGACTACATCACACCCCTTGTTGAGTGTGCCCCCTCTTGTGTTTGGGTTTTGCTTTTAAATCCCTTTACAGAAGATGAATATTTAGCAAGAACGTGTTGTTTTTACAGTTCTTTTTCTACTTCAATCTCCTCTGACTTTACACAAACGATACGGAAATGGAGATGAAAGTAGAAAAAGTCAAGCGTGTATTCAATGTGGAGCAACAAGATTTGGCCTAAAAACATGCTCTTTTATGTGTTTGGAGCGGTTGGTGAGTTACAGGAAGAATTTTGCCTGTTGAGGAGAAACAAGGAAAATAGATTAAGATTAACTATTTATGCAGTCGTATTTATCATCTACCCTGTGCATACTTTTAGGAAAACTGGAATAATGGAACCACAGTCTTTTATATATGAAAGTGTGCCTACGTTTTCTGGTTCTTGGATTTTTAATTTCATGTCACCCTTGGCTAATTATTATAATTTGTATGGCAGATAGGCTCATCTTTCTCAATGTAATGAAGATTCTTTCTTAAAAGCTAAACAAATCTCCAAACTTCCACATTCCTCTGTAAAGCAGTAAGAAGCAGAAGCCTGGGTCTTCCCCCAGAACAAAATGCCTGAACACTTCCCCAGTGATCTGCTTGTCGCCTCCACTGAGGTGGAAACCATTCCTGTCTCCTGTTTGTTGGGAAAGACGATCAGTTTCTTTCATATCATTGCACGTTCTGCAAATACCAGCAACTATTCACATCAATACGCAATTCGCCTGCACTGATTTTGGTCACATATGATAATATTCAGTACTGCAGTTTTGCTCCACAAGCTTCTTTGACCACACACTTTGAAGATCTATACCTTAATTTCTAATAGCAAAGCCTTTTAATTTCAGCGAGGCTGTGCTTGTTAAAAGTTTTAAATTTTCTCTGGTCACTGAAGTTGGCTTTCTCAGAGATAAAGACACCAAGCCTATCTCCTGCTTGTAAGGTTTCCATTTAAAAATGAGTCTGGGGCCACCTGGGTGGCTCAGTTAAGTGTCCAACTCTTGATTTCAGCTCCAGTCATGGTCTCAGGGTTGTGAGATCAAGCCCCCCACTCGGATCTGCGCTGAGCATAGAACCTGCTTAAGATTCTTTTTCTCCTTCTCCTTCTGCTCCTCTCCCTTTCTCTCTTTCTCTCTCTCTCTCTTCCTCTCCCCCAAATAAATAAATAACAGGTCTGAAAAAATTTTAAATAACTATTCCTTTCTCTGTTTAAATTAATAGTTGATTATGTTACCATTAAAAGGCTTCCTCCAAAGAATATCAGTAAAAAAAATGAAATATATTGGCTGCGGCATTGATTGAACTTTTAAATAGGTGAGCTGTAATTACATTAAAAAAAAAAACAAAACAAGGAGGGTTTGTAGGTGTGGAAGAGGATATTGTATAAGCAAATAGAAAACCTGCTCAGAATGTGAGAGAATACAAACAGGATGTATAAATTGCAAAGCCAACACCAGAGTTTTCTGCTAGCCAAGTGACATAGAATTCCAGTTCTCTTTTCATCTGGTAAGACACCAAAAGGAAATACATAATCGTACTCAGAATTATTTTTTTAATGCAAAAGGGAGCCGAAATCAAAGTCAGAAGTTTAGGTAACTCTTTGCTAAATGTCAACAGCTGCCTTAGGCTACCTTGCACACAAATACAGAATATTTTTATTTCAGTTCCACGATTATAAACTGAAATTCTCTGGAACAGTCTCCTAAGGATGTTCCTTCAATTTCCAATAACTTCTAATGGGGTAAGTGTATGTTGTAAAATAGGATAGTAGATAAAAAGAACATGCCATAAATATTTAAAAATCACAGAGTGTACTAGATTATCACTTTAGCTTCTACATACTTTTCTGTATTATCAATTTCCTGGCTCTTTCATTGTCAGAATCACAAATCATCCTTCAAGATTTCAATTCATTTAATTTCAGGCATGTCAAAAAGTAGAAATATTGTGCAATAGGTAAAATATAATTGGAAGCAGTTTTAAATGGAATATCCGTCTGAACACCCTGGGTCCCTGTTTCCTCATCTATAAAAAGAGGAGGGAAAGAATATAACCTAAGGTCCTTTTCAGCTGAGAAATTCCGTAATGCATGCTTTTGCATGACTGTATTCAATATTAGAGAAAACATGAGGGTAATCACACATAGCTACTTTCAGAAATGACTTTAAAATTGAGTCCCAGGGAGTTGAGTATGGACAATAACCAAACCTTTCAAGTCCTCTGCCAAAGCTTGTGGATTAGGTGAGAATTTAGTGGGAACAATAAGATCATCTGACCATGGAATAATAATGGCAATGCAAGACCACAAGGGGCTGACATTTATTAACTGCTTCCTATAAACCGGGCACCATGGGGCACTCAGATTATGCAAAGGTGAGCTCACAGCGAGGTGAAGGAGATAAAGAAGTGAACACAAATCTCGGTGTGGTTCTAATAAACACTGTTGACAAATACTATGATAGAGATAAGTACAGAATGCAATGGAATTATATGGAAGGAAACTGTTGCAGGCTGGGAAGGATCCACACAGTAGAATATATACCGACAGAATCTTAATGTAGGTGATACTAGGTGAAGAGCAATTTATACTCCAAAGGTAAATCTCTAAATTTATTGGAGAAAATTGCCCCTTCTCGATCTTTGAAGTTGTCTCGGGTCCCTCCAGTCTTTTAGTTTTCCTTGTGAATTTTAACGTCAGCATCAGTGTCCTGTGAAAACACTGTCAGATTAAGGAAACTGAATTTATCTTTAACATGATGTCTTTCTATTCATAAAAACAGTGTATTTTAGTTTTGTTTTAGATCCTCCCACAAAATTTAAAATTTTCCATACAGAAGGACTCATACATGTTTTACTCATTACTCTTTCTGGGTGGAATATTTAACTATATTAGAAATGATTTATTTTAAATTATTAATGGTCTATTAAATGTTATTTATCTTTCATATTAATCTATATCTGGGAACTATGAAGAATTTTTTTATTGGGTCTAATAGTTCATCAGTAGACTTGGATCTTGTATGAAAATAATCATATGACCTTTAGATAATGATACTTTGGATTATTATTCTTTTTTAATCTTGTGAATATTTACTTGTTTTGACTTATCTTTCACTGATTCGTCCAGGACTTTTGAAACAATGCTGAATACAAATAGTTATGATGGGCATAATTGTCTGACTTACTTAAAAGAGAATGCCACAATTTTTTAAATTAATTAATTAACTAATTAATTAATTAGAGAGAGAGAGAGAACATGAGCAGGGGGAGGCACAGGACCAAGCAGACTCCCTGCTGATCAGGGAGCCCCATGCGGGACTCAATCTCAGGACCCTGGGATCACGACCTGAGCTGAAGGCAGACACTTAACCTCCTGAGCACCCAGGTGCCCCCACAAATTTCTTTTTCATCAAGTATGATATCTGCAGTAATTTTATTTTTGCTACATCATGAATGGCTGTCAAATTTTGACTATACTCTTTCCTTCTTAATTTTTTATCATAAAGTATTCCGATGTACACGAATATGTAGTTTTTAAAAGAATAATTAAACAAACACCCTTGTAAATAGTACCCAGTTAAAGAATAGAACAACAATATTTTTCAAGCCCCTGAATCCTCTTCTCCAATCGTATTATCTTCACTACCCAAAAAAATGAGCACTAGCATAACATTTGTGGTAATTATTGACTTGATTTTCTTTATGTATGTATCATATGTATGTATTCTAAACAATATAGGGTTTAGTTCTGCTTGTTGCAAAGCTTCATACAAATAGAATCACACAAACAGTACTCTTGGTAATTTTTTTTTCTTCAGTATTACAATTTTGAGATTCAGGCATGTTGCTATGCAGGGCTATCATTATTCACTTTCACTTTTGTATGATATTCTATTGTGTGTATGTATTATAGTTTATTGATACAATCTACTATTGATGGACATTCAAGTTGTTTCTAGTTTTCTGCTGTTACAAATAATACTTTTATGTGCTCCCTTTGGCAGCACATATACTGCAATTGGAACGATACAGAGAACATTAGCATGACTCCTGTGCAAGGATGACACGCACATTCGTGAAGCGTTCCATATTTTTGGGAGGAATACTTACCATTTACATCGACATGGACGGAACTGGAGGGTATTATGCTGAGCGAAATACGTCAGTCAGAGAAAGACAGTTATCCTATGGTTTCACTCACATGTGGAATATAAGAAACAGCGCAGAGGACCACAGCGGAAGGTAGGGAAACTGAATGGGAAGTCATCAGAGAGGGAGACAAACCATGAGAGACTCTTAACTATAGGAAACAAACTGAGGGTTGTTGGAGGGGATGGGGGTGGGGGGATGAGGTAACTGGGTGACGGGCATTAAGGAGGGCACGTGATGTGATGAGCATGGGTGTTACACGCAGCTGATAAATTATTGAACACTACATCTGAAACTAAATATGTACTCTATGTTGGCTAAATGAATTTAAGTAATAAAAAAAATAAAAAAACAAATAATACTTTTATGAATTATGTATGCTGATGCACATTTGCAAGAATTCTTTAAGGTATGTGAGTAGGACTAGATTGCTCAGTCTCAATTTTACTAGAAAATGCCACACTATTTTCCAGTGACTGTGCCAATGCTCAACAGTAAAGCATGAGAACTCAACGTTGAGCCACGTCTTCACCAATGATTAGCCATGCCAGTGTTTTTAAGTGTTGCCCTACTAGTGGGTATGTACAGATGACACACTGTGGTTTTAATTTACTCTTCCCTGAGGTTGAGCAATTTTCCCATGCTTTTTGGATATTCATATTTTCTGTGAAATGCATGTGTAAGCATTATTGCCCATTACTCTCCTGAGAGTTGGTATTTATTTAAGTGTTCAGGACATGAGTATTTTGTTAAGTATATGTGCTGTAATATCTTATCCAAGTTTGTGCTTTGTATTTTAAGTCTCCTTATATTTTCATTTGGGAAACAGTTCTTAATCTTGGTGTCATCAAAATTATCTATCCCTTTTCTTCGGTTTATGCATTTTTCTGACTTGCTTAAGAAAAATTTCCCAGCCCTCAAATTTGTAAAGATATTCTGCATAATGGCAGGTTTAATATTTTGCATTTGCTTAAAATCTTTAATCAACCTGCAGTCAATTTTATATCTGGTGTGAAGAGGGGTTTGAGTTCATTTTTATATCTAATAGTCAATTGTCCTAACTTTTTTATAAAAAGTCCATCTTTTCCCAACAATCTATAATGCCATCTGTCATATTAACTGTCTGTTTATGTTTGAGTCTATTTCTGGGAATTTCTATCTACTCTATTTCATTCGTCTACTTGTCTCTCCCTGTGTGAGTGATATAGTTTATTAATTACTGTTCCCTTGTAATAATTTTGATAAATGGGAGGTAAATCCCCTGACATTTTCTTCTTCCTCAGTTGTCTAGACTATTTTGACCTTTTAATTTCATATAAACATTTTAGAAGCAATTTATCATACTTCAAAAAATGAAAGATCTTGGCATGCCTGGGTGGCTCGGTCGGTTAAGGGTCTGCCTTCAGCTCAGGTCATGATCCCAGGGTTCTGGGAACGAGCCCCATGTCAGGCTCCCTGTTCGTGGGAAGCCTGTTTCTCCCTCTCCTCCCCGTTCATGCTCTCTCTTGCTCTCTCTCTCTCTCTCTCAAATAAATAAAATCTTTTTTAAAAAGCAAAAACAAAAAAAATGAAAGATCAATAAAAGGAAAATATTGGTATTTTACTAGCCATAAAAGTAATGTGGAAAAGGATGACAATTTTTGCAGTATGAATTTTTTCAATTCATGAATCAGTTATAGGTCTCTATTTTACATCATATTTAATGTCACTCTACATGATTTCAAGACTTACTATAAAATTACAGAAATCAAAACAGTGTTGTATTGAAAAAAGGTAGATAAAAAGATCAATAGAATCCAAAATTAGCTATGGACAACTGGTTTTGTCCAAATGGGCAAATGTAATTCAATAGAGAAAGTAAAGTCTTAAAAAAAAAAAAAAAAGAAGAAGAAGTGCTGAAACCATTAGAATACTCATATGCAAAATATATGTATCTATAAAAGTTAGTCCATACCTCATATCTGTGCAAAAAATTAACTAAAAATAAATGGTAGGTCTTTGTCTAATATCTAAAGCTGTAACATGTCTAGAAAAAACAAGGAAATAATTCTTGCTATTTGGGGCTGACAACAATTTCTTAAACACAGCAACAAAAGCATGGTCTATAAAAAATGAATACATTTGATTAATATATTAAGAGATGGAAAAGCTAAGCCTTAGGTTGGAAAGAAATATTATAAATCACATATCTCATAAAGAACTTATATCTAGAATATATAAAGAACCTCCAACACTCAATAACAAGGAAAAAACAAAACAAAAAACCCTTAAGCAACAGGCAAAACATTTGAACAGACATTTGACCAAAATGGAAAATAAGCCCATGAAAAGATTAGGGAAGTTAGTCATTAGGAAAATGAAAATCAGAGCCACAGTGAGATACCACTACACACCTACTTGAATGGATAAAATGTTTTAAAATACTTAGCCTGACAATTACTGACATGGATGCAGAGCAACTGGAACTTTCACACATTGCTGGTGGGAACGCAACATGGCCCAGACACTTTAGAAAACAATTTGGCAGTTTCTTATAAAGTTAAAAATACATTTATCATACAACCCTGCAATCCCACTCCTAGCTATTTACCCAAGTGAACTGAAACCTTATGTTCACACAAAAACTTATATGTGAATGTTTATAGTGACTTTATTTGTAATTGCACAAAACTGGAAGCCATCCACATGTTTGAACTAGGGACTGGTTAAACAAATTCTGGTACATCTATATAACAAAATACTACCAGAATAAAAAGAAATGAACAAGTAATACACACAACAGTGTGGACAAATCTTAAATGCTTTATGTTAAGTGAAAGAAGTCAGTCTCAAAGTCTGTATCCTGTATTGTTCCATTTATATTACATTGTGGAAAAGGCAAAACTATATGGACATAAAACAGATCAGTGATATCCATGAGCTACTGGAAAAGAGTTGATTGTAAAGGAGTAGGCCAGTAGCATGTTTAGGAAGGCAGGTGGGTGTTGGAATTGTTTGCTATCTTGATTATGGTGGTAATTAGAAACTATATGTATTTGTCGAAACCCACAGACTAGTACAGTAAAAAAAATGTGAATTTTAATGTATGTGTTTTATAGCTTAATAAAATAACAAAAAAAGTATCCTATTTCATCTAATTTTAATATAATCACACCAACTTAATTTTGGTTAGAGCTGGTATGTCTTTTTCTATCCATCTTTCTGTGACCTCACATTTAAAAGAGCACTTACTTTAAATAGGACATTTTTTTTTTTTCTATTTAAAACAGTGTTGCAATCTTTTTATTTTTTTTTTTAAGATTTGATCTATTTTTATTTGAGAGAGAGAGAGAATGCGAACATGGGCAGGGGGAGGGGCAGAGGGACAAGTAGACTCCCTGCTGAATGGGGGAGCCCGACATGGGGCTCGATCCCAGGACCCTGAGATCATGACCTGAGCCGAAGGCAGACACTTAACTGACTGAACCACCCAGGTGCCCCTTATAATCTTTATCTTTTAATTTAGCTCCTTTATACTTAATGAAATTACTGATCTAGTTTGGTTTGAATTTACCTTTTTGTTCATTGTTTTCCGTTTGGTCTATGCATTTATTTTTCATTTCTTCTTTTTTGTATTTCTTTGGATTCATTATCTTTTCCTTAAATTTTCTCCATTTTCCATTTTTACTCCTCTGTTCTTCATTTTTCAAGGCTGCATCTCCTGCTCCTTTGTGCATAATTAGCACTTATTACATGACTATTAGGCCTATATCCATGTCCACTATCCCAGGCTTCAGGACGTTAACAATTCTGACTTCAAATTCTTCTTAGGTTCTGGGACCTGGAAATTTTGTCTTGTTTTTTTTAAAGACCAGCATTTATTAAAAATGCTATTAGTTATATTTTATCCAGCATTTGTGTGTGTTTGTAGTGAGCAAATCTTGTGAGCTCAGTTTTCCATTATGCAAAATCCAGAAGTGAAAAGGGCTTTAAAGCTAAGAATTGGAGAATATGAAGTACCTCTCCATGGCCAGAACATAAAGTTCTTAGTGGAGGGAGAATGGTGGGAAATAACCAGTTGGGCAAGACTCAGATCATGAAGAGCTTCATATATTGTGCTCAGGATTACAGATATTCTTGCAAAAACAAAGGAATACAAAAGAGAGAGAGTTTAAACAGGAGAATGGCATGACCCAACTTGCATTTTAGATAGATTATGTTGGCTGCTCTGGGTGATCAAAGTTAATGATCATTGATTTTTCTCATGAAGCCTCATCCTCTGTTACTTCCCTTAAGGTAGCGGGCGCCTGGGTGGCTCAGTCGGTTAAGCATGGACTCTTGATTTCAGCTCAGGTCATGACCTCAGGGTCTTGAGATAAAGCCCTACATCGGGCTCTGCCTGGGTGTGGAGCCTGCTTAAGATTCTCTCTCTACCTCTCCCTGTGCCCCTTTCACTGCCTGCTCTCTAAAAAAAAAAAAAAAATGAAAGAAAAAGAAGAAAGAAAGAAAGAAAAGAAAGGAAGGAAGGAAGGAAGGAAGGAAGGAAGGAAGGAAGGAAGGAAGGAAGGGAGGAGGGAAGGAGGGAAGGAGGGAAGGAGGGAAGGAGGGAAGGAAGGAAGGAAGGAAGGAAGGAAGGAAGGAAGGAAGGAAGGAAGGAAGGAAAGAAGGAAGGAAGGAAGGAAGAAAGAAAAAGAAATTCTGATTCATGGCAGAAATTTCCAAAGATCTCTACATGTTCCTCAGATGTTCTCTGTTGACTGATTTAATTACCAAGAGCATGTGCCACTTAAATCATCAGAAAAAAAAGAAAAAAAAAAGAACTACTTTCAGTTTGGGGGAAAAAAATAAATCCAAGTTCTCTGGCTCCTAATTGAAGATCTATTTACATATTCAGTTGAGAAAACAAAAAAAAAAACAAAAACAAAAACAAGGAACCAAGTGTGAACTACATAACTGAAGCAGATGAATACTGAAGAAACAAAGGAATGCCTTTGCAGAGGTAATGTTCACAAAAGCAATCATTCTTGCTTTGTTGCCCTTTGCCAAGGGAACACAGAGGCCAGCGGTAGGGTTCATACCAGCCCTGCCTTGTATGTGTGTGCCTCCTTTCAGATTTTTCAGCGAACTGATTCCTAGCACCTTCTGTTTCAGTGGGTACAGGGCAGCTGGTCACAAGGGGCTATGTGAGTAGACGGAGAGGCTGCATTCCATCAGGCCCCCTCAGAGTTATATGACAATAATTCAGAGTTGCACCTTTTTGACTCCCACCCACACTGGTCTGCCCTTTTTCTGAACTCATATTACACCATGTACTTTGACATTTGTTTTCTCATTATTAAAACATAGTGTTTCTAATGAATATAATTTATTAGGTTTTTACGGTATTCTGGGGATAATTTATGTCCCGTGTACATAAGCATATTAATTTTTTGTGGTTAATTTTTAAAAACTCTATGGAGTTAAGCACTGTTTTTCCCATTTTACAGATGAAGCAATGAAAGTTTATAAATAAATTGCCCAGGATAACCCAGCTTATTCATTCACCGCCAAATATTTGTCTGGTATCTCTCTCTCTATTCCAGGCTGTAAATTTAAGCGCTTGGCATGTATATTTTATTTAATCCTCATAACATCTCTGGAAATAGGTATTACAATCACTATTTTATAGATGAGGAATCTGAGTAGCAGAGGTATTAAGCAATTGAGTACAATCACCAGGCTGGTAAGCATGAGTTTATAATCCAGATTGGGCCATCTCCAAAACCCACGCTCGAAACGATTGCTTCTTCATCTGATTTATCCGTCTATACTCAATATCTGGACCTATGTTTTTACACTGCAGGTCCCCACACTGCCCAACTTATACTGAATATAAAGAGAAACATGTTGATATAAGAAGAGTGCCCAAAATATCTTTTGTAATGATTACCAGAGAAATTTAAGGAGAGATAATACAATGTATCTCATTATCTAACATCACCTGGGAATAAAAATTTGATATGAGTGGGTCTTTTCAGATACCTCAAACAAAAATGTTTACATATAAACTATTGTGTTTTTGTTTGTTTGTTTGTTTGTACCTGGATTTTATTATTTGAGAGTGAGAGAGTTCACAAGTGGGGGGGGGGTGTAGAGGAAGAAACATGCTTCCCACTGAGCAAGGAGCCGGATGTGGGGCTCGATCCCAGGACCCTGGGTTCATGACCTGAGCTGAAGGCAGACGCCTAACCGACTGAGCCACTCAGGCACCTACGCATAAACTATTATTAATGGAAACCCTTCTAGCAGAAATATGTCTTGCCTTCTTACACAAGGTGGTCTTGAGAAGTCAAGATCATTGTCAGAAAATCATTTTAAAATTTACTATAATCTAATGATGCTAATATAATGTGTTTATAATATCTCATCTCTGAATGAAAGAATGTCTTTAACTCTTACCAGCTTTAAGTTATTTATTCTGACAAGATGTGACCCACTGGTAACATTTTAAAATTTGCTGCTTCTAATTTCTTTGGGCTGAGGGAAAAAAAAAATATTCCAGCCCCAAAGAATTATGTGTGCAATAAGTAGACTCTGAGTGAGAGTCTAAAGTTACCAAATGGGCCTAGAGGATAAATGCCATGGCATTATTTTTGCTACTCAAGGGGCTTTTAAACTGACTTTCAGGTTTTTTGTTTTTCTGTTTTTTTGCAGAGGGAAAATAGAACCAGTTTAGAACTATTCAAAGTCTGATTCCTTACCTGAATCTATATTTATGATCTTGGTCGTAACGATAATAACAGTAAGTGTTTCCCATCAGGCATTATCCTCCTCCTGTGTTCATTTCTGTCTTTTCTAACGCCTTAAACTTGAACTATTAATAGAATGGGGGTTACTGGGATGGGGTGGGCAAAATGGAGTTAGTGTCAAAAAAAGCTAGATGTCAAAGTTAAGTATCAGTGGTTATCATTTAGAAATAATTTCCTATCTCAACTGAAGATTTTGGAACTCTGAGGTCAAGAGATTCCATCAGTTTACATGGCTAATCGGAGGCAGGACACAGAACTAGATCTCAAAAAATCCATTCCCATGTTCCTTCACAGTTACTATTATCTGCATAATGGAGTCATTGCAGATTTCATTTCCCCTTGGAATGGCAGTGTAATAATGATCTATAATTTATTCTCATGACTTTGTGTCTTTAGGTCAGCCTAATTTTTAGATGTCCAAAGGGGAAAAAAAGACAAAATCCTGAGTATTGTTGAGCAGAGATAACAAATATAGTTTGTACAAACTAGTCGGTTATAAAATATTTTCTGCTGGCCTCTTTTGTGTGTTAGGAACACACAAGGTCTGTGAGCTGTGAAATGCAGGCTCAGACTTGGTATTGGTCTCTTTGATGAATCATCCCCTCACTCAAAACATCGTTCTTGAACACTTCTGTGCTTCCAAGCATTCTTCTATAGACAGGAGATCCACCAAGAAACGAGAGGCGAAAGCCCCATCCTTATGGAGTGTACATTCTTGTAGGGGAAAACAATAAGAGACAATGAATCTAATATTATGTAAGCAATTTTTATAGTATGTTAGAAGTGTTACGGGGTGGGGGGTAGAAAAAGCTGAGTAGGGAAAGGTGAATGGGAGTTTTGAGGGGGAGGGACAGACAGGTGGACATGCTTGCTAAGCAGGTTGTGGCACCCAGAGCTGCTTCTGCTCATCTCAATATTAAATTGACTCTAACTTTTCCATATATGTAAGTAGTATCCTCTTAGCTATATGTTAAACTCCAATGGCTTACACTTCTTATAGTCTCCATATTGCCACAGTGCTGACCTTATGGTAGGAATTCAATAAATACTTAATGATTTACCACATGCTTGTTCTATTTCCTGGATATCATTCATGTAAAACTATTTTTTAGATTAAAATTGCACTTTGGAAGTGACACACAAAGTGAGCTGTAAATGTTCATTTCAAAATTTAGATTTTTTTTCCTTAATTAGCTAAGACATTTGGGGAGTAAGGTGTACCAAAAATTAAAAAAAAAAAAAAAATGAAGTCCTATAATGTCCATTAAGCCACAGTCACCCATTAGATAGGGTTCCCAGCCCTTGACTTTGATATTAGCTTGAGTGCCAAGAATTCTTCATCACTAAGAGCAGGGCATTTAGCCAGGAGTCAGAGGAAATGGACAGCATAGTGGATAACTTAAGAGTCCAGAAGAGCATGTGGGTCCCAAAGAACGATGGCAATCTCTGTCGCTTGGAAGTCTATGGCTAAGTCACCAATCCATGAAAGATGTCCTGGGGGTTTGAGTCAGTGGTAAAAAGGAGCACATGTTCTCCTGCATTGTGGGATTATCAGGTTTGGGAGAATACTATTAGTTTACATGGCTAATTAGAGGCAGGACTGAAAACTCGGTCTCTAGAAATCCATTCCCCGCTTCCTTCAACATTACTGTTATTTGCATAATGGAGTCATTGTAGATTTCATTTCCTTTGGAATTTAGCAAAACCTAAAAATGACTTTAGGCTACAACTGGAGGCCTATCTGGCAGTGAGAAGGAGAAACTCTAAGGCATCCTTGCTCAGTTTCACACAAACACAGTCTGATTACATCAGCAAAGAGGGAAAGCCAAAGCACTCTGTATTTCACAACTTTTTAGCTTTATAATAATGACAGCAATAATCAAAGCTGACGTTTATTGACTATTTATTACCTGGCAGGCTCTCTCTTGCATGCTCTATGTCTGTTAATTCACTGAATCCTCCAAACATTCCTATAAGGCAAAACTCTGATTATTTCCAATTTTACAAATGAGAAAATCTGGGACAAAGAAAAGATAAGGAACTAGTTCCATGATCACATAGAAAGTGACAGAGCCACAGGGTAAATCCATTCTGGATTCTTAGATTTGGAAAATACCTTAGAATCTTGATACTCAAAGCGTCCTAATGGGCCAGCAGTATTGGCTTCACTTGAGAGCTTTGCTAGACATGGTAGGAACTCAAGTCTCACCCTACATATCCAGAACCAGATTCTGCATTTTAACATGATCCTCACCTGATCCATATGCCCATTAAACTTTGAGAAGCACGGTCCTACAATGTCCTAGATGATTATTCAAATAGCCTCTTGCTTCCAAGATGACAACTCACTAAACCACGATCATTCCTATTTCTTTGTAGAATGGCTTTCATTGATTTTTTTTTTTTTTTTAGAAAATTTCTCCATATTTCTGTTTTCCTATTTTACCTTTTGGTCTTCAGGTTTTATTTTCAAACCCCGTATACAGTTAATCCCTTTTCTTATGCTATCTCTTTAAGCATTTGAGCATAGTTATCAGTTTAGATCTGACTTTACCATTCTCATCCCCCTGCCTGTGTCCTCAACCCTCATCTACACTGGGACCAAAGCTCATCATTATCAAACAAAACAACCATATTTTAAAGGTGTTTACATAAGCCATGCTTTGTCTCCTGGAGGCATTGCAATATATTCATTCCTTCTCGGTGTGAGTTGAATTCTAGGTGTGGCCAATAGCAACCCCCCCCACCCCCCCATGGGGACATTTCTTCCATTCCAGACCTTCTTATAGGGGCTTTGCCTTTGCTTTTTATATCTGAGAATTAATGTTATGATATTTTATGTTACACTTAATTCTAAAATGTTTGCAGCTACACACACCTTGAACACATTCTCCTGCTGCTCACAGTCAAGAAGTAAAAAGATGCACTCTATATACTGTTGTCTTTTCTTCCTGACCTCTCCAGGAGAGAACTGACTCAAAAATTTTTCTCTGTTCACTTATCATGAAACTTACTGACAAAAAAATGAATAGTAAAAAATCCCAGATCTTCCTCAAAAGCCAGATATTTGTCTTTGGGAATAATTCAACTTTCTGCTGAGTTTTTAAGAATTTTACAGGCGTAGCCTAAGACTTTATGTACTCAGTATTATTTTGACCACTTAAATAAAGAATTCAGTATCTAATATTGAAAACCATCTTCTCTGTAGACTTCCTCTCTGGTGGCCTAGATGAAAATGCACGTGTACGTAATTAGAAATATTCTTTTAAAAATCCAAGATTTAATGGTTAGTTGTCAAATTTTGTAGTACAGGAGTATCACCAGAAAAACTGTTAAAAATGAAAGTTCCTACACTCAGAGGTTCTCAATCACAAGGTCTTAGGTTTGAGCTAGGAATTTTCATTTTTACCAAGAATCCTATAAGACAAGTGGTTCACAGACTGCAGTTGAAAGATCTAGATCTTTCACAGAATTACAGTCTCTTTGTCAATTTATCGGCATCTACATCATGCAGAATGTTTAATTTTATTTGGCAGGGAGTGATCATCATTAAGCAATATTCACTCAATGCTTTCTGTGCACAAGTCCCCACACTAGATACCTAATCAAGTGTGAAAGCTTTCAAAAATGAGGAATGTCATATTTATTGTCATTGCCACTCAGCTTTACCAAGAAGCAGCTACAAGAAAAATGACATCAACAGTAGGGAAAGGCCATGGAGTTCTTCACGTTCCAGGAACTGCTGAGGATATATGTCTCCTTGACACTTTACACGCATGTACAGTGTCATTGTCATAGCTGTGTTTTTTAATACAAATAAGGAGATATAATGATAAAATGGGAGGCTGAAGATCTCATGGATTATCTCCATGCCCATAATTTTCCTTTTCCTTTCTAAGACATTTCCCCTGATAAGAAGCTTTATGAAAGAGCTTTACTGTATATATGAATAGTCCAAGTACATAAACTGGACTCAAATTTATTACATATCTTTCCAGATTTAAACGGGTTGAGAAATGGGTCAACCAGTCATAAATACTATTATATATTTTACTATTACCTGCTTGTAGAGATTGTACTTAAGTAACTACTGCTTTACCTCAATTCAGTAACACTCTTGATTAAGCTCAAATGAAAAACCTCTCACTGGTAAATTATTTCCAAGAATTGGTGTACTCTGGGGCTCAGAATTTATTCAGGTGTTATCCATTTATTTAATGTTGAGTGAGCACAACAAAATGCACATGGGGAAGTTATGGTTTAACTGAAAAGCATATAGCACAACTTAACTAGACCCTGCTGCCTTGTGCTAAAAGTAGTGACATGTGGGGCTAAGTTTAAAAAAATCTAATTATAAAAAGAAAAATGGTAAAGTTCAGCCAATGCCTCCAAGCCAATATTTAGTCTTTTCAATAGGTTATCACTATATATTTGGCAATTTACAAAACCTGGCACTGTATGGCATTGAGACACGCAAGCGAAACACAAAACACACACATGCACGTATCAAGAGAACCTCCTTACAAATCAGCAGTCACTTGATTTACAAATTCTTCTGAGTACATATAATCTAGTTCGTGTGTCTTTTGGCTCTCGTTCAGGATTTTTTACCCTCAGCCTAGGATAGATAAATAAGATTTTCACCTGGTAGAAATCACCCGCTGTTCATCATTGGAAGTCTAGGTCAAAATGTAAACTCTGATACTGAGGGATGGCCTCAGTGTTACCAAGTCGGTAGACATAGGGAGTAAGAAACACCCATCCTAGTAAGCTATAGTGACCTATGTGGTGGATTTCCTTGATTGAATGGCTGCTCTGTCTTGTCTGCTCCCTGTAGATCTGTAAGTTAGTGTTAGCTTAGCTAAATGTGGCAATTAGAATAAGGAGTCAACTCTCATCAGCCTTCCCAAATGGCCACTTCTCTTTGCTCAGCTACACTAGACAGGGGATTGGACTAGGCTGTTAGAACATACAACTGGGAAGTCTTATCTTGAGCTTGCTTTCTTGTTTTCTGGCGGGTTTACTGATCTTTATTTGGTCCAGAAAGGAGCTTCAAGAGGTTCAAAACAGATTTAGGGCTCCTCAAACCAGAGCATGGGACTTTGTGACCCCTGGAAGCTGAGGGGACACTTGATTTGTAAATCAAGTGACTGCTGATTTGTAAGGAGGTTCTCTTGAGGGGGGTGTGTGTGTGTGTTTGTGTGTGTGTCTGGGGGTTGTGTGTGTGTTTAATTTGTATCAATGCTATACAGTGTCCTGTTTAACTTTTATAGTCTTTGGTCATTCCCTTTACTGTTCATGGATGCTCCTTTCCTTTCATAATGAACTCCTTCCCCTAGTAAATATGCTAAAGGTTGTGTCAGTAAGAAAATTTGTAAATTTTGATTATGGAAATCCAGTCTTGCAACTGGCAATTCTAGCCTTGGATTTTTTTTTTTTTTTTTTTTTTAGTTTCTCAGAAAATATCTTTATTTTGTATTTATTATTTTAAAAAATATTTCACTAAATATACATTACTAAGTTCACAGTTGATTTTATTTTTTAAAGATTTTATTTATTTATTTGATAGAGCGAGAGAGAGAGCACAAGCAGGGGGAGCAGTAGAGGGAGAGGGAGAAGCTGGTTCCCCGACAAGCAGGGAGCCCGATGTGGGGCTCGATGTGGGGCTCGATCCCAGGACCCTGGGATCATGACCTGAGCCAAAGGCAGACGCTTAACCATCTGAACCATCCAGGTGCCCCTTTCACAGTTGATTTTAAAGATATCATTCCATTATCTTTTTATGTCATTGATGCTGAGAAATCAGCTGTCAGTTTAATAGAGGTTCCTTTGTAGATAATCTTCTCTATCTGCCCTCAACATTATTTTTGCCCTTGGTATTCTGTAGCTTTAGTATGATGTATGAAGCATGTATTCTTGTCATTTATGCTGCTTTGGATTTTTTAAGTTTACTGAACATTTGTTCTAAAAGTTCTCAATCATCATGTCTTTGAATATTCTCTTCCCCCTTCTATCTAGTCTTACCTACTTTTTTTTTAAATTTTTTATTCTTATGTTAATCCCCATACATTACATCATTAGTTTTAGATGAAGTGTTCCATGATTCATTGTTTGTGCACAACACCCAGTGCTCCATGCAGAATGTGCCCTCCTCAATACCCACCACCAGGCTAACCCATCCTCCCACCCCCCTCCCCTCTAGAGCCCTGTTTGTTTTTCAGAGTCCATCGTCTCTCATGGTTCGTCTACCCCTCCGATTTCCCCCGCTTCATTCTTCCCCTCCCGCTACCTTCTTCTTCTTCTTCTTCTTTTTTTTTTCTTAACATATATTGCATTATTTGTTTCAGAGGTACAGATCTGAGATTCAACAGTCTTGCACAATTCACAGCGCTGACCAGAGCACATACCCTCCCCAGTGTCTATCACCCAGTCACCCCATCCCTCCCACCCCACCCCCCACTCCAGCAACCCTCAGTTTGATTCCTGCGATTAAGAATTCCTCATATCAGTGAGATCATATGATACATGTCTTTCTCTGTTTGACTTATTTCACTCAACATAATACCCTCCAGTTCCATCCACGTCGTTGCAAATGGCAAGATCTCATTCCTTTTGATGGCTGCATAATATTCCATTGTATATATATACCACATCTTCTTTATCCATTCATCTGTCGATGGACATCTTGGCTCTTTCCACAGTTTGGCTATTGTGGACATTGCTGCTATAAACATCGGGGTGCACGTACCCCTTCGGATCCCTACTTTTGTATCTTTGGGGTAAATACCCAGTAGTGCAATTGCTGGATCATATGGTAGCTCTATTTTCAACTTTTTGAGGAACCTCCATACAGTTTTCCAGAGTTAGCCTTGGATTTTCAAAAGTATTTACTAACACTTCACTTCTTGAATGAAAAGTCTCTAAATTTAGCAAACTTTGGTTTTGTTGATATCCTTTCCATTTAGTTGTCAAATACCTTTTGCTTCGTATTGGGACCAAATTCAGCCCTGAATTGGCTATTGGAGTTTTAGATTTAAATATAAAGTATATATATCATCATGCAATACATCAGGCAATCAATCTTGCTACTATAGATGAGGAAGATCATTCTTAAACTTGGCATGACTATGTTCAAATATACAAGTTGAATTCAAACATACAGGGGTTGGGGAGTAGGATGTAAACCACACATATTGCTTCAGTCATTTCCAATACACCTGGCTTGGGGGAAAAGAGAGATTAACCAGTCAATTGCTAAAATCTCTCTTTTGTCTATGTATATTTCCTTACAGCATGTCAGATGAATCATGACTATTTGTAAACTAGCCCTTAGGGAAAGCTCCAATTTAATATACTGGAGATGGTTTTAATAACAAGTGAAGTCATTTCTCATTTCTTAGAAATAAGGCATCAAGAAAAATCTCTAACAGGTCATGTTGATATAGCCAAAACAGTTATTCAAAACAAGGCCGTGTATAAATGGGTTAAGAATTTCACCCAAATTCTGTTGCCATAACCATTCCTCTGGTGAGTCTTTGCAGAGATTTTAGGAGCATATTTAACTAATCATTATAATTAGATGAGAAAAAGAAATTAGACACAAGAGAAATGGGAAGGAGAAGGTAGAATTATCACTATTTGCAAGTAATATGATTATACACTTGAAAAGTCCAAGAGAACCAACTGGAAAACTATTCAACAACAAAAAGTTATCAATTCTCCTTAAGTTAATGGATATATTTAGCACAATACCAATTGCAATACCAACATTCTTCAATTAGACAACCTGATTTTATGAAAGATTTACCTTAAAAATGTTTAAAATAGCCAGAAAACCTCTGAAAATGAACAGTGAGGGAAAACCAGGCCTATCAATTTTAAAACAGATAGTCGAAGTAACTAAATCGTGGGGGCATATACACAGACAAACCGATGTAATGGAATAGAAAGTTCAAGAATACTGAGGGAATTTAACATGTGAACAAGGTAACATGTCCAGTCAATAGGTAAATGACAGTCTCTTCGTAAATAATGCTGAGACAACTGGATAACCATTGTTTCCCATAATATGCACCATAGTAAATTACAAATAGCTCAAATATTTAATTGCAAAAAGTTATAAAAGTGATAAAATGACAACAGATAAAGGCTTTCATATGTATGACTCAAAATCCAAAACAAGTGAAAGTTTGATATAGTAGGCTGAGTGAATATTAAAAACGTTTCATGGCCCCAGGCACCACCAACAGAGATTCTAAAGGAAGGAATAAAGAGAAAGTCTGTCTTCAGGCCCATCTACCACTCATCTAGTTCCACACATATCCCTCCCCTCACCTTCAGGAAACCATTTGTATTACTTTCCTATGTGTCCTACCAGAGCCTTCCTTGATTGAAAATGCAAGAAAATACAAATATGGGCATGTATATATATATATATATATCTTATTTTATATAAAAAATATATTCTATATTCACTATTTTGTACCTTGCTGTTTTTATTCCAGAATATACCTTAGTAATCTGTCTGAATCTGTACATAGCATTTCCTCATTCTTTTTGCAAATATCTGATATTCTATTGCAGGGATATGCCATTATTAATTTAGTAAGTACCTCCTTGTTGGAATTTCAGGTTGTTTTCATTAATTTTTCTCATAAATATATTAGAAATGCAACTGACTATTTAAAACAGTATCTTGACACAGCTCTTAGACATATAACATTCTCATTCAGAAAACAGGCTTTGCAAGAGGTGTTATAAAAATCCTGAAGGCATATCATAATTAAGCCACTGAAGACATTGTTGATAAGATATAATAGTTCCCCCCAAAAGAATCTTACAAGCAAATTTACTATAATGTGACAGGCAGTGTTAAGAGACTATCTCATATAAAGTGAATATGAAATTATAATCATTATAATGATCAAATTACTGTAATTAGTACATGGAGCAGAGAATTTATCTGTGCCAATTCCATATACTAAAATAGTTTAGGCAATAGTTATCTTATCAGTCACAATCTTTCCCAGAGAGGAAATAATGACAACTCTATAACATTCTATTTTCAACTTCGGGGCACAGAACTTGTTAAATGTTATTTTTATTTTAAAATGATGGTAGCAGAGATAGGATTGTGACATAACGTATTGTAATGGATTCATTTACTCATTTTGGCAAATCCACCTATTAATTATCTCAACCTCATTCTACCAATAGGGTTAACCTGATTACTCACCAGAAATAAGAATCAATATTTCATGTGTGTATTTCCCAAATTTTTGTCCAAATATTCTCGAAGATGTAAAAGGATTGCATGGTATGCTAAAAAAATAGATGAGATTTTGGTCACCTCTGGCTCAGAAATCTAGCAGTTACAAGAAATGTTATCCTCCTAAAGGATTCTTGATGAAACATCATGGTGGTAATAATTCATTGTAATTTGTTCTGTCTCTGACTTCTGGTTTTGAGGCTTATAGAGAGATACCAGTCCTGAAAGGCATCTGGGAAATAGGAGAGCTGTCTGGTTGGTGTCTTGTTTTAAATTTTCACAGCTACCAAGAAGGCCCTTGTCCTATATTTTCATATGGCATCTCACACAGGTGTATACTGTTTTTAACAGTGGTTACTCATCCTTTGGAAGTTTAACGCTCCGTCCCTGTGGATTTGCTTATAACCACTTCTCATCTTCCAAAGCATGAGACACCATAGCCTATTTTGTGTTTAATTGATTCAACATTAATGCTGCTGTGACAATTTCACAATTCCTTGACACTGATAAATTAAATTATGAAAGGCTCTGTGACATCTAGAGAATGTGTTTCCAAAAACATACTTGGTAATAATCCGGCTTGAACAATGGATGACAGTACATTTATGGCCAGAGGAGAATGGTTCATTGGCTCTCCAGAAAAAGTATTTCAGTAAGTATTTGGCTGTCACTCTCAAGTGTGGAATTGCTAGGAAGTCACATGGAGGACAACGCTTCCCAGGCTCAAGCTGATGCCCACAGCTGTATTGTATGAGCACTGAAAGATCTAAATGCATTTCTTTTTGACCATCTTCTCACTCTAAAACCAGTCAAATTTTAGGAAGGCGAATTTATTCATGATCTTTTAACCATTTTTGTGAGTGCTAAATTGGCATCATATGTCAAGTTTTATCAGAATAATAAAGACTTCATTGATCCAGTTGGTCTATTACACGCACAGAATATGGCAAAAATGAGACTGCTTACTTTTATGGGAATGGCAGTGGAAAATAAAGAAATTTCTTTTGACATACTGCAGCAAGAACTTCAGATTGGAGCCGATGATGTTGAAGTATTTGTTACTGATGCAGTAAGAACTAAAATGGTCTTGCTGTCAGTCATAGTACCCAGCGGACATTTGGAAAACAGCAATGGTAACAACTGTATGACACATTTAATGCCTGGGAACAAAATTTGAACAAAGTGAAAAATAGCCCTGTGAGTCTTTCTGAATTTTTACACTATGTATAAAATTTTGTTCTTCTTTGAGAAAATCTAAATCATAGCAAAACATTATAAACTGAAAAAAAAAAAAAAAAGAACTGAGCAGGAAGATTCGGGTGGTCAGAACTCAGTGGGAAGAAACTGAGCCTTGGTCTGGTCAAAATGAAAAAGGACTATTCTTTATTTTAAATAATATGTGTACATGCATAATGGAGATGCCGTCTTGAAACTGGTGAGTTGTTCAATATTCAGTGCTAAAACGATTTCAAATGATAACTAACATATTATATGGAATTGCACAGATAGCAGTGATCAAATCCTGTGTAATTTCTCTAGAACAAGAAAGAATGAACTGAATGACACACACACAAAAAAAAAAAAAAAAAAACCAATCACAAGAGATCAAGGTGGAAAGAACAAAGTCTCTGAGGGCAGGCTGAGCTCAGCTACAATCCTGGCTATGGGATTCTGGACCAGTTTCTTTCCACCTCCTGTGGTTCCCCATCTGTAAAATGAGGATACTGGAAACTCCTTCAGGGAAGTTGGTATGAGGATTAAGCAAGGTCATAGCCAAGCACAAGACTGGCACTTAACATTTTTTTGTTTCATCTTTTCTTTCCCTTTCTTTTATTTTCCATAAACACAGAAAATCAGCAGCAGCATCCATTTGTTCCTGGCCTATATGGCTTATACTGATGTATGATAATAAGTGACCTGATTAAATTTCTAACCTCTAACCTTATGGAGAGCCAAATCACTTCTAAATCATTCCTCATAATTTTATATGTATTTTTTATTATCATGATACCAAAGATGCCTGAGAAAGCAAATTCCACAATAATTATCAGCTAGATACAGTATTTCATTTCCTCCTCATCATTAATATTTTCAGTGTTGTAAGACAGAAATCCTTTTGCCTTCACTTAATCACATTTTTCCTCTTATCATCAATATAGATGTTAGTCAATCGATCCTCAAACCACATAATCTTTTTCTATTTCTTCTGCAACAAAGTTCAAATGGGAACAATACAGGTTACCTCATTCATTCAAACAGAGGGCATGAGAGTAGTTGTGGGAGATTTCAGGTACTTACTCGATAGGCATCTAGTTTAAGAAGTATGTGGACTCAATTCAACATAGATTCAATAAGGAATTAAAGTGAAAATCTAGTAATAGGAATAGTAGTTTTAGTATTTTTGTGAATTTGGATGTGTAAGACTATTTTTAATGATATGAAAACCATATATTTTCAACTATATTAGCTACTGTGGAAAAGCATTGGAAACAGACAAAAAAAAAATTAGCTTGATTCAAAACTAGAAAAAGTATACTGGGGTATACAAGGAGCCCATGAAGATTCTTTAGCAGGGAGAACAAATGACCAGGACCTTGCTTTCAGGAGATGATTCTGGAAAAGGGCCTAAAATTCCTTAGGTCAGGCTGAACCTGATGCATTACAAGCTGCAGCCAAAATATCAGAGATTAGAATCAATCTAAAATTAATTTTTTTAAGATTTTATTTATTTATTTATTTTAGAGAGAGAGAGAGCGAGCGAGCATGTGAGCCAGGGAGGGGCAGAGGCAGAGGGGAGAGAATCTCAAGCAGACTCCGCACTGAGCTCAGAGCCCGACACAGAGCTCCATCTCATGACCCTGAGATCATGACCTGAGCCGAAACCAAGAGTAGGACGCTTAACCAACTGAGCCACCCAGGCACCCCTAAAATTAATTTTTTAATGTTGAAATTATAGTTTGATCAAAAGGTGGATTGATATATCCTAAAAAGGCAAAATTCTCCTATATGTGATGGAAGGAAGTGTGGAAAGTAGTCCATTCTTATCTGGGTTCCTCCCCTTATAGTTTAGCTTCCTCTCCTCTCTTCTCTTTGTCCCTCCCCTAATCTCCTCTCTTTCTCGTAAAACTGTTTATTTAAAATATCATTCGAAGGGCGCCTGAGTGGCTCTGTCGTTAAGCATCTGCCTTCAGCTCAGGTCATGATCCTGGGGTCCTGGCATCGAGCCCCACATCAGGCTCCCTGCTGGGCGGAGAGCCTACTTCTCCCTCTCCCTCTGCCCCTCTTCCCTGCCCGTGCTCTCTCTCTCTCTCACTCTCTCCCTCTCAAATAAATAAATAAAATCTTTAAAAATTAATAAATAAAATATCATTCCAATTGCTGTTGCAGAGATTTTGAGAACGTGGAGAAATCAGAGGCTACGGGCTGCTGTTTGAGGAGTGCCTGTTCGTTGGTCCGACTCCAAGTCCACCAAACTTAGCAACACTCAGAGGCATTGCAGCCTCACTGGGGGAGATAGTACTTTTGCGGGGGTGCTGGAATGCAGACATCACCTGATGTCTGGGAAGGGAAGTAAAGAACCTCATTTTCAACAACACTGTTTTCAGAGACAAATGTGAGCATCACACTCAGGGAAGGACTCTGAAAGCTAATCAGTTCAATGCATTTTACAGATGAGAAAAATCAAAGCTCAGAGAAGGGAAATGATTTTCCCCACTCCCACTTTGCTGGCTGGAGCAGAACGAGGAGAGAACCCAGGAGTCCTGGTTCCTGAATTAGGGTGTATTTCCCTTCACATACCTTCTACTCATACTCTACACACAGTCACCTCCTGTCCCCTCTCAACCACTCTCCCCTGCCTATGCTGTCCTCCCCCCATCTCTTTGCTGAAATAGAAATTTAAGAACGTTACCCCAGAACCTCCAATTATTAATTGTAGAAGTTGCTCACCGCCCTGTATATTCTATCTTTCCTAACAAGTGAAGCCGACTCAAGTAGAACATACACAAATGGTGTTGTCTTAACATTTTACAATCACCTCCCATCTTGTGCTCCATAATGTGTGGTGAGGAAAAGTTACACTGGAGTGGAATGTACCATTACTTTGCATTTTCATATGTATACGTGCTTTCTCGTTGCCCAGTTCACCCCTGCGTTGGGATAAAAATAGTATCACGATCACAGCAACAAATAATCTTCCTATGACTCTTCCTCAACTCACAGTTTTAGGACTTCGGTTCTTTTTTAAACATCTTCCCCGCTCCCGGGTACTTCTGGAATTCTCCAAAGAGTGCATATATGCTGATGTGTAGAGCTGACATTTCCCACATCCCCTCACTGAGCTCATGCTGGAGAAGTTGTCACTTAGCCACTGTGAGTCCATCTCAAAGCCTCTGATTTCTGCAGCTGACCTGTACTGAAGCTTCTTGGGCTCCTGGATCCAACTGCTGAGGCCACCTACAGTCACCAGACACTCCTTGCTGTCGCTGAGCTCTATGACAGACACCACGCTGCCTTTGGAGCCTTTCAGACAATTCTCCTGTGATGTGTTGCCCTTGGATTAAAATTGTCTGCTTCTAATTTCTCTTCCTTTGTTTACTAGAAAGGTTTTCATGGGTCCTTATGAGACTGAGATTTCTGACAGACGTATCCCCCTACTCCATTAAGATATCATGCTCCATAGCCATAAGATATGATGGAATCCAAAGCACACAAAGATGTTTGGGTCAAAAATGTAAAGGACCAGTGAGGGTTGAAACGTAGCCCACACTCTACTCGCAAACTATTCAACCAGGGCTATGTCTGGTGAGAGAGTATCTTTTTCTCATTTACAAATGGGCTGTGGCCCTGCCTGAATCCTTATATGGAGCCTTCAAAGAGGAATCCCTGCTATATGGAGAACAGGGACCATAACTCATATTTCTTCTGGGTAGACCTCATCATATGGCCCGGCAGCGGGCATAGAAACTGTAAGTACTTGCTAGATAAGATCTGTGAGGTGGCAGGTAGTTCACCTAGGGAAAATCTCGGGCCTTGGCAGTCTTGAAAAAATAATATGAAGGCAAGGAGGGTTAAGGACTTTCTAAAGGGCCAAACGCTGGCTTTCTCTCAACTTCTAAAGTTAAACTCAGTTAAACCCCTTGACATTTCTTTCCTGTTCATCTATTGGATCACCGAAATGGTGGTGTGCTCAGGACCATATTCTGGTCTCAGACAACCTTCCTACTCTATGCATTGAATGTTCCTGATCCGGTACCATACAATGCCCTACTCCTCCTTTCTTAGCATCTAATACTTTCACAAAATAAGGAACGTTTTCCTGAATTTGATGTGTCATTTTAGTATCATTGCAATTGTTGCTATGAAGACTTTGAGATGTGAAGTGGTCTAATGCCCCCCCCCCCCAACTTAACGAAGGCCAGATTTCAGAACACCGAGTGGCCTGGCTTCTATCTTCTTTCTTCCTGTGGGGTTATGCTAGCTAACCATGAGGACTGCCAGAATTGTATCTTCAGTTGTTGTTTGATTCCGAACAGTATCTTACTGTGTGTAGTCCACTAACCTTCACTTTCATCTTCTTGCTTTTTGCAAATCTATACTCCCCCCAAAAGTTTCTCAGCGTATCGTTAAAGTTCACCGATTCAGCACTTGCCCTTTACAAAAGTCTTGGAACCCACATACAAAGATTAAACCCTGCTGCATAAAAAGTCCGACAATCCAGCCAAGGAGCTGGAGTGGTTCTCACCCTTCACACTCGCCACACCCCATCAGCCCACAATAAATCCCCTCCTGACATAAAAGTCCCTCTCCCCCACTCACCCGAGAGTAAATCCCCTATTGGCAGGAAGCCAGAATGAACAGATGTGGCTGCCCCCACTTCCTGGGGTGGGGTCAGGCTACATCAGCTTTGATCAGCCAAAAGGAGGAATTTCCAGTGTCACGGGCCCTCTGCCGAGAATGCCCCAGGGCCGACTCCAAGAAGTAAAGGGTCCAGGGATTAAAAAACAAGTAGGAGCATCCCAACTGGGCAGAGTAGCACAAAAGACTTGTGCATCCAGAGAGGTGATGACATGATCACTCCCATTTCTTGCACAGTAGTGTGAACGCAAGCAAATCCACCTTTCACGGCTAGAAGCTCCTTCTGATGAAAGGCAATGCCTTAGTGGTGTTGAGTTTAGTCCTCCCTATTATTCGATCATTCTTGCTAGTAAACTAAACCCACAAGAACGAATATTAACCCTTATGCAACTCAAAGATGTGTTATAGTAATGTTGATTAGTGTTTGCATTGGACCAAACCTGAAATAGCTCCGTGCACCACTCAGCTGACTCATAAAGCACCATGACTGGTTTCACCTGTGAATTTCCATTGGAACCATGTATCATCACCTCCAGATGAGCCACTGAAGTTGGACATATCTGAGAGCCTTGTTTGGAACTGTGGTCATACCACGAGAGCCTTAAAAGGTATTGCAACATCCCTCACTGAAATTGAGGGAAATTTCCATGGTGAAATAAGAGAAAGTGTCTTGCTCAGTCAGTTGACTCTTACTATTCACGGCCACTCAGGGAAACTATCCATCAGTGAATATTGTTTGCGATCTAGTCCTAGTAGGAACCCACATGACACTTTGTTTGGAGATTTTGTTAGTCAAAGTAGGCTAAGCATCATCCCAAATAATACTAAATCTCAACCACTAAGGTCCATGGCTCCCACACTTCCCTGTCCTATGCAGGTTGGGAAAGGATGGGGTGGGGAGAGAAGGGGCTCTGTTCCAAGCAGGAACCAGGTTCCTTTCCCTCCAGTGGCTCTGCCACCAGGCTTTGGAGTCCTATACTGCAGCCGTGCATCGGGACAGCATGTGAGGGAAGACAGAGAACAGGGCGAACGCACCAAGACTTGTATGAGCTCAGCTTGGAGGTAGTTGGTATGCCTCACTCTCCTCACCCATATTCCTTAGGAGCTGCAAGGGAGGCCAGGAAATGTAGTCAAGTTCTACATTTGCTCAGCAAAGAACAAAAAAATGTAGGTTAACAGTTGCTATGGAGTTAAAGCATGTTGTGGGTCAAAGTTTTGGGTAAGAGTTCGTGCAATGAAAGAGGGGACGTTTTTGTTCTTGAGAAAAGGGTCTGCCTCTTCCAGTTTAGAAAACACAATGTATAGCCTGTTCTGGATAATTTGGTCTTCTAACCTTGATCTTTCCAAACTTTCAGATGGGGGAAGATGCAGCTAGAAGAAAGACAAAGCGATCGTGGACACACACACGTCCTGTGACTGTGTCTGAAGTGTGAACAAGAAAGCCTGCATTTCGCTTCACACACTTAGGTCTCCCTGACAGCTGAAGACCTTTGCAGGCAAAGTCAACTTTTTCTAGCATCACATTGTTTTTTATATATTTTTTTTAAATGAAGTCTTAGGGCACCTGGGTGGTTCAGTCAGTTAAGTGTCCAACTCTTGATCTCAGTTCCGGTCTTGATCCCAGGGTCATGAGTTCAAGCCCCATGATGGGCTCCATGCTGGGCATGGAGCCTGCTTTAAAAAAATGAAGTCTTGTTCAGTTGTTTATAACTATTATATTTGATTTAAAATGCAAGAGGTTTAGGGGATTGTGGAGGATGGCGATAGGTGCATAGTGGGATTAAGCTTTTTTATTTTAATTTTGAAAAGTACTACTGTCTTGAATGATTATAAGTTTGCAAAGTATGCAAGAAAACTCATAATAACGAATGCCAGGGTGCTCTGAATCAGGTTGGGATGTCACTCGTACAGGGCAGGTACAGTGTGTGAGAAAAGGAATGAGGAAAAGGAGATTAAAAAGTGTTGCTCTTGGGCGCCTGGGTGGCTCAGTTGGTTAAGCGACTGCCTTCGGCTCAGGTCATGATCCTGGAGTCCCGGGATCGAGTCCCGCATCGGGCTCCCTGCTCGGCAGGGAGTCTGCTTCTCCCTCTGACCCTCCCCCCTCTCATGCTCTCTGTCTCTCATTCTCTCTCTCTCAAATAAATAAATAAAATCTTTAAAAAAAAAAAAAGTGTTGCTCTTCCTTCCCCTTCTATTTTCCTTCCCTTTCCCTCCCTTCTCCAAGGCACAGGCCAGGAGGCCAGTCAAGGAGCAAGACTGTGGCAGGGATGAGCAGAGATGGTGGCTGAAGAAAGGGCCAAGGGGGCAGGAGGACTGGTCACACGGAGCAAATGAGCAAATTCAGCAGAGTTCAATAACTGAGGATAACGGGTGCCAAACTGCTCACTTCAGGAGAAAATGTTACACACAGAGACAGGAGAAAGAAAGGAAAGAAGCCCAAGGTGCTGAGCTGAAACTGGAGGTAGCAGTGTGAACTCATGGTAGATGAGAATATGATCAAAGATCTACTCATTACAACCATCAAGGACATGAAAAACAAGGAGACTCAGGGCGTGTACCAGATTGAAGTTATCAGAAAATGCATGATAATTAAATGCAAAAGTATTCTGGATAAGATCCTGGGACAGAAAGGAAAATGAGCTATTATGGGGTCAGCTGCTGAAATTTGAACGGGCCCATGGGCGGAGGGCAGTGCTATATCAATGTCGATTTCTTGATTTTGAGTGTCATATGCTGGTGATTTAGGAGAGTGTTCTTGTTTGGGAAACACATTCTAGAGTGTTGCACGGGGTAGCATCTTACAGTGTGCCTTCACAAAGTTCAAGAGCAAAGCTAATGATAATGGGCACGTAAGTGAGTGAGTGTGGAAATGTGATAGCAATTTGACATTTGGGGAATATGGGTGAAGAGTTTACAGAGGTTTTCTGTATTCTGGCAAATTTTTGTAAGTCTGAAATCTTTTCAAAAGAAATAACTAACAAAAAAAAAGAACCTTCTCCATTTAAAATAAAGTGTCTCTGGATGTCAAATTGGATACACTTTGACATTTTTTAGTAACACCAATAAAAATTTAAATTGCTTTTCATTATTTCTGTGGCCAAACCACGTTTTCTTATGAAATTCCATCTCAAGAGTGGACTTGGGGAACCCAAAGTTTCATTCAGGTTATAATATCTAACTTTTATAAGTGCAAACTAAACTTTTTTCTTAGTGATAATATCTAAGTTTTATTAAACACATAAACATTCGTCACCCATATTATTTCATTATATAACCTAACAATAACTCTAGGGTTTAAGTACTGCTATTGTCTTCCTCCTTTCCTAGATAAATTATCAGGATTAGATTTGGCTGCATATTATAGGAAAGATCAAAATGACAGTAACTTACACAAATTTGAAGTTCATTTGTTTCCTAGCTAGACGAAGTTTAAGTGGTGGTGTGCAGAACTTCTCATGGGCTTCTTTCTTTCTGCATCCCGCTTTCTGCCTTGCAATCTTCCATATGTGACTTCTGTTCCAAAAACCCACTTAGGTGGCTTCCTAAGGTGGCTGCCTAAGCTTTGGCCTCACATTTGCGTTTCCAGGCAACAGGAAGGAAATAAAGCAAAAATCAAAGGCACTCATCTCTTTCCCTTCAGTTAGCCTTGCCCCAGAGCCCCAAACATCATTTCTATCGTGGCTCACATTGCCCGATGCCCACACTCAGCTGCCTAGGAGGCTGGCGAAGGCCATGTTTTTGCTGGGCGCAACGCTCTGAATTCTGCCTATGAAAAGTTCTGTCAGAAGTGGGACACAGCCAGGAGAGTCTACCAAAGAGAATAAAGATTTATCCAAGGTCACCCGGCTAGTAAACTGAGGAGCCTTGGTTGTCTAAGTCCAGAGCTTGGGCAGTCAACATGATGAGACACCGCTCAATGCTGTGGGAGCTAGCTCCCTCGGTCCAGCAGCAGTGGTCTCTGCATGGTCAGCGGCAGTTGCTGAATTGACACTGGCCCTCAATATGGCTTCAAGGTCACAGAGGACATCAAAACCAAACATCAGGGGGCACCTGGGTGCCTCGGTCGTTGGGCGTCAACCTTCGGCTCGGGTCATGGTCCCAGGGTCCTGGGATCGAGCCCTGCGTTGGGCTCCCTGCTTGATGGGAAACCTGCTTCTCCCTCTCCCACTCCCCCTGCTTGTGTTCCTGCTCTCGTTGTCTCTCTGTCAAGTAAGTAAATAAAATCTTTAAAAAAAAAAAAAATCACCACAGGAGCCAAAATTAGGAAAAAATTATGAGCACCATGCAGTGGTTGAGAGAACCATATACCTGAGTACACATGGGACGTTCTCAGTAATAATCGGTCAGGAGACCCGCACCCCCACCCCGGGGTAGGAAGTGGGGAGCAGGATGGTGTGGCTGTTGTGGTCTCTGCTCTTCCCTGGTGTCCCGGGGAGTGATCTGGGATACATGGGCAATCTGTAGATGGAGTGGAAAACTTCAGAATATTTTCTCAGAGTCTGGGGCCTAAAGGGGGCTCTAGAGGTGGGTGGAAATTATTTGGACTCATTCTTCCTTCTTACCTTCTTCCTGCGTATACCTGAAAGCTTTTCCCAAAGCTACAATATTCTCGCTTCCCATGGAATAAGTAAAAAACATCTGTACCTACTCCTGGCCTTCTCCAGGAAGTAAAGTTCTTTAAAGTCTCTTTCAAAATCCTCCCGAAGCATTTGAGGGCGTCTCTATGGGAGGCCACCAGATGCTAGCTGCCTACAACTAGTCACCAAGCCTCATGCTAACAGTGAAGGGCCTGCCTGCAGCTCCAATCTGCGCATCTCCTCGCCTCCAAGGAAACAGGAGAGAGCCGACAAGTTGCCAGTAAAATGGCAACGGATGGTTTTTACGGCTCAAGCTTGCGGGCCAAGCAGTTCTGACACATGCTTTATTCACTGTCTGTATAAGCTCCACTTTCATACTGAAATCTTCCCAAGCCAGAGGAGGAAGAAATAAAGTCTCCCCAAATAGTCCAAAGCAAAATTGCTTTTGGCTATTTCCAAACCTAAAAGAAGCAGCCAAACGAATTTCAATCAAATCTTTTTGAAAGCACAACAACAGCAACGACAACAAATTTCCCCTGAGTGTAGGGTTGCGAAGGTCAAGGTCTAACCCGATGTAAACAAAAATGTCTCAGTAGAGCGGAGTTAGAGGTTAAATAAATGTTTCTAACAACAGGGATTTAAAACGGAACCATTAAAAATAGATTTCGCTGCCTGTGTAAAAAGAAAAGAAGGCAATGACTATCTTTAATCTTTTTCTGAGTTCCGAGTGAGAAACACAGGTTCATAAACACATTCTGGAAACAAAAGAAGAAGAAAGAGATTTAGGACTGGAAATATGAATGGAAACATCTGGGTAACAAGGAAGGAAAATACTCCATCTCAAGTGCATTACAGCCAAGTAATTTTGGTAGGGTAATAAAGTCTTTAAATTTTATTTTTAAAACGTAATCATCTTTTCCCAAGTCCTATATGGCCATTGACGAAAAACAGTATAACCAAAAAACAAAAATTACTGCTAAATCCCAATACCCATTAAAAGTTCATTGTTATTAATATTTTGGAGTATTTGTTTCTTTTCCGTGCGCGTTCACATCTATATTTGTAACTTCCTCCAATGAGCTTTGGGCACTGCGGAAGTCAGCTTTATCCTGTATCACTAAATATTGTTTTAAAGGTTGGCTTTACATTGCTTCAGACCGTCTCTCCTTATATACATGCATGATTTCCTTCACAACACCTTTCCTTTCATCTGAACACATATTATTTAAAAATTTTCCCCATTATAATTAAGTCTGCAACTTACATTTTCCTACCTGAATCTTCATGTGAATCCAGATTCTTTTCTCACAATAGCTGTTTTTTTGTTTTTAAACAGTGAATTACTGGATCAAGTGTCGAGAACATATTTAGCAATTTGGAAACCTATTTTCAAATGGCATCCAGAAGAGTTGTACCCATATCGTTCTCACTGGTAGAGTGAGTGCCCCTGTTTCTCCATCTTCACAGATATCCATGTGCATATATAAATTGACCTCTATTTTAATAAGTGAGATGTTTCTATTTCCCTGATTTCTGATAGAGTATAACACTGGTCACATATTCAGTATATTAAAGTTTCTTTTGTGGTCCCTTGTGTCTTCATGTTCTTTGAATACTCTCTCACAGCCCATTTATATTTTTCTCGTTAATTTATTAGAACTCATGTACGCAAAGTGGCAAATATTTGTGTCAGTTTTTCATTTGCCTAATTATTTTGTCAACAATTATGTTGTTGTTGCCACTGTTACACAGAATGCTGAAGTGTTTATGTAGTCGAATCTATAAATTGTTTTCATTAGTTCGCCTGTTTATGAAGACCTACCCTATGCCCGACTAGGTAAATGTCCCATTTCGTTCAGTTGTGTCTCTTCAATTTAAATTACACTAAAGCTGAAAAAAATTATTACACAGACTAGCTTAGGGAGTTTTTTGCGATAATACGGTGCACTCAGTGGGGACCTGGCCAAGCAGAATAACCAGCACGTCCCAGGCTTCTGTAAACAGAGGGGATTTCTGACGCTATAATACAGGAACTAGAATGGAGGAAAAGATTTATGAACAGTGAAGGAAACTGTCCCTGTCAGTTGAAAGTCAGAATGGTCTTTATGACTGTTACCATAGCCAGCCCGTGAGATCTGCGAAACAAAGCATTTTCACATAGCAAGCAACTGCAGTAGGCATTAGAAGAAAGTCAGCCTCGCACACATGTGCAAAGCCCAGTAGAAACAATTAGAGCTGTGTACAAAAAGTTCTTGAGGCAACTATATTTAAAGGCTGAGCTTTGATTAACTGCTTTTAAGCAGTCAGAGGATCGGCTTCTAGAAGTCCTGATGGAAGAACATGGCATTTGGATCGGAGTGGTTGACCCACAACAAGATAAACAGAAAACAAAGAAGGACACAAACACCAGAGGAAGATTTTTTTTTTTCTTAATAGAAGACCAAAGAAGAGAGAGAGTGCTTTTCAGCCACGTATTTGCTAGCAATGTTCCCAATTCCCTGTATATTGTCTTCGTGTTGCCATTTCAGCCTGATTTGTGAAAATTTTGCTCAAGTTTAAACTTTATACCATAGTGTGGGTTCATCCTCAAATCTTTTTTTTCTGTTGTTTTACAATAACTGTAGTTCAAAGATCTCATTCAAGTATTCAAGGCAGGATTCCAAGGTGCATGGTCTCGTGTGACAACTGTCACCTGGATCTGGGTGCCCAGAGCAGAAGCACTTGGTAAAGAGGTCTCTCAGGGACGTGCAGAGGCAAAGCCACCATCTGGGAGTGCCTCCCCTGCACGGCAGTAGGTCAGGAGTCAGCTGGGCTGGGTGATAAGGCGAAGCACTTGTTCTGTGAAGAGAGTACTGTCAGAGGAAGTTATCAAGATAGTGTTAAGTGATGCACTGTATGGTGTTATTAAACGTGTAAGCATAGGTATCAGAACTGGCTTCAGATAAAGCCCTCCCACTTCTAGCTGCTAAAACCTATGCAAGCTATTTAATTTCTCTGAGGCTCCGATTCCCAATCTGTAAAATAAAGTTAATGTTCTCAATATCACCCACTTGAAGTGAGGATTAAATGAGATAATGTATATTCGGCACTTAATCTTCCAGCCACATAACCACAATTATTTATTGGCTCAATAAATGGGGACTGTTCCTGTCATTATTAATAAGAAATGAGGAAAATTAATCATGTGTTCCCAGAATAGTCCCTACATAAAAATTCAAGTGAAATGATCATAACCTAATATCTGCCTATGAAATATAATTGATTCAGATCCCATCAAATAGCATTGTTATTGAAATTCTAAAAAAAAAATTCATGTAAAAATTAAAGCTCTAATACAACATGGCATTACCAAATTAGGGAGAAAATGAAAATACAGTCCATACTGCAAGTCATTAGCAACCTCATTTAAAGCTGGGTTGTTCATAAGGTTGGTAGTAACCTATCATGATACAGCAAAACCAAATATAGATTCACTGTTCAATATTTTCGACTCCTTACCACGTCCTGGGCATTATGCTAACCATTCTCATTTAAATGATCTCATTTAACCTTAATACAACCATGGGATGAGCACTAATGATCACATTTTACAGAAAAGGAAAGCGAATCTACTAAGGATTTAAGAAAAGTGTGTGAAATCAAACAGCAAGTAAATAGTTAAGGTGTAGTTTCCACCCAGGTCTTCTCATTTCAAGCTTGATACTCTGACCATGAAGCAAACAGAAATTAATCTGTTTGTAAACTGTCCAAATTCACCAATGGCTTCCTTTGTAAATGTAACCGGAAAAAGGAATACATATAACCATACCCATCCAATCAGAAACTAAGAAAATAATTTCAAAGCTTTGGCTGAGGCTTTATACAGCATGAACAGGAGCCATTAAGAAGTGTTTGGAATTTTTAGTTTGTTTTTTTGTTTTGTGTTTGCAGGAGACTTGGGGAGCTGGAAGCATCAAAAGAAAGGAATGCATTATAATTATATAGTGACCTGCAGATTAGAGGACAAGTCAAAAAATTCTCTGTAAGGATTAAGATTGAAACATCTGAAAATTCATGTTGGTCTTTGGGGAAAATGGGAGTTTGACCCAAGAGTTCCTGTTGGACATTTAGAAGAATAAAAGACACATCTCGAACCTTCACTGGTAGAAAGATACCTAAGAGGCTTGGTCTTAGGGTTTGGGGCACAGCCACTTTGGCCTATTCCTTAGGACCTCGGGAAGGCAAAGCCCACTGGGTGCTTAACCCATGTGGGGAAATGTGCCATGGAAGGAATGAGACTGATGGGGGCCTAGACCAAGACTGTGTGTGGAGATGGGAGCTTCCCTAAGCTAGATAAAGAAATCATAGACAGAAAGATTTCGATGCACCCAGGAGAGAATGCCAACAGACTGCAAAGGCTTTGAACTGTGTAAGTTCTGGTTCTTGCACTATGAGGATAATCATATGTCATGTATTGTTTTAAATACCATCACTCATGTTATACCATCTAAAATAATTTTGTGGAGTGGTAAGAGAAGGCAGGGATGTGACCAGAAGGGTGAAGGATCTACCCACCCATGTTCACATACTTTTCCTGAGGTCTATAGCGAGCAGCAATGCTCCCGGGGGAGGCCTGTCCTAGCGTCCCTCAGCTGAGGCAGGACACAGGGAGAACATCGAAGTCTAGTAGAAATCAGACAAACTCCTTTTCCCCAAATATTTTTCCGAGACAGGTCACCGTTTCAGGGGAAGGGTAAATTGAGAACTGATTTATACTTAAAAGAAAACTGAGTATGACTGACCACAAATAATTCTACCTCCTTCTAAATACGTGAATGCCATCCACCAATCCAGCACCCTTGAGTTTTTGCAGTAGTTACTGTCAGTGGGAAATAAAGTTCATTTTCCAAACTGCAAACTAAAAGGAGCAGTTTAAAGTTGGATCCTGGTTTTCCTGAACTATAGTGTTTTTCTCCATCATAAAAGACAACAAAGTTGACCTTCTGGTTACTCCCACTGAACCTAAAGGGCCATCTAAGGGAAAACAGGATGTGGCTAAGAACAATGACACCTCTGCAAACCACAAACAGAGCCAGGAGATGAATAAAGCCCTGGTGTTTTTCAGAAAAGTCTGAAGAAAAGCATGGATTCAAAAGGAGAACAATGATTGTGAAAATAACTATTGTTGATTTTGCCCGCAAACCAAAATTTCCACCTTCCTTCTCTTGCTAGTCTGTTTTTATGTGAATATAATGCCTAGAAACGATCTGTGCATCAGATGCCCTCTTAAAGCCCACTGTGTGGTTTTTAATGTCCATTGTCATTATTGTGATCTTTTAAATAACAAGTTTGTTCAATTATTCTCAACAGGAATCCCTAGTCATATCAACCACAGAACATATATTTGATATATATTTATATATGTGTATATATATATATATTTCAACCAAAGCATTTAAATTCCATAAGCTACAAAGAATACCTGGGAGGCAAAGGAATTATTATCAGCTCTCCAAAAATAATTCATATTTGGTCTAAAACACTTTACAGCAAACCTTCAGATTTTCATTAAAACAGAGGTCTGTGAGTAGGAGATATTTTGCAGTTTTCACAATTGCTGTCACAACGGGGGCACCTATGAAAATGAACAAGAGAAAAGATCCACTCCAATCAATAAAGCAATAACAATGCATTAAGATATTACTCCCTAGAACACTCAGCTTGCTCCTCCTGCTACATTTCCTTTCAATGTCCTTAATCCAGGTAGAAGGATCCTTAGAATTTGAGGCAGTTGTAAAGGAAGACATAATCATTTCAACCTAATTTAGAAGAACATTAGCTCAAGAGCAAAATATTACGCACAATCTATTAAATTTACTATTTCTGCTATTCATCAATGTAACTGATCGTTACAAATAAGTACGATATAAAGGCAATAGCCAAGGCACTTAAATTAAATGAAAGAGCAAAGTGAAACTATGTCATTTTTCAGGAGTTGATTTTAAAAATTCTTTTTTACTTTCTCGCCACCCCCCATCTTTGTATCACTTGTAAAAAATAATTAGAAATGGTAAAAGTCAATATAAAGATCCAGATCCTTGTGTGTGAATAGGCTATTCATGAAAAAGTTGGCTGGCCCACTTAAGGGCCCTGAGTACAACACAGATGCTCCTGTTAACTCTGTGAGGAAAATGGGGGCAGGAATATTTCTTCTTAGATCCCTGAGACGGTTAGCCTGGTGGTCCCATAGTTTCCTAATGACATAATCTACAGCTTGTTCTCACCTTGCACTTTAAAAAGTTGTCTTAATGTTTCTAAACACAAAACTACTGAATAAGCTCCTTGAGGGCAGGAACTAAGTTTATTCATCTTCTTTTTCTCCCCCATGATTCACAAAGTGTTTGGCCCATATCTTTGTAACAGCTTAAGAGCTAACTGATGAAAGATACCACATGTGCTCAAAATTGTACTTTTAAAAATATGATCCTTGATTTTAAACTTGGCACCTTTTCCCTTATACTTCCAGCTTAACCAGCAGCATATTAAGCCAGAATGGCATCTCCCAATAATTAGTCTGATTACCCACGAACACCCTTTATTTGAATTCTGTTTTGCTATTTACCTTCTTTTATTTTATTTTTCCATCTTGGCACTTGAATACCCTGCCTGTATTTTGCTAAAATGATGTTGCTGACGTAGGTAGAAAACACTTGAAATTTATGTGTCCTGCAATTTCTTACATTTTGTTGCTGGAACACTTTGAAATCCTTCAATTTTGTACAGAAACTGTCAACATAAAGGACAAACTGGTGATTTATAGATAGAAATGTGAGTCTAAATTTCTGTGTTGCCAAGCTGCTCATTTTAAAAGCACAGTGAATTACAGGAGAAGTAAATCCACAAAACTGGAATGCTTCGCTTCATTTCTCAAAGTATAAGTGATAAGCAATGTTCCTCTTCAATGAATGATTTTTGTTTATCTCATTGATCATCTGCACTGATAAATGTCTCATCCAAGTTCCTAGTCATGTCTTTTTTTTTTTTTTTAAGAAATAATTACAGTAATCTTTTTTGGGTATTGAATATTAAATATCTGATCCTTTCTTTTGCATTTTATGGCAGCCTCTAAAATTATATGCCAATTGGTACTGCAGTTATGGTTTTGGAAACTAGTAGCTCAAAGAAAATATGAGCTTGATCCAAATTGAAATTATTTCAAAAGCTACATTATATAATAATGCTAGTGATAGAAATACCAAATACAGAGAGTCATGCCTACGTTCTTTGAAAAAAAAAATAATAAATTTAACTTAGGATAATGAACAAAAAGATCTATACTTAAAGAACTGCAGTGATAAGATAATATCCTGCCCACCCAACAATAGACTAAAGCCTGTTTCCGATCAGAAGGTAATTACACGGACCTCCAAAAAAGTAGAAACAGAAATTACTGTCTCCTTCTCAATATATCCTCTTCTACTGCTGTTACCCCTGGCTCTCTGGTTCTCCTTCAAAAAATAAATAGCAACAAAATAATAAAATCAGAAGTAGCACACATCTCTCTGTTATCCGTGGCTCAGATCCGTTCTTCTCTCTTCTGCACTGTCTTGACTTCTGTGAACCTGGGCTATCACTTTTTCAACTCATCTCTCACACTTTAGCATGCAGCTTAGCAGTAACCATTAGGTTACTTTGTTTCTTCTAAATGAATTATAAATTTTCTGATATTAACAGCTGACACCAAGTGCCTGTCCTCTATCAGCCTCTAAGCCTGAGTGTTTCGTATGTGTCAACTCTTTTTATCCTCACGCAGTTCTGTTAAGTGTCCGCATTTTAGAGATGAAAGCCAGGCTCAGAGAGGCTAAGTAACTTGTTCATACTCACCGCTAGCAAGGAGAACTAAGATTTGTGTATGATTTTAATCAAAATGCTGTACTGTCTCACAAAACATCACTACCTAGAAGCAATTTATCTCTTCCCTGAAACCTATTTCAGTGCTCTGTGGTATGAGGGAATGACCATAGCTGGGTTCAAGGTATCTAGATCCTGATAAAGAGGAAGTGATTCATTGGATTTAATCATAGACACTTAATAAATGTGTTCCTCTGACTTAACTTTGGAAGGAAGAGCCGTCCATTGGAAAATATGCTGTCATTCTCCGGGACCCTTCAGTTGATCCAAGAAGAGCTTGGTCTGGCCAAATGGGGTGAGGGGTAGGGAGTAAGAAAGGCAAAGGGTTGTAGAGGGCAAAGATACCTAACTACAGACCAGTCATGATGTGCATGTGGTCTGCTGCCAACTCCTTGGGACCAGAAGTTATAGTATCTGAATTGAGACATACTTATGGCTTAAAATGGCTGTGATCCTGCCTATTACTAGGAATGAGAAGTTATCAGTCTGTCAAAGTAGTCAATCCACAACCAGAAAAGGATTACCCTCATTAAATAAAGTGTAAGGGATAGGTCAGGGATAAAAATACAGTTTTATGTTGATCATAATCTACACAGCTAAATGTACTAGCTACTCTTATTTAAGTAAATGTTTATGGCTTTATTTTATTGTGCTTACCCCTATTGACTTCCTCTGGAATTAATGCTTTAATGGAACATGTTTAGAAAAATGCTGTTAAATTTGTAAATGAGAGAGATGTTATGAGGATAAGATGAAATAATATGCCAAGAATGAAAATTATATTTATTGAGTGCCTGCCGAGAAGGCTCTTTGTTAGGTGATTTACATGACTTGTTCTGATGTAAAACTCAAGAAAATAAAAAGCCTATAAAATAGATATTATTCCCATGTTACAGATAAGGAAACTGAGGAGGACATTTCACTCTCAAAGATGACACTGCACTCCCCACTGTATATCCTTTAATTTTCTCTTTTCAATTACTTTGGTATTGTCATCCCTGTTTTTATAGTTGACGAAATTGAGACTTCAAGAGGTTGCATATCTCATTCAACATCACAGATCAACCAAAGAGCCAGAATTCAAACCTAGTTCTAATTCCGACATCTCTATTCTTAACCGAATGATTTAAATCCTTGAAATTAATTTAGCATTAAGAATGTAAATCATTCAGTGAACATTCTTAGTGTAAAAAAGGTGTGATCTTGGCCCAGGGGCTATATAGAAAAGAATGAAAATTAGCTCTGTGGTAATATCCGGCTGCCTACTTGACATCTCTATTTATGTCTAAGTAATTTGTCCGAAGCTGGATTTTTGATATTTCCCTTCAAACCTGCTCCGCCTACAGCTTTCTTCACCTTGGTTGATGGCAAATCCATTCTTTTCCCTGCCCAGGGTGGGGAAAAATGCTGGGATCATGCCAGTTCTGGTAACGGGGAGAATTTAATATAAATAATTGTTAACTGGATATAAAGTTGTTAACTGAGTAACTGAAAAGGCAAAAAGGGGTATGAGGTAGGTAGAAAGAGTGGGGAGCAGCTACCATGGGGGGGGGAGGAATAGAGGAAAGAGGTTGAAAATGTGACCACTTAGTAGCTCCGGCCTCGAAGGACAGGCGGTGACCAGCAGGTGCTGGTGTTTCGGAGCCTGGGAGATGGGCTAGTTCTGCAGGTGCTGGAGGCTGCAGGGGGCTGCCGAGGGCGGGACCGTGCTACTGGGAACAGGAAGCAAATAGGAAGCAGGAAGTCCCTTCCTCCCCCTCCACTCTAGCAGCCCCCGCTCTTACTGCCCTGCCCGTTGGCAGAACCTCCCAGGGAGCGACTGACAAAGCAGACACGTGGTTTGCAAAGTCTCAGCCCCAGCATCTCAAGGCCAAGTATGAGAGGGATGAGCTTGGAATTGGGAGAGAGCTGCTCCATGACCGGCACACCTACTGAACAAGTTACCCAGACCGTGCCTTCCGTGGCTGGGAATCCGGCCAGGGCTCACCAGTTCCTAGAGGGGAAGGCAGAGTGCTTACAGTGACCCACAGGGCCCAACGTGAACTGGATCCCAGATCTCTGACCTCACCCCCCAACTCCCCCTCTCCTCACTCTGCTCCAGCTGCTGCCCTCTGGCCTCCTTGCTCTTCCTCAGACACACTTGGCATGCTACTATCCGACAGCCTTGCTCAAGCTCTTCCCTCTACCCCTCTGGAATGTTCCTCCCCCAGCTATCTGGATGGCTAACTCTCCCACCTTCCTCCAGCCTTTGATCACATGTTACCTTTTCAAGAAGGCTTGTCCTGACAAGCCTATTGACTACAGCACTCTGCCCCACCCCCCGCCCCGTACTCCGGAGTCTCTGACCTTGCTCTGTGTTTTCTTTTTTCCACAGCACTCATCACTTTCTATCATACTGTGTAAGTTATTTATATATTATGTTTATTATTACAGCCTCTTTCTTGACTGCTATCATGTAAGCTCCATAAGAGCAAGGATCTTTGTTTCTTTGCTCACCCAGCTCAGTTATCTAGAACAATGCCTAGCACAGTGGGCACACATTAATATCTATTGATGTGAGATTTCACTTTAATCAGCTCTCTGGAGTTATTTATGGGAACGGATAACTCTGAATGCTCCAAAAGTTATTCACACGGAATATCTTGTAGAATCACTGGGACATTTTGCAATTGTTTTACTTTAAAAGTACGAAGAATGTGTTTTCCCCACCCTACTATGCAGATCAGTTGGCTTTTCCCAGGTGAAGTCCTGCAGAAGAAAGAGAAAGTCCTGAAATAGAGCAGTTCAATAAGAGAAGGTAACCTAGCAGAAAACGTTTGTCCCAGGTAACCTTGACGTGGTTGATCCACAGGCAAGTAACTGAGTTGATTGCTCAACAGAATATATGAACACACAATAACCATCGCACCAGTGAGCTATTAAAGACCAAATCGATATTTTCACTTGCATATTCCTAATTATTTTCCCTAAGTCAAAAGGGACCAAGTCTTAAAGGGCTATTTTTCTGCCTGAAAATAGTGGCATTTTAAATAATAAAGTGATAGCTATGTAGCTGTTTGCTTTCCGATATTTCATTAACCTGAACCAATATGCTTTATGTACTTTTTCTAAGTGCCTATTATATTTCACAATAGAGGAATGAAAAAAAAGCTTTTTAGAATCCTGTACAGCAAGACTTGCGTCAGTAAGAGAGACAGAAAACAAACCGAGGAAACCCATAACACTATTGTATTGAGACACCCTGAGAAATTTACTTTAAAATTGCAAGTGCCCTGGCCCTTCCCCCTCTGAGAGCTCAGGGGCGAGGTTTCGCTCAGCCCTGGGGAGGGCGAGCCAGGGAATGTTGGGAAGTCCAGGCAGGAGGTACAGGGCTGCGTGGGTAGGCCGGCAGCAAGGAGACAACGTCTCTGCAGTGTTCCCTCTCAGACAGGACAGGATCAAACCCCCTCGGAGTGATTAGCCTCTGGGGTGCCCAACAATAACAGACTCATGCCGGTTCTTAAAACAAAGTAACAGCTTTCACTAAGCCAGTAACTTCTGGCCTGCCTCAGCCCTTGGGAAGCAGTTGCTCCCCCTCGGAGGCCTCTGAAAACCCGCTCCCCACACCCGAAAGGAAAGTTAGGAAGTCTTCCTCGAGCCTGCGGAATAAGCAACAGATGATTCCAGAGGGCAGATGGGGTGCTCCTGGACAACCCCGGATGCGTATATGAAAGCAAGGCGGGAGGGGGAGAGAATGGGCGAGAAGAGAGCTGATAACTTGTTGAGGAGCCGTGACAAAGCAGCCACAGGAAGAGAGCGGTCCTGCTCAGCCTGAAGGCAAAATAAACGGACTGTGGGGGCCTGGAAGTCAGGACAGAGAGAAGTCAGAAGAGGCAGACCAGACGCTGTCTCAGCAGGCCCACGCCCGGGAAAACCCAGCCTTGCCACAAAGTCGCAGGAGATAGTTACCAGGAGGAATTCACGAGAATCATAAAAGTGCTGCACTTAATCCGATCTGGGTTACCACCTACCGCACGAGAGCCTGTAAACAGTGCACGAGGATGTCAGCCTTGGGAAGCAAAAAAAGGGGAAGTTCTACGGAGCATTCTCTTCCCCCACCATGGGAACTCGGTGGTTTTCTGGAGCATTCTGCCATCCTAAAGTTAATAATTGCCTCCGTATCTCCCTAGAATCTGGGGACCCCTCATGCCATCTATCCTTGCCCCATATCTAAGACACCTCGAGAAGAGGTCACATAGAATGAATGACGCCAGGGTGTGAAATGATAAAGAAAAGCTGGCCTTCATTGCCCTCCCTGAGCTCCTTCTTTCTTCCCTGCCCTGTCCTCCCCTAGTGTAGTCACACACACACACACACACACACACACACACCCTCCTCTCTTTGGCTCCATTTGCCCTCCTTGCTTCCAAGGAAAAGTTACTTCCTTGGAAATAAGGGAGGAAGGAAAGGTTTATCTAAGCATTTTTTTGAGACTTTAAAAACAGTAGAGATAAGGGCAGATCTGTTCCATTTCAAGTTGGAAAACCATGTTTGGAAGAACAATCTGTTGAGAGAATGAGTAGGCCAGTAGCTTCTTCCTAACAGCCTCCAGCCATACCTTCCCAATGGTAAATATATACTGCAAACTTGATAGCTTTCAGCAGTTTTTTTCCCAACAGAAACGTTCACTGGCAGCAGAGACAGTGGCCCTGGGAGCACCTGCATCTGTGATTTTGATTCCAAAACTGCTTCAGGCTCTACCTCAAGAGCTAATGGGCTGTAAACCATCAGCATATCCATTATCCTCAAAATATACTGCATGACATCCATTTTGGATACTTTTGTTTTTGAAGTATCTCCTACCCAGAATGCTGTCATCTCGATTCTTTTTTTTTTTTTAAAGATTTTATTTATTTATTTGAGAGAGAGAGAATGAGAGACAGAGAGCACGAGAGGGAGGAGGGTCAGAGGGAGAAGCAGACTCCCTGCCGAGCAGGGAGCCCGATGTGGGACTCGATCCCGGGACTCCAGGATCATGACCTGAACCGAAGGCAGTTGCTTAACCAACTGAGCCACCCAGGCGCCCTGTCATCTCGATTCTTGATTTAAGTTATACTCCTTTCTTCAAATTTAAATCCAAAATTGATCTCTTTATGAAGTGTGATCGCCACACCTGCATAGTTAACAGTTTCGGGGGCGAAACTAACCATCTACAATCTTCTTCTCTGGGAACTACACACCTCTAACCCCCATTGAGGGGATAGGTCAGGTTTGTCCCACATGATTCTTCTTTCCAGTCACAATGGGCTAGACCCGAGGTGGATCACCAGCTAGTCACTCCACCAGGCCAAAAATCAGTCAGGATGGCTCCCTCTGTCTCTTGAATCAGAACTAAAAGACACAGAAACAGAGATTTCAGTGAGGTATGTCTCTAAATTTTAATTTTTTTTCCCATTTCCCAGTAAAGTTTTGTGGTGTTTTAGTTTCTGGGATTTGCATAACGGAACAATGGTTACGTTTTAACTTTTCCAAGTATAAAGTTTGTATTAAACTATGAAGGTTAAACTGCTCATGCTCTCCTTTCCATAACTGAACATTCAGGTGTGCCTGCTCCATCTGAAGTAGACATGTTTCCCCAGTTGAGAATGAGGGTTGCAGTTAGCAAATGGGACTATTGGACCCATACAATCCAATAAACTTGGGCTCATCCTATTGGACCATGTCTAAGCAATGGAAGCCAGTTCCGGGAAAGATGAGACAGATAGTATGAAGGTAACTAGAGCTGAAATAAGGCATGAAGACCCTGAAAGATGGAGTAATGACATTTGTGACGCTTGGGAGACCTGGAACTGATTCTGTTTCTTGCATTCACCTAGCTCCAGTTCACAGTAGAAGAAACTATGGTTTAATTCCTCTGTTTGGAAGCTTGCCTTTATCACAGACACCCCTTCTAATGTGGTGCAGAACCCAAAGCTTTCTGTTTCTTAACGTCAAACTAGGTCTGATTTAAGATACCAATAACGGGTAATCTGGCCTTCAAATTATTACAGCAACAGATATGAAATCCAGTTTTTGGATTTTTATGTGTGTAAATTTTGTATATATTATGTATAGATATGTATAGATTTTGTCCAAAAATTATAATTTGAAGTATTAGATTTTTAAATGATATGTATTATGTATGTATTATGTATAGATTTTGTCCAAAAATATTATAGATTATGTATAGATTTTGTCCAAAAATATTCTAATTTGAAGTATTAGATTTTAAAATGATATGACATATTTAATGAATGATAACTTTGTTGGAGGGTATTTATTTTCTCTTCTTTCTGATGTCCTACAAACATTTAGCATACTTAAGGCAGATAATGTGGTATTAGATGTTTATAAACTCGAGCTGTGCACTCATTGTATGTATGATAGCATTCTTGAATGAGAGAAAAAAACATTTAATAAATGGAAGCAAATGATAATTTCACTGATTTGCCATGCTCACACTAAAAGTGTGGAACAATAATGAAAACTAATCATTCATTACAATTAAAAAAAAAAAGTACTCTAGTGGGGCACCTGGGTGGCTCAGTTGGTTAAGCATCTGCCTTTGGCTCAGGCCATGACCCCAGGATCCTGGGATCGAGTCCAGCATCGGGCTCCTTGCTCAGCAGGGAGCCTGCTTCTCCCTCTGCCTTTTCCCTGGCTTGTGCTCTCTCTCACTCACTCTCTCTCTCTCAAATAAATAAATAAAATCTTTAAAGAAAAAAATGCTCTAGAAAGAAAGCTAGAGAAATGTTTGGGGATCTTTCAGAAAATCAAATATATAATCAATCAGTGGAAGAGCCAAAATTTAAATTCAGCTATCCTTACAATATATCTGATAACATTTCAACAGGACACAATCTTTATTTTGAACCAGGGCAAACTTGGTCCAAAGATGTTGTCTTATCTACTTTATACTATAATATCTATAATAACCACTCACTAACTATTCTCTAACAGACAGGTATCCAGTATCAAATGCCAAGAGGCCAAGGGTTGATCTACAAATATCAAAGCAGAGTCACTATAGATGCTTCACTGGGCTCCTGACCTGGGAAGAAATGTCACCAAGCCAGTCATCGAGATTTAGAACAAATGGAATAATTCACCTTCCCCCCTTAACTTGTGCCCTTTTTCCTTTTCTTTGAGCTCTCTTCTGAGGATAATAGGCTTTGTGTATAATTCTGACTAGAAAGAGGCAGTTTTGTTCTTTCTATATTTTTATAGGTCTGTCTTACCTCCATCCCCAATCACTCCACACCCTGACCATACACACACTTCTTTTTTTCATCCCTTATTCTTTTCTATATGTTTCAATATCTGTATCATGTAGTAACTATTTCTCTTTGTAATCTACTAAAATATAAAAATTAATAAGCATTTTTCTGAATAAATATTTATTTTTGGTAAACAAGAGGTTTGAGATTGGACTGTCTGAGGGTTACTTCATCAGGACACGACAGTTCAACCAAGATGCAGGATAGTATGCCTCCTTTCAGGTCCTGGCTCTACCATTTATTCGATATGACATTGGGTGGGTTATCAACTTTAAGCTCTGGTTGCCCTGTCTGCGAAATGGGGATCACAATAGTACCTGCCTCATAGGATTATTGTGAACATTAGATAAATGTATAAGTGTAGGTAATGTGGAATAATGTTTGGCAAATAGTAAGAATACACATAATGTTTCGCTATTATTATGCTGCTAGAACTTAATTGAAAGTCTTCTAAAATTGAAACAAACAAACAAAAAGAGATACAAATTTAATACTCTTAGTTTGGTTCCCCTTTCTTTAACTCTTACCCTAATAATTTGATTTGACTTTCAGATTGAGCTAAGTGAATAGCTTCCTGTTATCGAGGAACAACATGATTAGAATTCCTCCCTACGCTGAGGGCATGTTTCTGTTGTTATGCACTACATATAGCCTTACTAGACAAAATCGGTTCTGCTATCTAATTATTAGCAAAAAGAATAACTTAAATTAAGTATACTAAAACCAAAATTACCAGCTTTAAAGATATTCTCTGGCATTTAATTGGCTTTTATCCAAAAATTTTATATGGGGTCAAACCATTCAATTACCCAAAGGTATGGTTTTCCATTAGTTAATCATTGAGGCCTCACAAATATCTAAATTGATTAAAATTTGACATGTGCCTATGTGTCACGGATTTTTTTTTTTTCCATTAGTGGTAGCTGGTAATTATGCCCATTTTGAATTTTTTGCATCTAAAATGTATTGTGATAAAATGCTATGGCAGATAACCAGTCTCAATTGCTATCCTTTCATTAAAATGTTGGGCCTTCCTGCAGTTACTCCTTTGCTGTGGAGTGATAATCCACTCTGATCTGTTTTGGGGGTAAGCTCATTAGTTTCCTTATCTGTGTCCCTCCCCAGTTGACTGTCAAATCATGTTTCTCCTCTCAGTTGTCACCAAAGAATATTCCAGCCAGAGATGACAGCCCCGTGTTTTCCGCAGGTCCATTTGAAAGAAGTAATATTACTCTAAAGGTTCTAAATGTTATTCTTAGATCTAGCCAGATTATCAGAACTGCTTTTTCACTGTAATACCAGCAGACTACACTGAGGAAGGGAGGTTTCGAATTACACTCTTTGGAAACAATAATGCTATTTGTGTATCGGTGAGGATCTTGTCTATTATATCCATTATATCCATGAAATGACAAAGAGCAAAAAAAAAAAAAGAAGAAGCACTCTGGTTGTAATGTAATTATGTCCTCTCTGTCCCCTATGAGGTCACCGATTCCTTGTAGACAAGTTAATCATTTAGGGGCAGTCAAAACTCAGGATTTGGGGCTGCAGGTGAGGACACAGGTAAAATTCCTTCCCTGTAAAAATTATGTTTTTTCTGTCAATCCCTATTTAATTTATCTAAAACATTTCTTAAAGCTCAGCTGTCTTACAAGTACCATCTAATGGTTTTCTCTGTTTGGTTTCTTTGGCTTATCACAAGTGCTGATAACTTCTTGTGTACATTAACTAATAGGCCTCTTTCAAAGAATGCTGACATTTAGCTTAGTGTTAAATGGTTTTTAATGAGCTCTCCACCATCCCCCTCCATCCCACTTTTCTGTAAACGAAGCCCATTTTCTCTATAATATGGAGAACTAATGGTACTGTGCATTCCAACGAATGTGAGCCAAGTCCGGATCTTAACTGGGTAACTTCAAACCAAATTAGTGTCACGAAGACAAAACATTCTCATGGTTGACAAGATTATTTTTACTTTTTAGCCAAACATTTAGCAACGCATGGACATAGCCTCTGTGTCAAAGTATTTAGCCCAAATGCTGTGAAGAGCTTAACCACTATTTGAGAAATTTGATCTTTGGGACAATTCAATCATAAATTCTGTTTAGTTGGAGTGTTGTGTAAATTTTATTAAAGATTTGGAAAAGGTGATGGTGTTATCATCCTACATTTTTTCAACAAATTTCTCAATTCTCCCATTCACGTTTTCAGCTTCTTCTCAGAGAAAATGTCTCTGGACCTAAGTAAGTGAGGTAAGAATATAGTAGTCACTGGTTGCAGAGTAGGAACCCTAAACGATACTCGATACTCTAGGCAATCAAACTAGATGATTTATTCATGTTTTGTTGGGGGTGTGTGTATATGTGGGTGTGGGTGTGTGTACATGTCATCCTTCCTTTCTTTCTTCGAAATTTGGCCAGGTGTTCGTTCCTTCTTTCTTTCTTTCCTTTCTTCTTTCTTTCTTTCTCTCTTTCTTTCTTTCTTCTTTCTCTCTTTCTTTCTTTCTTTCTTTCCTTCTTTTAAGATTTTATTTATTTATTTGAGAGAGAACATGAAAGAGAGAGACAGAGAGCAGGGGGAGGAGTAGAGGGAGAGCAGGAAGCCCAATGCGGGACTCAACCCAGGACCTCATGATTGTGACCTGAGCCGAAGGCAATCGTTTAACTGACTGAGCCACCCAGGCATCCTATTCAGCTCTTCACGTGGAACCAAAGCACTTGATACCTGGTGGTCCTCTGTTCCCCTTGGTCACTTGGTTTCTCAGCCAACACAGGCCTACAGCCAACAGCAGGGGCGAGCCAGACCATCAAAACCAAAGATGCCATCACTTCTCCATGTTCTGTTGTGTCTCCTGCCACTTTTTTCTAGATTTCAAAAACTGACCTAGTTCATCACATGCCTGTTTCTAGGAAAGGGAACAAAGTAAATAAAAATAATGCACCCTTTTTGGATCTTTAGAGAAAATCACATAAATATTTGATAGACAGTATGGTAAATAATGTATATGTTTAGAAAGGCAATGTAAATATTTTATAGACTGCCGAGTAACTGTTAAGGTTGAAATGAAATCACTGTGTTTGGAGAAATACAGTATGCCCTCAATTGTACCACACAGTTATTCTGTAGCTTAGTATAGTGCACTTCATAAATCACTGCATTCTCTGCATTACCTGAAAGTTCAAGAATCCCAGCTGCCAAACGGGCTCCTCCCGTCTTTCCCCACTGCTTTGAAAGACCCCACTCCCAGCTCACCACTCAAGGCCCTGCTTTGAACTGTGGCAGTGATCAATATATGCTCCTTGCAAAATGGAACCAGGGCATGCAAATGAACTCACCCAGATCACCTGATTTTCACGGGGAAGGTGGTGAGAAAACTGATCAGGAATGGACAGACAAAACACCGAATGAATTCCAGATGTAACCTGAACCTCCACATATTTTTTCAGGTGGCTGAGGACACATCATCTTGGTTTCCTGAAACTCATTCCCTGTGAGTCTTGATTGGCCAGTCCAGGGTTCAGTTATGCATCAATGCCCTCGTTATGCTTAAATATTATAATATTTACCAGATTGTGTGAAAAAGACACAAGTGTGTTCTGAAAGATGGATAATATAAATATCAAAATAGTCAGAGGAAGGGCAAAATAGTGTCAGGCAGCTCCTCTTCCAGCTAATTGAAAAAAAACCAAAGTCTAGAATAATTGGTAATCTAAGTACATATAATATAAATGTTTCTACAATTAGTTACCTGAAGAGCAGAAGAGGAGGCTCGCTCCCTTCATGTTTAAATGGCTGCAGTAATAATGTCTTTGAGAGAGAAACACTCCAAAGAGATAACAGAAACAAAAACAAATAAACCAAAAGGAAACCTGTAGGCTTAAGAATTATATTTAGAGTGCTTTGATTAGTCAGTCAAACAACAAGAAGCAAAAGAGACCTGAAATGACAGAACACAGAGAAGAACCCGGGACACGAGGGAGGGAGGAGACACCCGATAGTAACGATAGCACACTAAAACTGTTCAACAGGATGAAAAACGTTGCACTGAAATGCCGTTATGGGGAGGAGCTAAAAGGAAAAGACAGCACAATGTCCCTAAAGGTAGCAATCAAGCATGAGATCACCTAGGAGCTTGGTTTAAATGCAGATTACTGAGGCTTTTCTCCCCAGAATTCTAATTCATGAGGTTTATGGAGCCAGGGAATGAGCATTTTGGGCAAGCTTTACAGGTAATTTTGATGCAAGTAGATTGTGAGCCACGCTGTGGGAAGCCCTCAATAATCACAGCAGAGTGTGAGGGCAAAGACTGATGGATGGAGGGGGAGGAGAAGCGAGTGTGAATCAGAGCAGGACCAGCTAAACATTCCGCCCCATCCTGCATGTCAACTATTGCAAATATGTGGTGCCAAAAATCACTACTGTTGTCTATAATGAATGTCATGCATCTTTGTTAAAAAAATTTTTATTTATTCATTTGAGAGAGAGAGAGAGTGCTCACTTCGGCAGCACATATACTAAAATTGGAGAGAGAGAGAGAGAGAGAGAGATTGAGAGAGCCCAAGCAGGGGAGCAGCAGAAGGAGAGGGAGAAGCAGACTCCCCACTGAGCAGGGAGCTCGACCAACCGGGGCTGGATCCCAGGATTTGGGGCTCGATCCCAGGATACTGGGATCATGACCTGAGCCAAAGGTAGACGCTTCACCAACTGAGCCACCCAGGCATCCCTGAACACCATGTATTTTCAAGAAGTTTAAATTTAGCTCAATATTAGCAAGAGCAAAAGAGCGATGTTGGAAGTAATTACACTCAAGAAAATGCTCCTCTACAACAGGATACTTTTTCTTCTAAATCTCATCTTCCTTTAGAAGCAAATTGCTTGCTTTTTAACACTTTATCTTACCAACACAGGATGGTCTTATTGTCAGTTAAGTTTCTCTTTGACTCTTTGACTATAAGAGCACTTTGGGAACAAAGAAAAGACCCTGGTTTTCTTTAGTGGTATGGGGGCATTTCAACAAAGTACACTGACACCCTGAGAAAAGGGGGAAAACAAAACACAGAAGAAGTATGCCAAGAGGATGCTCTGGTTACGAATTGCTGTATAACAAACTACCAGAACCTTAGTGACTTAAAACCACAACCATTTAATTACATTTGACAATTGTGTGGGTGAGGAATTTGGGTTGGACTCAGATAGATGATTCTTTTGTTCCTCATGGGATCAGTAGTAGTTACTTGGTGGTGTTCAGCTGGAGGATAGGCTGGTCGAGTGAGTCCAGGATGGTTTCATTCTCAAATCTGGTTCTTTAGAGGAAAGGATTGGAAGGCTGGACCCAGGAGTGTCAACTGGAGCATCTAACCATAGCACCTCCAGTACGGCAGGTTGAGGGTATTTGAAATTCCCCATGGTAGCTCAGGTTTCCAGAGAGTGTTTCAAGAAACAGAAAGAAGAAATTGCCTGTTCCTTAAGGACTGGGACAGGAAACTGGCCCACTGTCTCTTCTATTCTATTGCTCAAAGCCTGACAGATTCAAGCAGAGAGGACAGAGCCTACTTCTCAAGGAGAAGAGTGTCAAGGAATTTGTACCTAGACATCTTAAATCTACCACAGAGAATGTTGCAGAAATGCATGTAATGCATTTCTTTCTTTGCTAGCACATCAAGGGTGGCAGATCATGTGATCATTAATTCCTCTATTCCCACTGCCCAAGGTAAAAAAGGTCTTCAAAAGATAAACTAACAGAATCAGGATTCATATGATTCACTCTCTGGCCTTGCTGATATGGTATGGAGTTCTCTAAAGCAAGGATATGAAATTTTGCTTGGCATAGTGACCAATTGGTATATATTAATTTGTTTTGTAGTATATCACAAAGAGCTATGTTGCTAGTAGTAACTAAAAGTGACTTTTCAAATAATTTGCTGATTTTTAAAAATAGAGTTGAGTTCAATGTCACCCTCACATGTGGAGTTACATGTAGTTCCTAGAAGTCTCCTCCAGAATGGGATAAGCCTGTGTGAATGTTCCAAGCAGGTAGAAATCACTAGGCATTACTGGTGATAAGGAAAACATTCCTTGAAGATTTAGCTTTGCACTTGAGACCCAACAGATGAGTGGGAGTTAACTGTGCTGAGTGGGAAGAGTATTTCAGGCAGAGGGATCATGTGAAACAGGATTGTCTTAAACATCATGGAAGAACATCAAGACCAAGCAGAGCTAGGGGCACCTGGCTGGCTCAATCAGTGGAGCATGTGACTCTTTATCTCAAGGTTGTAAATTCATGCCCCACGTTGGGTGTGGAGCCTACTTAAAAAAAAAGAAGAAAGAAAGAAAGAAAGAAAGAAAGAAAGAAAGAAAGAAAGAAAGAAAGAAAGAAAGAAAGAAAGAAAGAAAGAAAGAAAGAAAGAAAGAAAGAAAGAAAGAAAGAAAGAAAGAAAGAAAGGAAAGAAAGAAAGAAAGAAAGAAAGAAAGAAAGAAAGAAAGAAAGAAAGAAAGAAAGAAAGAAAGAAAGAAAGAAAGAAAGAAAGAAAGAAAGAAAGACCAAGGATAGGTAAGTCAAGTTAGGCAGTGACTTAGAGCCACCTGGAATCACTGGGGTAGGGACTGAATACTCAAAACCAAAACACAACAAAAACACAAGAAATTGACTTTGGTAATTACTAATGACAACCTTCTCCAATGAAATCTTATCATATTTGCAAACAATTGGCAGAACTGGCTAGGTTTAGTCTAATTTTCCTTCATGTCTCCTGTGTACCTTTTAAAGACCTGCATGAACACCCAGAAACAGCTAACGCCCAGTGAGTGTTCCAAGGGAAGACAAGATCTTGAGACCGTTAACAAAAAGATAAGCTGGATTTCAGTTCCTTTTAATTTCTAATGAGTTTTATCATAGAGTTGCAAATTTTTTCTTCTGGAGTATCTCATTCGATTAAGTCTTTCCTTACTTTATAGATGATTGAATTGAGAACCCCAGAGTAGTTAAGTGATTGTGTCCCATGGCCAGTTAAGAAGCAGGGCCCGGGAGAGACTCATCATTACCTGATGTTTCTAGACCATCACGACCCACCACAGATCATTGGATGAGAGGATGAAATTCCTGAAGTACAACTTTCAATTTTAGACAGATGAAAAAAGAAATCAACTTCTATTGCAAAGCATTATAGATTGGGTTCTTCAGGAAGCAGATTCTGGGACAGAAATCAGCATTTATTAGGGAGTGATTTTAAGATCAACGCCTGAATGGGGAACGGGAGAGAAGTAGATCCACAGAGAGAGAAGTAGCCGGGCAGTCACGAGGCCTTAGCCAAACTTGCAGGGAGCTGTAAGACTGGAATGACCCTTCAGAGTTGTCCTGTGTTCAGTTCCAGGAGCCAGACCTTTATACCCCTGCATCAATCTATCATTGGTTTGGGCTGCCCCAAAAAAAGGAGCAAGGGGCTTTTTCGGGAGATACAATTTCCAAAGATGGCTGACAGCTGAGTGCCGGCAAACAAACCTTCCCTGCAGCGAGGGGTACAAGTCTCTTCCCCCCTGACCCTGGGGGGGGGGGTGGTACATCTGAGGTAGCACACCACATGGCCCAGGGCAGAAGTAGCACCACTTCTCATCACTTCCACTGCGATCACCTCCACCAAGTCAACATGGATTGGGTCATTCCTTGACTATCGCGATCACCCCCTGGGTGGTCTCCCTGTTTCAGGTTTCGTCCTGCTACAACACATTGGCCATATCTCAGACAGAGTCCACCTCTAAAAACAGAACTGAGATCATGTCACTCCATGGCTAGAAAATCTTCAATGAATGTGCTTCTCAGATACAGTGAAATCCAAATCCTTTGCTACAGCCTATGAGGTCCTACTTGACTTGGCGCCTCATACTTAATTGTTTTCTCTTTTAAAAACACAATTTACAGTTAGAAATCTAACGAAGACAGAAAATTTTTCGTGACTGCAGAAACTCTCTTGCATACTTTTGCAGGGGCCTGTCACCTACCTGCCACACCTATGACAGAGGTAGCCACCATGTTCTTCTTTTAAAAGTCTTGCAGCAATTTCAAACAACAATAAATAGAATTGATTAAGGATGTCTAATTTTTCTAGTAGCAAACTGAATGATTGACCTCTCTGAGAAGGGAGAGAGGGAGGGCAAATCACCAGTATTCTAAACCACCTCACAAAGAGCACATGTTAGACCTCTGTCACCCTGCAAGCCAGTATTTCGAGTAAGGTGGCATAATAGGCATAATTAGCATTTTGCAATGGTTACAAAAGATTCAGGTTTCATTTCCTGGTGTGAGCATGTATGCTTACATTTGTGCCTAATAAGCATCTTCTGGTTTGAGTTTGCTTTGCTCGTAGGAATGTAAATGTAAAAGAATTGAATGTATTCCTTTAATGAGAATCATGCCACAGCCAGTAAACAAAATGGATGCCACTGCCCTTAATTTTGAGCAAAAAGAATAACTTTGGAGTGAATTACACTCGAGCCAGTACAAAAATAATGGCTTTAAATAGGTGCAGATGTTTAAGGGGCTTGTTGTTGTAGTTCTTGTTGGTGATCCCTCAGCATGCACTAAAATATATTCTTTCATAAGACTTATTTTGGCAAAGGTATTTCCCTTTAGCTTTTGAGACTTTTTTGGTTGTTGTTGTTATATGGGATAGGTTACAACTTAAAGCTAAGAGATTTCAAACGCTTCAACCTCTGGATGTTTTCTTTTTTTTTTTTTTTTTAAAGATTTTATTTATTCATTTGAGACACAGAGATACAGAGAGAGAGAGAGCATGAGCAGGGAGAGAGGCAGAGGGAGAGGGAGAAGCAGGCTCCTCGCTGAGCCAAGAGCCCGATGTGGGGCTCGATCCCAGGACCCTGGGATCATGACCTGAGCCGAAGGCAGACGCTTAACCATCTGAGCCACCCAGGCACCCCACCTCTGGATGTTTTCTACATAACAAATCTTCTTAAAATAACTTTGATTCCAGCCCAGGGTATGCATTAGCCAATCTTACTGGCACTCATCCAAAGATTCCCAAAGGAGCTTGGACAGGTTGGGGAGAAGAACCAAGAAGGGGAGGATGATAGGGCCACCGGTGCTGGTGCTGAATTCTTGGTGCTCCAGCACCTTGTTTGGGAAGTCACTGAGCTTGCAGTCGGGGAGGAGTTGAGTTGCCAACTATCTAAGAAAGGGAGGACCATAGGTGGTTCTTCCTGGCAGACTCTTCCTCCAGCTCTTTCCGATGACTGCTCCATTTTGATGGCCCCTTCTGTGGGGAATTCTGGGACATTAAATAGCATCTTATTATTGATAGGCAAAGTTGTACCAAATCCACAGAGGAAACAGATCAAGTTTACCTATTTCAAATGCAAACTCCTGTGAAAAATTAAATTTGTTGTATTTGAATATTCAAACGGTTCCCACCAATATGCAGTTTAATCCCGCACTTGATAGAAACATGTTTGCAAGGATCAGAGCTGCTAAGGAACTCCTGAAGCCATCACTCAGGGAAGAATTACATACTCAGTTTATTCTTGGGAGCATAATGGGACTCGGTATATTTCTCAGTATTGTCCAATGGCACGGTCCTGAAAACAAAAATGCCTAATGTAATGAATATGCTAATATTTAAATGTAGTTACTGTGCAAGTTGAGTGCACAGCCATTAACCTAGTGACACTGAGGTCTCATGTCAAATTTGTATTCAACTAGAGAATGTTCAGATAGAGTTTGGGGATGAGTGTCTGGAGGACGATACAGGAACAAAGCCTCCAGTTTTAAGATGATTGAGGTTTACATTGTTTTTACTTTTATTTCATAAGGTTCATGACCCAGTATTTGAATTTTCAGCATTAGGAAGTTTCCGAATTTCCACACAAAATATAAAAGAAAAATTATACAATATTATTTGGAGATATACTTCATGCTATGTAGAGTATCATACAGCTTTTGCTGCAGACCAAACTTAGTGGCTTGACCGTTTTATTGGTTGACAGTTCTACTGGGTGGATCTTTTTCTGGTTCAGGCCAGACTCCTGATCTCATCAGCATTCACTCATGTGTCTGTGGTCATTTGGCAGGTTGTCTGGGGCCAGCTGGTGTCAGATGACCTCACTCACACATCCGGTAGTTGTGTTGCAACATGTCGGCTGGAACAATGAAAGTCTCTTGGCTAGCTGATTCGGTTCACACGGTAAGTGAGGCCAGGTCTGTTCACATGGCTGGGGCTCCAAAACCCAGTGTGAAAATAGACTTTAAGTCTCCTTGTCAAGTTCCATTGGTCAAAATATTTGTGGTGAAGCTCAAAGTACTTGTGGGTGGGGCCATACAAGGTTATGGATATAAGAACAAGTGAAGGGGCGCCTGGGTGGCTCAGTCGGTTAAGCGTCTAACTCTTGGTTTCAGCTCAGGTCGTGGGATCCAGCCCTGCACACGTTCTGCGCTCGGCATAGAGTCTGCTCAGGATTCTCTCTCCCCTCTCCTCACCTCCCTCCTCTAAAATAAATAAATAAATCTTAAAAATAAAAAGAACAAGTGAAAACTTGAGGACCATTATTTTATTAATCTACCACACACAAAAAGTATGAATTCAATGTTGATAAAACATTGGGAAACAGCATTGAAAAACTGAAGCATTAATTAGAAGAGCTTTTGAATGATAGAGCTGCCTTTAAGGGGGAACATTCTTTGAATAATGCCATAGTATTTTCTCATATCCTCCTATATCTTTAGGGGTTCAACCCTTCCCTATTCCAAGATGTTTCTTCCGCTGTGGAAAGAACTCCACTAGGATAACACCCTTGGCCTCTCTACAGACCCTCACTTACTGCTCCTCATGGAAGGTGGAACACATTTTCTTTGGTATGTTCAAGAGGAATATATTGGGAAGCTCTTTTCTCTCACCATGGGGGTGAAATTGATTGAAGACAGCACCTGTTTTTTGCCATGAGGTAAAAGCAGAGATCTGTTCAGTGTGACTGGGTAGGTGAGTGTTTAATTTTGTAACTTAATATCGTGAAATTCACCTATCCACAGATCTAAGGCACACCTTCCAGGATCAGCTTTATTACCTATGTATATGTAATTATATGATACTCTTATCTCCCATTCACCTTAGTCTTTGGTGTTATGTCTCATTTGGATCAGAACTTGGGCCTTTTCAAATCCTAACACTGGTTAAGGGATGGACATATGCAATTAACATTTTTCCCGCTCAGAAAAGTAAGTAATATATGGAACACAGCTTGAAAACTTATTTATTAGCTTTCGGTTTCTTGAGGGCAATGTCTGATGTGCCATATTAGAACCATCCAGAGCACTTGTTAAAAATTCTTATTTCTGGACCCACTCCAGACCTACTAAATTTCTGACGGTAAAGGTCAAAGAATGGACCATCTTCAACAAACACACAAGATGGTTATTTATTTTTAATTGCTTGTAAATTATATAAGGACTAAAAATATATTATTTCCAAGTACAGCTGCTCCCTTCTTCTCTCCATATAGCAACATATCACATTTTCCACCTTGTCTGCTAACCAAGACAACCACCATTTTTGCTTTAATATGAATCCTTGTAGACCTTTTTCTTTGATATTAACATATCATATGTGTATGACCTAGATAGTATTTGCCAGATTGTTCCACCGTAAAGTTCTATCATTCCCTCCTTTCCATATTCTGTTCTTTTGAGGCAAGTCACATGGAGGCTGGGGGAGGGGGAATGGTGAAGTCCCGCCTCCTGGGGGAGGGGTACGATTTACATCAAGTGGAATTCTTCTCTCCTATTTATTTATTTATTCAATCATTTATATCAGCATGGACTCCTGTATATTTATTTTACGCTTTGGGTTATAATCCAGTAATATGTTATTTTATTGTTTATAACATACTGTTAAAACATGTTTATTTTATTGCTCAAATTGTTCCAGCTTTGCCACTGGAAGCTCCTTTATGTTGGTTCCTCTGGCGCTTTGACAATGCTATCCTCATTTGGTTTCTGAGCATTTCCTTATTTTCAGACACCACAAGATGCTCCAGACTCATTTTGCCTTTTCCCTCTTTTCTTTTATATTTAATCAATTTCCTTATAAATTTCAGGTGACTTTTTATTATATATTTTAGATGGATGTTGTGTAAACATTCACAAGTGCTTTTTCCAGTCTCTTGCTTGTCATATAATTTTGATATCGGGATAATTATTCATATCTTTCTTTTAGGTTTTTTGTGTGTTTTAAGAAGATGTCCTTTACTCTTTCATAAAAACACGCTCCTATTTTCTAGTAAATTCACAGTCATGTTTTTACTTTTGCGTTTTTAATCCATTCAGAATTTATCCCTGGGTATGATATGAGAAAAAGACACGGCTTTATTTTTTCTCCACCTAGATAACTACCTTCACGTCATTCTGCCTTATGTGGGATTGTTGCTTCTAGCATCCTCCACATTCAGAAAAAGTGAATTCGTTTTGAGGTTCCCTTTTTTGTTCCATTGATCTGTTTGTCTATTCCTTCACCAATAACACACAGTTTCCATTACCAGAGCTTTAAAATATGTCTTAATTTGTCTGGGCATGGACTTTTCTTATGGACGCCAATATTGAGAAACCCAGTAATCTAATGCAGGGTTTCTCAGTCTCAGCACTAGTGACATTTCGGACCAGTTAGTTCTTTGCTATGGGGGTTGTCCTGTGCCTTATAAGGTGTTTAGCAGCATTCCTGGCCTCTAACCACTAGATGACAGTATCACCCTCTCCACAGTGGGACAATCGAAACTGGCTCCAGACATTGCCAAGTGTTTTCTGGGGGGCAAATTTGCCCCAGTTGAGAGCCACTGGCCTATGTGATGAACAGGACTTTTGGGAATCTTGATGTAGATTATTATGTTCCTGGGTATGGTAATGCTGGATACATGGGGGGAATTGCACTTCCCTGTCCCCTTGAAATTAGGCTTAGATACATGCCTTACTCAAACAATGACAAGGAAGAAGACGTTTTATGTGTCCCCACTAAGTGGAAGCATTTAGAAGTCAGTTTTGACATTTCCACGTTCCCCTTTCTCCTGTCACGGAGAGTTTGAAAGCAAGTGTTAAATTTAATGTTATCTTCCAGTGACTTCGTTGAGCAGAGCCCCTACTAAGCCATGTTGACTATACAGTGGAAGATAGAGATAAAATTAACATTTTAAGCCAGTGGGGTTTTTGAATTTTTGTTATCATAGCATAATTCAGACTATCCTGACTGATACACTGAAGTCTGCAGGATAAAAGAAATAATGGTGTTGCCTCTGTATTGTGACTTAATTAGAAAATTATTGATCTCCTCTCTTTGCCTTCTGTCACTCAATGCTGGCGGGGGGGCGGGGGATGTGAGCAAACAAGCTATCTAGGCAAGCGAGGTTGGCAGAAACTTTTGTTCTTCTCTATTAGTACTTCCAGATACCAATGAAAGAACTGGGAACTAAAGGCTCTGGTGACGTGAAGAGAGGGTCCTATTCCAATCTCCATCAGAAGCAAGAGCATGGGTTTTCCTGCATCTATTTGATGGTTTCACTTCTGCAAAGATGCTTCATATTACTGGATATTCTTTTAAATACCGTATCCCTAGGAAAATCCCCAAAACAACAAAACGGGGTCAAAGCAAAATAGATAAATGCCTTCATAATCTCGGGGGAAAAAATCAACAGAGAACAGCATTTAAACTTGAAATGCAGTCTAGTCTTGGGCTTGCTTTTACCTGTACTTGCTTTTATCAGTACATCTAAAAACATTTCGTGATTTAGTCATTAGATGCATCGAATTCGAGGCCTTGCTTAGTGACCATTATTCTCCAAGTCTAAGGAATAAGTCACATTCAACAAAACAGCGCAATGACCTCTTCAGGTTATTTATGGTGGAGGCTCACATTATTTTACTATGTTCTCTGCAGAGCACTTCTTTCATACTGTCATCAAAGGCTTGTATAATACAGTGTCTATATTTAAATGTTCTGTGCTCTCTGCAAATCACTCCTAATGCCAGTGAAACAAATTCTAAGGAGTTGCTCTGTGGAGAGTTTGGATTATTTAAAGAGCCTCCAGCTCTCCACACACCCGTTGGAGCCATTTCCCCAGAACGGAAACTCTCTCTCTCTGATTTTCTAAATTGGGAGGTGTGCACCATTACCCACCAAGCAAATTTATTGCCTGAGAAAGTGGAAATAAGTATCATTGGCTCATGCCAGGTATAACTCCAACAGGTGTACACTTCTCCTCCCCAGCGACACCAACCCATGTCCCTTCTCTTTGGCACCCATTTGCCAGAGACTACTTATTTATGTTACAATTGTTTGCACCCCGGTTCCAGGGGATCCTGCCAAGCCATGTCATTCTCACTTTAAGTGACTTTTGTAAACAAATGAAGTCAGTTCTCTAAAGGGAGGGTTAATGGCACTGAAATTCAACTGCTCGAATGTCAACATTGGCACTTTTGATCACCAATATTGAATGCGTCCTTCATGGATCAAAACATTGGGAGCATTTACACTCAGGAGCAAGGTCGTTTCTTTGAAGTTGTTCTGTGAACAATATGAGAACAAAAAAGATGTTAATAATGGGAAAAGTCTTTCCAGACTCCCCCTAGTGCAAGTCTGGCGCCTCATTGGTTCTCAATACCTCAGTGAAAACCCCTGAATGCACCATCATCTTTGATTGCCAAAACAAAGACTTGATGGTTTTACAAAAGTATCTGCACCGAGAAAGCGGGTAGTCAAATTTCTAAACTATGCTTGTCTGGAGAGTGTCATACCATTGTTTAAAATAACCCTTCTGTTGCTCTTCTAGATGACAGCATGGAATATCTTCAATGGGAAGTGTGGAAATGCGACTCCGCATACTTTTACTACAGTAATTATGATGATAATAGCCAATTTACGGTGTGTTTACTATGTGCCAAGCACTGTATGCTAAATGCTTTCCTGGACTGATCGCTATAGGCTCCATGAAAGCAAGATACCAGCGCTCTATCCCTGACAGCTAGCGACACACGTAGTGCCTGGTACGTGGACCTGTTTCCTCAGCACTTGTTGAATGAATGAATGATTACAGGATCCCATTCAGTCTTCATTATTATCACCAGTTTGCCAATGAGGAAATGAAGCTCAAAGGTCACCCCTCTCCATAGATGGAGGAGTAGGATTTGAGCCCAGGTTATCCGTCCATAAAGCCTATGCTCGCGACCCCTATCGTGTCCGTTTACTCTTTCAATTTTAACCTGCACAAGAACAGAAGATTCAAGGGAGTTTCACAAGGATTCACTGTCTCCTAGTTTCCCCCCGACTTACTACAGTAATTATAGAGGGGCCAGTGCAAGTCTAGTTTCCCTGCTCATTCTGGAAAGAAGTAGAAGTGCAGGGTGAATAAAGGGTGTCATGCCTGAGGAACTAGGACGTGAGGGATTAGAAAATGATAGACATCTTGTGCAACTTTGATGCGATTTTACTCGTATCACACCAATTATACAGGCCCTTCTATTCACATAAAGTGCTCATGTAATCACTGACACCTACAACTGACCTCTTCTTGGAAGATGACAAAGAATTCATTGTGTGGGGCTTTATTAGACAATTACAACAGGTGAAAACTTCTGCATTCCTTTTTCATTATGCCTTTGGCATTTCTGGGAACAGGAAAGGCCCTGGGTTGCTTACATACCTGACCAGGGCCATGCAATTTTGAGCCGGCCAGGGTAGGTACTCTCGGGTGAAGCAGTAGAGAATAATGCCTTCATTGTCAAGTGAGCAGGAAAGCCTGCGGCTGCCCAGCTGAAAGGTAAATAGGAGGGGAGATTCTCTTCACCGAAAAACCAATTCTAATGCACCCTACATTCCTTGGACCATCACATCAAACCACACGCGGCATGAAAAAGTGCAGATTTCAATTTAGGTAATGTACTCGCCGTTGAAGGTTAGTAGAGGACCATGACCAGGCCAATTCATCTTCGGTAGATTAATGTCTGGGTTAGGCAGGTATGTCATAAAACATGGCCAATGCAGGGAGACGCTCAGGGCTTGCCTCCTTTCTCTCTAATGCACTGCGATGCTTGCCTGTTAAGAGAGCTTTGGTCCTAGTAGGGCTATTGCTTTTAAATGTTGCCTCTGACCCAGATAATGTCAAGATGTCTGAATGCATGTGATCCTCTTTTTCCAAAAGAGCATCTCTAATGTAATGCAAATGCACATTGTAGGGGAAATTCCAGCTGAGAAAATGAGGCCTTATATTTCTAAAACCATATACATGTCAATAGCCCATTATTCTCCTGTTTTAAATGTAATTGCAGCCCGGCTTTGAATGAATTCCTGAAATAATAAAATATATTGAGTAGCAGTCACTGACTCTTGCAGTTATTTTATGCCTGGTCTTCCTCCCCTCGGGCCCTCCGCGGCCTCAGAAAGCAAGAAGAGGCGGTGGGGACGGAAGGGGAGGAGAGAGAAAAGCGAAAGTCAGATTCCTTGTCTCGACTGTGTTATTGGAACGCTCTGAGCAGAGAAACTCTGCGCATTACAACATGGGTTGTTCCTCTGAGCCATTTCTGTAAATGTATCGCCCCCGGTCCGATTTCGCATGACAGATTATTTCCAGGCAATTAAGAATACTTATAATTGTTTTCTTGGGTAGGAACTTCCTTCAATTTCCAATTTTCATTTAAAGCTAATGTTTCCTGTAAAACCTCGACAGCCATGGTTTTGAAAGAACACTTCGAAATGGCTTTCTTTCTAAGCCTCTTCTTGATAAATTTTTTTTTTAAGATTTTATTTATTCATTTGACAGAGAGAGAGATAGTGAGAGCAGGAACACAAGCAGGGGGAGTGGGAGAGGGAGAAGCAGGCTTCCCGCCGAGCAGGGAGCCCGATGTGGGACTCGATCCCAGGACCCTGGGATCATGACCTGAGCCGAAGGCAGACGCTTAACGACTGAGCCACCCAGGCGCCCCTCTTCTTGATGAATTTAACAGGTGTGTAGTATAGCCTTTAGCGCCAGAACCGGCGAATTTAAAGGGACCAGTAGTTCATTCACACGCCTTCTGATCTCCTCTCCGCTCTACCCCCCCTCGCCTTCTCTCACAGATTGTCTACGAAATACTTCTGTGGCTAAAGGGAACGTGAGTTAATTTTACGTCTGGGGGACTCACAGTGATCTTGCTCATGCTGTTCTCTCTTCAGAAGGTAATTGACACCATGTCTTATTTTAATAAGTAAAATTCAGATATCTCAACTTCCTGGAATACAAGTGTGAAACTTACCAAAGATATTTCCCAAAATAACAAGCAAGACCATTTTTGAAAACTAAATAGAATGTTAAGGCAGCGCATCCTACACGTTTGCGGGAATTCTGACTTCTCAGTTACTTTTCCCTTCCAAAATATCAGAGCGAAATATGATTCTCTTATCTGAAAAAGTTATTGAACTCAACTGTTCCTTTACCTGTGAGTTGGGTTAATTTTTATAAGGGGACGATTGCTCCGGTTTAAATTCTTCTCATAATTGCCTGTAGGGAAACACCTTGGGGTGATCGCTGTGATTCCTTGGCCCCAGGCTCTCAGATCTGTTTTCTAATCTTTGGTTTCTGAGTTCCATGATGGAGCGTGGTGTCGCCCGATGGAAGAGAGTCTATTGAGTTTATCATCTGGAATGCTTTTTGCTGACTGCAGCAAAAATACTCCACCGAAACCTGCTTAAAATAGAAAACATTTCTTGTTTCCAGAATAAGAAGGCCAAAGGAGGTGATTCCTGAGTTGCATTTGGGACTTACTGATTGCTGAGGGCCCTTCTCTTTCTGCTCTGTGTATCCTCAGTCCTGTGCGGAGGTCTCCCCTGATGATCTCAGAATGGCTGCCGTTGTACCAATCATCACGACTTTTTGGAACCGCGTCCTAAACAGAAGGGGGCTAAGGAATGATGGCAGCAAAAAAGTCTTCTTCATACTTTTTATATCATCTCATTGACAAGAGCTGGCTCTTATACCCACTCCTATAACCAATAACTAACAGAGAGGAAAGGGTTATCTATGACTCATTTATTACAGCAGGAGGCCCCTCCTGGGACTGAGCACACGACTACCCAACAAAACTGGGTTTTTCTTAAATAAGGAAGAAAGGTGGAATGGTGAACAAATACCTCATAACATTTGTCGCATTAAGGTATAAAAAAAGTAAAGTGCTGTCTTCTTCCAATTAGCCATTCGATTCTTACCATGAAATCTACTGCCCTCTCAGGTAAATGTAATGACTCTCAATCATATTGGGAAAACTTGACAATGCAGTCTGGTTAACGGGTATTTCAGTCTTCGGTCAGAATCAACTTTCCAGTCCAGTGAAAAAAATTGGATCATATACTTGCATCAAGTAAGACACTAGTTTGTTTCCTCCGGACAAGTCTGGCATTGCAAAACACAGATCGCTTTGAAAAGCTAGTTTCTAAGTTGGCTGTATAGCACTGTGATCATATGTTTCAATAGAAATTATCAAAAATTGTGGTTGGTCTTCTAGCCAGCCCCCCAAACCCTATACCTCCCAGGAGCTCCCCGGAGTATACTGCTGACTTGTACCCCTGCACTTACATCTTAATTGTTTCCTGAACAATAGTTACAAGTTAAGCAGCTGTAAGTCTTGGGTCACCTGTATAAGTACTTGGAATTTACCCCTAAACTCTGGTGTTATGCCAAACAATTTGTGTCCTAAAGCAATCAAATCAACCCTTTGCTATAGCTACAACTTATGTCTTTGATGTCTCTATGAGATCATCCTTAAATATTTGAAAGAGAGGCAGTGCCCTTCCTGCAATTGTCACTTGGCTTAGAGCCATATGGATTTGCTGCTTCTGATCGTGTAATCTGCATAATCAAAAGTTTTTCCACCTCAAGAGTCAGCCCATTCCATCTTATTATTCCATGCTGATTGCATCAGCCTAGGAACAATCAATGCCATGTGGCACCCCTTGCTTCAGTAGCAGCCTTTAGGTGGTCAAAATAGGAATTTTACGTCTTTGGGGGCCTTACATATTTTAAGTAATTTTAAAGATAAGGGTTAAAAGGTTTAAGAATATTTGCAAGGTCCTTTTTATCATTAGAAAATCTTGATTGTATAATGGGATGCCTTGATAATCAGTTAGAAGGGTTGGGCTACCAGTAATAAGCACCTGAAAACTAGTGGCCCCAATGTATTGTTCTCTGTCATCAATGAGGTCTGGCAAAAGAGTCCAAGACCAATATCACAGGCATCCAGTGCACGTGATTTTCTTCTCTTTCCTGCTTTTGCTTCAGGATCACCAATTCCGTCCTCTGGTATGCAGTTAGAGGTGGGATATGATGACAATGGAGGATGAAGAGGTGCTAGAAATAGGGAAAGGGGTCGGAGAAGAGGAAAATCCTCCTCGGGACAGCAGGAAGGAATGGGGAGACATTAGCTCCTAGAGGTAGCTAGAGGATGTAAAAATAGCTTAACAAGAACTGTCTATAGCGGAATCCCCAAACATTATTTACCAAAGTGTTACCAAGAACCTCAGAGATTTCATCTTTCTTTAATTTGTGTCACAGATTGGATTCATATAAATTCCACCTCTTATCTGTTTCTCATCAAGCTGAATTTCTATCAATGTTTGTAACCCTGAGGATAGACAAAACTAAAATTAGCTCCACTTCAGTCTGAAGGGGGAACTTTTTGCAGATAAAAACAGTCTCTTTGGGTCTTTAAGTCTATAGTAGTTGATTAGTCCCTGCAGTAGGGAAAATTAAATTTTGTGGTTGAGACCCAGCGTGCTTGGATGGTTTAATAATACAATGGCCATCATCCAATGGCTAACAACCAAGAACTAAGGTACACTCTGTACTTTACTCCCTCATGCAACACCTGAAAATCCTGGGGCGAATCAAACAGCAAATTAAAGCTCAGACAACCCTCACCTGCAAACCATGCACGGTATAAGGAACTCATTTTAATGTTTTTTGGCTGAAGTCATAGGGGAGAGGGATACAAAAGAATGGCCATGAAGGAATCCTGGTAAGTTCTTAAAGCACCTTGGTTTGTGATGTTTTTCCCCTTTCCAGTTTCTTGTTATTATATGCTTAAAAGTTAGTGATTTTTTTTTCTCTCCAAATTCCAGGAAGTACAAGGGCCAAGTTGAACACTGGGTAGAAAAAAAAAAAAAAGTCTTCTGAATAGATGTGTATGCAAAGGTTTGGAACCATTTGGAAAGGGCAGTATTTGAAAATAAACGTTGTGTCTGTGGAGCCCCTCTGGTCCTAAGCTGAAACTCCTTGGTATGGACAATTCAGGGACTCCCTTGACTCCAGGTAGTGTCAAGTTGATGAGAAAAACCAGACAGGCTAAAGTACTACTTGCAGATGGATCTTGGATTTTTTTTAAAGATCAAATCTGAACCTCTTTACAGTACTAAAATGTTTAGTTTGACAATATGCATTTATATTCTCAAAGAAATCCCAGGAGAAAAATTGGGGTATTTTAATATATTTAAAATGGGTGTGGGTCGTGGGTTAGGAACAGAGATTGAAAATAAGCTAAAAACAACAGTGATGGAGGACAGGTGTTAGTTTCCTATCATCGATGTAACAAATTACTGCAAATTGAATGGCTTATAACAATACAAACTTATTACCCGACAGTTCCGGAGGTCAGAAGTCCTAAGATCAAGGTGTTGGCAAGGCTGCATTTCTCTTGGAGGTTCTAGGGTGAATCCTGTCCTTCTTCAGCTTCCAGAAGCTACATTCCTTGACTGGTGGCCCCTTCCTTCATCTTCAAAGCACTTCACTCCAATTTCTGCTGCATACCTCTCTTCTCTCTGATTTTGACGCTCTTGCCTTTTTCTTGTAGACACTTGCGATTACACTGGGCCCACCTGGATCATCTAGGACACTATTCCCATCTCAAGATCTTTAATTGCACCTGCAAAATCCTCTTTTTCCACATGAGGTAACATATTCACAACTTTTGGGGATTAAAATGTGAACATCAATGTGGGGGGGATGTTATTTAAGACTTCCACAGAATAGTTTTAGTCAACCTCCAATTCAATTGTCGATTCTGGGATGTGTGCTCTAAATTCCTTCTCAACAGGGGAGGGAGAGTGTGCAGTTTCTATACCACTATGAGAATTCTTTTCTAAGACTCCACTCTGAGAGGAGAGAGATGAGAGTGCTTTTGCTTCCAGTTGAAAAAACTGTAAGAACTTCCCATGATGTAAAATAAAATGTAAATACATGCTTAGCAAACCATCCATCCAGTTTTTCCCATATGGTCCCAACCCATTTTTCACTATTATTTCTACTTAAACTCATTCACCCTATGGTGCATTTTCTTTCCCATGAAACTTCGCTTAAGCTACTCCCTCAGCCAATTCTTGTAATACGTGGTCAACATCCAATCCATTCTCTAACAGCTCTTTCATATCCCACTACCTCCACAAAGGGTTTCCAACTAGTTAAATTTGGAATTATCATTAGTGAAATAACTAACAAATGCAAAGGATGTTAGAGCCCAAAGAGATTTCATATACATGATGTCATTTGTTTCAAAACTCTATTAATATTAATCGACTTCCTTCATTTCTCGATAAAGAAATTTAGTCCCAAAGAAGTTTGATGACTTGTGAAACCCAGAATCTAATCGAGATCCAAGTTCATGTTCACTATTTTACATCCCCTCTTTAGACGATCTCCATTGTCTCTCCTTGATCTTTCCTTTCAAACTTTGTTTCTCTTTGATGGTACTTGTCACAGACCTTTGTATCATAGCTCCTTGTGTTTACCTGCTCATATCTGCCATTCTGTAGGCTCTGAGAGCAGGAACCCTGTCCTGAAATTTTGTATTCCATCTAGACCTCAAGAAAAAGAACTAACATTTATTGAGTGCCTATTGTCTACCAAGAACTTCCTATTTTTTATACTGTTGGTACTTCACAATTTGTGAGAGAGGTATTATTATTTTCATTTAATAAATGAGGGCATTGGGATTTAGAGAAATTACACACAGTTCTCCTGAATACATAGCAGGTCAGCATGATTCTCAAGCCATATTCTTTCTATACGCCCTGCTACGTACACACTCAATAAATTTTTGTTGAAGTGAAAGAAATACCACTGTAGTATAACTATTGTGAAATGGGTTTTCCTTGGGGAAACAGTAAGGGAAGTGTGGAATTTGCCTTGAGGTGAAGCTCCAGGATTACATCCTGAATGCCAAAAACCATGGGAAGAAGGAAAAGGGAGAGAGAGCTTTGCGAGTCCACCTTACATTTTGAGGCCATCAAAATACCCTCCCCTATCAGAAAAGTGACACTTGAAACCAAAGCTTGCTTGAAAGGCATGATTTCACCCTTCAGTAAATAAAAAGTACCTTACACTCAGTTAGCCAGGAGAAGTGATTTAAATTTTATTTCTGGATAATAATTGAGTAACACTTTGGTATGTGATTCACTGCCAAGTGGACGCTGTTGGTTTCACACAGCTGTAGTTAGGGATGACAAGAACTATTTACTGGGAAAATGATAATGCAATTGGATGTTGTACTGAACCCAAGGGCAAGATAATTTCTGTTATGCTGTATCACAGCCTTGCAGTTAGAGTCTGTTTGGTCAGCCTGTTGGTAGGGCCTTTGTGGTTGATGCTAATTCATAGGATTCATTTATAGAAAAAGAAAGCTTACCTTTATTTCAAATTAAATCAAATGGGGCAGAGATTCAGACCCAGCCAATTGGTATTTTCCAGATTCATAGTTTACTTTTCGAGCATATAGAAAGTGTTTTTCCCTTTGGACTTGTTTAACTAAAATGTTTACACTTTTGACTCACTAATCTCACTTTTGGGAATGTACACTAAGGAAATGATTTAAAATGAGAAAAGAAGCAATAGGCATATTTTTGCAACATTATTTGTAATCATGAAACATTGGAAAAAACCTAAATGTCCAGCAATCAATGAATGCCTCACAAATTATGGCACATCCTCTTAAGGGAAACATTATGCTGCAATCAAATCGTAATTATGAAGTCCATTCACTAAACAAATATTCAAAACCATGTTGCAATATGGGAAATGTTTGTGATGTACAAGTAAGTGAAAAAGTGGACTGCAAGCCTTGTTAAGATATCCCATTGTATGATTTGGGGTGCGATTCACATATCCTGGTCAGGTCCCTCTGGCCAGTAGTGTTATAAAGTCCAGGCTAGTCTACACAGTCCTCAACACCTCCCCATTATAAGACCAGAGGTTCCCAAGTGCTTTCCAGTGACTGAGAGATGGGAGAAATCTGGTCTATTTCAGTCATCTCTCCATGTGCTGCCTGTGGCTGAAGGTTTCTGGCTACAGAATAGAACATTGTCTTTTCTGGACATGTCCAAAAGAAAGTAGCCAAGGAGAAGTCTCCTGCTCCAGTAGGTGTCAGAGGGGCCAAGGTGACAGCTGCTCTCCAGTAACACTTGACAATGGGGATTCCCCAGCAAAATGGACGGAGTCCTTGGTCTCCATGTTCTGTCCATTACCTCACCCACCTATCCCCCACGGGACCCAAAGATGCCCAGAGAAGTGGCGCTGTAAAAGTTTATAGTCTCAATTCCCTCATGAGCCAATGTTGGTGGAGAAAGGGGCTATAGCGGAATTATAGCAATGCCTACTGGAAACTATGTAGCCAAATGGTCCCCAGTAGAAAATTCAGGCTATAGGAACCAGTGCTACTTCTGAGCAGAGATGATGGAAATTGCCAAATACCAAGGAAACTGAAGGGGGACCTAGGCGGGAGGTGAACATTGTTCTCAGGATATAGCTGCATTTCCCCTGCTCTGTTCCTGACCACGAAGGTCACATTACAGCCCTGTTCTAATCACAGCAAGTTCTTCAAGGGAAGACAAATACCTGATGTCATGCTCATTTAAGAGAACGCATTCATTAGTAGCCTGAACCCCAAGCATACAAGTCCATGGTACACTTAGTTCTTTCTTCACCCAGACACACAGTTCTCTCCTATGGAACAAGACGGGGACAGAATAAGGTCCTCGCAGATATAGAACCAATGTGCCCTCTTCTGTCTCCATCTTTGCTTAGGCCAGGCGTAGTCTTTTGGTTTCAATTCTCCGACACTTTCATCTGTTTTTATCCTCACGGAAATGAGATTTTAGGAATTTATGGCCTTTAGGCTTTGGTTGTGGCCAACTTAACCCACCTAATCTAACTTCTTCCTTACAAATCTCAGGATGCACTTGTTAATCTGTTTCTCCTGTCCCCACCTCCAAATCCCTGGTCATCACAGGCAGATTTGCACATGAGCAAGGATCCATTCTGATTTGTTGAAAAGTTCCTCTTACTCCCTTTGTTCAAGAAGAAGGGAAACCCAAAAGACAGACAGACCTTGGTTGCTTCAACCCCCTTGCCGGCATGGTGTGCTGCCAACTGAGTCTTGAGTGAAGGGGGAGGAAGAGAAAAAGAAGGATGAAAAAAAGGAAGGGGAGGAAATGAACAAAGAAGAGAAAGAAATGGGAGATGAGAAGAAAAAGAAGGAAATGGCAGAAAGGGGAGGTGGAGGTCTCTCTTGCAAAAATTATGACTATTAAGAAAGTACTTGTGTATGAAAGAGGTTATGGAGAGGATATAGAAAAAGGAAGATAGTAGATGTGTTAGACCTTTGGGCTGGATCTTATTTGTCCTTTTAATATTTCTTTCACTTTGGTACTATTTGTCTAATGGGGTGGGAAAACAACACTTGGTGAATAATTTTAAATTCACTTGGTGAAATAAATGCAAAGGGCTTAAAATGGAACGCTGGAAAATTTTGACTAAGAGAATGAAGACCCTGTATTCAGCCCAACTCTGCCATTTAATTATGTGACAGACAAGTCATTTAATCTCTCTGTGTCCAAACTCATTACAAAATTTGATTATCTCTAAGAGAAATTGTTAGAACATTTTCATCAGTAACTGCTATGATATTCATGATGTCTGTTTATGATTCGAAGTGAACAGAATAGGCAGCAAACTTGGTTAGCATCTCATTAGATTTGTTGACATGAAGTTGTAACCAAAACCCAAAATTTAGTTATTCCAAGATACCAAAAGAGCAAAGAGATTTCCAAAGGGATGCAAAGTAGGGTTTTGGTACATAGGGAATAAAGGACCAAGAAGGGTTAATAAATGGTACAGAAGCAAAGCCTGGAGAAGCAAAGAACTCACCAGTTTCGACACCCCATCCAATGTTTCAATGGCTTCTGTAGGACCTTTATCATGTAGTTACTTTGAACAGTGACTTATAAATACTGCTCTGTGGAGAATTAAGATTCCTCCAACTTGCTCCAGAAGCCACTGTAAGGGAGCTTCTTTAGAGGAGAGAAAGAGGAAATAGGAGACAAGGTAAAAGAGGTCCCTGCTACCCAAATTATGAACTACACAAAGGAAGGAAAAAGGAAATCCACCAACCAGAGGAATTCCATATACAGCCTTATTATATATAGGAATTCTACCCTCCTCCTGACCAAACACCCAAAAAAGTCTGGAACAAAAACAGAGTTCCTTTACTTTAAAATAGTTTTGAAAACCCCTGGTCTGTATTATGCTTGTGTATTTTCACTACTTGTTTATGTTTCATATTAAATTATGGTGTCATAAAACAGAAGACTCCTCCAATGTGACCCATTAGAGGACAATAAGGGCCCTACAGACCCTTCAATGTTTCACTCAGAGTGAGTGTTTGGTTTTTTTCTTCTTGTTAGTTTGCTTGTTTGTTTGGTAGCCACAAAACTTGTCCTCCTACCCCTGTACAAACCTGTTACTGAATTAAACTGCACTTTGGAAAGAGTTGTAAATTGGGGGGAAGCAGTTACTTTCAGCCTAGGGCAAGCCTGAGAAAAGCCTCAGCTCTGACCCTTCAGCAGGAACAGTTCTGGTGGCTGGAGAATGGGAATCTTGTTCCTGAAAGGGGTTATGCTGCACAGCATGGACTACAGCCTACCCCTTGCATCACATAGGTCACTTTGTTTCCTAGAATGAATTCACTCCATCCGGGGTTAGCTCTTCCAGGATTCTAGTTGGTCTCTTCTCCTGGGGAAACTTATAAGAAAAAGGACAGTGAACTAACTGGGCCTAATCCTCAGCTTTTTCCACCCTCCAGCTATAGGAGGTGAGAGCCTTTTCATATGTTGCCAAAGGCCCCTGGTTTTCACATTCAGCCTTCAATTGGTGGTTAACCACTCCCAGGCATTTCTCATACTTTCCCCAATGGATTGGTTGTCCCAAGAAATAGCCATCTAATTTCTTAGTTCTTATAAGAACTACCTCTCTCCATTCCATCCCCATGTACCGAGTGTTAAATACTAGTAATATTGCACCAGCCCTGCATTTCCCTCCACAGTATCCCTCCTGGTTCAGCACTGGTAAAATTTTTAAAATTCTATTGTACCATATCTCAGGGTCTATTAAGACTGCCCCTATCATCAGCGATGGTGTACTCATTGCCAGCCAGAGAAGCACAGATCCAACTCCAAAATCTCATTCAGAATACGCTTTAAAAAAACAGTCCTCGTACCACCTGTGAGAGAATGGGAGCCCTAGGAGACAGACTCTATGATGGAGATTCGCATATAAGAATTTTCTTGAGAGGGGCACCTGGGTGTCTCCATTGGTTAAGTGTCTGCCTTCAGCTCAGTTCACGATCTCGGAGTCAGTCTCCCTCTCTGTTTCTCCCTCTCCCTCTGCTCCCCCCCCCCCCGACTTGTGTGTACTCTCTCTCTCTCTCTCAAATAAATAAATAAAATCTTTTTTAAAAAATAAGTTTATTGAGGAAATAATGTTCTTGGTAACTACAACTGTAAGGAAGTCAGGGGAGCAGGACTGGGCACAGGGACAAGTTGAACCATGACACAGTTTCAACTAAGATTTTAGCCAGTTCCACAGGGAATGCTGAAGTGGGGTTGGCCCTGCAGAGAGGTCCCAAGTTAGACAATCGTAGCCCTGCATGAGCAGTCATTGGATGTGGCTGCCCCACGAGAGAGAGCATAACTTTTACCAGCCCCCTTCAGCAGAGAGCACAGCTTAGGGAACTGCCCAGCTGTGAGACATTCACCATCACTCCCTGCAGCTGGGGGAACGAGCGGCTCCATCCTCACTGGGGAAATTCAGGTAGAACAGGACTGTAGCTACTACAGCACCCCTGTCATACTTGTATGTTTCTAAAAGGGTATCACAAGTGACCTAAGTCATTGGGAAACTCCTCCAGTTGAAAAGTCAGAGCTGTAAACTTTTCTGATCACATGCAACCTGATTTCTACCTCCAGTAAATGTTTAGTAAATGCCTATTGGTATTCTGCAAAATACATTTTCATCTTAAAATGTCCTTTTCCTCCCCTTTTTAGTAAGTGCTTCAAACTTCTTTGTTTTCTATTTCCAGTTTTGCTGCTAGAAATACCCTCTCTAATATCTCTACTAATGAAAATAATTAAAATAATCACATTAATAGAGTATAAAATTCAAGAATTTCCTGTGGTTACCTTTAAGTAGAGAGGAAGTTTAAATTTCTCCTCCAATATTTAATGAAACACATGTGTGTGTGCAAACGCATGCATGCAAGGATTTTTTCCCCCAGTGTTCTTAATGATATGCTCTAATTATTGAAATAAATCAACTGTCTTGAAAGGGAGATCCAGTTGTGAACTGAAATTCTCAGAAAAGAATCACAAAATTATAATTTCAACAATTGTCACTGCATGAAGGCTAATTTACTAAATTATGTGTAGGAAATAATTGGCAAGTTGAAAATTAAAATACTGAAATTTCAGGAAACAACCAATATCTTCATTGAATACCTTTTTTTCCCTGGTTCTCTGTGTAAAGGAAATACTAAAGACAAATAAAAATGAAGTCAGATGCTTGGTAAGTAGAAGTAGTAAAGTTTAAAAGTTGAAAGACCATAAAACCAAAGTATAATAGACATCTGTTTTATCTGACTGCCCAAAGCTCCTTGGTGGGATCATTTGCCTCCTTTCTCAGTCCATGTAGTTCTGGTGGAGTCAAAGCTGCCAGGCCAGGTCAAAGTATTCACTCATCCTAATCATAGTGACAGGTTCAAGGATGGACACTTGACTCTAGCCAGACCATTGAAACACTCCTTCTAGAACAAATTCCTGACTTTCTTTGGACATCTGAGCCTAGCTATGCCGGAAGTCAGGCTAATGAGAAGTCAGTGAGTGAGGGTCCTCCTGACGACTATCCCACAATTGCTTTGTGAACACTCATGCCATAGATTTTGCTTCTTTAGTCTTCTAGTTGTAGAATTGACAGATCACAATCAAAAAGAATAATAATCTCTACACTTTACTTTCCATGCATTTCTCAAACTCTCAGCCACATCTGGAGGCTCCTTCACAAAGGTAATTTGCATATTGGTTGGAATGATGTCTACTACGTGACTCCAACTTAAGATGTGCTTGTTCTGAATAAAGAATCTTCTCAGCCTCTTAAGAATTTATCCAGAGTAATTAGATACACTCTGATTCATCCAAATATTATCCAAAGGCTAAATATCTGTGGCTTTAATTGTAAAAGCTCATTAACTTTAAATACAGCTAAAGTTATTGAGGGGAAAAAAATCTCAGTAGAAATACTCTAATAGATGGTCTAGTAAGACTGAAAAGGAAAGGTTTGTATATCTTAAGCCAATTAATCTTGACGTTGTCTACATCATTCCACTTACATTGGAACTGAATCTAAGTACTTCGGAAAGAAAACATATGCAGGCATGCTGGCGGAATTCTACTCTCTTGCAAGATATTCAACAGACTTTAATATTTTCTTTTTTTTTTTAAGATTTTATTTATTTATTTGAGAGAGAGCACATGAGAGGGGGGAGGGTCAGAGGGAGAAGCAGACTCCCTGCCGAGCAGGGAGCCCGATGCGGGACTCGATCCAGGGACTCCAGGATCATGACCTGAGCCGAAGGCAGTCGCTTAACCAACTGAGCCACCCAGGTGCCCCAGACTTTAATATTTTCAATCATCTCTCTGGGTGGCCAAATAAAAGATGAGGGGAAATTTCTCTTTATAGAATTTTTCCAGCTAATAAATGAAGAAGAAATGATACAGTTAGAATATTACCCTTTTGGGGCGCCTGGGTGGCTCAGTTGGTTAAGCGACTGCCTTCGGCTCAGGTTATGATCCTGGAGTCCCGGGATCGAGTCCCACATCGGGCTCCCTGCTCAGCGGGGGGTCTGCTTCTCCCTCTGACCCTCTTCCCTCTCGTGCTCTCTGTCTCTCATTCTCTCTCTCTCAAATAAATAAATAAAATCTTAAAAAAAAAAAAGAATATTACCCTTTTGCAACTTCTAATGAATTTGTGCTTCTGAATTAGTGCTTCTGGTTGTTGATTATCAATAGATCCTTGCATCACTAACAACCAGAAGGAAGCACTCAACACTGCTAGAATAGTCTTGCTGGAAAAATGTGAACCTTAATCTGACCAAGCCTCTAGGTCAGGGTTTCTCAACCTCTATATGACACTTTGAGCTAGATCATTCCTTGTTGTGTATGTGTGTGTGTGTTGGGGGGGGGTTCCCCACGACATTCGCCTGCATTCTCAGATGGTTAGCATCATCTCTGGTTTCTACTTACTAGATGCCAGAATCATCCCTGTTTTATGAAATCCAAAAGTCTCTGAAGACACTGCCAAATGTTCCCTGAAGAGGCTAACAAAATTACCCCCTGTTGAGAATCACTGTTCTAGATTCAACTACCAATTTACAGGAAATGCATAAGATAACCAGACACGGAGGAATTATAAAAGACAAATAGCTTTGCTGGTTGCTTGCAAGGGGAAAAAAAAAAAAAGGAAATGGAAGGAAACCCCGTAGATTTAAAACTGATTTAAGAGATATATCAACTAATTGCGATGTGTGGACCTTATTTGGATTTGACTGAAAAAGTAAAACAATACAGTGAAACAGCAAAAACAAATAAATAATTTGAATACTTATTATTTTTAAGAATTATTGTTAATATTTAGGTGTACAGATGCTGCAATTATTTTTTTAAGAGTTCTTAGCTTTTAGAGAAATGTATAGAAATAGCCAAAGATGGAAGGAGATGATGTCTAGGGTTTGCTTCAAAATAATATGCTAGTGGGGTAAAGTGGGTCATGGGGGAATCAGTGATACAGATTGGCCATTAATAGATAATTTTAAAACCTGGGTGGTGGACAACTGAGAGATCTTTATACAATTCTGCCTATATTTGTACAAATTTTAAAAACTCTGTAATAAAAGATAAAGTGAAATATTTCTAGGAAAGATGGTTTCTTTGGAGAAAGGATGATGCAAAACATTACAAGAACAAGAAAATACATATATGCGTAATATTCATAGACTTTGGGGGGGTGAACAACTCTAGAAATTTTTTTTTCATCTTTAAGACCAGGTTTTTTGTTTTGGGGGGGTTATTGTTTTGTTTTTGTTTTTGTTTTGCTTTTAAGAATGCCCGCCTTGTAATGACCCCTCTTATGGTCAAAAATATCAAAGATTATAAACTCGTTTAACCAGATATGCATTAGGGCCAAATGCATTTTCACTTCCTCACAACGAGGTTGCGTTAAGACCACTGTCTAATGAATTTAGCTACAAACGTTTGCTAATCAACTTTCCATTTCTCCTGCCCAAATTCCCAAAATAATTTTTAAGTTTTCTTATGGTTTCCTCTTTGTCGATTCATATGCTGGCACTTACATTGCCACAGCAGTAAATCAGCAGCAGCTGAATTGCTGCCTTAAGCTCTTAATGGCTCTTTGTGCCTGCAGACTCTTCCCTCACCAGTTCATCATGCACCCAGTTATCTTTCTAAATCACAGACGTGACTCTATCACCTCCTTACCTAAGCACCTCAGTGTCTTCCAAATTCATCCACACTACTTCTTACATCCTCAGTCTGGCGGCAGCAACTGTCCATGAGCTACATGTTGGATATTTCTAGTCATTACTCACTGTATTAAGTCTGACCACCTCACAACACATTCACACGTGAACTCCAGGCTCCAAGGGTCCCCTTTCCTTGAATCCACTCTGCAATTCCTTCTTTACTTACATTTATTCATTCTATACCTACATTGCACATCTCTTCCACTTTTATCTTTTGTATTCATACACCTGTTGCAATGCTTGACCAATCACCATCTACTCTACAAATCATTACCCTTTTTGACCAGTTGGGGTTAATCACTCTCCCACCTTCCCATTGCTCTGTATTTGTCCCACTACTAGCCAGCGTTTCGGTCATTTTGGATTAAAGGATATCTGTCCAGGGGTGCCTGCGTGGCTCAGTCAGGTAAGTGTCTGACTCCTGATTTCAGCACGTCATGATCTCAGGGTTGCGAGATCGAGGCCCATGTTGGGCTCCGTGCTCAGTGGGGAGTCTGCTTGAGATTCTCTCCCTCTCTGTCTCTCTCCCTTTCCCCCTATGCTCCTCTCTTTCAAATAAATAAATAAATAAATCTTAAAAAAAATAAGGTATATCTGTCCAGTTTTACCACTGCACTGGAGTTCCCAGCAAGACAGAAACCATATTTTATCTAACCTTTATGGTTATGAAACTGGTTGCATAAAAGTTGCACAAAATATTTGCTGAATTAAGTATGGTGATTATTTTGACCCCAAAAAATCACTAAATCGATCACCCAAAGTAGAAATGCATGCGAAAAGATCACATAATTCACAACTGTCATTTTGAAATAAATAGAGCAGAAATCCCTGTAAGATGATCCAATCATCAGAGGAAAGCATTCATGATAAGTTAGAAGTCCAGGATGAGGTTTGGTTCCTAAATCCTGCCATTCTCACCTCTCCAAGAAAACTCACCAACAAATGGCTAGAACAGAACTGCCATTAGAATATTCCCTTATCAATAGCTAGATAAGCACTGACAATCTTTATCTTAGCCCAGTTTCTCTAGAAAACAGGAGTTGAAGCAAGACCTAAGGATTAATGCTTTATTGACAGTTAAAATATTTGGAGCAGGGGAGGAAGTGAGGAAAAAGAAGGGAGACAGAGAAGCATGAGAGGTAAATACAAGATAAAGGTGCCCCACAAAGACTCCCAGCTGGTCACTTGGCTGGAAATCTCTGGATAACCTATTGAGCTTTGCAACAGTACACGGAATGAGATGTAAAGGGAATATTTCTTCCTTTCCTTCCCATATGCTGTTCCCACTGATCAAACTTTGCTCCAGGTTATGTCACCTGGCTACTTCCGTAGCTTCTGGAAAAGCCATATTCAATTGAAAGTAATAACAGTAATAATATACATACCCTATGGAGTTGTGGCTCTTCATTTGGTCTAGAAGTGGTAAGATGAGGTAATATTTAAAATATTATGAATCTGTCTGTAACACGTGGCTCCATGATATCCTCAGACTGACCAATACAATGAGCACTCCTCCTACATTTCTCTAAGATAGCTGGGAGGTCTATGTGTAGGGAAAGTGTGTGTGGAGGGAGGGGGGATGACAGTCCTTGATTCTAACAGTCAGAAATTCCCCAAAGTTTCTAGCGGTAGTGAGAACAGCAATCTCCCTACTGAATCAGTCAAAACTGAGTTGGAGATCTGCAATTTATAACCAACGTCAGCAAATTCCCCAAGCCCCTCTCCCAGACCGAGACAACCATTAATCTATCTCCTGTTTATATAGGGCTTGTCTATTCTGGACATTTCATATAAATGGAATTATACAATGTGTGGTCTTTGGTGAGTGGTATATTTTACCAAGCATACTGTTTTCAAGGTTCACCCATGTTGTGCCACATGTTAGTACTTCATTTCCCTTAATTGTTGAGTAGTATTCCATTATATCAATATACCACACTTTATTTATCCATCAGTTTGTTGGTATTGGGTGGTTTCCACTTTTGACCCTTTTGAATAGAGCTGCTATGAACATTCATGTACAAGTTTTTGTGTGAACATATGTTTGCATATGTCTATACTAAGTAGTGGAATTGCTTGGTCATATGGTAGCTTAACTTATCATTGAGGAATAGCCAGGCTGTGTTTCAAAGTTGCTGCACCATTTCACGTTTCAACACCTATGTATAAGATTCCAATTTCTTGTTACTTGTTATTATCTGTCTTTTTTATTATAGCCAGTCTAGTGAATTTCATAAAGTGAAATCTCATTATGGTTTTGATTTACATTTCCCTAATTACTAAAGATGTTAAACATCTTTTCATGTGCATATTGGCTATTTGTGTATTTTCTTTGGAGAAAGTCTATTCAGATTCTCTGCCCATTTTTTTTTAATTGGGTGAGAATTCCTCATATATTCTAGATTCATGTCTCTTACCAAATATATAATTTTCAAATATTTTCTCCCATTTTGTGAAATTGGGAAATGTGAGTCCTCCAACTTCACTCTTTTTTTTTTTCAATATTGTCTGGCCATTCTGGTTCCTTTCCATATCAATATGAATTTTAGACTCAGGTTGTTAGTTCCTGCAATAAAGACAGCAAGGATTTTGATAGAGATTTCATTAAATTTGCAGACCAGTTTGGGGAGTATTGTCATCTTAACAATTTAAGTCTTTCAATCCATGAACATGGGATTCCTTGTCATTTATTTGGGTGTTCTTAAAAATTTTAAAGAAGATTTTATAGTTTCCAGAGTATAAATTTATTTCTAATTCTCTTGTTATTTCTAATTCCAAACTATTTTTATTAAAACCAAACCTCCAAACATCCACTTTCTAGTTTGTTTTTGTTTTTCCCTTATAATCTCTGCATATTGGTATAGCAATATGTAAAGCAATTGAACCAGTAGTAATATACGTAATCCTCCCCAAAACCCATGAAGGCTATAGTGGGGAACTGGTGTGGTAGAAAAAGCCTGAGCTTTCAAGTTCAATTTCCTATTTTTCTCCCATTCTTAACTAACCTTGGGTTAGTTATTTAATTTCTGGGCCTTGGTTTTCTTATCAACAAAATAGTAATAGCTGACATTTATAATGTCTTTCTTATATTTAAGCACTCTTCTGAGTGTCTTACACATAGTAAGTAATTTAATTTTTCACAACTCAGTGAATTAGGCACTAAAATTGATCTGCATTTCATAGTTGAGGACACTGACATTCCAATTGGCTAAGTGGTTTGTGCAGGCACATGGTAGATTAGCAAAACCACATGTCTGACTAAGACAGTTTGGCCTCTGAGGAGATGCTCTTAACCACAATAGTAGATTAATACCTTCCTCATTGGTAGCAAAGGAAATTAAATGAGAAAAAAATGCTTAATATCTCTGACACATGGTAGACATTGTATAAAAATTGTTCTTTATTAGACAACATTTTCCCTAATTAATCATAGAAGCCCGTTGATCTTTTTATTAGATAAACATGATTTACATGAGTAAATTCCCTCTACTTGGATTAAAATAGTCAATACAAAGGTGGATTAATAATGAAACCAACAAAATATAGGCTTCAGTTTCCCCCATTTGCACCAGCCCATTTCCAAGTCCCTGTATCTGATTTGTAAGTTTACAATCTTTGAAAAACAAATTTTCCTCGGCCTGCATAAGCTTTAGATCTCAGAAAAGCTAGAACTGCTCCTGAATATATATTATCAAGAAAATTAGAGAATAACCCAGAGATTTTTAGTTTGGCAAAGTGAAGGTTGAGGGTCACCTATAACTAAGATGACAAAGAAGAAGGAGGAAGAGGAGGAGGTGAGGATGAAGATGAGAGGGAGATTTTGGGGAAAGAAGAAAGTTCAGTTTTAGGTAGGTTCAATTATGTGTGTAAAAGGAACAGTCAGATGGAGATGTCCTGTTGGAGGAGTGCTGGGACAAAGATACAGATTTGAGAGCCATCAGCAAGGATGATAGTTAAAGCCACAGTTATGAATTATATCACCTCAGGAAGGTATGTAGCATTAGGCCAGTAGTCCTCAACTAGAGGCAATTTTGCCCCCCAGATACCTGGGGATGCTACTGGCATCTAGTGGGCAGAGGCCAGAGATGTTGCTAAACATCCCACAATGAACAGAACTGTCCTCCACAACAAAGCATTACCTGTTCCAAAATGTCAATAATGCCGATGTTGAAAAACATCTGTATTAGATGAAGACCAAGGAGGAAAATGAAGAAAACCTTGTTGAAAAAAGGATGAGAAAAACTAGAGTTTCTGAGACAGAGGGAGGGTCGAAATGCATTCTGAAGAAACTATACAGACATGCAAGAAATACAAAATGCCTCTTATTATTCCCCCTTTTTTAAGCCACCCCAAAAAGGCCATCATACTGTTGTCAATGGTATCCACCATCTTCCCTCTGTAACTGGCTTGTCAGGGTGATGATTCTCAGATGAAGTAATGCAACTTAATTATGTCCAGGATAATAAGGGTGTGAATAGCATGCAGATGCTCAACATCTGCTAATCCCAAATTGAATAACTCTTCAAGTTAATGCCTTTTCATGGGCCCTGGAAGAGTTGCTGACATATAGAGTCCCAAATGTCTACTCTGCAACTTCAGTTTTGCATCGAGTGTTAGGGTGTGTCTGGATTGGTATCATTCCATGATACTTATGGTTTATATTAGTTGTTTAGTTAAGGAAAAACTGAAAATAAATGATCACTGTGCTAATATGCACAGATAATAGCCCGGATTATTCATGTGATTTTTGTGAATGAGTAATTTCTGGGGAAAGATGCATATGCTTACAAAAAAGTAAATCATATATCACTTTTTGTTGATCCCTGAATAGTTCCTTTAAGCCTCCAGTGGTCTGCATTAAGCACTGTCCAAGAATTCATGTATGGGGTAGAAGAGGGGTAGGGGTGGGGAGGTGGGCAGGGAATCATGACACATTCTGTCTGTACATAATCTTAGTCATGATCATACCTTACAGTCCTTTCAATTTTCCCCTTTTCTCTGTAATTTCTCAAATTAGCTTGTTAACATCTTGTCTGCCATATTTGACTCATGCTATTGCCTTTCTTCCAACTGTGATCTTGGATATTCTCAACCACATTTCTGATTCCCCACTGTATGGGAATATCTAGTTGTCTTTATTTGTTTTGTTTTTTGTTTGATTGGTTGTTTGGTTAGTTGTTTGGTTTTGTTTTCTGCCCATCATTCATTACCGTTTATTCCGTTAACACCACCTTGATTTTCTTTTGGGGAATCGCCTGTTTAATCCATATGATTTAGCTAGGGCAGCCCATACTCTACACTCCAGAAGGGGACCTTGGACCTAGCCTAGCTAGTTTGTGTATTATATTTCTCTGTTCATAGTGATTCCTCTGGTCATGGCTGAGCTTGTGACCCAGGATAGCCCGGAAAGATTCAAATCCAGGGCATTTTCTGAACATTTGAGGAGATGCTTTCTTTCTTATAGATTTTTTCAACTATAAGGATTTCACTCTGAGGATTTCAGCAGCTATTTTTCTTGGAAAAGTCTGGTTGGAAATGAAGCTGCCAACAGAGAGCAGATCCCCAGAATGGTGGGAAGGTGAGAAGGAATAGTGAGGGGAAGTAACAGAGAAAAAGACAAAGACAAAATGATAGAGAGAGTAATATGGAATTCTAATAACATAAATTGAGCTCCAAGATCTAGATGGACCTGACAATCCATCTCCAGATTTTTTTGTTACTACACCAATGGTTAAGTTTCTACTAATTGCATACAAAACCAATTGAACTTAAAGTCTTTACTTATTTAATTAATAATTCTCAAAGGCATTGGGAAGAGAGCATAAGAAGGAGGGTAGTGGTCCTCACAGAGCTTGTAGTCTAATTAGGAAGGCAAATTTTAAACAACAGAACACAAGGATAGTAAGTGCTAAGGAAGATGCACAGGGTGCCCCAGGTGCAGAAAGCATGAGGGCTAAGTCTGATAAAAAGAGAAAGAGTCTCTCAAATAAAACCCTAATAGCACTGATTTACACCATTGTCTCAGATTGTGTACTAGTTATCTATCACTGTATAAAAATTATCCTAAGACTTGGCAGCTGAAAATATAGATTATTTCTGATCTAACAGTTGACCCTGTGTGGGTCAGGAATCCACAAGCATCTTAGTTGCATGGTCCCTGGCTCAGGTTCTCTCATGAGGCTGCAGTCAAGGCTTGTTTGGGTGGGGTGCAGTCATCCCGAGGCTCAGCTGGAGAAGGGTCTGCTTGCAAGCAGCTTTACAAGATTTGCTTCCAAACTCACTCACCTAAACTTCTCCACAGAGCTGCGTCCTAACATAGCAGTCGGTTTCCCTTAGTGTGAGGAATCCAAAAGAGAATAGAAGAGAGCTCCCAAGACAAAACCCACAGTCTTTTTATAACCTAAGCTCAGGAGTCACATATCCTTACTTCCACCGTGTTCTATTCATTAGAAGCAAACTACTAAGTCATGTTTACACTCGAGAGGAAGGGTTACACAAGAACATGAGTACCAGGAAACAGGGATCATTGGGGCCATCTTAGAGGTTGCCTACCACAGTTTGGGTTCTTCTAAAAGCAGGTTCTAAGATAAGGATTTAGGTGCAGTTTATTAGAAAATTGATTCCCAAAAATACTGTGAAGAAGCATAGATACAAGACAGGAAAGGGAAGACAACCAGTAAATGGTTGCCATTGACTGAATCTTTGTGTCTCCCCAAAATTCATATGTTGGAATCTAATCTCTAATGTGATGATATTTGGAGGTAGGGCCCTTGAGAGCTGATTAGGACATGAGGGCTCTGTTGTCATAAATGGGATTAGTGTTCTTATGAAAGAGGCATAAGAAAGATCCCTTCTCCCTTCTGCCATTTGAGGAAGCAGTGATAAGAAGGCTGTCTGTGAAACAGGAAGTGGGTCCTCATCAAACACTGAATCTGCCTAAACCTTGATCTTGGACTTCCCAGCCTCTAGGACTGTGAAAAATAATTATTTATTGTTTAAATGTCCCCCGATCTATGGCATTTTCCCTCAGCAGCCCAAATGAACTAAGATAATGAGTGTGTAGGATAATAAGTGTGTGTCACTGGCTTTATCCCACTAGGATCACTCCGAGAGACTATGTGGAACACTGCCCAGACATATCCCACTAGAAGTAAGAAAGCCAGGGTATTTATTCAACATCTGTCTCACCTTGCTTCAGGGTTACCTGGAGTTGTCTGCAAGGATATGGGCAGACACCAGCAGCACCTGCTACAGCACCTTAGTGACTACCCTTGTCTATTTGACCTAGCTCCTGGGACTTTCTCTCCTTGGTGCTTTCGCCTCACTCACATGAGCTTGGTTGAGATCCAGTCAGTTTTGACATACAAATAATTTTATTTAATTCATAAATATCCACAATGAATTACCTACATGTATTTGGTCCATTCAAAATTACAAAATGGATCAAAATACAACCCCAGCTTTTAACACATATCTACTTTATTGGAGGAGATAAAGTAGATACAAAGTAGCCATTACATAGAAAAGTTTATGAGCGCCTGGGTGGCTCAGTTGGTTGCGCATCTGTCTTCGGCTCAGGTCATGATCCCGGGGTCCTGGGATTGAGTCGCACATCGGGCTCCATGGCTTCTCCCTCTGCCTGCTACTGCCCCCATTCATCCTCTCTCTCTCTCTCTCTCTCTCCCTGCCTCTCTCCCTCCCTCCCTCAAATAAAAATAAAAATCTTAAAAAAAAAAGAAAATTTAATACTAGTGGTATACATTAAATATCATGGGAGAGAAATGGGAGGTCTTTATGCACGAAGATTTTGTCTGGATTTTGAACAGCAAAAAGATGGTTATGCTTAGATGCCAGAAACAGCCAGAAATATGGTTTGACAAGAGGCATGGTGTGCCAGAGAGGTTAACGGGAGAAGAAGTTGGAAGTTGGGGCCAGATACTAGAAAGTTCTAAATACCATGTTATGAATTAGATTTCATTGGCAGCTGAGGATTGATTAAGGTGTTTGAGATAGATATGATATAGTCATATATTATAAAAATAATATCTCATCCCAATGAGCATCCACATCTCACACTGACAATGAACAGGATGGAAAATGGGATTTTTAAGGTTTTTTTTTTTAATTTTTTTTTTTTAAGATTTTATTTATTTATTTGAGACAGAGAGAATGAGAGACAGAGAGCATGAGAGGGAGGAGGGTCAGAGGGAGAAGCAGACTCCCTGCCGAGCAGGGAGCCCGATGCAGGACTCGATCCCGGGACTCCAGGATCATGACCTGAGCTGAAGGCAGTTGCTTAACCAACTGAGCCACCCAGTCGCCCCGGGATTTTTAAGGTTTAAAACAAGTTATGGTTGAAGTGACTTGCTAGTGCAATTATTATTGTATATTACATACTATTACTGGTAAGCTCTTTCTTAAGCACACCATGTGCTCTAGATCAGAGGTCAACGAACTGATTCTATAAAGGGTCAGATAGTGAGTATTTTAGGCTTTGTAGGCCATATGGTCTCTGCTGTAATTACTCATCTCTTCTGCTGAAGCATGAAAGCAGCCACAGACAATGTATAAATAAATGGATGTGACTTTGTTCCAATTAAACCTTATTTACAAAAACAGGCAAGATTTGGCCTTCTGGCCATAATTGCAACTAAAAATATTGTTTCTATATTTGACTTTTGGTATATCTTCTCCAACTTACTCCTAAAAATGTATACCTCCTATAGAGTGGAGATAGATTAAGCCTGCACTCCCCAAGCTTGCCCAATTCTGGGAGTCACTTGGGGTACTTGCTGTCTGTACAGATTCTCAGACCCCTCTCCTTGGAGATCCTAACTCATCTAGGAGTCTGGGAGGGGGCTCCAGAGTCTGTGCTTTAAAAGCCCCAGATGATTTTATCATCAAGCAAGTTTAGGAAGCCCTGAGTTGACTATCCCAGTGTTGTTCCCCACATCCCACAGGTTTTCATCACTGTCAGGAGGGGCTAAGAGTATTGAGGTCCTGCCATGAATACGGTACAGTGGGAAGCCATGGAAGGAGAGATAAGTTTCTGTCTCTGGCCTAAAGGATCTTTGATCCAAAGCATCAGGGCTCTAGGCAGGACTTGCCCTTAGAGGATTCAAAGGACCAAACCCTTAAAGCATGTATTATTTATGGAAACACAGTCACTCAACCTCCTCCCCAGTGAATGTTGCTTTACTTTCTTCTTCAATTAAAGCCAGTCTAGAAAGAATTGGGAGTGATATTTACACTCCCCTTAGGAAAATGGGGGTAAACACACCTAATACTTTCTCCTTAAGGAAAACACTTAACTAATAGAGCCAGGAATTACCGTACACCCTTGGTACTTGGGGAAGAGACTTGGTGACCCATGTCCAGAAAAAAACTTTCTTTAGAAAATGTTTCTTTCAGACAAAGAAGTACTTTTTCTGACAAGTCAAAAATTAATATGGAAAAAAAATCACAGGTTTTCTTTAAGGGAGATTTGTTTTATTCCAAAATGTTAGGGCCTTAAAGAAAAAGAAGTGAATTTATTTATCTGAAAAGAAAAAAAAAAAGAAAAAAGAATTTAAAAAATCTATCAATGGTATTTTTCAAACACTATTGGCTCAAAGAAAGCCTAGGAAAAGAAGCATTATTGCTAGAGTGGTTCTGAGCTTTTTGATTTATAATGTTCTCAATTCCTGGGGGAAGGGGGTCCTCTGTTTTTTGCTTGTGATGCCTCTTTAAGGGTCTCCGGTCACTACAGCTCCATCTAGTAATTGCTTGTTTACCTACTCAAAAGGATAGCTCAAAAGTCCACGACTGCCCTCGGAAGACTTTCTCTGACTTTCAGTTCACGTGGTTCCCGTCTACACAATCACCCAGTGACTCACCATCATCCACCTGATAAAATCTAAACTCCATAGAACGAAGCGCAAGCCCCTTCATGATCTCACCCTCCCCAGCTCTTCCAGACTCATCCGGGACTAACCTCCCTGCCCCAACCACCACCAGTCCTTGACTACACAGCAATACCAACTTCTTTGATCATTCCTCAGCACTTGTGGGTCTCCCTGCTTGGAAAACCTGCTCCTATACCATTCCTCCTCTCCCCTCTGTCTGCAAACTCTATGTATGCTTCAAAATCAGCTCAAGATGATCTTCTCTGTGACGCTATCTTTGACTTAGGAACATGGTCTCTACACCTCCGCTGAGCCTCATACCTACTTCCATCAGGGCATTATCATATCATGTCATTTCTGTTCATTATTTGCTTTAAATCTATTTCCAAACAAAACTAAACTAAACCCTGCTTGAGAACAAGGACTGTGCCAACTCATCTTTCTAGCTCCAGTTTTGCTTCAAAATAGAGTACTCAATGCAGAGCAAATGCTCAATGCATGTCTGAAAACGCCCACAACAGTGAAAGAATGAATGAATCAACAGGGTCAAGATAATTTACAGGGAAATAGCTGTCAGAGCTGACCCTAGCTAATTGGATGGTGAACATGTAAGCAATTAGCCTATAGTTCCTATAATACCCCTACTTAGGAACAAGATCTTGTTTCCAGGCTTTTAATCCATTAAATCTATCCTTGTACCAAGCAGCTGGCATCACATAAAAACAGGTTTCCAATACCTCTGATCAGTCACAATCTTAGTCCTGAGCCACTTGTTCGAACCTATTTCATACACTAAACCCCATGTGTTTCTGATCCTTCTGGCTTATGACCTCATTACACAATCTCCTGTTTACAACCTTATTACATTCTTTAGTCCTGAACTTGGTCTTGCTTTTCTGGCTATGGCCTGAGTTCTTCTCTTTGACTAGAACTTGAATTCTGTCTTTGCATTCATGGTTCCCTATGAGTAGGTACCTCTTGGCATCCAGCCTGTCCTGAGAAATCCTTTGGTTAGAACTCTTGCTGGACTCACCGCAGCCTTCTGAGTGGAAGACAAATACAAGGAGTGACCTCAAACCACTAGTTGAGGGAAACTGACCCCTGCTGCAAATTATTAGGAAGAAAGGGGAGAAAGTGGAGTCAAAACCAATCTATACCTCATGTCAACTGGTACATATTATTCCACTGTAGAGTTATATGAATTCATCTCATCAAAGATTTAACCTCTGATAGTCAAGTCGTTCAAAAAAAAAAGATGCATTGAAATGAGGAAAGATAAACATATCTTAGAAGAGTGTAGAGACAGGTGATAAAGCGATAAAGGAAAATGGTGAAAGAAAAGCAATTTGGGATAATTACCTATGTTGAGGATTTAAGGTAAAACTGTTTTGCACCTGATGCTGAACCTACCTAGAATCTTACACAGGCTGGCAAGAGTGAAGGAGTTAGGTTTGACGAGTCATTGCACTAGAAATGGGAAGGAGAGAAGGAGATACTGGTGGTTAAGAGTAAAAATAATTCAAGTCAGGAAGACCTGGGTCAATGTGGGCAACCAGAGCTCAGAGCTCTGAGATCTGCCCTTTTTAGGCAGTGAGACCTTGGAGAAGTTGCTTAGCTATGCTCTTTGCCAATTTCACATCTATAAAATGAAAATAAATATATTTAACTCACAAGTTGTTTTAGGGGTTAAATATAATAATTAATGGAGAGTAGTTGATGCAATATTATTTGAGAATGTGCCTATTGTGCTGATGTGTGCTATGTCCTAGGAAAAGATGGAGGCTTAATTTCTATTATTCTCAACAGTGTCCATGTATAGTTTATAGGCTCAGAAAAATGTCGGACTCTCCAATGGCCATAGCTATTAGATTATAACTGATGAACCAGAATATAATTTAACTTGTTTGTAGTTTCCTTTTCTTCAACTCAGCTTCCCTCCACTTTGCTCAGGTCTGCTCTCTTGGATGCTGTTATACTTTTCATTGCAACTATTTAGACAAAGAACTTGGGGACATCCTCAATTCCTCTCTCTCACTCCATATCCAATCTAAGAGTCAGTTCTCTCAGTTTATCACCTTCACTGATATCACCAGAGTCCAAGTTGCCTGAATTATGGCAAAAGCCTCCTAACTAGTCTTGCTGTTGATTCTACTATAGTCTTTTCTGGAAAAAGGAGCCAAAGTGAATCTTTCAAGACATCTTTCAGATCCATGTACTTCCTCTGCTCAAAATCCTTCATTGGCTTTCCTTTTCACTCTGAACAAAAGCCAAAGTTCTTTTGATGGCCTACAAGGCCCCACATGGTCAGGCACCCTGCTCCCCCTCGCACCCTATCTCCTTCCACTCTCCTTCTCCCCTCCACCCCCTGCGCTCACTCCACATAAGCCGCACAGGCTTCATGTTGAACTTGGAACATGCCAAACACATTCTGGCCTCACAGAATTTGCTCTTGTCTGGAACACTCTTCATCAGGATATCTGTGTGGCTTCCTTCCTCATGTTTCTGACACCTCTACTGAAATACCACCTTATCATAGAGGTCCACCATCTTAGCCTGGGTTTCCCCAAAAGCAGAACCTGAGACAAAGGTTTGAATGTGGGTAGTTTTGGGGAAAAATTGATCCCAAGGAATGGAGTCAGGAAGGAAGGAGAGAAAGCTCAACCCAGGGTACATTAGTAACCTGGTCAATGTGGGCAACCAGAGCTCAGTCTGGCTAGGTCCCTCTGGGGATCACGAAGAATGCTCCACAGAATTGTCTGTTCAGAAGAGAAAGAAGAAAGTATTTATCTACTAGATATCTTTTTAATTGGTCAAATGTTGCTGAATGGAATGTTACTTTCCTTGAGTAAGTGAGCTCATGCATGTCCCAGGATGATGAAAGGGAGTAAACTCAGTGGGGCAGAGAAGCCCCTGTACAGAGAGTAGAGATACAAGGTACAACTAAGTTGAGGTGCTGTTAGATAATGCCTATGTGAATCTGGCTATTGCAGCAAAGAGTAAAATAAGAAAGATGATTGAGACCATATGAGACAGGGCTCAAGACTTATCTATACTTCCCTAACACCCTTCTCCAAAATAGCACCCTGCCCCTACCCAGTCACTCCCTATCCCCTTATTACCACCCCACGTATTCACTTGCTTATTGGCTTGAAGTTCTCCTTACTAGACTCTAAACAGCATGTGATCAGGGGCTTAGTGTACTTTGCTTACTAACAGTACTCTCAATTTCTGGGATGGTGTCTGATATGTAGAAACAAATATTATTAAACGAATAAATGGTTTAGAATCTATCAATTGATATGTCTATATCAGAGAGAGAGAGATGTGTCTAAATATCAAGCTATTCATAAATAGTTAAGATGTGTTGATGCTTTTTTGCTGTTGTCTTCTCTGCCCATCCAACTTTTCTTGCAATCCCAGATTCTGCATTTCCCCTAAGTGAAGTTAAACCAGGTGTAAGCCCGTGAGTGTCAACAGAAAGCTTGTTGATGCACTAGACCAGTTGTTCTCAAATGCTAGCTTGCATCAGAATCAACGAAACAGAGTGCCGGGCCCCGTGTCAGCGCTGGCTGGGACCTGAGAATGTGCATTTCTAACAAGTGCAGCGGCTGCTGCTGGTCCAGGACCATATTTTGGGAACCACCACATTAGACTGTTCTTACAGCCCCTTAAAGTGGGCATCTTGCCCATTACATAGCCTGGCCCACGATTGGTGAGACCCAAGGGAAGAAGCAGGTTTGTTTCATTTAAGCTGCTACAAAGCCCAACAGAGCCCTGCTTTTTGGAGACTTTACAAGGTCACCATTCAACATGGGATTTACTTACTACATTCAGCTAATCCCGATGAAGAGTTCAGGCCTGTTTAAGAGCTCTCTTTACAGTCAGCTCTAGGACCATATTTTTCAAATAAACCATATCTTTCTTTAATTGGCATGTCTAAGTAGAAGCAGCAAGACAGGATATGAAGACCAGAGTAACAACAGTGAAAATCTCAGAAATCATGGGGAAAATGCAAAAGGGCAATCGTGATTTGGGGGCAGAGTTCTTTTATGCTTGATAACTTTGGAGGAATCAAACTGACTTCCTTTGAAGAGGGGAAGAAATCTCAAGACAAGTAATTAGCTCTCTATTCTACAGGAAAAGGTAGTTCACTATTGGTAATGGCCGGCTGCTACTATTGCTTTTAATGTCATAGTTCTCAATCAAAACCAGCTGTCAGCTGCACTAATTTCAATGGGTGACTTGGGGATCAAATCAGATGACAGAGACAGAGAGACAGTGTGCCAATAATGGATCTTTGCCTTTGCTTTCTATGGTGGCCACTTAGGAGGTGGTGGGAGACACAGGATCCTTTTTCAGAAAATTAAACTTCCTGTGATTTGCCCCACCCTCCCACCACCTTAAACAAATTCGGCCAGATTATAATATAGAGTCTATTTCTGGGTTAGATTTCACTGGAGCGAGAATTTTTTTCAACAAATGCCATTTGTGATTCCATGAATAGAAAATCTCTTATGGCACAAGATTAACAAAGCTAATTATTGGAGAAGATAAAATTAATTTACTAGCTGAATTTAACAGACTCGCTGATCTAGAGAGCTGAATCTCTCTCTAGCTGAGGACATTTTTATTCCTATTGGTTATGATGAACTTGGGAAATTTCTTCAAAGCTTATCCTAATTCCAAAAAGTCTTCTAAGCCTTATGCATTCTGAAATTCTGGTGAAATTATACATCATTTTGTTTACTAAGGGTTTGAAATTGCAGTTCTTTACTAAGGCTTTTTAAGTACAAAGGTGCTTAAAGTATAAGATGCATATATAGAGATATATACAAGCTATAGATATAGATTCTATACAAAGATTCTTATAGTATAAAGATGAAATTCTCAACCAATGGCTTTTGAGACAAATTTGAACCATTACAAACTGTCCTTACAAGTCACATCTGAAATCCCTGCAAATTCTTAAAATCATACCTCCTTCTCAAAGTTTTACAAATATCATCTTATCTTTAAGTGGGAAGAGGGGCGCCTGGGTGGCTCAGTCGTTAAGCGTCTGCCTTCGGCTCAGGTCATGATCCCAGAGTCCTGGGATCGAGTCCCACATCGGGCTCCCTGCTCAGCGGAAGGCCTATTTCTCCCTCTCCCACTCCCCCTGCTTGTGTTCCCTCTCTTGCTGTCTCTCTCTTTCTGTCAAAATAAATAAACAAAATCTTTAAAAAAAAAAATAACTGGGAAGAGCAAATAAAATTGTGTAATGGCCCTTTTAAAATAATATCTAGAATTCTTTCTTAGCCCTTCTCATAAGGCAACATTTCGGAAAATGTAACCTAAAATTCTACAAAGCTCATAAAGTTATTCCATTTGTCCCTCTCCATTTACATTTCCTGCCAAAAAATTCTCTTGGGAAACTTAACAATACCGCTTTCTTTCATGCCATCAGAGACTTGCCTTCATAGAGTTTGCATATGTGGGTTCTGACCCATCAGTTCCGGTCGCTGTTGGATCAGACACTCTCACAGCACACCGGAAATCCTGATGGTCCTGTTCTTCTAAGCAGGGAATGGGATGGAACACAAACTTCCTTAGTTAACCACTCACGAATGACTATCTCCCGTTTACAGTGCATGTTTCAAAATTGGAGACAGGTTGCAAAATTTGAAAACAGGTGTGGATCATCAAGGTAGCATCCCTGGCAGTGCTTCTGTGATGTGATGTGGTTCCCTGAGCAGTCCCTTCTAGGGGATCCAGGGTCAAAGGTGTGGCCCAACGAGCTGCAGGATCCCATTTGGACTCTAAAGCAGATAAAAATATGGACTGTGAATGCTAGCGCAATCCTTTGGCTAAACCCACACAAGAGCTTTTTCAGTATAAAGCAAAATGCGTGGACGTTGAGTCTACTTCATTGTAAACCCCCATATCTCAGCACCATTAACAGTGAAGTGGTGCCTAAGGGCCAATTCAGAGCAACTCCAGAAAATGCTTCTTGTGCAAAAAAGCAACTCTCAGAGCAGGATACCAGGGCTTTTCCATTTCATTGTTGCTGGTGTTGTGCTCATTTTTGCAACAAATAAGAAGCAAATTGCCCACTGAAGACTTCTACTAAGACTCATTTTTTTCCATGTGCTTGAAGAACCTAACTAGTTTACAACAAATAAAAGTTCAAGTGTGTGTATGTGTGTGCACGTGCGTGTGTGTGATTTACATATTAGATGCAGAAATGGTTGATGGATTTTCGTTGCACATTTAGAAGCCAAATGGTAATGCTAAGCCACTCCACACTGTAACACGCCATGCGTCCCCCCATTGCAGGGCACACAGAGCCCTTAAACTCTATCTGATTCTACAAGTGTGGATCTGGGCCAGAGGGCTTCAGAGCAGCTTCCTTCTATGTCCCCAGTGGGGGAAGGACCCTCTGGGGGGCTGACTGCCATCTAATATAAAGGTCTCCAGAGGAGCAGAGGTAGTGAGTAATAAAAGGCTGACATTCAGAAGTGGCTTTTGCCCAGATGCCACAGAATCTTCAGGGAGCCAATCAAAATCTTGAGAATGACTTTGGAAATTTGCCTTTCTTTGGGTTCCCCCTTCTTCTTAGAGAATTTCCAGGCTAAACACAAGATTTTTGTAGTGTTTATAGATTGGAGACTTTCAACCATGGACAAAAAGTAAAATTCCTGGAAACCAAAGAGAATTGGGTGGCATCGGGGAGTATGGAAGCAGAAATTAGATGGAAGTTAAGTTTGGAGGTCTGACCCAAAAAAATGATCTGGATAGCAGAACACAAAAAAATCTTGGTTTTTATTTAAGAACATATTATTGGCCTTAATGAGACAATGGGGCAGGAAAGGGGCACAAAGCCATGGGAACCTTGGCGGGGATGTCAGACTCTAGTTTCTGGAGATAACGAAGGGTAAATTTTCTAGGTCTTGAGTTTCTCATCTACAGCAAGAGAGGCTGGCTGGAAATCTCCAAGTTTCCTTCTAGCTCTGAAATTTGATCATTACAACTCAAATAATTTATAATTCTGTTGCTACAATTTCAAAGCACCTGCCCTGATTTCTATGAGAGCCATAGTCAAGGGAACATAAACTATGTGCTGTATCCCATTTGTCCTTACTCCTTAATATTATGGTAGGCCCAGGGCTCTAAGAATATTTACAGGATCTGCTGTTTCCATTCCTGGCTCATAAGCCAAGATAAGTCTTGCAGAATTCACCATCCATTTTGTTTCTGTGGCTACGTGGAGTCCCTTGTAGCTATGAAAGATCATCTGGTAGATTCATGTCATAAGACAAAATGCAGTAACGAGATCCAAAGTTTCTTTGCCTCTCACTCAAGCCGAATATTTATTATAAAAATAAACATATACGGTTTAGGTGCTTCAGCCATCTAGGCTGTTGGTATGTAATCTCCCAGATGGATCCCTCACTGAACAATTCTATGCTTTGTCTAGTCACTAGGAACCTGGTCTCTGAATTTGAATATGAGCTATCTAAAGAGCATTAGCAATGAGCAAAATAAGTTAGAATCACGGGGCTCATTAGTTGCCTATTCTGATCAACTCTGGGCTCTATTATGTGATTTTTATCGCCCTCCTGCTGATTGAAAGTTGGTGGGGGAAATAAACAACTTTATATTTGAGCAGTGCAACCATTATACATTGAAATGTGCATACACAGTGGGTATGTGTTAACTGAATAAATATTAAGTGCTTACTACATCCAAAGAATACCTGAATCTATTAGAAGGTTACGTTTTTCTTCACCTTCCATGAGCCCCAAGCCCCGATGGATTTAAGGAGAAAAGAAATGTCTTTTAATATTATTTAATCAGCCAGCCATGGCTCTATCTTAATTCTAAGCAAAGACCTTCTGACAAACTGCTGTTTCACTGTTCTCAGGGTACACATAAAGTGGGCTTTTCCCATGAAGCATACCTAAGCCTCCTGGGCCCATGATATAACTGGTGTTTAAAAGGCCAGATGCTATTATTCCGAAACATGAACACACGCTATTGCAGATTGCTGGTACACTCACACACACAAGCAGAGGAGTCAGCCCCTCACCCTGAACGTTTTTACATTATTGGCATTTTGCAGAACACGTTCTACTTCTCCACATTTTAATTCGGAGCTGCAGCTAATCGAAGCACATGCTTTATCCTTGGCAGCCACACACCCCAGATGTGCAGCCCCTGGAAGGGATCACTGCAACAGTGTCACCTGGCTATCACCTTCCCTTACCTGGTTTCTCCAGCAGATCCCAAAGCAGGCGATGCTGTGAATCCTGCCAGCTTCATCTACTTTCACACTATGCTCTTGTAAATGGGAGAAATTGGTTCACGTTAGATGCTCTGAAACAGAGAGGGAACACATTGCAGAGATGATGAATTTGCACTTTGAAATAATTGAGAAAATGCGCAAGACTTTTCCATGCCTTCACATGTAGTAGAATGTTCTGTTCATAAATAAGGGGCTGGGCTTAGAGACAATAGACAGATGTATGACCTGCTCTGGAACAGAGCTGAATTCTTAATCATTCTGCTATACATTGAAATCACACATGTTGGCGTGTAAAAACCCAACCATGGGCTCTCCTTAGACAAAGAACCATTGTTCGTGGTTTGGGCCCCAGAGTCTCCTGGGCTTCTGTGGTTCTAGGCACAAATGGTAATTCAATCAGTTCAACTACACACAAAATAGGAACGGATTCTGGCAGATTGCTCAGTTTCAAACACATTCAACCCCGATTTGAAACAATTTTGCCTGATTTTCATGGAGGCTCCATGTTAATAGCTTGCATCACTTAGCTATAAGGACAAAGCACTGATTTTCTCTAGTAGTTTTGGTATAAAGAGGAAGCAATTTCTGTCCACTCTTACGAAATCAATTGTCCTACATCCTCATGGTTGTATTAACTAATGGGCACAATTTACTCCAAACATCTTTGAAAGTTCTTTGAAACAAGAAAATGAAACAGAGATGTTTTAGAACAGATTGGTATGGTAACTGAATCTCACTTTCTTAAAGGAACATCAGTATTACTCTCATGTATCCCAGAACACTTCCTCTTATACTTTCTCATGTTGTCGGTGGTGTAAAGTCGTTGCCCAAAACAGTGCAGTGTTGCTGAAGACAGTTATCTATCCTTGTTTTCCAAAATTCTTCACCATTCAGATTGATGGTAATATTTAGTCAACACTGAAGATGTCTGGTGTGGTGGATGGATTCCGCGGTGTGCTACGCCTCAGCTCTTCTGTTTCTATGTGATTTTGATAAGATACTGACTCTCCAACCAGTGGAAATGACACAGATGTCACTAGGTGATTTGAGTTCTCATTTCAACCCTGTCAACTGGGGGGTCCCAAGCAAGGCATTTAATTTCTCTGGCCCTCAGTATCTTTGTCTATAAAAGAGATTAGCAATTTTCCAAGTTCTTGAGCACAAAAATTAATTTATTAGACAAAAATTCCGATATATAAAACAGATGAAAGTCATTCAGATATTAGCTTTCATTTTTCTAAGTTCAAATTCATACGATGTTGACTAGCCCTCCAGTAACCCCTGAGACCAGATAGATGAGAGAACCTCACTCTAGGTATAATGGAAACTTCAAAGAATGTTGATTCTCTGAAGATTTTATGCAACTGCTTTACCAGCCCTGAATGTCCAACCTCTGGGATTTTTATAAGAGAATAAAACCTTTAATGTTTAAGCCATAGTTAATTTAGATTTTCTTTCCATGCAGCCGAATCTAATTCTAACTAAGCAAGTTGTGTCCCCCTGCCTACCCCACTCCCCCCCAAAAAAGTTGAATTACTCTTGCATTGAAAGTACTGGCAACAGAGGAAGTAGGTGATTTTCTGTGCAACCTTACCTTCCCCACACTTTCCTTGACCAACCCCATCACTGAAGGTCTTACTATCTTCGCCACTCTCGCTCCCTTGTCCAGGGCTTAGAGAAGAGAGGGGAAGTTAGAATTGGACAAAGAGGAGGAAGAGGGTGAATGCTTACAAAGGAAATAGACCGTCTAAGTTGGGGCAGAATTTTGGAGTTATACACCTTATCCAACGCCCAAGTTCCTATACAGCTTTTACTCTGTAAGCTTTGATGAAGCATTACTATATAGTGGGTCATGTTACTCATGTAGAGATGGGTAAGACATTACCCATGCTCAAAATGAATGCATAAATTAATGGGGTAGCCAAGCACAGAAAGAAATAAGGGCTAATGCTTTGCATCTTCCACCACTACCCCCCGCAATTGGTCATCCAGTTTCTACTCATTTTCTGTGACAGGCTCTCATTAGTGCCTGCCTCCCACCTGTTCCCTTCCACGTGCACACAGCACTAACAGACTTCTCCATCTAAAAGACCACCCCACCACTCTATCCCCTTTTTCCTTGATAGCACTTTGCACGTTCTGACCTATGTTATAGTTTTTTTCTCTGCTCACCGACTCCATCCTCCACGGAATGAAAGCACTATGAAAGCAAGAACTCTCTTTTGTCCACTGCTCTCTTTCCAGTGCCTAGAATAGTTACCTGGCACATAAAGTTTTCAATATTTATTGCATAGCTGAATTTTAAGAAGGTTCTTTTTGCTATTGAGCCAAACCATACCATGATTACTTAAATTGATTTTACTTCACTGCATAGCCCGGATTCACTCTGTTGTATTTCACTTTATAATAGTGAAAGAAAGCTATCTATATTGACTGCTAATATCGTGACAGTAAAATGAGGTACTAAATGACAATGTCTTTCAATCAGTCCTTCGTAAGCATTCTGAAATCACATCAAATCACTTTAGTATCTTTTCCACGTGACAGTTCATCCATTACTGGGAGGCAGATATTAGCTTTCATTATCCAACCCTACTGCATCCTCACCAACAGTATCTTATTCAGCCTAAAATTTTGCAATTCCTTAAGGTATTTCTCATGTGGCTTATCATATCGCTTCATCATTCTTATGACTCCCTTTCCATTGTACCCTAATTTGCCAAAACTCTTTTAAGAATGCAGTGTCCCATTTTGAAAGTAATGCCCCCCTCCAAAATTTTGTGTAGCACGGTGTGGAACAAGACTCTCAAGTCCCTTTTCTAGATACCATGTTCCTAAGAGATATTCGCTTCTCTTCTTGAGCCATATTTTCCTCTTTCTTATATCCTAAATATTATGAAACGTTTAGTGTGAATGTAAAAATGACTATTTAATGGTTGGTTCCGTCCAATCCCTACCAGAGAAGCCCGGAGGAAGCAGCCTGACCCCCAAAGGGCTGAGAAGCACAAGGCTGGGGGAAGCAGGAAATAACTAGCCAGCCCAGAAAGGGCTCCCATTGGGAAGGAGGAAACTTCATCTGCTGCACAAAGTATAATCGTATGCAAATTACTATGGCTTCTACAAACACGTCTCCTAGGAAGTAACTAGCCTGCCTGTTCAATACTGACAAGTGTCTGAGGCTATTTCTGCAGGACACCAAAACATCTGGAAAAGAGGTAAAAATCGCCCAAATGTTTGAGGAATGGGAGAAATTGGTTCAGGGAGGTGGGAGCTGGTTGCAGCTGCCATAGTCCTTTTATGGCATTTTTATAAGACCTCACTGAACTTCTTATGTTTCTCTAGTATCTCAGCTACACACACACACACACACACACACACACACACACAGATCTACAGACCTGTGAAACTGTGAAGGACTTCCATAGCTTTTCTAAGGGAAGGGAAAGGATTTAGGTTTTTATCTTCAAGGTCCACATCAATGAAATGCCTCAGTTTGAGATGAAAGTTGAAATGGAATTTGGATTTTAATTTTTCAGTGGCTTTGAACCTTCACAACTTTTTTTGGCCTTAGACCAGAAACATGTTGGTTCCCATGGTGACAACCATCAAGCGCCTGTTTCTAGCCCTCTTAACTTGTATTCTGTCAGTTGTCTCATCTGCGGCTACCTGATCTCTGAGATTCTCTTGTGCTCTGTGATTCTGGGAGCCCGTGATAACACGGTCGTGGTCTCATGATACTGTGGTCATTGCTTTTTACCCAAATCTAACACTTTAACATAGTTCATAGAGTGAAATATTAAATTAAACATTAAAATGATGTTCCTCCATGGCATTCCCATTAGTGGAAGGACTTGAGGAAGAAAAACTATAGAGAATTATATATGGGTATGTCTCCATAGATATATACTTTCCTGCCAAAAATTGTATAGATTCCCTTCACTTTAGTTTACACTCGGTTATAATTGATTTTCCAATGGGAAAGAGACCTATCACAGTGGCTAACTGAGTGGGAAAGTCAATTCAGTCTTTTTTCTTCCTTTATTTTTTTTGGGGGGGTCATGAAGAATCCTACTGTGATAATTAAGGAAATCTCTAACGCCACTGAGGATGGGAAACTAAAAGAGCCTATTACAAAATATAGAAATTTATAGCACCACCTATTGGTTTCAAAATAAATATTGAATTTTTTCCCTACTTTTAATAATTATGAAGAATAGTATACAGTGACATGATTATTTTAAGTCTATGAAGATTAATTTTTTTTTTTTTTTTTTTACTTTCTAACGAGTGATGCTGTGGAAATTTCTTAAGCAAAATTCATAGTCCCGACTACTGCAAACTAAAGCTTTTCTATAGTAGGGAAATAAAGTAGAATTGAGATTTTTATTTATGCATGACTTGTGTTGAGTTGTATTAAATTTCTTAAGTCACGCTTTAAGTATTATTTCTAAACTGATGAAGTGTGTTGGGCTGCATTTTCTCTATTGGCTAACTAGAACAGAGGAGTTAAATAATGTCTGGCTTTTAGTTTCACCTATCATGTCTCTCCCTAAAAGCTGGAGGAGATGCTGAAATCTCTGAAAAGAATAAATTCTCGGGGCTCCTGGGTGGCTCAGTCATTAAGCGTCTGCCTTCGGCTCAGGTCATGATCCCAGGGTCCTGGGATCGAGCCCTGCATGGGGCTCCCTGCTCCACGGGAAGCCTGCTTCTCCCTCTCCCACTCCCCCTGCTTGTGTTCCCTCTCTCGCTGTGTCTCTCTCTGTCAAATAAATAAATAAAATCTTTAAAAAAAATAAAAAAGAATAAATTCTCAGAGCATCGGCTCTTCCAGACTCTCCCTCAGATATCTGATCTTTATTACCCAGTCCAGCTTCTGTAACAATGAGGGGGCCTTCACGGTAATCTCAGAAATGCTCCCTTTCCACTCTGCTTTAGCGTGCACCAGTCTGCCTCCTTTTCCAGAATGCATGATCCTTGCTAGGAACCACTCTGGAAAGAACCACTCTGTCCCTTTCCCAAACGTTAGGAAGCATATGGACAACTCTCTATGGAAACACCCATTCCCACCCTTGGGACGACTTGAGTATCTAAAAGGATCACTGTCAGAGCTTATGAACATATTTCTCTCTCTGACCTCATTTTTTTTTACATAGATTATTTTAAAAATCAGATTTCTCTTTTTAAGACTTAAAGGGAAGTAAAGGTCTTTTAGGTATCAAACATGACATCCTGCCCCTACTCTTCGCTGTGGACGAATAATCTGGAAAACCAAACTTCATACAGAGTGCCTCCGCATAGAACTGAAGGAAAAACAAGCCCATTTAGACCTCACATTAAACACAGGTTTTAAATAGTTTCTCCCCATCTAACCAAATATTCACTTCTCCAAAATTGCAACAGGCATTAAAATATGAAAACTGACAATATTTGAAAGCAGAGGAAAAGAAACCAAACAACACAAAAATAATACCAGATTTTAAGATGAGACGATCCGAAGAAAATAGAAGCATTATCTTCAGGGAAGGGATGATTAGGCTGAAGTATATAAAATTACATTTTTGTAAAAGTCAAAATTGTCAAATCATCTAAAATTCACATGATTCAGTCTAGTATGAAGTGAAGGGGGAAAAAAAAACAATTCGAACATGTTTGGAAACAAAAATGAAAGAGAAGAAAAGAGCCAATAATGTGTCACATGATTCGGATCGGAAGAATTGGTGTTTTGGGCTTTCTTAGCCAACACTGCGAGGCGGCTGCCCTGAGCTCCCTCCAGCACTGGTCTCCTGCTCTTTTCTTCACCATCATTTGCTGGTATTTTCATTCAAAGGCATTGCTTCTCACCAGGTTTCTAACAGGTAGTTGCAACTTGCCCACCTTTGAAAGACTAGCGGTCTTTAATGTCAGAGAATTCAAAACGAGAGCCATGATCTTACTGGGGGATTTTTTTTTTTTAATTGTTATTTTACCTTGTTTTTGAGATTTTACCAAGGTGGGGCATGGCCACAGCTTGATTAGACTCCGAATCCTTCAAGACCCATCTCATTTCATACTCCTCCACTATTCTAAACAGGCTTCACGCTAGGCAGCCTTCACACCCTCCCTGCGGGTCTCACTCGCAGAGCAAACCATAATAACACGCTTCCATGCCCTGGCTGGCTTTTTGGCTCAATGGGACCATTCTGTTGCCAAATCCTGCTTTGAGAGCTTCACGGGTTTATCCTTACATGCACCTCAGTGACGTCCGGCAGTTTGTCTCTTCCGAGCTCAGGTTCGTTTTCCGTGTCCTCTTATTGCTATTCGGGTGACAAAATGTCTACATCTGGAGGGAAAGAAACCCCTACTGTATTTTTTTTTTTTTTTGCCTTTTCCTCTGGAAAATATCATCCTGTTGTACACGCGGAAGAGAAAAATGTTAGTAATAAGAGAAGGAAATGAGGGGGTCAGCTGGGGCTGTTAGAGACAGTCCAGACAAAATTTAAAGAGGGAACTGTGGGGACAGTTTTTGAGAAAACTGGGTGATCCAAACTTTGAAACCTACAGCCCATTATCTGGACTCGGCTAAAACATACCAAAAAGCTTAGCTCAGACCTGCAAGGTTCACTTCTCTAAACATAAAATGAAGAAATGTGGAAGGTTTGCTCTTTCTCTTTAATAAAGCACATTAACAACCTGCTTTTGGGAACACAAATCTTTTTATGGAGTAAGAACTAGCTCTTTAAAAACGGGAAATATGTGTGGGGATGGTGTTTATTTATGCATACATAAATATACACACGCAATGATTATTAATATTTACATACACATACACGTATGGAAATAATTGTCTCAGAAAGTGGTTTAAATCTAGAAACAATTGGCAGACAAAGAAATGAAAACTGGGATTGGTCCAGTCTACAAAACCTACGAAACCATCCCAAAGGACAGTATTCCCAACAAGGGGGAGACTGATAGCATAATAATCCCCATAAAAATAACACGGGGGTGGAGGGAATGGAGGATTTTTCAGTATTTTTATGGATTCATAAGAAAAGTTTTAGAACTGAAATTCTTTCCAAATCAACTTTTATTTACATGTGCAAAAATAGATTGACAACTTTGAAAGAAGGGTAGGTAAGTGGGTGTCAGAGTCTTGGCAACTCATGAGAACTTAACTCTTGGGTGAGTGTTTGCCGGATGGAGGAAGAAAAAGACAGAAAGAAAGCCTTCCCTTCTGCAAAGATATTCCCACCAGGAACATGCCACTGTCCACTAACAGAGTCTGTGTTTTGTTCTGTCTGTGCAGGATTCGGGTTGATTTTTATCCCCATGCAACACATGCCATGGAATATTTACATGTTTGGGTACATCAACAAAGAGGAAAAAACAAAACAAAACAAAACAAAAAGACTCACACCACACACACACACGTACACACGCGCGCGTGCGCGCGCACATGCACACACGCACACACACACACAAAATGGGATTGTGCTCCTTTGTTTTGCATTTTCTCTAACGCAGATTGCGGTAATTATCTTCCTGGCTTTACAAGCCTTTTCTTTCATTCTAAAGGCAGTTTTTGGAATCATGTTACACTTAACTCAGTTTAACAAATAAGAGTTGTCTGGCAAAATGGCACCATGTGCTTTCCACAAATATTTGTGGTATAGGCAAGCTCTCAATGTTTTTATTATGCCCAAGGTTCTTTGGTTTTAAAGCAAGTGGAACAACGTAAAGGAGGGAGAGAAGCACGGATTTGGGAACTGGGTGTGTGTTGGATGCACTTTGCAGATCCTTCTGTGCCAGAGAGTGAACGAGGAAAAAGATACATTTTAAAAATAACCGGGGGAAGAAAAAGAGGGAAAAAGGTTTGGAGGCATTTAGCAGAGCACAATTTACCCTGGCGTGAGCTACAGGCTAATGATGGAATCATAACACTGGGAGCTCGCGGCCCCAGGAGGCTGACAATGCGCGCACTGTAGCTGGTGCGCGTCCCACGTTTGCCGGGCTCTGCAGTCTGGACAAAGAATTGTGGAAGAGAGGCAAAGTAGGGAAGGGGTGAGAGAGAGAGACTGCACACAAGTTTGCAGTAATATAAATACACATACGCTGCGCTGCAGATGTTCCTCATTGGCGAAAGCTGGCACGTAATTACGCTCTGTGCTTCATAATATTTTAATGAGCTTTTTCTCCAAATAGCAACGAAAATGAACAATAAGAAGCTCTTAGGGAGGGAAAGTTGGTGTTGTTTTTGTCCCTGGGAAAAAAAACAAAAAACAAAAAAACCTCTCATAATAGGTTATATTAGAATGGCAGAAAAAACACTGCTCTGGGTTTAATAAAACTGAATTGAGTCTAAAATATGGTTCTTGAAGCTGGTTTCCTTTTTTCCCCCCTTCATCTTTAACAGTTCATTCAGGCTAAAGAAATAACAAAACAGTGGTTATAGTGTAATTCTGGTTGATTGTTTCTCTCTCCCTCTCTCCCCCTTTCTCTCTCCCTCTCTTCCTCTTTTTAGGGGAAAAAAATCTTAAGTGGAACTGTTGCAACAATGTTGTTAATATATTGTGCCAATTAAAGTCTTGAAATAAATAACAAACCACTTAGTATGTGTTGTAAATGTGCTGATTTAAGCATTGTTATGCAGAGATTACATCTCTTCAGGGGATGGATGACTGGGTCCTGAACGGAGGTTTTCTCTTTGAGTGTGTGTGTGTGTGTGTTCCCTATTCTTCTTCTTTTTATCTTGCTATAGGGTAAATTCCAAATAAAAAATGAAGAGCCCACGTTTGTTATCTGCAATAAGGCAGCCCGGTTTTAGCATTGCTAACCCTACAAAGAAAATAATTATTTTTGGTTGTGTTCAGTATCTCATTAAAAACAAAAACAAAAACATATCTACAGCAAAATTAGAGTGTGTACCTTATTTTGAGACGTAATCCTTTGGATGGGTTCTTTGCACACAACTTTTTTATTTTAGGGTGAGCTGAATGAGAGAGTTTAGGATGTGAACATGTGAGTAGTAAAATTATAATAACAGTGAAGATGTAATAACTTCTGAACGTTATTTGGGAAAGGAAAACAAAATTTCTACGTATAAAATATCGTGTATGCAGTAGGCAGCACAGATACTGTCTTTTCTAATTTTTGGATTAGAGATCATTCATTTTTATTCAGAAGGACCATTTCTCATGTAAAAATCCTATCATTTACTGAGTTGGATGTTTTTATTACCTACCCAATAATCCTAACCTCCTCCCTCTTTTTATAAAGCAATTGTGGTAGGTGTATAGATGAAGGATGGAAGTAAATCCTCATTTCAGGGGGTGCATCGGACCACTAGGCTTAAGTAACTCAAATTTGTTTTCACTTTTTGCATTTTGACATTAGGAAATAACAAACAAAAATAGTGGACCCCCCAGGGATCTATCCATAAGAAAGTAACTTTTAGGAAAGTTCATTTAGAGACAACTTAATTGCCTCCTCTCTCTTTCTCTCTGCCTTTGGAATGTAAAATGTTGATAGGGAAGACTGGAGGCCCTACAAAACTCGCCATGCCCTCCAAATCAGAATTTAAATGAAACTGAATTGTGATGAGTACAGTTTTAGTGTCAAGTGTATTTTAATTTTTAATTTTTTTTTTACAAGTGGATACTGTATACATGACAGTTTTGTTAACTTAATTGGCCAGAATATGTTAACGATCTGAATATCACTCACTGCTATCCTGGATAAATGCCCTGCATGTGGTAGATCTTTATATATATTTATATACATATGTATTTATGTACTGATTTTACAAAGGAGTTTTCTGTGTACATAGATGAACTTACATGAAAGGTACAAAATGGGCACAGGGGGCTTTTGGTGAATTCTGTGTCCAATAAAGAGCCTAAAGATTTAGGCATTTTTTAAAGTAAAGCAGTTTGATAAGAATGAGTTAAGCTCCATGTGAGTAAAAGCAGTTAATTAAATAAGATGTAGTATCGCTGTGTGCTTAAAAGCATGGACTCGGATTACATGGAATCAAATCCTCGCTCGGCCACGTGCTAGTTATGCCATTGAGCAAGTTGATTAACTGCATCATTCTCAGTTTATCCACCTAGAAAATGGGGACGATGGTAAAACCTTCTTCCCAGTCTTGTTGTAAGGACAATATGAGTTAATATATGTAAAATACTTAAAACAGCACCTGGCACATAGTAAGTACTGGAAAAGAATTTGCTATTATCATCACCATGATTCTTACTATTTAATGAATCCAGGATGCTACTATTAAATCTCTCTGCTTATCAGTTGAACTGGGAATTAGAAGTCCTGGGTCTCGGCTCGGGCTCCAACATTGGGTGGCTTTGTGCTCTTCACTCAGCCCATCCCAGTCTTCTGTCTACTTTAGCTATAAAATCAGGGCGAGTTGGGAGATGACTCAGGAGTCTAGTTATGTGTTAGAACATAATCCTTTTAAAATAATTCAAAAGTTCTCCAAGAAAGTGGATGTGGATAAGCTCCGTCTAGGCCAGGGGGGTCGGGGAGCATCAAGTCTGTCCCAAGACACTGAGCCCGAGAGAATTTTCCCTCCTACAGGTAATGCGACTGGGTCCTCTGTCCAGACAAGGTGCCACAGTGTAAAATACTGGGGCCACCTTGGACAGCTGAGATCGTTACGGTGTAAGGCTGTGTTTAGAGTCCTGAGTCTCAGCTCCTAATTCTCTCTGGAGAATAATCGTTACTTAAAATTCTGCAGCTCCAAACCTGCTCTGCGACAGACCACAGACCCATCTTCAATGATATATGGCTTCCTCTCTCTGGTCAATCAGGCTTCTTGGATCTCTAGAGTACTTCAATCCCTTCCATAAAATTAAATTAATATTTAAAAACAACAACAAGCTGAGGTGTACGGAATGCCCTCCTAGGAGCTGAAGATGCATTTTCTGTTTCAGTGGGGTCACTCCTGTCCCCACCATTGTCAGTGATACCATTCTGAACAAAGTGCTTCTCAGCTTTCGTCTGTGTGGAAAATAAAATACCCAAGCGTTACAAAGTTTCGCTAGACACCAGCACCAATGGTCTTTACTGGTGAGTGAGTGTTGCAGATGTCCGATATTCTATCTGTCTAATAATAGTGACACCTAACAGGTCCTGAGCACTTACTCTGAGCCAAGCTACTTTCTAAATGCTTTCCATATTGTTAGCTTGTATGTTCCTCACCAAACCCTCCAAGGGCATTTTTATCCCATGTTCCAGACGGAAAGCAGGACCGAGAAGCAAAGGTCACGACGTGATGGCCTGGCATAGCTGATGCTAGAATCTATGCTTCCTCTGACTACAGCACCCAGGCTCCGAGCAGCCAGGACCCAACCCAGAGATAAAAACAAAACCATGAATCTGGGGCGCCTGGGTGGCTCAGTGGGTTGAGCCTCTGACTCTTGGTTTCCGCTCAGGTCCTGATTTCAGGGTTGTGATCTCAGGGTCATGAGATGGAGCCCCACATGGGGCTCTGTGTTCCTTCAGGAGTCTGCTTGTCCCTCTCCCTCCCTCTCTGCCCCTCCCAATGCACGCACATTGCACAAGCTCACACTCTCACTCTCAAATAAATAAATGGAATCTTTTAAAAAAAGACAAAACAGTGAATCTTAAAAACAAAGTCAAAAAAGCTTCCCAACCAGGTAATAGGATTTAGGACTACGAAATCAAACTAGAAAATACATCTATTTGTCACCTACTAGTTTTAAAAATAATAATGTTTTGCTATCTGAATTGTGATTTCACATCTTGTTCTGATTTGAAATTCCCAGTGCCTTTGAGAAGTGAGGAAAACCCAGGTTATTGAAAAGTATGAGTTGGCACTTCCGTCTCTTGCCCATAATTTCTACTTCAGGTAGTTTCTAAGGGAATACACGCTCCACTACTTACACACTAACAAGCTGTGTAAGAAAACCCACTAGTTCCTCTGAGGGTACCAAGCCTAGATGTATTCAATTTGGTAATAGTGGGGGAATCTCTGGTTGCATGGGTCTTATGGGTCCTCCTCAAACTGTATTAGGGATGGATCTCTAGGATTCTACCACTGCCACCACATCGGTTAGAACCTGCTGGTTCAATTCATAAAACCAAGACTAGCCCCTTCAACATTATTGGCCAGGGAGCGAGTGATCCCTTCACAGAGGGGACAGGCCCGCTGGACTCGTCACAGCCACCTGGTCTAGCCATCCTGCCTAGGCTTTGATTCTCTCCGTATTTCCAACCTTGGGAGACTGATCTTCTACTTTATTAAGCAAGGCAGAGGAGTACATAGCTCCATTCAAGAAAAAAGAAAGGGAAGCCCATTGGGATTTGACATTGTGGTGGAATTTCTAAATAGTAAATGACTTAAATCTGGATTGACCCTGAGTATGTACAGCTTCATGTTGTCCTTCCATAAGAAAATTAAAGAGACATGAGTGTGCGCCTAAGATATATTTTAATATGCATTTTAGTGTCTTTTTTAGCTTTGTTGCAAGAAAACAAATGATAGCAGAATTAACAAAAATTGGGGTTCTCTGTTGCTATCAACTATAGCTCTATGTTTCTTTCTTTTTTAAAAAAAGATTATTTATTTTAGAGGGAGAAAGAGAGTGCGTGTACACAAGCATGGCGGGGAGGGTCAGAGGGAAAGAATCTCAAGCAGACTCCCCACTGAACTCAGACCCAACAAGGGGCTTGAAGTGGGGCTCCACACACGGGGCCTGATGCCAGGCTCCATTTCAAGACCCCGAGATCATGACCTGAGCCAAAATCAAGAATTGGATGCACAACCCACTAAGCCACCCAGGTGCCCTTATTATAGCTCTATGTTTCAATGGCTTTGTCATCCAATCTGCAATGGCTTAACGCAAGACACGTGTTCCCAAAATCTTGATTACTGTTACAGTATCTTAGAAGCTCAATATTTAAGGAATTCTGGATTACACTGGAAACAATGTGAGCTATACATGTACACTGCATGCCCTCCCATCACAAAGTAGTATGCTGGGGAGTCATGCAGGCAAGTCTAGATTGCCTTCGGCCAGGCGTTTCAAGTCTAGGATTTTCCATTCACTTCTTCACTGGTGATATCAACTTTCAAAGTCTGGTGAACCCTAGCTCCACCATTTAAGAGGAGCCTGAATTGGGGAGAGTTACTTAAAAGTGTTGAGCCTCAGTTTCCTTATCTTTAAAATATGAACAATAATTCCTGCCTTACAGCATTGCAAGGATGAAGGAAAATGTATCATTCCCACCAGAAGGCGTGGCTCATAGTAGGTGTTCTGTAAATCATCTAGCCACTCTTTCTGTAATTATTATACCTTACATTTTCCTGATATTCTATATCTGTTGCTAATGTCATGTAAGTTCCAGTCAAGCTCATCATGATTGCATCGTACAGTTCTACTTTGGCCAGACATCAAATAATCAAGTGGGGAAAATTGTACAAAAAAAATTAAGGTTTAGGGAGTGAGAAAGAGAAGATGAAGGGAAGAAAACTGTATTGTATTCCTGAAACTGGAAGTTAAGGGGTAAGGGAGCATGATGGAATGGTTTGATTTTCAGCATTAAGAGGCAGCACATTGCAAGGCAACTAAAGAGAAGGAGACACGATATTTGGGATTAAGTTCATGGTCTTGGAAGAGGCCCTTTTTCAATAGGACTCTGGCAAATATCCAAGTACATATAATTCTAATTACCTTTTAATCAATGAATATTTATACTTATGAAAAGAGCCTCTAGGCATTGACTTGATACCTATATTGACTTGATGCCTTGATGTCCCCACAAACAAAACAAAACATCATTATGAAGATGATCTTGTTGTTATAATTGAGTAGATTAATTTTAGCACACCCATCCGAATGCACACTACTCCAACACATTGAAAAAAATCTCACTAAAATTTAGGAAAATCTTGTAAAATAAGGCCTCCCTCGAAAACCTAATGTGCAATGTGCCAATTCTTTCCATTGCCAGGGGAATGGGAAAGAGTGTGTATGGGTGTGTCCCTAGACAAGCAACCCAAGAACAGAGCTTGAGAAAGCTGAGACATAGATGGCAAATGTCTGGGCTGTCCTTCCTGGCACAAGTGTTTGTGAGCAGCTCTGTCTCTCATGCAATGGAGTCAGCTGGATAGGAGCCTGGTACGTTACATATGATAAAGGGAAAGGAAAAAGTTGTTTCCCATGGAGAGTATGAAGTTCAGAAGGCAAAAGGAATCCGGAGGAGAGACTTTCAGGCCCATGCCATCCTGTAGGTATAACATAATCCTATTCAGCTCATAGGAGGATCCTCTCAGGCTCTAACCTGTAGTATCTTGTTCTCAAGGTGCTAAAAGGAGCTTCTTTAATGGAAACCTTATACGTGTTTTCCCACTGGGATGGGCCCCAATAGCAAAGAAAATTTCCACTGTTGTAGTTAGAGAATATAGTTTGCTTTTGCATGAGGAAGAGAAACAGGCTTAATCTGAGTGACTCCAAAACACCTCTTGGTGAATGTTACTCAGAGGCCAAGTTCAACTCAATAGAAGGAAGAACTTTCTGACAATTAGATCTATCCAAAACCCGAGTGGGCTGGAGATATTCCAGCCAAGGCTGTAGGAGAACTTGTTGGACATGTTCAGGAAATTCATGCCTTGGAAAAGTGTTAGGCTAGACGCCTGAAATTCTCTAAAAATATTTGATAAAAGAGTGGAAAAAGTCTTGGTATCAGGACACACTGAAAAGCAAAGTTGCATCAATTCTAAAATAACACATGGAACGCAAAGCTAAACTGCTCTGCTTATTCTCTCTACCATCCCACTCAAAAGCCCTGCCATTAACATGTGAGCTTTGTGCCAAGAAGATAGGAGTCTGCACTGGGGACAACGCTCGCTTCCAGTGACTTCAGGCGAAAGCTAACTGGAAGGAAGACTCAGGTGACAGTTAAGCCACAAGTTTCTAGCGGCCTGGAAGCACACAGGTTTATTGGGCTCTGGAAGGATTCTTCCCGTGGCCGGTGCAGGTCCCCTCCACTGCTTGGCAGTGACCCACAGAGAGCATAAGGGGGTCGTTTTCTCCCATCTTGTAATAATTTATTTGCTTTACCACTCTTAAGGGGATGACTTTTAGTTCAAATTATGCCAAAATGGTGTTTACTATCCTGATTATAAGAAACATTGGTGGTTTTTGCTTCTAGGTTTTTGTTATCTGAATGCCTTAGCCCCCTTCTCCACTTGGCAAACTCTGACTGATACTTTAATTCTCATCTCTTGATGGCATTTCCGTGAATCCTTACCTGGATATGTTCCCTCCTCTGTGCTTCTACAGAGCTGTGTATAGATCCCTACCATAGAACATATGGCCAGGAACAACTACAAAATTTGCACAACCCAGGACAAAATGAAGATGTGAGGTCCCTTGTTTATAAATTATTAAGAATTTTAAAATGGTGGCATGGAGCATTAAACCAAATGTAAGGGCTGCTAAGCATGGGGTCCTTTGTGACAGCATAGATTGCATGTCCATTAAGCCAGCCCTACTTAGGACACTGTAATCCAATTCTTCGTTATGTATTTTGGGTTGATTTTGGTCTACTAATCACCCATTATGTGTGTGTGTGTGTGTGTGTTTGTGTAGAGTTCCTTCTCCTCTGCTGTATATTGCCTCAGTGCACCTAGAAATCAAGGTACCCCACCCTCTCCTTCTAAGGGATAGGCCCACGACTAAGCTCATGACCCACAACTGAGCTCATGGCCCACGACTAAGCTCATGCTCCGTTAGCCCGTCTCTCTCCCTCTCCCTCCTTCTCTCCTTCTTTTCCCTCTCTCTTTCCTTCTTCTAAGACTTTGAGTCTTGAGAACAAAGATGAAAGAACAAGGGGGGAAAATGGAATGCATTTGTTCACTTGTGACGCCCTCCAAGACTGTTGGAGAGATCCTGAGACTTAAACTCTTGGTTTTGTTAGTTCTTCCTCTGTTTTCAAGCCTGATTCTCCAGCCTTCTAGTTGATCCTGTGAGTATCCCAATAGCTTTCCAATAAACTTCTCACCTGCTTAGGCAGCCAGAATTTGTTTCTGTCGCCTGCACTCAAAGAACCCTGTAAGTGATAGATGTCATTCACTCACTGGACTGTGAGTTCTTTGATCTTATTAAAATTATAGCATGCATTCATTACGTAAATATGGCATAACAGGAAAGTGCGAAGTGCTTCACATATCATTGTTCATTTAATCTTCACAATGAATATTCAAGGTAGGTGTTCTTGTCCTCACTTTTCTCATGATAGAAATCAGGTTCTAGAAGATGAAATGATATTCCGAAAGTCTCTCAGTTACTTCGTTGTGGAATCAAAATTTTCAGACTGCGTTTTCTTCTGACTCCTAAGACCAAACTTTCCTAAAATAATATCTTGTTCCCTTTGTGTCCCCATTTTCTAGCACACTGCTTGGCCCACCATGTTCCTTATGACTATTCAGTGAGTGAGAGAATAAATAAAAGGAGCAATATTCATACCCATGCCTTCATTCAGTTTCAGTTTATAACCAGTACATAATGGCCTATAATTATAAAGTCAAATTTTTATCTTTTGCCTCTCTCATCATAAAATTTTATTTGCCATTTACTACTATGAAAACATTGGCAGATCCATCACTTTTTCTAAAATGGCTTCCCATTCCTACAGTATCAGTTTATTTCATGATTTCTTTAGCCATTAACCGTGACTGCCACTTGCAGATCAAAGCACAATTATAGGCACAAATATAAACCAATTAAAGATGTCCAAGGAACAAAGGAAGCGACTTTAACTCTCTTGACCTTGACTTGAATAGAGACACTCACAAAGTATTGCCCTTTAACCAGAAGTAGTTTCAAAATCAATAATGCAGATGATATAAAGGTACATGGAGGCTGAAAAAATATTTGCCTAAAAATGTAATTGTGCCACAGTATGCAACTGCATTGAGGAGAACCAGAAAGACAAGGAAGAGAAGTTTCATATTCTACATGGGATCTCTCTCACTATCGTCAAACCAAAGGAAATCTATTGGGCAGGTAAAAACAAAAGCCATTATTTTCCCCCTTATGTATGTCTACATATTCAATGTAAATAAGATGTTACTGAGCAAAGGACTGATCTTTACTGTTCCGCGTACAGGTTCAGAGGTAAAAAAAAAAAAAAAAAAAAAAAATCAATTACAAAAGCTTCCAAACAATGCAAACAGCATTAAGCACAGTAATTATAAGATAAGCACTGAAGCAATTTTCAGTTGATTGGGTGTAGGTGTGCAGAAGTAAACCTACAGTTTGCCTGCTGGTGCAAGAATAGCTTACATGCCAATTAGTGGTTATTGCTACTAATTATTAAAAACATTTTTAAGAGTAATTAAAAATTAAATGCACCTGTATGATGGCTCATAACTGTGTTGTGGTAAATTGCTCAGATTTTCCATATCAATCACACAGGAAATGCTCAGTTAGATGGAGGAGCATTATGACACCCACTCTCAGAAGCCAAGCTACATATGCGTGTGCCCTCCACACAGAAGCATTGCTGGGATTTAGTTTTTCTGCTCAAAAGTTTCTATGAATAAATGCTACCAGGCCAAGCTAATGAAGACAAGAGTTGAGGGTGTAATCCTTTACTCTGGACATTAGTGATATCTTCCTTGCCACAAAATACTGTTGAGAAAGGAAAGAAGGAAAGATGGCGCTCAGCCTCATCTGAGACCTCACTTCCCCTCTGAAAAGCTGTGCCAGGGAGGGTAACTTCAGTATTCTAGAATAAACACTGGAACCCCTCTCTCGTTTCCACTAGTAACCAGATGACCATGGACATGTTACTCATCCTCCTGGATTCAGCTTCTTTACCTTCAAAGCATGAACATGGATGAACTGGTCTCAAGGATTCCTTTCAGGAATAAAAGAATCTGTGTCCTGAGTATGCTAATATTCATATCATGTGAACAAGAAGAATTGAATAATATTTACTGAGTGTTCATTCAGTTTCGGGCTTTTCCACCAGTTATTCAAATCCTTGGCTCCACACTGGAATCACCAGGGGAGCATTTAAAAACTTTAATGCCAAGGCCTGTTCCCCTGAGGTTCTGACTTATTCGGACAGAGGTAGAGTGGGGCATTGGGAGTTTTGCAAAGCTCTCCAGGTGACTCGGATGTGCTTAGACTATTAGAAGCTACTGGACACACTTTACATACATTAGGTCTGGTTTTCTAAAAGTAGTCTGTGAGGTATGCGTTTTTGTCCCCATTTTATAGAGGAAGTATATTCAGGGAGGTTCAAATGTCTACCATAACACCCATGTGGCAGAGACAGAAATCCAAGTCTCTTTAATTCAGAGATCCTGTTGTGGTTTTTTTGTAACCTTACGTATATCATCAATGTTCTAAGTTATCGATTGAGTTCCTGGCGTTTCTTCTCTTTGGTTACTATTTGTATTATCATAGCACGCATCCTTAAGGGTCTTTTATTTAAATTTCCTTCTCGCTCTCAGATATTTAAATGGAATCACATACAACACTAGCGGTATGGATTTGCTTGATATTCCCATAAAGGATTCTTTTATGTACTGGAAGCAAAACGTTGGGAGTCCGGGTGCTGCTGTTCTAGAAAGACATAGCAATCTGGGCTCCTTCGTCGCCGACTGAGCCTGAAGAAGCTTCCAGAAGCTCGGGAAGAGGAGGCATGAGAGACACTAGCACAGAGTGCACAAGGAGGTGGTGGAGAGGACCGAAGTGGTGACTTGGACATGTGGGACATTTCTATTAGACTCTGCCTCTGACCTTGGAGGCTTTGTTTGTGTTTTGTTCATCTCCAGGCTGTCACCTCAGTTTCTAATGATATCTCATTGGCCACAGGACATTGTTACCACTTATCTCATTATTAGCTCCACTGGAAATCTACTTATCTTTACAAAGGTACAAAGCAATTGATGTACCACCATAATTTTATTTACAGCCTTCATCCTACACCGCCAGAGTAAAGAAACGTAGTCATTACCTGCATGTATATTGTGAATCTCTGCTCTGGTTCATTACTGGAGCTTCAGGACACAAACGACAAGAGCAACCACAACCATACACATGCACTCACACAGCATCCACTACTCTTCTTCATCTTGGAGGGCTCACCACCTACCCATTCAAACTCCAACTGCCAACTCCCTCACCTGAAAGCAAGAAGGAATTGTATTTTCACTCCAGCATATAATTGGCAGATCCATATTTTGTTTTCGCTTGTTTTTTTTTTTTTTTCTTCCAGCGAAATCAATGTGCCTTCTTTCTGACTTTCCCTGCCAAACATATCAGATTGTGTGAGGTTTACAGATGCACAATAATTCCTGGGCAACCTGAAAGCCAGGGAGACTCCAGGAGAGAGTGGGGGGTGGGGGAAAGTGTCACGGAGAAAGCGTGAGTGAATAATAGATGACAGATTTGAGATAATTATTGGAGAGATGACAGAGAACATCACCATGATTTGTTTTGCCAGGTTGTCATTTCAAAGACAATGAAGAACTATTAAATCGATCTCTTTTTTTTTTCCTCAGGGAAATGAGTACACAGATATTAAAGAATAAATGAAATGAATACACAAATACTAATTATAAATCCTGATTATGATAAGTTTGAGTAGCTGGCTACTTCATACAAAACTGGAACTATTTGTTATGCAAATGCACAAAGTGTGCCCAGTGGCCCTTATAGATCACTGGCATTAGGTCTGTAACTATTGTAACGAAAGAGGATGGTTGGCTCCACTCGGTTGGGGGTCATTTTATTGCCGATTTAACTAGTGTTAAATTAGTGGGTATTTAACTGTCACTAAAACAATTTAGGGCTCAATTCACTGAAGTATCATTTTTACTAATATTTCGGTGAAAGTGAAGAATTGTTCCTCCCGATGCTCTCCTGGGATGCTAAAGGCACCACTGTGTTCTAGTCTACAGTAATGAAACTTGCATTAGCAAAAGTGGGCTGGTTGCCTACTAAAGAAAAAAATAATAATCTCCTCGAGAACCCAGTATCCTGCTGTATTTCACTGCAGTAAAACCATTTTAACATCCCTTTTCACTGAATGAGATTTTTTTAAAATTCCTAAATCACGAGCCAAATTAGTATAATCCGTCCAGTATTTCGTGGAGGACCCTCCCTGTAAGATTATCGCATTGAAGTCCCAACTTTTTGTTTTCAGGGGAAAAAAAAAATACCATATTTCCCTACCAACACGAAACATGATCAGCTCCAAATTCAAAAAGATTTACAAATGCCACAACACAGTTATCTACCAGCAAACATATCATTTCTTTGTTTCATAGGACAGCAAGGATGAATTATTCATGAGACCCCATTTCAGATGCTTATTGTGTCTGGTGGCAAAGTCTCCGCCTGCTCAGCCCCGGGAAATCTATGGCGCTTTGCTGCAGGCACAGTGCTCTGTGCCATCCAGGGACCAGCCGTGTGCTCTCGAGTTACTGCAGCAGCGCAAGCATTTCCAGTGGCCTCAGCTGTGGAGACAGCTGTTTGCCCACCGTCTGTGATGGCAGAAATGTGTGGGAGCCTTCCCCCTAACAGCATGCCCCCCCCACACCACATACACACACACAACTCCCATGCCATGCATCACACACACACAACCACCAAAGGCGTGCAGAGAAGCCCCACGATTTGAGGACCAGAAGGAGCAATGCACCGCCACATAGAATAGTTCTTTCTCTTGTATGCAAAATTATTAGCGCAGAGGACATAGCCTCCGAATCTAAACCTTTCTTGTCATTTATGTATCAAAAGGTTTGTGCATGCGTGAAATCCAAAATGATTTATTGTTTAGTTATTGCCTTATTTACTTACTTAATGGATTGATTGATGTGCCAGGATCCCACAGACAACAGGGCTATTTTTTCTTTCTTTCTTTTTTTTTTTAAGCTGGCTTTAAAGGAAATAGATTGCAAACAGGAGTTTCACTCACACAGCAAGTCAACCTCTCCTTCCTGGTTTGTATTCATAATGAGTTCCTTTTGGCTCTTGCCTGCTACCTGTCTATGGCTATTCGTTGACACAAAATACTGCACCTTGCATTCTGTGGGAAGTGGCAGGGATGAAAGAATAAAATATTAGGTGTGGAAGGGTAAAATATGGGGAGAAAACCTGGATCAAACCCCAGAGTTTCAGCCAATATAAGCACCTATGGTAGGCAAGCTCTTGCATGGTGCTTGGGCTGGAAGCCACAGAACCACTCAGCAACAATGGGAGGTATTAGAATTCCATCTGGCATCATTTCTCCGCAGAGGAGGGAGGTGCAGACAGAGAAGTCCCACAATTTGAACTCCTCCTGGAGACCTTGGATCATCTGTTTATTTTATGGACACTAAACTTACTTTCATTTTCTAAGGACATTACCACACCTGAAATTAGTCAGTGGAATCAAATACAATTCTCTGCAAACCTTGAAAAGATGACTGCAAGGAAAGTTCTACGGACCTCTTCCTCGCATGCCTCTTGAAATTTCTTTATGACTTTATTAGGGGGCCCAAGGTTTTAATTGGTCTTGGTGAACAGGGGCTAAATCGGGAAGGAGGCTGATTTGTTTAGAGAAGTCGGATGTTGACTTTGTGCAGAACTCTCCCTGGACGTTCTACGCATGCGACATTTACGTAAGATCTCTGTAACCTCCTTTCCAAATGAACTCTAATTTGACATAATGCAGCGTAGAATGGCACCAGTCATCGGGCTTGCATCAGAAATGCATTTTATTTGGATTTGATTCAGACTCTTAACGAACTGGTTCCCGTAAATGCAGCAGATGGGAGTGTGGCAAATGGGAGCGGGTGTGCGCCCTCACACCCAGCATCCGCGGCTGCTTCACTGTGCTAAAGCCTTTCCTGAGTTAGCTGGTTAGTTAGCTAGCTAATTAGTTAGGCACATTTCAGCTGAAACTTTTAATTATAATTAACATATTTATCCTACCCATCCTCCAACCGGAGGCCTGAAAAGCTACAGTCCGGCCAAGGCGGGTAGATTCTGTCCTTCGCTTTCTCTCTGCCCTACTGATTAATATGGTGAATGCTGCCAGAAGATGATCCGACGGTTTATAAACCTGGCAAAGCTGTAGCCAGACCTTCTCTTGGAAAGGTCAATTAAAAATGCTAGTTGCACTATAAACAGAAGTCTCCCTAGAAGAATGCCACGCCATGCCCAGAGTGGTCTCTTAATACAAAATATCAATTTGATTTTCCTCAGGAGATTCAGTCTCCTTTTGCAATGCAAATATTTTCAAGTGTACTAAACACGTTTTAGCACCTCAACATAGGCACTAAAACTATTTGCATGCAAAATTACCCAGAGTAGGCAGACAGGCACAAGCTTATGCCAGCACCATATGTGCTAAAGAATTTGAGCCAGGAAACAACTAGTATCTGGACGTTATTTACAATTTAAATTTAATTTTACATTATTATTCAAACGAGAGCTTATATATAAAGTCTATTAAAATTAATGTTTCACATGGAACACAATTTCACCTAAAATTGTATGTCCAGTGGCGCTTGGGTGTTCTTGTCCCAGCTCTCTGAGCCGCTCAAGAGTGCCATCCAGCACTTTTGTTCCTTGTCTTTCAACTCTACCTGCACGAGTGGCTCATTTTTCCCTCTAACCAACTTCTCTCAGAGAGAGCAGCAAAATTAGTGTTGATTGCAAGGCCCAGAAATCAACACAAAACATAGACCAAGCCAGACCCAGGAAAGAGCATGAGAGATTTGAGGAAATACACACTACCTGGAAATAGCCTAGAACGTCGTCCACATTCAGATAAAAACAACAACACTTTTTTTTCTTCTCTCTCTCTTTTTTTTTTTAAAGATTTTATTTATTTATTTGACAGCAAGAGACACAGCAAGAGAGGGAACACAAGCAGGGGAGCGGGAGAGGGAGAAGCTGGCTTCCCACGGAGCAGCGAGCCCGATGCAGGGCTCGATCCCAGGACGCTGGGATCATAACCTGAGCCGAAGGCAGACGTTTAATGACCGAGCCACCCAGGCGCCCAACAACACTTTTTTTTTCTTCCCAAGAAGCTCCACTTGATGTTTTTGTGAACAGGGGAAATGACGTTGGGTTAGCATTCAATGTGCAAATTGCACTGTTTCGTACTGTCCCAAGAAAACGGCATTGCCTTCTGTACTGGGAGCACAACGAACCCTGTATCTCTTGCTTCGCTTTCAGCGCACCTTCTCCGACAAATCTTACAGCGATCAGCAAAGATCGGGTGGTGTGTTTAGTGATCATTTGCTAATGCCTATCAAGACAAAACATCGCTCTCCTCTTTATCTTTTCAAGTAATTTTCCATTTCAAGTTTGGTACGATTTCATGCCTTTGGTATCATTGGTTTAAATATCTAATAGTTTATGTTTCTGTTCATTTTTAGGAGGAAAAAAAAATTCGGTTGTATCAGAATGATTATTTCCAACGCTCTCTCCAGTGCTTCTCAACGTTCGAGGGGGACTTGCATACTCTCATGGACTCTTTGAGAAGCAGTACTAGCAGAAAGATCACTTCCCCGCTCTCTGTCAGGCTTGCTGAGGTGTTTGGAAATTTTTACATAGTAACCCATTTTAACTAAAAAAAAAAAGAACAAAGGAAAAGTATCTTTTCAATACTAGGCTGTGAAACAAGTCTTTAAAAACCCACAGCTATGGAAATGAATCTGGGGTGGAGGGAATATAAGAAAAATCAATATACTCTATTTTATCAAAAGGACACCATCAAATATCCCCAGAACCTTAACTACAGAAAATTCTTCCCCCTGGATTAAAGATCTTCAAATTTATTATAAACCTAGCACATGCTAATTTTCCTTTGGAAACTTCAAGTATTGTCTCTAGGTCAAATATCTTTTGCTTTTCTTTTTCTTTCTTTTTCTTTCTTTCTTTCTAGAGCAAGAGAAAGAAGCTGCTTTCTTTCTTGACTTGCAATCAGTCTTAGAAATGTTGAATCACTGCCTAGGTGCATGAACTCAACTCTGAGCAGCTTTAATTTATAGCAGCCAACATTTCTATAACATAAGCTCTCTAAAAGAGGCCCACAGAAGAACCAGAAATATGTGGTTGTGTAGAAAGTTTAATGGGAATGGAAAATCTCCACGTTTACATGTCTATCCTTGCATATTAATATCATTACATTTAAACGGTGGTTTGATTTCAAACATTGAATTAATTAAGAAGGGAACTTCCAGGTCGAGTTTAAGGCCAAATCAAATGCCAACAGCTCCCTCTACTGGCTGCCAGAGGAAAACATTTGGTCTCGCTCCTTAAAAAAGAAATTTGCTGTTTATTTAAGAAGCATCTTCGCCAAATTAAATTTTTTGAAAAAAAATCTAAGTTTCTTGGGAAGCATGAGAGATGTTCACTTGTAGTTAGTTATAGGAAGACAACTACGAAGAATTAGAGAAATAGAAATTAACAGTCATGTGAAGATTCCCCCCTCAATAAACAATTCCTACCTCCACTAAAAGGCATCTGGTCATTCTATTATACAGAGGTTGGGCTTAGGTTAAAATATAATCAAGGTTACTTTTAGAATTGTGTTTTCTCAAATCCGACCAAAAAAAATAATGAATTCATTTTCTGGAAGTTGAGAACTCTTAATAAAGTATCCATTTTTTTCCTAATACTTCTTTGTCTCTAGCTGAGTTCTAAAAAAGAAAAAAAAAACAGGAACATTTAACTTGTATATAGTTTGAGAGCAAAGAAATTGGCTTCTTTCAGTTAAACTCTAGCATTTGGTGTAATGAGTAGTTTAAATAGGGCAATAAACGTTTAGAAATATAAGAAGTAAAAGAAATAAAATATATTTTCCTCCCAGACTCCTTGCCTCATCCTTCATGGAGACCACTGTCCTCCACCACCTGAAACAATTGATCTATTTAGTTTCATTCATTTAGAGCTGTTTCTCCCTCAAATTCCCCCCCCCCCCCCACCACGCGACTCTTGACCTCATTTTCACACAGCCGTATTCCCTGAACATAAATGGAAAATGTAGTAGCACACTCAGGAGTTTTCAAATCCCACTCATTTCAACAAGTGAGACTTGACAAGGTTGATATGATAGGCTCTTGTGAGAAGGTTTCAGATTTGACGTAAATGCGCTGTGAAGGAAAACCTTTCTTCTTTGGAAAGGACAAAATACAGCACTGGAGAGACATCAACACCTCACTCTGTGGATATGGTTTAATGCAGTCTCCCCACCCCCACCAGCTTACAACTTCGAAAACAAACATGTAATTTTTGAAAGATAACCAAAATAAAATAATTCTTTTACTCTTTTTTCACCAAACCCCAACACACACATACACAGCCTCAAAATAGATGTATCCTTCATCTTTAGGAAGTGAGCCATTTCTGTTTAAAAAAAAATCCTGCATCTTGAACTTGATATCTTAATTTAGGAAATCATACTGACTTCCTAAAGCATCCATAATTGGTGTCAAAGCCACTGAGAATCTTTATATGACAAGTTCTTCCTTGTCTAACAATATAATCATTGTTGGATTACAGTATGTATTAGCAGGCAACATTTTTAGGAATTTTCTTATTTCACTAATTCTCTTTTAGAGGTTGAATTTTTGAAACATTACATTAACAATGTGGCTTTGGAATCTGGTCTCCTAGACTCAGACCTCACCTCTGTCATTTCTAAACTGTGTGACCTGAGGCCAGTCACTTAAACTCTGTGAGCCTCAACATCCTCATTCGTAAAAAGGGAATAATTGCATGGCTTCGCCTCGTTGGGTGGCTCACTGAGGTGGCCCTGAGACAATGCCAGGGTTGCTACTGCTGCTTAACAAACAAGAAAACAAATCTTACGTGAACGAAAAATATAACTTTATTTCCTGTGGCGCCTGGGTAGCTCAGTCGGTTGGGCATCTGCCTTCGGCTCAGGTCATGACCTCAGGGGTCTAGTATCAAGCCCCACATTGGGCTCCCTGCTCAGTGGGGAGCCTCTTCTCCCTCTGACCCTCCCCCTGCTCATGCTCTCTCTCTCTCAAATAAATAAATAAAATATAAAAAGAAAAAACAGAAACAAAAACTGTTTCTTTCCTGAAAAAAAGAAAGTCATCACAGTCATCCGAGGGAGCTCTGAATACTGATGACTTTGATTAGAAACCTTAAAGTAAATATTGTCTGAAACAAGGATTCCAATTTGATGGGTGAAGCAGTCCTTATCTGAGAGAGCACAGCAGGGTTCTTCCCTGTGGTGGAGGAGGGGCACTGTTTGCGGCTAGAACCTGGAGCCAGGGAGTAAAGTTGTCTTTAAGGGGTCTCCGGAGAGAACATCCCCCGGACAGCGTGTCCAGGTAGGGCTGTCAATCACTGGGAGCAACAGTGGCGAATCTGGGCTCTGGAAGTGGACAGACGTCGTTCCAACCCCACCTCGGGCACCAACTTGGCTGTGTGACCTAATGCCCATTCCTCACTTTCTCTGAGCTTCATTTTCCTATTCCACAAAGTGAGGATACAGTTGAACTCACAGAGCTGGGCGAGGATTTGTGATCCTGCATGATCTGGCTCCTTCCCTCCTCTGCGGCCCCCTCCGCTTCAACCCTCACCCGTGACCCTTCTGCTGCAGCCAAACGGGCCTTCTTGGAAGCCTGGGACCGTCATTCTGGCCCTGTTCCCTCATGCTATGTGACCTAGTTAATGCCTGCTCCTTCATCATATCTTAGCTCAGTCACTCCTTGTAGAAACTTTCCTCCATCTTGCTGGTAGGCCCAGTTCCTTCGACGTGATTCTCCAACTACCTTACACTTCTCCCCCGTCCTGGCACTTACCACATATTTAATTCAATTTGATTGACTGTGTCCCGCCTAGACGAAGAGCCACCTAAGGGCGGAGAGTGTTTGGTTCACCATTATAACCCCCACAGTTGGCAAAGAATAGGTACTTAATATTTGTTGAACAGATCCACGAACACCTAACGCACAAGAGCTACTTCAGAAATGGTAGTTATTCCTACAAAACCTCAGGATCAATGGGGCCTTCAAGATCCTCTAGAGGTGGGTCCAAACCACCTACCTTCAAATCCACATCCAGCAGTTTCACACACACCATCTTAAGATCAGTGAGCAAGGAATCAAGATTTCAAAATAAAATTCACTTATTAGCCAGTCGCATCCACATTTCCCTCGGTTCGCCTAAGCAGCCTTCCCTTTCGTAATTAACACAGCCTCTCCTCTGCGAGAGCCGTGAGAGCGAACCTCGCGCTCCAGCGGGCACTTCACGCAGTGACGGAACCGGAAACTACGTACTTCCGGGAGAGAATCCTGCTGGGACGTGGGCTGCAGGTGGGGGGCGCCCTGCGCACCGCCAGGCGCGGTGCAGACCTGTGGGGCTGGGAGGTCCTGAGGCCGCCTTTTCAGAGCTTGCTGCGTCTTTTCTTTGTACGCTGCCACTGCGGCCCACACCCCTTCAAAATGCTGTCCCTGCGTCGAGATGGCGATAATGCCTGGGAAATATTTTAATGCCCTAATAAACGTCACTGGGAGGGTGGCAGCACAAGAAAGCGTGGTGGTAAAACTGGAGAAACATTTAAAATTTTTTTCCACTCATTAAAAAAAAAAATAACCCTTGGAGACTTGAAGGGCAGGAAATGCTAACACTTTATTGCCTTTTTAGTCAAATGCCTTTACAGGCATATCCCTTGAACCTGTATTATTAATATTGATCCCTCAGGGCTTAACGCAATTTCCACCTCCTCCCTCGGACTACCCCAGGACCCTCTGACCTTTCTTCCTGAATTCCCGTTACGCCTCTTCGCGTGCTTTACTCTTGACCAATTGCTTCTGACGTTTAGTTTTCTCTCTCAACCACCCTGGAAGGTAGGGATGATGAGGCTAGGGAATACCCCTTTCGGGAGGGCGTGGTAAAACAACTAGAGAGTTTGAGAACACATGGGGTTTGGGGAACACCGAGATTCGACTGGAATTCCATCTCTTGGCTCTACTACCAGTGAGAAGCTAGCCCGGGATCTAGGCCAGGAGAAACAATGCTTTATCTTACCAAGTTATTGTTAGATTAAATTTGATTAAAACCTGGTCAGCTAGTGGGGCACCTGGGTGGCTCATTCGGTTAAGCATCCAACTCTTGGTTTTGCTCAGGTCATGATCATGAGATCGAGCCCCCCTTTAGGCTCCACACTCAGCACGGAGTCTGCTTGGGATTCTGTCTTCCTCTGCTCCTCCCGCAGCTCAGGCTCTCTCTTTCAAGTAAGTAAGTAAGTAAGTAAATAAATAAAATCTTAAAAAAAAAAAAAAGGGGGGCGCCTGGGTGGCTCAGTTGGTTAAGCGACTGCCTTCGGCTCAGGTCATGATCCTGGAGTCCCGGGATCGAGTCCCGCATCGGGCTCCCTGCTCGGCGGGGAGTCTGCTTCTCCCTCTGACCCTCCCCCTTCTCATGCTCTCTCTCTCTATCTCATTCTCTCTCTCAAATAAATAAATAAAATCTTAAAAAAAAAAAAAAAAAACCCTGTCAACTAGCAACAAGTGCTGGTTACAAATTTAGTTAAATTAATTCCAACACTTTTTGTAAAGTTTCTGCATTTTGTTTTTACTTTCTGATTAGGAGAAATAAAGTCTTTCAGAAATTTTGAATAATTCAGAAAAGTATAAAAGGAGAAAATGCAACTAGCAGCTGCGTATTGAAGGGATTACTATGTGGAGTGACTGTTGTTTGTTGCGTATTCATATTATCCCTTTTTATTTCGGCAGCAACACAGGAGGTAGATACTAATATTATTCCCATTTTACATGTGTAACAACAAAGGCAAAGGGTGCCTAGGGCCACACAGTAAATGAGAGACTTGGAAATTAAATCCAGCTGGGCCCTCCACAGCATAACCACATGCTAGAGGAGGTACCAAAATTATCCATAAATCAACCATGTCACATCATAGAGAAAAAAATCCACCCTATCAATATGTTATGGATCCAATCATATTTCCTTCCAATTATATGTTCACACACACGCACATACAGAGAGCTATGCAGTGTTTCTTAAATCAAAACTGGGATCATACTGTATATACAGTTTTTTTAAATTAACATGGTTTTAGCACTTTAATGGCATAAAAATTCTTTATATATATGCTTTCAGTAGTGACAATGAGGCATTTCTCCCCCTTCATGGAACCTTTCTTCTCTTGTTGGACTTTCGATTCCCAGTCCTTAACATATAATTTTTCTCCAGGTTAAATTTACCACAAATTAGGATTATGCACATTATAATCTTCAATATGCAAATTGTTCATCATAGTAAGGACATAATTATATAAGCTCCCAGATGTACCGTTTGTGATTCAGATCTTGTCAGGAAAAGGCTTTTACAATCATCCTTTAGCCCGTCCCATAATGCCACCCTGTTTTTGAAGAGTGTTTGAAAAAATAGACAACACAGTGAGTCTAATTCTGCCCACTGTACCGAAATGCATTACCAAACTGCTTAGAAGCCAAAATGAACCTCCCCTATCATGTCAACAGGGCTGATCACCGATCAGAGAAAGGCAGTGTGGTGTGGCAGAGCAGCTGGGCCTGAAAACAGAAGGTCTGGGATCTTCATCTGTCACCACTTGGTCCTCTGTGCCTATATTTTGAGCAAGGAAATTGATCTCTGTAAGCCTCAGTTTCCTTGTTGTAAATTACAACAATAATATTTTCTCTGCTGTATTCTGGGGTGGGGCTGGGAATGAGGTGCCAGAGCACTGCACACAACTGCATTTTATTATTATTATTATTATTATTAACTAGACTGGTCTAAACAGCCATGCACGTGTTCAGAAAGAAAGATCCCAGAAAATTATTAGGCCTATCCTTTTCCATGCACGCCTACAAAGAGGCTCCTTTTGGTCTGGGGAAGAAATTAAGACCATTGATGCCTCATGGAAGGGAAGAATGTATCAAAACTAGGAATTGACTTTATTTATTTATTTATTTTTTAAATATATTTTTTTAATTTGACATAGAGAGACATAGCGAGAGAGGGAACACAAGCAGGGGGAGTGGGAGAGGGAGAAGCAGGCTCCCCACTGAGCAGGGAGCCCGATGCGGGGCTCGATCCCAGGATCCTGGGATCATGACCTGAGCTGAAGGCAGGCGCTTAACGACTGAGCCACCCAGGCGCCCCGAATTGACTTTATTTTTAATCAGACATATCTGCAGGCACTTGATCTCTTTTTGTTTTTTTGCTCATTGATTTCTATTTGAAACTTAAAACCCCTTCTGTGTTTTTAATCATCCCTACTTTTCCTTTTCTTGGGTGCATGATGCAAAGCCTCATGCTCCTTAGAATACTGAGTGGACAAAAATAGCCGGAGTTCCTCCCCCAAACGCAAGCCTGATGTCCTCTCTGGCTGTGGCTTATGCAGTTTCTTTTGTGGCTGGGAGCAGAATTCCTTGCCCAGAAAGCAGAAGACTTTCATCTTGACATGGGTAGGTTGAGACCCTGCTCTTCACCCCATTGTCACTGTCTTGGTCACTGCGTTTCTCTTGAAACCTGGTCATTGACCTACCGTGTAAATAGCCACATGGCATAAAAATTCAGCACAGGGTTAATCTTCTCATTAGTGTGTGTTCCTAGGATCCTTCTCATAAAAACTTTGGTCAGAGAATCATACCACAACTGGTATACTGGCTATAGTTTCTGTTCTCTTATTTTTTTCTGAAAATTTCCTTGTCTCATTATTTTTGTGCTCTCACTGATTCTTTGGGAATACATCCCTCAAAAAGTTGAAAATTCTCTTAAGCATTATCACAATGCAAATCTGGGCCAGCATTGTGTGATTTGGGCTTTATTGCATTTTTTTATTTCAATAGAGTTTACATCATGGTTCCACTAAACATGCATTTCCGAATGATGGACTGGTAGAAAGATCCTACTTTCTTTCCCCTCTCTTTTGTTCTCAAACATCTCATGCTTCTTTTTTGGCAGGCTCTTGAAAGATGAATCTGGCTTTCTGAAGTCAAAACTCTGAGCAGCATCTGCCCTGCCTCTATGATAATGGGTTGGTAATTTTATTTCTAAACTTGAGCCTGAAATCCCAGAGGAAATATTTTTCTTATACTTGGTGCTATATGTGTGGTAGTATGATTCCTCCATCAAGAAGCAAATGTAATTATGGTTTACTTCAATAATATAAATATTTACATAAAATAAAAAGTAAAAAAAAAAAAGGAAGAAGAAAAAGAAAAAAGAAAATCTAGGTAAGGTTGACTTTCCATTTGGTTCAAAGTTAACATGCCCAACTGCAGGTTGTAATACACCCCTTTAAAAGAATTTCAAATCCTGTGGTTACTCGCCCTCAAATTTCAAGACATCACTATTCATCCTCCTGTTATGTGTAAATGAGGAGGCAGTCCAATAAAAACTGTCAAGGCAACTTTTATTTGCCTTATATGGAAAACAGATTTCCATATAATATACTACCCACCTCTTCTCCCTGGTTTAAGATTCTCCAGCCTGCCATACTTAAAATTAAAAAAAAAAAAAAGCACCAAAACATTCATGTGTTATGTGAAAGAGGAAGGCAGAAAGTAGTTCTTTGGAACAAAAATAAGTAAAAGTTTTGCCAGCTTTAATCCTACTCATGAAATGACCCTGAACAAGACAACTAATGTCTCAAAGCCTCAGTTTTCTCACCTATAACTTGGAGATAAGAGCAGCTTTTGCCCCCCCAAATCCTGCCATTCCTCTGATGAGTTACAAGTGTGGGCAGAAGATCTAAAAGGAACTGACAACGAAGGAATTGATGAGATTTTTCTGATCATTTGCCTTCAAGGATTCTATGATTAATATTAACCCATATGATGTTTTTCCTTCTATCTTAGCTTCATAGAGTATCTGGCAATTTGTGTGCAGTCAATAAATGGTTTTTGACTAAATATACAGTTTAAATATCTCAAACAATCAGTCTTTTCTTTTTAAGTACCTCACAGTTCATAAATAAAACAGTAATTAAGTTTTATTACATGCAAACACTGGAATACACCAGTCAGTCAAACACAACACTCGCGCTAACGTATTTGGAGAAGAAAATATGGATGCTTCCAGTGGTGTGTCATAGATGAGTAGTACCTGCTCATGAAAACCAACTGTTAAAGTCTCGCTAATTTGTAGGCCAATTGTTAAAGACAACCATTATTCAATAATAAGTGTCAAATTAAATTTACGTTTAAAACAAAAAGTCATAAATGTTCACAATCCATTTACTACCTTATACTGTTATCTATGCTCTTCGAGGTTCTTTACACCTACTGTATGGTGATAATATTAGTTAACAATGTGTTACCATTCATCTCTTCTCAAGTCTGTGCTTAGTGACATCCCATTAGTAGTTTGAAATTTGCCAGGTGGAAATATTTGCATCAAAGAAATCTGCAAATGCTATGAATCACTTTTTCTCCTTCCTGGAGGACTGGTTGTGAAACCAACACACCACTGGCTCTGTCTCAGTAGAAGATTGAAATAATAGTTTGAGACAGCATTGTATGCATATTTGTAAGACCTAAGTTCAATATTTCCTTATCTGCATTATCTCATTTCAAATAGAATCTTCTGTTGACGTGGCTATTAAGGGACGCAGCCAGAAGCAGAACCAGTTTCCAGATTCTGATCTTACCACTGCATTCCCTCCCCCACTCTGTTAGTGGGCCCCTGTTTTGAGAAGGCTGTGAGTACCCTGGCTCAGCAAAGAGTATGAAAGAGGTTTGTTATTGATGGCTTTAAGGGCTAGAGAGGGGCAGAATGGCCTGATGTTTTTGCTATTTGATTTTTTTAGCTTACTCCTCCCTGACTTCTATGAAACTACACAGTTGATCTTTGAGCAACATGGGTTTGAACTACACAGGTCCACTTATATGTAGATTATTTTCAGTAAACACAGTACAGTACAGTTGACCCCTGAACAACATACCCCAATTAGGGGTAGTGACCCCTGTGTAGTCAAACATACACACGTAATTTTGAGACCCCCAAATCCTAACTACTAAGCACCAACTGTTAACCAGAAGCCTTGCCAATAGCATAAATCTATCAACACGTACTTCATATGCTATATGTATTATATACTGTATTTTATAATAAAGTAAGCTAGAGAAAAGAAAATGTTATCAAGAAAATCAAAAAGAGGAGAAAATACGCCTACAGTCCTATACCGCAAGTTTATGTTTTCTGTTTACAAGATGAATCATCTGTCAATACCTGCATCAATATATTGTCTTGTATGATACAAAACACTGTAGATGTTACACATATTACTAACGCTAGACATCAAGAGTGAAAAGATAATGTGAAAAGAAACTCATATTTATTTACAGGCACTGATAACAAAAAAGCAGCAATTTGATGGCTTTAGTGTAGCCTAGTGTAATCAATTTGATTGCTTAACGGTAGGCTAGCCGATACACTAATGAATGAATCGTGATGAAATTGTTATGGCATTCAGTGTTAGAGTCATATTTATAATACAGTATTGGAAACATTGTTATGATTTTAAAAACCACTTACCTTCGACGAGAGGCTGAAATGTAGTCTCTCCAATCAGAGAGAGAGGCATACTGTAAGGTAAAGTAATTCTTTGAAAGTAAAGCAATAAAACAGTAAGAAAACTAACACATTGTTAATTTTATACTAAATAGCACTCATCTTAAGTGAAGAACAGGCTATCCATTCCCACGCAAGTATTGTGCTCAATGTTCTCATGATAAATACTTAGGCAATGAAGACGCAAACTTGTCTCACACAACTCTTGCCTATCGTTATTAGATTTTCACATGAAGATACTGCGCATGCACAAAAGGTAAGTATATTAAGTGTACAGCATGATGATGACTTGCTCTTCATTCAACGGAAGTGGATCATCATAAAGGTCTTCATCCTCATCATCTTCAAGTTGGGTAGGCTGAGAGGGAGGAGGGAGAGGAGGGGTAGGTCTTGCTGTCTCAGGGGTGGCCGAGGCAGAAGAGGTGGAGGAGGCCAAAGGGAGGCTGGAGAGGCAGGCATGGTTGTGGAACTTTACAGAAATGCATTGTGATTTCTATCTGAGTTTTTTGCTTTTTCATTGCTTTAAAAATGTTTCTATATGGTACCCATCCATCTTCCACCATTTGCTTTAGTTCCGGTGCCCACATCATCAGAGGGTCTGTGTCGTAAAAGAAGACAAAAGCAGTCTTGAATAATTGGAACCCTTCCGCCAGATTGTCTGATGTCAGTTTGTTTCCTGGCATGGCTTCTTCTCCATCTTCTTCCTCCTTGCCTGGCTCTGGTTCAGAAGTGTTCATCTTCATCAAGTCATCTTCTGTTAATTTCCCTGGTGTGGTGTCTATTAGCTGTTGAGTTTCTCCAAGATTCATATCCTGCAACCCTCCACCCCCCACCTTTTTTGCCATTTCCATAACCTCTTTCATGGTTTCCTTGACTGGCTTGGTCATCATTCTGTGAAGTCATGCACACCATCTGCACATGGTTTTCTCCAGCAGAATTTGATTGTTTCAGGCTTGATGGCTTTCATGGCTTTTTCTGTGGCAATAATGGCATCTTCAATAGTGTAGTCCTTCCAGACTCTCATAATGTTCTCTCTCTCAGCAGTCTCTTCCATACTATTGACAGTCTTTCCATAGAGCATCATGTGCAGTGGGCCTTAAGGCCTATGACCCACTGATCTCGAGGGTGAATTAGAGGCCTTGTGTTTGGGGGCAAGCAGACCACCCCACACCTTTGGTGTCGAACTCATGGGGTGACCAGGGGTGTGGTCCAATATCAAAAGCACTTTAATAGGTAGCCCTTACTGGAAAGGCCCTTCCTGAGTTTAGTGACAAAGCATCAGTAAATCCAGAAAAAGGGTTCTTGTTGTCCAGGCCTTCTTGTTCCACAACCAAAAGACAGGGGGGCTGCTGTTTGTCTTTTCCCTTCAAGACTCGGATGTTAGCAGCTTTATGGACAAGGGCAGGGCTGATCATAAACCCGACTGCATTTGCAGGAAAGCGTAGTTAGCCTATCCCTTCCGGTCTTAAATCCTGGGGCTTGCTTCTCTTGCTTACTAACAAATGTCCTTTGTGACATTTTTTTTTTTTTTCCAGGATAGGGCACTTTTGCCTGCACTGAAAACCTCTTCAGACAGATATCCTTTCTCCTCAATGATTTTCTTAGTGGTGGGTAGGAACCTATCTTCTGCCTCCTCGTTGTCAGAAGCAGCTTCTCCTATTATCTGCACATTTTTTAAGCCAAACTTCTTTCTAAAATTATCAAACCATCCTTTGCTGGCATTAAATTCTCCAGTTTTATATCTTTCACCTTCCTTTTCCTTTAAGTTGTCATGTGACTGCTTTTTCTGGAATCCTACTACAGTCTGTAGGTGTGCCTTTCTCATAGCAATCCTGGGCCCACATAAAAGCTACATTTTCTTTTTTTTTTTAATATTATTTATTTATTTATTTGACAGAGAAAGAGAGCACAAGCAGGGGGAGCGGCAGGCAGAAGGAGAAGCAGGCTTCCCGCTGAGCAGGGAGCTCGATGCAGGACTCGATCCCAGGACCCTGGGATCATGACCTGAGGGGAAGGCAGCCGCTTAGCTGCCTGAGCCACCCAGGCGCCCAAAGCTGCATTTTCAATATGAGATAAAGGGTATTTCACAAAAGGTGCAAAGTTTTTACACCTGCTGGCATAGCTGCAAGAATGGCCTCATGAATTTCCTTTTCTTTTTTTTTTATTCCAATGGTCCTTGCACCAGATTCAGTTATCTTGAAAGGGTGGGCCACCACAGCTACAGACCTCAATCTGTGGTATAAATCAAGCAATTCAGCGTTTCCTTGTAACGTCATGACTGTTCTCTGCTTCTTGGGAGCATTTTCAGCCTCACTGGTGGCACTCCATATGGGTTTCGTGGTGTTACTCGAGGTGAACAGTACTGCAGTAAACATGATGAAAAATTCACACGAACCACAAGAGATCCCTTTTTACTCTGATGAGCGATTTACTAGAGAGACAAACTGCTAACTCGGAGATGATTAGCATCACATGGCATGTTAAGAGATACTTGCAACCCTTAAGCTCAGCACAATAGCAATAGGAGGTGGCTACGAAATTTTTATAAGTAGTATGACACTTAATTTTATGCAGTTATGATTTAATCCTACATCTTTATGTTTGTTTACCTTTCTCTGGGCTGCAAATGGTGTGCCATGGATCGTCTGTAATCGTTTGTGTGTCTAAATTTTGATGAATTTTAACTTTTTATAATAGATTTGTGTATATTTTATGGTAGTAAGTGGTAAAAGAGATTCGTATCTACATATATTTTATGTATATGTGACATATCTAACTTCTTAAATTTTTGGATATTCCTAGGTTATGTGGTTCATCTGTGAGTTTTTTCAGATTGCTACAAATCTCCAAAAAGTTTTCCAATATATTTAATTTAAAAGCTTGTGGAAAAGTGGACACATGCAGTTCAAATGTGTGTTGTTCAAGTATCAGTTGTACTGTAAATATGTTTTCTCTTACTTATGAAGTTTTTAAGATTTATTTATTTATTTTGAGAGAGAGAGCGAGTGAGCACGAGCAGGGGGAGGGGCAGAGGGAGCGGAAGAGAATCTCCAGCCGACTCGCTGCTGAGTAGGAGCCCTACGCTGGATCCCAGGACCCTGAGATCATGACCTGAGCTGGAGTCAGACGCTTAACCTACTGAGCCACCTTGGCACCACTTGTAATATTTTTTAAATTTTATTATGTTATGTTAATCACCATACATTACATCATTAGTTTTTGATGCAGTGTTCCATGATTCATTGTTTGTGTATAACACCCAGTGCTCCATTCAGTATGTGCCCTCTTTAATACCCATCACCAGGATAACCCATCCCCCCACCCCACCCCCTCTAGAACCCTCAGTTTGTCTCTCAGAGTCCATAGTCTTTCATGGTTGGTCTCCCCGTCCGATTCTCGCCCTTCAGTTCTCCCATCCTACTATCTTCTTTTTTTTTTTTTTTAACATATAATGTATTATTTGTTTCAGAGGTACAGGTCTGTGATTCAACAGTCTTACACAATTCACAGTACTCACCATAGCACATACCCTCCCCAATGTCTATCACCCAGCGACCACATCCCTCCCACCCCCCACCACTCCAGCATGCTTCAGTTTGTTTCCTGAGATTAAGAATTCCTCATATGAGTGAGGTCATATGATACATGTCTTTCTCTGATTCACTTATATTGCTCTGCATAATACTCTCCAGTTCTATCCACGTCACTGCAAAAGGCAATATTTCATTCCTTTTGATGGCTGCATAATATTCCATGGTGTGTGTGTGTGTGTGTGTGTGTGTGTGTGTATACATATATATATATATATCACATCTTCTTTATCCATTCATCTGTCAATGGACATCTTGGCTCTTTCCACAGTTTGGCTATTGTGGACATTGCTGCTATAAACATTGGGGTGCATGTACCCCTACAGATCCCTACATTTGTGTCTTTGGGGTAAATACCCAGTAGTGCAATAGCTGGATCGTAGGGCAGCTCTATTTTCAACTTTTTGAGGAACCTCCATACTGTTTTCCAGAGTGACTGCACCAGCTTGCATTCCCACCGACACTGTAGGAGGGTTCCCCTTTCTCCGCATCCCCGCCAACATCTGTCGTTTCCTGACTTGTTAATTTTAGCCATTCTGACTGGTGTGAGGTGGTATCTCATTGAGGTTTTGATTTGGATTTCCCTGATGCCGAGTGATGTTGAGCACTTTTTCATGTGTCTGTTGGCCATTTGGATGTCTTCTTTGGAAAAATGTCTGTTCATGTCTTCTGTCCATTTCTTGATTGGATCATTTGTTCTTTGGGTGTTGAGTTTGATAAGTTCTTTATAGATTTTGGATACTAGCCCTTTATCTGGTATGTCATTTGCAAATATCTTCTCCCATTCTGTCGGTTGTCTTTCGGTTTTGTTGACTGTTTCTTTTGCTGTGCAAAAGCTTTTTATCGTGGTGAAGTCCCAATAGTTCATTTTTGCCCTTGCTTCCCTTGCCTTTAGCGATGTTTCTAGGAAGAAGTTGCTGTGGCTGAGGTCGAAGAGGTTGCTGCCTGTGTTCTCCTTTAGGATTTTGATGGACTCCTGTCTCACACTGAGGTCTTTCAACCATTTGGAGTCTATTTTTGTGTGTGGTGTAAGGAAATGGTCCAGTTTCATTCTTCTGCATGTGGCTGTCCAATTTGCCCAAAAACATTTGTTGAAGAGACTGTCTTTTTTCCATGGAACATTCTTTCCTGCTTTGTCAAAGATGAGTTGACCATAGAGTTGAGGGTCTATTTCTGGGATCTCTATTCTGTTCCATTGATCTAGGTGTCTGTTTTGGTGCCAGTACCATGCTGTCTTGATGATGACAGCTTTGTAATAGAGCTGGAAGTCCGGAATTGTGATGCCGCCAGCTTTGCCCTTCTTTTTCAACATTCCTCTGGCTATGCGGGGTCTTTTCTGGTTCCATATAAATTTTGGGATTATTCCATTTCTTTGAAAAAAGTGGATGGTATTTTGATGGGGATTGAATTGACTGTGTAGATTGTTCTAGGTAGCATTGACATCTTCACAATATTTGTTCTTCCAATCCATGAGCAAGGAACGTTTTTCCATTTCTTTGTGTCTTCCTCCATTTCTTTCATGAGTATTTTATAGTTTTCTGAGTACAGATCCTTTGTCTCTTTGGTTAGATTGATCTCTAGGTATCTTATGGTTTGGGGTGCAATTGTAAATGGGATGGACTCCTTAATTTCTCTTTCTTCTGTCTTTTGTTGGTGTATAGGAATGCCACTGATTTCTGTGCATTGATTTTATATCCTGCCACTTGAGTGAATTCCTGTATGAGTTCTAGCAGTTTTGGGGTGGAGTCTTTGGGGTTTTCCACATAAAGTATCATATCATCTGCAAAGAGTGAGAGATTGACTTCTTCTTTGCCAATTTGGATGCCTTTTATTTCTTTTTGTTGTCTGATTGCTGTGGCTAGGACTTCCAATACTATGTTGAATAGCAGTGGTGATAGTGGACATCCCTGCCACGTTCCTGACCTTAGGGGGAAAGCTCTCAGTTTTTCCCCACTGAGAATCATATTCGCTGTAGGTTTTTCACAGATGGCTTTTATGATATTGAGGTATGTACCCTCTATGCCTATACTCTGAAGAGTTTTGATCAAGAAAGGATGCTGTACTTTGTCAAATGCTTTTTCTGCATCTATTGAGAGGATCATATGACTCTTGTTCTTTCTTTTGTTAATGTATTGTATCACGTTGATTGATTTGCGGATGTTGAACCAACCTTTCAGCCCAGGGATAAATCCCACTTGGTCGTGGTGAATAATCCTTTTAATGTACTATTGGATCCTATTGGCTAATATTTTGGTGAGAATTTTTGCATCCATGTTCATCAGGGATATTGGTCTGTAATTCTTTTTGAAGGGGTCTTTGGTTTTGGGATCAAGGTAATGCTGGCCTCATAAAATGAGTTTGGAAGTTTTCCTTCCATTTCTATTTTTTGGAACAGTTTCAGAAGAATAGGTATGAATTCTTCTTGAAATGTTTGGTAGAATTCCCCTGGGAAGCCATCTGGCCCTGGGCTTTTGTTTTTTGGGAGATTTTTGATGACTGCTTCAATTTCCTTAGTGGTTATAGGTCTGTTCTGGTTTTCTATTTCTTCCTGGTTTAGTTTTGGTAGTTGATACATCTCTAGGAATGTATCCATTTCTTCCAGGTTATCTAATTTGCTGGCATAGAGTTGCTCATAATATGTTCTTATAATTGCTTGTATTTCTTTGGTGTTGGTTGTGATCTCTCCTCTTTCATTCATGATTTTGTTGATTTGGGTCATTTCTCTTTTCTTTTTGATAAGTCTGGCCAGGGGTTTATCAATCTTGTTAATTCTTTCAAAGAACCAGCTCCTTGTTTCATTGATCTGTTCTACTGTTCTTTTAGTTTCTATTTCATTGATTTCTGCTCTGATCTTTATTATTTCTCTTCTCCTGCTGGGTTTAGGCTTTATTTGCTGTTCTTTCTCCAGCTCCTTTAGGTGGAGGGTTAGGTTGTGTACTTGAGACCCTTCTTATTTCTTGAGAAAGGCTTGTATTGCTATATACTTTCCTCTTAGGACTGCCTTTGCTGCATCCCAAAGATTTTGAATAGTTGTGTTTTCATTTTCATTGGTTTCCATGTATTTTTTTAATTCTTCTTTAATTTCCTGGTTGACCCATTCATTCTTCAGTAGGATGCTCTTTAGCCTCCATGTATTTGAGTTCTTTCCAACTTTCCTCTTGTGATTGAGTTCTAGTTTCAAAGCATTGTGGTCTGAAAATAGGCAGGGAATGATCCCAATCTTTTGGTACCAGTTGAGACCTGATTTATGACCTAGGATGTGATCTATTCTGGAGAATGTTCCATGGGGACTAGAGAAGAATGTGTATTCCGTTGCTTTGGGATGGAATGTTCTGAATATGTCTGTGAAGTCCATTTGGTCCAGTGTGTCATTTAAAGTCTTTATTTTCTTGTTGATCTTTTGCTTAGACGATCTGTCCATTTCAGTGTGGGGGATGTTAAAGTCCCCCACTATTATTTGTATTGTTGTCAATGTGTTTCTTTGCTTTTGTTATTAATTGCCTTATATAATTGGCTGCTCCCATGTTAGGGGCATAGATATTTACAATTGTTAGATCTTCTTGTTGGATAGACCCTTTAGGTAGGATATATTGTCCTTCCTCATCTCTTATTACAGTCTTTGGTTTAAAATCTAATTTGTCTGATATAAGGATTGCCACCCCAGCTTTCTTTTGGTGTCCATTAGCATGGTAAATGGTTTTCCACCCCCTCACTTTCAATCTGGGGGTGTCTTTGGGTCTAAAATGAGTCTCTTGCAGACAGCATATCGATGGGTCTTGTTTTTTAATCCAGTCTGATAGCCTGTGTCTTTTGATTGGGGCATTGAGCCCATTTACATTCAGGGTAACTATTGAAAGATAGGAATTTAGTGCCATTGTATTGCCTGTAAGGTGACTGTTACCGTATATTGTCTGTGTTCCTTTCTGGTCTATGTTGCTTTTAGGCTCTCTCTTTGCTTAGAGGACCCCGTTCAAGATTTCTTTTAGGGCTGGTTTTGTTTTTGCAAATTCCTTTAGTTTTTGTTTGTCCTGGAAGCTTTTTATCTCTCCTTCAATTTTCTTTTTTTTTTTTAAAGATTTTATTTATTCATTCATGAGAGACAGAGAGAGAGAGAGAGAGGCAGAGGGAGAAGCAGGCTCCCGAGGAGCAGGGAGCCTGATGCGGGACTTGATCCCAGGACCCCAGGATCATTACCTGAGCCGAAGGCAGACGCTTAACCATCTGAGCCACCCAGGCGCCCACTCTCTCCTTCAATTTTCAATGACATCCTAGCTGGATATAGTATTCTTGGCTGCATATTTTTCTCATTTAGTGCTCTGAATATATCCTACCAGTCCTTTCTGGCCTGCCAGGTCTCTGTGGATAGGTCTGTTGCCAATCTAATGTTTCTAACATTGTAGGTTACATATCTCTTCTCCCGAGCTGCTCTCAGGATTTTCTCTTTGTCTATGAGACTCGTAAGTTTTACTATTAGATGTCGGGGTGTTGACCTATTTTTATTGATTTTGAGAGGGGTTCTCTGTGCTTCCTGGATTTTGATGCCTGTTTCCTTCCCCAAATTAGGGAAGTTCTCTGCTATAATTTGCTCCATTATACCTTCTGCCCCTCTCTCTTTCTTCTTCTTCTGAGATCCCAATTATTCTAATGTTGTTTCGTCTTATGGTATTGCTTATCTCTCGAATTCTGCCCTCGTGATCCAGTAGTTGTTTATCTCTCTTTTTCTCAGCTTCTTTATTTTCCATCATTTGGTCTATATTACTGATTCTCTCTTCTGCCTCATTTATCCTAGCAGTTAGCGCCCCCATTTTTTATTGCACCTCATTAATAGCCTTTTTGATTTCTACTTGGTTAGATTTTAGCTCTTTTACTTCTCCAGAAAGGGTTTCTCTAATACTTCCATATTTTTTTCAAGCCCAGCTAGTATCTTTAAAGTGATGATTCTGAACTCTAGATCTGACATCGTACTAATGTCCGTATTGAGTAGGTCCCTGGCAGTTGGTACTACCTCTTGTTCTTTTTGTTGAGGTGATTTTTTCTGTCTTGTCATTTTGTGCAGAGGAGAATAGATTAATGAGAGAACAAAATGCTAGCAGAGTAACCACGTACCCAGAAAATATACTCTAAACAAATCAGAAAAGACCTGAAGCAGTGGAAAAAGAAACGGAAAGAGAGAAAAAAGAAAAAGAAAAAAAAGAAAAAGATAACGATAAAAACAAACAAAAACAAACAAAACAAAACAACGACAACAAAAAAAACCTGAATGTGATCAAATATGATCAGGCTGGTATATAGATCAGTGCCACACACTAGATTTGGGGTGTATTTTGGTTTTTTAGAAGAAAGTGCCTCCCAAAATTTTAAAGAAAGAAAAACTGGGTGCCTGGGTGGCTCAGTTGGTTAAGCGACTGCTTTCCGCTCAGGTCATGATCCTGGAGTCCCGGGATCAAGTCCCGCATCGGGCTCCCTGCTCAGCAGCGAGTCTGCTTCTCCCTCTGACCCTCCCCTGGCTCATGTGCTCTCTCTCTCTCATTCTCTCTCTCAAATAAATAAATAAAATCTTTAAAAAAAAGAAAAGAAAAACTTATATATGTACAAAAATAAGGGTTGATATGATGAAGGGATGGAATATGACTGTAAAGATGGAAATTATAAAAAATTTTATAAAAGGAATTGATAAGAAGTTGTTTGAAAAAAGAAAGAAGAGGATTTAAAAAAAGAAAAAAAAGGGAGAGAATGTGATCAGGCAGGGGAGTAGAAAAAACCATATATACTAGAGATTTAGGGTATATTTTAATCTGTTAGAAGAAACTATCTCAAAATTTTAAAGAGAGAACAACTTATATATATATGCCAAAAATACTGGTAACTACTATGAAGGGATAGAATATGACTCCAAAAATGAAAAATAAAAATGTTTTTTTAAAAAAAGGGATTGATAAGATGTTGGTTGAAAAAGGGAAAAAAAAAATTCAAAAAAAAAAAAAAACAGTTAAAAAAAAATTAACTTTGAAAGACTGAAGAGTCATGGGAAAAAAGCCATGAATTCTATGTGCAGTATTTCCCTAACGCTAGTTCTGACGTTCTCATTGATCGGTAAACTTGGTCTTGGCTGGCTGTTCTCACTGATCTTCTGGGGGAGGGGCCTGTTGCCATGGTTCCCAAATGTCTTTGCCGGAGGCGGAGTTGCCCTGCCCTTGCCAGGTCCAGGCTAAGTAATCTGCTCGGGTTTGCTCTCAGGAGCTTTTGTTCCCTGCAAGCTTTCCATACAGCTTTGGAGACCGAGAGTGAAAATGGTGGCCTCCCAATCTCCAACTGGGCCCGCTCCTCAGTGCGCACCCAGAGAAAAGCAGTCAATCGCTCCCGTCTCCCCGGTCTCCGGCCGCACTCCGTGCTCACTCAGCCTGTTACCGAGCATTTATATCTCTGGCACACGACCTGGTGTGGAGTCTCCAAACGCAGCAGATCCCTGCGGTGCGCTCCCTGGCCACTCCTCCCAGGGGAGGAAGGGGAGTCTCCCCAGATCTGCCGCTTGTTGGGTCCCTGCTGGAGGAGCAGTGGCCCGACTGTGCTGCGGGTCACGGTTTATGGGTATCCCGAGCTGAAAGCCTGAGTCTCGGCTCCATCTCTGCAGCCGGCTTCCCCACTCCAATACCTGGGAGCTTTGCCGCACTCAGGCACCCCCGGGCTTTCTGTGACCCCGAGGGTCCTGAGACCACACTGTCCCAGCAAGGGTTCCACCCCCCGCTTAGCCACTGGAGCGACGTCCCTCAGCGGAGCCAACTTCTAAAGGTTCCAATTTTGTGCTCCACTGCTCTATCACTTGCCGGTAGCAGCTGACGGAGGCCCCCTCCCCCCGCCATCTATTTTCCCGAATATTGGTTCAGATTCACCTGTCCGCACGTCCTACCTTCCAGAAAGTGGTCGCTTTTCTGTTCAGAGAGTTGCTGCTATTCTTTTCTTCGATCTCCTGTTGAGTTCATAGGTGTTCAGAATGGTTTGATCCTTATTCAGCTGAATTCCTGGGACCAGATGAAATCCAGGTCTCCTACTCCTCTGCCATCTTGCCCCCTTGTGATTTTCTTAATCACAGTTTCCTTTTCTCTAGCTTACTCTATCTTATCATAAGAATACTGAGTATAATACCTATAGCATACAAAATATGTGTTAATCAGCTATTTATGTTTTTGGTAAGGCCTCTGGTCAACAGTAGGCTACTAGTTGTTAAATATGGGGGGAGTCAAATTATACATGGATTTTTTACTGTGGCGGGGGTTGGCATCCCAACCCCCAAATTATTCAAGCATCAATTGTATATATTTAATTGTCCGGTGAAAGAAATAAGGAATACGTCTCAACTATTTGATTTTGTCTATATTAAATAGAAGGGAAAGGATGTTTTGGGTTTGTTTTTTTTTTACTTTACATTTTTATTTTTGACAAATAAAAATGGCATATATTTAACGTATAGGATGTGCTGTTTTGATATCTGGATACATTGTAAAATGATTATCACAATCAAACCAATTAATGCATCCATCACCTCCCACAGTTACCATTGTCTGTGAGTAGTGAGAACACTTGGGATCTGCTCTCTTAGCAAATTTCAAGTGTACAATACATTATTCTTAACTGTAGTCACCACGCTGTATATCAGCTCTCCAGAACTTACTCATCTTCTAACTGAAAATTGTATCCTTTGATCAATCTCCCCTTGCAACCCCTGCTTCTAGTAACCACCCTTCTACAATCTGTTACTACAAGTCTGACTTTCTAGAAAAAAGTCTTGATTGCTTCAGGAGGGGGATTTGAATGGAATTCCAAAGAATGGAAAGGAATGATTTAGGTGAGATAAATGGACAAGTCATCAACAGATACATAAAGAGAAGGAATACAGTGACCATTCTAGAAAAAAGTAAAGAATCTAGTTTGGTTGGGGAGCAGCACATATGCACAGGGGGAGTGGGGAAAGGAACTAGAAGGACAGATGGAAGCCTAATGAACTGTAAATGGCCATATGGAACTTTGATGCTCAGCTGGTGCAGGTTTGGGGGAGGGCGAGGCAGAGTTGAAGAAGAAGGGGAGTTTTAGTATTTGCTTTAAAAAAATTTTTTTAATAAATATGCTTAACTGGTAATAGAAGGCAATTTAATTTACCTTGTTCTATGCAAATTGGACCAATATATATATGTTGTCTTTAATATATTAGAAATGTAGAAAAGATCTTCTCTCAAATGCTGCTACATCAGGCATCAAGAAGATGAAAAATTACCTATGGTTACTTCAGGAAACGTATACAACATACATAAATTGTACCATAAAGGGTTAAACATGGTGCAAAAATATACAGTATTTTCATGTCAGTTTACAAAAATTCAATATCTATAATAATGTGTTGGGGAAAATAATGTATGTGTACATTTGAAACAATCACAATAGCTACCTGATTCAGTTAATATTGCATATAATTGTAGATTTACATGAACCAATATTCAAGGAATCGAATCTGGGCGATACCATTGGCTCAACTAGCCATCTGGGATAAACAAGGAAATTTAACATGTTGATGATCCATGTTCCTGATTTTTATATAAAATGAAATGTTCAGTTTCATCCTTAGCTTTCCAGAATTGGCAACCATTCTGTAGCAAGACATTCTTTCTACAGTGTACATGGAGTGATATGCTATCCGTCTCCTTGACTTTAAGTTGACAAGCACTCAATTATAGTATAGGCCCTATATAAGCTCAAGACAATCAACTTTAAAGAAAAAAGTGATGGTCATCTTGGAAGATTAGAACAGGACATTTAGCTGTACTTTTAAAAGGCCATATCAATGAGAAGTAGGAATCATAATTTCAATCATAGCTGACATTTTAAATTTCTATTCTACTGATGGGAGAAAAACTGACAAAGTAAGGATTCAAGAACAATATTATGCAAATATCACAGATTTCAGATGAAAAAGAATACCGAGCAGCACCAAAAGTTCATATTACTGATATACTTCTTATTGATTCAATTTTTAATAAATACAAATAAATGGTATCAGGATGCAAAATCTTAATGGATATGGCTTACTATCATATCCTTGTTTTCTGGGGGGAAAAAAACCCCGAAAAACCAAAATCTCACTCAATATCTTACAGAACAATTTAGTGATGGAAAAGTTTATTGTTTTGCATTTTTTCCGAAGAGATTTTCATTTTACTTTTTTAATTGAAGTATAATTAACATACAATATTAACTAACTAATATTAGTTTCAGGTGTATATCATATTGATTTGACAATTCTATATATTTCTCAATTCTCAGTGTAAGTGTCCCACCATCTGCCAGTTTTTTAAGCAAGATCAATCAGTGGCCATGTTTAGGATGAACTAGAATGGTGTACAGAGAACAGAAAGCAGAAAGTGCAGCTAGTGAAGTCTATCTTTCTGTGTCCCAAATTTTGTGCAAAGGAAATTTTGCTGATGGCAAACACTCAAGTACAACTCAGCCCTGCCATCAACAGCACATGTGCATCCCATCAGTCCACATACCTCCTTCCCTTTAATAAGGCTGGTTGATATGGCTAAAGAGGCAGACAATGGAATGCTTTGGAACTCAGGCTCTAGGGTCAGACTCTCTGGATTGAAATCTGGGCTCTATTGCTTACTACCACTGTTGACTGTATAGGTTACTTAAGCTCCTTAAGCTTCTCTTTTCTGTAAGATGTTGGTAAGAATAGTACCTCCCTTAGAGGGTGAGTGAGAGGAGCTATTGTAATAACAAATTTAAAGTGCTTGGCACTTATCCAGCAGTTGGTGAGCAAGTTGACTCTTCTCGGTAGTATTTTACTGATGTTGGTGGCCAAGGAAAGTATGATTTAAACAGTAAGACCTGATCACAATAAGTAATTATATAACATTACAGAAATTGAGGTCATCTGAGACTTCATTTATGTGTGTGTACACATGTACTCACCCATATTTGTAAATGGGCATATGGTCATGTAGCTCTTATATCCCATTACTCCAGTGCTGCCCATTGCCCACCTCTCTGAAGGTACCGTATCCTAAGGTCAGTCAGAGCTTCACTTTCCTTCCTCTCCCAGAGGTCTGCACTTGGGCTCTGACTTCCCTGGGAAGAAAAGAAGGCTGAGAAGCAGCTGACCCCCCCAGTGCCTCTGAGTATAAAGACTGGCAGGAGCATGAAAAGCAAAGCTGAGCTAATGCAGGGAGAGCAATGCTCCTGGAAACTGAAGGGCAAAACCAGAACATTCGAGGGCATTCTTGAGTAGTTTTTAATCCAATCGTGAGAGATTAAAAAGGATAAAACTAAAGCCCTCCTGAAGAGAATGTGATTATCTTTCTACTCCACCTCACTTCCACCGTAGACTTTATATTGACAAACTAAAGCATTCTTTTGCCTCTAGATAATTTGGCTGGATCAGGGTTTAAAAAAAAAAGAAAAGAAAAAAGGAGCTTGCCTACAGTGTTTGATCCAGTGAAGTTTCATGAGAAGGTAGATGAAATGTGAACTATTTGGATTCCTGGGGCAGCTGTTGCTTAGGTATTTACCTGCCTATTGTCCAAGAACTCACAGAGGATGCCTCCTACCAAGATCAAAGCATCGCTATTTATACTTTGAAATTGGGTTATTGTGGAAATCAGCTTTACTCCACAAAAGCTTCAGGAGGAAAACGAAGACTTCATTACACACATGTTTCTTTGGGGATAGTTTCCTAATTTTACCTTTGTTAAATCACAGCTGGTGAATTTCCTCACTGACATTAATGTTGAGGAAACCACAAATGGAGGGGGTTTTTTTTAGTGTTCCCCATATTTTCATGATTCCCAGACTTTCTTTTTTTGATTCTCAGACTTTTATATTATTTATAATAGCAATAAATAGCATTACTTATATATTATTACTTAGGATATTAGTTGTTATTACTTATGATTCTATGCTGTGCCAGTCACTCTATATACATTACTTCTAAATTTTATAGCAATCCTGCAAATGTGTTATTTTCCTCATTTTTACAGATAGGGAATCAGATTCTCAGAATCTAGATGACTGGCCCAAAGGTCACATAGCTAGTAATTGATGAAGTCGGATCTTCAACCCATATCCTTCTGATAACAAAATACATATCCTTTCCCAAGATTTACATTACCTCTGGTGTCCAAGAAACATACGTTCTGCCCAGATTTGCTCCCACAATGAGTATTAAGCACTTAACAGAGACAAAGCAATGCGTTGAGTACAGTACAATATTACATCATGGACATTTAAATGTCATTCTTTGAAATGAACCAACAGAAAACTTGAATCTCTGTTTGCAATAATGACACCAACCAATATTCTCATTCCTAACTCTGCACTCCCTATGTATCAAAACAGAAATCCTTATTGGAACCCAAAGATGACATGAGATTTGAACAATTCAAATAGATTATGCCTATAATGTATTTTTCTTCCCAATTTTAGTAACAAATGTTCCTATATTTCCAAGATGCTCTTGTTGAACTGTAATTGCTTAACTATAATCACCTAAAAAAAGAAATACAATAATTGCTGAACGTTTTTTATGGCTGTAGTTATTGTTTGACTTCTGTAATAGTCCATGTCTTTGACTTTAACAATTTTGGTACAATTTGTAAGCAGTTTCATGGTACTCAAAGAGTGGAAACGTGCTCCCAGAATATCACATTTTGGGTCTTTTAATTTTTCATTTACTGTATTTATATGACTGGGCCCCACAGCCCATTCCCTCCTTCCACATGGTTCCTATATTCAGTGTCAATTTTTAGGAGTAAATATACATTGTATTTTTTCTCCCAACAAGCTGCTGTGGCCATCAGCAGTAGAAATATAAGTTGAATACAGAGGAAATAAAGGAAGAATATGTGAGCACAAATCACACCTCTGGAGTTGCTTACTCCAAATATTTATAAGTAAAATAACTTCATTCAAACACCAAATATGAGTTTGAGGGAATTCTGGTTTATCTGATGAAATCCAAAGGAATAAAACACCAAAAACTAATAATTGCCAGTACTTGCTCTAGGCTGGGGGACAAAATATTCAGCCAGAACACATTTGGATCTTTATCACCAGCCTCTAGTTTGTCCAGAACCAGCATTTGCTCTGAGTAGTTGATGCTGATATGTATGGACTGTTAAATATTTGGAATGGCACCCCTGGCTAGCCCTTTGTAAAGCTATTTTATTTAATCCTTACCACAAGCCACTGAAATAAGTATTACCATTCCAATTTACAGATGAAGGAACTGTGAAATGAGGGAGAACATTCATATCCATACTGGTTTGAGAGTCTTTCCTCTAAGGTCAACTCTTTGTTCTAATCAAGAACAAGGCTGTTTTTGTTATCTCTGTATCCTCCCATCTGGAAGAGTCCTGCCATGGATTTGGTGCTCAAAGAAATTGTTTGCTCACTTGAATTGAACAGATGATTGTTTGCCTTGATTGGAATGAAGAATATCTCACCCGCTGCCCAAGTTCCACATGGGACTCAACTCAAGATTTAACAGTCACATCTTCTGTTCCAGCTGTTCCAGCTGACAGAATTCGAGGGTTCCACCATGTTTATGCCATCAATAAGTGCAATTGCAGAAAATTAAGCCCTCTCCCCATTACAGTGTAATTTCTCCTCAGGAAAGTTCCAGAACTCTACCCCAAGTGAATGTGATGCAAATGAATATTTAAGTATAAAAATCTTTGTATATTTTTAATATTAAAAAGTGATAAACTAAATACTCAACAGTGGGAGAATGGCCTAACCAATCACAGCAGAGCCCTTTAACGAAAGTTCTGCAGTCATTATGAATCATTTTCTGATTAATTTGTGACTTTGTATTAAATAAACTTTTTATTGAAGTATAACATACAGAACAGAAAAATACACCAATTGTAGGTGTGCAGCTTGACGAGTTATCAGAAAAATTACACCTGCGACCACCATCCAAGTCAAGAAATAACTGATTTACATTACCTTGGAAACTACTTCATGCCCATCTTAAACACTACCTTCTCCTTTCACCTCAAAGATATCCATTATTCTTGACTTCACATTGGATATGGGGAGACTCGTATTATAGCGTAAGTGAGAAAGGGTGGAACAAATAGAATGTGCTGTATTCTCCCAATTATGTCATTATTGGTATGTAACTAAACGTGCCGGGAAAGACTAGAAGAAAATATCCCAAATGTTTGCAGTGGTTATAGCTTAGCAATCAGATTAGGGGTGATTTTTATTGTCTTCCTTCTTCACAGAAAATATATATTACCAAATAATTAACAAATAATTAAAGGACAAATATTATTTGAAGGGAATAACATACATTACAGTCCACTGTAAACATGATTTTTCATATGTGGTAAGAGCTGGCCTTATTTTTCTAGTCCTAAAATATGGAAGAGCCCCAAAGTTTGCCTGGGAAGTCAGGCTATTAGACGCAATGATACTTAAAACAGTACATCTCCTATTAGAACAAGGCCAATTATCATATGCTTTGGGTTACACCATGGACACCAATTACTGAGAACCCTAAGTATACACCAGAAACCACAAATGGAATGGTTAACTCTCCTAGGTGGTGTGAACTCTGCTCTGCTGCCCGCATACCTTACACAGTTCCCCTTAAGCTAGCTTTGCCACGTTCCAGAGAATTTCCTTCCCACCCTCATGGCTCTGTTTGGAAAAGAAAGAGTAAAAAATGATGCTGGAGATTATAAAGTCAGACTAGCAGAAATTGTACCAACAAAGCAGCACAAAGTTCTGGAAACAAATCTAGAGTTCTGGGAATCGGCCAAGGTCCAGGGGTGTGGAGACAGTGTTTTCTGCATCTTGCTTAAACTTAACAGGAAAGCGAATGGTATCCGTTACCTTTGTTTCTACAGAAGTCAACTAATATACTGATGTGGGGGTAGAGATGTGGAGAAAGATTTAGTTCGCCAATAGGCTTTAAATATACAATCAAGATTAGCTGGATTCTTTTTCATTCCACCCTTCCTCCTAATATTTCTTTCATCAATCGTGTATTTATTTTGAAAACAGATTAGAATTTACTATACAAAAGGGATGTATGAGACCTAGGGGGAATGAAACAAGAACTAAATAGAAAACAAATGGAAAAGAATTCAACAAAAGTAATTCACAGTATGATTTATCTAGGAGAGAAGCTGAAAAATGTTCCTAATCAGAAAAAACTTCCCTCTTGGGGAGTCAGTTTTCCCAGAAGGACCTGGAAAAAGGAACAAATATTTGAATCACTGATGATAAAAGCCTTGTCCTCCATCCAAGTAGAGGATCTGACTCTGCTCTGACTCTGAGAATATTCCAGATTGGGTTGCCCAGGTTGCTGAGAAATTGCAAACATTAAAATGAGGGAAGGGAGTGGAAATTGTTAAGAGCCACTATGACTCTAACTTCATAAATAGTAATGAAGTTTGCAAATGTTAGGCCCAAACTCTTCTCTTTATTGTCCAGGAAGATACTCTTTTTCCTGGAAAGAAAAGCTCCGGACAGTAGAATGTCTAAAAATCACTGCTGTTATAGCCAGACCATAGAATTTAGTGGCCAGCAGTGACCCAAAGTGGTAATTTTTCAAATCCTGACGTTTATTTAATGCCTTTAGTCTGGTTATGTAAAAGTATTTCACATATACACTATTAATATTTAGGTGCCAGGTGGCTGCCATGCATAGTGGTTTATTATTTATGAGCCTGTTTCTTCTGGTTCACAGGGAGATGAGTGACTGCCATTGACCTGAGAAGGATTCTTTTAACATCACTCATTAATTTCTTCAGAGAAAGAATAACATTACCTTACAGCTTGGCAGTAGGTGCAAAATACACTAATACCCTCGTCCAGGGGTCAAGAGAACTGCATTGCAGTTGTGCATTTGGAGCTGGTGAGGACTATAAGCCTTTGCATTTGCTTAGTCTCTCTGAGATTCAGTTTCCTCATCTGTCAAATGGAAATGTTAACAACTTTTGTCACGGGACCACGTGTCATATACCTATCAGGGTGCTTTGAAAATAGAAAATGCTTAGAATTCGTTTTCCCCCGCCCTCGAGGGATCTCAGTTCCTTCACCTGAAAAAAATCAGTGGGTTACGGTATGCAATGTCAAATAGTTTCATTTCATGTTCAGATTCTATGAATTGAGGTATCATTTCATGGATCCCCTATGGTGCATCCTGAAAAGAATTTGAAACTCAGTGTGGGAATATCATGAAGTGCTAGATGGATTATTCATGCCTGCCTTGGGTATAGAAGGAAGAGTGGCTGCACACGTCTATCTGTTTTTCAGCCCTCCTGCCTACAAACGTCTCTAACTTTGAACTTGGCCTTAGTGTTTATGAAGTACCTTGGGTAGATTAAGGGAACCTAAGTAGGACCTATGTTACTGGATCTTTAAAGTGTTCCTGATAAAATTCTAACATAGCCTGGCAATTTCCCCACTGAGCTTAGGGACTTTTATTCACAGACATTTGCACAGAAGCTTGCTTTGCCAACTTTTGGCCAGTGAAGCTCTGAGTCCAAAGCTGGTATTTGAATATTTGCCAGTAAAAACAACTCAGTGGAGTTTTATTACCTTATATATTCCCAAAGGAGCCATGATAAGATCTCTGCTTATCTTATTTCTTTAAACCATTCCACTCACCTTACTTCACTCCTCTGAATTTCATGGCAGGCGGACAGGGAACTATATGGTTGGAAAAAATGAGATGTAGTCAACAATTCGATTGTTAATAAATAGAAGAAAGTAATTTCAGAAATTAAATGCATCATCATGTATGTATAATTACTAAATTTATCAAGACCAATTTTTAAAATATTAAGTTCTATTTTCATGGGGTTTTTTTCACTTTTAGGTAAAAAATAACAAACATTTTAAGAAAATAATTTCTAATTGCTCCCAAATCTCACAAACTTAACAAAACAGTTGTGATTGGGGTTTATTTCATTCTAATTTTTTTGTATGCATATGTACAGGTACTTTCAGTGGTTGTAAATACAATATACAAATAATTTTACATTCTAATCATTCATACAGAATTATATTACAAATATTTCCCCATATTTTCCATGTCCATTATAAGCTGAAGTGGTCATGTTAATTGCAGCATAGTATATCACTGATGCTTGGATCATAACTGATTAGCCATTTACTTCTTATAGGATTTTTGTATTGCCAAAGCTATATTCTGGTTGGAATTTAGATTTGTTCTACACATTCCAACATGCTAGTCTACACAGATTGACAAGGCTGTCCTATTGTTCTGCTGGAGAAAAATATTTTGCGTTAAAAAAAAAAAGATCCACAGTCCACCATTCATTTTTTTTTTAAGGGATTGAGACTATGTACTAGTTGAAATATTTTAAATATGCTTTATATTTTAAAATAAAGGCAGTTTTATTGCTTCCAAATATCTCATGGAGTTTGAATAATATAATGAATGTAATGATGTTCATTTAAACATTGTGCCATAGAATAATGACATGGAGATATCTGAAGTATTCATCATCATCTTAATTTTTGTCAAAAACAGAAGAGCCAACACTAAGTCATACCTCTGTGGAAATGAACGTCCACTGGGCATGCATGGAAAATTGGTGAAATGAAGCCACTAGGGCTCTGTTAATATGAGTGTACAAGGAATCTTCTCGGTAAAAAAAAAAAAAAAAAATTAAAAAGACTTGAAATATAGTTGAGAAGTATAATAGACTGGTTTTTAAGGAAGACAGCATGGGTTTTAGCTATTATTATACAAAGACAGTGAGCCAGGATTGGAGGAAGGTAAGATTCTGAGTAAGGCCTGATACTTTTCATTCTGCTTATTTCCTAGATCACCTCCTAGGAACTCATGACCGTCTCTAAGGAAGGGAATAAGCAAAAAATGAAAACCAAAATAATGATTTCCTAAAAACTTTCAGCTCATGAGAAGACAAACAAACAAGACAAAGGGTCCTGAATGACAGGTGGTGACACTGGTGTCCTCGATGTTAGTCAACAGGTTCATCTTTGATGCTGTCATTGTCTAAGATCAACCAGGGTGCCTTCGGGTGATGGCTAACAACACATATGCCTCTTGGCCACTGACAGCAAAGGAGACATGATCCCAGGAAAGCAATATGTTCCCAGAATGAAGACATTTAGAGGGAGTATTTTTGAGGGGATTGGGCTGTGGGGGTAGGGCTAGAGGGAAGTCGTGTTTTGTGGCCCTAATTTCACTAAGAGGCAATTATGTTGTCTCAAACCCAGATTTTAGGTGGTGTGAACAATGATTTGCTACAAAAAGTGAAAAACTGACTCATTCAACAAATATTTATTGAATAGTGGCAATGTGCCAGGCTTTGTTCACTGTACCAATAAAGGTCAGATAGATTACATTGTGGTAACAAAGTACCCCCAAATCTCACTGATTTACAGCCATATATATCATCCCGCATTTATGCTGTAGTTCATGGTCAAGGGTGGCTCTCCTCCATCATCAACATCCTTTAGGAGGCCCAGCCAATCGAGGAGCCTCTGTGTTGTACAATGACGGTCTCATGATAGAAAGAAATGGTGAAGCACGCACTGAGTCATAACTCTTTTGTGCTGAGGTACCTGCCAGGTCTTCCCGTGACAATTTCTGAATTCAACAGAATGGAGATACATACATAATCCCTTACAGAGTGAGACACCAGGGGGAAGGAATATGAATATTCAGCAAACAGCAACACAATCTATTTTGCCATGGAATCCGTCCTCAACGGTCTTATAGTTTAGTATCATTTCAGTTGGTCATGTTAGTCTTAAATATGATACTAAATGGAGTATTCAGACATCAGTGAAAGTACAAACGGGATGATATAAAGTCAGTGTGCTTTTAAGGGGTTAGTTGCTTCAGGCTATTTGGAATTGAGGATCGTATGAGTTCAGGGCGCTTGGATTTAGAAATGACTCCAGATTCTTTCATCATTCCCCAAAGGAAAAGCAATAATAAGTAGGATACCAGACATTTATGCAATCTCTCTGAGATCATAAAGGCTAACAAAGGGAACGCTTTCAAATGCAAAAATACTTCACAATTTCTTTGCAATAGACATTATTCAGTATATACACACAACAGTATTCATGGCCTGGAGATATACCACCTTGGATTGTGATCCTGGCAGGTATCATAGATTCTACAAGGTTGGACAGGTTAAAATCTTACAGGAAAGACCTTTTTGGAACACCCAAGGATTACAAAAAGCATAGCTGTCTTTCAGATGTGATTTTATTCTGCGTTTTGTTCTTTTTATTTATTTATTTATTTTTGGATCAGTGACCCATCCTAACTACACATAGAATATTTTTCATTCAATTGCTTTGGTCAATTTATCTTCAGCATCCCTGGTTTATATAACTGAATTTACCTTGCCCTTTACTGCATTTAGGTAAATGGAATGGTCTTTAGACTTCTGAAACTATTTGTAGACCTTTGCCTTCACATGTTTGAAATAAATGTGAGGCATTAATTTTAGTCAGACAACACTGAGCCCTATTCACTTGGGAAAATGCATCTTGATGTGTAATTTATCATCCAGGACCTGTCCACTAGTTCGTTACTCCCTGGGAGTAAATTAGGCACTTTGAAAGGTGCATTAAACTCTTCCTGGCTACTAGGTACCATTTAGGGCTGTGAGGCAATAATTTATCTAATGGTACCTTGGTGACCTCAAAAAGTTTATGTTGTTTCGAAAGTTTCTAATTTTCTTCCATGAAATAATTTATGCACTAGGAGGTTGGGTATGCTTATAAATATGTTTCCAGGGAGGCAACAGCTATTGACTAGAATAAATAAGATAACATTGTCATGCTGATGCAGAAATGAAATGTTTCATGAGTGTGTTATCTATACTATCCATGGAATAGATGTACAGCTCGCAAAACAATTTATTTCTTTGGATTTCATTTTTTTTCCACTTACAAGACTGCCTTGCATTTTATTGTAATTAGTAATGCCTCATTGCTATAAGGATTTCCAGATCCACATCACCGCATTTTTCCATAGTACAAAACACATTTATCCAAAGTTAGAATAATATGCTAAATATACTGAAACTTCTGACAGCAACTTACATTCTGCTTCTTCCTTCCATTCACAGCAGAGCTTCATCCATATTAAATGAATTTGTTGTAAAGTTTTGATACCTCCTACTTCAGTCACTCTCTTATTTATTAAAATGCATCAAATTAAGCTTGATCCACCAAGTCAAGTAAAAGTGATGTGCTTTGGATTTTGCTTCCATTTGGGGGATAGAATTACTCATATAAAGAAATATAGCATTCATCAGTTCTAGGATGCAAAGATTTTCACATTTTAATGTCTCTAAAATTTGGATATGTCTAACTGACAGTGTGTCTGTCTAAATGTATTTGGCAACATTTTTGTCTCTCTTATTGTCATAAAATGAGGGTACATCTTATACTCTATGGCATATTAGATTTTTGAAATACAGTAGGACAATAAACTTCAAAATTTTGAAGATAAAGACCTGAGTAAAAAGAGTTCTAAAAGCATGAAAATACTTCCATGAAGGAGGGCAGAAGCTGATGATGTTTTCAAATCTATTTCAATCCCTCTGAAGATGAGTTTACCACCACTACCCAGTTTTTTCAGTGTTTGAATGGGGCAGACACTGACCATTTTATGGAAGTAAAACCTATGTGAAATTTTATATGTCATAATATATATGCCATAATAGAGAAGTAGAAATATTTGTTTAAACATTATTAAAGATTATTCTTACTACTCCCTAAGGAATGGAGAGTGAAATGGTGACTCACCATTGAAGCACTGACCCAATAAAACTTATGTTTACAACAAAAATATTTTCTTTTGTCAGAAAAAACCTGTAAGGGAATGTCTTTTTCAGAATAACTCCACTCAAATAGTCTCAATTGCATCTGCTATGGACCTCTTTGGATGGAACACTAAGTTCATATGTCAATGGCAATAGGGGAAGAGAAATAGAAAAAAAAAAAGAAAAGAGAAAAGGAAGACAGGAAGAAGAAAGAAAGAAAAAGAGAAAGGAAGAAAGGAAGGAAGTTTTCTCCTTTTATTTATTTTTTTATTTTATTTTTTTAAAGATTTTTTTTTATTTATTTGACAGAGAGAGTCACAGCGAGAGAGGGAACACAAGCAGGGGGAGTGGCAGAGGGAGAAGCAGACTCCCCGCCGAGCAGGGAGCCCGATGCAGGGCTCGATCCCAGGACCCTGGGATCATGACCTGAGCCAAAGGCAGAGGCTTAACGACTGAGCCACCCAGGCGCCCCTCTCTTTTTCTTTTTTAAGAGAATTCCTGAACCTATACCCTTGATGTTATCCCAAATGTAAAGAAGATATTTGCCTAAATGTTCTACACATTTTCATTAACAAATAATAATAAGTGGAAAAATGTGCTTTATTCTCCCGTAAAATGTGATGCCCATTAGAGTTTGCTTTCTATATTATCCTAAAGTACCAGTATACAATTGGGAATCCCACTTCTAATTTACAAAATGTCAAAATTCCGAAATGTGATTTCATGTGTATGCAATACCAAGCTCCCTGGATGAGGCCCTTTTCAGGAGAGATTTGATTCAAATGTAAACAAGTAGCTAAGACATAATTAAATTTTCAATTGGAATATATATAGTTGAATACTTTTTGAATTCATGCTTGAAGTCCAACAAATCAACAAACTATTATACATTTAGAATTTTTGATGTGCCCACAAACCTCCACAGAATAAACTCCAGTTTTCTCTGTGAAAGGAGGACTTAAGGTAGGAGATACATTACAACGGTGGAAGGTTCTGAAGCCTTCTTCTGCACTGTTCTAGCTGACATCACAGCACAATTTCATGCTGAAGTTGAGTCCATTGAATGTTTAACATATATTCAAAGCTTTAATAATGTTGATACGTCTACAAATTTTGCAATTGCCTGAAATTTCTTGAGTATCTTATTTTTAAGACCTTTAAAATCATAGAAATAATTAGCATGATTAAGAAAGTTTCAACTTAATTGAAAATTAGAGAAAGTACTATAACCAATTTTTTTTCTTTAGGATTCACTTCTTTTGACTATACTGATCTATTTTTACCTTGTGAGTATAGCCATGGTGTGGTGGTAGGCAGCAAAGGCTATTCGGTTTGAAATACATGACATTCGAACTCTTATTTGCCACTCATTATTTCTTTAACATCCAGCAAATCATATTAGTTCTTTGAAGCTCAGTTTCCACATCCATAAAATAATGATAATGTTTATTTTCACAGTTATTGATAAGATTAAATGAGCTCATGTATGTAAAGTACCCAGCACATAAAGTATATTCAATCATCGGTTACTTAAAACCAGTCCATAGCAACTGAAGAGTAGTGGTAGCTTACCTTTTAGTTCTATGGACTAGAATCTACTTGATGGTTTACCCCTAATTTCTTAATAAGTTGCAGAAGCATTTGGTAATTCAGCTCAATACATAGCTGTCAAATGTTGGGATAGGACCAGAGAGGATGGAAATTATAAAGTGTCTCCCATCAAAGTGCTCAGAGAGCAGGTTGTCATGCCACTAAGCATTCACAATTGAAGAACCCTGGACCTTGATTTTGCAGTCTTAACAAGCAGTCTGGGACTTCTTGAGGCAAAACTGATGCAGAAGATTAATGATGGCAGGTATCAGAAAACCACTGATGAGAAACATCGAGAAAGATGAACTTGAAAATACTGCCTTAAACACAGAAACAGCATCCATAAAGATATGGGGAGAAAACTGTACAAAGACATATTAACACACAGATAATTTTTAAGATAGCCTGGAGACAGGAAGACTCAGCAAATATATCTGATAAAGATAGAATGGAACAAGAACCTTGGTCACCTTGCTAGTGTGATAAGTTAAAAAACAAATAAGCTAAAATCCCATGTTCTATTAGCTTAGTTCACATATTAGGGTCAATGGTCTTTTAGGATGAGAAACTATTATTTCTTGCTTAGAGTCTTAGGACCATGAGGCATGGGATGATTTATTTCACTGATGAATAAATGTTGGATGGCCTTGAGGGAGACATAAAATGACCCAAGAATTTGTGGGTCATAAGGGAGACTCTGATCACAGTCTTTTAGTGGCCCTGCACTCCCCCCTCATTCTTTATCTTCTCTGCCCTCCAAAATCACCAGGTCTTCCTCTCCTCTCATACAGGACAGATGATCTTTCACATTTGGTTCCTTTAGAATTATTGCTTCTAACCCAAACAGGCACATCAATAACTTCCACAAAAACTGTGTGTGTCGGGGCGGGGAGCAGTTTTCCTTTATGTAAGGGAAATTCTTCTGCAAACTGTTAGAAGAATACTGTGTTCTCTATTTCAGCATACCAGGAGCTTTAGGGAGTAGGGTATGAGGAATGACTGAATTTCAGCTGTAAATCAGGTGTCCATCTATAGTCAACTTGTAATCAAGGTCATTATCAGAATATTGTTCAGTAACAGCATCCTTGACAACAATGCATAGAATGGTCAGTTATCCAGCCTTTTCAAAGATCTCATCTTCTGTTGCCAAAGATTCTCTCTCTCACACACACACACAAATACACACAGATACAAATACACACACACACTTTTTTTTAAATGAAGTATTACTTGTTTATTACAAGGTAGAAAAGAATTTCATCAGCACTCTAAGAAGAGGTTAGGGAGACAGGAAGGCTAATTTTTATCCCTCCCAAAGTGCAGTTGATATGAAGATTACTCCTTTCTCTCTCTCTCTCTCTCTCTTTTTGGAAAAATCGTGTGTAGTGGGGGAGATGATGATAAAGGGGAGAACACAGTGGTAAGGGGGCGATGGGGATGAGAGAGGTGCAGAGATTTAGTGCCTCCTATGAGTAAGAAATTTGAAAAGAGGAAAATATTCCTAATATTTATGTGTGTTGTCTAAAACCCCTTAAAGGAATCTTCAAAATGTAAGTTTTCTTCAAGAACCAATAGACACTGTTATTTCTTTATAGGTTACAACACCTACAGATGGGACCATATGGAGCCTCAGGGGTTATATGTGATGTAAATTTATATATATAAGGAAAAAAATATATATATATATATATTAAGGGCAAGCTCTTTTTTATCTTCCACAACACCAAGTATAGCATTTGCACACGGCAGGCACTCAATAAATACTCACTCAAAGAAGTATGGTTCTGAAATTAGTGCTTACTAAATCAGTGCTTCCTACATGAAGCATTGTGACGTGTTGGCAAAGTTATGGGACTGGTATCATGAAAACATGTCAGCTATAAACTCAATGGCTTGGAGCCTTCATCAAGTTCTTTCTCTTTGCTGGAATCAGGGTCCTCCTCTGGATTGTAACGGGATCGACTAGGTCATGTATCCCTGCCTTTTCCCCATTGTAAGTCCAACACTTTAACCTTACACGTTTCCAAGTAGTTTTATTCAGTATGGGTGGATTAAGCATTATCTAGCCATAGGTTTCAACAGATCTGCTTTGGAGTTCTTTAAGATTATATTTGGTTTCCTATTGTTCATTGTTATAGAAGATAATCAGCTGAGCAAATATTCTCAAAGAAGGGTGTTGGAAAGCACTTGTAGACAACTTGTGCCGCAATCGTCTTAATTACTTGAGTTGAAAGATATTGTGCAAATTTGCATTTATGACTTTATATTTGTAAATACACTTCTATCAGCAAGTTTTCTTAAAGGAATTGACTTTAAGAAGAGAGACCAGAAATCTTCAAATGGATTTTACTTGTGCTGATAAATTTTACTAGAAATATCCTTTGTCCTATTTTCAGCTGGTTCTATTGGAATTGGCTCTTCCTTAAAAGTAGGCGGACTGAAGATTTATTGTCCTTAGAACATGTGGAAATTAGAAAATGGACTAATGGAATCCATTAATATCCTCCTAACAATTAGATGAATTGTAGATCAATACAGTATATTAATAGAGTCAAACTGATTTATATAAATATCCCATTGGGAAACCCTCAGAAAGATAGTACTAGTTTCAATTATCTTGAAAAGGACAAAAAAAAAAATCGTATGTACAAGACAAAGGCTTCCTTCCCACCTTGTATTTTAACAATTTTGAAATAAAAATAAGATAATTTAGTCTATATTGCTTGATGATAACATAGCACTCCTGATTGAAAACTGAACATCTAATGGTAGCAAATTGAACAGTATTCTTGGAATAAATTCTTTGTCATGCATTTCACAGTCAAAACTTTGTATTTTTTTTTAAATTTAGATAATAATTGTTATTTTAGTTTAGATGTAATTTTCATTTTCAAGATGCAAGTAACTCCGAAAAAGGGGACTGATTAAATGTGATTGATATAACAGTTGCCCTCCCCCGTACATGCTCTCCATAAACCTCAAAGCCTAACCTCAGAGATAAAAAAAAAAAAAAGAATTCCAAAGGAAAATTGCTGCAAAAAGTACTTTGTGTTAAACTGGCATCAAACATAAAAATAAAATAATGTCTGTAAGGATTAAGGGACTAATTAAGATTTTAATGTGGTCTTATTCTTAGGAAAATATTAGGAATCATAATTCAAGAAGCCTTGTGTTTCACAAATTAAAAGAAAAACAATTGAGGGAGTCAGTCTATTAAAGTGTTCCAGGATCGAAATTTAATGAAAATCTTTAATTAATTTATATTAGGATCATATTTTATCATTATCAGTGAGAATCATTAGGAAAATAGAGAATGGTATGAACTGCCCACATTCCCATTAAAAAAAAGAAAGAAAGAAAGAAAGAAAATGAGGTCAAAAGGTAGACCATGGCAGTTCAGCAAGAGAAGGAAAACAAACTATAAATTATCTTTTGCAGAAGGACAGCATGTTCAGCCAGATACTACAGGTTTTATTTTTTTTATTGCTCATAGTACTCCGGAACCCTTGCTTATGAGTTTAGATTTAACGGATGCATAGCTGGGTTTTGAGTGTAGTCAGCTCTGAATAAGAGGTTAGGACATATACATTCGTGTCCCCTTAAAGGAGACAAGTACAGCTGGAGTAGCCGTTAGATCCTGTACAACTTGGAGCAGGATGCAGAATAAAGCTGTAATTCTGGAGGAAAGGTGGAGAAAAGCCCAAACATCCTTTTCCATTTACGCTGACAGCATACAGAAATGAAAAGCAAGAAGGAAGCATAAGATAAGTCGAAAGCTGTTTCTTATTATTCTGACTCAAGAGGGAGAAAAAATGTATATTGGGCTGACATGAGGTATTGATTGTCATATCACTGATTATGAATTTAATTTCCATTAACATAGATGTCAGAAGTGCTTCCACTGACATTCAATAACCATCCACTGTTACTTAAAGGCACCTTAAATTCCTATGCTGCTTCCAAAGACAGGGTTTACGTAATTTAATTTTTAAGTGCATATTTGAAAGCATCCGATTAAAGATAGCTGACTCGTGTTGGTCAATAAAAAAAAAAATTTTTTTCCCGCCTCATCGGTGATACCATTCTAAGACCATCTTTATTAACCCAACTGGACACTTAGCGAGTGCTCTAATCCTCAGCTGAGGATAGAAAGGATCCGCAGCATACCTCAAGGGGTACAAACACAAGCTCTTTCCAAAAAGACCCACGAAGGTAGCTGTTGTTCGTCAACCTGACATCTGAAGGTTTCCCCACAGAAGTGTTTTCATTTCTACAAGTGCCGCACAGGGAACATGAAGTTAACACCAGAGGTAATTTGATCATTGCCAACTAAATGTTCTATAATGAACTTCCACATTTTTAAACTTTTAACAATGACACAAGATGAAATGCAAAGAGAGGAAAAGGTTGAGAAGGAGCAAAGAGTGTTCAGAGAGAATAATATTAACTTCAGGAAGCTTACATCCTTGCTTCCCAAGGTTCACTCAGGAAGGATTTTCCTACCATCCCAGTCCTAGAACAGAGGGCGTTCTTGTGAGAAAAAATTGAAGACTCCAACCTTGGGTTCTGAATACACTATGTCAGCTTCCTGACTCAAGTGTCTAAATCACACCCCCTAACGGGAATGATTAAAATAATATCAAACATGTATAACAAGTAGAATGAAAAGGCACCATGTCAAGAGTTTTGCATGGATCATAGCTCTTACTCATTGCAAGAGTCCTCAGAAGCAGGTACAAGGATTGTCCCTATGTTATTACAGTGAGGTTAAATATCCCCCAGGGACACAGTCATTAAACGGGGGAGCAGAGATAATATGCTCAACTTTGCACTGGACTCTGGGCCCCAGCTCTAGTCACATTACTTCCTGGGGTTGTGCGCTGTGAACATGGTAGCCACGATTTCAACTTTGAATTAGTACAAATTAAATAAACTGAAAACTCATTTCCTCGATCACAATAGCCACATTTCAAGTACTCAATAGCTGCTGTGTTCCACAGTGCAAATAGAACATTACCATCATCACAGAAAGTTCTATTGGACAGCACTGTCTTAAGACATCAGTTTCCCCTTGATGACTTTCATTTCTCTTCCATTCCCGATATTCTCAACCAGAATTAAGTCCACAGAGACTATGTGGGCTGTGATAAATCTTTTCTTCCCACTTCCCCAGGAAAGGGCTACCATCTTCTCATCTAGAGAAAATTGTTTCTATCCCACTTCTCAAAACAAAGCTGTTTTAATAATAAAAAATGATTAGGAATGAAAGTTTAAAATTATTATCAACGAGAAATGTGAAGGGCACTCTGTGGGAGTCAATGCGGACTTTTCACCAAACCATCTGTATGATCTTCGACAGCTGAGAAAGAAAAGCAAGGAAGATTATTATGAAGCATATTTAACAGTGTTGATGTTATTTTGGCATAACATAAAGTACGGATGAAATTCCACCAGGGAATGCTGCTATGTGCTGTTCTGCATAGAATGCTATAGGAGGACATTCTAAGTCTGAGAACACACATCAGAGAATAATCAAAATGATTCAGCGCTAAATCATGACAAAGATTAGCCAGTCTTGGCCTGAGTCCTACAGACAAAAAGAAGATGTTAAGGAATATCATGGAGGTAAATGAGATCCAGAAGGGAACAGAACAGGTTGTCTCCAATAATCTTCCAATAGCGGCAGCCCAATTTAATGCTAGTTAGTAGGGTACATTGCTGGTCATTAAACCAAGAAGTAAAATGTTAGGTAGTATAACCCAAACTAAAATTCAAACGTGATAAAGGGATCAATTCAGGCAGAATTTCAACTGTGTTTTTTTTTTTTATGTTATGTTAATTACCATACATTACATCATTAGTTTTTGATGTAGTGTTCCAATATTCATTGTTTGTGTATAACACCCAGTGCTCCATTCAGTACGTGCCCTCTTTAATACCCACCACCAGGCTAACCCATCCCCCCACCCCCCTCCCCTCTAGAACCCTCAGTTTGTTTCTCAGAGTCCATAGTCTCTCAACTGTGCTTTTTGAAGGCAGAAAAAGAAAATGTCCAAAAAGACCGAAAGAACTCAAATAATGATTTCAACTGATCTAGGAAAATATGTGAAAAATGAAATAAAGTTTGGGTATTGTTGGCGAACATGCAGTCTGGCTATTTGTGGTTTTCATTCCTAAAGTGAAGGTGCGTTATCTTACAAAATAATATGCTCCATTAATTTTTTTACAATGTCCATGAATCCTGGCACAACTTCATTGTGCACACAAGAAAATAAAATCTTAGAATCCTAATACTTCCTTATTGAAAGAAGCTTTGGGAAGTCCTATAGTTCATCCCCTTGATTCCATAAGTGAGGAAACTGAGACCCAGAAATGATCAATAATTCAGCCAAGGTCACTCCGTTTGTTGGCTACAGAGTTGGGACAGAAACCATGGCACCAGATGAATAATTACAACCCAAAGTGCAGCTGGCAGCAGCGACTCTACCGTATTTGTACGAGGACCTGAGAAGTTTGGATGGGATGATCTCAAGGGTCCTGCCAGCTCTAACATTTTGAGAAGTTTTTTCAATCAAAAACAACCCTTAAGATTTTATTTGAGAATAAAAACTTTAAAAACAGAAAAGAAAAAAAAAAGATGTATAAAGTCACCATCCACGGCAGAGTCCTATATCCATCACAGATCTTGCTATAGAAGGCGCAGATACTACACACTGGAAATGCTCCGTGTGGAGCGCATAGCAACCATCTCTTTAAGAATAGCATCCATGCCTCTTTCATCTTCGCATCCTTAGGCCTGGAACGATGCCTGGAGCATAAGAAATGTTTACTGAATTGAATTGAATTCTTAATTTGAGAGATGAGGAGATGCAGGCTCAACCTGACTAGGAAGTCTTTCTGTCAGTTTCATCCATGCATTTTTCAGCAGGGGCAATATTACCCCCAAAGGGGTGAAAATTTGTTCTTGAGAGGTGAAAAACATCTTACTCCTATTACGTAGAAAACACAGATACACCTAGAGTGTATAAAGAGATATACAGTATGGTGGAAGTATTAAGATTTCATGAAGAAAGGACAATAGGGGGGAAAAAAACCTAAAAAGGCTTCTATGGGAACAAAAATGAGAAAAATGAAAGAGGTTGAGAAACACTGTTCTAAGCCTATAGAAATTCTGTGAAATGAAGAAAATAAATGTCACAAAATCAGAGGAAAGATAGCACTTTTTTTAGATTGATCCTATTTGGGCCTCAAAAAAGTTTAAAATGTTTCACATTCTGTTTACTGGTTCCTAGATGATATAAAAATAATTTCTCAAGCTCCCCTTTTCCCCCTGAGTAGGAAGTTCCAATAATAGATCAGTCCAATTTCATGGACAGCTATTAAAATGGCCTTATTTTGTTCTTATGATTCAGTCATTCATTTTAGAGCTTCATTTTCATATTCTATTCAAAGCCATCTTCTTTCCAAGCATGCATTGCCAGTTCCTCGGCAAACTCTCTCACTTACTCCAGGGCACCCCAATTCTCCCTGTGATCTCCCAGCAACACTGGCCTTCTATTTGCATCTGACTTATGAGCTCCTCCCTCCCATTCAGGGTATGAGGCTCCTATGGAATCCCTCTTCCACACCTTGGTAGCCTCAGTGTTTCTCTCTGATGCTGTTACCCTTACATTAGAAGGCAGGTGCAGGAAAGCAAGCTGGTGGCTAGACAGATGGCTGGTAGGGTCCGATATTGCAGCTTCCCCAGATCTCGAGGCCCCTCTCATTTGGCTTCACCAAGGGGAAGCACTCCTGTCCTGTCTTGCACAAGGAAGTAAGAGGAGGAAGTACCTTTTGCGCACCAGCATCGCACTTCCATAAAACAGAACTGCCTCTTCTCAGTCCCTCCTCTGCCATTCCCTCTCCCCTCCCCCTGCTCCATTCTGAAGTAGGGTGGCTTCTCCCAGCTGCCCCAGTGAGAGGTGGCTGGCCTCTACAAACGATGCTTCTGTAAACAGTGACCGTGAAATTCTTCATCCTCGGTGCTTTCTTCATTCTCAGCTGTGGGCTTTATTTGCTAAACCAAGCCCTGGACTCCTAATGTCCTACTTACTGTTAAACTAGCTGCCCTTGAGCTTAGGGACTATACTAAGCATTTGATACACACTATCTCATTTATTTCCCATTCCCAACCAGAAAGGGAAATAGTATTTTCCTCTTTTATAGTGTGTCTTTGAAGTTAAACAACTTTTCTTAGGTACATAACAAATAAGTTTTCTAGCTATTAAAGGAATCCAGACCAGTAGGACTCTCAATTCCAAGCTCCTAACCAATAATTTTTTAAAAAGTAAAAGTGAATTAAAATTAACTTGATTGGAGGCCTGCTCAACAGATATCTTTTGAGAGACCTATCATATGGCCTGCCAGGAAACCTGTATTTAAAGTTGGGGCTCAGGAAAACATTGATTTATTAATTTATATCAGCCATTTTCTTTTTTACCTGAATATATCAGATCTTATTTTGTCAACCAGAACCAAGAGAAGTGTTTCATACGGAAGGTTCCATATTGGAAAATAACATGGTAGCACCCAGGTATTTGGGGGAAGACTCAAAGAACTAAAGGCACCTCATCTATTATGGACTTTTTTCCCCCATAATTGTTATGGGAAGAGGTAGAAAGAAGGTAAGACACTTTGCGTAAGTATGAGGAATAATTCCAAAATAGCCTAGCTAACATTTTGGGCCACCATAACTGAATCAGAGCACTGCATCATTTCTGGTTGATAGATGAAAAATCTGTTGTAAGGCTGGCCAAAAATTCTGGAACTTGTGCCATGTCTGATTCATCTGTGTCACCAGGGCCTGAATCACAGCTGTGTGACCTCAGCTGATTGATGAAAAACAGAAGAGAGAAAAGAGGAAAAGATTTGGCAGAGATTTGTCTTAGAAGTTGGTATGCTTTATTTCTTACCTACAAATCCTTGTAATCCTATCTGTATGTGTATAGTTTCTAAAATTCATTATTAATCTCACAGATGTTTTATGACAAACATTGTAGATATTCTTGTCCATTCTCTACAAAATATCAGTTTCTTGGGATATATTTTTAGCTTTCTACTCCCCATAGATCATCTATGAGCAGGCTTTAGGTGACTCTAGGGATAATCCAATGATCTTCTGATTGGGGTTATGGGTAAGTCCTGGTAGCTACCTGACCAGGTCACTAAAAACACACACCAATCTTTCTGTCATACCTTTTAACCATGGCATTGGATGTCCTCTGTCCAAGTACTTCTCCTTACTTCTATAGAGATTTCAAGGCTCCCCTAGATTCACCCAGGTTACTTTCATTAAAATGGACATGAGAGTAATCTAGGGTGTTGGGGTTTTAGTTATCAGGACAATTGCCTTCTCTGAGGAAGGCATTCTGGAACCAGCATTTCTTCATCCTAAGCGAGCAGAGATGGGGGAAAGTCAGAGGTCAAGGTCCCCGTGTCTAGCATAGGGGGCTGCAAAAGAGCACTGAGGTCCCTCTAAATTTTAATGCAGTAGTCAGCAGAGATGCTGGGAATGCCAGGTTCTTATACATGCCCAGTGAATTACAGCAAATTCAAATTCTTGTTGGCAAAGTGCTACAGCTAGTCTAGGCAGAGACTTTAGAGACATTCTTCAGCAAACCCTTCTAATTTGGAAAGCTATGAAGTGAAGTTACTGTCTGGAGAGAATTACTAGTTCACTGCAAACAAGAGCTTTGGAGGAGAGTAGGGTAGGGAAGGAGGGAAAGACACAAAGGATTTTGTTCTTTCCCATGCACAGAAAGTGTCCAGGCAATACGTCTCACAGTTCAAGCAATTGTTTGGAAACAGTTAAATAAGGATGCTTAGTGGTCAAATAGGTCAGAAAACCAGTAATAGCACAAGAGCTTCAGCCCTCAGTTTTAGAACTTCTTTGCTACATCTCAGATGCCTCATCCAGGATATAGAGCTACAACTGGCCACTAAATCTTTAGAGATTGCAGTACCCACTGCCTGTGTTTGGGACCAGAGCTTGAGTAGGCAGGGTCTCCTCCCCATCTCCAGTCCTGTGGAGGAGATTCTCACCTCCCATCATCCACAGAAACCCTACTACACACCACTTTTGAGCCCTACCAGCAAAAAATTCTTTTAGAGTCACCATTATTACCAGCTGCCATTGTATTACATACAAATCTATAGCATAATAACGCAAGAATTGATGAATTGAATTTTTCAGAAAACTTTTTCACTCATTCCATAAATGCTTTTTTTTTTTTTTTTTTTAAAGACTTTATTTTTTTATTTGAGACAGAGAGAGAGTAAGCGAGAGAGAGAGTGCAAGCCGGAGTGCGGTGAGGGGAGGCAGAGGGAGAAGTAGACTCCTCACTGAGCAGGGAGCCCATGTGGGGCTCAATCCCGGGACCCTGGGATCATAACCTGAGCTGAAGGCAGATGCTTAACCAACTGAGCCACACAGATGCCCCTCCATATATGCCTTTTGAAGGTCTCCTATATATGCAGCACTGTCCGAGGTTCTTAAGAGGCATCCGTGAACAAAACAAAAATCCCTACCTTCAGAGGGCTTACGTTCTGGCTGTAAAGAACTTAAACCTCACATCTCTCTGCAAGTGTTTTGAGTTTTGATACAATATTCATTTTATTTAAAAACAGAGTCTAGGGGTGCCTGGGTGGCGCAGTCGGTTAAGCATATGACTCTTGATTTTGGCTCAGGTCATGATCTCAGGGTCCTGGGATCTAGCTCCGCATCAAGTTCTCTACTCAGCAGGGAGTCTGCTTCTCCCTCTCCCTCTGTCCCCCCTGCTTGTGCTTGCCCTCTCGTGCTCTCTATCCCAAATAAATAAATAAAATCATAATAAATAAATAAATAAGTAAATTTAATTAAAACAGAGCTGAATATCAAAAAAGGAGAATGAAAGTGAAAGGAACAAGAGAGGGAAGTAAAAAGTATTATATATAATCAAACTTTTTGTCATCCCAATCTTTTGCAAATTAAATTTTAGGAATAGAAAAAAATGGGCCAAATTTGTGTCATAACAGGCTGTTTTGTTTCCTTCTTCATCAATCCTGTTTGTAGACTGAACAAGAATAAATAGAGAACATATTGTATTTTAATTCAATATCACATCGCTATGTCTCATTTGACTTTTTTTTTGTCTCATTCAACTTTTAAGAAATATTTCCAAATTTATGCTTATTTTGTCCTAATTTCCATTAATTATCCATTTATTAAGCATCGTCTATATTTAAGATGCCATGCTAGGTGATTTGCAGAGCAGTTCGTCTACATGTTAAATTTAAATGTAGTTATTATCCCCATTCATAGGTGAAAAAATAGACACTCAGAGATTAAATGACCTGCTCAAGATCACCCTGCTAGTGAATGGATCTAATTCTTCACTTCTCTAAGCCTGTGGGTCCTCATCTGTTAGAAAAGAGTAATAATAACTACTTGGTAGAAATGTTCTAAACCTTACAAAGAATAGGCCCCTGGTGGGGCCTGGCACACAGAAGGCTGTCCGAGAGCTGAGAGCTATCCTATCATACATCCCAGATGTCAACTGAGGATAACTTGTACCCCCAAATTCCATTATTTGTCCTGCTGGAAATTCATTGTCCTCCCTAATATTTCCATAATTAACCAGTGGTGGATATTGCCCTCTGTGATTTCCTGATTCTGGTAAACTTGTTGTTATAGTTATTCCATCATTGGAACAGCATAAACTCAAATATTTGACATCTCTGTTCTTATTATTTTTAAGATATTTATTTATTTATTTATTTATTTATTTATTTATTTATTTGAGAGAGAGAGAATGAGAACAAGCAGGGGTAAGGGGCAGAGAGAGAAAAAAAGCAGACTCCCCGCTGAGCAGGGAGCCCCATGCAGGGCTCAGTCCCATGACGCTGGGATCATGACCTGAGCCAAAGGCAGACGCTTAACCGACTGAGCCACCCAGGCGTCCTTAGACATCTCTGTTCTTAAAATTCCCTTAGCCATTCCAGCCAATATAGATAGCTCCAGTTCTCATGCTCAAACCATGTTTGTTTCTTACACTGAACAGGAGAGCTCTCCGTTTGTCCCCTAACTACTGTCCCCTCAAGGCTTCAACCCCAAGCGAGTTACCAAGGCATTTTCCTAAGGCAAACAATTTCTTTTTTAAGAATGCCCTTGTAACTACCCGACTATTATTTGCTAAAGTACCCAGAGGGCCCCCCATTTATGCACAATGGAGTGGATGTGTGGCCTTGGCACTGAGGCTTGCTGGGTGAACAAGAGTGGACAAGTCATTCTGGCATTCCTCTCAACTGTAAAATAAGAAAGTCTGGACTAGATGGTCAGCAAATCTCTTTTTGCTCAGTAATTTTATTCTGCTCAGAGCTTTCAGATAACTTCCTTTCTCATAAATTTCGGCACACAGGGTGGAGTTTGGAGTGGAACTTGAGAATATTTCATAACCAATCATACGTGAAAGATACTTTAAGCATAAGGAAAAATCATCAATGTTGTTTTCGCTGGTTCACCAAAGAATGAAATGAAAGCCACAAACTCTCCTTTAGCACTTCCAGTCAGGGTGGACTATATGACCGCACTAATAAAAACAGGGGCAAAGGAGATACAGTGTTTTGGAAATGATGGGAAAGGGCAGAAATGTAATTGTTAAGGATAAAATGTGTTAAAATAATATTGATGAGATCAGGAAATGTTTTCCTATCTAGCCACTGAAATTCAGAGAGATAACTGTTTTGTTATGCTGAAGCATTTGGCAGAGCCTACAGCTCCTACCGCAATGCATTTTTCTGGTTCAAAAAGAAATACGTGCTCATTGTAAGGAAACTGGAATATTCAAAAGAATAAAAAAGAAAATGTAAATTACACATTATATGGCCAGCTAGAAATAATCACTGTTAATGTTTTGATTTCTGTCTTTCTATTGGGCTTGATTGGAACCATGGTAGATGCACACTATTCTTTTCTGCATTATTTTTCTTAGTGTGGGTGGCAATTATATCTTTCACGTCAACCTAGCACTGTTTTATGAAGCGCTGAGTCATGACTAAGGTCGTATGAACCAGAACCAGGGTGGATTAATGGTTTAGTTCACAGAATTCAAATTATGACTTTTATTTTCAGATGAAATAGTAACGTTGAGCACTTGCTTTCAGAAACTCTGTGGTAGACCAAAAACCATCTTAATGTTTGAAGATTGTTTTCATTTATAGTAGCCATACTTTTTAGTTGTATGTCAGAGGCACTTGCTACAATACATCTGAGCGAGCACCTCATAGCTGGCCCCCAGAAGAGCCCATTTTTGAGTGGGAGGCTGACACAAGGAGGCTCAGAAACAAAGCAACTGGGAGCATGGGGAGTTCAGGTTCAAACTCAGTCTCAGTAAAATATAAGTGGGAAAGGCTTTCATTTTTCTCTGGTCACAGCTTTTCGCCGCTCTTCTTGGTCTCCCTTTTCCCATCCCTTAGCAATGTCTTGAGTGAATGCTATTTGATACTTCCATCTCAACTCCTGACCATCTCTTCTCATCTTCTTCCTTACTTCCCAACTGTCCTCTCCTCCAGCTGCCTACCGGGGATCTGATTTCATAGAGTGAGGGCAGGTGGTATGGCCCCAACTCTTGCCTGCATGCCCTTCAAGATGCAGCAACTCTGATTGAGACAAGCAGGGAGAAGGAAAGAGACAAGTGTTTATTACTGTCTCATTTCTTTACCAGCTGCTTCCATGGACCTATCCCTGTTGATTGTTGCTTCTCTGCAGGGTCATGACTGGCATCCTGTACCGCACACCATGTTGGCTCCTTATAGGATGCTGGTTCCCTATGGGATGCTGGTTTGAGTTCTCTGGGTGGAGTCACCTGAGGCTTCTCCCAAAGCACAGTCACCTGACATGGTATTCTGGGGCAATGTGTTGGTTTTCTAGGGCTGCCATAACAAAGGATTGCAGACTGGGTGAGTTAAACAGCAGGAACTTTTCTGTCTCAGTTCCGGAAGCTAGATGTCTGAGATCAAAGTCTCAGCAGGGTTGGTTCCTTGGCTTGTGGCTGCATCACCCCTATGATTTTCATCTTCATTGTCCACATGACATTCTTCTTGTGTGTATGTGTTTCAAAAATCAAGTTTCCCCTTTAGAAGAACACTAGTCGGGGCGCCTGGGTGGCTCAGTCGGTTAAGCAGCTGCCTTCAGCTCAGGTCATGATCCCAGAGTCCTGGGATCGAGCCCCGCATCAGGCTCCCTGCTCAGCCGGGAGCCTGCTTCTCCCTCTGCCTCTGCCTGCCGCTCTGCCTACTTGTGCTTTCTCTCTCTGTCAAATAAATAAATAAAATCTTAAAAAAAAAAAAAAAGAAGAAGAAGAACACTAGTCATATTGGATTAGGGCCTACCCTAATGACCTCATCTTAACTGATTACACCTGCAACAGCCCTATTTCCAAATAAAGTTACATTCCAAATAAAATACTGGGAGTTGGGACTTCAAAATTTCAATTTTGGGAAGACTAGATCAACCCACAACAGACAACATTAACCATTCCCCTGCCAACCAGCCCCTCTCTAAGCTCTTGCTTCTGCAGGAGTGCATGGGATGACCACCATGCTGTTCTACCTATGTTTTTTAAGTGTCTAGAATTCACTACCTACACTCTATGACTCCCAGTCATCCCAATTCAGGGAGGCACCTTATATACACCCAGCTTGAGCTCCCCTGCCTTGTGATTGTGACTGAGCCTGTCATGCCTCCCAGCAGATATTCTGACAGGAAATCTACTTAAAGTAGTCCCCAAACTTTGTTTAACCTTCTGTATTTATTAACTCCTTTTTCTAAATCTGTTTACCCCAAAAAGATTGTCATGAAGTAAATATTTTGCTGCCCCTCTCCCTAGATCTTGTCTGTGGGAAGTAGGAGAAATATACAGAAAGAAATAAAAGCAACCAGGTAGCTTAGTGATGCTTTGGTTAATTTGATTAACACAGGCTTTCCTCTGCTCTGGTGTCCCAGCATGACCCATGGACTTATAGGATATGCTCTTTATAGACCAGAACATGTTTTTCATTTCTTCATTTTAAACTAAATCTTCTTTTCCATATATTGCCCCAATACGCTTAGAGTTCAGAAAATGGGTTCCATTATAATTGGATTACCAGTAAGCACTATGACAGGTTGTAGGCAGGGGCTTAACTGACAAGAGACTCACAGCCTTAGATCCCATTACCTGCACCAAATAACTGATAGCTGCCATAATAGGCACTTCTGGGCACTTCCGGGCATAGGAATTATATTTTTTTCAACTCAAAAAAGGGTAGAGAAAAGCAAACCCGGTGGAAGCGAATTTTTTTTTCTCAGCTCTCACCATTTCTCCCAAGCAGTGGTTCCGACATCTATTCCTTGAATCGAGAGCATCAGCATCACCTGGGGTCTTATTAGAAATGCAAATGCCCGGGCCCCACTCCAGACCTACAGAATCAGGAACTCGGGTGGGGTCCAGCCAGCTGTGTCTTAACAAGCTCCCCGGGGATTCTGATGCTTGCTCTTGACCACGGCTGCACATGAGAACATCTGGAACTGGGGATAAAACAACTGTTAGAGCCCTCTATCCGGGGTGGGTTCTGAGCAGGGGTATTTTTAAGAAGTTCCTCCAGGAATTCTAGTGGGGAACCAGGAAGAGAACCACTGCTCCAAAGCAACAGATCCGACCTGGCTCTAAAGAGCTCTTCTGAGGCCCCTGGCCGGTGGGAATGGCCCGCTTCCAGAGCTCTGAGCCCCCACCCTAATTCACCTGGACCAACTGAACTGAACATTTATCTGTTTTCCACACTTGGCTTTAGTGCAATGTTTTCTTTGAACAAAGGTTTCTGTGGCTAAACAGTACAAACATTAATCCTCTGAAGGATAATAAATTGTAAAAGCCAAGAGCCCCTTATTTCCTTCTAATTCCATTTTATGGAGAAGGTGAGACGGTAAAATAAATATATCTGGAGCTTATCAGGAAAGAATAGCAGCAGGAGGCTCCTCGTGAGGTTATAGGAAATCTGAGGTTTTGGAACGGACAGAAGTGCATGGAAACATTTGTGTGGGAAGTTCAGGAATGTGGTGTGCTCTTCCAACTGCTCAATGCTCCACTAATCTGATCTTCTAAAACTCCTTGCTCGTTGGAACATAAATTATACTATCACAGATTAAAAACATGTTCACCTTTTGAAAAGTAACTCATGGTATGAAAGTACGAAGCAAACATTTCTTTCCTGATTTGGGTGAGCCAGCATCGAACCTATAAGCAAAACATTAAATACAAAATACGGAGATGCTTAAAATAATGAGATGGACCAAAAGCATTCACAGCACACACAGACCACATTGGATGTTTCAGTCACAGCAAATGAAATGCTGTGACTGAAACTGTTTGAGAATTTTAGGATATCTATTTTAAATATATTTATTTTAATTGAGGCAGTTTTGGTCCATGACGAAGGAAGAAATCTAAAAAGCGAATAACTTCGGGGCACCTGGGTGGCTCAGTCGGTTAGCGTCTGCCTTCGGCTCAAGTCGTGATCCCAGGGTCCTGGGATGGAGCCCCGTGTTGGACTCCCTGCTCATCAGGGAGCCTGCTTCTCCCTCTGCCCCCGCCCCCTTTCTGGGCACTCTCCCTCTCAAATAAATCAATATAATCTCTTAAAAATAAATAAATAAAAGGTGGATAACTTCATTAATCAAGGTAGATAGGTATTTTAGAAAACAATTTGACCATCTCTCTCTCTCTCTATCACACACACACACACATACACGGGCGCACACACACACTGAAAGACTTCGCCAACATTCTTAATTAAGAGCTTTCAAAAATCCTCTAGGTCCCTAGAATAGGAAGCCCTACTAAGAATAAAGTCTAGCATGTTACATGCAGCTACTGTTGTTGCTGAGGGACGTGAGTTCTGAGTAAGCACAAAAACTGAAAAACATATGAATCTGAAGAGTATGAAAACAAAAGCCTGATGAGTGTCATAAATGTCAGTTGAACAGATGGAGAGAAAAATGAACCTTCACGGTGGGGAGGCTGAGGTGGCTGTCAAAGGTGATGAAAACAGGAAACTCTAGTTGGTGCGTGTGTGGTTAGAATTCTAATAATAACAGTGATCATCATAGACACCTCCTTCCTCCTCTGCCCTCCCTGCAGTTGTATAAATAAGGAACTAGAGTATGTCAAACACTCCATAATACACTATAAAATCACATTGTCTCTCCAGCTCTCCTTATGGGCACCCTTGCTCTAAGAACTTAACAAAGAGGCAGCCGTGCCCCCGGCAGAGAGGAGAGTTGAAGAGTTTTCCTTTATCGGGACTGAGAAGTCAGGACTGACGACAAAAGAGAAAAAGTACAGCACTTCTTTCGTCCTAAAGCTTTGATATTGGAAGATCAGAAACACTGTGGCTTGATCTGAGGGCTTGTTGTCATGGCTTTTAAACTCCTTAGCTCCTCCTAGACATCACTCTCCAGGTTTCCAACACTCCACTGCAAGCATAGGAGAGTTAGTTGGAGGAGGAAAGCAAACATACTTCGAATTCTGTTGATTCTCAGAGTTACTAGTAGGGCTTCAGTAAAAATTCCCAGTGGCCCCGTGGTGTTTTTTTTTTTTAATGAAGTTTTAGATCACACATTATCTATGTATATTTTAGGTATAACTTCCTACAATATCTTCAAACACTTCCAGCAGTGGAATCTGTTTACCTATTAACTCTTATGGCCAAGCCACAAACTATAAAACAGATTAAATTAGGGGGCGCCTGGGTGGCTCAGTTGGTTAAGCGACTGCCTTCGGCTCAGGTCATGATCCTGGAGTCCCGGGATCGAGTCCCACATCAGGCTCCCTGCTCGGAAGGGAGTCTGCTTCTCCCTCTGACCCTCCTCCCTCTCATGCTCTCTGTCTCTCATTCTGTCTGTCTCAAATAAATAAATAAAATCTAAAAAAAAAAAACAAAAAACAGGTTAAATTAGAAGCACACTGGCCAATACAGGGACAGGGAAGAGCAGGGAGCTCAATCTCAGGCTTCTGGGTCACCCTCCCTTCACCCCACACAGTGATCCTGAGCATCTTCCATGAGGCATGGGAGGTTAGCAAGACACTTTGAAAATCATCATTCTAATGTATATACGTTGTAGTCATGAGTGTATGTGAAATATATTTGTAAAATTAGTACAAATGATAGGTAGTTCACTAATAGTAACTATTCACCATGTCAAGCAGTTAATTATCCCAAGTACCTGCTTTGAAACAATCCATTTATCTGTCTCTCATTGAGCGGGCATCATCCCCATAGAAACTGCTTTGCCTGAGGCCTTCAGTTTTCGCCCTATTTTCATTTTGAACAGACACTTTTCTCTTTTTTTGTTTAGTTAGAACCTTCATTTATTTTTCTTTGCAGTTGAGGTGCAACTTACAATAGTAAGGTGCACAAATCTTAAGTATATGATGCTCCATTACTTTTACCTATAGACACACCTGTGTAATTCCCACCTAGATTAACAGAGAGGACATTTCAGCATCCCGAATGTTCCCTCCAAGTCAATACCATCTCCAGAAGGTAACCATTCTTGTGATCTCTAATTCAGAAGATCTGTTTTGTCTATTTTTGAACCTTATATAACCCTAATCATATAGGATACCGTTTTTGTGACTGGCTTCTCTCACTCAGCATGTGAGACTCTTCCCTGTGATATTGGTTCATGAAGATGACCTTGACTTCTATTTTCCTAAGATCAAAACTGATCTGACATATACATTTTCCCTACCACCCCTCATCTCAGCTTGTAACCTCATTAGGATGTAGAGGTGAAAAGGATGTTAGGACTTTACATTTATCTAGCCCAGTAACACTAAGAGACTGGACAAAGCTCGTGCCCCTTGTTCTTGGGCCAGCTGGGCATAGAGAAGTCTCGACTTCCTGTCCAGTAGCCTCTCCGTGACCTCATGCTCCTGTCTCTGTTTCTCTTCTCTCATTCGTTGCCCCCACTTGGTTTTTGAGGAGCAACAGGAAAGCTGTCCTCCCTCTTAGTCATCCCTGAGGAATCCCCAGCTTCAACTGTTTCTCATTTCTCCACCATTGATCTGATTCCCTCTATGGGCTCTTTCCTCTCCTCTTCCAAATTTGTACTCACCTCTAATATCCTTACCAAGTTGCCACTCCCTGTTCTTTTTGTTTTTTACTGCCTGCTTTTCACCCTACATTTCTCTCTAGTCCTTGGTACTTTGAAATCTTCCTTCTAGTGCATCATACTATGAGAATTGCCACCACCATGCTGATCACTGATACTTCTCCAGGTCTCCTTTCCAACCCATCTTTCTAGCTACCTGTTTGCAGATTTCTGAGACTTTTCATTTCCATCTATAGGAAATATTGTTCTAACTTTTCATAACTTTCCAATTTTATTGTAGCTTTATCGTTTTTCTCGGGATATGTGTTCTCTATTTGCACCCCCTGCTGCTTGGTTCTTCCATCATCTAATTTTTTGGAATGGTAAAATTATGAACACATCTGACAGCATCAACAACCCAGGGTGAGTTATCATAAAAAGCGATGATGTGGTGGCAAACATTTATATAACACTGACTATGTGTCAAGCATGATTCTAAGCATGATTTTACACATATTAATGACATATTAACCCAATGACCCTCTACAGTAGGTAGTGTCATTAAGAATCCTGCTTTACAGATGAGAACACTGAAGCAAAAAGAACTAATTCAACTAAGGCCATAGAGAGGGTTAGGATTTGAATTCAGCCTATCAGGCTCTAGAGTCTTTGATCTCCCAAAGATGGAGATGGTACAGGTACAGAATGCAGGCAAAAATAGAAAAGAAAAAGTCAATTTAGGATAAATTTGGGATACATTTAGAAGTCAATTTAGGGTAAGTCTGGAATAAATTTTTTTTTTAAGATTTTATTTATTTATCAGAGAGAGAGAGAGAGAGACAGAGGCAGGCAGAGGGAGAAGCAGGCTCCTTGCTGAGCAAGGAGCCCGATGCAGGACTCGATCCCAGGACCCTGGGATCATGACCTGAGCCGAAGGCAGACACTTAACTGACTGAGCCACCCAGGTGTCCCTGGAATAAATTTTTAAGAAAAATTTAGAGAGACTTCCAGGATGGGCAATAATACAGCAGATATGGGAATTTAGTGTGGCAAAGCCACCTGGAAGGACATAACAGGTGGATAAAGTGAAGGTTCCATAGGGTTCAAAATAGCTGCCTTCAGGGGCACCTGCGTGGCTCAGTCAGTTAAGTGTCTGACTCTTGATTTTGGCTCGGGTCATGATCTCAGGGTTGTGAGATCAAGCCCCACGTGGGGCTAGCCCTGCTTAAGATTCTTTCTCTTCCTCACCCTCTGCCCCTTCCCCCTCCTCTCTCTAGAAAGAAAGAATGAAAGAAAGAAAGAAAGAAAGAAAGAAAGAAAGAAAGAAAGAAAGAAAGAAAGAAAGAAGTAGCTGCCTTCATGTATAGAATAAATGAAATTGAGCTTTCAACCAGTGTTCTAAGGACAAATTGCTGATGTGAACATGAGACTCAACTGGAAAAAGGAATTATAATGTTTGGCTTTAGTCCAGAACAATTGCTTAGACCAAGTTGGTTCTTACAGATTACATAATGAGAGCCTATATATGTATATTTTTTAATTAAAAATGCTAGTTCCTTGCTTTCTATAATACATCAAATTAGATTAACTAAATGGGCAAAATAGTTGATTTGGCAGAAATCAAACCACGTGTAATTTCTTCAAGAACATAGACAGTATTTAGTTATTTCTTTATCATCCATGGTGACTAGAATATTTTCTATACAAGATTTGCTGTGTTCATATGAAAATATAGTGGGATTAAAATAGTGATGGATGGTTGCAACCTATTGGGAAAATAATAGGTAGTCAGTATTTATTTAATCTTTACTATGTGTTATGCCCTATTCTAGGTGCTTTATGTCATTCAGTCCTCAAAAAATTCTTGAATGGAAGGTGCTATTCCCATATTTAAATATGGAAATTGAGACTCAGAGTGGTGATGTCACAGGCTCATGATGACACAGTTAAGTGGCGAGGCCAGGGCTTAAACTCAATCTGTGTGCCTCCAAAACCGAAAGAAAAGTAGCATCCACCATGCTAGAGAGAGACTACGAGAGACAGAAAGAGAGGACTGAAATTTGCACCTATATATAGAAGCAATACTATTTAACTGATACCAGTGAAGTGATAATTCAGAGCTAAGAAATGTTTCATTTGTGATTCTCAGAAAATAGTCCCACTTTCTCTCTCACACACACTTCTATTGCGAGGCTCAAGGGCTACAGGAAAGGGTCTTTGGTCAATGATTATCCCTAAAACAAGTCCACTAGGAATGACTAATGACGAATATTTTGTCCTCTGTGCATTGCAAACCACTTTATCTTATTTAATCTCATTTTATCCTCACAATCATGAGAAGTAGTATAGAGATTATTGTGCAGAAACCAACTCATAGGGAAGGACTCATATTTCATATCTTACATCAAGACAGTAACAGCAGGTCTCTGCAACAGAACCCAGATCTGCTGATCTTAAATCCTGACCTAGGGCCTGCTCCTCAGTTTCATTTCAGCTGACTCCCCTTCCTCATGACATGCCTCCAATATTTACTCATCTCTGTGCCTGACCCCAAGAAGTTCTACAGAAAATATAAATTGAAGGAAGACAAGCTATTCTGCCTTCATAGGCTGATACTTCACGGAAAAGTAGATGCGTTTTACCACCTAATAATGCCATCACTTTATTACCGTAGTGAGAATGCTATGCAGAATTGACAATGCTTTCCAAATGGAGGCTTTTGGACGAAAACGGACATGAGTTGCTATGTTTGAAGTTGGTTCATTGTGCCCCTCTTAAAAGATCAAGCTTTGGCATCAGGCAGACCTACATCCGAATCCTAACTTCAACATGTACACCCAGTGACATGGACAAGTTATTGTCAAATTCTCCAGGCTTAGCTCCTCATCTGTAAAAATTTACTAATAATATCTGGTTTTCAGGGTGGTTGTGACTATTACATAAGGTCTGTAAGGTACTTGATGCAGGACCTGAAATAGTGTAAATTATAAATAGTGGTTATTATACCATCAGCACTATCAGATTCATTCTGTATTTTATCTTAGCTTTACCATAAAGCAAGAAAAAGCTGCCAATTCAAGTATGCCTTGACATTAGTTATAAGATGCATCAAATTTGAGTAATGTTAGGGATGTGAAAAAAGTTTCATCTTAGCTATATAACGTACATTGTGTGCATGTGTGTTTGTGTGTGTGTGTGTGTTCAAAGAGTTAAACTTCAGACTGCATCAAGTTTGATAGTGGAAAGTTTTAACTAAATTTCCCTAAAGAAAGTTTAAAAGAATTCTCCATTCAAGCAAGTAAAATTCTTTCAACAGTACAATGAAAATGTTCTGAAGTAGAGAACTATGTATGCTTCTCCAGTTAGTATATTTTTAAACTTATAAATGATGTTTTAATAATGTGTGTGTGTTCACAGATTTCTGTGATGGACTAATAATGTATATTGCAAATACAAATAAATATTTCTGATGTATCCCTTGAAAAAGTAAAATATATTTTTGTTTATAACCAGATAAATACACTTGTAGATGTTTTCCTGTAAAAAGAAGTGATATCTAGTGAATTTCAGGAACTTTATTGGAATGACAAAGTTCAAGCTGCTGCCAAAGCCAACACACAAGGTTTATATATACAGAGAGAAGAACAGATTCCACTGTGTTGATGAGATTTTTATTTCTTGGTTCCCGTTTTCCATTACTGCTTGGTCAATAGCCATGAAGGATTCAGGGTGGTTTTGCTCAATAAATGTCTCAAGTCTCATATCCTTCTCTCCTAACTTTATTCAAAGCCAAGCACAAATCTTAACAAAGATTAAATACCTAGAGAACCTAGCAAGTCACTAGAGAACTATACTAAGATCACTGTGCATATTTGAAGAAAATCTAATGTATAAGCTATCTTTGGAACAATGACTTTAAGGTTTAATAATATCATGACTTTAGTATAACTAAATCAGTCATGACACAGTTAATTCAGAATTTCAGACACTTGCACTATTGCAGTAATTGATCAGATCAAATACATCGATCCAATTCAGGATGTGTTTTTTTGTTGGAAGTGAAGATTAATGATACATCAGCAGTTATTTGACTACAATGGCTTACCATTTGCAAAGAGAACTCATTTATTACGGGCACTTGAAGTGAGTGTAAAAGGAAAAGAGCTCTCAGTCCAATAGCTCATAGTAAATGACAATGCATTCAAATGTTAAATGTCTTCTAACCTTCTTAGTTTTGCTTTTCATTAATTTCTTTTATTTTCAATTTCACTTTCGAATATTCTTGCTACACAGAATAGAATACAGAGATGGCTGAAGTTGCTATTCCTATTGCAATTCCAGATTTGAAAGGTAGGACCTCTTTGAAGGTACACTTAAAAAGGTGTATCGTAACTCTTAAATTTAAGACGACTTTGACTGTAAAATGGAATATTGATTTTATGTACCCTTAAGAACAAAAAATACTGGCAATCAAGCTATGATGCACCATCAATTTCAAGATGCATTCATTTCAGAGAAGTTAAAATGTGAAAATATGGGCGACTTAGAATTGATAAAATGTGGTAGTTTCCATGATAAAATGTAGCCATTTTATCTCAGGGGCATTCAAAAAAGACCACATATTATGCTACAGAGAAAATCTGGCAAGTTGATAACTTTTAGAGGCATAATGGAGCTTCTACATCGCTCTGGTTGCTTTGGGATTATACAATGAAATAGATCCCTAATTCTGTACTCCAGAAATTCAAGGGATCTCCAATACCACCCTCTCCCCACCTGTCAATGCAAACCCCAGAGCAGAGGAAATATTCACAGCTTGCAAGATAGGTGTTTGAATGTTCCTTGCCAGTGTTGCACAAAGAAGTTCAAGAAAGAATTCTAATGTTCATTTCAACAAATTGCTGATAAAGGTATTAAAATGGGGGATCTGGGGACAGCGAATTGCTGAAGTCTCAGAATAATCCATGACCTATAGGCTCTCATATTGTGAGACAGTATGAGATGCTGTCTCTCCCTCCCCTCTCTCCACCAGCCCCAGTTTTTTTTTTTTTAAGATTTTGTTTATGTATTTATGTATTTATTTATTTAAGAGAGAGAGTTGGGGGGGAGTGGTAGAGGAAGATGGAGAGGGAAAGCCTCAAGCAAACTCCACGCTGAATGGGGAGCCCTACATGGGGCTCAATCCCATGACCCTGAGATCATGACCTGAGCCGAAATCAACAGTCGGATGCTTAACAGACTGAGCCATCCACATGCCCGCCAGCTCCACTCTAATTCATTAAGCCACATTATGACAGAGTAAACTACTGGGTCAGGGAGATGGAGGACAAATACCAGAAGCTATGTTCCAAAGAGTTCTGGGGTCAAATCAAGATAGTTAGTCCCAAAGTTCAAGGACTAGACTGAAAACAGTAAAAAGAAAAAAAAAAATCGGTCATGGAAACAGAAAAGTGAAGAAGCAGTGATAGAAGAAGCAAACTGAGTTTATCTGAATGCATTTTAGAGATACATGCCAATATCTGAGAACCTTCTTACATACTGCTAGCATGTTTGGGGATGGATTAGCCCTGTTTTTCTACAGAGTGAGACAGGAAGCAATCAGCCCCATCGTCCTTGACTAGACCCTTCTTAACTTCCAGTGATAAATGAGGTTTCCCAAGGGAAGGAAATTCTAAGGGCATTATCTCTCCAGGGTATACCAGAAAAAAAAAAAATTATTCTAAATGTTATAGACATTCAAGAGGTTCTGTTCATGCCCAGGCATTTTCATATCTGGATACTTCAGTTGAGGAGAAAGACTAGGAAAGTGTAATCTAATGGCATATTTATGTTGTCTGCCAAATCTTTTTAAAACTATTTTAGTGGGAAATCAAAAAGTTGCCCCCAAACTGTGCTGGATTCTTTGCGTTTTATTTTTTAGTCTCATTGAGCGTTGTTCTCTCTTTTGAAAGGAGAAAAAGGAATCAGGAGAAAATGTGCAGGAATGGTGTGCCTACATGATCTGCACATAACCACAAATTACAAAGAAACCCAATTTCAAGTGTGCCAAGCTACCCAAAAGTGAAATAACTGAAGTCAAACTGTGAGGCAAAAAGGTTTAGGTAGTTTTTAAGTTTAATCTTCAAGGAGTATGTGAACACAGAAGAAGGACAGAATAAAGTTGTGTGCAATTTACTTTTTTTTTTTTTTTTCAATTTATCTTTAAGCTGTTTCTTATTCCAGAATGTATACATACTTTAGATGTGTGATTCTACCATTTGGGATAGATTTCAGGACATTAATTAGGCTTTGGGGCCTGAGGATTTCACATGTATGTGGAGTGTCTGTCCTTTAACTCGGTGGGTGCTCCTCAGAGAGCAGCTGCAACAATTTGGAAGGCATTTCCATTGTGAGTTGCTCGCTGTGGTGCTGAGAACTGGAACTGAAGGAGCTTACCCACCCCGCTCCCCGGCTTTATGCTATGTGGGCACACCTTCCTTTATGGAAAGAGCTTATACTCTGAATAGGACCAGAAAGCAAATTTTGGCTCATGGCCCTCAATTTGTTATTAGTAAAATCAGTACTATATTCCTATATAAAGAATTTTAGCCCTGATAAAAATTCCTCTTAAGACTGGAGCAACTTTTTTTTTTGTAATCACATGATGAAAGGGACAAGATTTCTTGCAATTCGTTAACGGTAATCCTCCTAAAAAACATCTGTACAGACTAACATGAAACTGATGATTGTCTCTAAGAAACAGAGCCCTCCTGGGGTTTGTTCCACATAAAAGCAATTGCCTTAGTCTTTAAATATAGAAGATATTCCTTTAAACACAGTTGGAATTCATGCATTCCATGAAGGGCAGTCAGTGTCTTCCCCCCCACCCCTTAAATGTAATGGGTCTCCTTAATTTTGACAGGAAACCTCCTGTCATAGGTCAGGGTTTAGTTATTTGGTTGTTTGAAGTTTACTGAGCACCTATTATGTTCGAGATGCTTTGTCATACTTTGATTTTATTTGATCTTCTCAACTTTGAGATACAGCTATTAATATCACCATTGTTAAAGACGAGGAAACAAAGTTTCAGGGAGATTAAAGAAATTGTTCAGAGAAAAATGGAAGTGAGAGAATTAACATTTGGACCCAGTGTTGTCCAATTTCATAATCTGCCCTGTTTCCATAAACTATTGCCTTTATCAGGGCATGTTTCAGTGCGATTTTGTTCAGAACCACAAGGCACAACTACCCTTGGGCAGCCCCAGGTAAATCCTTCAAGATATAAATTAAGGAATAAAAAATAGGGAGAATGGAAGAGAAGGAGGGAGGGAGAGAGATAGAAAGAGAGAGTATGAGAGAGAGTGAGGGAGAGAGAGAGAGATCAAGAACTGTAGGGATTTGTTCATACTAGAGAAAACTAAGAGTCAGCCCTGAGAGTTAGCCTCTAGGCTGTACACCTGACGAAGAAGAAAAGCAGAGCCTGAAGTGTTGAAGACCAGCCCTGCTCTGGGATACTTACGGTCTCTAAAGCCGTAGCTTGCATGCAAATAAATCTCTGCAGTCCTTCCACTTAGCAGAGGTCTGACTGGGCAGTGGTGTGTTCCATAGCCCTTCTCAACTTTAATCTGCACAGGAATCACCTGGGTATCTTGTTCAACTGTAGACTCGACCTCTGTGAGTCTGGAGCAGGCCCAAGATTCTCCATGTCTCATTAGCTTCCAGGTGAGGCTGATCCCGTTGACTCAGAGACCACACTTTGAGAAGCAAGGGTGTAGAACAATCCTTCAGCAGGGTGTCAGACCACTACTAGAAAGCAAGCTCCACCACTTAATAAGCAAATGAATTAAGGTACGCGTCCTCTGTTTCCTCATCAGTAAAGTGGAAGTGATAATACTTCATTGGCACACTACGTCAGGCACTGTTGTAAATGCATTATGTAAAGTCACTTATTTTATACTTACAATAATCTGATTTTACTCTTTGTGATGACGAAAGTGTTAACAAAAGAAGCTTAAATAACCTGCACCAAACCTACACGGCTGGTACGTGGCCAAGACGGAGTATAGGTCCAAGGCAGCTTAGCTCAAAAGCCCACTCATTACCACAACACCGTAGAGGAGCACATGGTGGAGGTCTTGCTATCATGCATGGGAAATACCAGTGCTCAGTAAATCCTAGTTCCTCTTTCCTTCCTTCCCTCCTCATCCACCAATGTTGGTTGTCCTTAAGCAGAATCTACTCATGACATAAAATTCAGAAGCTGATACCACTTCCTATGATTTGTTTTCCACAATGAGCCTCTCTCGCAGACTTCTCTTTAGCTAAGGAAAGCCTTTGGTGTTCAGAGATTTGCGTGAATTGCTACTGTTGACAGGAGTTGCTTTGATCTCTCCTGCATTATTGCTTGATCCGTTTGCTGCTTTTCTTTCCAGAGGTACCAAAAAAAGGTCCACAAGAGATAGGAAATAGCATTTGCTACAGGTGAGAGCTGTATAATGGTATCTTACCTTTAGCAAAATAAAAATCTAGATTTATCAAACATAAAATAGCGGTAGTTCATTTAACAAAGAGATTTACCAAAGTCTTCTTTGAATAGTAAGCTCCCCTGATGTTTTTAAATTTTCAATTAAGGATTTTTTAAAATCAAAAACACCCTTTTAAAAAATGTAACTATTGTGTTAAAAATTGGAAGCAATGCAAAAACTACTTTACATACACTGGTAGGCAGATAAACTTATCCTACCATGAGAAGAATTATGTAGGAAAGATGAATGGATGAAATCTCTTTCATATTCTGTAGTGGCAGGATAGTTTGCTTTAAGAAATAGCTTCAAATATTTCCTATTTAAACTTAATTAATAATGCATTCCAAAGCATGAAAGCTCTTTCTCTTCCTGGTATTAATAACTAAAGAATGATGTGGCACTTCTGACAGAGGGAACTTTCTATAATCCAGAGCTTATATTTCTGGAAATACTTCTCTCATATGCTAGAATAGTTTTGTTTCTTTTTCCCCACAGTAGATCTGCCCCTTGCTTTATCTGTCACTTGATAAAGCACACTGTGGAAATTCTCAATTTTTACAGTAACTATGTTCTGGGTAAATGCTTATGTGGTTAAAGAGATAATGAGGATCCAGTCATCAGGCTATCATAGCATCTGGTTGACCCTAGGGGAAAAGATGACAAATAATAAAGAACTTGTCTTTTAAGAGTGTGGGGTGTGGAAATGGGCCAGTTACTATCAATACCAGGTTTGTTTGTTAATTTAAATTTTCAATGATTAAAACAGTATGGTACTGGTGCATGACTCAACAGACAGGGCAATGACATACAATAGAGAATCCAGAAATAAATCCAAATACAAAATGAATTTAGAATATAAAAGTGGAGGGAGGGCATCTTAAACCAGTTGAGAAAATATATATTATTTAAAAAATGGTATTGAGGCAACTAGTTTGCCAATCGCCTGAAAAACATAACTTGGACCCATACAGGGCACCTTACACTAAGTGTAAATTTCAAATAAATCATAGATTTAACTGTGAAAAGATTTACCACAAAATTTCAGGAAAAAACAATGGAGAATTCACGAAGAAGTGTGCTATAGGAATAAAGCATAGCAGCCTCTTGAAGACTTGTGACAAAGGAAGAGATGTTCCTCTTGACTCTCCCATCCTCATCACCCACACCAATGAGCCAGAGAACTCTGATGGTAGAGGTAGGCCCTGAAGTCTCTTACTTCCCAGTTCCTGAGCCAATCTTGACCAAGACAGAAAGCATATTAAAAATGCCTGTTCTTGGCTCAATCTTTTTTTTTTTTTAAGATTTTATTTATTTATTTGACAGAGAGAGACACAGCGAGAGAGGGAACACAAGCAGGGGGAGTGGGAGAGGGAGAAGCAGGCTTCCCGCTGAGCAGGGAGCCCAATGCCAGGCTCTATCCCAGGACCCTGGGATCATGACCTGGGCTGGAGGCAGACGCTTAAGGACTGAGCCACCCAGGCGCCCTTTGACTCAATCTTTTGTTCGGTCTACATTTGGGTGCATGTCTAATGTCCCCATACCCACCAAAACATAGCCTTTCTTTTAGCTTTGATGTATTTGATAACCTTCTACATTTTTTCTTCCATTCTTCCAAGGTAAAGTCTTTACTTAGATTTTAGGAAAAATATGTAACGTGACACTGATCATCACTGTCACTGATACACGTAAACACAATAAGAATCTGAATACTGATCTGATTCTCCAGGTCAATATCAATCTTATTCCTCTTTGTTCCCAGCGAGTGAGCTTCCTACAACAAAAACGAAATAATTGTCCATCTTAATGAATTGAATCCAAAGACCCCAAAGTGCATCTGGCTATTCAGTTGTTCATACAAAAACCATTCATGCTAATATTTGGTTGATTACAACATGGATTATTTGGTCATAACATGTAGACAGCTATAAGATGAGGTTGCATGTAAAATTTTGCTACCTTTTTTAATCTTCTAGAAAATAAAAAGTCCGGCCTAAATGAAACCTGGTTCCCTTAATGAGTTCACTTAGAGAGTCACCCTGACCTGCTTTGTTTGATTAAAAGAGCATAAATTGGGATGCTTGAAGGTTCAGAGGCATTTCCTATTGTAATTTAAATAAAGCAGTCTTAGGGTAGTAGACTTTACTGATGAGAGCTTAGAAAGGGATTAGTAAAAGTTTCCTGAGTGAACCCAAATTCACCAAATATCCAAAGTTTTTAAATGTTACTAGAATCTACTGATACCTTTTTTTTTTTCTTTTTGTAGAATAAACATTCAGGGGCTAAAGAGTGCTTGAAAATGAAGGCAGATGCAAAATTAAAATTTAGAATGAGTAAAAGAAGTTATTCGTTTTTAGAAATCACTGCAAACATTAAAACGAGCCCTACAGTTCATGGTAAGTCTAAATTACAGTTGGAAGAGTGCCAGCTAGTTACAGAGCACAGAAAAGGTGAAAATCTCCCAAACTAGAGTACAATTAATGCTGCCTGGGCTCTCTGGAATCCTTTCCAAATGTATTTCCAAATAAAAGTACTCTGTTTCTCTGTTGGATGCCAATAAATGGTAAAACTTAAACTTGGGAACTCAGTGCCCAGCAATAGCCAAGAGCTCATTTACAAAACATCATGGAAGGATCCTTTTTTCCATGTGACATGAGGGAGAAAATGTTCACTTTCTTAAAAGGGTCCTTCCACTTTTTGGACATTCTACCTGCTACTATCAACACTATCCCGTGGTAACAGAGTAGTTAGTAATGACTAGTGGACAAGTTTTACTATGAAACTATATCATGAAGTTTCCACATCTCCTGACTGTACTAGGTGTCTTCTTTGGTGGCTGTTAGACTTTTTTTTTTCTTTCTTTCCTCAAGTGCCTGCAACATGCTCAAGTGATAGACAATGCCCGAAATTACTGATCTTTAAAGCTGCAAGTGAGCCTGCAGATTCTAGCATACCTCCCTCCTTTAGCAGATGTGGTAAATGAGGCCCAGAAAGTTGAGTGTCTTAGCCAAAAACACACAACTAGCTAGTGAAAAAAGCAGGCCTTAATTTCCAATTAAGACATAAATTTTGTTCTTAGTAACTAATATTTATTGGACACTTCCTCTGAGTGACACTGCTCTAAATTCTTTACACAAATTTCCACATTGTATTTGCAAACACAGACAACACACACACACACACACACACATACACATGCACAACCCACAAGGCATTTATTAGTATAAGCCTTCCTGGACCAATGAGTAAATTGAAATCAAGTAACTTGCCCAAGGTCACACGGGTCCTGAATAATGGAGCAAGGATTTGAATCCAGGCCTTGTGAGAGATACAGCATTCCTGTACGTGACAGCATTCCTTCCTCAAGGAACAATCTAGAAAAGAAGCTAAAATATGCTTACTGATAATTCTAATGTAAGTCAGATATGACTACATACAAGACTATTCATGTTTCTCACTCTGGGACACAGGAATTGATCCATAATTGGAAGGGCCGCCATGCCTTCAGCTTCATTAATATTGAGCATACAATAATCTCAGAACCATACAAGGTGCTCTGTGGGCCATTTTAGCACTTGCCACACAGAATGCAAACGATTTGTCTTATTGTGTACCACAGCTATCTAATTCTTCAGTTGATATTTGAAAATTAGCTTCACTTCACTTGTCTTAAACTGAGGATCATGGTCTTTGATATCCAAGAACAACAAAAATTTCTCCAAGTCTGAGTTATCTGTGGCAGCCTTGGCAAACAACAGAAAGAATTTGGGCTCTCTAGAATTTACCTGAGAAACATGAAATAGTATAGAGAGTTTATACTTCTAGAACTGAAGGAACCCTCATCTTAAACACTTTCTTGAGAAACATTAAGGGTTTTTATCCCCCGTATCATATCATTATGGTAGTTTTTCCTTTTGAAGAAATAATGTTTCTTAACTGGTTTCTAAAAATATATATGGGGCCCCAGACACTGTTGGTTGCCTAACCAACAGTCAACTTCTCCCCTTTCATTCTGTATAAACATGCAGTAGAGTCCGAAAATGCTAGATACTTCTTTTCCCAATCTTCTTTGCAGCTAGGGGAAACCAAATGTTTTTCTGGGTAAGAAGCTAGGTCAGACAAGAAAGGATTGGTCCAGGTTAAAAAAAAAAAAATTATGAGAAGAAGGATTTGGACTTGGTTCAAGGTTGCCATCTATCACTTTGGTTTACAGCTGAACTAGCAAAGAAGTGGTACAAATCACACACACCAGATACGTATACAAGAAAGGGCGCATGCAGTTTCCTGAATGAAGCCTGTGTGAGGAATGGTGCTCAATGAAACCCACACAGAATGACAACCACCAGTTCCCGGGAGCCAAAAAAACTGCAGTCTCAAGCCCTTTATGTGATTAGACTGGGAGAGAGGCTATGTTGGTTATAGAAGGTCTACCTACTACTTTATAAGACAATTCTCTGCGACATCATAGTTTCATACTATGATGGTTCTGTTTTTAATTGCATCGTGTGGCCTATAATAGACCTGGCCATAGCCTTCTACAGAAAGGACAATATTCTTAGTGGCGGGTAGAGAATGACTTGCTTTCTGGGAATGATTTTTTTTTTCCAAATAAAAAGGGAGATACATGTTAAACAAATTCTACTCCTCAGTTTCCGTCCTGCCTTTGAGATAGAACATGAATCCTAGAGGTCGAGTAGCCATCTTAGGAGTGAACGGACTTGAGAAGAAAGGCCAACCTCCTGAGGAGGGCTGAGGAGAAGGTTAAAAAATTCTAGATTTTTTACAACTTTGTTAAACTTTAAAGTCATCAGCCAGGATTTCTGACCTCTCAACTTCTTAAGAGAATAAGGGCTGTTCTGTGACTTCCATTTAAAGCCTCTTAAGTGATGTCTTTGGCATGTTAATTCATTGAGAAAACAAGCCCTCAGAGAAGAAAAAAAATACCTTAAGAGAAATGTTCTCTAAGAAGAATGTTCTCTAAAGAGAACCTTACCTTCTTTGCCTCATCCTTTGGGTCTCAGCATAAATCGCACTTCTTCCAAAAATCTGTGATATTGAATTAGGGCCCTATTTGGATACTTGTTCTTTTAGCCCTTGTGTCATTTACAATTATTTCTTAAATGTCTGTATTTCTTGACAGGCAGTGCAACTGTGAGCTTCAGAACAGCAGGGACTATAAGGGACACAATCTATACTGAATTCATCACACAAGCCTAGCATTTAATACTTCACAGTTTTTGTTGAATAAATATTTCCAATGATATTATTTGAATCTCTGAAAGCCAACTCTAAATAAAAACCTTTAAGTATGTAGAGCTATCTTCAGTGGTTCCCTCATTTTCGTTCTGTGGCTTCCCTTTTATAAAAATATTCTATTCCCAAAAACCTCGTTTTCCTGCAGGTCTGCCCGACTTCCTCAAAACTTCATGCTGTCCAAGGATGATAATTCTGTGTTTCCTTACATAAGCCTACCTTTCTTCATCACCAGACATAGTTTAGAGTTCTGGATTTTTCATGGATAGGCTGGCTAATAATAGGTTCTTAAAAGCTATTGAATAAATGAATGTATGAATAAGTCACTTAACTCAGGGTCTGTTGCTAAGCGGGTTAATATCTCTGAGCTTTATTTCCTTAATAAATGGTGGTTTAACCAACAAATCTTCATTTGGCAACTCAGATGTACAAGGTACCTAGTCATTGACATTAAGTATGTCTCCATGTCAATTTAATTGGCTTTAATTCAATGGTGGAGTTTCATGTCTTTCAAGAGTTTTATTTTTCTCATTACTTGAAAATGTTCTGAGTTTATGGGATAAAATTGGTTAGCACATTAGTATATATTTGTATGTTATATTAATTAGGTAGTACCTTGGTCTCTGAAGGATCAAGAGAGCTTAGTCTAGGACCAGACTTTTGCCACTGGAAGGGAGCTTAGGAAAACTTAGGTTGCAATTTCCTCAATCTATAGTCATTTTAGCAAACTCTGGGATTTGAACCCAGATGTATTCATTTTCTATTGCTGCTACAGCAATTTTCCAAAAACTGAGTGGCAACACAAATTTATTTTCTTATAGTTGTGGAGATCAGAAGTCTGACAGAGATCTCACTGGACTAAAATCAAGGTTAAGGCAGGTCTTTGTTTCTTTCTAGAGGCTCTGGTAAGAATCCATTTCCTTGCTATTCCAGCTTTTTTAGAGATCACATTCCTTGTGGCAGGCTTCCTCTGTCTTCCAAGCCAGCAATGTCTCATTTCTCTGACCCTTCTTCTGCCATCATCTCTCTCTGACTGCAGCTGGGAGAGATTTTCCACTTTTAAGAACGCATGTAATTAGATTAGGCCCATCCAGATAATCCAGCGTAATCTTTCCATCTCTTAGGCTTTAATCACATACTCGAAGTCTCTTTTGCCATGTAAGGTAACGTATTCACAGATTCTGGACATTAGGACATGGACACCGTGGCACCATGGGAGGTGTGGGGGAGGCAATATTTTGTCCACCACAGCATGACCCCTAACAATACATTAACTTATGTGCATAAGACACAAACTGTCTTCACATAAAGACAATATAATTGTTGAGAGGGTACTGGTAGGAATTTGAAGAGCCGGGTTCAAATTTCAGATAAATATTTCAGAGAGGGGGTTGCAGGCAGAGGAAACAGTGTGATCTAAGAGGTAAGAAAGCACAGAGTGTATTTAGGAAACACAAATTTATTCAGTTCAACCACAGTCAGCAGTAGAAGAGTCTTTGGGAGAAATAGAAAGAGGGACTGAGTATCAGGCTATGGGCAGGACCAGCATCAGAAAGCAATCGAGAATCACTGAAAGTTAGTGACAATAATTGCATATGGGTTATCCAATGGGTTAATCTGGCAGCAAAATGCAGAGAGAACTGGAAGGGAGATAGCGCAGGCAGACAATCTAAAGATTATTGCCTTTTTCAGGGCAAGAGGTTTGGACATGGGATAATAGAAGTGGAATATGAAAAGAATGGGATGGCTGGCATGTTAATAGAGCTGAATGGTTCTTTCACTTAGGTTTGATGTAGCTCAACACTCAGCATCCCAGTGATGACCATCTCTGGGACATCAGTATTGACGAATAACATCTGAATGTAATTTTTAATGTCATTTTTATAAGGAAACAATCTAGAATCTTTTTTTCCAAAGTATTGTGTTCATAGTTCCTGGACAACTGTAATTTGGGGGTCCTGTACCAAATGACTGGAGAAATGAGTTCCAACCACACACAGGTAAGAAACAGAGCTTCAGGTAGAGCTTTATAGCTGGAAGATGTATTGATGTCAAGATTTTCCTGGAAGGGGTATCAGGAGGCTTTGGGGAGCAAGAGGTGTGGTATAGGGTAGGGAGTAAAATATGGAAGGAGGAGAAGATGAAGTGTTGGTAGACTGGTGAAACAAACACAATGGCCAATTTCTAAAATTTAAGAAAAAATGACTACATTTTAAGATTACTCTTAAAAGCAATCTGCATGTAGAATAACAAAACTCAGATTAAAGATGTTCCTGCTAAAAGAGATTAATTACATGAATTAGATTTAGTCTGAAAAAAAAATTAGTTCAGCCAAGACCAAGGCCATTGTGGTACCCCATCAGGCTGGATCTTAGAATATGATTATATCTTCCAGACTTCAGATCTCTAGAATCTATTCATTCTGACATGCTGTTATTTTCCCGACCTGATATTTCAGAGTTAACTTATCCAGAGAGAAGCTGGCCTGACTCTTCTCTGTGAGCCTTGGCAAGTTTGTAGTCTGTTGGTGGTATGGCTGTAGGCCCAATTCTCATCTAGTGAATGTAGTCAATGACTATATGTTTTTGGTATGCAGGCCTGTTTGTGTGTACCAGAGAGAGAACTTCAACATAAAGGAAAAAGCCTTAAAGGTATTTGAGCCTTACAACTACTGTGAAGTGTGAGGTGGCCTACCTTCTTATTACTGCACAGTTTTCTCTCATTTTGCTAACAAAAGCCAGACTCCCATTTCGATAGTTACGGCGCAGAGACGATGAGTAAGATGTGGAGGGAGCAAATGTGCCCAAGTGCAACACCAAACAGTGATACTTAATCTGTGGTACTAGTTGTCGATGGGTGCTATTAAGAGATAATAAAGAGCGGCTGAAATGTTGTCTGACTTGTTAATTCTGTGTGGCTCAGGTCAACTGGTTTCCTTCTAGAGCAGTTCACACTACCATTCCACCTTGCTGGAACTGAACCGAAAGTTCAGCTGTAGACGAGTATCTTCAAAAGATTGAACACCTTTAAAAACTGAAAAATTGAGTCAAATATCCAGATGTTTGACCATATGGCACCAAACATCTGCATATTCATTTTACACTGATTCAACCAGCTTTTCTTGAAATGTTTGTGTAGGTGAACTAACTCACTGAGAATCTGAGACCTAGAGATCATCTAGTTGTTACGTTTTAGAGCTGACAGCAGAGTGGGGATAGCCTGTCTAGTAGTGGAAAGATGAAGTTGAGGGGGGGCAGTGATTAGGGCCCCAAGAGATAAAGCAATTTTTATTGAATTTTGTCAATTTGAGTCATGTTTGTCATTAAGTAGATACAGTGACAATGTTCTTAATTTTTGGTAATTGATCAGTTAGGTTTTGGGGGTGTGGCAAAAACCAAAAAGACACTGACAAAGGTCCCAGCATCCTCAGTTTGCCTCAAAAGGAAAGAAATAAAGACCTTTTTCATTTACCACTAAAGCTCGTCTACATTCCTAGGACAAACCTTCCTTCCCATAGTATACATATGAAAACGATTTAGAGTGTCTATCAGTGGAAAATGTATTAGCTAAGTCCCTTGGACCTGAAATTAATAGGAGAGCTTTAAGATTAATGGGACTAGAAATATCATTGCTTTCCCTTGGCATGATCTTTACAGTCTCTTCTTACTTTTAAGGTAAAATATATTGCTGTGAATCTACTGTGTCTCACCCGTTCAAATGATTTTTGTGATTTCTTAAGACCATGAAGACAACAAAAGCTAAGGAATGTTTCATTTTCTCTGTGCCTCCCAAATCAAATGATACCTAATCTTGTTCATGTGAATACTCTTAGGGACTAGTAATGCCTAGTAATACAGAAGTTATATATACAGATGTTCCACAAAATTCCAAAATTTAATCAGATAATCTAGGGAATTCGAGTCTATTTTGCTAAAAATACTATCAGCTTCAGTGTTATTCATTCAATATTAAGAGCCTAAATGGAGTTTTTCATACAATCAGCCTTCAGGTATTTATTGAGGATAAAGCTGTAAGTCTAAGAATGCAGACTTCTTTTTGAAGCATTTTCTTTTCTCTTTCTCTGACTTTACAGTCTCGAGAGAGTAACTAGATTCAGGTAAAAATGATACACAGTAATAAAAAGCCTAATAGTCAAATTCTAAATTGTACATTTTGAACTTTAAAAAACTTTAGATTTTGAAGTAAACTAAAATCATTTTGGCAAATTTCTAGATTCCAAGTGTCTGTGTGTCTCTTTCAACATAGAGTGCTGAATGTACACAATTTACTCACAGAATGGGAATGACCACATAGCTGCCCAGGGTAGACTCCTGACAGTTCTGCTCAAATCAGGGTAATCTTACCTAAATGATGAGTCTCAATTAAAAATGGTAAGGTTCACTGTGGCAATTAGAGTTGGGAAAGGAACAGGAAAGGAATTACCATTTGTTTGGCATTTAAAATTGCCAGGCATTTCCCATAAATCTTCTCATTTGGTTCTCATAATAACCTTATGAAGAGATTACTGAGATCCAGAAATATAAAGTAATTTTCCCAAAATTACATGCCTAGTAAATGGAGGGTAAAAATTCAAATCCAGATCTGTCTAATTCCAGATCCAGTATTCCATTACAGCTAACTCCTAGTAAATTTTCATGTATCATGTTGTAGACACATGGGTACTTAAAAATATAATTATCCCATAGTTGAAATGAGATTGTGGGACAAAAAGAGATGAGATGAATACAAGTTTAACTTTGTCATTGATTCAGTGAATAATTGTGGCTCGGGCACTTAAATAGAGTGGCCTCCTCTTTCTCATTTATAAAAGCAACTAAACAGAAAATTTAGGTCGGTCATTTGGAAAATGCATGGCTTCCAAATCAAATGATTGCTTTCCTCTCTTCTGAGATGACAAATTGCAATGACTAACCCTATCCTTATGCCAAAGGGAGAAACATATTTCAAGCCAAAACTCAAATTCAAAATAGTATATTTCTCCCATGTCCATTCCATCATATGTAAGCCTAAGTAACAAATACGTGTTTTTTGCCCATTTTCCACCACCATACTACCTCTACAAAGTTTGAGAAGCAGGGACATATTATTTCAGAAGACATTCTTAAATCTTCATATGTAATACTCTTTTTTTTTTTTTACTTCCTTAGAATTTTATTTAAATGCTTTTAAAGAGCTATTTTTTAAAGCAGTTTTACTCTTTCAATTCTAAAGAAATTTTTATAGGCTGGGTTGAAAGACTTCAGGAAATTTATAAAATAAAGATAAGAAGAGTAAAAAGTGATCATATAAGATTATTAATATTTGTAGAAAAGGACCTTTAAATATATAAATCCTTTTCTGGAATAAAGGCTTCTATCAATCAATTGTCCAATGTGTCAATGGAACAATAAATATTTAATAGAGATTCCATTATTAATATCTCTTATCTACCCATCACTCTTACTACTTATTCTATTACTAAAATGAAAGAAGTCTTTTACTTCTATTTTGACAATCTCTTTCCTATTTCCAAGACCATTCAAATGTTTTATAAATGAAGACTAATTTCCTGTCTCAGCTTTTGCAAATGTTGCCAAAATACCCAGAGTCCAAAATCAAATAACAAAACCATAATGCTGAAAGGGGCCTCAATGAGTCACTTTCCCTTGTCCTAGCCCAACGTCTAGTCATTCTTCTCCACCCAAACCAGCCTTCATTTCCCCTACCCAGATGGTTCTCCCAATCCTCCAGCAAGCCATACTCTGAGCCTAGAAAGGTAACTCCTTTCTGGCTCAATAAAGTTATTTGCTTTTATAATTCAAAGATTTCACGAATTTCAGGCTTATGCTCATTATTTCTGTTCACTGTTTGTATGGTAATTTAAAATATCTATGCCTATATCTTTACCTCCAGCAATGGATTACTCTATCAAATCTTAAGAGCTCCTTTTCTCGTGTAACAGATGCTCTTGCTTTGAATGGAGGAAGTCCTAACACTACGTCTTTCAAACTACCTGGAAAAATAATTACTCATGAGTTTTACCCTTCTTAGAGACCTGCAAACTCAATTCTTAATACATTGTTATACAGCATAAAAGTGTAGGTATTGTAGAAGGATCTTGGTGGTGTTTATTTTTCCTTTTAACTGCGGGTGCTATCTTCTTGTGCTTTTCTTGTAAATGTCACGGGTTAGGCTGTGGTTACCTATGTGAATTTTAAGTCTAATATAGGTCTATTTATTTTTGTTGTATTTCATTTATAACTTTCCTCACTTTGTCCCCCAAAGTCCCAGAGCCTATAAGCACATATAACATATGACAATACGAGGGTATAAGAAAGTAAAAAAGACTAAAAAATCAAGAGTGCTTAGGAATGAAGTTATTGTAAAAAATGTAAACTGTAAAGACCATCACACTTGCTGTAGGATCATAACTTTGGCTCTATGTTTTCTTACAAGCTGAGGTTAGAGGAGAGAGAAGAATCCGGTTACGAAACAATCTACTGTGTGATGAAATTAAGTAAAAAGAATTATAACGAGGAAGAAGCAAGCCGTTACTGATACAAAGACTGTAAGTTGGAACCCCATGAAACAACAATCAGCTTTCTCAACACATCCTCACTCTTAACACAAGTTCCCAAAAAGCTATTTCCTATGCTGGCCCTCAATAAAAGCCAAAGGCATCCCAACAGAATAAGTTAAAGTAAAAAAGAATGGCACTAGGTGTCATAATGATGTGATTGAAGTTTATTGATCCCTGAAGTCCAATTTAATATAAGTTTTAGAATATCTGGAAGATTGGTCTTTGGCAACTGCTATGCGTCAGACTTCACACAGGAGTGCTACTTACTACAAACACTACAAATACAGTGATGTGTGTGTCATGAGTTGCTGAATACATTTTTGTCTCTTTGTTGTGTTTCCATTAAAGATCTATGGTGTAGGTTTAGGATGTAGGCTTCATAGAGAGCAGTGTCTACATCTTGTAGTTAACATGGACACATCGTTATGTGTTAAGAATACACACACCTACTTGGCATTGCTAAGTATTTTCCAAAGGTCTGGATTTTTAGTCTATAATATTAGGTCTTTCAGATAAACCCTGTTATTATTATGGCAGTTCAGTAACCTAACAAGTCAAAAAGATTATCATAGAGGGGTTTACTTAGATAGGCAAAGGCAAGAGGATCACAAAGTTCCTGTTAGTCTCCACAGGAAAAAAGGCAATGTGATCTTCCAAAAATACTTTAGATGTTACAGGGACATGTTAAGACACAGGGTGTCTGGGAATGTCTTGTCTATCCTGATGAAATCAACGGAAGGAGGCTAGGGCAAGAGAATCTTGATGGCCTGCAGATATGTAATTTGTGCAGTTTTTGATTTGAAAACTGGAATGGATTTTTAATTTATGATTGAAAAGATTGAGTTCACCTTTGAACAGCTTAGGTAAATTAGATTGCCCCCAAGTCACACTTGAAAAGCACCACAACCACCACCATCAGTTTCAATTTGTAAAATGGAGCCAATGAAATTGTTGCTAGGGGCACATTCACATACCTAGCCCTTAAATTATGCATAAATAAGAACCACCAACACCTTCAGCAGGCAAATTAATTTCAAAGTGCAAGGATTTCTATTGAGAATACTCTTGTTCAAGAGTTCAACTCAGCAATGCCAGCAGGATTGCACTAATGAATCAACTCTAAAACCACAGTAGAAATAGAAAGAGATCAGTGTTTGGTTATGGCCAATATTTCCCTGTAGGATGCTTGGAAGCCACTAACGTGTGCTTCTCTAAAAGAGCTTAGTGAATTTAACTTCCTAATATGAGATACTATATGTTTATAAGGCCAAGGAAACCCAAAAGAGGGTAACAAATGTAATTCAAGTTAAAATTCTTAATTTCCTTTCCTTCTCTAACAAAACTTACGAGAAGGCTATAAAGAAAAAAATGCCAATTGCACAAAGATTTAGAAGGTAGTATTTGGGTCTGTGAGTTCTCATTTAATTAGTTCTATAAATCAGACTCCATAGAATAACTCTGAAAAGCAAACCTTATCTTATCCAGGAAAATCCACTGTATATATTTAAAACCTCATAAGATTCTATTACTTCTGCAGTATATTGTATTAAGTAAGCCCATTTAAAGTATACACTTTAGCTTCCTTAAGCCAAAGTTTTTACAAGTTCATGACCATGATAAAATATATTGCTTTTCAGAATAAATATCCTTTATGCCTATCATAACTATGTTCTACCAATTAAATTACACCAACATTTATGGGACAGTGTTCTCTAGAAACAAAGACTGTGTTTAATGGTTGCAGTGACACCTACTGGTCTTGAGGTACACCTAGTTCTTAAAGATACAGTAAATAATAATGTCATAGGTCCGTATGATCATTCTCGGGTCCCAAATTCGCCATCCACAGAAAATTCTTTCTTTTCTTCAGCTAACTCGTTTCAGTAGCTTTTTGGTAAGAGAAAATATATACAGATAGCGTTTTCTTTTACAGAGTAAGAATTTGGCATGCAGTGGTTTGTGTTATCTTCGTTGAATATGATGAAGAAATGCCCTTTTTGTTGGTAACAGATTGTCACAAATCATTTCATTTATGCTTATGCAAAACCAGATGTCTCTTCTTAGCTAGGATGCCCATGAGAGACAGTGTTTCTGACAAATGGAGGAGAAAATGAAGGAGAAAGAAGGTTTTTGCATGAATTGCAGATTTATAGGATGGTCTCACTTACCATCACCTCTGAAAGCCCCTGGACACGACCTATATATTCCACGTTGACAGTGTGGTCTTTTCTCAGAGGTCTGGCTCACCTGACATCTGTAAACTTCTCTTGTTCATCCTCAGCTCTGTGAGGCTTCCCAAAAGTGACAACACCCCTTCCCTCTGACCCACATTCCCCACCAGCAAGCAACATTTGGCCATGTCTTCCATCACACCAGTCAGCCACACCCTTCATTCCCTCGCTCCTCGAGAGCAAGCTATATAAATTATAAAATCCCAAAAAGCTTTCCTGACCAGTCTTCTAGCAGCCCTTTCCCTGCTTTTAAACTCTCATTATTCTCTGGTCTCCAAGACACCACCAAGAAATTGTTTGCATGCTCATCTCTAAACACTACCAATAATAATTATAATAGAATCCATTTCCAGATGGTCCCCACAGTAATCCTTCAGGTTAGGTCCTATCATCTCCATTTCTCAGACAATGATACTGACGCTCAGAGGAATCAGATGCTTTGTTCAACATAACACATCTTGACAAAGTTAGGTTTCTCAATCAATCTGTCTTGAGTTCCAAACATCTTTTCCCATTGTGATACATAAGTTTGTTGTCTGAACGTGCTTTCCATCCCAACTCCAGCCTTAGGGGCTGTCTGTTGGCAGCATTCCAACCTCTGGCAGTGATAGGTTGCCCCCATCTTTTCGTCCCAACAATGACAACTGTTCAGCAAGTGATCACTCTTTCTGCTAGTCAGTGGAGTTTCAGAAATATCCTGCTTTTGCCCAAAGGTTAATGGTCCTGGAGAGCGATGGACCTATTGTGATTTTGTTGACAGTCTCACATGGCAGGTTTTGGATGTCAAGTCTGTCTTTGTGGCTCCTTACTGTTAGAGCAGTGGCCCACCAAGAGACACTTTAAATAAAAACTGCCCAACTGTATGAGGCTACAATGACAGATACATGTTGTCACGTGTTTGTCAAAACCCATAGGACGTACCACACCAAGAGTGAGCCTGAATGTACCCTATGGGCTTTGAGGGATAATGATATGTCAGTGGAGGTTCTTTGATTGTAATAAATGTACCTGTGCAGTGTGGGATGTTGATAAAGGGAGAGGTTGTGCCTGTGGACGGCGGGGTGGGGTATACGAGAAATCTGTACTTTCTGCTCTGGGGTGTTGAGAACCTAAAACTGCTCTGAAAGACCTTTTATTAATTAGAAAAAAAATTGCCAGTGCCTGACCCCACTCCAGGCAATTAACTCAGAATCTCTGGGGGTCAGACCTTGGTGTTCGTATCTAGCTAAAGTTCCCCGGGTGATTCTACTGTGCAGCCAGGGTTGAACACTGTCGTGCTGTCTCCTGTGGATCCAGAGTGCCGCTGGCCCTCAGGTTGCTCAGGTTGCCTGACATACCAACACTCTGGAGTCCTCCCTGTGGTGACCTCAGCTTCAGTCTCCCTTGAATTATAATGACAATTATAATATGTGTTATATTGTTATATCTAAATATGTAATTATTATATAAAATAATCAATCCACGTCCTGGCAAATACTCAGATGTGCAGCTAACCTAGCATACAACCTTCCATCTCCACTCATCTCACTTCTACATCTTTGCCCCAGAGCCCCTCACATCTGACTTTTGTGTGTGTTGCCAGCTAAGAATTGGATTAGAGTTACCAACCACTCCACTGCGGGATTGATTTCCAGCCCCAGAGTCAGCCCTGAATGCTTACTGCTCTTGTCCCCTATCTTACCATTACCTTTCATCAAATCTATCCACATGTGTTCAAGAAATCAAGAATATCCTCCAGTGTTTCTTCCTTGACCATGGGAGCCCTGAGTATGCTGTCTCATCTACTGGTAACCTGGTCAATGTTAATTCCAGCTTTAATTTTCATGAAAATGTTCATCGACCTCAGCACTAAAGACATCACATGCCCTCTAAGTGCATCCTCCATATGTATATATATGGTGTATGTATGTATATATATATGTATATACACCTGGCTCCTGTGCATGCGTGACCATATTCAGTTCTACTCCCTTTTGCTGGATTGCAAGCTCTTGGAGGGCAGAAGACACACCTTATTTAATTTCTACCACGTAGCACAGTGCCTGATAAACGTAACTAGATATTTAAATATCGTAAATGAATAAATTAGACTTTCACTTTCCCTCCTGAAGTTCTGAAATATATTTAGAGAATTAACACTACCTACTGTCATCATTAAAATACGAACTTGGGCTATTTTTTCCAATTTGTGGCAATGAGGGTTTCTACTAAGTAATTCCAAGGCTTCATTTGAACACCCTTTTGACTAAGGTCAAATTGTGAGATAGGTACATAAAGTATTTAGTTACATAAACTATTTGGCGTCCTTAGCACCTCATTCTAGGCAACCAAAAGGTGCACGTGAGGGCCATAATATGTCGTTTTATTAAGTACTTCATTTAATTTGAGAATAAATGATAAATTATTCCCCAATAAGAAAGTTACTTAATGTCAACCTCTTTGTAGGGTTTATTATTATGTATTTGTTGTAATAAGATTTATGTGCCAGTTACAGGGCACATAACAATAATGACAATCATGATGATGATTATTATTATTACTATTACTTTTTTTTTTTAAGATTTTATTTATTTATTTGAGAGAGAGAATGAGGTAGAGAGAGAGAGCATGAGAGGGGGGAGGGTCAGAGAGAGAAGCAGACTCCCTGCTGAGCAGGGAGCCCGATGCAGGACTCGATCCCGGGACTCCAGGATCATGACCTGAGCCGAAGGCAGTCGCTTAACCAACTGAGCCACCCAGGCGCCCTATTACTATTACTATTGACATTATCTTTACTTCTCCATAAAAATTTTTAAATGATGATTTAGTCTACAATTCAAATATGAACTCTGTCTTCAATATACATTTTAATTAGAAAAGTTTGAAATTTGCTAGATCCAACAGTCTTAAAATATAATCTTTCATTCCCAGGCATACATTATTTAGAAGTGAATTAGCCAACATAGCTCAGCAAATATTTTTATTACATCAGGAAAGCTTTAATAAGGCAAATTGTATATATTTATCATCTATGCCTATCACCGAATTCTCAAAAAACACCATTATGTCCTACAGATGGTTTTTATAAGGAATGGACAATCTTTAAGTTTAGCTTAACCACCAGGTCTCCATAATTTATGCCAACATCCTAATTCTCAGCGAGTTTTGTCATTTCTGCTTCAGCAGTGGAAGGGAAAGATCAAGTCAGCTCTACTTGATATAGAGGAGTCAGACTATGGATCAGACACTAGAATTTTTAATTTGCCCAATTTGTTTTGATGCCCTCTAAGTAGAAGATTAATATTTTGGAATAGGAATGATGCAGCCAGACAGACCACATGTTTATTTCTGTCTGTTTGGGGCTGTGATTGTTTAAATACAACCTACAAAAAAGGTCTAATGAATACTTGCTGTGGTGATGAAAGTTCCAGCAGTGTTTCCAGGGTTGCATTATTTGGTTTGAATTTCAGCCTGATGTCAGGATGCTGGTGGGGTCCTATTATGCTGTTTTATAAAACATTTTCTGTGTGCCTAATTTGGTATACATGTAAATGTATATATGTACACACATAAATGTTTGTGCTTGTTATTTAAGGAATTTCAAGTAAGCTTTAAAACATTGAAACCATCTGATTTGCATTCTTCAACAAGAACCAACATTTGCATTTATTTATGGAAACATTTTTGGCATAACACTTTCTATTAAATTATAATAAAAAGCTTTCTCTATCACCCTGGGGAATATGGCAATCAGCCTACCTCCTACCCAGATCAGTCTTCTCCCACCCACTATATGCATAACTTAAAGCTGTAGTCTTGCCTGGAGCTGGTGTTGAGGAGAAATAGAAAGTTGAACAAGGGAGTATGGGTTAACATGGCTGTGATTCCCATGGTCTCAATCCATTTAGGTAGCTCTATTTTCATTCCTGTAAAATGGACAATAATATACTGTGTATTTATATTTTATATTTAAAATTTTAATAACACCTGAGAAACTGATTGAATACGATCATTCTTATGGCATAAGGCTGGGGAGCCACACTCCTGTCAATCTTTAAATTTCCTGATCCACATCCAACCTATCTTTCCAGTCTCAACTGGATCAACTGCTAGTCTGCCAAATAAACACTGTGATTTTAAAATTATAATTATCATTAATTACCACCACTAAAGTAATAACGATAATAATAATAATAATAATAATAATATTGAGTGTTTGTTATCTTTCAGGCAACACCATGATTTAGATGTATACACACTTAACACCCATTATTTCACTTAACTGTCAAAATTTTAATGGGTATTATGATGCTCATTTCACAGGTGGTAAGTCTGTGATTCAAGAGATTAAAGAGATTAATTCAAGAGGTTAAAATTACTTGTCCAAGATCACCCCATTAGAAGGTCTCAAAACAGGAAATCTAAACCAAGAATGTCTTGGGTACCTGAGTAGCACAGTCAGTTGAACATTCAACTTTTGGTTTTTGCTCAGGTCATGATCGGAGGGTTGTGAGATCGAGCCCCGTGTGGGGTTCCACGCTCAACATGGAGTCTGCTTAAGATTCGCTCTCCCTCTCTCTCTACCCATCACACTTGTGTGGTTCTCTCTCGCCCTAAAATAAATAAATAAATCTTTAAAGTACTCATTTTATACCAGGAGTGCCTGACAATAAGCCTGTATTCTTAGCAACTATCCAGCTAAGAACACAATGATAATAATACATTTTTATTAATAATAATTAATACAATGTGTATCTTTTCCATTGGTTGAGCATGTATTGTGTCCCAATTATCATTTTAAGTGCTTTAGTGTATGTAGACAATGTCTCAGTTAATTATATATCTTCAAATTGGGCATTATTTATTGCACATGGGGCTTTTTCTCTGCCCATAATGACATGTATTTCGGGATTTTATTGGAACACTTTTTCCTGTTTAATTACTTCCATCTACCTAAGAAATTGATAAGATTGGCTCCCTCAGAGGAGAAGGAAAGAAAACAATTCACCAGAGACTCCTTTTGTATATTTTGAATTTTGAAACAGATTTTTTAAATCACAAAATTAAAGTTCTAAAATAATAAGGAACAAACATGGAAAAAATACTGCTTGACTATAAAATAAGAATACTATGGAGGGAGGCAGTAAAATACAAAGTGGGCAATATTAATAGGGAAGCTGGGTAGAGAAAGGACCACAATGAAAGCATTTGGTCATTACTGCAATTCAATTAGGAATAAAAATTTTTTAAAAAGTTAAGACATAGTTTGGAAGCTACAATTCATATCCACAAATAACTGATACATTAAAGTGAAAATTATAAAATATGTAGAATAAATAGCAAAAGTGCAATTTTTAAAAACTTTAAAGGAAACCTATAGGTGATAAAAGTAAGGTACTCCCCAAAACAGACAGTAATAAACTAATAAAAAGTCAAACATAAACAAGAAAATATTAGAGAAATTTATTTGGGAAAGCTAATGCAATAAAAAAAATTTTTAGTACATCAATCAATGAAAAAAAGTTTGCACAAATAAAAAATTTTAGTAGCTACAAAAAGGAAACACATAGATACAGTACAATGGGAAATTTCATGTTATTATACCTGTAAACTTAAAAGAAATGACAGGTTTCTTTAAAATAATCACTAAAGGGCACCTGGGTGGCTCAGTCAGTTAAGCATCTGCCTTTGGCTCAGGTCATGATCCCAGGATCCTGCGATCGAGCCCCACATTGGGCTCCCTGCTCAACAGGGAGTCTACTTCTCCCTCTGCCTCTGCTGCTGCTCATGCTCTCTCTCTCTCTCAGATGAATAAATAAAATCTTTAAAAAAATAAAAATAAAATAATCACTAATGTTGACTTAAAGAAGAAATCCAGCAAAGTTGAATAATCAATAACCAAAAAATTAATAGTCAAATCCTCCCACCCCCACCATGTACCCAGGCAAGATAGTCACTATTTTATTAAAACTGTTTCAGAATTTTTAAAAAGGAGGAAAAGTGCAAAAAGAGAGAGAGAGGGAGGAAAAGTTATCTAATTCATTTTATGAAACTAGTTTAAGAAGCAGACAATTGTAAAAGAAAATAAAATTATAAGCTAACCTCACTTCTGAATATAAATATAAAAATGCTAATAAAATAGCAAACAGGATCCAACAGTGTATTAAAAATAATAATAATGTATCAGAATCAAGTAGGATTTATTTTAGCAATGCACAGATGGCTTAACATTAGAAAATCAAGAAATGTTATTTAATATATAACCATATTCATGGAGAAATGGAGAAAAAATCTCATATAATTATCTCTATTGGTGCAAAAAATTCACTTGATAAAATATTACACCCATTCACAATAAAAATTATTAGAAAACCAAGGATAAATTTCTTCCATCTAATTGAGGATATCACCAAAAATCTATAGTAAACATCACATTTAATGATCAAGCAGCCACTATAAATCAAGGATGACCCTGCTGCTATCCAATACTATACTGGAATTTTTAACCAATGCAGCAAAATAAGAAAAAAAGGAGATAAGAAATAGAAAGATAATGAGAAAATTCATTATTTGCAAACAACAGAAATGTCTAACTAGACAATCCAGGAAATCTTTAGAAATTATTAGAATTTGCAAATTCAGCAAAATTGTTGAACACAAGGTCATCATACAAAATCAATAATGCTTCTAATCACAATCACTAACAAAAAAGAGAATTTAATAAAAAAAAATGTCAACCAAAAACATAATATGTTAAGAATGAGTATAACGGGGCGCCTGGGTGGCTCAGTCGTTAAGCGTCTGCCTTCAGCTCAGGTCATGGTCCCAGGGTCCTGGGATCGAGTCCCACGTCAGGCTCCCTGCTCTGCGGGGAGCCTGCTTCTCCCTCTCCCACTCCCCCTGCTTGTATTCCCTCTCTCGCTGTGTCTCTCTCTGTCAAATAAATAAATAAAATCTTAAAAAAAAAAAAAGAACGAGTATAATGAAAGATATACATGACCTGTAGGGTAGAAATGACAAAATATTATTGAAGAACAATTTAAAAAAATGAAATTAATGGCAAGAAATGATGGACAGAAGTACTTGGTATGTCAACAGGACAAATATATACAAATTATAATAAAAATTGTCATAGGATTTATCTTGGTACTTGACATACTTTTACTGAAATTCTTATGGAAGCAAAGTCCAAGAATAGCCAAATACTCTCCTGATAAAACAGAACAGTAACATTGAGACATATAAATCTATAGTAATTAAGATATAGTAATACCTGTACATTGATAGACTATAGGTAATGAAACAGATTTAAGAGTTTAGGATTATAGAGGAGACTTAATATATAATAGAAATATCATTACAAATCAGCACTGGAAACACACCATATATATCAATATATGGTATTGAGACTATTGGTTTGCCATATAGATTAAAAAATAAGGGTAGCTCTTTTCCACAAAAAAATTTCAAATGGAAAAATAACTACATGTAAACACATATGCACATCTTTAAAATTGTAGGAGTAAAATATCTTGGGATTTTGGATTGAGAAATTATTTATTAAACAAGATACAAAGAGATAAAACTATAAAAGAAAGATTATTATACATAAAACATTTAAATATTTGCACAGAAACCACCCAACATACAATGATAACCCAAAGAAAGTAACAGATGAAACACACTGCACCATAATCAACATTCAAAGGATTGGTATGGGACTACAATAAAAAGACGAAAAAAAAAAAGGAAAGAAAAAAAGAAAAATGGTCAATTCAGAGAAAAGAAAACCCAAGAACCTATAAATATATAAAGAAATGTTCATCTTCTCTAGTAATTAGAGAAATATAAATTTAAATATGATGCATTTCATATTCATCAGACTGAGAAGAAATTCAAAGTCAACAATAGTTTGTGTTGGCAAAGAGTGGGAAAAGGGAACTACCATACATTTAAGTAGAGGCATAAATGATTCAACCATTTAGTTATCAACGTGTATGAACAGACATTTCTCTAAAGAAGACATACAAATGCCCCACAGACACATGGAAATATGCTCAACATCACTCATCATCAGGGAAATACAAATCAAACCCACAATGAGATACCACCTCACACCAGTCAGAATGGCTAAAGTTAGCAAGTCAGGAAAGAACAGATGTTGGTGAGGATGTGGAGAAAGCAGAACCCTCTTATACTGTTGGTAGGAATGCAAACTGGTGCAGCCACTCTGGAAAACAGTACGGAGGTTCTGTTAAAGTAAAAATAGAGTTAACCTATGACCCAGCAATTGTACTACTGGGTATTTACCCCAAAGATACAAGTGTAGTGATCCAAAGGGGCACCTGCACCCCAATGTTTATAGCAGCAATCTCCACAATAGTCAAAATATGGAAAGAGCCCAGATGTCCATCAACAGATGAATGGATAAAGAAGATGTGGTATTTATATACAAAGGAATATTACTCATCCATCAAAAAAATGAAATCTTAGCATTTGCAACGACATGGATGGAACTAGAGGGTATTATGCTAAGTGAAATAACTCAATCAGAGAAAGACAAATATCATATGATTTCACTTATATGTGGAATTTAAGAAATAAAACAGGTGAACATAGGGGAAAGGAGGGGAAAGTAAAATAAGACAAAATCAGAGAGAGAGACAAACCATGAGAGACTCTTAACTATAAGAAACAAACTGAAAGTTGCTGCAGGGGAGGTGGATAGGGGGATGGGGTAACTAGGTGATGGGCATTAAGGAGGGCACGTCATGTAATGAGCACCAGCTGTTATATGCAACTGAGGAATCATTAAATTCTACCGCTGAAACTAATAATACACTATATGTTAATTAATTGATTTTAAATAAAAAAATATATTGATTGTCTCATATGGTAAGAAACAAATTCCCTCTGACCTAGCAATTTGGCTTCTAGAAAAATACACTCCAGAAATAAGGAAAGTTTTCCAAGAATGTTTACTATAGCACTGTTTTTTAAAAGTAGACTTCGGAAACTACTCAAATCTCCACTATTACAAGTCAGGATAAATAAATTTAATCTCAGTTAAAAGGAATAAACAATTCTACATGGATGTCAAAATACAGATGTTTAATAAAAAATAAGTTGCAGAATAAAATATAAGTGAATACATGAAAACAGAGCCTGAATATGCTCTGAATTAATGACAGGGTTTACCTTTGGGGTGGTACAGAAATTTTTCTCCATAGATGGAAGAACACAGGATTTCATCTTTGTAATTTTGAATCACTTAGGCATACAAAGAGTAACTACAGCAAAAATGACAAAACTATCATCATTTGTTAATTCTGAGTATGGGTAGAGGAGTCCTAGAATATACCCTTTTCAAAGGAGAAAAATTGATATCTATTTCTGAGTTTCATATTTTTAGTTTTTATTTTATTTTGCAATAGGCACTGCTGCTCCTGATGAGTGATTTCAGCATTTTGTTTTTAAAGACAGTAAATTTAAATTATTATTTTTTTCTGAAGTAGGCTTCATGCCAGTGTGGAGCCCAACCCGGGCCTTGAACTCAAAACCCTGAGATCAAAACCTGTGCTGAAATCAAGGGTTGGATGCTCAACCAACTGAGCCACTCAGGCACCCCTAAATTAATTTCATTGAGTTTTAGTAGTTAACCCTAAAGATAACTGGAGAAATAAAGGCTGAAATTCATCAGCTTAGATATTAATATTAAATATTTTACTCTAGCTTTTGAAAGTTTGGCGCAATAACAAAGTGAAATATTCTAAACATATTTTGGGGACATATTCACTTACAGGTATAGTGATAAAGCTTTTTCCTGTGTCCTTGAAAGTGAAACGTGTACTGAGTCATGGCCAAGTGTGCTCAATACTTTACATGCAGTTTATCATTCAATTCTCATAACACCGTATAAGAAGGCACTTTCATGTCAGTCTAAAAGATGAGGAAACTGTTTTTCACATCTATGAAATAAAGTTACCGATAGCTAGGTTATCGATTTGTTTTGAAGGTTGAGTTGATAGTTATAATGGTATTTTCACATAGTAAGCTGGTATTACTGATTTGAAAAGTAAAGCTTAGAAAGGTAAAATAACTAGCCTGCAGGCATAAAGATAGTGAAGATGAGAGTCAGGGGGGATGAGGAGGACTCACTCAGTAACTATGCTTAGCCCCTGTTAGGAAGATAACAGTTTATCTGCTTGTTCTCTTCGTCCATAATGATGAAATAATATTTTCATTTATTAGATTCACAAAGAACCAAATATTTCCTTTAGAAATATACAGTTTTGGTGAGGTTGGGAGAAGCTAAGTACTTTTAGGGAATGCAAATTGGTATGAGCGGGAAATTTAACAGTCTCTATCAAAAATTAAAATGTACATAACTTTTGACCCAATGACTTTCCTTCTAATTTTCTGCTTTTATTATAGACATGTGCACGTAGATACTCACTGCATCTTTGTGGTAGGAAAAAGACTGAAACCAACATCAATGATCATCAGTGAAGGATTGTTTTTATATGATACATTCACACAATGAAATACTCTGTACCCACTAAAAAGGCTTGCAAAGGGCAATACAAATTTTAAGACCAGCCTGTGACATTGACATGGAATTATCTCTATTACATTTCACTAACTTTAAAAAGAAAGATGAAAAAAAGAATACATAGCATGCTAGCATTTCTCTAAAAACAGTCGTAAATATGTATGCTTAGATATGCATACCTTTTCTCTATCGCTAGAAATATACATAGGAAACAGAACTGAGTTTCCTCTAAGGTGATGAACCGCATGAATAGGAATCAAGAGTGGGAGGAAAATGCATTTTTAACTCTACCCTCTTACCACTTTGCACTAATTGTGCATGAACTAACTGTAAAAATGTAACAAACTAAAAACAAACAAACATAACAAAACAAGAAACAACCGCCCCAAAACCACCACAAAAACAATTATGCTACACGGAATATTTTGTATCTAAAGCCAGCACTACTCTCCTATGTCCTTCCTGGAGGTAAGATGTGGACTGGGAAAACCATGGCAAGGAATTGAATCTGTCTAGAAGGAGCTTGAGGGAAGGAGCTGGAATGACAGGGAAGGGAGGAGCAAAAGGGAACATGGCTTCACCTGTGCAGGAGAAGATACGGATGGGGGGAAGGTGGAGTAGGGAAAACTCCCAGAATTCAGTCTCAACCCCAGCCCTGAATCTTGATGATCTTGATGGCAGGACAGATGGCAACAGTGAAACTTAAAACGGGAGCAACAGCTGGCATGGAAGCAGCATCTGGGGAACGTGGGTGGAGTCATAGTGTCCTCACAGAGAGCTAACTCTCCTACCTTGAAGCAGGTCTTCGTATTTCTTTCTTTCTTTTTTTTTTTTTTTTTTAAGATTTTATTTATTTCTTTGTCAGAGAGAGACCAAGCAGGGGGAGCGGCAGAGGGAGAAGCAGGCTCCCTGCTGAGCAAAGAGCCCGATGTGGGGCTCGATCCCAGGACCCTGGGATCATGACCTGAGCCAAGGCAGACGCTTAACCGACTGAGCCACCCAGGTGCCCCGATCTTCGTATTTCTGTGTCCAGATGGTTTTGACAAAAATACCAGACATACTTGATAAATCTAGAGCTGGGAGCTCAGAAGCCAGATGGCTTGAAACTGGACACCCAGCAGCCCTATTTGTAGCATCTGATATCATGGAGGAAAAAACAAGGGCACGAATTGTTCTAGGAGCATCTCTTTCTTCCCTGAGTGATCCGCTTGAAGAGAAAGTACAGTGATGGGGTGGGGTGGATGTGGAGCTGGTGTTTCAGGACCTGATACCGACACTAGCACGGCTTAGGGAAATGTGGTTTCAGCGTGCAAAACTGATCATGATTTCTTTTCTTACTGTTTTTAAATTTGCCACCCCATTAAAAAAAAATTACGAATTTCTTGAGCAGAGGACAAAGACATCACACCTTAATTTGGAAGCTATAGAGGAAACAATGATAAATAATAAATAGGAGAATTAGTTTAGCTGTCGCTAGATGGTAAGAGTTACATGTGTTGCTCCCACAGGTGGCATCAAGGACACCTGCATGGCTGGCCCCCCAGTCCGGGCTCCTGAAACACCAGCTCTACATCCACCCCACAGCTCACAGCAACACTAGAATATGCAGGGCTTTCTGCATGCGTGTGATGTATATTCTGCAGAAACCTGACTTTCTGACAAAGCCGACAAGCATTTCATTTTTCCATTGTGAGAAAAAGCTGATTGCAAATACAAAGAGAGAGAGAGAGACAGACAGAAGAAAGAATAAAAAGCAACTTAAGAAGGCCTTAGCTGAGGGGTGGGGGGTGGGGCACTTTGTAAAAAAATAAAGCTTAAGCAAATAAACAACTTTAAATAAAGTTAAAAAATGAAAATTTTAACTTTCTTGAAAACTTAAAGTATTTGCTCATAAAGTACATGTCAGTTGCCTTTTCTTTCTTTTCTTTCCAAGTAACAGAGTTGTTGTTAGTCATTCTCCATCTCTTCTTCTACTATTGGTAAATGCCATTCTCTAGTTCTACTCGAATGTTGCTTGGGAATTTTCTTGATTTACATTTACTTTTCAAAAGAAATTAGGGAAACTTTCCAAGAATTGTCCCAGATTCCAACTTATTGAGCCATCTGCCAAATTAATTTTACTTATCAAGCTCCTTTGTTTATTCTTTTGAGATGCTACACCGAGAGGTGATCAGATTTATTATTTTTCTCAAAGAAACACAGATTGAGTTTTAACAGATGTTCAGATGTTTTAATTTTCAGAGTTGCAATTCCCACTTGGCTTTAATGAGTTCATTCAGTAATGCTGGCTTTTACTAGATACTGTGTGTTCTCACGCTTGGTTTCTAGCTCTAAACCACAAGACTGAAGCAAGTTTACTGTGGGAATGGAATTTTCACGTGCCAGGAGGAGTGGGAAGTGAGGAGGGATGATAAATAAGAAAACACTTCAAAAAGTAAACTCTTCAATATGGAATTTAACAACTTGTCTCTTCTCAAACAACTGCTAAATCTTCTTTGGTATTTGTAACTACCCTTGATTATAAATCATGACATTTGTCTTTACTAGGAATTTGCCTGACAAATTTTAAATAAAAATGTAAAGTTTAATATTTGCAGATTCTATTCTTAAGTTAAATCAGATCAAATCAAATAGAATTTCATTGAAAAGTTCAGAAAAAACCTTTATAGTCTTCGGTTTTCAATGCCAGACTCTTCAGGTTAGAACTAAACAGTGTTTGTTTTCTTATGTTAATGACTCAGCAATTACATTGGTTATGATTCTAATATTTCAAGTGCTTGGCACCAAATACACAATCATTCATAAAAATAGTAAATAAAATTATTCTTTTCCCTAGGGGATATTGTGTTCAGAATCATACTGTGATGGGATTGATTTATGGGAACCAAAATGAAAATCCAAGCTTGATATAATATGATATAGAACAGGTGTAAAATATTGGAATTACCAATTGCTACAAATTGATAGTTTTAGGTTTTGACCTAATATACATTGTAATCACCTAGGTAAGATTTCTATTTCAAGCTATTGCCAGATTCAAAATCCAAGATTGATAGAGTTAGAATAAGAAACACAATTGAAGGAACAAAGTAATTTTTTTTTTTTTTTTCAAGAAATAAAATGGTAGAAAGACACTCCAGTCATCGTATACTCTCTTCACTCTGGCTCAGACATAACTGCTAGACATTATTATATTGTCTGCTTTATCCCTTGCTTCTTGCTTTTTCCCCCCGACCCCCACTCTTACCCAGGCAAACATGGCACCCTGAAAGGGTATATAAGCCACTTGCTTCTGAACTCCAAACTGTGGAAAACAACAACAACAACAAAAGACTTTGGCTGATGAAGGGCTACTAAGATTTCCAGTTATTCAAGGTGATCCATACTTAAACAAAATATGAGTTCTCGTCTAAGTTTATTGTTTTAGATGGCTCAAGGTAGCCAAGTGAGAGAGATTTTTAAAAACCGGAAATAAAATATTATCAAAATAAATTTAATTTGGATTATTCCAGGGATGAAAGGACGGTTTTTGATAGAAAACTTCAGAATATGAACTAATACATCACTGAGTTCAACTTAAAAATAATCTCAATATGTATCAAAATGCAAAGGCTAAAATTCAGCAACCCTTCCTGATAAAACTCAGAAAATCACAAAGAGACGGATACTTCCTGAACATAATGTAGAACACTTACCTCACACCAACTGCCAAAATCCTAATTATGATGAAAGCCAAGGGGCAGTCTCAATAATATGAGAAAAATGGCAAGGGTATGTGCTATCCCTGGGTGCTGCTTTCTCTCAGTCAAGGTCCTGGAGGGAAACAGATGATGCACTCAAGCTGGGTAGCAGGGTTAAAAAAACACCAAAGGATTCTGTAGCATCCTAAATTAGCAAAGGCAGGGAAATTAGACTTCTTATAAGGCTGAAGGGGCAAACGGAGGGACCCATAAACAGAACCGGGATAAGGTAGCTATGTGGACAGGACGCCTGACAGTATGGAGGTTCCTTAAAGAGTTAAAAATAGAACTACTTTATGATCCAGCTATCGCACTACTGGGTATTTACCCAAAGAATACAGGAACACTAATTCAAAGGGATACATGCCCCTCTATGTTTAGAGCAGCATTATTTATAATTGCCAAGGTATGAAAGCAGCCCAGATGTCCATGGATTGATGAATGGATAAAGAAGATGTGGTATATCTATAAAATGGAATATTATTCAGCCATAAAACAGAATGAAATCTTGCCATTTCCAATGACAGAGATGGAGCTAGACAGTATAAGGCTAAGTGAAGTAAGTCAGTCAGAGAAAGATAAAACAAATAAGGCAAGGGAAAAAAAGTGAGATAGAGGGAGAAACAAATCAAGAAAGATATTTTTAAATATAGAGAACAAACTGAAGGTTACCAGAGGGGGCGGGATGAGGTGATGGTTTAAATAGGTGATAGGGATTAAGGAGGGCAATGTCATGATGAGAACAGAGTGATGTATGGAACTGTTGAATTACTGTGTTTTACACCTGAAACTAACATAGCGTTGTATGTTAACTAACTGGAATTAAATAAAACTTTAAAAGATACTTAGAAGAATCAATGAATCCTCTTTCGCCATCCTTCATGTTAGTTGACAACATAGAGGGCAAATAGAGCATTCATCTATTCATTAAGTATGTGTAATTCTTTTTTTTATTATTATTTTTTTATTCTTATGTTAATCCCCATACATTACATCATTAGTTTTAGATGTAGTGTTCCATGATTCATTGTTTGTGCATAACACCCAGTGCTCCATGCAGAATGTGCCCTCCTCAATACCCACCACCAGGCTAACCCATCCTCCCACCCCCCTCCCCTCTAGAACCCTCAGTTTGTTTTTCAGAGTACATCATCTCTCATGGTTCTTCTACCCCTCCGATTTCCCCCGCTTCATTCTTCCCCTCCTGCTACCTTCTTCTTCTTTTTTTTTTTCTTAACATATATTGCATTATTTGTTTCAGAGGTACAGATCTGAGATTCAACAGTCTTGCACACCTCACAGTGCTTACCAGAACACATACCCTCCCCAGTGTCTATCACCCAGTCACCCCATCCCCCCACCCCACCCCCCACTCCAGCAACCCTCAGTTTGTTTCCTGTGATTAAGAATTCCTCATATCAGTGAGATCATATGATACATGTCTTTCTCTGTTTGACTTATTTCACTCAACATAATACCCTCCAGTTCCATCCACGTCGTTGCAAATGGCAAGATCTCATTCCTTTTGATGGCTGCATAATATTCCATTGTATATATATATACCACTTCTTCTTTAACCATTCATCTGTTGATGGACATCTTGGCTCTTTCCACAGTTTAGCTATTGTGGACATTGCTGCTATAAACATCAGGGTGCACGTACACTTTCGGATCCCTACTTTTGTATCTTTGGGGTAAATAGCCAGTAGTGCAATTGCTGGATCATATGGTAGCTCTATTTTCAACTTTTTGAGGAACCTCCATACTGTTTTCCAGAGTGGCTGCACCAGCTTGCATTCCCACCAACACTGTAGGAGGGTTCCCCTTTCTCTGCATCCCCACCAACATCTGTCGTTTCCTGACTTGTTAATTTTAGCCATTCTGACTGGTGTGAGGTGGTATCTCATTGAGGTTTTGATTTGGATTTCCCTGATGCCGAGCGATATTGAGCACTTTTTCATGTGTCTGTTGGCCATTTGGATGTCTTCTTTGGAAAAATGTCTGTTCATGTCTTCTGTCCATTTCTTGATTGGATTCTTTGTTCTTTGGGTGTTGAGTTTGATGAGTTCTTTAGAGATTTTGGATACTAGCCCTTTATCTGATATGTCATTTGCAAATATCTTCTCCCATTCTGTCGGTTGTCTTTTGGTTTTGTGGACTGTTTCCTTTGCTTTGCAAAAGCTTTTTATCTTGATGAAGTCCCAATAGTTCATTTTTGCCCTTGTTTCCCTTGCCTTTGGCGATGTTTCTAGGAAGAAGTTGCTTTGGCTGAGGTCGAAGAGGTTGCTGCTTGTGTTCTCCTTTAGGATTTTGATGGACTCCTGTCTCACATTGAGGTATTTCAACCATTAGGAGTCTACTTTTGTGTGTGGTATAAGGAAATGGTCCAGTTTCATTCTTCTGCATGTGGCTATCCAATTTTCCCAACACCATTTGTTGAAGAGACTGTCTTTGTTCCATTGGACATTCTTTCCTGCTTTGTCGAAGATTAGTTGACCATAGAGTTGAGGGTCCATTTCTTGGCTCTCTATTCTGTTCCATTGATCTATGTGTCTGCTTTTGTGCCAGTACCATGCTGTCTTGATGATGACAGCTTTGTAATAGAGCTGGAAGTCTGGAATTGTGATGCCGCCAGCTTTGCTTTTCTTTTTCAACATTCCTCTGGCTATGCGGGGTCTTTTCTGGTTCCATACAAATTTTAGGATGATTTGTTCCATTTCTTTGAAAAAAGTGGATGGTATTTTGATGAGGATTGCATTGAATGTGTAGATTGCTCTAGGTAGCATTGACATCTTCACAATATTTGTTCTTCCAATCCATGAGCATGGAACATTTTTCCATTTCTTTGTGTCTTCCTCCATTTCTTTCATGAGTATTTTATAGTTTTCTGAGTACAGATCCTTTGTCTCTTTGGTTAGATTTATTCCTAGGTATCTCATGGTTTTGGGTGCAATTGTAAATGGGATCGACTCCTTAATTTCTCTTTCTTCTGTCTTGTTGTTGGTGTATAGGAATGCCACTGATTTCTGTGCATTGATTTTATATCCTGCCACTTGACTGAATTCCTGTATGAGTTCTAGCAGTTTTGGGGTGGAGTCTTTGGGGTTTTCCACATAAAGCATCGTATCATCTGCAAAGAGTGAGAGTTTGACTTCTTCTTTGCTGATTTGGATGCCTTTGATTTCTTTTTGTTGTCTGATTGCTGTGGCTAGGACTTCCAATACTATGTTGAATAGCAGTGGTGATAGTGGACATCCCTGCCGCATTCCTGACCTTAGGGGGAAAGCTCTCAGTTTTTCCCCATTGAGAATGATATTCGCTGTAGGTTTTTTGTAGATGGCTTTTATGATATTGAGGTATGTACCCTCTATGCATATACTCTGAAGAGTTTTGATCAAGAAAGGATGCTGTACTTTGTCAAAAGCTTTTTCTGCATCTATTGAGAGGATCATATGATTCTTGTTCTTTCTTTTGTTAATGTACTGTATCACATTGATTGATTTGCGGATGTTGAACCAACCTTGCAGCCCAGGGATAAATCCCACTTGGTTGTGGTGAATAATCCTTTTAATGTACTGTTGGATCCTATTGGCTAGTATTTTGGTGAGAATTTTTGCATCCATGTTCATCAGGGATATTGGTCTGTAATTCTCCTTTTGGATGGGGTCTTTGTCTGGTTTTGGGATCAAGGTAATGCTGGCCTCATAAAATGAGTTTGGAAGTTTTCCTTCCGTTTCTATTTTTTGGAACAGTTTCAGAAGAATAGGTATGAATTCTTCTTGAAATGTTTGGTAGAATTCCCCTGGGAAGCCATCTGGCCCTGGGCTTTTGTTTTTTGGGAGATTTTTGATGACTGCTTCAATTTCCTTAGTGGTTATAGGTCTGTTCAGGTTTTCTATTTCTTCCTGGTTCAGTTTTGGTAGTTGATACATCTCTAGGAATGCATCCATTTCTTCCAGGTTATCTAATTTGCTGGCATAGAGTTGCTCATAATATGTTCTTATAATTGTTTGTATTTCTTTCGTGTTGGTTGTGATCTCTCCTCTTTCGTTCATGATTTTGTTGATTTGGGTCATCTCTCTTCTCTTTTTGATAAGTCTGGCCAGGGGTTTATCAATCTTGTTAATTCTCTCAAAGAACCAGCTCCTAGTTTCGTTGATCTGTTCTACTGTCCTTTTAGTTTCTATTTCATTGATTTCTGCTCTGATCTTTATTATTTCTCTTCTCCAGTTGGGTTTAGGCTTTACTTGCTGTTCTTTCTCCAGCTCCTTTAGGTGGAGGGTTAGGTTGTGTACTTGAGACTTTTCTTGTTTCTTGAGAAAGGCTTGTATTGCTATATACTTTCCTCTTAGGACTGCCTTTGCTGCATCTCAAAGATTTTGAATAGTTGTGTTTTCATTTTCATTTGTTTCCATGAATTTTTTTAATTCTTCTTTAATTTCCTGGTTGACCCATTCATTCTTCAGTAGGATGCTCTTTAGCCTCCATGTATTTGAGTTCTTTCCAACTTTCCTCTTGTGATTGAGTTCTAGTTTCAAAGCATTGTGGTCTGAAAATAGGCAGGGAATGATCCCAATCTTTTGGTACCGGTTGAGACCTGATTTATGACCTAGGATGTGATCTATTCTGGAGAATGTTCCATGGGGACTAGAGAAGAATGTGTATTCCGTTGCTTTGGGATGGAATGTTCTGAATATGTCTGTGAAGTCCATTTGGTCCAGTGTGTCATTTAAAGTCTTTATTTCCTTGTTGATCTTTTGCTTAGACAATCTGTCCATTTCAGTGAGGGGGATGTTAAAGTCCCCCACTATTATTGTATTGTTGTCGATGTGTTTCTTTGCTTTTGTTATTAATTGCCTTATATAATTGGCTGCTCCCATGTTTGGGGCATAGATATTTACAATGGTTAGATCTTCTTCTTGGATAGACCCTTTAAGTAGGATATAATGTCCTTCCTCTTCTCTTATTACGGTCTTTGGTTTAAAATCTAATTTGTCTGATATAAGGATTGCCACCCCAGCTTTCTTTTGGTGTCCATTAGCATGGTAAATTGTTTTCCACCCCCTCACTTTCAATCTGGGGGTGTCTTTGGTTCTAAAATGAGTCTCTTGCAGACAGCATATCGATGGGTCTTGTTTTTTAATCCAGTCTGATAGCCTGTGTCTTTTGATTGGGGCATTTAGCCCATTTACATTCAGGGTAACTATTGAAAGATAGGAATTTAGTGCCATTGTATTGCCTGTAATGTGACTGTTACTGTATATTGTCTGTGTTCCTTTCTGGTCTATGTTGCTTTTAGGGTCTCTCTTTGCTTAGAGGACCCCTTTCAAGATTTCTTGTAGGGCTGGTTTTGTGTTCGCAAATTCCTTTAGTTTTTGTTTGTCCTGGAAGCTTTTTATCTCTCCTTCAATTTTCAATGACAGCCTAGCTGGATATAGTATTCTTGGCTGCATATTTTTCTCATTTAGTGCTCTGAAGATATCCTGCCAGTCCTTTCTGGCCTGCCAGGTCTCTGTGGATAGGTCTGTTGCCAATCTAATGTTTCTACCCTTGTAGGTTACATATCTCTTCTCCCGAGCTGCTCTCAGGATTTTCTCTTTGTCTATGAGACTCGTAAGTTTTACTATTAGATGTCGGGATGTTGACCTATTTTTATTGATTTTGAGACGGGTTCTCTGTGCTTCCTGGATTTTGATGCCTGTTTCCTTCCCCAAATTAGGGAAGTTCTCTGCTATAATTTGCTCCATTATACCTTCTGCCCCTCTCTCTCTTTCTTCTTCTTCTGGGATCCCAATTATTCTAATGTTGGTTCGTCTTATGGTATCACTTATCTCTCGAATTCTGCCCTCGTGATCCAGTAGTTGTTTTTCTCTCTTTTTCTCAGCTTCTTTATTTTCCATCTTTTGGTCTTCTATATTACTGATTCTCTCTTCTGCCTCATTTTTCCTAGCAGTTAGCGCCCCCATTTTTGATTGCACCTCATTAATAGCCTTTTTGATTTCTACTTGGTTAGATTTTAGTTCTTTTACTTCTCCAGAAAGGGTTTCTCTAATAACTTCCATATTTTTTTCAAGCCCAGCTAGTATCTTCAAAGTGATGATTCTGAACTCTAGATCTGACATCGTACTAATGTCCGTATTGAGTAGGTCCCTGGCAGTCGGTACTACCTCTTGTTCTTTTTGTTGAGGTGATTTTTTCCGTCTTGTCATTTTGTGGAGAGGAGAATAGATTAATGAGAGAACAAAATGGTAGCAGAGTAACAACGTCCCCAGAAAATATACTCTAAACAAATCAGAAAAGACCTGAAGCAGTGGAAAAAGAAACGGAAAGAGAAAAAAAGAAAAAGAAAAAGATAAAAACAAACTAAAACAAACAAAACAAAACAACAACAACAACAAAAAACCAGAATGTGATCAAGTATGATCAGGCTGGTATATAGATCAGTGCCACACACTAGATTTGGGGTGTATTTTGGTTTGTTAGAAGAAAGTGCCTCCCAAAATTTTAAAGAAAGAAAAACTTATATATGTACAAAAATAAGGGTTGATATGATGAAGGGATGGAATATGACTGTAAAGATGGAAATTATAAAAAATTTTATTAAAGGAATTGATAAGAAGTTGTTTGAAAAAAGAAAGAAGAGGATTTAAAAAAAGAGAAAAAAGAAAAAAAAGGGAGAGAATGTGATCAGGCAGGGGAGTAGAAAAAACCATATGCTAGAGATTTAGGGTATATTTTAATCTGTTAGAAGAAACTATCTCAAAATTTTAAAGAGAGAACAACTTATATATATATGCCAAAAATATGGGTAACTACTATGAAGGGATAGAATATGACTCTAAAAATGAAAAATAAAAATGTTTTTTAAAAAAAGGGATTCATAAGATGTTGCTTGAAAAAGGGAAAAAGAAAAATTAAAGAAGAAAAAAGACAGTTAAAAAAAAATTAACTTTAAAAGACTAAAGAATCATGGTAAAAAAGCCATGGATTCTATGTGCAGTATTCCCCTAGCGCTGGAGTTCTGCCGTTCTCATTGATCGGTAAACTTGGTCTTGGCTGGCTGTTCTCGCTCATCTTCTGGGGAGGGGCCTGTTGCCGTGGTTTCCAAATGTCTCTGCCGGAGGCGGAATAGCCCCGCCCTTGCCCCCTCCCGGCTAAGTAATCTGCTCGCGTTTGCTCTCCAGGGCTTTTGTTCCCTGCGAGCTTTCCGTACAGCTTTGGAGGCGTACAATGAAAATGGCGGCCTCCCAATCTCTGCCCTGGAGAACCCGAGAACTCGGGGCCCTGCTCCTCAGTGAGTCCCCAGAGAAAAGCCGTCAGTCACTCCCGTCTCCCTGGTCTCCGGCCGCACTCCGTGCTCACCTAGCCTGTGACCGCGCGTTTCTATCTCTGGCACCCGACCCCGGGTGGAGTCTCCAAACCCAGCAGATCCCTGCGGTGCACTCCCGCGCGGCTCCTCCCGGGGGAGGAAGGTGAGTCTCCCCGGATCTGCCGCTTGTTGGGTCCCTGCTGGAGGAGCAGGGGCCCGACTGTGCCGCGGATCATGGTTTATGGCAACCCCGAGCTGAGAGCCCGCGCCTGGGCTCCGCCTCTGCAGCCGGCCTCCCTGCTCCGATACCTGGGAGCTCTGCCACACTCAGGCACCCCCGGTCTTTCTGTGACCCCGAGGGTCCTGAGACCACACTGTCCCGGAGGGTTCCACCCCCCGCTTAGCCACCAGAGTGACGTCCCTCAGCGGAGCAGACTTTTAAAAGTTCCGATTTTGTGCTCCGCGGCTCTATCACTTGTCAGAAGCGGCCGACGGAGGCCCCTCCCCCGCCGCCTATCCTCCCGAATATCGCCTCGGATTCACTTCTCCGCACGTCCTACCTTCCAGAAAGTGGTCGCTTTTCTGATGAGAGAGTTGTTGCTCTTCTTTTCTTTGATCTCCTGTTGCGTTTGTAGGTGTTCAGAATGGTTTGATCCCTATCCAGCTGAATTCCTGAGAGGAGACGAAATCCAGGTCTCCTACTCCTCCGCCATTTTGCTCCGCCCCCCAAGTATGTGTAATTCTTATGTGTAGGAAACTTTGTAGACCCAGGATACAGAAAAAATTTAGAAAAAATTCCTTACCCTCAAGGAAATTTTATTGTAGAGGAAAGAGAGAGAAAGAGGGAAAAGAAGAAACAAAACACATGTTACTAGCATAGAACTTACCAAACAGAATAATGAAGAAGAATATGTAAGTATAAAGCAATGTTACAAACCAATCAGAAAATGATTATTAAGCAAATGATAGATAATTAATCTATTTTTTAAAAATTCAATGTTAGATAATCACTACACTTGATTTCAAATGCATTAGAATTAAATATCTAACAAATGAAATGATAAACAAGCTAGAAGAAATTATGTGAATATGTAAATAATCTTAAGAAAGTGGAAGTAATTTCTTATCATAAAAGAAATGGAAAAATCATGAAGGAAAATATGTGTGAATTTATCAAATTTAAAGCTTCATTTTTCTAACCATAAATTAAATCTCAAAAGCAAAATTAGAAATAGAAAAGCATTTGTGACAAATGTAGTAGACAGTGGACTATTATCCTTTATGCATGAAGAATTCCTCAAAATAATAATTCTAATAATCTAATGGGAAAATAGGCAAGTGGTATAAGATGCCAAATGTCAAACCTCATTAAGCCAACTGTAAATTAAGACAACAAACACTATCGTTCTTTTATCAAATAGTCAAGGTTAAAAAATATGTAATATTAAATCTATTGTAGTTGCCTAATTTCAAGAGAAAGTATAAACTGGAAGTATATTTCCACAAAGCCATTTGGCAACATATGTAAAAATTTTAAGAATGTTTATCCTTTGAATTTCATGTTAGGGAATTAACCATAAGAAATTATTTTAAATGCATTAAAAACATAGATATTCACCCAACCTTACTTATGGGACAAAATTAGTAACAATCAACAGTATGCATAATAGTGTAATGGCTAAATAAATTATGATGTGTATACATGTTGTATAATTATATGACATAAAATTAGGATTCCATGGAACTTTAATGACAACAGCCATAATATGAGGCTAAGTTAAAATTCAGGGTACAAAATACATATACAGCAGAGGCGATCCCAGTTTTGCATGTGTGTGTGCATACGTGACTGAAAAAATTAGAGCTAATAGTTCTTGAGCACTTACTCTATTCCAGGAAACTGTTCAAAGTGTTTTTACAAGGTCGGCCAGTTATCAATTGATTGCCTCTCAGCTCCAAATTTACCCTTTTTGCCTGCTTTGTGAAAATGAAACCAGACCCTTTAAATATTTTTCCTTTGCCACTGGGCACAATGTCAAGCTTTGCCAGTAGAGGGTGCTGGAGAGACATTGCAGGAGGAAAGGCTTTTTCTTTCTCCGTGGTTTCTCCAGCAGTGGGCTCCTGCAACACATGGTGGCCGGCAGGTCCTTGGCATGTCCCTCCCCAATAGGCAGTTTGTATCAGAGCCTCTGATGAGCCACTTCATGAACAGCTTTCCCTGGTATTCTAGAGGGTAGATTTCTGGTCAGTTCTGCCAATGTGCTACCATAGCAAGTTCTCTTCTATTTTATGTGCCAAATCAGCCCCTTCTAATAAGGTTTGGATGAGGGGTGGGGAAGAAATTCTTCCTTGGGTGCTCTAATTAGGTCATTTAATGCCCATAAAAAACTCTCAGCAATAGCTTATCATCCCTACGTTACCAATGAGGAAACTGAGGCATTGTATAAGGTCATATAGATAAGAACTGATGAAATCAGAATTTAATCCAAGCACTTTGGCTCCAATGCATGTATTTACAACCACTGCTATACTAACTTCTAAAATACTGAGTATATACACACAGATACATAAAAACACATTGGAAGGAAAACCTGGTACATGAATATGGTGGCTATCTTGAAGTGGTGAACATGACAGGTGTCTTATTTTGCTATTGTACAATCCCCAAATTTCCTCCAACATGCAAATATTAATTTTATAATCAGAAACATATGCACACTTGAGTTAAGAAAGAAATTCCGAGGAATTCTCTCTGGACCAAAAATATTTCCGTCTTTACATGGAGCCATGCTACCAATACAAAAACGTACAGCTTCTGAAACTCTGAGGGCAATCAAAGCCACTCTTCATTTCCACAGCCTTTACTTTAACCCCTTTCCTGATGTGCAGGTGCAATATACATCACTGAAAACATAATTCCAAATTTCCATAAGATCTGTGCTTACAACCCATTCAGCATGGAGGCAAGAGTAACTATAGCGAAAGTTTAATTTGCATAATTACAATCCCATTCAAATGAAAAAACATTCATTATGGTTATGCCTGGCCTGGCTCCAGTGTGTATCATTCCCCAGACTATACAGTTAATATTATTAACAGTGCAGAGCAAATTTATAATAAGTTTCAGGAAGCTCAACTATAAACATTATTTCCCGATTTTGTATTATGTAAAGTTATTCATCATTTCTCAGGGAAGATTTTTAAAAACCTACTTATCCTGAATTCTTTATATCACATTTGGTGACTTGCTCTCTACTTTCCATTAACTATATTGCAGTATGTGACATTTTCCCCGTTTTATTCCTCAAACACAATTCCTTCATGGGATGCTTGCACGTCTAAGAGAATCAATCTCCTAACTTGCCTGATATTCTTATCCCCAGAAGGTTCAGTGTCAACAGCATAACTATTACTCTTTATTTGATAAGAGAAAAAGGTCATCTACATTTTTCCTGCATACTTCTACATACATTCTGGCAACATAGTTGGAATAATTATCTCTAAGTTGAAAACAAAACATAAGCAGACATTTTAAAGAAACTTTTAATCACTTAAGAGAACTTCAGGTCAGGGGCACCTGGGTGACTCAATCGATTAAGTGTCCAACTCTTAATTTTGGCTCAGGTCATGATCTCAGGGTTGTGAAATCAAGCCCCATGTCCAGGCTCTGTGCTGGGTGTGGAGCCTGCTTAAGATTCTCTTTCCTCTCCCTTGGGCCCTCCGTCTGCTTGCTCTCTCTTGCACACTGTCTCTCTCTTAAAAAAAAAAGAGAGAGAGAGAGAGAGAGAATTTCAGATCCAAGTTTATTGTCTTGAAACAGTGAGGATGATTAAACTTGTATATTACATATGCAAAAAACAGATTTTAGCTTTTTCTAGTCTAATTTAGAATTCTGTACCATAGATCATGATGTTTTCAAGAATCTAATTCAAACATAGGGAATCTTGATTATTTATTCTTTATTATTAATCTTTTGTTTGTGCTTTCATTATACATTCGATTATTTAATCAACAAATATATATTGAGTTAGAAATGATGCCTGGAGAAGAGAAATATGTATTCAGTTACTAGATGGTTAATACAAACATAATTTATAGATAACAAACATGAAGACAATATAGTAGGATATTTATAGTAATATCTCTATGTTAAGAAACTACTAAAATGGCTTAGTCATCTGTGACTAAAAAACTGACTTATTTCTTGCCATAGCCATATTTTTCTTCCTTTTTCATTGCCTACAGTCTGCTTTTGTGGGTTTATCCATGGCTCTTGTCTTTCATCACCTGAACTAGAAATTTTTTCATATGTAAAGACCTTATTACTATTTGCAGAGAGTCCTTATTCACCATATCTGCAATTACTTATTTTAAATGTAAAGTATTTTTCAATCACATTGATGCAGAGATTTGGCTTCCTCCAATATATGCTAAATGACTGTATTAGCTTCCTGTTACCAATAAAGTTTTGGTTTTTAATTGATGTAGTTGTCCCTCTTATGGGTGTTCATGTATCTTGTTGTCTTCTGGGTCATCCCTTTTTCTAAGGATCTGAGTGGCATATTCCTCTTTTTTTTTTTTTTAGTAGGAATAATAACTTCTAGATTGATTCTGTATCATAAGGGATTTCCCAATGCTCAGAAATATGAATGTCATACTTTCTGTGGTAGATTAAAGGTGGCTACCCTTTGCACCCTCAACCAAATCTCTTGGAACATTTTCTCTGGAAGCACTGGCCAGTCAGGTAACTAGCCTAACTACTCTGAGGCCATCCAACATTCTGGAGATGCCACTTATAGATGCTCTGGTCAACTGTCCCAGCTGAGCTCAGCCTTACAGTCAAATCTGCCAACGGAATAGATATGCAAATGAAGCTACCTGAGATCCTCCAGCCCAGTCTTCTCATTGGCTGAATACCACGAAGTGACTTCCAAATATTTATGCTATGTGGAACAGAATACTCACCCAGACCAGCCCAAATTTCCTACCTGTAAAATCATGAAATATTAGAAAATGGTTATTGCTTAAATCAGTAAGCTCTGGGGTAGTTTGTTATGCAGTTATTGATAACTAGAGCTTTCAATCCTGATTGTGGAAGTTTGGTGGTTTTATTCTTTAAACATTTCACACCCGTTTTCATGTCAGCAACACTAATATGGTAGAGATTATGAAAATTCTGCTTTCTACAGAATGAATGGGGATGCAGAAACATTTGTTAATCAAGTGAAATAAGATTTAAAAATGTCCAGTTGTCCATTTTATTACATGAGTTTACAGATTCAGTTCAACTAGAAAAACATCTCCTGGCAGAAGAAACTGATTCTTCATAGGATGAAGGATGAAGGTGCTACCCTTGTTCAGCTTTATTTATAAATAATAATACACTAATACAGTTTTCCAGGGTTAGGGCAGGGGATATGAAGGAGCATTAGGGAGACAGAAAAGTTCAAAGCACATTAGGCAATTTATGTATATATCAGATAACAAAATTCCTGATTTCTTCAAGTCCTTTGTTTTTTGTGATTTTTTTCCTAAGCAAGCAATGTGTTTCTTCCCCCCACCATCATCACTATTTCATACTTCCATATGTGAGATAATATCTGGCCTCCTACACTGAAGATAAGAAGTGAAGAGCTGTGCTAGAACATCAGCTATTATCTCTATCTGAATTTGAAAGATGAGCTCATTAGAATCCTTATCAAAGAACACAGTTCATTGCTAAGGTCACTGTTCTTCAGAGTAGTGATTCCCAAACCAGACTATGCATCAGAATCACCTAGGAAGTTTTTCAAAACACTTTTTTTCCAAAACCTCTTATGTGGCATCTGAGGATATGTGTGTATGTTTGGACAAGACTCTGTCAGTGTAAAATAAAAACAAGAACAAAACAAAATTTAAAAAAGAAGAAAAACTCAAACTGACTGAAGCAAGAAAAAAAGGATTTATTAATTTACATAACATGGATCTACTCTTACATGTTTTTACAGGGGTGTACTTTCTACTTCTAAATAACACACGAGTAGTTTCAGTTCTTAATACTTTGGTTGTAGGACTTATCTATTGACTTCCCATTTTGGAAGATGAGAATTTAGTTTATTTACCAATCTCTGTCCCTCCTCACCCATGTTCCCTCTCTCATACTTTCCAATATAGTTCAATATTCAGGGTTATATTTCTCTAGCTATGCAACTGCCATTCCTACGTAATCTATGTGAACAATCATTTTTAATTCACACACAAACTTGCTTGTAGAAGTGTTAATCTTCTCTCAGTCTGTTTAAATACGTTGTCTTCAATGAAGGTTGCTTTTTTTTTTTTTTTTTTTTTTATGGACTGTCCTCTAAGACAGGTGTCATTCCGGAGTCTCCCTTTGCCTCTTAAACAATCTCTAGCTTTCTGGCTCATATGTCTTATTCTTTCTTGATTTATTCCTTTATTCTGCTAAATGGAAGATGATATTTTGAGACACTGCACACTTGAAAAAATATTGTTAGATACCCTTAGTTGTAATAGAGAGCCGAGTTTAGATTTTTAAATTGGAAATCTTATTCTCTGGGAATTCTAAGACAAATCCCCTTTGGCTCCTGGCTCCCAATATCATTATTACTTAAGTTCAGTGCCTTTGTGCTCCTTGATCTTTTATATGAAATAAGTTTTTCTCTTCAGGGGCTTGTGGGCTTTTATATTTTCTCTCAAATGTCTGAAATTTCATAATTGTGTGCTTTAGTTTAAATGTATTTTGATCCATTTTGCTGTCAGAAGGCTTTATAGTCTGAAAACTCATGACCTTTAGTTCTGGGAAGTTTTCTTGAATTATTTATTTGGTGATTTTTCCTCCATCTGTTTCTTTTGTTCTTTGTGTTTGCATTTCCGATTACTATAAATTTGGAATTCCCAGCCTCTAATTTTCTCTTCTTTTCTCTATTAGTTTTCATTTTATGTCTTGTGCCTTATCTCCTGACAGGTCCCAACTTAATAATCCAAAATTTCTTTTTTCTTTTTTTGGTGTAATATCCTTTTAATTTAATTTAATTATATTGTGTTAATCACCATACATTACATCATCAGTTTTTGATGTAGTGTTCCATGATTCATTGTTTGCGTATAACACCCAGTGCTCCATTCAATACATGCCCTCTTTAACACCCACCACCAGGCTAACCCATCCTCCCACCCCCGCCCCTCTAGAACCCTCAGTTTGTTTCTCAGAGTCCATAGTCTCTTTTCTAATGCAGTTTTTCATTTCTATCATTGTTTTTAAATTCTAAAACTTTTTAAATTTTCTTTTGTTTTAAATCATGTTATTTTTTGTGAATGAAATCTTTTCATTTTTCCTCTACCTTTAAGTGGTTTTTTGATTTCATCTTTTGTTTTTTTCCATTTTCCTTTCCTTGTATATTTCTTCCAAGTTGCTTCTTATTCTATATGTTTAGGGTTCCTTTTCCTGTTCAAGGCTTTCATTAAACACCTGATATTTCAGGGGCACCTGGGTGGCTCAGTCAGTTAAGCGTCTGACTCTTGGTTTCAGCTCAGGGCATGATCTCATGGGTTGTGAGATCAAGCCCCAGGTCAGGCTCTGGGCTCAGCAGGGAGTCTGCTTGAAGATTCTCTCCCTTTCCTTTTGCCTCTCCCCCCACTCATGCATGGGTGCACACACACTCTCTCTCTTTAAAATAAATAAATCTTAAATACCGGATGTTCCAGATGTTTATATTAGCAGACTCTCCAGTGCTGGATGGTATGACCATTAACCAAAACTCCTATTTTCCCTCCCTTTTAATGTAAATGGCTTCCAATGACAGCTGCCAACATTTTTTTCCCATCCTTGTCTCTTTCTCCTCCCTTGAGTATGTATTGACCAACAGAGTCCATCAGAATTGATGCCAGCTCTAGGCATAAGCCTTAAGTGGCCTGACCATTTCCATTTGGACTGTCTTGAATGCTCTGACAACCATATAAATAAGCCCAGCCTAGTCTACTGTATAATGAGAGACCTCATGAAGGAAAACCATGATGATTTCCATGATACCAACTGTCAAACATGGGAAAGAGGCCATATCGTGGCTGTTTTAGCCTCTGCTAAGTTCTTGGTTGAAGTCAGCCCCCTCAGTGAATCTGGCTTCCACCATGGAGAAAAATCACCCAAATGAGTGCAGCCAACCTTTAGAATGATGAAAAGTAATACATCAATATATATTGTGTTAGGTCACTAAACTCTGAGGTAATAGATAAGTGAGGTAAAGGGTATTATATATCTCTATTTTATAACATTAGGCGTAGCCATGCGATATGCTATAACCAAGGAAATGTTAGCAAAAGCGATGTCTCTCACATCTGAGCTTTAAGAGTCAGTGCAAAATTTGGCATGCTCTTCTCAATCTGCAAAAGTCAGCAATATTCCAGTTAGAGGTATTCCCCAGTAGCCTTATGTCTCATATCAAAGTTGACTTTGAGCAGAGTGTGCATTGTTATAAACAATTGCCATTTGGAGATCACTTGTTACTCCAGCATAACTTAGCTTTTCTTGCCTGATACAGACACTAAATAGCCAATGGGAAACGTGTGCATAAGACAAATGTGGGCAAAGTCACTGTAGGCAATCTAGCAGGTGTTCCCAGCTCCTTCAAAACCAAGGGTTTAATTTCCTTAGCTGTTAGGAGTGCCATCAGTTGACAGTCACCATCCGGAAGTAGCCCTTTCTGGAAATTGCCCCCAGTTGAAAAAAATTTCCTCATCAAAGTCATGCACCCTTCTTAGGGGCAACCTGCATCCAATGATTGATCCACATGAAGGCATAAAAGCCCATAATGTAGGGCAACTCTGCAAGACCATCCCGGCTTCAGATCTCCCATGGCATCAGCTTGAGATGTGGTCTTAGCCCAACTCCCTCCCTCCGATCCTGCTTCTTCCCTTCTCTTCCTTTTATAGGTGTGGTTCCTGTGAGCACTCCCTAGTTAACTTCCTGTAAGCTAATCTCCATTTCAGAGTCTATTTCCTGGAGAACCTAACCTATGATCTTTTTTTTTTTTAATTTTTATTATTAAAAAAATGAGTTTAGGGAGCATCTGATATCAATATCTTTAGGAATTTCATCTTAGCTTGATTTGATTCATCGATAAAGAATTTTCTAATGCAAACTTAAGAGTGTAGGTCAGGTTGCTATTGCTCTGTGAGCTGAATTGAAGAGGAGACTATTGGGCATTATCAATTACCTTCTCACTATTCATATTCAACATTCCTATTTTTCAGCACAGTACACTGGCCCTCAACTGTGCCCAGTATTCCCCAGGCCAGAGACCTTTGGTTTTACTCATCAGAAAGAATAAACCCCCAGCCTTTTGTCACGATGGAAAAGACACAACAATCCAGGTGTGAGGAATGGGTTAGGGAATCTTGGGGTCTACTTCTGCTTAAAGATACTTTCAGCCAATCTACTATTTTTGCACTTTTCTTTTACTCTCATTTCCAGAACTACCTAGCACCATCAATTCTCAACTCCACAATGCAAATCGAGTGGTTTTGCAGCTCCCTATCTTTTTCCAACATTACAAATTTGTTACTGTGGATTCCTTTCCCAATATTGTTACCCTTGTTTATCTATGCGCTGGGCTCCTTTTTATATGGTCATATCCATTTATTCTCATTTAAGAGGGGCTCAGTAGCAGAGGGAAATATGTTTGTTTTTTATCAACCATCTTTAATTAGAAGGTCCATGTATTTGTCCTTCTACATATGCATTTGAATTATTGGATCATTTCCCCCCTAAAAACTTCTATGCAGATCTTTATTAGAATTACATTTAAATTCTGGTTTAACGTAAGAGAACTGACATGCTGCTCAGTCTTCTTCTTTAACAACAAAGCATACTTCTTCATTTATTTGAGTCTTTTTTGTGTGTGTACATTGAGTAACAGTCTTTTTATGTGTGTCCTATGTTTTGAGAAGTTTATTCTTAGTTTTTTTATTGTATTGATTTTATAAATGGAATCTCTTCTTCCATAATATTTACTAACTATATTTGTTTACAAATAAGGAAAAGATTGAACTGATTAAATTAATTTTGTAGTTAGAAGTCTCACCGATGATGATTTGTTCTGTAACTGGAGTGTTTTCATTGGAGGGATGGCAGAACTCCCTGTCTCAGGGACAATGTAGCTGGCATCTGAGAGATGGCAGATAAGTCGTAGGGGTCACATTAGATGTGTTCCTACATGCCTCCATTTCTAACACCTAATCTAAGATACTAGAACTCAGTCATAGGATCCCACTGTAGTCCATTGATTTTTACTGAGTCTAAGGACTATGGCTGGGGAGTACTTGGATCTTTCCACAGCAGCTTGCTATAGCTTAAATGGAAACTTAGGAGTACCTAATATTTCCACAAAAGAAAAAAATACTTGCTTCTTCCTCCTAGCCTACCTGTGAAAGCCTTCTAACTCTCCAATATAAGCCAACCAGAGATAAGAAAACTGTAGTCAGTTGTTTCTGAAGATTGACACAAACATCACCCCATATCACATGACCTATGTCATGTGAACTTCAAACTTCTCCAGTAAAGAGGTGGAGTCTCTTCCCCTTGTCTCCCAGTGCCCAGGCCATACTGCTTGTTAAACATTTTGAATAGACTTCTGCTTAGTCTCCTATTCAGCCTCAATCAGTTGCTGATTCTGGATCATCGTGGTACATAATCTTCCTTTACTGGAAGGAAATGTAGCCATTGTAAATGGTTCATGAAAGCATCCTTTCTGGTAGCTCCTTAGGTAAGAAATAGCATTATTGTCCCTGAAGGATTTTACTAGATCAAAATTTAACTTTTAATTTTAATTTTTATTATTTTTTAAAGATTTTATTTATTTATATGACAGAGAGAGAGAGCACAAGCAGGGGGAGTGGCAGGCGGAGGGAGAGGGAGTAGCAGGCTCCCCGCTGAGCAGGGAGCCTGACATGGGGCTGGATCCCAAGACCCTGGGATCATGACCTGAACTGAAGGCAGACGCTTAACTAACTGAGCCACCCAGGCCCCTAGATCAAGTTTTAAAAACATTATTGTAATTTTGAAAAACATTTACTACTCAAAAATAGATAAATAAACAAAAATTTTTTAAAAAAGGAAAACATTTACTACTCAAAAGACATCTTGGTGCTTTCAACTCAAGACTAGCTAGTATGTTGTGTAATTGCTTCCCATCTCTCATTACTCATATTGGATCTGAATTCAAAATAAATAGGTATATGACTGTTTTAAATAAAATAGAACCAAATCATATTCTGTTTCATTTAGTTAGCATCTGAAAAATCTTTTGTGTTTGTTTAGGCTGCTATGTATTTTATCAAAGTTTTGCTGTGTTTCGTATGGTAAAAGCTGAAGCAGTTGTTATAAGATTGTTTAGTAAAAGTATTTTAATGTGTTGTAATTGCAGAGTCTTCTTAGCAGTTGTTAAAAAAAATTCAAAAATGATAACATTGTAATCCCTGGTTCTACATTAAGGGCCATATTCATCCCAAGATACTAATGCATAAAATAGAATAGTAGTAATAGGTACTTGAAAATTGTACTCAGGGAAGAATATAACCTTTTAAAATTACTTACAAATGGAAATCCATGCACTAGGATTGCCAAAACACATTCCATCACAACTAAAACTAATTTTCTATTCTTGCAAATACAATTATAGAATATCAAATGAATTCCAAATAGTAAACTTAAGATAAAGTTTTCTAATTTCACGTTCATGTAATAACATGGATGGTGTTTTTATAAACTTTAGCTACCACAGTAGTTTCTAAACTTTCTTATAGAGCTGGAGTTTTTCTTTAAATAAAAACTTATCCAGAAGACCAAATGATACAAAACAGATTAGAAATAAGTCTTCTCTAGTTAAAGTGATGGAGGAGGGACCCAGAGGCCTGCCCAACAGACTCTCTGACTCCCAATTCTACTGATCGTTTTTTTCAGACAGGTCTATGAGGCACTTCTCAGAAATTACTTATGCTTTTGAAACACTTAAAACCACCGGTATCTCATTTATTAGGCGTTCATAATATATAAAAATTCTTTAATAATTTTGAAAGTAGGGGACCCCCCAGTACTGTAACAAAGACATAACAATTTATTCTCTCACCAAATATAACCGTCTAGACAAGTAGGCAAAAGTCAGTATGAAAGCTCCATAAAGGTCAGCAGGGACCTGAGCTGCTTCTATCTTTCTGCTCTGAAATCCTTGGTGTAGGCTTCTATACTCAAGATCACTGTGTGGCCCAAGATGGCTGCTAGATATCCACCCATCTTACTTTATTCCAACAATAGAAAGGAAGAGGAGACAAAGAATAATAATAACAACAGAAGAACACTCTTGCTGTCTATCTCCCTTTAGGGAAATTTTGCACAAATTCTTCCCAGTAATTTCTACTTATAGATCCTTTGCCAGAATTCAAGTACCTGGTCATATCTACCTGCAAAATACTTTTCCACAAGTCAAATCTGGAATTTGATTTTACCTAACTTACAAGCCATTAAATTATCCTGTTACTATTTCATGGATGCTGACAGAAGACAAGAGGCTTTTGGGTCTTTATTAATCATTACACAGCATATTTGTATAGATTATGTTGGCCCCTAGGTCCCGTGGGAACGATGCCATGGGCTTGGATGGCAGCCTGCACCTGCAATGGGTTGTATTACAGAAGAAGAGCACTGAGTTTGGGGAAACACAATGTAAGCAAGCCTGCTTTTGGTCCTGCTTGCTGCAAAAACAACCTTAAAAAATGGTTGGGGTCAAGAGCAGTCAGGACCTTGCATCCTTGGCACACCCAACAAGAAAATGCAGGCATGCTCAGGGTCCATGGCTCTCCCAACATACATTACCACCCTGAAAAAATTCAAGATTGCTTCACTAAGAAGGGAAGAATAAAATTGTACATAAAATGAGTAGTCTCTGTCACATAATCTTACTGTATTTTGTGAGATTTCTATTATATATATATGTAAATTTTATTTTAGTGAAGCTTTAAATAATCCAATATATTCAAGGTATTAAAATAAGGTATTTTATTATAATCTAGTGTTCTGGCTAGGTTGCAACTGGAACTTGGATATTTAGGGTAAATATATAGAGGATACTCCTTCCCCAAAACTCCTTTGATTCATGATTTCTTTGATTTTGGATAAGAAGTTTTTTGTGCATTTTTCACTTATTTTGTGGGAGGGGATTGTTGTGGTGATGTCTTTGAGGTGAGCAGAGCAGAGCTGAGCATCATGGAGAAATTGGAATGGCATCTTTTCATGTACCCAGGCTCACTAACTGGCTTAGTTTCTCTAATCTTCAAGGTATCCCTACTGACTAACTATTGTTTATTTATTTATGCCATCTGTTTCCTACTGGAACCATGACTGATGCATTTGTCAAACATATTTCAGTTTTAGGGCCTTTCCTTTGGCTGGTCTCTCAACCTGGATATCTACAATATTTGTTTCCTTAAGTTATTCAGGTTTCTGCTCAATGTTATTTCATCCCAAATGTCTTCCAGACCACACTATCAAAACAGAGAACTCATGCACCCCTGCCATTCTTTTCTTCCTATCTTGCTTTATTTTTCTTCATTGCATTTATTACAACCTGAGATTTTTAAAAATACATGTATGTTTCTTTATCTATCTCCCCACACAAGGGTGATCATATCTTAAAATGCCTGGGATTTGTCCAGTTTTAGTGCTAAAAGTCCTACATCTGGAGAACCCTCTCAGTCCTCATCAAAAAGGGACAGTTGCTTCTCCTATCCCACAATAGAATACAAGCTCTATGATAGCAAGACTTTAATTTTTTCACTGTTGTATGTATCCTCAGCACTTAGAACAGTGCCTAGCACTTGGTAGTAGCACAATAAATATTAGTGGAAGGAAGGAAGGAAGAAAGGAAAGAAGGAAGGAAGGAAGGAAGGAAGAAAGGAAGGAGGGAAGGAAGGAAGGAAAGGAGGAATCAGTGTGCAAGATCACAGGGAAGGTGTGGTGGGATATAATCCCCAATAAAAGAGTTGAAAGGACCTTAGAAGTCAGTGCAAGCCTCATTTTGTGTAAGGGGACCAAAAAATTAGTGGGTATATTAAGTTTCAGGCAGAAAAATATAGCCTATGCCAGCTAGTTTAATAAAAGGAATTTAGCATGAGAAATGACCTACAAATATATTGGAAAGACAGAAAAACCAAAGAGGGGATGGTGAGACCTCCCAGATAGTAGCTACAGCGGGAAGCCAATAGTGTCCTCAGTAAGGGATTAAGGAACAAAGGAATAATGCAGATTTACCAGAACTCAAGAGCAGGGTGAATGGAAGCTCATGGATCAGTCCAGAGGGAGCAGAAATCTCCAAGGAACAAGGCATTTCTAGATGCTGCCCAAAGCAAAGAGAAAGAGGTCAAAAACAGATTTTTCCCTTTTCTTCTGTCCTTTCGTGGAACTGAGCAGGAAGCCAGTTGGCCAGGTAGCCTGAAAAAAATGTTGTTTTCCGAGATAGGTAAGAAATGCCTCTTTTGTGGTTCCACACAAATTTTAGGATTGTGTGTTCTATTTCTTTCTTTCTTTCTTTTTTTTTTTTGAAGATTTTATTTATTTATTTGAGACAGAGAGAATGAGAGAGAGAGAGAGAGCACATGAAAGGGGGGAGGGTCAGAGGGAGAAGCAGGCTCCCTGCCGAGCAGAGAGCCCGATGTGGGACTCCATCCAGGGACTCCAGGATCATGACCTGAGCCGAAGGCAGTCGCTTAACCAACTGAGCCACCCAGGCGCCCTGTGTGTTCTATTTCTGTGAAAAATGTCATTGGAATTTTGATAGAAATTGCCCTGAGTATGTAGATTGCTTTGGGTAGTATGGACATTTTAACAATATTAATTCTTCTAATTCATGAGCATGGAATATCTTTCCATTTATTTGTGTCTTCTCCTATTTCATCAATGTCTTACAGTTTTCAGTCTTTCATCTCCTTGGTTAAACTTATTCCTAAGTATTTTATTCTTTTTATGCAATTGTAAATAGGATTGTTTTCTTAATTCCTCTTTCTGATATTTTATTAATGTATAAAAATACAACTGATTTTTATACATGGATTTTGTATCCTGCAACTTTCCTGAATTGACATATTAGTTCTTTCAGTTTTGTTTTGTTTTGTATTCTTTTGTTGCTGGAGTCTTTAGGGTTTTCTACATATAATATCATGTCAGCTGCAAATTGTGACAGTTTTACTTCTTTTTGATTTGGATGGCTTTAATTTCTTTTTCTTGCCTAATTGATCTGGCTAGGCTATGTTGAGTAAAAACGGTAGAAGTGGGCATCTTTGTCTTATTTCTGATTTCAGTTCAGCTTTTCACTATTGATTATGATGTTAGTTCTAGGCTTGTTATGGCCTTTATTATGTTGAGGTACATTCCCTCTATACCCACTTTCTTAAGTGTTTTTATCATAAATAGATGTTGAATTTTGTCAAATGCTTTTTCTGCATCTATTGAGATGACTATATGATTTTTATCCTTTATTTTGTTAATGGGGTATATCACACTGACTGATTTGCACATGTTGAACCAGCCTTGCATCCTTGGAATAAATCCCACTTGACCAAGGTATACGATCCTTTTAATGTATTGTTGAATTCGGTTTGATAATTTTCGTTTAGATTTTGTAAGGATTTTTGCATCTGTGTTCATCAGGGATATTGGCCTGTAATTTTCTTTTCTTGTGGTGTCCTTGTCTGGTTTTGGTAGGAGAGTAATGCTGGCCTCCTAAAATGTTTGGAAGTGTTCCCTCTTCTATTTTTTGGAAGAGTTTGAGAAGGATTGGTATTAATTCCTTAAATGTTTGGTAGAATTCACCAATGAAGCCATCTGGTCCTGGACTTCTGTTTGTTGGGAGATTTTTAATTGCCAATGTAATCTTATTACTAGTAATCAGTCTGTCCAGATTTTCTATTTCTTTATGATTCATTTCTCATGAAATAAACCCCAATATTAAGACGTATGTTCTCTTTGTGTCCTTTTAAGTCATACTAACAACTTCATACACTAAGTATTCAGGACTAAATGACCAACAAAGGCAAACTGTGGTCATTGGGTGCTATTTGTAGCAATTGCTTTGTTTTTGACCTACCCTTGCACTGCTCCAGTTTCTTTCCTGCTCCAGTTTCGGTCCTGATCCTGATACCCAACTACCTTTCCTGTTTGTTAGTTACCCTGTTTCTGCCTTTAGACTTGACCTTTATACTTGCTTTCCCAGGCTTGAGTCAGTCATGCCTTTGTTTCCTTCCACTTGAGAATACTCTGATGTGCTGACTGTACCCTAACCTTGCTGTAATCAACACTGCATTTTTTTGTACTGTACCCTTGTGTGTGGAGACAAGGAGACGTGGGCAAAACTTCCTCAACATAATTAGATTTTATATGAAAAACAACGATAGAATTAGAAAAATATCTGGGAAAGCAAATTGTTTAAGCAAAGTCCACAAAGATATAGGCAAGGATGATGTTGTTGAAACAATCTTTGGGAATAATGTTTAAAAAGTTAGGCAAATTTCATAGACTTATAAAAGGCCAGACCACTTTCTTCAAGGTGGGACAACTCTAAAGGGCCATCTTAGTTCCAGAATTCCTGTAGGATCTGCTGAGTGCTTTGTTGCAATGCTGTAACATTCTACACCTCCCTTTTCCCAGTCCTACTACTTTCATGATCCCCTCACCTAAGTGTTGATCCCTAGGGCATTCCCCAAAAACTTCACACTTCCCCGGGAATCCAAGTGATGACAAAATGTATAAACTTAAATTTTACTTTGATAAGGAGCTACAACCAAAAAGTCAAAATTTCAAAGTACAATCATTTTGATAGGGAAATGGCTTGTTTTTGTCTAAAGATTTTGGAGACACCGATCTCTAGAAAGAAAAACAATACCGGTGGAGAATAATTAAAAATTTTCAACATTTTTTTTTATAGAAAAAAGATTGACATGATCAGGAGAGAAGAATTACATGAAATCCAAGAGAAGAGAAAGCTTCAGGTAGAAGACATTCTCTGTGAATTTTTGTTGGATCTGAACTAGGTCAAGTCAGGCCATTTAGCACAGAAGTCAGTTGGATAAAAATGGCTATAGGGCAATTCCAAAAGTGTAATTTTGGTGGGCGGGTCAGAGTTGGGGGTTTTCTATGATCCATATCACTCTGCAGAGATGTTGGACCTGGAAAAGAAACATGACATCAAAATGTGTCAAAACGCAAGGAGATAACTAGAAAAGAAAGGAAAAAATAAATCAGGTTGGAGAAGCTCAGCAAAAAGAAACTGTAGCCAATTTCACTAGTTTCTCTGTTTTCAAGGAGGGGAAAGGAAATGTTCCAGGATTTGATTTTTGAGGTGCATATGCCCAGTTCACACTGCGTGTGTGTATGTGCACAGAATGCCATTCAGCTATTGTCCAGACACACAGTCACTACCCAAACCAGGAAGTCATGCAGGATGCTTGTGGTGGTGGGGGTGGTGCTGGGGTTGACCTTGGTGGTGTGGGGTAGTGGATGTGATTGTGAGGCTGGTGCTCATTGCGGTGTCGGTTGCAGCAGTGGTGGTATGGGGAAGTATTGACAGTAGGGTCCTTGTACATAACATGTGTGGGTATTAGGAGATAGGTCAATGGAGTCCCTGAGCAATTTTGCTGTACATATCACCCCCAGGTCTGTAGTCAACTCTCTGTGGTGGGCTCATGGCTTCCCCTTTTCCCTCAGAACTTTAAGTTTGGATAAATTTTATCTTATGCTAAATATACTAAATATTATACTAAATATTATTCATGTAAGCCCACTTTTCTCATATTATCATTTATGTTACATGGAATATAATTGCAACATAAGATAAAAGAGAAAAGCCTCAAAATTGAACTGCTGTCAAATATAAACAAACCCATACTTTTTGAGTAAACTAGAGCAAGCTTCTCAAGAATTGAACTATTTCAATAGTTCAAGACCATGGCATATAATTGCAGAGATAAAGAACCAAAATTCAGACACTATTATGATGCGGCAGAGCCCTCCAAAGTAGAAACTCAAATATTCCCTTGAAATTGTATTACTGATGTGTTAGTGTGCTCTTATCAAAATTTTCACCTTCCCCTTTTCCTTTTCTTTTAAAATATTTTATTTATTTATTTGGGGGGGAGAGAGAGAGAGAGAAAGAGAGAGCAAGCATACAAGTGGGGGCAGGGGCAGAAGGAGAAGCAGACTCCCGGCTGAGCAGGGAACCCAAAGCCAAGCTCAATCCTGGGAGTCTGGGATCATGACCTGGGCTTAAGGTAGACACTTAATCTACTGAGCCACCCAGGCACCCCTTACCTTCCCTCTTTTCAATTTTGCACTCAGGTTACTGGACTAAGATTACTAAGAATGCACCATGTTTGTTAATTTCATGCCTTTTTTTTTTTTTTTTTTTTTTTAGAAAATACAATCTCTACCTTCATTAAATATGTAATTCTCTTGCAAAAAGAAAGACCTTTCAAAGGTGAATTATTTAGTGTATGGATAATTTGAATCCTACACTTTTGTATACTTGATCACTCACTTAACACCTTATCATAAAGTAGGTTGATACGTAGCCTCTGGCTAACTGACTGCATTTTTAAAGGGAATGTCATGGAAAGAAACACATCTCAAAGCCACTGCTGTTATTGCTCTTATGTATTTGCCTCTAAAATATAGATTCCATAAAATCTGCAAATGTTGTTACCTGCAAAAAAATACAAATAACTTTAGATTCTATTAAAAGAAAAAATAAACTACAAATTCCATTTGGATTGACTTTGGATTTTCTAATATTCTTAATTTCCATAAATCTAAGTAATTTTTCTATTAGCTAAGAAAAGCTATGAGAATTTTGAGGAAAAAAAAATAGTAGTGAGAGGCCACCAGTTATTACAACCTATTACAAAGCAATAATAATTAAAACAATGTGATATTAATGCAAGAAATGAGACAGATGGGACATGATCCAGGAACAGGCACTATTATAAATGACTTTAATCTACAATAACAGAAGTGTTGGGGTGTCTGGCTGGCTCAGTCCACAGTCAATAGAGCATGTGACTCTTGATCTCAGAGTGGCGAGTTTAAGCCCCACATCAGATGCAGAGCCGACTTAAAAAAATGTTAAAAAAATTAATAGAAGTGTTAGTGATGTCAATTGGCACATTTTTTTGTTGTCTTGAAGCTTTCATGAAGTCCTAAACCTCAGGACCCAAGGGATATTTGCTCCACATATTCTACACAGAGAAACTAGACACATGCCTACCAGCTTACTAAGAAACAACATGGATCCTGGCACATTTTCAGGCTACATTAAAAGAGAGTAGGATTTCAAACACTGTCTTCAAAGTGAGGCTTCCTTTGGAGAAAATTGCACACTTGGGAGAGAGTACTATGTTTTCCTACCACTCTTCATAGTAGCAGAATCTTGCTTCTTCACCATCTCCCCATAAAAATGAGGGAAACTTCAAGAGAATCACTCACCAAGTCTGGTTTGACTGATAGAGAGGAGGCATCTCATCACCCAGCCTGGATGCTTGCTGAGCTATAAAACTTAGGTCTTGCCTGGTGCTGCTATTAAAATAGAACATGGTAAGACTGTCTTAAGGGAAACTTGTTCTGGAGTTCGGGGAGCATAGAGAACACTGTTTGACTCTTCCATAGAAAAGTCTGGATATGAAAGGCTGTCTAGAATTGTCTTGATAGCAGGGCCAAGAACAATCTACAGATTTGCTGTCTATAAAGACAACTTGGATGTAGTGAGTCTAGACTGCTGCCATTCTGAAAAAAATTCCGAAAAGAACTGCCTGCTTGGATAAGTTGACCCTAGCAGGAAGAGGCTGCGTGAGGGTGTATCAGGAAAGCAGGAGTTGAGGGAGAGTGTTACAAGGTCACAGAATGTACACCATCCCCATAATGGACAGAGGGCTGAGAAGCCAGAGTAGAGGGGGTCTCCAAATAATTCACTAAATCACCCCCTAAAAGAGGGAGTTGGCCTTTGGTTATCTGCCTTTGAAGACTCTTTTCAACATTCAGCCAAATAAAAAGATGTTTTTATTCCTTTTCATCTTATCCCCAGCTTCTTACTCTTGGATGAGCCAAAAAAGCAGTGAGTGAGTGAATGGAGAGGAGGGAGTAAATGAAACCAACGATAACCAGTTAAACTTGGGGGCAACGAGGAGACACTTGAAATTGAAAGGAAGATGAATTTTTAAAAATTTTGTTGGGATAGGATTTTTTAATACTCAAAAATAAGGACTATTCACTATTATCCAAAAATGGCTATAAAAGCAGTGGGATCCATGGTGGTTTAAAAGTACATCTGCAAATTTTTTTTTTTAAGATTTATGTATTTAAGAGAGAGACAGCACAAGCTGGGGAGGGGCAAAGGGAGAGGAGAGAGAGAATACTCAAGCAGACTTCCCACTGAGTGCAGAGCCCAACACGGGGCTCGATCCCATGACTCTGAGATCATGACCTGAGCCAAAATCAAGAGCCAACTGCTCACCAACTGAAAGCCACCAGGCAACCCTTCTGCAAATTCTTTGACACTCCTTCTATCAAGAGACAGAGTCTATGTTTCCTCTCCTTGTGATCGCTACAGTGATTGAAATATGGCAGAAGTTGCCCTGGGTGACTTCCAAGACTAAATCAGGTAAGAAATAGAGCTGGCCTGCTGGCTTCTCTTAGGTACCTACTCTGGGAGCCTTTAGCTACCATGTAAAAAGTTCAGCTATATTGAAGCCATCATGTGGAGAGATCACGGGCAGAGATCATATTAAGAAAGAGACAGAGACAGGGGCGCCTGTGTGGCTCAGTCGGTTAAGCGACTGCCTTCGGCTCAGGTCATGATCCTGGAGTCCCGGGATCGAGTACCGCATCGGGCTCCCTGCTCGGCAGGGAGTCTGCTTCGTCCTCTGACCCTCCCCCCTCTCATGTGCTCTCTCTTTCTCTCATTCTCTCTGTCTCAAATAAATAAATAAAAAATCTTTAAAAAAAAAAAGAGACAGAGACAAAGAGACAAAAACAGAGGCTCTTTGACGGCAGGACAGCAGCTAGGGAGATACAAGTAAGGTGAGTATGGCATGTTTTTTAAGATGGAGGACATCAAACAACAACAACTAGTAATTAGCATAAATCACATTTTAATGCAATATTTTTCTTATAAGTTAATATACATGCTGAATAAAACATCAATATTTTACAGAAAGACAGGCTCAGTATTCCTGATTGTTCTTTTGGCTTCCAACTCCACGAGGGCTCAGCAGGGCACTGTTACTCATCCGATTGACTGGAAAGGACACAAAGCAACTTTCCAGGGCAATGGACATACTCTACATCTTGGTTTGGTTAGTGTCTATGTGGATGTATATAATTGTCAAAACTTAATGAACGTGCTCTTAAGATCTACCCATTTTATCGTTTGTAATTACACCACTCTGTATATGTATACATATTTAGAAGGGGCATGTGATCCAATTCAGTCTAAGGAATGTTGGAGGAAAGTTGCCGGAGGTTTGAGGGACAGAAGTTTTCTTACTGTGAAAGAGAGAAGCGGCAGCGCATGGTCTCTGGGGAACACTCCATGGGAATGCGAGAGCTGGGACTGTGGTGGTCATCCAGCTGCCGGCCTGAACAGGATGCCAACGCGTGGAGATGGCTGAGCTGAAAGAATCGGAGAGAAAAAGGGCCAGAGCCGTAAGGGAACTGTGCTTGACCACTGCATTTACTCTGAACCTTTCTAGTTATATAAGCCAGCATCCTTTTTATTTTATAAGCCAGTTTGGGTTGGGCTCTCTGCTGCAAATTCAGAGGGACACACAGAGCAAGCAATAAACACAAGCAGAGAAGTCGTAGGGGCCCGGAGTAAGCAGAGTCATGAAGTGAATGGAAGCAGAGCGTAGACAGCACTTGAGTCGTACCCCCAAGTAGGCACTGAGCTACCACTGGATAAAGGACAGGGGATGAGACAGATAAGATCTCTGATCTCATTGAGTTTACATTCTAGCTAGGCTGAGTGTGGGGGGGGCAGGAAGGGGTCAACAATAATTTTAGATAGCGATAAATACTATAAGGAAAATAATACAAGGTAATGTGATGTGGAAGAGGCTACTAATTTTACTGGAGAGCCAGAAAAGCCTTCTCCAACAGAGGTGGACATTTGATCAGTGACATGAATGAGGAAAAGATGCCAGCAGTCTGAAGCTCAAAAAAAAGAAAGAAAAAAAAAAAGTTTTCTAGGTAAAGACATAGCAGAACATTCCTGGAAGACAAAAAACAGATGAAAGCGTAGAAAAGATCCCTAAGATCTTTAATGTGTATATAAATCACCTCGACATCAAGTTAAAATGAAGATTCTGATTTAGTAGTCTGGGGTGATGCCTGAGATTCTGCATTTCTAACTAGCTCCAAAGTGATGCAGATGTTTCTGGTTTATTGACCATACTTGGAGTAACAAGGCCCTGGGAAATTGCTTTGTGGACAGCCTGGTCCACAAAGAAATTAAATGTTTCTTTAAAAATCTTTATAACAATGGAACACTGACCCAACATTCAGGCATCTAATCATTAGTAATTAATTTTAAGTGCATTGGTCAATGATACTTTGGAAATTAAAAGCAAAAGACAAAAAACCTGACTCTTCACAGGTAGTCCAAGAAGCACTGCCTTAGGGCCTAAAATATTACAGCGATGGTGGGGACTATACCATTCACTAAAACTGAAGAGAAGCTGGGAATATTGAAATATCAGGTATAAGGAAGAGTTAAAATAAAATTTCAGGTACAAAACATGGGGATTAAAAAAAACTGACATCCCCATCATCACCACTACCATGTACACACATGTTGACAGGCACACACACAAATAAACACACACACACACACATACGCACGCATACACACACATACGCATACACACAGGCAATTTCCATACAGAACTCCTGGCCACTAGGAGTCTATTTCTCAAACATCCTCCAAATACCCTCTTTAAATACATCCAATGGTTCTGAGCAAAGACTTCTTTTTCTGGAATTTAGGGGCTCCTGAGTATAATGCTGCTCCCTTAAAAGTGAAGCCCATAAATCAACAAGCCTTCCTCTGTGCATAGAACACAGAGCTGTCCACTGCCTCATTGTTAAACAATAATTGTTTACATTGGTTCCTTGAAAATCTGGTGATCCTTCATATTCTGGTTGTGCTGAATCATAATTATGGTAGAAGTGCAAAATCTCTAAGAAAACCTGGTCTTGGGATCTGCATCATCTGAACTGACCTTCCACTTCTCTCTGTGTGCCTGTGGTATAACCAGAAAGATGTCACATTTCTCCATTTGTTTCACCTATGGAAACTCTTGTCTTCCTAATAATCCTAGCTATTTTTTAACAAACTCCCTCCAACTGAGGTAATTTTATTGTGTTCCTTGACACTTGAAAGTACCTGTCTAGTTCACTGTGAATGGCTGAATATGTATATTTCATCAGCTTAAATGATTTTAGTTGCAAATAAGAGAAAACCCAATTCAAATTACTTTAAGAACTAAAGGTGATTTATTGGCTCATCTAAATGGAAATTCAAGAGATGGGGTGGGCTTCAGGTAAAATGTGATCCAGTGACACAATGGTCATCTCAAAAACTCAGTTTCTTTTCTATATTCTTATAGAACATAGAGGGGTGTTACCTAAAAGCCAACTTGAACAAATTTTCTCATTATTGTTAATTGCTTGTTAATTGCTTATTTTTCTTGACCTTTATTTGAATAACTGACTTACAGTCCTACTTTGTAGGAGAGAGATTCCAAAATGTCATTCTAGCTTACATGAACTTGAGTCAGAGATTCTGGAACAGTATTTGGATGTATTCCACCCAAAAAATAACCTAGTCCCAAACTTTTTGCCCAGAATTTCCTCACTGCACCAGAATTCTGTGGGTATAAAAGCAAATTAACTCAAGGTCAGATGGTCATGACCTCCCAGTGCCCTTTCTTTCTTCCTCAGAGAGATGAGACTCAACCGGACACATTGTAGGTTTCACTGTCTCTATTCTTCTATAAACAGTTGTTACACAAAGAGAGACAGATTATTCTACATGTTCTCAAAATAAATATAATTTTGCATTTTTCTCATGCCTGGGATTCTTTCTTAGCCATTCCCTCCTCCTAATGGCTTTCTCCTAGACACATATATATTCATTATCCTAACATTCTTTCCTTTCTTCTCCATATTCTCTCCTTTCAATCTTGTTTGTTTTCAATGGTGAAAAAAAGTTAAAGATTGTTTCAAATGGTCTATTTTTTCTAACATTAAACAGACTGGGGGAAAAAAAAAGTATTCTCCTTTATTTGAGAAACTAGAGGCCAATTAAAACTATAAAATCGGTCAGCCAGTAGACAGAGGATAAAAACTGTTCTACAAAGTGTAATAAATTAGAAATGGGTATTTGTTACATAGCTGATAACCCTTAGGCAGAGGGAGATGCAAACATGCCACCTACTTTGCACTTAAATGAAACATTAATAAGAGTCAGAGCTACTTAAGGTCTGGAAAGTCCATTGTCCCACAATTAGAATTCCCCCAGAGTCACTTAGTCCTTGGGAAAGGATTCAGTGTATATGAAGCTTTGACCCTGGAGCCCTGCAGGTATACCAACCAGTAAGGGACTGCCCCTCTTCCATACCTAGGCTATCCACTGTTAGGAAGGCAGAACAGAGACTGTGTGCTTGAAAGGCAACTAAAAGAGTCCTTCCTCTGTATCCCCATGGATCAAAAATTGAATTTCTACAATCTATCTTTCTAACAGACATTAAAGATTTTTGAGCAGACAACTTGGGCCTTTCACCAGTTTTAGAGCTACAGAGGAGGAACTACAAATGGAAAATAATATTATGTATTTATGTTTGTACTTGTTGAATTTAATACAAAATAGTTTAACATTTTATTTTTTTTTAAAGATTTTACTTATTTATTCATGAGAGACAGAGAGAGAGGCAGAGGGAGAAGCAGGCTCCCAAGGAGCAGGGAGCCCGATGCGGGACTCGATCCCTGGACGCTGGGATCATGACCTGAGCCGAAGGCAGACGCTTAACCATCTGAGCCACCCAGGCGCCCAATACAAAATAGTTTAAAACAATCCTGGAAGTCCCCCAAATCTTTTTCCTTGCAAACATGGTCTGAACATTACTCAGAATTGAGAAAAACAAATTGCTGTAGAGAATGCCTCACTGAGGATATACCTGGGACACACACAACGTTCCTAATTCCTTCATCTTCAGATCCCAGAGGCCATGACCAACACTAAAGGGAAATTTCAACCTACCCCATAGAGAAGATCAGCTCTGTTTTTTTTTCTATTTTGGCTTTCTTAGTAAGATTTTATTTAAACCTCTTGAATTTGTTCTTTTTTTTTTTTAAAGATTTTATTTATTTATTTGAGAGAATGAGAGAGAGAGCATGAGAGGGGGGAGGGGCAGAGGGAGAAGCAGACTCCCCGCTGAGCAGGGAGCCCTATGCGGGACTTGATCCCAGGACTCCAGGATCATGACCTGAGCCGAAGGCAGTTGCTTAACCAACTGAGCCACCCAGGCGCCCTTGAATTTGTTCTTAAACAAGAGGAATACACCATACTGTCTTGTTACTTCTAGAAAAGCTTGGGCCCTCTCGCTTAGAATAAGCAGAAGAGATTAGAGCAATAAACTATAGGGGTTAACCTCAAAAGGGGAAGCTCCCAGATGAAATCATCCCCAAGTGCGAGATAATTTTGTGGAAGAACTAACCTAAACAAGATGCATTTTTGTCCTCGGATAACCCTACTCTTTAAAGTGGGCATGTAGGGGGGGCCTGGTGGTTCAGTCGGTTAAGCGGCTGCCTTTGGTGCAGATCATGATCCCAGGGTCCTGGGATGGAGCCTGCATCAAGCCCCAAACTGAGCCCCCCATCAAGCCCTGCATCAACTCCCTCTGCCTGCTGTTGCCCTTGCTTGTGCTCTCTCTGTCCAATAAATAAATACAATCTTAAAAAAAGAATAAAGTGGGCATGTAGGATTTGCTGTGCTAAATGAAATCAGAACAATAGTGTCTTTTTAAACAAGGTAGAATCGTTTGTTTTAATCTCATTTACACACTTGCATTAAATCAAAGAATTAAATTCCTTAAACTTGCCTCTCATTCAGTGTTACAGGCTTTTCTATAATTCAATGGAACAGACACCATTTTACCTTTTAAGACCCTCAGAACACCTGTAGTAGCTGGTTACGGAATTGTTCTCCTCCCGTGCTTTCCTAGCAGCTAGCATTTCATGCACTTACTTCCTTTGCATTTGAGAATGACCAGATTTGGAAAATGACAAATGTAAATGCTTTGCTATTCAAAGAGGAATACTTTGGAATTTCTAAGCAACAAGGGATGCTTTGAGATGAGTCTATGGCAAGAACACAGAAGTTCTATTGATGAATTGTTCATTCTTGCAGTCATATTTGTCCCATTCCATTTGAAGACGAACTAGTTATGAAACATTTTGCTAGGCTCTGGGGATGAGACTGTGACTTGGTCCCTGCTCTCCTGGAGTCTGTGGTCTTAAGGGGCAGAGAACCACTGCATAAGTCATTATAAAACTAAATATATAATTACAAGGTAGGATGAATACTATAAAGCAATAGTTTAGAGTACAATAAGAATGTAGCACAATCGTTTTATACTAATTTTTGGAAATCATGGAGTAATCTGAGTTACTGGCCCTCCTTAAGTAAGTTCATTTTCCCCTCCAGCTAATCATGGATTGGGTAAAGATTCCTAAAATTTTATCTTCAATCTAGATTTCTCTATATATCTGAGTGTTTATTTGACTTCCTTGTTTGCCTGACTCAAACCTAGGTTATCCAAAATGGAACCATGATCTTTCTGCTCAAGCCTGGTCATCTTTCACAGTTCCGTGTCTCAGTGTATGGCCCTACCATGGACATTACTTGAGGAGCTCCATCATTTAAAGGGTAGGGAGTGGAGGTTAGTTGGCAAAGGAGATTGAAGAGTGGCCTGATGTCAGGGGCAGATCTGTCTTGAAGCTAGTGAAGCTTAAGATTCTGGGTATTTGTCAGGGATGCCTGGCTGGCTTAGTTGGAAGAGCATGTGGATCTCGATCTCAGGGTTGTGAATTTGAGCCCCATGTGGGGTGTAGAGATTACTTAAATAAACAAAACTTAAAAAAAAAAAAGATTCTTTTTCTTTCTTTTGCCTGGGAGGAGCCCTAGCAATGTGTTTACATGGTCACATATTTCTGTAAAGTTTTCACAAGAAAGATATCTTTTTCTTTTCTTAAATCAGAGCCCCAAATCGTGTAAGTTTCAGGTCCCACACACTGGCCGCTCAATAAGAAGAAGGAACAAAACTGAGGGTGTGATTATATGGAATTATGGGGTGGGGGGCAACACTTCAAGGGAGTGTTCAATAGTTATGAATGCATCTGAGAGGACAGAGAATATAGGGAGAGAAACAATTCCATTGGATTTAGTTAAGGGGAGATTATTGGTGCCTAGCAAAAGCCCCTTCAGTGCAGTGATGGGGCAGGAACCCAAGATGCAGGTGGTTGATGTCAAGAAATTTAACTGTGAAGAAAAGAGGAGAAAATGTAACTGGGGAGAGATGGGCTGGGGAGTAATGTTATTGCCTGCTTGCCTTCCTCCGTCTCTCTGTCTCTCTCTCAATGGGGAGAGTTGAGAGTGCTGATTGAGAGGTTACACAAGACAGAGATGTGCTGAAGATACAAGGGATGAGTTTTCCCTTCATCCTAACTTCATTTTCATTTTCAAAGGACCCAGAGGAGATGAATATCCACAGATGCTAAAGAAATCTAGTGAGTGCTTTTATTTCCCCAGTAGGCAAAACTACACTGATGCCTATGTTTGAGAAAGTACAATGGGTCTTGGACTGAGGACACTCTCTCCACCCAGGGCACTTTAGCTCATTTTACTCCCAGTCATTTGCAGACAACTGATCTATTTTGAAGCTTTCTGAAAATATCCATTTAATAGCTCAAATCAGCTTCCCTCTGGAGCCTCGTATGTTTTAAAAACTGTATTTCCCCTTAAATATTTGGTGAATATTGGAGAAATACACTTTTTTTTTTTTAGTAGACAAAAAATTTTACAAGTCTGCCAAAGAAATCAGAACTTTTAATTCAGGATATTAAAAGAAATTCCTGTAAATATTTTAAATTGGACTTCTGAGTATCCTTTGATGTATACCGTAATACTAGATGTATGTACTGTGAGAGGAAGCAATTTTCTTCCGCAGAAAAGATTCCTGGGACTCAGGAATTGAGGGTATCAGAAACACAATCTTAAATGGCACAAAATAGAAATGAGTATGTTTCTCCTGGCACCATGCAATTCTGAACCCTTCTTTCATGTTTATTGTTTCCGTCTTTTAATTGCATATGTCTGAGAAGCACACTAATGTTCCAAAAGTTACTTAGAATGTGAGATTATTAAGCCCCCACGCCCCATGCCTCCTCATTAAAGCGCTTCTCATCACCTTCCCATACCACTTAAATAAGTTACCTGTACAGAAGGCATCCACAAGGCAGTCCACATAATGAAAAAAAGAAAAAAATTAAGTCCTCAAAACTGGAAATAGCGCCTACCAGTTCCCACAGGTTGCCAGATTTAGAAAGGAAAAATACAGACCCCCCAGGTTAAATTCGAATTTCAGATAAACAGTGAACAATTTTTCAGCGTTAAGTATGTCCCAAACATTGCACGGGCCATACCTGGCCAAAATAATTATTCCTCGTTATTGGACATTCCCAGTTAACGGGGCGCCCTGTATCCCCCCAAGGCAACCTCACAGAACCCACGCGCCGCACGCCAGGCCCAGCGGCCGCGGAGCTAGTTTAAAACCCAGGACCCGCGGGCTGGGCCGCGCCCCCTGATTGGCCGAGGCGCGCCCGCCGCCCCGCCGACCGCAGGCGTCACGCAGCCCCGGCAGCCCCGGCCCCGGCGCCGGCGCCGCCGCCTCCTCCTCGGCGGCCCCGGTCGGCGCAAGTGCGGCGCGCGCGGGGGAGGGGGCGCGGCGGAGCGCGAGGCTGGCGTCGGGCCGCCGCCGGCCGGGCGGGATTAAGTTTCTCGGTCGCGCGTGAGTGTGCGCGTTTATCCCGAAGCTCCTGGCCGGGCCGTTACTTCAGGAGAGAAGAGGGCGAGCGGGAGCGAGGCGAGGCTCCCGAGTCCCCGGCGACCCCGGCTCCCCAGCCCTCCTCCCCCTCCGCGTCCCCGCCCGGGCGGCCGCCGCTAGCCGGGTAAGCGGCGCCGGGGCCCGGGCCAGGAGGCCGGAGCGCGCCCCCGCGCTCTGCGCGCGCGCCGGCAGGGAAGGTGCGCGGGCGCTGGGGGCTCGGCGCGCGGGGCAGGCGGGCGGGCGGGGTGCGTTCGCCCCACCCCGCGCGGCCGGGCGGTACCGGGAAGCCGCCGCTCCTCTGGCTCTTTTAAAAGGACGGGGTCTGGAAGTTTCCTTCGCTACTTGCATGGCACCCGAGCGCTAGTCCCGGTCCTTTCAGCCCTCCCACCCCCCCTCCCCCTTTGCCCTTGCTTACTCTAAATGGTTTAAAAGTTTTTTTCTTTTCCTTCGCCTGGAGGGGCACAGGGATGGTGCCGGGGAGGGGAACCGCGGGCCTGGCGCGCGGGCCGGCGCTCCGGGGCGCAGGAGCCTGTTGCTCGCCGCTGGTGTGGCCGCGCCCCGGGCCGGGCGCTTGGGTCGTGGGGAGAAAGCCGCCTCCCCCCCCCCCAGACTGGCGTCTCTAGCCTTGTCTGTCGGACCCCGAGCGCGCCGCTAATTGGTACCCGCCCCCCATCCCCCGCGGCGCCTGTGCCCTTTCATCCGCTGCCCCCCACGGTGGGAGCAGTTAGCTCTCGCCACCCTCTTCAACTACCCCGCGCCGATGGGGCGCCTTTGTCTGCGGTTCGCAGCGGGGGGGATGCCGGATGTTCCTCGGGAAGCGCTGTTCGGGAGACGCTTTGTGTCTTGGGAGTTGTGTGTGTGTCGGGGGTGGTGATGGTGTACATTTTTGCTTGCGTTCTCTGCAGAGGCACAAAGGCCGGGCTATTCTTTCCCGCAGATCACATGGAAATTCAAGCTGGGACTGCCTAACGTAGGAGGGGCCGGGCGACAGCCGGGGGGAGGGGGGCGGGTGGCGGCCGCTGCGCGGTGGTTGGGGGCGAGTCGGGGGCGGCGGGACGTCTCCATCCGTCTCCGCGGGTGGGGCTTGCAGAGCTTGCTCAGCTGGCGAAGAACCCGAGCGTGGGCGCTGCGTGCCTTGTGTGGGGAGGGTGCGGGTGGCAGCTAGTGTTTCTTAGGTAGCATCAGATAAGAGGACCATGACTTCAGCCTAGAAAGAATACTACCCGTGTTCGTTTGATGTCCAGAGGGGAAGAATCACACACAAATCACCCAGCTTTAGTGGACAGCTGTAGTGTAAACATCCCTTTTGTGTTTCCGTAGACATTCCTCATTTAGATTACCTTTAGCAGGATTAAAAGAAAAAACACGATCTGAAAAACTAACGAGGTGATGGTTTAGGGCTTGGGAGTTTTTACATGCTGAATTTGGGTATACGTGACGACAATGAACTTTTTTAAAGGGTCGAATCAACTGTATTTAATATACGCTTTACCGCCTCGTAGAATTTAGGTTAAACCCAACAAAACTTAAGGTTCCTAGGTTTGAGCTTCTAATACAGTGTTAAGCTCTGGATGGATGCACCTGTGCCCTTGCCTGAAGGAGGGCTGAGGGTTTAGAGGGTGGTGGAGATAATCTTGTCTGGGATGCCCAGATTTCTTGTTAGCTAATGAGCCAGTTTACAAATGGGCGGGTATATCTAGATGGGACTCTGTCCTTGCTCAGTTCATATTAGGGTCTTTGCAAGTGAAGGTCTCTAAATTTAAGGGCCATGGGCCAAATTGGCCAGCAGCAGCCTGTTTTTCCCTCAAAGTGTAGGAGTTAGAAGTGTTTTGTGCATGTTTATATGGTTAAAAAATCAAAAGAATAGGGGCGCCTGGGTGGCTCAGTCATTGGGCGTCTGCCTTCGGCTCAGGTCATTATCCCAGCGTCCTGGGATGGAGCCCTGCATTGGGCTCCCTGCTCGGCGGCAAGCCTGCTTCTCCCTCTCCACTCCCCCTGCTTGTGTTCCCTCTCTCGCTGTCTCTCTGTCAAATAAATAAATAAAATCTTTAAAAAAAATCAAAAGAATATATCATGGTATGTAAAAATTATTTGAAAATCAAATCTCAGTGTGCATAAGTAGAGTTTTATTGGCACAAGGCCACACTCATTCCTTTTGTGTATGGCGGATTCTTACTGTCTCTGGTTGCTTTAACAATAGCAGTGGGAGAGTTGAGTGGTTGCATAGTTGAGACATGGATGCATAGCCTTGAAAGTATGGAATGTTTACTCTCTTTTTCTTTACAGAAAAACTTGCCAACCTACAGCAGGCTTTAAAAGTATTGCTTAGGGTGCCTGGGTGGCTCCGTTGGTTAGGCGTCTGCTTTCCGCTCTGGTCGTGATCCCAGGGTCCTGGAATTCAGCCTGGGGTCAGGCTCTCTGCTTATGGGGAGTTTACTTCTCCTTTCTCTCTGCTTTCCGCTCCGCCTACTTGTGCGCACGCTCTCTACCCGAACCCTTTTCTCTCCCTGTCAAATAAATTAAATCTTTTTTTAAAAAAAGCATTGCTTAAATGCCCCCTCTTTTGATGGGTGCATTGTTTAATTTCATTGTCTTTCACGCTGTTTCTGGTGTCCCCTGAACTGGCTGAGTTTTCCCCAATAGGTAGACAAGTTAATGTATTGGATTTTCCCATTTTGAAGTTTCACCCCTCAAAAAGATTTCTTAACCTTTTAGTATCTTTCTTTGTCAGAATCTAGGATAAAGTGGGTTTTCTGGTTGGCAGAAATTACCTGCTTAGTAACTTTAATATAGATAGCCACATTTCAAGGTGTTCTGCAGCGAGTTCTAGTGACTTCTTGCCGCCCTGCTACTTGAGCAGGTTTGAAAATTATAGTTTTGTTTATTTAGGTAGAGAGTAGCTGGAGTTAGGGGATGTCATGGATTCCCTTTTGCAGGGAAGCACTTGAGGCAAAGCTAGTTTGGGGGGGAACTTGACTCTTCACCATTCCTCTTCCCTAAATCTTTGCTAAAACAAAAAATGATGAAGTTTATTCTCCACATATTACTGAATTGATCACATGTGTACATGCCTCTAACATGTGTTCCTTTTCTTCCTTTAGCTCCCATTGGTATTTCTTCTTTTCATTTCTCCTCTCATTTCTGGTTTTCTTTCTCATTTTACTCTACTCCTTTTATTGCCTAAGCCTGTTGCTTGTGGCTTAGGCAGAGCAAGACGTCAGTTACAGTGTTTGTCTGCTCCAAATTCCTATCACATAGACATTGTCCTGCTTGACCCTTAAAGACCTCTTTGCATTTCAGATACCTTTTAAATGCACATATATTATGAAGGAGTGAAGGCTGTCCTCAGAGTTAACTATCTCTCTGCAAGGTGGGGTACTCAGATTTGTGGAAATCCTTGAAATGTAATTTTGCACTGATGCAGGCTTTTAGCCTTCAGCTGCTGTGGTGTGGAGGCTCTGCTTTACAAAGGAAGTGGACTCATTGTCTAGAGTTAAGATTAAGGGACTTAGAAGCTGGCATGCAACAATGATTGCCTGGAAGATAACTAACTGCCCTGAGTTAAAGGCAGATGATTTTCTTCAAATTACATCCCAAGTCTGACATCATAGACTTGACTCCCTTAGGTTAAGTAGCAGGTTGGCTCCATTTTGTATATCTGTAATATGTACACAGTACTTTGTGAATTTCATAAAATATCTTAAAGAAAAGTTGATATATTGGACTGGAAATGTCCCCATATGCTGGAGCAAACAACATATCTGCCAGAGAAAGATCCTATACTTCAAAGTAAAGAAGCAGAAAACTTCCTATAGAATTCAGCACTGCTTGATGGCACATACGGATGATGATATATTTTATCATTATTATATTTCCCAAGCAGTTGTATGTGATTTTAAAATACATTTAGCCTAAAGTAGGGATTCATTTGATAGAGTTACATTGTTATGTACATTATCAACCCCATATTTATAAGAAGAAAGGTACTATTTTCTCTTTTGAAATAGTGTCATGTGTGAGAGAGCCTCTATATAAACACAGTTGGGAAGTGATGGTTAGTATGGTAAAGTTGATATACTATGATTAAGTAATTATGGTGGGGTTCTGTGTGGGCGAATAAGAATAAGGAGATGAAGAACTACTTCTACTTACATAATCTATTGCCTTCCTGTGAAATATTTTCTGAGTAGATCTGAGGTAGTTGTTTATTTAGTAGATAATAATAGATGGATTAGGAGGTGTGTTGCTTTGGGTTAAGCACTGGGGAGAACATAAAATAAGATATTGCCCTAGAAACTTACTGTCTTGGTTGAAAAAAAAAATCACACAAAGGAAAGAATATGAAAGTTTTACACTCGGTAAAAGTTATACCATTTCAAAGAAATTAGAGATCAACAGAGGACTGCTTGCTGGCAGTTTGTAGATGGCCATCTCCCTGTGTCTCCCAGTCCTATTGGAGTAGGGGAGCCCCAACGACCTCATTTAACCCTAATTACCTCTTTAAAGACCCTGTCTCGAAATACAGCCACATTCTGAGGTACAGGGGTTAGGACCTTAACATATGTATTTTGGGGAGGTAGAGAGGAGGACACAATTCAGCCCACAATGAAGTTCTTAAAGAGACCTAGGTTATAAACTGGTAGAGATCTTGAAGAATGGACTGGTGTAGGGTTAGGGAGGGAGGTCATATAGGAGGCTTTTGTGTTAGTCTAAGCATTACTGTGGTAATTTGATGTTTGGGAAAAGAGAAACTGCTGTATGAGGAAAAAGACACTTTATCTTTGGCCTGAAGCCACTTGTTTTCTTTTTCCTGGCTTTCACTGAGAAACTGGCCCTTGCTTTTTATGGACAGAGCATTATGTTAGTTTCCTTTTTAAGTGTTTCATAAAAGCATTACTTTTTAAAGATATTTCTTATATTTCTTTCAAAAATCAGTAAAACATTAAATTTGGCAAAAATGAAATGTTAATGTTTGTAAACATTTCGTCTGAAATGTTTCGTCTGATTGAAACAACAAAGCTTATTCTTTAAATTACATTGACCTGAAAACTGTATATACTATGCATGTTTTGTGGGCAAGTAGTTCGCATAATCATTTTTTTCCCCCAGAAATTTCTTTTTTTGGAAAAAATTAAGGTTAAAAAGGTAATTTATATTGTATGTTATAAAATAACAAAAACTTTTTTAGGTTGTTGAGATTAGTTGAGTTAGAGAAATATTAATGCAGTTTTTCCAAATATGGCCCACTGAATTAAAAAAAAAAAAGTAAATTGAGACTTAAATTCTTCCTTATTTTCTTCTTGTTTGTGGTGGTTAAATTTGTCTAGTATAGAGAATTCTGATCTTTATTCTCCTTTTAGTTTTATTTATATCTTAGAAAACAATATTCATTGTTACTTTCTTGTAAAGAACTCTACCTTCAGATCTAAGGTGCTATACATAAATGCATGAGGGGAAAGTGAAAAAGGAAACTCTTATAAGAGAAGGAAAACAGACATTAGCTACAAAAACAATTAGGAAAAACCTATTTAGGTGTGTTGATAATTTAGTGTTGATAATTTGAATGTGTTTTGGGATACTTTACCATTTACTTTATTATTTATATTTTAAAACTATATAGTAAAATACATAAGATAGTTATCTCCTTGGTAACTTATTTAATAATAAAAACACATTTTTTTAAAATATGGAAGAGGTAGACAAGTGCAAAGAAGCAATAAACTTGCCTGTGATTCTGTCACCCATATATCAGCCCCCCCATAATGCACATGAATAAACAGCACTGTTGATCACTGATTGCTCTTTTTCTCAGTGAAGATAATATGATCTGAGATTATTAAACATCCATATGTAGAATTGAAACTGATACCATCTTTGTGAACCAATGTCTGTTGACTCTTTTGAGGAGATGTCATATGGCTAACTACAATGTGGCACATAGGACACCAGTGGAGAATTAGTTGTTTAATCTTGATCTCTGCTTGAAAGTTAATGTTACAGTCTTATAGTTAATTTTGGAATAACTTTACATTATGTAATTAGGTGGTGCCTATCATGCCTTGCCTTGGGGAACTGGCTGTAGAAAATGGTCATGAGGATCTCTCATTCTGTGCTCTTAAAAGACATCACAGACCTAACAAAACTGTGAAGACAGAATCCTAAAGACTAAAGGTTATTTTGTAGTTTAAAAGGATCCTCTCTGATCTTTATAAGGTATGCCCAGCTTCTCTTAACCTTTGCTAGGCCCCCTTCACTGGTTCTGTTTGTCTAAGTTTGTTGTTGCTGTGTAGAGTTCCTGAAGCTCTAGGTTAGCCCCCCCACCTTCTTTGCTAACCCCATTCTTCCAAGGATATTTCATTTTAGTAAGTCAGGCATGAAGTCTGCCTCTGGGCAGCATTTATGTCCTTCCTACTGTAGGACTGCAGGGGCCTCAACTATAGGATTCAGTGGCGTTTTGTGTGCACCCCCCTTCCCACCACATTCATGTTTTTCCTGGAAGTAGTAAACATAGTCACTCTATTGCCTTTTAGAAAAGCACAACATGAGAAATGTCTCTTTGTTCTGATATAATCTGCTGAATGTCTATTTTGTATCAGGCTAAATCACAAGGTATTTTTAGGTGTTTTATGGCTGTGGTAGGAAAACAAAAGAAGAAACAGCCTCGAGGTCAGGCTTATTGATCCCTGGCCTGCTCTGTGAAGTTCAGTGAACATCTTTTAGGTGTTAAACTAAGAACTTTCAGACCTCACTCTTTTCTCAGGAAGGGAAGAAGGATCATTTATTTTACTGATGTGTAATTTATAATTGACATATGATAAACTGCACATATTGAAAGTGCACAATTTGTTGAATTTTGGCCTACATATAACCATATCAGTAATCAAGATAGTAAACATATTCATCACCCCTAAAAGTTTCCTGATGACTGTATGTCATACTTTCCTGTCTCTCCTACCTACCCATCCCCTGTCTCCAAGGAACCATTGATCTTTCTGTCAGGATAGACTAGTTTGCATTCTCTATTAGAGTTTTAAATAAATGGAATCATACAGGATATTCTCTCATTTTATCTTTCTTTCACTCTATTTTGGGATTCATCCATGTTGCTTCTCTTCATAACTTAATAATGTTTATTGCTGAGTGCTAGTTCATTGTACTGAATGGATATACCATTCAGAGGTTTTTTTTTAAAAAATAGTTTAGGATTCTCTTGCATTTTGTCCATTGTCTTGTATTTATTCTTGGTTTCAACTTTGTTGTGTCAGAATTCTGTATTTGACAGTATTATTTAGTCTTAAATTCATGCCTCTGGGATACTTAAAACTTTTTAAACGCCCTTACATAAGGTTACTTGAGGTTTCAAAATATGTAAATCATAGATAATTTTTTTAAAAAGCTAACAAATGTAAAATAGAGATTTAAAGTTTCCTGATCTTTAAAGATGTCAGATGATTATGTAAAAACAAAACAAAACAAAACAAACAGACAAAAAAAAAAAACAGTCATGTGAGTGTTGAGGCTTTCTGTAAACTTTTGTATCCTACCTTGTGAAGTCAGCTTCAGTATTGAGCTCAAAGCTTTAAGACTGCTTGGCTAATTCTCTGACTTACTTGCATAGTTTTTATAGTCTTTATAGTTTTTGATAGATTTATCTGTCACTTCTTGTGACAAATTTATGTGACAATCATATAGTCAATATGATAACTTAAGTTGTAATTTGGTGCCTGAATTATCCAAATAATTGCCATTCATTATCTGTTAACACCTAAGATCGTCAAACATATCAAGAATTGGATATATGCTGGAAAAAAAAAAAAGAATTGGAGAGAAGATGATCATCATATTGTGAAAACATGTTATTCTTGTTGGCATCACTCAGATATTTTGGGCCATTTTTAACACTTAGATGTTTGTCTCTGCTTGCTAATGACTTAACTGAAATTAAGTGGCAAAACAAAAAACCAACAACAACCAACCCAAACAATATCAGTTAAGGCAGATGTGGTCTCTGGATTATTACAAAAGTAAAAGTTGGTTTATAATCTTAATATTAACAGTTAGTCCTTTGAGTACAATAGTAAAATACAGTTAATGAATGTAGTTAAATGGTATATGAGTTAATTAAGAAGCAAATAGTCATGTTTATTGAAAGAAAATAAGACCTCTTAAAATGTTTTCAGAGAGAAAATACCAGTTATCAAAGATAGCCCTAGTGAGTCCTATGGAATTATATGTGGTAACTAAATAGTGTAGCCTATTACAATTATCTGTGAATTAGTAATTGGGGGATTGAATTGGTGCATGCTTATTTATCTTATATGGCAAAGGTTCATGTTTGGATAGGTTCTTATGAATTTGGATTTCTTTATATAATTTCCCCTTGTCTGTACTACTTGGAATCTTGCCAGCAAGATGTAAATTGTCATCTCTTTTGCTGACTTTCCTCAGTGTATTCTCAGGAAGGTAGACTCTCACTGACTGATAAGCTTATCTGCTGATTTAGACAATGACATCTCTTGGCCGTCAGGAATACAAGGTTCTCTCTAGCAGTTCTTTAGTACAGCTTATGTAAAACATTGCTTTTATAATTGTGAACAAATTTTATTTTCTTCTTGAGTGTATGCATATTCAATTAACAGAAGATCCAAAGGTGAATTTGTTTTGGTTTCGTATGAAGTAGAATAAGAGAGGATCATGGCTGATTTCATATTTTTTTAGATATATTCTTCTCCCTATATGTAGACTTTATTTCATCTTGGTTTTGATTCTATTGGGATTTTTAATTTACTTCACAGATGATTGTTTGATATCTATCTAAGATACTTTGATCTTAGGGTGCCTGGCTGGCTCAGTTGTAGAGCATGTGACTCTTGATCTCAGGGTTGTGAGCTTGAGCCCCACGTTGGGTGTAGAGTTCATTTAAAAAGAAAAAAAAAGGTATCTTGATCTCTCCCAATTTTTTTTTTTTAATTTTATATATTTGACAGAGAGAGACACAGCGAGAGAAGGAACACAAGCGGGAGTGGGAGAGGGAGAAGCAGGCTTCCTGTGGAGCAGGGAGCCCAATGTGGGGCTCGATCCCGGGACCCTGGGACCATGACCTGAGCCGAAGGCAGACGCTTAACGACTGAGCCACCCAGCACCCCCCCGCCAATCTCTCCCTATTTTTAATTTGACCTATAGGTTATCTTCCATAAGTAATTTGTTTTCACATTGGTCTAGGAGCCAAAGTGATGTCAAATAAACTGTATTTAGTGTCGGTATCATAAATAACCCTGCCTAGGGTGTTGGCTGTAGTGGGTGCTTTATCAATATGGTACTTAGAGTGGATCAAGCATGAAGGGTCGGTCAGTCCTTCTTTCCTTCCTTCCTTTCACCCTTGTTTGTTCCCTTGTTGAAGGGCTTTATTTCTAATTGATTTTTACCTAAAATAATTCATATATATTGCATTATACTTTAAAATGTTCATGCTCTCCAGGGTTCCAACTTCATTTCTCCCTTCTTGGCAATCCATACCTTCTTTCTGATTAATCTCCTTTATCTTCAGCAACACCTAGAGGCCAGTGATTGCCTACTCTTAGGTCTTCCAAGTTATTTTCTCCTTAGATGCACATGTGTAGTTGATTCCTTCTTTCAGCAGATACTTGGTGAGTGCCTTATCTGACCCAGTCACTATTTCTGGTTCTGGGGATATAGCCTTGGAATAAAAAGGGACCATCACTACCACAAAATAAAACAAAACAAAAAAACCAACAATTCCTACCCCCATGGAACTTAAATTTTAATATTTCCTATTTTCTGGAAACAATTCAAACTGGATATGTTCACAAGGAATGCATTTCTACCCGTTCCTCTAAAAACAAAAGACATTTCTCTTTCTACTGTTTAAGCTATGTCCTGGTATTTCTTAGTTCCCCAAATTAGAAACATTGGAAGTCAACTTCCATTGCTGTTACTCACTCATTCTGCCTGCCCCCAGCACATATCTAGGGGTCATTGAATTTTTTCGATTCCCTCTGATGAATGTGTGTATATTTCCTTGTTTTTCTGGTATCTGCCTTAATCTTGGCTTATATTATTTTTTGATTGGCTTGTTTTAATAGCCTACCATCTGATTATACTATCACAGTTCTTTCTCTTTTTCATGAGTTATTTACCCTATTATCATGATTGTTTTTACAGAATATGAATTTCAGTTACCACCTTTCTCCCCCGGCCCATTCCACATGCACTGCCATGCCTTCAGGACAAGGGCCCGAGGAGGCCATGAAATGTGGCTTTCCTAGCTCCTGTTTAGTTTGGTAGCCCAGTGCAATAGAACCCCCGTCATTTCAATTCTCTGGTTTCTTTAGATGACACTGCCTTAGCAGATGTCCTTCCCCCAGCAAGACATGCCTTTCCCTCTCCTGGCTGTCTCCCACATTCTCTTAGGTTGTGCATCCTTTGGGACAATTCACATGGCACCCCTCCCAGTTCTTTCTGATGCATGCTGACAGCATTGGATTTCTCTGTACTCTCACAGAATTTAGCACATCATGTTGCAGTGTAATTACTTAACTGTTTTCCATTAAATTGAAAGCTGAAAAGTTAGGTACCTGTCTGTATTCTGCTCTACCATATGCTTCAGTGATAGAGGCAGATACAGACTTTGGGGGCCTAAAGTTTGTAGAATTTGGGATGTCCCTCTTAAATTAAAAAAATAAAATTATGAATACAAAATTAGATGTGAAAGTGCCTATTTATTTGAATGAGAATAGAAGGATGCTGTGCAAGTATTTCATGTTAAATCTGCTTAGGGGAATAGAAGTGCGTAGTTAAAACTTGCTGAAATAATGCTGTGTATTTATGTAGTTTTATTTCGGTGTTGATTTTCTTAAAATTAGGAAACATTATGAGTTAGCCATTCTGATGCTAATACTGCTGTTAATAATAATACTGCCTAATGCTCCCACAGCACTTCCATTTCTACATACTTACACATACTTTATCTTACGGGATTTTGACAACTGAGTCACAAGGAAAGTGACTCAGACTTAATGATCTTTACTGTGTTTGGCTGCTTGGTGGGTGACAAAGACAGAGTTGAAGTTCTTCCTTTGAGATCAGATTTCACTTTGGTGGGGGAAATGATTCAGTTCTTCCTGTGCTTTTGTAACCTCAGTTAACACCCTGCTCCACCTCCTGTTTGGCTGGTGAATGTTCAGGACTTTTCTGAGAGTTTTGTAAATGATCTTGCTGCCCCTCCATCTTTTCTGTCTCTTCCATTTCAGCTTCCTCACCTCATTATTTTTTCTTCCTTTCCTGCCCTGTTTGTTTATCTGTGTCTTGCCATACATCAAACCTGTTTTCTCTCCATCTGTCTTTTCTGGTAGATAACATAATACTCTTAAGTGTCAGTTCTTTGACTAAGCTGACTTCTAAGACTGCAATGTTTGGATTCATTTCTACTCCTTTGAAGTACTGTAGGGGGTGATTTTGATTTGGGGTATTCAGTAGCACAAAAAGTGCATATAGTTTTCAGCAATGGGAACATAAGTGTTCTAAAAGCTATGTACTTTCTTTACTGCATTTTGCAAGTCCCAAATCAGAAGTGATCAGTTTTCATTTGTGTTGAGGATTTACTGATTTAATAAGCCTGATTCATCTAATAGCAAATTGGAAATAGCAAAATGGAGATTAGTGTCCAGACACTAATAGAAGACCAAATAATAATAGCAGTAGTTTTTGGTATGCTTATTGTTTCCAGGTGCTTTGCATGTTATTGTTAATGCCTACTTTACAATAGCCGCTCAGGATCTCACAATTAGTAAAATGGTAGTTTTTTTTTAAAGTGAACTTTATAAGGCAGTCTGGGAACTCTGAAAGCATAGGTGCCTGGGGCTACATAATCTGAAGGTAAATAATTATTTTCTTACCTGTAGTAGTAGTAGTAGAGTACAGAGCTATGTAGTGGAAAGGTCTTGGTTTTGCTATCAGTCAGACTTGGGTTAACTTTAAATAATAGCTCTGTTGCTGACAAGCTTTGTAATGTTGGGGAAAACACTTTATCTTTCTGATCCTCAATTTTCTTAAAAATGTGTATATCTAATAAGAAGCTCTTGGCAGATTAAAGAAAAGGCATGTGTGTGAAGCATATATGCTCTGTTTAAGAACACAGATATAGGAAAGCTATTTCATAAATGGTTTCATTTCATACAGTAAAAATAATGCTAGTTCATTGCCTAAAAAACTCACTCATGGAGATTATTTAATTCCATGGAAGAATTACTGTTATAGTAGATGCAATAGCACTCAATTCTTATATGCAGTTTTATTATTAGTTTTTACTGAATAGCATTTTTTAAAGCCCCAAATAACAAATTAATTTATGGATTATGACCAAGCTTACATTTTAGACATCAATGGTGAGTATATATTTGGAAACTTTGTCTCTCGAAGGGAGCATTTGATGGTCAATTTATATCTGAGGAATAAAGTTGATTTTTTTTTTAATCAGTAAAATGACATGGAAAATTAAACAGTTTGTTACTTAGGGAATCTAGTAACAGACATCCAATCTGATTGAATAAGGCTTTTAAGCCTATTATTTCTTCCTTCTTCTCTGTCCCCAAATCCTCTTGTAACTGAATTAGATTACTTTCGGCTGATACTTTCAGATAATTGTTGATGTTTTATTACATAGACTTTTCAGTACCCCCACATAATAATGGCTATAGAAATATGATTGCTTAATAAAAGTCTGAGTTATGTGACCTTGAGAAAGTTAGTAATCTCTTTGGCCTTCTGCCTCCACATCCATAAAATATGGTGTTAGAAAGTTATAGGAAGAGTAAAAGCTCACAAAATTTTCTTACATCTTCAAATAAGATATTTGAAATTATAAAGCATTAATAGGTGCAAAAAATGGGTTGATTTCTTCTTCCAGCTGAATTTATGGGTTCTGAATTGCTCCATGAAAAGAATTGCATAAATGGGCTCAGAGAAAGCATGCTCTTTCACCAGCCCTTCTCAATACATGCATGGTACTTCTCTGTGCAAAGAGCTGGCAAACAAACCAACCGGGGGTACCGACTACTAGTCACCCCGAGTGTAGTACAGGAGAGAAAAACAGCCACATTAAATATCACTCCAATATGCTATTCTCTTCCCAGAGGATTTCCTATTAGGAACTTGAGCCTGCCCTTTTCTGAGTGAAGTTTCTAATCTTTATCTCTATTCCTATCCAAATTCAGCAGAAGGAATTCATGAGGGCCGCAAACTGAATTTAGGAGGCACTGATTGGTGGGGAGGGATAAAAATAATCTAATTATGTATAGTATTTAAAGCTCTGTAACAGCCAAGTAGGCAATATGATAGATGACAGTCCTCATAATTTTTGTAGAAAAGATTCCAAAACAGAAGAAACAATTAGGAACAATAATGGGGAAATGGCAGAAGTAGAGTTACTGAAAAGTTATGGGGAAAAACCCTAGAAAATGGATGTTGGGTGAAGAGGAGGAACTTGAGGTAGTTGGCCGGGGAGATAAGTCAAAGCAGCAACGAGGTTATAATATTCTGTGTGTCCTGCCCCCCCACCCCTCTCGTCTCTATATTGTCCTTAAGGGCTTTACCCTGAGGAATTGTTCCATTACAGTTGACAAAGCCATGTATTGTCCTGTCTCAGTATCATCACTGAGATCTCACAAACTCAATGAAAGTCCTATCTCTGATAGGGCAGAGAGAAATGACAGATATCTTCTGTACTGTCACCTCTGTGTTTCAGGGTCCCATGGGGATGCTTTGAGTATCCATGCTTTTTCTAAGCACCAAGGATACAGTTTGCCCCGGGCTCCCTGGAGAATTGCCTCATTCCAGGCAGGCAAAAGGGCAGGAGGCAGGAGCCCAAAGTAATTTCTTTGGAGAATTTGTTGCTGGTGTAGGAATTGCACCCGAGAATTCTGTGGCACAAGGTTAATCCTTCTGTGCATTTTTGGTTTCCCTCAAGAATATTATGTGACTGGAGTGAGTGCTTTATGAGCAGCATCTGCCTCTGGAGTCTGATGCCAACCCATTGTTGTTCCCCTGCAAGGACAGCCCTTGGAGAGGGGTCCCCTTGCCTGGTTCTGTCCCAGAAATACGCTAGCCTGTTGCATCTTGGTCCTTAACACTGAAAATATGGTAGCAAACGGTGGCAAACTGCCCAACAATCTAAATTCCTCTGAGTTTAGCTAGGGAGTGAGAGAACAGAAGAGGCTACATGTGCATTCTTGGAAGCATCGGAATCTTTTCCCCGAGTCACCATGTTTGGTGTGAGTTAACAATTTGGGGGAAGGGTCCCTGTCCTTATAGGGATGTACTAAGAGAGAACATTATGGATGGAAAATATGTAAAAAAGGGTGCCCAGAGAGAAGGTATTGTGGAGTCCATAGTTCTGTGTGTGTGTTTTCGTTGTTTTTTTAAAAAAACTGTGAGTGAGGGTAAGGAGAAAGGAAATAAATATAATACAGTGGACTATAAACAGAATTGATTTGTCTAATATATTTAAAAAGAAAGAAAGTTAGGGGGTGCCTTTGTGGCTCAGTCGGTTAAGCATCTGCCTTTGGCTCTGGTCATGATCCGGGAGTCCTGGAATTGAGCCCCGCATCAGGCTCCCTGCTCAGTGGGGAGTCTGCTTCTCCCTCTGCCCTTCACCCCACTCATACTCTCTCTCTTTTTTTTTCTCACTCTTTCTCTCTCAATTAAATAAATAAATCTTAAAAAAAATTAAAAAAAGAAAACAACTTACTGGAGAGCCTGGGTGGCTCAGTCAGTTAAGTGTCTGCCTTCGGCTCGGGTCATGATCTCAGGGTCCTGGGATCAAGTCCTGCTTCGGGCTCCTTGCTCCTCGGGGAGCATGCTTTTCCCTCTGCCTCTGCCCCCCCCCCCTTCCTTGCTCGTTTTCTCACTCTCAAATAAATAAATAAATAAATTCTTAAAAAAAATAAAAAGAAAGTTCAGCCTTTCAGATAATCAGTTGAATAATAGTAGCAGCCTAAGGTTCTCATCCCAGACACACCATTGATTTGTTAGTAACCACACCATCGTGAGCTTTAACGTGTCTGTGAGCTGCATGTTTTTTGTTGTTCCTTTCAACACTAACATTGACTTCATACCTGGGTGTGAGCAGTAAATAGGGGATATTAACTCAAAAGCATCACAAAATATAATTTGTGTGTGTAATTCTGGAAGTGATTATGAATCTGGTAAATGTCTTTATAAAGTAAGTGTCTGTGTGCTTTAGGGAATCTGCAGTTAAGGACAGAACATGCATACTTTTTTTTTTTCCCAAAGATTTTATTTATTCATTCATGAGAGACAGAGAGAGAGAGAGAGAGGCAGAGGGAGAAGCAGGCTCCCTGCTGAGCGAGGAGGCTGATGTGGGAAACGACCCCAGGACCCTGGGATCATGACCTGAGCCGAAGGCAGAAGCTTAACCATCTGAGCCACCCAGGCGCCCAAACATGCATACTTTTTGAAAGGACAATGAACCCTTTACATCTGGCCAACAGTCTTAAAAATAAAAGACGGTAGCTTTCAATACAAAAATAAGTTTAATGAAAATGTTTGTTAGTATAAATATATTGTTGTGTAAGTATATCAATAATAAAATATTCCATCTTATTTATTATATGTATTTTCCTATTCAGTAGTTTTTTTTTTTTCCCTATTAGGAAATTACTATGCAAAGGAATGAGATGATATTATTTTCACCAAAACTTGTTTAGAGTATGTGGATTCTTGGTCAAAGGAATGATTTTGATTTATGTATGTCTACATAATTGTGGATTAATTTGCCATTTCTCCATTTTATAGTATTAGTTTAGATATGTGACTATTCATTATTTTGAATTGTTATTTGAATATACATGAAAGATAAATAAGTTTTCTCTTAATTGGAACATTTATATTTATGTGTACTCTCTTGGGTTCACCCATCATTTCCAAAGGTGGGGATTTTGGTTTGTACTGTATGTACTTTCAGAATTAGAACAGCTACGGTCATCTATCACTTCTTGCCCTGCTGCTCTCTTTTTCACACAAAGTTGGCTAATCCAGAGCCATAAGCTTCTGCTTCTAAGGCTCTTACCTAAAACAGCTTGGTAAAACTAGCAGCTGAGTAGCCATCAGGAAATCAGAATAAAGCTTTGTTTTTAAAATGAAAATTTTAAAAATGAAAATTCCTTATGAGATATTAAATTTTGAAGAAATCTTTTCATAATATTTCAATTCCTTTTGATGGAGTTAAGTAATCTAGCCTGAACCAATTATTTTTCTGGCAGCATTTATTAATGGCAATTTTTTTTTTTCCCAAGTAACTTCATAGTTTGAGGTGAAATCTCCCCCCCCCCCCCGAGGAAGAACGATAGGATTTCAAAAACATTGTGAATTATAAAGAAGGAAATGATTTAATCATCTCTAGTTCTATCCTCTGTAATTAGATATTAACATTTTCACATGTTTACTGCCATCTGTTATTTTTCTAATTTTTATTATGAAAAATTTCAAATGTATGTTTTATAATGTACATATTACAATAAATTATTATTATAGAGAATCCTCATGTATCCATCATTCATTTTTTTTTAAAGATTTTATTTATTTATTTGAGAGAGAGAGAGAGAGAAAGCACATGAGAGGGGGGAGGGCCAGAGGGAGAAGCAGACTCCCTGCCGAGCAGGGAGCCCAATGTGGGACTCGATCCCGGGACTCCGGGATCATGACCTGAGCTGAAGGCAGTCGCTTAACCAACTGAGCCACCCAGGTGCCCCTCCATCATTCATTTTTAACAGCCTTTTGTTCATGGCCAGTCCTGTTGCTTCTGTCCTCTTCCATTTTTTGGAAGCAAATCTTAAACATCTCACCGTTTTATCCATAAATATTTCAACCCATTTACTTCTTACATATATACTTTAAAAACATTCTAAAAGTTACAGTTTCCTTAAAAAAATAGAGAAAGCTAAAGTTCCCTTTTGATCCCTCTCTGATCTGAGATTACCGTTTTCATCTGTCTGCCCCTAAAGGTAACTACTACTGTAATCGATTTTAGAATGTGTCCTTTTAATTCATTGTTGAATATGATGAAAATATGTATGTATATATATATTTATAGGTAAACATATATTATATATATTTTAAAATACAGGTAAACAATATCAAACTATTCCTCAACTCTCAATTTCATTTTTGAAATCTGGATTGTGAATCTATTCTTTTTTTTTTTTAAAGATTTTATTTATTTATTTGAGAGAGAGAATGAGATAGAGAGAGCATGAGAGTGGGGAGGGTCAGAGGGAGAAGCAGACTCCCCGCTGAGCAGGGAGCCTGATGCGGGACTCGATCCCGGGACTCCAGGATCATGACCTGAGCCGAAGGCAGTCGCTTAACCAACTGAGCCACCCAGGCGCCCCGTGAATTTATTCTTAATAAGTGAGTCTAACCCATTCATATTTATTGTGAATACAGATGTTTGGATTTATTTTAGTCCCTTTGTTTTATATTTTTTGTTGACTGTGCTTTTTCCTTTTTTCTTTTTTTCTCTCTTCCCAGCCTCTTTTAGATTGCTTGAATATTCTCTATTGCATCTTTTTTCCTGGTTTATAAATTATAGATTCCATTTCTGGTTGTTATTTTTTTTAGTGTTATTTTAAATTTTTAATGTGCATATTTGCCTTGTTTTTCTAGTGGAGTTTGAAATGAAAGTATTGTTATTCTCCTGGGACTGAAATTTGTTAGCCAGGAATATTTTAATTATTTGTAAATGTTTTTCACAGTTACTGTGGTTTCATTGATAGAATGAAACCTTGTCAGTTAGGTCTCACAGGCCTTTTTCAACAGTGGATTTGTTTTGTTTGGTTGGAACCTAGTGGCTTTTCTCCAGCTTTGATTAAAACTGAATACTTCATATTATTTTATTCACCTGCCATAGAAGCTGCTTCCCTGTGCCTTCTTTTTCTGATGTAACTATCCCTCCTATAAGGTTCTTAATTATTTCAGTGGTCCTGTTAAACTTGCCTTGGCCTGTAAGCTGCCTCAGATCTTTATTGGAAGTAGAGTGTCCAAATGAAGTAGTTAAAAGAGCAAGGGTACTTCTACAGCAGGATGCTTGAAGGGATTGGTTTGTGTGGGATGTGGTAGTGTGGTGCTATGCCCAAGCAGGCTGTGGTAGTTAGGTGTGTTTGAATGGAATAAAGAGCCTCTTACAAATTATCTCTGTCAGAATGGGGTTCGCTGTAAGAATGGATGTCAGTAACTCTGCATCTCAGGGACCAGTTACTCTGTTTAACTCTCATTGGCTATGTTGGATCTCCCCAAGGAATACCTGCCACTCTTACAATGTCAGCTGTGTTCTGTCTCTCTCATCTGATTTATTTTGCTCTCTCATAAATCAGGCTTGTACCTTATCTTAGCCTTTCATCCTTTACTTATCTTCGGTTTATTCTTGCAATGTTTCTCTCCTTCAGTTCCCGAGAGAGTCTAGCCTAGTTCTGCCTTTCCAGTCAACACTTGGATTGTCTTCCTTTGAGTGAGGAGCCCAACCCTTGTTCTCCTGGTTATGGTTGGAAAAGAAGGATGTAGCATAGTGTGTAATAGCGTATTCCTTGGAGCAGGGGCAGTGGGAAGGTTGAAATCTGTATCTGTCACTTTGGGCTACCATAACAAATACCACAGATAGGGTGTCTTAAACAACAAATTTAATTCTTCATGGTCCTGGAGGCTGAAAGTTGAACATCAAGGTCTAGCAGGGTTTGGTTTCCGGCCTTGTCAATAGTCAGCTTCTCACTGTGCCCTTAATGGTTTTTCTGTAGAAAGGGGGAGAGAGGGAAGGAGGAAAGTTAGATAGATAGCTCTTCCTCTTCTTATAAGGCCATCAGTCCTATTGGATTAGGACCATTCCCTTATGACCTCATTTAACCTTAAGTACATCCTAAAAGCCCTGTCTTCAAATACAATCACATTGAAGGTTACAGCTTCAACATGAATTTTGGGGGGATACAGTTCAGTGCATAGAGCAGCATTGTAAGGTACGAGAACTCAGCCTTTTAAACTCTTGCTCAGGACACATCTTTATATCTGGAATAATATATTTTTTTTAGTGGTATGACTTTATTTCTGGCAGTCATACCATTGCCCTCTTCTTATATTCTCTTGGTGATGGGTATTCCCATCCAGTCATAAACTCAAGCAGAAACCTGGGGCTCATCCTAGACTCCTCTTCCTTACTTCCACATTACCAGGTCCTGTTGCTTATAGCTTTTCATTCATTCTTGAATCTGTCTTCCGTTTTCATTTATTCACTTTCATGTCTGTTTTTGAAAATACCTCTTACCTGGCTTTCTTATTTCCAGTTTCTCTTGTTTTTATAGTCTTCCACACCATTACCAGAGTGATGTTTCTAAAACAAACTTTGACCATGTCACTCACTACACCAAAATAAACTTCAAAATTAAATGTCTAAACTCCTTAAGAATGGTATGCAGGGCCCTCAGTAATTTAGCCTGTACCCACATCTCTAGCCTTATCACTTCTGACTTTCCTTTTCTCCATTCCCAATCCAGGAATAAGAAGCTCCCTGCAGTGCTCAGAAGGAGCTGTGTGCTTTTTATTATTATTATTATTATTATTATTATTATTATTATTATTATGTTAATCACCATACATTACATCATTAGCTTTTGAGGTAGTGTTCCATGATTCATTGTTTGCGTATAACACCCAGGAGCTGTGTGCTTTTGCTTCCACGTGGGGAGCTCTCCTCATTCCTGCTGTGACTCCGACCTGTTCTTCAGGACACTGTGCAGGGGTATTTGCCCCCAGAAGATTTCCCCTTTCTCTTCAGTTTGAGTTTGTTGCCCCGCTTCTGTCATTTGTATTTTTAAGTGTCCGCTCACTTGCCTTTTTCTTTTATTTCTTTTATTTCCTTGGCCCATGAGTTCCCAGACTGTTTCTTCCTATTTCTAATTCCGCCACCCAACAACATGCAGGCCCCATGTATTGTTGAATCGGTAACTAACAGAATTTGAGTTCTTTTCTTACCCCGTGGCCCCTGTAGCATTTTTTACTTTCGGCAGGTAATTTATCTTCCTGTTTTATAAAAGAAGGACAAGACTGTCAGTTGGCATTTCAAGTATGTTGGAAAGGTAAGGTTATTTGATACTTGATTTTTTTTCATTCTGGGAAACAGAATAGAATTAACAAATTCTGTTATTATTGAAGGAATTCAGAAAGATTCATAAATATGAACTTGAAAATAATTTTGTTCACGAATACTTTTTGAATCAAGCCTATAGAAATGAAGGAGAAGTTCAAAAGAATGGATACTAAGAAGAGGTGGAGTGTTTTCTGTTTGAAGAGTGCACTAACATTGGTGCATAGTGTGATGTTTCTTTTAGAGTACTAGTTCAGTAACATTTCCCTAGCTTGTGAATTATGATTAGAAGTGTAAGTTTTGCTCTCATGGCCAATTGACGTTATGACAAACTACCTGCAAATGACTACAGCCTTGCATTTGTCTAACTTTCAGGTAGTGCTGAGGCAGCTGTGAACGAGACAGATGTGAAATTTAAATTCAATAAATAGGGGCGCCTGGGTGGCTCAGTTGGTTAAGCATCTGCCTTCTGCTCAGGTCATGATCCCAGGGTCCAGAGATCGAGCCCCTGATCCGGCTCTCTGCTCAGCGGGAAGACTGCTTCTTCCTCTCCCTCTGCCTGCCGTTCTGCCTGCTTGTGCACACACACTCTCTCGGTCAAATAAATAAATAAAATCTTAAAAAAAAATGCAATAAATAGATGCTGAGTGACTGTGACCAGCCACAAAGCATTGCAGCAAACTCACTTAAAGGTATACCCCTTTTGGCCATAGCAACTTTTTTCTGGATCTCTCTTGAGGCAAGGAAAACAAAAGCAAAAGTAAACTATTGGGACTTCAACAAAATAAAAAGCTTTGCATAATGAAGGAAACAATCAACAAAACAAAAAGGCAACCTATGGAATGGGAGAAGACATTTGCAGATGACATATCTGATAAAGGGTTAGTATCCAAAATATATAAAGAACTTATAAAACTCAGTACCCTAAAAAACAAAAAATCTAATTAAAAATGTGCAGAAGACATGAACAGATATTTCTCAGAAGAAAACATCCAGATGGCCAACAGACACATGAAAAGATGCTCATCATCACCCACCATCAGGGAAATGCAAATCAAAACTACGATGAGATATTATCTCACACCTGTCAGAATGGCTCAAATCAACAACAAAAGAAACAACAGGTGTTGGTGATGATGTGGAGAAAACACTTGTGCATGGTTGGTGGGAAGGCAAACAGGTGCAGCCACTGTGGAAAGCAGGATGGAGGCTCCTTAAAAAGTTAAAAATAGAAAAACTTTACCATCCAACAATGGCAGTACTGGGTATTTATCCAAAGAATAAAAAACAAAACAAAAAAACACTAATTCTAAAGGGACACGTCCACCCGGCTGTTTTTAGCAGCATTATTTATAATCGCCAAGGTAGGGATGCAGCCCATCAAGCCCAAGGATTGATGAATGGAGAAAGAAGATGTGGTATCTATATACAGTGGAATATTATTCAGCCATTAAACAGAATGAAATCTTGCCATTTGCAATGACATGGATGGAGCTAGAGAGTATAATGCTACATGAAATAATTCAGAGAAAAATAAATACCATATGATTTCACTCATATGTGGAATTTAAGAAACAGAACAAATGAGCCAAGGGAAAAAAAGACAAATCAAGGAACATACTCTTAATTGTAGAGAATGAGCTGATGGTTAACAGAGGGGTAGGGGTGAGGGAAGGGTTAAATAGATGATGGCAATTAAGGAGTGCCCTTGTCCTGGTGAGCACGGGGTGATGTGTGGAATCACTGTATTGTACCCCTGAAACTAATATAACACTGTATGTTAACTAACTGGAATTAAAATAAAAACTTAACACAAAAAAAAATAAAGTTGTACCTCTTTTACAGTTAGAATTGTTTAAGATAACTAGAAAATTTTATGCATTTGGGACAGTTTCTCTTTCTGGGTTATTTTTAGCAGAAAACATATTTTCACTTGTTAGTTGCCATATAATCTGCATTGGACAGAATGATCTGTTTTATGTTTGAAGCACTGATTCTTTACTACTTACAATCTGTGCCCACACATTACCAGTACAACTTGTTGAAAAGTACAACGATTAGTCAATTAATCAGTCCCTGTTTCTAAATAAAACCAAATTTGACTTGATTTTTATCCCCTTCTGACGCTGGAATTGTCAACTAGTTGTTGGACAATCATTGGGTCACAGCTAAAATCTTTAGAGCTTTGGGGTACCTGGGTGGCTTAGCTGTTAAGCATCTGCCTTCGGCTCAGGTCATGATCCAAGGGTCCTGGGATTGAGCCCCACATCGGGCTCCCTGCTTGGCGGGAAGCCTGCTTCTCCCTCTCCCACTCTGCCTGCTTGTGTTCCCTCTCTCGCTGTCTCTCTCTCTCTGTCAAATAAATAAATAAAATCTTTAAAAATAAAAAAAAAATAAAATCTTTAGAGCTTTGCAAAGGACTTGACAACTCTGTCATTGCATTAATGTTCTACAAGAAGCATAAAGGCCTTAAATTAAAAATGATTTTTAAAATTTGATTTTTTTCCCTAAGGTAATATATACATAAGTAGGGTTGCCATATAAAATAATGGATGCCTGGTTAAATTTGAAATTTAGATAATCAACAAATTAGTGTTTAGTTATAAGAATGTCCCAAGTATCGCACAGGATATGCTTATACTAAAAAATTAATTCATTTATCCAAAATACAAATTTATTTGAATTTTTCTGTATCCTGTATTTTTATTTGCTAAATGTGGCAATGTTATATTGATAGAAAATTTAAAAAACCCAAAAGACGGGGCGCCTGGGTGGCTGAGTTGATTAAGTGTCTGCCTTCAGCTGAGGTCATGATCCCAGGGTCCTGGGATCAAGCCCTGCATCGGGCTCCCCACTCAGTGAGGACCATGCTTCTCCCTGTCCCTCTGTTTGCTGCTCCCCCTACTTGTGTTCTCTCTCTGTCAAATAAATAAATAAAATCGGGCGCCTGGGTGGCTCAGTTGGTTAAGCGACTGCCTTCGGCTCAGGTCATGATCCTGGAGTCCCGGGATCGAGTCCCGCATCGGGCTCCCTGCTCAGCGGGGAGTCTGCTTCTCCCTCTGACCCTCCTCCCTCTCATGCTCTCTGTCTCTCATTCTCTCTCTCGCAAATAAATAAAATCTTTAAAAAAAAAAAAATTTAAAAAAAAAATAAATAAATAAAATCTTTAAAAAAATAAAAATTAAAAAACCCAAAAGAAATGCAGTGCAAAATGTTTCTCTTAGTGTCCCATAGCCCTCCACATCCTACTATTAGTGTCTTTGGAAAGCTTGCAGAAACAGTCTGTGCTTTTATAAACATGTACATATTAATTTTATTTACGCAAGTATTTCCGTTCCCTTTTATACAGATACTAACAACTTAATACATTGTCTTACAGTCTTTTTTTTTTCATTCAACAATGTATGTCCACCATATGATTTTTGCAGTACAATATGGAAAGCATGGTGTGTGACAGAGTGAGTGTGGGCTTTGAATTCAGGCCACGTTGGATTCAACTCTATGCTCTGCTTATGAGCTATATGACCTTGAGTAAGACCTGAGTCTCTCCCTTCCTCTGTTGTTCTCTGGAGGATGGAGAGAACAATATGCGAGGCAGTGGAGGATCCCGTGGAGAGCGTGAAGATCAGGGTCCCTGCTGCCGGGATGTCATGTGTGCAGCCTGCCCTTGTCCAGCACTCAGGGCTTCATCGGCACTGAGGTCACGGAGCCACTCAGGGTGTGCGTCCTGTAGTTGTGAGCGTCACGGCTGCTGTAACAGCTTCAGCTATACCCACATAGTGGCAGTAACCACACGGGCTCGTGTACAGTGGCTCTATTTTTGAGTCTATTTGAATACGCCTATTTCCATTGTGTTGAAATATAACAGCCATGTTTTTTAATGTACTTTGAATATTAATATAAGGAGGCTTATCTTTCTTGGAGATTTTTCTTAAAATCTTGGGTTTCAAAGGTGATTTATTTAAACATATATGAACTTTATATAAATGGTGACTTACTGATCTTTCTTCGATGTACCTACCCATTGTTTCTAAAATACTTAGTTTTGAGTTGTTCGTACCTTTGTATGGATTGTTGGTTGTGTTAAGTTGTCTACACCAGTCCATTCAGACTTCGTGCACATTGGGTCTGTTTCTTCCTCTGGTTTCTCCTTGTGTAGGGCAAAGTCAACACAGTTTTGAACTTGGAAAGAGGAAGGAGAATGGTAAGGTGAATCTTCCTCCTGTTGAGAGGCAGCATATTGTAGAAGTTAAATTGTTAATTGGCTCTGGAGCCAAACTGCCTGGTCCACATCTGGCGCCATCATATACTGGTGGTATGACCTCAGCAAGTTGTGTACTCTTTCATTGCCTCAGTTAACTTGTTTGTAAAGTGAATATTAAAGGCCTTAGTTGGATAATATGTTTTGAGTGGTGCCCAGGATGTGGTAGCTGTTGAATGTTTGCTGTTGTCACCCTTGCTTCTGCCCTGGCATTACTGCTGCTACTTGTCCACATCTCATTTCCTCTCTTTACTGCCCTTCTGACTCACCATCTTTACTGCTAGCCTGAATTGTCCAGAAGAGCCCTGAGAACTTGGCATTTCTTAGACATGTATTGGATTTTCTTTACATCTGACCTATTGGCCATGACCCACTGTTGTCACCCAGGTACCCTTCTGTTTCCACACGGTGTTGAGGGGGGTGAAGAGGGAAGGTTGATGGTGGGGTGAGAAGGAGAACTCATGCAGTTTGATGCATGTGGATTCTATCCCTCCATATCAAAACATCTGTGGTTACAAATGAGTATCTTTATACTTAGAGCTGAATCCTTGGGATGGGGTATAGGGCATGAAAAAGAACAGTTTTTTTTTTTTTTTTTTTTTTTAACCTCTTGTCTCTTTGTCATGGCTACTAATTGTAAAATCTGGAAAGCCTCAAAAAAGCCACATGTACTTATTTTAATGGACATCAGAGCAGAGAAGAGAAACTGTGAAACTCATTTTTTTTTAAATCTCTGAAATCCAGAGGAATGGAGCTCTCATGTGGGAGCTAATTAATGTCTGACTCGCAGTTGAATGGACCTTTTTTTTCTGGAAAAAAAAAAAGACCAAAACCTTTATGATAAGAGTTTCTCTGGGGAAAAGAAAAGTAATTCTCTTTCCACATAACCGACTTGTAGGTGAACTTTGGGATGACAATATTTTTCTCAGTGGGGAACTGCTTACTCTGTACTTTCTCTGCAGACTCCTCATAAATCAGTGGGTCTCTAAATCCATAGGCTACCTCCCCCTCCAGGTCATGAATATTGCTTGTCTTTCCAAGTTAATTTTTCAAAAGGGGGAGAAGGTAGAGCTGACTTTATTGTACCTAGCAAGCACTGATTTGTATAGTTTTACCCTTCTAAAACTTTGAATGTCATTCATTTGTGGTTAGAGTTTTCTAGTTTAGGAGAGACAGACAGTGACTTCACAGGGCATTGCGGCTAATAAAGGGGCCAGCTGAAATATTCCTTCAGGTGATCAGACTCCCTAAGTTTTATGTTCTTCCATTGCTAGCATTCTTCCTGCTGGGCATATATCAGTTACAGATCGTCCTTTTATTGGGGTATCTTTACTTTTATTTGTTAACTGTCAGAAGTTAGTAATTTTTTGAGGGGGACCTAATAGTATACTATCTTATGAAGTGTCCTTGTCAATAAGAATAAAAATATGACTAGTTTATTTTAAAGATCTCCCTGTATTTTTCCCCATGAAACCATGCAATGCCTGACATTGAAATGCACATCTGTATGGGCTCAGTGTTAATTCTGAATATATATTTTACAGTGTGAGTTATACTACGATCTGGAAATTCGTATACTCTTTCTCATTTATTGCAATATACTCAATGAGTAAGTTTTCTAGGAAACTAAGGTTCAGATGGTATGGCCCTTTGCCCATACCTACACTGTTATTTAGGTTTCAATTCCAAGTTAGAGCTGGTGCCCTTTTCTTGACACCAGGGCATTTTATAAAACAAGTGCCAGTAATAGAGTTGTTTGACTATTTCAAATGGAGTTGATGTTTTAAATAGTGTATTCTAAATCAGGATAAGGAAAGTCAACAACAACTGTTCTCTGTTATTACACAGAGCTAATCATAGGCATTGATGGATAGTCAGTGCATCTACTCATATACATCACGATTTCCTTTTGTCCCAGATGCATTTTCTGTTAAAGAGACAACAAGGGGAACTGCTCCTTCTCAGACAAATCCTATTTTGTCTTTCAAAAGTGAGGAGATTGGGTGTGACCTTTTTCCCCGCCACTGAAGCAATGACTGAGGTTTTTCTGCAAGGCAAAGGATGGGTGTGACTAGGGAGAGGATATATAAATTGTTGGACAGCAGAGATTAAGTATGGTTAGTGATTTGGACACTGTCATTGGAAATCTGTAGCTGGTACTTTAAAGAGTCTGGATAAGTATTGTCAGAGAAAGATGAGTCCGTGTGAGTCGAAGGAGTTGAGAAGGTTTATTTTGAATGAGGGAGAAGAGAATATTATAGTCAGGAGGGTATTTTGAAAACCTTTGAAAACTCTTCCTTCATTTAACATTATGTTTTTATTCAGTTTTTCATCCTTGATTTAATGTATTAGTTCCCCGTGGTTCACATCCTGCACGAGTGTCATAGCTCGTTTCTAATTGGTATGTGTGTATGGTCTCCCCAGTTAGGACTGTGAGCAGTCAAGGGCAGGATCACATCTTCTGCTTTTTACGTTTCAATGTTTTTGCCCACTGAATTTCTCATGCACAGTCAAGTAAGTTCCTTACTCTGTGGGTGAGAATCTGTACGTGAATCTGAGATTATAGTGGTCTGTGTTGAGAAGTTCTTAAAGAAGTATTTCGGATACATCTGCCATCTTATTTAAAACAGATCGTATGCTTTTTACTTTACTATGCAAGTATTACTTGCAAATATAAGATAATTTTGAGTAAGTCCTAAAATGATTCCTTTTTTTTTGCATATTAAAAAAACTATTTTAAGTTAAATCAACAAGATTTTAATGGTCAAAGGAATTATGGTAGCATCAAGTACTTTTTAGAGTATATAGTTTTAATGTTGTGATAAAACATAACCATTCCACTTTATTTCTTTTCTTCCCAGAGTTCTGTTTTAGTTGCTGTTTAAAATCATTGTAGTGAAGAACACTGAACTTCGGAAAAAAATGTTAGAAACTATAGGTAAGACCTATTCCTTCTTATTTTTCTAAGAATCAAAACTTTTCCCATTGGGATCTTTGAAATGGTTTTTCTACATAGCAGGATTTCGTCTGGTAGCTTAGTTTTTAGAAGTTTTTATCCATTAGCATTATAGCAGGGAAATGTGTTTCTATATTTGGATGACTTAATCTGAAGTATTACAAAAACAAACCATTTGTAAGCACAAGATAAAGACATATGAAATGTTCTACCAATTATGAGTTTTAATGAAGTTTAATGTAAACCTTATTCTAATTTATGGACCCACTTCTGGTTAATGGGTGTTTGTGGACAGCACCAGAAAGGTTAACAGTATTTTTAATACTGAAAGAAGCTCATTGCCTTCTTTATTTGTGGCAGTTGAAATACTACTGAACTTTGCTTTTAAGTTGATGATGAGCCATAACAATAATAAACATTTAGGCTGACAAACTTCAGTGATGATTTAAGGCAGTTTGATTTTACATGAGATAATGTAGGTTGAAGTACCCAAATTCACATGTTAATCTTTTTCCCCTGCTCTTTAGTTTTAGAGGAGCTGGTTTATAGAACTAGTTCCAGGCATATCAGTACACCCATCCCTCTCCTGGTGGCCTAATGCCTCACGTTTTCCCTGGAAGTTTTGGGTATGACTACTGGAAGGTATCTGGATTTCACCTTGGTGCCTTGATGATTGTGGCTGGTGCCTTGATACCTGCGTGCTTTGGGAAGCAGGATGAGAGTAGGTGGAAGGAAAAGGAAAAGGAGCTGTTTTTGTGATGGTGGGGATCATTACTCTGACTTTTCTTCCTGGTACAATGTGCATGATAAAAGTACGTGGGTGTGTGTTACCTTCATCCCCCATTTTATACTAAAGTCCCATGCCACAAAGACTACTACTAGTCTACAAAGCAGAGTTCCTCATAAGAAAGTGGACAGCAAAGGGGAAATAGAGAATTATTGAAACGGTCACCTTCCAATCTTTATTTTGTAAGTTATTACTTATGTGTACACCTTCCAAGAATGGACGTGGAAATTAATACTAGATTTGTATTCTGAGATACCATGGGAAATAAGACCCAGAATAAAATTCTCATGTCGTTAACATTATTTACTTTTAAAATTGTGCTTATGATGGGGCGCCTTGATAGCTCAGTTGGTTAAGCATTCAACTCTTGATTTCTGCTCAGGTCATGATCTCAGGGTCGTGAGATTGAGCCCCGCATTGAGCTCCGTGCTGGGCTTGGAGCCTGCTTAAGATTCTCTCTCTCTCCCTCTCCCCATTCGTGCTCTCTCTCTCTCTCTCTCTCTCTCTAAATAAATAATAAATAAAAATTGTGCAGATGAGTAAATTCTGTTTGTTTAAATGCATGTGAACTCATGGTCAACGTTAATTCATGCCTTAATTTCCCCATTTCTATGTCATCCCACATTTGGTTCTATAAAAAGTGTCTGTGGTGATAATTCCCACTCTTTGATTACTATAATATGGCAAATGAATGTTAATAGATGGCCTTATTACCATGATGAATCTGTTAGAACATATATTTAAATGGTCTTCATTCCTTTGAAACGAATTTGGGTTCACTTGTGAGAGAGTGAGAGAGTTTTAGGGAGATGTTTTTAACTGTGATTTGTCATAGAAAATCACCATCTGGTGGAAACACGCATGTAAGATGCTAGGATTATTAGGGATACACTTACTCAAAATACTTACTTTTGCAACTTTTATGCCTGCTATATAAGGTGATCAATAACTATTTGAATTATTTTGGTTTGATGCATATATAGACATGCTATTTAATTTTGGGGAAAGACATTTAAAGTATTAAGAAGTGTTTTTGAAGGGTTATACATTGTTGTGATATATTTTCAAGTAGATTCTCAAGTATAGAATGTTTGTTCCTTGATATATGAAATTGTATTTTGGATGTTATGACTCATCAGTGACATCATCCACATCCACTTGTTAGTGAGTTATATTTCTAATTTTTCTTAAATGTAAATAAGATTTTTTGAAAAGTGAATATATCAGCATTTACAAGATCACGAAGTGTTTGGTTCAATAGTTTTTATATAAAAGAGTTGACAGCTGGCGTTGGAATTCAAATACACGCCATCTGAGTTGGAGCAACACTTGCTTGCATGTGGCGTATATGTAACCAGTTCTCTGCTTTCAGACAGACTCTCTCACCAGAGACTCCGGGGTCTGAGGGACCTATTCATAGGGACATGTTACAGTCCTTTTTTCTCTGAGTCAATTTTATGCTCTCGAAAGGGATAGTTTTAGGATTTCTATTCTGTAAGCGGAGTTTGATGTGTGTCTCTTGAGTCCTGTTAATGACCAGTGCTGCTCTTTGGTTTAGACAAAAATCGAGCCCTGCAGGCAGCAGAGCGCTTGCAAGCCAAGCTGCGAGAACGTGGAGACGTAGCCAATGAAGACAAGCTGAACCTTCTCAAGTCAGTCTTGCAGAGCCCGCTCTTCAGTCAGATTCTGAACCTTCAGACTTCCGTACAGCAGCTGAAAGAGCAGGTAGGACACGATTCTCCCAAAGCCGGTGTTCATGGCATGGCATAGATCTTGTGGAGTCTTGCGTTTTTCTGAAAGGCTGATTTTTGTATGTGTTAATGAATAGTTAATGAAGTCATTTAAACCTCCAAATGAGACATTCAGATTCACTGTGACTCCCCCCGCCCAGTTATTTTTGTAATGGTTGTTGCTGTACATTGTAGATGATATGACATTGCGTTGAAAGCTGTGTGGATGCTGAAGTGTGAGTCCCTACAGGATATGGGGATGATAAAAATAAGTTTAGGGTAGATGGCTGTAGGCTTGGTTTACATCCCCGCTAAGGCTCATTGTTCACGTGATCTTGTGCATTCAGATTCAGACATTCAGCATGCTTATAAAATTTCAGATAAGCCTGGATCTGCATGTGCAATCATGTGTGTGAGGAAGGGAAATCACCTCTATTTTGACAGTAAAAGAAATAATTACATTGTCATCAGTTAGAGAAATTGCAATTCTCACTTCTTAAAAGAGTGTAAGTAGCAATTGCTTCCAATGACAGCATCAGATGGTGATAAACATTAGAACTTCTAAATGTAACACTGTTTTTTTTCCTGTAAAAATTAAGAGCATTAAAATTTCCTAGCATTTATATTAAAATTGAAACATTGCAATGACAGAACAAACACTCAAGTTAGATGCTCTTTGAACTAACTTAATTTAATCACATTTCTCAGGTTTTTAAAAAAATGTTTTTAAAATGGTTGTTATCCTTACAAGGCTTGAAGTCAATCTCATTTATGCCTTCAATCTAAGTTAGTTCTCATTCTAATGTTTTTAGCATTAATTTACTCACTATGGATGACTTGCTAACAAATATTCTGCCTTAAAAGGTTAAAAATGAATTTGAAGACCAGTTTCATAATTCAGTGAAAGAAGAGCTCCAATTAAAAAAAAAGTGCCAAATGCAAAAAGAACAAATAGTAGTAATAGAGAAGGAATTTGTTTAACGCACATAACTTCTTAATCTAGATATTTTGGTAGCAAAAAATAAAGAATTTTTAAAAATATTTTTCTCTAGTGAATTTTTACGTAATGATTTTAAAAATTGTGATCGTGAATTAAGAAAAAAGAGTTGTTTTTGTTACATGTAGTTGTGTTTGGGGTTTTTTTTTTTTTTGCAACTTATTGAAAAGATTGGTTTTAGGTACTCCTTTTTAGAATGAATTGACAAGAATTTGGAGAGATCAATGTTCTGAATATAAGTGTAATTATGATGTGGAAGATTATCTGGTTTTTCAGAGAGAGTGGAGAAGTTGAATAGATGAATAAGGGGAGCCCTTATTAGATCATGTGAAAATATGATTAGAATGAAAGGAAAAGTTGAAACAAAAAGTGCTAGTGTGTTAGGAAATACCACTAAAGAGATAACTGGAAATACCCCTTCTAGTCCTGAAAGCAGGGGAGACATAAGTTTACCTTGTTTTACCATTTCCAAATGGAAGTAGGATATGGGCTCTAAAACTTTGGGTCCCATGTGATTCAGCTGAAATCTCCTTGGAAACCCTTGAGCATAATGTTATCAAGCCAGGTAGTCTGTGACCAAGTACAGTATTAGTGATAGATGTTGATATATTTCAAGACTTGGTACATTGTGAGGTTTGGGCATTCTCTAGGCATGTCTCACATGTCTTTGGACTTTTGGCTAGTTGGTCACCTTTTCAGATACTGAAAGGGACCAAGAAAACCAGCTGGCTCACACCCTGTTTATTGCAACTACTTAGTGAGTTTGAGTGACTTGTTTATAATAAGGGCAGAGCCAGAACTGGAACTCGGGTTTCTTGGCTCCCAAGGCAGAGTCTTTCCCCTCTTGTGATTCTGCAGCCTGTCTCTCATCGTCGTCATCGTCTTTTTTTTTCCTGAGGATAGAAACTCGGCCCCTAGAGGTCAGGAGTTCAATTTTGGTGAAAACCATCGATATCTCTCATAGTTTCTGTGACTCTTCACTTTAGTCTTCATTCTTACTGACTCAGTTACCTTTGTTGAACCGTGTTTTTCTTGTATGACTATACTACATTTCAAAACCTTGTATTATTTTCTGTTTTAAAGTTTAAACATAAATATTATAGACTTACCATGTTAGAATTAGATATTCTATGTAGTTTACTACCTGTTAATTTGTTAATATTTATAATTTAATATTTAATTAATGAACCTAGGAGTGAAATTTGTTTTGTGCTTTTAAACTAGTAGCTACACCAATCTGACCAGTGGCTAGCTTTTATTTATATTCTTTTACCTGAGTTGTGTTTTCAGATATGTAATTTTATATGCACAATGGGTACAAGTTAGTGTCTCCATCTTTTTTAGTATTGGTAATACAAATTTGAGTCCTCCAACTTTACCATTACTCTCCTACATTTTAGAAAGTGAAAGGAGTGAATAATTGAAAAGCCTGAGGTAAATGCAGCATATTGGAGAACGTGATCATATTGTTGCATTAATGACAGATGCTGACATGCCATGTTGAATTAAGCTGACTATTTTTCCCCCTCAGATCCTTCTCATTACTTCTATTCAGTAATGCGTAATTTTTCCAATTTGCTTCTTCAGTATTAAGACTGCCCTTAGAAATCAAACTGTTTCCCTTTGGCAGATTACACACTTGACAGGTGTGTAACTGAGAGGGCAAAAAAGCCATGCCCTGAAGGGATGTGCTATTTAAATATTGTCAAAAATATTAACAGGTCTGAGAGCATAATTGATGCCTCTGTTTAACTCTGCCACATTGTGTATTGTTCTAACCGCCAGCTAAAAGGATGTGTGCTATTAAACCTGAATAATCTCTAATAGCTCCAGTTCCTTTCCTATTGCATGATTCCTGTTTAAGTGAAGAGAAGAAAAAAAAAGAACTGTGACTGTGTGTCAATGATCTGTCAGATGCAAATTCTCAAGTAGTGTCCTCACTGTCACCTCGTCATCACAGCTAATAACTGCAGGGCTCAATGCGTATTCATGACAGAAATCCAGCTATTGTGGGGGAAATAAACACGTTAGCAGTTTAATAATAGAAACTTGTCAGCCATGAGGATATTGGATTTGCATATTTATTCTGTGATGTTTCTCCAGTCCAGTAGAGGTGGATACGACTTTCCTGATTAATTAATTGCCTTGTCTTATGAATTGACCAGAGACATGAAATTAAATGTCTTTTTACCTTGAGTTATTTGTAGGAAAACTGTGGATTAAAATTATTATTATTATTTTTTTAAAGATTTTATTTATTTGAGAGAGAGAGAATGAGAGAGAGCACATGAGAGGGGGGAGGGTCAGAGGGAGAAGCAGACTCCCTGCCGAGCAGGGAGCCCGATGCGGGACTTGATCCAGGGACTCCAGGATCATGACCTGAGCCAAAGGCAGTCGCTTAACCAACTGAGCCACCCAGGCGCCCCTGTGAATTAAAATTATTAATTTCAGTAGAAATTTAGGACTAATACTTAGAAATTGACATCGCTGAGATTTTTTCTTTTTTAAAGCTATGGCAACCTAGACCAATTCTAAGATTGAAGAAATAATGTATATAATTCAGTGCTAACGTGGGAAACAAGCCTCAGGACTGAGCATATTCTGGAGGTTTCTCCATGTCTGTGATTTCTGGCCTTTCTGGAGTATGATATTCTATTATTTTGCTGTTGTTCTTGTTGTTTGATATTTCCAGGCTCCTTGTTCATTCACCTTTTTCCCAGAAAAGTGTTAGCTTATATGCTTATTATCCAAATGCATAATGTATACATATATACATGCAAATTTAAGCCAGATTTTTTTCTAAGTTTCTCTTTGGAAATTTTATGACCTCTCTTGAAGTAATTGGAGAGATGTTGACTTAACGTAGAATAAGTTTGGAAATTATTGTTCAGTGTTGATTAGAGTAAGTGGATCCTTCTTTTTTTTATTTTGAAATACAGTGTTCATGGTATAAAATTTTTGTCTTGTATTTCTATGCTTTTAAGTTTTACCTGTTCACATTCCCAAAAGAATTTCAAACAACTTCTGATGGCAAAAACGTATGGACTAATGGGTGATTCAAAGGTAAATCTAAACAAAGACTAAATAAAAATATCAGAGAACTGGATATTCCAAGGACCTTGGGTTACTAAAATTGAGTATTATCATTTAATTTCCATTTCTCAGGAGCAAAGTCAACAATAATTATATAAATATAAATATGTATATAAATATACACATACACACGCACAGAGAGAGAGTGAGAGAGCGCTGGAGGGTTATATATTGCTCAGTGTGAGACATCATTCAGTGAGCCAAATTTTCCTTGGCAATGGGAGGGTTTTCTCTTGGGTGCTTTTTTAGAAGGCTTATGATCATTTATTAATAAAGTCGATAAAAATACTATGAATAAATAGGACAAAGGTTCTCATTACCTAGAGGAGGAAAGAGAACATACATTTGTTTTATGTAACTAAGTAAGTGAGTGGGATAAGAAAGTGAGCAGGATAAGGAATTATTAACTTTGACTACAAGCAAACTTTACATTGAAGGTAACATATAAGATGGGTCTTGAAAAATGAGTAGCGGGGCACCTGAGTGGCTCAGTCATTAAGCGTCTGCCTTTGGCTCAGGTCATGATCCTAGGGTCCTGGGATTGAGCCCTGCATCAGGCTCCCGCTCGGCAGGAAGCCTGCTTCTCCCTCTCCCACTCCCCCTGCTTGTGTTCCCTCTCTCGCTGTATCTCTCTCTGTCAAATAAATAAATCAAAAAAAAAAAAAAAAAAGAAAAGAAAGAAAAATGAGTAGGACTTTTCTGCAGTGAATGGGGAAATTATTTCAGGTAGGGGAAACAATGTTTACAAGGAGAGAGAGAAGTTGTTCTTTGGGTGAAGGTGACTGGGGCATATAGCAGTAAGTGGATACATTTTTGACTGTTGTAACTTAGGGGTGGTAGGGGCCATGCTACTGGCATGTCAGTGAGTAGACACCAGGGATATTGCTAAACATGCTCAGTGCATAGCCCAACCTCCTAAAGCAAAGAATTATTGGGTTCATGATGTGTGTTGTGCTGAGGTTGAGAAACCCTGATACAGAGTCCCCTCCAGATCTGTGTTATCAGGGCAACAGCTTGCTATGTGTGGGTTCTTGGCAAGGGAAGAAACTTGGGAGCCAGACTGTGAAAGATTTATTAAGGTAGAGTTTTTTTGGTTTTTCTGGGGGGAGGTTGTGTGTGTGTTTTTCATCATTCCTCTTTTGCATTCAGCATTCTGTATCAGACTTTATTGTATCAAGTTGAAAGTTGTATCAACTTTATCTTTGAACACTTCTATTAAATACAATATTTAACAATCATTTATTTTGTTTCTCTCCACATTTTATTTATTTATTTATTTATTTATTTATTTATTTATTTATTTATTTATTTATTTATTTTTAAAGATTTTATTTATTTATTTGAGACAGAGAGAATGAGAGAGAGAGAGCACATGAGGGGGGAGGGTCAGAGGGAGAAGCAGACTCCCCGCCGAGCAGGGAGCCCGATGCGGGACTCGATCCCGGGACTCCAGGATCATGACCTGAGCCGAAGGCAGTCGCTTAACCAACTGAGCCACCCAGGCGCCCGATTCTCTCCACATTTTAAAAATTATGGTAAAACTGCCTAACACAATTAAGGTGAATTGACATTTTGATAGATAAGACCTTTAATTATAAGCATAAAATACATGAATTGTTCTTCAAAGAAATGCTTCTTTCATCTTTCTACGAATGAAGTATACTGAGAGTCCACACTAAGAATACAGCATCACATCCTAATTTAGTGATGGCTTTTCTGCTAAAGTGTACTGTGCACCATGCATGTTTTTCTGATGCTCTGTCTTAAAAGAGGAACAACTTTCAGAGAGCCTGGAGACATAAGTAGTCGATGTATATTCCATAGGGTTGCTTTCAAATATCAGATGTAAGCAGGGGCGTTGGCTGGAGCAGCACTATCCAGGGCCATGCCTGAAGGGTCACTCTTCTGTGGGTACTCATTGATAAAACTGCTAACTCAGGTTCATTGCCAAACTGTTGAGCTATGTTGCTTTTAAGCAGTGGCATTAGCACTGGTAATTTTTTACAGTTATATTTTGTAGAATGATGGAAAGATGAGAATTTGGATAACTGGGCATGTTGTTGCTCTGTTCTGACTTTGGTAATCAGAAAGATACAGTTTTGTAGGATTCGTGGTAGGGAGCAGAAATGCCTGTGTTTCCTCAGCTTTATTTCTTACATAAATGGACAAAAAAATCACCCTTCTCTCTACGGTTTCTAATTTGAGACTGAAATGGAGAAGATTCATCTGTAAGCATGCTATCAGTAAAGGGGGAATAACTCCTGTCTCTCAAGAATGCCTCGGTTAAATTATGACTTGGCGGTGGTGGGGGGAAGAAGTACAGAGAGAAAGAAAAACCTGCCTTGACCCCATTAACAGGAATTATCTAAAAATGGAATGGAATTCTTCCAAGTTGATGTTGCTTGTGAAAATGAAAAAATATTTTTCTTAGCCCCAAAATGTTTTTTCTTTTATGATAGAGCATTGCAACTGCCTGACAGGAAAGTATCTGTTTCTTGAGACTTTAACATACATTATCTAGGAGAAGTTAAAAGGGAAGGAGTGATTCTTATGTTTTTACATTTACCATAGAGTTTATTTACTGTAGGAATTTCAAATACTTTATTTTTGGTACAATAACAGCTTTTAAATGTTTGTTCCTTTAACCAAAAGTTTGTAAATATAGAGCCTTTGAGGGACTAAAATTCTTGTTTTATCCTGGGCAAGAAGGCACTGTTCAAGCTTTTTATACAGTGCTGGATTAAAATGCAACACCATCTTGCTATTGGGTATGCATGTGTGTCTAAAACAGCAAATGGTGCTAATTGTATGGTGTTTTTGTGACAAACTTAAATGGTCTTTGGAGAAGAGGGAAAAAATGTGAGATTTACTGGGTATAACCTACATGAGTTTTTTAACCCAAGAGTTTAAAAACAATAGAGGTTGATTTACATCTGAAGCTATATAACAAAAATAACTACCATCACCTTTAGGAAGCTCTCATGTGCTGTGGACGTTGTCCCATTTCACTAGTCCATCAGCTACATGAGGTGTGCATGATCCCATTCTGTCCATGAAGAAATTGAGGCTGAAATGTCGTGTAACTTAATCTGGAGCATACAATTAGTCATTGGTAGATTTAGAAGAAGAATATACGTCTGTCTGACCCAAAGCCAGTGCTTTTTTTTACTTTTAATTTACACTGTTTCTAAACCCTTGGTTCTCTGCTATAAAGGAACAAATAGGTTGGGAAAACCGTTATTAGCATTACTAAAGAGAAATGCACTTAATGTTTAGTAAATTCAGGTTCATTAAGATTTGCCATTTCCCTTAAATTCTCCCCCAAATTTTAATCAGAGGACCTTTTTAGTATAAACCAGAACTTTCATTCTGCTTTTTAAATAATTATGCTAGTTTTACAGTAGATGTGAACTGAGTAGGATAATAGTGGAAGGAGAGAGTGTGACAAAGTACCATCAGTCTTCATGTGCCCATTTCTGTATATTTAAACTTGTCTGTAAGGTTTGGTTTTATTTTTCTCTAAGCATACTGTGAACTGTGAATCAGTTTTATTTGTCTTCTGGAAATGTGGGACTGATAGGAAAAACACTACAAACACTCTAACATGTTGTTCATCTAAGTTTCCAATTTCTCTCTTTTTTAAAGATTTTATTTATTCGAGAGAGAGAATGCGTGTGCAAGCTGGGGGGAAAGTGCAGAGGGAGAGGGACAAGCAGACTCCCTGCTGAGCTCAGACCCTTCCCCCACCCCCCAGGCACTGCTCAGTCCCAGGACTCTGAGACCATGACTTGAGCCAAAGTCAGACACTTAACCAACTGAGCCACCCAGGGGCCCCCTAAGTTTTTAATTTTAAATTTCTATTTGTCTTGGCATTTAAGGTATATTAATTTACTTAATACTTTCACCCCTTTGATGTAGAAAGTTTCAGCATGCTTTGATAAGAATATTACTTTTGGTCAATCTATGTTCTTTAAATTTTTTCTCTTGGAAGTTTTGCTAAGAAAGCACAGAAGTGTTGAGATTTAAATAAAGAAAAGACATTCTGCAAATACACATCAACACACATGCCTAGACCATGGTGTGTATGTGGCGTTCCATTTGCCATTTGTTCTTACCAAGCACAAAAAGGAGTTTTAGAATTAAGTGCATTTCAGATTTGTTTGAAAACCATTTACTACTTTTGGGATAAAATCATGCCATGTTCATCTTTGTCTACTTTGTACCTAATCTGATATTTTACTTGTTAAATGACTGTTTAATTAAGAGATATGTAAATGTTCATGAAAATTCAGAACTGTTGTGCATCAGTAGTTATCTTTTCTTGCCAGAGAAATGATTTTTAGTATAAATAAATTAGCCAAATAACTGAAGTTACTTTGAAGACCTTGTGTTTTTCCTAGTAAACGTATTGGAAAGAAGCCACTCATCACCATCATCATCATCATGGTGATTACCACATATGAAATTCTTACTGTGTGCCAGGAACTATTGTCTCTGTTTCACCATTGCAACGATACTCTCCAGTGGTAGATAATAGTAGATAGATGTACTAGATAATGTTATTTTCCTTATTTTATGGATAGGGAAATGGAGGCACAGGGAGATTAAATGCTGGAGCTAGTATTTAAATGTAGGCTGGCTGACTTCAGACCCCAGGTCTTAATCATAGGGCTCTGTAGTTTTTGTTTCACTGGCCTCGTAAACAGCGTAATGAACATGATTTCAGGATATCCTGGTGATTTGAGGCCTTCGTTATGATCTGATCTCAGTTGCTGGCAGTGTAGTCTAATACGATTTGGAAACAGACACAACCCAGATTTGTGTTGTGTCATTGATATTTATTAGTAGGTGACTTTATATATGTATTTAACTTCACTGAACCTCTTTTTTGCCTCTCCATTAGTTGTAATGTGGGAACTAAATAACATGGATCTAAAAACTCCAAGGCATAAGCTCGTGCTTACCAAGCACTCAATAAATATTGATTCTCTTCTTGGTGCTTCTTCCTCCTATTGAAATTTAATATTCTAAGGCAGCAGATCTCAAATATTTTGGTTTTAAGACCCCATTACATTCTTAAAAATTACTGAAGACCTCAAAGAGCTTTAATTTATGTGGTTTTATGCATCGATATTTTTCAGGTTAGAAATTAACATTGAGAAGTATTTTAAATATTTATTAATTCATTTGAAAATAGCAGTAATCCGTTGCTTTAAAAATTAGAAGAATGGCACTGTTTTACCTTTTTTCATATCTCTTTAATGTTGTTTAATAGAAGACTGGATTCTCGTATCTGATTCTGCATTTGATTTGTTTGGATTTGTTGTTTTAGTTGATGTATATGGAGAACATGTGGCCTCATGTAGCTATTTAGCTGGCAAAGGGAGGAGGATAGCATTTTTGTGGATATCCTTCTTTGATACTGCACCAAAACTATTGGTATTTTCTTTTTTTTTTTTTTTTAAGATTTATTTGAGAGAGAGAGCATATCCGTGTGAGTGGGCAAGCAGGCAAGCAGAGGGCGGGGGTAGGGGCAGAGAGAAAGAGAATCTCAAGCAGGGTCTCCACTGAGCATGGAGCCCAACATGGGGCTGGATGCAGGGCTTGATCCCACGACCCTGAGATCATGACTTGAGCCCAAACCAAGAGTCAGATGCTTAACTGACTGAGCTACCCAGGCACCCCTATTGGTAGTTTCTTAAAATTAAGTTATAAGGTGGAATCAGAAACCAAATCAATGAACATTTTGTACTCTATTACAGTAAAATCTATCTTGTGCTTTGAATTTTTTTTTAACCATGTATAATTTTGTAATAAATTGGTTGTCTGGAAAATTTGAAAAAACAGGAAAATTAAGTTTCATATTTCATAAATATCATAAATTTAAACTTGCTAATATTGCTTCTGGTATTATCAATAGTCTTTAAATTGTGGAAAGGTGTCAAGCACAGAGTGGCAGCTAACAAGTTTTCCAAAATTCTAATTGTCACTTGAAACCTCAAATTTTACTATTGCCACAATTACTGTAAGTTGTTTTCCTTGAAGTGAGAAGCTTACTTTATTTTTGAGAAATTATCTGCCATATATCGTTTGTACAATCATTTTTTTGACTTTCATTTGCTTTTTCAAGTAACATGGTGCTCATGAGGAAAGTAGCTAGTTCAGCTTGCAACTCAAACAATAATGCTTTTCCTCTAGATGAGAGTTGTATTTTTTTTCTTTTTTAAAAGATTCTATTTATTTATTTGTCTCAGAGAGAGAGAGAGAGAGAGCACAAGCAGGGGAAGCAGCAGGCAGAGGGACAGGGAAAAGCAGGCTCCCCACTGAGGCAGGGAGCCAGGCACAGGGCTTGATCCCACATCCAGAGATCATGCTCAGAAGGCAGACATGCTCAACCAACTGAGCCACCCAGGCACCCTGACCAGAATTGTATTTTTTATACACCAGAATTGTGTTATGTTCACTTCTCATTTTGAATCACAGAATATTAAAAAGATGTATACCCAAGAGTCAAGATTGAAAAAAACTGATTTTAACTACTGCATCAAGAACCTTTCTTTTTAAGATTTTATTTATTTATTTATTTGAGAGTGAGAGTGCACCACAAGCAAGAGAGCACAAGGCAGGGGGAGGGGCAGGGCCAAGGAGGGGAAGAGGTGGGGTGGGGCTGAGGGGGGAGAGGCAGGACAAGCAAGACTCCCCACTGAGCAGGGAGCCCAACCCGGGTGGCGGGGGAGGGGGGGGAGCCCTTGTTCCTAGGATCCCAGAGATCAGGGATCATGACCTTAGCCAAAGGCAGCTGCTTACAGCTGAGACATCTAGGTGCCCCCTTCATCAAGAACACTTTAAAGTGACTTGGGGGGGCAGGTAATAGACTATTGCTCTTGATGAGAAAGAGCTGATAAGAATAGTGTCTTTTTCTTTCAGCCTATCATAGACACCTCTCCCCTAATAACAATAAAAAGTTAAGTACTATCAAAAAAGATCAAACAAGTATGAAAAAGAAACCATTGCTTTTGAAATTAGAGGACTTTAATTGGAATTTCAGGAACTCAGGAGATAGGTTAAAGAATCCTGTAATATCTTACTTCATTGTAGAACCTAACATTTTTTTAAATGGTAAACTTAAAATTTATTATATAATAATAATGAAAAAAGTTTAAAGCAAAACTGACTATTTTAAGTTCAGGTTATTTTGCAATCTTTACTCAAGTATTCATATGCGTTTTAAGGAAATGGGGGGGATTTGAATCTTTTCAACTATGAGTATTTCTATAGATTTTAGTGAAATTCAGACCTTTAAAAAATTAGTTTATAAAATACACATGGAATACTTTGCATTACGCTAACTGAGCCTGACATTTTAGTGCATTATGTATTGTGTATTAATTCTAATTATGATGTAATTTTAAGAATAAATAAAATTTTCATAGATGCAGCTCTGAGTGAAGACTAGAACATTCTAAAATAGCATAACCTGCCATGTGTCCATTCATTTAACATGATGACATCACTTACATTGTATAGACTTTACAGTTTTGTACTTGATCTTGTCATTTAATAGTCTATAACAATAGGCATTGCTTTAGGTAGATTACTGGTCATTTATATATGCCGTTCTAAATATCAAAAGGGAGAAGATAAGAGTCTTAGGTACTCTTTAATTCATTTTTTTCTTTGCCTTTCATCTTGAGTTTCTTGGTTGATCATTTATCCTTTTTATTTAGCACGTGGGAATTTTCGGACAAATGTGCCACTGAAACTTTACAGAGACAGATGCAGAAAATTTACATTTTATTACTCAGAATGACTGCTTAACCATCCTTGGGTTAAGGAATTATTTTCTAAATTCAGTAACCTTATATTTTAAATTTATCAGCCAATGATCTTCAATGGCTACTTTAAGAATATCCAAAAATTCTCGTCCACTATCTGCTTTGCTATTCAACAATTCATAGCTATTAAAAGAAAGGTATTCTATCTTAGTAGGTGGGTGAACTATGCCTGGTGGAGCAATTTTATAGGATATCTAACATATTAGTGATTATGCAAAGCATTTTATCTCTTTAATTACTGTCGCACCCCCTAGAGCCCAATGTCTTGGACATTTGAAGTGCTCAGTAAGTATTTGAATGAATGAAAAGAAATTCACATAGACAATGTGAAATTATGCTTATTCCATCAGAAAATGCATCCCTTCCCGCCACCTTATAATTTGCTGCTCCGTTTTCTATCGTGTTTAGTTCAGGAGCTGTGGAGGTACTTTATGTCCAAAATAGTCTCGTCACATTAAGCTAATCCCCTTTGAACATGCAACTCAATTTCTTTAATTAGCTTTAAAAATAAGGATCATTAAATCAGAGTGCCACCATCAATTACTGTGTAAGGGTTTGCCTGTTCAATAATGCATCAGAGTTGTGCTCTAATCAGTATTTCACTGAAAGATTTATGGAAAAGGAGGCCTCCCTTGCTTCCAAACTTGAAATACAGTTCTATTATGTATAAAATTTTTTTTCCTGTGATTGCTACCATTTTAGGTGCTATATTTCATTGAATACTCTTGGTATCCTATCCATCTTTGCATTTCATAATTGGGATCAGTTCCAGAGAGTGTTTTACAGCATTTTTGTAAATTCACAAGAAAATAAGCACTTTTCTTGTTCTGCAAGAAGAAAAGACAAGGTGCAGATTAAAAAAAACAGTCTGCATTTCTATGAGGTGCACCTGTTATGGCAAATTCCCCAGAGAGTGCCTTATTTCTTATTTCTCATTACGTTAGGGAGTAACAAACAAAAAACTGGGAAATTGAACTAGCAATATATGTTTATAAATTTATTTAAAGTCTACCAAAACTAGGATTGTAAAAGCAGTGGTCATTTTTCTTGCTTAATGCAAGATAATACATATTTTAGCTTTGAAATGATAGAAATATCCATCAAATTATATAAGCATTTGCGTCACTTTATTGTCATTGCTATTCTGTGCTTTCAGAATAAGTCAAAATAACAGGACCAGAAAACAGGTTTTGATAATCTATAGAAAAATGCTTTAGGAAATTCAGTTTGAACATAAGCGATCATTTTTCTAGACAATTATACAAGTACTTCTGGAAAGATTGATGTTAGCCATTAAAATAGAGCTAATAATATTAATTTCCTTTTCAGTTAACAACCCAGAAGGGATAGATGAAACATAAGAAGTCAATATTTCAATATTTTTAGCAGATTTAAATCGTTTAGCAAATCTATATATTTGAAGACGTTATATTTGGTTAAACTTAAGTACATAGGTTATATGATCAAAATATTTAAGACATTGATCTTTTCAAGTAGTTTTGGAAAGAAATTAATTTTGTATAATAGGTATTGAAAAAATTTATAATTTTGAAATCTCAGATATATCAACTTTATATCAGGGTGGGTCAAAATACTTCAGTATAAAAGTATTAGATGGCATAATGATTATTTTTTTCTTGTTTGGTGTGCAATTAAATGATTACAAGTTGTAAAAACTCATAATCTTTGAGAAAGAAAAATCTATGTGTGCTGCAGAGGTTAAAATGCACTTGCTGAGGATTCATCTTGACTTGAGCACTTGTTGAAGGATTTATTCTGTGGATGGGAATTAGCCAGTTGAATCCATATCAAGCCTGCAGAGAGTCATACATCACAGTAATAGTTTTGGCTTCATCTTCAGATACCCAGTTTCTATATTCTCTTTCATTTAAGGTGAATGCCTGGTAATTGAACTTTAAATTCTGAGTTTCTGGCAGAAGATTTAGCTTGATAATACAGAGGCTATTCAAAGCACCTTCTTTCTTTCAGAGAAGTGGATGTTTTATCAGTCACTGGAGTGCCCCAGGTTCTCTGCTCTGATTTTATCACTTACCTTGCAAACTTCAAAAAAAAAGAGAGAATTGACATACAGTAAAGGGCAAAATTATATAGTTCAAGGATTTTGTATAAATTGAATGTACACATATAACTCTTCACCTAAATCAAAGTATAGAAAATTATTAACACTCCACAATACTCTGTATCCCCTTAGTTGATCCTCATCCTCTCCCCAAAAGAATCACTATTTTTTTCCAGCCTATGTGAGATAAAATTGACATATAACTGTGTAAGTTTAAGATATACAAAGTGATTTTTTTTAAAAGATTTTCTTTCTTTATTTGAGAGAGAGAGAAAGAGAGAGCACATGAAAGAGGGGAGGGTCAGAGGGAGAAGCAGACTCCCTGTCGAGCAGGAAGCCTGATGTGGGACTCGATCCAGGGACTCCAGGATCGTGACCTGAGCCGAAGGCAGTCGCTTAACCAACTGAGCCACCCAGGCGCCCTACAAAGTGATATTTGATAAGCACATATAAAATGAAATTATTACCGCAGTGAGGTTAGTTAAGATATCTGTCACCTCAGTAATAATGTTTGTGTGTGTGTGTGTGTGTGTGTGTGATTTAAACATTTAAGATCTACTCACTTAGCTTTCAAATATACCATAGAGTATCTTTAACTATAGTGACCACATTGTATGTTAGATCTCAAAAACTTACTTATAACTGGAAGTTTGTACCCTTTGATCAACATCTCCCCACTTCCCCTAAGCTCTGGCAACCTCCAGTCTACTCTCTGTTTTTATGAGATTGGCTGTTTTAGATTCCTTGTAGAAGTCACATCAGACACTGTTTTGACTGTTATCCCATGAATAAGTATTTGAATTTTATTTAAATGCAATCTGAGGGGCGCCTGGGTGGCTCAGTTGGTTAAGCGACTGCCTTCGGCTCAGGTCATGATCCTGGAGTCCCGGGATCGAGTCCCACATCGGGCTCCCTGCTCGGCAGGGAGTCTGCTTCTCCCTCTGGCCCTCCCCCCTCTCATGTGCTCTCTCTCATTCTCTCTGTCTCAAATAAATAAATAAAATCTTTAAAAAAAAAAAAAAAAATAAATAAATGCAATCTGAGTATACATGCTTTGTTCCTGGCTTTGTCTTCACTTTGTGTCTGTGATATTCCTTTGTTTTGTTATATGTAGCTGTAGTTCTTTTCCAGCTTTCATTGTATGAATGTACTAGACTATATCTGTACTTTTTTGATTGTAATCTTTTACTAGTTTTTGGCTATTATAAATAAAACTGCCATAAACGTTCTAACACATGTCCTTTGATGTTCATAAGCGTACATTTCTCTTGGATGTTTACTTAAGAGTGAAATTTCTGGGTCTTAAAGTACATATTCAGCATTTGTAGATTCTGTCAAATTGTTTTTCAAAATAGTTGTAGGACTATGCTCTCAATATAATGTAAGAAATGTAAGAAAATTCTCATTGTTCCACATCATTGCTTACACTTGGTACTGTCAGCTTTAAATTTCTCTTTTTCCAATTCTAGCCACTCTGGTGGGTATGTTGTAGTATCATAAGATGATTAATGATACTGAGCACCTTTTCGTGTGCTTATTGATCATTTGGATATCCTCCTTGGTGGAGTTCCTGTTTTAAGTCATTTGCCATTGTTTCGATTGGTTTTTCAGTGTTAATTGACTTACGAGGGTGTTTTTTTTTTTTTTTTTAATTTTCTGAATACAACTTCTTTGCTGGACATTTGTATTGCAGCTGTCTTTTTCTGTTTTGTATCTTGCTTGTTGACTCTCTTAGTTACATGTTTTGATGACCACAGGGTTTTTTTTTAATTTTAATAAAGTTCAATTTTTAAAACTTTTCCTCTATGGTATTGCCTTTTTTGTCCTACTTAAGAACTTATTGGTTATGCCAAGGATATAGAGATTTTCTCTCAGAAGCTTGCTTTAGCTTCTAAATTTCAGCTGTGGTATGAGATAAAGTATGTATGTTAGTTAATTTTCCATTTGACTGTCCATTTGAACCAGAACCATTTATTGTAAAGATCATTCTTTTCTCCCTTACATTGACACACTAAATCATGTGGTCAAATATATGTGGCTCTGTTTCTAAACTTTAGGTTGTATTCCAGCTTTTTAAAATAATTTTATCATATTTTAGATGCAACTTTTTTTAAGTTTTAGTTTGTGGTTGTTTTTTTCTAGGAAATAGAGCTGCTTTTTTATATTGACTCTATCAACTTTATTTAGAATGTTGTTCAGATCTTTCATATCCTTATTGATCCTCCCATCCTATCAGTTACTGAAAGAGATAAATTATAATCTCTACTTATGTTTGTGAATGTATCTGTTTCTCATTTAGATTCTGAGTCCTTTTTTGCCTTACATGTTTTGAGATTATATTTTTGTTTTTATTTTATTTTTTTAAGATTTTATTTATTTATTTGACAGAGAGAGAGCACAAGCAGGGGGAGTGGCAGAGGGAGAGGGAGAAGCGGGCTCCCTGCCAAGCAGGGAGCCCTATTTTGGGCTAGATCCCAGGACCCCAGGATCATGACCTGAGCCAAAGGGAGACGCTTAACCGAGCGAGCCACCCAGGTGCCCCTGAGGTTATATTTTTAGGTGACTAAGACTGTCTTGTCTTTTACTGAATTAACCCTTTATCTATATGAATTGTCCCTCTTTATCTCCAGTAACGCTTCATCTGATACTAGGGCAGGTGTACCAGGCTTCTTCTGGTTAATGTAGGGTGGATCTCTCTACTTTCATCTTTATCTTTTTTATTATTAACTTGTATCTTTGGTATACAGCATGTATTTGTGTTTTGTTGTATTATACAATCTGAAAATTATAATCATTTAATGTAATAATAAATTTTATTTTAATTTACCATTTATTGTTTTCTTTTTGTCTTGTTTATTCATTTTTTCTTTTTTTATTAGTTCATTTTTTATTTTATCTTCTATTAGCATGCTATTATTCTTTTAGCGGTTACCCTAAAGATAATAGTAAGTATCCTTGGCCTATTTGAGTCAACTTTTTAAAAAAATGTTTTGTAATTTTGTAACAGTTTATTTTGTAATAATGTAGTAATAATTATAGATTCTCAGTAATTTTTCAATATTGTATAGAGAGGTCCTATATGTACTTCACCAAGCTACCTCCAGTGGTCACATCTTGGTAATTAAAGTAAAATATCAAAACCAAGGAAACTGATAATGGTTCAGTGCCTGTCAGTTTTTTTCAGTCTGTGTCATTCTTTCTCTTGCATAGATCTGTGTAATCACCATCACAGTCTAGATACTGTCCCATCACCACAGTGATCTCTCTGCGTTACTCATTAATCGCTATACTCTGTTCCCTCCCCGCCACCACCCCTGTCCCCTGGCAACTTTTCTGTCTTTATAACGAAATAATTTCAAGAATTTTATAAAAATATAGTCATAATGTATGTGCCCTTTAGAAATTGTCTTTTTTTCATTCTGCATAATGCTCTTGTGAACCATCCAAGTTGGTGTGTCTATTCAATATTTTGTTCCTTTTTATTGGTTAGTATTATTCCGTGGTATGGACGCACCTCTTAAGAGACCCTTTGTTTCTTTCCTGTTTTTCACTCTTGTAGATAAAGCTGCTGCATGGTTTTGTGTGTACATAATTTTCATATCTGTATAATAAGTGCCTAAGAGGTAATTGCCATGTTGTATGGTAAATGCATGTTTAGTTTTTTTCAGAAACTGCCAAACTCTTTGTCAGAGGGGCTCTACCATTTTACATTCCTGCCAGCAGTGCATGAGCAGGCCATTTTCTCCACATTCTCACCAGCATTTGGTGTTGTCACTTTTTTATTTAGTAATTCTGATAGGTATATAGTGATATTCTTTGTGCTTTTAATTTGCATTTCTCGAATAGATAATGATGCTGAACATTTTCTATGTTCTTATTTGCCATCTACATATCCTCTTTGGTAAAATGTCTTTGTTCCTTTTCTAATTGGATCTTCTTTAACATTGAGGTTTGCATTTTTTTCTTTTAGGCCAAACATGAGTCTTTTGTCAGATATATTACCCTTAACTTATTTTGATTTTACTTTAATTGGAACTTTTGCTACTTCCTGGAAAATGAAGGGAACTTAGTACAGTTCAACCTTTTGTACCCTCCTTGTGTCTTTTGTGTAATTATTATGTACTTTCTTTCCTGTCTATATTTAAAACTCCACAGATTTTATGTATTGTTTTAAAACATTACCATTTACTCCTTTAAAAAAAAAAAAGATTTATTTATTTATTTTAGAGAGAGAGAATTCAAGAGCCAGTGGGGGAGGACAGAGGGAGAGAGAGAATCTCAAGCGGACTCCCTGCTGAGCACAGAGCCCGAGGCGGGACTCGATCTCATGACACCAAGATCACAACCGGAGCTGAAACCAAGTTAGATGCTAAATAGACTGGGCCACCCAGGTGTGCCCTGATTTACTCAAATCTTTAAATCCTTTTTTGTTCTTTTCAGTCTTTTCTGCATTAGGGAAATCCATGAGGGATCTTTTGTATTTCTAAGAATTTACTTGTGTATTTCTTTAGTAGAATTCTTTTTTTTTTTTTTTTTTTTTTGACAGAGAGAGACACAGCAAGAGAGGGAACAGAAGCAGGGGGAGTTGGGAGGGGGAGAAGCAGGCTTCCCGTGGAGCAGGGAGCCCGATACGGGGCTCGATCCCAGGACCCTGGGATCATGACCTGAGCCGAAGGCAGACGCTTAACAACTGAGCCACCCAGGTGCCCCTCTTTAGTAGAATTCTAAAGCAACACTGTGTGTGTGTGTGTAGGGAAGGTATTTTGAAAATGCTAAATTGAGTTTTTTGTTTAATTCTATTGTCTTCTGTCATTGATTAACTTGAAAGATTGTCAGTTTTATTCTTCTTTGAAGATAAGGTGCCTTTTTGTTCAGGTGGCTTTTCAGATCTTCCCTCTGTGTTGGCTTTCAGCAGTTTTACTATGATGTGCTGGGGTAGTCCGCCTCTGGGATGGACGCGGATAATCCCTGCCTTCTAGTGTTCACGCTCTTGTGTGATCTCTTCTTGAGTGTGGGGTGGATTTATTGATTTGCTTCTGATGAATAGAATATGGCAGTGATTATTTCTTTTTGATACCTTTACAGATTTTTTTTCACAGCACTTTATATAAAGTTTCTGATTGATCCAGTGGAAGGGTTACTCTGATATAGCTATGCCCACAGGGTGAGCTTAATTGTATATAGAACTGTTACAGAAGCAGCTCTCTTGGCCCACCTCCAAATAGTGACTTGCTAAGTGAAAGGCTACTGTCCTGCGAGGCGTATGACTGATGCTTAGAGCACAAAACACTTATTTTCAGGCATTTTCTTGTGTGTGCTTCTGCAGCTGTCACCAGGTAAATGTGCATTTATCAGTCATTTTTAGAGATGTTTTGCCTGTCATAATTATTTTTATAATTACGTGTCTTTGTTACATAATATAAAAATTGATGGCAAAGGATTTTTTCCATGAAAACTTACTTAAATTCTTTTGAAAGACCACATAAATGAATTGATAAAACAATTGTTGGTAAATTGGTTGTGTGTAATCAAACTGTAAAACACTGAAGAAAGAGCTCATAAAAATCCAGGTTTCTTTAATGAAATTATTTTTCAGGAGTCCACATTCTTGCTTCATCTTAAAGAGACTGAAATTGAAAATAATGCCATATTAAATGAGTGCAGTTCGTGCAAGAAAGAAGTGAGGAGCTCTCATGCATCAGGATATTTGTGAATAAATACATTCATGCTTTAAGTTAAAATAAAGTACTTAAGTTATGTATTTGTCCTGTGTTATGATTTCTGCTTTACATGGCCTTTTGAAATAACTGAACCAATTTCTTAAATTTTTTTTTTTTTAAGATTTTATTTATTTGCGAGAGAGAGAATGAGAAATAGAGAGCATGAGAGGGAGGAGGGTCAGAGGGAGAAGCAGACTCCCCGCTGAGCAGGGAGCCTGATGCGGGACTCGATTCCGGGACTCCAGGATCACGACCTGAGCCGAAGGCAGTCGCTTAACCAACTGAGTCACCCAGGAACCAATTTCTGTTCTGACTACATCCTTTTTTTTTTTAAAGATTTTATTTATTTATTTGTTTGTTTGTTTGTTTAAGAGAGGGAGAGAGAGAGAGAACACAAGTGGGCAGAGGGGCTAGCAGACTCCCTGCTGAGTGGGGAGCCTGACCAGGGAGGATCCCAGGACCAAAGTCAGACACTTAACTGACTGAGCCACCCAGGCCCCCACTGACTGTGTCTTAAAAGAGGACTTCATCTATACTTCTAAATACTGAAGGGTGTTTCATCCTGCCTTATTACAAAGAATTTGGCTTTTTAATTGAGTAATTTACATAATCTTAATTTTAAGTTATGTTTTAGGTATTAGCATTAATTCAAATCCATAAATTAATATGTTTATTTACTAAGAACATAAAAGGCCTTTTTAGATTGAAATACTCAGCCAGAACTTAAGCAGAGAACAGGTAATTATTTGGTGACTCTTGCTCATTTACTAGCAACTTCCATAAATTATACAGATTGTTTATCTGTATATAAAAATACCAGATAGTTGTGTTTTCTTGTGTTTATTTTATATTTATAAACCAAGATGGGAGTCAAGCTTTTTTTATTAAACATTTATGCTGTGTCTGCTATGAACAGGTCTATCAAGACAAATAAGATACATTCCTGTTTTGCAAGGAGATTATAGTTCAGAGAGCCATTTTGTTAAACAGTTACAGCAGAGTCAGAAGGTGCTTTGTGCTTTTTTCTGAGTGTAAATCTGCACATTTAAAACCAGCCCTTTTGTATGATGATATGATTAAATTTTAGTTTTTAAATATGTGATCTCTTTAACCTCTGCTCTTACATTTACCTCAAGGGTCAGGAGGAGACAGGAGGAGTCATTGACATTGGTTAAAGCTTTAACAAATTTGGAAAAAAAAACACTGATATTCAGTACTTTTATATGACTCTCATAGTACTGTACTTTTTCTGGTCCTGTAACTTTACTTCTAGAGTGCCTTCACACCTAGTCTTTCATAAAATCAGAGCTTCTGTTTCACCAGTTAACTTCATATAGATAAAATCTTTATTCTTGGAATGTGATTTGTTCATTCTGGCTTACTGTAGCACAAGTCCAAATATTTTTCTCCTATGCAAACATACTATAGGCATTAGGTCTTGGTGTGTGGGATCCTCAGCCTGTCACAGATTTCATTATGCCATCTGCTTCAACCTGAGTGGTGTATCTTCTGCTGGCAGACTTTATTGAAGTTGCCATGGCTCAGGATAAAAAAAAAAAAAAAAATCAAGTTTAGCATAAGGAGCTTGCTTTTGAAAAAATAATAATTGATCATGCCTGCTGTAGATTTTAAAATAACCATTTGAAAGAATTCCCAAAACCCTCTTCTCAACACAATGATCTCTCTTCATCGGTGATTATAGATGATAGCCAATATAATATAAGCCAATATAAGTTGGATTATTGGTAACCTCATTAACTTAACTGAGTCTTCTGTTTAGTTTTAAGGATAGGTAACAAACTCTTAGGCATGGATTGGTGATGTGTTGTAAAATATTTTGAATGCTCTGTCAATGTAAATTTTACCTAATGCCTTATTCCCAGAAATGATACCTCAAGTGACTGTTATGTGTATAGTACAAACATAAGAACGCCATGATGAAAAAATCCTGGTCATAATCTACTTATTAGATGTGTGACTTTGTGTAATTTTGTCATTTGAAAAATGGAAATAATGGTAGTGGGGGGGTTGTTGGGGAAATGAAATCAAAGTAGATCCCTAAGAAAATAAACAATAAAATTGTTCTGCAAATGCATATTGAATGCCAACTCTGTGCAAGGCACTCTTATAGAGAATGAAGAATATAAGAGAGAATAAAATAGTCTAATTCCTCCACTGGGGAATTCTACATTCTAGTCTGTCCACACAGATTTGGATGTACACTCCATGACAACAGGGTCCATGGCAAGTGCCAAGAAGAAAAACAGAACAGGGTAAGCTCATGGAGCATAATGGTGGGGTGCTGTCTTGGGTAGGGTTGTCAGGGCGGGCTTCTCTGGCATAAAGTTGAGCACACCTGATTGAAGTAAAGCAACAAGCATGTAGATGTTGGGGAAGGATGTACGTGGCTGATAGAGTGAGCAGTTTGGTTTGAGGAACTGTGAAAGGGTCAGTAGGGCTAGATCCTGCTGGGTGAAGGACATAGTGCAGGAGATGAGTTCAGAGAGTGATCCAAAGTCATCATTGATGTACTCTTTCTGATAAAAATTGTGGATAAAAAATTACAGTACAGACACCCTACAGAAATGGGAAATTATTTCGCTTTAACTTGATGCTCTGTATAACAGGCACATACAAGTAATCATAGAATGTTTTTTTCCAGAATGGAATGATCTTTTTTGTCATTGTTGTTACTTACTTATGTCATTGTACCCGGAGTTAGTCAAATGGCAAGGCTGGAGGGTACAATCCTCCAGACTTCCAAGTCCATTGGAGACTTTTGACACCAACAGCAAAGAGTTAAGTTCGAACTATGAAGTTAGAGGGAAGAATCCACAAAAGACCACCCTCACTTCTGAGCTGAACTGCAAGTTCTGGATGTTCCCCAACCCTCCTCAGGTTCAATAATTCAGTATAAGGACCTACAGAACTTACTAGAAGCTTTTCTACTCATGCTTACGGTTGATTATAAAGAAAGGATACAGGTAAAAAATCAGCCAGAGGAAGAGACACATAGTGCAGGCTGAGGATTTCAAATATGAAGCTTCCATTTTCCTCATAAAGTGTTTCCTTTTCAGAATTGATGTGTAACAGTATGTATGGAGTGTTGCCAATCCAGGAAGCTCACCTGAGTTTGGTGTTCAGAAACTTTATTAGGGTATCGTTTCATAGGCATGACTGACTGCCTATGTGATTTAACTTAGTGTCAGTTTGGGGCTGAGACCTTGTGGCCTTGGAGCCCACCATGAATATCTGGAAACCCCAAGGGTTTAGAGGTTACTTCCTAGGAGCTGGGGGTAAAGGTCAGACCTCTCTTCAGGAAAGACCAAATTCTTCTCTTTTAAGATCTTATTTATTTATTTGACAGAGAGAGACACAGCGAGAGAGGGAACACAAGCAGGGGGAGTGGGAGAGGGAGAAGCAGGCTTCCCGCGGAGCAGGGAGCCCGATGCGGGGCTCGATCCCAGGACCCAGGACCTGAGCCGAAGGCAGATGCTTAACGACTGAGCCACCCAGGCGCCCCAGGAAAGACCAAATTCTTTACTATATATATTGTTTTAAAAATTCAAGAATATAAAAGATTAAATGGCCCTCTGTCTTTCAGGGACAACTAATGTTATGTTGGTTGGTTGGTGTATATTCTCCCAGACGTTTAATACAAATATAAACATCTTTTTTTTTTTTTTTTTTTTTTTTTTTTAAAGATTTTATTTATTTATTTGAGCCAGAGAGAATGAGAGAGAGTGAGATAGAGCACATGAGAGGGGGGAGGGTCAGAGGGAGAAGCAGGCTCCCCACCGAGCAGGGAGCCCGATGCGGGACTCGATCCAGGGACTCCAGGATCATGACCTGAGCCGAAGGCAGTCGCTTAACCAACTGAGCCACCCAGGCGCCCCTAAACATCTTTTTTGAATGTGCATTGTGTTGTACTGTACACATTGGTTGATAACTAGCCTTTTTCACTTTTGTGTGTATGTGAATGTGTGTTTGTGTGTGTTTTAATGAGTACCTTAAAGGTGAACACTGGAGTTAGGTTTTGAAATTTTTCCCATTTAATAAACAATGCTGTATTGTGCATCCTTATACATATATCTTTGTGTGTTATTCTCATTTTTCTCTTTGAAATTAATTTGCTAAATCAAAGGGTACGGGAATTTTGAAATTTCATATGTACTTCATTATTACCGCTGGGGATGTTTTCTGTGAAATTGTTTATGGAATGTCAAAATTGTTAATAATCTTCATATTGCTCTTAGGTAAACACTGCAACATTGGCAATTTCAAATGTCGAATATGCTCACATTCCACATCTCAGTCCAGCTGTAATTCCTACTCTGCAAAATGAATTGTTCTTATCATCCTCAAATAATGGGAATCTGGAAGCATTTACAGGATCTGGTACTCCACACATCAATGGGAAACCTGCTTGTGATGAATTTGATCAACTAATCAAGAATATGGCCCAGGTAAGAACATTTCTTCTTGTTAGTTATGATAGAACAGTGTAAACAAGTCCTGAATAATTGGAAGAATATGTATATGTTTACATCACATTATATAAATATATAATATATATGGTTAAATATATTTATGAGGACATTTATAACATCTGAAAAAATTGAAATGGAAAAGAAGTGGATTTTGTGTGAGTTTGGGTGGTTCAGAAATTTTTCTATTTATTTATTTATTTTTATTCTTCAGGATCAATAATAAAATACGTCACTCTAGGTGATGCGTGATAAATGTTATCTGGGAAAATTCTTTTAAATTTTTTTTTTAAACTCAGTAATGCCACTAATAAGATAACTGTGAATGGAGTGATTAACGTTTAATTAAAAGTTATTTCTTGCTTTGTTTCCTGAACAGGGTCGCCACATAGAAGTTTTTGAGCTCCTCAAACCTCCATGTGGAGGTCTTGGGTTTAGTGTTGTGGGACTCAGGAGCGAAAACCGGGGAGAACTGGGAATATTCGTGCAGGAGATCCAAGAGGGCAGTGTGGCCCACAGGTATGATTGTTATGACGTCTTCTCCGTTTCTGATACTGTATTCAGAAGGTGTTGATGACCTTGGGAGAATTTAGAGAAAGAAAATGGATAAAAACTGAAATGTAATATAATCTGTTATTAATCAGTTTTTAGAAATCTTTAACATCACTGTGATAAAAAGCCAGTCCTCGGAAGGGAGAATGTCTTTTAAATATGGTCATAAAACACTTTTTAGGAAGGAAAGGAGAATTTGAGTAGGACATTATTCTCATTATTATTAAATGGGCTCATTTTGATCGGATTTAAAAGTTGCAATATAGAATAAGTATACAAATGACCCATGATAACTTGAGCTATATTTTATTAATATACTCACAACAACAACTAAATGTATACACCTTTGCTTTTATTTGTAGTAAATAGGAACATCTAAGACAAAACATATAGGTTGAGTGAGTAGCTGTAAAGAAGGTGGCTTTTAAATGGGAGGGATTGATTAGGGGTAGATAACTAGAGCCCAAACTTAACATTTTCAAAAGTAAAATTGCAGGGAAAAGCTTAAAAAGTGTGGACATTAGAAAACTGGCTTAAAAATAACCTGAAAATATATGCAAAGAAGCTGTCATTTTCTTGAGAGCTGTCAGATGTCTTTTACTCCTTTTTTCATTCCTGATAGAGATGGAAGATTGAAGGAAACCGATCAGATCCTTGCTATCAATGGACAGGCACTTGATCAGACAATTACACATCAGCAGGCTATCAGCATCCTGCAGAAAGCCAAAGATAATGTCCAGCTAGTTATTGCCAGAGGCTCATTGCCTCAGCTCATCAGCCCCATAGTTTCCCGTTCTCCATCTGCAGCCAGCACAATTTCAGCTCACTCTAACCCTGTAAGTACATAAGATTTGTAAAAGGGACAGATATTATTTTTCTAGTCCTTTTTGGTTGTCTACAGATTTCCATTTCCTGTAGGTCCTTGTATTTCTTGAGTTTTTCCCATTTTATTCTTTTATCTCTCCCTAGCTTGGAATATTAGTTTTTTAATTACGATTAAGTTACTGCCTTCTAAATCAACTTTTACCTTTCTTTGTGTATTCTTCTGGTTGACCACATTCCTCAAAAAAAAAAAAAAGAAAAAATTCAGTTTTTCAACAAACCTGACTCTATCTTTAGACAGAAAATAGTCTTGATTTTGCTTTATAAATTACAGAATTATACTGTTTGAGTTAGCTGTCAGTGACTTCAAGGAGTCCTCTAATTAGAAATCCTGTAAGGCAAGATTTTATAGAAGATAATCTTAACAGGTGATGATTTCTCCTTGATCTTTTTCTTTTTTTAGAAGTTCTACAAAGGGTCTTACAAATCAGTGCCTATCTTCAACTGGTTAAATGCGGTCACTGTAAAGATGTATTGATAATTTCAAGAATGATTATATCAATAGCAGTAACAATCTGTTGAAAGGGAATTATACTAAATCAAAGGGACATTGTATCTGAACATTGTATCTGAACTCCATTATTTGATACCAATCAGAAAATAATATTCACAAAACTCTCAACTATAATAAAATTTCAGTTTTTCCACCAAATTTTTTCAAAGTCATATAGGAGTTTTGTTTTCAGGTTCACTGGCAGCATGTAGAGACTATTGAACTGGTGAACGATGGATCTGGACTGGGATTTGGCATCGTCGGAGGAAAAGCAACTGGAGTGATCGTAAAAACCATTCTGCCTGGAGGAGTAGCTGACCAGGTAAGCTACTCCAACAGGTGTTTTATGCTGTTTTATCAAATTATATGCCTTCATCTTTTATATTTTCTGTTAGAAAGAAGAAACTTTGGCCTTACATAATGTCAAAGAAGCTGAGTTAGAACTTCTGTTTTGCTTGGCTTTTCCTAAAGTGTTTACTTTTAGCCCTCGGAGAAAGATCTTTGAAGAGGGACATTGCTCTTAAGTTACAATTCTATTTATTTTTTTAAAGATTTATTTATTTTAGAGAGAGAGAGAGTGCAACGGGGAGGGGTAGAGGGAGAGAGAATCTCAAGCAGACTCCATGCTGAGCACAGAGCTGGATGTGGGGCTTGATCCCAGGATCCTGAGATCATGACCTGAGCCGAAATCGAGAGTCAGATGCTTAACCAACGGAGCCACCCAAACACCCCTTAAGTTACAGTTTTAGGCAATGATCTTAAGACTCTTGTAGAGCCACAGACTAAAGCCCAGGTTATGGTTTTGATCATTGTAGAGGTAGCTACCCTTTATTTTATGATCATAAATCATATTTATAAACCTAGTCTGCTATTTTATAGTCACAAGGTATTATGGAAAAAAGAATATTATTGAGAGAAGAAACAAGATTCGACTTGTCCCTTTAGTGATGGTGTCATCTTTGTAAATGAAGCACAGCCTATTTTTATCACTCGGAGTAGTTTGTTAAAGCGTTGCCATTATGCTCTGTGACACTGTTGGAATATATGTGAGAAAAATTGTTGTAAAGTTACTGGTTATGATTTATATTTTAATTTGAAAAGTTCTAGTGTTCAGTAACTTTTGCTTTGGTTGTAACGTTTTGTTTATAAAGTTGTCTGTTTTTGCATGTGTGTTTGAACTTAAACTAGAAAGTCAGTTTAGCAAATATTTCTCATATTCATATATGAAAAGCCTGTTTAATGGCAGCTTTATCAGTAGAGGTATTGACAGTAGCACAATAATATGCATATTTTCTTCCTTTTAAATAATAGCCAGCTTTTAACAGTATTTAATGAAATTCCCCTAGTTGACTGGTTTGCAGTAAATTAAGCCTTGTCTTCAGTACAGACTTGCACCGTCTAACACTATAGCTACTTGTAGCTACTTGCTACTTCTAAAATTCAAATTTAATCAAAATTAAATAAAATGAATACCTGGGGTGCCTGGGTGGCACAGTCAGTTAAGTGTCTGACTCTTGGTTTCAGCTCAGGTTAGACCTCTTGGGTCATGAGATCAAGCTCTGAGTCGGGCTCCACGCTTAGCACAGAGTCTACTTAAGATTCTCTCTCCCTGTCCCTCTGTCCCACCCCCCCACCCCCGCTCAAGCTCGCTTTCTCTAAAGTAAATAAAGAAAATTTAAAATTAAATAAAACGACGAATTCAGTTCCTTAGTTGGATTGAACACATTTCAGGTGCTCTGTAACCACATGTCAGTAGTAACTGCCATATTGGATGATGCAGAACATTTCTGTCCCTGCAGAAATTTCTAGTGAATAGTGCTCGTATGGAGGATAGTAAGACTCATCCATCTAAATTTTCATCTATTTCGTCTGAAAATTATTCTTTTAGGGATATTTTTAATTGAAAGTGCAAGACAGAAATGTATTAATTCACTGCTTTTTTGTGGTCTTTCTATATTTTTTGAGTAATATGTATTTGCATATGCTTCATCTTTGCTTAGTGGCATTTTCTTTTTTTTTTTTTCTATTTCTTAAAAAACTTATAAAAGGCTTATTATTTTCCTGTATATAATGGGTAGAAATCAAATTGAAAAGCTCTTATCAGCTGTTGATTTAAGGAATATTTGTGAATTTCAGTTACTTGTATCACATTGAATAATGTTAAGATGCATCAAAAGACAGTTAAAATAACAACCACATGGTTAATGTTCCGTGATTGATAATTGACATTACTATTTTTAAATTATTCTCTTTCCCTCATTTAGGATTTCTCTGACGAACTTAAAATATTAGTAGCCTGATTAACTGGTCTCTTTATTCAGCATGGGCGACTGTGCAGTGGAGATCACATTCTAAAGATCGGTGACACGGATCTAGCAGGAATGAGCAGTGAGCAAGTAGCACAAGTGCTCAGGCAATGTGGAAACAGAGTTAAACTGATGATCGCAAGAGGGGCCGTAGAAGAACCAGCAGCACCCTCCTCTTTGGGCATCACCCTTTCCTCATCCCCATCTTCTGCACCAGAAATGCGGGTAAGTAGGTAGAAGCAGTTACTAGGAGCCTCATAGACAATAGCATTTAGATGATAGTGCTGTTTAGAAACTAGACTTAATGATACTCATTCATATATTAGTGCTAAAGAAAGAAAATTCAAGTGTAGATGTGTTTCAGCACTAATAATATCTTATTAATTAGGAATCATGTGTAACATGAAAAATAGGTTTCTTTAAAAAATTCTAGGTTACTCTTTTACATCTTTCTCTAAGCAGCACGTTTATGAGGATAATCTTTTGCAAGATGATAAAATTTTAAGGAATTATTTGCTACTAATAACTAAAATGTTTAATTTTATTTTTCTTCTATCTAGAAGGCTCTCCCGTTAGGCAGGCTGTGAGTTCCATCATTCTCTTTCAATACCTTTCCTTTTAGTGTCTTTTGGGGGGGGGGGAGAATAGGGGTGGGAGTATCAACAAAATAATTTTATCCAAAAATCTCTTAAAGCTTTAAAAACAGAATTACATTCAATTTCTAGATAAGCTTTATAGCAAATGCAAGTCCTGCATTCCTTTTTCATAGATCTAAAAACATCTATGATATTTTTCTGTTAAAGTTTTTTCTAATTAGTTGCTATGGATTCTTTTTTAATAGCCTAACCTCCTCTATAAGCCCTTTAAAACTTTATTAGAACACTTGAAATTTCCATGATTCTGTTGTTTTAGGCTTGAGTTAGTTGCTATTTTTTGCAGAGAAAAAGAAGTAAAGAAAGAAAGCTTGTGTATGAAAGTATTTAAATCACATTCTTTTGTGGTAAACAAAACATTTTATTCAGCAATATATAAATGAATGCAATACCGAAAACCACTTGATGTAATTGAAAGCTTAGAAAAATATCTATTCTGTGCATATCATCATTTCTGAAGCTTGTGCCCCTTTTAAAACCATTCGATAGTCAAATTGCCACCCTCTAAAATAGCACTCGCATAAGTCTTATTAAAAATAGAAAACACATTTGTTTCAATTGAAGCAGATTTCATCCTGTCATTTTCTTGTAATTATCTAAACTTTAAACTTTTGCTAAGTTTGCACAGATAATTATGTGCAATGAAAAAAATAAATCAAACTTTACTATAAAATTGTATCTCACTTAGATGGACTATCAGTGAGATATAGTCAGAGTTGGCTTAAAGAAAATAAAAAAAATATTACCAGCTAGCCCCAACCTGTATGTCCATCCGAACCTTCGTTCTGTTGTGATTTTTGTAGGGTTCTCTGGGGACTCTGCTGGTACCATACAAGTACATAATGCCAGAAGCTTGCTGATAACTTTACTGCGCTAGTCCACTAATGCTGAATTCAGAGAACCTTGCCCTTCAGCCCAATGTGTAATTAAGAATAGTTTTACGTGTGGGGCACCTGGGTGGCTCAGTCAGTTGAGCGGCTGCCGTCGGCTCAGGTCGTGATCCTGGGGTCCTGGGATCGAGCCCCACATCCGTCTCCCTGCTCGGCGGAGAGCCTACTTCTCCCTCTCCCTCTGCCTGCCATTCTGCCTACTTGTGCTCTCTATCTATCTGTCAAATAAATAAATAAAATCTTTAAAAAAAAAAAAAAAGAATAGTTTTACGTGTTAGAGGAGCCTGCTTTCAGCTGTCTTTTCAGGGATGAAGATCAATGCAGAAAGGCATGATTTCCTTATAAAGAGCTTCTAAGTTAAAGTCTGAATTTACAAAACAAATACAGTAACAATTTTAAATAGCTCTTTGTTGCATTTCACAGGTTTTCAAAGTCATCATCAGTGTATTAATAAAATGTCTGGAAGATAGATGAACTCCTATTCCTGGTGTTAGAATCAACTATCCATTTAAGGTAGTAGTAGCAGCAAGTTAGTGGACAGTGTCCTGAGTGGACACTATGGCTCCTATATTCTACTAGGGATCTTACACACTGCAGAACATTTTAAGAGCAGGGGTTTTGCAACCAACTTACCTGTATGTGAATCCTGCCTCTAATAGACTGCCTACTGTTTGTCCTTGGAAAGGTTTATGTTCCTCAGTTTCCCCAGAGAAGAACTGATAGGAATTGTACCTCCCTCATAGGTTGTACTAAGGAGTAAATTAAGACATCTCAAATGTCTGTTACATAGAAACTGCTCAATAAATGTTATCTGGACTTGTTATTCTTATTCCTGATAGAGAGTTGAGCAAAGCAATGATTAGAAAAATTCAGATTTGAACGTGTTGACCTGAATTCAAAACATGAGTTCTTTCAATTGTAGAAACGAAGATAAGCCATCCCTGAAAATAGAATTTGTTAATAGGAGACTATTTGATTTTTAAAATTTTGTATACACAAATCATAATGCATTTTTCTGATAAGTGGGTGTTCAGCCTTACTGCTGACATTACTTTTGAGTAACAATGTAATGCTCAGTTCATGTTGTCAAGATTGAAGGAGTAGTCTCTTCCGTAGTTTCTTTGCCACCTAATGATATTATATTATTCCTAAACATAGGTTGTTGCTTTTTGAGTTTATCTTGTTTGTATACATGTTTCTTGTTCTGCATATTTATTTACTGATTTTATTTTAGGTTGATGCTTCTACTCAGAAAAGTGAAGAAAGTGAGACATTTGATGTAGAACTCACTAAAAATGTCCAAGGATTAGGAATTACCATTGCTGGTTACATTGGAGATAAAAAATTAGGTAGTTTTAAACACTTTTTTTTTTTCTTACTTAGGAATTGCCTCTGATATCTTTGTCTTGTGAAATATTGAATCAATATGGGGCACCTGGGTGGCTCAGTCGTTAAGCATCTGCCTTCGGCTCAGGTCATGATCCCAGGTTCCTGGGATCGAGCCCCACATCGGGCTCCCTGCTCAGCGGGAAGCCTGCTTCCCCTCTCCCACTCCCCCTGCTTGTGTTCCCTCTATTGCTGTCTCTCTCTCTCTGTCAAATAAATAAATAAAAAATCTTAAAAAAATATTGAATCAATATTATGTATTTTCAGATTGTTGGATGAACTGATCAAAAACTTCCTTAGGAATAATTCAGTGTCAGAAACTGATACTGTGCTTGACAGACAAAAATCATTGTCTTATTCTCTAGACTAAGTTTCTATTGGTTTTGTTCCTGTGGCTTGTTGATTTATATTTATTCAAAATTAGGACTTTATATGTGGAGAATGAAGGATGGATAGTTTTTGAGTGTGCTTTGCAAAAACCCTGTTTCTAATCTTAGAACCTTCAGGAATCTTTGTAAAGAGCATTACAAAGAGCAGTGCTGTTGAACATGATGGAAGAATCCAAATTGGAGACCAAATTATAGCAGTAAGTAACATATTTAATAAGAGATTTGTTCATTTTCATGGTTGAGAAATGCATTCTCCTAGTTTACTCAGTTTTGAGAACTACAGTTAGCTCCATACTAATTTAAGCTTTTTGGTGATTTGAGGCTGTCATTACAATTACCCGTTTTGTTATTTTGTAGAAGAACATTGGATAGAAGCTTCACTGATCTCAGTTCTGAATAATAGAATAATTTCTGATATATCTGATTTCTGGTCGTAATGAATTTGTTACATTAATATACTTATACTTTAGTTGCAGACAATCTAAAGGTAAAGACCAGATATCATAATCTTTAGTGTACTTGAATCTGAATTTTGGGACGTGTGCTTTTTTTAATATCAGCAGAATGACACTGTTGTTGTTGGCTCCATGTCCAGGCCTCTTTTTAGCTCTAAGGATATACAGGAATAAAAGAAATAGATCTTAACTCCCTCTTAATCAGATCAAGCTCATCATTGTTATTGTAGTGACCTCAGTATGTTTTGAGCATATTGGTATTCAAGGCAGTGTACAGAAGAATACACCTTCACTTCAGTGTTCTCTGCAAACTGGGCTACCCTAACTACTCGTTGAAACACAGTTTGAGAGACCCTACACCAGGGGCTTCCTGGTCAGAGAAGTTTAGGAAAAACTGATAAGGTCTCTTAGGGATTCATAATGCACATTGAAAAATCTAAGACTCTGAGAAGTTATGCAGTACAGAAAAAGCTATTTTACTTTGGGTTTTCCTAAACTTTTGTAATCATGGGCTCTTTCTTTCCTCAAACATATATTAACATTCTTTGAAAGACATTTTGGAGAATACCGATTTATCTTAATATGTATTTATGTTTAATTAAGTCTCTGTTGTTTCCTTGGGATCTTATTATGATACGAGTGTAGAATGTTAATATAAGAGTCCATGTTCATAGTGGCTTTATTCATAATAGGTGAGATGAGGAAGTAACCCAAATGTCCATCCATGGATGAATGGAAAAGCGAACTGTGATGTGACATATATATAATATATATTATATATATATAATATATACATATTATATATATACCTATATACACTAAAGTTTATGATATCTGGTCTTTACCTTTAGATTGCAACTCAAGTACAAGTATATATATATGAAATGGAATATTACTTAGTCTTATAAAGAAGGAAATTCTGTCATATCCTGCAACATGGTTGAACCTTAAGGACATTATTCTAAGTGAAATAAGGGAGTCACAAAAAGACAAGTACTGTATGTTTCCATTCGCATGAGGTACTTAGAGTAGTCAAACTCATAGAAATAAAAAGAATGGTTGTTGCAAGAGTCTGAGTGGAGGGGAACATGGGGAGCTGTTGTTTAATTGTTACAGAGTTTCAGTTTTGCAAGGTAAAAACATTCTAGAGATCTATTGTATGACACTGAATAAACTTAGCACTACTGAACTTTATAGGTAAAAGTGGTTAAGATGCTAATCTTTTTGTTATGTGTTTTCTACCACAATTAAAAAAAAAAAAAGAGGTGCCCTTATTTCTGCCTTTGCTTCTACATTACAATTTTGAGTCTTCTTGGGCTTAGTTCTGTAAAACTAAGTACACCTGTTCACCTCTTGAAACCTGTGAAGATCAAGTTGTGCTTGCCACTTAAGTTGGCTATAACCTGGGAATGAGTTTTAACCACTGTATCTTCATTTGTCATACAATGAAAATTAACTACTTTTTTTTTTTTAATTTTGGAGAAGAAGAGTGGAGAGAGAGTACATAGATACAGACTCTAAATCCATATCCAATACCGAATTAAAAATTAAAAACATAGCTAGTGTACTTTTTTCCCTAAGATATATATTTTAATCCATTAAAAAAGTTTTTTAAAAAATCAGCTTTATTGAGATATACTTCACATAGCCTACAATTCACCCATTTAAAGGGTATAGTTCAGTAGCTTTTAGTATTTTCACAACTGTGCATCCATTATCACAGTCAATTTTAGAAACTTTTCATTACCTAAAAAGGAAACCCCATACCCAGTAGCAGTCTATCCCTAATTCTACCATCCTCCCAGCACTAGAGAACCACAGTCTTTTCTCTGTCTCTGTAGATTTGCCTACTCTGTATTTCATGTAAATGGAATTATACAATATGTGGTCCTTTGTGACTGGTTTATTTTGCCTAGCATGTTTTCAGGGTTCATCTATGTTGTAGCATGTATCAATTCTTCATTTCTTTTTATAGCTGAATGATATTTCATTGTATGGATATACCACATTTTATTTACCCATTCATCAGCTGATGGACATTTGGGTTGTTTCCATTTTTTTGGCTGTTATGGATTATGTTGCCATGAACATTCATGTACAAGTTTTTGTGTGGATGTATGTTTTCATTTATCTTGGGTATATACTTAGGAATAGAATTGTTGGATCCTATGATAACTGCTTAGTAAGCTGCTTTCACATACAAAATTGGGAAAAGGAAACTTCCCTTGTATAATTTTTAGGCAGACCAAATGAGTAATTAATTAAAATACTTGGTATAACACTTGGCACATAAGTACAGTTTAATTACGAAGCAGATCCTTTTTAAAGGCCTGAAATAATTGCACATTTAAAAGCACAATAGCGGGGCACCTGGGTGGCTCAGTCATTAAGTGTTTGCCTTTGGCTCAGGTCATTATCCCGGGGTCCTGGGATTGAGCCCCGCATCGGGCTCCCTGCCCCGCGGGAAGCCTGCTTCTCTCTCTCCCACTCCCCCTGCTTGTGTTCCCTCTCTTGCTGTGTCTCTCTCTGTCAAAGAAATAAATAAAATCTTAAAAAATAAATAAAAGCACAATAGCTTCCCTCCAAACTTGTCATTATTTTCTTTTTTTTCCTTTTATTATGTTATGTTAATCACCATACATTACATCATTAGTTTTTGATGTAGTCTTCCATAACTCATTGTTTGCGTATAACACCCAGTGCTCCATTCAGTACGTGCCCTCTTTAGTACCCATCACCAGGCTAACCCATCCCCCCACCCCTCTCCCCTCTAGAACCCTCAGTTTGTTTCTCAGAGTCCATTGTCTCTCATGGTTCGTCTCCCCCTCCGATTTCCCCCCCGTCATTTTTCCCTTCCTGCTATCTTCTTCTTCTTCTTCTTCTTTTTTTTTTTGAGTGAGAGTGTTGAATCACAGACCTGTACCTCTGAAACAAATAATACATTATATGTTAAAAAAAAAAAAAAAAAGAACAAACTTGTCATTATTTTCATTAGGTGGAACCTCACATAGGGTTTTGCTTAGGTAAGATCAGTAATAAAGGGAATTGTTGACTCGAAAGGAGAAACCCCCTTCTCCTGAAGGGTTTTCTTGTTTTCAATAAAGTCACTTGTCTTCACTGTCATCAGTGTTCTGAATTTTAACTTTTAGCAATATTCTCTTACTTCAAAGTTAGGGGCCTCTTAGACTCTAAGGAAACATCATGCAATGCTTTTAGCCATGCATTAAGGGTTTGTGAAATATCACCATCTTGTGGACTTCTGAGATACTTGTAGTAAAGTTCTTCACGCTGGTTGCATTTTCACAACTGCAGTCTTTGTTTTTTCTGGTTTTGTTTTGGCAGCAGTTGTTTGGAACTATACTCTGTTTTTATTTTGTAGTTGTCCAGGCAGTGAGAAGATTGAGAAACTATTTCTTGCTATTTTGAGGAGGTATTGTTTTATAACAATTAAACTTACTTTGTTATAAGATTCCTGTTTTACAAATTGTGCTCTGTTGACCCCTAGGGTTTCACTGTAGACATTACAGGGGACAGAATAGAGCGAATGATTCCATTTTATTCCCTTTGTATATTGGTATCCCATATAACAATTATTTGATCAAGGGATTCTATTGTATTTTAAAAAGTTGACCAAACTGGTCATCAGATGAAATCATATATTCATTCTTCTTAGATTGATGTATAGAAATCCTTGCTAAAGCAGAATGGAATTATGATTGATTAAAAAAAAAATATCGGGAGCCTGGGTGGCTCAGGTGGTTAAACGCCTGACTCTTGATTTCAGCTCAGGTCATGATCTCAAGGTCATGAGATCCAGCCCCTCGTCCCCTCTCCTTGCTCAGTGCAGAGTCTGCTTGAGATTCTCTCCCTCTCCCCTCACCCCTCCCCCTGCTCGCCCACGTGCATGCTCTCTCTCCCTCTCTCTCTAAAATAAATACATAAATAAAATCTTAAAAAAATTATTAAACAGGCTTGTAAGTAAGGAAAAGTGTCAAATGTTGCCTTTGGTATTCTGACTTTGTTAATAGGCTCAAGTTCTCTCTTAATATCTATCTGTAAGCTGTGGTGGAGGGAGGGCTTGGCTGGCTAGATTGAGCGTACTCGGGAGCTGGGGGTTTCCACTTGTTTCAATTAGTCATTCTCTGCTCCGTTATTGTTCCTGCTAATTGTGGTGTCTGCACTGAGCATTATGAGGTTAGTGGAACTTTCCTTGAGAGCACACAGGCAGCCTCCTGCCATTGCATCTAGTTCCAGAGCGCTCTTGTCTGTGGTGCCACTGGGCCTGAAGCCATGTCTTAACACTCTCCGTGATCATAGCAGACCAGAGCTGCCCGGGACCCCGATTTGGGCTTTGCTGACCTTACCTCATACGTATGACAAATGTAATGATATTTGAACAGAAACTTCTCTCAAGAAGGCTTGAAATTTTCATGTTTATTAATCACTTCTTCAGTCTGTTAAGAATACCAGCTTCTGAGTTTCTTCCCAGTGTAAAGTGCTGGGTACTGTAATTTTGGGAAAATAGGTACCATTATTCCCATATTACAGATGAAGATGCTGAGAAATTTGAATTGAAATCCAGTTTTAAAAGTTCATGGTTATTCCCTTATACCAGGTTCTTCTGTGCTGGTACCATCTCTGACATTTGGGTAAGGAGTATGTTTTTAAATTCAGGCCATCAAATTTTGAAAATAAAGGAAGAATGCAGTTTTTAAAAATGTATTTGAACTTTACTGGTATTAAATTGACAAAATCATATGCATTTGAGTTTTTAAAATTAAATTGGATTTTTCCAAATCAAAACCCCAATGAGATACCACCTCATACCAGTCAGAATGGCTAAAATTAACAAGTCAGGAAACGACAGATGTTGGCGGGGATGCAGAGAAAGGGGAACCCTCCTACAGTGTTGGTGGGAATGCAAGCTGGTGCAGCCACTCTGGAAAACAGTATGGAGGTTCCTCAAAAAGTTGAAAATAGAGCTGCCCTACGACCCAGCAATCACACTACTGGGTATTTACCCCAAAGATACAAATGTAGGGATCCGAAGGGGTATGTGCACCCCGATGTTTATAGCAGCCATGTCCACAATAGCCAAACTGTGGAAAGAGCCAAGATGTCCATCGACAGATGAATGGATAAAGAAGATATGGTATGTATGTGTATATATATATATATATATATATATATATATAATGGAATATTATGCAGCCATCCACATTTGCAAAATGTGGATGGAACTGGAGGGTATTATGCTGAGCGAAGTAAGTCAATCAGAGAAAGACATGTATCATATGCTCTCACTGATAATGAGGAATTCTTAATCTCAGGAAACAAACTGAGGGTTGCTGGAGTGGTGGGGGGTGGGAAGGATGGGGTGGCTGGATGATAGACATTGGAGAGGGTATGTGCTATGGTGAGCGCTGTGAATTGTGCAAGACTGTTGAATCACAGACCTGTACTTCTGAAACAAATAATACATTATATGTTAAAAAAAAAAGAAGAAGATAGCAGGAAGGGGAAAATGAACGGGGGGGAAATCGGAGGGGGAGACAAACCATGAGAGACGATGGACTCTGAGAAACAAACAGGGTTCTAGAGGGGAGGGGGGTGGGGGGATGGGTTAGCCTGGTGATGGGTATTAAAGAGGGCACGTACTGAATGGAGCACTGGGTGTTATACACAAACAGTGAATCATGGAACACTACATCAAAAACTAATGATGTAATGTATAATTAACATAACATAATAAAAAAATTGGATTTTTAGAGTTGAACAATAAAAATCTATTGGAGATAAAAAATTGTACTGTGAATTTTAAGAATGTTTATGGAAACTTAAAGTTGAGATTTTTATGAGTTTTTTCTTTTTTCCTTTACTATCTGATAGTAAATAACATGTTCATTTATCTTATATTAATTTTTGTCTTTGAGGTTTAAATTTAAAATAATGTGCTATAATCTGCATTTATTTCTTCCAAAAGGTAATTTGCTTTACAAATAAATCCTTGACGTATGGACTGAAGGCTCTATATTCCCATTTGGGGTGACTATTGTGCAGATGACAGTATGCTTTGGTGACATCAGAACCTGTCCTCTTGGAGCATGCAGTCACAAAACTAATAATGACAGAAAATATAAAATTAAAATTATGATAAATGCTGGGAAGGATAAATGGTAAAGGGGGCTTTGACTATGGTCAGAGACCTTAGGATAGTTCAGTTATGAAAGTATTACACTGAGATCTAAAGCAAGTGCAGGTGTTTTCTGGGTGGATGGATGAGAAAGAGCATGGGCTGGAGGGAGTCCAAAGAGTCTAGACTGGGGGGAGCAAAACCTGCAGAGGCCTCCTGGCTGAGGGGAACATTGCAGGGCAGGAGTGGAAATGAGCCCTCGGGGGCTAGAGGGCACAGGGATAGGCAGCACCATGCCAGAAGAGATTGGTGGTAGAGCTGGGGACGGTTGACACAGGTCTTTCTAAGCTGTGTTCACGGTATGGAAAGTTGGCTTAAGGAGTGTCCTATGGAAGGCAGTCTTGGGATAATATGATCATATCTATAGTTTGGGAAGATCACAGGGACGTCTTCAAATATTTTATCCTTTGTGAACTAGGAAAAGGGAAAGTCACGTGTATTTTCTGAAGAGGCAAAAAAATAAAAAGGAAGATAGTTTTGTCATCTTTCTTTTTTTAAAGCCAGGTAAGTATGTTATGTAATACATCAGCACTCTCAGAGACCACTTTTGTCACTGTCTTCTACACTTTTATATCCTGCATAGTACTAGCTTCCAGACTTGACTGTGTATCAGGATCACCTGAGGAATATAAAAGAATATCCCCACCCTGGAACTATTGGTTCATAATATCTAGAAGTGAGACACCATCATCTGTAATAAATAAAACAAAACTCACCTGGGTAATTCTAGTGCATCTAAGTTATTACTGGTCCCCAAACAGGTTTTAGTTCATTCTCCAATTAGGGGAGTACTCAGTCCTGTTCATTTCCCACTAACAAGCAGTAAACATGCATTTGGTGAATCGATAATACAAATACTCATTTATTTTTTAACACGTCTTGCTCTGATCACAGGTAGATGGCACAAACCTTCAGGGTTTTACCAACCAACAAGCAGTAGAGGTGTTGCGACACACAGGACCAACTGTGCACCTGACACTAATGAGAAGAGGAGCGAAGCAGGAGGCTGAGTTCACGTCAAGGGAGGATGTCACAAAGGACGCAGTTTCGTCTCCTGTGAATGCCAGCGGAAGCAAAGGTAGTGCCAGGTGAAACTGGTTTTCAGTTAGACCTTTACATCACTTAGATATTTTTCTAATTCTGAAAATACTTAAAGAATGGTATTTAGTCTTCACTATTCATTATGAGCCAAATAAAAAGGAAATTTGGTGAAGTTGGGACTAACCAGAACTAGCGATGTGTCCATTCACTGTAGAATGTGCTTCCGAATAAAACAGGTTTCTTTCTTTCCTGTTGATTCAGGTACCATTTCAGAGTCAGAAACGTGCATTTACCTTTCCATCCCTGCCTTACTTTTAGGTGCCATTGCGTGTTTTCCTCTTTAGGGAGGACCTGTTCTGCCCGGGCTAGATCTGCAAGCCTCATGTGCCTAGATGTCCAGCCTTCCTTGAAGGAATCTACTTTAATAACACATTTAGAAATGTCATTCATAAGCTGTTGGTACATGAATATCTCTGAAAATTAGTGAAATCCCCCAGTAGCTGACTGATGTAAGAGTTTGTTGGTAGAAGTCAGGCTTTTGGTTTGAAAATGCTGTGTCATTTCTCAAACTATTGACCATTCTGGTATTTATGCCATATACTGTTTATTACAGCAGTAGGAGACAGGGGGGCAAATCACATGAGAAATCTATTCTTTTTTTTAAGAGAGAGAGAGTGGAAGACAGAGTGAGTGAGGGAGGGAGAAAGGGAGAGGGAGCGAGAGAGAATCTCAGGCAGTCTCCACACTCAGCACAGAGCCTGATGTGGAGCTCTGTCTCACGACCCTGAGACTGTGACCTGAGCTGAAATCGAGTGGGACACTTAACTGACTGAGCCACCCAGGTTCCCTAAGAAATTTATTCTTTGTCATGTTAACAGGAGAATTTCCCTTTTAAGTACAAGTGGTTATTGAAAAGTTTACCTACAAAGAATATTCATCTTGGGGTTCAGGTAAATACAGTGGGATTTGAAAAATTTCATGTGCTTGATTATATTATAAATGTAACTACTAAAATATTCTTATCTTTAAGAAAATTACGAAAAAGATGAAGATTCTTCATCTTTGAGTAGAAACACCAGCATATTACCAATTGAAGAAGAAGGTAAACACCTGGAGCCAGGTTATTATGTTCTTTATTATTTGTTTGTTTTTTAGAGAAATGATTTTTGTGAATGTGATTAAGCCTCTATGGATATAAATTACTAAAAAAAAAACTATCAAAAAAGAAAACGATACTTTTCAGTCCTTATATATAGATGGGATTAATTTCTCTAGTAGAGTAAAATAGTTCATTTACACCTGGCGTATTTTCTAGCTGTACATTTTTCTTTCTTACAAATTTTTAAAACCCTTTAGGAATCAATCAGTTATGTACAAGGTTTTATGTCAATCCCCTTCCTTCAGTACAGCCAACATGTCCATATCTTATTGAGCAAGCAATAATAAAATTACCAAGTGTTTTTAAAATAAACATGAGAATCTTTTTTAAAGCATAAGCTCTTAGGAATGAAACTGTCCAATTTGGGGAGGCTTTTTCTTGTCAATTTTTCCAAAATTTGAAATCTTAATATTGGGAAGTTGGTTTGGGAAGGAATTGTATGGAAAAATTACTAAAACTTTCTGAGATTTCTTTCAGTATAAACCTAGACTCCATCAAGCTGTTTAAACATTTTTTAGAGCAGTATTGTTTTATTATATAATTATGCCAGAATATTACTGCCATCTTTAGGCTGGGAGCTGTGTGCTTTCCTTACCTGTCACATTGCTTTAGGTGCTTTAGTAACTTAAATCCACTGAACAGAGTCCAAGACTGATCTTTCATGTGTATGCTACCCTTCACTAGTTATATTGATGCTTTGTGGTTCTTTAAAGTATCTACTTCGTTATTAACGTTTTTTTTTTTTCTGTTGAAAATTTTGATTTATTTTTATTATTTTAAAGGACTATATGTGTTTGCCATAATACTCTGGGAGTGTGATATGTAACGCATTCATATGTGTTAATTGCATTCTGCCATTTTTACACTAGCAGGTGAAGAAATTATTTAGGCTAAAGTGAGTATCAAGAGTAGTGGGAAAGAATACAAAGGTTTTAGAGCATGAAACTTTATATAAAGTAGGGATGGGTGTAGGGGAATCACCTCGAAAGCCCAGATCATGTCTTTGCTTTGGTGAATGTGCATATGGGAGGGTTGGGGTGGGGAGACGCTCTAGACTTAGAATCAGAAGTCCCCAATTCTTTTTTAAACAAACTAAGGAAAAGCTTCTAAATGATTCTAATGCATCTACCCTAGTGCTGGTTCTCAGACAACAAACAAACAAAAGAAATTAAATAGACTCATAGATACAGGAAACAACTGTTGGTTACCAGAGTGGGGAGGTTTGGGAACAGGCAAAGTAAGTGACAGGGATTAAGATGTACAAACTTCGGTTATAAAATAAGTAAGTTATGGGGATACATTGTACACATAGGGAATACAGTCAATAGTATTGTAATAACTTTGTATGGTGACAGATTATAATTAGAGTTATTGTGGGGATCATTTCATAATGTATGGAAATATCGAATCACTATGATATATTCCTGAAATTAATAGGATATTGTTTGTGAATTATACTCTAATATAAAAAATGTATAGAGAAATAAGAGTAACTCATATACTGGGTGAAAAGTCAGACTTGCTACAACAGACAGGTTCTGATCACAGTGTCTCTGGAATAGAATGTAAAAATATGGAGGTTTTTGTAGTTTGTCACTGACTTAATTGTGTTGACTATTTCAGGTTATCCGTTATTGTCAGCAGAGATAGAAGACATAGAAGATGCACAACAACAGGAAGCTGCCCTGCTGACAAAGTGGCAAAGGATTATGGGGATTAATTATGAAATAGTGGTAGGTTAGCTCAGCCTCCCTAACTTCCTAACTTGTAACTGTGGTTGAGCAGGAAGTTCATGACAAAAATAAAGATGATCTTCCTAAAGAGGGCTAGAGAAGTAGCAAATGCCCAGGACTTTTTTTGAAGACCGAAATGATTGAGGTATTTAAAAATTCAGGTTGGAGAAAGTTGGATAGTAACAAAGGAACTTAAATAAATGGAATGAAAATTTTAGGACTCGTAATTCATCAATATTTTAATATTTTGAGCAGTCATTTGTATTATCTAGACAAAAGGAATGGTTTTTTTTTTTTTTGATTCTTGAGTCTGGAATTTATGGAGTGACAGAATATACTTAAAGATAAAATAAAAATCATCATGATCTTATATATAAAATTTGAAGAGGATTTTTTTCCCACTCTATCCTTACATATTTATTTTGCTTAAGGGGTTTAATTCTGCATCCTCTTTTCATACCATTTATTCCGTAGTGAATGTTTTATGTTTATTAATAGTTTGCATACCTTATATAGCAATCATGACCTGCTATCCTAAAAAGAGACTTAAGAAAGGTAATGCAAATTATCAATCTTGAGATGTATACCAGCAAATTTTAGGGATTTCAAAAGGAAAAATAAAACACTAGGTTAAGTAGAGTTTTTCATATTGCTTATAATATTCAAACAACTCTAGATTAGGAGAGATCAAAGAACAGATGTCATGTAATAATAACTAGCATTTATTGAGCACTTTGTGCCAAGCAGTATTCTTAGTGTTTCATTTAATCTTTGTGACAATGATCTTTTTTTTTTTAAACACTCAAGATGGTTAACAGTCAAGTAAGTAGTAAGTACAGCTGTTTTTACCATTTTAATCAAGTCAGGGAAGAATAAAATAAGGTCCAGCTTAACTGTAGTTAATTTAGCATGAAAGGTTGGGGGATTCCTCCTATGGGGTAGGGTTAACATGCTGGGACATATCACTGAGACTGCACTTCTGTGGTGGTAATGGAATAGTGAAGGGAACTGTTTAACGAACCACTTTGTCATAGAGGTGAGACCCAGGACCATGAACTCTTGGCTGTCCTTTGTGCACATTGTCTCTTGGTGGCACCCCCAGTAATCTGTCAGGGGTGAAATGTGCTATAGGTAAGAACCAAGCTGTTTATTGGCCTTCATCAAACAAAAGTAAGAGAGATCTGACTTTAAATTGTTTGCTATGTAGCTGTATAGCCTAAATGCAATCATAAGAGCAGTGGTATGGTAGAAGGAAGGATTGATAGACGTTATCAGGGAGGGACTTGGAGGGCTGCTCAGATGAAGTGATACTTACACTGGGTTTTAGGGAGTGAGGAGGATTTCATCCACAGTAGATTTCAAAATTGGATGATGTAGCTTCTGATAATAACCCTGCACATATTAGCAAGATTTGAAAGATATCTTTTTTAATTAATCGCTGTTTTTCTCAGTTCCTCTATCCCTATCCCTATAAAATACAAGGGATGAAGTAGATCATCTTTAGTATTCCTTCTGATTTTAATAGTTACTGGATTCTTTGTGAAAATGGGTGATTTCCTAACATTCTTCATTATTTAATGTAACAGTAGGAAATAAGTTCATTCTCCTATTTGAAGCTCTGGTTCACTTTTTTTTTTTTTTTGATTTTATTTATTTGTTTGAGACAGAGAGAATGAGAGACAGAGAGCATGAGAGGGAGGAGGGTCAGAGGGAGAAGCAGACTCCCTGCCGAGCAGGGAGCCCGATGCGGGACTCGATCCCGGGACTCCAGGATCGTGACCTGAGCCGAAGGCAGTGGCTTAACCAACTGAGCCACCCAGACGCCCGCTCTGGTTCACTTTTAATGACCAGTGTTGTCCATTGATACCAGCATAGGATCAGGAGTGTGGGCTCTAGATTCAGACTGCATAAGTTTCAAAGTTCTTGTATAGCTATGTGACTCTGGGTAAGATACCCTCTTTGAACTTCATTTTCCTAATTTGGGAAACAAGGATAGACATTGGAATGATTTATGAGAAGCTTGAGATAAGCTACGTAATGGGGTTAGCTCAGTCCCTTGCACATAAGTGAAGTGCTAAGTATGTGTCTTTTCTATACTGTTGTTCGAGCTCAGGCATTTGATTTAATCTGTGGCCATTTAGGTTACCCTCCATCTGTTACTAGTTTCTTTTCCTTTTTTTTTTTTTAAAGATTTTATTTATTTATGTATTTGAGAAAGATAGAATGAGACACAGAGAGAGCATGAGAGGGGGGAGGGTCAGAGGGAGAAGCAGACTCCCCGCTGAGCAGAGAGCCCGATGCGGGACTCGATCCTGGGACTCCAGGATCATGACCTGAGCCGAAGGCAGACACTTAACCAACTGAGCCATCCAGGCACCCCCTGTTACTAGTTTCTGTAGGTGCTGCACTGCACAGTATCTCAGGGGCTGGCATCTGGCTCCTTCCTCTGCATTTGTGTTGGCTCATGAAACTGATAGATAATCAGTACTCTTTTGGAGGCAAAGCTCCAAAGCTTTGCAGCTCCACAATAACATTTTTGAAGCTTTTGTGAGAAAGTTGACTTTTTGGGGGGTGAACATAAAATATATACATGAGGGAAAAAAAACAAATGAAAAAAATACTAGATTCATGATGATTTTTTCCTTTCAGGTGGCCCATGTGAGCAAGTTCAGTGAGAACAGTGGGTTGGGGATAAGTCTGGAAGCAACAGTGGGACATCATTTTATCCGATCTGTTCTACCAGAAGGTCCTGTTGGACACAGTGGGAAGCTTTTCAGTGGAGATGAGCTGTTGGAAGTAAGGAGCTATGCCATTCCTCCATCCCCTTAAATAAAATTCTGAAAAGGCTGCAGGAGGCTTAAAGTGTAATAATAATATGCATAGTAAGTAAGTTCTTATTTTAAATTTCCTCTTCAAAGGGTACTTGAGAGAGATATGCAAGTAAAAATCCACCAGAAGTAGAAATTTCAAATCTGTCTGTACATTGATCTTCAGACGTAATTCCATGCTGGGTGTTTTTGTTTGTTTTAGTCCAGAGAACTATAAAAACTTTCTTTTAAAAAATTTAAACCAGTTATTCAATTTTTAGACCAGGTATCACTTTCACATGTTTCAGAATCACAAAGAACATAGAGAGACCCTGAACAGTCTCTTTCTTGTGCTAATCCAGCCAGTTCTCATCACCTTTCATTAAGTAACTACTGTTACATTTGATACTCTGCAGTCTTCCCAATATGTTTAATGAAGAGCTAAGAAAATTCGGATATATTCTTTCCCCCACTTTTAAAAGCATACTGGCATACAATATGTACTGTTTTCCATTTTGATTTTTTCACTTAGTGATATAAAATGTCAATTTGTAGAATAATCTGTTCCTTTTCCCTTCATCCCTGGGTATTTTTTTTTTCTTTTTATTCTTATGTTAATCCCCATACATTACATCATTAGTTTTAGATGAAGTGTTCCATGATTCAATGTTTGTGCATAACACCCAGTGCTCCATGCAGAATGTGCCCTCCTCAATACCCACCACCAGGCTAACCCATCCTCCCACCCCCCTCCCCTCTAGAACCCTCAGTTTTTCAGAGTCCATCGTCTCTCATGGTTCGTCCACCCCTCCGATTTCCCCTGCTTCATTCTTCCCCTCCTGCTACCTTCTTCTTCTTCTTCTTTTTTTTCTTTTTCTTTCCTGGGTATTTTTTTATTACTTCTCCCTTTCCAAACTACTACTCTGGCACATGAAACAGGGGTGAACGATGGTGATTTTTCTGAGTGCTTTAAAAGTCCCATTTCCAACACAACTCTAACATTGTTCTAGATCATACTACTGTAGGTAACTAGTTCTGAGCACAGTAGAACTATGGTAAACACCCTCGTAAAATTCATATTTATTTAATAAAAGATTGGTTTCAAAAGAGTACTCACATTATGAAATGTTCTTTCTTGGGCAACTTCTCTTTTTGCACAGGTGAATGGCATAACTTTGCTTGGGGAAAATCACCAAGATGTGGTGAATATTTTAAAAGAACTGCCGATAGAAGTGACAATGGTGTGCTGTCGACGAACCGTGCCACCCCCCAGCCAGTCAGGGTTGGATAGCCTGGACTTACGTGATACTGAACTGACAGAAAAGGTATCAGGTTTGAGACTAGCCAGAATAAGTAGTGGAAGGTCTGAATGGCATTCGGAAGAATTTTAAGCCTTTTTTTCCTCTCATTTGGCATTTGATTTCCTCAAAATCAGTGGCTTGTAGGAAAGACCTTGGAGTCAGACAAACGTGGGTTTGAGTCAGGCTCGGCACCTACTAACTCTGTGACCTTGGGCAAATCACTTCATCTTTCTGAATCTCACTTTTCTCCTCTGTAAAATCTACATCATAGTGCCAGTCCTCAGAGGGTTGTTCTCTTGTTCAAATAAGTTTATATAATGATATTAGATATTATGGCACCCTTTATGCTTGTATAATTTATTTATAGTATCCCTATGAAAAATATACTCATAATGTGCCCATTTATAGAAGAGAAAACTGATGTAAATAGTATGTAGTACAAATGTGGTAAACAAAAGATACTTAATGCCTGGCACATGGTTACTGCTCTGTAAATAGCTAACGTATGGATGGACACATCCTCTCTGTGATTTTAGATCTTACTTGCATATTTTTGTACTTTTTAAATCTGAACAATTTGAGGTCATAATACTGCATGTCAGATAATATTCTGTGACATTCAGACCTCCCATTTTCCTGTTTGCTTATTCTTTTTTATTCACATCAAAATGTCAAGAAAGAGTGCATCAGCTTTTCTGAGGACTCATAATAGATATCTAAAGTTAAGATTTGGACTTTACATAATTTGCGGTCTAGTCAAATCTCATTTAAGGTATAATGAGATATGATGCTAGAACTTGACTTACATTATACTGCAGGAATCAGTACAGTAGAAGAATTTTGAAAGCTTTGAAGAATGTAATATTCATATGAGTGGAGTAGGTTAAATAAGAGACATAATTCCAAATTGTGTAGAACTCACTCTATCACCATACATGTCCATACACATTTTTTATGTGTTCTACATGGGATTATTACAATAAAGCAGGTGGACAGATTTGTATCCATGGTCCTAGGATGTGTAATAATTAACAGCAAAGATAGTATATAAACTAGAATTTCATCATCAAAAACATGTCTTTCTGAAATTTGATATGTTCATACAGATGAAGAAAACTGAGTTAACTTAGATTCACTTTATTTTTGCTGAAAGAAGCCAACATTTTGTATTCCTATTTTTGTGCTGAGTGCTTTATAAATGTTATCTCATTTAATTCGTAACAATTCTATCAAATGGGTAACTGTGAAATTCAGGTTAAGAATATTGCTCAAGGCAACACAGTTAAGAAATCATAGACCTGGTCTTTAAGCCCAGACTAATCCGACTTCAGATCTTGTCTTGCTATTGTGCATGCTAATTTATTAATGAAATAATCATGTGCACAAGTCACAACATTTGAGAACCTTTGTTTGCAGAGAGTACATTTACATAGAGCCATTTCCTCTTGAATTGTTACATATCATAAGAATTTTTTCTTTAATATCAAAGTAGATTTACAGTTTTTTTTTTTTTTTTCTGACTACAGAGGTGACTCAGATACTGATGAAAAAAAGTGAAAACCACCCACAGTCATGCTGCTGAGATACAACCCTTGTGTATTTTTATAGGAGACCTTTGAACCATACATTTTTAATGCCTGTTCCATGTTAGGTATTTCTGCTTCTTTAACAACCTTCAGTAATTACTACCTTAATTTGTAAAAGTTTCATGATAAGCTCTTGCTCCTTTTATTTGTGAGTGGTTTGTTCTGGACAGATGCTGGGACTCTCCCCCTCCTTGTGGTGTTGGTATGTGTCTGTTGGTCTAGTGCCCCTGAAATAAGAGCTGTGTGGTCTGTTACGCAGCCTTATGTAGATCTGGGCGAGTTCACTGGGTCCTCGGAGACTGAGGACCCTGTGCTGGCGATGACCGAGGCGGGTCAGAATGCGGAGGAGGTTCAAGGACCTTTGGCCATGTGGGAGGTTGATGTGCAGCATATCGAGCTGGAGAAAGGAAACAAAGGACTTGGTTTTAGCATTTTAGATTATCAGGTAAATATGTCCATTTTTAACAATTTTTTTTTTTAAAGATGATATATATTCAAGGTATATTGTAGATAAGAGAAAAAGCAGTTAATATTTCAGAGTTATCAAAAACATTTCCTTGTTTCTAGCAAATCTTCTAAAATAATAATATATATGGTTTATTTATCATGAAGCGTTTCTTTTAACATTGAGTTCATTGAACTCTTTCTAGATTTCAGCTCTTGAAAATTTGAAGAATATACAAAATACATTTTAGGAATATCATAGAAATACAGTTTTTTTGTTATTTGGGGAGTATGTCTAAATTATTTTTATTTCCGTGCTCATAATTGATAGTTCATATTTCAGTGGTAAGACTTAAAGTATTAAATACTTATTTCTTTTGTCTGTAGTGAATTATAGAGTTCTAGTTGAAAATGGATTCTTGTCATTTGACTAAATGACTAAATTTATGAAGAAACTTAAACTGGTCAAGTGTAGCGTCCTTACCCTGCATTGCACTCTGTGCTGGGTAACTGAGGAAATGCTTATGCATGTGTGAGAGAGCCTCCTCATTAATTAAGACTGGACCAGAGAGCCATCTCCAGTGACTCCCAGGAACTGTGTTCTTTATAGCGCTTGATTGTGGATCCTTGTTTTCTAATATTAAGGTTGCTGTGTATCTGAAAACACTGCATCATCACATACTATATGGACTCTTTCTGTTTTTCTTCATTTCAGAAAGATAGGCCTGACCTTCTAGTACACTCACATCTACTGATGTCCCACAACAGTAACATCCTATTTAACAAATGCTGTTGTAGGGACACCTGGGTGGCTCAGTCGGTTAAGTGTCTGCCTTCGGCTCAGGTCATGATCCCAGGGTCCTGGGATCGAGCCCCGCATCAGGCTCCTTGCTCAGCGAGGAGTCTTCTTCTCCCTCTCCCTGCTGCCCTCCCCCACCGACTTGTAGTCTCTCGCTGTCAAATAAATAAATGAAATCTTTCAAAAACAAACAAACAAACGCTATTGTCAGTAATTCCTGTATCTGATGTCCAGCCTCAGAAGACAGTTGTAAGATTGGACAATTTATCAAAAATTAAAATTATAATTTTATAGTGATCTGTACAGTTGAAGTGGTCTACTCAGGAACAACTTGGTACTTAAGGATGCCATCCTTTAGGGGAACTCTTCGTAAACTCTTCAAAATGGAGATAGCCTTTACCTAGATAATTCGTTTAGACGTGTTGCATGAAAATTCTTTTTTGAGGCACTTGAAATAATTACCCATCCATTATAACTCAGTGGCCAATCTATAAAAACATTTTTTCAATAAAAAGGAGCTACCTTCTTTTTTATTTATTTTTTTCCCTTCCCCATTCTTTCAGGATCCCATTGATCCAGCAAGCACTGTGATTGTAATTCGTTCTTTGGTGCCTGGCGGCATTGCCGAAAAGGATGGTCGACTTCTTCCTGGAGATAGACTCGTGTTTGTCAATGATGTTAACTTGGAAAACAGCAGTCTTGAAGAAGCTGTGCAGGCTCTGAAGGGTGCGCCAGCAGGATCTGTGAGAATCGGAGTTGCTAAACCATTACCTGTAAGAATTCGGATTTTATCGATTTTCTTTTTCAGTTTGTAAACAAAATGGCTTTTAGGGTTACTTTTAGCTTCAGAAGGTGTTCTCATGAGTGAATCATGACTTTTGGTATGGTTATTGGCTGTGTGAGTGTAAAGATTTAATTTTGAGTAATAGTTTTTAAAAGAATAAAGGAAAGAAAACGAGATTCAGAAATAAATTTATAACTTTAAATTATGCTTTCATAGTATGCTTTTGATCTTTTTTATTGGATAATAAGGTCATGATGAATATAGAATTGAATATTTTAAAAGAAATATGCCTTGGGGCGCCTGGGTGGCTCAGTCGTTAAGCGTCTGCCTTCGGCTCAGGTCATGATCCCAGAGTCCTGGGATCGAGTCCCATATCGGGCTCCCTGCTCTGCGGGAAGCCTGCTTCTCCCTCTCCTACTCCCCCTGCTTGTGTTCCTGCTCTCACTATGTCTCTCTCTGTCAAATAAATAAATAAAAAATCTTTAAAAAAAAAAAAGAAATATGCCTTAAAATGTCTATACCAATATAGTAGGGTATTAGAGAAATTAATAGCATTCACAACTAACAGTGCAATCTTTAATTATAGTGAAATAAAGTAGAATCTCTGTCAGTGTGGTTTAAGGTCCTGCATTCTGTTGATTTCAACACATTTCTTATCTAATTATTGCAGAGCAAGAAATTGAACTTTTCACAGTGGGTTCATCAGCTTGTGGCTCTTCTCCTGGGAGGCAATCACCCTCCTGTCATTAATTAGTGCAGTATTAAAAACAACTAATCAGTTCATGCTACATAATGTCAGTATGTTTATTAGGTGTAGTGATTACAACATAGCACTTATCACTGAATTGCAAGTAAGAGAGACATTCTCAATATTTATGGGACTTTTTTAATGTATAAATATATTTTTAAGGCAAAGGGCAAATACACCTTTTCTTAAGAAAACACAAACATAGGTACATTTGCATAAACATCAAATAACAATTTGTTGACTTTATGAAAGAATTTGTTCAAATAGTAAGCTTTGTTTTAATACATTTGCAATGTTAGATTTTCATGCCTCACTTTGTACTCCACAAAGAATTTTGGTAACCTATGAAAATATATTTATGACAACGGAGGAAAGGAGAGAAGTTCTGCATGTGTTGCTGATGCAGGGTGATGTAGGCAAGACAATCTATTTTAGGCTATTTTATTTGAGATTGGAATAAATATGTTAGGTTTTCTGTCAGTGTGATTAAGGTTGCAGTATAATAGATTAGGAATGTAATTTAAGTAGATTCTGTACCTGTAGAGGTTTTTTTTTTTTTTTTTTTTTGCTGTTTTTTAAGCTATGCTCAGTTGAGAGACTCCACTGTAGGGTTCTCTGACATTCCTTATCAAGTAAATCACATTCTTTAAAATGATATTCTAGTAAGGGATGACAGAGAGAAGATGATCCTTCCTTTTTAATGTTTTTTTTCCCCTGCAACTTCTTTTATATCTTAACACCTAAAAGGTGCCTTACTTATTTTTATATTAAGAAGTCATTATTTAGCCAGAATATTTGGCAGATAAAACTGACCAGAAGATTATTGTATAATATTTAAAAATTATTGATTTTGATGATCTTTTATAAGGAGAATGAAAAATTTAGAAGGGATTTTCATCTAACAGATGATGTATTGGTATTAGAAGAATGTCCTTGTTGTATCTTAACAAATAAAAACATTAAATATGAATATTTATCGTATTTCATGTTCATCATTCTATGTCTAAGTCATATGTTACCATTTGAAAACATTCCCATTTTTTCCCTTTCTTCTCCTTACTTGTCTTCTTCTATCGCCCCCCCCCCCACCTTTCCTTCCTTCCCTCTTTGCTCTTCTCCCTCAAACTCATCCTCAAACACTGAGCCTCCTTCTCCCTGCAGCTTTCACCAGAAGAAGGGTATGTTTCTGCTAAGGAGGATTCCTTTCTCCACCCACCACACTCCTGCAAGGAGGAAGGGCTGGCTGACAGAGCCCTCTTCAGGGCTGACTTGGCTCTGGTTAGTGGCCACAACGTATCAAGTCTTTCAGAAATCTTACGTGTCTTATGTTTTGCCTTCCAAAATATTCTAAAATCTTACTGTATACTCTTTGTTCATAATGTTTTGGAAAACCAAACATTTTCATTTCAACTGTAGTGGTTCTCATAGTTCAAAATAGGAAGAAAAACCGTAACATGTGTGAAAACTATTTGTTGGACTTAGGGAAGAAATTCAGTTAGCAAAGCATTCTGACAACTAGTAGAATTAATCTTTACATCATACCAAAAATTGTTGAAGCAGTCGTTTGCTCTGATTTCATCCTTGGGCCATTTCTAGGCATTTTTTAGCTGTTTTCAGCTAATCAGTTGTTTTGGCTACCTTTTAATGAGGGAACTTACAACTGTATTTTTTCCATTCAATGCAAATAATATGAAAGCCACATAAATTGGTTCAGTTATTAAGTAACACAAAAGCCTCCAAAATAGTCAAAACCCATGTTTTCTAAAATTACAAAATGTAATAAACATCACTGATTTACTAGAACATTTTAAATTAAAATTTTATTTTTACTTGATCTATATAAAATCATTCATTAGAGTAAATGTATTTGTGGCCCACTGGAGACCACTTTGATGAATAAATGCATGCATCTTGCTCCCAAGAACCTCACTGTCTGGTAGAAGAGACAATACTATAGCAATAATTAAGATATAAAGCTAAACACCAGATATAAGGAAACATGTGACGTTTATACAACATAAATATAACAAATTGTACATCCTATTCCATTGCTCCTATTAAAGCCAGGTTCCTGGCCTAACTTTCCTTTTTGGCAAATAATGCCCAGTGTGACTAGAAAGGATATGCCCAGCTTTTGAAATCCTTGTTTCAGTGTATCAGAATAGAGAGTGAGGTTTAGAACCCATGGCTTTCTCCATTATGTACTTATAATCAGTTGTGCACATCTTGCTTGAGAACACAGAGTATGAATTATTTCTTTGATTTTGATGGTCCTAATTTTGGGGAGATCAGTTTTTCTTGTTAATATTTTTCAGTTAACCAGCTCCTGACATTGTCTTTTAGAAAGTTTTGGTGTATATTATAATAAATACAATAATATCACATTACAATATAATTAACAATCCATGACACAAAACTTAGTTAATGCCATCTGCCTAGATAGCGATGTGAAGTATTTACTGTCTAGATTGTTGTACATGATAAACATTTGTGAAGGGTAAACCTCCACAAAGTAATTCACTAGTGAATTTGAACATGTATTTAAAATACATTATTAGAGAGAGGGTCACTTGGAAATGGCATGTATTCTTAGCATGTTTTTGCAAGAATGTGACCTGGTATAATGTTATAATTCTCCTGGCAAAACAAATTGAAATCACAAAGAAGTAGAACACATAGGATTTTGCCATCAAAACAGAAAATGCCGATAGTATCAGAGAAGGGTAGTATTTATGTTCTATCTATTCTAAGGTGTAACTGTAGTGAATTATAAATAGAGCTTTAAGCTCCTCACGAGTTGATTCTTTCACTTGGTTCTGCCACAGAAGATAGTATTAGGTGTTTTAGATAATATATACTGAAATGTTCTACTTTATATGAGTTTTCCAAGAATAGGAGTTTATAACTTCATAGCTTCCCCACAACCATCATTAGGCCCCTTGTCTGTTAGTATAATTTCAGTATGAAATCACAAATATTTTTTTTGCTTTCTGATGATCACCAGCAAATTCCGAATCTGCAACTTGAAAGGTTTTTAAAATCTAGTTTAAAATAACTTAAAATAGGTGTGCCTGAGTGGCTCAGTCAGTTAAGCATCTGACTCTGGATCTCAACTCAGGTCTTGATCTCAGGGTCATGAGTTGAAGCCCCTCATTGGGCTCCATGCTGGATGTGGAGCCCGCTTTAAAAAAATAACTTAAAATACATTGTTTTAGTGAGCTTTAAAAATAGGTAATTGCCTAGCTGCCTTGCTGAATAATAGTTTATTTTAGTTGAATAGGAAAGGTGTTGACCTTATTCATTTTATTATAAAATTCTAGGAGTTGGGCAGGTGGTCTTAAAAAATAACGTGAACTAGAAAAAGTAAGTATTTTCCTTAATTTATGGAACCACTTAAACTTCGAACGGATCCAGGCCCTTTGTTAATTGTTACTGTTGTCCTTTCATTGCTGGAATAGGAACTGCTGGCACCAGTCTGTCCTCATTCCGGTGCCTTAGTCAGTCTCTGATGTGTTGAAGAGGGTGAAGAGGTCATGTTGAAGATAGGATGCATGCCGGTATGCTTTTTCGTCTCAAGTGGAGACTTGGCATACACGTAACCAGAATTTGCAGCTGATATTATCATTTTGATTCCTAGGTGGACACAAATGAGGCCGCCTTAGATGAATCGACACTGGAGTCTCAGTACTCTCCTGATAATGGCAGTATCTACTCCACTCAAGCCTCTATTTTATCTCTTCATGGAAGTGCTGGTAGTGATGGCCTGAACTCCGGTCCCCCCCTCCCATCTTCTCCTCCCAAGGTACGAAGGAATTGCATTTTATTTACAGGAGGGCCCTGTGCGTAATTCTCTAGAGGTCAATGTTTATGGGGGATGGTGGGAGTAGTTTGGTAGAGGTGTTACGTTTTTCCAGTCTTGGATTTATTATCAGATTAAAGTGTAGTTCCATTTGGGTAGTGTTGATTGAGCATCTTTCAGACCACTAGGTACTATTTAAATCTAGGATCTGTTGTACAGAACGAGAGAGACAAGGGTCCAAGGCTTTGAGTAGGATTTACATGATAGAAAAGTTTCAATGAAATGTATTTCTCAAATTGTGTATTTAGCTGTGTCTGCTTTAGAAAAATCATGAGGATTACTTTATTTTCTTAATGGTTTTAAAATTGATTTTCACGCAGAGTTGGATAGTAAAATATTTCTTGCATTAATTTAATATTTACTAACAAGATAAATTTAATACTGTCATATTTTTATATAAAATGATGCCAAAAAATACTTTATATAGAAATCACAGTGAATGGCAAAGTATAGTTAAGTCTCTGGATATGAATGAAGACTTTAGTTACTGTTTGACATATCTGTGCCATGTATATTTTAGAAATAGATTATTGGCATAAATGCCCCAACTCTTCTTCCTTTTCTTGGTGATGTACTTTATAATGCTTAGTAAATAATATTTTAAAACCTACCCAATCTTTTGGGCATGAAATGGTATCTTACTATTTGCATTTGAAGTTCTGCTTTTTAGTGGGGTTGAACACTGTTTCATATATTGGTCCTTCAGTTTTCACTTGTGTCAGTGACCTCTTCATGTCTTTTGGCAATTTTTATATTGTGTTGTCTGTCTTCCTATTGATTTGTTGGAGTTTTGGTTTTTTTTTATATTTTCTAGAAATACAAATACAAATACACAAAAGAGTTCAGTGTATTTTATGAGTATGTGTGTGAGTATGTGTATTAAAAAAGCCAAAAATGTGTAGGAATGACTTTTTTCAACTTCAGGAAAGAAGTTATTCTTTGAGAAAGAAGGAAGCATGGGGATTCGGCTGTAATTGTAATACATTATATCCTTTTACAAGGAAAGAGAGATTGAAGAAAATATGGCAAAATGTTAACATCTGGGCAAAGAGTTCATGTATGGATATAATTTCTTTATTCTTCCGTGTTGGAAATATACCACAAATAAACATTAAAAATCAAGATAAAACAACTAGACGGTAACTTTCTTAAATACATGAAATACATATTTTCCATATAAATTAAATTCAGCAGGAAGGAAATCTGCATTTTTGAGTAAGATGGAAAATAGACTTTCCACAGGTCTAGCACAGTTTTCCTCCTTTTCTGATTAACAAGTAATTTTTTGGCCAGAACCTTTTCAAAGCATTTTCTTTTATGTTCAGGGTGCACCTGTTATCCTTGCAAATGATGCTAGGAAATCTCCTTGAATTGCTTTGCAAGGTATAATCTTGAATGGAGCAGCTGCTCCTCTCTCGCCACACCTGAGACTGTCTGTGTGCCTGCGTCCTGTCTGGAACGTGTTCAGGCTTTACTGGCCTCGGGGCTGGAAGCTGAGTTCATCTCCTAATGGACTCTCCTAATCCACAGCGGAGCGCACTGCTTCTTGCCAGTGGGACAGATTGCATTGTTTAACTTAGTAATTGTTACTTAAAGGGATTACACAATCTGCATACTGAGAAGCATGTATTTTACAGGGCAAATGCTGGTTGTATGCAGCACAACATATTGGCTTACTGAAGTCTATTTGCCTCTTTTTTTTTTTCTTGAGCAGTTTACTCTTTTGTTGAAGCAGATTTTGGCAAGCTGGCCTATCAACTGAAATATTTAAACTACAAAACAACAAAGAAGACATTAATGAGGTTGTTTTAAAAACACACTGAAACTACTCTGTGTACTTTCAGTTTTCTTAGAAAGTAGGACTGTTTCTGCATCGTGGTAAATCTCTGCAACATTGTTTTTATTTTTGTTTTTGTTTTGTGGTGTCTTTATAGCACCAAGATATTTACCAGAAGATTATGTGTAAATAAAAAATTAGATGATGTATTCATTTTCCTATTTCTTTGCACTAAATTTATTTTAAAAAGATAGAATGGCAATTTGTTATGGAATTTAGAACTGGCCATTTTTTTTCTGGCCATTTTTCTTAAGAGTGCGCTCACTTTGGAACCCTCTAATTGATAACATAAAATCTTGTAAGATATTTAAGACAGAGAAGCCTCCATACTGATTTAAAGAAGTGTAAAATTGAGTTTGAGGATCTCAGTGATTCCTAGGTTTTTGACTTTGCTAGATATGTAATAATCTTGGTGGTTGGAAATGCACAGATAATTTCACCTTTCTTCTTACCTTAATGAGAAATCTTTGATCTTGGTCAGGTACACTGCCAGAAGTTTTAAGAACTAATCACCCAGAGCTGGGACTCATCATAGGAGGGAGGCCTAACTCCTAAAAGCAGAGTGTGGGCCTGACAGCAGCTTAAATACCAAAGGCTCCTAGGCATATGTTGGAACTCCTTTGTCCAAAATTCTCCCATCTGGGAGACCATTCTGATTTTTTTTAAGGAGTGGTGTTCACTTAATTTGATTAATTATCATTTAAGGAAAATAACCATTACTCAAGAATCTGAAAAATACTGTAGAGCTACTTCTATGGCATTTGGACTAATAGAGGCAAGTCATTGAGATGTGAATTTTAAAGGCAAAAACCCAGTGGGTTTTCTCATTGTTGTAGGTTTAAATTTTTTTCTTTTTATCCCCCTTTCCTTGTCACCCTTAAAGACAACAAAATGCAGAAATAATTGTTTTCCAAACTTAAACGCTTGTAGACTTCTGTTTAAAAGCTCAACATGGTTTTGGGGAGAAGATGCTTTCATTTATTTTTTTCTGTTTTGGATTTAAATACACCCAATAAAGATTATTTATGTAATGAGTCTCCCCGTCTACTCCTTATCCTCCCAAGCCCCACCCTCCGTTGTATATCGACACTCACTGTCGCTCCAGGGATGAAATGACTACCAGTTTGGTGCATGTCCTTCGTTCCTCATACTGGTCCACTAGGAAATGCTATTGATTCTAGTGCAAGTTGAACTCAGTGTTCGTCAAGCTAGAAGCCCCTCCTTGCACCTTGCACACAAAACATAGCCAGTGGATTCCATGATTTAAAAAAAAAAAATCTACCTGTTCCTAGAGATCTCTACCTACTGTCATTCTGTAGCATCAGTATTGCTGCCTTCACACCCATGCTTAAAATGTTTGCTTGTTTCTTTTTTTGGAGAAACAGTTAGTGTCAAAAACTAATGAGATCACTCTAGTCAAGATGATGAGAGTGATTGTGGAAGTCTTGGTGACAAAACTGCAAGCTCTCAAAGTATAAAAGAAGTCCCTTTTTTGCTCAGTAGGGTCGGTACACAAACAACAGAGGAAGTACTATACCTTATCTCAGAAAGAGGGGGGAAAGGACAGTAAATTGAAGTGGCTGTGCTTTTAGTATGTTTTCCCACAGTGTGGAAGGGTTTCTGTGGTAGACCGCTTATGAAGAAGATCAGGTTGTGTCCAGTGAGTGTTTCAATACTTGGCTAGTCTATATAAATAAATCATCTGGGTAAATAGCGTGCCCAGGTATCATCCTAACTTACTCATCACCCTTAAACAGCTCTTTTCAAGTGTATTTGACATTTTTATTTAACCTGTCTCTCTCTCTCTCTTTTTTTTTTTCCAGAGAACAAGAATATATCAAGTAGAGGGGCGCCTGGGTGGGCTCAGTTATTAAGCGTCTGCCTTTGGCTCAGGTCATGATCCCAGGGTTCAGGGATCGAGCCCTGCATCGGGCTCTCTGCTCAGCAGGAAGCCTGCTTCTCCCTCTCCCACTCCCCCTGCTTTTGTTCTCTCTCTTGCACTGTCTCTCTGTCAAATAAATAAATAAAATCTTTAAAAAAAAAAAAAGAATATATCAAGTAGAGGCACGTGTTAATGTGGATTTTTACAAGACTTCAGTTTAGGTACCAAGTTGCACTGGGAAATTATAGAGTTCTTTTCGAATATCTTACAAGGGAAGAACTGCTTTTCTTTTAGATCCCTAAGACTTTTAAAAATAAAACTCAGTTGGTTGTTCAGCAACCAGAAACGTTTCTGAAGTAGGCGTATGTTGTCTGCTGTGTTGATTAGCTCTTTCTTTTCTATGTGTCTGTGTTAACTCCTTTATGAATAATGCATGGAAATTTCTGTCATACGATTTATAGTAAACCCTAGCTAACAAGGGCGGCTTGACCTCCTTTTGTGATGAAAAGCAGTTTTAATTGTTATCTTTATTTGAGGCCTGGGGAAGATGATATACTGCTAAATATTATAATTAATTTAGTAATACAGAAGCTAATTCTGTAGTAAGTGCATTGTTATTTTTCATTAGAACAAAGTCATCAAATTTGGGTGAATGGGCCAACAGGTTATTGTCTAGGTTCCAGCAATGTGGAGGATGATGGTTTCCTGTCGTTGTTCCTGAAGAGTCTAACAATGTTCCTGGCTTGTACGATATTCCCACTTGCCTCAATTCTTTGTACCAGGAATATTTGATAATTCCAGAGAGATAACTTATGCTGATAAGAGGAATGTAATTAACTCTGTTGGAAAAATTGATTACCCTTCTAGAAAAAATAGAAAGAGATCCATATCTCACACCACACCCTGAAATAAATTCTAGAAGGATTAGAACTGAATCTGAAAAGAAAGCATTTATAAAACAGAAGAAAAATACTAGAAAGCATTTCATTTTCTTTGTGTGGAAGGACTTGTTAAGCAACTTTTGAAACTCTGTAGCACAGAAAATTTTGACAAATTTGATTATGTAAAGAATTTCATAAAGAGTTACATAAAGAATTCTTGATTACATAAATAATTTAATTTCTGCAAATATATCTATATAACATACAAACTGAAAAGATAAGTAACAGACTGGGGAAATACTTGTGGTATATATTACAGACTTTACCTACAGAGTATATCAATGACAGGAACAAGCGGAAACCCCCTGATGAAAAGTTGGATATAATATATGAAGAGAATGTTGACAGGAGATATATAAATGGCATGTCCTCATTAATTGTCAGGGACATGCATAGTAAATGCTAAGGTTTATATTTATTAGAATATGTTTCTTTCAGATCAAATTACCAAACTAATTTAGGGTTGGCAAGATTAGTTCACAGGTAGTCCCAAATTTTTGTGAGAGAAAATTGGAAGACTATTTGGCAATATGTACCAATATTTTAAGTGCCCGTATTATTTGGCCCATAATTTTAGGAGTTTATACTAAATAAATTTTCTCACATGCACAAAGATGTGTAATAAAAATAACAGTAATGGCTAACAGTTATTGGGTATTTTCTGTTAAGCCAGATGTGTTATTTAGTACTTTGTGGTATTAACTCTCTCTGTCCTCCCAATAGTCCTGAATTATTTTTATGTTCTGCAATTAATAGATGAAGGGACCAAGGCACAGAGGATGCTAGTGGTGCAGTGAGCGTCTGAACATGCACTCCAGCGTCTGTACTCCAGGGCCCTTCAGACTTAGGAGTAGTTTTGTGGTCATAAGAAGATTGAGGTTGACATTTATTTACTGACATGGAAATCTCTCATGTCTAGATATAAAGATACCTCAAAAAAGAAAGTAAAAACATTCTACTTAATGTTTTAAAAATGTATAACTGCATGTATATGTGAGTGTGTATTTGTACTTGTACATATTTAGTATGCAAATGAATAAAAAATTCTGACAGACATTCAGCTGATTCCAGCTATTTCTACCAGGGAAAAAATGGAAGTAGGACCCATAGGGAGAGCTTTCATATTATACTCTCTATATACACACATATATATACCTGCATGGCTTGAATCTTTTCTGATGATAATGTATCCATATGCTGCTTTCATACTTTAAAAATATTAATAAGAGAATTGTAGGACAAACATATGTTTATTCAATAGCAGTTGCTGGAGCAACTGCTTGCCCAAAGCACATAAGTGATAGAATATATCTGTTGTAAATAGATGTATACATATATGTCAAACTAGAATTTTAGCGTTTCGGGGAATTTTAGAAATTAAATAAGTCAAGAGAGGTTCTGTTATGATGTAAGAGAGCCTAGATTAGAGCCTACATCTTATTATACACCTTCTTAGTATTCCCTTTGTTTATCTTGCAGAATATTTATGAAAGTTTTCCCTATAATAATTTGAACTACATAGCTTTTTGTTCTCCTTAAATACCTAGAAATGCCTATCAAAATAACTTTTCCTTGGAGATTCTTATAAATCAGAATCAATATTCTCTTTACGTTCTTGATCTTACATAGGAACTTCATACTGATTGAAAATGAACTACTCTTTAAGATTTGAAAGTAGACGTTACTTGCTTTCCTGTGTGGATTGAACTATAATTTTATTTGTGAACAGAACATAATATTGTATCTAAATGATCTCATGTACAATATATAGTACAAGTATAACCCACTTGAACATGACATACATGATCTGCAGGAAAGGCATACAAAAGCATTTATAAAAATAAAGATATGCAGAATGTCAGCTAAGAGAAGAATTTGTATGTTTGCTAATACTTCTTGAGTAATGAAAATTATATTGTGTTTTGTTTTCCACTAGTTATTCATTAAGAAATGGTCTTGCAAAATACATTGATGTAACTCTGGCTGTGATTTTTTATTGTTTGTTCTTTAATCATCAGGATGTTATTGAAAATTCTTCAGATCCAGTACTTGATCTGCACATGTCCTTGGAGGAACTATACACCCAGAATCTCCTGCAAAGACAGGATGAGAGTCCATCTTCAGTAGACTTGAGCATGGGGCCTGCCTCTGGCTTTACTGTAAATGATTATACCCCTGCAAATGCTATTGAACAGCCGTACAAATGTGAAAACACAAGAACGTGGGCTGAATCTCACCTACCAAATGAAATGATATCAAGTGCAGAACTTACTTCTCCCATGCTACCTGATTCAACTGGAAAGGTAACATTTTAAGACATGTATTGTATATGATGATGAGGTTGGAAACAGTGACACGTTGGAGTATTCTGGCTGATCTCTGCATTTGGAGCAAGTGCTCTCTTGACATTGAGATTTTCAGAATCCAACCTATGAACTTATTGGTTATAGCTTCCTGCTGAAGAAGGCATAACCAATTAGAGAACATGAGTGATGTTGAAATACTCCAAAGTCTTGTTTTCCTTTCCATGTGAATTATTTATTTATTTATTTATTTATTTTCTGTCAGGGCTCCGAGTTCTTAATTCAGCAGAGCTCCCTGACCTCAACTGCGGAGTGCGTCATGCTCCAAAACCTGTCCAAAGAATCGTTTGAGAGGACTATTACTATAGCAAAAGGCAACTCCAGCCTAGGTAAGTGCCTTCCTTTGCACACCTATCTTCCCTCTCAACTCCCTTGCCAGAGACAAAGTCTTGAGCATGGTTTCAGCATTGTTGGCCGTAAGCAGTAAAATAGATGTCATAAATGTTCCTGTAGTTTTTCTGGTTTCTCTTTTTATGTACTCTTTATTTTTCCTGAAATGGTTAACAGGTTTGTTTACTTCAGACTAGCTTAAATCCTCACTCTCTTAATTATTTAAAAGTATTCATGAGCCTCATTCACATTCAAGTAAAAGATATATGAATTGTTTGTGTATGAAACAGCAAATCAGAAAAGGAATTCTTAGAAAATGAAAAGTCAGCAATTTGGAATTTAGAATTCTTTGAAAAAGTAAATTATTAGTTTCTTTGAATGTTACCAGTTATGCATAAGTCAGTTTGTATTTAATTTATCTCATTCAGTGAAATAAAGACTAAAAAGACAGCCAGGTGTGCTACCACCAAACTATAAATGCAAGTTATTCAATATTTCTTTCCAGGTGGCAGGATTTTTGTGTCCTCTTTTACCCATAAAGGGGCTGAGGCTGGTTAATAATCACAAACCTACTGAATTGGGCAAAGAAGATTTCCTGTACAAATAAGATCCTAATTACAATAGCTAAAACTATATGGAGGCAGAGCACATTTGTTCTTTTGCGTTCATGACTCAGCTCTGTCCCTAGTGCTTGGTGCTGTTAAATAGGATCGTAACTTAGTTGCTCTGGATGCCCAGTCGTAGCCCAAGACACTGTTTAGCTCTACATCAGAGATCTTGTTCCTTCTATCATGTAACCAAGCAATGCCCTTTGCATTGATATCTTATGGCAGAGTCTTGTTTCCTTGTTAAGTTTGAGACTTGGCAGTGAAGTCTAACCGTGCTTACTTGGTGAGTAGAATTCCAGTCTCTGTCTCCTTCTAAATTTTGTTCCATTTGGTGGCAGCTGGGTACTACTAACAGCAGCTAAATGGGGAACTATAGCAGAGAATTTTTACTTAACTTTACTATTTCTTTCATATTACACTGAATAGAGTAATCTAAAACTTAAGCTATAGAACTTTCTATAATTTGTTAATTATGAGACAGATATCATAGATATCTAAACATGTCAGAAATATTTCATCTGTTAAAGTGTTTCTGAAAGCATGTTACTTTGAATACTAGTTTTATAGGATGTTAATGGAAGTTATAAATGGGCTACAAGTTTAGAAGTTGGGAATGTGATACACTTAAGGAGACAGGTTTTTATTTGTATTACTTCTCAGTATCTTTGGTATTCAAATGTGCGTTGTGGATGTCTAAGAAGTTATAGAATGCAGCATTTCTTATATTTAATTGACCATGGAACCCATTTTTTTTTTACCTTCTTATAAGGCAGAGATTTTGCAAAGCCCAGGTGAAAATTCCTATTCTAATGTATTTATTTATTCAACTATTGAACATTTATTGTTTTCTATATTCTAGTCACTATGCATGGACACCATGATTTAACCACTTTCCTCAAGGATCAAGAGTGTAAGAGAGTAAGCAAATTGACATATCAAATCCTAAATGCATTAAAGTACTGTACATGCTCTGCTAGACATTCATAGCAAGAACATGGAAGGCGTAAAGGAGGGAATAGCGGATCCCTACTCTGAGCGTGGAGGAGTTTAGAAAGATTTCAAGGAGATTTTTATCACATAATTGGGGAAAATTGGAAGCTCCTAGTGCTGAGGCAGACATGTGAAGCACTACTGAACTTTGTGTGGCGTGGATGAAGTGAGGTGTGACAGGGGGCGGAGTGAGACGTGATGCTAACGGAATGGTAGGTGGGATACAGTTGCTGGAGGGGTTCATGTGCAGGACACAGGACTTCTGTCCTAGCACCCTCCTGCTGGAGGTTCCTACAGGCAGCAGTTGCTGAGGGCAGAAGAGTGACAGGGTCAGATTGGGTTTTAAGATGATTCTGGCTTAGACTGGTAAAGTATTTTGGAAGCCACCAGGAGACTCAATTAACAGTCATGGTTTGACCATACCTGGTTTTACAAACCGACCCTTTGGATTGCTTGCCTATTTTTAGTTTGCTGAGAGAATGTTGAATTTTGTCAAATATTTTTCTTCCTCTATTGAGACAGCCAAATGGGTTTTTGTTTGTTCTTTTAGTATGTTAGGCTACATCATTCTTCAGTGTGGTCTAAGATACATAAAACTGACCATTTTAAATATTTCTAAGTGTACATTCCTGTGACGGGTAAGTCCATTTACATTGTTGTGCAGCTGTCACCACCAAACATCTCTAGTATTTTTTCATCTTTTCCTATTGAAACTCTATACTCATTAAATAATAAATATCCTCCCTGTCCCCTAGTTCCTGGCAGCCATTCTACTGTCTGTCTCTATAAACCTTGACTATCCTAAGTACCTCATGTAAGTGGACTCATACAGTATTTGTCCCTTTGTGACTAGCTTATTCACTTAGCAGAATGTCTTCAAAGCTCATCCATTCATAGCATGTGTCAGAATTTCCTTCCTTTTTAAAAAAAATATTTTCAGAATTTCCTTCCTTTTTAAGGCTGAGTATTCCATTTGTTTATTCCTTCATTTGTTGTTGGACACTTGGGTTGCTTCTACCTTAACTTCTGAGTTTTGACATAAAAAAAAATACTAAGATGATTAAGCTCTTGGGGAAAAAAAGTAGTGAAAGGTGAAGTGTTCTTGCTTTCTATTATATCAGGATATTCATTTAAACCTTTATTTTATTTTTAAAATTATTTATTTATTTAAAGAGAGTGTAAGCAGGGGGAGGGACAGAGGTAGAGGGGGAGAGGGAATCTTAAGCAGGCTCCATGTGCAGTGCAGAGCCCAACACGGGGCTCGATCTCACGACTCTGAGATCATGAACTGAGCTGAAATCAAGAGTTGGATGCTTAACCAGCTGAGCCACCCAGTCACCTCTGATTTTAAAATTAAAGCATAAGAGTTCTTTGCCACATCTACTGTGAGAGCGAAAGACCACTGTCAACACTCTGTCAACACAGAAGAAGTCGACCTCACTCTGAAGGGATGCACTGGTATTGTGAAGGGTCCCAGAGGAACCCTGCGAAGGGACATCAGTCACATCCATGTAGAGCTCAGTCTCCTTGGAAAGCAAAAGAAGAGGCTCTGAGTTGACAAATGGCTGGGGACTGAACAGAACGGGCTACTGCCCATGGTAATCTGTTGTCATGCAGAGAACACGACCAAGGGTGTTACACTGGGCTTCCAGTACAAGATCAGGTCTGTGAATGGTCAATTCCCCATCGATGTTGTTATTCAGGAGAATGGTTCTCTTGTTGAAATCCAAAATGTCTTGGGTGAAAAATACATCTGCAGGGTTCAGATGAGGCCAAGTGTTGCTTGTTCGGTATCTCAAACCCAGAAACATGAGTTAATTCTTGAAGGAAATGATATTGAACCTGTATCAAACTCAGCTGCTCTGATTCAGCAAGCCACAACAGTTAAAAGCAAGGATATCAGAAAATTTTTGGATGGTATCTATGTTTTTAAAAAAGGAACAGTTCAGCAGGCTGATGAATGAGATCTAAGTCATCCAGCTATAGAAACAGCAAGATGCCAGATGATTTTTCAGACTTATTTATGAAATCTTAAAGATGCAATAAAAGCTGTATTGATTTGCAGCTTTTTCTTAAAATTAAAGCCTAAGGAAGCCCTTTCATTTGCTTTGTGAGACTAAACCACTTACTTGTAAGTGTGACATTATACCCTCATTAGTTTACCAACTAAATTGTAATATCAAAAGTATAAGTAACTTTTAGTGTTATTTCTCTGGTTCATTGACATTATTTGAAATAATTTATGTATGCAAAATATTTACAGGGCTTTGTCCCAGGATGTTAGACTTTCTGGAACCCAGTGAGGTTTCTCTAGCATTTTGGGGTTTGCATTCAGTATGCCAAAGAGAGAACATTTCTCTATGATCTCAAATGACAGATGTTCAATATTCAGATTTTTATAGCACTTAGAGTAACTACATATGAACGGAATCACAAAAAAGGACTATTCAAAAAAGTCTATGTAAAGCATTAAAATAATTAAAGCATTCATTTAAGCTTTTAATGTAAGAAGGTGTTGTCTTTACAACTTAAAGTAATAAAAAGCATGTTTATGTTTTAGAAAACCTAACTAGAGGCTGGCTTTGTGTTGGTAGGAGAGTATGTTACAATAGGGTCTATCACTGAACACATTTTTCTTTTTTTGACAGAGAGAGACACAACGAGAGAGGGAATACAAGCAGGGGAGTAGGAGAGGGAGAAGCAGGCTTCCCGCTGAGCAGGGAACCCGATGCGGGGCTTGATCCCAGAACCCTGGGACCATGACCTGAGCCGAAGGCAGACACTTAACAACTGAGCCGCCCAGGCACCCCTGAGCACATTTTTCTTAGATTCAGATTCTCCCTTTAATCAACTGTGTAAGGTTGTTTGCAGCTTTAGCCTTCTGGATTATTTGTTTCTTTCTCAAGGGTTAACCAGAGAAATTATTAATAAATGACAGGTTTCCATAAAAGCTGCCACATTCTGTTTGCTTTGATGTCACAAATCACTTTTTTTTACTTTGTTAAATTTAAGGGAGGAATGTTATATGCAGATATACTACATACACATGCATATAGTGATTTTTAAAAAAAATTTGGTCTTGGTGATTTTTCATAAGGTTTATGGTCCATTGGATAATTATGTTGTGTTAGGACTTAGAAAGTAAAAAGAAAAGGTTAAAAAAGATAAGAAGGAAAGAAAGGTATTATCCTCTTTTCACTGATTAGGACTAGAAACCTAGACAGACTCAGGAATTTCTCTGTAGGTACTCAGCTGTTAGAGAGTAGAACCAGTACTCAAACCTTAGTCTGTCTCTGATTTTCATGTACCGTATAATACATTTCAGTGCTTGAGTTACCCAAGGCTACATCAAGATTGCTCAAAGAAGTTTCATTTTGAAGCTGAATTAAGATTTGCATTTAGCCCTTAGAGAGCAATGTAGCTTTGGATTGGGATAGAGATGCATTTAAAATACATTTTGTGAGTTTCCTTTTGTTTTTATTTTGTACTTTATTGAGCACTTTGTGCCAGGCACTTTGAAAGGAACTCCACATGTTTTTCTCAGATAATTCTCTAAACAACCCTAAAAGGGGGCATGATTCCCATTTTACAGATGAGTAAAATGAAGCCAAGGGTGACATTAAGTCAGCTCGAGGCCACACTGATTAAAAGTGGTGGAACTCAGATTTGGAACCAGTTCTCTGGTTCTACCGTACATGCTTTGGGCTATTCTATTACACTTCTTCCAGGAAAAATTCGAGAGATCTTAGAAGTTACAACCAAAATCTAATTAGTGGCTATTACATCTAATTTGTTGAACCTGCAGAATTATCATTTGGTGATAGGGGATTCTAAGCTGAGCAAACTGTGCCAACTTCTGGTTTATGTAGTTGATGTGACCTGGTGGCCTTAATAGTGATAGCTGATAGAACTGTGAGTTAAACATACCATTAAAAATGAACTTAGAGGTCATGTTTACTATAGCTCACAGTGACTTGTCCCACGTCTGTGACTTGCTTTGTTGTAGAGTGCATGGTGCTAGTGAGAACAAGATGATGGGTTAGAGTCCTGGTACAGGCCACCAAATTAAATTTTGTTTCATAGTCATGCATTTTAGTTTTACTATAGTACAGTTGTTTGGTGGGTCTTGGGGGAAGGGTGGCAGCATCCGGGCAAACTAGAGTCCCTATTAAAACATTTCAGAGCCACCTGTTTGCTCATAAGAAACCCATCTTGGATGAAACAGTGTCTAAACTTTTTTGTTGGTTTATGGTAAGCAGAGGTGTTTTCTTGACAATAATACATTTAAAGTATTTGTCTTTCTCTGACTTATTTCACTTAATGTTCCATCCATGCCATCACAAATGGCAAGGCTTCCTTCTTTTTGATGGCTGAGTAATATTCCATTATATATATATAGATATATATACACATACACATTATATATACACATATACACACATTATACACACACACTCTCCACATCTTCTTTATCCATTCATCAGTCGATGGGCACTTGGGCTCTTTCCATAGTTTGGCTATTGTTGATAATGCTGCTGTGATTTCACTTATATGTGGAATTTAAGAAACAAAACAGATGAACACAAGGGACGCGAAGGAAAAATAAAATAATATAAAAACAGAGAGAAAGGCAAACATAAGAGACTCTTAACTATAGAGAACAAACTTAGGGTTGCTGGAGGGGGATAGGTAGCGGGAAGGATGGGTTGAAATGGGGGATGGGCATTAAGGAGGGCACTTGTGATGAGCACTGAGTGTTGTATGTAAGTAATGAATCACTAAATTCTCCTCCTGAAACCAATACTACACTATATGTTAACTAACTTGAATTTAAATAAAAACTTGGGGAAAAAAAGAAAATTTCCCAGGAAACAGTTCTTAGGAACATTAAAATCAATAAATGTGCTTCCAAAAAATAATAAAAAATAAAAAAATAAAATGTCCATTATAGTGGACTATTATTCAGCCATGAGAAAGGAGGAACTCCTGCCATTTGTCACTACATGGATGGACCTAAGTGAAATAAGCCAGAGAAAGATAAATACTGCGTGATCTCATTTATGTGTGGAAACTTTTTTAAAAGTTTAACTCACAGAAACAGAGTAGAATAGTGTTTTCCAGGGGCTGAAGGATGGGGAAAATGGGGAGATGCTGGTCAAAGGATACAAGCCTTCAGCTGTGAGATGAGCCAGTTCTGGGGAATCTCATGTCCAGTACGCTGACCATAGTACTATATTGTATACTTAAAATGTGCTAAAAGAATCAATCTTAAGTGTTCTCATACACACAAAAAAGGTAACTATGTAAGTAACTGAACTGTGGTGGTGACCATTTCACAAGGTATATGTCTATCAAATCATCACATTATATGCTTGAAATGTATATAGTTTCTTTGTCAATTATACTTCGATCAAGCTGTTGGAAAAAAAGAATCTCCATGGCTGGGAAAATTGAGGTAGAGCCGAGAACTAGCAAATTTCCTATGATGATGTAAAACAGGGGTCAGCACACTTTCTCTGTAAAGGACCAGACAGTAAATACATTCGATTGTGTAGGGGATACAACCTCTGTTGTGCCTGCTCAGCTCTGCTGGTGCAGCATGGACACAGCCATGGAAGATCCATCAGTGAACAGCCACAGTCAGGTTCCAATAAAACTTCATTTGTGGTTGCTAAAAAAATAAAGATAAAAATCATTAGTGTAAGTCTTAACAGAATATTTTAAATACATTTGATAATGGTTCATTTCTACGAGAGAACTATAGCTAGGTAACTAGAGCTCAGATGTCCCATATCTAGACATGAAATACCAAGTTGGAAACATATTATAGTCAGGATTGTTCTTAAAAAGATACTTGAAATATGGGGCACCTGGGTGGCTCAGTCGGTTAAGCATCTGCCTTCGGCTCAGGTCATGATCCCCAGGGTCCTGGGATCGAGTCCTGCATCAGGCTCCTTGCTCAGCGGGGAGTCTGCTTCTCCCTCTCCCTCTGCCCCTCCCTGCTCATGCTCTCTCTCGCTCACTCTCTCCCTCTCAAATAATTAATAAAATCTTTTAAAAATTAAGAAAAAATATTTGAAATATGTCTAATTTGGTATTGTTAAAATTAATATTTAGAAGAATTTCTTTATTTTTATATAAAAAATACAAACCTAAAAAGGAATTTGTGATGTCTCTCAAAGCCAGTTTTTATAAACTACCCTTATAGCTTTATAGCTCTCCTTACATTATTTAATTACATAAACTTGTTTGGAAGGAACTTTTAGCACTTGGTTTTACGTGAATTTACTTACATTTTTTTTAAAAAAATTTTTAAAGATTTATTTATTTGAGAGAGAGAGAGCACAAAAGGGGGTAGGGCCAGAGGGAGAAGCAGACTCCCCGCAGAGCAGGGAGCCCAACGTGGAGCTCAATCCCAGGACCCTGGGATCATGACCTGAGCCGAAGGCAGATGCTTAACCAACTGAGCCACCCAGGTGCCCCTCCTTACATTAATTTTATATAAAATTTTAAACATAATTTCAAAAGGTTTTATATTTTTGAAGAAGTAGAGTGAAGGTAGGATGAGAAGGAAACATAAATTCAGAGGGTGTTTATTGAGAAACCCTTTCTCAGGGAGTGGTATTGAAGAGTGAGAAGGAATTGGCTGTGCGAGAGCTGCAGGAAGAGGGTGTCAGGCAAAGACTGAAGTGGGGAGAGACTGGGTGTATTTCAGAAAGCAGTCCATGAGGCTGGAGGCCAGGGAGCCAAGGGCATGGTGCTCAAGACGGGTGATGTCGGGAGGGCCAGTCCATCAGTGCCCTACATCTGTGCCAATTAGGTGTGCTGTATATGAAGCACCACGGGACACCGGTAACGGATTGTTAGCTAGGGAGTGATGTGATCTGTCTCTTTTGAATGGTCGCTGTGTCTGTTCTGAGAAGAACACATTGGCAGTTGTCAGGAGACCAATTAGGAAGAGCAATTAGGAAGCTCTTTCAAAAAGTGAGGCAAGGAGTGCCGGCTTGGTGTAGGGTTAGTGTAGAAACAGTGAAAGATGGATGCATTCGAGATAAATTTTGGAGCTAGAAATGACAGGACATGGTGATGGATTAGAGATAAGAGGTGAGCGAGGGAGTTAGGAATGAGGAACCACTCCAGCATTTCTGCTTTGAGAGATGCAGAGGAGCATAATGATGCCCTTAGCAAAGAGAGGAAGGGACCTGGTGAAATAAGGGAAGTGAAAACTTGGAAATTCAATTTTATATATACTAAGGTTGCGTTTCCTGTTAGCCATCTAGGGAACATGTCAGGCAATGAAATACCCAGATCTGGAGCTCCTAGAACTTCAGATTTAGAGATGAAATGGGAAGAGATTAGAATTAGGTCCACATCACTTCAGTTAAACAGACTGTACATCAGGCACTGAGGATAAGACTTGAATACAAGCTTCTTGGTGTTAGGTATGCTTTTTTCATCTCAAGAAATCATCATAGAACTTGGCACATAGTAAGTATATAGTAAATATATAGTGAATGAATAAATGATGTAGAAATAAGGTAATAGCATGGAGTTTCTTAATTTATACAACTCATTTTCCATTTGTAGTCTTGCTCTTTATTCTCTTCTATGTATAAGAGATGAACTGCTATAAAATTGATCTGTTATTGTCAAAATACCTTCCTTGGGAGAGTTTTCTATTTAGGGGGCAACACATCAAATAGCCTGAGTTATATTCACTCCACAGCGTAGACCTATTTCATCTCCAGTATATTCAACATAGAATGTCTTTTTCTAGATACAGGTTCAGAAACATTTTAAAATGTACTTAAAATATATTTTGTGTTAGAAACTTTTTTCTTTCCTTTTGATTGTTTTTTTATTGGATAAAAAAGTTACTCCTATTCTTTTATCTATGAATCCATAGGGATTATTAAATTCAAGTTAAAATGAATTTCAGGGTCATGAATTTGATACATATCTGTGCTCCTCCTTTACCATAGGGATGACAGTGAGTGCTAATAAGGATGGCTTGGGGATGATCGTTCGAAGCATTATTCATGGAGGTTCCATTAGTCGAGATGGCCGGATTGCTGTTGGGGACTGCATCTTATCTATTAATGAAGAATCTACTATCAGTTTAACCAATGCCCAGGCACGAGCGATGTTGAGAAGACACTCTCTCATTGGGCCTGACATAAAGTAAGTATCATTTGGACTCCAGTTTGGCTTGGGAAATTCGAGAATTTCAATTCATGAGTCAGAATTTTTTTTTCAGTATGTACTTCTGTTTAATATGCAAAAATTATCACATATTTATTAAAAATAAAACCCTCAGGAATTTGACTATTCCTGAATAGTTCTTGATTGTAGGTATAGTTTCTTTAAGACTATACGATGTTGAAATATTTGAAAACGATTTGCCTCCTGTGTTTAATTTTACTCCAGTGCTTTGCAAAAACCTGAGACATCTCTCACAGAGCAGGAGGGTCCACTCAGGATCTTACAAAGAAGTTGGCCTCAATGTAAGGGACTGTGTACTACCTAATTGATGTATATGAATCCTAGGACTAAGCTAGTTCTTTAATGGCCAGTCATGGAAAAGACCATATAGAACAGCATCAGTCTGACCCATAATTTACCATTTGGTCAACTACCTCATGATCCAAGAGCAGTCACCAGTATATTGGTATAGTCCAATTGTAGGTCACATAGGATATTTTGTCAGGAAGTGCTTAAACTATCCCATAATCCCATAATGTGCTAAAAGCACGTTATAGATGTGGCTTGGTTTTTAAAGTTACTAAACATTTCTTGAGCCAACATAAAAATCAGTTCATGACTCTGTCACACCTCATCAATGTAATAGCTTGGCTTTTTTTCTCTAGCATTAACCATTGAATATTTTTATATAATGTATAAGGGATAAAATAGTAAAATAAGAGCTCAGGGAAAGATTATTTACCTTAAATTAATGTAATGATTACCATTATGGGAAACTTTGCTGTATTAATGTTATTTTACTGACTGCATTCTGTATTATTCTTTTGCAAAGTATATATTGCTGGAGCTTAGATAAGAAAAAATATATATACATTCTGTTTTTCATTATGCCATCATTAAAAGCAGAAAAATATATACTGTTTGAAGTGGATTCTGCCATCTTATACAAAAGTAGTATTATTTGGGGGCAGAATTTCTCTAATGGGCTTTCATAATTTTGCATGCCCTTTTGACTTTTATAATGGAATAGATCATTTCATCCTGTGACAATTCCTTAATTATCTTAATAATGTGAGTCCAAGTACATTAAAAATTTCAGTGCCTCTAAGAAAAAATAAAAACTTTAAGAGCTTTCTTTACCACTTGTGGGCCGGTGTCCATCCCGCTAGCTTCAAAGATGAAGGATGTAGACCACGTGGGGATCCCTTACTGCAAGGCTTTTAGCTTACATAGTTTAGATGTAGTATAAAACACACATGGCCTGGTAATTGGTCATTTGATTTATTGTGTGATAATGCATGTCTTCTGTTATGAGCACGGCTGCAGGTCCCCTGCCCACTTTTTGGCACTCTGAGCACCAGAAATGGTGCTTGGTTATCTCTCTGTCCCCCTCAGTTCTAATGTACTGCAACACTTAGAAAGTGACCAAGAAATAAGACCATTGTGACATTGATTTAGCATAGTTAGGCATCTAGTCAACTCTAGGAAAGTTGTCCGGTACTTTTTCAAGCTCCCAAAGTTCTTTTTCTCCTTTTCTTCTTTCTACTGCTATTGTTATTTGCTTTGTTTGTTTGTTTTCCCACCTTCTGAGTCAGCACCAGGATGGACCCATTCGTGCTTACAGCAGCTTTATTAGGACCTTTAAGGATATCCGAGGTAACTTCATAAATTACTGCCTTAGGATCCCAGGAGTCAAAATGTAATATCTTAAATTAAAAAAGAGAATAAGAAAAATCCTGCAACTTTCCCTCCTCTGGAAATCAATTAGCCAATCAATCTCTTTCTCACATTCTCACCTGTGTGTGGGCGCACACACACATAATTCATAAACATAATCACAAAACACGTTAATTTCTTCCCAAGTGTCCTACTAAGGCTGAGATTCAGATGGTTATAGTTTGACTTAGGGGGTAAATGGTAGAGAGAATTTCGAATCATATAATCCTTTTTCAGAAAAAGTGTGTGAAATGATAAAAATAAATAGCCATTTAGATTGACCAGGGCTGAGCAGCATTTTGCATGAAGTGTTTTGGCCCTGTCCCTTCCTTATCACTAGCTTTTATGTAGCAGAAGGTTTAGAATTACCTTAAGAGCTATGTGAATAATTCTCCCAAAAGGAAAGTCCTTCCTTTACTCTGAATGGAACCATATCATTGCCTCTGGCCAATTAAGCTTTGTAGTCATTACGTGGATCTAGGCTCCACCCACATCTCTTCCTCTTTGTCTCTTGTTATGAACCTAGTTTAATATGGGATGGTAGTGGAGGAGTGTATTGGGGGGACTTAAAAAAAAAGACTCTAAATGGTTCAGTTTCATAACTGATTGGTTTTAGGAAAAGCATTGCTATTGAAGACAACGCACCCCATTTCTTTTTTGCCGTTTGCGATAGATAGCAAGGAACTTTGTGTGTGTGCATTCATGCATGCCTGGGTAGATAATTTGAGTTTCAAGAGTTCAAGAACAGCCAGTTTAAGTTCCAGGTTTCATTATTTTGTATGGAAAACCAGATGTGAAGCCTCACCAGAATGCATTCTGTTTCACTTCTCACTCCACCTTGCCAGGAGCTCTTATATTTCTGTAATAATAGCCAGGGTTTTGTGCTTAGCAGCAGCTGCTTCCAACATCTGCCAGATAATTACCGAGCTGAATCAGAATTCACCTGCCTTAACCTAAAGTGTGGGATGAATTCCTGATCAAGGAATAAAAGATTGATTGCAGTTACATTTTTCTATGCTTGTTAATAATCACTGCTATAGACACCAGTAAAGAGCAGATGCTTTTCTGGGGGAGGTGTCAATGGGGAGGGAGGTGGAAAGGGGAAAAAAAAAACAACCAGGAGCACCCACTTGTAACTACATATGTATGCGTCTCACATTCCGCACAAGACACTGACATTTGTTAACACCATTGTAAAAAGATGCCGCCGCGTATGCCGCACATTCTAGATTTTCTGCAGCACCTGCTGATGATCGAGCCCCCTTTTATGTGTGAGTATCGGTGATTCAAAAGCTCATTATGACTGTGTGTTACAACTTGTCTGTGAAAACCATTTCATGCTTTTGTAACTTCCCATTGCAGGGATAGATCCAGATAGAGACTCAGTGTGAACAGTTTGGCTTTCTTTTCTTCATTTATGTGAGAATGTAAATACCAGCAGAACTATGAGATTGTTACCTGTTCACATTGCACTGATGATTGGGAACTCATTTGAAAATCATATTTTCCAACTACTAAGCTTTCAAGCTCCTTTGTAGGGAATGATCCTGCCTGTGTGTGCAGGCACGGTCTCTGGATTAATAGCCGGATCACATTTCAGCATCACTAATGCTATTCTTCATCCTTTCACTCCATTTGTAACCAAAGGTTAGTTTACGTGTAAGAATCTCTAATACAGCTCTCAAAGAAGCTGTTTCAGTGTGTTTATTCAGTTCATAATTCATTTTTGGTGCCCTTCCTGGGATTCGGAGGTTTTATGTGCCATATGACTAGGCGTGTATTAAAATTGCTTTGCATGTGCTGTTGCATTGTGGGAATCTTGTTCCGGTGTCCTCACTGTCTGTATTGGGGTAAATATTTATGAAAACTGCTTTCTTTCCTCTTTCTCACTGCTGTCTAAAATATCATAAAAATATTTGTATAACTCCCAGTCCCCTACCCTTGGTAAAAGGAAAAACAGTTTGGGACAAATATAGAGGAAAATTCATTTTTGGCATTGTTTGGGATAGAAACATTTTTTTCCTTCTCAAAACATTTTAAAAACACAGTCCTTTGAACTGATTATTATTATCTTTGCTAGTGTGTTCTGGCTTTCCCTTTACCTTTATTGAATCTTCAGAAATAATACTTTTTTTTAAGATTTTATTTTTCATTTATTTAAGAGAGAGAGACAGAGAGCAAGAGAGAACATAAGCAGGGGAAGAGGCAGCGGGAGAGGGACAAGCAGACTCCCCGCTGAGCAGAGAGCCTGATGACTTGGGGCTCCATCCCAGGACCCCCGAGACCATGACCTGTGCTGAAGGCAGACACTTAACCGACTGAGCCACCCAGGCGCTCCAATACCAGTTTTCTTGAATAGGCTTTTTAGGTTTATCTTTATTTGTCTTTGTATAAAATAGAATCAATCTTCCTGACATAATGCGTTATACATTTTTTTACTCATTATTTTGGGAAGGGATAAATTCAAATTTACTATTCAATATATTTTTAACACCATAGAGAAGGTGTTTTTGTAGATGAATAAATTAAGTAGGACCAGAATTAGAATGCGACTCTGTCTCCCAGTGTACTCCTAAACCCTCTGAACTGTGCTTTCTGCTTTATTTTTTGGTCCTGGAGGTGAAAGTGTCATGAAGAGAGACTCCCAAGTGTACACAGAGTCTGCCCAGAGTGATCAGGCGTGACCAGGCTAGCTTATGCCCTGGTAAAGCACTGTTTTATATTTGTTTTATGCTTTTCAGCTACAATAGCCGCATGAAAAGTGACATCCTTCTTGTGATTGAGGATATGGAGATTTGGTAGTGGTGATTTACCCTCCCATTACACTCTGATGAGCACACAGAGCTGTGTCTTCTGACTCCAAATTTAAGTGACCTCACAGAGTGAATGCTTTTTATGGAATATCCAGTATGTCTGAAATTACATATCTTCCTCCCTTAGTAAATTATACCAGTGGCATAATTCGGATTTTATTATGACATAAAAGACAGTCCTTTGATCCATGCCCTCCCCTGCTAAGGTTTTATGTACTTATTGTCTTCATGGGTAAGTTATGGATAGCTAGTTTAATAGTCTTCATGATTTTTATATTGTGTAATTTTGATACATACTTCTTTTTTAGTTGCACAAGTGCAGAACCAGTTTGTAGTTCAGTGTTTCTCTTACCTAACTATTCCTTAAGTTGAGGATCTTGGAGGTATATTGGTTATCTAGCCTTTTATAGGACAGCAGTAAACTTGAATTTTCAAATATCAGTTTCTAAACATTCTAGCTGTAGTCAGCATCTTGCTCAGTGCCTTCCACATTACAGGCATTCAGCCAATACTTGTTTAATTACTAAGTGACCGTTCAAGTGTAAACATGAGGCTTTTCTCTAAAACCAAAATAACTTATTACAGAGTTGCTACAAATTAGTAAGAGAGTCTTCCCATAAACTTATGCTAGTTTGAACTTCAGACTTTCGGGTTCATAACTTAATAGAGCTAACATATAATTATTATATATTTGTTAATTCCCATAATTAATTATGTATTATGGAAGAATGTAAAGTAATTTGGGGTAGCCAGTATTTTAGCGGAGTATGTGTAATTTGTTCCTGCTAAGGAACCCAAAAGTCTTTGGATGAAATTAATGTTATTACTGACAGTTATATTTGTAAGGATTAGTAGATCTTTTTTAAAAGATTTTATTTATTTATTTGAGAAAGGGAGAGAGAGCACGAGCTGGGGTTGGGGCAGAGGGAGAGGGAAAAGCAGCCTCCCCCCTGCTGAGCAGGGAGCTGCACGAGGGGCTGGATCCTAGGACCCTGGCAAACGCTTAACCAACTGAGCCACTCAGGTGCCCCAGGATTAATAGATCTTTCTAAAAATTGCTGTTAGTTTTGTTATTTGGAAATTGAAATAATGCTGCTTTTCTCCCCCATATGATTATTGGTAAACATATAGTTTATCAGCATTTTAAAGTTTAATTGTTGTTTAAAATTTAAAGTAAAAACTTTAAACTTTAATCTGTTATTTTTGCATATAGGATGCTTTATCCTTTGGAAGTTTGGAGTCTCTGCTGAGTAAGCTGGTTAAATGAGTTGTGTGAAAAAGTAGGGATGAAGGGACAAGATCATTTTATTTCTGTATTTTGGAATCTTTTCCTGTTAGGCACAACTTTGCTTTCCTTCTTTTTTTTTTTTTTTTTCATGGACTGTGTTCTATTCCAGAATTACTTATGTGCCCGCAGAACATTTGGAAGAGTTCAAAATAAGTTTGGGGCAACAATCTGGAGGAATAATGGCCCTGGATATTTTTTCTTCATCCTCTGGCAGGTGAGTGAAGCAGTGAGCTTGGTGCAGGGAGTGAATGATGCAGCAAGTTCCAAGGGAGACTTTGAAGCCAGAGTCAGCAGGACTAGCAATGAAAAAGAATGATTTCCTTTTGTCTCTTTCCAGATTTAAAAAAAAAAAAAAATTCACCCCATCCTCCCCATTACTTAAGAAAGTATCATACAGTGTGGAAAATACATGAAAGCTCAAATCAAGAAATTAAAATCATCTTAAGCTGCACCACTCTGCATAGTACTCTTCATATACTAAGTTTGGGGAATTCTCAGATCTCAGTATTATTTCATTAATTCACTGGCGCCTACAGTTTGTATGATACTGTATCATGCCTTTTCCTCTCTCATAAATGTTTTCAAACATGTTCAGAAATTTTATTTATTTTTTTATTAACATACATACAGATTCAGAAACATTTTTAATGGTTATTTCTTACTTTTTTGGAAAGTGTTGAGCTGAACATCACGAGCATTAACAACATAAGGAATGACCAACACATTTATAGGGGCTTATCTGGGTTGATGAAAGGATTCATGGATTATAGAATCGTTTGAAGAAAATGGGGGTTTTGTATCAGAGGATTCAGGATGTTAGTCTTCTTATAGCTAAAAAGGCAGGAAGATGTGATCCACTATATCTGAGAGTGTGTCCGAGTAGCCCCCTGAGCTTGGACTTGATGGGTAAGATCCTCCCCCTCCCCATGGCTGTCACTGAATATTTTCGGAACTCATTTTAAGTTCTCATTATTGTCTGTGTTCCATACTTCTTCTTCTCTCCTATTCCTTCCAACTCTGTTTCCCGAGGGTTAGACCCTCTCTTCATCTCTCTGCCCTGCATCTTCAGGATACAGCTTCCCTCAGTCTATCTTGTTCTCGGTCTGCTTCTTAACATCCTTTTTAAAACTCCCCTTTTTGAAAAAATAAAATTAAATTAAATCCGTTATGTGGATCCATTCCCAAAAGTCTTGTCCCACTGTCAGGCTTAGGCTATTGGATCCCAGCCTCATTCAGAACCTTCTTCCTCAACTTGCTCAGGAGAGGAATTCAAACATACAACAGTAGGTAGTACAGTTAGGCAGATAGATTTTCCCTTAACAGTTGAAAAGCAAAAATCTAACATTTAGGTCAAAGGAAGAATGACATGTTTAGGGAGACCCTGGACAGTTAGTTGCTTTCCAAAGATGTTGTGAAACATATTCAAACACAGACGATTATTGGGTTTTATGACTTCTGATCTCAGAGTCAAAAGGTTATGTGATTTGACAGAGTTCAGTATTCCTGTCACTGGAGAATAGATATAATTTGAGTGTATACTTTCTTTAGATTATTCAGTTTCTATAGAAATCAGTTGCAAACATTTATTAAATCAGAATTTTTATGGCTTTCTTTGCTTTCAAAGGAATATGTGGACATTCATCTTTAGAAAGCCAAGTTTAACTAACAGCGTTAAGGACACACCATAATTGCTTAACCATTCTCTATTGCCCTTACAATGTCACTCATTAATACAAAGTATACCTTTGGGAAAACAAAGTATTTATCAATATGGTTATTTATAGTTTAATTTACAATTAGTTAACAGACTGGACACATTTTGTTATGCCTGGCATTTGGCAAAATTGAATTCCTACAGAAATTGAAAAGTGACCTTAAATAGAAGGACATCGTGAACTGCTTTCTGTAAGGAGTATTCTGTGTGTGGTCCTTCTGGCTGGAGTGAAGTTGGACTTTAAGCATTTTATATTTTTCTTGAAGGGAAAACACTGGCCCATTCTTAGGAGACAGAGATGCTAAATTTCTGCCTTACTTGACGATAAGTTCTTTCAAGTCAGGGATCGATCAGGACTGTGTAAGCTTATAACCCATATGGTGCTTCTACCTTTTGTATGTTGTGTTTAAGAAATACTTGAAGTTTTCTCTTTAATTCTGATATTTTCCCCTTCTTGTTCCTTTTCCTTATTCTCCCACGTTTCTTTGGGAAAGAAACAGACTAGCTAAGAATTTTAGTGTTCAGCTCTATCTCCAGACTAAGTTATGGTAGATTGATTCTAATGTCAGGTTTTTATTTTCATTTGATTAGGTTTTATTTCCCCCTTAATGTAAAATGGGCCAAGTATGGTGAAAATATGAAGTAGTTCTGATTTTTAGCAAATCAGTAGTAAAGTATATATAAGACAAACTTGCACAGTTTTACTAGGATTCTGGAGTATTCACTGTGTAAATTTTTAACAGAGACATTCCAGAACTACCAGAGCGAGAAGAAGGAGAGGGAGAAGAAAGTGAGCTTCAGAATTCAGCGTACAGTAATTGGAACCAGCCCAGGCGGTAAGAACTATTTCTGTCTTCTGCCTACTCAGTGTTTAAAGATAGGGAGGTGTGGTTTTAAGTACTGGATTACAACTTGGCACTGTGACATAGGGCAGGGTGTTCTAATATCCCTTACCCTCCATTTCTTCCTGTGTGCAGTGGAGAGGATACTGTGTTATTACACAGGGTCTAAACTAAACACATATACAAGGGTTTGGCACATAGTAGGGGCTAAATATGATTAACTAGAGAAAATTATGCATAGGTAGTTGGAAAGGATAATATTTTCTGTAGAGTTCAATCTTGGGTTTACCACCAAATGTTAATTTAAATTTTCTCTAGCATTTGTAACATATATATTCAAAATGTGTGTGTGTGTGTGTGTGTGTGTAAGCATCTTGTTATCACAGCCTGCAGTTATTTTAACCCATGCTCTGTCTGGAACCAATTTCATATATAGTAGAAAAATAGCTTTCCTAAATATGTTCAGATATATCGCTGTGCATCAGTAAGGCATATTTTTGTGTTCATGCTGAGTAAAATCAAATTCAGTTTCATAGGAATTTATTGAGTCCTGATTGTGGATGCAGATGATTTTGTGAATAACAGGCAAGTATGAGACCTAAATCCTGCCTTCAAGGAAGTGTCATGTACTGGGATAGGCAAGATGTGGAGACACACAAAATAATTAAAGAAAAATGTAAATGTAAAGTATATTAAGTGTAAAATATTAGTCGTCTTGGCTATCCCCTCTAAACAGATCCACAGGTGACCATCATAATGATTTCTTGCACTTAGGAAACACTTAATATTTATTCTACAATAAATACATAAAATACTCCAGAGAGAAAAATTTCTACTCTTCAGAGATGTAACATGGTTCGATGGTTTTCGTTGCTTACATTTAAACATTTTTAGGTTGAGTCCTATTCAAAGTATAGAAAACATACTATATTGCTTTCACAAAAAACAATAAGCATTACTGGCCATTTAAAATGACTTTTTGATTGGAATTCTTTAAAAAGCTATTAGCCTACTTAAAGAAATCAAGGTCTCTCTACATCATTACTCACATTGAGAACAGAATATAAATGCTAGATCTGTGGCAGAAAATGTGTCATTTCTTATTTATATGAGGATAAAAGCAAAAGGGAGTTAGATGAAATTATTTTGTAGCTGGTGATCATAGTGATAAACTTGAATTTTGTTGGAGGACAGTAATCACAGGCAAAGAAAAAGATAGATTTTTCAGTTTTAATAATGCTGTTGGAGGAAAAGTAGAATTTAGAAGGCAATATACAAAATGTTTGGCATCCATAAGAGCCATGTTAGAATTCTAACTTCGACAGTTCTTAAGGTAAATTTCTTTTTTTTTAAAATTATTTATTTATTTATTTGAGAGAGAGAATGAGATAGAGAGAGCATGAGAGGGGGGAGGGTCAGAGGGAGAAGCAGACTCCCCGCCGAGCAGGGAGCCCCACACCAGGCTCTATCCCAGGACCCTTGAGATCATGACCTGAGCTGAAGGCAGACACTTAACTGACTGAGCCACACATGTGCCCCTGGCTCATAGATTTAAATGTACTGTTTACTTTATCAGAAGTTGTCAACTCGCTTTTTATGGTGGCTGTACCAATTTTTACTTCAATTCTCAATATATGCGAGTTCCCTTTTCCTCACATCCTTGTTGCCACATCATATGATCATTGAAACAACACGTTTTTGTCAACCTGATAGTTAGAAAATGGTATCTTGTCTTAATAAACAATGTCTGAGCAAAACAGGATTAAGGTGGTGGGGTGCACATTTTCTCACTTGTCCATGTGGATTGAATTTTGTATCTTGCTTACATTGCTTCAGTAATCATAATCTCAATCATCATAATAAGAGTAATAAAAGATTGATTGATTGCTGTATGCCAAACTTCGCATTGCACTTTGCATACATTCATTAATTTAATCCTCACAGCAAACCCTGATGTAGAGCGACTTACTGGCTCCATTTCATAGAGGAAGGTAAGAGAGAGACTAAATAAGTTGCAGAGGGTCACACAACTGTTAAGTAGTAAAAAATCAGGACTCAAACCCAGGGACTCAGTTCAGAGCTCAGGCAGCCTGGGCTCAGATCCCTTTTACCTTTGCTTTTCTGAATTTCATTCTTTGTAAGCCTGTGTATAGGGCTCAAGAAAGGCTGCCACTTTTCCATACAACTAACTCTGAACATGTTCTCTAAAACTTTGCTTTTATAGGTCTCCTTTTTCTGTCCAAGGAATGTTTCCCATGTTCCGTTCAGTGAGGGAGTCTGGTTCCTCAGCACTGTGGTCATTTTGGCAGCTCTGTGTTCCTCTTCAATCTTCTCCAGTATTTTAAGTAGTTATGGCCTTTCTTCCAGAGAGTACACTGTATTTGAAAACACTGCTGTCTGCCAGACCCCATGTAAGCGTACAGGGCTATTATCCAAAGATTGTTTAACCTCTCTGCTCCTCTTCCCTTTATGAAATGGGGCTAATAAGAGTATCCATCTCAAAAAAAAAAAAAAAAAAAAGAGTATCCATCTCATAGGGATGAAGTGAGAATTAAATGAAAGTATGTGGAATTCACCTAGAGAATAATGCTGAGCACAAAATAAGCTCTTGAGTGTTTGCTGCTATTATTTTTATTATTTAAGAAATTATAAGAATCACTTTCCAATTCACACTAACTACAGAGAACCCTAGGAGACATTTTCTTTCATTTTTTTAAATTTATTTTTTCCTTTATAAGAGAAGGGTTAAGTAGTCCTACGAATGTATTCTGAATTCTTAAATGTTTACTACAAATGGCTAAATATACTGACTTCTTTATTTCGTCTTGTTATCTTAGGAACTGCTTTCAGAAACAAGGAAGGATTTTGGTTCTTGTCTTTCACAGAATTCCCATAGTGAAAGAAAATGATGACTAGGATTTTAACTAGTTTAAACTATTCAAACAAACATTATTAAGATTCAGGAACATGGTGACATCCTTTCAAACTAAATAGAGTTTCTAGGATTTTAGATTTCTAATAAGGAAAAAAAAATGCTGACCTCGGGTACCTCCATCTGACTGGGGACTGTCGTCCCCCCCAGCGCCCACCGCCAGTGCTCTTTTATCCCCAGCCTTTTCTTACTGGATTGCCCTCACCACACGAGAGTCCTTACTCCAACCTTTCCTCTCCTCTGGGATCTCCTCAAAGCTCAGATTGAGGGCATCTGTTTGGACCATGCTCTCTTCTATTTAACGTCCAACACTGACTCCCTTCCTGCAGCACAGAGCCGATTACAGTCTCATTATCTCAGAGCTCTTGGCTAGAGTTCTCTGCGTTTCTCCTCGCAGCCAGACACCTCACTGCAAATGTCCTTATTCTTCTGTCCCAGCCTTTTCATAAGACAGGAACTTACTGCATTCATAGCTCTTACAGCTATATGCAGTTATTAACTCTGAGTGTCTGTGTGTGTTACACGGGTGGAGGAAGTACATTCAAGGCAGAGGAGGTAGCAAGCACCAATGCCCCAAAGCGGGAGAGCATGCCTGATGAACTTCAGGAAGAGCAAGAAGATGCTGTGGTAGCTGGAGTGGAGAGCGGAGGCCAGAGAGCTGTGGGAGATGAGTTTAGGGAGGTGGTGGTGGGATCAAATCATGAAGGGTACTGTCAGCCCCTGCTTTCCATGCCCTGACTGTTGGTTACTGGGTCTGCCTTGGCAAAGAAGACTTCTACAGGGATAAGCCTCTGACATAGCATGTGCAGGAATGTTCTTTTCCTTGATTTGATTGCCAAGCTTAGAAGTTACCATCTGTTCAGGAGTCGTTGAATTTCTTGATTACTTAATGTCTGCAATATTAGAGCCCCTGGAAAATCGTACTTTTATATCGGTCCACGTCCCAGCCTGGAGTGTGAGTCCAGTATTTACTTGTAACAAATCAGCTTCAGAAATACATTAGTGTTTATCAGACCCTATAAAACACATAATTGGGAAACTATTTAAAATGATTTTGTTGGGGTGCCTGGGTGGCTCAGTCGTTAAGCATCTGCCTTCGGCTCAGGTCATGGTCCCAGGGTCCTGGGATCAAGTCCCACATCGGGCTCCCTGCTCAGCAGGAAGCCTGCTTCTCCGTCTCCCACTCCCCCTGCTTGTGTTCCCTCTCTCTCTCTCTCTGTCAAAAAACAAAATCTTAAATAAACAAAATGATTTTGTTTTACTACTGTTAAAACCTTAATAAATTGATAAAATTGGCAAAAATTAACTTATATTACATTTTTTAAAATTTAGTTATAATTTTTGACCATGTGAACCATTTTTAAGTATGCAGATCAGTGGCATTAAGAACACTCACATTGCTGTGTCACCATCACTACCATCTATCTCCAGAACACTTAGATCATCTTACGAAACTGAAAATCTGTCTGCAGTAAATATTAAATAATAATTCCCCATTTCTGCCCTCCCCACTTGCTGACAACCACCATTCTACTTTCTTTTAACCCCAGTTTTACTGAGAAATAATTGAACATACATCACTGTGTAAGTGATGTAAGGCATATAACATGTTGGCTTGATTTTATATATATTGTAGAAAGATTATCACAGTAGGTTTCAGGTCTTACATTTAAGTCCTTAATCCATCCAGTAGGTTTCAGGATTTACATTTAAGTCCTTAATCCAAGTTAATTTTTGTGAGTGGTGTAAAATATGGGTCACCTTCATTCTTTTACATGTAAATATTTAATTATCCCAGCACCATTTACTGAAGAGACTGTCTTTTCTCCATTGAATATTCTTGCCTCCCTTGTCAAAAATTAGTTGACCTTATATTCTTGGGTTTATTTCTGGGCTCTTGATTCTATTCCATTGGTCTATGTGTCTGTTTTTATGCTGGTACTAGACTGTTTTGATGACTTAAAACTTTATAGTATAGCTTCAAATCAGGAAGCGTGATGCCTCCTGCTTTGTTCTTTTTTTCTCAGGGTTTCCTTGACTATTCAGTCTTTTGTGATTCTATATAAATTTCATCAGTGTTTTTTCTATTTCTTTAAAAAATGCCCTTGGAATCTTGGTAGGAATTGCATTGAATCTGTAGATGGCTTTTGTTTTGTTTTTTTTTTTTAAGAGATTTTTTATTTATTTATTTGACAGAGAGAGACACACAGAGAGAGGGAACACAAGCGGGGGAGCAGGAGAGGGAGAAGCAGGCTTCCCGCCGAGCAGGGAGCCCGATGCGGGGCTCGATCCCAGGACCCTGGGATCATGACCTGAGCCGAAGGCAGATGCTTAACGACTGAGCCACCCAGGCACCCCACTGTAGATGGCTTTTGATAGCATTTCATGTTTTAGCAATATTCTTCCAACCCATGAACACAGGATACCTTTCCATTTCTGTCTTCTTTGATTTATTTTATCAATGTCTTGTTTTCAGAGTAGAGATATTTCCTCTTTAAGTGTTATTACTATTTTATTATTTTTGATGTTATTGTAAATGAGATCGATTTTTTTTTCCAGAAAGTTTGTTATTAGTGTATAGAAGTGCTACTTATTTTTGGATGTTAATTTTGTATCCCACAACTTTACTGAATTCATTAATTAGATCTGACAGTTTTTTGGTTGAGTTTTTAGGATTTTTTAATATGTAAAATTATGTCATCTACAAATAGAGACAGTTTTACTTCTTCCTTTCCAAGTCTGATACTTTTTATTTTTCTTGCCTGATTGCTGTAGGTAGGCTGTCCAGTACCGTGTTGACTAAGTGTAGTCGAAGTGGGCACCTTTGTCTTATTCCTGATCTTAGAGGAAAAGCTTGCATCCTTTCGCTATTGAGTATGATGTTAGCTTCAGCCTTGCTATATATGGCCTTTATTATGTGGAGATATGTTCCTTCTATGCCTAATTTGTTGAGTTTTTATCATGAAAGGATGTCAGCTTTTGTCAAATGCTTTTTTTCCCTCTATGAAATGTTCATATAATTCTTTTATTTTGTTCTATTAATGTGATTTGTCACATTGGTTGATTTGCCTAGGTTGTACCATCCCTGCATCCCAGGGATACATCCTGCTTAATCTTGGTGTGTGGTCCTTTTAATGTGCTGCAGAATTCAGTTTGCTAATATTTTATTGAGAATTTTTGCATACATATTCACCAGCAATATTGTGTACTGTAGTTTTCTTTTTTAGTACTGACCTTTTCTGGTTTTGGTATCAGGATAATGCCAGTCTTATACAATGAGTTTGGGTGCGTTCCTTCCTCTTTGATTTTTGGAAGCATTTTAGAAAGATTGGTGTTTATTCTTCTTAAGTGACTAGTAAAATTTACCAGTGAAGCCATCTGGTTCTGGACTTTTCTTTGTTGGGGACTATTGATTACTCATTCAATCTCCTTACTAGTTATTGGTCTATTCAGATTTTCTATTTCTTTCTGATTCAATCTTAGTAAGTTGTATGTTTCTAAGAATTTTTCCATTTCTTCTAGGTTGTCCAGTTTGTTGGTGTATAGTTGTTCATAATAGCCTCTTGTGATCCTTTGAATTTCTGTGCTAACAGTTATAATGTCTTATTTTTCATTTATAATTTTGTCGATTTGGGTCCCTTTTCCTTGGTTAGTGTAGCTAGGGGCCTGTCAATTTTGTTTATCTTTTCAAAGAACCAACTTGATTGGGTTAGTCTTTTCTACTATTTGTCTCTTCTCTATTTCATTTGTTTCTGCTGTCATCTTTACTCTCGCCTTCTTTCTGCCGAATTTGGAGTCAGTTTATTCTTTTTCTAGTTCGTTAAAACATAGAGTTACGTTGCTTATTTGGGATCTTTCTAGTCTCTAAATGTTGGCATATATTGCTATGCATTTCACTCGCAGAATTGCTTTTGTTTCATCCCATAAGTTCTAGTACATTGTGTCTCCATTTTCATTTGTCTCATGGAACTTTTTACCATTGTCTAGTACATTGTGTCTCCTTTTGATTTGTCTCATGGAACTTTTTACCATCACTGAGGAGTGTGTGTGTGTGTGTGTGTGTGTATTTACACACGCATGTATGTGTAGGATTTGACTATTTTAGATACATCATATAAATGAATTTGTGTAGTATTTGTCCTTTATTTCACTTAGCTGGCTTATTTCACTTAACATAATGTTTTCAAGGTTCATCTGTGTTGTAGCATGTATCAGAATTTTTTCCCCTTCTAAGGCTAAATAATATTCCATGGTATGTATATACCATTTTGTTTATCCATTCATCTTTAGATGGACACTTGGTTATTTTGAATGATTTTTCTTATGAACATGGCTGTACAAATATTTCCTCAAGACCTTTCTTTAATTTTGAGAGGATGTATGCCCAGAAATGGAATTGTTGGATCATAGGGTAATTCTATTTTTAATTTTTTTTAGGAACTTCCATACTGTTTTCCGTAGTGGCTACAACATTTCACATTCTACCAACAGTACGCAAGGTTCCAATTTCTCCAGTTTCTCCTTGCCAACACTTCTTTTCTTTTTTTCTTTTCTTTCTTTTTTTTAAGATTTTTATTTATTTATTTCTCAGAGAGAGAGAGACAGAGAGAGCATGAGAGTATGAGCAGGGGAGAGGGGGAGAGGGAGAAGCAGGCTCCCTGCTGAGCAAGGAGGCTGATGTGGGAAACGACCCCAGGACCCTGGGATCATGACCTGAGCCAGAGGCAGACACTTAACCAACTGAGCCACCCTGGTGTCTGTTTTTTGTTTTTTGTTTTTTTGTTTTTGTTTTTGTTTTTGATAGTAGCCATCCTAGTGGGTAGGTACAAGGTGGTATCACATTATGGTTTTGATTTGCATTTCCCTAATCATCGGTGATGTTGAACATCTTTTCATATGCTTATGGACCATTTGTATATCTTCTTTGGAGAAGTGTCTGTTTAATTCCTTTGCCCATTTAAATCAGATTGTTTATTTATTTTTTATTTTTTTTATTCTTATGTTAATCCCCATACATTACATGATTAGTTTTAGATGAAGTGTTCCATGATTCATTGTTTGTGCATAACACCCAGTGCTCCATGCAGAATGTGCCCTCCTCAATACCCACCACCAGGCTAAACCATCCTCCCACCCCCCTCCCCTCCAGAACCCTGTTTGTTTTTCAGAGTCCCTTGTCTCTCATGGTTCGTCTACCCCTCCGATTTCCCCTGCTTCATTCTTCCCCTCCCGCTACCTTCTTCTTCTTCTTTTTTTTTTTCTTAACATATATTGCATTATTTGTTTCAGAGGTACAGATCTGAGATTCAACAGTCTTGCACAATTCACAGCGCTTACCAGAGCACATACCCTCCCCAGTGTCTATCACCCAGTCACCCCATCCCTCCCACCCCACCCCCCACTCCAGCAACCCTCAGTTTGTTTCCCGCAATTAAGAATTCCTCATATCAGTGAGATCATATGATACATGTCTTTTTCTGTTTGACTTATTTCACTCAACATAATACCCTCCAGTTCCATCCACGTCGTTGCAAATGGCAAGATCTCATTCCTTTTGATGGCTGCATAATATTCCATTGTATATATATACCACCTCTTCTTTATCCATTCATCTGTCGATGGACATCTTGGCTCTTTCCACAGTTTGGCTATTGTGGACATTGCTGCTATAAACATCGGGGTGCACGTACCCCTTCGGATCCCTACTTTTGTATCTTTGGGGTAAATAGCCAGTAGTGCAATTGCTGGATCATATGGTAGCTCTATTTTCAACTTTTTGAGGAACCTCCATACAGTTTTCCAGAGTGGCTGCACCAGCTTGCATTCCCATCAACAGTGTAGGAGGGTTCCCCTTTCTCCGCATCCCCGCCAACATGTTGTTTCCTGACTTGTTCATTTTAGCCATTCTGACTGGTGTGAGGTGGTATCTCATTGAGGTTTTGATTTGGATTTCCCTGATGCCGAGCGATATTGAGCACTTTTTCATGTGTCTGTTGGCCATTTGGATGTCTTCTTTGGAAAAATGTCTGTTCATGTCTTCTGCCCATTTCTTGATTGGATTCTTTGTTCTTTGGGTGTTGAGTTTGATGAGTTCTTTATAGATTTTGGATACTAGCCCTTTATCTGATATGTCATTTGCAAATATCTTCTCCCATTCTGTCGGTTGTCTTTTGGTTTTGTTGACTGTTTCTTTTGATGTGCAAAAGCTTTTTATCTTGATGAAGTCCCAATAGTTCATTTTTGCCCTTGCTTCCCTTGCCTTTGGCGATGTTTCTAGGAAGAAGTTGCTGTGCGTGAGGTCAAACAGATTGCTGCCTGTGTTCTCCTTTAGGATGTTGATGGACTCCTGTCTCACATTGAGGTCTTTCAACCATTTGGAGTCTATTTTTGTGTGTGGTGTAAGGAAATGGTCCAGTTTCATTCTTCTGCATGTGGCTAACCAATTTTCCCAACACCATTTGTTGAAGAGACTGTCTTTGTTCCATTGGACATTCTTTCCTGCTTTGTCGAAGATTAGTTGACCATAGAGTTGAGGGTCCATTTCTTGGCTCTCTATTCTGTTCCATTGATCTATGTGTCTGTTTTTGTGCCAGTACCATGCTGTCTTGACGATGACAGCTTTGTAATAGAGCTGGAAGTCTGGAATTGTGATGCCGCCGACTTTGCTTTTCTTTTTCAACATTCCTCTGGCTATGTGGGGTCTTTTCTGGTTCCATACAAATTTTAGGATTATTTGTTCCATTTCTTTGAAAAAAGTGGATGGTATTTTGATGGGGATTGCATTGAATGTGTAGATTGCTCTAGGTAGCATTGACATCTTCACAATATTTGTTCTTCCAATCCATGAGCATGGAACGTTTTTCCATTTCTTTGTGTCTTCCTCAATTTCTTTCATGAGTATTTTATACTTTTCTGAGTACAGATCCTTTGTCTCTTTGGTTAGATTTATTCCTAGGTATCTTATGGTTTTGGGTGCAATTGTAAATGGGATCGACTCCTTAATTTCTCTTTCTTCTGTCTTGTTGTTGGTGTATAGGAATGCCACTGATTTCTGTGCATTGATTTTATATCCTGCCACTTTACTGAATTCCTGTATGAGTTCTAGCAGTTTTGGGGTGGAGTCTTTGGGTTTTCAACATAAAGTATCATATCATCTGCAAAGAGTGAGAGTTTGACTTCTTCTTTGCCAATTTGGATGCCTTTGATTTCTTTTTGTTGTCTGATTGCTGTGGATAGGACTTCCAATACTATGTTGAATAGTAGTGGTGATAGTGGACATCCCTGCTGCGTTCCTGACCTTAGGGGGAAAGCTCTCAGTTTTTCCCCATTGAGAATGATATTTACTGTAGGTTTTTCATAGATGGCTTTTATGATATTGAGGTATGTACCCTCTATCCCTATACTCTGAAGAGTTTTGATCAAGAAAGGATGCTGTACTTTGTCAAAAGCTTTTTCTGCATCTATTGAGAGGATCATATGATTCTTGTTCTTTCTTTTGTTAATGTATTGTATCACATTGATTGATTTGCGGATGTTGAACCAACTTGCAGCCCAGGGATAAATCCCACTTGGTCGTGGTGAATAATCCTTTTAATGTACTGTTGGATCCTATTGGCTAGTATTTTGGTGAGAATTTTTGCATCCATGTTCATCAGGGATATTGGTCTGTAATTCTCCTTTTGGATGGGGTCTTTGTCTGGTTTTGGGATCAAGGTAATGCTGGCCTCATAAAATGAGTTTGGAAGTTTTCCTTCCATTTCTATTTTTTGGAACAGTTTCAGAAGAATAGGCATTAATTCTTCTTGAAATGTTTGGTAGAATTCCCCTGGGAAGCCATCTGGCCCTGGGCTTTTGTTTGTTGGGAGATTTTTGATGACTGCTTCAATTTCCTTAGTGGTTATAGGTCTGTTCAGGTTTTCTATTTCTTCCTGGTTCAGTTTCGGTAGTTCATACATCTCTAGGAATGCATCCATTTCTTCCAGGTTATCTAATTTGCTGGCATAGAGTTGCTCATAATATGTTCTTATAATTGTTTGTATTTCTTTGGTGTTGGTTGTGATCTCTCCTCTTTCATTCATGATTTTGTTGATTTGGGTCATTTCTCTTCTCTTTTTGATAAGTCTGGCCAGGGGTTTATCAATCTTGTTAATTCTCTCAAAGAACCAGCTCCTAGTTTCGTTGATCTGTTCTACTGTCCTTTTAGTTTCTATTTCATTGATTTCTGCTCTGATCTTTATGATTTCTCTTCTCCTGCTGGGTTTAGGCTTTATTTGCTGTTCTTTCTCCAGCTCCTTTAGGTGTAGGGTTAGGTTGTGTACTTGAGACCTTTCTTGTTTCTTGAGAAAGGCTTGTATTGCTATATACTTTCCTCTTAGGACTGCCTTTGCTGCATCCCAAGAGTTTGAATAGTTGTGTTTTCATTTTCATTGGTTTCCATGTATTTTTTAAATTCTTCTTTAATTTCCTAGTTGACCCATTCATTCTTCAGTAGGATGCTCTTTAGCCTCCATGTATTTGAGTTCTTTCCGACTTTCCTCTTGTGATTGAGTTCTAGTTTCAAAGCATTGTGGTCTGAAAATAGGCAGGGAATGATCCCAATCTTTTGGTACCGGTTGAGACCTGATTTATGACCTAGGATGTGATCTATTCTGGAGAATGTTCCATAGGCACTAGAGAAGAATGTGTATTCCGTTGCTTTGGGGTGGAATGTTCTGAATATGTCTGTGAAGTCCATTTGGTCCAGTGTGTCATTTAAAGTCTTTATTTCCTTGTTGGTCTTTTGCTTAGATGATCTGTCCATTTCAATGAGGGGGGTGTTAAAGTCCCCCACTATTATTGTATTGTTGTCGATGTGTTTCTTTGCTTTTGTTATTAATTGCCTTATATAATTGGCTGCTCCCATGTTAGGGGCATAGATATTTACAATTGTTAGATCTTCTTGTTGAATAGATCCTTTAAGTAGGATATAATGTCCTTCCTCATCTCTTATTACAGTCTTTGGTTTAAAATCTAATTTGTCTGATATAAGGATTGCCACCCCAGCTTTCTTTTGGTGTCCATTAGCATGGTAAATGGTTTTCCACCCCCTCACTTTCAATCTGGAGGTGTCTTTGCATCTTAAATGAGTCTCTTGCAGACAGCATATCGATGGGTCTTGTTTTTTAATCCAGTCTGATAGCCTGTGTCTTTTGATTGGGGCATTTAGCTCATTTACATTCAGGGTAACTATTGAAAGATAGGAATTTAGTGCCATTGTATTGCCTGTGAGGTGACTGTTACCGTATATTGTCTGTGTTCCTTTCTGGTCTATGTTGCTTTTAGGGTCTCTCTTTGCTTAGAGGACCCCGTTCAAGATTTCTTGTAGGGCTGGTTTTGTGTTTGCACTTTCCTTTAGTTTTTGTTTGTCCTGGAAGCTTTTTATCTCTCCTTCAATTTTCAGTGACAGCCTAGCTGGATATAGTATTCTTGGCTGCATATTTTTCTCATTTAGTGCCCTGAATATATCCTGCCAGTCCTTTCTGGCCTGCCAGGTCTCTGTGGATAGGTCTGTTGCCAATCTAATGTTTCTACCCTTGTAGGTTACATATCTCTTCTCCCGAGCTGCTTTCAGGATTTTCTCTTTGTCTGTGAGACTCGTAAGGTTTACTATTAGATGTCGGGGTGTTGACCTATTTTTATTGATTTTGAGAGGGGTTCTCTGTGCTTCCTGGGTTTTGATGCCTGTTTCCTTCCCCAAATTAGGGAAGTTCTCTGCTATAATTTGCTCCAGTATACCTTCTGCCCCTCTCTCTCTTTCTTCTTCTTCTGGGATCCCAATTATTCTAATGTTGGTTCGTCTTATGGTATCGCTTATCTGTCGAATTCTGCCCTCGTGATCCAGCAGTTGTTTATCTCTTTTTCTCAGCTTCTTTATATTCTATCATTTCATCTTCTATATTACTGATTCTTTCTTCTGCCTCATTTATTCTAGCAGTTAGTGCCCCCATTTTTGATTGCACCTCATTAATAGCCTTTTTGATTTCTACTTGGTTGGATTTTAGTTCTTTTCCTTCTCCAGAAAGGGTTTCTCTAATAACTTCCATATTTTTTTCAAGCCCAGCTAGTATCTTCAAAGTGATGATTCTGAACTCTAGATCTGACATCGTACTAATGTCCGTATTGAGTAGATCCCTGGCAGTCGGTACTACCTCTTGTTCTTTTTGTTGAGGTGATTTTTTCCGTCTTGTTATTTTGTGCAGAGGAGCGTAGATTAATGAGAGAACAAAATGCTAGCAGAGTAACAACGTCCCCAGAAAATATACTCTAAACAAATCAGAAAAGACCTTCCAGGAAGTGGTCACTTTTCTGTTCAGAGAGTTGTTGCTATTCCTTTCTTTGATCTTCTGTTGGGTTTGTAGGTGTTCAGACTGGTTTGATCCCTATCCAGCTGAATTCCTGAGAGGAGACGAAATCCAGGTCTCCTACTCCTCCGCCATCTTGCTCCGCCCCCCCTGTTTATTTTTTTAGTTGTTGAGTTTTTGGTGTTCTCTTTATATTTTGGATATTAATTCCTTATGCAGAAAGTGATTTGCAAATATTTTCTTCCATTCTGTGAGTTTCCTTTTTACTTTGTTCGTAGTATTTTTTGATTAACAAAAGCTCTTGGGGTGCCTGGGTGGCTTAGTCTTTGGGCGTCTGCCTTCTGCTCAGGTCATGGTCCCAGGTTCCTGGGATAGAGCCCGCATCGGGCTCCCTGCTCTGCGGGGGGCCTGCTTCTCCCTCCCCCTCCCCCTGCTTGTGTTCCCTCTCTCGCTGTGTCTCTCTCTGTCAAATAAATAAATAAAATCTTTAAAAAAAAAAAGCTCTTAATTTTGTTGAGGTTTAATTTGTCTGTCTTAATTTTGTCTTAATTTTGCCTTTGGTGTCCTATCCAAAAATCATTGCAAAACCCAGCATTGTGAGGCTTCTCCCGCCTTAGCTTTCTTATAAGAGCTTAATTTTTTTTTTATCTTTATAGGGTTGAACTGTGGAGAGAACCAAGCAAATCTTTGGGCATCAGCATTGTTGGTGGAAGAGGCATGGGGAGTCGTCTAAGCAACGGTGAAGTGATGAGGGGCATTTTCATCAAACATGTTCTTGAAGATAGTCCAGCTGGCAAAAATGGAACCTTGAAACCTGGAGATAGAATAGTAGAGGTACCCTCTAGTGAGCTTTCTGTGCCTAAGTTCTTCACCTGTTCCGTCCTCTTTACTAAGGGAATCATCATCTTTATACTGGTCATTTGACCCAACGTGAAAGTAAAATGTTTTATGGTTAAAGCATTTCTTTCTTATATGTCCCATTTCATCCATAATTTTTCTCTTTAGTGCATGGTGACAGATTATATATCTTGATTCAGAGACTGATGTTTGGAGATATAACCGTTTTAAAAAAACATTGGCCCTGTGTTAAAATAATGAAGTTCTATTTGAAAGAACAAGCAAATTTCCTGGGGAAAAAATGGAATTGTTTGAAATTATGTATACATGCACAAAATATATACATCTGAACTAAGTTCTCCAGTCAGATTTTATTTTAAGAAATGCTTTGTCATGATCATTTCATTGTAGATTAACTTTGTTGGGTAAGATTGTTTTCCAAGTGAGTCTTTATGGTAAATCTTTTATGCTAATTACCCTGATTATCTTTTACATAAATGCTCCCACCCCCACAATCCAGGCTCAGATTTTCCTCCTCCTTCTTCTCAGTGCTGTGCCCATTCATCACTGAGGAGTGTGTGTGTGTGTGTGTGTGTGTATTTACACACTCATGTATGTGTAACTTTGGTATGTGCAAGAGAAGTATTTGGTCAAATTGTTCCTAATCTCTTAATTCAAATCAAAATATAATATTTTAAATGGACTTTTCTCCATGGTCACTACTCATTTGCTCAGCAAATATTCCTGGAGCACCTGTTGCGTTCCAGGTGCTATGACATGCTCGGGGTATTCTGCAGGAAACAAGCACCATGCTTGCTGTCAAGTGTGACAGACTTAACAAGTCATCAAGTCACTTCAGAACAGTGTGATAAATTATTTGATCAGGGAAAGTGTAGTTTTAGTTAAGAGGGTAGAGGGAGGGTACCTGACCCAGATTTGCTAAGTTGTCAGGATTTATAGAGTAGAGTAAAAGAGACAACTTCCCAGTAGAAACCAATCACTTTATTGCTATAAGGACCATTATATTTACTTTATACAAGTGATTGTCTCTCATTTTCTAAATCCATATAACTTACCATTAAAATGCATTAATTTCATAGAAGAAGGCTACAACATTTTAACCACAACTTTAAAATGAACATTTTTAGGATTTATTTATTTAGTCCTTTACTGGTTGATTGTGAGAGCTGAAGACGAGGAAGATTGAGGCTTGGGAGGACACAAGGGTCATGTCTGTTTTGTCTTGTTTTTATCTCCAACCATTTGGAAGAAGAATGATGGGCTTGTTCTCTCTTCCTGCATCCTTACCTTTCATTAGGGGATATCTTAGCACCTTTTTAAAGAACTCTTATTTAGGATACTATCTAAAGTTCCCAATTTCAGATTATCACAGGGCAGTTTATTTTATGGCTAATTCACTGTTGAATTATCAGCACCTTTGACCTAAGGAGAAAAAGTAAGAAATATTTATAATTATTTCTGGAAAGGATTGATCACAGTTGGCACCAGAATGTTGTTTAAATGTATTGAGGGAGTTAAAGCCTCCCTTTCAAATTGAAAAGGTATTTTTTTTGTGTGTGTGTTGCAAAGTACTCTGTGCTATTTAGCAGTGATTTGTTGAGGGCTGTTATGTACGGGGACTTTTCTAGTAAGTAAGAAAGCTTAGGCCTCTGTAATCCTGGGGATTCGGAAACCTACGTCTGCCAAGTATTTAGACTAGACTAGTCGAGACCTACCAGGTATTCTATTCTAAGTATATAGAGTTCTTTGGACTTGAGCAAAGATACTTAATGTCCTATTAAATGTTTCCACAAATGGAATATATAATAGACATGAGTACTAACTTTTATTCTACAAAAAAATGAAAGCCATTTTTAATATGCACTGAAATGCATATTACATTATCCAAGTATCAACCTGGGGAGGTTTTCAGTTAAATGTATGTAATTCTTTTAAAGGTGATAATGTTCTATGCAGAGATCTAATAATTAATTTTCTTTTCCAGAATTGTGTCTACTCTGATTTTGCTATTTTGTTATATATATCCTATTGTGTGATAATTGGAAATGATAAAATGATAATAGTATCCTATAGTTTTCTGGCAGGATTAGCATTTGGCCTTTCAAACTATTTTCCTTCCTATTCATATAGTATGTTAGCTGAGCTGATTATCACCCAGGCAATCCATGGTCAATAAAAAGTTACAAAATAACATTCATTTTCAAGCTATTTATAGAAGAATTACTAACAAGCACAATTTCTTGGCTTCCAGCTCCTATCATGTCTACTACAAAGATTCTTCTGCAAAACTAATCTTGCCATAACCTGATTTTTCTGAACATCAGAATTTTATTTTTCACTTCAAGCTTCCCTGTACAGAGAGAAACACACAAAGCATCGCCCACCCATTTCCCAAACTAGTCTATAATGGATCGGGAGAAAATGTGTACAGTGACTTTCATGCGAGGCAGTTCCCTTATATTATTTCTTTAATGATTTTGATTTATTGAAGGAACAACGGATAGTGTAAAGAAAGCAGAAGCAGAGCCTTCATGTCAACTGATGATTATTTCAGTTGGTTTTGGACCCAGAAATCAGGGTCCAAAATAAGGGACCACAATCTGCTGGACAAATGCAAAGTTCTGGAATCTCACAAGTAGTCTCAATTATTTTTGATTCTGAAACAGATTTTCCAGGAGCCTCACCCAGGATCCTCAGAACTACAGATCCACAAATTGTTCTGTTGTTCTATAGCTTCTTGAAATGTTAAGCTGAGGCCTTCCATTGCAGGTGGATGGAATGGACCTCAGAGATGCAAGCCATGAGCAAGCTGTGGAAGCCATTCGGAAAGCAGGCAACCCCGTAGTCTTTATGGTACAGAGCATTATAAACAGACCAAGGGTAAGCGAACAAAAAGGGCAAGGTAGGCAAATCCAAACAATGTTCAACTTGGAGTCTAATGTATCAAGGGCCAAGTTGTCTCTAGGAGCAGATATCCAGTCTTGAAATCTCAGGGGACTTGTTAAAACTTTATATTGTTTTTTGTTTTTTGGTTTTTTTTTTGAGTTGTCCTGGAAATCCCTTCTACCATGTTTAATAAACACTTCAAGTCTATTAAAAACATACAGAAGTAGGATCCATTGGTGGCCATAGGTATCTAGATGGATAATTATTAGTATTCACCATAGTCACAAAATATATGTTGTTAAGAGGAATGTGGTAGAATGACTTAGCTTACTAGTGTATGACCTCTGAGTTCCTGAGAAGCCAGAGAGATTACATTTTCTTATGTATATATCCTCTAGACAGAATTTCCAATGTATGCAATCCCATGATCACCTGTGAATCATCTTGAATGTATTTACCTGTCCCACTGAACATTCTACATAGTGGAAATTTAAGCAGTATGTTTATATAGGAATGATTTCATTACTGCTGCTTCCCAGCCATGATCACTGTATAGCTCTTCATCACTGGATAGCCCCCTGTGGACAGAAACCTACTAAGCCATTTTACCATCAGGCATGACAGGTAAAATGGCTTTAAAAATATTTTAGAAAGTACAGTGGATGCATTTAATTAATGTTGTTGATGGAGAAGATACTAAGCGAGTCTTTGTGTATTTGATATGCCCTAATGATTCTGAAGATGAAAATTATGCCAAGAGTTTAAAACTATTTTTTTACTATTCCTTCTTTATGTCTCAGTGAAAAAGATTATTTGCATATGCAGCAGTTCTTAAGCATATTTGGGCCACATACCCCTTGGAAAGTTCTTCAGAAACATATGTGTTCACTGAAAAGTTTGTGTATCATTTTAGGAGCTTCCTAGATGTTCTGAAACTCATAGAAGTTCTACTTCTGGATTTTAGTGAAAACAAAACAACCCCTGTCATAGTGATTCTCTTTGAAACAGCTGCTCATTAGCTTTGAGGTTTGGTTGTCTTTAAAAGGAAAATGTCAACATATGTGAGGGAAATTAAAAGAACCATCTAAAACTTTAAAATATATAATTATTTTGTAGTTTATCATTTTAAAATTAAGAATATAAGAAATCAGTGCTCAAATGATGGAAAGAGAGTAGCAAACAGCTCTGTAGCCGAGATCAGTAAAAGTAACTTGTCAGTCTTCTGTGCAATGGAATTCAAAGTGACCAAATTTATCCTGTTGGTCCTTCCTTTTGTTGTCAAGACAGGTGTAGCTGTGGTCTGGGTTTACTGTAAGAAATGAATTTAGTAGTTCTTAATGTAAGCAGTTATCTTCACATCTGCAGTTTTTAATCATTCAGTTGTTTATTGTTAGGTAATAATTATCCATTCAGATGAGAAAATCTGCCAAATGGTCGGGCTGCATCATGCTGCATTCTCTTCAAATGGTATTCAGTTTGTTTAAATAACTACAAATCTTTCCACATTTGTTTCCATTTGTTGTGTCAAACATAGATACAGCACGATGGTATTGGTGAATGGCTGTTTAAGTTAAAACAGTTTTTTTTGTGTGTGTGTGTGTTCTATTCCTTTTGTTTTATTTTTAATTTCCAACTTTTATATCATGTAGGACAATACTGTAAACTGCTGAATAGGATTCTTCATAGTACTTTTAAAAACTTAAACTACAAACATTTCTTTCAATGCCAGTCACATTTTCTAATGAGCTGGGACGATATTTTTCTCATACACCTGGAAAATATTCCTGTTTTACTGTCTGAGGTATAATGACACTTGATTTTATAGCAATTATTCCAGGAGAAATCTTGCCTAGAGTGACATGTTTAGTCAAGTTACATGTGACAGGATTCAGGGCACACTGCCCCAAAATAGGGCACACTGGCATATTGAATATTTTAAGCTGAAGGAATTTAGGAAAAGACAGCTGCTGGAATGATTCAGACCTCCCCCTTCTCCCCTGATTCAGGTCATAAAAACCCTCATGTGAAAGGTGCCTTCCCCGTACCTGGAGGAAAGGAACATCCTTACCTTCAGAGATGCAGGGGTACTGGGAGGGACCTGAATGAACACACCTTGCTAAGTTTTCCCCCGTTTCCCCACTTAGCTCATATTCTTTTGTCCTGTCAAATTTCCCTGACTTTCCTACTCTTCAGCAAACCTAGTGTCAAAATACTCCTGTTTAACCATTTCTTCAGGTCTTCACTATCTTTTGAAGGCTGTGTGTCACATAAAAGTTAACATTAAATCAATACATATATATATACTTTTCTCTTGTTAATCTGTTTTTTATTACAGAGATCCAGCTGAGAACCTAAGATGAATAGAGGAAAGATATTTTTCCTCCTCTGCATATGCATTCAGCTTTGAGAAATCAGAATTACTTTTGCATTTAAAATGGGATATACTGGATTTTCAGTGATTTACTTCCTTGTGAAATAATCATGTCTCCAGTAATCTAAAGGAAAAAAAAAAAACAAAAAAACACAAATACATAAGAGTCTCTCAATGGAAAATGTTTTATTTGTAGATGCAATAAAACTTCAACAAAAATCTCATAGATAGGCTGAAAAGACAGTCTCTCTTTGGCACATAGACTATTCAAGAATCAGAACTTCGCAGAACTGAGAATAATAATAATAGTAATATTTAGTAATAAATTCCATACTTACTGATTTATTACTGACCATTCCATCAGTTGGACCACATTGTCTTCCCAAAGAGTAGGCCCTATTAATATGGGCCAGAGAATGTTTTTGTCTTCCCTGTGCTTCTTCTTAGTTAATAATATTTCCATTCCTATCAGCCCTTAGAACTATAAACAGGAGTTTCATCATTTATTTTTTAATAAGAAATATGGCCTGTTTCTATAATTCTTTTCATAGTAATAGATCTACCACTTCATTTGCTGTGCTCATGCTGTACTTTTATACTTTACTATCAGGGCCAAATTCTAATCCTATAAGAGCTGGAAATTGAAACAAATAAAAAAGCAAAACAAAAAACTAGAGCTCTCTCTAAATATTCCATTTCTTGCCATTATGGTTCTATTTTTTTATTGTTCTACAGAATTATAAAGGAAATAAAAAGCCTAAAAATTCTATGTATGAGGATTGGAAATAATTTTCACCTTCCATAGCACTGAGTTATTTTGCCTAGAATATGTTTTTAATCTCTGCCTAGTCATTTTTTCCACCTTAATAAATGGTCGTGTTCCTTGGCATTTGTGGTCTTTTTCTTTTGTAAAGTAGGAGTTGACATTTAAACTGAAAAGCAGAGAGAAAGTTGAGATGAGCAGAAATGTCATTGTGCCCATTTCTTTTTCCCGTCTTCCCTCTGTAGGAAAAACATTGCAAGAAGAGCAGATTGAAAGGGTAATGTGGCGTAAGCTTTAGTGCAGGCGTACGGAGGATGGAGTCTTTCCAGAGTGTTCTCCCAGACAGGATGGTATCACATGACAACCTCTCCTTACTCTTGATGCTTGCCAGTAGGGCTTTTTTATAGACAGAAGTAACACAAACATTTAATTGGAGCCAAAATGAATTTTAAATGTCTGCAATTTTCCCTGAAAGATACAGTCAATAAAAGAAAAAGATAGCGGGTATGAAAAGAAGGAGAAGAATTTATTGTGCTGAGGAAATTACTTTCCTTTTTTTTTTTTTTTTTTACTATGAAAATGCTAAAGTCTATCTGGCAGTCATCCTGCCTTTAATATGTATATTCAACTCCAATAGTCCTAGCTCAGGGCATATCTCAAGCAAACACAAAATCTATGAGAATCACTCTAAGCCAGGACTTCTAATATATTCAAAGCCTCATAAATTCCCCCTAATATGGGAACTTTTATAGGTAAATTAAAAAAAAAAATCAATGTTTTTACTCCACAAAAAGTGGATAGAAATCCAGAATACCCACTGAACAGTGGTTCATTTCTTTAAAATTGTTGATTTCTTTTTTTTTTTAAATGAAAAACTACCATTGATTGGAAGCCACCTTAATCTCTAGCCTAAATACGATAATTTTCCTTCCTGGGAAGCAAGATACAAGAATCATGAAGGTTACCAGTGAACTAGCAGACAAATGTTTAATTTACATTCTGGAACAGATAGACCATCTTTTTATTTTACAAAAACATAATTTGCTTTTAAATGTAAGCCAAAAAATGATGGCTTTAATTTTGATACCTGTTTACTGATATGCGTGGAACATAGATAAATACATAAAGTGGGCAAAATTTATGTACATCTCTCTGTGATAGTGAAAATAAAAGAAATTTGGTATCAATTTCCCAAACTCATTTCCTTTGTGGCCAGATTGAGATTCAGGTGTAGATGCAGATCACTAGAGGTAAACGACTGTTTAATATGACGTTGTTATTAATCTCTAGATCTGACAGGATCTGGTTTCACACTGTTATTTCAATCAGTACTTTGTTCTTAAAACTGAGTTGTGTTAAATACATTTCTTTTGCGCTCAGCGCCTCTTATGTTTCCTTTTAGAAATCCCCTTTGCCTTCCTTGCCGCACAACCTTTACCCTAAGTACAACTTCAGCAGCACTAACCCATTTGCTGATTCTCTACCGTTCAACGCTGACAAGGTTGGATAATGCCATTGTCTTGCCATTGCCTTTTGCAAATGTTTTGTTCTTTGTTACTATGCCTTTGTCCTAGTTCACTGTTTACTAAATTTGGGCAGGGAAGAAAACAAAACAAAGCAAAACTGTGTGTTTGGAGTGGGCATGCAAATCCTTTCTTAAGCACATTTTTTTTGCCAGAGCATATTCATTTTTATAGCTGAAATTAGATGGCCCTCCTGAACAGTAAGGGAGAATCGTGAGTCCAATGCCTTTCCTCAATTTTGTTGTGAGTTAAATTTTCTGATATTTAAATTTTTGCTAATTGCCAAATATATGAACTACTTTCACACACAAGTTATTTGAAGCCTTGTATTGGTTTAATCCTTCTCAGACTTCTACAAGGTGGTCCTAAAAGCCCTTCTGTGTGAAAATCACTCCACAAATAATTGCATATATCACGGAGTGTGTTGAATGTTCATAAAGTGTGTCCATGTAAATGCCTGATTCAGGAAATATATAACTGTTTCAATGCTTGTAAACCTAGACGTGGATATTCTCATATAAAGATGAAATTTCAAATCCAAAATGAAACAAAAACTTACAAGAACTTGCATATTATAATTTGATCATGATAAGGAAGAAAGCTTTCAACAATTTCAGGAAGCACTTTATGAATATTCATTGGATTTTCATGTTACTGTAATATGGATAACCAAAGATGCTGTATCTGAAGGAGTATGTTTTCTGTTACTATAGGAATTACAGAATTCAAGTAGAGTTACCTTCCGTTGTTCCCCAACTAACCCTTTTGCTCCCACACCATTTAAGGTTTGTCTCAGTGTGAAATGCTCGTGAATAAGTAGGTGTGTTATGGTGTGCTATGTGTGTATGTTATACCTGTATGCATACATGGCATGGAGTGATTTCAAGCGCACTTTGTATATTTTTGCCGATGAAGGCTAAACGATCTTTGTTAAAGAGTTATATTTTCATTAATAATTTTTTATGTGGCAAAATTTTTTTATTTTTTTATTTTCAATCACCCAACATATAAGTACATCATTAGTTTTTGATTAAGAAGTGTCAACAATAAACTAATTACATGATCTCATTGAGAATGAAGGTTTACACCTAATTGCCCCTTTTTGTAAGTACAGACTCGTATTTTTTTATGATTAGTCAGTAATGTTAGGATGCCATTTTAGTTTACTCACAGTATGAAAACGTTGTGCCTAAGAAAAGTCTTGAACAATTTTTTAGACGGGAAGGTTTTGTTTTTGTTTTTGTTTTTTAAGGTAAATGGCAGCTAAGGAAAGTTATGAAGCAAGACCTATTACATTTGCATCCATAAATTTATTAAAATTATGGGAAGTTTAAATCAGGTTTTGTTCCCCTTTTTAAAAATCAAATGGGCTTAATTTATTCTTGCTAACATTTTCTGTTACGATAGAGAAGTACTTTTTTTTATTTTAACCAGAAAAAATGTAAATTACATACTACCCCCTGTCCCAACCTTAGTATGTTAAATGAACCTGGATTGGATCAAATGAGGTTTCTTGTTTTTTGGTCATTTCATTTGTACACTGTTGATTTGAGAGTTTTATGGCACAGCATTTGAGAAGATGACAGGGTTTTGTTTGCCCTCGTACTTTATGTGTGTATGGCCAGTTGTGTGTAAACCAAACATTTTAAAACAGTAATTCTGTAACTTGAAAATCTGTTGCCTGTAAGTCTCTACCATTCAGCTCTCCTTTACTTTACTAGAAAAACAGTACTTGATGTTTATTGGGTTCACTTTGGGGCAGCTTAGAATCCTGAAGTGGTTTCTGAATCAACAAAGAAAGATCACATTCAGTGTTACATAGTTTTAGTATTAGGTATATTTTGTGGTATTCTGATTCTTGACACCAATTAATAATTCCTCAATATTTGTTCATGATTATCGTTTGATGTGTTCTATAGGAAGTTTATTTATTTTTGATCTTTTAAAGATTTTATTTATTTATTTGAGAGAACAGAGGGAGAGGGAGAAGCAGGCTCCCTGCTGAGCAGAGAGCCCGACGCAGGGCTCGATCCCAGGACCCTGAGATCATGACCCCAGCTGAAGGCAGACACCCAGGCTCCCCGGGAAGTCTTTTTAAATTGCAGTCTTTTCCACATATACACATGTATATCAAAATGAGGTATATCAGAGGGATTTTTGTATGTTTAAAAGGTAAAGAAGGAGAGGGAAAATGTAGTTTCAGGGTATCAGGGATAGCTTCATACCACAGCTAGAACTTTCACTGGGTACCTCTGTTGAATTCAGTACTCTCTTACTATGGAAATTGGAGGAGGTAGCATGGCATAATGGAAAGCTCATTGGATTAAGAATTAAGGCAAAAGAAATCTAGTACCAGTGTGATTTTGAACAAAATCTTCTCATGGCCTCACGTTTTTCATCTGCAAAGTGAATAAAATGAACTCAGTGACTTACGGGCCTTTCGAACACTAATATTCTATTTGATAATTATAATATAAGAACTTGATACCAAGTCCTTTTTTTGAAATAGGACCCATAGGCCCTCAGTGACAGCAAGTATGCCACACTTTGGGTTTGTAGCAGTGGTCTCTCATGTTTTCTCATTTACCTATCTTGCGAGCTATCTTGGCAAGGGAAGAATGGTGCTGTTCCTTAAAACCAGCTCCTCAGACCTGAGTCTGTGTGCTCTGTGCTAACAAACTGGCTCCCCTGGTTGATGAACCTGCATGTGTACTGCTCACTTTCATGGGTTTGTTAAGGGAGTCATTTGGAGAGAAGATTCAGGTATCAGTGAAGAATTCTTTATATATATATGTGTGTATATATGAGGTTTCTTGTTATATATATATGTTCAGACATATATATATAAAGTCTGACCAGCAACCACTGAACTTCTTTAATTGCTTGATTAACTTATTTGTTAATTTTGTTCTAGTTTCTTGGAAGACTTTTCTAGACCCACAAAATCTTATCCAGACCCCTGCATATTTATGAAGACTTTTGAATGAGAGTTTTTTTCCAAAAGGGGGAGTTTGTACAATTTTTTCTATCTTAAGTCATTTAAGCCTTCAAATTGAAGAATTCATTGGCCTAAAATACCAAGTAACAGTTTAATGAGTTATGCTCTGAACATATATTTTGTTTAGTATATTTAAACTTTACCTGAATCCTGTCTACCATTACATATTTTTTTTTCCATTATTTATGTGTCAGATATTTTAAAGCCAGTTTTTGTCATTATACTTTTATTTCTTAAATTTTTCTTCCTTGGACTGCACATATCCACTGCATTCTTCTTGTTCCCACAGGCACCCAGTCAGTCAGAATCAGAGCCGGAAAAGGCTCCATTGTGCAATGCGCCTCCGCCCCCTTCTTCAGCATTTGCAGAAATGAGCGGTGATCAGACACAGTCGTCTTCTGCAAGCAAAATCCCAGAAGATGTGGACAAAGAGGATGAGTTTGGTTACAGCTGGAGTAAGTTGTCTTTTGTGATGCATTGAGTTATAAGAGACATTAGAATAGCTTTGGGTTTCTCGAAGCCTATGTCCTGGTTGGATAAGCATGTTTCAGCTTTAGTTATACATACTGCAGTTTTGTTTGGAAAAAATACTGTTTGTTTTGCCTGAATACAGCACATGTTCCCAAGGCATGAAATCGTGTTCTTCCTTTCCCTTAAATGACCCTTCCTGCTAAAGCCCACTTTGCCATTGTGTGAGCGTTAAAGAGAGCTGGGCTCTCTTCTCTCTCAGAAGGATCTGCCACCTGATGATCCTGAACAAGTCATTGCCCTTCTCCAGACCTCAGATTCCTCATTGTAGAATCTGGCTGCTGGTGATATTTTGCCTTGAACCTCTGGCATTTTCTGTACTAGAGTGGTAACATGGAATAATTGTTGAGATGAAAACTTGGAGCGTTTGGCAAGTTGTAGAACTACTTCTAAGTCTTTGCCTGGTGGCTACCCTTCTTTTGAAAACGCAGTCCTTACCCGAGGTTGCTAACATTAAATTGAAATGTCTGAGGAGTGCTAACCACAATGTCTGATGCACAGGAAGCATTTAGAGGCAGCTGTTATTAGGATCATTGGGGTGTCTCTTTTTTTTAATGAAATAAGCCTTTTTACAAGGAAATGGTAAAAATTTAGTGAAAAATTACCAATATATCAGTGCTTTAAAAAGTTTCATTTTGAAAGTATAATTATTTCCTTTAAGAAAGCATGGCATATGCTTTTAGGAAGTGTACAGGATGTGAAATGCTAGATTCTAGAAGGAATCAGGAAATGACAGTTTATAAAGTTGTGCGGTTAAGAATCAATATAGAATGTAAGACATCAGCTGCATAGTAACATTTTCTAAGAGATGATTTGCAGTTTGCGGTTTTCTAAGTCGATTTTCAGTTAAATAAGAGTATATTGCTAATCTATTGAGGTGGCCAGAATGTACTCTGAGGAAAACATGAGACAGAATGTCATGTCACAAGCCACCCCAAAACTTAATGCCATAAGGGAAAAGTTTATTATGGTGTCATGGTGTTGTGGTTGACTGGCCCAGCTGGGCTGGACCTTCAGGCTGGTGCACTCATGGGGCTGGAAATTAGTGTTGGCTCCTGTGGGCTAGGGTACCTGCATGCAGCCTTGCCCTCTCAGATTCAAGAATAAATTCTACCTCTTGAACGTGTCGGATGGGAGAGATTAATGGTCTTATCTAATGTGTCCTAAAGCTGAGACAGGGACATTGACTTGTCCTGGCCTGATGGCTCTGTGCAATAGGAAAATGCATTCCCTTTATTCTGGATCTACGTACCAAGCAGCTGCCCAACACGATGTGACACGCATGCCAATCTTCCTGTGGGAGAAAAAGTTCTGCTGATCAACGAAGATAAATCCTCTGAGTGCTTCTGTTCTTCTCTGCAAATGATTTTAATCAGAGTCTTTGGAGAGTTTGTTAATGTGAATCACCCGGGTGAACTGATCAGTCAGACCCTCCACGCTCTGTACTCTGGATGGAAAGAAATTCCTCAGAGTTTGGGTACTCCCGGAAACCAGTCTTGATGCCTAGGTGGCCAGATTATTTAGCTTTTCTTAGCTGCCAAGGATTTACATTTGGTCCAAGTAATGCCTTTTGAAGCTAAATAACCTTCCATAGTAAAACATTGGCTGTAAATTAACTTTATACCTATAATTTTGTTGTTGTTGTTACTGTTGTTGTTGTTGTTGTTGTTGTTTTATGTAGAAAATATCAGAGAGCGTTACGGAACCCTAACAGGAGAGCTACATATGATTGAGTTGGAGAAAGGTCGTAGTGGTTTGGGTCTAAGTCTTGCTGGGAACAAAGACCGATCCAGGATGAGTGTCTTTGTAGTGGGGATTGATCCAAATGGAGCAGCTGGAAAAGATGGTCGACTGCAGATTGCAGATGAGCTTCTAGAGGTAAGTTCTTGTGAAAGATGCTGAATTTACTCTTGCTGAATTGGTGCACTGGAATCATCAGTTTCCACCCGGGCCTCCTGTGGTGACTGAGAAAACTATTGCTTGCCTAATAAAATAGATGCACTGCAGCAAATTTGGCTGTAAACCAAATCTCTGCTAAGTAGAGTCCGTGTTCCCATTAACTTCCATTAAAAGGTTGTGACTGGGTAGCACCAGAAACAATTTTTGCCCCAAGACAGTAATAAAGATCACACTTCAAAAACATTTTTTTGTGTGCTGTATTTTTCTTAGTAGGTTTTGAAAAGCCAAATGACCAATCACTCCTCAGTAATGAGATTGACCCACTGGACATTCTGGAAGCTGAATTCCTAATGGTAGAAGTGATGGGGTTGGGGTGCAGTGGGGTCAAGGTTAAGGCTAAATAATGAAAACAGTAACTCAGCTGTCCAAACAGAATAAATTTCTGAACCATACTTTAGAGTGTTTAGAATTGCATTTGCTTGTTTTGGTTGTCCTAGCCTTCTGGAGACTGGGACCCACATGCCTTTATATCGCCTTAAAACTCTTCCTTCCATTCTTGTTTCTCCATTGGCTGGGAAAGCTCAGTCAGCAATGGCTAAATGACTAGATGACTGGCAGTTTCCAGTAGGTACTATTCTGCTTTGGTACTTTCTGCTTTCCAAATCCCGAATCTACCTGTGGTGCTCCTCCCCGTGGCCTAGTCCCAGGGCCTGAGTTTTGAGATTAACTAAGACCTATGACCATAGCGGGCTTCCCAGGTTGATCTGTGCAGGTCATTAGTGCCTCCAGGAGAGCCTTTGCTTTGTACAGAACACGCTGGAAGCCCGGTGCCTGCCAGGAAGTTTATGCTCTACTTTTCTACAGTCAGTCCAAGTGGTTCCTCTGTCATCTGTGGAGTCAGACCCACCTGCACATCATTTTTTTTTTTAATTTTATTCTTATGTTAATCCCCATACATTACATCATTAGTTTTAGATGAAGTGTTCCATGATTCATTGTTTGTGCACAACACCCAGTGCTCCATGCAGAATGTGCCCTCCTCAATACCCACCACCAGGCTAACCCATCCTCCCACTGCACATCATTTTAATGTTGGCTTTAAAACATGGGCTTGTCTTTTTTAAAGATTTTATTTATTTATTTGACAGAGACACAGTGAGAGAGGGAACGCAAGCAGGGGGAGTGGGAGAGGAGAAGCAGGCCTCCCGCAGAGCAGGGAGCCCGATGTGGGGCTCGATCCCAGGACCCCGGGATCATGACCTGAGCCGAAGGCAGCCACTTAACGACTGAGCCACCCAGGCACCCTGGGCTTGTCTTTATTCACCATCTCAGGTTCATGTTCTGGGAAGGAAAATACATATAATATTTTAAAAGAAGAAAAAAATGACCTTTTTATTAGCTAGATATGATAAGAATTAGCAAAACTAAAATTTCAGGCTCAATTAATGCTATTTGTTTCTCACAGATCAATGGTCAAATTTTATATGGAAGAAGTCATCAGAATGCTTCTTCAATCATTAAATGTGCTCCTTCTAAAGTAAAAATAATTTTTATCAGGTAAGCATTTTCTTTTTTTAGTTTACTAAATACTTTTTGTTAGTCTTTCAATTCAGAGTTCTTTTAAATGAAAATAAAACATTTCTAAATGTCGGAGTGTGTTATAGTCCCAGGTCTTTGGGGTTGCAGAATTTTCTCTAATAATCCTTCTGAGTCTTCAAGTAAAAGAATGAAAATAATATGAATCATTATGCTATCTATGATAGGTCATTGCTTTTTCTTTTAGAAATAAAGATGCGGTGAGTCAGATGGCTGTATGTCCTGGAAATACAGTAGAACCTTTGCCTTCTACCTCAGAGAATTCTCAAAATAAGGAGGTATGTATCTTGTGTTTGTTTCTCTGGGAAGATTTGATTGATACACTATGTATTAATTCAGCGAACAATTTATAGAGCCCTTACAGGAATATTAAAGATAAATGGCTCCTGGTCTTGGCCCCCAAGGAGCCTAGTACAAGAAACGCTCATGTAAATAACCACACCACTTCCATGAAGAGTCTGCATAGGGAATAATGAAGGTAGAAAAAGTTGTTAAGTCTCCTTCTGCAGAGATAGTGACAGTGAATCCCTAGGTGAGGTGACATGTGAAGTATGTGTTGGAAGTAGAAGACGCAGGGGGCAAAAACATTCCAAGCAGACGGCATGGACTAAGGGATAGCATGCAGGCTCTGGAAGATACAGGGAAGAAGAATTGCAGGGCATCACTGAATAGTGGGGGAGGCGGGGAATGGGGAGCTGGTGAGGAAAAGGTCACTGAGAAAGGGAGATTGGGTCAGATCATGGGAAGTGTGATGGAGACTTTGTCTTTGAGGCTTAAGGAACTCAAAGAGTAAGAATTGTATTTTTAAGCACTTCTCTGGAAATAGTGCAGAGAAAAATCAGAGGTTTCAAGGAAGAGAAGTTAAGGTAAAGGGAGTAAGAAAATTATCAGAGTAGTTCAGGAGAAAGTTATTGAGGGCCTGAACTAATGCAAAAAAATAAAGAAGGAAGAAAGAAAGAAATGATTAAGTCAGTAGTTGCAGAAGTTTAGGATCCAACTTAGCATTACCTTATCCCTAACTAAATGTACTCCATAAGAAACAACGAGTGGTTGAGAATCTGTTTACCTGACAAGTTTTTATTATCTGCCCTATGCCAGGTACTGCTTTTTGGGCTGGGAATAGGCTGGTGAATGAGACAGACAAGATGTAGACAGCTTCCGGAAGACTGACGTGGTGACTTGGTGGATGGCTGACTTTTACCAGAATAGAAAAAATTAAAAAGCAGATATTTGTAAAAATAGAAAACAGCTTTAGGGTGGAGTGCGGTTGAAGAGCCTGGTAGAGATGTACATTGGGACATTTAGTCTAGAGTTTAGAGACAAATTCCCATAGATGCATATTTGTCATTTGTTAGCCATGGGAGCTTAGGCTCTTCCGTACAGAGAATACTTAGAAAGAAGAGGGCCAATGTCAGAATTCTTTAATAACAACAAGGAAGAAGCCTAACAAAGAGTGGTCAGAGGTAACAAGGAAGGACCAAGCAGGCACAATGCCTGGCAGCCAAAGAGGGCACATTTCAAGAAGGGTATATTCTACGATCTTGAATGCCAAGGAGAGGTCAAGTAAGGAGATGAATAGAGCCCATTGGACTTGGCAACCAGCTGATTACTAGTGTTTTTTTTAGAAAGCAAATGATGGATAAAAAAGAAAGCATGACCTATGACCATAGCGGGCTGATTCACTAGAGCTGTGAATCAGCCCCGTCACGTAGCCTGCTGGGGGGCACGGGGGGACAAGGCCCAGAGTGTCCATCTAAGCTGCTTCAGGTTGACCAGGACACTTGGGTGAGAAATCTGAATGGGGCTGATCCCAGTGTCAGGGGCTTGGCTCTCACCTCTGTATCTGAGTCTCTGCACACCCTTCAGGCTGAGGACCCGTGTCCCAGAAGCTTCCTCTCCACCTTTCCTGCCCTTGGAAGGGCCTATCTAGGGGCTGGACCTGCCTCCACAGCTTCCCTCAGAGCTAGAGGGTAACATAGAGTTTTTTGGTGTGCCAAAGCCTCAGATCCTTGTTAAGGATGAATAAAAGGCATAGAGAATGAAAAGCTTAAAATGAGAGGAGCCATATCATTACAGTGCAAGAAGGTGCAGAAGCAGAAACACTCTTCCCTAAAGCAGTGTAAGCACTGGGCTGTCTATGTGAGGAGTGTCACTCGTTCTGGTGAACTGAGAAATCATTCGAATGGTGAACTGAGTTGAGTGGCTTTTCAAGATTATAAAGGAGAAAATTTTATTTTCATACAAATGTTACCACATAGAAAGCCCTTAAGAAAATGGAATATTTTTTTCCTTTTTTAAGATTTTATTTATTTATTTCGAGAGAGAGTAAAACATTTAATAGCTCCTAAATTCCTGTGATGACTAACATAGGGAAGAATAGTGGGTGGTGCCTCCGCTAGTGTCCTGTGTTTCAGTGAGTCTCACCGCGGGTAGCTGGGCTGTGATGAGATCTCATTAGAGAATAAATCCAGGAAGTCTTGAGAACCGCTTTGTGTCTCTGTGTTCTGAAATAATTTTTGTCTAATCATACCGTATTAGTATTTCGAAGAGAGTATAATGTTCATAAATGTCATGAAATGTTAATTATAACACATGAAATAATTTTGATTAAAGTGGCCCTTATTAAGCAAACAAAAATACATAACACTCAGTTGCCCATTTTACCATTTCTTCCCCTCTGTCAGGCTGAGCCAAGTGGTACTACTTCTGATGCAGCTGTGGACCTCTGTTCATTTAAAAATGTGCAACATCTGGAGCTTCCCAAGGTAAATCTGCTTTGAATTGGGATTTTTACACCAGTGATCTAATTCGCTGGTTCTCAGAATTGTGGTCTCTAGACCAGCAGCATCAGCATCACCTGGGATCTTGTTAGAAATGCAGATGTTTGGGCCCACCAAAACCTATTGAATGAGAAATTCTGGGGGTGGACCCGCAGTTTGCATTTTTATAAGCCTTCTAGGTGATTCCAGTGCACACAGACACTTAAGAATTATTGTGTTAATTGATACTTTAACGGGAACTAAGCTTTTCCTGCCTTTATGATTATCCCAAGGTATGACATTTGGCAGTCTTTCTCTCTTTTTTTTTTTTTAAGATTTTATTTATCCATTTGAGAGAGAGAGAGTGAGAGAGCACGAAAGTTGAGTGAGGGGCTGAGGGAGAAGCAGACTCCCTGCTGAGCAGGGAGCCGGATGCAGGACTCAATCCCAGGACCTTGGGGATCATGACCTGAGCAGAAGGCAGATGCTTAACCGGCTGAGCCCCCCAGGCGCCCCACTCCTTTGATACATTTACCAAGGGCCTGCTGTAGAGGAAATAAAAAGAAGAAAGAAACAAATTATAGTCTTTGTCCTTCATAAAACTCAAAGTTCGAATAGCTAGAAGTTTCACTGATAAGCATCAGTGAAGTATTTACTTTTGAAAAGATCTGGACCTTAGGTTCAAATGACCACTTTAGAGAGGTGGTTTGCTGAACAGAAACCTACAAATGCTTTCAGGTTCTGCAGGCTCATGCTGAAATGCAGGCAGGGACAGGGGTGGATGAAGGAGAATATTTGCAGAGAGAGCAGCAAAGTGCTCAGGGAGAAGAGGAAGGCAAGCCAGGGGGTGGGCATGGAGCAGGGGTATATTTACTGCAGGCAGAAAGAAGTGGCCAGAGGCCACTGTCCAGTTCTGAGACAGTGCAGCATGGTGCTTACAGGCCTTGACTCCAGAATCTGTGTTCAGCCCTTGCTTCCTCAGGTATACATCTGACACATTATGTGATGTTCTTTTGCCTCAATTTTTTCACCAGTAAATTGGAGATGATAATATTACCTTTGACCTAATTGTAAAGATTAAATGAGTCCTTTGTAAGTAGTTGGCATAATGCCTGACACACAGTCTGACTTTTTAAGCAAAAAAAGACTGTGATGCTATTGATTTGGTTTTGTTTTCACAATAAATGTCTGCAAAATGGATTGCCCTGGTCTTACTTACAGTACATTTAAAAGAAGTCGTTATTACACACACTTTGTGTTGTAGGTAGAAGGAAAAGAACAGAAGTCATTAAAGCTTTTTGCCTTTTCTACCAAGAAGTTCATACACTTCAGTTCAGGATCCCTCACTCTGTTGCCATTTGAGAGAGAAGATACCTTCCTTTTTCCCCTGTTGATTACAGATTTTTCCTTTTCCTCCTAAATCCCAAAGTATCAGAATTTATTTAAGAGTGCAGTCATTTCCCTACAATTTGTGAATTATGAAGCATTTAAATGTATGCTGGATTCATTATAATAAATGTTTTTTTTTTTAAATATATAGGTTTATGCTTATCTTTAGAAAAGCCCAAAATAAGATCATTTTTTTTTTTACATGCCTTTCATGGCATTGGCCTAATTTATTTACCTAGAGTTTAGGACATCCTAGAATATAATGAGTGCCCAGGAAATGTTGGGAGAATGACCCTGTTAAACAGATGCAGTATGAGCAAAACACTCTAGTGGTTGAGCTTGTAGACTAAAGCCAAACCTTCTGGGTCGGAGCCCTTCTTTGCCTCTTACAAGATGCTGGCTGGGACCTTGGACAGGGTTCTTAATCTGGACAATTTTCCCTCTACCAAGTGGAGATAATAATAGTACTCATCTCCTACATTTGTAGTGAGAATTAAATATATATTGTGTGAAGAGTCCAGTACCTTGCACTCATATATAAATACTGCCTGTTTTTTTTATTGTTATAATTATTAGAAAAGAATAAGCTGGCAGAGAGATGTCTGACTGCTTTCTGGTACCAGTTTTCTGTGATGCTGTCTCCTCCTGTCTTAGGCTACCTGATTAAGGTGTTCTGTAGATGTTTAATTGCCCTAATCCCCTATTCAGAATCTTTCAAGGACCTCCATTCTCAAACAGATAAATTCAAGTCTCTTGGCCTGGCATTCAGCAGTGGGGGGGTTGTGGGGGGAGCGGGGACAGAGGCCTGCTTTGTCTGTCAGAGGCCCTTCTGAGTGACCTCTGATAAAATATTTGGAAACTTGATCTCATTGGTCCCCACTTCTCTTCTGTAAATGGGGCTGCCTGTATCAGGGGTTACTGTTGAGATTCTTTAAGCTAATGAGCAAGCTCCCTTCATTCTACAGCTGGTCTCTGCCTTTAGCCTCCTGCTGACTTAATCAGCAGGTGTCTATTATGTGCACTTCCCTTTCTGAAGTAGTTGCTGTAGGGGAATCCAAGAACTTGAAGAAACTCCAGATTTTATTGCTCATGGAAAGCTTCCATTTATACATAGATTTCAAACAAATCTAAAGCTCAGGTAACTGAAATGTATTTTATTGATGAAGGCCAAAGTGAATAAGGGGGAATAGTCAAGAATCTTTTAGAATCAGCTGACGTTAGAGGCAATCAACTATGACTTCAAGTGTGGGCTTTCGGAGCCACTTAACTTTTCTGGGTCTCAGTTTCCTTGTCTATAGGATAGGGAAATAATGAAACCTTTATATTAGAAATATTTTTGAAGGATTAAATGAAAAAATCTGTATAAAGCACTTCGTGTGGTGTCTCTCCCAGGTGGATGGGAGCCCCCAGATGTGGGGCAACAGTCCTGTGGAAGCCAGTGACTTAGGAGGTGAAAGAATTCACCTGAGGCAGAACAAGGGCGATAGAAGGTTATTGAACACACCACAAGCAAGCAGCGGCCAGGGCTGCAGAGGAGAGGTTATCTGCCAGGAGGCAGTGGGTGGGGCTGTTTTTAAAGGGAGAAGGCAAGGAGGTAGGCACAGAGGTATGGAATTTTCCCTTTTTTGGCAATTGTGCCTGGTTGTGAGTAGCCCATTGGTCGGGTAGGGCTTATGGATATTTTGAGGTGGGTCACCTGATGCGTCCATCTGTATTCAGTCAGGGGGTCGTTGTGGGCCCTTTCTGCATTCCATCGCTCACCTGTTTGTCTGAAAGCGGCCTATGCTTCACACTGTTCAAGTCATTATTTTCCTTAATATTTTAACCATGAGGTTCTGAATGCTCCACAGAATGTGTGCTTAAAAACATCCTTTGAGGAGGCCCTTGCTAAAAATGACAGGTTAATGGGGCACCTGGGTGGCTCAGTCCTTAAGCGTCTGCCTTTGGCTCGGGTCATGGTCCCAGGGTCCTGGGATTGAGCCCTGCATCCAGCTCCCTGCTCGGCGGAGAGCCTGCTTCTCCCTCTCCCTCTGCCCCTGCTTGTGTTCCCTCTCTCAGCTGTCTCTCTTTCTCTGTCAAATAAAATCTTAAAAAAAAATGACAGGCTAAAAGACACAGCATACTATATAAGCCTGTCCACTCCAAACCCCATTATAAGTGGACTCTGCAAACAAAACTCAAGAAAGCAAAGAAGGGAGAATCAACCAGCCTGCTAACATTCATACCTCATCTGCAATTCTTTGTCATTTATAGCACCTTGTATTTTTAAAGATTATGATTATTTGAAAAAAATTAATGGTGAAGTCTCACGTGCATTGTTTACTTCTCAGCCACACTGTGAGATTGCTTTTATTTTCCCCACTTATAACAGTTCTCATAACTCAAAATGGTAGAGTTAGAACTTAAACTCTGGTCTTAAAGCTCCAAGTCCCATTTTCCGTTCCTTGTTTCAGCTTGCGACTGGGGCCCATTTACCTTTCCAAAACACCTATATGTTTCTTATAAGAATCTTCTACTTCATTCAAACTGACTTGTATCAAGAGCCCATGGCGATTTATTTTAAGAATTCATCCCTCCTTGGGCGCCTGGGTGGCTCAGATGGTTAAGCATCTGCCTTTGGCTCAGGTCATGATCCCAGGGTCCTGGGATCGAGTCCCGCATCGGGCTCCCTGCTCCTTGGGAACCTGCTTCTCCCTCTACCTCTCTCTCTCTCTCTCTGTCTCTCATGAATAAATAAATAAAATCTTTAAAAAAAAAAAAAGAATTCATCCCTCCTTGCCTTTGCTTATACAACTTGGGGTACCCTTCTGCTTTCTTTTAGATTACCTAAATCCTGTATGACTCAAGATCTAGCTTAATCTCATGTCTGTTTATTTTGAAATGTTCCTTCAATATTCTGGCCTATATAATGCTTACTAGTAATGTCTTCACTTATTTGTCATTTAACTGTGCCTGGCTCAAACATGTCTCTTGTGATAAACATTCATGTGGGTAAATTTTCTATACATCTATATTGAAAACATGTTGAAAAAGAAGAAGCTGTTATATTTTTTCTACCATTATCTCATATAGTATGGGGTAGCATAGTTCATACTAAGTATGCAGGAGGGTGGAAAGGATGAAGGCTTACATGCTGTGTGCACACAAGGGAAAAATGTCAAGTACAGGGGGGTCAGGAAGGAGAGAACGGTTTTCCTAACAGTCTTAAAACAGAAATTGTAGTAACAGGTCATTTGTAGTTAAGTTCTGACTCCTTAGAAACTCTCCAGACAGGTCAATTATCTTTTTTTTTTTTTTTTTAGGATAGAGAGAGTGCAAGGCTAGGGTGAAAGGGAGGTGGAGCGGGGCAGAGGTAGAGAATTTTTTTTTTTTTTAAGATTTTTTTTTTTTTAATTTATTCATTTGAGAGAGGGACGGAGACAGGAGACAGAAAGAGCTCAAGCAAGGGGGAGAGGCAGAGGGAGAGGGAGAAGCAGGCTCCCTACTGAGCTGGGACCATGACATGGGGATATGGGGGTTCCATCCCAGGACCTGGAGATCATGATCCGAGCTGCTGAAGGCAGACCCTTAACCATCTGAGCCACCCAGGTGCCCCTGTAGAGAGAGAGTCTTAAGCAGGCTCCACGACCCTGAGATCATGACCTGAGCTGAAATCAAGAGTCAGACGCTTAACCGACTAAGCCATGCAGGCACCCTGATTATCTTTTTTTCTTTTTAATCCCCTTTTTTAAGTCGGAAAATAGAAGTGTAAACAAAAAGTTTATAATGTGTATAATCTGAACCCTTAGTGACTGACTGAAATGCTAATTCAATTTATCAGACAAAATAATATTGATTGAAGATTTGTTTTTAAGCACATTTTATCGTAGGAAAGTACCTGTAAATCTAAACAACCTTACACAATTTTCAGAGATACGTTTCATGTCCATACAGTTTTATAGGTTGAAAGTCTTCAAATAGCATTAAGAAGTTTTCTTCTGGGGTGCCTGGGTGGCTCAGTCGGTTAAGTGGCTGCCTTCAGCTCAGGTCATGATCGAGCCCCACATTGTGTTCCCTGCTTGGCGGGGAGTCTGCTTCTCCCTCTCCCACTCCCCCTGCTTGTGTTCCTGCTCTCACTATCTCTGTCTCTGTCAAATAAATAAATAAAAATCTTAAAAAAACAACAACAACAAAGTTTTCTTCTGAATTTTTGGGGAATCTTCCAACTTCAGAATAGCTCTCCTGATAATAATGGTGGTTTACTTCGTCCCACTTTTAGTTCTTGTTCATTCTTTTCTAGCTATTGAATGATAGAAATGTTACTCCATAAATAAGTTTCCTTAATTTGTTTCACATTCTCTATATGGTGGTGTTTTAATAACTGGCTCAGAACAGTGTTTCTCAGACCTTTTTCTGTTACAAACTGGATGTCCTGTGGTAGCAGTGAGGTGGAGAGCTAAGCAGTCAGCTGGGAAACTGTACTCACACCCTATTACCCTTACTCGCATTTCATCCTACTCTTCTGATACCAGCAGATCGTCTGTAGATGGGTTTTTTTTTTTTAAGATTTCATTTATTTATTTGAGAGAGAGAGAGAGAATGAGAGACAGAGAGCACGAGAGGGAAGAGGGCAGAAGGGGAAGCAGACCCCCGCTGAGCAGGGAGCCTGATGCGGGACTCGATCCCGGGACTCCAGGATCATGACCTGAGCCGAAGGCAGTCGCTTAACCGACTGAGCCACCCAGGCGCCCTGTAGATGTGTTTATATGTGTTTATTTCTGTAGTATTTTAAGTGGGATTGGAGCATATTATATATACAGATATGTAACTTATTGCTCCTTGTAGGACCCTGCGTGTTGCTAATAACAAAAAACCTTCTTCCTCCTATAGGCTTAGTGAAAGAAGGGGATTTATGGGCCCAGGTTACTGGGCAGTGATCTTCCAGGATGGTTGGTCTGTGGTTCAGTAGGGTCATCAAGAGCCAGGTCTTTTCCTCTCCCTGCACAGCCATCAGTGGTCAGCTGTATCCCAAGGCTGGTCTTCCTCTCAGTTTCAGAATGGCTGCCAGCCATAGTTAGGGTCGTGTGCTGCTTCTCTCACCTGTGGTCGGGGGGAAAGTGGCTGTCCTGTAATTCTGAGAAAAGTCCCACAAGCATGCTAGTTGAGCCCGCTCCGTTCACCCGCCTGCTCCGGGACTTGGGACTGTGGCAGTGGGAGTAGAACTGTGCTACTGAGCCAAGTCATTCAGACTCCGTCCTTGGAGTTATTTGTCCACTGTGACATAACAAATGGCCACACAACTTAGAATCTTAACCATCTGAGTCACCCAGGTGCCCCCAAAATTTCGAATCTTAAAACAACAGACACTTATTATCTCTGTTTTTGTGGGTCATGGGTTTGGGAGCCGCTCAGTGGGTGGTCTGGTCAGACTCCATGTAGAGTCAACAAAGCACCAGTGAGGGCTGCAGTCATGCGCAGGCTTGACCAGGGCCAAAAGATCCACATCTGGGATGGTCGACTTAAATGACCACTGATAGGAAGCCCCGTTCCCTCTCTGTGGTGCTGCTTTCATGTCCTCATATATGGACGTGGCTTCCCCCGGAGCAGGTAGTCCAAGAGACAGCGAGGAGGAAGCCCCGCTGCCTTTGACATAGGTGTTAAATTGCATACCCTTCCTCCTGCTTTATTCCATATTTTACAATCAGGTAACCCAGTCCAGTGCACATTCAGGATCCCCTTCTTGAAGGGAGGAATATTAAGGTATTTGTGAGCATATTTTATTTTATCTTTTTTTTTTTTTTTAAAGATTTTATTTATTTATTTGAGACAGAGAGAATGAGAGACAGAGAGCATGAGAGGGAGGAGGGTCAGAGGGAGAAGCAGACTCCCTGCCGAGCAGGGAGCCCGATGCGGGACTCGATCCCGGGACTCCAGGATCATGACCTGAGCCGAAGGCAGTCGCTCAACCGACTGAGCCACCCAGGCGCCCCTGTGAGCATATTTTAATATCCCCACCTAAAACATAGGCAGAGAGAGAACGAGCAAGAGCAAGAGCATGCTCCTGTATGTTGTTTGAGGCAGCAGGGGGAGAGGCCTGGATATTCTGACAAAAATCTGTGAGCTTGCATGAAGGAATATGATAATGGTGTTAACTAAACAACCAGTAAATGCCCTCTGTACCACTAAAGTACTTTCCTGACTACAGGTAAGTGAATAGGCAATGATAGAACCAAATCTCAGGGTTGCATACATACAGTCATCGTAGATATAGAGCATTACTTGTTCAAACAGACATTTCTTTGTGGTAATAAGAAAGACCATTGGTGTACAAAATCCCAAATAGAGTGTTTAGCTAAATTAGATGTATTTGGCATTGGGATTTTGTCTTTCTGGTAGCACATTCACCTTTCTGGTCGTTAAATCTGATTCTTTCACCGGCTAGATCGGGATTCGGGGTGTAAAAATCCTGGCAAGTTTAGAAAATGTATCTGAAGTATATTTGATTATATCCTGTACGGTAATAAGTAGAAGGAAGGTATGTGTAATAACAACACTGTATATAGCACATCAAGTTTTCAATCCCTTTCTTATTATACCTGATCCTCACAGCAGTCTCATGGTTGGGCGAGAACAACATGGTTTGAACTGCATGGGTCCACTTCTATGTGGGAATTTTTGATAAATACAGTATAGGACTGCAAATGTATTTTCTCTTCCTTATGATTTTCTTAACATTTTCTTTTCTCTAGATTCACTGGAAGAATACAGTATATAATCCATATAACATATAAAAAGTGTTATTCAGCTATTTGTTATTGATAACACTTTCAGTCAAGGCTATAAATAGTTCAGTTTTTGAGGAGTCGGAAGGTATGCATGGATTTTCAGCTGTGCAGAAGGGGATCAGCATCCCAACCCCCACATTGTTCAAGGGTCAGCTGCATTATTACTCCTTTTTTAGATAAGAAAATTGAGGTTTAGGGGCACCTGGGTGGCTCAGTCGTTAAGCATCTGCCTTTGGCTCAGGTCATGAACCCAGGGTCCTGGGATGGAGCCCAGCGTTGGGCTCCCTACTCTGCAGGGAGCCTGCTTCTCCCTCTCCCACTCCCCCTGCTTGTGTTCCCTTTCTCGCTGTATCTCTCGCTGTCAAATAAATAAATAAGTAATCTTAAAAAAAAAAAAAAATTGAGGTTTAGACATGTTATATGGCGTATCCAAATTCCTACAGCTAGACAGGAAGTAAATGAGAACCGAGCTCTGCTCACCCTAAAAGTGCAGTTTTCTCTGTTTTACACATGTGACTGATTCTGCAGAAAGAGAGTGTGGTAGAGAGAGATGCATAATGACAGTCTGAAAATCATCAAACATGAATAATCTACCTCAGAAAAGCCACGATGTTGATAATCTTTAAAATGATGGTGCAGCCTTACCTTGATGTCATAATCCTGATCCTAAAAGCCTGATGGCAAGTGTGGCTCTCATGTATACATTTCATAGAAACCATGGCAAAATTTCCTTTTTCTCTCTTTTGCTTTACATTTCCCTGGGTAGAAACTATAATGAAAATGGTTGCTAGCTCTAACCAGAATGAAAATACTCAAAATCTTATTTTAATTTTATTAATGTAAACATTAAAAAAACGCAAAAGCCAATACTACTGAACATTTGGTCTTGATAAAAGAAAATGTGGAAAATATAGACAAAATATATATAGCTCTCTAGGCTTGGCAGGTTTTCAGTGCACGTCTTTGGGCTCAGAGTTGAGAGTGTTTTCACTCTGCACCAAATCAAAACACAAGTGTCTGGGGAAACAACGCTGTGTATTCAGCCCCAGAAAGGACAGAGCAGGCAGAAGTAATTGTAGTCTGTCTGCTAAGGGAGAAGGGAGGGATGAAGGGGCCAGTTTGGGTTGTTATTTCTTAGCTGTAGGCCAGAAAGAGGAAGCAGGATACTTTGATTAGGTTTTAAATGATTTATTTCGTCAGCCAGTTCCCAAAACTACCTTGGCAAATGTATATTCATTGTGTTATTGAATGCATTTTGTTCTCTGGATATTTTGCTAAAATTACTAGAGATGTGTAACTGGATATATATGGTAAAGACGCTAGAAATAGTAAACATATGGGAGGAATGAATACATTTGAATATTTGATAGAAGAGAATTTATTTCCATTAAAAAGTTTGAGAGTTTGCTTAAGAAGAGATTTCTATTAATGAACTTTAGAATGGTTTTAATCCGTTTTCTAGCCCTTGGGTAGAAGATGATGTTCAGAAGTTATGGCCATATAGCTTTCCTTTGGATAAATTTAATCTGCTTCAAGTTTTCTAAGTTGTTACTATTTCTCTAGGATCAAGGGGGTTTGGGCATTGCTATCAGTGAGGAAGATACGCTCAGTGGAGTCGTCATAAAGAGTCTAACCGAGCATGGGGTGGCAGCCAAGGTGAGGCTTTCTCACTGTCATACAGTGGTGGGGAAGGGAATTACTTCTATAAAATCACCCCAAATCTTAACATGTTTCCATTTAGGATGGACGGCTCAAAGTTGGAGATCAGATTTTGGCTATAGATGATGAAGTCGTTGTTGGCTATCCTGTTGAAAAGGTATGTTTCCAAAAGGAAGCAAATAACACTGTGAACCCATCCGTGGGCATGGCCAGCACATGTGTGTGCCTGTGTGTGTCTGTGTGTATCCATGTGTGTGTGCCTATGTGTGTGTGTGGTCATAGGGAATTGGAACCATGTCACTATACTAGACATTATATTAGACAGATATCATTAAGGAAAAGAAGAATTTAGAAGTTCTTCAATTTCTATTTTCTATTTTCCAATCAAATGATATTGAGGTATTTTCTATTGCCTAGAAAATCCAGTGTTCAGTGGGCATTTTTGATAAATATCATTTCCATTTTCCCTTAGAAAAACTTGCAACTTCTAAACAAAGGTCAACTTAGTGTTAAGACCAAAGGAATCTTTATGAATATTTGCTCCAATAAATATCCATTTTGTCTGTTGTTTTATAAACAGACTCAGTCATTAAATGCATTACTTTCATTGGGATTAAACAGTTACTTGTGAGTTTTCTTGTCCTCAAAAGTGGTAATACTTACTAGTAGTCTCACTTGAGGCATTTCATAGATAAGTACAAGAAAAAAAGCTATGTTTCTCTTGAGATTTGGTGTGCAAATGTTTTTTATTTCTACATTGGCCAGCAAGAAGCTTAAACCATTTTTTTAAATTCAGCTTTAATAATTGTATAGGTTGAACCCTTTTAACCCATATGTCTATGTTCTAACGTTCCATTTGGCTTGACTCTTCTGTTGCATAGTTTTCTTTACCCTTCTTTTAACATAAGTGTTTCCATTTTATTAAAAGTGTCTGTGTAAGCTGTTTCAGATTCTCGGTAGAATCAGGAAGTGGGAAAAGTACCCCATATATCTTCTAAGTCTGTAGGGATCCAGAGAAAAGGATGAGATTAATTAGAAATCTCAAAAATGGAAAACCCTATACTTATATAAAGAAGAATATGGCCACAATTAGACTTACAATAGAAATTAACTTTGGCCTTAATATCAGGCAGCTGAGAAACTAGAAAGAAAGGACAATCATTCTTTCTTGACCCCTCAAGTTCTGATAAGGAAAGGGATACCAACTGTTAACAGTGACTTACTGGTATAAATCTACTAATCTGCTTTTGAATTTTGTTTCCTTGCCACACCAACACCCTCCCAGTTTATTAGCCTTTTGAAAACAGCAAAGACAACAGTGAAACTTAGCATTCATGCTGAGAATCGCGACCCCCAGGCTGGGACGGCCAGTGGAGAACAGAAGAGCAGCTCCTTGTCTCTGACGGCCCCGTCTTCTGGCTCCCCAGAACCAGAGTCCATCCCAAGTAAGGGCCAGTCTCTTGTGATTCCTGCTTCTGTGGCGTACTCAAACCCCCCAGTGGCAGCTTGCTACGTGAGCCCCCTGCCTGCATGTAACTCACTGTTTGAAGGCCGTCAAGTATAAAGAGAGGGGCTCCTGAAGAAAGGTCACTGGGCTGTTAGGCAGGGGATCTGCGTGCTGCACATTAACCAGCCGTAGGGCCTCAGGGAACCCACCCACCCACTCTGAGCCTCTGCTTCGTTGTCTCTAAAGCAGTGGAGTGCTACTCTTTGCTCACCAAGGATCTTTTGCTGAAGGTACCTGTGATTCGGGTATTTGACTAATGATGTAACAACATGATTTTGAATATTCCTTTTTTATATTGAGCAAGTAATTTAACTTCTCTAAAGCCTCAGTATTCTAATCTGTAAAATGGATACAGTGATGCCGCTTTATCGGTGACATCAACAGTGCGTTGCATTACAAGAAACTCTTTAAAAATAATAGTCATTGCTATAGTAAGCGATCGTCATTTAGGTCTAATAGATCCTGTCAAAATAGATGAAATGGTTGTATGTGGACCATGGAATGAGACTGGTGTGTATCATTAAAATGCCAGTGTAGCAAATTGAGGCAAATTATTCCTTTAAGTTACTTCTTGACAAAAATTACACTAGTGTTTAATAAGACAGTAAATTTCAAGCTTTGCAGCATGGAAAAAAGTACTTAAACACATAGGCTTTTTCTGCTATGGGAGAAAAAATTCTCTTTTGGCCTCCAAACTGAAACATTAAGTTCTTTTGACAGGTTTTTAAGGAAACAGCAGTTTAAAACATATGTAATATAGTTAGACAAAAAAAGTCTGAAAGTAATACATATCTGATGAATGTAATCCTTTATTTAGAAAGACTGGGTAATTCACTGACATGTTAAAAGGTTTTACGGCAATTGTCTCCTTTTTCAATTTTATGTTGATCCCAAAATAGCATTGTCTATAAAAATGTAAAATTCTAAATGAAAATGTAACATAAAAGAAAATATCTTACACCTGCTCTTACCATTTCAGGAGCAAGAATTAGTCTGTCTCTGGTTTCCTAAAAAGAGAGCCTCTTGCCTAAAGCTACTCTACCAACTGTCTCAGCTTTTTCAAAACATGACGTGTACTATATGCTCTTTGGTATATCATAAAACATATGATATGAAGACTATCGTAAAACAAGGTGTGAAATTATATTCTCCTTGTTTTCTCATAATCTATTCTTATCTCTTCAGTCCTGAGCACATATGCACCAGAATTTAATATCTGAGTTTATAAAACATCAAGTGAGACAAGCAAAGAAAGAAACTGCATGTGAGTTTCACTTATGTTTTATAAACTCAGATATTAAATCCAGTTGCATGTGTGCACAGATTTGATTACGTAAGAAGAAATGCTCTAGGATAAGAAGAAAAGGAAAACCAAAACCAAAACATAAAAAGCCTTGACATGCAGGTACCATGAGCAGAATTATTGATGTGCTGATGTGCTTTGTGTTTTGTAGTCTTCCCAGAATGTGTTTTTATATGACCACTATATACCTCAGTTCTGAGTTGTACAAATCATAATTTCATAAGAAGTTTTTTGGCTCTAGTGAAGTGTGGAATATCAGCATGAAACTAGAGGTTCAGTTCAACTCTCTGCTCTTATTCCTTTATACATATCATCCCTAGCAATTTAGAAAATACACCATAGTGCGAAACGTAACTTTGTACCCACCTCCCTAAACTAATGATGATTGAATCATTTTGTTTGATGTTTTTAAAATATAACTAAAAGATTAAGGTAAGTCTGAAGTCTTCCTTGTCTGTAACCTTGGGTCCCTTTTCTCCTCCATCCCCCACAGGCAAGGGGCGGGGGGGCTGTGAGTTTGTTGTATATACCACCTAATCAGTTTGTATTTGTATTTCATTTCATTTTAAATTTATTTTTAGGTACAAGCAGGTCATCAACACCAGCGATCTTTGCTTCTGATCCTGCAACCTGCCCCATTATCCCAGGCTGCGAAACAACAATTGAGATTTCCAAAGGGCGAACAGGGCTGGGCCTGAGTATTGTTGGAGGGTCGGACACTCTGCTGGTGAGGACACTCCCTGAGATGCTTCAGATCCAGTGAGCCCTGAGAGATCGCTATCTGGGAGAGTTCTATCTGTTTTATTAAATGAAACATTAAGGCCTAGAAAGATGCATCATTCGTTGTTATTTTAATTCGTAGAGCAAATACCAAAAATTGATTACCAGGACTTTTATTTTGTGTGAGTACTGACTCAATAAGATAGTTACACTTGTGATTGTGACCTTTAGGTTCAAAATATTTCTGTTAGTTTACCTGTCTTTGCTACACTTTAATTGGCTGGATATGGTTGGGTTGGGCCCATATTGAGAGGAGTCTGAATAACTGGATAATTATAGACAAAATTTTCTAAATGTCAAAAATCTTTTAAAATCTAATTATTGCATTTGTGGATAGGAAAAGTGATGTATATCTATCAGTTTCATTTGCAGATAGGAAAGGTGATGTATACCTATTATATGTATGTATGTATGATTTATATGTTTCATAATTTTTTCTTTAAACATCCCTGTCATTAGAAAGATATATATAAACTTCTTTGAGCCTTGTAGCAAAAATTGCATTACACTTTTCTTTGCATTTTGATATGACTCCCTGTGGATCCAGTGAGTATATAACCCTTCACATTATCTTTAAAAGTACAGTGTGGTTTTATTTATTTATTTATTTATTTATTTATTTTAAGATTTTATTCATTTATTTGACAGAGTGAGAGAGGGAACACAAGCAGGGGGAGTGGGAGAGGGAGAAGCAGGCTTCCCGCAGAGCGGGGAGCCCGATGTGGGGCTCGATCCCAGGACCCTGGGACCATGACCTGAGCCGAAGGCAGACGCTTAACCGACTGAGCCACCCAGGCGCCCCTAAAAGTACAGTGTGTTTTGACTTCATTTCTGCTCACCAGTCATATGGAGGATGGGCTAAAGCATGAGTATGTCTTGTCTGGGCCCTTAGGGTGCCATTATTATCCACGAAGTTTATGAAGAAGGAGCAGCTTGTAAAGATGGAAGACTCTGGGCTGGAGATCAGATTCTAGAGGTACAGAATACCTTTATAATTAACAAAGAAAAAGCTACTCTGGGGAGGGCGGTCTCTGTTTCTTTCTTTGTTTCTTTCACTTCGTCTTTGCTCTTCCTTTATTTGACTCACCTGGCTCCTCACAGTGTCCCATTTCTGCACAGGTGAATGGAATTGACTTGAGAAAGGCCACGCATGATGAAGCAATACATGTCCTGAGACAGACCCCACCAAGAGTGCGCCTGACGCTCTACAGAGATGAGGCCCCATACAAAGAGGAAGATGTGTATGACACCCTCACTGTTGAGCTGCAGAAGAAGCCAGGGAAAGGCCTGGGATTAAGTATTGTTGGGAAAAGGTACGACTGAAGAGGGCAAACCTCATGATCTTTTGGAAATGACTGAATTTCAGTTCTTACAAAGAATATTATCAGTAGTCGAATCTTTTTCAGGTGCTAGTGTTCTGTGGGTAGCTGTTGTCAGCCCACTCAGCATCAAAAGACCTCACTTTTGAACTTTTTAAGTTAGGATTTGGGGGGATCTTGAGAATATTAGACAAAAAAACTGTTTAGTATTTAGTTTTTTTAAGGTTTTATTTATTTGAGAAAGAGAGAAAGCACACGAGCACGAGTAGGGTGAAGGGCAGAGGGAGAAGCAGACCTCCTGCTGAGCGGGGAGCCCAATCCAGGACTTGATCCCGGGACTCCAGGATCATGCCCTGAGCCGAAGGCAGACACTTAACCAACTTATGGTTGGTGCCCCTGATTGATATTTCTTGAATACCTGCTGTGTGCTGGGGAATACATTATGTTCTGGGGAACAAAGTTAAATAAGACATGGTTCCTGACTGGGGCGCCTGGGTGGCTCAGTCATTAAGCATCTCCCTTCGGCTCAGGTCATGGTCCCAGGGTCCTGGGATCAAGCCCCACATCGGGCTCCTTGCTCTGCGGAAAGCCTGCTTCTCCTCACACTCCCCCAGCCTGTGTTCCCTCTCTCACTGTCTCTCTCTCTGTCAAAAAATAAATAAAATCTTAAAAAAAAAAAAAAAAAAAGACATGGTTCCTGACCTCAAAAAACTCACAATTTAGTCAACGAGAATTAAATATGTTCTTGCAACAAAGGATTCCATTGATGAGAGACAGAGACATACTGTGGGGGAGCTGTGGCAGCAGAGGAAAAGGGGACAAGTGACTCTATTTGAGGAAGCAGATTAGAGAAACTTCTCAGAAAAGAGGTGCCTGCGCTGAGGCTGAAAGTGATCAGTGATAGTTGGTCTATTTGTAGGGAGCAGAGGATACTCTAGGGAGAAGGATTGGCTGGAACATAAACATGCCATCAGAAGGGAACAGAAAGTAAGAGGCCAGGGTGGTAAATTGGTGAATAGGTATAAATTTAGTACCTAATTTATTTAAGTATTTATAGATAAGAATTATTAACAAATACATGATCCAGTAAGTTCCAGTATCTTTTTTTTTTTAAAGATTTTATTTATTTGTTTGAGAGACAGAATGAGCAGTGGGGAGGGGCAGAGGGAGAGAGAGAGAAGCAGACTCCGTGCTGAGCAGAGAGCCCAATGTGGGGCTCGATCCCAGGACCCTGAGATCATGACTTGAGCCGAAGGCAGACACTTAACCGACTGAGCCATCCAGATGCCCCAAGTTCCAACACCTTTATCTAAAGATGGGAAGGCAGAGGATCAGAAGGTGAAATGATGTGTTTGAGGGCCTGACCTTGGCAAGAAGAGACACAACCGTATTTTCACTACACATTTCTACTTACAGTTATCTTTGTCTCTTGGCAAGAAAATCCTGGGTTGTTTGTAGTTTCCTGAATGAAAGGAAGATTGGAATAAGAATTGTGTTTGTTCATTTTGCATGAATCCATCTTGCTTGCAAGTTAGATCCATAATAACTTAAAAGACATCACAGGAATGGTTCTTAAACAAGGGTTTCGGTTAGAGGTACACATTCATTGTTTATTTTCAGGAACGTTAATGTTGGTGATAATACCAACATAGTTATGTAGCCACTGGTCAGTATTCATTCAGGGCTTCGTTACGGTGTGGAGAGGACCATAGACTTAGCACCCAAGAACTGACTCTTACGTCCCATTTTTGCTTTGGAGGAACTGTGTGACCCATAAAGTGAGACAACAGTCGTGGTCACTTGAGCTCACAGTGCATCATTGTTGAAGAATAAATATGCTTATGAAGATCTGTTTAATCCATGAAATAGTATGAGACATAAGCTATTATCACAGAAAATAATTCTAATAATATTGCCCCCATGTTGCTGAAAACAAACTTGTAAAGTCACAAGAGTGGAGGTCACGTTTTCAGTTAAAAATGTTAGCTCTTCAATAAGTAAGCATTGCATTACAGTGGAGAAAAAATAGTCATGTTGAAATTCCAAATCATGTCTACAGAAATGATACCGGAGTGTTTGTGTCCGACATCGTCAAAGGAGGGATTGCCGATGCTGACGGAAGACTGGTGCAGGGAGACCAGATACTAACGGTGAACGCAGAAGATGTCCGGCACGCCACCCAGGAAGCTGTGGCCGCTTTGCTGAAGGTAAAGGTCAAACGCTGGCAAGGACTCTGTGCAGTAGGATGGAAGGAGGAGGAGATGCTAACTGGGCCACCGCGGTCTAATAAGCACTGAATCCTCCTTATTTAAAAGGTTATCTCACATAAGACACATTTCTAAGTAAGATGCCAAATTTTAGTGATAAATTTCTAACTAATAATAGCTTTATTATATTATGTATTTTCTATTATTAAATGTCAAGTGAAAGACTTTTCAGTTTTCAAGGTAGACATCCCTTAAGGCCCCACAGCTGGTAAATCACACAGTAGGATTTAAACCTGTATGTCTAACTCCAGAAACCCAGGATCTCAAAATACCTCATTGTGCTTTCTCCTTAGACAATATAGTATTTTTTGCATGCCTAGGATTTATTTGTTAGAGATCACAGGGAAGTTGTCTTCAATTCTTATTTTGTGTTTATAGCATTACGGCTTCTTTCAGCATTGTGTAATAGGTCTGTTCAGGTGCCATGTGGCAATAGAGTTTGCCCAGTTATCTGTTAAGGACAAAGCAAGTTGTTGTGGTCATTGTTGTATTGTTTCAGTTTTGTTTTTTAAGCCCTGAGTTAGTTAGTACATTTGGCATATCTATGTTTCATGAGACAGTTGCTCGATTCTCAGTTTCTCTTTAGCTCGGCACCAACAGTCTCCCTGTAAATCATGAGGCCATGAGACAGACACTGGGTGTTGCCCCTGCTGCTGCTTGTTGTTACTCTTGTTTATGTTTTAGAAAAGCCTCCTTCCACAAAGGACTGGAGGTATCCTTGACTATGGAAATCCCAAAAGGAGGAGGCCTTTCAAAAACCTAATCCTAAAGAGTGTATCTACTCCCGAAGATGATTATAGCATCTTGTTTGACCATTTTCCTAAAACAACCACTCCCCTAGTGTTCCCTAGGCACAGTGACCTTAGAAGTTGGAAGAATCAAAGCCGGTCCATTCCATTCAGAGAGGAGGCCTTCTCAAAGCAGCCAGGTGGGTAGCTGTGGGGTTCATCAGGGTGGTGCAGTCCACGCGCTGGAGCAGCTCCGAGATGGCCCTGACAGTGGTCTGCACGCAGGCCGGGCCTGCGGCAGCTCGGCACAGTGGGCTGCAGACTCTTAGGCGGGGAAGAGCATCGGGTGAGCGGGGACAGGTGAACGAAATGGAGCTCTTGAGTGGTTTGCAAGTCATTCTCAGGAACTTCATTTCAGCCATTCTTTTCTTTTTCCATAATTGTACAAGTTAACCAATTAATATCTGTAACGCCTACCGACGTGATATATTTTTAAAGTATTTTATAACAAGCATTCAGCTGAAAAAATCCCACGTAAGGTGAACTGTAGAAGCTCACCACCCTGTCTGAAGCTCACCACGTGTCGGTTCAAGATCGCTGGCACACCACTCTCACTTTTGTCTTCATCAGCCTGTCCTTAGAGAACCTTTACTCACCCCTTCAAGACTACCATTCATTTCCTGTTGCCGGGCCCTAATTTTACAGTTTTCTCATAAGCCCCAGTCTATGTACAACATCAGTTTAAATTTAGCTTGAATGAAACTATGAAAATCCACTAAAATTTAAGTTGGTTGGAATCAATCTCATCCATTCTTTTAGCTTCAATTTATTTATGTCACTAGGCAAATTATTCCATAAAAAGAAAAAAATCGTTAGATTTCAAATTATCAAATGCCACTGTTGCTTCACAGATATTTCTCTCTAGATGCATTGAAAGAATTGAATTCTGAAGTAAGTGGTATTTAGGGGATATTATTACTTCAAAACTTTCTAAAATAATTGTTGTGTGTTTGTAGATGAGTGAAGGCAGCCTGTCATCATTCACTTTTCCACTTTCTGGATCCAGTACCTCTGAGTCACTGGAAAGTAGCTTGAAGAAGAATGCATGTAAGATTGGTTTGATATTTTAAGCATGACTTACTGGTTTGAATTTTGGTAACCAACACTGATTTTTTCCCCTGTATCAATTTACCTCTGAGCTCTCATTCCTCAAATCATTTCATATCCTAATATGGGTGCGGAGGTGTGTGTTGGCAAAAATTCTGAGCAATATGAAGCTGCGTCTTTGTTGTTTAGTTTTTCCATTTGTTGTTTTTTCTATAAGATATACTAAACATTAGAATCAGGATTCTGTAATTTTTTCTTACTAAGCAGACGGGTATGCTTGATTTTTATTTCCTTTTTCTGTTTAATCAACACCAGTAATTCAGAAAATGCCATTAAGTGAAGCCTTCTTTTTCCATGAAGACTGCAAAAATTTTGATTGAGAAAATTAGTATGATCCTCCTGTGTTTTAATTACATGAAATCATGATGCAGAGGGTTTTTTGGCTTGGAGTATTGGTTGAAAGTTGTTCAAATTGAAGAACTAACCATATGGCAATCTCTGTTTGCAATGCGACTAATATTCTAGAAATTTAGCCACTTAAGTCCATGAATTCCTTTTAATGTGTCCATGACTTTATTTTTCTCAGCTGTGCACTTTCTATCCAAAGCCTATTCTGCCCTTGACTCATTGAAAGTGGATTATGCAGTTATATAATCAATGATTAAAATAAGAAGGAAGAAATGGGGTAGTGTGCACATTTTTCCAACTGGAAAAATAAAGATTCCCTATGTGAGACAGATTTAATCATGTGTACTGGCAACTTTGAGCACCCTCTTTAAAAAAGAAACAATTAGCGTATCTCATTTAGTCCTATTCCAGCTTCAGGCGTTGACTAAAATTTAATTGAACATAAAAATACTTTAATAACCGTATTTTTTTTTTTTCACTTTACAGTGGCATCTGAAATACAGGGATTAAGAACAGTTGAAATAAAAAAGGTAACTTGGGGAAGAGAAAACAATATAAACTCTGTTGACCTCAGAGGCATCTCCATATATATTTTCCTATTAGCTGTCTCACTGTTTTACCATACCATCATAAAAATTATGTGGTATATACAGTGGAAATACCACAGTAGTCTTCACTGAATTTCCTGGTCACAGGGCCTTGTATGAAAAATCATTGTCGGTGTATCCTGTGTTGCCAAAAATGGCATCCACCCAACCCCACACAAAGTGTCACCCCACCTCTCACCTCTCATACTGCAAAGCAAGCCTCTGCCTTCCACAGATACTTCTTACTCTCGTGAAACAGATTCCCCTGACAGCCGTGCACAAGAGAGAACATAAAAGCAGCTACAGTTTATTGAGCCTTTGCTCTCTGCTGAGCATTCTTGGAGATGCATCATCGTGCTGTCACCGTCTCCTGCACTGTCTTCTGCAAGCCCCCTGCTAGGGCTCCTCTGATCTCCGTTTTGTCACTGCAGGTCTAGTGACTCATTAAGAGGGCTGAACTTGGTCAGGTCCCAACATTTGTAACTGTGGGTTCCTGGCTTTGAATACAGATCTCTCTGATTCCAAAATTGGGGTCTTTCTCTTCATCAGTGGACCCGCTTTTCATCACCCCCACGGCATGATTTTCATTTAATGTGTTTTGATTTCTTTTATTTCCTGGACAGATGCTTATTTTCCTAAGTCACACTAAGGATCTGTGTCAAATGAAGTAATACAGTTTTCTGGAACTTCATTTTCCTCACACCTCGAAGACCTGAGTTAACTGTAGGGCATCGGGCCAAAGACACCAAACATCAATTTAAAATACCACATTGACCGAAATATTTTAATCTCTTGCATGGCAGGGGCCTACTGACTCACTGGGAATCAGCATTGCTGGAGGAGTGGGCAGCCCACTTGGGGATGTTCCCATATTTATTGCAATGATGCACCCAAATGGAGTTGCAGCTCAGACCCAGAAACTCAGAGTAAGTTCTACTAATAACGGAGGCAGCCCTCACAAATCTGGCAGAAGTTTTTTAAACCCTTTGGATGTGCCACTTGCTGCAGCCAGTTTTCAGTGTCTGTATCTGCTTTTAAATACGCTAATCCGACTACAGCAGGGTTTGCTTTGAGTAAAGGTGAAGAAAAGGAAGAGAGGAGAATTTGCTGTGGAATGCAGATTGACAAGTAAATGAGATGGGAAGATCTCCTGTTGCTTCTTAGTAGTTTTTACTTGTTTACAACTCTGAAAGAAGGTAAAACAAAGTGTTTCAGAACACCAGTATGAGATGAAATTTTCTCCTTATGTGTGTCACTGGTTTAAATGCCAGTTTAACATCATTAAATTGAAAACTATCATTTATGTTGCAGTTGGTCATCCATTTTGCAGAAGCTTAATATGAATGTGACTTACATTGTGAAACTATACAAAACGTGCTTCAAAGTTGAGGGATTACGCTAAGGTAGAGCCCTCTTTATGCTGACTGTCCAGGTCTGGAGTCATGTGAATGTTCCATTCAAGCCTGAATGACGTAAAATCTGCGTGGCCTCCTGGGTCACAGAGCATCTCAAAACATAACCACCTCTTAGTTTAGTCCCTAAACTAGAAATGGTTCAATTTCTTTTGATATCTGAACTGGTGACTGACTGACACTTAAAAATTGATTGTTGCACGTAGCAGAAAACACTCTGTGCGGGACCTCTCGTGAATACTTGGGTCTTGGTGGGACAAGCGGGTCTCTGGCAGCGACTCGGCTCTGCCCTGTGAAAGCAATGAATGAGCAGGGCTGTCTTCCATCCAAACTTGGCCAACAAAAACGAGCCGTGGGCCAGAGGTGGACTCAAGTCACAGCTGACTCAGGGTCCCAGCTAACGTGTGCAGTAATAACGTCCAAAGAAATTCTGGTTTTTAAATGCTATCAGGTATTTTATTCTCTAATAAGAAGCGGTGTCTTACCCAGGAGAAATGAAGAGAAGGGAAGAGTGGTTTTCCCCCGGAGACTGCCGAACTCCATCGTCATGGACAGCTTCTTTTCACTGTGGCCACTTCTTGAAATGATTGGCTTCCTTGGTTATATTTCAGTTGCTGAGGGCAGTGTGTGTGTGATGTGCCAGGTAGAGAAGGAAGTGACTGTTCAGGTGTCAGGGTCCCACTCTCCATGGCTGCTCTAGCAGATGGCTGGTTTCTTGCCTCCCTCGCAGGTTGGGGACCGGATTGTCACTATCTGTGGCACTTCCACTGAGGGGATGACTCACACCCAAGCAGTTAACTTACTGAAAAGTGCCTCGGGCTCCATTGAAATGCAGGTAAGAGTTGTATCCCAGGCACTCTTCACGGTATGGGTGGCTTGAGGACACAGGAGTTTTAAGCATTAAAGCAGTAAAAGTCCTTAAATCTCCTGGTAGCATTTTATTCAGTATTTCCTGTGAACATAAATGATTTCACTGAGAGTTCCAAGAAAGTATGTATGAAACATTTTATCCTGATGCATTCTTTGTTTCATACTTTATATCTAAAGGGAAAAAAATACAAGGTCTTAGCAGTAAATGATTAATTGCTAGGATGTTAAGTGGTATGAGTGGCTGTGTATTCTGAAGTTCTTTAAAAAATAATTGCATGTGAGACCATGTTTGAAAGAGATCAAAGAACTTTGCAGAATTGAATTACTAAAAGATTTTTCCTGTCAGTTGAAGAGGCCTCTGGACCTTGTGAATTTCTCTTTGGTTGTATATCAGGTTCACAGAAATGATTAAGTGGACAATAAGGTACATGTTTTAATCCAAATGCTGTTTCTGAGGGAAAATTACTGATGTCTCCCTGGCCACACGAACACATGTTTTTCTCTTTCTGTTTCTCCCGCACACAGGTGGTTGCTGGAGGAGATGTGAGTGTGGTCACAGGTCATCAGCAGGAGCCAGCCACTTCCAGTCTTTCTTTCACTGGGCTGACATCAAGCAGTATATTTCAGGATGATTTAGGGTGAGTGCACATATTGTGGTTTCTATGTCCCTACCACTCACATAAAGGTGAAGAAACAGGAGACGAGGTATGAGATACGAAAACCAAGTGTTTCTAAACTGTTAAATGATTGTGGCATGGATTTAGTTTATCAGGTGGAGACAGATAGCATGCCACTACCCTTCCCACGGTTTTGGCTCTGAGTTTTTTGGGGGACATTTTAGTCTTGACGTCACTACCCTATGTGACATGGAACAGATCAAACCTATCCTTTTGAAATTCCAACATTGCCAACTCATTTAATAAATCATCCTTTTGATTAAAAAATTCACAGTTCCCCAACACGTGAGTACAAAAGAGATCATAAAGAGGGGAAGAGAGGGACATATGAGAATTTTTAAATAATTTGATGCAGTCTTTACATTGCTAGTAGTGGATTTTTCTCTCTGAGCTTGGGAGTCCTGATGTTTGTGATTTACTCCACGGTAGACCTCTGTGCTGTAGCCTTCTTCCTTTAAATAACCTGGGAAAAGAATGTGCGTGCATGCAATGAGAACTTGTCGTGAACATGTTAGTTCAGGGGAACTGTAAATGAGTAATAGAAGTAGGGTGTTAAGTAGGATTTTTTTGGATTATGTAAATTTAAAATACTGAGCACAGCATGCTCGGACAGTTCAAGCATCCCCAAAATACCCATAATATACTCACTGTCAGTAGCACTGAGATTTATACTGGTTCTAGGTGGATGTCAGATAATCCGTAACTTACAGATATGATTTTAAAAATCGAAAACCTCTTTTTTTTTCCTTTTTTCCCTTTACTGTAGACCTCCTCAGTGTAAATCTATTACACTAGACCGAGGACCAGATGGCTTAGGCTTCAGTATAGTAGGAGGATATGGCAGCCCTCATGGAGACTTACCCATTTATGTTAAAACGGTGTTTGCGAAGGTAAGATTGCACATTTTAACCACCCCCTTGCCCCCTAAACATTCATTAATAGTGGTCAGCAGCTGGCTTATTAGTTTATGGCCTGAGGTAACGCCAAATGGTTAACAGTTGATCATTTTCTTTTGGAACTCCCTTCAGTAACAGGTCATTAAATATTTTTGTCCAATTTGAGCTTTAATTATATTTAAAGGAAAATAGGCTCAAATTGAAATTCCATGGGAACTCTTGACAATATGCAATAAAAATATTAATGAACTTTAGTTCGACAGTAAGACCTGATTTTTTTGTCCTTTGAAAACAGGTTGCCTATGATTGATTGTCTTTTGAAAATGGGACATTTTAAATATCTATGCTGTAGAGTGCTGGCATTTCTTTTCCTTTGTTTTTTTTTTTTTTTTTTTTTGGTTGTGAAATATAAAATAGACATGGGAAAGTACAGAAAATAGTTACACAGGTTAAATAACTAATAGGGCATTTATTTTGCCGTTTAATGTTATTGAATAAAATAGAAAATTTACAACTGAAAAAATTGCAGAGTATCCAGAAGCTCTGTCACCTGCAGTAAATCAGCTATTTGCAATCAGGGAATTCAGTTTTTTTAAAAATTGCATTTAGTTGTAATGATACAGTAAGTATTCTATTTTAAGGATGTTTAGAATAAGAATAAATTTATCGCAACATTGGTGAAGCCGTTAAAATAATTCAAACCCTTATAATTATTGTTAATATGTTCTTAAGACATTTTTCCAGGAGCTCCAAAATTGGACATAATTTCCTGCAGGAGAAAATCTGGAATCTCAAGATTTTACAGTGCAAAGAAGCAAACAAACCTTATGGCTGACCTATTAAACAGTTTGATTCAGGGTTTTAGATTAGTGCTGTTGTCCTTTAAAGTGCCTACCTGTGTAGGTTTCATTCCATTATTTTGAAAAAGAATTATTATTTTTAACCAACTTAAAGTGCTGTATCTACAGCAACCTAGTTATAGGCTTAATTTATGAGATTTTTTAAAAGCCATTGGTGTGTCCAAAAATACAAACAGCATTTGTCAGTGAATAGAAGAGTCATGCAGTCCTTTTCCTCAGCCTTGGAACAATTTATTTAAGGCATGCTAGTTAGAACATATTTTAAGAATTTCATCATTATGGATTCCTCATTAACTTTTCCATATTTTTAATCTTCTATTTAATTGCATAATTGCCTACTCTAAGCATGCCTTAAGATGGGATGCTTTTTCACACAGCAATGTCTGTGTTTAATCTGAACCATTTAAGGCCCATAAGAAATATGAAGACTCCACACGCCCTGGGGAAGTAAAGAACAAGCAGCTCGAGCAGCCTATTCAAAGCCACAGAAAGAATTACAGTTAGACTTTGTAGGACTCGCGTCCTGCCCTGCCCTTGTCAACGTGTGTGTGGGCTTCATGCTTCTGCAGACCTTCGGGTTCCGTGGCCTCATGCCCTTGTCCTGTAAAACTGCTTTTGTTCCTGTCTAGTCCTTTGTCGTCTTCTGTAAGCCTTCTTTACAGGATAAAAAACCCTGGATTCTATGAAATCATTCCTGCTAGGCAAATTCCCAAATATTCTTTATTAATTTGAGTTCCCACCAACTGCTGTGCTGAACAGCCAAAAACCATCCAACTAATCCATTGACTGCTGAATTCTCTCTGAAACTGGAATCTCGGTGCTAAAACCATTTAGGAGCAAGACCTCCTTTGTGTCTGTTCATCATTGCTTAATGGCTGTGGAGCACCCAGGGAGCACCGAGAGCAGTGTGTGTATACATGCAGAGCAGTTTACATTCTTGTTTAGATCTTTTTCTGTTGTATAGCAGCGAGGCAGCATTTTTTTGAGAAGCAAACAAGCCTGCTTTATAATTGCAGGGAGCAGCCTCGGAAGACGGGCGTCTCAAAAGGGGTGATCAGATCATTGCTGTCAATGGGCAGAGTCTGGAAGGGGTGACCCACGAAGAAGCTGTGGCCATCCTCAAGCGGACGAAGGGAACTGTCACTTTGATGGTTCTCTCCTGAATTTACTGCAGAGTGGGGCCAACTCAGCCCCCTGCTCCCATCCCACACTGTGAAGGGAATGGAACTGCTCTTGCGGATAACTTTCCCCCGCGCCGTCTTCATCAGGCTCTTCAGAACTCTGGGGGGAAAGTACCATTTAAGTTATTTTTCTCATGTGGAAATGGTTTTCTGGCAACCTAGCATCACTTTTCCTTTCTCCTTGGATTTTGTGAACATAAACTCAAAGGGAAGGACTGTGTGCATAGGTAAACCCAGTCTTCTAAAGATGTCTGACATTTGGCAGTCACATGTGCAGAAATTATGATGTGCTGAACTGGTTAGTAGAGGAAGAAAATAAAAATAATTCCAAAGCGAAAACTAAGAGAAATGGCTTTAGTAAATTAGGGTGAGAATGAAAATATAAAAGAAAAAGGAAAATCTCAAGTTTTATATAAAAAAATGCTTCATTTTTGTCAGTCCAACTCCTCCCCATTTCTAACTAGAAAAGAAAATAAAACATTTTTCTCTATTGAAAATCCTTAAAAATACTCTCAGTATTTAAAATATTTGAATATTATAAAAAATTGCATATCCCCTCCTTTAATATACCCCTACATATTTTCCTCCTAAAATGGGTTTCTAAGATTGAGTAAATAGCAATTATATGAAGCAGTGTCCCTAAGTTGGTAAAGAATACAGCTGATGCAAATCTTGATGTTCATTTTTATTTTTGACCTGTTATGAAATATTTTCATGTTTCCGTAAGTAAGATTGTGATGTCACCCACTATTGACTGTGGTTTCTCTAGAAAGCAGCCGTGCTAGCCACGGAGGAACATGGAAGTCTCTCAGAATCTTTAATGCTGGTTTTAACCGATGCAACACTAAAAATGCGTGCTGGGCAATTGGTTTTCAATTACTATTAATCTTAATGACAGAGAAAAAAGCAATGTGTTAGTAATTATTTTGGTTGTGTGCCATTAGTAAATTGATAGAAAAATTAAGGGGATTAACATAACTTCATTTCATTGCCTTATATTAACATCTTATAATACAATAGTTTAAGACTAAGGGAAACAGATGGAGCTGTTTATTGAGACAACTGGTGAGGAATTATCATGTGTTCATTCCCATTTTAGAGCGTGAAACTCCTACATTAGAATATATAAAGTCACTTTAAATATTATCTATATTTGTAACAGAAGTAGTGTACAGATATTTTATTACAGCACTTTTGTGTAAATGGAGTACCGAAGTGAATAAATAACAAGTTTCATGGTGCACAAATAAAGAAACAGGCGTATTTTTTTGTTCTTTTTACTGGGAAAAAGCTTCACTATATTGTTCAAGATTTACAATTTAAAACTGGTTTTTATCATGTCTAACTGAACATATGGGGTCCGTAGTTACCATCAGAACTTTGGACACCATCATTATGAAAAGCTCGATGTTTCTTACATCCAGAAGTTTTACTAATACTGAAGTGTCCGGTCTGTATCTGTTTTTCTGACGTGCTATGTTAATGCAGTAATATTCTAAATTGTTCTTGGGGGTAGTCAAGAGCTAAAGTGATTTCAGAAAGAAAAAAGTCATAATGAAGTTATTTATGTTAATAGAGGCAAAAAGTCTGATTTGAACACTGAGCGAGGAATTGGGGAACATTTGTTCTGCTAGTTCTTGCCCCGCACTAGCTAATGCATGTGTGCATTCCGTCTGATTCACTCATCTGTAAAATGATAGGTCATCTTACCTCAAAGCTTGCATCCAGTTCTAAAATAGAAGCATTCTATGATTCTTATACAGAATGGACAGGACCACACATTGCAACAGTTCAGGAGGTGTTCTCCCCAGCACTCCATGGTAGACTCGAGAGGAGCAACTTAACCAACCAAATTAAAGTTTGAGTAAATATGTGGGAATACCCCAAGGAGAACAGTCCCAGGTAAGTGTCTGTACTTGCCTGAGTAGCATCTCCCCAAAACTCACAGCCACGAGGAACCATAGAATGTGATCTCATTTGGAAATAGGGGCTTTGCAGATACAGTTAGTTAAGATGAGATCGTGCTGGGCCCTAAATCCTTAAGGTCTTATCAAGACACAGAGACATAGGGAAGGAAGACCATGTAAAGATGGAGCAAAAAAAACCCCGCAAGACCACCTTGGGAGCTACCAGAAGCTGGAAGAAGCAAGGAAGGAATTTTTCTGGGGTTTTCAGAGGGAGGTTGTCCCTATTGACACCTTGATTTCAGACTTCTGGCCTCCAAATCTGTGAAAGAATAAATACCTGCTGTTATCATCCACTCAGTTTGTGGTACTTTTTTATGGAGGCCTGGGAACACTAGTAACTGTGTCTTAAATGTTTTTATATTCATAGCTACCATCATTGGACCTGACTAACAGGAGAAGAGCTGTACATGTGTGTTGAGCATGCAAATGATTAAATTATAGGTCATGATTCATTTCATGGTATTAATATTGTTTTAATTAGCTAGCTGCAGCCTTTATGCTAATGCAGAAACAAAACAAAACAGTGGGCATGCCACTGTGAGGATATAGAAACACTGAGGAAAACCTAACCTCCTGAATTGCTACTCATTAACAAAGTCAGCACAGGAAAGAGGAGGGAGGGAGGGAGGGAGGAAGGAGGAAGGAAGGGAAAGATTGAGAGGAATATATAGATGCATTAGCATTGGAGAGACGTGACAAAGGCTTATGCTTCCTGTATTATTATTTTGTGTAAATATAAGAGTTCTCTGCGGAAGGAAGTGTTTGAGCAAAGAGTTTGAGGACTTGAACCTTAACTCAAGACAGTGAATTACTCATAATAGGTGGCATATAATTGCTCATGTGATTAAATCACACTGGTGAATACTACACATTTCTGGTGTTCTTTGTGATCCCTCCCAAAGGACGATGATGATCTGTAACACTAAGGATAACAATAATAATAAGGCACCACCTGGTCTGTAGCTGCGGGAGTCGTCGAGATGTGGTGTCCAAGTCCATAGGCTCCATACATCAGAACAGGGATGGAGTAGGGAGCATGAAAACATGAAAATCATGAAAGACGAGACAAGATTTGGGACAGGTTTTTGTTTGTTTTGGGGCATAGTGGTAAAGCAGAGCGTGATAGGTTTGGTGAAGCAAAGGAACCTCTTCCTTGCTCTGAGGTGACCGGCCCTACGTTGCATTAGGTCTGGTCAGCTGGCTTCTTGTCTGAGGACGGTGTGCACTGATTGACAGGCTTTCTTGGTGAGTAGAGAAGTTGAAAGGATGCCTGCAGGGAGACAGGACTAAACAGCTTTTTTTGGGGGGGCGGGTCTAGGTGTGGGAATATCAAAACTATCATCACCTGCTTCCTGCAGCCCTGGTGTGTTGTTTCATGCCAGTGACAAGTATTCTGGAATGCACGTGATTTATGCAAAGATGTTCCTCAATTTTGTCTACTAGGAATTAATGCTTAACTTTGCCCTTTTCAAAAGAGAGTTATTTGTAAGGCAGGATTAGCCTCTGTCACCTCAAATGGAAAAAAAAAAAATTGTAGGCGACAAAATTTCTAAATGAAAGAGCATGAAAACTAGATAGAGCAAATGTTTTAAAGGTGACTTTTGTATACTTGGTATTGCGACTGCTTTTTCCCTTCAGAATATAGGGAGGCAGTCCATATTCATTTTGATGTAAATTAGAAAAAATTGTATTATCTGAGAATTTTACTTATTGGAGAAGTACTGAAAGTTCAATAGCGGGCCCTTAGAATTCTGTCAAAAAGGAGGCAAATCTGTGGCAATGATCTCAAAATTCTCTCATTAAAAATGTTTCTTGAGGATTCTGAAAGTACTACCATCAAATGACTGCTTTGGGCGGCTTCTAGGAGGAGCTTCAACTTGTTCATTTAACACTGGACATTTTTTCAGAGGGTTGTGTCCTTTGGGAATACTTTTTGGTGATCCTTTCTCCTTCCCTCCCCCTCCCTCCTCCTCTTTGCATGCATACATATTTTCAAAAACAGCACACTTGTCCTTGGAAAGCGTACTTTCTCTCTCATTTCTTTTCTTACTGATGTATTAAAAACTACGATTTTTTTTTTTCTGAGTCTACCTTGAATGATTTCATGTCCAAAGTTCCACTCCCCTGGGCGCCTGGGTGGCTCAGTTGGTTGGGCGACTGCCTTCAGCTCAGGTCATGATCCCAGGGTCCTGGGATCGAGTCCCGCATCGGGCTCCCTGCTCAGCGGGAAGCCTGCTTCTCCCTCTCCCATTCCCCCTGCTTGTGTTCCCTCTCTCGCTGTGTCTCTCCCTGTCAAATAAATAAATAGAATCTTTAAAAAAAAAAAAAAAAAAAAAAAACTTCCAAAGTTCCACTCCCCTGAACTTCATTAACCCAGAGGCACTTTATTCCATTCGATGAGACGTACAGATTTACCTTGCTTTGGAAAATCCAATGAAATAACTATATAAATCATTGATACTGTGCATAGGATAATCTATCAAGAAATGGTAATAGTTGTGCATGTATTTTATATCCCAGTAGACAGAGGGTAATATAAATTCAGTAATTTAATAGCTTTCACTTTTCATTTTTGTGTAATATTGCCCTTTTCCTCTAAAGTGGGGGCAAATCAATTTATACCAAAATTTCAGTTGTCATACAATCCATGTTTTCCATATCCTTGTGTAACTCGTTTAATATTTAGTAATAGTATTTTTAACTTAAATGTGCTTACAAGAGGAATTGTATCTCAGTACTTTAAATGGAAAACTAATATCATTTGCCATAAGTATAAAGTAACTACAAGCAAAACTTACTTTATTAAATTCCATCAGGATACTCTTGCCTACGAAGGGTCAGAAGGCCTGCTCACTTTGCTAGAAAGGGAGAAATAAATGTTAAAATGGTGGTAATGACTCAGCAGGTAACTTTTTTCTTAAAGGAACTGAAAGAAAATACCTTTTCATTATGTGATTCAGTATTTTCTAGGGCCTTGTCATTGCCACCTACAACAGTGATCTCAGCAGACACTCCCTCTTTGGGAAAACTCTGTGATACCAAAGTCAGGAAGGTTTCGTTTATAGGCTCCTTTTTTAAAATGTGAAAGCAAGCTGGTCAATTCCTGTTCTTAAGAATATTCTTGCTAATGAGGTTAAAATTTTGTTTACAAGGCTTTCTCTAAAACCAGAATTGGGTCATCACCTCCGATGCTTTTGTTTTGGCAATCTTGAGTTTGAAATAAGGAACAAATGACATAAATTAATGGAGTAAAATTAATGTTGTGGTGATATTAAATAAAGCTAATGCCTCTTGCACCTGGAGGGCTATGCAGATGGCAGGCATACCTAATTATGCACCCTGCTGCCTTTAAGTGTATTGATAAAAATCTCTCAGCTGAGTTTAAAATATGTTCATTCACTGGCTCCAGACAAGTTTGAGTGAGGCAATACAATACATAAAAAATACAGCCTGACATACTTACTTTTTAAGGAAAAAAGGCAATTCTCTAAGTTAAATGAAATAATTAAATATTTACCTGATTTTAAAAATAAGTCATTACTACAGTCATGGTCTCTTGTCCTTTCTGTGAGTATTAAAATATATGTCAGCTCCATAAGAAAAAGATTGCTCTCAAACCAGTAAGGGAATACTTAAGTTTACATTTTACTGGCTGCACATTAGTTATAAAGATAAATTTACTAAGTGAATCCTAAAAAAGTTTACTTGATTTCTCACTGTAGGTACAAACTGGATTGGCCAAATATCACTCAGATATTCAGAAACTTGTTCAATATTTTAAGAAGTAGCTACTCTGGGAAATATGTCAGTATAATGAAGTATTGAGACAATTTGTTTTGGTACAGGTATTTCAAAGGTGTCCCTGAACTTTGTAGAACTTACTGTGAGTACTCTTCCTTTAAGGAATGCGAATTCTCATGAACTTCAGTTTGTGGCCATTGGCTACCTATGCAGTTAAATGGACAACCAGCATCTTCTAGTTTTAGCTTCAGAATGATTTTTTAAGTGCCTTCATGAGATTTGTTATACACACCTATTATTTCTCTTATAATCAGATATATTTGTTACCCACATTTTAAAAATAAGACAAACTTTTCTTTTGCAGACATAGTTTCCACCAAAATAGAAGATGCGGTGCCAGGCATTCATTGTATGATAAAGGATGCTGGCCCACTTTTGAGAAAAAGTGTGGGGGGTGGGGAGAAAAGAAGTGGTTTTTTTAGTCAAAGGAGCATATAATTTCATCTTTTCATCTCAAAGTTAATAAATAAAGGAACTGTACATTTAAAATTTATATTTATAATTTTATTGCCATTTGGATAACAAGCTGGGGATTATTTACATCCTATCTACCTTAATTTCTAAGTCCCTCGCTCTTATTCCTTCTATTTGGTAGTTGATTTTTTTCTGAAGTTTTTTCTCTCTGTACGTTATGGGTATTTATGCAATGAGGTCCTCAATGTCTCAGCACCCACTTTGCCTTGCATGAATGTAAGTCATAGCTGATAAATATCTTATGCCAAAGGAACTCTAGATTTCTCCCAAGCCCTGGATTCATACCCTGGCATGGCTCCCAACAAGCAGGCAGCTGATCTCTCTGAGCCTCTGCCTCCTTGCTGTAAAATGGGAATAATAACATCTTCTTCGCAGTTCTTTTAGTATCAGATGAGATGAAGTGTCTGTACATGATGGCAGTTGATAAATGGTAAAGCCTGTGAACTCAAGGGTGATGATGATACACATAGTGGAATCGTGGGGGTCATCTGGAGTACACTGTCACTGGTATTCATTTATATTCTGACTTTAAAGATAAACTTGGAAGGTGCCTCTTACTTGCTCATTCTAGTAATTTCCTCATAATTTCTGCTAGAATGGGAAGCAAAAACAATTCAGGAGAACTGAGAACTGCAGAGTCTCATTGATCAGTGAAATGGATGTGCCACTCCTTCATATTTAAAGAAGATGTATTTGGGATGGGAATGACTTAACCCCAGTGGGAAGTTTTATCAATCTAGCCACATCACTTGCATAATAAGACAAGTATCTAGTTTTAAAAGTAAATGGAAAATTATACAATATCCGTCACTCACATAATCTATCTCCCTCAGTCCTTTGTGTTAAATTAATTGGGATAGATAAATTTTACATTCATCCTCCATTTTATGTGCAGTTCCTTTTTAGAAGGGAGGAACAAAGCAGAAATTAATATGGTGGAATATGGGGTGCCTGGGTGGCTCAGTCGGTTGAGCGTCGGGCTCTTGATTTTGGCTCAGGTCTTGATCTTGGGGTCATGAGATCGAGCCCCAGTAGGGGGCTCAGCGGGGAGTCTGCTTGTCCCTCTCCCTCTCCCACTTGTGCTCTCTCTCTCTCAAATAAAATCTTAAAAAAGTTAATTTGGTAGACCAAACAGTCTTCTAGAAGGAAGTTGGTGAGATCAGGATGTCTGGCAGGTACTCCTTTCTTCTATGTTAGATCTTATTTCTCAAGTGACTGATACTAAATCAGTTGGAGAAATGTAAGGTGGAAATTGTATGTACTACAAATGGTTCAATTCTTTTTTAAATTTTTAATGTTTAAATTTCTAAGGAGTCAAAGAAAGGGGATTTGCTTTTAAGCAGGACTTCTCCCAAGTGATGATCACATTTGACGATAAAGAAAGCTTCAGGCTGTATGAAAGTTCATATTGTTTAAGATTTAGGTGAGGGTTGGGAAAATAGAAACTTCTACTTGGGATACTACAGCACACTTTTCCTTGGGTGTGATGAAGAGTGGTGTTGTTCTGACCCGGAGAGCAGACTAGTCATTACTAAGTTTGTATATCGAATGGGGTAAGCTTATAAACATTCTCAATACCCACTTGCTAATAAAATAGTTTATGAGGACTTATAAAAGAAACCATATTTTTCAGTTATCTAAATTTTGGAAACTGTGAAGGGCCAAGAATCACCCTTAAACATTAAAGCATTGAGATCCCAAAGAATAGAGTGTTTATAACCACCTGTGCAGACGTGATCACTGGCAGATAGACGTGCCCATGTGAAGTTGTGATGGCAAGTCCTAAAGTGTGCAAGGCTTTGGTGAGCTTTCCTCTCTGACCGTGCATCATTTTTTTTTGGGGGGGAGGGTGACATACTTGCCATGATGTTACTCCTGAAGAGCCTCTCTATTTTTCACCTTCCACATGAAAAGAAGAAAAAGGTATTAAAAGTAAGTTAACTTTCCATATGGGGATTCTGAATACTGGAGAGAATAGAAGTTTAGTTACTAAAGAATGTGAATGGAATTATGAAAAATGTTCCAAAATTCAAAAGAGGAAAAAATAGGATTTGATCCATAAATTTTTACTAACCAGATACTTAGTTTCTCTTAATGTATTTCTTCATGGGAATAATATCTTCCACCCACATTTTTGAAAGTCAAAAACATGTAATGGATATGAAAGTTTTTAAAGTTTTAAAGCATAGACCATTGTTATAATTAGCTAAACCATACATTTATAGGTATTTTGATTAAAAAGTTATCAAATTGACCAATGCTGCCTATATATGCTGTCATTTTCCTATTACATAGTCTTAGAAATGAAACATTCCTACTGATAAAATGCTTTATTAATAAATCACATATATCCCATTTTTCCAGTGTATGAGGTGGTATATATTTTTTATTTTGTTGTACATAATTTTTAAAAGATTTATTTATTTATTTATTTAGAGAGAGAAGAGAGAGTGTGTGTGTGTGAGCATGAGTGAGCACAGGGTGGGGGCAGAGGGAGAGAATGTTTCAAGCAGACTTCCCGCTGAGTGAAGAGCCAAATGTGGGGTTCCATCTGATCCCACAACCCATGAGATCATGACCTGAGCCAAAACCAAGAGTTGGACGCTTAACCAAATGAGTCACCCAGGCATCCCTGCAGTACATGATTTTTAAAAAGTATTCACCATAGATTCACTGAAGAACAAACCCACATCCATTCCAAAGTATGATATTTCCAACATTTTTAAAAATCTTTGCTGTGTCTCAGATATTCACATTTTATAGGAAATGATTGTACTTTGTTGCTTTGTTTTGTCCACATTATGGACTCTGTTACTATATTGAGAATAATATTAGCTCAGGAGTTCTGCTCAGCAATGGGGAGAGAGGTGAGGGAGAGGGAGAAGGATGGGAGGAAGAAGGAAAGAGTTATTTTTTTAGAAAGGAAAAAGTTCAGAGGAAAGGGGAAGATCATTAGCCCCAAGTGTATTCTGATAAAATTTCTATCATTATGTATAAAGGCTAAATAGGGGCTTCCTCAGAATCCATGGAAAACAAAAGAGGGTCAATTCTAATTCTAATTTGAGGACAAAAAGCAGAGTTTACAAAATTTCACAAATTGCATATAATTACCAAGAGCTTCATAAATCTTTAGTAATTATAAATAAATGAGTGTATTGCTTAATCATTTAATAAACATTTAATAATCATTTTGGGACAGACTTGGACAGATCAAAGAAAAACAAACCAAGGATAATGCCAATGGGGTACATTGTTGGTTTTCATCTTCTGTCTCTTTCCCTTCTTTTAAAACTTTTTGTTTAACTTTGGGAAAGTGAGACTAAGAGAACAGTGAGAAGTCATGGATATTTTTTACTCTCTGAAGAAATAGAAAAAATTGCTCACAGTCTCAAGGGCATGAAGGGCAGGTTGTTAACTGCTGCTTGTCTCTGTAGATCTCGCCAAAAATTAGGTCCAGTGGGTGCTTTCCAGGGGAACGAATGGTATTTAGCTGGCAATATGGTTTAAATCTTTCTGGAATTTAATCAATTGGAGTTGCTCACTAAGATAGTCTTTATCATAAAAAAGAGTATTATGTGTATCTTATTTATCAAAATGGGTTCCCCATCTGCTGGACAAATAATAAATATAAAAAGTAGCACTTAGGCCTTCTTAATCTCCTTGACATTTACCTTAGGTAATATTAATGATAATCAGAATAGTCAATCCAATGGTACTTGATATCATGCAAGGAAAAGGTTATTTCCTCCCTCCTTTAGCCTGTGAACCACCTGAAGTCCTCTGAGAAGCATCATGACAGATGGCGTGAGAGGAGAAATGAAGTAAAGCCAAAATCTAGATATTTCAGATGAAATTCGTTTTCTGGATTAAATTGCTAAGTAAGTGTTCCAGTCCCCCAGATAGTTTTCTAGTGTAGATTTGGCTAGAAGTATAATCAAACTAAAGTACTAACAAAAAACTGAACACACAGGGCTATGGATTGTATATTTGATAAATAAGGTAAGAGTTGATAACCAGAGTAGTCTTTGGCTCAGGAAATATTTTCTTTAATCTATAATCTGTATGGAGTCTCTAGACAGTGAATGTTTTCTAGAAACAGATTGATTGGTAGAGGCTCAGTGACTGTAAAGATATCCTCTGTGGGATCTTCCCCAGCTTTCTCTTCTCCCCACACCAAACAACTCTCCCTTTAGTGAAGGATATTCATGCATTCTTCACATCCCGTTAGAGCAGTACCCTTGTAATACGGACATGATTATCGTTGTTCAAGACTGTAGGAAGAATGATTCCTTGCCTCTCTCAGACAAATAAGTAGGAGCTAAGTTCCTGGAAATGAAAGGGTGTGGTCTTTGGTTTGAATCAATAGAATGGAAGATGGCAGTGATGGCAAGCCTTTTCCTAAGAAGGATCACAGCGTTAAGGACCCCGGTTTAGATGCGTGGACTGAGAGCTTATGGCCTAAGCCTGGGCTCAGAGGCAAGGGGCAATCTGATTGTAGCAGTCAAGGGGAGGCCTCAGTTCCAATCTGTTGTCTGACTACAAAGGCTGAAGACCACAGGTCATTCTCAGAATTTCACTAACATTTCATTTAGAAGAGGTACTTGGAACCCCTGCTTGACAAATATAAAGCAAACAAAACCCATGCAAGTTAAGTGAGTTAGATGGAGAGTTTCATGAAGTTGTATTTTCCCCCAGTCTTCCATCGCTAAACCTGACATCCCTGATGACTAAGCCTTTTCTACCCATAGCTTATTATCACCTTGCCAATCTCTTTGGCTTTTTTTTTTTTTTTTTAAGATTTATTTATTTTAGAGAGAGAGCACGCATGCAAACGGGGGGAGAGGGAGAGAGAATCTCAAGCAGACTCTGCACTGAGCAGGGAGCCCCACAAGGGGCTCCATCTCACGAGCCTGAGATCATGACCTGAATTGAAATCGAGTCGGATGCTTAACCAAATGAACCACCCAGGCACCCCAATCTCTTTGGCTTTCTTGTGGGTCCTCTCCAAATTTCCTCTACAAATTTTGTGGTAGACTTGAAATCTAAAGCCGATTTTCATAAAGGCACGATCAATAGGTAAACCACAACATACCTGTGGTACAAATATAAATGAGCGATATTCCAAGAAGCACAGTCTGGGAACCGAAAGGAGTCTATTTATTGCATTTATGAAATCTTAAATGTTATGCTCATTAAACCTTTTTAAAAATCTTTTGATTGACTTTTATCCTAATCTTCTTCTCTCAAAGAAAGGATTAAAAATTATATCACCTCCCCTACTCATTCTCCAGCACTATCCTCACACTACATGCTGCCCCATTTCCTTCCTCCACCTTCCAACTAGAATGGCCACTTGTGCCTGCCAGGCATTCTAGGTTGACCTAGGACTTGTGGATGACCCAGAAGTTCCATACACTCCTTGACTATCAATGGAGGGCAGCGCAGAGTAACCCTAGGAAATATATTTAATCTCTAACCACTGTTCTTGGTAAAATCATCCCCTGGTTTCAGCACATAAATAAGTGATAGCAAGCAAAAAAAAAAAAAAAAAATCTATTTGTGAGACTGTAGGGAAGGCAAGGCAGGATATGTGAGTAGAGTCATGCGCAGGACTGTGAGGGGATTGTATCTGGAACTGTAAATACGTGTGTTTTCTATACATTGCTTAGCTCTCTGCCCCTCCCCCTTTTCCACCCTTCCTCTCTCTCCTAATCAAAAAGCCATTTTCCCTTCCCCAGACCACACTGAAACATAAGCAGAGTCTCAGAGTAGCTGCTGGAAAAACTGTTAGAGGAAAATGCTTGGGTGCCTACCTCACAATGTTTTTACTCCCCAAAGCTACATCAGAATAAGGCTGGTGAGGGGGAAGGAATAGGGGATGAAAGACCCCTAGTGGGTTGTGTGTGGGGGTGGGGGGAAGAAACCTCCAGTATAAGGACCAGAAAACTGTTAGATAGAGACTAAGTGCCCTGCTTGCCAGCTCATGTGCAGTTGACCAGTAGCGCCCTGACTCCCCCACACCATCACCCGTGGACCACCCACCATGTGCCAGAACTAGTCACTGAGAGTCCCCCAACTGATGGAGGTGGCATGGGATGACTTGGGTGAGTTTGGTGACATGGAGGGAAAAAAATCTTCCTCCCTTTGGTTAAGGAGGTGGGTGTATTTCATTACCAGGTGGGAAGTTCTCTGAGAGGTAAGACAACAAGATTTATGGCCCTTTTGTTTCCCACAGCGCAAACTTTTAAGTCCCAGTGCACAGAGGCTATCTCCAACTCCCAAGTGGTTGATGTTTCACAATTTTACTTGGGGATAGTTAGGAATGAAGAAGGTTGAGGATAGGACTTGGGACGTATTTTACCACTGCTCTAGCCGATGGCTAGAGTGTCTGTATCCAGACTGGTTTGTTAAGGGAAGAATCTTCCTTCCTTGAACTGCCCTCCTCCCCTGAGCCACGTTATATGGTCACTGGCAGAGATCCAGCCTTGTTCCCACAGGTGCCCTGAGCAGAGACAAGAAGGGAAAGAATTTACTTTCATTCTGCAATCTGCAGATCAAAATGGGTATCTTGGCTACCAGTCTTACCTTGATTTAAAACCCTACTTCCTTTATGTTCCACATCTCTTTTGTCTAGCACCTGTTGTTGTTCCTGTCCTGGGCCTTGGCCTTCATTTTCTAGTCTGTTTATCTGCTTGTCTTTGTTAGTTCCCTATCCAAGGACGGTACAGAATTCTGTCCAAAATACCAAGTCTCACTTAGCCCCCAGATACAACATGTTGTACACTTTCCAATATGGCCTGCCCTGCATTTGTCATCATTGTCATGTGCCCAGGCTTTGAATGCGATACACCTCTGGCTTATCTTAGGGTCTCTCCCTTCTTGCTGTTTCTTTATCTGGATTGGGAGTGCAGATTGCCATGATGCCATATGGTTGTCCACTGACCCAAACCTGCCTTTGGCTCTTGCATGAGTGTCCATCTTTCTTTCTTTTTTTTTTTTTTTAAAGATTTTATTTATTTAATTGAGAGAGAGAATGAGAAACAGAGAGCACGAGAGGGAGGAGGGTCAGAGGGAGAAGCAGACTCCCCGCTGAGCAGGGAGCCCGATGTGGGACTCGATCCCGGGACTCCAGGATCATGACCTGAGCCGAAGGCAGTCGCTTAACCAACTGAGCCACCCAGGCGCCCGAGTGTCCATCTTTCTGAACAAGAGGGTCCTCCTGCTATTTATCTGGCCACTCCTCTCTGGTGCTTTATAAAATGGGTTCCCTCACCTCCAAATATTTAACTCACAAAAGGGGTTAAAATGTTTGCAGCTTTTATCAAAAAATAAATAAATAAATAAACACTGCTAATACTGTATTCTGTTACTATTTAAGATAAATTGCCTGAAAAACTAGTGTTAAGATGTGTCAGATGTGAGTGTTTGAGGGAAACGGGGCTTCACTGAGGAGGAGGAGGAGTAGAACACTTTTGTGAAGAATTTGAAGAAAACTGCTGGACATGTTCAAGAGCTCTAGAAGTGAAAAAAGTACTGGTTCTTTGTGAATCCTGATTTTTACTTCCCAGTGTGTGGCTTCTATTGTCTTCGATCTATTATGTATCACTGGTAATACATGGACCAGTCGTTCAAACATACCACTTGTTGCTCAGATGCGTCTCAGGCTTTCCACCCATTAGAAAAATAAGTCCATACCTTGCTTAGGATTTGAGACATCTACAACCTGGCCCCAAATTTTCCCATGATTCCTGAGTTTTATTCTGATGAAACCTGGGCCTACTGCTCACTTTCTAATTTTCCAAATGTGATTGGCATATGCTGGCCTTCATGTTTCTATTTATACTTACCTTTTCCTCAAACATGTCCCTGGGTTACTCCTTCTTCAAGACTTAGCTCAAATCCTGTATTTTTCACAAAGTTTTCTATTTAATGGGCTGGTATGCATTAAAGTGCTTCTCATGGAAGGTGTACCTAGAATATAATGCACACTCAGAAAACAGTAGCTATTCATCTTTCTTCTTCTTGTGCTCATAAAATTTTATCTCTGGCACAGTATTTTTCAAATGTTATATATTCACAAATCATGGTCCAAAAATAAATTGCTGGAACATTGGTTAAACCCAGTAAAAGAGATTTGTTTTATGTCCAATTTGTCAGAATGTCAAATATAGCAGTATACTGTAAATCTTTACTGGGTGTAGAATACCATTTACCAAACCCATTTGACCAAAAATATCTAGTGAGATTCAAGTTCTAAGGAATATCTGTGTAGGGAGCATACCTCTACCACACTAGACTTTGATTTGCTAAAGTGATTTAGCTATATATTCTCTTCCCCAACAGATTTTGAGCTTTGGGACAGAAGGATTGGGTTCTCATTCAGTTTTTTACTCCACAAAACTTAACAGGCCATAATACTTTTTTTTTTTTTCTTTTTGAGAGAGAAAGATTTTTTTTTTTTCCCCTAAAGGAACTGGACAGGAGTTGTGTTTTTATTTTTGAGGAATTAGCTGAGTTGTGAGTGGTGAAAAGGAAACCCTCTGTGCATGGTCCAGCCTGCAGGAAGCTTGGAGCTGGAAAGGGAAATATTAGGTTAGCGTTTGGCATACCCACTATGTTACAGCGAAAATAAGTTCGTTGATATTGGAAGGTTAGGTGTAAAGTACCAGCCAGTCCGTTAATGGTAAAATATGTTCCCAAGTTGGCTGTTCTTACTTGGTAAGTTCTTGTGCTTGGGTATATTTTCATATTCTAATTATCTATCACCTCTCTAGCTTGGTACCTTTGACCAAAACATTGACATTATCCTATGGCCCTGGCATGGTATCGTTCCAAAGGTGATACTAAATAACATGCCTGGAACTTTCTGATTTTCAATAAGATTAAAAATTTTAAATTAGGAAAGAATCCACTAATATTGTGGATGAGTCATCTTCAAAGTTAGCAGTAGTCCATGGTAAAACTAGGACTAAAACTCAAAGTTTTCTGATGATGAGTCACTGACTCTTAATTTAACACAGGTTGATGCAAATGATTTTTTTAAAAGAATTCAATACTTTAAATATAACATATAGTATATAAATATAAATATAAATATAACAATAGTATCTTAGATACTTAACAATAGTATCTTACCATATTAGCTCAATTGAAGGAAAATTACCCAGATTAACCTTGGCTCACCTTGTACAATTTAAGTTCAGGTAAAGAAGATAAATAAATAATAGTTGATTGTTATCATTAACTTATTGAATTGTCCTATCAAAAGTTCAGACATTAAACCATTAAGAGTTCGTCACCAATATATAGAAATTTTGAGCAGGAAACTACTTGAAAGATCTTTCCAATTCACCTCTTTGACAGAAGAGGAAGCTACAGATGAGCAACTTGCTCAGCAAGTATTAAATAAAGTTCATGGTTTCCTAAATTGTGTCTGTGAGTCGGAGTTGATTTAAACTTTATCTGCCCGACCCGTGGCAACATAAGGCAAATAGCCCTATCCGTTTCTTATCATGCCAACTACTAAGTCTTAGGACAGTTACATAAAAGCAAAACGAAGCAAAATTATATTTTGATTACTACTGTGGTTATTATTGGCAGGAGTTCCCTACATAACCTTGATTAAATATCTCTGTGACAATATCAGGTTACCAGACAGAACCATTGTGTGGTAATGTAATACTCTGTGCAGCTTAAAAAGCCCTTGTGCACATACAGTCAGTTGGAATTACATGTGATTATATAGCATATTCAATACATGGAGACGCATTAGAAATTGGTAGGTATAGATTAGCAATGAACACTATTAAGATGTTTTAGTGTTTCTAAAAAGCGCAAGTCCTATTTGAAGGGAAAATTTAGGAATCAAAAAATGAAGGATTAACCTATGATTTTGAGAGACACAGTAAATAAATGTAAATGATGAAATCACCTTGCACCCACATTAAAATAGAAGGCTTACCCCGGATCATCACCATTTAGCTTTCAACAACCAAGCCTGGTTCAGGCACGCACACATGGACACTGCAACAGTGACACCCCTGGGCCAGAGTTATCTTCATTCTTGAGCTTCAGAGTGTGAAAAGGACCTTAGATGTTCAGGAGAAATGAAACTAGGCTATTGAATTTGGGGGGAGAGGGGGAGGGGGAGAGCACTTTCCGCGAATGCTTTTATAGAGCTGATTCTGTGCTTGGGATGCTTCCTCAGTGACCTAAAAAAAAGTCAGGGGCCAGACGATAGCTATGACTGATGCAGTGACTATTCCTGAGACTCCAGGAAATGCTGTCAGTCGGTTAAAGACCTTTCCATTGAGTTTAAATTCTCAAAGGGCAAATAAAGCCACTAGAGAATAAAGGAAATCCGTGGAACAGTTGAGTTTCCTCTGGAGTGCATGCCCACTAGAGGGCAGTAGAGTCCACGCTCCTTTGCTTTATCTATTCTACCCTCCCCACCCCGGAGCCCCCACCCCCCCCACGCCCCTCTCTGTCCCCAGCCCATCCTTCTCATTCTGAGTGGCTAAATGGATTCTTCAGGAAAGGGGCTGTTTCTCATTTCTAAAGTACTGGAACATTATATTTCCTCAGAAACATAGCCAAGATACAAAGCAGAGTAGAAAGTGATATATACACCCTTTCCCCCAAATTTGAGAGTTTGATTATATTCTTTCTGTTTCTGTTAAAATTAGCTCTTTTTTTGAAGTAAATGCTTAGGGCAAAAAGAAGAGTATATCCCCGGGCTTTTCAGTGGTTATTGAGAAAATACCAAGCACTAAATCAATTAATTGTTCAGTCAGTTCTTAAGAAAATCTACCATTCCTGAAATCTAAATTCATGTCAGAAAATGTATGTGATAAAGCCAAGCTCCTTGTATTCCGAACAAGAAATTCTATATGAAGAACATTAAAACAATGGCCACATGAAATACTTGATACTTAGAAGCCTGGCTTTTCACTGATGCTATTACTGCACATAATGGCTAGAATTTAAAAGGGAAAAGATGACTTTTTAAAATCATTGTTTCCAGTTTTCTTTATCTTTCTCTCCTAACAAAAGGAAGATTTTCATTTCTGGTAAAAAGAAAGATTTGGTTGAAATTTTTCTTTGACTTAATTTAGACAGATTTTTGTAAGTGCTTATTTTTGTATTTTACACAAGAAAGAAAGGTTATATTGTAATAATTCACTGATAAAAATAAAATCATTTTTCTGATTTCTGCTTTCAGCATAATCTATGATCATCACTGCAGTCTAACATTTTGTGCATAAAATTTCCTCTGCAGAAAAAAAAAGTAAACTTAGTTAGTAGTTTTGGCCTTGGAACACTTAGAATTGAATTTTTCTGTAAGCATAATTACAGAAATGGTAATTTTACCATTTGAGAAATGGAACACCATAGAGAAACATTTTGAACCAATATGAGATTTCCTTAGAAAACTCTATTAGACATGGTTAGACCTTTAGCCTATACTTTTGAATAACTGTTTATTCCCGAAAGCAGGACTGGGCATAGAGCAGAGAGTCCATTTGTTAAAAAAAAAATGGTACATTATTGGGTGCCTGGGTGGCTCAGATGGTTGAGCGTCTGCCTTCGGCTCAGGTCATGATCCCAGGGTCCTGGGATCGAGTCCCGCGTCGGGCTCTCTGCTCTTGGGAGCCTGCTTCTCCCTCTGCCTCTCTCTCTCTCTGTCTCTCATGAATAAATAAATAAAAATCTTTAAAAAAAAAAAAAATAAATAAATAAAAAATTTAAAAAAATGGTACATTATTAAGTATATCTAAATTCTAAACACTATACTGGATACTCTTATTTCTGCCTTATGGGAACCAAAGTCTCTAGATTAATAAATGTGTGACATTGATAACTCTAAGACAAATTAATTTTAACACTCGTATTTGCTAATGTTAACGTTTCTACTCTGCAAACGAAAGTGCTCTGTGACATATATGTTTTCTTCCAGTTAAAGAGAACTGAATTATTTTAGTGAAGAATTTTTAAACAGACACTGAGATTATTGCAAGCAAACTACAGTGTCTCAAAGACAGTACTATCAATTGCTGGCTTTGGTGATGAATTTTCTCCAAATTTCCCATACGTTATCACCAAAATTTGCTTTTAAACTCCCACAGATAGTTTTGGTATTCTGCCCCTTCTGCGTAAATTCACTTTGGAGATTTGCAAAGGATTTAATTCTGGATGTGGCCTAGGGCTTGACAGGTAACTTCCTGGAAAGGCTTTGCAAAAGGGGTTTTTTTAGACGAAAATCCTCCTGGCTTGGTTTAGCTTTCTCCTTGGTGTGTTAGTCTATTATTACTCAGACAGTGCCTGTCCTACATTGGCCCTTCTTAGGGAACTACAAGGACATGATCTTCAGGTGACAGCATGCTCATAGCAAAGCAATCCAGTAATAATATTTTTAGAAGGGATTCCTTGGGAGACAGCCACAGTGGATTCTGACACTTCTTTCTTTAAAAAATACAAGTTAACCTCAAACATGTTACTTTTATATCTCCTTAGTGCAGAGGAGAAATCCTTAGACCTTAAAGCAGAGCATTGGTATTTCAGCTATGAAGACCTGCGTTTGTACAGTGACCTTTCTGGAATTGGAAACCTGTCAGGACTCCTATTTATCTCATGAATGTGACCCAATTTGAATGAGATATTTTATCTGGCAACTTTTAATGAGGAAGGTGTTTTTGGTGGGGGAGAGAGGTCTGCAAAGGAGCTCTTTTCCTCTCCATCATTAAGATTATGCTTAAATGAGATGCTTGATAACACTAAACTGGAAAGAGGATAACCTTAGTTAGCCCAATGTTTAAGCCAGGTCAACTCACATCCCAACTTGTACGACTTGGCCAAGTTTCTCTCTGTTGAGTCTGAGGGCCAGGCTGCCCCGGAGAGTAAGAGTTGATGACTCCTCTTGTAACGGGGCCACAGTGGGGCACCTCAGCCATCCTGTTGTCTGTGGCATTATTTCTGGGGGGCCTCAACATGGCAGCTTTTCGCACAAGTCTCTGATTTCCTATTCAACCATGATTTCCTCAGGGCTTAGGGATGACTCGATTCATTCAAATATGTTATGAAATGGAATGAAAATACTCATGTGACAGGGGCAACGATCTCCAAATTACATATGAGGAAAATAAAGATCAGATAGTTAAACCATTGGTCTGAGGTCATACAGTTTCAAGAGAGACAGAGTACGACTCAAAGCTACATCTTCTGACTTCGTATCCACGCTTGTGTTTGCCAAGACTGTCGCTGTAGCTGCGTTGTCGCTGTAGCTGCGTTCCTGGAGGCAAAAAATGGTATAAACTGGACCAAAACGGGATTGGAAAGCACAAGCCAGGTGAACTGCATGGGAACAGTGGTGTCAACCCCCAATAAGCCTTCTTGTCCCTCCAGACCCTGTCCTGCCCTCAACCACATCATTAGGGCTCGGAATGCAACTGTTCTGCTCAAGTCTTTACACAGGAAGGTTGCACCACCATCTCCAGGTAAGTGCCAGTGATACTCTTATAGAGCAGCATAGCAAGTTTCAGCAGCCCAGATCTTTATCGGCTTCAGCTGAAAAGGCCAGTTACATTTTCGTCTCAGTCATATAAATGATTGTTTTGAAAGCAAGCTGGCACATCTCTAGAAGCCTTTTTTTTTTTTCCTTTAATACCCATTCATTCTTTTTTTTTTTTTTTTTTTGAAGTCAAGAACAAATTGAGGGACAGTAAGCAGAGAAAATGATGTAGATCTCGCTGTTGAATGGTGCTCTGGTCAGGATGTTTTATGGAGTTAGACAAACTATAGCCAAAATCACCTTGAACGGGGCAGAACTGATATTCAGTAAAATGCACCAGGTTTAACTGTAGATCTTACTATATTTGGATATATCTAGATGTCAGGTCAGATCCAATGTCCCCTAAAGTTCGATTGTGTCCCTTTTCAAGGCAAGTTCCCTTCCCCACGGTGACTGCATCTGGTCACAGGCAACCATGACCTGTTTTCTGTCACCAAAGATTAGTTTTTCTTTATTAGAATTTCTATGAATGAAATCACATAAAGTATGTATGCTTTTTGTAATGGCTTCTATTGGTCAGCCTGTTTTTGAGATCATCTATATTGTATGTATCAATAGTACATTTCTCAATGGTGTTTCACTGTTGGGGTATCTACGGTCTATTTATTCATGCCACTATGATAGACATTTGTTTCAAGTTTTCAGCTATGATAAAGACTCTCTGAGGATTCATGAAAAGGTTTTTGTGTTGATATAACATTTTTATTTCTTGGGTAAAACCTCCGGCTAGAATTGCTGGGTCATGAGGAATGAGTGTGTGTGTGTAAAACTTTATAGGCAATTGCTAAGCTATACCACTTTATATTCCCACAACCAAGTATGAGAGTTTCCGTTTCTTGATATCCTCACCAACACTTGGTATGGTCAGGCTTTTTAATTGTGGTGATCCTAATAGACGGGTAGCCATTTTACATTGCAGTTTTAATTTGCACTCTCTAATGAGTAATGATGTTGAACAACTTTTCATGTGCTTATATACTCATTGTATATCTTCTCGAGTGAAGTATCTATCCAAATCTCTCTTGGGCATTTAAAAAATTTAACTTGTTTTTCTTATTATTGAGTTTTGAGAGTTCTTTATATATATTAGATGCAAGTTCCGTATTATATATATTTTCCCTCCACATCTATGATTTTTCTCTTTCTCTTGGACTGTCTTTGAGAGAGCGGAAGTTTGACTTTGATACAACGCAATTATTAATTTGTTCTTGTATGGATCATGCATCTAAAAAAATTTGTCAAACTCAAAGTCACAATGATTTTCTTATATCTTGTTTTGTACATGTATAATAGTTTGAAGTTTTACATTTAGGTTAATGATTCATTTTGATTTAATTTTCATATATGGTGTGAGGTATATATATCCAAGTTCATTTTTTACTTATGGATATTCAGTTGTTCCAGCACTATTGTTGGAAAAGACTGTCCTTTCTCCACTGAATTATATGTGTACCATTGAGGAAGATCAGTTGTTCATATATGTGTGAGTCTATTTCTGTTCTCTTGATTTATTTTATTTTTTTTTAAAGATTTTATTTTTTTATTTATTCATTGGAGAGAGTGAGAATGAGAGAGAGAGAGAGCACATGAGAGGGGGGAGGGTCAGAGGGAGAAGCAGACTCCCTGCTGAGCAGGGAGCCCGATGTGGGACTCGATCCCAGGACTCCAGGATCATGACCTGAGCCGAAGGCAGTCACTTAACCAACTGTGCCACCCAGGCGCCCTTGATTTATTTTATTATCTTTACATTAATGTCACACTGTTTTCACTATTCTAGCTTTAAAAGAAACCTTAAAATATGGTAGTATGAATCCTCCAACTTTGTTTTTAATTCCCTAAGTGCTTTTGGCTATTCTGAGCACTTTTTATTTCCATAGGAATTTTAAAATCAAATCTTCAATTTCTACAAAATAAGCCTTTGATGATTTTGAATGGATTATTATGAATATGTAAATGAATATATAAATCAATTTGAGGGGCGCCTGGTTAAGCATCTGCCTTCGGCTCAGGTCGTGATCCCAGGGTCCTGGGATCGAGCCCCGCATCGGGCTCGCTGCTCAGCAGGAAGCCTGCTTCTCCCTCTCCTACTCCCCCTGCTTGTGTTCCCTCTCTAGCTGTCTGTGTCAAATAAATAAATAAAATCTTAAAAAAAATTTTTAAAAGGTAAATCAATTTGAGGTGAAGTGGCACTTTCACAACATTGAGTCTTTTAACCCATGAACCAAGTATATTTCTTCTTCATTTAAGTTTCTAAGCAATCTTTTATAGTTTCCAGAGTATAAACCTTTACATCTTTTTTAGGTTTACCTCTCCTAAATGTTTTCTATTCTTGACACTATTGTAATTGATATTGTTTTTTTTAAATTTCCGTTTCTGGTTGTTTTTTGTTGGTATATAGCAATGCAATTAATTTTACGTATTGATCCTGTATCCTGTAAACTTACTAAATTACTTATTCTATTACTTATTACTTATTCTAATAGCTTTTTTGCAGATTTCATTTCATTTTCTATATAGGCAATCATATCATCTATAAATAAAAGCAGTTTTATTTTTTCCTTTCCGATATAAATAATTTTAATTTATTTTTCATGCCTTATTGCATTAACTAGAGGGTCCAGTGTAATGTTGAATAGAAGTGGTGAGAGCTTATATCCTTGTCCAGTTTAGTTTTTTACTATTTAGCATGAAATTAACTGTAGGTTTTTTGTTTATGCCCTTTATCAGGTTTAGGAAGTTCCCTGTTTTCTCATTTACTGGGAGTATTTATAAAACTTGGATTTTGTCCAGTGATTTTTCTGTGACTGTTGAGTTGAATTTTCTTTTAAGTCTATTAATATGGTGAAGTACCTTAACTTATTTACTTTCAAATGTTCAACCAACCTTGAATTCCTGGGATAAAGCCAACTTTAGTTATAATGTATTATGTTTTTAAATATTATTCAACTCAACTTGCTATATTCTATTTAGAAGTTTTGCATGTATGTTCATGAGGGATATCAGTGTATAGTTTTCTTTTCTTGTATGTCTTTATTCTTTGTTATCAGAACAACATGGTCCTCATAAAATAAATTGAGGAATATTCTCTTCAATTTTCTAGAAGAGTTTATATAGAATTGGTATTATTTCTTCCTTAAATGTTCAGTAGAATTTATTAGTGAAGCCATCTGAGGCTCGTGTTTTCTTTGTGGAAAGACTTCAACTACAGATTAATGTATATTCCACTCTTGTTGGGTGGAGTGGTCCGTAAATGGGTCAAATTGGTTGATAATGTTCAGATAGGGAGATTGAAATCTCTTACTCAAACTGTGGATTTGTCTATTTTTTCATTGTAGCCTATCAGTTTTTGCTTCATGTATTTTGAAGTCATATTATTAGTTGCAAGGACAATTAAGATTGTTATGTCCTCTTTTTTTTTTTTTTTAAGATTTTATTTGTTGATTTATTTGAGAGAAAGAGTGTAAGAACAAGGGGAGGACCAGGAGAGGGAGAGAATCTCAGCAGACTCTGCCCTGACACAGGGCTTTATCCCATAACCCTAAGATCACAACCTGAGCTGAAATCAAGAGTCAGACATTTAACTGACTGAGCCACCCAGGAGCACCTGCTGTGTCCTCTTGATGAATATCCCCTTTGTCATTACTAAATGAAACTCTTAATCTCTAGTAATATGATTTGCTTTGAAATCTATGTCTGATATTAATATAGCTACTTCAGATTTCTTTTCATTAATGCTAGCATTGTATCTTTCCTTATCCTGTTACTTTTAACCCAATTGTTTTTTTCATTTGAGGTACATTTTTATAGGCAGCATATAATTGGCTTTTACTTTTATATCCAATCTGATAACCATTTTTTTTATTGGTGTATTTAGACTATTGTTAAGATGATAATAATATGGTTAGTTTTAAATCCATCATCTTGCTATTTGTTTTTTCTCCACCTCATCTGGTCTCTGTTCCATTTTTCCATGTTTATACATCCTTTTTCACTAATTAGATATCTCTTATAATTACACTTTATCTTCCATTATACATTATAACTATTTTGTTATTTTAATGATTTATGATATTCATTTTTAAGTTATTACACATCTTCAAATTATATGATGTCACTAATTTTTAGTATAAAAACCTACAACAGTATGTTTTCAGTTCTCCCCTTCTGACTTCTCTGCTTTCTCATATACTTTACTTTTAAATATGTTATAAATTCCACACTGCATTGTTATTATCATTAAGAAGTCAATTATCTTTTGAAGAGACTTAAATAGTTAAAAATAAACCTCATATATTTGCATATGTAGTTATGCTTTCCATTGTTCTTTATTCATTTTTGTAGATCCATATTTCTATCTAGTATCATTTCCTCATGTTTGAAGGAACACTTTCTTTAACATTTCTTGTAATGTGGATTTGTAGGTATTTAGTTCTTCCAGGTTTTGTAAACCTTAAAAAAATCTGTTTGTTTTTTTTTTTTTTTGCTTTCATTTTTGAAAGGTATTTTTACTATTTTTACTGGATATAGAAATCTAAGTTTGAAGCTTTTTTTTTCTTTCATCACTTTAAAGATGTTACTCCATTTTTTTCTCACTTGCAAGTTTTCTGATATCTACTGTTGTCTCTATCTTTCTTCCTGTGTATAGACTGTCTTTTTTTTTTTTTTTCTCTTACTGCTTCTCAGATTTTTTCTTTACTACTGGTGTTGAACAATTTTGTTCATGTTGCCTGTACTTAAGTTGCATGGGTCTATAACTTTATAGTTTTAATCAAATATGGATAAGATTCTAGACATTATTTCTCCAAGACTCCAGAACTTTGAGGAACGAGATTTCTATTGTTTAAACCACCCCATCTGTGTTACTTTGTCATGGCAGCTCTAACAAACTAATACATCTGGCTTACATATTTTCTGAAATATGTAATCTGACACTGTTTTCATCTTTATTGCCCAATATGTAGTGTGTCCATTTTTTCCCCTAGTTGCATTTAAGAATTCTCTTTATGACTGCTTTTCTGCAAGTTGATTATGGTTTGTTTTGATGTAGTTTTCTTTGGACTTATCTGCTTGGAATGAGTTAAGTTATGCATTTCATCAGATTTGGGAAAAAAATGGTCATTATTACTGAAATAGTTTTGTCATCCATCCTTTTTCTGGGACTCCAATTATATGTATATTAGGCCACTTAATATTATGCCACAGGTTCCTCAGTCTCAGTTCATTATCCCAATTTTTTTTCTTCCTGTGCTTTAGTTTGTCATTCTTTGCTGCTAGGTCTTTAATTTTAGTGATCCTCTGTCTGTCATTGACTGTGTCCAGTGAATTTTAAGATTTCAGTTATTTTTCAGTTCTAGAAATGATATTTATATATCTTTTCTTTCTTTTTGATGTCAGATTTTCTTCTAAATCTTGAGCAGATTTATAATAATTCATTTAAAGTCTTTGCTAATTTTACTATTACTTTCATTTCTGCATGTTTCTATTTACTGATTTTGCTTTTTTCCTGATTAACAGCTATATTGTTTAGCTTCTGTGCATGTTTAGTAAAGTTTTATTGTATGCTGGACATCTCAACATTATGGTTTTTATTTCTAGAAGTTTCATATAAATTGTTTATGCATATAAGTGTTTGGTTTTATTGTCTTTCTTTAAACAATGGTGGATGTGGTTCTGACAAGTAGTTAAATAATTTACACATCAGCTTCATTTTTTAAGTCTTGCTTTTCAGCACTATTAGGGCTGGCATAGAGTAGCTTTTATTCTACAGCTAGTTTAACTCTATTACTAAGCAACATTTTTTTTTTTTTTTTAGAGTCAATACTGAATGCCCTGGTTTTATAACAAGGACTCTACAAATTTGTTTCTCAGCTCTCCGTGAGCCCTGGGAACTTTATTTTACAGAGCTTCAGTGGTCCCCCTGTGGAGTTTCATCTTCTGCATATGCAATGTAATATTCAGCAACAGATTCAATGCAACTCCTATTCAAACTTCTGGAGATCCCTTCTGCACAGTTACTGTCTCTCTTGTAATCTGCCTGAAAACTTCAGTTGTTCTAGTCTCCCCATATTCTGATTTTTGTTGTCTGTGCTCTGTCCTGCACTAAGGTCCAGAAAAAATACCTTAAGGCTATAGTCATTAGGGAGAGTATAGGAATGATCTCAATTATTTTTTTCCTCCTAGATCATAGTACTGCCCTGCCCATTTTTCACTACCTGAATATAACTGTCTCTTATATTTTGTTAAGTTTTATAGTTATTTTTTTCTATAACAGCAAGATTGTAGGTCTTATACAAGTTATTTAAACATGGTCAGAAATGAAAAACCTATGCTTTGGATTTAATTTTTAAAATTATGTGTAAGTTATACTGTAGAAATACAATAGTTCTATAAAAAGTCTGTTTTATGTCTGTCAAATTTCATATTTTATTTCTAAATACATTGACACGTGTCAAAATATGAATCAATGCTGAAATTGAAAATGAACCTAAGTGTTCATTCAAACAGAGTAAATGGGAATTCTAAAAATTCCACATGATTATGTTATAATAGACATCTTCACACATTTCTTGAGCATGTATGTATACAGTAAGTATCATATGACATTAATGTGATGAGATTTGTAATAATCTTGGTGAAAATAAAAAGAGAAAGGAGGTTATGTTTATTTTGATATAGTTTTGCAATAAATTTAAAAGAATAATACAGGGTGCCTGGGTGGGTCAGTCGTTAAGCGTCTGCCTTCAGCTCAGGTCATGATCCCGGGATCCTGGGATCGAGTCCCACATCGGGCTCCCTGCTCGGCGGGAAGCCTGCTTCTCCCTCTCCCACTCCCCCTGCTTGTGTTCCTGCTCTCGCTATCTCTCTCTCTGTCAAATAAATAAATAAAATCTTAAAAAAAAAAAAAAAGAATAATACATTCAAAAAGGAAAAGGAGAAATACAAAAAATTTACAACTGGCACCCTATATGCTTTTGAATATCTACTCACATGTAAATAAAACCTAAGTGAAATAAAAAAAAATTAAAAATTAAATATTTTTTAGCATATATTATGTTCAAGGCAGTGTGGTGTTATGAGCCAAAAAAGAAGACATAGCCTTTCCCAACTAAAAAAAAAAAAAAAAAAAAAAAAAATACTGTTTAATTGGGGAAATAAGTAACAGGAAAAGAATGGCAGGTCGTGCCAAATGAATGCTCATGTCAACAGTATGCCTTGGTCTCCGTAGAGAACTCAAAATTATTAATATACATTATATTCACAAGACTCCAGTGGGAGTCAGTTATTTAAGGTACTTTCTTGGGACCCTAAGCAGTACAAATCATGATACCCCCAATCCGCCATGGCTGAATGCCATTCTCATTTTTCAGAAAAGGCTTGTTCTTCTCAGTGGTATCGTCTCTACTGCAAAGAGAGACTGCATTTCTCAGACCGAAGCTGCGTCCTGAACTGTCTGTCCGAGCTTGTGTTTCAGACAGCCACGCGCATGCACTGGGTAACACCCTTTGTTGGGTTAACCCATTTCTCAATCACGTATCTAAAGTCTTGCTGTGTGAAGACTTAAGAGGCGCTCTAGGGCACCTTGAAGAACAGAAGGCGTGGCTCTAGGTGCGCAGAATCTATGAGAAAGAAGAGTTTTGTGAACAAAGGATATATAAAACTTGTCCCTCGGGCCATACTAAGCAATAGAGATGATCTTATACATGTAACTTACATTCCCATAATTAGCTGCGTATCTTCTGTGTTCTGTAAGAAAATAATTTTAGTATACATATTATACGTATTAAATTTTAACCTATTCCTAACGTTATTTATTTATTTATTGCACCGGTAAAATGAGTAAGTAAAATGCCCTATAAATAAACAGCTATCATTTCCCTCTTTCTTATTGGTACTATTATCCCACACATTTTTTCTCTTGCTGCCTTCAAGTTTCTGATTCCTGACCCCCTCCTCTCTCTCTTTTTTTTTTTCAAGATTTTATTTATTTATTTGAGACAGACAGAATGAGAGAGAGAGCACATGAGAGGGGGGAGGGTCAGAGGGAGAAGCAGGCTCCCCGCCGAGCAGGGAGCCCGATGCGGGACTCGATCCCGGGACTCCAGGATCATGACCTGAGCCAAAGGCAGTCGCTTAACCAACTGAGCCACCCAGGCGCCCCAACCTCTCTTGTTTTCCATTCTTTCCTCCTCCTTATGTACGTGCCTGATGAAACGGGTTAATATTTCTGACGGATTTTATGAGAATCAGTTTATGCATCTGAATGAAGGCAGTCTTCCACAACAGTTACCTTGGGAAACTGTGCAATATGCTAATTATATTGTCGTTGTTCATAATCTTTTTAAAGATCTATCTTTCACAGATCTGTTTTACCATAAACATAGTTAATTCTAGTCTTTGAAACACAAATTTATTTCCTAGATTTATCAACAGAAGTTTTCACCTATGTTACCTCTTAAGGACTTTCGTTTATTTCAGAAACTTATAGTAAAAGTTGATTTCAGAAACTTACAGTAAAAATAATGCTTGTCAGCACTGAAGATGTTCAAAAAAATGCACCACATCCTTTTAAGGAAGTACGAAAAAGAATTTTCCAAAGACTTTCATTTTGATAGCATCATCACCCAAAACTCTGGCCTCTCAAAATAAATGTGATGCTTTAAAAATGCTTTTTTTAAAAAAAGAGTTTATTTACTGTTTTAGAGAGATCATACGCACAAGTGGAGAGAGGGGCAGAAGGAGAGAGAGAATCCCAAGCAGACTCCATGCTGAGTATGGAGCCTGGCATGGGGCTTGATCTCATGACCCTGAGATCATGACTGAGCCAAAATCAAGTCAGACTCTTCACCAACGAAGCCACCCAGGCGCCCCTAAAGATACTTTTTATTTGAATAGATAGTACAGAGTTTCTGTATATGGCTCCCCCACCCCACCTTCACACAGTTGTCCCTATTATTATGTTGCATTGGGGTGGTACATTTGCGCTAATTAATGAACCAGTACTGACACGTTATTATAACCAAAGTCCATAGTTTATATTAAATCTTATTCTTTATGTTGGATAGTTCTGTGGGTTTTGACAAATGCATAATACATTTTCCACCACTATAGCCTCCTGAGGAATAGTTTCATCATCCTAAAAACCACCGCTTAATATCCCCCCTCTCCCCCTGGCATCCACCGACCTTTTTACTGTTTCTATGGTTTTGCCGTGTCCAGAATGTCAGACAGTTGGAATTATACAGTATGTGGCCTTTTCAGACTGTCTTCTTTCACTTAGCAATAGGCATTTAAGATTCCTCTATGGTTTTCATGGCTTAATAACTCAGTTCTTTTATCGCTGGATAATATCCCATTATATGAACATACCACAGTTTAACCATTCACCTATTGAGGGGCATCTTGCTTTCTTCCAGATTTTGACAAGTATGCACAAAGCTACCTAACACTCATGTGCGGGTTTTTGTGTGGACAGAAGCTTTCAACTCCATTGAGTAAATACCTTAGGAGTATAAATGGTGGATCATGTGTTTAATTTTTATAAGAAACTGCCACACTTTCTTCCAGACTGGCTGTACTATTTTGCATTCCCACCAGCAATGAATGAGAATTCATGTTGCTTTATATCTTTGCCAGCATTTGGTGTGGTCAGTATTTTAGATTTTAGCCATTCTATTAACTATGTAGTGGTATCTTGTTCTAATTTGCAATTTCTCTCATGATGTATGTCATATGACATTTTCATACACTTATTTTCCATCTGTATATCTTCTTTGGTGAGATGTCTGTTAGGATCTTTTGCCCATTTTGATAAATGGGGTTATTTGTTTTCTTATTGTTGAGTTTTTAGGGTTCTTTGTCTATTTTGGATACAAGTCACTTATCAGATATGTGTTTTACAAATATTTTCTCCCAGCCTGAACTCGTCTTTCATTCTCTTAACAATGTCTTCCAGAGAGCAGAAGTTTTTAACTTTAATAAAGTCCAACTATCAATTTTTTCTTGCATTTTCTCATGTTTTTGGTGTCATATCTAAAAACTAATTGCCAAACTCAAGGCCCCCTAGAGGTCCTGTGTTATCTTCTCTAGGTCTTATAGTTCTGCATTTTACATTTAGGATTATGATCCATTTTGAGTATTTTTTGTGAAAGATATAAGGTTTGTGTCTAGATTTATATTTTTGCATATGAATGCACAGTTATCCCAGTCCCATTTGTTGAAAAATGTATGCTTTTTTTTTTTTTTTTTTTTGGACAAAGACCAGTTGACTGTATTTGAGCTTACCTGGTGTTTTTTCTCTATTTAAAAAATAACACTTACTAGATATTTAAAATAGAAAGAAATATAAATATGAAAAACATAAATGATCTATAAAGAGAAGGTTTTCACGTAAATTTGGTAGAGGATTGAATAAAGTTGGTTTTGCTCCCTTGTTTCAGAAATCACTCCAAGCAACAAGAATAATGGCATACACAGACACAGGTTTTAACTTTGATGACAGCAGGAGATTTTCTTTTTTTTTTTTTCTTCCACTCTAAATTACAGTATCTAAGGAAAGGATTGCCAATATACTGCTGGTTAAGTGAGGATGCCAGGAGACACCTAGATTTTCTATGTGCGGCTGTGACTCTGGAAACAGTTGGAATTCCCCAAAGCTGACATACCTCCTAGGAATAATGCCTTCTTGGAACAACAGAAGTGGGTAATTGGGCTAGTGGCAGAGTTTCTCTGGAAGCTATTTTATACACACACACACACACACACACACACACACACTCCCACACTCAACCCTGTGCCATAAGCAATTCAGTATAAACCAGAAAAACATTTCTCCTATCTTGGAATGTTGGCCTCCCATGCATGAACTTTCATTTCCCCTCCCTGACACTGGTGCAAAGTCTCTTAACTAATATGGGAAGGCAAATCAATTAAAGATTTGGGTCTCCAGTTTCCTCATCTGTGAAAAGAGAGAGTTGGACCAGATAATCTGTAATGCCCTTTCCAGAATACTCTGATTTATAACCCGGGTACCATTTAAACCTCTAACTGTGGTAGAGTTGCCCACAGAGAGGAAATCTTGGTCTCAAAATGACAATGAAATTCATTGAACATAATTCCCAGAGGACGGGGAAAATGGGCCAGACTTCTCTACAAGGATGTGGCATCTAGTCCTTGGCAAGAAAAGGAAGTTGTCAGACTAAGTTTAAAATATTCCTCTTCCCTAATAAAGTGTTAATTAAATCTGCTTAATCATTACTGCACTTGCTTAGCAGAGAAAATATAGGTACAGAGCGCTCAGGAGGCAAGTAGATTCCCGGAGAGTATGAGAAAATCAAGGGCAGAATGATGTCTGTAATTAAAGTAGGACTTCCTCCTCTTCATCTTCCTCCTCCTTTTTAAAAATGTTATGGAATTGAGCAATTGCTCCAAGACCTTAGAGAATGGGCTGGAGCTCTGTCCAGTTGAATGGTGCTTCATTCCCAGCTTCCTGGTGATTACCCACGGTAACTAATGCTGACTGGGAACACACACACACAAGTCCGTTTCAAAGGGAGACCATCCCATCCACTCCCACTTTCCTAACAGGTTTTCTAAATCTTCAATAAATTTGTATTAGCTGGGAATGAATGTCTGAATTTAGGCTTCAAAAATGTTCCTTTCTCCCACTCCCCCCCCATCTGTATAATTACTGTTTTTTTTCCTGAAGCCTTTCAAAATACTATAATTAACAGATTGGCAGATAACCCATATAACTGCAGTTAAGGCAAATATAGTATGCAGCTGTCTTTGCATTAAGTGATTAAATCAAATAGCATAGTTTTGAAGTACATTTATAAAGCATAAATTTACCTCCTGGCAAAACTGTCTTAAGAACACACCCTACACCATCTGTTCACTCAGTATTAAAACCATATTTCCCAGGACTATAGCTACGGAGAGCAGAACTACCAGCTGTGCAGAACCAAGAGGTGCTGAGGGATCCTTTGGAATACTCAGCAAATTTGGATCCTCTTAAGGATGCTCACAGTGATTGTGCATCTGAAGCACCCACCCACGACGTGCATATAGACACACCCACACATACATGCACACGTATACACATACCACCTCAAGTTATGATGACTGTATGCTCACTTTCCACAAACAAGACAATACACTGGCATGACTTTAAATGCATTCATCCATGTACTTATTTTTTCATTAAATTATTCAACAGTGATTGATTCAATGCCTCTATGTGTTTAACTAGATACGAGGTAGTAGGTAGGATACAGTGCTTAATACTGATGGCCCTGCTCGCATGGAGCTTCCAGTCCAGCACAGGAGTCTCATTAATGGACTAACTACAATAAATGGTGATGGTCTTAAGGTCATCTAGGGTTTATAAAATCAAAAGCTATAACTGTTTTGCAATTCAAAATATGTCCAATAAGCAAAAATGGTTCAATCATCAAAAATCTATTTGGAACCTTCCATGAGCAGCAGTAGACTCAGTGGACAACACAGGGAAAGTCATTTACAATCTGGCGAGGAAAACAGAAGGTAGCACTCAAAAAAGAAATGCTAAATTGGATGATTCAGACTATTGTGCACGGTTTCAGGGATATGGCGTAAGCACTAAGAAATGGGAAGCCTTGAGAGGGTTTTATGGAGCAGTGGTTTTCAACCTTGCCTGCACATTAGAATGTTCAGGGAGCCTTTTAAAAATAGTCATAGCCAGGTCCTACCCCAGCTCGATTAGGACAAAAAATCTCAGGACGGGGTATGGATATCTTGCTCTCATTTTTACATTCTTGGGGTAGTTTTAATGAGCCTTGGGTGTACCGAGCTAGAGCTGACAAAAGTCATAATCTACAGTTAAGAGCGACCATACGGGTCACCCAGGTCAACATTCTCATGTCATAACCGAAAACACAGAGATGCAGAGTTGCTAAATGAATTCCCCATGCTCTCACAGCTAACTCAAGCTGGATATGAAACCAGTGTTCAGGTTTTCGAGTTTCCAAACGGGGGGTCTTTTGATTATATACCATTTCCAGATTTTCAGCGTGTAATAAAAATCAAAACCAATCACAAAAAGTCAGCTTTTCCATCAAAGTTTTCAAAATGGGAGCCTTCTGGGGAGGAAAGCAAAGGACAAAGATGCAATTAATCAGTTGGGAGATAAAAATATCGATAAAAATATAAAATAATTTTGTGAAGTAAAGGGAAGGTAGGCTCTTAAATTTTGTGGCTTTTCTTAAAAAACACCAAGAAGGAAAGCATCTAAGCTCATCTTTTATTGCTGTCATATGCTAGTTGCGTTAGAGGTACCAATTATTTGACCTTTAGGGGGACTTAGCATTATAAAATATCTTGTCTCCCCCAGAATCCATTCCTCTCATGTGAACTGTAATGCCTCCTTATTATATAGACATCCAGCTTTCCACTGTTGTTGTTTAATCTAAAAAAAAAATAATAATTTCCCCTTCATTAACGTCTGGGTGACATAGAGCTGTCAGACTGGACTGCAAGATTCAGGCTGCAAAAGAAAGTATTCCGAGTTTTGTTTTACATCAATATTTATTACTGTATCAGCAGCTACATTGGGTGTGCTTATAATTTATTAGTAGACTTTATCTGGAGGCAGAAACAGATTCCATAATTCTTGTGAATCACATATCCTCCAGGCATTTTTTTTAATCCAACTTTTGTTTACTATCACTTGTACTGAACATTTTGCATTGCAATTCATAAAGAAGCAGTTCACAGAAAACTGGTATCTGGCCTACCCCAATATTTTCCATTTTATTAGTCAATGGGAGTTGGCTTTAAACTACCCAGCTTATAATTTATAACCAGAACAGACAATTTAATCATTTTAGGATGTGTTCGAGCACAGCTCAAAGTTTTAACAAGGCTGCTCCCTTTATTTCAGAGCCCCTCCCTGTCAAGAAGGCTCTTGTATTTTAACAAAGACAACAGTCCTTCTTTTCAGTTTTTCCTTGAGTTAGAAGGTGTATTGAAAGAACCACTTTATGAGAAACATAAAGTGGGAAGTAAAGTAAGTCTCCAAGAAGGAAAAAAAAAACTGGGAGGTCTCTTGAGGTCATATAAAAATTAAGTGAAAAGATGGCGCAATTATTCTGACAGCAGGTGGGATCTCTAAGCTGTTAATTAAGAGACTAGCCACTAAGAACATGAGGGCTCAAGTTTCTATACATTTACCGATTCTTTTCTGGTATTTTGAAAAGATTTGATTATATGGTACTATTTTTAAATGTCATTTTATAGCTTTAAAAAAAAAATGGGAGGAAGCACCTTAAAATGATCATCCCTAAGGGGACAAGAGTAAAAACCACTGTGTGCCAGGTTTTGATTTTACATAACTCAAAACTATTTACCCCATGGACAAAAGACCATTCATTATGAGAAATAGGTGATACGATGAAACATGCTTATGTTAGGCCAACTACTAAATTGGACAGTTCGGTGTCCTAGACAACAGAAGGGTATCTGCAGCTGATGGAGTAAATAGATGGAGGGACAGATGAAGAATGGACTGATGGATGGATGGGAAGACAATATTAATGTTCATGTCAACAAATTATAGCTCATGTTAACTAGGCCATGTCATGTCACATAGAAAAAAGGCAAGAACTAAGAGAACTGCAAACTGGTGGATGGATTGGACCCTCAATAATGACAGTAGAAATAACTCAAGGAGTACTTTGAATTCTTTCTGGCAAGAATTTTGTCTTACTCTTCTTTATATCCTCACCATCTACCATAGTTCCTCTCATTCAGTAGGAGTTCAATAATGTTGGATAAACGGAGAGAAAAGAAAAGGAATAAGAAAGGAGCTCTCCATACAAATGCTATCAAATTGCACTTCAGTCAACAAGAATGGGGTTTTTCCATTTGAGTTCAATCTTAATATCACAGAAGGAAAACGAGAATGGAAATAAGTACTTCAAGACGTGATTCTGAAGCAGCCTGTCTAGAAAGCCCTGAGGAGACCTCGACGAGGAGAAGGAGTATTGGAGACAAGGCCGTGGAATGGTTGCCATGTGCGGGGCCATGAAGTAGGACGATGTCAGCAGCAGGAGCAAGGAGGCCAACGATGACCCGGATGTACTACCTGTGGCTTAGTAGTCCTGGGCAAACCTTCTGTGGGCCTCAGTTTCTTATTCTATAAAATAGAGAGTTAAACTGAATTAACTCGTAGATCCTTACCTGGGTCTGATATACATTTTCACAATCCTATGTTCCATTGTTGGAATCTCTTCTCTCACTCCCTGGAAATAAAGGTGATTCATTATTTTCTCTTTTGGGGAAGGAAGGCAGAGCACAGAAATATTGGTCATCATATAATCTTCCAGTTAGTTATGGTTCAAAAAGTTTCCCTTGTTCCTCAGATATCGTTTTATTACACGAAACCCTGAAATGCTAAGGCTACATAGGATTCTGTAAGAGGAACACCTGGAAAAAACTGTATTTGAGACCAAAAAAAATTACTTCAAAAGAAACATCTCTAAAGACATTTCTGAATTTTGGTGTGTATTTGCAACCACATAAGCCAAGTGCCAAAACCTTTGTATTCTTTCCTTTTTAATAAAAATCATGTGGTAATATTTCGCATTGGGCTCCATGATAGAGCCTCATGTTTTATTGTCTCCAACTTTCAAACTGGGAGTTTCCATTGTCTTGATCAAGAATCTGGTGAAGCACACCCTTCATCCCCAGATCTGGTGGCCTGCAATTTCCAAATGCAGGTCATACTGTCCGTGCAGTCATAGATTTCTTTCTAGACGGTGACACTGATGTACATAGAAAGGAGGAGTGGACACCTGCACCTGAATATTGGTTTCTGTTCTGTAGGAGGCTGGCAACAAAAGGTGTCTGTTATTAGAAAATGACGACTATCAGTTGATTTTCAGAGAGGAAATGAAGAATAAGAGAAAAGTCCTAAAACAGGAGGCACAGTAAAGACAACACAGGATTGGTATATTCCAATGTAAAACATCTTTGAAGAGAAATAGAATTTAAGTGAAATCTGCTTAACCCAACACTGGGAGGGGACCTAAAAGAAGAGACGAGCCTGAGGTGAAAGGGCTCTGGAGGACGGCCAGGGGCAGGCGGAAGTGCGGTGCGGTTGGCTTGGAGGGGTCCGCGGCAGATGGGCATTCTGAGGCGGTGATATTGACACACAGAAAGAAGAGAATGGCGCGCTCCATCTTGGCAAGAATCAATCTATGGGCTTGTAGGACTGTAGCCCACGCATTATTGAGCTGGGAGCTGTGCCAGATGCACTCAGAAAAATTGGGATCTTCCGAATAAAGACATTTCAGGTCTGCTTATCTCCTATTGATTCTGTTAGTATTCTTAATCACAGCTACTATTTATCATGTGATCAAGGATTTTTATCTGTGCTTTACTGAGAAAGAAACTGAAAAAGAAAGAGGTAAAATGGCATTTCCCAAGTCACACAGCTGGTACGTTACAGGGCAAGGTTTTGAAATGATGAGATTAATGTGATTCTCTTGGTGTCTTTATATGTAGTATGTGTTTTTATCCCATTTGCCTTTTTTTCCAATCTTTTTTTTTTAAAACCCGTGTTGACAGTGTTACAACCACAGTTGTAATAAGATGATCCCAGTGTTTTTGCCTGAGATAGAAACCTGATAAAACTGTTTAAAAGTTAGAAATCCTCATTTTCAGGATTTGGGTGTGAGCGTGATGGTGGTGGACATCAGTCTGTTCATCTCAAGGGGTGTTAAAACTCAGTGGGACTGATCAAGTGGGCCATTTCTTAAAACCGTTTATTAGGAAACAATTTGCAACTTACAGAAAAGTTGCAAGAATGTCCTAGTTCTCTTTACCCAGATTTACGTAGTGTTTATAATTTGTCCCTTGCTTTCTTTTTTTCTCTACAAACATTATTCTTTGTCCCAGACTTTTGAAATTCAGTTGCATACATCCTGGCCCTTTCCTCCTAAATACTTTGGTGTGTGTTTCCTAAGAAAAAGAGTTATTTCCTTACACATCCAAAGCACATTTATCAACTTGTGTAATTTGACGTGAACACTGGATTTTTATAGTAGCTACCATCTCTGTTTCAATTTTGTCAGTTTATCTACCCAGCAATGTCCTCTACAGCGTATTTGTCCTCCAGTGCAGGAACCAGTTAAGGATCATATATTGTACTTACTTACCATGATCTTTCAGTCTCCTTTCATTTGGAACAACTCTCCAGATTTGCCTTTTATGACTTTGACATTTTTTAGGAATGCAGCTGCTGGGCCATTTTTAAGGCCCATTCTTCTACCTGGAAATCGTTTTCTTAGAGCTTGCTTGTGCTCAACCTTGAAAGAGTACTTAGAGATATGGAAGCCCTTTGGCCGTTAAGATCAATCAGGGATAGAGTGAGGTCACAAATGACATGGCAGAGACACTAAGATGTTCCGAGGGACTTTTCTGAACAAAGATGTATTTGTTTTACTGAAGGGAGAGTAGATAAGGGTAGGGCACAGGTTGAAATGTAAGCCTTTTGTGGGTGGATGACTCTGGAGAAGTTAGTGATGCAGAAGGAAACTGAAAGAGAGGAGCTTCCACCTCTGGTGGGGCCACATCCCATGGCTGGGAGAGGTTTGGGAATTCTGGGCAGAGTGACTTGTGCACATTAACAACAGAATGGAAGAAATCAAAGTGAGGAAATGATATAGTGCTGAAATTCTCCAGTGTAAAATCTTTTTTTTTTTTTAAAGATTTTATTTATTTATTAGAGAGAGAGCACAAGTAGGTAGAGTGTCAGGTAGACGGAGAGGGAGAAGCAGACTCCCTGCTAAGCAGAGAGCCCGAAGCAGGGCTCGATCCCAGGACCCTGGGATCATGACCTGAGCCGAAGGCAGACGCTTAACCCACTGAGCCACCCAGGCGCCCCTCCAGTGTAAAATCTTAAGAATGAGGCCAAATAGTATAAATCTCTTAAATGCATGGCTAAGGTGTATACCACAATATCAACTAATTTTTAGCGACTTCATGAAAGGGTAATTGACATCCAAATAACTGCACGTACTGAATGTGTACAGTTTGGTAGGTTTGAACATAGGTGTACATTTGTGAAATCATTAGCATGATCAAGGTAAGAAACAAATCCATTTCCTCCCAAAGTTGGCTCTTGGCCATTTGGTTTTTGTTGGGGTGGTGGCTGTTTGTGGTAAGAACACAACTGGAGATCTACCCTCTTAACAAAACTTTAAGAGTACAATGTTATTGTTAACTGTAGGCACTGTGTTGTCCCTCAAAGTTCTAGAACTTACTCATCTGGCATAACCGAAACATTACAACTGTTAAACACGTCCCCATTTTCCCTACCCTCCAGGACCTGGTAACCACCATCGATTATTTTTTAAAAATATTTATTTATTTATTTATTTATTTATTTATTTATTTATTTATTTATTTTATTTTAGAGAGGGGGAGGAGGGTCAGAGAGAGAATCCTCAAGCAGATTCCCCACTGAATGAGGAGCCTGACATGGGGCTCAATCCTAGGACCCTGAGATCATGCATGACCTGAGCTGAAATCAAGAGTTGGCTGCCTAACAGACAGCCACCCAGGTGCCCCACCATCACTTATTTCTAGTAAGTATTGAAAGACCAATAGGGATTTTGGTGAAAAGTTAGCAAGTTGATGGGAAAGATAAAACATTTATAAAAGAATTAACTTATAGATGTGATTCAAAACAAACTGAAAATACTGCTCTAAAGGACTCCAAATACTCTCTTTAAAAGTTAGTTATGCTAAAGTGAAGGCCTCACTCACCCTCCAAATCAGGATGTGTCTGGCTATCTAAGTTTGGGTAGGGGGTTGAGAGAGCTGATTACTCTATACAAAAAAGAGAAACTTTGAAATATTGTGGTGGTGATGGTGCAGGGACCTGGGAGAGACGAGAGAACCAGCAGGTCAGGACACTGTTCAGGTGGAGGGAAGAGAGCTGAGAGCCTAAAGTGCATAAAGGTCCAAAAAGCACTTTGGATATAAAACAATTTCCAAGAGAAGAATGTATATTGTTTGCAGTGGGAAGGGTTATCCACACTTTATTACCTGTACGGAATCTTTAGTAAAGGCTATTTTGCTCACTGAGGCTTTTTTGTGTTCCTTTGGAGATGCTTGGACGGGAGGCTTTGGAATGTTTGGGTTGATACAAGGCTGAAATTCATTATATGGAGAAACTGGCATGAAGAATGGAGGAGATTTCAAGAGTGTAAATTCCAGGGAATTAGCAGAAATTCTAGAGTAAACAGCAGACTTTCAAGGCTGTCATAGAATTGACAAGTTCAAAGCCAAGATCGCCAAGGGTAAGAGGTGGACCCAGCTAGCATCTGGGCTATATGTGGAATAAATAGAAAATTGTACTAGTGTATATATATGACATGGAGAAAGGATGGAGTGGAAAATGGTAAGGTCCAGAAAAGGGTAAGGGATCTAGTGGTCTGGATAGTGGGTGCACATTTCCCCTCCTGTCATCTCCCGCACCCTTAGGAACCTTAGTGACAGTTCCATAGCCATGTGATACAGGCCTAGAACCCCACTCTGGCATGTGTGTTCCTCAGTGCCCAGTTACCTGTGGACTCAGGGTGCTTCAGAGGATGCAGAATGAGCTCCTTTATCCTGTGGACACTTTTTGTCCTATGGGTGAGCTCAAGTTCTACTTCCTGGGGGATGTTGATTTGATTTTCAATGTTCTTTTGGGAATATGACTCCTCTTACTGTTTTGTTTTTGTTTTTTTAATCAATATTGGGGAAAAAAACCTAAAGCAGATAAGGGAACTCTAGACCTCGAGCCCTCGAAGAAGTTGAGTCTCATTTTTCCTGTTCTTCTCACTTGTCTAAGTCATGTTGGAGCAGAGAGACACTTGGAAACTCTCAGGAAGGAATAGAACACTGTCCGTTGAGGGAACAAGCTGGATAGGGCAGAGGTTAGAGTGGGGACTAGGATTTCATGCAGAATTCACAGACCATCTACCTGGATGTGACAGAGGGTCCTAGGGTCAATCCCAAATACTATTATTCGTGGGTGGTAATTTGACTTTGTAAGGTATTCAGGACACCTGAGGGGAACAGTTTCTTAACACTGTTCATCAGCTGTCTTTCATGGCATGTGTCTTTGGAACAATCCTCCCCCTTGTGTTAGGGTTGACTTGGAGAGCCTCTGAAAGATTCTGATCAGATGCTATCCCAGCTATGTTCAGGGAACAGGGTCCTACTGAATGGAGCTAGATGTTTCTAAAGATCTGAGGATCTGTGTCCTTTTGCATAAAACTGCTGGTGGGAATATCAGCTGAGGACTTCCTAAGGGAAACCTCGGTTACTTGAGTTTTTTGGAGAAGAATCAATGGAAAATTATTTTATCCACTTTAAAAATGAGTAACAGGGAGGGAAAACTGGTCTTAAGTCATTCAATTCAGAAAAGCATATTATTCATGAATAATGAATGTCCACAGCTTGCCGAGGGAGAGAAGAGTAAGAATTAAGTCCCGGGCTTTCATTCTTTCTTGTCTCAAAGCATCAACACAGATTCAGGAAGAGGACCAAAGGTGGAACATTAACAGGAAAGGTTCTGCCCATTCGACTCTGCTTTCCAAGGGTTGATCTTACACCTTCCTTTCTATGAAGACCCAGGTCCATAATCCCCGAGGATGTCAGTTTCCAGCATGAGTCCTCAGAAAAAGAGCCTTCAGAAGGGAGATCCAAAGAAAGGAAATGAGGAAGTTCTGGAAAGTTCTCAGATTCCCTGCTCTGGCCATCGTTAGGAATGAAGTAATGATGGAGCAAATTGGGCAAAGGGGCTTGCCTACTTGGTGGTGGTGTGAGGTGCAGTGGGCATTAGTCAGGGTTATCCAGAGAAACAGAGCCAACAGGATGTGTTCATGTAGAAAGATTTATTTATGGAATTGGCTCCCGTGATAATGGAGGCTGGCAAGTTCAAAATCTGCAGGCTGGGCCGGCAAGCTGGAAGCCCGGCAGAGAGCCTGTGTTGTGGTTCAGGTTCAAAGGTCAAATGCTAGGAAATTCCTTCTTGCATGGGGAGGTCAGTCTTTTGTTTTATTCAGGGCTTTACCTGATTGAATGAGGACCACCAGCATTATGGAAGGCAATATGCTTTACTCAAGTGCATTGGTTTAAATGTTAATCTTTTTCAAAAAAGATTTACTCATTTATTTTAGAAAGAGAGAAAGAGAGCATGGGGTCGAGGCACAGAGGGAGAAGTGAATCTTAAGCAGACTCTGCTGAGTGCAGAGCCCCACACTGGGCTTGAATTCACCACCCTGAAATCACGACCTGAGCCGAAACCAAGAGTCGGTCACTCAACCAACGCTGCCACCCAAGTGCCCCAATTTAAATATTAATCTTATCCAAAAGTGCATTCACAAAAACATCGACGCTGCATCATCATATCTTAATTTTTAAAAAGTTTATACAACAAACAGCTATTTTATTTTGTTTTGCTCCAACAAATTTCAGTTTCCACTTTATGTATTTGTGATAATTCTTATTCCTTCTTTTTTCTTTATTGTTCCAATCATAATACTTACTTATCTCTACTCATATGTCTTTATTTTAAATTATAAAATTTTTCCATACTTACGTTGCTCAACTAGAAAAGTAAGTCGATAATATTATCATTGTAAAAGCATTCATTTCAATTTAATTACCAATTAAACTTACATAGATATCATAACCTGTGGTGTTTTCTTAAGATGTTCAAATAAACACATTATAATGTTGCATTGGTGCATAGAAAAAAATTTTGAACTGAATCTGTTGGCACTGACTAGATCAGTGATGTGTTTATTATATAAGACTCTAGAAAAGATGTACTAGCACCTCACACTTAGTACAATACATTAAAGATGCAACAGTTAGAGCGAAATGCAAGACTAAAATTGTATTAAAGTAAAAAATAGCCCATCGATGTACATTTAGGTTGTTTTCATGGCTGTTGTGAATAATGCTGTGATGAACATGGGAGTGAAAATATCTCTTCGAGATCCTGATTTCAACTCCCTTGGATATATACCCAGAAGTGGGATTGCTGGATATGGTAGTTCTATTTGTAATTTTTGAGAGAGCGTCCCTATTGTTTTCCATAGTGGTTGCACCAATTTACATTCCCATCAGCTGTGCACAGTGTTCTCTTTTTCCACGTCCTCACCAACACCTGTTGTCTTTTGGGCTTTTTGATAATAGCCATCCCTCTCCAAAGAAGAAATACAAATGGCCAAGGGTACATGAAAGGGTGCTCGGCATCACTAATCATCAGGGAAATGTCAATCATCGACTTTGGGCCAGGGCCACGAACTTTCTGGAAAGTCCCCAGTCATGTCTGAGCATGGAGGGGATTTCAGGACGTGGCCATTTTGGCAGGACATGTCTAATCAGCACTCTTCTATTGTACTTCCCGTTGGGTTGGCCAAGTTTGTCCAAACTCCCCTGGCCCATCCTGGCCCTCCCTCCCTCCCTCCCTTTCATAGGGTCCAATCCGCACTTTGCCTGATTTAATGGCTTTCCTTGCTCAACCAGCTTCCTTCTCCTTTTGCCTCTCTTGGGCATCATCACCCTTTCTCCCCAGTATAAATCTTTTACTCTCCAAATTTTTTCATGTCTGCTGCCCAGTGACATAGTTTCTTAAATCATTTCCCTCTTCTTCCTGTGATTGCTTGAAAATTTTAGTGTTTCCCATCATTTCTTGGGGGGACTATTAGGTTCTCTGGCAGTAGAATCCCACGTTTCTACACATGATTTACTGAAGTCTACTTAGCGAAAGTCTATATTATCCAGAGCTCTATGATGATATAGCTATGTCCCCATCTTCTGAAGTCTTTTGTCCCTTTTTGGGTAATAATGACAAATTTTATTTTATTTATTTTATTTTTTTTAAGATTTTATTTACTTATTTGACAGAGAGAGACACAGCAAGAGAGGGAATACAAGCAGTGGGAGTGGGAGAGGGAGAAGCAGGCTTCCTGCTGAGCAGGGAGCCCGATGTGGGGCTCGATCCCAGGACCTGGAATCATGACCTGAGCTGAAGGCAGACGCTTAACGACTGAGCCACCCAGGCGCCCCATAATGACAAATTTTAAATGTGACCTAAATCAAATAATTCTAGAGCTATAGTCACCGGTCCCAATCCTGTTCTTTTATAGATGCTATGATAGAGCTGAGGGCCAGAGGGGTTGAGTGATTCATCTCAAATTGCAAGAACTATAAAATGAATTTCCTTCATAAGTTAATTGTCTCAAGAGAATTTCTTCACTTTCATGACATTTCTAATCAGAAAGTGTCAGATCTTAGCTCTCTCTACACTGCTCATTTACTAATCTTATTAAATTACTTCCTAATGTCTTTAACTAAGATTATTTTACTCCTCTGGGGTTTGATAGATTAGTTCCTTACATGTGATGAGTGCCTTCTCCTGGACAGTCCATATTTCATATATCCCTGGGAAAGTTCTTTGTCACTGGCTAGATTAGCAAGCAGCAAGATGATCATGGAAAGCCCACTCATATATATTTTATTTAATTAGGCTATGCCAGCACGTTAATATACAGAGCAGTATCAAAAGACATAAAAGTGTTAATTAATAATGAAAAATGCATTTAGATAATCTATGGAATGTGTTCTGAAAGTCTCTTTTTATTCCTTTTTCTATCCTGAGGCCCCCCTCCCCGCTCTTCATCCAAATGCTCTGATTGGCCATTATTCGATCAACAATTAACCCCAGGGAACAGAATCTAGAATTTCCTAGGAAGGCATTATTAGCCTCCTTTCCTGCAGACACTGTGGTGCATCTTGGGAAGAGAAACTCAAATTAGTCACCAAAAGGTAAGATAGGGCTGGGGGTGCCTACTCAGACTTGGGCAGGAGGCAAGGAGGGTGGCAGTTTATAACAATTATACTTTACAGTCTTGAAAGGATTAAACACATACACACCCAGTTAATTTGCCCCCGGGAGGCATGCGAACGATTTTCTTCCCCTAAGTAATTTTGTCAAATGTATCCATGTTTTCATTAACTGCTGAAATAATTTTTTTCTATTCATCGTAGGGCTATACTGTACTTTTTTTGTGTTAATAAGTATTTATCCTCTTACCTTATACTATTACAATCATTAACTGCAGTGTGTAAATGTACTAGTTATTACTGTCTAACTTTTGTTGAAAAAAGCACAATAAGGGAGTGAAGGTGAAAAAAACATTATATAAAAAGCATGCAGCCAGAGTTTCCTGCCAAGTAGCAGGGCACTGAATTCATGACATTTCGTTTCTGTGCCCAACAGCTATGTCCTGTGGTTTTATTGAAAGAGAATACTGATCAGCCCAGGGAACATAATATTCTTGAGAATTGCACATCTTGGAATTGAAGAAAATGAGAAATCCATGAGTTTCTTTCTGTTTCTCTTTCCTCCCTCCCTCCCTCCCTTCCTCCCTCCCTCTCTCCCTCCCTTCCTGCCTTCCTGCCTTCTTCTTCTTTATTCTAATGGAAAAAAAAAAAAAATTAACCTTGGGCCAGGAAGGCATGTCAGATGTAAGATACAGGGAAAATATGGTAGCTTCCAGGGGCACCTGGGAGGCTTATTTGGTTGAGCATCTGCCTTCAGCTCAGGTAGTGATCCCAGGGTCCTGGGATCGAGCCCCGCATTGGGGTCCCTGCTCAGCGAGAAGCCTGCTTCTCCCTCTGCTTGTCTCTCTTTCTCTCTGTCAAATAAATAAATAAAATCTTAAAAAAAAAAAATATGATCGCTTCCAGTCAGCAGTATCCCTTTGGAAAGTTGGTTACCATGCAGAAAAAAATGTACCATTTAAGAACTAACCATAAGGAAAAGTGAAATGCTGGTAAGTGATACCAAAAAACACAAAAAAAAACCCAAAACAAAACAAAACAAAAAAACCCATGAAGGGTGAACAAATGCATGTATACATGGCTCAGTGACTTAAAAAAAAAAAAAAAAGTCTCTTAGCTGTCAAAGCACTTCAGGGATGTTGTGGATAAGCAATATCTTGAAAATGACTTTTTTTGTACACAATATTTTAAATGAAACAAAATCTGGGGAAAATATAGCAAGTGCAGCCTCGTCTCTATGCAGTATGTTAATGTGTCAGATTGGTGGTGCAGTTGAACAGCTTGAGGGAATGACAGTATTTTAATAATATTATATGGTAACCTGGCCTTTATAAGTAATCTCGGTTTACCTGCAAGATGTTATCAGCTTAAGTACATGAAATATAACTTCTATAGGTATTCAAATCTTCTTTTGTATTTGTATTAGCAAAGTAGCATTTAAGTCTTTTTCAAGGAGAGGAATTGGGTTAGATTGGGCGGGGAGGGGAATGTTGATTAAAATACACAGGCGAGGGTAGATTTGTGATGGTGGAATGTAGGTCCTGGTAATCCTCGATCATTGCGTGTTTTGTGACCAGGAGAACTAAAAAAACAAACATTGGCTCAACTTCTTAATATTTGCGAAGTAAAAGGCAACCAAAATGGAGCATCTTGGAAAGAGATACACGCAGTCCTGTTTCTTTCTCTTGGATCCTTCTAAAAGCCGTTTCACACATTAGGAAAGAAGGGCCATACTGGCCCCGGGGGGGATCAGTCTGAAGTACAGAAAGGTTGTCTATGATGAGCTCTGAGCTGCACTTCTTTGTGCCTCTTGTGTAGGGCGTATTCAAAAATTCCACATATTTTTACTCCGTTGGCATGTTTTTCCTTCAAGTAATTTCTGTCTCTATAGAAGCAATCTATGTTGATCGATTTGAAATGCCCGACTCCAGATGGAGGGCGCCTCGCCGCCTGCTTCTCCGCATCCCCCCAAAAGCACGTCCTCTCAAACTGCTGTAGGTCTTGTCCACCGCGATGAATTATGCATAACCGGAGGGCGATTTCTTGGCATGGGAAAAATGTGGCATGAGAGATTAAAATTAAATATTGAGTAGGCTTTCTCCTAGAGACATGAATTAAAGAAAGGTGCTTCTTTCCCACCAGCGAAGTTTCCAGGCCTCCAGCTGCGCGTGTCGCACACGGAGGGACGGGCCGGTCCCCGCGTGGTGAATGCACGCGTGGCGGCTCAGCCCTCCGTGCGCGGCTGCCTGCGGAAGGAAGTCCCAGCAGTTCTGAGCAAGGACCTGGGGGTCAGGGGCTTCTGGCAGGCCTTGCTGTTTTTCCCACGTGCCCCCTACGGTCTTCGGCCGAGCTGAACCCCCAGGCTGTCATTAGGGGCAGGCCTGAAGCAACTTAGAGCAGTAACGATGTCAACCACGAGCCTGAGACTGAGCCAGGCCCCTCTCCCCTCCTCACCCGGGAAAGCCCAGGGAGCAGGCTCGCTGAGGCGCAGGTGCCGGGCGATGCGCAGAAACACCTGGAAGTCACTCCACGGGGCCTGGGAAGGGAAGACATACGACGGCCGCGGCGCAAACTAACCAACCTCAGCAAACAACTCCAAGTTTAGCTTCCGCGTGCTGGTTTATTTCCTTGTTAGTTCCTTCTTCCCTCTTTGTAGCAAGGCTACAAAGCACAGCCTCTACTCTTAGAAGCAAAATCAACCGAGCACCAAAAAAGAGGTTATTTAGGGCACGCCAGCTGCAAACTTGACTTTTCCAAACGGAACCAGTCTTTTCAATTCCCTGGATTAGAATCGCTCAGGTCCTTCTCATGATACCTGAGCTGACAGTAAATCCTGAGACCGGGTGAGACCTGGGTCATTTCTGTGGCAGGGACGGGGGCGGGGGCGGGGAGCAGGGTGTTTATTCCTCAGTAAAGGAGAGGTCCCTTTGCATCTACAGGGCTGCTCTCTCTGACGGTGTTCCAGTGCCCCCTGAGGGCTTCTAAGTGTAATAAAAGCAAACAGAACTGCGGCTTCATACGAAATAATTCACTATGCAGCAGCGAAGCTGGGTGTGTGACTCAAAGGATCTCTGAAGGAAAGCTTAACTGCCAGTCATCAGGAAGCCCAAAGTCATTTAAAGTAAAAGGTGCCACAAGCCAAAAGATAGAAGCCATAAACACATACAATATTAATAAAGCAATTACAGTAAGTGCTATAACATTCTGCTTTGCAAATCTCTTGCCACTTCAAGAAACATCTGTCTCCGCCACTGGAAATTACTGTTAAAAAAAACGAAACCAAACAAAACAAGCTGTGCTTTGTGCTTTCGCTTTTCATTCAGTATCCTGATCAGCCCGTCTGCTGCCAAAGCTTCAATACCAATTTCATAGCCTATTCCCTGGGTTGGTTTTCCAACCAATGTAGCCAATTGTGCTTATAGTAAGCAGAGGAGTCATTAGCTGATCCACCGCATTGTGCAAACTGCCTGAATCCAATCACACATAATGTCTCTGGAGGGCGAGTAGGAAATTCAAGTGACCAGATGAATCCTTATTTAATAGAAATTGGCTTGAGCCTTAGCTTCCCCAGATCTTGAAAGTTGTTGGTGCCCAATTTTTTAAAGAACACATTCTCATGCTAAATTGCAAGGCGCCTGTCAGTTACTTTGTTCCTGGTCAGTAAAATTCAGGTCTGGCTGGGAGAGGGAGGAGTCCTAGAGACCCACGAACATGTCTTCAAGAAGCCGCAGCCAGGGCTGTATCCCTGTTTGGACAGAAACTGCACAAGCTCTCTGAAAGTCCCCTTTTCTTCATTTCAAAATAGGGAATTCAGTTCCTCCCCCGCTGTCTCAAAGGGGCTCGAACCGCGTTCGTAGAGAGGCTGTGTACACAGTGGGGAACTAACAGTAGAAAGAGCACCACGCGGATAAGCTATGGAATGTTTTGTCCTGGAATAGCACCCAGATTCATAGAGAATAATTGGGAAGGGAGGAAAACACGTCCATAGTTATTACTGAACTCAACTAGGCCTTCCATTGAAAGAGAAACAACAACAAAGCAATGTGATTCAGAAACGAGAGAGTGAAGGTTGGCTTCAGTGTGAAGAAAAGTGATCGTGGCTTCTTAAATGGAAGATGATAACAGAAGGTAAAATTTGAAAGGTCAACTCAATTGGGGTTTAGATTGGGAGTGACAAATTGGGTTTAAGGACCATTCACTCAAATATTAAACTTAAAAACCTTTAGAGTCTACCCAGATTCCTTTCTTGCCCATCACAAAATCTTGATTTAATTGGACACCAAATCTCTCTTCTTGCTATGTATTTCTTAAAATGGGCTTTCTCTTTTCTTTTTAGATTTTATTTATTTATTTCAGAGAGAGTGAGCGTGAGTAGGGGGTGGGGCCAAGGGAGAGGGAGAAGCAGACTTCCCGCTGAGCAGGGAGCCCGATGCGGTACTTGATCCCGGGACCCTGACATCATGACCTGAACCAAAGGCAGACGCTCAACCAACTGAGCCACCCAGGTGCCCCTGGGCTCCCTCTTTTTATTCTCCTTCCCATTGACTTTGTTCAGGCTAACTTAATTTTTTTGCCTACAATTATCTGCTGAACAATCTTTCTACTTGCAGTCTCTTTCTCCTTTATTCTGTTCTCCAAATTCAAAAATTCAGACCTGATGTATCATTTCCCACTTAAACCTTCTCAGTGCCCCCTCACCACCCACTGAATAAAGTTCAAGCTCTTTAGATGGCCTGTAAAGGCCTTATGGTGTGGCCCTTTGCCTACCATTTGGCTCCATATGACACTAAGCCACACGTGGTCCTTTCCTTCCAGACTACTCACAGTTCCTAGAATCTGACATTCTTTGGAGACTGGCAAAGTGTTCTTCCTTTGGCATGCTGTCCCTTCATCCTTCACTCCTGTCCAGGGGGCCAATCACTTTTTATACTCTTGTATCATTCTGTAACCAGGGATAAAGTTTGCTGGTTACTTCTCTTTGTACGTATCAACTTGGGAGTATTATTCTCAATATATATGAGGAACAGCATCATAACATGGTAGAAAGACCAGAGCTTTGGGATCAAACAAACTTAAATCCCAGCTTGTCACCCACTATGGCATGTTATTTATATACGTGGAGCCCCAGTTTTCCCATTTATCAAATGGGAATAGGAATGTATGAAATCCCCAATGCTGTACTTGACTCACAGGGGCTCAGTACACGATAGGCACAGTGTGTTACATTGGAATCACCTTGTTAACTGAATCCTCTTCTTCATCTCCTTTAAACTATGACCTCCTTGTAAAAAGCGATTATAGCCTCTAATTTTTTTTCTTGTTCATCTTCCTGGCCTCAGATCTAGCAAAGTGCCCAACACGCAGTAAGTGTACAGGGAAGATTGCTCGAAGGATCAACAAACACATAAGATGTAGGAATCAGGAAATCTCTAAATTTTAGGACATTTGAGGATTTGTACCAGGGTGGGATTAGAAATAATGACATTGATGGGGCGCCTGGGTGGCTCAGTTGGTTAAGCGACTGCCTTCGGCTCAGGTCATGATCCTGGAGTCCCGGGATCGAGTCCCGCGTCGGGCTCCCTGCTCGGTGGGGAGTCTGTTTCTCCCTCTGACCCTCCTCCCTCTCATGCTCTCTCTCTCTTATTCTCTCTGTCTCAAATAAATAAATAAAATCTTAAAAAAAAAAAAAGAAATAATGACATTGATAGTGTCTACAAATCTCAAGCACACTTGAAATATCATTTGATTTTCTGGTCCTTGAGTTTCCCTGTGCTGACGAATTACCACGTCCGGTAGCTGTGTATCTCCCGAAAGGACAGACTACTAACGACAAGAAATCAAGTCTGTGTGTAGAGCACCATCCAGCATCCTCTCACTTTCTCTTTCCGCTTGTCTGGAGGTTGACTCCATGATATCCAAATGGCACTGCTTGTTGACACCGAGCAGAGCACAGCGTGTGAAAGCAGGAAGAGCTGGGGGTGGCCAGTCAACGAGAGGCCAGGGGGATGAGTGCTTCGAAGCTCGTGTTGTAACTTGGACATCACCCTGTAGGGGGTTTACCAAAGGGTTTTTGCGGGGATGGGACAGAACCAGATGCCTGCTTTAGGAATATTTTCTTTAGATGATTCTGAAGGAAGCAAATCTAAAGAAGGGCCATCAGTTAGGAAGTTGCTGAATCACAAGGTATGTGATGGAGACCTGGATGGAGCGGGGGTCATGGCCAGCTCCGGGGGTGTGTGACCTGTGCCGGCACAGAGGGCCCCACGCTTAGAAAGTTCCACACTTGGTTTAATGCTCTGCGGTCACCTCTTGCAACTCTTAATAATTTTAGAAAAAGAGACCCTGTGTTTTCATTTTGCACTTCACCCTGCAAAGTATGTGACTGGTCTTGGCAGAGGTGCTAGGAGAGAAACCGTGATGAATGGAGCTCTGCTCCTCTTTGCTTTTCTGTTTGCGTGCTTCCCTCGGTGTCCTCAGCCTAACCCCTGCCTGATCCGAGGGAGGTGTGGGCGTTGGGGCCAGGGGAGTAGAGAAGATTTAAGAATGTTATTATAGCAACACAAAAGGAACGAATTAATATTTAGTCTCTATCCTTCAGTAAGGAGGTTTTGCAGTCTCATCCAGGCAAAGGCTAGTCAGATTTATTGAGAGTGGAAAGAATTATCCAGGTTCTTTTATCGTTCCCTGATTAAAACATAAAGTTGTATTCTATGCCCCAAATAGAGGGAACGCCACTGAAGGAATATGGGAAGCTCAGAGCCAATTCCTTTTAGCCTGAGGGACTGTGGCAGCAAGATGCCAGAGAGGAACCTGACGGGGAGAGTGGCCTCCCGGCATCGAGGGTCCCATGCTGGGCAAGCGTTTACATGCCTCAAGAATGACACAGAAGCAGTCATGACCGATGCAGCATCTGAGTAGCTGTCCCTGTTTCCAGAGGACTGGTGCTCGCTCTTTCCCCGTGCCCCACGCCAAACAGAACTCCTAAGCTTTGCTGCAGCAGATATGACCTTGGAGCAGAAAAGAGAAAGTCCCAATACTGATGGAGTCTGGATTTCCCGACAGCCCGTTGGGATGGGTGCTTGGAATCAAACTTAAGTCAATTAAAGACAATAAAGTGTTCTATTTCTGTAGCTGAAAAATGAAGTTGCAAATTCATATATGCATGTGGTTGTAAATTTATATATGTAAATTCATAGATGCATAAACCACTGGCTGTTAAGAAGATGAAATATTAGGACATAATCTTACTCCCAAGTTTAAGCATATAAAATTTCCCCATTATATTTATTCTTTATGTGTAAGTTTAACAGGTCTTTGCATTATTAGGAGTTGTACAACCACAATATATGGGAACAGTTACATATTGTTAAAATTGGTACCTTTTGCCATCTCCTAACTGCCTTAGTACAGGGTTTAGCATTACAATGCTTTTCCATACCTTTCTAACATTTTCTTTATTATAACTTTCCCTTTTATCTTTGCATAATTAAGGATTATTTGTTTTTATGGGATCTTAAACAAAAATTGTAACTACCAGCATGAGAGATTTATTCCCACCTTCCCGATGGGCATGCATAAAATGCGTTAGGAAATGCTAGGCTTGCACAATTCTTACTTATGGAAACCAAGAACATTATCTCTTGCTGCAGAAAGTATAGAGCCATCACTTTTTTGCATTAATTACTTTGTGCTTTTGCAAAACTCCTTATAGAAGATTCTGACAGCAGTGCCTCTCCGTCCTGATGTTCCCAGCTGTCCAGTGTTTTGAATGGAGCCCACTGCATCTTTTACAGACAGTCTTAATTAGGACTAACGTAAGATTGGCCTGGGAGTGGCTGCATTTCCAATAGCTGGTCTACCACGCCTGAAGCTTGCTTTGGAGCCTGATGATGGTTAGAGTCTTCTTGTTATTTGTAATTGCCCCATTGGCCTGTAAGCACTTCCCTTAATACTTGTTGTTTTGATTTCTACTTTATTTACCTGATTATTGACATAAAATATTTTCACACTAGAAAATTAGGAAATGCCAAAATCCTTAATGGAAAATGGAAAATGTCTCTCAAAAATTAACTTTTGATTTTTGGCCTGAGTTATCTTATTTTTCCTATATACTCACAAATATTTCTACTGGGAGTGTAGTCTATGCCAGAGAGTGTTCTAAGAGCTTCACGTTCATTTAATTTTCACAACCTATGAACTTCGTAATTTTCAACATTTTTTTGATAAAGAAACCGAGCTCAGGGTGATTAACTTTTCCAATGTCAAGTGGGAAATGAATGGCAGAGGTAAGATTTGAACCCAAGGCTGCTAAATCCTTCATTCTTAACCAGGATACAATAGTGCCTTAGTCTGAGCTTAAATTGTATATACATTTTGTCTTTTATTCCCCATTAGTATTATAATGATATAAACAATTTTGTTTTCATTAAGCATTTTTATAAACATCATCCTTAATAACTGTGAAACATTGATTATATGGATTTTTTAAATAATTCATTCAATTAATTTCTTTATAAATAGTCTTTATACCATTCCCCAAACCAATCTAGTCTTACAATCTTTGTTGCATTGATTTAATTATAGTTAAACTCAGTTATATATTTCTTTGATTGGAGGAAGAAACACTAGTCACTATGTGAAGTCTTAACACAGGTTTTCCAATACATCCTAATTTCAGGAAATATTATACTGAGGGGAAAAATACATTTTCTGGTGGAAGGAATATAGGAATCACCAATGGTGTCTCAGTGAGGGAGACGCAGGCTGAATTCTGTGCTTCCTGACAAGCCCAGCAGATGTAACCTGCAACATGGAGACCAGCTTCCCCATTATCTGTTGAGAGCAGCGGGGGTTCTTCCTTAATTTTGCAGCTCTCATTTTGCATTTGCAAAAATAAAAGACAGTATGCTGCAATCTAGGTATTTTAGGCACTGAAAAACCAGGGAGAGGTTGGGATCATGTGAATAGTAGTCTCTAGGACAATATGGCAGTCGGATTGCTTTCTTTAAAATGCGTCACTGCCTTGGAACAGGGTATTTGAAAGAAATTTCAGGCTACCACAATAATCAACACTCTGTTTTCATGGATTTACCTTCTGAACACTGAAATATTCCATTCGGAGAGGAACACAAATAAGAATAAGAATAAACTAAAATTGAGAATATTTGAAAAGTAGACTATGCCAGATGTTTCCTTCAGTGGGGTTTGTTTTTTTCAGACTTTCTGTACATACATACTGCAAATATGTAATTAAAGTGCTTGGTGGACTAAGAGAACAATGTGGATAAAACTAGTTTGTTTTTAATTTTCAATAATTTGAATACACTGCATTAAAGTAACCACACAATATATTTTTCTATCAAATCTAGTCCACGGAGAAGTATTTAAAAGCTAACAAATAAAATGAGAATTAATTTTTTTAAAATAAAACTTCCAAAACATTTTTAAAGTTATGGTTTTACTTGTAAGTATGTACTTTTTTTTTTCCTAATGTCAGAAAAATTCTTTCTCAGGCTTGAATTATTGAAGTTTTCATTTTATTATGTATATCCAAGGAAGAGTAGCTTAAATTGGACTGGATGATTTCCAAGATTTTCAAAATAAATTCTGATCTGGCTTAAGACTGTTATACATATTTTTCAAAGACAGGGCAATTTAAGGAAAATTTAAAAGATTAGAAAATGAGATTTTCTTAACAAGAATGGATTTTACAAATTAGCTATTAAAAAGCCTGGTTACTATGTATTAAATTAAATTCCAATAAAATCCAAACAAGGGTTTTTTGAGGTAGAAATTGAAAAGCTAATTCTGAAATTTATTTGGAAAAGAAATGTACCTAGGATAGCCAAAATTATCCTGAGAAAGAACAAAGTTGGAAGACTCATACCATCTTGTTTCAAGACTGATTATAAAAGTACGTAATTAAAACAATGTGGCAAGAATAGGCAAATAAATCACTGGAACAGAACATGTCCCATCAATCAATTTTCAACAAAACAGTCAATTTTCAGACAAAACTGTTTAATGGAGAAAGAAGAGTATTCTCAACAATAGAGCCAATAGAACTTGATAAATGTGGGGGGAAAAAATGAACATTGACTCCTACCTTGCACTATATACAGAAATTAATTCACTACAGATCAGAGACCTCAACATAAAAATTAAAACCACAAAGCCTCTGGAAGAGAATATAACATCTATGCAACCTTGGGTTTAGGTAGAGGGGGCACAAGAAGCACAAACATAAAATAAAAAGTTGAAAATCAGACATTATCAGAATTTAACTCCCATTCATCCAAAGACACTGTAGAAAATCACTGGGAGAAAATATTTTCTATACCTATATTTGACAAATGATTTATATCCAGTTTATAGAAACAACTCCCACAAATCAATTAAAAAAAGGAAAACCCAATTCTTTTTTAAAAGATTTTATTTATTCATTTAACAGAGAGAGAAAGGGAGGCAGGCAGAGGGAGAGGGAGAAACAGACCCCCCGCTGAGCAGAAAGCTTGATGCAGGACTCGATCCCAGGACCCTGGGATCATGACCTGAGCTGAAGGCAGTCACTTAACCGACTTAACCGACTGAGCCACCCAGGCGTCCCAGGACAACCCAATTCTTAAATGGGCAAACATCTTAGACACCCTACAAAGGAAGATTCCTAGATGATCAATACGTATGTAAAAAGATGCTCAACATCAATAGTTATCAAGGAATTGCAAATTAAAACCAAAATAAGATACTGCTGCACACATACCAGAATGGTTAAAACTTTGAAAATCGACAATACACAGATTGGCAGGGCTTTGGAGAAACCCGTATCATAGATATTGGCAGGGGATGGGGAGGGGGCAGAGTGGGTAAACTCATTCAACCCACCACTATTCTGGGCCCAGCAGTGTCCCCCCAGATCCATGTCCACCTGGAATCTCTGACTGTGACCTTATTTGGAAATAAGGTCTTTGCAGGTATAATAATAAGGTCATAGGGAGTTAAGAATGGTCCTAAAGCCAGTGCCTGGTAGATTCTTATAAGAAGAGGGAAACTAAAACACATGGACACAGGAGACATAGAGGGAAGAAGAGCAGACGAAGACAGAGGCAGAGATCAGAGTTCTGCTGCCACAAGCCAAGAACACCAAGACTCCCCCGCAACCGCTAGAAACTGGAAGAGGCGGAGAAGGATTCTTCCTAGAGCCTTCGGAGGAGGTCGGCTGCAACAACACCTTGATATCACACTACCCGATTTCGGGAGTCCTGGACTTCTGAACTCTGAGAGCATTCATTTCTGCTGTTTTAATCCGTCCAGTTTGTAATGACAGCTCTAGGAATCTAACACAAGCACTTTAGAAAACTTGGGAAGTTTCTTATAACCTTAAACATATACACTTACCTTATGACCCAGAAATTCTACTCCTGGGTATTTACCCAAAAGAAATGAAAGCACGCATAAAACACACAAACACACAAGTGCACACGCACGCATGGGCACACACACACACTTGGATAAGCATGTTCATATCAGCGTTGGTTATAATAGCCCAAACTAGAAACAAGTCAAATGTCCAAGAAGGGAATGAATAAAAAATTGTCTTATATAGCCAAACACTATTCAGCAACAAAAAAGAATAAACTGCTGATATACTCTAAAGCATGGATGAACATCAAGAAACAAAATAAAAACAGCAAAAGAAGCCAGACACAAAAAGAGTATGTGTGCTGTATGAGTCCATTTATATGAAGACCAAGGTCAAGTAAAAGGATTCTCAGGTAATAAAAATGGGATCGGGGAAGCAAGGGATTGACTTGAGAGGGCCTGAAGGAATGATTGCAGACATTGGGAATGTTTTGTGTCTTGATTTAGGTGGTGGAGACATTAGCGGATATATATTTGTCAAAACTCCCTGGACTATTTACCTAAGTGGATGCACTTTATTAAACGTAAATTATTATCTCAATGAAATTGCTCATAAAGAAAGGTGAATCTTGGAGCATTTCACCATTTATAATATTTGCCTCAATCAAAATAGAAAAGAAAATCTTAGTTTGCTTTAATGAAAATCTTTATCTTTTTTTTTGTTTTTGAAAACCACATTAATTATCTGCTTTCTAAACTTATTTTTAATTCTTAGCAAGTAGGTGATTTCCAAGTAATTTATTTTTGTTCTCTGTTTTTCCGGTCTACTTTGAATGTAGGCATCCATATGCCATGCACAATCTCTGTAAGAGTCTACTTCTTTTGTATATGTTGTCAAAGCCTTAAGTCTCAATCTCCATCTCCTTAGTTGGGAGGATTCTAGTAACTCATCAGGACATATTTTACTCTGTTAGCTATGTTGTTTAGGAAGAAGAGGTCACTTGCAAGGGCCAATCAAGTGCAAAATAAAAATACCTATATCTCAAACTAAGAATGCACAGCTTTAAATAGCATTCAAAATGTTTCTAGATTTATTTATTTATTTTTTAAGATGGTAGGAATTTACAGAATTTGGCTTGTCAGAGAACAAAGAACACACCAGCTTCAGGTGGGCAGTACCCAGTTCCGGTTTGACAGCTTCTTGGCGAGTATTATATGTATCAGGCGTGACTGGATGGAAAGGAGGACCTGAGGGGAAATACAGCAAAAGACTGGGGGCAGAAAAAAGAGAGGGAGGCACAGGGTAGGGCCCAGGGAATCCACACTAACAGGCTGCGTCTCTACTTACAGTGCAGCGCCAGCGCCATCATGTGGTTATAGGTGGAACTTCAGAGGAAGAAAGCGTTCTTTCCCCACTCTGTTTAAAGAATGGACTAATCGACCAAAATCGTCCAAAGGGCCTGAAAAACCTCGAGAAGGACATCACCCTATAATTCTTTTTCATCTAAAATCAGAAGGGATTCTTGGCCTTTCAGTTAGTAATGCAGCTGGTATCGTGTTTGTTATTCAGGTAACTACGATTTGTCCTTTCTTTCTTCTAGTATTTATTGAATATATATTGAATAATGTGCCAGACACTATAAAAAACAGGAAAAAAGCAGGTATCATGGTCTAGTAAGAAAGACAGACCTATGAACAAAATATTAGCGCAATCTCATCAATACTCCAACACAGCAATGAAAGAGCCCCTACCTACCACCACAGAAGACAAATGGACACTTTTTTTTTTTTTTAAGATTTTATTTATTTATTTTGACAGAGAGAGACACAGCGAGAGAGGGAACACAAGCAGGCGGGGGGTGGGAGAGGGAGAAGCAGGCTTCCTGCTGAGCAGGGAGCCCGATGTGGGGCTCTATCCCAGGACCCTGGGATCATGACCTGAGCCAAAGGCAGATGCTTAACGACTGAGCCCCCCCAGGCGCCCCACAAATGGGCGCATTTAAAATTTGCCAGATGCCATCACGCCCCCCCCTTCTGACTTGGTGCTATGATACCATTGTTGCCTTGAAAGCCTGTGTTGATCCTATTGTATCACTCGCCATACCCTCTTTAAAATCTGGCTATAATTTTTGATTATTCTAATAATTATTTACAGACAGCCTACTGTGTTTTAGGCAGTGGTGTAAGAGCTGGGGGATACAGGTACAGTGGGGAAAGACAGAAAATCTTTCTGCTTTCATTCAGCTTACGCTTGGGAAGTGAACCATCAAGACAAATGTGTCCTATATGTATATACACAAGCTATTTTCTTACTTTTTGCCCATTTAGGTTTGTGGTTTTTATTTTCTATTTCCCACCCGGGTAGTCCATTCCCCACTTATTCAATTGGAAACAATCACTCTGAACTATTTTAAGTTAGAGATTTTAAATCAGCATGGCCTCTGCAAGCGTTCTGGGAAATTTACTTAACTTCCTGTTGTTCAGAACTCACTGGGGTTTCATGAGTGTGTTAGTCATGAAGTGGGAATTTGGGATGAGATTTCTAATCTTCGCTCTCTTAATGTTTCATTTGTCAGGCTTACCTCCCAACGCAATCTTTCATGGTCGTTTTTGGGTCCCGCATGTAATAAACGTGAATGATCTCAGAATTTTCTAATCAAAATAGCACAGACTAGGAAGTTGGCAGCAGCCTTGTGTCCACACCCAGCCCCCGGGCCTCAGCAGCCACCCCTGTCACGGGGAGGACTGTAGCCTCAGGCCTTCTGCCCCAACACTGGGGAGCCAGCGCAAGAAGGAGGGACTGTTCCAGTGACCTAAAATAAGAGAAGATTTGAAGAACCAGACTGAGCTTACTACCAACTTGGAAAAAGATGTGATGTCAGTGAACGGCATATATTTATTAACAATTATTGGGGAAAAAGCTGATTTTATGATTATGCTTTCAAGGAGTTGAGACTCTTCACTCAATCATGAACACATCTCATTCTGCATCAGATTTATTCACTCAGGCCTTTGCTCCTGTATGTGCAGCCCAGTACAAATACCAAATAGTTGGTATTTAGAATGAGGTCATCTCCCCTACAAAGAAAATTTAGAAAGTGTTCCTGCAGTCCTGCTTGTGCTCAATCACTATAGACTTTATATTAGCTGGAGGCGCCAGGAAGCCCAGAGTTTCCCCTTCAGACTCAGTTACTTTCCCCACCAAACTAATCAGCCCAGTGCCCTTTACTTGTAAGCATAGCTTAGGAAGATTCTGAAAAGATTCTGAAAATTAACTCAAATGTACCGAGATGTTTCTAAGACTAAAGCTAAATGGAGATTGTGAGCTATTTCATATAAAATAGAACTGTAAATTCTGTGTTGTGGCAACTTTCTTTTAGTTCCAGGTGTTTTACACATTAAACACCAAACCGTCGTTATGCTCATTGTGAATTTAAAGAAAAATATCTTTCCATTCATAGTACCATTTGAGAGGAAAGAAGCAGAATCTTTGCAAAAACCAAAACCAAAAAACTTGTGCTCAACAAAGGAAAACATCCTCTGCCTCACTTTCTCTCTGTTTCCATGGCCTGGTTGCAGTTGTTAAAAAATGTAAGTCCACATACTTTTGTTACCAAAATTGAAATATTAAAAATTTCGTCTGTGTCTCCCTCACTCAAACCTGTAAAGACATAAATCTAATCTATATGTGCTTCCTTCCATGTAGAATACAAGTCGTGGTTCATCAGAATTTTAAACAGATGTTATTGGTCACTATTAGGACAGGCTTAATTAAACTAAATGAAATCCTCATTTAAAATACATGCTAAAAATATTAGCATGCCTTGCGATTTTATTTTTAAGGCTTTTGCATTTAAGACATGTGAACCGACCATTTTCCCTTTGTGAAGAGAAACTGCTCTCATCTGCCTGCCTCTTCAGGGTATAAGCTGCTTCCCGAAAACCATCATCAGTTGAGCCGGTGAAGCATCCTCACTGCGCAACGGAACAGGATGTACTGGCAAGATAATCCTTTCCTTTGTGAAGGGCCACTTTGAGAGATAGGCTGGATTAAGTAGCAGTTTACAACCAGCTTCATTAAATTGCATTAATCATCTTTGCAGTTTTAATGCAACCAGTAACTGATGAACATTCTGATGTAAAATAAATAGGCATTTCTACTAAAACTGGTTAATATTCTCATAGTCATATATTTTTGGAGAACTTCTGTCTCTAACATTTTCCTAACCCTAACCCTAATTGTGTCCAAGCTGAATCTGATGAAGAGCATCAATAATGTAAACAGTTCAGGTAGAATCTTCAGGAATAAAGTGACTTTTTTTTTTCCTGCTCAAGTCTATCCCAATTTAACAGTCTTGAACTGTCTTAAAAATTACTTCAAAATCTAGGGCGCCTGGGTGGCTCAGTTGGTTAAGCGACTGCCTTTGGCTCAGGTCATGATCCTGGAGTCCCGGGATCGAGTCCCGCATCGGGCTCCCTGCTCGGCAGGGAGTCTGCTTCTCCCTCTGACCCTCCTCCCTCTCATGCTCTCTGTCTCTCATTCTCTCTGTCTCAAATAAATAAATAAAATCTTAAAAAAAAAAAATTACTTCAAAATCTAGGTCAGGTCTATATGTTACTAAAGTGGCCTGATGATCAACTATTGCAAAGAAAATAACACTGTTTTGTTCGTAAAGCAACGATACAGGGCACTGTGCCTTATTATGACATTTTCCTCAGCTTGGATTTGAAAATCAAAATATAAAGTCCATAGCAATATGCATTATTTATTCATTCTCATGAAGAATAAGATGGTTTGTATAAAATTCTGAGAGTAGAAAAAGTTATTTGAAGATTATTGATCCAGTTCATTGCTTAAAAAGTCTCTCATCTGGGGCGCCTGGGTGGCTCAGTTGGTTAAGCTTCTGCCTCCGGCTCAGGTCATGATCCCAGGGTCCTGGGATCGAGTCCCGCATCAGGCTCCCTGCTCAGTAGAGAGGCTGCTTCTCTCTCTGCCTGCCACTCCCCCTGCTTGTGCTCTCTCTCTTTCTCTCTGACAAATAAACAAAATCTTAAAAAAAAAAAAAAAGCCCCTCATCTGTGTCATTTAAAAACAGTAACAGCAACAATTAACATAACTGTGGTCTTAGAAAACAGTGTGCCGGACGCTGTTTTAAGCACTTCACTAACTCGTATACTAATTAGGATACTAATAAGTATCCTAACTCATGCAACCCTTGCAACGACGCTATGAGGTTGGTATTTATGATCACCGTTTTATAGAGGAGGACGCTGAGTCATTGAAAGGAGAAGTATCTTTCAGAGTCCCATGGAGAGTAGAGGGAGGACAGAGTCAGGGCAGGTACTCTTAATTAACATGTATACTACCCTAATTCTCTCTACAATCTTTCTGTTCAGGCCAGAAATCTCCCTTCAACTTCAGATTGGGCTGCAGAACATCTCTTCCTGAATAACCCACCAGAGAGTCAAGCTCAGCATATTCTATACTGAGTGCAGAATCTGCTGCCAGATGGCTCCTGCCTCCACCCTTACTTTAATCATGCAACCTATCTTCCCCATATCAGTAAAGATTCCGTCGTGCTCCACTCTTGGCCACAGGCTTGGTCCCTCCCGGCTCCCCTACCCCACCTGTGAAACAGGGTTAGCCTCTCTCTCCTCTCCTGTTCCCACTGTCCCATCCTCTCTTGGGCACTACTTCCCTTTCACCTGGACTTTTGAATTTGACCTTGAATGGCTCTTCCTATCTTCATTCTCTCTCTTCTCCAATTCATCCTACACACTAGCACCCAATGAAACCTACTAAAACATACTTCAAATCATTTCTACTAAGAAGACCCCGGTAGCTTGCCAATAAAATGAATGATAAACTCCTCAAGGTCTACTCTCGGCCATATGTAGCATAACCTCAGCTTCATTTCAATCCTTATTGCTAGTCCATCTTTCCATCTTTGCCCATCTTTTGTTTGCTTGTAAAACATTATTTAATTTTCTTTTGCTATATCCACCAACTCGCTGCCTCTAACAAACTCTGTACTGTGTCTCCCATGTTCCAGATGAGACTCCCACTTGTGTGGCAAAATCTTCTTTCCCAGTTTTCCATCTCTCCCTCTTAGTCTTCATTCCCGGTGCTATTTCCTGGCCCTGGTGCTCTTGCTTAGGCTAGGATCGTAGTTTGCTGATTAGGCTCCCAAGTTCTATATCCTTCTTCAGTAAGCCCACCCAGCATTCTCACTGTCAGGGTGACTGTATCAAAACACGTCTACCTTGCAAATTTTCTGCTCAAAAATTAAAAGGGTTTCCTGTTTACTACCCATCAGACTCCAAACAGGCTGCCATATGGCACAACTTCAGGGAGCCCCATTCAGGTTTTATTTTATTGGAGTCTTCAAACTTCTTGCTTTGGAATTAAGCAGTATATTGAGAACCACCAGTAGAACTGTTATTATATTACAATCTGCCCCTCTATTCCTCCACCTTCCACCTCCCCAGATACATACCACAACAAAAACATGACCTTTACGTTCAGGCATGCTATGGAAAGACTGAAATAGGTTCTCTTTAGGGTAAGACTTTCAAGCATCTTTAATATGCTTGTGTGCATTATGAATCTCCATGAAGAATCGTGATGGAAAAGGGTTTGTCTTTTCTTCCCCCTTCTCAATCACTCTTAGATATTTCCCAGGACACCAGAATTCTACAGCCTCGAACTGGGGAAATCCTGCCCTATACATTCTCTGCTCCAGTCCTTGTCACAGGTCAAATGCCACCTCAGAAGGTCTTCTCTGACTATCTTGGTTAAAGTTGCATCCCTCCCCTCTACCATCATCTTGTTTTATTTTCTTCACAACACTTAAACCGCAGTTGAGTGGGATGCTTATTGTTTATTTGTTTCTCTTTGTTTGTTTTTCCTCTAGGATGTTAGATCCAGGAAAACTGGTCTCCCTATCTTGTTTGTTCCTTTCTCCACCCAGACAGGTGGCTGATATATTTAATACAGTTTGGCTTTTTTTTTTTTTTTTAAAGAATATATGTCCCCACCCAGAGCCTTGCTTGTCTCTCAACCTACATAAATGAATTTAGGTGTACGTGATAAGGCTGAAATAAAAGTTTCCTCATCTCTGAAATTTTCTCTGGTGCCCTGACTCATCCCCCAAAGTAATTGGTCTTACTCTACTGAACTTCTATAATGTTAGTATCTGAGCAACGCAGTTTATTTTGAACAGTTAATAGTTTTTACATAGAAATGCTACCTTATCTTCCCCCCCACCCCCCCACCCCGCCAACCATACTGTATTTGCCTTGTGGCCAGGATTGTTGCCATACTTTGAGTATTTTTGAGGATCTGGCAGACTGGGCTTCTCAGGAAGCAATAAATATCTACAACTTGATTAAATATGATACACATAGTAGATTCTGTTTGGGTGGAGATGCTATACATTCTTACCTTTAAAATTCTTTCTTACTCTCTGAGGAAGTAGCTGTAACTGGAAGGAGTGGGGTGAAAAGATATAATGAAGCAATTAAGGGAAGAGGGAAGTTTAGTATCAAATACTACAATGTGATTGAAAATCCTTGTCTCATGTTTACGTGGTTTAATTCAACAGCAAAGTCTCCCTGGTACCAGGGATCTTGGATTGAGTTGATACTTCCTGTAACAATTCAATAGCCATGTGCATTTTTGTGTAAGTCACTTAAATGTTAATCCATCTTTAAAATCATCACAGCAATTCCATTTCTTCCTTTTATTTAGAAATGAGATGTACTTTGCTGAGACAAGTTCAAGTATTGGCTCTCCATCCAAATGATGTGGATTAGGAACATCTGGAGAACCTACCCTTGTTTTTTATTAATGGAAAGCTTGGAAGGCTTAGTGATTTATAACTTCTTTGTATTTTAACACACTGACTTTTTTTTTCTTGGTAGAGTTTTATTTCATTTGGAACATTTATGTAATCACGTAATATGCCACATGTGAAACTTTTCGTATGAAAAAAAACCAATGTGTCTGCTCTATGTCAAATTTCATAGCTGGGAAAGGCGTGATTTGGAGCAGACTCCACCTGAGTGCTTGGGCTTTCTGGAATGTTGTCAGGGTGCTAGTTTCAGCCCGTCTCAGAGACCATTCTATATCTCAGCCTCTCCTGGGACCTGAAGATTAAATCCACCCACAGGTGGGTTCTGCAGAGCCTTAATGCTTTGAGGTACTCTGAAAAAAATAAAAAAAAGGTGTTGGATTATCAAATATATTTCAGGCATTGTGGAATTCTAAATCTCCTTTTTGGACAGTCACAAGGCTTATTAGCATGTGAAGGCTTTGAGAATTTTTAGAGCTCTACAAAATTGGATCTCTCCTGCTCCCTTTGCTTTCCTGATGTCATTTCCCACATCTCCCACATTTCTCACATCACTCTCCTGTCTCTGACCATACTGGCCTTCTTGTGATTCCTCAGACACACCACCAGCATTCTCTTTACATACTTTGTTTCTTCAGCCTGAAAGTCTGCCTCTTCCCTCCTGGATACCTGCAAGGGTCCGTCTTGCCTCCTTGAAGTCTTTTCTGAAATATCATCCTTTTAGTGAGGCCTTCCTTGATTACCTTATTTTAAACTTACAAACTATCCCTTCCTGGCACTCCCTATTGACCTTTCCAGCTTTATATTTCTCGATCACACTCATCGCCATAACCACAATTATGCTGCATTAACCAACAAACTCAAATCCTCATGGTATGCAACTATAAACATTTATCTAGTGTCAGATGTGTGGTGCTTATCTGGCACGTCCTGAATTTACTCTCTGGCTAACTGTGGGTCATTCTTGTAACTGTACTGATATGGACTAAGCTTGTTCATGTGTCTGTAGCTCTCCTGGATACTGGCTTACCTAGGACGGCCCCAAGGAGTCGACTGCGGTGTCTTGACTCTGCTGCACGTGTCTCTCAATCTTCAGCAAGCTGGCAGAGGGAGGCTCTGTCTCCTGGCAGCCACAGAGGAGAGTCAGCAAGCTTTCGGTGAGTTTGAATCAATTTGCTAATGTCCTATTAGCCAGAACAGGTCACATGGCCACGCACAGCATCAGAGTGAGTGGTCTCTACAATGTTACACGGCAAAGGGTGTGGATACACGAAGAGGTGAACAATTTGGACCATTTTTGCGAACCATATATATTAGAGGTTCTGCTTCAAATGTTTGTTTGTTTGTTTCCCTCGACTAGAATGTAAGTTCCACAAGGGCAGGGATTTTAATATCTATTTTGTTAACTACTTTATCTTTATTTTACTTTATCTAGAACTGTGCCCAGCACATAGGAGGTACTCAATAAATGTTTGTTGGATGAATAAATACATAAAAATAAACACATTAAACTTTAACTCAACATTTTCAAATGTATTTTTTAATTGGTCTCATTTTTAGTGGAAAGCCGAAGAGAATCTCATTTGGAATCTGACACTCTTCAGATATCTCATGCCTTCCTTACTGAGAATGTAGACTCCAGTAATTAATTTTAATTTTCAGTATTTATTTCACCTTCTTTCATTTATCTAACTAAAGCTTAATCAATGACTTAGATTATGTACTAGATGCTAATGGTAAGAGAGAGCAAGAATATAGTCCCAGCTTCTGAGAAGTCTCGGTTGAGTTGAAGAACAAAACTATAAAGCCGAATTAAGCAATATGATATGCTCCATTATAATGTTATTAAAAGTCCCTAAGAACACAAAAGAAGAAATGTTCAAATGTTCTATTAGATACTGGATAGAGACCCTATCTGTTTAAACTGATAAAGTCACTCTTCTTTTTTTTTTTTTTAAAGATTTTATTTATTTATTCATGAGAGACAGAGAGAGAGAGAGAGGCAGAGGGAGAAGCAGGCTCCCAAGGAGCAGGGAGCCCGATGCGGGGCTCGATCCCAGGACGCTGGGATCATGACCTGAGCCGAAGGCAGACGCTTAACCATCTGAGCCACCCAGGCGCCCAGAAAAAGTCACTCTTCTAATACACTCTTCTAATATTTGCAACATTTCTGTTTATACCATTTAATCTCTTCACCCATCCCTACATTTACCCTCATCTTCTTTTCTTTCTGAATCCTACCCATCCTTCAAATCTGACCAGCCATGAAACATTCTCGGACCAAGTTTGCTTACAGACCCCCAGCCCCCGAATTTATCTGAATTCTCTAGCCTTTATTGTCTATATCATTATTAATGTGTAATGGTTAGAGACATCTATTCTACTACTTTAAAATAGACTATTTAACTCTCATATTGTTCACCTTTTCACTTCTGGATGTCTCATCTTCTCAAAGAGTTAATAACCATGTTGAGAGCAGAGATTTTGTTTCTTTTCTGGAATTGCTGAAAAGAATACTTGCCATGATAGGTACTCAAATAATTAATTGGAAGGCTATACTGAAAACCAAAAATTTTAACCTTCATTCATCACCTGGTTATGGTCAGTTCTGAGAATGCATTTGTGGGCTGTTGGCTGGCGGTGTAGAAAATGGTGTTTATGTACTCCCTTTATCTGTGTTGGCAACCAGTTTCTAATTTATATAAAGCTGCAAATACAGACTAATCTTTTTAACAGGTTAAAAATAAACTGACACGGGCGCCTGGGTGGCTCAGTTGGTTAAGCGACTGCCTTCGGCTCAGGTCATGATCCTGGAGTCCCGGGATCGAGTCCCATATCAGGCTCCCTGCTCAGCAGGGGGTCTGCTTCTCCCTCTGACCCTCCTCCCTCTCATGCTCTCTGTCTCTCATTCTCTCTCTCTCAAATAAATAAATAAAATCTTTAAAAAAATAAAAATAAAAAAAAATAAACTGACACATTTTAAGAGGGCTTGGAAATGAATGAGAGAAAAATTTTAAAATTCCAACCTACAAATGTACAGAAAATAAAGAGATTTCTTGTTGGCAAAAGAAATGTTAAAAAAAAAAAAAAAGGAATAAAGAAAAAGCAAAGATGTGTTACCTGCTGTTCTCTGGCTCCAGGGCAGAGCAGAGGCTCATTTATCTTTCAATTAGTTTTGCATTTCTACACACCTGCATATCCTATTCACCAGCCTAATAAAACTGTCCTCCAGGGGTAAATTCTGCTTCATATGGCACTTGACGTGAGGGAAACCCCCCAAATAAACTACAAAAGTAACAAGTAATTTCACTTAGTTCAAGAAGAATCCACATCTTATATTTGTTTGGATGCCTTTGAAAAAGACAAAAAAGCAGCTCGACAAGTATTGTAATTATTTACTGAAAAAACTATGCTACAAGTCATAGAAATGATGATAAGAGAAAGGATAATATTAGTTTACTCAGACTTTTAAGAATGAAATGACAATAATCAATTCAGATCCTATTAAAGTCTGTATCTCACTCAATACATTTCTGGGCAGATATAAGGCTAGGCCATTACTAACTCCTTTTAATTTAGTTCTATGAAGTTCAAGGAAATTCTGACTTCTCCTACTAAGGAGCAGACTATACAGCTGATGACTAAATGATTGCTTATTAGCCTCTTTCCTGCTTTAAATGAAGACATTCGTTTGGAGGTCTCTGGAATTTGCATGGTGTGAGTCATTTATCTTTAGGTCTTATCCTTTTGCAGTGGACTGATTAAGGCTGCCATCCACCTGCACAATTGAGAAAACTGCTGATCAACTCAGAGAGATCTCTCAAAGGTCAGAATCTTGACCTGAAATGATTTCTTTGCTTCAAAGAACTGATGTCAGCTACAAACATAATCAAACACACATATATATGATAGAACACATATAATATTTTTTAAAAAGATGTTATTTTTGCCATATTCTGTCAAACTTGAGCCTCTTTCAGTCTCACATTTCCCCCTTCCTTTGTCTTGTATGTAGGTAAGGAAGAAGATTAAGCTATTTGATTACATTAAAAACCAGTTTAGTCTTAACTAATGCAATAAGACAAGACAAGAAAAGGAAAGAAAAAGAAAGGTGTACAGTTTGAGAAAGATGTAAAATTGTCTTCATTCTCAGATGACATGGTCATCAATGTAAAAAATCTGGAAGAGGGGCGCCTGGTGGCTCAGTCTGTTAAGTACCCATCTCAGGGTTGTAAGATCAAGCCCCGTGTCAGGCTCCCTGCTGGGCGTGGAGCCTGCTTAAGATTCTCTCTCTTCTTCTTCCTCTGCCACTCCCCGCCTCCCTCTCTAAATAAATAAATAAATAAATAAATAAATAAATAAATAAATAAAAATCCAAAAGAACTGACAAAATAACCTCTTGAACTAATGAGCAATTATAACAAGGTTGCAAGATACAAGGGTAATGTGCAAAAGCGAATCACTTTCCTGTGTACTAGCAATGAACAAGTGGATTTTGAAATTAAAAACACAGTACCAGCCCAATAAATTTACATTAGTGTCCCCTCAAAATGAACTACTTAGGTTATAAACTGAACAAAATATTTAGGCATCTATATGAGGAAAAGTATAAAACTCTGATGAAAGATTAGAGAACAAAATAAATGAAGAGATATTCTGTTCTCATGGAGAGGAAGACTCAATATCGTCAAGATGTCAGTTCTTCCAAATTTGATCTATAGATTAAATGCAATCCAAATCAAAATCCTAACAAGTTATTTTATAGATACTGACAAACTAATCTTAAAGTTTATATAGAGAGGTAAAAGACCCAGAATAGCCAACACCATATTGAAGGAGAAGAACACAGTTGGAGGACTGACACTACCTGATTTCAAGATAAGTAAGTTAGAAAAGCTACAGTAATCAAGACAGCATGGTATTGGTATCTTTGATGAAGGAACAAAAGGAATATAATGGAGAAAAGATAATCTTTTCAACAAACGATCCTTTTAGAAACAGCTAGACAATCACATGAGAAAAATGAATCTAGATACAGATGTTACACTCTTCACAAAAATTAAATCAGAATTGTTCATGGACTTATGAGTGTAAATGTAAAACCCAAAACTGTAAAACTTGTAGAAGATAATACAATAGAAAACTTAAATGACCTTGGGTGTGATGATAACTTTTTAGATACAGCACCAAAAATATAATACATGAAAGAAATAATTGATAAGCTGGACTTCATTAAGATTAAAAACTTCTGACCTGTGAAAGTCTATGTTAAAAGAATGAGAAGATAAGCGACAGACTGGGAGAAGATATTTGTAAAAGGCACATCTGATAAAGGACTGTTATCCAAAATAGACAAAGAAGTTTTAAAACTCAACAATAAGAACACAAACAACCCAATTTAAAAAGGGCTAAAGACCTTAACAGACACCTCACCAAAGAAGATTTACAGATGGCAGATAAGCATATGAGAAGATGCACCATCTGTATCAGGGAAATACGAATGAAAGCAACCACAAGATACCACTAAACACCTATTAGAACAGCCAAAATCTGGAACACTAACAACATGAAATGCTGGGGAGGACACGCAGCAACAGAACTTTTGTTCATTCTTGGTGGGAATGCAATGGAATACCCACTTTGGAAGATACTTTGGTGGCCTCTTACAAAACTAAACATACTCTTACCATATGATACAGTGATTTCATTCCTTGGTATTTACCCAAAGAGTTGAAAACTTATGTCCGTACAAAAACCTGCACATGGATGTTTATAGCAACTTTATTCTAATTGCCGAAACATGGAAGCAGCTAAGACTTCAGTAGATGAATGGATAAATAAACTGTGGTACATGTAGACAATGAAATATTATCCAGTGCTAAAAGGAAATGAGCTATTATGTCGTGTCAGAAAAGGACACGGAGGACACTGAAATGCCTATTCCAAAGTGAAAGAATCCAATCTGAAAAGGCTCTAGACTGTATGATTTCAATTATATTCGACTACATATTCAATTATATCATATAGAGAGACGGTACAAAGATCAGCAGTTGCCAGGGGACAGGGAAGCATGAATAGTAGGATTTTTAGGGCTCTAAAAATATGTAGGATGCTATAATGATGAAGACATGTCATACGTTTGTCTGGACGCATAGAATGTATAACACAAGACTGGACCATAAGGTAAACTATGGACTTCGGCTGATTACGATGTGTCAGTTGCAACAAATGTACCACTCTGGTTAGGGATGTTGATAATGGGAGAAGCTATGGATGTCTGGGGGCAGGGAGTATATGGTATATCTCTGTACCTTAAATCCTCTCAATTTTGCTGCGAACCTGTAACTACTCTAAGAAACCCCCAAACAAACCTGTCTTAAAAAAACAAAAAACAAAAAACAGTTCATTTTAAGAAACTATAAATAAAGACCAGTATTAGAAAGACATGTTCAACATAAAGAGCTGACATGGGTGTGTAAGAAAAAGAATACTTTCCTCCCTTCTGAGGGCAAAAAACATGAGTTGGTAAAGTTAGAAATGCAAATTTTCAAGTGTTACGCCAGCTTTTACCTACCAAACTGACAAAGGCTCTTTTGTGGTTTTTGTTGTCATTGTTAAGGCTAAAACAGAATTTTCAATGGTGACAAGAAATAGGGACTTTCATTTAGTGCTGGAACAATTGTAAATTGGACAGATTCTTGTGCCGTGTTTTCATTACTTTCTGCAAAAACTTATTCTCAAACATTTAGAGATTTTAAGGACAGAGTGGAGGAGGACAAGTACAACTCAATGCTGTGGTCTTTCCCACCTTCTGTTGAGTGATAGGCAGTATCTAGTCAATGAAGACTGACAGAGAAGTTCATCTATCTCTTCTCTAATACAAAATTTAGATAATATGGAATTTCTTTTCCAGATGATTTTATCTTGTCAAGTGGCAAGGAGTTCCTCGAGGACACTCTAAAATCTTCCTGCCTCTGTGCTCTTGGTTCATCGAACTTCCAAGTTTCTGGTATAAACCACTGTCAGAAATTAAAAGAAAATCTGTTTCAATAATTTGATAGGAACATTTGCATTTTATAGGGAGAAGACTCACACATATTTGACTTGGAATTTTTATAAACTCCTTTTAGTTTTTCACTAATACTACAGGGCAGAAACTGGCAACTTAAGAACCATTGGGTGACTGGCTAGTCAGAAAAACGGGGGACTCCTAAGGAGAGGGAATGTTCTCGTGGGACAGAGAGCTGTGTGGGTGTAGTGTGGACTATTAGAATATGCCAGCCTGATGTGAACTAAGTGAGGCGGCCCTAATGACACTTGCCCAAAGGCACATTTTAAATGCCACGAATTATTATTCATTAAACATAAGATCTCCACACAGCAATAATACCCAGCTCTGACAAGGAAGAAATTTAGGAACTTGGACTTTTCAGAACAGAAAAAAAGGATATCTGTTGCCTATTCCAGATTTTCTTTTCCTTAGAATTCTTAAACTATGATCTTTCGTTGTCTTGTTCTTATTCAGTCTTTGATGGTGAAATTTCTAAATCAGAGAGAAAGGTGAAAATCTTGTCAGGAAAAATTTCTCTCCTCAAAGAATTTATGGTGCTTTCCTCATAAAGTATATTTATAACTAACATATAAATGCCGTAGTTTGATCTTAAGTACTATCTTTCCTGTGAGGATATGAATGTGCTTAATTAAAAATAATTAAGCTTCATGTGACATATATTTTATGCTCACTTGAGAGGTAGGCAAGCAGACATTAAAGTAAAGCAGACCTCAGCCTGGCCAACATCTAAACTAGATGGTAGATACTCTGCGCTGAGTGCCCAGGACCACTCTCAAACGGAGGAAGCTAACCAGCTTCCTTTAAATTAATGTCTTTACTTTCAGGGAGCAAAAGAATGTCCTGGGAAAATTTGACAGGAATTAAACAAAAAGGATAGAAGCATTTTAGGAAGAGCCTTATGAGTCTCTTGGGAAAACAAAGTTTTTAAAAGCTCAAGCCATAAAATAGCAGACAAAAGCATGTGTTAAATATTAAGAGGAAATTCCGTTAAACATTTTTCTGGTTCAATATCTGTGAGATTAACACCCTTCCATGTCCCGCCTACAGCCCTCTGAAAGGAGTGATGGGGCTGGGGGGTGGGGGGAGAAGAGGCACGATTCGGAGATATTTTCTTGAATATTCAGAAGAAAAAGGCTAGTCTGGAGTCTAGTATCTAATAATCTCTGCTTTGCTTAGGCATAAGAAAGCAATTTTTCCAAAAACCGCTTAGCTGATAAGCCCACTCTTTGTTTCTTTTTAAAATTCATGATTAAAAATCTTCCTTCAATGACAGTCTATCAGGAATGCTGAAGTATTTTGGAATCTAAACGCTTCCAGCTGCTATCTTAATTTTAAAATATTTCTTCAAGGGGATTTCCAGCCTGTTGGCAGCAACCAAATAGAATTTCTGTTTTTTTTTTTTTCTTGTTTCTGTTTCTATGATTGGATTTCAAAGTGCATCATATGATTTACTTTGGTGTGACAAGAAAATGCATCATTTTGAAATTTATATAACTTCTCAATTACTCACTCAAAGTATATTTTTACATTGCAGTTGTTCAAGTGAGTGGAGAATGATATGTTAAGTACAATGTTCCCCTACTGAAGCTAGGAGATTATAATGAGAAGGAATACATTTTGTCAAAAGTTGTCATATGTGGAAATAGAGATTTAACTGGAGTTAAAAATCATATGTCTTGACCTAAACCCAGAGGATCTCCAAGGTTTAATTCCTGTGGTGCCCAGCAAAGTGTGTCCAGAAAAAAAAAAAAATTCCCACATTTCTGGAAGTACTATGTAGAAACAAAGGAAAGGAATGTGATTCAATAAATTTCCTCTAATCGTGGTTCTAAAACTTTGATTAGCAAACCTGTAGACTGATGTTAGTATTACATACTGAAGATTAGAGAAGTGTCTCTTATATGTCTCCACCATATTAGAGGTACTAGTTATATCTCTTCCCAGCCCCACTTCCTTAAGAGAGAATCTGCAAAACCCATAAATCTGAACTCTTCCTACTGGGCTAAGCTGCCTGCACAAGGAGTGAATACCAGACACAAAGAACAGGTTAGATAGTCTCTCTCATAAATTTTGGAGTAAGGCCATTGAGAGAATGAACAGATTGGTAATCTGTGGAGAACCAAGGTGGAACATTATGAGTCCCTATTATGAAGGCTGCCATTTTGGATTGGTTTTGATGATAAGCCAAGAAGTCAGTCCACAGAAGAGAAAATATCCCAGGAGAAGTAGAAATAAGAGAACTTGCAACCAGAGGGATAGAGAAACAAACAGATACTGCTCTCAAGATGTTCCTGAGTGTGTATTTTGTTCTAATGATGGTGTTCCAAGCTGGGCAAGCGTTGGATATGTGGTAAGCTAATGAAGCTCCCAAAGATATGTCCATAACCAAATTCCTGGAACACGTAAATGCTACCTTATTTGGAAAAAGCATCTCTACAGATTTGATGAGAATCTTGAGATGGAGAGATCATTATGGATTATCTAAATGGGTCCTAAATGCCAACATAAACATACTTCGAAGAGAGTTGCAGGGGGAAATTAGACATACAGAGAAGGGAATGAAGCGATGTGCCCATGGAGGCCAAGATTGGAGTGATGTGGCTGTAAGTCAGGAACGCTGACAACCACAGAAGCAGGGAGCATCAAGGAACAAATTCTCTCCTAGAGCCTCCGCTGGAGGTGTGGCCCTGCTGACAGTTTGATTTTTGTCTCTGAAACTCTTTCAGATGTCTGGCCTCTAGGACTTCGAGGGAGTAGGTTTCTGATGGCTTAGATCACCAGGTTTGTGGTAATTTATTACAGTAGTCGTGGCAAATACACAGGGTTTTTCTTAGCATGAAATAAGATGTACTTTCTGTTTCTGGGTAGTTCAAAATCAGTGAGATGAGGAAATCAAGTACCTAATCGACTAAAAAAAAAATTCCTTAATAAAGGGGTTAGTTAACAAATGGCAAGAATTGACAGGAGAATGAACATATAATTTCTTCTAGGGTGTTCTAAGATGCTGTGGCAGAGATGACATTAGAACATTAGTTTGAACTAAGAATATTTTAAAATTTCAGGTGACAAAGCCCATTAGCACATGACTAATACATTATATCTTCCCCCCTCCTCAAATTAAAACTATTGTATGAAAAACAGAGATTGAAATTAGAGTGAACTATCCCTTAGAAAACTGCAGGCCTGTGAACAATGGTCAACATGTCCAGTGATAAAGGCATTTCTGTCAAACCTCTGCAATGCTATAAGGCAGAGCAAATATTTTCCAAATTTACAGACCAGATCAAAAGTCAGATCTTTTCTTACAATTTTATTTTAGCCTTATCCTCTTTTTTTCCACAAAGGTGTGAAAATGCACATTTGACATTATTAAACCTGAAAGTGACTTTTCCCACCCAAAGCATCTTTTGGATGATCTCAGTTTTTCCTGTGGCTCATCAATGGCTTCTTCTTTACAGGAAAGGAGAGAAGGTTAAATATTCATTGAAAAGTAAAATCAAATGCAAATGACCACACTAGTGGAGAAGGGATGGTGTTCAAATTCATAATAAATTAAAATACATTATTTTCTAATCTCTAGGCTGAGATGTTCCTGTTTTGTTGGAATGTGGAGACTGGAGATTCTCTAAGAGGCAAGCTCACAGAGGTTACAGCCGTAGAGCACTTACTGCCTGCTATCTTCCAGGGCTGGTTTCTGCTCATATCTGTCATCTATATCCTTAAGCTGATCCTTTACAGAAAGGAATTTAGTAAGTAATATGCTTAGATTAAAAAGTGCCAACATAACATTACCCATGGAAATTCCCAATGATTCTGAGACAAGTTTGGATTGCATAAGATGAAACAATGCAAGACCAACTTCCTCAGAAACTGTACTACACAAGAAAAAATACCACCACTGCAAAATAAAGAAAATAAAGTATCTTAGTTCTGAGACATTCTAATGCTTACCAATATCCAGTTCTCTCTCCTTCCCAGGCATCAGGGAGACTACCCTTCCCAGATCCCGTGCCATTAAGTGGGGCCATTGACTAGTCCTTATTCCTGAAATGTGAGCTGAAAAGCCTCTGTGTGATTTTCGATTTCTACTATTCTTGGAAAGGAGTTCTGAAACGACATTCTGATTGTGAGTTTCCATCAGCTGGAGAGATGTTGTGGAGTCGAGCAAAGTGTTCTTGCATTGAACATTCAGAATTAAAAAGAAGTAAGTCTTTTTGTATTAAGATAGAGTTAATTTGTTGTTGTAGTACAACCTGCAATTTATGCTGTTGTACCCGTCAACCAAATAAAAAAATAGACAAATAAAAATTTGTTTAGAAAAAACTGGAGAGAACTTTACTTGACTTAAAGTAGTCTGACTTTGCATATACTTTCTCAGTTTTTTTTATTATTTCCATATTACTTTGTGTAAACACACACACACAATTCTTTTATGAATGGATAAATTATACTTTAAAAAGTCATTATCTCCAAAATCCTACTGAGCATAAATTGAAGACATCTACCTTTAACTCAGAGATCTTTGTATTCTCTCTTCTAGTCCTGTTCCTAAATGTTTGCAAATAGAATAAACTCTAAAGGTAAGCTGGCTTTTATCCATGGCCAAAATTCAGATTTAATATTGGTGGCTTCCTCCAAATGGTTTGTTAAATAATTCCAGTCTTTCTTTGAAACATACATGATATTTCTGAGCATATTGGTACTCGTGTTGTTTTATTAGCTCTCAGTAATGTTTTATATGGGAATAGAGGAAATTGTTGAAAACAGTTATTGAGGTTGTCTTGGCCCTCCCCTTAATCTTATTCTAAGTCATTGAAAATCCCTCTGGGTTCTCTGCTAAGGGACCTGGCATCACGTGTAGCTTTCCTAGTTGTCTAGAAGTAGCAATTTTACCTTGGAACTAAGAATAATCATTGCGCGCCTGGGTGGCTCAGTTGATTGTGTCCAACTCTTGATTTCAGCCCAGGTCATGATCTCAGGGACGTGGGATCGAGCCCCACATCTGGCTCTGTGCTCAGCACAGAGTTTGCTTTTCCCTCTCCCTCTGCTCCTCCGCTGCCCACTCTGTCTCTCTCTTTCTCAATCTCAAACTCTCAAATAAATAAATAAAATCTTTTAAGAAAAGAATAATCAATCAGCATGGAAATGTTTGTTTGTACATCTGTGTAATGGTGAACCAATTCCATGCTTGTGCTCCCACCATAGTTGATGAACACTGTGTATTACTCCTCCATCCCCAAGTTTTTATTTCCGCCTTTTTTAGGTCAAGAGAGTTAATTACTTTAAAGAGTAAGCTTTAATTGTTAAAAATGTAAAATGCAGCATTTAGATAGCCACTGTTAGTACCCCAAAACTGTAAAGACCCCATGAAAAGTAATAAAAAGTGACACACTACCCAGTAGAAAAATAGGAAAAGGACATGAACAAGCAATTCACAAAAGGAGAAACAGGATGCTCATTATACATGTAAAAATGTGTTTAATTTGATTAGTAGTCAGGAGAATGCGACAGAGAAGTACCATTTTGTAGCTATAAAATTAGACATGATTATAAAGTCTGATAATATTTAACATGTGGAAAAAAGTGAATTCTAATACATTTTTACTGGAAGTGAACATTGATACAACCAATTTAAAGAATAATTTGGAATTATGTAGTGTTACGGCATGAGTTGTGCCCACCCCCCAAAGAGATAGTTGAAGTCTTTATCCCCAGTACATTAGCATGTGACCTTATTTGGAAATAGGATCATTGCTGAGGTAATTAGTTAAATGATGTCACACTTGAAGAAGGTGGGCACCTCGTCCAATGTGACTGATGTCCTTATAAGAGGACATCCATGTGAAGACACAGAGAGAATACCCTGTGAAAATGGAGGCAGAGATTAGAGTTGAACGGCTGTCACAAACCAAGGAATGTCTGGGGCTACCAGAAGCTGTAAGGGGCAAGAAATGTTGAGAGCATGGTCCTAAACAACACCTTGATTGTGGATTTCTAGCTTTCTGCAACCGTGAGACAATACATTTCTGTGACTTTAAACCCCCCAGTTTCACTTTGGCATGGCAGCCACAGGAAACTATTTATACACATCAGATAAAGCTGAACATGTGCCTTCTGATGATCCACAATTCTACTCACCCTAGAGAAATCCTCTCACATTCACACAAAGAAACTGGTGTTCAAACTGAGGTCTCCCTAAAGTATTCTAGGGACCCCAGTGATAGATGTTATGTGTAAGTAAAATAAGGGGATGGGAAATGGTAAGCTAATGTGGTGTTTGGTTCCTCACTCTAGCTTCAACCAGAGTTATTTATTTTTTTGTCTGCTTAAGATTTCCCTTGAATAAAGGGTTCCACGACTAAAAATAGGCTTGAAAACAACTGGAATAAGAAAATATTCTTTTCTAAAATGATGGCATTTCCGTTATAAAGTCATTTGAGCTAATTTAAGACTTTTTATTTTTGTACCTGCTTTTTTGTGTTACTGTTTTTATCTATGTAGCATATACATGATATTCTTATTTTAGTGAAGCCTTTTTCCCCTTCTGGTATTTTTACTCTTAAATAGATGTCATTTTATTCCTGACATTATTGATAGGACTAATGTATCTGTTGTATTAATCAAGATTTTATTAGTCATATTTTTGGGAACTGTTTTTAACTCTTTTATTAATAATTATAGTCAATTTAGGGGCACCAGTTGGTTGGGTGTCTGACTCTTGATTTCAGCTTGGGTCATGATTTCAGGGTCATGAGACAGCTCCACGTCAGACTCTACAGTTGGCACAGAGTCTGCTTGGGATTCTCCCTCTCCCTCTGCCCCTCCCCCCCACTCTCTCTCTCAAATAAATAAATAGCAACAAATAATTATAGCCAATTTAGATCATATAAGGCTTAGATCTCTGTTTATTATTTATTTTTACATGTGGATATCCAATTGTTCCAACATGATTTGTGGAAAAGATTATCCTTTTCCACTGAATTACATATGTACCTTTGTTGAAAATCAAGTAAGTCATGGAGATAAAAAGTACTGCATAGGGAGTAGAGTCAATAATATTGTTAAGACATTGTGTGGTGACAGTGACTACATTTATCATGGTAAGCACTGAGTAGTGTATGGAACTGTTGAATCAATAGGTTGTACACCTGAAACTAATATCAGATTGTATTTCAATTATATTTGAATAATTTAAAAAACCAAAAAACATTATATGGCTTAAAAAGATAAGAAAAGCAGTTGACCATATATGATTGAGTCTGTTTCTGGACTCTTTGTTCTGTTCCATCAATGTATTTGTCTATCTTTCGACCAATACCACACTCTTTGACTATTGTAGTTGTATCATAACCCTTGGCATCAGGTAGTACCTGACTTTGTTCTTCTTTCCAGGTTGTTTTGGCTCTTCTAGGGTCTTTGAATTTCCATGTGACTCAAAAAATAATCTGAAATGGATCACAGACCTAAATGTAAAACTTAGACCTATGAAACTTGTAAAATAAAACCCATGAGAAAATTTTTGTGACCTTAGAATTAGGTTAAGAATTTTTAGATAAGATACCAGAAACATGATTCCAAAAGAAAACATTAATAAATTAGATGTTATCAGATTAAGAACTTCTGCTCTTCCAAAAGGCCTTGGTAAGAGAATGAAAAGTCACACAAACAAGGAGAAAATAGTTGCAAATCATATATCTGTGAAGGACTTGAATTATAGAAAGAACTCTCAAAACTCAATAATAAGAAAACAATCTAATTTAAAAAATGGGAAAATGATTTGAAAAAATGCTTCATCGAAGAAGATGTATGAATGACAACCACATGAAAAGATATTTAATATTTTCAGGAAATGTAAATTAAAACAGCAAGGAGATACAAAATAGCACAGCAAGAATATAAAATGGTACAACTGCTTTGGAAAACAATGTGGCAATATCTTACAAAGTTACACATACACTACCAGGTGATCCAGTCATTCCATTCCTAGGTGTTTATCCAAAGAGAAATAAAAGATATGTTTATACAATGACAAATGAACATGCAAATGTTCCATAGTAGATTTGTTTTTTTAAAGATTTTATTTATTTCAGAGAAAGAGAGCAAGAGAGCGGGGAAGGGGGAGGGGCAGGGAGAGGGAGAATCAGACTCCTTGCCAAGCTGGGAGCCCTACTTGGGGCTCGATCCCAGAACCTGGGGATCACGACCTGAGCTGAAGGCAGATGCTTAACCCACTGAGCCACCAGGTGCCCCTATAGTGGATTTATTCATAAACCAGAAACAATCCAAATGCTATCAACAGGTGAATAGATAAATGAATGTGGTAGATCCATATGATGAAATACTATTCAGCAATAAAAAGGAATGCCCTACTGATCCTTGCACTAATGTGGATGGATTCTCTTCTAGCTTTTCTCTTGACAACACTTTTCCCTTCCCATGCTTCAGCAGAACTGCAGGTCTTTCATTTCCTCAACCATCATAATCTCCCTTCCATTTCTTTGTTTATGTTGTTGGGTTTTTTGTTTTGTTTTTTATTTGTTTATTTTTATTTTTAAATTTTTTTTTAGAAAGAGAAAGAGAGAGAGAGAGTGCCAGCATGGGGAGGGGCAGAGGGAGAGGGAGAGAGAGAATCCCAAGTAGGCTCCATGCTTAGCACTGAGGCCGAGGTGGGGCTCAATCTCACAACTCTGAGCCAAAATCAAGAGTCAGTCACTTAACTGACTGAGACACCCAGGCACACCTTATGTTGTTGCTTTTATCTAGAACACACCACCTCCTTTTTAGTTAGATAAGTTTATACTTTTGCTCCTCTGAGAACCTTCCCTTGACCATGAGAGTCATTGTTCTGTCCATGTTCCTGTGCGCTTCTCCTATCAGAATAGCATGTAGAGTACAACTTGGTCTAGAAGGGTATAGATTTTGGTGTCAGGCAGGCCTCTCTCAAAACCTTAAATCTGTGCTTTCTTAGCTGTGTGACTTGGAATAAGTTATACCGCCGGGCTAAGCTGCAGTTTTCTTCAGTTGTAAAGTGACCCTACTGTTTTATGAAAATTAGAAGATATAATACATAGAAAGTATTCAGTGTGGTGCATGATTTTTTTAAGTATTCATGATAGCTGTTATTTTACTGAGTTTTTGTTTCTTTTTAAATTATCCTTCTCCACCATAACATGTCCTGTTAGACAAGAACTATCCTTCTTATTAATGGCAGTGAAAGGTTGGCAAATAACAGGTGCATGAGTAAAAGAATGACAACTTGAGCACTTAATTCCCCATTAGGAAAGAGCTCTCCTTTTCTCCACAAGAAAAAAAGCAGCCATGGCAGTGTGCTCAGCTCCCAGACTACAGCTGACTGGCTCAGGGACTGGTCGCCACCCTAGCTGGGCCAATACATCTGTGCATTTTGATTTAACACTTTGGCTCAAGAGATAGTTGGTCTAATCTTTCTCTGTGAGGCTGCGTCTATAAAACGTAGACCTTGGGAGTTCTCAGTGACCTTATTTTTTGCTACATTGTGGGAAAAAAGCCTACATTGGAAACAAAATAAGAAAGCTGTGACAAGGGAAAAGAAGAAACAGCAGATGGGCAGGAGTGGGGCCCATGGGGGTAGCAGAGGTTGTGCAGTTAGGCAAGGAAAGACTAACGAGTAGTGAGATCAGGTAGTAAGTTTTGCTATTACTTTCAGTCATTTTACCTCATGTTTGGTGGGGTCTGAGGACATTGGAGTTACTTGGGCATTGTCCCAACAACATATGCAGAGATCGCTCTTAGACATGGAATTATAGTTTCTCAAGTCCTATACCAATGTTACTCCTTGTTGACGAAAACAAATGCTACCAATCATGGATGTTCAACACTTTGGGTTTTCCCGATTTAAGCCCTAGTTCATACAAGTGCAAAAGGACTTTTCACGGCACTGGGCTTTGACAGGGTCAGAGTTTTAACAACAGTGTCCACATCTCATAATCAAGTACATAAACATTCTTTTTTTGGTTTGGTGTTTAAATACACTGTAGTTATGGGCAGAAGGGAAGATAAGCTCAAGATAAGGAAAATGTCCAACTAAAATATAGAGCATAATTGTCTTGGAAGACATAAAGCAAACATGTTTTTAATTCAAGGTTAGCAGGATTAAGGAAACTACAAACCAGTTAGGAAAATCCTAGGAAATTCAACCCTCTCTGATGGGGATCTGATTTAGCCAGTAGACTGGGACACTGATGCTTTTTAGCCATAAGTTTTATGTATTTTGAAAACCTCCAGGCACCTAGCACATACCTTTGAAGGTTCCCTTGTCCCCAGGTTTATCAACTCTTGCCAATAGATGCCTGAGGGCCATCATTCTAACCAGTAGGCAGTCAACCCAGCCTCTGCATCTCAAAGCCACTTGAGTTCAGCTGGGAACAACCTGCCATATTCAGAATAGAATGATAGGGCTTCTGAGAAGATCATTTCTGCTGTTATTCAGGATAAATTCACATATGTTGTTCTCAAAATACTCCTATAGGCACACATCCATTGAAAGATGTAGGTCATGTCATGAAAAGTAGGATACATCATATATCAGGTGCTATTTTTTTTTTCCTTTGGGGGAAACGTGGCATGAAGAAATTCAGAATAATAGGCTAGAATTACCATCTAAAAATTCTGACTCATTCGCAAACATCCTCTCCTTTTTCTTTCCCTACCTTTTCCCCATGAACCTCTGCTTCTCTGTCTCTCTTACAGATGAAAGTCTGATGTTACAAATAATGACAGAAGTAAATGGGAGCTCATTGCTAACAAGAGCCATAGAGTACAAATAGATCTTTATTCAGACAAATTCCTTTTTAAAGAAAAGAAAGTGCCAGGTAAGTCTTGTGGATTCCTGTATTCAAGTTCCACCTTTAAGAATTTTTAAAAAATTTTATTTATTTATTTGGGAGACAGAGAATGAGATAGAAAGCATGAGTGAGCAGGGAGAGGGAGAGGGAGAAGCAGACTCCTGATGAGTAGGGAGCCCGACACAAGGCTCAATCTCAGGACCCCAGGATTATGACCTGAGCCGAAGGCAGACGCTTAACCAACTGAGCCACCCTGGTGCCCTGAGTTCCACCTTTAGAATCCTTGATTGGTATCTCAATTTAGATCATAATTCAAATAAACTTAATAATATGAATACATAGTATGCTATGGAATGGGATTTTTCTGCTGTCTTAGAATTTCAGCTACATTTCAAATTTAGGATAATAGATGGTAACATGTCCATATTCTAGACTAGCTAGCTGCTGGATACATGCATCTGGGACTTATTAACAAGAACTGATCCAGTGACAATGATCTACCTCTAGAAATCTAAGAGGAGGGCTCCTTGAAAGGAATATTTAGGAGAAAAGAGAACTTTGCTTTTTCTCTTTCCCTTGAAAGGGTAGGGAATGGAAGAGGCTGGCTACCTGATCGCCATTCCCATTCAGGCCAAAATCAGGGAGACTGTAGGAGAATCAAATGGAGAAAATGCAGGTGCCTGTAAAAAGTAGAATCTGACCCCTCTCTGCCCGATGGGAAGGAACGAGCTTGAGCCACTCATAGAACCTGACATGTATCTATAGGAATCTGGAAGAATGATTTAAATTGGTACCTGCCTTTATCTAGAGAAGTGGTAGCTGGCTGAAACAGATATATGTGAAGAGAGAGGAACTCAGAGTAAACGGTAGATCCACATTTGGCGTGGCAAAGATGCTGTGGGTGTTTGAGCCATCTAGAGGGTCCTGCCTACAGGTCTCTAGTTGTAAGTGGTCAGTGATGTACCCAAGCTGAGAAAATACTTGAAGAGGCCAGCCAATCGGTGCACCATCCATGAGCCCACCCAGGTGCCCCGTTCTCCAAACAACAATGTTACAACCTTGGCCTATTCCCTTATTCCCCCATCCTCTGCCCTGATAAAAGCAGATGGAAAGTTAAGGTACAAACAGAACTTGGCCTTGAATGAAAATGGATCAGACTGGACATTTTAAGACCTGCATGTTGGGATAGTCATAAGGTATGAAGAAGGGGCCACTCCTGAATCTCTGAAGACAGTGATGAGAGAAAAATCAAGTTGTCTGCCAATCCCAGACAAATATTGTTGCTGTTTATTTATGGCCGCTGAGTGTCATGGCAAAGCAAAACACCGAAATCCAGTTTAGGTTTGAAGACTGAGTTAACACTTTGACCTCAGAAATTAAGTGGTGATTAGACCATGATGTCTTTGCTATTTGAACTCACAGACAATAAAGCCACCTGTTCACTCTGCATCCGCATCCTCTAGTTGTCAGTTCATATGGTGCTGCACACAAACACCCAGAGGAACAGCAATCCGTCTGAGGACACGCGTAGCTGCCAGGCTTTATTTCCATCTGTTCTTAGATAAACATCTGTCCCATGTTTCTGGTAGGCTGGTTGGCGTGGCTTCTCTGTTTCCAGTTTGCCTCTCGTCCCGGTGACTAAACCTTTGGCATGTTTCGTGCATGAGCCCTTAGAGTGTGTCTTAGAGTTACGCTCCCTTTTGTTTCTGCCCCAGGAACCAGTGCTGAGTGATTCATTCCCAGTTTCACACATGGTGCCTCTTTACAAATTGAAAAATTGCACAGTCTTCCAGTCCGAGGTTGAAGAGAGCTGCAGTTCTCTGGCTGAGGCTGGAAAGGCAGCGACAGCAGAAAGCAGACCGTGTTATTTCATTGCTGCCTCAGACCTCATTTTTAAGACAAAAAAAAAAAAACCCAAAAACCCAAAAAACCCAAACCCAAACGCAACTCATCCTGTTGAATTATTTGTTCATTTTCTGTCTTGCTCCGTAAGGGTCCTATCCCATCATCTAGAAAGTAGATCTCGGTAAGCTTCTTGCAGTGAATGAACACAGTCTCTTCATGGTAAACACAGTCATGCTCACACAATCACAGATATCATTCACTGAATACATGTGAGCTGCCAGGCACTGTGCTATAAGACATTGCATGTAGGGCAGGACTACTTGATTCACACATTCACTCTTCAATGCGGTGGGAGGTTACCTTAGACTCTCATTTCACCTAAGAAAAGTGGGGCTTGGCAAGAGTAAGTAGTTTGCATCTGATTACCTAGCAAGGAAGGGGAATTATTGGATGAACCCAGCTAAGTTTTTCCCACAGGTCATGCTGCTAATGCATTGCAAACCATGGCTTGTTTATTTGTCTTCCCTATTTAAAAAAGTTCCAAGAAGGCCAGCAGTTGTAAGGAAAGACAAGTGGAAAATTTAAGCAATGGCATAGAATCTGGGACCATATAGTACAGGCCAGATAGATTCTTAATGATAAAAACAAAGAAAATACCAATATCTTATTCCCGATTTCATTTCTTTTCTTTGTGATTTAATGAAACTGTCTCAGTCACAGTCTGCTCAAGGTGAATCAAATATTTTGACTCTTGCTGACATGACTAAAGGTTACACATGCACCTTCTAAAGTGGCTGTGAAAGATTGTGCATATAATGACCTGACGTGCACTTGCAAGTCTGTCCATCTCAGACTTCAAGAAATGTGAAGTGTGTAGACAATAAAAGATAATGTTTAAACATGTGAAACAAATAGGGTATACCCTTCACCTGTGTGCCTATTCTGAGAAATGCTCACTGCCTTGGCTTAGGAAGCAAACACCTTGCAGATCAGTCCTATGGGAATGGCAGATTTCCCCAGTGTGAAGCACATTATGAGTACGAAACTGGAACTCTTGTGAAAACTGAAGTTATTTTAAGAAATGAAATATTACTTCCATGGAGCCCATTTAACCAATATCTTTTCATAAAACAATAGGTCTCTTTTTATATAAGTACTGTACTGAATAGGAAAATCTAAGGTATATTTAATCTTTATTTTATTCCAGAACCATTCCCTGTGCTATTTTAAGACGGTTACTTAAAAAAAAAAAAAAAAAAAGAGGCTGAATTTATCTTTATACCCTCTTTTTAAGCAAAAGATGGTCAAATGCAATTGAAAGACTTAAACAAAGAAATTCCCAGTAAATTTAAAGCGAGGTAAACAGGTTTTGAAATGGATAAAACAAATGTACCTGGCAATTTTTTGGATACAAAACATTCTTCATGGTATCCTTAATTCATTTTACTCTTTTAGTTTTTTTTTTTTTTTTTTTAAGTCTCTAGATGCAATGTTATAGGTTGGTGATAGATAAAAAATGTGTATTTTTATGGTATGGAAAATAAATAACTTCCTGGAAAGAAGAAGAAAAAAGTAATGCTGCTGCTGAAGTCTTTTGGACTACTTTCTTCGATAAAGACTCCTAATAATTTACTTCACTGCCTTTCCTTACTGGCTTTTTAAAATTTATTTATTTATTTATTTATTTGACAGAGAGAGAGAGATCACAAATAGGCATACAGGCAGGCAGGCAGAGGGAGAGGGAGAAGCACACTCCGCAATGAGCAGGGAGCACAATGTGGGACACGAACACAGGACCCTGGGATCATGACCTGAGCTGAAGACAGATGCTTAACTGACTGAGCCACCAGGCGCCCCTCCTTACTGGCTTTTTTTTTCAATTTTTTTATTCTTATGTTAATCACCATACATTACATCATTACATCAGTGTTCCATCATTCATTGTTTGTGCATAACACCCAGTGCTCCATGCAGAATGTGCCCTCCTCAATACCCACCACCAGGCTAACCCATCCTCCCACCCCCCTCCCCTCTAGAACCCTCAGTTTGTTTTTCAGAGTCTCTCGTCTCTCATGGTTCGTCTACCCCTCCGATTTCCCCCGCTTCATTCTTCCCCTCCCGCTACCTTCTTCTTCTTCTTCTTCTTTTTTTTTTTTCTTAACATATATTGCATTATTTGTTTCAGAGGTACAGATCTGAGATTCAACAGTCTTGCACAATTCACAGCGCTTACCAGAGCACACACCCTCCCCAGTGTCCATCACCCAGTCACCCCATCCCTCCCACCCCACCCCCCACTCCAACAACACTCAGTTTGTTTCCTGCAATTAAGAATTCCTCATATCAGTGAGATCATATGATACATGTCTTTCTCTGTTTGACTTATTTCACTCAACATGATACCCTCCAGTTCCATCCACATCGTTGCAAATGGCAAGATCTCATTCCTTTTGATGGCTGCATAATATTCCATTGTATATATATACCACCTCTTCTTTATCCATTCATCTGTTGATGGACATCTTGGCTCTTTCCACAGTTTGGCTATTGTGGACATTGCTGCTGTAAACATCGGGGTGCACGTAGCCCTTCGGATCCCTACTTTTGTATCTTTGGGGTAAATACCCAGTAGTGCAATTGCTGGGTCATACCACAGCTCTATTTTCAACTTTTTGAGGAACCTCCATACAGTTTTCCAGAGTGGCTGCACCAGCTTGCATTCCCACCAACAGTGTAGGAGAGTTCCCCTTTCTCCGCATCCCCGCCAACATCTGTTATTTCCTGACATGTTAATTTTAGCCATTCTGACTGGTGTGAGGTGGTATCTCATTGAGGTTTTGATTTGGATTTCCCTGATGCTGAGTGATGTTGAGCACTTTTTCATGTGTCTGTTGGCCATTTGGATGTCTTCTTTGGAAAAATGCCTGTTCATGTCTTCTGCCCATTTCTTTATGAATTTAGTGCCATTGTATTGCCTTTAAGGTGACTGTTACTGTATATTGTCTGTGTTCCTTTCTGGTCTATGTTGCTTTTAGGCTCTCTTTGCTTAGAGGACCCCTTTCAAGATTTCTTGCAAGGCTGGTTTCGTGTTTACAAATTCCTTTAGGTTTTGTTTGTCCTGGAAGCTTTTTTTTTTTTTTAAAGATTTATTTATTTATTTGAGAGAGCAAGAATGAGAGAGAGAAGGAGTACATGAGAGGGGGGAGGGTTAGAGGGAGAAGCAGGCTCCTCGCCAAGCAGGGAGCCCAATGCGGGACTTGATCCATGGACTCCAGGATCATGACCTGAGCCGAAGGCAGTTGCTTAACCAACTGAGCCACCCAGGTGCCCCTGTCCTGGAAGCTTTTTATCTCTCCTATTTTCAATGACAGCCTAGCTGGATATAGTATTCTTGGCTGCATATTTTTCTCATGTAGTCCTCTGAATATATCATGCCAGTCCTTTCTGGCCTGCCAGGTCTCTGTGCATAGGTCTGTTGCCAATCTAATGTTTCTACCATTGTAGGTTGCAGATCTCTTCTCCCGAGCTGCTTTCAGGATTTTCTCTTTGTCTCTGAGATTCATAAGGTTTACTATTAGATGTTGGGGTGTTGGCCTATTTTTATTGATTTTGAGGGGGGTTCTCTCTGCTTCCTGGATTTTGATGTCTGTTTCCTTCCCCAAATTAGGGAAGTTCTCTGCTATAATTTGCTCCAATATACCTTCTGCACCTCTCTCTCTTTCTTCTTCTTCTGGGATCCCAATTATTCTATGTTGTTTCATCTTATGGTATCGCTTATCTCTCAAATTCTGCCCTCGTGATCCTGTAGTTGTTTATCTCTCTTTTTCTCAGCTTCTTTATTTTCCATCATTTGGTCTTCTATATCACTGATTCTTTCTTCTGCCTCATTTATCCTAGCAGTTAGCGTCCCCCTTTTTGATTGCACCTCATTAATAGCCTTTTTGATTTCAACGTGGTTAGATTTTAGTTCTTTTATTTCTCCAGAAAGGGTTTCTCTAATAACTTCCATGCTTTTTTCAAGCCCAGCTAATATCTTTAAAGTCATGATTCTGAACTCTAGATCCAACATTATACTAATGTCCATATTGAGTAGCTCCCTGGTAGTCGGTAGTACCTCTTGTTCTTTTTGTTGAGGTGATTTTTTCTGTCTTGTCATTTTGTCCAGAGGAGAATAGATTAATGAGAGAACAAAATGCTAACAGGGTAACAACGTCCCGAGAAAATATACTCTAAACATATGATAAAAGACCTGAAGCCAGAGGAAAATAAAGGGAAAGAAAGAAAAAAGAAAAGAAAAGAAAAAGGGAAAGATAAAAACAAAAACAGAACAAAACAAAACAGAATATGATCAAATATGATCAGGCTGGTGCATAGATCAGTGCCACACACTAGATTTAGGGCATATTTTGGTCTGTTAGAAGAAAGTGCTTCCCAAAATTTTACAGAAAGAAAAACTTATATATGTACAAAAATATGGGTTGATATGATGAAGGGATGGAATATGACTGTAAGAATGAAAATTATAAAAAATTTTATAATAGGAATTGATAAGAAGTTGTTTGAAAAAAGAAAGAAGAGGATTTAAAAAAAAAAGAAAAAAAAAGGAGAGAATGTGATCAGGCAGGAGAGTAGAAAAAAACCATACACTAGAGATTTAGGGTATTTTTGATCTGTTAGAAGAAACTATCTGGCCCGACTGTGCCGTGGATCATGGTTTATGGCAACCCCCAGCTGAGAGGCCACACCTTGGCTCCATCTCTGCAGCCGGCTTCCCTGCTCCCATACCTGGGAGCTCTGCCGCAGTCCAGCACCCCTGGTCTTTCTGTGACCCCGAGGGTCCTGAGACCACACTCTCTCACGAGAGTTCCACCCCCTGCTTAGCCACTGGAGCAATGTCCCTCAGCGGAGCAGACTTCTAAAAGTTCCGATTTTGTGCTCCGTGGCTCTATCACTTGCCAGAAGTGGCCGACAGAAGCCCCCTCCCCCCGCCGTCTATCCTCCCAAATATCGCCACGGATTCACTTCTCTGCACGTCCTACCTTCCAGAAAGTGGTCGCTTTTCTGTTCAGGGAGTTGTTGCTATTCTTTTCTTCGATCTCCTGTTGAGTCTGTAGGTGTTCAGAATGGTTTGATCCCTATCCAGCTGAATTCCTGGGACCAGACAAAATCCAGGTCTCCTACTCCTCTGCCATCTTTCCTTACTGGCTTTTAAGCTTTCATCCTAAATCTGAAATCATAGACTGTATCTGGAGAGAATGTCATGTATTGTTCAAAATTTTTTCACTTGATTAGACAAAACAGATAAATAACGGCAAAGATATTTGGAGTCACCTGACGTAACTCAAAGATAGAGAGAAAGACAATAAAAAATTTCCACTCAAGCCAAAACTTCTTGTGCGAAGAAACCCTTTAAATGTGAGCTTAAATAAGGGTGAAGGAGTAGTACTTTCTTTACGTATAGTCAGTGCTCTGATAGTGAAAACCATCTTTCCAATAGAATAAAACAACTTAGGCTTTACTTTGGTTCCATAAACCCTGGTAACTGCAGATTTATTCTGCATGCTTGTATTGTAAAATACAGGCTTGCATTAGTTTTTATTTCTGTGTTGGAACAACATTGGTAGAGTAACACAAGATCACTGGGAATGCATTTGATACAGGTAATGACAGTGTCAGTCTGGTTTGCCTTCAAAGTACGATACATTCGTCATTGGACAATAAAACTGCTGACCATATTAAATGAGACAATCTTAGGAGACTACCATTCTTATACTTTTTACCTAGCCACCTAGTTTTCTGTACCCATCTCACTTCTCTGCTCAAAAATCACCACTTTCTCCTGACTCCACAATGAACTCCAAACCCTCCACTTGTCACTGAACCCTCCAGAATCTGGCTCCAACTTGCCTATTGTCTTAGTGTCAGTTCCTGTGTCAAATTGTATTTTCCAAATTGTCTGGAACAAGGTCTCACACCCCACGTGTTATTCTTACAGTAGGACATTGACATCCCTCCGCATGGAGTTGTGGGGGTCTATCTCCCCTGCCCTGGAAACTAGGTGGCCCTTTGTGATGACTTCAGACCTTAGAGTGTAGTAGAAATGACTGTATGTGACTCTTGAGGTTAGATCATAAAAATGCCACGCACCTCTTTGTTCTCTTGGAATGTCCCAGTCATGCTGTGAGAAAGTCTAACGAGCCCATGTGGAGAGACCACATAGAAAGGCTATGTTTAGATGTTCTGGCGAAGAGCCCAGCCAATAGCCAAATTTACCAGATGTATGAGTGGTGACACCTCCAGATGATTTCACACTCCAGCTGTTGAATCACATCTAGCTTTCAAGTCTTCCCAGCTGAGGCCCTAGATACTGTGAAGAAGAGATAAATGGTTTCCAGTATGCCCTGTCCAAATTCCTGATCCACAGAATCTGTATGATAAGATGGTGGTTTTACACCACTGGGCTTTGGGATGGTTTGTTACATAGCAACAACAACTGAAATAGTCTCTTTAATTGCAAGTAGCAGAACTACCGTTCAAACTAGTTCAATCCAAGGGGAGGAAATTCTTGTGAAAATACAAGTGCTTCTCATCATAAGGACTTGAAAACAGAAACTGAAAATTCATCAGGAACAAAGTCAAGCATTAATTCCATTTGTCTGTGGGTCAACCTATCCATCAGAGATCTCATGGTCTGTAATCTTTGTTCCTCTATAAATCTGATTTTTTTTTCCTCCTAGCAGTCCAACTTTCTTTGCTTTTCAGTATACATGGTGATCTATACATGGTGATCTATGTCACCTCAATTTTGACTGCAAGAGGGGACCGAGATGAGTATTTATCAGCCCAATTTTATATTTTTGGGAAAGAGGTATTATCTCAAGTTTCCTCCAGTCAATTTTGCCAGTAGGTCAAATGCTGCCGTACTAGAGTCCATCTCTATGGAGGGACAGTTAGAGAAGGAATAGTCAAAGTCCTCAGGCAAGGATTATAGGACTAATATTTTATTTAGGAGATAACAAGCACAGGGTGGAGGAAATGTAGGGAAAAGAGGATATGAAGCTAATAAAGAGGCAAAGCAAGGTGAGTAATACCTTACCATGCTGTTACTATTTCATGGTAGACTGGAGAGAGACCAAGGGAGCCATGCAGCAGCTGTATCAGCCTGCACTGGCAACTTACCTAGAAAGATTCACCCTACAAGGAACATACTTCCTCACATTTCAGGTTATCTCATTTGGGCCCTCATTGGTCACTTAGGAAGCCTAAGGTCAATGGCCTTGGTGTCATATTTCATTTTAGACCAAATATGGAGCCACTTGAATGGGAAGGATGCTGACAAAGAGAGAGAGGAGGCAGCCAAGGGAATCTGAGAAGGTGTATAAAGTAGGCCAGATAATGGCTTTCTGAAGATGTCCATGGCCAAAACCCTGAAACCTGTGGATATGTTATATTACATGGCAAAAAGACTTTGTGTGTGGAAATAAGGAGATTATCTTGGATCATCTGGGTTGACCCATTTTAATCACATGAGCTCTTAAAAGTAGAGAACTTTCTCTGGCTGTACGCATGGGAACATGGCAGAAGGAGGAATAGAGAAATTTGAAGTATGAGAAGGACTTGTCTGGCCATTGTTAGGGGGGGCCACATGGAAGATACGAGAAGAAATGCAGGCATGCTCTAGGAGCAAAGACAGTCTTCTGTCTGGCAGCCAGCAAGGAACGGGCACCTTAATCCTATTCCTGAAAGGAACTGAATTCAGCCAGCAACCTAAAACCTTGTAAATGGATTTATCCTCAGAGTCTGGAGAAAAGAACACAGCCTCGAGAATACCTGATTTTAGCCTTTGAGACTCTAAGCAGATGACCCAGTTGAGCCACACTGTATGTGAACTTCTGACCTACGAAACTGGCAGATAATAAATGGATGTTGTTTAGGCCTCTAGATTTGTAGTCATTTCTTATAACAGCAATGGCAAAGGAATACAGTGCCTTAGGTTTAAATCTCTGTATAGGGCTCAGATACTCTAAGAGGTGTGTCATATCTACCTAACTTATTATCCTACCATTTTTCTGCCTGACTCCATTGCTGTAGTGTGGTCTCTCTGTTCCTTGTTCATCAGATAGAATATCTGCTGTTACATCTTGGTTCTTGATCCTTTGCCCACATTCTTCCACAAGCTTCGAAAGACCACCACATCTCATATCTTTCTACCTGAAGCCCGCTATGCCATTTGGTTGCACATAAGTTTCAAAACCTATAAAGATTTTTTTAAAAATATTTTATTTGAGAGAGACAGAGAGATAGCAAGAGAACACGAGCAGGGTGGAGATGAAGAAGCAGGCTCCCCGCTGAGCAGGGACCCCCCCAATGTGGGGCTCAATCCCAGGACCCCAGGATGATGACCTGAGCCAAAGGCAGACACTTAACCGACTGAGCCACCCAGGCACCCCTAAAACCTATATAGATTTTATACACTGCAGTCAAGTAATGAAAAAGATTGAATGGAGAGGGAGAAGCAGAGAAAAGACAATAAATCAAATCAGAGTTTGAATGTGAAAATCATCCAGGAACCCAGGTAAATCTGTTCTATACATTTTCATATTTATAATCACAAGTTTAACAGAGAGCAGTAAATTCAATGCACCAATTTCCCTTTTGTTTTGATATTGTTTCCTTTTCCTTTCATTGTTTCCTCTCTCCTACCTTCCCTTCCTCAAGAAAAGCTCACGGAAGTATAATATTAACTATCACGAGCTGACATGCTGACAATTTTGACTAATGAAACTACCAGGTTACCGGATTTCTCCCTTTGTAGATACTTTTTTTGGTATACATTTGAATAAATGCATGATAAATTGATAAGATTCAAAAAGTTTAGTTGACACCAATCATTACTGGGAGCATAAGAAACTCAGTAGAGTTTTCTAAAATGCTGCTTGCCTAGTGCCTTCTTGACTGTGTCTTGTTGAAAGTCCCTGAGGTAAATCACCTGCCCACAAAGTATAAGAGAACAGCATACATGCCCGTGGGCCTCTCTTAATTCTCAGCTATTAGCTTAGTTGCTGTTCTAGTTTAAACAGGCTTATACTTGGAAAGGCTCTGAGATTTGTGAAGAATGGTATTATATAATTCTAGAGCACAGTCTATACTTAAATGATTCTTCCAAATTGTGTTCCTACATTTCTGAATGTTATCAAGCATCAAACTGTACCTTCCAGGAGTTCACAAAAAGTCAGTTCGAATTGTTACCTGTCATTGTTCAGTTCTCCTCCTTTGACAAGGTTTGACTCTGCATTTCTTCAAAAGGTGATGATAATTGGAGGGAGCTCATAAATATCTCAGGCAGGACTCAGTGGATGGCATGAAAAGAAGGGTGTTCATGCATTAGAAAGCAACTTTATTTATATATTAGTTTGACACTGTTTCTGGAAATGGCAGAGCAAGTATGATGAAAGTTTGTATTTTTTTTTCAAAAATTCAAATTAGATCAGATTGGCAACAGAGGTAAAAAGTGACTCCTGCACCACCTGATAAGAAACATTTCTTAAACTTGTCACATAAAACATTCTGTTATGCTTCAGGCTGTTGAAAATAATTTCATGCACAGGGGCATAGTCACCTGAGGCAATTTTGTTGTTCAGCAACAGCCTTAGGACAAATGCACAGCTCAGAGGTGGAAAATTGGGGTTATCATGTAATTGTAATCATTAACCAAACTGAATGAGCGTGAGTCAGTAGAGTGGGAATGATAGTGGTGTGAATTAACCTACTTTCACCTTTTAATGACTGTTTTTTCCACCCGAAAGAGCAGAGTATTTGTCATTGAGAAAATTTCAAATGTTCTTTAAAAAAGCACATTTATTTTTTAAAAAGTTGATCTGTTGTATATTTATTCCACAGGATTTTGAAATGTAAGTATTCTGTTACCAACATATTCGCTGAATCATCTAGGGGAGAGCCTGTCAAAGAATTTAAGGACTTCAAATGCATTTAGGCAGAAAGAGAAAAAAGCTGAAGTCACCTAGGCATTGGCATAAAGGGTTCTTGTGATATCTCCAAACCTAAGTATGTCCTTGAATGCTGACCTTGAGAAAGGGGGTGGAATTGAAGGCACAGAGGAGGCAGGAGACACAGACAAAAACAATTATGCTCTCTCTTTTGCCTCAGAGATTTTGCCTACCTATAGGGAAGTAGTGATTCTGACACTGAGACTTTTCTCTGGGTTTAGCTTCATTGAAATGGTCAGAATCAATAACTGGTTGTAGCAAGTTCAGAGTCAAATAGAAACAGGGAGAAGTTGGCTGAGCTGCTGCATTTCCCCAACTCTTTCTTCTGTTTGTATCAACTACGGAATGCACTCACATATGGCCAGAAAATTTAAGATTGATAAGAGGAATGGAGACTCAGGGGTTTGTCATCCCAACTATTGTCTCGAGAACATTCACAGAATATTTATCAAAACCCATTAGCTGAATGATACTATACAAATTTGGTGCGAGGCCTTTACAAAGCATAAATTAAATGGACAGAAGGCAATACCAAAATTATTTTGCATTTCTGCATATTATAAAATGTGCATTATTTTGCCCAAAGATTAAAAACAGTTAAGAAATTAATGAGAAAATGATACATATTTTTATAAATTGTGTTGCCATTTAACCTTTTAAGTAGCCCAGTTATTTAAATCAGTGTTGCTACCTGGCTTTAACAAGTACCAGACTTTACCATGCTGACAATTTTAATCAGTCAGACTAGGTCTTGAACTGTAACGTACGAAACTTGGTAAAAATACAGAGGGTTAATTAGACTATTACCAGGGGAAGTGTTAGCCAAGTTCAAGACTTTCCCTTACATGTGGGGCCATGGTGGGGCCTTATTTTTTGCTTATCTCCTGGGTTCAGTGAAGAGACCAAAAAATGTAGGAGAAGGGTCAATGAGCTGAGAGAATTCATGGTGGCTTCTCCAGAAGAGATATGGGGGGGATTTTCTTCTGCTTTCCTCCAGTTATTCTGTTTATAACCACTATTCCATTAAGCCACAGGGTGCAGAATGTGTCTCAGAGCGTATAGAAAGCGGAAAATACCCAGGAACATTGTAGGCAACATGGAAACCTTGCCGGAGATTATCTAGACTTGGAACATGGAAGGCCCCATAAGCACCTTGGGTGACTCTGGGCAAAGAGAAAACCTCTGGGAACTAGCACATGAGTTTGCTTGGTAGGATATTCCATTACAGACAGTCTGCCAAGATAACTTCTACTCTAAACACAAGTTTTGTATACTCATAATAAGTAGAATATTGTAGCCATGAAGAAGACTCCGGCTGCCTACATTTGGATCCTTCCGTGCTACTAATGAGCTGTATTTGGATAAATTACTTAATTTCTATGTGCCTTAGATTCTTCATTTAAAAATTGGGATAATATCATAGTGTTTTGAGGAGTCAAAAGGTTTTTACATGTAAAACCTTTAGAACATTGCCTGGTGAAGCACTGAACAAGTGCTTTATTATTATTTTATTTATTTATTTATTTAGAGCCAGTGCAGGGAGGGGAACAGGCTGAGGGTGAGAGAGAATCTCAAGCAGACTCCGCTCTGAGTGCAGAGCCTAACATGGGGCTTGATCTCCCGATCCTGAGCTCAGGACCTGGGCTGAAATCAAGAGTCGGAGGCTTAACTGGCTGAGCCACCCAGGTACCCCAACAAGTGCCTTATTATTTATTATTATTATTATTATTATTATTATTATTATTATTATTACTATAACATGCTTCTTTATGGGTTTTTATTTCACAGTAGCAGTAGTAACTTATTTGTAATCAACAGACAGCTTTCTGGGTCATTAGGAGGAATGAGTCAACCCATTAGTAATATTCTGTGAATATTTCTGTGAAACTACCCAGAAAATTTATGGAGAGTCCTCTTATGCTGATATAGGCATTAGGCTACTTTTTCTATTCCAACCAACATATTTGTTGTTTCATTCTTGACTTTACAATTAGTTATGTAGAACAACATTATCTTGAGAAGTCATTCAGCGTATTAAAAATCTGTAAACTTACATGATGGCTTTCTGTATTTATTTTATTTTATTTTATTTTGTTCCTGTACTTATTTTAATAGATGTTGGTTTCCAATTATTTTCTTTTGTCCAAGAATCTGACTGGAGGATTTTAATAAGTTTTAGATATTTGTTTTAATTACATGAGTATTTCATATTCCTCATAAAAATGAGAAAATATAAATAAGAGAAGAAACTGTTGCCCAGAATGTAACCAAATTATGGCCGCTGTTAACATCTTAGTGTTTGTTGTTTTAAGTATTGTTTCTCTGAATCCCCTCACATGCACACAATGCATTTTTCTCCCCAAATTGCATTTTATTTTACATATTATTATGTAAACTGATCATCTCACTTTGCAATACCTCATGAACTTAAATCCTTGCCTTTACAGATTTATAGAATCCCTTTGTCATATTCTATTTTGCGGATGTACCATAATCTTTTTAAACTACTGTCCACGGTCAGTCAATCTGTTTTGAATGCTGCACATTATAAACAAAGTTGGGACAAACATGAAAAGAGATTAAAAAAAGAATATTTTATCAATGACCTCATGATGTCTGAGTTCAGAGAATGGATATAATGTACTTGAAGTATTTTCCATATGTGGATGAGTTAAATGACCCACTTAATATGTTATTAGTTAAAAACAAGGTTGTCAGAGACCTTTAAGCCATTTTAGAACATCTGATGAGATTGATAAAGGAAGGTTATGTTTATTAGTAATGACTTCTAAACATAAATTCTGATATGGAAAGTTCCTTTCCTTATTACAACTCAATTCTATGCTAAAAGTAGGGCGCACCAAAGAAGAAAAATGAAACACAAATAGATTCTAGGATTAAACAGACCTTATATTACAAAATGTAATTAGATATATACTTGCTGGTTTTGACAATCACAGAAAATAGCTTGTGTGACCTGAATAAAATAGCAACTGTAAATAAATCTCTCTTGGGTGATCATTTCTTCAAGAATGTATAAAAGAAATGTATTTCATATACACTCAGAATTTTTAAAACTTTTTTGAAAATTCTTTTTCTTCTCTTTTTTGTCTTTTTGGTTCAGAAAAATTTGCTCTTACTACTTTGGTTGATTTAGATACCTCCTCAGTGAGCACATTGATTTCAATATTTACTTCTTATGCTCATGGGTCTTGGAGCTGGAAGGGGCCTCTAATGATTTCAGAGATTTTTAAAAAATATTTTATTTATTTTTGAGTGAGAGAGAGAATGAGTGGGAGGTGGGAATGGACAGAGGGAGAGAGAGAAGCAGACTCCCTGCTGAGAGAGGAGCCTGATGACGATGTGGGGTTTCATCTCAGGACCCCGGGATCATGACCTGAGCTGAAGGCAGATGCTCAACCGACTGAGCCCCCTAGATGCCCCTGATTCCAGAGTTTTAATTTATATTAAAGTCAGCAAGAAAAACAGGTAAGATATTTTCAAAAGAAAATAATACAGCAAAGATGCAAATGTTGGAGGTGTATTACAAGAGAACTGGAAATGAACCTTGGGAATTTTACAGGAATTTAAAGCACAGACTTCTTAAAGATTGTTTTGCGAAAACCTTGAAGGAATCACACACATACCCCAAATTAGCCTGAGTGGAATTAATTTTGATCCAAGATAATATGAAAGAACAAAGCTAAGGAAGTTTACTTCTATGCTAGACTTTGTTTATTATTTCTCTCTGAGAACCTCATCAAGCAATCTAATGCCTCTTTGCTAAACTTGTACTCAATTTCCACAGTTTTTTTTAAGCCACTGCACATCCTGTAGTGACAATTTCCTTCGTTAACTCTTTTGGGAAAAATACTGTAAGATAAATTACACTTGCTTCCTTGAGTTAACTAGATGTTTTGGAATCAGGATGCACCTGGTCCATCTTCAATGATAAGTTTTGACCAAGAAATTTCAGATACAACTGGAATAGTCAGTGATTTCTACTCATGTACAAATACAATACCTTTCGCTTGACAATCCCAATGATTCATAACCCTGACTGAACAGGGTTAAATATTGGTTTTAATTTTTTCTTTTTTTTTCTTTTTATCAAGATACAACTTACATACAAAAACATCCATTTACAAATTTTGACAAATGTATACAGCTGTATAATGGCCACCACAATCAAGATTTGGAATCTTCATCACTCCTAAAGTTTTCCTCGTGCCCCTTTTCAGTCAGTCCCCTTCCTCCATTCCTGGCCACTAGGAACCACTGATCTGTTTTCTGTTTCCAGAGTTGTGATGTTTTTAGACTGTCCTAGAGTGGAATTGTACAGTGTTGGTTTTTTGTGTCTAACTTTCCAAGCTTTCTAACTTAACCAGTAAGTATTTTATAAGCATTGACTTAAAATGTTGTCAAGAATCATCCATTTTGCTGCACAAACTACTTAGTTTGTTCCTTTTATTGCTGAATGGTATTCCACTTATGAATAAATCAAATTTATCCATTGGTGAATGGTTGAAAGACATTTGGGTTGTTTACAGTTTGGGGCATTTAAGGCTTAAGATGCTACAGTGATTGACATACAGGCTGTTGTGTGGACATGTGCTTTCATTTCTTTGGGGTATATACCTGGCTAGTAAATGTATGTTTACCTTTATTTTATTTTGTCTTATTTTAAGATTTTATTTATTTGAGAGAGAGAATGAGATAGAGAGAGGGAGCATGAGGGGGGGAGGGTCAAAGGGAGAAGCAGGCTCCCCACTGAGCAGGAAGCCCAATGCAGGACTCAATCCCGGGACTCCAGGATCATGACCTGAGCCTAAGGCAGTCACTTAACCAACTGAGCCACCCAGGCACCCCCTGTTTACCTTTATTTTAAAAATCCCAAACTGTTTCTCAAAATGACTGTGTCATTTTGCATGGCGATGAATGAGAATTTCAGTTTTTTCCACATCCTAACCAAAATTGGGTATGATCAGTCTTTTCATATTAGTAATTTTAGTGGTTGGGCAGTAGTCTCTCCTAGTGGTTTTAAAACTTTTGTTTTCCTAATAATAGCAGATGAGGATCATCTTTTATATCCTTATTTGCCATTCTCATATCTTCTTTGGGATGTTTGTTGTCTTGTTGAATTTTAAAAGTTATTTATGCTTTTTTCTAGAAGTTTAATTTTAGGTCTTCCTTTTTGGTGTATGATCCACTTTGAGTGCTGGTCCCCCTCTTTAGGCAGTCAGAAAATGGAGCAGTGAATAATCTAAAAAAGCTGGTTTTCGGAGACATACATATCGACACACCTCTTTGGGAGAAGTCATGCTTGTTATTGCTTCATATGTAGGTTATAGCTCTTTTGCAAGAGGAATCTGTGTTAACACAGGCATGTACGATGCTGATCCCTATAGCTTACAGGGGCCAGTTGTGCCGTTCTTCAAACGGTGTCCCACCTAATCAATCCAATAGGTAACAGATAAGCATGATTTATTTTCCCCTAAATATCTGTTTGTTGTGTAACTGAATTGGGACTTTATCTTCTCTTTTTAGGGGAATTTTATGATTACACAGATATAGGTGGTCTTGAAAAGAAATATTTGGGTTTGATTTCTAGAATAATTTACTGCTTTGGAATACATTTTTATTGCCAAAGTAAGAAACGAAGAGGAATTTTGTATATGGGAGGCATCATACTCACTATTTTCCATGTTTATTTTAAGCATTTTTGTGTGTTCCTTTTTATGTTGCAATTGGATGAAGTCCACAAGGATGACTTTCTATATTCAGCTTCTGCAGTGTTCAGATAATTTAAATGAACTGTTAGGAATTAGAGGATCAACGGTTTCTCCTTAAAAGGAAAAAAGATTGTGAAAGAATAGTTGCTGAACTTAATAGTCTCCAATTCAGAAATTAAGATGCAGTTGTTATTTGCAGGAAATCCCTGAGAAACTCTTTCATGATATCTAATCTATCTATTCATGAGCATAAACCAATGAATAGATTTTTCATGTGCTAAAGATAGGCAATCAGTTATCACCTAGAATAATTTGTTAAGCTGTGTCAGCTTTGAAATTTTTCCCCATTTGACTCTGTATGACATGATGTTAAATGTAATCCCTAATTATAGTAACCTTTTCATTAATTCATATTTGTACATTACATACTATGTTTAGGTAGATCTTGCAGTAATTCAAAATAAATCAGACATAAACTCTATATTCAATAGTTTATAATTCATTAAGGAAGAGACACTATGAACCCAAACAATTACAGGACAAGTTAGAAAGTTGTAAGTTGTATTTGAAATCACTGAGACAATTGTTACGGGCTTTTGAGGTATGAAAGATTAATTCCAGCTGGGAAAGTGAGGGAAGACTTCTGTATGCAAAGAATGGATGGGATTTGGATCTATGGAGATAATGGACAAAGGAATTCCAAACAAAGCAAAGAGCAGATTCCTGGCAGTTGTTAGAAGTGGCTTTGGAACCAGAAAGACTTATTCTCACATGCTCACATCTGAAATTAATGTCCTCAAGGATTAGTAATACCACTTAAACATATGGGCTTCCATTTATTGAGCAATTACTGTATCTGTGATGCTCTGTCAGTTCGCACGTGTGGTTTATCCATGCTCCCTATAAGGTCAGTACTCCCACTGGTGCACTGAGACCCACATTTACTTTTTGATTCAAATATTGCTCTTAAAATTGTCCCCAGACTCACCACCATTTTTTCTCTTCTGCTGCACTATTCCCATTAGCAAACATGGTACCATATCTCCCATGTTAAAGCAAACAACAGTAAACACTGGCAAAAAAACCTACCTTTCTGTATCAGTTTGGTTTCACTGAACCTCCAAAATCAGTGGCTGAAAACAACAGCATGTTTTTAGCTCAGTTCTGTGGGTTGACAATTAAGGTTGGGCTCAGTTGGGTGGTTAAGCTCTTGACTGAGCTCATTCATGCATCATGGTTAACTGTCATTTGGCTAGGAGGCTCTGCATCTGAGGCTCGGTTGTCTGACCACTGGGTGACAGAGTGAGGTAACCAAGGAGATGGAGTGACTGGGACACATGTCTTCATCAAGCTCAGGCTTGCTAATATAGTGACTGGGCAGGATTTCAAGAGAAAGAGCAGAGTGTGCAAGGTGGCTTGGTGCTCAGAATAACACCACTTCCACTATGTTCTCATGGTCAAACAAGTAACCTGGCTAGCTCACACTCTTATCTCTTGATGAAAAGACCTATAAAGTTACAATGCAAAGGGGATGTGGGTAGACAGAAGGGAATAATTACAGCCATTTTACTTTATATCACATTGTTGTTCCAGCTCCTATCCCTTTTCTCTGTTTCCTTTTTCAGAGCAAAACTCTAAAAAAAAAAAAAAAAAGTTCTGAAGACTCCACTTTCGTCCCTTCCTCGCCTTCATTCTTATTTATTTATTTATTTATTTAAAGATTTTATTTATTTATTTGACAGAGAGAGACCCAGAGATAGAGGGAACACAAGCAGGGGGAGTGGGAGAGGGAGAAGCAGGCTTCTTGCTGAGCAGGGAGCCCAATGTGGGGCTCGATCCCAGGACCCTGGGATCATGACCTGAGCCGAAGGCAGACGCTTAATGACTGGGCCATCCCGGCGCTCCTCCTTTATTCTTTTTTTAAAGAATCAGAACTTTGGGGCACCTGGGTGGCTCAGTCAGTTAAGCGTTTGACTCTTGATTTCCACTCAGGTCGTGATCTGAGGGTCCTGAGATCTAGCCCCGTGTAGGACTCCTCAGTCACCGGGGATTCTGCTTGGGATTTTCTCCCTCTCCCTTTACCCCTCCCCACCACAAGCTCTGTCTCGCTCTCTCTCAAATAAATAAATAAATCTTAAAAAATAAAAATTAAAAAAAATAAGAATCAGAATTTTGTCCATAGAATTCCTCTGAAATTACTACTATAAAACATCACCATGATCTCTACATCGCCAAATTCAAAGGTCAATTTCCAGTTCTCATCTAATCAACCCGTTACCAGCATTTGTTTCAATTGTTGTCCCCCATCCTTTTTGAAAAGATTTGCTCATTTGCCACCTGACATCCACCTCTGATGGTTCTTCATCTACTCCATTAGCCATTCCTTTTCAATTTCCTTTTCTCTTCCTTTTTTTTTTCTTCTAACTTTTAGACTTTGAAATACCTCAGGACTTATTTTCTGGGACTCCCCTGGGTTTTCACCTAGTCCTAAACAATTTTACCCAATCCCATGGCTTTAAAAACTGTGTTTTCATCTCCTAAACTCAAGTGTATATCTCCAGTCCAGATTTTTAGACCAATATCCAAACCTTGGATATACAACTACTTACTTCGATGTCTAATATGATTATCAAACTTAGTGTCCTCAACAGACTCTTGATCTCCCTCACAAATGCCCTACTCCTGCATTCTTTCCTATATTAGTAAATGGCACCATTATTTTCTAGTTACTTCAGCCAAAGTTTTTTATATCAAAAACCTATTTTTCTCTCATCTTCACTTCCAGTAAGTCAGTAAATATGATGGCACTATTACTCAGAGATTCAAAATCCAACCACTACTCACCGTCCTTATAACTACTACCTTGGTCCTTGCAATTATATGGAACACTCTCTTGATTTCTGCTTTTGCTCTCCTCTCTTGTGTCTATTTTCCATACAGGAGCCAGAGTAATCCTTTAAAACACATAAAGTAGGATATGAGAAAGGGAACCCCTTTTTCTCAAAGCATTTCACTCAGAGTAAAATATAAAATTTCTAACGTAGTCTACAAAGTCCCACATGCTGAGTCTCCCATGACCTGTCTGACCTCATTTCCTAAAATTTTTCTCCTCACTAACTGTATCCCAGACATACTAGCCTAGTTGCCATTTCTTATACTCACCAAGTCTATACCTATCACAGGGCCTTTGCACCTGTTTCCACTGCCTGGGAAGTACACCCTTGTATATTCATATGGCTAGTTCTATAACTTTCTTTAATGTTTTGCCCAAATATCACTTTTTCCTAGGATGCTGTCTTTGATCACTCTGTATACAATAGCTGCCAATCACTCTTCATTATCCCTATCTTATTTCAATTTTCTTCATTGTCACCACTTGACATAATGTTCATTTAGTCATTTTTGTTTTATAGTTTCCCTTCACTAGAATGTTCACTCCATGAGAAGAAGAATTTTGATCATTTTGTTCACTACTGAATCCCTAAGGATTGGAACAGTTTGAAACATAGGTGCTCAATAGAACTTTGTTGAATCATTGAGTTGTAATAAACTACCTTATTTTAGTGTTCAGACCCACCTAATGACGTGCATACTGAATTGCCACCTCCATTCATCTTGTAGGTAAAAATATTAAGGACCAAAAAAGCTAACTAAATGTTGGGAGTTGGCTCAACCACACCTGATTCTAGGTTTAATCTTAGCCACTACACTGTGTGTCTCCTGCTAACTGAGCAGTGCTGGAGGAACAAATGAGATAAAATGAAAATGTTACCTAGCAAAAATCTGATGCAATCTAGGTGCTCCATCACTCTCCATTTCTTTACCTTTCCTCCAGGTTATTCTTTTTATTCTTATTTTGGTATTTCCCTTAAATACATTATTTTTTACATGCTTTTTATTGTACAGTGTTTTAAATTATCTTTAGAAATAAGAATGTTTAAGAGTTATGAATTAAATTAACATTGGCTTATTTATAATAGAAGAATCCTCTTCTGTGAAATATACCCATAGTATGTACACAAGACTAGCCAAAGTTAGTTCTGGAACAAAGAGCCATATAACATGTCTGGTCATGAGACTGCATCCCAGACTTAGAAGAATCTTGTGATAATACAAAACTGATTAATATTGTGCTAGATATATAAAATACAATCATAACTACATAAATAGAACAAAGTAGTAAAGAATCTAAAGTGATGTAAATCTCTGAATATGACATAAAGCATAAAGTCATTTTTAGAAGACCAGGTGGTGAGAACAAACTGAATAATTAACATAAAATAGGAAAAATTGGAAGCCAGCCATGGAGTGCGTGGACAATAATATTTATAATAATAATGTTACTTAGTGCAGAATTCCACGTGTGAATGCCCCAGGGGTGAAAGGCTAGTCACCAATCAGTGATGCTGAGGAGTAGGAAATCATATGATGTTCTGTAGCACCCTCAACAACATAATGACATGCAGAAGTGAGATTTTAGATAAGTTAATTAACCTAGTTTGCCAATTGCTGTAGAGAAGTGTTCTTGGGTTGAAAAGGGTGGAGTTTCATAAAGATGAATGACATATAAATGAAAAGGAAAGAAAGTCCTCCTTTGTTGTAACAAGTGTTACAACCAATTATATAGCTTCCCTCAGTAGGAAGAAATTTATTGGTTATTCTTTTGTCTGTGGGTACTGTGGAAAACCAAAGAATACATGCATAGCTGAACATTTTTTTCTGGTCTTTTGTGGATACTAGAGGTTGCAGATAGAACTTACCATACATAGTTTCTCAGGTGTTGCTGTGGGTAGCATACTCTCAAAGTTCATTAACCCTGGGCTTCACTTCAATGGTATAAACACTATGTTTCTGTCCAGGACTGCTCTGTCCAGTGGGGTAGCCACTAGTCACATATAGCTACTGAGCACCCAAAATGTGACCTCTCTAAATGGTGATGTCCTATAAGTGTGAAATATGTAGTGGGTTCTGAATATTTTGGATGCAAACAAGAATGTAAAAATATCTAAGTAACTTCTTATATTGATTATATATTGAGGTCATAATATATTGGACATAATGATCTAATATAATATTTTGATACATAATATGATATGGGATAATATATGATGTCATGTGATATACAGGGTTAATATGATAAAATATACAATTTAAGTCAATTTCACCTGTTTCTTTGTACTTTTTAAAAATGCAGTTACTAGAAAAATTTTTAATTACATACCTGGCTCACAGTTTTATATTTCTATTAAACTGCACTGATCTAGGGTCTGTTACTCAGTGTTCTCCTTGGACCAGTAGCATCAGCAACACCTGGGAGCTTCTTAGAAATGCAGAATGTCAGAGGGGTGGAGCAAGATGGCGGAGGAGTAGGAGACCGAAATTTTGTTTGGTCCCAGGAATTCAGCAAGATAGGGATCAAACCATTCTGAATACCTACGAACTCAACAAGAGATCGAAGAAAAGAATAGCAACAACTCTCTGAACAGAAAAGCGACCACTTCCTGGAAGGTAGGACGTGCGGAGAAGTGAATGTGAGGTGATATTCAGGAGGATAGACGGCAGGGGAGGGGCCTCCGTTGGCCACTACCTGCAAGTGATAGAGCCATGGAGCACAAAATTGGAACTTTTAGAAGTCTGCTCTGCTGAGGGACGTTGCTCCAGGGGCTAAGTGGGGGTGGAGCCCTCATGGGAGAGTGTGGTCTCAGGGCCCTCGGGGTCACAGAAAGACCGGGGGTGCCTGAGTGCAGCAGAGCTCCCAGGTATCGGAGTGGGGAAGCCGGCTGCAGAGTCGGAGCTGAGGAGTGGGCTCTCAGCTCGGGGTTGCCATAAACCGTTATCCGCGGCATAGTCAGGCCATTGCTCCTCCAGCAGGGACCGAACAAGCGGCAGATCCGGGGAGACTCCCCTTCCTCCCCCAGGAGGAGTGGTGCGGGAGTACACCGCAGGGATCTGCTGGGTTTGGAGACTCCACACAGGGTCGGGTGCCAAAGAGAGAAACACTTGGTCACAGGCCGGGTGAGCACGGAGTGTGGCCGGAGACCGGGGAGACGGGAGTGACTGACTGCTTTTCTCTGGTGGCACACTGAGGAGTGGGACCCCAAGTTCTCAGCTCCTCTGGGGCAGAGATTGGGAGGCTGCCATTTTCACTCTCTGCCTCCAAACCTATACAGAAAGCTTGCAGGGAACAAAAGCCACCGAGAGCAAACCCAAGCACATTACTTAGCCTGGACCAGCAAGGGCGGGGCAATTCTGCCTCTGGCAAAGACATTTGGGAACCATGGCAACAGGCCCCTCCCCCATAAGATCAGCGAGAACAGCCAGCCAAGACCAAGTTTACCGATCAATGAGAACGGCAGAACTCCTGTGCTAGAGGAATACTGCACATAGAATTCATGGCTTTTTTACCATGATTCTTCAGTCTTTCAAAGTTAATTTTTTAAATTTTTTAAATTTTCTTTTTTCATTATCATTTTTTTTTGTATTTTTCTTTTTCCCTTTTTTCAACCAACATCTTATCAATCCCTTTTTAAAAAAATCATTTATTTTTCATTTTTAGAGTCAAATTCTATCCCTTCATAGTAGTTAACCTTATTTTTGGTATATATATATATAAGTTGTTTTCTCTTTAAAATTTTGGGATACAGTTTCTTCCAACAGACCAAAATATACGCTAAATCTCTAGTGTATGGCTTTGTTCTAGTCTCCTGCCTGATCACATTCTCTCCCCCCACTTTTTTAAATTCCTCTTCTTTCTTTTTTCAACCAACTTCTTATCTTATCAATTCCTTTTATAAAATCTTTTATAATTTTCATCTTTACAGTCATATTCCATCCCTTCATTGTATTCACCTTTATCTTTTTACATATATAAGCTTTTCTTTCTTTAAAATTTTGGGAGGCAGTCTCTTCAAACAGACTAAAATATGCCCAAAACCTAGTGTGTGGCACTGATCTATGCACCAGCCTGATCATATTTGATCATATTTTTTTGATCTCTTTCTTTTTCTTTTTTTTTTTCTTTCCCTTTCTTTTCCCCCAGTTTCAGGGTTCTTCTGATTTGTTTACTGTATATTTTTCTGGGGTTGTTGTTACCCTGTTAGCATTTTGTTCTATCATTAATCTATTCTCTGGACAAAATGACAAGATGGAAAAAATCACCTCAGAAAAAAGAACAAGAGGCAGTACTTGCTGCCAGGGACCTAATCAATACGGACATTAGTAAGAAGTGAGAACTAGAGCTCAGAATGACGATTATAAAGATACTAGCTGGGCTTGAAAAAAGCATGGAAGATATTAGAGAAACCCGTTCTGGAGAAATAAAAGAATTAAAATCTAACCAAGTCGAAATCAAAAAGGCTACTAATGAGGTGCAATAAAAAATGGAGGCTCTAACTGCTAGGATAAATGAGGCAGAAGAGAGAATTAGTGATATAGAAGATCAAATGATGGAAAATAAACAAGCTGAGAAAAAGAGATAAACAACTACTGGATCACGAGGGCAGAATTCGAGAGATACGTGATACCATAAGATGAAACAATATTAGAATAATTGGGATCCCAGAAGAAGAAGAAAGAGAGGGAGGTGCAGAAGGTATAGTGGAGCAAATTATAGCAGAGAACTTCCCTAATCTGGGGAAGGAAACAGGCATCAAAATCCAGAATGCACAGAGAACCCCTCTCAAAATCACTAAAAATAGGTCAACACCCCAACATCTAATAGTAAAACTTATGAGTCTCAGAGACAGAGAAAATCCTGAAAAGCAGCTCAGGAAAAGAGATCTGTAAAAGAGATCTGTAGAAACATTAGATTGGCAACAGGCCTATCCACAGAGACCTGGTAGATTAGAAAGGACTGGCAAGATATATTCACAGCACTAAATGAGAAAAATATACAGCCAAGAATACTATGTCCAGCTACGCTGTCATTGAAAATAGAAGGAGAGATAAAAAGCTTCCATGACAAACAAAAACTAAAGGAATTTGCAAACATGAAACCACCCCTACAAGAAATATTGAAAGGGTTCCTCTTATCAAAGAGACAGCCTAAAAGCAACAGACAAGAAAGGAACACAGACAGTAACAGTCACCTTACAAGCAAGAAAATGGCACTAAATTCCTATCTTTCAATAGTTACCCTGAATGTAAATGGGCTAAATGCCCCAATCAAAAGACACAGGCTATCAGATTGGATAAAAAAACAAGACCCATCAATATGCTGTCTACAAGAGACTCATTTTAGAACCAAAGGCACCCCCAGATTGAAAGAGAGGGGGTGGAAAAATATTTACCATGTTAATGGACACCAAAAGAAAGCTGGGGTGGCAATCCTTATATCAGACAAACTAGATTTTAAAGCAAAGACTGTAATAAGGGATGATGAAGGACACTATATTCTACTTAAAGGGTCTATCCAACAAGAAGATCTTACAATTGTAAATATGTATGCCCTTAACATAGTAGCAACCAATTATATAAGCCAATTATTAACAAAAGCAAAGAAACACATCAACAACAATACAATAATAGTGGGGGACTTTAACACCCACCTCACTGAAATGGACAGGTCATCTAAGCAAGAGACAAAAAGGAAATAAAGACTTTAAATGACACAGTGGACCCAATGGACTTCACAGATACATTCAGAACATTCCATCCTAAAGCAACAGAATACACATTTTTCTCGAGTGCCCATGGGGAACATTCACCAGAATCGATCACATCCTAGGACACAAATCAGGTCTCAACCAGTACCAAAAGATTGGGATCATTCCCTGCCTATTTTCAGACCACAATGCTTTGAAACTAGTCCTCAATCAGAGGAAAGTCAGAAAAAACTTAAATACATGGAGGCTAAAGAGCATCCTACTAAAGAATGAATGGGTCAACCAGGAAATTAAGAATTAAAACAATTCATGGAAACCAATGACAATGAAAACACAACTGTTCAAAATCTTTGGGATGCAGCAAAGGCAGTCCTAAGAGGAAAGTATATAGCAATACAAGACTTTCTCAAGAAACAAGAAAGGTCTCAAGTACACAACCTAACCCTACACCTAAAGGAGCTGGAGAAAGAACAGCAAATAAATCCTAAACCCAGCAGGAGAAGAGAAATAATAAAGATCAGAGCAGAAATCAATGAGATAGAAACCAAAAGAACAGTAGAACAGATTAATGAAACTAGGAGCTGGTTCTTTGAAAGAATTAACAAGATTGATAAACCCCTGGCCAGACTTATCAAAAAGAAAAGAGAAAGGACCCAAATAAATAAAATAATGAATGAAAGAGGAGAGATCACAACCAGCACCAAAGAAATACAAACAATTATAAGAACATATTATGAGCAACTCTATGCCAGCAAATTAGATAACCTGGAAGAAATGGATGCATTCCTAGAGATGTATCAACTATCAAAACTGAACCAGGAAGAAATAGAAAATCTGAACAGACCTATAACCACTAAGGAAATTGAAGCAGTCATCAAAAGTCTCCCAACAAGCAAGAGTCCAGGGCCAGATGGCTTCCCAGGGGAATTCTACCAAACATTTCAAGAATTAATACCTATTCTTCTGAAACTGTTCCAAAAAATAGAAATGGAAGGAAAACTTCCAAACTCGTTTTATGAGGCCACCATTACCTTGATCCCAAAACCAAAGACCCCATCCAAAAGGAGAATTACAGACCAATATCCCTGATGAACATGGATGCAAAAATTCTCACCAAAATACTAGCCAATAAGATCCAACAGTACATTAAAAGGATTATTCACCACGACCAAGTGGGATTTATCCCTGGGCTGCAAGGTTGGTTCAACATCCGCAAATCAATCGTGATACAATACATTAATAAAAGAAAGAACAAGAACCATATGATCCTCTCAATAGATGCAAAAAAAGCATTTGACAAAGTACAGCATTCTTTCTTGATCAAAACTCTTCAGAGTATAGGCATAGAGGGTACATACCTCAATATCATAAAAGCCATCTATGAAAAACCCACAGCAAATATCATTCTCAATGGGGAAAAACTGAGAGCTTTCCCCCTAAGGTCAGGAATGCGGCAGGGATGTCCACTATCATCACTGCTATTCAACATAGTATTAGAAGTCCTAGCCACAGCAATCAGACAACAAAAAGAAATAAAAGGCATCCCAATTGGCAAAGAAGAAGTCAAACTCTACTCTTTACAGATGATATGATACTTTATGTGGAAAACCCAAAAGACTCCACTCCAAAACTGCTAGAACTCATACAGGAATTCAGTAAAGTGGCAGGATATAAAATCAATGCACAGAAGTCAGTGGTATTCCTATACACCAACAACAAGACAGAAGAAAGAGAAATTAAGGAGTCGATCCTATTTACAATTGCACCCAAAACCATAAGATACCTAGAATAAATCTAACCAAAGAGGCAAAGACTCTGTACTCAGAAAACTATAAAATACTCATGAAAGAAATGGAGGAAGGCACAAAGAAATGGAAAAACGTTCCATGCTCATGGATTGGAAGAACAAATATTGTGAAGATGTTAACGCTACCTAGAGCTATCTACACATTCAATGCAATCCCCATCAAAATGCCATCCACTTTTTCCAAAGAAATGGAACAAATAATCCTAAAATTTGTATGGAACCAGAAAAGACCCTGAATAGCCAGAGGAATATTGAAAAAGAAAAGCAAAGCTGGTGGCATCACAATTCTGGACTTCAAGCTGTATTACAAAGCTGTCATCATCAAGACAGTATGGTACTGGCACAAAAACAGACACTAAGATCAATGGAACAGAATAGACAGCCCAGAAATGAACCCTCAACTCTATGGTCAACTCATCTTTGACAAAGCAGGAAAGAATGTTCCATGGAAAAAAGACAGTCTCTTCAACAAATGGTGTTGGGAAAATTGGACAGCCACATGCAGAAGAATGAAACTGGACCATTTCCTTACACCACACACAAAAATAGACTCAAGATGGTTGAAAGACCTCAATGTGAGACAGGAGTCCATCCAAATCCTAAAGGAGAACACAGGCAGCAATCTGTTTGACCTCACCCACAGCAACTTCTTCCTAGAAACATCGCCAAAGGCAAGGGAAGCAAGGGCAAAAATGAACTATTGGGACTTCATCAAGATTAAAAGCTTTTGCACAGCAAAAGAAACAGTCAACAAAACCAAAAGACAACCGACACAACGGGAGAAGTTATTTGCAAATGATATATCAGATAAAGGACTAGTATCTAAAATCTATAAAGAACTTATTAAACTCAACACCCAAAGAACAATTGATCCAATCAGGAAATGGGCAGAAGACATGAAGAGACATTTTTCCAAAGAAGACATCCAAATGGCCAACAGACACATGAAAAAGTGTTCAACATCACTCGGCGTCAGGGAAATCCAAATCAAAACCTCAATGAGATACCACCTCACACCAGTCAGAATGGCTAAAATTAACAATCAGGAAACAACCCATGTTGGCGGGGATGCAGAGAAATGGGAACCCTCCTACACTGTTGGTGGGAATGCAAGCTGGTGCAGCCACTCTGGAAAACAGTATGGAGGTTCCTCAAAAAGTTGAAAATAGAGCTGTGGTATGACCCAGCAATTGCACTACTGGGTATTTACCCCAAAGATACAAATGTAGGGATCCGAAAGTGTACATGCACCCCAATGTTTATAGCAGCAATGTCCACAATAGCCAAACTATGGAAAGAGCAAAGATGTCCATCGTCAGATGAATTGATAAAGAAGAGGTGGTATATATATACAATGGAATATTATGCAGCCATCAAAAGGAATTAAATCTTGCCATTTGCAATGACATGGATAGAACTGGAGAGTATTATGCTGAGCGAAATAAGTCAATCAGAGAAAGACATGTATCATATGATCTCATTGATATAAGGAATTCTTAATCTCAGGAAACAAACTGAGGGCTGCTGGAGTGGTGGGGGATTGGGAGGGATCGGGTGGCTGGGTGATAGACATTGGGGCGGGTATGTGCTATGGTGAGCGCTGTGAATTGTGTAAGACTGTTGTTTCACAGACCCGTACCTCTGAAACAAATAATACATTATATGTTAAAAAAAAAAAAAGAAGATAGTAGGAAGGGATAAATGAAGGGGGGGCAGAATCAGAGGGGAGATGAGCCATGATTGACTATGGACTCTGAGAAATAAACTGAGGGTTCTAGAGGGGAGGAGGATGGGGGGATGGGTTATCCTAGTGATGGGTATTAAAGAGGACATGTACTGAATGGAGCATGGGTGTTATACACAAACAGTGAAATGTGGAGCACTACATCCAAAACTAATGATGCAATGTATGGTGTTTAACATAACACAATAAAATAAAAAAAAAATTTAAAAATCTATTAGCATAAAAAAAGATCAGGGAGAAGATGGGACCAGAAAGAATTGAAAAATATAGAAGTAAAGAAATTATGTTCGTTCAGTCATTTAAAGTAAGCCCTTCAGATATGGAATGATTCTTTGAATAAAAATTAAATGAGAATAGATTAAAAAAAAAAGAAATGCAGAATGTCAATGCTTCTCACATCAGAATCCTCATTGTAAGAGTATTCTCCAAGTAGTTCATATGCATATTAAGATTTAAGAGGCACTAGTCTAAGGGACACAAAAGATTGTGATAATTATGGAGATGGGAGTGTGGAATATAATCTACTCTCAGGGTGTATCCCAGGAGTGGTATTTTTACTTTTGAATTTTTTCTGGAGCTTGAAGCCCATACTATTTATCTAGCACTGTTCCAAATGCTTTAGATGTATTAGCTTATTTAATAAGGTGCAATGGAGAAACATTTTCAGAAAGCATACAGAAAAATTTATGTAAAAATTCACATAAATACTATAAATTTAAACTCTTTTTAAAGCTGTTGGTCATAGTTAAAACACTGAGTAAGAGATATTATATACTGTGATACAAGTGACAAAATGATTAAGGGAAAGAAAGATGATTATTAGGTAAAAGATGGCAAGAAAGGGATGTATTTCTTAATAGCAGAATAAAAAGTCAAATGATACTCTTACAGAAGAGATTTCAAAATAACCAACCGTTTCCTAGAATGTTCAGAAGATGGCATTGGAAGTTCTACAAAGTAGCACAAATGTGTCACTGGGTAAAACATGGGGATGACCTGCAATTATTTCATTGTCATTTCCCCCAGGTCATTATCAAATTGGAGCAAAAAGCACTGCAAAATAGAAATTAAAACGTTTAAATTTCCTTCTTAATTTTATTCTGAAGGCAAGTATAAAGCACATATCCTTTGAAAAAGAGAACCAGGTACTATAAAAATTCCAGAGGAGGGCAGCAAAGATAGAAGACAGTAGAATTAACTCAGGTGAAGAGAACATACTCTTATTTTATAAATTCCATGATTTTCATAAGAATAAGCATCTCTGTGGTGGGTCATGCATTAGCTTTAAATTAGTAATTGGTTCGCTAAAATAAAGAGAAAGAAAGCACACATAATTAATCTGGCTCTATTTTTGGTCTGTGTCTTTGATCCCTTTGAAAGACCTGTAGTTGTTTGTACTTCTAAAGATTATTACAATACAGTTACCTCGGCTGAAAATTATACTATTTCAATTATCCTTTATTCAATAGATATTTATTACATTGCATTAGGTGGTAGGAATATGATACATAATTTCATTAAAAAAATAATGCCTGACTTCATAAAGTTTGTATGTGGTTAGTGAATTATTTGCTTTATCTATAAACTGAAATGGATCATTATACTCATGACGGCACTGTCATTGTTCACTTATCCCTCGATATAAGAATGGAATGAAGCTATGGCTGGCAAACTAGAACTTGGGTTTAACTCTGAGTATACTCATGTGAAAGCATGGTTATTTGGGACCCTTTTTTAATGATAAGAACATGAAAAGTTTAAGAGCAGGGTTTTATTGGGGCACATGGGTGGCACAGTTAAGTGTCTGACTCTTGGTTTCAGCTCAGGTTGTGATCTCAGGGTCCTGTGATCGAGCCCCGCCTTGGGTTCTATGCTCAGCGTGTAATCTGCTTGAGATTTTCTCTCCCTTTCCCTCCAGCCCTCCTGCTTGTGCAAGCCCTCTCTCTCTCTCTAAAATAAATAATCTTTTTTTAAAAAAGAACAGTGTTTTATTAAAGATTTAACTTTGGTTTTAATTTGCATCAGTGTCATTAGACAATATTGGTTATGGTAAATAACAGACTAAATTAAAAACTTTGGTAAGACAGGCTGAATTTTATCTTGGTTCCCAATTCTTATGAGCAAGCTTGACATTCTGAGGTATGACAAAGCTTCTTTTGACCCTTAGGTTTGGGAACTTACAATTAAAAGGTTATTTGGCTCCTACTGAAAATTTCAGACTAGAGCATGCATTTTTCCCACTATGAATGAGTGTTGTTCAGGCAATGATATCTGTATATAGCGATCAAGCCATAGAAAACTATGGAAGAAAGCTATAAAATACTAGATGGTCATAAAGCCTGGAAAACACATTAATGTAGTGTTATTCAACTCATTAGGTATCATAATAGCAATTAACCTACACATAGGTGAATATATAATTATATATTCACCTATGTTTCCAGACTTTATAGCCACTCTGTATAATAGTTAAGATTTAATCATTCTCCATTTATTATTTATTTATTTATTAAAGATTTTATTTATTTATTTGACAGAGAGAGAAATAGGGAGAGCAGGAACACAAACAGGGGGAGTGGGAGGGGAGAATCAGGCTTCCTGCCGAGCAGGGAGCTTGATGTGGGACTCGATCCCAAGACCCTGGGATCATGACCTGAGCTGAAGGCAGATACTTAACAACTGAGCCACCCAGGCGCCCAAATCATTTTCCATTTATCTGGCTATATTTCTTGCAGGTATGATTCTGTAGTCATACCCATCTCCCTTGCTCTGTTCCCCTCTCCCAAGTCCCTGGCTTCTGGCTTCCTAATCTGTTCTTTATTTGTAAAACTGTCATTTCAAGAATACTATATTAATAGAATCATACAGTATGCAACTTTTGGAAATGGCCTTTTTTTTCTACATAGAATAATTCCCTGGAGATTAATTCAAATTATTACAGCTATCAGTAATGTACAGAAGCTTTTTATCTTGATGAAGTCCCATTAGTTCATTTTTGCTTTTGTTTCCCTTGCCTCGGGAGATGTGTCTAGTAAGAAGTTGCTACAGCCGAGGTCTAAGAGTTTTCTCCTCTAGGATTTTGATGGTTTCCTGTCTTATATTACTTATTTCATCAATTTTGAGTTTGTTTTTGTGTATGGTGTAAGAAAGTGGTGTAGTTTCATTCTTCTGCATGTTTCTGTCCAGTTTTCCCAACACCATTTGTTAAAGAGACAGTCTTTTTTTCCTTTGGACATTCTTTCCTGCTTTGTTGAAGATTAGTTGACCATAGAGTTGTGGGTCCGTTTCTGGGCTCTCTATTCTGTTCCTTTGATCTATGTGTCTGTTTTTGTGCCAGTACCATACTTCCTTGATGATTACAGCTTTGTAATACAGTTTAAGGTCTGGGATTGTGATGCCTCCCACTTTGCTTTTCTATTTCAACCCTACTTTGGCTATTTGGGGTCTTTTCTGGTTCCATACAAATTTTAGGATTCTTTGATTTGTTCTGTGAAAAATGTTGGTCATTTTGATTGGGATTGCATTGAATGTATAGATCACTTTGGGTAGTATAAACATTTTAACAATATTTTTTCTTCTAATCCATGGGCATGGAATGTTTTTCCATTTCTTTGTGTCTTCTTCAATTTCATAAGCATTCTTAGCTCTCAACATACAGATCTTTTACCTCCTTGGTTAGGTTTATTCCTAGATATCTAATGGTTTTGGTGCAATGGTAACTGATTTCTCATTCTGCTGCTTCATTATTTCCGATTATTTCCTAATCTGAGAATAATAGATTTCTGTACATTGATTTTATATCCCGTGACTTTGTTGAAATCATGTATCAGTTCTAGTAATTTTTTGGTGGAATCTTTCAGGTTTTCTACCTAGAGTATTATATTGTCTGCAGAGTGAAAGTTTGACTTCTTCCTTATTGATTTAGAAGCCTTTTATTTCTTTTTGTTGTCTGATTGCTGTGGCTAGGACTTCTAGTACTAAGTTGAACAACAGTGGTGAGAGTGGACATCCCTGTTGTATTCCCTACCTTAGGGGAAAAGCTCTCAATTTTTCCCCATTCAGGATAATATTAGCTGTGGGTCTTTCATATGTGGCCTTTATGATGTTGAGGTATGTTTCTTCTATCTATACTTTCTTGAGGGTTTTTATCAAGAAAGGATGCTGTAGTTTATCAAATGCTTTTTTTTTTTTGCATCTATTGAGAGAATCATGTGGTTCTTATCCTTTCTTTTATTAACATGGCTTATCACATTGATTTGCAGATATTGAACTAATCCTACAGCCCAGGAATAAATCCTATTTGATTGTGGTGAATAATTCTTTTAATGTACTGTTGAATTAGATTTGCTAGTATTTTTTTATTTTATTATGTTATGCTAATTACCATACATTACATCATTAGTTTTTGATGTAAAGATTTGCTTGTATTTTGTTGAGAATTTTTGCATCCATGTTCATCAGGGATATTGTTCTATAATCCTCCTTTTTGGTGGGGTCTTTGTCTGGTTTTGGAATCAAGGCAATGCTGGCCTCATAGAATGAGTTTGGAAGTTTTCCTTCAATTTCTATTTTTTGGAACACTTTCAGAAGGATAGGTATTAACTCTTCTTTAAGTGTTTGGTAGAATTCCCCTGGGAAGACATCTGGCCCCGGACTCTTGTTTGCTGGGAGATTTTTGATTACTGATTCAATTTCTTTTCTGGTTATGGATGTGTTCAGATTTTCTATTTCTTCAGTTTTGGTAGTGTATTTCTTCCAGATTGTCCAATTTTTTGGCATATAGTTGCTCATAATACTCTCATAATTGTTTGTATTTCTGTGGTGTTGGTTGTGATCTCTCCTCTTTCATTCATGATTTTATTTATTTGGGTCCTTTCTCTTTTCCTTTTGATAAGTCTGGCTAGGGATTTATCAATCTTGTTAATTCTTTCAAAGAACCAGCTCCTCGTTTTGTTGAAACTGTTTTTTTTTTTTTATTTCTATATCATTTATTTCTGCTCTAATCTTTATTATTTCCCTTCTTTTGCTGGTTTTAGGTTTTACATGATGTTCTTTTTCCAACTCCTTTAGGTGTAAAGTTAGGTTGTGTATTTGAGACTTTTCTTGTTTCTTGAGGAAGCTATACACTTCCCTTTTATGACCACCTTTCCTGTATCACAAAGATTCTGGACTGTTGTGTTTTCATTTTTATTTACATCCATGTATTTTTAAATTTCTTCTTTAATTTCCTGGTTAACCCACTCATTCTTAAGTAGGATGTTCTTTAACCTCCATGTATTTGTGGTTTTTCCACATTTTTTTTGGAAAAAAATTTTGTGGTTGACTTCAAGTTTCATAGTGTTGTGGCCTGAAAATATGCATGGTATGGTCCCAATCTACTTTGTACTGGTTGAGGCCTAGTGTGACCCCGTATGTGATCTATTCTGGAGAATGTTCCATGTGCACTCAAAAAGAATGTGCATTCTGTTGCTTTAGGATGAAATGTTCTGAATAAATCTGTTAAGTCCATCTGGTCCAGTGTGTCATTCAAAGCCATTGTTTCATTGTTGATTTTCTGCTTAGATGATCTGTCCATTGCTTTAAGTGGGGTGTTAAAGTCCCCTACTATTATTGTATTTTTATCAATGAGTTTTTTAAAGTTTGTTATTAATTGATTTATATATTTGGCTGCTCCTAAGTTGAGGGCATAAATATTTACAATCATTAGATCTTCTTGTTGGATAGACCCCTTTATTATGATATAGTGCCCTTCTTCATCTCTTATTACAGTCTTTGGTTTAAAATCTAGTTTATCTGATATAAGTATGGCTACTCCAACTTTCTTTTGCTGGCCATTAGTATAATAAATTGTTCTCTGTCCCCTCACTTTCAATCTGGAGGTGTCTTTTGGGTCTAAAGTGAGTCTCTCATAAACAGCATATCTTATGGGTCTTTTTTTTTTTATCCATTCTGATACCCTATGTCTTTTGATTGGAGCATTTAGTCCATTTACATTCAGAGTAATTATTGATAGATATGAATTTAGTGTCATTGTATTAACTGTAAAGTAGCTGTTCCTGTTGATTATCTCTGTTCCTTTCTACTTTTTGTTGATTTCAGTCACTCTTTCCCACTCAACATGCCTTGCAGAGCTGGATTAGTGTTCCTAAACTTCTTTAGTTCATCTTTGCTTGTCTTGGAAACTCTTTATCTCTCCTATTCTAAATGACAGACTTGCTGGATAAAGTATTCTTGGCTGCATATTTTTCCCACTTAGCACATTGATTATATCATGCCACTCTCTTCTGACCTGCCAAGTTTCTGTGGACAGATCTACTACTAACCTTTGTGTCTACCCTTGTAGGTTAAGGACATTTGTCCCTAGCTTCTTTCAGAATTCTCTTTTTATCTTTGTATTTTGCAAGTTTCACTGTGATATGTCTTGGTGTTGGCCTGTTTTTGTTGATTTTGAAGGGAGTTCTCTGTGCCTTTTGGACTTGAATGCCTATTTCCTTCCCTCTTAGGTAAGTTCTCAGCTATAATTTGTTCAAATAAACCTTCTGCCCCCTTTTCCCACTCCTCTTCTTCTGGGATTCCTATGATATGGATATTATTGCACTTCATGGAATCGCTGAGTTCCCTAAGTCTACCTTCGTGATCTAATAGTTTTCTTTCCATCTTCTTTTCAGCTTCATTATGTTCCATAATTTTATTTTCTATATCACCTATTCATTTCTTTGATTCTTCCATCTTTGTTGTGATTACATCCAGTTGGCTTTGCATCTCACTTATAGCTTTTTTTTATTTCAGCCTGACTAGTTATTAGGTCTTTTATTGCTGCAGCAAGGGTTTCTCTGGTATCTTCTATGCTTCTTTCAAGTCCGGCCAGTATTCTTTTAACTGTTCTAATTTTGTTCAGATATATTGCTTGTATATGTTTTGAGAAAATCCCTGGCTATGATTTCTTCTTGATCTTTCTTTTGGGGAGAATTCCTCCATCTTGTCTTTTTGTATGTTTCCTGTTTCTGAGAATCATACTATATTAAGAAGGGGGTCATACACTTTCCAGGGCCTGGCACTTCAGGAAGTATTTCTGGTGTATGCTGTGCACTCTGCTGTTGTGTTTTGGCTGCTCTTTCTCACAGGTCAGTCCTCTGTAGAGTTCCTCCTTACTTGCAGTATGGAATGTTTGGACCTTTAACTAGGTGTGCTTTGATTTGTATTTAAAATAAGCCTGGGGAAAAAGAAATCCTGATCCCAAAACAACAACAACAATAATAAATAGATAAAAAGAGAGAAAAAAAAAAAAAAGAAATGAAAAAACCAAATGGGCAATCAAAAAACTGTAAGTTGATCCCAAAGGGTGGGAAGAAGAAAAAAAAAAAAAGAAGAAAAGAACAAAAGAAGCATGATCCAAAAAAAAGAGAAAAGGAAATGAAAACAAACAAACAAAAAAAACTATAAGCCTGATTCCAAATAAAAAGAAAAGACAAAAAACAAAAAAGACAAAAAAAGAAAGAAAGCCTGGTCCTGTTTCCACCAGAATTGAAGCTGACACATTGGAGCACTCTATGATCAGTAGACTTGGTGTATTCAGGATGCCTGTGCTGGTCTTCTGGGGGAAAGGCCCACTATGCTGCTCATGGTCAAAACTGTCCTAGTAACTATACACTTGCAGGGGGCGGGGTGGGGGTGGAGGGGTTCATGTAAGCGGCTCCAGCTTCCACTGGGGGCGCTGTGTTGCTCACCGAAGTCGTGGTGCTGGTGGATGGGGGGAGGAAGATGGCCCTCACAGAAAAGTGAACAATCTCCCCCACTTTGTGTGCCAGATCTCTGTCAGATCCCTAATCTTACCCTGTCTGTGTCCAGGGCGCTTGGTGAGCTCTGTGCCACAGTTCTCCTGCATTTTATTTCTGGCACACAACTGGGATTCAAAACTCCAAATCTGAAAGGACCCAGCACGGCGTGGACCCCCTCGCCTTCTCCAGAGGAGTCTTCCCCCGGTGTCTCTGGTGCTTTTGTGTCCCAGAAAAACAGTCACATGCTTGTGCATGTGCCTGGAGTCTCTGGTGAAACACAATGAAAAGCAGGGACCAAGTTATCAGCCCTCTGCAAGTGCTTCCATCCCCTGCCGGTGAATGGCTGCTCGATGGTGCCTGCAGGGTCTTTTGTCCTTGGAGAAGCTATATAGCCTCTTCTAAATGTACTCCAGGAAGGGGAACGTTCTCTCCCAGTACGACCAGAGGATCTGTACACCAGGCTGTCTGCTTCCAGGACTGCACCCTACTTCTCCCCAATAGCACAAGCATAGCTTGACTCTGGCGAATGTTGTGAACCTCTAAAACCTCGGAATTTGAGCGTTACGTGCTGCTTGCAAAAACCTGCGACACTCAGTTCCCCTTAACTCCCTAGTCAGTGGTCCCAGGGAGGTGTTTTTTCTTTCACAAACCTGATACACCACTGTCTCTTCCCCTCTCTCTTTCTCTCCACTTTCTCCCTCTGCAGAAAGAACTCCCTGCGCCCTGCAACACCGTGGTCTTTCTCGCCCCCAACTCACATCCATATGCCTCACGTCTGCCACACTCTCTCCCTCCAACTGTTAGATTGTTTCTCCCAATCCTCAGGTCAGTTTCCTATGTGTTGTAAATGATCTGACATTAATCCAGATGTATCTGAGGGAGGAGGCAAGCCCAGGGTCCCCCTATTACTCCTCCATCTTAACTCCAAGTATGCCATTATTTTTTTAAACCATTCACTCATTGAAGGACATCTGGGTTGTTCCAGTTTGGGTCTATTATATATAAAGCTGCTAAGAACATTCACGTACAGATTTCTGTGCAAACCTAAATGTTCATTTCTCTGGGATAAATGTCCAGGAGTGCAATTCTTAGGTCATATGTTTAGTTTTATAAAAAATGACCAAACAATTTACTGAGTGACTATCATTTTGCTTCCAACAAGCAATGCATGAATAATCCAGTTTTCCTACCTCCTTCCCAGCATTGGGAAATTGGGTAATGGTGTCATTACCATTTTTTATTTTAGCCATTCTGATAGGTATGTAGAGATATGTCACTGTGGTTTTAGTTTGCATTTCTGTAGTCCCTAATGATGTTGAGCAACTCTTCATATGCTTATTTGCCACATGTAGATCTTTATTTATTTATTTTATTTATTTATTTTTTTAAAGATTTTATTTATTTATTTGACAGAGAGAGAGCGAGAGCAGGAACACAAGCAGGGGGAGTGGGAGAGAGAGAAGCAGGCTTCCTGCTGAGCAGGGAGCCCGATGTGGGACTCGATCCCAGGACCCTGGGATCATGACCTGAGCTGAAGGCAGACGCTTAACGACTGAGCCACCCAGGCGCCCCTGTAGATCTTTTTTAGTGAAATGTCTCTTGATGTCTTTTGCCCATTTTCTCATTGGGTTATATAATTTTTTTACTATCATGTTTTCATACATATTCTTCTGTGTATTCTAGTTCCTTATATATTCTTTATACATTCTACTAATCCTTTCTCAGATATGTAGTTTGCAAATATTTTCTTCCACTTTGCAGTTTGTCTTTTCATCCTCTTAACAAGGTCTTTCATAGAACAAAAGTTTTTAATTTTGCAGATGGTCAATTCATCAATTTTTTAATAGATTGTGATATTGGTGTCAAATCTAAGAACGATTTACCTAACCTTAGATCCTGAAAGTTTTATTCTATGTGTTTTCTACAAGTTTTGTAGTTCTATGTTCTATATTTAAGTCCGTGACCTTTGAGTTCATTTTTATATATGGTCATTTTTCTAAAAAAATCTATGGATGTCTAATTGCACCAGACCACTAGTTGAGAGAGCTACTTTCCCTCCACTGAATTGCTTTTGTACCTTTTTCTTTCTTTCTTTCTTTTTTTTTTTTTTAAAGATTTTATTTATTTATTTGACAGAGAGAGACACAGTGAGAGCAGGAACACAAGCAGGGGGAGTGGGAGAGGGAGAAGCAGGCTTCCCACCAAGCAGGGAGCCTGATGTGGGACTCGATCCCAGGACCCTGGGATCATGACCTGAGCTGAAGGCAGACCCTTAACGACTGAGCCACCCAGGCGCCCTGTACCTTTTTCAAAAGTTAGTTGAACATATTTGTGGGGGTCTATTTCTGGGTGCTATATTCTCTCCCATTGATTTATGTATCTATTTGTCTGCCAATACTACTCTGCATCTATTTAATTTTGTTATCCAACCTTTATTTTTTTTTTATATATGTAGAAAATCTTATAAAGGCTATAATTGAAGCAATTTCTGTCCTTATATTTATTTCTTTTAAATGTTGTTATCTGCCTATTATCAGATTTATTTCACCATGAGTTATCTGTTTTTGTGTTCTGCTTTGTCTTACTCTTAGTTACTTATTCTTTCTTGGATGCTTTATTGTTTTTCTTTGTCTACTCATGATTCTGTTCAATTTCAATGATCAAGTCAAGGTTTTAGATCACAGTAGATCTGAGCATGGCTGTAGGGAGGAGGCCAGCATTATACTAGCCAGCAAGTTGTTGGGCCTCTGATGACAACTTTCTTTACTCCCAGGTCTTCCTGGTTGTGTGTGTTTGACTTTTCTTGTATGCAGTGGTTGAGGGTATTTTAGCCTATCATCATGTCTCTCATACAGTTTTTCTAGGATAAGGGAAATTGGGTGGGCACACAACTGATAGATGTAGAGTCAAAATCTACTACTCTTTAAGGGAAGTTTATAAAATAAGAAAATATTTAATATATATATGTATATATATATATATATATTTAATATATATGTGTGTGTGTGTATATATATATATATACACACACACACACATACACCCTGTATGAGAGTTTAAACACTTAGAGCCCCAAACACTCAATGTACTCCCCCACTTCCCACTTTGTCTCAAGCTCTTTCCATAAGCCTAAAATAACCTTTACTCTTCTTTTTTACCCTTTGAAATCCTTTGTATCCTTTATGGCTAAGACCACATGTCTCTCCTTCCACTATAGGTCATGGGAAAAAAAAAATTTACAGATTTCTAACTGATCCACAAGTCAATCTTTCTCTGCATTCCTAGGTCACTTGCCTGGTCCTTTCATCATGGGACTTAACTGGAAGATTTTAACTTTTTAGTGGAAGGGTCCTTGTGTTCTTCATCTATGTATCGTCAGTGTGCCTAATGGAATTTTCAATAAAAGAGCCTTGAACAAGTGAATAGAGAAACAAGGAAGACATCATCCTAATTCTTTAACCTGTGGTTTAGAGATCTATTTTGTGAATGCCCATGCTGATGGCAGCTGCCTATTTTATCTGGCAATGTCAGAGGCAGGGCAGTGAAAGCAAATGTGCAGCTTTAGGCAATGGGGTAAGAGGAACCCGAGATCCCAAACTGTCACTGTCACTCACTGGCAATAGGATCCAGCAAGGCACTTACCCTGTTTGAGCCTTAGTTTCCTCACATACCAAATGGGAATCATACATTCTACCTGTCAGGCTTGTTGTGGGTGTTAGAGATAAATATACCAAACTCCTAGAAATGATAGTAATTATTATATTAAGGTTGATTATCTAAAGAGTAATGTGTTCTGAATAGTAGAATGTTCCTGTTAATTAAGAATTGTAAGTTTTCAAGAAACTAGAATAAAGACTCCTCATTTTCAAAGGATAAACTCTAGAGATACATTTGAATAAAGCAAATCCATTACTTTTTCAGGGAGGAATAAAAACACATTCTTTCAGGTTAAGCTGGTATCATCTGAGCTATACATTGCAACCCATGATTGGTTGGTGAAATTAATTTAGTGGGTTAAGATTGGCATTAATATAATATAATATAATATAATATAATAGATTAGCACTTAATAGAAACCATTATAGTGCATTTCACTTTCTAATGGTAGCAATTGCTTTATGGCTAGTGTAATTAAATTATATACATATTCACATGTGTGTTTTGGTTAGATAAATAAACTGTATTCCATATTGGGCATCCTGGTCAATATGTTTGCAGAACACTTATCTGCAGGGTATGAATATAGAAGTTAGTACTTACTAGGTGCTTTCTCCCAAAAGTATTCACTGGAGAAGAAAGGGTTAAGCAACACTGCCTGGTAAAGACATCAGCAGGTAGGGAGTGCCAGAAGCATCTGAAATCACGGGGTTTTCCAAGCCAAAAATACATTGTGCACAATTCAATATTTTTGATGATTCACTGGCCATTTATAGATTTTATGAACCACATAGTCATTATTATGATTATCAATTATTAGTACACAGCAGTGTTCTGGGAAGATCCAGTTAATAATGTGCTTTAGTTAATAAAAGACCAAAGAATTTCCTGTATATGGATGTAAGCCAGGTTAAAATAAAAAGATTATTCTTTTCCCATAGTTTATTGAGGGTGTGTTTCCATGTCCCTGAATACAGAGGGAATGGTTAGTTAAAATGAGGATTTAATTCCTTTTTGCTTCAAAAAATTTGAAAATATCAGATAAAGAATACAAGGCCTGTCTTAGGCCAGAGGTTCTTAATTAGAGCCATGTTCAATTATAGTACATATTTTTTCTTTTGATATTTTTCTTGATTCAGTGAAAATTATTTTTTGAAAGAAATTATTTTTATATCAAATCATGCTGTGGAAGCAACTTTTTACACAAACAATCTTAGTGTGCAAAAAAAGCCACTGTATAATTTGGATACTTATAATCATCATGTTATAATGTTACAATGTGTATAATAAATATTTTTCATAGGGATTAAATAAAATGTATCCTGACATTGATTTTGCAGACATCTGTTTTTGTTTCCATTTGATCAACTCAATTAGAAAGTGTTAAAAAGAGAAATACGAAAGAAATTCACATATTCTATCACTGAAAGCGCTGTTGTAAGGCACTATTCACATATAAGGTTCTTGACAAGGGAAAGAAGAAGCCAATGAGCCTGCTTGCATATGACATGTCTTTCCACCTTGAAAATATATAGACTTGTACACTCTTCTCTCTCTGAGAAGAATTTTCAACTTGAAATGTTTGAAATTTGAAAAAAAAATCTGATTTGTTGCAACATTAAGGCTTTGTTTTGAATGCTGCTCAGAACATTCCTTAATGAAGGAAGCCACAATCTGAAAGAACTTGATGAAGTAAAGGATGATTTGTATGAAGAAAAATATGAAGCAGTGCCTTGGTCAATCAGTGTCATCAACTTCAGAATTATTGACATTTCTTTTATAACTTAAAAGAAGGTCTTAGAAGACTTGGCAACAATTGAAAGAGATTGCTCTTGTCTCTGAATGAAGCTAGCTTCTGGTTTTCATCTGCTATATGCACAGTAATGTCATGAAGGACGAATTCCAATTTTTGTGCATCTCTTTGGGAATATTCAAAGGTCTTCAAAAGGTATCAAGTTTCTTTGCCAAGTGAAATTTTGTCTGGAGGAAACTCTAAACATTTTGTGTGTGATATAGCACCTTAAAAGCTTGGCAGCCTTTGTTCCTCATGACTTTTGTGAAGAAAAAAGCTTCACTCACCATTGTGATTTAAAACTGTTCTATATCTGTGTACATTGTAATAAAATAATACTCCCAGCAATCCTGAAATAAGCCTTTTCTTTTTCCATCAAAGTTGCTGACAATGTGAGAACTGGGGTGACAAATCATCACCTTGTCAATAAATGGGACAAAATAAACAGTTCTTATCTAATTCACAGAAGTTTACTGACTTCTTATAGGTCATATCTTGATTTACTTCACAGACCTTTGGGCAGAAGTTTCAGCCTTTTTTAAATCCCACAAAATGCCTCTGAATAGGCACCTGGGTGGCTCAGTCAGTTAAGCAGCTGACTCTTGATTTCAGCTCAGGTCATGATCTGAGGGTTGTGGGATTGAGACCCAAGTCGGGCCCCATGCTCAGTGGGGAGTCTGCTTGAGATGCTCATTCTCCCTCTCCTTCTGCCCCTCCCCCCACTCCTGTGCTCTCTCTCTCTCTCAAATAAATAAATCTTTAAAAAATACCTCTGAATAATTTGAATTTCATTCATAACCTGTCAAATGTATAGATTTGGCCTCACAAATGCATTCATTCTATACATATATTTATGTGTATATATATACATATATATATATGTATTTAATTAATAAGAGATAAATTTCTTGTTTGAAGCCTCTTAAATCAGTGTCATGGATGTTGCTGAAACACTTGGGCCTCTTTGCCAAGCTGTCACTTCGTGGAAACATATTAGAGGGCTCTTCTTTGGGATCTCCAGGGCTTGAGAATATGCTTCCTGGCTGGCTCAGGGTGAGTATACCCTGTCAATTCCCTTGCCTATAGAAATCTGCAGACATCTAGAAACAGTAGCATACTTGAGATTCACTCTTACTGAGAAGACCACAGGTTCAAAATATGGATTTTCACTGCTTCGCTGACATTGTAACAAGGAAGAGGCAAATGTAGCAAAAGAGTTCACTGAAAGGTCACCTTGCACAGCCATCTGTAGTGGCCTTAACCTCAGTAATTTGAAGCCAAGGGAAGTGAATTTACTTCAAATGGCCTTGTAGAAGTCTGAAGTCCCTTGCTTCAGCCTCCTTGCTTGATAAAGTGAACTGCGGGAGACCCACTGCCCTTTGCTCTTATGTCTTTTTGTAGGTCTAGACACTGGGGACTTGTGGGCATCAACTTAAAAGACAAGATGAATAGAAAGTAAATGATTATATAAAAAATAACATACAGGGCGCCTGGGTGGCTCAGCCGGTTAAACGACTGCCTTCGGCTCAGGTCATGATCCTGGAGTCCCGGGATCGAGTCCCGCATCGGGCTCCCTGCTCAGCGGGGAGTCTGCTTCTCCCTCTGACCCTAACCCCTCTCATGTGCTCTCTCTCATTCTCTCTCTCTCAAATAAAGAAATAAAATTAAAAAAAATAATAACATACACATTTCCATATAGCAGACCATGCCATACTTTGAACTTCCTGTTCAAGTTTTAAAATATCATCTCCAACCTACGTGTTGTCGGTTTGTCAGATACAGCCCGGCCACCAGTAGCCACAGCATAGTTAACAACTACCCAAGAACCCAACGAATGAAACACTTCAGAAAACTTTGGTAAAAAAAAAAAGTGTGTGCGGTAAATTATATATGGAGGCTAAATTAGAGTGATGTTTTCAGAATCATCCTTTTCCCTTAAAAACAGGGACCAGACTTAAAAAAGGGAATTTTATGTACTTGAACTGAAAAACTGCTTTGACTCCTAGCTACAGCTCTCAAGCTTGAGGTATCTTGACATTTGGTAAAAATATAAATAAATAAATAAGTAAATAAATAAACTAATTAATTCTATGTAAAATAGCATACAAAACTTTCATAAACTTTATTATAGTTTTTGTTGTCTGATGTTAGAGATGCATTGGTAGATGGATTGCCAACATGACCCCATTTGTCCACCCCTCCCTGCATCAGGCTATTTGCAGTTTAACTTGGCAATTCTTCCCACCCAAAAGTGAGATCAATTTCCACACCTCCTAATTCTAGGCAGACCTTATGACATCTTTAGTCTAAAGCATATGGCGGAGGTGATAGCTTGCCAGTTCTCAGTTGAGGCCCCAAAAGGACTTGCAAATTTCCACTCACTCTTTTGAACCCTTGTTTTTGCCATAAGAACAAACCTGGGCTAAGCTACTGGAAGATGACAGACCATGCGGAGGAGTCAAATCGCATAGCTTAGGCCATCCTGGGGCACTAGGCCTCCAGCTAACCTATCAGCTGCACCCAGATGCATGAACAAGCCCAGGTGAGATCAGCTGAGCCAAATCTAGGTCAGCAAAACTGCATAGCTGGCTCAGAGACTCAGGAGAAATAATAAATGATTGGTGTTTTAAGTCACTAAATTTTGGGGTGATTTGTTACTCAGCTATAGCTAAATGTTACAGAGGTATAAATAGATTGTACCTACTTTTAAAAATAAGAGAGCTAGTAATAATAATAGATGCCATGTAAGGCATACTATCTGCAAGGCACTTTGTATATATTATTTTCTTAGCTCTCACACAGGATATTCTTTCTAACGTGCTACATTGCATCACCACAGTAACACATTTGAATTCTTAAGATGGATCAGAAATTTTTCTACAGGTAAAAACTTTTTAAAGAAAGAATGCTATCTAGTCATATCTATTAAATTTATCAAGAAACCTAAATATGTTGACAGATGTAAGGAAAATGCTCATTAAATGTTTGATCCATTTTGTACATCCTCTACAACTTTTTTCGCCTTTTACAATATTTCCAGTGGGCCCCCTGGAATTATTTCTGACTTCCTACACACATGCTTTTTACAAAAAGCAAGATAAAATCCCCAAAGAGAAAATGACTCTGGAAAACTTTTTACACACTTTACCAACCTTGAGAGACTCTTTGTAATTTCCTCTAACAAAATTTAGTTGTTTATTATATAAACACATAATAGCTCACATAATGAATTGGATAGGAAATAATTTAGTACAGTTTTCTTGGATATACTAATGGATAACCACGAGTACCTTAAAGATGCCCCAATATGGAATGAATAGAGACACAATATTGGATAGAAATTAAACAGTAAGTTGCATTTTCTGAAATCTTTGGGTAAATACTGCAAGTGGTATTTTGGAACATGAAGCAAATAGTCCAATCATTTATAGCAAGGAGAAGAAGATCTTAATTAAGTGTTCACTATTCTTGATAGCTGTCCCCTCAGCTTGTCCCCAAAATGTTTCCTTGGTTCATTATGATGAAGAGAAAACAAAAAATCTTTGAGCATGTTAGCAAGGGTTGGAGAAAAAGCGAAGAGAGAGGAGAGGAGAGATGGGATGAGAAACCAGGTGGGACAATTTTCTTAAAATGGCCTGCTAAGAAAAATGCTTGTCTTGACATAGGGGCCTTAATGATGAATTAGAGAGTTCAAAGACAAAAAAGTATTCTTTCCCTCTATACAGCTAAATGTGGAGGACACAGGCTCCGCTTTAAGATGGATGTCAAACCAAAGTGCTGGATGATAGGGGTATCTAACAAGTTAAGTCTAATGTGCTTTAAGAGTATTTTCAGCAGGCTGAGATTGAGCTCTTGCCAACATGGAATTCACCCAGATTCAAGAGATAAATGTCCCAAATACTTGAGTTGTCTCTGAGGCCTGAAGGCAGCCGAACACATAATGCAGTGATTAGCAACATTTCAGCCTGGGCAATCATAGTTTACTGGGGTGTGAGGGATTCCCCAGATTACATATATGTGTGTGTGTATTTATGTACATATGTACAAATGCCTTGGGAATGTAAATTTAGTTTTCTTTGTTGTTTTTTAAGCTTCTTGAATAACTTCCCTTCTTCCTCGTGAGGAAAAAAGACATTAGAATTTGAATACACTTTGTAACCAACCACATCTGTGGAATTATAGAACCTGATCTATGTATGTGTTTTTTGGATTTGGATTTTGCTTTTGACTCCAGATTGCTCGAATGAATGGGATTCTGTCTGGGGTAACCAAATTCCACTTAATGCCAATGCTTTTGTAGTTCATTTAGGCAGATTCAGTTATTGGAATTATCTTACAGCAGGAACTAAACCAGCAGATTCAGATCCAGACAGGTTGAATATCTTGTTCTGGAAATGCAAGTCTAAATTGGGGATTAGATCTCAACTTGATAGTTATTCCAGGTACTCTTCAGGGTTTTGAATCACATTGCTTCTGCAGAACAGCATTCTGGAACAAGAAGAGTAAAAATATAGCCATCAAGTAGTAGTTATTTAACTGCTTCCATTTTAAATTCTCAAAGACCTCTGGAGGGAAAGCATGTATCAATCGAAAGAACAGAGGGTGGGAAAGTACACTTTGAGAAATGCTCCTAGAGTTGGGTCCTTAGCTCTAGCGTGTAATGGCAGTCCTTCTTTAAAAAAAAATGTAGACATTGTGGGCCCTATAAATTTTACCTGTAAAACATAATAACACCTACCTGTGGAGGTTTTGTAAAGATTAAATGAATTATGTCCAACAATCCCAGCATAGTGGCTTACATTTAATAAATAGATAATTCAAATTGTATTTATATTTTGTAAGTTTCTAATTCTAGTTGACATTGATTTCTACCCTTCACCTCTAAATCAACCAATAAACTACTGTTACAATTTCCCCATCTTTAACATTGGAATTTTTATTTATTTTAGAGTTTTAAGGATTATTTTTATCTATGAAAAGGCTATATGTTATTTAGAATTCAGGCTAGGTTTCTCTAATAAGAAACATTGGCTTAAACAAGAGAGAGTTTTATTTACTTCATTTCTCTCTCCTGTGACAGTCCAGAAGAGTAGACTTGGTGGCTTAAGGGAATTGGGGAGGCAGGATCCACCCCTCACCCCTTGCAGGTCTGTTATCCTGAGATGTTATCTTCAGCCAATAGTTGGGTTTGAGATGGCTTTCCACACATCTTTAATCCAACAATGACACATGGGAAAGAGAAAGGTATGCTTATGTCTGTTTCTTTTAAAGACTACTTGTACATAACTTATGACAGACACACACATGCACGCACACACACACTCGCACTCATATCCTGTTTTCAAGATGATAGTTACATCAAAATGGGAAGGAGGCTGGGGAATGTGGACTGGGGCCTTTAGCCAAGAGATCATGTGTTTAGCTAAAATATCTACTACCATAGAAGGGGAAAATTACATGTGGTATATATGAGGGGTGGGAAGTGGTAATTAGTCTCCACCAAAATGTATTTGTTCAGGGAGATGTGTGTTTATACATGGGATATATTCTAATTGCAAAAAGGACTTTAAGGGTAATACCTTAAAGGTAATAGAGTCTCATTTCTTCATGTCCTAAATATCCTTTACAATGGTACACTAAACCAACTGATCTGCAATAATTCACCACCAAATACAGTGGTCCCAACGGTGGCTTTGAGAAGTTTTGGATCTATACACAGAACTATTTCAATTTTTACCTATTCAACATTCAGCTTATTTTTTTTCCATTAATCTTTTATTCACCAATATTTATTGAGTTCCTAGATGCTGAGGATACTGTAATGAACCACACAGGCAGGAATCCCTGCCCTCACTCATGAAGCTTGCATTCCAGTGTGTGTAGAGGGAGATACGCAATACAACAATTAACAAAATACTTCATTGAGATTGTACAGATTGTGATAAATAACGTGGAAAATAATAAAACAGAGAAGGGGAGGTTGCAGTTATAACTAGGGTGGCTAGGACAGGCCTCCCTGGGAAGCTGACATCTGAGCAAATGCAGAAAGGAAGCAAGGGAGTGAGCTGTGTGCACATCTACTGGAAGAATGCTCCAGGCAAAAGTTAATAGCAGCCCACAGGCACCATGGTGTGTGTGCTTGGTAGGACAGACAGCAAGGAAGTCAGTGTGGCTGGAATGGAGTGAGTAAGGCAGAGAGCAGAGAAGTCATGAAAAGCTAGATCATGTAGAGCCATGTAAGCCATAGTAAAATTTTTGGCTTTAAGTTGAGTTCAGTTTTGAGTAAAAGGGCCAAATGAGCTGACGTGTCCTTCTAAATGATGTCTGCCTGCTCTGTTGAGAATGAATTGAGAACAGACTGTAGGGGTGAGTGATAACATCAGCAAGGCCAGGTAAGAGGATACTGCCATAATGCAGGTGAGGATTACAGACAAGGGTGGTAGCCGTGAGTATGGGGAGAAGTGTTTGAATTTGGGATATATTCTGAAAATGAGCATTCAGATTTCACTGGTGGATATTTGCGAGTGATCAACAAGGGAGGGGTGTATGTGGAGAACACTTAAGTTTTAAGGACAGAGCATTGGGCCATTGCAACTGGGAAAAATGAGAGGGAACTCCTAGAGGAGATTAAAGACTAGGAGCCATTCCAGTTGGAGTAAAACCAGGGCAATGGGTGTTCCAAAAGTGAGGGGGGAATTAATTAATTAATTCAGTAATTAAATTAAAAATATGTAAAAGTCAGGTAGAAAAGAGTTTCAAGGAAGAATGAATGACCATTACTGGCAAACAAGTAGCTTCTCAAATACTTGAATACAGCCCTGCTGACTCCAGCCTCCTCATCCTACACAGGCTGAAATCTGCCCTCTTTCTGGAAAAATAGCCAAAGTGACTCCACCAGAAATGCCATGATTCCACGTGCATTTTCTTGAGAAATGTATAGACTTTAACATTATGTTACATAACATGGGAGTTAGTCTGTTTCAGTCCTTGTCATTCTCCAACTTCAAGATCTTTATCACATAAGTGATTTCCATTTGCCATTATTTTTCTCATTTTTATGAGTAGCTCAGTTTTTATTTTTAAAAGTATAATGGAACCCAACAGACAGTAAGAATGGTAAAGTTTATATATTTTGTAATATTTGCAAAAAAGCAGTGTTATATATTGAATGTGTTCTCATTAAAATGTAGTATTAGTAATGCACTGGCTACATTTATAAGGGAAGTAGGGAAAACAGTACCATAATCTTTCTCATCTCAAAGCTCATATCATTCTAAAGGGTTCACTGGCCTTCTCTAATTGAGCGTTCACAAGCGATGTAATTTCAAGAGATTTTTCTATTCTTGATTGGTAAAGATGAGTGGCTATGTCTAATTGGGAATTTGTTAATTAGGCATCTATTCTATTTTTCTTAAACCTGAACAAATCTTGGATTTCACAGGTTTGATTTGAGCAATTAAGCAATATATCTGCAAATGTTATTAAGACCCTTACAGTCTGCCTTTCCTTTTTCAGCTGCAGATTACTCTTCAGTAAAATGTGGATGGCTTATCATGTCCATTTGGTGACACAATGGAATGCAATTTCATTGTGCAGAAAAATGGAACATGACACCTGCTTATTTTTTGCTTTATAGGGGGAGGCCATTATATTACGTTTAAATAAAAAATTGATAGAAGATAATTTGGATTCTATCTGAATGTCACACTCACCTATTACTCTCTTTGTTTAATTTCTTCTTCTTTTTTTTTAATCTGGGAGAGCCAGATATCTAAGTAAACCATGACATTTTTTCACAGAGCAGACTAGCACAATTCTCTTAAACCTGAAATTTTCTCTTCTGTACAGACCCATCCCCTAGGTATTTGCTTCTACCTTTTTATGCAATGTTTTAATTGATTTTTAAGTGTTTGCTCTCTTGCCTGTTTGTTCTGAACTTGGCTCTGTGTTCCACGCAAAGGCTACTTCACTTAAAGTGAATCAAAAGATGTATTGTTGGCCTAGGGTGCTGTTTTTATGTTTCCTTTCTCTTGCAAGGTGTGGAATCATAGACTTATAAAAAGTTAAAAGTTAGAGTTGGGGTACCACATTTTAAAACCTAGCTTTGCTGCATTTTTAAGGAAAATCCCACAAATTCTCCTGGTACTTTACTGGGACATGATTATTGACATACAAAAAGCTGTACATATTTAATGCATACAACTTGATGTGTTTGAAGATAAGTATATAACCATGAAATTATCAATATACTCTATGCCGTAAACATGTACATTACCTCCAGAAGATTCCTCCTACCCTTTATTGATGAAATTTATTTTTTCTGATAAGAACATTTAACATAATATCTACCCTCTAAGAAAGTTTTTAAGTTTTCAATACAGTATTGTTAACCATAGGCACTAGGCTGTAGAGTAAATGTCTGGGACTTATATATATAACTGAAAATTTGTACTCACTAATAATTTTTTGTTTTAACTATAAAATAGTTTTATAGCTATTTCATAATATTGTTGTGTGACTCTTCAGATAATGTACTTGAAAAGGCTTGTTCTTGTCCTCAGTATTACTAGGAAAAGGGTATAAACTTTTTTATTTTATTGCTCAAACATAATCAGTGATAAGTGTGTGTGTGTGTGTGTGTGTGTTCTATATGTGAGACTTAAATATTCGGGCTGGTTTTAAACATAGGTATTTGGTTTTAGTTTCAATGCTATATTTCTTATAAGAGTATGCTTCGACTCTGGAAAATGCCAACTTTATGGTCAGCTCTGACGGAGAAATTCTTGCCATTAGCAATGAAAACTGTGTGAAATCTGACTGCCTCACCCCAAAATGAATTTGAGCAGACTTTTTTATTTGACTTAGCCCTCGTGGGTGCAGACCCATTGAAATGGGTTCCAAAATAGACAGCAATTTTACCCCATCTTGCACAGGCACACAGATTGATTCAGCATAAGCCACCCAGTTTTGCATAGTTTGTACCCAAATTCGTATATAGGTTCAATATTGCTTTAAAATTAGCTCTTGGTTATGCTTTAAGTTCATGACCTTGGAGAACAAAAATTAAATGCATGAAATTGGCTTCAGTTTCAACTTGGAAGCCAAGTCTGTATTTATGTAAGTTCCCTATTTCCCTAGAAATATTCTATTTGCTTTCTGACTGGAATAATTTGGTTGTGAAAACTGAGGAATTGCTCCTGTGGAGAGAAAAAAAGGGCACTGTCTTTTAATAACACATATTAATATAACCTAGTTCTAATTTCAAGGCTTCTAATTCTGATTTTTAAGAACTAATGCAGGAGAAAACACACACCACAGTAGCAACAAACTAAAATCAACCTGTGAGGGGCCAAAACTAGGGAGTGTTCTGTTCATATATTTCTCTTGCAGACTGTAGGATTATTATAATACATGGAAATATTTTATATGGATTAGATTATATTTCCCACATTAATAAAAAGCTGCTATTACAACTTTAATACTGTAAATAAATCAGCTTATGAAATTTTATGAAATGTAAAGCAATTTTGTGGAGGCAGGAATGGGCCCTTTTAAATTATGTTACTGAAACTTTATAATGAAAGAGCCATGCCTTGAAGAATACCAGGTAAATACTAATTGCAATTAAGTGTTCTCTGGGGAACAAGATCTGCAAAAGGATAAAAACCTGTGCCATGGAGAAATTATTGGAAGTTCTTTCTGCTTCTCAGCCTAATGCTTGTGGGTGAAACTTCTTGGGCCCTTGCTGGCTGAGGAGGGGCTTAAGTTTCTGGAATATGTATGCAGGTGTCTGATGGCTTTTTTTTTTTTAAGATTTTATTTATTTATTTGAGAAAGAGAAAGAGAGTAAGTTGGGGGAGGATCATAGGGAGAGGAACAAGCAGACTCCACACTGAGAACAGAGCCTGTTGTTGGGGGGCTCGATCCCACGACCCTGAGATCATGACCTGAGCCAAAATCAAGAGTCAGAGGATGCTTAACCTCTTAAAAATGGTTTTTTTATAAATCACTCATGTGTTTGATTATCAATGCATTCAGTCACACCAAAGGTAAATTTAGTGGCTTAGGATGAAAAAAGACAGATAGGTACAACATTCTATTTTGGAAGAAGGAACATTGAGACCCATATGCTTTCAATCTTGGGTGAAAACCAGCAGTTTACAAAGTAAAGTAAACAAGAGTTTTGATTTAGTTTCTATCTCTTTTCATATGCAAATTCCCTTGAAAAATGCTTTTTTATATTTTTATTATCTGCTGTCTGTCTTAGCTGACTGATATGAGATAGTTTATGATTCTGTTGGTGTCTACACACCAGTCCCAATCAATCTAAAATAAAAAGCCATAACTGCATAAAATATAGCTGGTTTCATAGTAATGGCTCAGTAAAAGTACCTATCACAGTGCAAGCTCTTATTTGCATTTATTTTATTAAATACTTAAGTTACAAAAGTAATAATCTGTCTTTTTTTCAAAAGCAAAAGAAATAAAAATATGTGTACTTGAAAAAAGATAATGCATGTTCCCTTCCCCCGGTCGGATTTCTCCAGTATACACAATGCTTGCAACTTGCTTTGAGCTCTTCGGTCTCTATGATAATATAAATAAATAAATAAATAAATAAATAAATAAATAAATAAATAAATAAATAAATAAATAACTCTTAAAAACCATATCATTTCTTATTTTTTTTTACAAAAATATGATCATGCAATATGCTTTATGTTACAACTTGATTCTTCATTGAATAATATGTTATGAATATTCCTCATTTTTTCTGTAGAATAATGCTCCATAATTTAGTCAAGCTGACTTTTATTAGTGTACATTTATGGTTTTCTCTCTTTTCTATTCTTTTCCTTTCCTCTCCCTCCATTGATAATGTGCACATAAACATTCTTATACAAATATCCTTACATAGAACTGTATTTCATCAGAGTTTTCTAAATGGGATTTCTAGGTCAGAGAAATTTTAAATTTTCGTATGTTCTGACATGTTATTTTCATATGATACATTGCATTTTAGTCTTAGTTTTGTTTTGTTTTACATGACTGCTTCCTTTATTAGGCTGAGTTCCTAGAAGGTAGGCACTCTCCTACTTATGCAGTTAGCAATAAATAATTTATTTTTGTTCCGAAAATTAAAGATTTGATTAGTCAGCCATATTAGGGTAACTATGTCTTTCCTTCCCTAGCCTCTTATAGTCCACTCAGTGCTAAACATCTTGCCTAGGACTTACGCCATCATTAATTCCCACCTTTTCTCAATATCAAAAACCTCTACAGTGTGTCCCAGATCAATAATTTGTTAAATGCTGCCCTTGAACCTTAGCTGATTATTTAGTATCTTAGCTATATTGGACTTCCATTTAAAAATAGATGACCAGCAGGGTGTCTGGGTGGCACAGTTGGTTAAGCCTCTGACTCTTGGTTTTGGCTCAGGTCCTGATCTCAGAGTCATAAGAGTTTTGTGTTGGGCTTGTGCTCAGCAGGGAGTCTGCCTCAGATTCTCTCTTCCATGGATGCCTGGGTGGCTCAGTTGGTTAAGCGACTGCCTTCGGCTCAGGTCATGATCCTGGAGTCCCTGGATCGAGTCCCACATCGGGCTCCCTGCTTGGCAGGGAGTCTGCTTCTCCCTCTGACCCTCCCCCCTCTCATGTGCTCTCTCTCATTCTCTCTATCTCAAATAAATAAATAAAATCTTTAAAAAAAAAAAAAGATTCTCTCTCCCTCTCCCTCTGCACGCTCCCATTCATGCACTCTCTCTCTCCTTCTCCAAAATAAATAAATAAATCTTTAAAAAAAATTAAAAAATGAAATAGATGATCAGCAATTTGGGGTCATGAATCTAATATTTTATATATATGTGTATGTGTTTATAAATTATATACTGTATATATAATGTATACATTATGATATATACTATGCATTATATACTATGTACTTAACATATATGTGTATAATGTTACACTATAGTATATGCTGTGTGTGTGTTTATACATATAGTACTTTTATATGTTAATTATATGGGCTAAATTTATGTACTCTTTTTACTGTTGTGAATCTAAACTGACCACATTTTCTAAATGATCATTCTGTTCATTGTGTATTGGGGGAACAGTTAAAGGTATAAAACAGTGGATTTCAACCTTGGCTATACATTGGAATTAATGGGGGTGCTTTTGAAAATGCTTGGGCTCAATGTCCATTAACTGATGAATAGATAAAGAAGTTGTATATATGTCAGTCATAAAAAAAATGAAATCTTGCCATTTGCAATGACATGGGTGAAGCTAGAGAGTATTACGCTAACAAAATAATTTAGTCAGAGAAAGACAAATACCATATCATTTCACTCAGCTGTGGAATTTAAGAAACAAAACAGATGAACATAGGGGAGAAAAAAAGAGAGAAGCAAACCATAAAACAAACTCTTAACTATAGAGAACAACTGAGGGTTGCTGGAGAGGATGTGGGTGGGGGATGGGTTGGATGGGTTAGATGGATGATGGGTATTAAGGAGGGCACTTGTGATGAGCAATATAAGTGATGAATCATTAAATTCTTCACCAAAAACTAATGTTATGCTGTATGTTAACTAACTAGAATTTAAATAAAAACTTGGAGGAAAAAAAATGAAAATGCTTGAGCTCCAATTTCATCTGACTGAATTAGAGTTTGGAAGGGTAAACTGGAAGCCTAAGGCAATTGTGTTCTAAAATCTCACAAGGTAATTTTGATAGTTCGTAAAGATTAAGGCCCACTGGTAAAAGAATAAGAGGGTTTTCTCTTCCTTAATTCTGCATTTTTTCTAGCCCCAATAAACAAATATGGGGACTTCTATCCAGATATAGATTCCTACTCCAAGCTATTGTAAATGAGATGAAAAATAAAAACACAGATGGCCATACTGAAAATTGAGGTTAGATGGAAACTGAGAACAAGATGCAAAGGAAAGAAATTTGACTGACACATGTGTAGGGAGGTGGAATTGAAGCAGGCTAGGGATGCTTTCTGTAGTGGGTTTATAGGGATCCTCCAAAACTCCTGTCCACCCAGAACCTGTAAATGTGACCTTATTTGGAAATAGCATCTCTGCAGATAGAATCAAATGAAGATGAGGTCATACTGGATTGGCCTTAAACTCAATGACTGGTGTCCTTACAAGAGAGAGACAGAAAAATGGACATACACAGAAGGAAGAAAGCCAAGTGAAGATAAAAGCAGAAATTAGAGTGATACAGCTAAAAGCCATTGAATGTCAAAGATTGCTGGCAATCACCAGAAACTAGATGAGACAAGGAATATTCTCCCCTAAAGACTTCAGAAAGCATGGCCCTGCTCACACCTTGATGTCAGATTTGTAGCCTCTAGAATTGTGAGAGAATAAATTCCTGTCATTTTAAGTCATCAAGTTTGTAGCAATTTCTTATGGCAGCTCTGGGAAACTAATATAGTTTCCTAATTTTTGTATGGGTCCCTAAGAGGAAATTTGTAGTTGCTTCCACATAGCTGCAGGCCATATTTAAAGGAGAAAACTTAGGCAGTTATATATGGGAGAATTTTTTTAATTTGGAAAGAACTGTTAGCTTGTTGAATTGTTTAATTCTAATAGATTTTAGTTAATTCCTTGGGGTTTTCTAGAGATGTAGCCAAAATATGTAGATGTTTACATATAATTTTATTTCTTCCTTTCAATAATTTATGCTTTTCAATTTTGTTACCATGCCTTGTTATTCAGATTATCAAAGCAACATTACCTATAAAAGACTTAGAGTACATGTATCCATTCTATTTCTTATTTTATTAGGAATAACTCTAGTATTGAATCATATATATAATGTTAATTATTTCTTTTGAGTAAAGATTTTTTGATATTGAGGAAAATATTTCTATTCCAAAATTTTAGTAGCAGTATTATTAGCAATAGATCTTGAATTTTGTGAATAGATTTTTGCATTTACATAAGCATAACTTTTTAAATTAAGCCTGTAAAATTGTGTTTCTCTTCTACTTTATATGGATTTTCTAATATTCATGGATATATGCCCTGGATATTATAGAATACATTTTATTTTATTTTCTTCTATATATATTTATAAGTGAGATCCTTCCATTTGTTTTTTGACAGATTATTATATTAGCATTTGCTTATAATGTAAAAGTTTTCCTTTATGTCCTTAATTTCTTTTCCTTTTATATTCAGATTTTTATTAATTCCTTGTTTTCATTCTTTTATATTGGATTTTCTAGATGTTCATGTATTATGTAAGTATTCTCCCCAGGCCCTGGGTTAATTTATTAATTCTACCTCTACTGTTTTACCATTAATTTATTCCTCTTTTTATCCCTTATTACTTCCTTTTTCATATTTTCTTAAGTTAAACTTTTGTCTTTTTTCTAAGTCTTTGTTTTTTGGTTGAAGTTAGAGAATAAAGTGACTTTTTAATCATTTTTATAGTAAAAATATTTGAGGACATAAATTTGTTTCTGACTATAGTAAAAAATAACACAGGTTTGCAATGTAATATTCCTTTTGCTTATTTTCTAAATAATCTTTCTGTGTTATCTCCTAAAGATTTCTTATGAGAATATTCAGTGTTTTACAAAAGACTTGTTATTTATTTATTTATTTACATATATTCCTAACTCCATCTTTATTTGATTGTGATATGACAATATGTCATTAATAAATTATTTGGAGATAAATTTTTTTTAATTTTTTAAAAGATTATTTATTTGACAGAGAGAGAGAGAGAGATCACAAGCAGGGGTGGGGACAGAGGGAGCGGGAGAAGCAGGCTCCCTGCTGAGCAGGAAGCCTGATGAGGGTCTTGATCCCAGGAGTCTGGGATCATGACCTGAGCCGAAGGCAGACATTTAACCGACTGAGGCACCCAGGTGCCCCTAGGGATAAATTTTTAAGTGTATTTTTTTAGTATCTCACATAATCAGTATTTGTAGATGATCCATGAATATTTCAAAAGAAGGGATATTCCCTGCAAGGTAAACAATTTGATATCATTCCATTATTCAAATATACTGATATTCTGTATATTTTACCCATAAGACTTATCATGGGCTGATAGTGTTTTAAAATTCTGCTGTTTCATTTGTGTTTCTGTTTATTTCCTCTTGCTTAAAGGTTCAATACTGCTCTATCTACACTATTAATTCTGACTTTATCTATGTAAATCAGCACTTTTATCCTGGGATAAGCTTTTTGTTTTAGTTCTACCTTGATAATAATATGTCCACACATGCTTGAATATATTTATTCATCTGCTAATGCAAGGCCTTTCTGTTTTCTATTATGAGTGTTTCTCTTTATGCAGCAGATTATTGAATACTTTTTAAGCCAATCTCACTTATCCAGTGTCTGATTTTTGTCAACTTATGTCATGATTTATTTTATTGCTGTCACTTAAATATTACTTAATATTTATCTTGTTAGAAAATGCTTTATCTGTGGGCGCCTGGGTGGCTCAGTTGGTTAAGCGAGTGCCTTCGGCTCAGGTCATGATCCTGGAGTCCCGGGATCGAGTCCCGCATCCGGCTCCCTGCTCGGCAGGGAGTCTGCTTCTCCCTCTGACCTTCCTCCCTCTCATGCTCTCTGTCTCTCATTCGCTCTCTCTCAAATAAATAAATAAAATCTTAAAAAAAAAAAAAGAAAATTCTTTATCTGCTTTTATCTCTTTCAGTGCTTTGGAAGGAATACATTTGGTCTAAATTATCAAAAATCTGCAGGACTCTAATAATTAAAATGTTACTTGCTTATTTTCTTTAATAAGATATTAGGAATATTGTGTTTTTATTATTTTGACTCCAGATTGCTATTTAATTTTATGATATAAATTGCATCAATTTTTACATAGTTAATATTTTAATAGTTTTTTAAATGTTTATATTTTTAAATTATAGGCATAATAATATTATGAACTTAAGGTTTTAATGTGTAATTTTAACTTTTTCATATAATTTATTTATATCTGTATTCAGTTCTTACTACCAGCTCTTTGCTACCACAACTTCCCAATCTTCAGTGATTGATTAATTCTGTGGGTTTTTTTTGTTTTTGTTTTTGTTTTTTTTACTTTGATAAAAATACAGAAGTCACTTAGAATGGAATTAATACTTGGGTAGCATATCTGAGACTATCTTCTTATTCACATCTGAAATTATTATCTTGGCTGGGAATATAATACTTTTAGTATGGTCAATTTTTTTTTTTTTCAGATCCTCATGGGAATATGTTTTTGGTATCATTTTATTATGGAAGTGAAAATGTAGTGTCTTTTTTAAAAATTATGAGTGAGTGATTTCAGGATGTATTTTTAATCCTCAAAATGTAAATTTTCATTAGATTATGCATTGGAATTAATCTGTTCATTTTTTTTTCCCCAATAGTGTGAGCCCCCTCAATTTACAGTTTGAAGTCCTTTTCCTCAAAGTAGGAGTTTTTTTCATTAGGTTTGCACAGTTGTTTGTATCCTGGGGAGAACACCTGCTACTTGCAGATTGGGTGTTTGTCTTTATCCATCTGTATTAACATCATCTGCCTCCTGAATATGCTCTGATCTGCCTCAATCTCCATTTGATATTTCCCTCTCCTAGCTCACTCACTGCTTTCAATACTGATTCTATTTCTGTTACTGTGATTTAGTTTTATTGCCCTCTTATTACTTTGATCCCCTTTTATTTAACACAATAACTATTTTAAATCTTGTTTGTATCTAAAGCAGATACTTGCTACCTTTCCTGAAAATCAGCGTATTTGGGGAAAGGGGTTTTCTTCTAAGCACTTAGCTCCCTTTCTCCTGCTCTGCTACTTTTCTTTAGGCCCCTGTTGATTTTTGAGCACCAAACCTTCTTTTCTAATTGTTTGAGGAAGACAGTTTTTGAGGATTTACATCAATTTACTCATAACTGGACTGCTGTCTCCTAGGCCTGGAGCTGGAGCTGGGCTGTTACATGGTCAACTTAACAGAGTTCCTATGCAGCAAGTTTCCAGCAAATTCTGAGGCCCGCTTCTAGGTGCGATATTGAATATGTTCTCCAGACTATACAAGGAGCATCCTTCCCATAAGTCCAGTGACTTACTTCAGTGGTCAGTGGCTTCTAAGGCTCTCAACACTTCGAAAAACAAGGCTACTTGGGAGGGACTTTTTGTTTCGCATTGGACTCTAAATTCCAAATCAGGCCCAATACAGTTCACACAGAGCTGAAAATCCAAATGGAAAGCTTTGCCAGGGTCTAAATGTCCAAAGAGAGAGAGAGAGCTAAATGAAAATGATGGAGATCTCAGAAAAGAACTGACTCATAAACCTGATCCATAAGTTTCTCTCAATTTTGACATTTTCCTATTTTTTCTCCCTCTATTGCTTAGAAAATTGGCTCAATTTTATTAAAACTTTACAAGGGTTTCTTGATACTCTTCCTGTCACTCTCTTCCTGAAGTTCTGGGGTCATAAATTTTTCCATTTATAAAAATAATATATTTCTCAAAAATTGTTTCTCTTGGGGCGCCCGGGTGTCTCAGTCATTAAGCATCTGCCTTTAGCTCAGGTCATGGTCCCAGGGTCCTGGGATCGAGCCCCGCATTGGGCTCCCTGCTCCGTGGGAAGCCTGCTTCTCCCTCTCCCCTCCCTCTGCTTGTGTTCCCTCTCTCGCTGTCTCTCTCTCTCTGTCAAATAAATAAATAAAATCTTAAAAAAAAATTGTTTCTCCTGAATTGACCCATCCTTTTTCACTTAAAACAGAGTAAAGGAAGGACAGCATACCCAAAATGTGTTCTTTCATGAGGCTGTGTAGTGACAAGAATAATAAGCCCGTTTATGAATAATTCCATTGATAGCCTATGCACACACATTTTTCTTAGAAATAATTTTTGGTTCTCTTTTGTTTTTGCTGTTAAACTCCTATCTGTTGAAAAGTTTAAACACTGTTATTTGCATTGTGATGGTTTTATGGAGTTGATTTTCCTCACCTTGAAAAGGTGTTGGCCTTAGTAAAATGAACTGAGGTTGTGACTTCCGGGGGTAAAGCAAGGAAAGAGAATAGAGTGTCTGCTTGGTTCTCAGTCTCTTGAGACTCTTGCTCTTGGGATGCAGCCTCCATGCTGTGAGGAAGCCCAGGTAACATGGAGGAGCCACATGCAGGTGTTCAAGCAGACAGCCCCAGCAGAAGTCACAGCCAGCAGCCAGAGTCAGTCACCAAAAAGGGGAGTGCAGAGGACTTTAGTGTTGACATTGAATGACAGCAGCTGCATGGGAGACCCTGATGGAGGATTGCATAGCTGAGCTCAGTCCACAATTAGAGCTGCAAAAGATAAGAATGAATATCATTGTTGTTTTATGCCACTAAATTTGTATTGCTTGTTAAGCAGCTGGAGATAACTGGCACAGTAGGATATTCAAATTTTTATTAAACTCAATAACAGGAATCTGATTCCACTTAAGAAATGTTAAAAATCTAATAGGGTTAATTCTTCTCTTCTGTCTTTTTTGAAGATTGGGGTAGTAGATCTACTTAATTTATGGACTGAGAGTAAAAGCGATGATTGTAGGAAACAGGGAAGGGTAAAAGGCACAGAGACTAACTTGCTTGCACCAAAATGCATCTGACCCTTGCCTCAGGCTCAGCCCGAGCTTTCAGAGATCTAAGTGGAGGTCCAGGCATTGTGAAAAAGGGGGTCATCATGGAGGAGGAGGAGCAAGATGGTGGAGGAGTAGGAGACCTAAATTTCATCTGGTCCCAGGAATTCAGCTGGATAGGGATCAAACCATTCTGAACACCTATGAACTCAAAAGGAGATCGAAGAAAAGAATAGCAGCAACTCTCTGAACAGAAAAGCAACCACCTTCTGGAAGGTAGGACATGCAGAGAAGTGAATGCAAGGCGCCAATCTGGAAGATAGATGGCAGGGGGAGGGGGCCTCGGTAGGCCGCTACTCGCAAGTGATAGAGCCGTGGAGCACAAAATTGGAAATTTTAGAAGTCTGCTCCGCTGAGGGACACCACTCCAGTGGCTAAGCAGGGGGTGGAACCCTCGTGGGACAGTGTGGTCTCAGGACCCTTGGGGTCACAGAAAGACCGGGGGTGACTGAGTGCGGCAGAGCTCCCATGTATTGGAGTGGGGAAGCCCGCTGCAGAGACGGAGCTGAGGTGTGGGTTCTCAGCTCGGGATTGCCATAAACTGTGATCCGCGGCACAGTCGGGCCACTGATCCTCCAGCAGGGACCCAACAAGTGGCAGATCCGGGAGACTCCCCTTCCTCCCCAGGGAGGAGTGGTGCCAGAGCGCACCACAGGGATCTGCTGGGTTTGGAGACTCCACAGGGAGTCAGGTGCCAGAGATAGAAATGCTCGGTCACAGGCCAGGTGAGCAGGGAGTGCAGCCGGAGACCGGGGAGAGTGATGAGCTGCTTTTCTCTGGGGGTGCACTGAGGAGTGGGGCCCCGAGTTCTTGGCTCCTCCAGGAGGGAGATTGGGAGGCTGCCATTTTCACTCTTGTCCTCCAAAGCTGTACGGAAAGCTTGCAGGGAACAAAAGCTCCGGAGACCAAACACGAGCAGAATACTTAGCCTGGACTCAGCAAGGGTGGGGCAATTCCACCTCCGGCAAAGACATTTGGGAACCACGGCAACAGGCACCTCCCCCAGAAGATCAGTAATAACAGCCAGCCAAGACCAAGTTTATTGATCAATGAGAATGGCAGAAATCCTGCGCTAGGGGAATAATGCACATAGAATTCATGGCTTTTCCCCGATGATTCTTTATTCTTTCAAAGCTAATTTTTTAAATTTTCTTTTTTTTTTTGAATTTTTCTTTTTCCCTTTTTCACCCAACATCTTCTCAATCACCTTTTTAAAAATTTTTTATTTTTCATTTTTAGGGTCATATTCTATCCCTTCATAGTAGTTAACCTTATTTTTGGTATATATATAAGTTGTTCTCTCTTTAAAATTCTGTGATACAGTTTCTTCTAACAGACCAAAATGTACCATAAATCTCTAGTGTATGGCTTAGTTCGAGTCTCTTGCCTGATCACATTCTCTCCCTTTGTTTTTTTCTAATTCCTCTTCTTTCTTTTTTTCAACCAACTTCTTATCATCAATACCTTTTATAAAATCTTTTATAATTTTCATCTTTACAGTCATATTCCATCCCTTCACCATATTTACCCTTATCTTTTACATATATAAGGTTTTCTTTCTTTAAAATTTTGGGAGGCACTTTCTTCTAACAGACCAAAATACACCCAAAATCTAGTGTGTGGCACTGATCTATTCACCAGCCTGATCATATTTGATCATATTCTTTTTTTTTTCTTTCTTTCCCTTTATTTTTCCCTGGTATCAGGTCTCTTCTGTTTCATTTAGTGTATATTTTTCTGGGATTGTTGTTACCTTGTTAGCATTTTGTTCTCTCATTAATCAATTCTCAGGACAAAATGACAAGATGGAAAAAATCACCTCAAAAAAAGAACAAGACGCAGTACCGACTGCCAGGGACCTAATCAATACGGACATTAGTAAGATGAAAGAACTAGAGTTCAGAATGACAATTATAAAGATACTAGCTGGGCTTGAAAAAAGCATGGAACATAATAGAGACAAATAAAAGAACTATAATCAAGTCAAAATCAAAAAGGCTATTAATAAGGTGCAATCAAAAATGGAGGCTCTAACTGCTAGGATAAATGAGGCAGAAGAGAGAACTGGTGATATAAAAAGACCAAGTGATGGAAAATAAAGAAGCTGAGAAAAAGAGAGCTAAACAACTACTGGATCACGAGGACAGAATTTGAGAGATAAGTGATACCATAAGATGAAACAATATTAGAATAATTGGGATCCCAGAAGAAGAAGAAAGAGAGAGAGGGGCAGAAGGTATATTGGAGCACATTATAGCAGAGAACTTCCCTAATTTGGGGAAGGAAACAGCCATCAAAATCCAGAAGGCACAGAGAACCCCTCTCAAAATCACTAAAAATAGGTCAACACCCTGACATCTAATAGTAAAACTTATGAGTCTCAGAGACAAAGAGAAAATCCTGAAAGCAGCTCGGGAGAAGAGATCTGTAACCTACAATGGTAGAAACATTAGATTGGCAACAGACCTATCCACAGAGACCTGGCAGGCCAGAAAGGACTGGCAAGATATATTCAGGGCACTAAATGAGAAAAATATGCAGCCAAAAATACTATATCCAGCTAGGTTCTCACTGAAAATAGAAGGAGAGATAAAAAGCTTCCAGGACAAAGAAAACTAAAGAAACTTGCAAACATGAAACCAGCCCTACAAGAAATATTGAAAAGGGTCCTCTAAGCAAAGAGAGAGCCTAAAAGCAACATAGACCAGAAAGGAACACAGACAATATACAGTAACAGTCACCTTACAGGCAATACAATGGCACTAAATTCCTATCTTTCAATAGTTACCCTGAATGTAAATGGGCTAAATGCCCCAATCAAAAGACACAGGCTATCAGATTGGATTAAAAAACAAGACCCATCGATACGCTATCTGCAAGAGACTCATTTTAGACCCAAAGACACCCCCAGATTGAAAGTGAGGGGGTGGAAAACCATTTACCATGCTAATGGACACCAAAAGAAAGCTGGGGTGGCAATCCTTATATCAGACAAATTAGATTTTAAACCAAAGACTGTAATAAGAGACGAAGAAGGACACTATATCATACTTAAAGGGTCTATCCAACAAGAAGAACTAATAATTATAAATATCTATGCCCCTAACCTGGGAGCAGCCAATTATATAAGGCAATTAATAACAAAAGCAAAGAAACACATCGACAACAATACATTAATAGTAGGGGACTTTAACACCCCCCTCACTGAAATGGACAGATCATCTAAGCAAAAGATCAACAAGGAAATAAAGACTTTAAATGACACACTGGACCAAAGGGACTTCACAGGTATATTCAGAGCATTCCATCCCAAAGTAACAGAATACACATTCTTCTCTAGTGCCCATGGAACATTCTCCATAATAGATCACATCCTAGGTCACAAATCAGGTCTCAACCAGTACCAAAAGATTGGAATCATTCCCTGCCTATTTTCAGACCACAATGCTTTGAAACTCGAACTTAATCACAAGAGAAAAGTCAGAAAGAACTCAACTACATGGAGGCTAAAGAGCATCCAACCAAAGAGTGAATGGGTCAACCAGGAAATTAAAGAAGAATTAACACAATTCATGGAAACAAATGAAAATAAAAACACAACTGTTCAAAATCTTTGGGATGTAGCAAAAGCAGCCATAAGTGGAATATTGTATATGGCAATACAAGCCTTTCTCAAGAAACAAGAAAGATCTCAAATATACAAGCTAACCCTACACCTAAAGGAGCTGGAGAAAGAACAGCAAATAAAGCCTAAACCCAGCAGGAGAAGAGAAATCATAAAGATCAGAGCAGAAATCAATGAAATAGAAACGAAAAGAACAGTAGAACAGATCAACGAAACTAGGAGCTGGTTCTGTGAAAGAATTAACAAGATTGATAAACCCCTGGCCAGACTTATCAGAAAGAAAAGAGATATGTCCCAAATAATTAAAATCATGAATGAAAGTGGAGAGATCACAACCAACACTGAAGAAATACAATTACAAGAACATATTATGAGCAACTATACGCCAGCAAATTAGATAACCTGGAAGAAATGGATGCATTCCTAAAGATGTATTAACTACCAAAACTGAACCAGGAAGAAATAGAAAACCTGAACAGACCTATAACCACTAAGGAAATTGAAGCAGTCATCAAAAATCTCCCAACAAACAAAAGCCCAGGGCCAGATGGCTTCCCAGGGGAATTCTACCAAACATTTCAAGAAGAATTAATCCCTATTCTTCTGAAACCGTTCCAAAAAATAGAAATGGAAGGAAAACTTCCAAACTCATTTTATGAGGCCAGCATTACCTTGATTCCAAAACCAGACAAAGACCCCATCCAAAAGGAGAATTACAGACCAATATCCCTGATGAACATGGATGCAAAAATTCTCACCAAAATACTAGCCAATAGGATCCAACAGTACATTAAAAAGATTATTCACCATGACAAAGTGGGATTTATCCCTGGGCTGCAAGGTTGGTTCAACATCCACAAATCAATCAATGTGATACAATACATTAATAAAAGAAGAACAAGAACCATATGATCCTCTCAATAGATGCAGAAAAAGCATTTGACAAAGTACAGCATCCTTTCTTGATCAAAATTCTTCAGAGTATAGGGATAGAGGGTACATTCCTCAATATCATAAAAGCCATCTATGAAAAACCCATAGCGAATATCATTCTCAATGGGGAAAAACTGAGAGCTTTCCCCCTAAGATCAGGAACACAGCAGGGATGTCCACTATCACCACTGCTATTCAATATAGTACTAGAAGTCCTATCCACAGCAATCAGACAACAAAAAGATATAAAAGGCATCTGAATCAGCAAAGAAGGCAAACTTTCACTCTTTGCAGATGATATGATGCTTTATGTGGAAAACCCAAAAGACGCCACTCCAAAACTGCTAGAAATCATACAGGAATTCAGTAAAGTGGCAGGATATAAAATCAATGTACAGAAATCAGTGGCATTCCTATACACCAACAACATGACAGAAGAAAGAGAAAAGAAAGAGTCGATCCCACTTACAATTGCACCAAAACCCATAAGATACCTAGGAATAAATCTAACCAAAGAGGCAAAGACTCTGTACTCAGAAAACTATAAAATACTCATGAAAGAAATTGAGGAAGACACAAAGAAATGGAAAAATGTTCCATGCTCATGGATTGGAAGAACAAATAATCCTAATTATTGTATGGAATGCGAAAAGTCCCCGCATAGCCAGAGGAATGTTGAAAAAGGAAAGCAAAGCTGATGGCATCACAATTCCGGACTTCAAGCTCTATTACAAAGCTGTCATCATCAAGACAGTATGGTACTGGCACAAAAACAGACACATAGATCAACGGAACAGAATAGAGAACCCAGAAGTGGACCCTCAACTCTATGGTCAACTAATCTTTGACAAAGCATGAAAGGATTTCCAATGGAAAAAAGACAGTCTCTTCAGCAAATGGTTTTGGGAAAATTGGATAGCCACATGCAGAAGAATGAAACTGGACCATTTCCTTACACCACACACAAAAGTAGACTCCAAATGATTGAAAGACCTAAATGTGAGACAGGAGTCCATCAAAATCCTAAAGGAGAACACAGCAGCAACCTCTTCGACCTCAGCCACAGCAACTTCTTCCTAGAAACATTGCCAAAGGCAAGGGAAGCAAGGGCAAAAATGAACTATTGGGACTTCATCAAGATAAAAAGCTTTTGCACATCAAAAGAAACAGTCAACAAAACCAAAAGACAACCAACAGAATGGGAGAAGATATTTGCAAATGACATATCAGATAAAGGGCTAGCATCCAATATCTATAAAGAACTCATCAAACTCAACACCCAAAGAACAAATGATCCAATCAAGAAATGGGCAGAAGACACGAACAGACATTTTTCCAAAGAAGACATCCAAATGGCCAACAGACACATGAAAATGTGCTCAACATCTTTCGGCATCAGGGAAATCCAAATCAAAACCTCAATGAGATACCACCTGACACCAGTCAGAATGGCTAAAATTAACAAGTCAGGAAACGACAGATGTTGGCGGGGATGTGGAGAAAGTGGAACCCTCCTACACTCTTGGTGGGAATGCAAGGTGGTCCAGCCACTCTGGAAAACAGTATGGAGGTTCCTCCAAAAGTTGAAAATAGAGCTACCCTCTGATCCAGCAATTGCACTACTGGGTATTTACCCCAAAGATAAGTATTAGGGATCTGAAGGGGTACGTGTACCCTGATGTTTATAGAAGCAATGTCCACAATAGCCAAACTATGGAAAGGGCCAAGATGTTTATCAACAGATGAGTGGATAAAAGAAGAGGTGGTATATATATACAATGGAATATTATACACCCATTAAGAGGAATGAAATCTTGCCATTTGCAATGGCATGGATGGAACTGAGGGTATTATGCTGAGCGAAATAAGTCAATCAGACAAATACATGTATCATATGATCTCACTGATATATGGAATTCTTAATATCAGGAAACAAACTGAGGGTTGCTGGAGTGATGGGGGGTGGGAGGCATGGGGTGGCTGGGTGATAGACACTGGGGAGGGTATGTGCTATGTTGAGCACTGTGAATTGTGTAAGACTATTGAATCACAGACTTGTACCTCTGAAACAAATAATACCTTATGTGTTAAAAAAAAATGAAGGAGACAGTAGGAAGGGTAAAACGAAGGAGGGGTAATTGGAGGAGGAGATGAACCATGAGAGACGATGGACTCTGAGAAACAAACTGAGGGTTCTAGAAGGGAGGGGTGGGGGTTTGGTTTAGCCTGGTGATGGGTATTAAAGAGGGCACATATTGAATGGAGCACTGGGTGTTATGCACAAACAATGAATCATGGAACACTACATCAAAAACTAATGATGTAATGTATGGTGATTAACATAACATAAAATTAAAAAAATTTTTTTAAATAAAAATGTGTGTATACATAATATAGTTTCATTTGAATCTTTTGCTGCTTAAAGACAAAATCTTTGGAATTAGATACCTTTTGCATTGAGTCTTTTTCAAGCCTAATAAAAGACAGTACATTTCCTCACTTTGTGTTCAGGTCAGCTGCCTCATTTTGGTTCAGGCCAAGCTTAAAGGCCAACTCTATCATTTCAAATATTTTCAGTTGCAAGTCACAGAAAAGCAACTCAAATGGGCTTAAACAGTAAGAGCAGTTTTTCTGTTCATGTAACTTTAAAATCTAGAGGCAAACCCTATTTCCCACAAGGTTCTCAAGGGGGCTTCTGCTGTTGCTTTCCTCAACCCTTTTCCCAGCCAGTTGCTGTGCTTCAGGCTCATCTTCCACCTGGCTTCCCTCATGACCTGAAAGTGGCTCCCAGCAGCTACCAAGGCCACATGCTGTCTCAAGTGTATCCCCCAGCTATACAAAAAAGCAGCACTCCTGAGTTTCTCTCTGATTGGAACTCCGCAGATAATATAAACCCAAAAGTAATCACAGCATCAAAGAGGATAGTTTTACCTTGATAGAATCAACAAACAAATGCCATCTCAGAAGCTGAGCTGAGCAGCAAACCCCACTCAAAGGGAACGGGGGTTTAATAATTGGAGATAGATGAAATGGTCTTGGGGTAGAAAATCAATTTACACATCACTGCTTTTTTCACATCTTGAGCTTGGACCATAAAACCATTGATAGTAACAGACAAAGCCATTATTAGCTATTAGAACCAAGGGCAAATTACTTGACTTTCAATTCATTCATTCTTTTATACAACAGATTTTGCTGCAACACTTAAGGAGACAGCCAATTAGCACCTAAGTCTTTGGGACACAAAGAACCCAGTAACTGGCTATGGTAGAATCTTGGCAATGGCGAGAGTGTGGCGAAAATCTAGAACTCACATCAGCATTTGCCCAGTGGTATCAAAACTTCCGCAACTCCCCCTATGAGAAGCATCGAAGCAATTTTACATTCCTTTACAATTTTACCCTTGAATCTGACCTGAATCATGTGGCTTCCATTGTAATTCAAGCATAGCTATGATGAGTTTACTCAGAACAAATTCTTAACCTATTTTATATACTTTCTGTGCATCCAAATAAATAGATCTTAAAGTATGTTACAAATCAGCTACCCCCTAATAGCATTTTCTCATTATAAAACAAATGACTATTAGAAATCAGGCTTCTTTTAATACCAAGTAGGTGGGTGGTATTTCAATAAATGATTGTTTCTATTTTCATACATTAACTGCTGGACAAAATAAAATAACATTCAAAATATGTATTTGTCTCAAGGGAAAATTGCAATTTATTTCCTGACCTGCACACAATTTCCTACAGGTTTATGCTTCAGTGAATGGAGACAATAAATTAATGTTTGATTAATCATCACTTGCTAAAATGTCTGAATTTACTTTTCTAAACAAATCATTTTTCTAAAGTCTCAGCATCAATGACCCAGATCTTAATAAGTGATTTTCTTGATATCATCAGAGATTTTTATATGAATTAAAACAAAGTAAAATAGAATTATTATTCATTGATCTTTAAAAAGAGAGAAATACAATTTAAAAAAATTCATATTAAATTGGTCAATTTTTTAAAAGTTACTTCCTTTCCCATTAATTAATGAATTATTTGTCAATATTTGTCCTCAAAATGTCATCTGTATATACTGCTACTAGTACATTGTACTATATTCTGGGTGTTTTTTTAGTTTTTCTAACCACCAAGAAATAAAACTCTGGAAAATACTATCACATTTTCCACTAATTTTACATTCCATTTGCCCAATTCAGTATTCCAGATCAAAGTCTACTGCTGATTAAACACATGGATATCAATATCTCTACCTACACATTGCTTTATAATTTTCAAATTTAAATTCCATTCCTAGAATAAAGATATTAACTATGGGATTTCTTTTTTCTTCACATCACCTGCTAAATGACATTTATGATGGAAATTTATGCTCATTTTTCTTTTACAGCAGCTACTTTCTCATGGAATGGCAGCATATTGTAGAATGGCCAGCTATTTTATACACTTCATAATACATGAAGAGCTTCAGTGGAATATGAAAATTTTAATACTCCCTTTCTATTTATTTTTTCACTATTGTTTTGTAAGTATAAGTGTATCATTATGGCAAGGGGTGGCTAAGAGGAAGCTTTATTTGATTATAGTCAGTTTTGTATAATATTTATAGCACAAATTTTGGCTGAAGAATACAATAGAAGTTCAAGTTCACACTTGGATGGATATGCTATATGGAACCTTATAGAAATGACTTTGTGGAACTCTGTTTCTACTGTTAGAACATTGCTATCCATCCAAGTGTGAACTTGAACTTCTATTGTATTTCTGTTAATTGATATTTTCTTCTCAGTTTTTATAACTAAAACTGATCAACATGGAGTTTTACAACATGTAAAATCATAGGGATAGACAATTAAATTTATCAAAATATTTAAACAGTGTACTGATCCTATTCTCAGAGCTCTTTTTCTAATTAATTAGAGTGGGCTATCTTTTCATTTATTTCTTCTATTAACAATTTCCTTTTTGGCTTATAACTTTTTCTCTGGTTCATGAAATGACCTGACTTCGTAAAAGATTAACCTCATATTAAAAATATTTATTTTTATAGGAGTAAATAATATGATGTTTAAGAATCTCTTTTTTTAAGGACTTAAGCATCTAGGCACAAGCATGTCACTTGTGAAATTTATTCTTGTTTTCATAATATAAAATAGAGAAAATTTTTTTGTGTCATTTTTTTAATTCTCAATTTTTGAAAGAGCAATCTTCTGGTTGTACTTAATGTTTCCTGGAGTTATGGATAATATGAACTTATTTTCCAAAAACTAAAATTGGCCTTGCCTTCAGGCACTTCTGCTTAGTCTTATTGAGTGTTTATTTACATATGGATCTTTAAGACAGTCACCAATTTTTTTACAAGTGGCTGTCAGTTTGTCATCAGTTTTGTTTATTTTTAATATATGTAGCTCTAAGGTTACCTGGCAATAGAAGAGCTAAATATGAAACTCAAGCCTACTTAGTAATTCCCAAACCACAGCTGGAAGCAACAGTACTTATGGAGAAGTGCCAATGGCTATCTTTTACTCCAAGCTTTAAAATCTCCTTTTGGATGGAGCCCCTCTTGAGAGCTTAATGCTGGTTCAATCTTAAGTGATCACTCCCACCTCAATAAAATCACCTTTGTTCTGTTATGTGTTGATGCCAGTGAACAATACTTAAAGGAACCTTATAGAAATGACTTTGTGGAACTCTGTTTCTACTGTTAGAACATTGCTGAAGCTATTCATTACATTTCATAGTCTTCTATGTGGTCCCATAAAAGAAATTTCTTTCTTTCTCAGTATCAAGTATGACTATTCATTTCCAGAGATACGGGTATGAAGGTGATTTGCTTTTATTAAATGAAAATTAATCTGTTAATTGAATATTTTGTAACCATTTAGTCAACAAATATTGAGCTTTTACTAGGTGCTATGCACTGTCCTAGTGCTAGGGATATAGCAGTGAGTAGAATAAATGAAAACATTTCTGTCATCAACTATTTTTCATTCTCATAAGTATTCACTTATATCAGGGTTCTCCAAAGAAACAGAATATACACATGTATGTATTATATATATTTGTATATATCCCTATGACATACGTATATAATATATAAAAATACATATCCTTTCATATATATGTGTATATATATGAAGTTATAATTTATATAAATATATATAAATTGGCTCATGTTATCATGGAAGCCAACAAGTCTCAAGATCTGAAGGGTTAGTTGGCAAGCTAGAGTCCCAGGAGAGCCGATGTTAGTTCTAGTATGAAGGCCAGAAGGCTAGAGATCCAGGAAGAATCTGTGTTCTAGTTTAAGTCTGCAGGCTGGAAAAAAGCTTGTGTCCCAATTTAAAGACCATCAGGCAGGAAGGATTTTCTCTTACTCAGGGGAAGGGGGAGGGTCAACGTTTTTGTTCTATGCAGGCCTTTAATTTACTGGGTGAGACCCATCCACATTATAAAGGGTGATCTTCTTTACTCAGTGTACTGATTTAAATGTTCATCTCATCCCAAAACAGCCTTACGGAAATAGTCTGGTTGACACATAAAATTAGCCATCACAACACTTAGGTGTCAAAATCTATAACTTCTCAGACTGCTCTCTTGAGTTCAGGGGGAACTCCTAAATCCATCTCCTTCCTAAACATATCCTCTTGGATGTTAGTTAATAGGCTTCAAAAACATAATACAGTCAAAAGAAAACACCTGACTTCAAACTCTTGACTTCCAAAAAAAGGCCCTGCTCCTCTCAGTGTTCTTTTTCTCTGTAAATGGCACCACCACTACCCAGTGCTTCAGGCCAACAGCTTTGGAATCATTCCTAGTGCATCTCTTTCTCAAAGTCCTTATTAAATGTGACTATTGTTATGGTAATACCCATCTTCTTAGAGTATTGCTTCCTCCAATGCATTCTTTTTTTTTTTATTCTTACATTAATCCCCATACATTACATCATTAGTTTTAGATGAAGTGTTCCATGACTCATTGTTTGTGCATAACACCCAGTGCTCCATGCAGAATGTGCCCTCCTCAATACCCACCACCAGGCTAACCCATCCTCCCACCCCCCTCCCCTCTAGAACCCTCAGTTTGTTTTTCAGAGTCCATCATCTCTCATGGTTCGTCTACCCCTCCGATTTCCCCCGCTTCATTCTTCCCCTCCCGCTACCTTCTTCTTCTTCTTCTTTTTTTTCTTAACATATATTGCATTATTTGTTTCAGAGGTACAGATCTGAGATTCAACAGTCTTGCACAATTCACAGCGCATACCAGAACACATACCCTCCCCAGTGTCTATCACCCAGTCACCCCATCCCTCCCACCCCACCCCCGACTCCAGCAACCCTCAGTTTGTTTCCTGCAATTAAGAATTCCTCATATCATTGAGGTCATATGATACATGTCTTTCTCTGTTTGACTTATTTCGCTCAACATAATACCCTCCAGTTCCATCCACGTCATTGCAAATGGCAAGATCTCATTCCTTTTGATGGCTGCATAATATTCCATTGTGTATATATACCACTTCTTCTTTATCCATTCATCTGTCGATGGATATCTTGGCTCTTTCCACAGTTTGGCTACTGTGGACATGGCTGCTATAAACATTGGGGTGCACGTACCCCTTCGGATCCCTACATTTGTATCTTTGGGGTAAATACCCAGTAGTGCAATTGCTGGATCATAGGGTAGCTCTATTTTCAACTTTTTGAGGAACCTCCATACTGTTCCAGAGTGGCTGCACCAGCTTGCATTCCCACCAACAGTGTAGGAGGGTTCCCCTTTCTCCGCATCCCCGCCAACATCTGTCATTTCCTGACTTGTTAATTTTAGCCATTCTGACAGATGTGAGGTGGTATCTCATTGAGGTTTTGATTTGGATTTCCCTGATGCTGAGCGATATTAGCACTTTTTCATGTGTCTGTTGGCCATTTGGATGTCTTCTTTGGAAAAATGTCTGTTCATGTCCTCTGCCCATTTCTTGATTGGATTCTTTGTTCTCTGGGTGTTGAGTTTGATGAGTTCTTTATAGATTTTGGATACTAGCCCTTTATGTGATATGTCATTTGCAAATATCTTCTCCCATTCTGTCGGTTGTCTTTTGGTTTTGTTGACTGTTTCCTTTGCTTTGCAAAAGCTTTTTATCTTGATGAAGTCCCAATAGTTCATTTTTGCCCTTGCTTCCCTTGCCTTTGGCAATGTTTCTAGGAAGAAGTTGCTGTGGCTGAGGTCGAAGAGGTTGCTGCCTGTGTTCTCCTTTAGGATTTTGATGGACTCCTGTCTCACATTGAGGTCTTTCAACCATTTGGAGTCTATTTTTGTGTGTGGTGTAAGGAAATGGTCCAGTTTCATTCTTCTGCATGTGGTGGTCCAATTTTCTCAACACCATTTGTTGAAGAGACTGTCTTTTTTCCATTGGACATTCTTTCCTGCTTTGTCAAAGATGAGTTGACCATAGGGTTGAGGGTCCATTTCTGGGCTGTCTATTCTGTTCCATTGATCTATGTGTCTGTTTTTGTGACAGTACCATGCTGTCTTGATGATGACAGCTTTGTAATAGAGCTGGAAGTCCGGAATTGTGATGCCGCCAGCTTTGTTTTCCCTTTTCAACATTCCTCTGGCTATGCGAGGTCTTTTCTGGTTCCATACAAATTTTAGGATTATTTGTTCCATTTCTTTGAAAAAAGTGGATGGTATTTTGATGGGGATTGCATTGAATGTGTAGATTGCTCTAGGTAGTATTGACATCTTCACAATATTTGTTCTTCCAATCCATGAGCATGGAACGTTTTTCCATTTCCTTGTGTCTTCCTCAATTACTTTCATGAGTATTTTATAGTTTTCTGAGTACAGATCCTTTGTCTCTTTGGTTAGATTTATTCCTAGGTATCTTATGGTTTTGGTTGCAACTGTAAATGGGATTGACTCCTTAATTTCTCTTTCTTCTGTCTTGTTGTTGGTGTATAGGAATGCCACTGACTTCTGTGCATTGATTTTATATCCTGCCACTTTACTGAATTCCTGTATGAGTTCTAGCAGTTTTGGGGTGGCATCTTTTGGGTTTTCCACATAGAATATCATATAATCTGCAAAGAGTGAGAGTTTGACTTCTTCTTTGCCAATTTGGATGCCTTTGATTTCTTTTTGTTGTCTGATTGCTGTGGATAGGACTTCCAATACTATGTTGAAAGCAGTGGTGATAGTGAGCATCCCTGCCACATTCCGGACCTTAGGGGGAGAGCTCTCAGTTTTTCCCCATTGAGTATGATATTCACTGTAGGTTTTTCATAGATGGCTTTTATGATATTGAGGTATGTACCCTCGATCCCTATACTCTGAAGAGTTTTGATCAAGAAGGGATGCTCTACTTTGTCAAAAGCTTTTTCTGCATCTATTGAGAGGATCATATGATTCTTGTTCTTTCTTTTGTTAATGTATTGTATCACATTGATTGATTTGTGGATGTTGAACCAACCTTGCAGCCCAGGGATAAATCCCACTTGGTCGTGGTGAATAATCCTTTTAATGTACTGTTGGATCCTATTGGCTAGTATTTTGGTGAGAATTTTTGCATCCATGTTCATCAGGGATATTGGTCTGTAATTCTCCTTTTGGATGGGGTCTTTGTCTGGTTTTGGGATCAAGGTAATGCTGGCCTCATAAAATGAGTTTGGAAGTTTTCCTTCCATTTCTATTTTTTGGAACAGTTTTAGAAGAATAGGGATTAATTCTTCTTGAAATGTTTGGTAGAATTCCCCTGGGAAGCCATCTGGCCCTGGGCTTTTGTTTGTTGGGAGATTTTTGATGACTGCTTCAATTTCCTTAGTGGTTATAGGTCTGTTCAGGTTTTCTATTTCATCCTGGTTCAGTTTTGGTAGTTGATACATCTCTAGGAATGCATCCATCTCTTCCAGGTTATCTAATTCGCTGGCATAGAGTTGCTCATAATATGTTCTTATAATTATTTGTATTTCTTTGGTGTTGGTTGTGATCTCTCCTCTTTCATTCATGATTTTGTTGATTTGGGTCATTTCTCTTCTCTTTTTGATAAGTCTGGCCAGGGGTTTATCAATCTTGTTAATTCTTTCAAACAACCAGCTCCTAGTTTCGTTGATCTGTTCTACTGTTCTTTTAGTTTCTATTTCATTGATTTCTGCTCTGATCTTTATTATTTCTCTTCTCCTGCTGGGTTTAGGCTTTATTTGCTGTTCTTTCTCCAGCTCCTTTAGGTGTAGGGTTAGGTTGTGTACTTGAGACCTTTCTTGTTTCTTGAGAAAGGCTTGTATTGCTATATACTTTCCTCTTAGGACTGCCTTTGCTGCATCCCAAAGAGTTTGAATAGTTGTGTTTTCATTTTCATTGGTTTCCATGTATTTTTTTAATTCTTCTTTAATTTCCTGGTTGACCCATTCATTCTTCAGTAGGATGCTTTTTAGCCTCCATGTATTTGAGTTCTTTCCGACTTTCCTCTTGTGATTGAGTTCTAGTTTCAAAGCATTGTGGTCTGAAAATAGGCAGGGAATGATTCCAATCTTTTGGTACCGGTTGAGACCTGATTTATGACCTAGGATGTGATCTTTCTGGAGAATGTTCCATGGGCACTAGAGAAGAATGTGTATTCCGTTGCTTTGGGGTGGAATGTTCTGAATATGTCTGTAAAGTCCATTTGGTCCAGTGTGTCATTTAAAGTCTTTATTTCGTTGTTGATCTTTTGCTTAGATGATCTGTCCATTTCAGTGAGGGGGGTGTTAAAATCCTCCACTATTATTGTATTGTTGTCAATGTGTTTCTTTGCTTTTGTTATTAATTGCCTTATATAATTGGCTGCTCCTATGTTAGGGGCATAGATATTTACAATTTTTAGATCTTCTTGTTGGATAGATCCTTTAAGTAGGATATAGTGTCCTTCCTCATCTCTTATTACAGTCTTTGGTTTAAAATCTAATTTGTCTGATATAAGGATTGCCACCCCAGCTTTCTTTTGGCATCCATTAGCATGGTAAATGGTTTTCCACCCCCTCACTTTCAATCTGGGGGTGTCTTTCGTTCTAAAATGAGTCTCTTGCAGACAGCATATCGATGGGTCTTGTTTTTTAATCCAGTCTGATAGCCTGTGTCTTTTGATTGGGGCATTGAGCCCATTTACATTCAGGGTAACTATTGAAAGATAGGAATTTAGTACCATTGTATTGCCTGTAAGATGACTGTTACTGTATATTGTCTGTGTTCCTTTCTAGTCTATGTTGCTTTTAGGCTCTCTCTTTGCTTAGAGGACCCTTTTCAATATTTCTTGTAGGGCTGGTTTCATGTTTGCAAGTTTCTTTAGTTTTCTTTGTCCTGAAAGCTTTTTATCTCTCCTTCTATTTCCAGTGACAACCTAGCTGGATATAGTATTTTTGGCTGCATATTTTTCTCATTTAGTGCTCTGAATATATCCTGCCAGTCCTTTCTGGCCTGCCAGGTCTCTGTGGATAGGTCTGTTGCCAATCTAATGTTTTTACCCTTGTAGGTTACAGATCTCTTCTCCCGAGCTGCTTTCAGGATTTTCTCTTTGTCTATGAGACTTGTAAGTTTTACTATTAGATGTCGGAGTGTTGACCTATTTTTATTGATTTTGAGAGGGGTTCTCTATGCTTCCTGGATTTTCATGCCTGTTTCCTTTCCCAAATTAGGGAAGTTCTTTGCTATAATTTGCTCCATTATACCTTCTGCCCCTCTCTCTCTTTCTTCTTCTTCTGGGACCCCAATTATTCTAATATTGTTTCGTCTTCTGGTATTGCTTATCTCTCGAATTCTGCCCTCATGATCCAGTAGTTGTTTATCTTTCTTTTTCTCAGCTTCTTTATTTTCCATCATTTCATCTTCTATATTACTGATTCTCTCTTCTGCCTCATTTATTCTAGCAGTTAGCACCCCCATTTTTGATTGCACCTCATTAATAGCCTTTTTGATTTCTACTTGGTTGGATTTTAGTTCTTTTACTTCTCCAGAAAGGGTTTCTCTAATAACTTCCATATTTTTTTCAAGTCCCGCTTGTATCTTTAAAGTGATGATTCTGAACTCTAGATCTGACATCGTACTAATGTCCATATTGAGTAGGTCCCTGGCAGTCGGTACTACCTCTTGTTCTTTTTGTTGAGGTGATTTTTTCCGTCTCGTCATTTTGTGCAGAGGAGAATAGATTAATGAGAGAACAAAATGCTAGCAGATTAACAACGTCCCCAGAAAATATACTCTAAACAAATCAGAAAAGACCTGAAGCAGTGGGAAAAGAAAGGGAAAGAGAGAAAAAAGAAAAAGAAAAAAAGAAAAAGATAAAGATAAAAACAAAACCAAAAACAAACAAAACAAAACAACAACAACAACAAAAACCAGAATGTGATCAAATATGATCAGGCTGGTATATAGATCAGTGCCACACACTAGATTTGTGATGTATTTTGGTCTTTTAGAAGAAAGTGCCTCCCAAAATTTTAAAGAAAGAAAAACTTATATATGTACAAAAATAAGGGTTGATATGATGAAGGGATGGAATATGACTGTAAAGATGGAAATTATAAAATTTTTATAAAAGGAATTGATAAGAAGTTGTTTGAAAAAAGAAAGAAGAGGATTTAAAAAAGGAAAAAAGAAAAAGAAAAAAAATGGAGAGGATGTGATCAGGCAGGGGAATAGAAAACACCATATACTAGAGATTTAGTGTATATTTTAATCTGATTGAAGAAACTATCTCAAAATTTTAAAGAGAGAACAACTTATATATATAAGTCAAAAATACGGGTAACTACTATGAAGGGATAGAATATGACTCTAAAAATGAAAAATAAAATTTTTTTTTTAAAAATAGGGATTGATAAGATGTTGGTTGAAAAAGGGAAAAAGAAAAATTCAAAAAGAAAAAAAGACCGTTAAAAAAAATTAACTTTGAAAGACTAAAGAATCATGGTAAAAAGCCATGAATTCTATCTGCAGTATTCCCCTAGCGCTGGAGTTCTGCCGTTCTCATTGATCGGTAAACTTGGTCTTGGCTGGCTGTTCTCGCTGATCTTCTGGGGAGGGGCCTGTTGCCGTGGTTTCCAAATGTCTTTGCCAGAGGCGGAATTGCCCCGCCCTTGCCCCCTCCCGGCTAAGTAATCTGCTCGGGTTTGCTCTCCAGGGCTTTTGTTCCCTGCGAGCTTTCCTTACAGCTTTGGAGGCGGAGAGTGAAAATGGCGGCCTCCGAATCTCTGCCCCGGAGGAGCCGAGAACTCGGGGCCCCGCTCCTCAGTGAGCCCCCAGACAAAAGCCGTCAGTCACTCCCGTCTCCCCAGTCTCCGGCCGCACTCCGTGCTCACCCGGCCTGTGACCGCGCGCCTCTATCTCTGGCACCCGACCCCGGGTGGAGTCTCCAAACCCAGCAGATCCCTGCGGTGCACTCCCGTGCGGCTCCTCCCGGGGGAGGAAGGTGAGTCTCCCCGGATCTGCCGCTTGTTGGGTCCCTGCTGGAGGAGCAGGGGCCCGACTGTGCCGCGGATCACGGTTTATGGGAACCCCAAGCTGAGAGCCCGCGCCTGGGCCCCGCCTCTGCAGCCGGCTTCCCTGCTCCATTACCTGGGAGCTCTGCCACACTCAGGCACCCCCGGTCTTTCTGTGACCCTGAGGGTCCTGAGACCCCACTGTCCCGGAGGGTTCCACCCCCCACTTAGCCACCAGAGTGACGTCCCTAGGCGGAGCAGACTTTTAAAAGTTCCGATTTTGTGCTCCGCGGCTCTATCAGTTGCCAGAAGCGGGTGACGGAGGCCCCTCCCCCGCTGTCTATCCTCCCGAATATCGCCTCAGATTCACTTCTCCGCATGTCCTACCTTCCAGAAAGTGGTCGCTTTTCTGATGAGAGAGTTGTTGCTCTTCTTTTCTTCGATCTCCTGTTGAGTTTGTAGGTGTTCAGAATGGTTTGATCCCTATCCAGCTGAATTCCTGAGAGGAGACGTAATCCAGGTCTCCCAGTCCTCCGTCATCTTGTTCCGGCCCCTGTCTCCAATGCATTCTTTATGGACAACAGAGCAAACTTAGGAAAAGAAGCAAATCTGATCATATTAACTCCACCCCCTCATTAACTAAATATTCTAATAGCTCCCTAAGCTGCAGAATAAAGTCCATTCTTCTTAGTGTAGCATAAAGGACCTTTCATGAAGCCTGTCTCTCCATCTAATCTCTCATCATAATGCACTCAAGCTATTTGTACCAGCAATCCAGCTATCCTAGGCTCTTTGTATTTCTCTGAATGGGTCAAGCTCTTCTGCTTCTTGGTCTTTACATACGAATTTCTCTCTTCTCAGTTTGCCCTTCCCCAAACATTATTACTTCATCCATCTTTGTCTTTCAGAACCCACCCAAATACACTTCTTCCTAGAATCTTTCCTTGACTCCTGAGTCTGAGCTAGATACATAGCACTCAGTAGTACTTCCATTAGCACTTGTTATACTCTGAAAACAACCCATTTACTTGCTTGTTTCCACCGTGGACTGCAAGTTTCTTATAAGCAGAAACTGTCTATCTATACTTCACACACACATCCCCAACAATAGAACTTGATACATATCAGATATCAACTATTCTGAAAGGGAAAAAGGCAGGAAGGGTGAGAGGAAAAAAAAGGGAATTGTATCAATGCCATGGGTTGCTAAGTGACCCATAAGTTATAAAACTATATTGCAACCGAGAAAGCCATAATTTCCTAGGGTGAATATAACAGAAAGGATTCAAAGGAATGAATCGTGATATGAAGAATGGAAGGAAGTTCTCTTCATCCAGGCTATGAGGTTCCCTGCAATGAATCATATCCAACTAGCAGATGCAATTCTCCTGTACAGTGAAAGAACCAGTACCATTTTGTGAGTGGTGCTAGTTCACTTCCCTGTTCCAATGGGACAAAACCTAATAGCATACCAAAATTCTAGGAAGAGCACAGTTAAAGGATGCAACCCATGGATAGCCATGGACTTTATGCCCAGTTGTTCCCCTACCAACCATCAGCCTAGAGGGAGACATGATACTATTTAGAGAAACAGTCAGTATTCCAAAACTTGCCTCACTCTTCATAATAAGGAAATCGATGAATCAATTGATGAAAATCACAATTTCCAAAAATGATTAAAAATAATTTTCCAGTACAAAAGTTCCAACTAATTACAAATGCCCCAGTGGTATCCAGGAGTATCATTTGTATTCTACTTCTTTAATCATTTCTGATTAACCTTACTCTTTCTTAAGTACCACCCTTGATGATAAAATGCAAATATTAGATCCTTTTATTAGTGCATTAGGTATCTATTGCTGTAAAAAAAAAAAAAAATACCCCAAGCTTACAGCTTAAAACAACAAATATATATTTTTTTAACTTACTGTTTCTGTGCATTAAAAAAATTGGAAGTGGCTTACCAAAATGGTACTGGCTCAGCATCTCTCCTGAGTTCCCATGGCAACATGTCAGCTTGGGCTGCAATTATCTGAAGGCTTGACTGGGGACATAGGATCCGTTACTAAAATGGCTCACTTGCATACTTTTGGCAGAAGGCCAAAAAGCAGTCCCTTTCTGGCTATTTGCAGGAGGCCTCAATTCCTTGTCACATAGACCTCTTCACTGGACTGCTCTAGGGTCCTTAAGATACTTCCTCAGAGTAAGTGATGCAAGAGGAAGCAAAATCTCTTTTATGACCTATTATAGAAAATGGCATATAGTTATTTGGACTATATGCTATTCATTAGATGCAAGTCACTAAGGCCATTATACATGCAAGGGGGTTGCATTAAGCTTTACATTTTCAAAGGAGAAGCATCAAAGAATTTGTAGACATATTTTAAGACCAGCACATATGGATAATGTTAAAATAATATTATTTTTTACTTAACATAAATGCACAGTATTTCAGCTTCATTAAGTATGCTATTAGAGTGAAACCATCAAATGATAACATGCATTCTATGAGAATACTTAGACTCCAAAAGGACATTTTGGAATAAACTTCTTTATTAGTTCATTTATCTGCCTTTATTTGCAAGTGGTAAGGGGAAAAAACTGCACATCTGTTTCCTCTCCATCTTCAGAATACCGAAAGAGCATTGGATCCATTCAATTCTCTATGCCTCTCTTTTACTTCCCAGAGTTTAAAATATCTGCCATGAGAAGACAAATCATTTGATGGTGAATACATAGATGACACAACAGATAAAGAGTTACCTGAATGAGACTTTCCAGTGGTAGCTGTGGTCAGAGGGAGGGAGGAGTATGTTCCTGGTAGAGAATTCTATCATTTCATCCTTCTTGCTCTCACTTTCTCACCCCCTTTCTCCTCTTCCCCCTCTCCTCCCTTTCCCTGGGAACCAAGATTTCAGTGGACATGCCCAACAGAAGGTTACAAGGTTAGCATTTCTGAGGCTGAGATTTCCACTGCCCTCAGCCTCCACAAGTATTTTGGTCCTACAAATTAAGCCACTTGCTTGTTGGCCCAGGGGACATTTTTTTTTTTCTTTTAACCATTTTTAAGCTCTCTGCAGGTCTGACTCCCGTTGAAACTCCAAACTTTGCCACTCATAACAGCAACTGCACATGTTTTGCTTAAGACCTGTACTTTGTTGTTTCAGGTCCTTTCATCCCCCACAGTATCAAGGAGCTTAGTTCTGTGATAGTGTCTCCTCCAGACCCTCTTCAGAACATAACTGGCTAGCAGGTTTTCTAGCTTTACGTAGTATATCCACTCTAACGTGTCAGATTTTCTAAGCCACTTGCTCTCTTCCTCCTTTATCTGCCATAGTTTCTGGTTTTTCAGTTTTAGTTAGTGTAAGTCTTTACTTGTACCCAGCATCCAATAACTTGGAATCTACCAAGTTTATCCTAGCAGTATGTTAGTTGTATCTCCCAGAATCCTTGTCAGGGCATTAAATCTCATATCATATGAAAGTGCCTCTATACTGATACAATCTCTGTAATCTAACTTTTTGTTTTCCTTGATCCAACATTCTTAAGATCCAGACTCATATATCTTCTGCTCTGGGACAGGTCACAGTCTTCTTTAACATGAGATACCTTTCCTCCCCTTGGAATGCCCATAATATCCCTGCTCAAGTATTTTTTTTGTGAGTTTACCTTCATTAATGGTCTGGTAGCCAGGAGTGGAGAGGACAGTAGGGCCTGAGGGGTTAGGGGTCTTGCAAGGCGGAGGCCTCTGCCTTCTCTTCAGATGAAGGAGGAATATTAGTTTTAATCTGAGAGGACAGGGCTACTTCTGCAGGCCTAGAGGATTCAGGGGAAGATGGGGATTTAAGTTTTTCAATGTATCAATCCAGATGTCTCCATCCCAAATCTCAGGGCTCCCTTCATACCCAACAGTGGACCAGAACTTGACAGTGCCGACTTAAATTCTCAACCTACTTTATATCTCTTTTCCCTTTTAATTAATATCTGGGCCTGGCATTCAGCTTTTTCTACCTGGGTTGTGGAAGTTGAAAGAATATTTGTGCTGTCCAAGAGGTCCTCCAGCTTCCACACTCGGTCTTAAATTGGTGATTAATCACCCTCAGATATTCATTAACTTTTTCCAATGCTCAATTGCCTTTAGTAATATCCATTCATATTTATAATCCTTATAAATACTACTTACCCCAAACCTTTCAAGGTAAGCTATTCCACCTGCCATTGCATTGATTTTTAAAAATATTTTATTTATTTATTTGACACAGGGAGGGGGGAGAAAACAAGCAGGGGGGGAGCAGCAGGCAGAGGGAGAGGGAGAAGCAGACTCCCCACAGAGCAGGGGGAGCCCAATGTGGGACTCGATCCCAGGACCCTGGGATCATGACCTGAGCCGAGGCAACCACTTAACCAACTGAGCCACCCAGGCACCCCATTGCATTCATTTGTATACTTGTATCCCATCGCTTTTCAGCACTGATGAAAACTGAGCAATTGCTCGGGCACAGCACAGGTGATATGATTGTCACTTCTGGCCAACTAGTGGGCAATCTAGCTGCAGTGTGATTGTAGAATATGCTTCCTCAAACAACTTGTGGTGCCAAATGTGCTAAGGCGATTTTCCCCAGAAAACTGACTGAAGCATAGATTTGCATGATGTAGATTCTTGGGAGTTCTTTTAGGAACCCGCTATCTGCAAGAACATGAGGGAAATAGAACTGAGTGAAGGGAGAGATTGACCTGCAAAGCTGTTGTAACAGAGACCTTATCCATCCCCTCAGGGAGCTCTGGAGCTGGAATAGACATTCTAAATCATCCTGAACTGAGGCAAGGGAGTTTAGTCTGTACCCCTATTCAACCAGTCAGTGACATGGGCTGACCTGGCCCTGCAAGGGGCCCAACCTTTGTTATGGGGGTTCTTTAAGTAGAGAAATCCTGAAGAAGGTCTCACGTGTGAGCTGTCTTTAGCAATACATGCAGCATCTGAGGGAATGAGAGCTCCTTGGAAGTAGGGGGAGGAGATAGATCTGGGTAGTCAACCTCTTCATCCACTGTACTATGTACTCTACAGTTAAAGTACCATGAAGTTAAGAGGAGTTTTTTAAATGAAGGATAGTTTTTTAAATGAAGGATAACATGACATAGATGTAGAAAACGTTTTTAAAATGTTTTTAAATGAAGAATAACATGGCATAGATGTAGAAAAGCATGCATTTTTAATTTTTTAAAAAGTTTTTTAAATGAAGGATAACATGGCATAGAGGTAGAAAAGCATACGTTTTTTATTTGTTTAGTGGGTTTTTGTTTTGTTTTTTGTTTTTTTGTAATAGTGAATAGTTCATTTGGGATGGAATTAAAATGCAACAAAAAGGTATAAATGAAAGATGCCAGAGTATAGAGGGTATAAGTGGGAAACAAATCAATTGGACCAAAGTGTGAAGGGCTACGGTTAACAGAGGAAGGAGTGTGGGTTCCATTTAGTAGTCAATAGGAATTTTTCTTTAGTTGAAGATGACATAAACATATTTCTGATATTGTCATCTTTAGTTTAATGATTGCTCAATTTCAGTTTTTAACACAGTTCGTATATTTTTAGATGTTTCCAATACTTTCACCTCCTCCATTTCCTTTTTCCTTTACATTATATACATTGCATGCGTCCTTTAATAGCAGGAAAAAAACAAAACAAAACTGAGTGCCTGGTTGCCTTGTAAAAAAGGGATTTGCATAGAAACAGCCTACTAGGAACAGTATATTTGACAGTTTTGAATAAGCAATAACATGTGATGATTTTCATATTGTTCTTCAATTATCTGAGAAGTATAAAAACCATTACTTGAGTCATTAAAGTTTGAATGAACATTGGGGAATTCACTTCAGGCAGAAAATGTTTCTGTTGGAAGAATGTTGAAACAGTTGATCTCATAATTATGTAACTCCTCATTTCTATTTAGCAAAACCTTATTTAAATTAATATGACTTTTGCCTGTTTCTTTGGAATACCAACCTCTACAGACATTTGGTACCTACATAGTGTAATCTAATGGAGCACTTATTGAATGTCTTCTGACTGCTTTCAGTCCAGGATGTGCTGACATAACTTCCTATAATTCCATCTCTACTTTACTTTGGAACACCATGATAATCAGCAATTTCTAAAACTGTTTTCTAAGTGGTAAGAAAAGTGGAATTTCCACATTAAGTGCAAGAAAAGTAACAATGCCAGCAAGTTTACTTTCTCATGCTCTGTTTCTCATAACTCAAAAGCATTCTCAATAGTGTGACCATAGTTGGAATATCTTGACAAATTACCTGCTTACTTTACATTTTTTAATAATAATGCCTTGCATGCCAGAACAAGGTTCTCAGGTTTGTCCCTCCCTACATTTATCCCTGGTGGAAGGCAATTTGTTAGCATACTAACATATCAGAGTCGTATTATGAGAAGCTTCTGTATTGGTATATTAGCAAGACAATAATTTGTATTATAGCATTTCACTCTGAAGAATAAGGATACAACTTGCTAGTGAAATAGAGCTTGTACAATTTCAAAGAAAAGCCTACCAGATAGATGGTGGGAGTAGGGAGTCTGTCAAGAATGTAGACAAGTCTTTGACTGCAAAGCAGAAAGAAATAAATAGTAAGATATGTTTGCATGATCTTCTGGGCAGTGAAGTGTTCTCTTGGTCAACTACCAGGAAATTGAGGTCCTTTCTGGAAATGTTTTTCATCATATGGGCATAAAGGCAAAGTCACACTTCAATTGTACAGTGGGTTGTTTTGTTTAGGGGGCTTTTTTTTTCTTTTTTTTTGGTAATAGCAAATAGTTCATTTGTATAGTCCAATAGTTCATGCTGTATAGTCCATGAAGCACTTCCACACATCTATGTCATTTCACCATTATGATAACCCTATGGATAGGAGAAGTAGGGTTGATTCCATTGTATACAGATGGGAAAAAATTGAGCCATACTCTCTGATCTTGAGGGTTTAATTATTTGATTGACCTAAGTTTTGGGTTGGCAGAAAAGACATATCTCTGAGTCTTCTCTGCTTCTATGTTGAGAAGTAACTCATTAAAGAGTGATTTGGTGTTTTTGATTATATCTCTCATTTCAACAACAGAGACACAAAAACTGAATCAAAATCCCCAACTTAAAATGAAAATCTCCACAGAGCACCACATACATTCAGTTCTTACCAATTGTGACTCAATTCATAACTTGTATATGGAGAATTTTTCAAAATAGCTGTCCAGGACTCATCAAAACTGTCAGTGTCATTAAAGGCTATGAAAGGAGGTGACTGTTTTGGATTAAAAGAAATATGGCAGAAAAAGGATTTGGAGAAAAAAGAGTGATGACAACCAAAGGCTACTGGGTTTTGGAACAAGTAGGAAAAAATTGTTGGGACACTTGAAGAAATTTGAATAGGGAATTTACATTTGATATTACTGTAGTAGTGTCACATTGCCTGAGAGTGATAATAGTATGTAGAAGAATGCCTTTAGAAGATATATGTTGACATTTAAGAGGTAAAGCATCACAACGTCTGTAAATTATTTCAGTAAAAACTATATAGATATGTTCCATAGGTAGAGACATGCACGTGTGTGTTTGGGTGCCCATGAGTGTGTATATGGAGAAAAAAAGAAAGCAAATATGGCAAGAAGGTAACAAATGAATCTAGGTGAAGGATGATATACAGGTATTCTTTGTATTATTCTTTCAACTTCTCTGTTGGGTTAAAATCTTCCAACATAAAAGAGTATGATAAAATAGAAATAATACCCAATAAGATTTTTTTCTGAACTCTTAAAATAATTTGATTTGGTATATAGTAATTTTGTATAAAGTATTAGTAATACTTGGAAATTTGATAAAGATGCCACACACTGTGGGGGTTCTTTCTGAATTGGCAAAATTTTATGCCTTAGGATAGTCTCACTTTATGTTGTTATTTATAGCATGAGTATTAAGCTTTTACTTTTGTAATGAAAAGTGGATAAACAGATGGAAACAAAGAAGAATGAGGGGGAAAAAAGAAAAAGGAGAAAAGAAGGAAAAGCATGTTTCCATATTTTCATTTATTACTTCTGTATCTAGCTAAATTTCAGCCATTTTTCAAGAACGATCTCCAACATAATTTACTACAAAAGGCCATAAATGAAGACCCATATCTTCTTCTCATTCCCCCTTTGTCTCTACCCTTGGGGACCTTTGTCATCTCATGATATAGTCCATGTGATATTGGACATGAAGCAAAGTGATTCAAACTGTATTTCCAGCTACTGTTGCTGGGGAAATTATGAATGATGTAACCAGACATGTCGGGCTAGGTACTAGTGGTATTAGAGTACACCTCCTCTTCCAGCAATCCTGCTGCATCTTTTCACCTCCATGCATATGCCTAAAAGTTTCTGTTTTGTATGTGAGCAATGAAAGAAAAGGAAAGGCACAGAAAAAAGAAAAAAAAAGAATGAGTAGAAGGCTCTGTTATCTGTTTCCTCTTCAGCCCTCTGGTCAGAGCATGTCAACTATTATTAAGTGCAGAAATGCATAAATTTTTGGAACATTTCAATAAAAGGTATTTGGGTCACTAGGAACAAGGTGGGTACAAATGAGGAAGTAAGTGACACAGAGGGGATGAAGGACCTTTCTTGTATGTCCAGATAGAAACCAGGACCCTGCTGGCATCATGAAGAGAGTAAGTCAGGAACATGGAAAGACAGCACCATGACCTGAACACTGGTATTTTCATGATGGATGAGGCTTTTTCAAGTAATTTTATAGGTAAAGGACAGGGACTATTGGAAACTGGAGCTAAAGGGAAAGAAGAAGAAGACATGGCTATGTGACTCCAGCGAACAGAATGATCTATGGGCACATATGAGGGGTTCCTTGGTGGTCTCCTCTGCAGAGGCTCAGGCCTTATTTGGGGGCAGGCTAGCTATAAGACAAACCTTTATATTATAGTGATAACACACAGCAAGCACTATGACCCTGTATAATGGCAGGACTTTATTTTTAACTCAGGTTCCCAATAGGAATTTACTCCACCCACCAAAATAATCAGCCAAGAATACAGAGAACAAACCCTGCTGGGGAAATGTCTCTGTGTGAGAGCTAAAACTTATGCACACAGAACTCTAATAAGGTTGGGAGGCCAGAGAACTGCAGCCCCTGTGGACATTATTAACAAATTTAGGAAGCATTCATTATTCAACAGAACATAGTAAAAGGAAGAAAATCCTCCTGCACACATCACTGGTAAAGGCTCCTTAAATAAAGAGTGTACTTAGGGGACAGTTGCAAAGTCAAAATGAAAGGATCTCCTGGGGTTTCAAAGAAGGTCTCAAGGCAAGATGCCAATATCCCAGAAGGGACAGAGAAAGACAGAACACGCCAGAACATTACCAAAAGCCAGAAAATGAACTCTTCCTTGAAAAGCAATTTAAGATATGACTTAGGGGCTACCAAAAGATCCTCTACAATCAAACCGCCCAGTTTTGAATCCCAGCTCTGCCATCTTTTATCTTTGTGGCCTCAGAGAAGTTATTTAAGCTTTTAGTGCCTCAGTTTCCCCATTGAACAATTGATATAATAATAGAATCTGCCTCGTTGTTTGTTGTAAGAATTAATGAGTTGATTTTTCTAAACCATGCCTGGCAGCACATAGTAAGACCAAATAAATGAGAGTTCTTATTACATATTAAATATTGTTGGTAACAAGTAAACAGAAGTCAAATCATCTCAAACATCACCCCTTTCTGGAGGAAGAAGAGCCTTAAATAGTACATCTCCCTGTCTTCCCTATTCTTCCTTTTGTTTATTATCCCTGACAATTTATACAGAATTGTATATGATTTTTGTCATGATCATTGTCAAATAAAATCAAGAATTATTGTCTTAAGTGAGCCAATCCAGTTGAGTAGGACCATTTATGGAAATTTACCTTTGTGAGGTTTATTCCTGCCTGTTTGATTGATAAAATAGCATTTAGGCACACCTCCACCACACACTTACTACACTCCTCACTAAACAGTGAACTCATTGAGTCCAGGGCAATAATCTTAGTCAAGAGCTGCATCTGTATTACCTGAACCAACATGATACCTGACATTCAATAAAGGTACTGGTTTTACCTCCTGTCATACATCCACTCTTGTTATAGAAACAAATTTGGTATTATTATAAATTTCAACCAGTTGGAGCAGATCAGTGAAAGTGACTGTCCTAGGATACCAAGGACCAATTTTACAACTCTCCTCTTTGTCATAATTTGCCTTCAAAGCAGCTAAGTTCAGTGGTCTTGTTTCTATTGCTTTCCAGTTCAATACTGGCAAAAGTGATTAATTTTACCTGGTAATAAATAGATACAGCAATTTAGTAAGGCATCACACTACCAAAGGGACCGGTAGAGATGTGTCCTCTCACATCATCTAAAACTGGCATGCTACATCTGCCTAGGACCACTTAATATCTCAGTCCCAATGAGCAGAGTTCAGTATTTGTTAATGCCAAGAGTTGACTAATATCACAGAGGTGTAATAGTAAATAGAATTACAATGAAACTGGAAAAGCATAAAACTTTAACCTTTGACCTCTCTACCATTTTCTACCTAGTACCATTTATCTTCTGGTAGGATGGTTCCTCTAGCTCTGAATGGCCTTTGTTGTTCCTTGATTTCTCTGAAAGTTAAGTGTTTTTCTCAAGATCATTCCACAATCCAATGGTGAACACAAAATCAAAGTCATTATTGTTAAACATTGAACAAGTTGTGAAGTATCACAGCACCGATATTCTAAAGGTCTGCATTTTCAATGAACTATGTTTTTCTACATATGAGATACCAACTTTTAAAAGTTTTTACTTACTAGTTATTTTATATTGATGATCAGAGTTTAAATTATGATGAATTCTAAAATGCCTGTCCTTATATATCAACAGTCAGGAGGTATTTGTTTCCTTTTCTCTCATAATATATATTGAGCAACATGCCTCAAGATTTCTACTCTAGAAATTACTATAGAGAATAAACTGAGGGTTACTGGAGGGGAGATGAGCGGGGGGGATGGGTTAAGTAGGCCCCAGGTATTAAGGAGGGCATTTTTTGTGATGAACACCAGGTGTTGTATGTAAGTGATGAATCATTAAATTCTATACCTGAAACTAATATTATAATGTATGTTAACTCACTGAAACTTAAATAAAAACTTGGAGAAAAATAAAATAAAAGGTTAAAAAAAAGAAATTATTAAGTACTCAGTTTGTTTCCAGATCTTTGTCATAAACCAATATGAAATGGCCTAGCAATTTGCTCAAATTAAAAAGCATTTACATATAGAAAAAATTACAAGAAAAATGTGAAGTGATTTATCAAGCTTGGTTGTCCATTTGCTAGGAATTGGTGTAGACTTGAGAAGTTCTCCTGTTCCCCACTTGGGTATTTTAGCTGAAGAGAACATTAAATTATATACCTAAATGTCTACAGTGTGTGGCAGTACATAGAAACTACCAGGGAGAAGGGGAATGCCATGACAGAATTCTGATAACCCCTTTTATTTATATTTATTTTATTTTATTATGTAACATTAATCACCATACATTACATCATTAGTTTTTGATGTAATGTTCCATGATTCATTGTTTGGGTGTAACACCCGGTGCTCCATTCAATACATGCCCTCTTTAATACACACCACCAGGCTAACACATCCCTCCACCCCCTCTCCTCTAGAACCCTCAGTTTATTTCTCAGAGTCCATCGTCTCTCATGGTTCCTCTTCTCCTTAGATTTCCCCCCCTTCATTTTATCCTTCCTACTATCTTCTTTTTTTTAACATATAATGTATTATTTGTTTCAGAGGTACAGGTCTGTGATTCAACAGTCTTGCACAATTCACAGTGCTCACCATAGCACATACCCTCCCCAATGTCTATCACCCAGCTACCTCATCCCTCCCAATCCCCCACCACTCCAGCAGCCCTCAGTTTGTTTCCTGAGATTAAGAATTCCTCATATCGGGGCGCCTGGGTGGCTCAGATGGTTAAGCGTCTGCCTTCGGCTCAGGTCATGATCCCAGGGTCCTGGGATCGAGCCCCGCATCGGGCTCCCTGCTCAGCAGGAAGCCTGCTTCTCCCTATCCCACTCAGCCTGCTTGTGCTCCCTCTCTTGCTGTGTCTCTCTCTGTTAAATAAATAAATAAAATCTTAAAAAAAAAAAAAGAATTCCTCATATCAGTGAGATCATATGATACATGTCTTTCTCTGATTGACTTATTTCGCTCAGCATAATACTCTCCAGTTCTATCCATGTCATTGCAAATGGCAAGATTTAATTCCTTTTGATGGCTGCATAATATTCCATTGTATATATATACCACATCTTCTTCAATCTTTATTTTTTTATTTTTTTTATTCTTATGTTAATCCCCATACATTACATCATTAGTTTTAGATGAAGTGTTCCATGATTCATTGTTTGTGCATAACACCCAGTGCTCCATGCAGAATGTGCCCTCCTCAATACCCACCACCAGGCTAACCCATCCTCCCACCCCCCTCCCCTCTAGAACCCTGTTTGTTTTTCAGAGTCCATCATCTCTCTATACCACATCTTCTTTATCCATTCATCTGTCGATGGATATCTTGGCTCTTTCCATAGTTCAGCTATTGTGGACATTGCTGCTATAAACATCAGGGTGCACATACCCCTTTGGATCACTACATTTGTATCTTTGGGGTAAATACCCAGTAGTGCAATTGCTGGGTCATAGCGCAGCTCTATTTTCAACTTTTTGAGGAACCTCCATACAGTTTTCCAGAGTGGCTGCACCAGCTTGCATTCCCACCAACAGTGTAGGAGGGTTCCACTTTCTCTGCATCCCCACCAACATCTGTCGTTTCCTGACTTGTTAATTTTAGCTATTCTGACTGGTGTGAGATGGTATCTCATTGAGGTTTTGATTTGGATTTCCCTGATGCTGAGTGACGTTGAACACTTTTTCATGTGTCTGTTGGCCATTTGGATGTCTTCTTTGGAAAAATGTCTGTTCATGTCTTCTGTCCAGTTCTTGATTGGATTCTTTGTTCCTCGGGTGCTGAGTTTAAGAAGTTCTTTATAGATTTTGGATACTAGCCCTTTATCTGATATGTCATTTGCAAATATCTTCTCCCATTCTGTCAGTTGTCTTTTGGTTTTGTTGACTGTTTCTTTTGCTGTGCAAAAGCTTTTTATCTTGATGAAGTCTCAATAGTTCATTTTTGCCCTTGCTTCCCTTGCCTTTGGCGATGTTTCTAGGAAGAAGTTGCTGCAGCTGAGGTCAAAGAGGTTGCTGCCTGTGTTCTCCTTTAGGATTTTGTTGGACTCCTATCTCACATTGAGGTCTTTCAACCATTTGGAGTCTATTTTTGTGTGTGGTGTAAGGAAATGGTCCAGTTTCATTCTTCTGCATGTGTCTGTCCAATTTTCCCAACACCATTTGTTGAAGAGACTGTCTTTTTTCCATTGGAAATCCTTTCCTGCTTTGTCAAAGATTTGTTGACCATAGAGTTGAGGGTCCATTTCTGGGCTGTCTATTCTGTTCCATTGATCTATGTGTCTGTTTTTGTGCCAGTACCATACTGTCTTGATGATGACAGCTTTGTAATAGAGCTGGAAGTCCGGAATTGTGATGCTGCCGGCTTTGCTTATCTTTTTCAACATTCCTCTGGCTATTTGGGGTCTTTTCTGGTTCCATACAAATTTTAGGATTATTTGTTCCATTTCTTTGAAAAAAGTGGATGGTATTTTAATGGGGATTGCATTGAATGTGTAGATTGCTCTAGGTAGCCCTGACATCTTCAGATATTTGTTCTTCCCATCCATGAGTATGGAATGTTTTTCCATTTCTTTGTGTCTTCCTCAATTTCTTTCATGAGTATTTTATAGCTTTCTGAGTACAGAGTCTTTACCTCTTTGGTTAGATTTATTCCTAGGTATGTTATGGTTTGGGTGCAATTGTAAATGGGATTGACTCCTTAAATTCTCTTTCATTTGTCTTGTTGTTGGTGTATAGGGATGCCACTGAATTCCTGTATGAGATCTAGGAGTTTTGGGGTGGAGTCTTTTGGGTTTTCCACATAAAGTATCATATCACCTGCAAAGAGTGAGGGTTTGACTTCTTCACTGCCAATTCGGATGCCTTTGATTTCTCTTTGTTGTCTGATTGCTGTGGCTAGGACTTCTAATACTATGTTGAATAGCAGTGGTGATAGTGGACATCACTGCCATAATCCTAACCTTAGGGGGAAAGATCTCTGTTTTTTCCCATTGACAATGATATTCACTGTGGGTTTTTCATAGATGGCTTTTATGATATTGAGGTATGTACCCTCTATCCCTACACATTGAAGAGTTTTAATCAAGAAAGGATGTTGGATAGACCCTTTAAGTATGATATAGTGTCTTTCCTCTTCTCTTATTATAGTCTTTGGTTTAAAATCTAATTTGCCTGATATAAGGATTGCCACCCCAGCTTTCTTTTGGTGTCCATTAGCATGGTAAATGGTTTTCCACCCCCTCACTTTTAATCTGGAGGTGTCTTTGCATCTTAAATGAGTCACCTACAGACAGCATATTGATGGGTCTTGTTTTTTTTATCCAATCTGATAGCCTGTGTCTTTTGATCAGGACATTTAACCCATTTACAATCATGGTAACTATTGAAAGATATGAATTTAGTGCCATTGTATTGCCTGTAAGGTGACTGTTACTGTATATTGTCTGTGTTCCTTTCTGGTCTATGTTGCTCTTAGGCTCTCTCTTTGCTTAGAGGACCCCTTTCAAGATTTCTTGTAGGGCTGGTTTCGTGTTTGCAAGTTCCTTAGTTTTGTATATCCTAGAAACTTTATATCTCTCCTTCTATTTTCAGTGACAGCCTAGCTGGATATAGTATTCTTGGCTGCATATTTTTCTCATTTAGTGCTCTGAATATATCATGCCAGTTCTTTCTGGTCTACCAGGTCTCTGTGGGTAGGTCTGTTGCCAATCTAATGTTTCTAACATTGTAGGTTACAGATCTCTTCTCCCGAGCTGCTTTCAGGATTTTCTCTTTGTCTCTGAGACTCGTAAGTTTTACTATTAGATATTGGGGTGTTAACCTATTTTTAGTGATTTTGAGGGGGGTTCTCTATGCCTCCAGGATTTTGATGCCTGTTTCCTTCCCCAAATTAGGGAAGTTCTCTGCTATAATTTGCTCCAATATACCTTCTGCCCCTCTCTCTTTCTTCTTCTTCTGGGATCCCAATTATTCTAATGTTGTTTCATCTTATGGTATCACTTATCTCTCGAATTCTGCCCTCGTGATCCAGTAGTTGTTTATCTCTCTTTTTCTCAGCTTCTTTATTTTCCATCACTTGGTCTTTTTATATCACCAGTTCTCTCTTCTGCCTCATTTATCCTAGCAGTTAGAGCCTCCATTTTTGATTGCACCTTATTAATAGCCTTTTTGATTTTGACTTGATTATAGTTCTTTTATTTGTCTCTATTATGTTCCATGCTTTTTTCAAGCCCAGCTAGTATCTTTATAATTGTCATTCTGAACTCTAGTTCTGACATCTTACTAATGTCCGTATTGATTAGGTCCCTGGCAGTCGGTACTGCATCTTGTCTTTTTGTTGAGGTGATTTTCTCTGTCTTGTCATTTTGTCCAGAGGAGAATAGATGAATGAGAGAACTAAATGCTAACAGGGTAACAACAATCCCAGAAAAATATACACTAAACAAATCAGAAGAGACCTGTCCCAGGGGAAAAGAACAGGAAAGAAAGAAAAAGGAAAAAAAAAAAAGAAAAAGATTAAAAAAATAAACAATATGATCAAATATGATCGGGCTGGTGAATAGATCAGTGTCACACACTATATTTTGAGCATATTTTGGTGTGTTAGAAGAAACTGCCTCCCAAAATTTTAAAGAAAGAAAAGCTTATATATGTAAAAAGATAAGGGTAAATACAATGAAGGGATGGAATATGACTGTAAAGATGAAAATTATAAAAGATTTTATAAAGGAATTGATAAGAAGTTGGTTGAAAAAAGAAGGAAGAGGAATTGGAAAAAAAAGAAAGGGAGAGAATGTGATCAGGCAAGCGACTCGAACAAAGCCATACACGAGTTTTAGGGTATATTTTGGTCTGTTAGAAGAAACTGTATCCCAGAATTTGAAAGTGAGAACAACTTATATATATACCAAAAATAAGGTTAACTACTATGAAGGGATAGAATATGACTCTAAAAATGAAAAATAAAATTTTTTTAAAAAGGGGATTGATAAGATGTTGGGTGAAAAAGGGAAAAAGAAAAATTCAAAAAAAAAAGAAAAAGAAAAAGAAAATTAAAAAAATTAACTTTGAAAGACTAAAGAATCATGGTAAAAAAGCCATGGATTCTATGTGCATTATTCCCCTAGCGCTGGAGTTCTGCTGTTCTCATTGATCATTACTGATCATTGATCAGTAAACTTGGTCTTGGCTGGCTGTTGTTGCTGATCTTCTGGGGCAGGGGCCTGTTGCTGTGGTTCCTGAATGTCTTTGCTGGAGGCAGAATTGCCCCGCCCTTGCCAGGTCCGGGCTAAGTAATCTGCTCGGGTTTGTTCTTGGGAGCTTTTGTTCCAAGCTTTCCATTCAACTTTGGGGCACGAGAGTGAAAACGGCAGCCTCCCAATCTCTGCCCTGGAGAAGCTGAGAACTCGGGGCTCCACTCTTCAGTATGCCCCCAGAGAAAAGCAGTCATTCACTTCCGTCTCCCCGGTCTCCGGCCACACTCCGTGCTCACCCGGCCTGTGACCGAGCATTTCTATCTCTGGCACCCGAGCCCGTGTGGAGTCTCCAAACCCAGCAGATCCCTGCAGTGTGCTCCCGTGCCACTCCTTCCGGGGGAGGAAGGGGAGTCTCCCCGGATCTGCCACTTGTTGGGTGCCTGCTGGAGGAGCAGTGGCCCGACTGTGCCACAGATCGTGGTTTATGGCAACCCCCAGCTGAGAGCCCGCGCCTGGGTTCCGCCTCTGCAGCTGGCTTCCCTGCTCCGATACCTGGGAGCTCTGCTGCACTCAGGCTCCCCAGTCTTTCTGTGACCTCGAGGGTCCTGGGACCACACTGTCCCGCGAGGGTTCCACCCCCTGCTCAGCCACGGGAGCAATGTCCCTCAGCAGAGCAGACTTCTAAAAGTTCTGATTTTGTGTTCTGCGGCTCTATCACTTGCCAGAAGCAGCTGACGGAGGCCTCCTCCCCCGCTGTCTATCTTCCTGACTTGGATTCACTTCTCCGCACATCCTACCTTCCAGAAAGTGGTCGCTTTTCTGGTCAGAGATTTGCTGCTATTCTTTTCTTCGATCTCCTGTTGAGTTCGTAGGTGTTCAGAATGTTTTGATCCCTATCCAGCTGAATTCCTGGTAACAGACGAAATTTAGGTCTCCTACTCCTCCGCCATCTTGCTCCCTCCCCCATCCCCCATACACACATTTTTAAACTCCCTGATTTCACCAGAGATATTTGGAGCATACAGTTCCATGCAATTGTATGCAATACAACATAGAACTAAATTAGAGAATTACAGATTCAGTGAGGATAAAGGTAGGAATGTAAGTTTTTATATCCTTTCATAAAGTGTCAGAAAGGCAACACGTTTTGGCTTTACTCTTCCCAGAAGCCAGAAAGTAGAAAAGAAAACAGAATCACTTTCAAAATATATCATCCTCTAAAGAATCATAGCTAACAGGGAGTACCCACTCTGTGTCAAAAGATTTTTATAGTTTAATATCATTTCATATTTTCAGTAATTGTCCAATGTAAGAATTACTTTTCCATTCATTTCACAAAGGAGGAAATAAAGTCATCAGCATATAAGATTTGAACCCAGGCTCTCTAACTGAGAAGAATCCACCCTTGACTATTGGGCTTTATTACCTCTATTCAATAAAAGAAAAATTGTTGCTTAGAAGACACATAGATTTACTGACCAGTGGGATAATGCTGTCATGAGTCCTCATAAAACATAGGCAGGACAACAGTGTCATCCTTCACTGATATCCATAAAGCATGTTATAAAGCAATTTTCTGAAGACTTTTTGTATTATTCAATGCGGCCAATGATGAAGCGTAGTTCAAATAAAGGAAATTCTAGAATTCTCTGTTTGGGTTGCTCAAAGATAAAAGTCAAGACTAGATGATTCCATATTCTTTGGAAAAGCCTCCAGGAATAACGTTGTCCATTTCTGAGTTATTGAGGTTACTCAAGATAATTCAAGGTTATTCTCTTAGTTAAGAAAATGAAGTGAAGTAATCCACCAGCACTAAGAGCAGGTACTCAGGTTAGTACTCCTTCATGTAGAGACAAGACTTAGTATCAGTGGAATATCAGTATTCCTTAAAATTAAAGTGCTTAATCAAGACATGAACCAGAATGTTCAACTTCCTCATGGAGGTGGGTAAAGCAGGATTAAGGTGCGACATGGATTTCTCTAAGCAGCAGTCTGTATCACACTGTGGGGGTACAAGATACTTGTACAAGACAACGAATCCCAAGATAAAACCTACGTTGCTGTCTGTACTCAGAAAGATTCCCTAAGAAGCCTGCAGCAGCACAACTACTGTAAATGGAGAGAAAGGTGGAATTAAAACATAAATACCACATACACAGTTGGGATTTGGAGAAAAAAGTGAAACTAACAAATATTCTGGACCAGTACAAACTTTACAAGACAGGTGAATTTTTTAATTTACCTGCAAACATGCTTTAAACTTTGACTTAAAGTTTCGAAGATATGCTTTTCTCCCTAAAATCGAATGGCTATTGCACTGAAATGCAAGTATATGGACATTTCTAAAGGGAGAGATTGCTGAAATCTAGCTCTCACTATTACAAGATTAAAAAAGAAAAAAAATAAAGAAGAGCCACACAAATATTTGAACATTTTCAAAGCGCACCGTTTCAAAGTGTCATGGCACTGTTGAGGATGCAATATCTGGTACGGAATGCCCTCAGACAATAATTTAGTGATTCTACAAATTAGCAATAACAAAAGGTATTCTATGGCAAGGCTTTCTGTATAAATTCCATTTGAGGTTGATTCTGAGAAATGCTTAATATTTTTGCTGCTGAAATGGAGCAAGGGGAGAGCATCTTAGAAGAGAGAAAAAGCATATCACATTGTTGTAATTAGCTACTTCCTTGTTTGAAAGTGCACTAAAATATTTGAACAAGAATTTTGATTACCTTGCTCTTTGCTGCAGCTCCAGCAGGGAACACAATACTTGGTACTTAATAAATGAATATTGGCTGAATGAACAAAGGACCGTGTAAAGAGGAAATTGTGAAGCAAAGTCAGAGCATAATGAGTTATTCAGTTAACTCAAGGGCAATCTACACACACCAGAGTGGTGAGGGATCAGACTTGAAAGAGAAGTTAACTTGACCTTCTGTATGATCTTAAATGCTAGCCAAAATTGTTAATAATGGATTCATTATAGGTATGATTACTTCTAGATAAATTATATGTGACCAAAGGTAAACACTGATAAAGTAACTTTGGTTTGATAGTTTTACAAAGCACTGTAAGACATCAAATTTTTAGAATTGTTGAATTTACCTTTTTTTCCCAACCATCTGCTGTGACTATAAATCTAAAGTTAGCAATAACATCAAAACACACCTGGACAACCAATAATCATGTCAAGAAAAGAAAATAAATAAAAGAAGTCATCAAAGTTAGACAATATGAACAGACTGCTACAAATCCATTAATCAGAACCCCTAAAAATTTAGTGATCTAGGCTTATTTACAAGCATAATTGAACCACTCATAAATCTCATTCAAACTTGAATTTACAACCTCATTTTTGGTTGAGCATGGGACTGAAATGAATTACCATTAGAATTCTTCCAAGAAATTAGAATGTAAATAATGATTTTTTTTTTTTTTTGGAAAAATAACTCAAAATTGTGGTTAATTTTGACCTCTGGTTCAATCCAAGGTTTGTTAGGAATAACCACTTAAACTCTTAATACAGATAACAAGATGATTAGGATATTTTTTTAATTTTAATTTTAATTTTTAATTTTAATTTTTAATTTTTAAAAATTAATTCAACATTACATAGTCTATTCTGTGACAATAAAATGAATTCAGGATAACTATTCTCTCTTAATTCTGGGACTCAAAGGCCCTTGGAAAAGTCAGACAGAACAACGGATGTACTGTGATGGCCTACTGTGTTTGACAACATAAGTCATATACAGTTTGACAAGCAATAATTTTTTTTTTTTTTTTAAAGATTTTTTATTTATTTATTTGAGAGAGAGAGAGAATGAGAGACAGAGAGCACGAGAGGGAAGAGGGCAGAGGGGGAAGCAGACCCCCCGCCGAGCAGGGAGCCCGATGTGGGACTCGATCCCGGGACTCCAGGATCATGACCTGAGCCGAAGGCAGTCGCTTAACCAACTGAGCCACCCAGGCGCCCCGACAAGCAATAATTTATTCTGAGACTCAAGACTTCATGGGAATCCTGGAAAGAGAATTACCACTATTTCTCAGGTAACTCTTATCCTGAATGATCACAGGTTCTTTCCAGTTGATTATTTCAGTAGAACTATTCTATGATAACCATACAGATCTCTGCTTTTGATATTATGACAAGTAGAAGATAAATTCTGACTTTGATAGGATATTTAGCTAGCACCAGCTTTTACCATTCAAATCTAATGACTGTGGTATCACATACATTTTTATTAATTTAATGTCACTGCTCTTTCTTTCCATTTATTTCTCTTTTTCTCAACTGCATTTGTAGTGTATTAACTTCATTACATTAATCATTTTACTATTAATACAATCGTTTTTTATTAGTAAAATAAGTTCTTTTTAACAGTGGGGGCCAAAAATGTCAGGTTTATTGTCATAATCGATTTCTACTATGGGCATTGCTTGGCAATGTGATCGGTTTCACCATACTTTCTCTTTAGAGACCCTTACCACCATAGAAATGCCAAGAGCTACAAGAAACCATTATGATGCCTCTCACCTAGCTTCTGCTGCATCACACAACTGAAGGGTTTTTTGTCAAGATCACCAATGACCTCCTTGTCATTAGCTTCATAATTCCACAGAACATTTCCCACTTAATCATCTCATTTTTCATTTATCATTTGTAGGCCAAAATAAATCACATGTGGGGCGCCTGGGTGGCTCAGTCGTTAAGCGTCTGCCTTCAGCTAAGGTCATGATCCCAGGGTCCTGGGATCGAGCCCCGCATTGGGCTCTCTGCTCGGCGGGAAGCCTGCTTCTCCCTCTCCCACTCCCCCTGGCTTGTGTTCCCTCTCTCGCTGTGTTTCTCTCTGTCAAATAAATAAAATCTTAAAAAAAAAAATAAATCACATGTAAGTTAAAAAGATAAACATTTAAAAGTCAATTCTGTTAAAATGAGAAAAGATATTTGAATATCAAGTCTCTGGAGAGATGATAATGTGATAAATTTAGAAGAAATCAGAGAGGACGAAATGGACAGATTTAATGGCATAAATAACATATTTTAATAATATTAATCAGTTAACTTATGCTCTATCTTATTAAGACTATATGAAGTGGCTGTTAAAGATTATTTAGAAATCTCTAAGCTTATGTTAAGTTTTTAGGTATTGACTTTGAACTATGTACCTGAATTATACTTGAGTGAAAAAATATTTCAGAGTCATGAGTTTAGGTAGTAAAATCTAACTTCTGAAAAGAAAAAAAATAGAAACAAAAAAAATGCTCTCTCCATATTTTAAAATTGGTGAAAAATATACATATAAAATAAAACAAGGAATAGGATGTATATTTAACCAACATCCAAGGTTTATATAAAAATAAATACCACAGAGTCTCTTTTAGTCTGTCCCGGCTACTATAATAAAGATAACCTGGGTGGCTCAGATGGGTAAGCATCTGACTCAGTCTCAGCTCAGGTCTTGATCTTGGGGTCATGAGTTCGAGCTCTGCCTTCAGCTACATGCTGGATGGAGCCTACTTAAAAAAAAAGAAAGAAAAGAAAAAAATACCATAAACTAAGTGGCTTATAAACAACAAACATTTATTTTTCACAGTCCTGGAGGCTGGGAAGTCCAAGATCATGGGGTCTGGTGAGGTAAGGGCCCCAATTCCTCATTGACAGTTATCTTCTCACTATTACCTCACAAGGTAGAATGGTTAGGGGGCCCCCATGGCATCTTTTTTAGGGGCACTAATCCCATTCATGAGAATTAATAATCACTTCCCAACCCCCCACCTCCTAATGCCATCACCTTGGGGGTTAGGATTTCATCATAGGAATTTGCAGGGGACACAAACTTTCAGAGCATAACAGAATCCTTTACATTTACCATTAAGTATTGGTGGTATAACTGCTTTCTTTGGGTAGGCCACCACTTGGGCTTTAAGTGTCTATCAGTGAATGTAATAAGGAAAACCTGGACAGTTACCCAGTTTCTAGTTTTTGTCAGTCAAAAGCGTATTGACTACTCCCATGAAGCACACATGTTCTGCCAAGACCAGAAAGGAATTTTCCCTGAGGGTTCACCCTGAAGAGGACACCCTGTAATGAACAATGCTCTCAATAATTTCCTTCAACTGGAGCTCCTTACCCACTGACTCAGTTGGTCGAGGGTCTGACTCTTGGTTTTGGCTTGCGTCATGATCTCATAGTAATGGGATCAAGCCCCACATTGGGCTCCACACTCACTGGGGAGTCTGCTTGAGATTTCCCCCTCTCCTTCTCTCCCTGCTCCTCCTCCCCCAAATAATAATAATAATAATAATAATAATAATAATAATAATAATAATAATAAATTCCCTTTCACCTGGTATAGCTATGAGTCTCACAGGTCTGTTCTTGTAAGGCTGCTTAATGCAGGCCAAGGAGCCCTCCTATAAATTGGTAAGAAAATATAGTATAAATATATTTAACCATATTTTCTTCTCTAGAGAGTTTCGAAGCTCCAAGATCTAAATTAAATCTTTCCTTACAATTACTATTTTCTTTGTAACGTCCCTGTAATTAAAGTACATTTTTTTTAGTTTAAGTACATTATGTACAAAACCACTAAATAAAATCTAAGAGGCAACATTAAAGTAAATTTTAAAGAAGAGCTTCATTTAAATCAGTAATAGGTAGATTAGAAATCTGTAAAAAGTAGATTAGGAAGATTGTAAAACAGTGTGTCTGGCATAAGTCCTTGAGAATTAGGATTTAAAGTAAAATAATATAAAATCTATATTGTTGTCTTCTAGAATATTCCTACTATGTTCTCTGCCACAAGTATATTTCAAAAGAAGGGGCAATCTAAAATTTGTTATGCCCTCAATAGGTACCTGGAAACTTATACATACTATTTATTTTTATTTCTTTCAGTAACACTATAAACTAAGTGTCAGTCTTATTTTAAAAGATGGCAAATACAAGCCCTAGTTTCATCTCAGTGACATGAGTAATAAGTGCAAGGCTGGTTCACATAGTCTGAGACTACAAAATTTGGGCTCTTTCCAATATGCCAAGCAGCCTGTTAATAATTTTACCCATGCTGTTCTCAGAGCACCCTATTTTTTTACTAGTCACCTGCCTGCCATTTTTTTTTTTAAGATTTTTTTATTTATTTGACAGAGAGAGACACAGCGAGAGAGGGAACACAAGCAGGGGGAGTGGGAGAGGGAGAAGCAGGTTTCCCACGGAGCAGGGACCCTGATGTGGGGCTTGATCCCAGGACCCTGGGATCATGACCTGAGCCGAAGGCAGACGCTTAAGGACTGAGCCACCCAGGCACCCCATGCCTACCATTTTTTACAAGATTTGATCTAAGTTAATCCATGACTGAAAGTATGTGCCTATGTTTGAGAAAAACAAGATTTTTCTTCAAAACAGAGCAAGTTAACTTCACTGATACATTTATACTTATTCAAAAGAATTTATTACATGATATATGTATTTTATGTTATTAATTATATATTATATTATAAATATTATATTATATTATATAACTGTTCTTGTGTTTGGCAGATAGCCATGGGAGATAGAGATAATGTCTCTCTCCAGAGCAGAGAAGCAAGCTTAATTTCTAGCTTTGCTCAGCTGGGGAGAAGCCCTCTCGTTACAAGAATGTCTAATTACTGCTCTGCTTGGGCCTGGAGTTCCTCCTTGAACTAACTTTCCTCCCACCCACAAAGTCTACATGTAATCCCAGTTCCTGTTCTGTGATAAGACCCCTGACTGTCCTGTGTTCCCGCACTTCAGGTTACCCTATCTCCATCAAGACAGCTCTGCTTTCTACTGGGCCTGCTTTATGTAGAGAGTCTTCCTGCCTTTTCACTTTATTCCTGTGACAAAGTCACTGAAACACATACTCATTCTCTTTGGGAGTTTACTTTTTGGAGGAGTCTGTTCCTTCTGTGTCAGGTACTGGGGGTATGCTTATTAGAAAGGGCCACTGTTAACCTCATTCACTGGGCAGAGTGGCTCTTCACTCTGGTGTAGGAGGGTTTTGATCTGCACCTGTGACTCAGTGCTTTCATGATCTGGGGGAAAGAGCACTCTCTTTCTTCAGTTGGATCTAAGTTATTGTCCTGGGTCTTCCCTGTGGCCTGAAACTTAGGAATCCAGGGTTCCTGGTGTTCATCAGTGCTTCTGCTGTTCTCTATATGGGGCTACAATATCTGGGAACCTGCCAAGTCCCAGTGGACACAGTGTGAGGGATGGGACTCTGAGACACTGGAAGCAAAGCTGTCTAAAGCAACAGAGCTCTTCAAAGGTACGGTGGCAGCTTTAATTTCTCAGCAAGATGTTCTGTAAGAGATGGCTTTGTTAGATATTCTTGGTAAAAGGGAGCATTCTTAAACTCCTGAGCCACTAGACTATTCAGATTTCCATTTAGATTTTGGGAGTTTCCTGGTTCACTAGCTCTCAGGATGTCTCTTGATTGCTTTAAGGAGCTGGGAACTCCTCAGCCTTGACTATCTCCCTTGACCCCATGACCCTTGAAGGAATTCTTAATTTCATCTCTCATATCCTCATCCACTGGGAACCTTGCTATTCTATCACCAGAGTCCCCCGTGAAGTCCCTCATGCTCATTCCCTGCCTCATTTCCTGCTACTGCTTGACTTGTAGGCAGTTCTGAACTGCCTCTGGTGCCCCCCTGCATAGTCCCACTGTGTTGTGTTTTGGCAGCAATGGTGGGTGTGAGGACATGAAAGTCTGCTCTTCTTCCCCAAGGGAGGTCCATGAATCGATAGCCAATACCAAAGAAGGGCCATATCGGGGCTCTCGGCCCTTCCTCTCCCACATGTGAGGGGACAGATGGAGGACTACCCAGGGTGACATTTTCTGTGGTCATCTGTCTTCCTGATCTGATTGAGGGTTTCTTCCAAGGAGTTTGGAGACTCAGCTTTGAACACAACCCTTGACAGATAGTGACTGAGGAGAGAATGGCAGACCACAGAAGGAGCTAGGATTGGGCCTCCCTCACCAAAACAATTTATGGATTCAAGTCTCTTTTTCACTTGTAGTTGAATTCAGGGTCCACCCAGATAATCCAGAATAATCTCTTCATCTCAATATCCTTAATCACACCAGCAGAGAGTTTTTTTTTTTTTCACCCCCACTGGTGGCACTTCAATGGTTCTGAATACGAAGTCAATTTCCAAGTCTAGGTTCCATTTCGTATTTAATTTTAACCCCCGAAAGGGAAACTGTGTTGTTGGTGCCCGCAGGGTGCGCTGTGCGGCCCGGGGCTGTGCGCGGTGTGGGGAGTCAGCGGGGCTCCAGATGCCAGGCAGGGAGAGGACTGGCGGGAGAGCTGCGGGAGCCTCAGGGGCCACTGGGAGATAAGTGGAGTCAGGCCTGAGGCCGTCCTGCCGCTCCTCCCAGAGGAAGCCAGATCTCGCGAGATCTACGGAAGCCCCTGAGGTTCCTGAGATTACAAGACCAGCGCGCCTCATGCCAGGGGCCCCTCCCCCAACTTAGTCTCGAGGAAGGAGTTGCTCCCGCCCCCCACGGAGCCTGTGCCCGCGGAAGTCCCCTCCGGACTCTGTGGTTCTGCACCACAGCAGGCAAGATGCTGGGAGTGGGCTCTGGCCAAAGGCTGTGAGCTGTGGACCGCCCAAGGCCTGAATAGGGTAGTGAACTGCGCAGGCGCTGCCAGAAATCTAGGTCCTTTTGGGAGTCCAGAGCTCTGGGCAGTGTCTCAGACATCTGCCAAACGTAAGAAGCAAGTAAGACGACGTTTAATTTTTATAAATTAAATTATATCTGGCCCTAAGCCCCATTTACAAAGATGGGAAGATACTTGATACAATTTATTGCTGGAAGTTTTGTTCCCTCCTTAGTGTGATATACACTCTCAGAGGGGAAAAAAAACACAAAGCAAAATAACCTCTGGTCTTTGGTCCTTCAGGGTTGCCCCCAAGATGCTCACTGTAGAAGACAATATGGTCCATTGAAAGGCATGGCCACTCTAACAGTGAGGCCACAACGTCTTTTGCTTCAAATACCACGACTATGGTGCTGGCTGTTTAGCAGCCCCCCGCCTCTGAAAACACACCAGCTGCCCCCATCAGGAGTTCTGCAGCCTCCTTGGGAACTTCCACATAGGACCCAGCCCTCTCCTTCAGTCCCAGGAGCCACGGCTGTATTTGGACCACACCCCGCTTTCAACCCAGTCCCCTTCTCCTTCCTCTGAGGAGCACAGAGCTAAATTCCCCTCCCACAAACGAGCCTTGGTAACATTGGACACCTTGAACCTAGCAGCAATTGTGTTGGGAAGGGCAGCACAAAAGCTGCTGCCAAACCTTGAGAGAAATCAGAAACTCAGAATTTCTTGGAAGGGTGGAGGGCAAAGTTATTTTTCATCTTTCTGCTAGTCTCTTCTAACAGGAGGTAGGCAGAGCAATTAACTGCTTGCTAAATTATCCTGCCACAAATGTGTATTATCCAGCAAAGAGCAGAGTGAATAGTTAGAACAGGAATATCTTCAGAAGTTATCTCTTCTGTCTTATCATTGCAAACGGTCACACTAAAGCATGGCCAACCACCATGCTTGATTATTACTCCTTTCCTGAGGAAATGAAGGAACAGACCTGAATTTGGGGGGAAGGTCTGATGATGAGGACACTGCCACAAGATCCTGAAATGCCCTTTGGCCTCTGTAATGTTATGGACTCAACTGCCTGGGTGTGTATCCTAGCTCTACCATTTACTGGTCGTGTGATGCTGGACAACTCTAATTCCCTGAGGCTCAGTTTTTCTATTATGTGGGACGTTTATGCTATCAGTATCATGAGACTACTGTGAGAATTAAATGAAATAATGTAATTAATGTGTTTAGCATAGTGCCTGCTGTATAGTCGTTGGCAAAACTCACTGTATCATTATTTTTAACCACTTGCTTTGACCCGTCATACATTTTATATCCCAAATTGTAGCTGATATTTCCGTTTGTGGTCTAGTCTCACTTCCCAGTTCTGATGCTTGGGACACTTTTCCAGCCACAGCCTTTTGCCAAACCACTGTATGGATTCTCTCTCTGGCTATGTTGCTTTTGTAGAGTTCTGGATAAATCTATGTAAGTTACTCCTACTTCACAGACTGTAGTGGATACACATTCATCACATGTATCCCAAATCTGCATGTGAAACCCAAACTCATATAATTCTCTGTCACTCAGTCTACAAGGATTAACATATTTCTACTGCCCAGAGATTAAAGAAAGGAGAGAGCCTGGAGACTGTGATCCTACCATAGAATCTATAGGTTTGTTCTTAGCATCACACATCATCTCCGACACCCCTCATTCTCTTGGGCAGGGGCAACTTTCACTCAGTTCCATCCAAGAGCAGTATTAATGCTAATAGAGGGATCCAGGGAGCAAGTGGGGAGAGGGTTAGGTAAGGAGGAAAAAGCAAAATAAGCAAATAGATTATTTAGTTGTTACCTAATTGTCATAAATGGAAAGGACACTACAGCTGATCTACCAGTTCAACTGAGAAACTCGGAGATTGAAGTAGCAAACTTTTAATGCACATAACAATGTCCTCTCTACTCATCTACTTCCTCACCAACATAGAACGATATAATTTTAGTGTGACTTTCGTATTTTCCCCATATTTTTCTACCCCTTTCACTTTTATCTCGTTGCTGGGACTCATGGTATATGATTTTAAAGATTTTCCTGTGCAAAGAATGATTTTGGTTAGGACACACTGAGTTAAATCCATTCTACCATTGTTATAGGCATGATAGTTAAATAACAGGTTGTAAGTGACTACTGTATACATTAGGGTGTTTTAGAGCATGTGCTGACTTAGTATTTAGTGTACCTGCACTGAAAAATGGAAATCTGACAATGCAGGATACATTAAATATAATGTAGATGGGAAGGACTTCTCAAGGGTGAGTAACAAAATTTTTGAGCTTTAACTTTCTAATCTATAAATGGAAATAACATCTACCTTGCTTATGTTTCATCGTTAGTAAAAAAAAAAAAAATACAAAGATTTTTAGAAAACCGAACACATTGATTTAAAAATTTATTGTGTTTCCAATCATATTAAATTATAGTCTTTGTTCTGGGGTTGTTTTATTAGGTGTTCAGTATTGACTTCTGTATAGTTTACTTTTCAACTATGGCTACACACTAGAATCACCTCGGTAGCTTTTTAAAGGTATTACTGTTCAAGAAATATCCCAGATTAATTTAGAATCACTATGAGTAGGGCCCAGGCATTGGCACTTTTATAAAAGTTCCTGGTTATTCTAAAGCACAGCCAAGGAATGAAGGAATCTATCATAACCAAAAAAAAAAAAAAAAATCCTCCCCTCTTTGTGCTTAAGAGACTCCAATTCAAATATTAGGTGAAGAGACCTTCTCAGGAAAATTGATCAAAGATGGCCCTGGGACACTGGCCCAGTGACCAACCATCCTTGGTTGCCCAGGACTGAGAGGGTTCTACAGACTTGGGACTTTCAATACTAAACATGAGAAAGTCCTAGGTGAACAAGATCTAGTTGTTTGCCCTGGATCGTGATCTTATAGACGAGTTACACATTTCTGAGACAGGTTTTATTCCTTCCTAGCTTTTGAACAACTGGTTTGAGGGTAAAGACTCTGCGATGGACCATCCCGCTGATGGGCTTGAAGTGTGGTCATGCGATGGTGTGACTGTTGCTGCTGCAGTAATCTGTGAGCATGAGAAGAAGGTCCAGACGACCGTTAGACGCATGGACCGGGAGTCCTGCCATGGCTGAGCAGCGAGACCGAAGCCAGAATTCTGCTTGCTTCCAGAATTTTTATCATCTGAGAATGTTAGTTTAAATCATGGGTAGTTGATTTTTTTTTTTTTTCCTATCTGTAGGGATCTCAGTGCCTCCAGGGCCATAACTGTCAAAACCGCATACAATCAGCTGTTTGTTCTTCATCTCAGAACTGTCTCCAGATCCTGTTCACCACTGTCTGCTTCAAGCCTTCATCTTTGTTAGCTGTCCTGGTTTTCTGCTTGGTTTGGCTTGTTATCCTCAGAGCCCCCAACCACTACCACCCCCCGCCCTTAACGGGAATGCAGACTGTTTTCCTGACTCTGATCTGCACACCCTGGAAAGAAGGGCGAGTCTGGGAGCTCACTTGCCTGATGCTTGCCGGCAGCAGCCCGTCCTCCCTGGCCTGGACCAGGTCTCGGGGGCACTGTGCGGGGTCAGGGCCTCACTGAGCCCACTACCTTCTCCGAGAACGTGAGAGAGGAAGAGCAAGGAGCTCCACCTTGATGTCACGTTCCCTGAATCGCTGCTCCTTACATAATGCCGAAGTGTTGCTGATACTCACCCACCCAGTTGAAAAAACAAACTGATATAACATTCTACACTAGCACTTGGTGATATTAAACATGCTGAATCTCCTTCATTAATATCTCATTATGCAGATGCACATTTCACTTGATGTTGTCTCTAATCAGCCCTCAGTGAATTTGCTTAAAAATTACAACATCCCAGACTCTAACTCCAAATGATGGAACTAAGCCTGTGGAACCCAGTGTATTTTTAAGAGAGAAGAGGAATGTACATGCTGTCAAACTTGCTTTGCTTTTCCCGTTGGCTCTTCCTGAGAGCGTGTGCGCCTTTCTGAGAGCAGGACATGTGGGTCCTGGCAGAATCGTTCTCTGTCCTGAGTCACAGGAGGCTCTGAAGGGGCTCAGACGTCTCTAAAGTGTTCTCACCTGGCTTCTCAGCCAACTGCTTTTCTTTCCATTATTATTAAGGGAGTCAAGTTGGCAGTGACAACTGTACTTGCTCTAATATTGCCATCATTCTTTCCACTACTGCTTCATTCCTCTAGCATTTGGTAGAATGCACGTAAGGCGAAGAGATTGGTAAAAACAACTGTAGCCAATAGGAGGCACAGTCTGTTTCATTTGCTTTGCGTGGAGCTGATAAGGTGGAAAGGCACAGAGACGCCGTGGAACACTTGCAGTGAGAACAAGGAAGGCGTCTGGCCTCCACACATGTAGCTGCACACACGAGAACACTGTTCACTGGCGGCGAATCACACCGAGCAAACAGCTCTTTCATCCCTTTCCGTAACACCCTGGCTATGCCTGTAATGTTTGGAAGGATGGAGAGATATTGCTTATTATGAAAATGGCTTATCATTTAGTGATCAGGCACACTTAACGAAGCCAAGGCTGGTGCAAAAGAGTTTTGCTTTTTTTAATTTTCCCTTTGATTAAAGAATCAGGCCATGCCAAATGTTCATGAGATGAGCATAAGGGACTCCTTCTTTCTGAGCTTTCTGTATCTTTTATTTATCTGTATTTCTTGTTCTGTATCCCTTTCTGTTTTCCACTTTTTTCCTTGGGTTCTTATTTTCATTGATTTCTTTCTTTAGTAGACACACTGTTCTTTTTGCTTAGACCTGGCCATTTTCCCTTCTCTACCAAGAGACCCCTTGCCTGCTCTCCATAGCCCAACTGGATGTCTCGCCTTACTTCAGAAGTCTTCCTGGTCCATGGAAGGGCCAGCAGGTGTCATCTGTGGTTCCCCAAGACTTATCATGCTGTATTCTCTTATCAGTTCCTCTTTGGCTTGCCTTCCCCAATAAACGGTGAGCAAATTGAAAGCAGGTACAATGTCATATTCTTTGAGGGGCGCCTGGGTGGCTCAGTCGTTAAGTGTCTGCCTTCGGCTCAGGTCATGATTCCAGGGTCCTGGGATCCAGCCCCGCATCAGACTCCTTGCTCCGCGGGAAGCCTGCTTCTTCCACTCCCCCTTCTTGTGTTCCCTCTCTCGCTGTATCTCTCTCTGTCAAATAAATAAAATCTTAAAAAAAAAAAAGTCATATTCTTTGAATCTTCAGCATCATCGGCAGTGCCCACAAGTAGTAAGTACTTGTTAAAGATTTCTTAAGGTAATTGAAGTACCAAGAGAACATTATTCTATGATTTCCTGGCCAATAAAATATAAATAAATACTTACATAACTCATAAGTTTGTTAAAATGAATCTTATATATATAATCTACATGAGGAACATGACATATTGTCTGACCATATGGGCACTAAATGTTATTTTTATATCCTCTCCCATTCTTACCTACCTTTCCTGATTATTTGGTGGCCATAGTCCATTTTTAAAATGGAGTTGGAGTGTAATAAAAAGAGAGGCGAGAGCAAACTATGCTATTTGACTCTAATTTATAACATCGCAAGCTTCTATATTAGAATTTCTGTGGATTTATAAAAAAATGAAAATTCAAAGAGTGAAAACTTTGAAATCTACTCTGTTTATTACAGTCTTTCATAAAATGTCCCCTTTTCAAAATACTGTTTTCAAATTGTCTTATTCCTGTTTCCTCTTATATTACTGAATATTAAAAATGAGTCATCATTACTAATATTCCTTCTTAGGTTCTCTGATTACTAAAAAGTAAATAGTTGGCAATATTATAGCATAACCTAAACCAAGATGCTCCCAGGGTGACAATTTTGGTTTTACACTATAATGTTTGACTAGAATAATTGGACATTGTTGTTGGCATTATTTTTATGTATTTGTTTTTTGTAAATTGAGATAAAGATCACATTAAGTGGTTCAGTTTCTGGTGTATGCATATAGCCACATTAAAAGCTGTTCTTTTGACATTCTTTCTCAATAAATGTCTCATTATTACAGTGGGATGGAAATCTAGCCAAATCCTTGCTCTCCAGATGGTTTATAAAGATTTGGAACGTTCCATAAATGGAAAAACTGACCAGCTATAGCGAAGCCTCCTGCAGGACTCATCTTAGTACTAATGTTACAGAAAAGGAGGCTTCCTTTTGACATTTTTCCTGTTTTACACCTTCTAGAGACACCTTTATCTCTCTTTAGTGTTTTTCAATCTACAGTAGATTTGTTTCTTTTTCTTTGTGCTTTACCTTGTTATTATGGAAAATTTAAAACATCATTCAAATTAGAAGAGTATAGCAAATCTCTGTGTATCCACCACTCACTTGAGCATCATGAGCTCATGGCCGGTCTGGTTTCTTCTGGACTCCCTTCCACTTCTCTCAACCCCTCTAGATATCATGTCATTTCATCTATAAATATTTCCATATGTACCTGAAAAAGACAAGCATTCTGTTCTAATCAACACCACGGTAGTAACCAGCCCCCCTTAATGTCAAATCTTTATTCAGTGTTTACATGTCCACATTACTTTCTAATGATATTTATTTGTAATGTGACCCAAACATGGTAATGTGATTGACCGATGTCTCCTATTGGCTTGAATTCTGTGGGCTCTCAGCCCATATCTCCCTCATTTGTTTCTTTGTTTCCTGTCATTTGTATTCTATTAGAATGAAGCATATACATAATTTCAAATTTTCAAGTAGCCACATTAAAAATAAAATTGGTAAAAATAATTTAAACATATATTTTATTTTAAAATATATTTAAAAATATAAATAGCCACATATTATCATCTGAACACAATGTAAAATTGTTATTTAAATATTGAAATATTGATTATATAATATAAAATAATATAAATTATTAAAAACAATATACTATCAATATAAAACTTGTTAATAAATATAACAATTATTCAATAAAATTGATATGAAGTTATTAGTCAAGTGTTTTATATTTATTTTTTCCCACACTAAGTTTTTAAAACAAATTTGTTTTTTGTTTTTTTTTAAAGTAGGCTCCATGCCCAGCATGGAGCCCAATGTGGGACCTGAACTCAGGACCCTGAGATCAAGACCTGAGCTGAGATCAAGAGTCAGATGCTTAATTGACTGAGCCACCTGGGTGCCCCCAAAATAAGTTTTTAGTTTACAAACACAGCACGTTACAATTCAGGCTAGCCATACTTCAAATTACATAATCGACAGAGCAGTTCTAGAGTTTTCTATCCACAAAGTAATAAAATATATGACCTTGTATTTTCTGAAACCTTCATTTTTTTTTTTTATTATCTTGCCCTTTTTATTTAGGATTTATTTTCCCCTTTTGATATCATCATCTTTGTAAGCATTTAGTTTGACTTTGTTCTTGGCAGTTTTTCAGTGTAAGGGATGTTATCCTGGGATGATGCATCAGTTTATTAGTTTTAGGAAGTTTTCAGCTCCGGACTCAGACTACCCTTCAGAATTTCCCAAAGCCCCCTTGCTCTAGCCTGCAAGTTGGAGCCCTGGTATCCTCTCTCATTACTGCTGCTTTTCTCGGAATGGGCAGTGAGATTCCAGCAGTATCTGATGGTATTTTGCCAGTTCTCTGACTCTCAGACCTGTTGAGTTTCCTTGCCTTCTCTTTGCTACTTTTTCCTGTCACTGATACTCTATCTTCAATCTATCGCTGGTTTGTTCCCTTCTATTTGTCTTTTGTAGTCTGTGGTCATTCCTTGTCACAGAGGTTTGTTGAAGATGTTCAGCATGGAATTTTTTTCTATCATGTCCACTCTGTGTTTATGAAGGAGAACTAAAGAAAGAAAGAACAAGCCATACCATGGCTACCCCATCTTGCCACAACCCTTTCTTTCTTATTTTTACTTATGTATGCAGAAACAGTTCATTAACTCAAGTTCCTAGGTGGTTATTAACTGTGAATTTTGTGTCCCCATTTATTGACTTGATTGCATGTATTAAGTATCAGACTGAAGCTATTACACATCTTGGTTTCAGAAGTATGGTCTAGCAATGGAGATTTCTCATTAAATTAAGGTTCAACAAATGATATAATATGCAATACTATTTAGTATTTTCGTATGCCTAGAAACTTTAAGAGAAGAATGAAACTGGGACATGAGTATTTGGAACTAAGAAACTCACTAATCACTCTAACTTTAACTGTTATTAAGTGGAAAGGTAAATATGCTTTTTATCTATTTAATATTGTCCTTGTGATGTAATAAAAATTGAGCAGCTTTTCAGGCTCCTTTCCTTCGTCTGATACAGGAGTATGGAAAAGATTGAATGAGCCAACCTGGGAAATTTTATGTGGCTTTGTTGTTAATATCTGGTAGATTTAGTAACAATTCTGTGTAGATGATAAAATTATATTGGAGATTAGATGAAACCAGTGTCCCATATGTATTGTATTCAGTAGATGCCTTCTCTATCTCCTTCCCATTAATGCTAGCACTTGCCACATCTTGTTGTATTCTGATGGAATTATTTTATATAGATTTTAAAATAAATATCAGAAAACGGGGCACCTCGGTGGCACAGTTGGTTAAGCGTTTGACTCTTGGTTTTGGCTCAGGTCCTGATCTCAGGGTCCTGAGATTGAGCCCTGTGTCAGGCTCTTTGCTCAGCACGGAGTCTGCTTAAGACTCTCTCTCTCTTTGCACCACCCCCCTTACTCTAAAATAAAGAAATAAATTTAAAAAATAAATATCAGAAAATGAACAACTAAGTTACTTAACTCCACAAATTACTAGGAAATAACAAAGCTCTCATTTAAAACTTGATTCTACCATGAAGGCAATAATTTAGACTACACAGCAGAAGATGACCTCTCTTCATCTTTTCAGCAAATTGAAACTAAAGGCAGAGTACATTGGTATTCTAAACACTGTGAAGATGGATTTTGTTGACAGATTTTGCTGTACTGAGTAATAGTGACTCAATATGAGTCCTTAAAAATTGGTGGTGAGACTGATGAATATAATTCAGCTGGAGGACTAATCCTTCAAAAATGATAAGCCATATTTTCTGGAGAATATTTTGTATGAACAAAGCTTTATATTAAGAAATAATGAAATCCTTTCTTCAGTAAAACCTTGACCATGTGCTCAAAACATTTTACTGAATATCCTCAATGTACCAGACACAGTTTTGTGTGTTGGGGAAAGAGCATTGAACAAAAGAGACAAAAATTTATGCTCTCATGGAGCTTACATACTCTGCTGAAAGTGATACATAACAGAATATAAAACTATTGAAAAACTTCAATGACTTTGAGGCCAAAAGGCTAAGACACTTTGCCTCTTCTATCTGCATTGTTCACTCTCACCTCCTCCTTGAATTTAATTTGGAAATTCCTGCTGCAAAGTACAGCTCAACAAATGAAACTGATAGAGTATATAACCACACATATGGCACTCCATATAGCAATGAGGCAAAGTCTGTATCTTTGGCTGGATCTCTACTAGTGTAACTTTTGGAACCTCAACACCTTGGAGACTCACCAACTCAGGGAAGCACCTCCACCACCCTATGAACATGAATCTCTAAAAATACGATTTCAAATGTCAGGCATCTTCTCTCCTTGGTCCATACACCACTCTCGTGTTGCTACTGTGCATTGGCATCCCTGCCAGTCATTCTCATCAGCCATCATTACTGCCACATCTTCGTCAACCTGTTCTCTAGGAGCCTGGATTCTTTGCCATGACTTGTGTACTGGAAATGCAGCCTTTACATCTCTCAGCAGAACTGAATGCTGTCTCATGCCTTCCCTCAGACAGAAGATAGAGATTTTTAATCTCAAGACCATATGATTTGAGGAGGCCATTCATTCATTCGCTCACCTATTCATTTGTTCATTTATTCTTGTTTACTCATATATTTACTCCTTATGTTACTATCATTAATTTATTCATATTTATTCAACAAATAATAAATGTACTGAGCACTCTGAAGTATACAAATGAACAAAAATAAGCATTTCTTTGCTCTCAGAAGATTAGAGCTTATTGGAGGAGGAAGGTATTTGTAAAAGAATCGCACGATAAGTGCACAATCTTAGATGTAATAAACACAATAAAGGGAAGGCACGTGTTATTAGGAAATCATTCAAAAGACATATATGATAGAGTCATGTTTGGTTCAAGGGAGCCTTCCTTTAGAAGTGGTTAACGAAGGAGGCAAGGAGAGAGACATCTAAAATACTGTGGTGGGGTAAAGGACCCAACTAAGAATTCAGAGTCCTTTCAAAACAGGTGGGAAATTCCAATCTCATCTGGTCCTATAAACCACCAGGACATAATTCTCTGGAGTCTGATGACACTGATTTGGAACATTCTTGTTTGAATCCATGTATAAGATGGAACAGCTGAATCCTGATGCTCACATACTGTTATAGTCATCAGTCACATCTTTATAAGATGTGTTCAAGGACACCCAAAGCAGAGAAAGTTGAGACCTCATTTAGCTGATAGAACTGTCTGCAGACCCTTTTTGACGGTGACAACTGTTAATGAGTGACTTTAATGTAAAATAACAGAATTTAGATCTTTTAATGGGGTTAAGACCTTACCTATTTCTCCTCACTGGAGGGTACCTATGCTTAGCAAAATATTCTAATAATTATGCATGACCGATTTGCCATAGATACATTTGCAAAAGAAATGTTCTTTCTGTTATGGCTTCAGTACTTCTTTGCCACAAGGTTTATAGATTCTTAACTGTGCCATTTATGTTCCATAGTAGAATAGCTCTAGAATAGCCAAATCCTACCTTATGTTAGTTTTGCCTGTTCTAGAACTTCCTGTAAATCATACATTACATATATATGTATGTCTGTTGTTATCTGGTATCTCTTATCCAGGTTCATCTTTCCCTGGCCATGGATCTATTTCTTTTCTACTCTATAAGCATTCCAGAGAGGTTGTTTGATTTTCTCCTCAGCCAGAGTTAGCATCAGACTCCTCAAAAAGGATCTATGCCCTACTTCTGCTCTTCTCTTTCTTTTTCTCTCATCCCTCGAGGTTTATCATTGCCCTATTCATCCTGCCCTGAACTGCTGCCCTATGTGCTCTTCCTTAGTTCCTCAGTGTTGCCACTGGGATGTGGTCCAGTTGCATCCAAGTCACCTTGGTAGGTACATATGCATTTCAAAAGGAGCTTCTCTTGGCCTCCAGGACATGAAGAATATTTAAGACTTTTGATGCAAACCAAGATAAAGCTTTAGAGATTTTGCTCCTTCCAGTTTAAGTCCTGTGTATTCATCTGAGCATGAGGTGATAGGGTGGGAGTATGGAGATAATTCTTAAATAAAATCTTATAAATGAGATCTAGTTGCTTTGGATAGGACTATATTTATCACTATTTCATTGAACAGCAGAGTGTAGGTAAGGTAGTCAGCTTTCTCCTTTTTCATCTTCCTTAACTTTAGACTCATTTTATACAAGCTTCCCTGATCCTTGTTATGCTGGGTGGGAGCAAGATAAGTGAGTTCTGTTTATCATCTTCCAGTGAGCTATACGAAATTCTTTTGACAGGCACCAGTTGGCAGAATATTCAGCCCTGGGAAAATAAGTGTTCACAACCATGTACTGCTCCAAAGGCATTTCTGGTATTTTAGAGTTTATAGAGTGAATGTTTTCTATTTTTACATATTGGTAAAATATGCAGTAATTTTTAAAATTCAGTTCGTTCTTGAGGAATGCGAGGTTTTGTGATGAAAGCCTTAAGGATGCCATTCTTTCCTTCTAGGGGCTAAAGAAAGGTAGAAAATGAAAATGAGACCTTTTCCGGATACACTGTGTCACTTCTGTAGTGACTGAGGCCTTCAGAGCAAACGTAAGAAAGCAAGTCTACAGTGTCATATGCTAAAGTCAGACACTGGGGTATTTGGTTTGTTTATTTTAATGCTGCTTGGGAGTGGCCAGCAAATGCTGGATTCAATATTTACACAAAATTCAGTCTTCCGAACAGCTGATTCAGGACTGAGAAAATGGGTGTTCCCTAAAGTGAACAATCTCTCCCCAACCGCCTAAGAATCTAGGTTCAAATGTCATGCCGAGAATGAAGGCAGAAAAGCTTGTGAATTGAGAGTTCCGTGGAACTTATTTGAGAGGGCAAGAAGCTAGAAAGAAATAATGTGGGTTTTCCCTCCTAAATCAAAAAACTTCTTTTGTTTGAAACGATGAGCAGAGTCAGTCTTTGACCTAGTCAGAAAGCTGCCTCTCAGGCCCTTCTTACCTGGGGGTTAAGTGCCTGTCTTAGGCAGTACCTGAGCCTTTTTGGCCCTCAGTATCTGGTGCATGAGAAGCTGTAGTAAAACTGCATCCTCGGGGCAGTTGGGTAGCTCAGTCAGTTAAGCATCCGACTCTTGATTTTGGCTCAGGCTGTGATTTCAGGATCATGAGATTGAGCCCTGCCTTGGGCTCCACACTGAGCGTAGAGCCTGCTGGTGCCTCTCCCTCCCCCTTGCTTGCACTTTCTCTCTGTCTAAGTAAAACAAAAACACTACATCCTTGCTTGTCTTTCTCCTCTCAGCTCTATGCTTCTTGACTTCAGAAATTACATCTTATTCATCATTACAGAGCCTAACATCAAATAGCTCCTCAATGTATATTTATTAAATTAAATATATGTGTTATATAAATTAGCTACATATAATTATAAACAAACTGATTTGTATGAGACATACATATACATGTATATTCTAAGTATATGTGATAAATATATAAGTATATATTTATATACATATCACATAATCAGGAAACTTCCTGCTACCAGAAGATAACATATGAGAAAAGATTAAATGGTAATGTCCTAAGTCATTTTGCTTAGGGAAAGCTTAATGGTGATAATGATTCCAAAGAATAGACAGAGATTTTATAAGGCTGCACAGAGTGCTAAGATTAGAGACTGGAGTCCTAGAACAGAGGCAGTCATCTCCAGGGTTAGCGAACTCAGGTTAGAGACTGACTTTGATCATTGCAAGGATTGTAAAGCTAGTTGCAGTCGTCCTAGTGCAGAAAGAGCGTTTGTGACAGGACCCTGGGACACAACAAAGAGGATCCAGATGCGAGCAGAATTACTCCCTCAGAAAAGTGTGGAGAGCTGTCATCAGTTACGTGGTGAGGTGAAACTGGATTTTGGCGTGTCCTGTACTAATGAATGGATTCTTCTTCATTGCATATATACAGATATTAGTAAGCCCCACCTGTAGTTCTCTTTAATGTGTGGAGGTTTACTCACCCTAGACAAATCCTTGTGTTGCCTTCACGAAGTCCCAACTTAAAGAACCCCTGTATTTGTTGTTATAGGTGGAACTTGGCACAGAGGATGGTAAAGTCTAGAATTTAGTGCTCAAAGTGTATGTAACTTCTGAAGCAGCCTACTTTAAATATTGAGCCTAAAAAAACTTCATCTTTTGTTCCCAAAGTTTGGTGATAACCTCACATGACTGGCTGTCTTTATAACCTGATTCTTCTACAATTTCACTGCAGGTTTATTTTGTTTTGTTTTGTTTTTAGGCACCTCTCCTCCTTTACTCAGCCCCCTGCAAGCTGACACAATTGCAAAGAAGTGAAATAAGTCAAAAGAGGTGATTCTGTTGAGGTGACTTACAATTAGTTAAATTATTAATAACAGCAAAATTTAATGTAAGATTAAATTGCTTAAACTAATCAATTCTTTAAAATCTTTGAGTACAAAAATTCATCTCTTTGGTTAGAATTTAAGTGAAATGTATTTGGCTAACTGTTAGAAAATAAAACGTTTGCATAAATACTATGTTCCTTTGGAATAGTTTGTATTTTAAGACCTCTGTAGCTTCAAGATTCAAATACTATAAATTTTATAATGGAAAGGAAAAGACCTCTGCCCTACCTCATTACCACCTGATCAAATTCTTTTAAGTTTTTCTGTTATTTATCTTCACATTTCTAAATTACACACATTTTTTATTTACCAACTTCTGTTTATTTGATAAAGTTATGGAGATTAGCTTTTAGCATGCATGCCCTTTCCCCTTCTTCCATTTTTCCAAGAAAAATAGTCCATAATCTGTAATCAGTACTTAATATCTATATAATATGATTATGTAAGTGTGGTTTATAGCTTAGCTAGATATAGTGCTCTGGTTAGATATCATTTCCTGTAAAACTTGTTTGGTATTTTCCTTCCTCTTCTGGCTTGCTTAGTTTTTTATGCTCTTACCATTTTATAATTAAGTATTCCAAAAGTCTCCAACAGAATTATAAATCTTTCTATTATTTTACAAATGGCCAAACGTATCAGGTATTTTCTGGGTTTCTTTTGGGTGTGGAGTTGTCACTCCTGTCCACAGCAGAGTGGCTGCTCTCTGGCCTATACTTCCAAGCTTTGCTGCCTCCTCCTCACTCCTTCACCATTTTGCAACATGTAAATAAAGTTGATAGGATGATTTTAGTTAATATAGTAGGCAGAATTTCTAGGAAGGGCCCCTGAGATTTACCATCCCCTAACTTCCAGAACCTGTGATTGTGATATCACTCCCATGATTGAACAAATTGTCCTTAAGAAGAGGAGATTGCCATATGAGACTTTGCAAGCAGAGATCTTTCTCCAGTTGGGCATCAGAAGAGGAAGGCAGAGGGAGAATCAGAATCTAAGCACAGGAATGATTTGATGCAACATTCTTGGCTTTATGGTGGTTAAATGACGAGGAGTGCAGATGTTGTCTAGGACCTAAAAGAGGTCCCCAGCTGACTGACAGCTGGGAAATGGGAACCTCAGACCCACAGCCACAAAGAACTGAATTCTTCCAATTACCCAAGGGAGTGGATTCTGCCCTGTCCCTCCAAATGAGGATCCAGCAGGTCTACTCCTTGATTTAGGCTTTCTGAGACCCTGAGCAAAGGACTCCCATCAAGCCCATGTGAGCCTAACCCTGACTTAAAGAACCATGAAATAATAAAGTTTGTGGTTATTTGTTCTATTGCAATAGAAAATTAATATTGTTAGATTTAAGTGTGTGTACTTTCATTGGGCAGATAACCAAGAAACTAATAATAATATAACTGCTCAGTATTAGAAAGGAATAAAATACTAATACACACAGCAACATGGGTGAATCCAAGAAAATTTTGTTGATACAAAGAAGCCAGAATTAAAAGAGGTCATGTTTGGGGTGACTGGGTGGCTCAGTCAGTTAAGCGTCCAGCTCTTGGTTTTGGCTCAGGTCATGATCTCAGGGTCATGAGATTGAGTTTCCTCCCTCTGGCTCGTGCTCAGCGTGGAATCTGCTTGAGATTCTCTTCTTCTCACCTCTCCCCCTGCTCATGCTCTAAATCAATCAATCATCAATCAATCTTAAAAAAAGAAGAGTTCATGTTCTGTGATCCCATTTATGTAAAGTCCAAGAACAGGCAAGACTAATTTATGGTGGTAAAAATCTGAAAATCCCTGCCTCTGAAGACAGGATGGAAGAGATGGAATTGGCTAGAGGGGTCATGAGAGGTCTTTCCAGGGTGATGGAAGTACTCGATGTCTGGTTTTGCCCGTGGTTTTGTGGGTGTATCCAATTATTGCAACTCACAGAACTGAGTAAAGTTTTTTCATCTTTCTATATCTACATTATGCTTCAATACAAATAAATTAAAATAAAAATGAAATGAACTCTTCTGTAATCATCCAAGGTCAGAGTGATCACTGGTACCTCCAAACTGCCAGCACCAACACATAAAGGATTCCTCAGACAGTGGTGCAGGATCGTCTCGTGATATTTCACCTACAGTCTTGAACTTCTTAAATCTTGTCTAGACCCTCATTTTTTAATGTATTGATTTTCTCCCATTTCCCAACCCCAACATTATGATGAGCTCTTGGGTGGCTTGCAGAATGCCTTGCCTAGGAGAAGCATTCCATAATTGGTGATTTGCCTACTCCATACAGGGAAAATAAGGGGAAAATACATGATAGAAAAAGGAAAGAAAATAATGACAAATGAGAAATTGCATATCTCTAACTTAATTTTTATAACAGTTTTAACCTCATCTGTTCTTCAAATACTCCGCTATTTTTAGCTGCTAGGGCTCTGGTTTTTAAATACCATGTTTATAGTATACACGTTTGGGGTTTTAATATACATGTTTATGTTATACATGCTTTAATAATCCACGTTTAATCACCACCAAGTGAACTCCTGGATCTTGCCTCTTGATGCAGGTAGGCTCTTTTACCATCTTCACAAAATAGCTCCCTTTTGAGAGAACTGGTGTGATCTTTTCTTTCCTTCATAAGTCACATTTCCAAAGTGGCCTTCTGTCCAGTTGCTTCAAAATAATCTGAATTTGTGATTGCCTTTTCTCCTTGAAACACTATTTTCCTTAATTAGATAGTAAACCTTCTACAACATTAGTGACTTTTGTTAATAGCAATGTACTATCAAGACAGATATATATATAACATTTTTGTTTAATATAGACTTCTAAAAAATCATTTAAATGGCTGTAATTATAGAAAGGGTCCATGAAATATATTTAGAACTACATATATTCCATTAAAAGTATAAGATAATAAAAGTAAGACTTACCCAGAGAGCAGTGTAAGTTTATAGAATCATAAGAAAATATCAGGAATAATTGACTTTATTAATCATTGCTGCTCTGTTCCTTTTTCCAATCTACCAATCTATTCAGTCTATTTTAATTAAAACTCACTACCGCTGTAATCTTATGCTAATCCTTGAAAATTAGAGACTTGAAAAGACAGAAAGGAAAGTGGTTCTTGTTGACAGATGATGGAGAACACTATCTGGACTTTTCAGTGTACTGCCTGCTAATTTTGGAAGTCTGGATTATCCTCGAGTGGCTCTCTGATATTTTGTTTCTTCCTCAAATAAAGGGCTGTGGCTCTCCATGGTGGTGCTTGTAATTTAGCTTTGGCTTTAGTACTTTCCCTGTGTCAGCTAGATGTAGCTGAAGGCTGAATAATAGAAATATTGATCGTACTGATGAATTATAAGCTAAGATGGTTGATGCTTGAGACATCAAAAGACTTGGATTCATATGCCTGCTAGGTCGTTGTTCTTAAGAATAAACCACAGTTGTGCTGCCTCAATACCTTCTTTCCTGGGTCCAAGTCTAGATACCAGTACTCCGTATACATGATTGCTTACCTTTCTTCCACAGCAATTATCTGAAGGTATCTGTGCTCATATCCTATAGGAGAGGGAATCGATATAATATAAAATTATCATTTTAAAAAATGTAGGTTACTGTAAGCTCCAAACACAGCCTAATGTGGCAAATTTTTTAAATATGATGACCTGTGGTTTTCCCGTAGGATGACTTTGAGGATTAAATACAACATATGTCCATTTTTTAAAAAATATCAATTGTGACCCAATTTACACACACAGTATTCATTCTGATGAATTTTAACAGTTTATATACCTATATAGGTGATATTGCTAGAAAAGCCCAATTCCAAGATACCAAGATTTCAAAAGACCAGATTCCAAATGTCTGCCATGTCCGCAGCAGGTACTATTGATTCCATGGCCTTCTTTGTTTTTCACTTTCTAATCCCAACTGAACTGCTGCTTTCCACACATCATTTTCAACACAACGAAAAACACAGCCCTTCTTTTGACTTTCAAATTTAAATACATTTGTAAATTCAGTAGTCTTTTTTCTGCAGATTTGTAGATGTTTGTAGCAGAGAACACTAGCTGTCCTCAAAATCTTGTGCTCCCCCTTCCTTGATATATATATATATATACACACACACACACACGTATGTATATGTATATGTGTGTGTATACATAATGGAATATTAGTCTGTCATAAAAAAGAGTGAAATCTTGCCATTTGTAACAACATGGATGGAGGTAGAGAGTATAATGCTAAGTGAAATAAATCAGTCAGAGAAAGATGAATACCATATGATTTCACTCGGATATGGAATTTAAGAAACAGAACGAATGAACAAAGGAAAGAAGAGACAAACCATAAAACAGACTCTTTAACTATAGGGAACAAACTGATGGTTTCTAGCGGGGAGGTGGGAGGGAGGAGGTGTGAACTAGGTGAAGAGGTTTAAGAGTATGCATCGCATGATGAGTACTGAATAGAATTGTTGCATCTCTATATTTGCATACCTGAAACTAATACAACACTGTACATTAACTATACTGGGATAAAAACAAAAAATAAAATTTCAATAAAAGTAGAAAAAAAAGAGGAAAAAAGACTAAAGAAGGAAAAACACATAAAGCAAAAGGAAAGGAAGGATAAAAGAAAGGAAGAGAGAATAAAATGGCAATGGAAGAGAATTTGTCAACTTGAAGAACACAACAGAGGGAGGGGTGCATGGGTGGCTCAGTCCGTTAAGCATCCAACTCTTGATTTCAGCTCAGGGTCCTGAGATAGAGCCCCACATCAGGCTCTGATCTGGGCATGGAGCCTGCTTAAGATTCGTTTTCTTCCTCTCCTTCTGTACCCCCCACTCACACACATTCTCTCTCTCTTTCTCTCTCTTGAAAAAAAAATTAGGGGGTGGGGGAATAGTCATACCCAGTGGCAATGTGTTACCACAGTGTCTAGGCAATCGAAAATGCTGGCTCCCCTATGTGATATCTTGTCCTTATGTTCCACATAGTTAGTTAATTCCAACAGTGGCAATGGATTCATCAGCTTAACAAAGTAGGGTAACCCTCATTTTTGGCATTAGCCAGCTTCCTACCTTGATTTTGATTATGAACCTTAGTTTACCCTGATTTCTTCTCCCAAATTAAACTATGAATAATAGGACTTTGTGTATGATAACTACATTTCTCCTTGTAAACTGTTAAATCTATTGCTTGTGAGTTTGGTGTTTGTGAATCATCCCATAGCAGTGACCAGTGGTATGTTTACTGAGCCAACATAGTAGGGCCAAATTCCAAACTATGGTGATCTGACCAAAATCCTGTTCCCAGGTGTTCAATCTGACCACGAACCTTAATTGCATTTGGATTATGACCCAGATTTTTACCTCACAGCTTATTTTCATTGCTGCAATTATTAGCATCATAATGATGAAAGGTTAACTAACATTAACTGAGAGCCCACTGTTCAGGTACACTGTAAAGTACTTTATCTGTGTTCTTATCTGTACTTCACAGCAACCTTGCTAAGTGATATTACAATTTTCAAAGAATAGTCTTCTAAATTGGAAAGTTGCTTCCATCAGCCAAGTTTAAGTTTCCACATGGAGCCATAGGGGTAGAAGAGGTACCTGCCTTGTTAATCTGACCCCAAAAATCAACTTTCAATATCTTGATAGATGTCATCTCTAGATTTCTCTCACATCTAAGAGGGCAGAATTATTTCCCATTTTATAGAAGAGAAAAATGAGGCCCAGAATGTTAAAGTGCTAAGCTAAACTTGCTTATATTAAAAAAGCTAGTTAGTGACAGTGCTAGAAGTTTTGCCCAGGTCTGTCTGACATCAGTTTGTGTTTGTTTCCTCTGAGATGTGTTTACTCACTAATTTTTGATAAGTGAGGTATTAGTTTTACATATAACTAACTAATTAACTAGATAAGTACACACTCCTAAATCATTGAGTTTGGTGAAGTCTGGTCTCGGGAAATTTAGATTTTGCCTTTGGTTGTAAATTCTGAAAATACCATCTATAACTTAAATATTTGCACATGTAGAAAATGAGTCATAAGTGCAGGAAAATTCTCCCCCATCTACTGTTTGGATTCCATTAACTTAGCATGAAAACCCTTCTGGCTTCCTCATATCCTCATCCATCCACACCGACAGAACTTGAAGTTCTTCCTCTACAAATAAAAGAATGGAGTGTCTGAGAGCCTAGGGAAGAACTTGAGATGCTCACAGAGGGGACAGAATTTGGAAGGACAGAGGACAGAAAAGACAAACTTGACCAACAAAACAATATGGCCTAACAAAAATTATGGACAGACTATGGTAGACTCCTATAAATAATCAGAGTAATGTTCAAGAATATGGAAATTAAAATCCATATAAATGACTATTTCTGTGCCAGATAAACTAAACTACCAATGCAAAAATCAATCTAGAATGGCAATTCTCTGCCAGACCAGTGGTTTGACTTTTCTTGTAAACCACAAAAATGTCCCACTATAAAGATGGGACTGGAAACAATGCTCCCTAAGCCATCCTGCACGTTTTTTCCTACTTCACTCTCAGGTTTCTCTTGACTAAAAAGCCAAAGCCCTTCTGACATTCAGAAGTCTATTGGATTAGGTATTTAGAGAGTCCAGCTGAATCAACATTTCAGTGAATGGACTCTGAGTGAGGGCAGAAGCCCAGGCATTTCCTCATAGGCAGCAGTCATGTGAACTCCTCTGTAAAACCTGCTATTGTCGTCCTCTCTGAAGGTAGCTAGCTGGGCACAATCTTACTGGATGAGAAAACAATGCCTTACAAAAAGTTGAATTGACTTACACACTGGAGATTGATGCAAAAGAAGAATTTAAATTTCCTGCGAGATAGTTATAATTTAAATGTCTTTTTTTTCTAAGCCTTGTGTCTTGAAGCTAAAAGAATTATGTATTTTCCTTGACTGGATCCTTGAATGGTATCAAAACAAAGTCAGGCAACATTAAACTTTCAATTAAAATATTAGAAGCCCTGTGTTTGGCAAGGCTAAGTATTGCTCTAAATAGCAGGGATGACTTCAACCAACTCAAGATCAGATAGAAATGGTAAATTAGCCTTTTTAAGAGTATGTTTCCTTCATAATCAACCAACCAACCAACCAGCCAAGTATATTTCTATGCAAACCCTTATAAGGCTCTCAGAAATGTAAGAAGCTAAGGATAAACATCATGCACTGTACTGCCAGTCCCAAAGGAAGTTGAAAACATGCAGCCGCAGAAAGTAAAAAGCAATGACTTAAGGGAAAGTCATTTCCTCCTGCTTTAACTTTGATTGAAATCTATTTTCATTTCATGTGAAGATGCTCAGATCTGGCAATGTCACCCTAAGACTACACCAAGCAGTTATAAAGGAGCCAAAATCAAAGAAGAAAAAATTATACAGAGAACTCTCAATTTGTCTACTCTTCCTACTTTATAAGTAATCCAGATCATGACGACAAACCTATTAAGGCTTAAAAACACTCAGGAAGTAACAATCTATTTTTCTGAAGACATTTCTGGTGAACAGTACAGCAAATTTTATAGATAAGAATTAAATCGTGGGTGCCTGGCTGGCTCAGTCGGTAGAGTGTGCAACTGTTGATCTTGGGGTTGTGAGTTTGAGCCCCATGCTGGGGGTAGAGTTTACCTAAAAAAAAGAATTAAATCTTACTAGTAGCAAATAGTTTAATAATAATAAAGTAATAATTAAATCTAAATTATTAATAGTAGCATCTAGGGTGAAAGCAACTTATTAAAATGTATGTTTTTCTTCAGATTTTTTTTTTAAAGATTTTTATTTATTTATTTGACAGAGAGAGACACAGCGAGAGAGGGAACACAAGCAGGGGGAGTGGGAGAGGGAGAAGCAGGCTCCCTGCAGAGCAGGGAGCCCGATGCAGGACTCGATCCCAGGACCCTGGGATCATGACCTGAGCTGAAGGCAGTCGCTTAACCAACTGAGCCACCCAGGCGCCCTTCTTCAGATTTTTTAAAATATGAAAGGATCAGGCCAAGAACGTAAGAGTGCTTTCTTTTTTTTTTTTTTTTTTTTATTATGTTCAGTTAGCCAACATATGGTACATCATTAGTTTTTGATGTAGTGTTCAATGATTCATTAGTTGCCTATAACACCCAGTGCTCATCACAACACTTGCCCTCCTTAATACCCATCACCCAGCTGCCCCATTCCCCCACCTCCCTCCCCTCTGTAACTCTCAGTTTGTTTCCCGGAGTCCAAAGTCTCTCATGGTTTGTCTCCCTCTCTGATTTCTTCCCATTCAGTTTTCCCTCCTTTCCCCTGTGGTCTTCCGCATTATTCCTTATGTACCACATATGAGTGTACATAAGAGTCCTTTCTGAAATTATGCTTCTCTGTTAGGTCTCACCTTTAAGAACAAATTTAAAATTTCTGCTCTTAGTACTACTCGGTTTCCAACATTGCCTCAAGTCCTGTTTGTCCTATGAAGAAGTAGCATGCAAATCATATATGCAACTTATCATGATTTCCAATTGCTAACTTTCCTTAAACTATGGTGCATTCTATTTCATTCTGAATTGAAGTTCCATTCAAACTCCTTGCATACGCAAACTCATCAAGTATGTTTTCTCAGTAAGCATTTATTGACTAGATAAATGTTTAGATATTGACATATCTATTATATGTTTAGCAAGGTACTGGGTACTGCAAATACACATAAACTGAGTTTGAGGGAGTAGACAGGCATATAAGCAAGTGTAATTGATGAGGTATGTTCTGTGCATATATAAAGTATAGATCTAAGTGAGCTTAACTGTTGAAAAGAGTGTCACTGAGAATCTCCCATAAGATTCAATGGCCCTTATCACCTCTTACAACCACTGAAAGGAAATCTAACTAAGAAAGAGTTTGCACAACCCGAAAGAAATCTAAGAAAGTTTCTTCTTCCCATCGTGTGGCAACAAAGCACCCAATTTATGTATGAAAGATGTCCCAAGAGGTCTGTCTCACCATCACAGAAAAATGATATGCTCTATTCTCTTTTACTCACCAGTAATCTTATTTATTTGTTCATGTCTTATCATTATTCACTTTCCGTTTTTATAAACATTGATCCAGAAAACTAGTTGAGATGATGCATGTGTGTTTATATATATGTATATTTATTTATATATGATATATATGTCTGTTTATGTGTATATAATACATATGTGTTTATATATATAATATATACGTGTGTGTTTATATACATAAGAGAATGATTTTTGAACAACGTCACTGCATCATCTATTTAAATAAGTAAAAATAATAATAACAGCAGTGCTTAGCATGTACTAAGTTTCTAAAATTGTATCACACAAATTAGGCACTTTACATGTATATTTTTATATTTAATTATTGTGAGTTTTATATACACACACACGGCGAGTTTCGTAGATCAAGTAATTACAGGTTTACACACAATGGTCATTTGTATTTAGAGAGATTACTCTATCATCTAGGGCTTAATTTTGCAAGGAGGAATCTAAAATCTAAGGAGGAAATATACTTTCCCAAAGTCATCTAAAGAATTTGTGGCAAGTTAGAACATAAAATAATTTAGTTTAAGGGAAGTAAGCTTTCCCCAGCCTATACACAGCTCCTTTATCGACCCTCAAACACTTGCAATTCCAGTTTTTTTTTTTACAAGAATACATAAATGGATAAAAAAAGTCTAAAATACATTCAAATCAATTGTTCTGCATAGATTTATGAATATTCTAAATGAAAGAAAAATCAAAGAAATGAGGAAAACATTTAATTAAGCACTAATTCTATTTATTGTCAATACTATGAGTATCAGTGGTTTTTGTTACAACACAATTGTGAATATATTCAATCAGACAATTTTGAGATTAAATATGAAGGAAAGAAAGTCCGAAAATATTTATGAATGGTAAGAATAAAAGTTAGTATTCTAGAGTTTCAGAGGTGATAAAAATAGTGTTTCATGGGGTAATTGGAAAAGTCTTTATAAACACAATAGGATTTGACCCAGGCTTTAAGAGTTAGGTCTGAATGGGCCTAGAGAGTTGGAATATAGTCCAGGTGAGAAAAACAATTGGAGGAGGAAACAGAGCATGCCGTGGACACAAAAAGATTTGTCCTTCACCAGGAAGCTATCCCATGAACATTTACTGAGTGTTGTGTTCATTTTATTCTTTTCAGATTGCAAACAGACACATACCCAGACAGTCTCCTGTAATGGGGTTTGTTTTTATTTTGAGCAGGTTATTTGGCTGTAGAATTCCTTCGGTGTCACTGTTATCTCTCCAGATACTTATCTCTGTCCCTGATTTTTTATCTCTCTCTCTCCACCCATTCCCACCTTGGAAGGTGGAGATGAGGTTTGGTGAGGGGGCAGCAGAAAGAAAAATAAAATATTGATGACACATCTGTCTATGACCTTGAAGGGTTCACAGTCTCCTAAGAAAGAAAGATGGAGAACCCCCCCCCCCCCCAGGATATATTCTACAATGGAAATCATCAGAGAGTGCTATGGGATCAACAAGAATTGTTCAGTCTGAAAAGTTTAGGAAGGGTTCATGGGTAGTTTTCTGGAGGAGATATCTATGAACCAAGTCTTAAGTATGGGCCAGCAAGATCAAGGTTTATAAGATTGAAGGTAGAGGAAACATTATGGGCAACAGCATGCATGATTCATCATGAGGTGCATTTGAAGAACTATAGTAATCTGGTATTACTAGATAAGACGTGAAAGATGGAGAAGATAAGTAGTAACCAAGTCATAGCTGGGCTTGTGTGCTCTGTAATGGATTTGTGCTTGTCTCATGGCAATGTGTTGCCCTTGGAAGGTTTTAAGCAATAGAGCATAGATTTGCATTTAGAAGGATTTATGCTTTTGGGTAAGTGGAGGATGAGTATGAGACAGGAAAAATGAAGAACTGAGTAATGTAAAATACTATGAAATATTTCTTAATTCTGTAGAGTTCATACTACTTTTTCTTGTATAGTTTATGTCCTGGAATCATTTGTCAATGCTGTGTTGCATTAGGAAATATGGTGAAAAAAATATTGTCAGAGTAAATAGCAAGACAGAGATATGGGGCAGAGAAAATCTCTTTTCTCTTGACCCCTGAGTGATGCAATACAGAGTGAACCAGATATCTTTCAGTGACAGGCTAGGGTAGCAGATTATTTTTTCATCACAGTATTCCCACTCCTGAAGAAAGCTATAGTCAACACCCCTACATTATTGAAAAGGATGAGCTTCCAGTGCACCTAGTGTAAAATGCAATTTAGTTTCATCTTTATGTAGTGGCATGTACCGGCACAGAATACAAAACTTAGCAATACCGCCTAGATCTCAATGCCAAAATGTTGTCGTATGCTGCGCTTGATGATCTACAAGTATCAAATGATTGATTATCCCAGAAAAATCATCTAAAAATCCCCTTTACAATTGCTCAGTTGAGTGGCAGCAGTTTAGAGGGATGAAAGTAACATAGTAGGCAAATGCCGATCAAAGAAACCTTAGCAACCCTGGAAGGATTTGTGAAACCTCACATTTCCTCCTTACTATTTCTCTCCTGATTTGGCACAATTTTGAGGTGGTTGAACTTCTTTGGTTTGCAAATTAGGAGAATATAAGCATAGGCTCTTCATTAAAATAAGTCCAGAATGAGTTTACTAACACAGGAAAGCAGACTCTATTAAGTTTTATTCTTCATAGTAAAAATATAACCTCAGTACAGTTGCATTTTGACATATTCTGATCATGATACAGTAGACGTTAGGATAATGCAGCCAAATCAAACTTGTTAATGAGAAAGAAGAGTGGTAATGGAATTTATTTTTACTTGAATTATTCAGGTTGCTTATTTTCTGAGGATGAATTTACTGGATAACTTTGGAATATTCCATTCAGCTTTGCTTTTCACTGGCTACTTAATGTAGTGCGGGGAATGCCTCAGGCTTTCAAATGTCATTAGTAAAAATGAAGAAAAGGATTGTCTAACTACTAGTGACGAAAGACATACGGAGGACAGTCAGTAATGCTGATTCAAGATACTGATTTTGATCCCTCTAAGCAGGATCCTAATGCACATTCCTTATGGCTGCATGTTCTTTCTATTTATCTGTATATTTTCCAAGAAGAAAGGGGAGATTATTCTGTTAGAGGATGTCTACTTGGCCAGCATTTCTTATTCCACAGAGAAAGGGTGGGCTGACATAGTGTGAAACTCCACAAGCTCCCACCCCAGCTCTGGTGTCATTGCCATATTGAACTCCAAATAGCTCCTTCCCCAGTGCAGCTGGTGATAAGACAAGAGGCTTTGCAACACTCCAGGTTGAAGGATCAGAATGGGGATCTGGGGAAATGGAGCCCTTCACCTCATCGTAAGCAGTGTTGCATTCCGGTTCATAGGACTAATTAAAGTTGATTTATTATTTTCATGTCAAAATAGCACCAGACTCAGTCTCCACAAAGAGAAAAAGGCCAAATCAATAGTATTTGCCTCACTTTTGTTGAGTTTTTTCTTTTCAACCGTAAATGTAGAAAGACCGTGGAGGATGCCCAATCTAATTACCTGAGTCACTTTTAGCAGAATTCTCTCTCTTCCCTTCTCTGCTTCATTGCACAAAGGAATGCCTTCCTCAGAAATCTGTATTTGGCTGTGAATCTTAAACATCAAAAGTCATAAGTGGATCAGATCATTCCTTTTACAACATTTGTTTTTAACCCTTGGTCCCATTTGTTACATTTTCATGCTTAAAACCATGTACGTCACACTTACATACATTTATATACATTGCAGGTGTGTGTGTATAAATATACATTTACTTTTATAATTCTTTCCAGCATAGGCCTGAAATATAATAGATGCTGAACAATTAATTGGTTAATTAGACAGGAAACATTTGAAGCAATTATCACTATAACAAAAATTAAATCATCTTTCTTTGATCTTACATGTAATTTGCTTAACTTTTTTAGTGTGTATCTGATCTATACATGTTTCTGAAATAACAAATATATTTCTGTGCATATTAAGCTTTTGAAAAGGGAATGCTTCTTTTCTTGAACTCTCAAATGCTTACGGTGAATCTAGGAGAATAATATTGAAAGCAAACATATATTGTTAAAAAAGAAACTTTAGTTTTTTTTTTAACATTCTCAGTTTTTAGTGGGAGCGGGAGCTTTGTCTTAATCTTTCATACTTGCTTGCATTGTTTAGATAAGCACACATGGTTTGCCTCCAGTAGATTTATTCTGGTTTGGGTCATTGCATGGGTGGGGTTTGAAATATTCATAGGGAGGGAAACAGTGGTGCTAATATTACGATAAGGAACAAAAGTGCTAAAGCTCATTTTTAATATTCACAGTTGTGTAGCCATTTATTAAAAATGATCCCCAAAGTTTTATTAGAGGACTGTATTATGTGCTTTTTTTCTTTGTATTTTCACAATACAAGGACAAAAGAAAAAGGCCACAAAAATATTTTGGATTGATCTGTTTCTTCTCGGCTGTGGAAACTTTCATGAAATATTATCTACAGGCAGCCAAATACCACAAAGCTATTACCTTTCAGGACTTGTTTCAGGGTGGTACTGCTTCTCCATGTCTATTACCATGCACAGATTTTATGCAACTTTTATCACGTTGTTTCAATAAAAACAAGATGATCCTATTAGGATGAATGTGTGTAAGGGAAAAGGGCAGCCTCAGGAAACTCCTCCGCTGCAATCCTTCTAGATACAGTCTCCAGCTGCGCTTGACTCATGTGCCGTATCAGGAGGGAAGATAGCCGTTGCACTTAAGATGGTTTTGTTTGAGTCAAATGATCAGGCCTCTACTGTTTTATCTTAAACTTGCTGCGACGGTTTCTGTTTCTGATGAGGGCAACCAAATAATGCACTGGTAACCCAAGCCTATTTATCTTACAGCTATGGCGTATGTTACATTATCCTTTACCTTTCAACCCAGGGGATGATATAAGTTATAAGGTGTTATATGCTTCCCCTGAACAGAGGTCCATCTTTCAGATTAGCCTTGGAAACCTCACCTCTGAAATCAGTCTTCCACCTAATGTTTGGAGGAGGTGAGTTTGTGGTAGGGTTCAGTGAGTTACCACAGACACATTGTCCCTCTGTTTTTGTTTTGTTTTTATTTTTGTTTTTGATTGCTTTAATGCACGGTATCAACACCATTAAGCTCATTTAATGTTCCTCTTCAAACTTGTTATCCATTCTGTGGTCTGTGTCTTAGTTGGTGGCACCAATTTTCGATTAACTTTTCAAAACTGGGAATCATGGATTCTTCCCACTTACTAAGAATTTCTACCCTTAGTTCATTTTTCCTCTCGGACTCTATTCCTGTCATCTGTTTCCATTGGCTTGTTCAATACAAAATTCATCAGAAGAGAATTAAGTCTTCTCTGAAAGAAAAGAGGATTTCTATAACAAAGCTATTTCTCATATAAACAGAAGAAAAAAAAGTAAAGCAAAAAGGAAAGGGACCTCAAATCTTCCCAAACATTTATCTAATAGGTTACAACATTGCAAAAAATTCCATCTTCAAGATGATTAAAAAAGAATATTGGGGTGCCTGGGTGCCTCAGGCAGGTAAGCATCTGACTCTTGATTTTGGCTCAGGTCATGATCTCAGGGTCATGAGATCAAGCCCAGCCTTGGGCTCCATGCTCAGCGTGGAGTCTGCTTGAGATTCTTTCCCTCTCCCTCCCTCTCTGCCCCTTTCCCCACTTGCACGTGTGCATGCATTCTCTCTCTCTCTCAAATAAATAAATAAAATCTTAAAAAAAGAATATTTTAAAACAATGAATTCAGTATGTTTTTTATTTTTATTTTTTTTTAATTTATATTACATACTTGCCTCCTTTATAAAAAACTACTATATATTGTAATGACAGGGTAAATGTTACAGGAAATTTTTAAAAGATCAGAGACAGTTTTTAAAAAATACAGAAACCAGGGCGCCTGGGTGGCTCAGTCGTTAGGCGTCTGCCTTCGACTCAGGTCATGATCCCAGGGTCCTGGGATCGAGCCCCACATCGGGCTCCCTGCTCTGCGGGAAGCCTGCTTCTCCCTCTCTCACTCCCACTGCTTGTGTTCCTGCTCTCGCTATCTCTGTCTCCGTCAAATAAATAAATAAAATCTTAAAAAAAAAATACAGAAACCAGGGAAGGGAGTTAATTTTACCTTTAATCTGATGTAGAAGAGTGGACATGATTAAAATGTAAATTACATTGAGTTTCCTGGTAGCAAAAAGATGACAGAAAGAAGCATTTTTCAAAAGATATCTATTAGATCTATTCATGTAACTTACCACAGGTAACAGACAAGCCTCAGAGATTTAAGAAATACTCTTCTAAATTCTTTGCAGTTGTGGAATTTGAAACCCCTTATTTATCTGAGACAACCTCTCTCCCGTGGTCCTGCCCCTTCCCTGAATCACATAGTTAACTGATCCTCCAATTGAACTCTTGATTGCTTCTAAAGTTCATCAAGAATGATGACATTAACTTTATTTGTTGATCAATTTTTCCCTTGGATCATAAAAATCATTTGAAGCTATGACTTCTTTTAGAAAGCATATTAATTCCCTCAGGAAATGAAAGCATCATTAACTAAATTAATGTATTTGTGTACTAAATAAGATAATGGCATAGAAGTCATAGACATGATCATCAGGAATTTAGCACAAATATCTGACTAGGAAATTAAATATCATTAGCTATGTAGATTTTAAATTACAGAATTTATATACTTTTAAACTTAGTACTTAAAAAATCATAAAATGACTTTCCACTATAGCAGGGTAAATTTGCTTAAGCTTCTCTAATAGGAAATATGTGATGCAGTAGTTACAAAAGGGGAATCAAAATTCTAGAAAACAAAGGTAAGAAATTGTGTCCTTTACTCTTGACTTACACATTTCCTCTAGAGCCTGATTTTTTTATTTAGTTCAGATAACTACTCTATTCCCTTAATATTTAAAACCTTAGAGATTTTTTTTACACTGAGCCCTTTGGGTGACTTGGTACACACTTCTTTGAGGCTTATCCTCTAATTGAGCCTCTGATAAGCAAAGAAAAACATACCCATTTACTCCGGCACATCTGCAAAGATTTAGCACTTCCCATCCAAATTAGCAGTTAGAGCTGAAATTACCCTGAAACAAATCAATCTGTCATTCTATAAAGAAACACAAAATGTATATGTTGACCAGCCTCTTCTTTACATGCCTCCAAAATCACTGTGAACAGATTCTTTCCAACAGGGAGTATCTCAACCATGCAGGTGGATGAGACACAGATACAGAGGTTGCAAAAGAAGGTAAGTGGGCCAAAGTTCACAAAAGTTCACAATGCATAAACAAAGGTTACAAAAGCTGGAAACACAGACAATCTTAGCAGGCTTCGGATTTCTGCTGAGTCAAGTCTAACAAAAACAAAGCGTGAGGTGTTAGTAACCAAACACGGTGTCGGTGTTCATTCTTGTTTTTTAGTTGTTGGTGCTTTGTTTTGTTTTAATTTAAGCTAATTATATTGTGAAATGTAACTTTTCTGACTGAATCTGTGATTCAGTAAGTATCAAAGATTGTAAAGTTTATGAGAAAGAAATAATGCTTGAGCTCAGTTCTGTTTGGTGCCATTCAATTTAACTGAGTCTCAGTGGTAGATACAGAGATAAGCAAGGGGCTTGTAGTTAGAGGGCATAGTGAAATTCACTTATATGTGGAATATAAAGTCTAATGAGACCAATACTGTAAGATAGTAAAAAGTGCTACAAAAAAAAGGGGCAGAGATTACTTCTGCTTGATAAGTTCAAATACTTAACAAATGGTTACAATTTTCACAAGCATTGGTCTAGACACTAGTAGCAACATCTTTTGTTGTTGCTTTTCAGTCTTCGCATTTAGCTGGAATTGAAGAGAAGGCGGGACTAATTCTAAGTCTTTCTGTGAGTTTCTACTAAATTCCTTAATTTGGACCTTATAATTTTACAATCCTTCACAAACTGATTGCCACATGATCTCTCTTACTCTCCTACTTATGCTCTATACTCCAGATCTTCTGAACATTTTACAAATTCCCTAATTAGCCATACTTTTTCATGTTTTTTCACCTTTATATGTGCTGCTTCCTCTGCCTAGAGTGTTCTTCTCTTACTCTGTATGTGTTATTCCTTTAAAACTCAATATTAATGGAAAACCTTCAGCAACCTCCAAGGACATCAGTGGTTGCCAGTTGCTCTAATCTTGCTTATATTTGCTTCTTTTTCCATGTATTTAATTATATATGGTCTGGTTACTCATTAGTCTGTGAACCTATGTTAATCCCCTTAGGGGTGCAAAGGTTCCTAAGTCTATCTGATGCATGAACAAATGAAGGTCAGTATCATCCATATAGTCTTTCCCAACTATTTCTTTCAGTCATCTTCTTTGATTTCCTGGTGAATTTATAGCTTTATAAATTTTGGAAAAATAAGCCTTACAAGTGAATTCTCAAAGGTTAAACAACCTGTAACATTTAGAAAATTTTAATAGATTTGTCCTTTACAAATGCTTAAATGCATTTATTCAGCAAGTATTTGTTAAGTGTCTTCTGTGCTAAAATCCTGTACTTTATGAGGTAATACGAGAGATACGGACAGAATATACTCATAGTGTTTAATCAGTATTTATAAAATGAGGGGCTCCTGGGTGGTTCAGTCAGTTAAGTGTTCGACTCTTGATTTTGGCTCAGGTTATGGTCTCAGGATGATAAGATCGAGTCTGACTGGAACTCCGCACTCTGCCCTGGGTCTGCTTGAGATTCTCTCCCTCTGCTCCTCCCCCTCCCAACCCCCGCCTCGAGCTCTCTCTCTCTCAAATACATAATAAATAAAATCTTTTAAAAATATTTATAAAATGAATACATAGTAAAACAATAATAAGACACCAGGAGGAATGGAATAGACATTGTCTTGGGAATTCAGAGTGGAGAGAAGAGCATTATCACTCTTTTTTGTCTTAAAGTTTCAGAACTATTATTATTATGGTAAAAAACATGCAACTGGAAATCTACTCTCAACACATTTTTGAGTGTATAGTATCGAATTGTTTACTATAGGCACAATATTGTACAGTAGGTCTGTAGAACATTTTCATCTTGCATGACTGAAACTTGATATCCGTTGAACCACATCTCCCCATTTCCCCAGCCCAGTCCCCTGACAACCCTGTTGTACCTTCTGCTTTGATAAGTTTGACTATGTTAGAAATACAAGAGGAATCATGCAGTATCTGTCCTTCTGTGACTGGCTTATTTTACTTTAGTGTAGTGTCTTCAGGTGAATCCATGCTGTGGCGCATGATAGGATTTCTTTCTTTTGTATTTCTGAATATTCCATTGTATGTATATATCACATTGTCTTTATCCATTCCTCTGTAGGTTGCTTCCATCTCTTGCCTGTTGTGAATAGTACTGCAGTGAACATGGGAGGGCAAATATCTCTTTGAGATCCTGATTTCAATTCTTTTGGATAAAAACCCAGAGGTAGGATTGCTGGATTGTATAGTAGCTTTACTTTTAATTTTTTTGAGGAACCTCCATTACTGTTTTGCCATCACATTGCACCATTTTACGTATCTACCAACAGTGCACAAGGGTTAGAGTTTCTCCACATCCTTTCCAAAATGGGATTGATTGATTGATTGATTTCTATTTATTTATTTTCACTTGTTTGATAATGGCCATACAACAGGTGTGAGGTGATATTTCATTGTAGTTTTGGTTAGCATTTCCACGAGGATTAGATATCTTGAGCATCTTTTCCTATGCTTATTTGCCTTTTGTATGTTTTCTTTGGAGAAATGTCTAGTCAAGGCCTTGCCCATTTTCTAATTGGGTGATTTCATATTTTGCTAGTGAGGTATAGGAATTACTTATGTATTTTGGATATTAACACCTTATAAATACATAGCTTGCAGCTATTTTCTTACAGAGCGTTGGTTGCCCTTTCATTCTGTTGATTGTTTACTGGCTGTTCAGAGCACTTAAGTTGGATGAAGTCCCATTTGCCTATTTCTCTTTCATTGCCTGTGCTTTTGCCATATTCAAGAGATCATTGCCAAGACCAATGTCATGAATGTTTTCTTCTAGGGGTTTTACAGTCTCAGGTCTTATCTTTAAGTCTTCGGTCTACTTTGAGTTGATGTTTACATATAGTGTAAGATAGGGATCCAATTTCACTCTTTTGCATTTGGCTATTCAGTTTTCCCAACACCATTTTTTGAAGCAGTATGCTTTTCCCATTGCATATTCTTGACACATTTGTCAAGGACAAGCTGATATATGTGAGGGTTTATTTCAGGGCTCTCTATTCTGTTCTTTTGTTCTGTATGTCTGTTTTTAAGCCAGTAACATACTGTTTTGATTACATAGCTTTGTAACATGCTTTGAGATCAGGAAATGTAAAGCCTCCAACTTTGCTCTTCTTCTTCAAGATTGTTTTATCTATTCAGGATCCTTAGTGTTTTCATATGAATTTTTAGATTGTTCTATTTCTGTAAAAAATGTCATTGGATTTTTGCTAGGGAGTACATTGAATATGGAGATTGCTTTGGTAGTATGGACATTTTAACAATAGTAAGTCCTCCAATCCATGAACATGGGCTATCTTTCCATTTATTTGTGCTTCTTTACTTCTTACAGCAATGTTTTATAGTTTTCAATGAACAAGTATTTCAGCTCTTTGCTTAACTTTATTTAGGAATAAATGTTTATTCATTTTATTCTTTTTGATATTTTTGTAAATGAGACTATTTGCTTTTTGAGTTTGTTGTTAATATGTAGAAACACAGAGACACAACAGATTTTTGTATGTTGATTTTGTGTTTTGCAACTTTACTGAATTCATTTATTAGTTTTAACCTTGTGTGTGTGTGTGTTTATGTGTGTGTGTAGTAACTACATATAAGATCATGTGATCTGAAACTAGAGATAATTATACTTCTTTTTTTTTTTTCATTTTGCATGTCTTTCATTTCTTTTTCTTGCCGAATTACTCAAAATAGGTCATCCTTGCCTTGTTTCCTATCTTAGAGGAAAACCTTCCAGTTTTTTTTACCATTGAGTATGTTAACTGTAGGCTTTACATTCATGTCCTTTATTATGTTGAAGTAATTTTTTTGTTACTAGCTTGTGAGTTTTTTTAATCATGAATGAGTGAGTGTTGAATTCTCTCAAATGCTTTTCCCCATCTATTGAGATGATCTTGTGCATTTTATCCTTTACTGAGTTATTGCGGTATATCACATTCATTGATTTTCATGTGTTAAGCCATCTTTGTATCACAGGAATAAATCCTAATTGGCCATGTTGTTTGATCTCTTTAATGTGCTATTTGATTCAATTTGCTAGATTTTGTTGAAAATTTTTACATGTTCATCAGGGATATCAGCCTGTAGTTTTCTTGTGGTGATTATTTTTCTGGCTTTGGTAATCAGGGTAAGGCTGACTTCATAAAATGAGTTTGAAATGTTTTCTCCTTTTCAATTTTTTGAAAGAGGTCAAAAAGATTCAGTGGTTTTCTTAAACTTTTTAATTTTTTTGTTTTTTTTTATTAACATATAATGTATTATTTGTTTCAGGGGTACAGGTCTGTGATTCATCAGTCTTACACAATTCACAGCGCTCACCATAGTACATACCCTCCCCAATGTCCATCACCCAGCCACCCCATCCCTCCCACCCACCTCCACTCAGGAAACCTCAGTTTGTTTCCTGAGATTAAAAGTCTCTTATGGTTTATCTCCCTCTCTGGTTTTGTCCTGTTTCATTTTTCTCTCCCTTTCTCTATGATCCTCTGTCTTATTGCTCAAATTCCTCATAACAGTGAGATCATATGATACTTGTCTTTCTCTGATCGACTTATTTCGCTTAGCATAATACCCTCTAGATCCATCTGTGTCATTGCAAATGGCAAGATTTCATATTTTTTTGATGGCTGCATAATATTCCATTCATCTTCTTTATCCATTCATCTGTTGATGGACATCTAGGCTCTTTCCATAGTTTGGCTATTGTGAACATTGCTGCTATAAACATTGGGGTGCATGTGCCCCTTCGGATCACTACATTTGTATCTTTGGGATAAATACCCAGTAGTGCAATTGCTGGGTCATAGAATAGCTCTATTTTCAACTTTTTGAGGAACTACCATACTGTTTTCCAGAGTGGCTGCACCAGCTTGCATTCCCACCAACAGTGTAGGAGGGTTCTCTTTTCTCTGCATCCTCACCAACATCTGTCATTTCCTGACTTGTTAATTTTTTTTAAAATTTCATTATGTTATGTTAATCACCATACATTACATCATTAGTTTTTGATGTAGTGTTCCATGATTCATTGTTTGCATATAACACCCTGTGCTCCATTCAATTTGTGCCCTCTTTAATACCCATCACCAGGCTAACCCATCCTCCTAGCCCCTTCCCCTCTAGAATCCTCAGTTTGTTTCTCAGAGTCCATCATCGCTCATGGTTCGTCTCCCCCTTCGATTTGCCCCCCTTCATTTTACCCTTCCTACTATCTTCTTTTTTTATAAACATATAATGTATTATTTGTTTCAGAGGTACAGGTCTGTGATTCAACAGTCTTACACAATTCACAGTGCTCACCATAGCACATACCCTCCCCAATTTCTATCATCCAGCCACCCCATCCCTCCCACCCCCCACCACTCCAGCAACCCTCAGTTTGTTTCCTGAGATTAAGAATTCCTCATATGTGAGTGAGATCATATGATACATGTCTTTCTCTGACTGACTTATTTTGCTCGGCATAATACCCTCCAGTTCCATCCACATTGTTACAAATGACAAGATTTCATTCCTTTTGATAGCTGCATAATATTCCATTGTATATAGATACCACATCATCTTTATCCATTCATCTGTCAATGGACATCTTGGCTCTTTCTATAGTTTGGCTATTGTGGACATTGCTGCTATAAACATCGGGGTGCATGTACCCCTTTGGATCACTACATTTGTATCTTTGGGGTAAATACCCAGTAGTGCAATTGCGGGGTCATAGGGTAGCTCTATTTTCAACTTTTTGAGGAACCTCCAAACTGTTTCCTGAGTGGCTGCACCAGCTTGCATTCCCACCAAAAGTGTAAGAGGGTTCCCCTTTCTCCGCATCCCCGCCAACATCTGTCGTTTCCTGACTTGTTAATTTTAGCCATTCTGACTGGTGTGAGGTGGTATCTCATTGAGGTTTTGATTTGGATTTCCCTGATGCCGAGTGATATTGAGCACTTTTTCATGTGTCTGTTGGCCATTTGGATGTCTTCTTTGGAAAAATGTCTGTTCATGTCTTCTGCCTGTTTCTTCATTGGATCATTTGTTCTTTGGATGTTGAATTTGATAAGTTCTTTATAGATTTTGGATACTAGCCCTTTATCTGATAAGTCACTTGCAAATATCTTCTCTCATTCTGTCGGTTGTCTTTTGTTTTGTTGACTGTTTCCTTTGCTGTGCAAAAACTTTTTATCTTGATGAAGTACCAATAGTTCATTTTTGCCCTTGCTTCCCTTGCCTTTGGTGATGTTTCTAGGAAGAGGTTGCTGTGGCTGAGGTCGAAGAGGTTGCTGCCTCTGTTCTCCTTGAGGATTTTGATGGACTCCTGTCTCACATTGAGGTCTTTCGTCCATTTGGAGTCTATTTTTGTGTGTGGTGTAAGGAAATGGTCCAGTTTCATTCTCATGCACATGGCTGTCCAATTTTCCCAACACCATTTGTTGAAGAGACTGTCTTTTTTCCATTGGACATTTCTTCCCGCTTTGTCAAAGATTTGTTGACCATAGAGTTGAGGGTCCATTTCTGGGCTCTCTATTCTGTTCCATTGATTTATGTGTCTGTTTTTGTGCCAGTACCATATTGTCTTGATGATGACAGCTTTGTTATAGAGCTTGAAGTCCGGAATTGTGATGCAGCCAGCTTTGCTTTACTTTTTCAACATTCCTCTGGCTATTTGGGGTCTTTTCTGGTTCCATACAAATTTTAGGATTATTTGTTCCATTTCTTTGAAAAAAGTGGATGGTATTTTGATAGGGATTGCATTAAATGTGTAGATTGCTCTAGGTAGCATAGACATCTTCACAATATTTGTTCTTCCAATCCATGAGCATGGAACGTTTTTCCATTTCTTTGTGTTTTCCTCCATTCTTTAAATGTTAGAATTCATCATTGAGGCCCTCTGTCCCTGAGCTTTTCTTTGTTGAAATGTTTTTATTACTGACCAATTATACTAATACTTCTGTTTAGGTTTTCTATTTCTTCATGCTCAGTCTTTGTAGAGTACATCTTTCTAAGATATTATATTTTCTAGGTTATCCCATTTTTTGGTGTATAATTTTTCATAGTAGTCTGTTATAATCTGCTTTATTTCTGTGCATCAATTGAAAATTCTCTTTAATTTCTTATTTTATTTATCTAATTTTTTTTCTAAATTAGCCTAAAAAAAGTTTGTCAATTTTGTTGATTTTCTCAAAACACCAATTCTTAGTTTCATTTATTTTTTCTACTTCTTATTTTGTGTATTTATACTTTAGTCTATATTATGTCTTAATTCTGCTAACTTTGGGCCCAGTTTGTTTTTCTGGTTAATTGAAGTGTAAAGTTAGGTTGTTTAGCTGATATCTTCTTTTTTTAATACTTAGGGGTGTAATGCTATGAACTTCCCTCTTAGTACTCTTTTGTTGCATCCATTAAGTTTTGTTTTGGTATGTTGTGTTTTGTTTGATTTGTCCTAAGATATTTTCTAATTTTCATTTTGATTTCTTCTTTGACACATTTTAATTTTCCCTTTGATTTTTTTTGACCCATGGGCCCAAGAGTATGTTTTCAATTTTCCCATATTTGTGAATTTTCCAATATTTTTTTCAACTGTTGATTCCTAGTTTCATTCCATTCTAGTAAGGAAAGATACTTGGTACGATTTCAATCTTCTCATATGTGGTATGACTTGTTCTGTATGACATAACATGTAATCTATCCTAGGTGATATTCCATGTGCCTTGAAAAGAGTATGTTTTTTGTTGCTTCTGGGTGGAATGTTCTGTATATGTCTGTTAGATCCATTTAATTTGTCATTTAACATGACATACTTGTTCGGTATGACATAACATGTAATCTATCCTAGGTGATATTCCATGTGCCTTGAAAAGAATGTGTTTTTTGTTGCTTCTGGGTGGAATGTTCTGTATATGTCTGTTAGATCCATTTAATTTGTACTGTTTTCTAATTGATCTGTCTGGGTGTTCTACCTGTTATTCAAAGTGGGGTATTGAAATCGCTTACTATTTTGTGTTGCTCTCTACTTTTCAGTTCTGTTAATGTTTGCTTCATATATTTAAGTGCTTTGATGGTGGGTGCATATATATTTATAATTGTAACATTCTCATGATGAATTGACTATTTTAGCATCTTATAATGTTTTTCTTTGTCTTTTGATAATTTTTGATGTAAAGTCTATATTGTCTGATGTAAGTATGACCACCTCTACCCTGTTTTGGTCATTAATTGAGTGCAATATCTTTTTTGTCTTTTCATTTTCAGTCTATATGTGTCCTTAAATCAAAAGTGAGTGTTTTGTAGACAGTATATAGTTGGATCCTGTTTTGTTTTGTTTTGTTTTGTTTTGTTTTCATTTTGCATTTTATATATATTTAGTCACTCTAGGTCTTTTGTTTAGGGAGTTAATCCATTTAAATTTAATTATTGATTTGGAAGGACTTACTATTGCCATTTTGTTAACTGTTCTGTTTGTCTTCTAGTTCTTTCATTCCTCTTTTCCTCTCACTGTTTTCCTTTGGGTTTCACTTATTTATTATTATTATTATTATTATTATTATTATTATTACTATTATTATTTTTTAGGGAGTGCCTTGATTCCTTCCTAGTTTTCTTTTGTGTACCTTCTATGGGTATTTTCTTTGTAATAATCATGGGGCTTACATAAAACCCTTAATAGTTATAATCATCTGTTTTAAGATGATAACTACTTAACTTCAGTCACATACATAGCTTTTTTTTTTTTTAAGATTTTTTATTTATGTATTTGACAGAGAGAGACACAGTGAGAGAAGGAACACAAACAGGGGGAGTGAGAGAGGGAGAAACAGCCTTCCTGACGAGCAGGGATCCCGATGTGGGGCTCAATCCCAGGACCCTGGGATCATGACCTGCTTTTTAAAATACTTTTGTCTTTTGACTTTTATAACCGAATTAAAAGTGATTTTTTTAAGATTTTATTTATTTATTTGAGAGAGAGAGACTGAGAGAGAGAGAGCATGAAAGGGGGGAGGGTCGAGAGGGTCAGAGGGAGAAGCAGACTCCCTGTCGAGCAGGGAGCCCGATGTGGGACCCAATCCAGGGACTCCAGGATCATGACCTGAGCCGAAGGCAGTCGCTTAACCAACTGAGCCACCCAGGCGCCCTAAAAGTGATTAATTCTTCTGCATATGGCTGTCCAATTTTCCAACACCATTTGTTGAAGAGACTGTCTTTCTTCCATTGGATATTCTTTCCTGATTTGTCAAAGATTAGATGACCATAGAGTTGAGGGTCCATTTCTGGGTTCTCTTTCTGTTCCATTGCTCTATGTGTCTTTTTGTACCAGTACTGTACTGTCTTGATGAGTACAGTTCTGTAATACAGCTTGAAGTCTGTAATTGTGATGCCTCCAGCTTTGGTTTTCTTTTTCAACATTCCTTTGGCTATTCGGGTTTTTTCTGGTTTTATACAAATTTTAGGACTGTTTGTTCCAGCTTTGTGAAAAATGTTGATGGTATTTTGATAGGGATTGCATTGAATGTGTAGATTGCTTTGGGTGACATAGACATTTTAACAATATTTGTTCTTCCAATCCATGAGTATGGAATGTTTTTCCATTTCTTTGTTTCTTCATCAGTTTCTTTCATAAGTGTTCTATAGTTTTCTGAGTACAGATCCTTTACCTCTTTGGTTAGGTTTATTCCTAGGTATCTTATGGTTTTTGGTGCAATTGTAAATGGGATCAATTCCTTGATTTCTCTTTCTTCTGCTTTATTGTTAGTGTATAGAAATGCAACTGACTTTTATGCATTGATTTTATATCCTGCGACTTTGCTGAATTCCTGTATCAGTTCTAGCAATTTTTTGCTGGAGTCTTTTGAGTTTTCTACATAGTGTATCATGTCATATGTGAAGAGTGAAAGCTTGACTTCCTTGTTGATTTGGATCATTTTTTATACCAGACACAAAAAATAAACTCAAAATGGATGAAAGACCTAAATGTGAGACAAGAATCCATCAAAATCCTAGAGGAGAATGCAGGCATCAACCTCTTTGACCTCAGCCATAGCAACTTCTTGCTAGACATGTCTCCAAAGCCAAGAGAAACAAAAGCAAAAATGAACTATTGGGACTTCACCAAGATGAAAAGCTTTTGCACAGCAAAGGAAACAGTCAACAAAACTTCCCTTTTAGGAACTGACAGAATAGGAGAAGATATTTGCAAATGTCTTATCAGATAAAGGGCTAGTATCCAAAATCTATCAAGAACTTATCAAACTTAACACCTAAAAGCCAGAAAATCTGGTCAAGAAATGGACAGAAGGCAAAAACAGACATTTCTCCAAGGAAGACATACAAACAGCCAACAGACACATGAAAAAATGTTCAACATTACTTGGCATCAAGGAAATTCAAATCAAAACCTCAATGAGATACCACCTCACACCAGTCAGAATGGCTAAAATTAACAACTCAGGAAACAACAGATATTAGTGAGGATACAGAGAAAAGGGGGACCCTCTTGCACTGATGGTGAGAATGCAAACTGGTACAGCCACTCTGAAAAACAGTATGGAGGTTCCTCAAAAAGTTAAAAATAGAGCTACTTGATGATTCAGAAATTGCACTACTAGGTATTTATCCAGAGGATACAAACATAGTGATTCGAAGGGGCACACGCACCACAATGTTTATAGCAGCACTATCAACAATAGCCAAATTATGAAAAAAGCCCAAATATACATCAACTGATGAATGGATAAAGAAGATGTGGTATGTGTATACACACACACACACACACACACAATGGAATATTACTCAGCAATCAAAAAAGGATGAAATATTGCCATTTGCAATGACATGGATGGAACTAGAGTGTATTATGCTAAATGAAATAAGTCAGTCAGAGAAAGACAAATACCATATGATTTCACTAATATGTGGAATTTAAGAAACAAAACAGATGAACATAGGGGAAGGGAAGGAAAAATAAAATAAGATGAAAATAGAGGGAGGCAAACCATAGGAGACTCTTAACTATAGAGAATAAACTGAGGGTTACTGGACGGGAGATGGTTGGGGGGGATGGGGTAACTGGGTAATGGGCATTATGGAGGGCACTGGAAGTAATGAGCACTGGGTGTTTTATGCAACTGATGAATCACTAATAATAATACCTATGAAACTAATAATACAGTATATGTTAATTAAAATGAATTTAAATAAAAAAGTAAAAAGAAAAGAAAGAAAAAAGTGATTTATGCACTACCATTACAATAATATAGTTTTCTGACTTGTCAGAATACATTTTTATATTTTCCTTTACTGTATATATTTACCAAAATATTTACTATATTGCTAAATATATACTAAATATATTTATGTTATATTAATATATATATAAATATATTTAGTATTATGTACAAACTTTATACTTTCGTATGCTTTGTATTGCTGCTTAGCATCTTTTCATTTCAACTTGGACTCCCTTTAGCATTTCTTGTAAGTTGTTGTGGTAAACTCCTTTAGATTTTATTTATCTAAGAAAGTCCAGTTCTCCTTCATTTTTGAAGGACAGTTTTGCTCCACCTAGTATTGTTAGTTGGCAGTTTTTTTTTTTTTTAATTTCAGCACTTCAAATATATCATCCCATTCTCTCTTTTTTTAAAGATTTTATTTCAGACAGAGAAAGAGAGAGCACTAACAGGGGGGAGGAGCAGAGGGAGAAGCAGACTTCCCACTGAGCAAGGAGCCTGACCAATCCCAGGACCCCGAGATCAGGACCTGAGCCTAAGGCAGCCACTTAACTGACTGAGCCACCTAGGAACCCCTCATCCCACTATCTCCTGACCTGTAAAGTTGCTGCTGACAAATCCACTGATAATCTTATAGGGTTCCCTAGTATGCACTTTTTTCTTATAATTTTATGATTCTTTTATAATTTTGCTTTTATAATTCTGACAATTTGATTATAATGTGCTTTGGTGTGGACGTCTTTGGGATCAGCCTATTTGAGATTTGTTGGAGATTTCAAATCCTTATGTCCATATCCTTCTTTAGATTTGGGAAGTTTTTAGCCATTATTTCTTTACATAAGGTTTCTGTCTCTTTCTCTCTCTCTCTTTGCTCTTTCTGAGACTCCCAGAATGTATATATTGGTCTATATCATGGTATTCCATTCATCTCTTAGCCTTTCTTCACTCTGACATTCTTTTTTTTTTTTTCTTCTTCCTCTTACTGGATAATTTCAAATGACTTATCTTCAAATTTGCTGATTTGTTTTTCTGCTTGATCATGTCTACTGTGGTACCCCTTTAGTGAATTTTTCAGTTCATTTATTGCGTTCTTCAACTACAGAATTTCTGTTTGATTCTTTAAAAAATATATTTTCTTTCTCTTTGTTGAAATTCTCATTTTGTTCATGTATCATTTTCCAGAGCTCTCTGAGCGTGTTTATGACAGTTTTTAATTCTTTTTACGTGTTTCATATACCTCAATTTCTTTTGGTTGGTTGCTGGGGATTGTCTTATCCCTTTTGATTGGGCTATTTTCCCCTGGTGTGTGTGTGTGTTCCTTGTAATTTGGGTTTGGTATCCACACATGTGAAAAAAAACAGCCACCTCTCCCAGTCTTTAGGGATGGGCTTCATACAAGGAAAAAGACATTATGCCCAGCTATTGATGTTTGCGCCTCTCGAACCTTTTCTGTGGATATGTCTTCTTTGCACTTGTGCATGCAGATTCCTAATTAGAGGGATTTTCTGGTTTCTAGTGTTTTTTTTTTTTTTTTTTTTCAGGATCTCGTAATCTCTTGTTCTGTTGGTGTCTGTCTGCTGTACCATGGGTCCTCTGGAGCAGTACCACTCAGTTCTTTTTTGTTCTTAGTGGCCCAGGACATTTAGAATCCCATCAGCACTCTGCCACTGGTGGAATGGAAACCAGTCCCTTGGGCAATGTCCTGAAAAGCCAGGACCTTGGGCACATGCTCTATGGTCTCCTGTTTCCTCCAGAAGGAAAGGCTGCTGAGTTGTATTGGCCTCTGTCAACTGTCTGTCTAGAAAGATATAGCTCAAAATATTAAGAAATAGCTAACTCTGAGGGCAAAGTGTGATTATTATATATAAGTTTATATTTCTTCTGTATATTTTTGTCTTCTTACAGTGACAATATATTATATGTGTTATGAGAAATTTTTATGTTCTTCCTGATGTTTAGGTTCTTTTTTGATTTGAAACATCCTTTCTGGGCTTCTCCAACCCATGTACTGATTCCCCTCATTTACTTTACATACATTTCTATATTTTTTACAAACATTTTTAAAACGAGTGGAAACTAAGAGGTCTTTTCATCATCGAAGGCTAACTCATCTTAACAGTAAAGGGCTTGTGGCTCTTTTGTCTCATTTTCATCATTGATAAGGAAAATAGGCATTTTTATTTTTAGCAGTAAGTAAATTACCAAGGCACATCAATATCAGCATTTCACTGAGTGTTCACATCAGAGGCTGTTTGGAACAGGTCACATTGAAAAGAACATTGATTTTAGCCCCAGAACTTAGAGTATATTGGAACACTATATAGCTGACTGCCACAAAATAACCAATCCGATTTACTTGTGTCACCCTGGTACTATGTATAATATGTTATGCGTATTTTTATATTTATATAAACCTCATAAGCTAATTGTTTCACAAAGCCAGTTTTCTGCTAGACCGGATCTTTGTCCAGGTGGTTTCAGCTATCACATGATCCTTCTTTGTCCCCTAATGTGTCTGGGCCTCCCTAGGTTACAGAGCTTTTCTTTATCCTATTGCTCCTTGCTGTAAACCAGTAAGGTACGGAGGCCTACTAATGACCCAATTTTAGGAGTGAAGAAATATTACAATTATACAGAAGTTTACAATGAAATTTAGTAAGAATGGGATCTATTTATTTTATTTTCACAGATTCCAAGCCCAGTGTTCTTTACCAATGTCCACATTTCCTCCCTGACCATTTACCATGTTCCTATCATGTCAATAATCATCACTCTCGGGCGCCTGGGTAGCTCAGTTGGTTAAGCGACTGCCTTCGGCTCAGGTCATGATCCTGGAGTCCCGGGATTGAGTCCCGCATCGGGCTCCCTGCTCGGCGGGGAGTCTGCTTCTCCCTCTGCCCCTCCCCCCTCTCATGCTCTCTCTCTCTCATTCTCTCTGTCTCAAATAAATAAATAAAAAATCTTTAAAAAAAAATAATCATCACTCTCACTAAACCAATCTAGTTGACCAAACCATGGAAGCCAGACCCATATCCTACCTGCTTATATACCATGTGGCCTAACACAGATTCTATTTTATCCAAAAACACAACCAGCTGGGCAGTGGCTTATGAAAACGAATGAAAAAAATTGTTCTTGCAGTATCTGGGATTCATATAAACATAGTCACCATATTTACCTCATTTGTACATCATTTTTTTTTTTTCTTCAAAGGCTATCTTTGAGGTTCTCAAAGTAGGCTGGTTTTATATGTCAGGAGAACAGAACGTATAGAGAGAATGTTATTGTTCCTGCCTAAATCAACCTAGTATTGCTCTGAATGGAACAGAGGAGGTGACCACTCCCAGATCTGGGAGACCCTCCAGGCTGTGAAAGATCCAGAAGTTTCCCAGGTCCTTGGTATCTTAGCAGGACAGAAGGGAACCTTGCACAGAAGGGTGCAGAGGCTGACCACCTTACTTTTTCTACTATTGCTCTTGACCATTTTGAGCCTGAAGAAGAATGGAACAACATGCTTCCACAACCACATTTTTGTCCATTTTAGCCAATTCAAAATATTTGGAATATTTGGGTGATAGTTGTCTAGAGTAACTTTTAATCACAAAGACTTGATTTTCCATAATTTCTCTTACTTTATTTCCATTTTATTTCTTTTGGAAACTGACGTTATAGATTTGGTTTTTTTTAATATGGAATGTAAATTCAGAGTTAAATCTCTGAAAAGTATAATAGTATTGTTATCAAAATATCATTATTGTATTACATGATAGTCACAATTTATATTTATTAAACATAAAGTTGGCTTCTATTGTTCTAGGTCCTTTACACACAAATTTTAACCCACATAACTACCATTTATTGTTTATATTATTATCCATCACTAAAAAATGAGGAAGGTTTTCTTAAAAAATGATGTCTCAGATGTGAATACTCATTATAAGAAAACACTTTTATATACAATATCTCATTTACTCACATAACGTAGACCCCAGTCCATCAGCCGGAACTTAGTCCCATGGCGCCACATAACTGCGAGGAAGCAGGGAAATGTAACCTAGCTGTGTGCCAGGTAGAAAAGGAAACGAGATCTGTGGATGCCACAAGGGTCATGTGACTGCCGTAGCATTGTGTTACGTGCTAAAGAAAGAAAGAATCTCAATATTGGAGAATATAGAGAAAGACAGAAATATCCTTTTCCTCCCCATCCATTTTTTAAAGCTAGCATACCGAACACTAATGCCAAAACAAACAAGGAGAGCATGAATAAAAAAGTTCATGTCCAATTCCCTAATGAACATAACTGTAAAATGCTGAAATGAAATATTAACAAACTGGATCCAGCAGTGTAGAACAAAGGTAATAATACATTATGACCAAGTTGTGTTTTCCCCAAGAATACAAAATTTATTCAAAAATTAGGAAATGATGACTTTTAAAGCTTTATGTAATCTGTGCCGACTGCCTTTGTCCCATTCTCTACTACACTCCCAACCCTTGGACTCTGGTGCAAACGCATTCGTTTCTCCAACTGGCCTTTTCAAACCTTTACATCTGATATTCTCTTCACCTGGAATGCCCTTCCCTGGATCTTCCCAGGGATCACTCCCTCATTCATTCAAATGTCACCTCCTCAAAGAGGCTTTCCCTGACCACACTCTCTGAAGCAGATTCCTGTTACTCTCTTTCTCCTTACTTAGCTTGACTGTTTTTTTTTTCTCAAAGTACTTAACATAATATTATTTATTTCTAATGTCATCTGTCTGTCTTTCCTACTAGAATGTGAACTTCCTAAGAACAAGGTTTTTATTTTTTAGCCGGTGTTTCTAGCATGGAAATAGTGATTGGTACATGCTAGACATCAATAAATATTTATTCAATGAACAAATGAATATTTTTTCATGCATTTAAAAATAACATAGCTGGTCAAAGGATACAAACATGCAACTAGAAGAAGAATAAATTCTGGGGACCTAATACATAGTTTAGTGGTTACAGTCAACAATATTGTATTATATACTTTAAAGTTGCTAAAAGATGAGACCTTCCATGTTCTCACCACAAAAAAAAAAAGAAATAATAATTATGTTATGTGAGAGAGGGGTTAACAAACCTAAGGAGGGAATCATATTGCAATATATAAATGTATCAAATCAATGCATTGTATACCTTAAACTTACACAACGTCAATTACATCTCAATAAGAAAAATAAATAACAGAGATTCACAAAAAAAAAACAAAAAATAAATAAAATTAGGAAATAGAAATGAACAGTTTGGATGTAAAAAAATCATCTTAATATTAGCCCTTCAAAGCCTTTCATACACAGTTCAACATCTATTCATATACAAACATGATATTTAATAGTAAGTAACCCAAACTCTACTCTTTAGAACCCAAAAAAGACAAAGATGGTTTTTATCACTATTTATATTTAATATTGTACTGGAGGTCTGAGCCAGTTCTGTAAGGCAAAGAAAATAAATAAGAGATGCAAGAATTTAAAAAAAAAAAGAAGAAACAAAGGTATCATTAATTGCAGACGATGCATAGTATGTCCAAAAGAATAAAAATCCCCAAAGAATAAATAGTTAGAAATAAATGTTCAAATGTGTAGATAAAAAATCAATGTACAGTAATCTGTTGTTTTTCTAATATGGTAGCAACAGGGTGAAAATGAATATATTTTTTAAAGATACCATTTATATTATCATCAAAACATAAAGTACCTGGAAATAAATCTAACAAAACATTTCCAAATTCTGTATGGAAAGACTTGCAGAACTCTACTGAAATACATTTAAAAAAAATAGATGTATCATATGCATGGAATGGAAGACTCAATATTGTTTCAGTTTTTCCCTAATTGATCTATAGAGCAAAAACATTTAGAATTTTTATCCTTTCAACGGAATTTGGCAAAATAAATGAAACACTTATGGAACTACAAAGGGCTGAAGACATCAAGACACTCTTGAAGACCAAACTGGGTAACTGACCCTACCACACATGAAGACTTAAGAAAGCCCTAGTAATTAGGACTATATATTAGTGCAGGGATATAAAAATTGTCAAATGAGTGGAAAATTGAATCCAATAAAAGTTAGATGCAAAAGAGACATTTGGAGTTTCACTGAGCAGGTACTGTAGATCAGTGGAGAAAACCTGGACTTTTCAATAAGTGGAACTGGAACAATTGATTATACATATAAGAAAAAATAAAATTAGATCACTACCTCACAAAAAAATCCATTGCAGGTGACTTTGAATTATAAATGTGAAAAGCAAAGTTATAAAAATTTTAGCAGTTATTATAAAAGAATATTTTTATATCCTCATGATTTCTGAAACAAAATCCAGACAATAAAGGAAAGACTAATAAATTTAACTACATCAAAATTAAAAACTTCTCTTCACCAAAGAAACCATAAAGAAACTGAAAATAAGAGTCACAAAGAGATTATCGCAACCATGTATAACCATATAAAACCATGTATAATCTATAACCATGAATTATTGAAATATAAAGAAGAATTCATATAAAGGGATAAGAATCAGATAAACAGCCCAACAGAAAACCAATCAAAAGATATAATCGGGTACTTTGTAAAAGGGAAAGTACTAATAGCCAATAAACTAAGGAAATGGTATTCATGTTAGTTAGTAATCAGGGGATGCAAATCAAAAACCATTATAGCATACACCTATATACCCATAGAGCTGGAAAAATTTAAATGCCTAATAACTGGCATCAGATAAAGCATGGCCCTGTAGTTTAGACCAAAGATTTGCAATGTTATTCTGACAGTAAGGGGATCCACTGAAGAGTTGAAAGCAAGGGTGGGATCCAATTAAAGTTCTGAAAAGATTCCTCTACATGGATCTGGATATGGACATGGTATGGATCTGGATAAAAAAATGGTTGACCATATCAGATGTTGTTGAGGAAGTGGAAGATGGAGAATTCTCATCTGCTGCAGTGCCAATTTGGAAAATAGTTTGACATTTCCCAGCAAATTTGAAGATATGCATTCTTTATGACCCTAGAATTCCACTCTTGAACCATACTTTAGAGGAATTCTTATTCACATTTACCTGGAAACTTACACAGAAATTTTCAGAGCAACTCCGATACAATAGCCCTAACTGGAAACAAGGCAAATGTGCTTCTAGTACAGATTGGATAAATAAATCATGGTATATGCATACATTGCAATGCTGTATTACAAGGAAAATGAAGAAATTACAGCTACACACATCCACATGGAATTCTATCAACATAGTGTTGAGTGGGAGAAGTAGATAGAAAATATATACAATGTGATTCCATTTTAAAGTTGCAAAGAGGCAAAGCTAAACAATGTATTATTTAAATATTAAAATCCATAAAACCAATGTAAAATGCAGAAATGACTAACATATGAGTTGTGAGTTATTTATATTTTTATAGAAAACAACACGAGTCCATATGAATATTTCTGTTATATAGTTCTGAAATTACTTGTGCCGTAATAGAATACCTTTTTGTTGGTAGTATTCACAGGAATGTATCCCACAAGAATATAATAATTAAATAAATATTTATCTGCATGTAAGATAATTATAGCAGTTAAAAAAAGTCTCTCCATCTCTACACTAGAAGTGGTTGATTTAAGTGAACTTCGAAAATTTGATATTTGTAATTTATTATTTAAATGTCATACAGTGAATGATAGCTAAACAAACCAAACACTCCTTACATCTGTGTGGAACATTATTACAAAGCACTCTTATGAGGCAAGAACAACAAATAATATTTATTGAGTTAAGATGTGCATACATGGTGTACTGTGGTAGTCTCACAAGCACTCTAGGGGAATATAGTATTTATTTTTATTTTTTTTATTTTTATTTATTTGCGAGAGAGAGAATGAGAGACAGAGAGCATGAGAGGGAGGAGGGTCAGAGGGAGAAGCAGACTCCCTGCCGAGCAGGGAGCCCGATGCGGGACTCGATCCCGGGACTCTGGGATCATGACCTGAGCCGAAGGCAGTCGCTTAACCGACTGAGCCACCCAGGCGCCCCTAGGGGGATATAGTATTATTACCATTCCATTTCAGTGTAGAAACATTATGTTACAATGTTATCATTTGGGGGAGATTAAGACTGAAAGATATTAAGTAACTTCCCAAGTCAGGCATCCAAAGACAAATACTGTATGATATCACTCATATGTGGAATCTAAAAAAGACAGACTCAGAGAAACAGAATGGAGTGGTAGTTACCAGGGCCAGGGAGGTGGGGGAAATTGGAGATATTGGTCAGAGGATACAATCCATTTAAAAAATCAACAAATTAGGGGATCTAATGTACAGCATGGTGATTATAGCTAATGATGTTGTATCATCTACTTGAATGTTCCTAAGAGTAGATCTTTAATGTTCTCACCACAAAAAAAGAAGTGGTATCTATGTGATGGGATGGAGGTGATAGCTAATGCCGTGGTGGTAATCATTTTGCCATTTATAAACGTATCAAATCAACACATTGGCACACCTCAAACTCATACAATGTTCTGTGTCAATTACATATCAATAAAGCTGCGGAAAAGGAGAAATGAAGTAACTTCCCCAAGTTACTTACGAACCAGGTAGAATCCTGTATTTTGAGGTAATTTCAAACTCTTTAGAATGCCTGAAACCAGAGCCCATTCTTTTATTAATGCAGAGTATCATTTGGGAAATGTCAGAGACTTACGTATTTTTTTTTCTTTTGGCAAAGTCTTAACAATTTTTTAAGAAATGAAATGAAACACCTTTGTGAGTATACTTGCTCATCCCAAATCTAACTGAGCCCACCCTCCTCTCATCTTGATAATCACATTGCAATGACCTCCTAAATGCCTGTAAATGTTTGAATTTTCCTCTCCTACATCAGCTCTTTTTCTCCCAACAGCTGATCTTTGGAATGATTATCTAAGGCAGGAAAAACCAGCCACATTTCACAGGTGGGGAAACCAATTCTCAATGATGTTATGAGAGATCAGAGTCAAAAAATTATACAACTTTTTAATTGAAATTGCTTTATTTCTAAATATAAAGATACTCAAATTATAGGGAAATCCATTCAGAATATTAAATCTGACCCCCTCCCCAATTAGAATTAATTTGTCAGATTTCTTTCTCTGCCTAGGAGAAAATAAATGGATGAACTTCATTGCTGTCACAGGCATCCTGGCTTTGCTTTCATATTAATTAGTGGATCTTTTGCCCTCCCTGGAAAAAGAAACTTAACACCATCCCAAAGGAAGGGATTTTTCCTCTCTAGATTTCCTGATGTGGAATCCATTCCTCTAATGTTTTCCATCATTGTAAGGGTGTGACACTTCTATATAACATTTGTTCTCCCACCACTCTAAGAAACAAAGAAAAAAGGATGACTTTTATCTTAGCTCACTGAAAATGATGACTTTATTACTATCAGATTTTTACCTCAGATAATGGAAACAAAATATTCCCTTGTCTGCGAAAGACCCATAATGATTTTCTGTGTACTTTTGTGAAAGCGGGTGGGTGGGAGGAGGGATTGTGTGGGAAGGGAAGAAGGTTTGGTTGAGAAAAGTAATGGAAAAGAGCAAAGTATGAAAGGATAAAATTCTAAAGGATGAAGAATAAAGAGCCTAGCATAATTTTAGTTAAAACATTGAGACATTCTCTATTCCCCTAACCTGCAGATCGTGATTTCAGCTTTTCAGCTTTATGTAAGACCCAAAAATATCCAGTGCTGGCACCATGCTCTGCCTAGCTGCACAAACATAAGGTTTCTCTGTACTTAGAAAACTAAGAAGTGCAACCCTCAGCACGATCAAAGAACCGCTCTCCTATCAGCCTGAGAAAATGCAGGAAAAAATTACTGATAGGTCATTTTCCCAGGGGACTCATTTGAAAACACTTGGCAAACTTACAAAGAAACTGGAAATAGCATATGAAGGCAAACATGCTAAGCAGGTACCATTGAGTATTTTAATATTAACAGTGTCTCTTGGAGAGGATAGCCAAATGACTGTGATTCAAACTGATTTATCTGCAGTTAATTATTATGAACCAGGTACTGGAGTTCAGTTTGAACCAGTGACTTAGAATAGCTAATACAAATTTACAGGCTGGTGAAACCAAATATTTCCTTTAAGAGAATGACATTTTCTTGCAATTAGATTAACACATCATCACAATATGGTAATAATTTTCATCAAGGCACTTTGCCAGCTTTAGTGGTTATGGACGGGTTCTGCTTCACTGAATTTTCCCAAAGAAACTTCTAAGAGAAAAGAGCTGAGATCTTTTTAAAAGTGTATCGAGTCACCATCATCAGTAAAGCAGAAAGGAATTATTTATTTATTTGAGTCACTACAGTCTTTACTAACGCGCCTTCATGGTAAGCTGGCTGATAAATGCAAACTTTATAAGGCCCTATATTGGGGATACAGATGGATGCCTGAGCTTACCCTCCCTCTCCCAAATTGTACCACTATTCTGAAGTGGATGGGTAACCCTCTAGTTCTGATTGTCATATTTTTATTACATTAAATATGTTGTATTAATTTATGGGTTTTCAAAACATCTCCCAATGTTCTGATTTTGGAATGTGACCTTTCCCCCCAACTCGAGACCATATTTGTCAATGCTAGTAGGGATATTTAGTGGAGAACAATTTGAATTGTTCATTATGTGATTTCCCCATGATTTGTCCATCCCCCTATCGATGAAAACAAATTATTTCATTATATTTGCTATTGCTATTAGTACTGCATGGAACATTCTTTAGTTTATCATTGTTTACATGTATGTCAGCATTGATTTATTTCTCTTGGATGTGCGCAAAAGACAAAACCAAATTGCTCTTTAAAATGTCTGGACCAATTTATACTTCTACCAGGATGAGAGAGATACCATTTCTTCACACCCTCTCCAACACCTGGGATTTCTAGGCTTTTTATAAAGTTTCATAAATCGGAGGGGTAGGAAATTATCTTTTGTTATTTTATTTGTTTCCCTCACTACCAGGAAATATCATTTCACAAGTTTATTGACCATCTTGGTTTCCTATTCTGTCAAGTGGCTGTTCATAGCCTTTGATGATTTTTCTTGTTGCTTGTCTTCTTTTTGTTGATTAGTTAGAATTCTGGTTGCAATACTTTTGTCAGTTATATTTATTTAAATAATCTTGACTCACCACTTTTGCTTGACTCCTAATTTTGCTTATGGGTCTTTTGTTTTGAAGTTTGAAATGTATGTTACTGAAAATGTCATTTTAAATTTGTAATTAGTATTTTTTGTATCTTATGTAGGACAACTTTCCCTAAGCCAAGCTGATAAAAGTATTGTATTATTTTTTTCTTTCATAAGTTTTAAATTTTACTCCTTATAAGGCTTTTTTCCATCATGTATTGAAAAAGTCAGCACTTTCTAATGCTACTCTTTCAGATATAAAGTTCTCATTTATGTATGTGTGTGTGTCTGGGCTCTCTATTTTGATCCATTGGTCTATCTGTTTATAACCATGGTTATAATTTATATATTTCCTTCTAACTCCTTGTCCAAACTTTCTTACATTTTGGTTTCTTTATTCTTCCAAATGATTTTAAGGTTAACTCGTACATTCTTTGAAAAACCCTATTGAGATATTGGTTGGTGTTGCTTTAAATTTTGATTAATTAAATTCATAGATTAAAAACATCATTAATATTGCCTATGTCTCCATCACTTTGATAGGTCCTCTTTTGTATGCTTTAGTAAATTTTTAAAACCTTTTACATATAGATTTTCCACTCATTTTTTTTGCTATATCCCCAAGTAGTTTAATTTTTGAGGCATTTTTATATAAAACATATTTAATTACTTTTTTGATTGGTTCTTGCTGGTATATAGAAGCACACACACACACACACACATTGAGTGTTTTATTTATTAAGTGCCTGTTTTGGATTGTGTATGTGGTTCAGCATATTGCCTGCAAATAAAGACAGATGTTTTCGTTTTTGTTTTTCATTTTTTGAACCTCTTCATACTTTTACTTTTCTTATTCTTTTTAAAATAAAAAAAAAATTTATTTGAGAGAGAGCAAGCATGAGCAGGGGGAGAGGCAGAGGGAGAGAGAAAAGGAAAAGCAGACTCTCCACTGAGCAGGGAGCCTGAGCGAGCTTGATCCCAGGCCCCTGGGATCATGACCTGAGCTGAAGGCAGTCGCTTAACCGACTGAGCCACCCAGGTGCCCCTTTTCATATCATTCTATTTAGAGTCTCTAAATGATAAAATGGAATAGAGAATTCTTGTTTTGATCCTGACTTCATATTGAATGCTTCAGACTCTAAATGATAAAGTGGAATTGAGAATTCTTGTTTTGATCCTGACTTCATATTGAATGCTTCAGACTCTAAATGATAAAGTGGAATTGAGAATTCTTGTTTTGATCCTGACTTCATATTGAATGCTTCAGACTCTAAATGATAAAGTGGAATTGAGAATTCTTGTTTTGATCCTGACTTCATATTGAATGCTTCTGCTCTTTTATCATTAGGAGTATGGGCTAGCGGCTCTAAGTGTATGGTGAGTGTTGTGGACCAACAGTATCAACATCTCCTGGGGACTGGTTAGAAATTCAAATTCTTGAGCTCCACACAGGGCCCCTTCCACTACTGAGGGAAAGGGGACGATCCCAGAAATCTGTGTTTTTATAAGCCCTCCCCCAGGTTATTCTCAGACAAATGATAGTTTGAGGACCACTCCTCTAGGTATATCTTTCATCAGGTTAAGATAAGTCACTTATTGAAATCTAGCTGAGTTTTTGTTATGTAGCGATGATATATTTTATGGATTTTTTTTCTGAATCTCTTAAGATCACATGGTGTTTTGTTTTTAACCCATGAATAAGATGGATTATATTAATGAATTTTTTAAAGATCTTATTTTATTTATTTGAGAGAGAGAGAATGAGTGGGGGGGGGTAGGGGCAGAGAGAGAGGGAGAAAGTGGCTCCCCTTGAGCAAGGAATGCAACTTGGGGCTCAATCCCAGGACCCTGGGAATGACCTGAGCCAAAAGCAGATGCTTAACTGACTGAGCCACCCAGGTGCCCTATATTTATTTTTAAAAATAATTTAAAAATATCATTGTACTTAATGAGACAGTTTCTACTCACTTATGATATACCTTTTGTGGTTGTGAACAGCATTAATTATCTTTGAAAAGTTAACATGCAAATTGGAAAGCTACAAGGACTGAACATTTATAGTCCTAACAAAGTGTTATTCAGCATCCTGTTTGCTTTCTTCACGCAACATATCCCAGTTTGTAGTTATTTGCTTATTTTGGTCTGTTTTGCTATTAGTACCTGCTTCACAAGGGCAGTTTGCACCCCCATCATACCTGATTTTGTCTGGTTGCCTGTGTGTCAGCACAGGGCCTCGTACGAAGCTAGTACTTAGTAAATGCGCTGGAGGAATGAGCCCTCTCGAATGGTTTGTGCTATGAGATGGGCCACACATGCTGGATTCTCCTTTGGTTTTATGGCAGTTTCTGCATACTGTGTTCCTTTATCCTGATGACTTCACTTCCTCAAGAACAAGTTAATATTCTGTCCACACGGACTCTACATTATGCAATGTCTGAACTGGGCTTAAGTTTCTGAATTTTCAGTGCATACATTTTGTTTAATGACCTGCAAAACCTGGTCCAAGAATATTCTGAAATCATGTGTGGTGAGAGGCAGTTGCTCAAGAGGAGACACACCTGATTTCAGACACATACTGGCTGGGTCCCTTTGGGCAAGTTGCTTCATGCTTTACCTCATGGAGCACTGTGTCCTCCTTTGCACTGTGGGATAATAATACCTACCTTATAAGATACCATTATATATGTGCAGCCTGAGTGAGAAATTAATAGCCAATATTATTGAGTGCTTATTCTATACCCAATATAATTTTTAGAACTTTATTTGTATAGACTCATTTAATCAGTGAGTTCATGCAAATGTGGTGCCTGGCACCAAAAAAAAAAAAAAGGGGGTAAATAAAAGTAGATTTTTAAAAAGATTTATTTATTTATTTTAGAGGGAGGGTAAGGGTAGAAGGAGAAGGAGAGAGAGGATCTCAAGCAGACTCTCCACTGATGATGGAGCCCAATGCTGGGCTAGATCTTAGGACCCTGAGATCATGACCTGAGCCAAAACCAAGAATTGGGCACTTAGCTGACTAAGCCACCTAGGTGCCCCTGAAAGTAGATTTTAAAAAGTTGTTCAATGAAAAAATAGGCTGTAGATAGGAAATGAGTGTGTATCAAACACAGTAAAACTGAATTTAAAATACCTTAGTAATGTATAAGACATAGTTCTTGTCTTCAGGAGCACCCAGTACATGTAATAACAAATAACCTATTTGTTAATAACTTATTCATCAAATAAATGATTAAAAGACATTTTTGATTTTATATAGATCTTGCTGGTATTTATTATTTATTATATATGAAAGGCAGCAAAGAATACCAATTAACAAAATAAATGTATTTATTTATTTATTTATTTATTTATTTATTTATTTATTTAAAGATTTTATTTATTTATTCATGACAGACAGAGAGAGAGAGAGAGAGGCAGAGGGAGAAGCAGGCTCCCAAGGAGCAGGGAGCCCGATGCGGGACTCGATCCCGGGACCCTGGGATCATGACCTGAGCCGAAGGCAGACGCTTAACCATCTGAGCCACCCAGGCGCCCTATTTATTTATTTTTAACAAAATTAATATTTCAAATTATACTGTGTTCACTTAGAAACAGCAAGATTGGATGGTTCAAACAGGAAATTCTCATTTAAGTGATTATAAAGTCTGAAAGCAAACAATAATTTAAATAGGGTTCCAATTTCTCTTTTCTTTCAATTGCAGGGACTGAAGTCACTCAGAAAATTGACTCTGTGGGTGGGGCAATTCTTTAGTGGAGACAATGGAATCATAGAAAAGAAAAGGGGACAATCCTGAATCACTAATCAACATGAGTTTGTGTTAGGCTTTAAATTTCTGTCCAAGTTAAACAATTCAGCAAAGTGATTTAAGAATTATGCAATACCAAAACTCTGTCTTGGTCAGTGGTCAGCCTACGTTAGACTGAAAGAAAATAAAAGAAAAACATGTCTATATAAGTCTTAACCATTCATAAGCAATGCCTGAGACAGTTTACTCAGAGGTAAATGGAATTACTATGATTGAGCTGGTTTATATAAAGGATGATCCATTACTTAGAGTTGCATAGCATCTATGTGGGTGATATACAACTTTTTAAACTGTTCACTTCTTTAATGTATGGGCTGTGAAAAGCTGCTGGACTCTGAAGATGGTGGTTATGAGCAGGAATGGTTTAAGCTGTTTCAGACCTTAGTACTTGATTAATGGTGCTTTTCACACCATTTCTTGAAATTTATTTCCACGTGTATTTGTTAGTGACTACAATCTGCTTAGTCTTTGAAGGCTTGCTTCTAACATGAACCTTTTGGCTTAGGGCTTTTCCAACTATCCTAGAACATATCATTCAATCATTCATTCATCCAGTAAATATTTATTGAGTATCTACTATGTGCCTGGCACTATCCTAGGTGGTAAGATACAACAGGAAACAAAAGAAATGTGCCTGAAATGCTTCCTTAATTCCTTTACCTCATGCCTGGCTAACCCCTATTCATCTCAACCTGAATGCCACTTATTTAAGAAGCCTCCTAGTAGATTAGGCTTCCAATATATATATTTTTGTAACTCATTATATATTCTTCAAAGCAGTTACTACAATTTTAATAAGGTAGTTACTTGTATAAGTAGGCTCTCTTTGGACTGGTACTATGTTCTGTCTTGTTTACCACCAATTTCCCAGAGTCTATGACAGTATGTGGCACAAAGAAAAGGTTATAATATAACCCAGTTTTTAAGAAAAATTTGCATGTGGTAGATTTATTTCAGGTTGGATTTTTGACATTTTAATGCAGCAGCATTATGTAATATAAAAACGCTTTAATTTACTCTTTCTCCCCTCCCCTGAATTCATCCGGGTCATTGATTCCGATGTACCATAGGTGCCCCAGGTCTCATTCTTTGAAGGAGGAAACACTGAAAACCCCTGTCCCTCGCACATGTACTCTCCCAGCTTCAGTGTTCACATTTATTTCCCGTATTGGTTTTGCATATTTGTTTACATTTTTCTCTATGCCATGGGGTCTGGAAGAACTAGGAGAGTGTCACAGATAAGCCTCGTTGAACACTTAATTAATGACAATGAAATAGCATCAGATATCTGTGGTTCTCCATCTCTCCCCATCACACACAACTCAGTATTGCACCATATCCACCAAGCACCTGCTGTGTAAAGTCCATTTCACCTCCAGTTTCTTTATTCTTAACTAGAGCAAAATAAATTTGTTTCTTTCTTTCCATTCCAGCTTTTCTTCTTTATCTGTGTGCCCCAGGACCAGCTATATAACTTGTGGGGCTTAGTGCAAATGAAAGTGGGGGCCCTTCGTTACAAAATGAAAAATGTTAAGCCCCTGACAGCTGGGCATTAAACCCAACTTGGAATCTCTCTAAGTGCAGGCCCTTGCAGCTGCACAATGCACATGTCCAGAGATCTAGCCTTGTCCCTCTTTAATTTTATTCTGCCCCTTCTTTTCCTCAGTCTCCTTCTATCTACCCCCTATTTCCTTCTCTCTCTGACAGACAGCACCATATTTTCTTTCCCCATGAATATTTCCATTTCCTGTATCAGGCAAATTGAGATCAATCACTGAAAGTTAAAAATGGAAATAAAAAATTGTGTGGTCTTGTCTGATTTTGTTTGTGAAACCAACATCAATTTCACTGAGTACTTGTTATTTGATTTTAAAACTGTATTCTTTGAATGAACTTCTGAGTGATGATGACCAGCCTAACACCATTTACAGTTTCTAGCTTTATTTTTCAAAATAAATTGCAACAGGAAATTCTTCTAGGACCGCTGTTGTGTATTTCTGGTTTTGCCTTACAAAACTGGCAGATTATAAGGTAATGGGGAGAGAAGAGTAATGCATCTCTGGGGAAAGATCTTGAAAGTATACATTATTCCCAGCATATGAAGCCAAAATGTTTGCTACCATTCCCAAACTGGATATTCCAGCTCCAAAATCATGACCTCGAAGTCTTCTTTCAGGACCATTTTAAATGTCTTACCTGGTTTCTCCAGAAAACAGAGTTTGAGGCCAAGTCTCGTGTGGACTATTTTCATTAGGAAGTACAATTCCAGGGAGGAGGAATAAAGAGAAAAGAAAGTGAAGCTGGTGGAGCTAATATAAAATTTTCAATTTAGTCTCATGGAAACATTGGCCAAGGAGCCGATGAACTATGTCATGGGATTGTTAATCATGTGGGAGAAGGGGGAAAGAGTTTATCCAGCAGCTACTCCTTCCTCCAGGTCACAGTTTGTCCTACAGGATAGTCACTCCCTTGCACACGTGGAAGTGTGAGCAGGTCTTGTGGTGAGCCGTGTCTCTTGCAGAAGGCAAGAGGTGCTGTACTGACATGAAACAAACTGTGTTAACTTGAGCTTAAGAGAATCAGTTGGAATTTAGGCAAAGCTGGTCATGACAGCAGAGACGAATTAGAAAAAAGGCAATAGGCGAATATGACTTCAAGTATGGCATGAAGTAATTTGATATATCATGTTATTGAAGACTCTTTAACAGTTCCATGGATCTATAATATATAATTTTTCATTTCATTGTTTCATTGATGCATCCCGATCTAGTGAAACATTTCCCAGTTATTCAGCAATTAGGTTCTCTTTCATTAGTAATATATTGTTATGGTAATTAAGTTTAGCTTGAATGCCTTATTAATTCTTCATATTAACTCAGGCTTAACTCTGGGATTTTGACTTCAAGTACCCTTGTAAGTGTCACTGTTTAACGGGAGAACAGTAAAGGGTCTCCTCTTCCCGTATGATGCTTCATTTGGTATCTATTTGTGTTTTCAGTATTTGTTGAGCTCTTACTGTATGTCACGTGCTTGGCTAGAGGTTGGAGATACGAAAATAAATGAGACATAACTGTCCCTCACAAAGTACTCTTAATTCGGTGCAGAAGCCAGTTGCTACAAATACCAATAGTCTTGGGTGGCTCAGTTGGTTAAGCGACTGCCTTCGGCTCAGGTCATGATCCTGGAGTCCCGGGATCGAGTCCCACATCGGGCTCCCTGCTCAGCAGGGAGTCTGCTTCTCACTCTGACCCTCCTTTCTCTCATGCTTTCCGTCTCTCATTCTCTCTCTCTCAAAGAAATAAAAAAATCTTAAAAAAAAATACCAATAGTCTTCTAAAAATCGTTTCTTAACATTTCCCATCTACATAATAATTTGTGCATTAGGAAAATAGAACAGTCTATTTGCATCTGAAGCAGTGGTATAGCCCATAACAAGGATTCTGGTTCTAAAACATCCAGGTCAGGTAGGAAGATGGTACAGATTTTGTGGCAGAATGTTTTCTTCAGAGCTTGGGAAGATTGGATCCAATGTGATCTCCCAGCAGTAATAACACCACATAGAAGAAAGATAAAATGTTATTGTCGAAACCTCTCATTTTACCATTGTTTCACTGGGAATTAATTCTCTGTGCCAGGATAGAGTGGAGTCAGTTCTCCTTCATGTTGTCCAGGAGTGAGGTCGTTCGGGTAGAGGGAAGGATATTAGCTTCTTTACACTGGACTTTAAGATATTTAAACATTGTCCTTGATGTAAAGCTGAAATTTCCTATGAGCTAAAAAATCGGTATTTTATACCTCAGTGGTGACAGTGACAGAATTGTAGGATGAAAGACATGGGTAGAATGTAATTTGAATTAAATATCCTAATTTGAGTCTGCGTGGCTGCCAAAGCACATATTAAACACTGTTCATTTTGTGGTTTAGCACCTTGATACCTTCTGGCACAGTGTAATGCTGGTCATAATAATCAAAGTAACAAATGAACTCTCTTTAGTGGATACTTTTCATAAAGTAGTTACGATCTCTATTCCAAAATCCTGAGACAGATCTCATAGGAATTACTGGAGTCTGTGTATTTAGAAAATCACACTGCTTTTTTTATTGTGCTTCCTTCTCTAAAGTGATTAAAGCCATAAAATCTTATAAAATGGGACAGAGTAAATGTAGAAGCAGCCAGATTGATATTGGTTGTGGGACTCCTCATAGCAATAAGGCAAAATTTTCATTACTCCTTTCTCCTTCTCTTAAGTCCTTTCTATTCTCCTTTCCTTCCTCCCTCCCTCCCTCCTTTCATCTCCCTTTCCTTTTCTCTCTCTTTTTTTAAAGATCTATTTATTTATTTGCGTGGGGAGAGGCAGAGAGAGAAAGAGAGAGAGTCTCAAGCAAACTCCCTGCTGAGCACAGAGCCCAACACGGGCTTGGTCCCATGACCCATGAGATCATGACCTGAGCTGAAATCATGAGTTGAATGTCCAAACGACAGAGCCACCCAGGCGCCCTCCCCCTTCTCTTTTTAAAGTATTATGATACTGCGATCTTCTTCCCCCACTGGTAAAATTTCAGATATTTCTTTCAGTTTTGTCCTACTGCCATCCATTCCCCATCTTCTAAATGGTGCTATACAATAAAGAGAATACTTTGCTGGAAAACGTCTGGTAAATTTGAAATCATAGGAGAGATGATTTTCTTAAATTTATCCTGTTGCTCATATGACATAAAAATTTTAATCCATCGAAATATGTTTGCTCTAAATGTGCTGGGTTTTTTAAAGCAGTGGATCCAAAACCAAGCTTTTTCGGTAGGATTACTTTTCTGTACTGATGACTGACATCATCTTTCTGAATTTTATACCTTTTAACTATAGATTTTTATAAAAATTAGGAAAAAGTTCAAGAGGATAAACTTTCTAGTGTCTGTTTTCTGTACTATATGTCTTGTCAATGTCTCTTGCCACTAATTAAATTCATCTCTGGCTTTGTTCTTCTCTGTAAATCTTAGTTTTCCTTTACTGCCCAAATACCTTCTTGTCTTTTTGGTCCCATAAGGAGGCCTTCTGAAGTTTCACATCAGGTAATCTGGGACTGATGGAATTGTGTGTTCTCTCTCCAGGCTGCTTTGTGAGAAAGCTCTCCTGAAAAAGCCTCGTGTTTGTTCCTAAGACAGTGCCACCTGTCCAACAATGTGTCCAATTTGTCAAGAGCATCTGATTGAAGCCCTTCATTATCATACATGGGTGAAATAATTTGCCTGAAGGGGAAGTGCCTCATTAATAAGAGGAATGAATTGCACATTGTGTTTGCCTAATAGTCACGCAGCTTTCTTGTAACATACATTCTTGGCATTTGCTTCAAATTGTCTCCCTGCTCGGTGAGCTTGTGCGTGAGAATTGAAGTAGCAGTCTCGAACAGGCACCCGTTGTACACGCCAAAGGTACCCGAGGGAAGCGAATCGCAGGAGGGATCACAAAGTCTTTTGTATTTTCTCCTAAAGGAACCAATTATTACAAAATACATCTATTTAGGCTCCCATCTCGGACTCTAGACCCGGATTCAAATTGAGGCCAAATGTAGCACTAACAGTGCAGATATGTATTTGAAGAACCAGAAGGCCCATTTTCTGTCAGGCAGCTTATAGTTAAATATATTTAATAAATATATAAAGTATTTGGCCTTTTTATAAAACCGTTTCCGGTGCTTTCCAACAGGAAAGTTTTGTCTTGACTCCGTGTAATGACCAGCATTTAACACCGGGAAGGGATTGGGGTAACCACTTTCCCTCTCTTGAAAAATGAGAATAGAAACAAAGAAACAATAAATTCAATTCTGCATGACCTCAGGAGTATCCATATTCTCTTATGTGCATTTTGAAACAGAGAAAGCCAGTTTTCACAGAGAGATGTTCTTAAAGAAAGTTAAGAATTCCATCAAAGTTCTTGATGTCTTTCCTGTCCTCTGAGGATTGCCTGAAATCCTTTTTTCTTTTCTTTTTTTTTTCTTTGCTTGAGCTAGACTGAATAACTGCCAATTATTTGAAGTCAAAGACTCTGGGCTAATATTAATACATAAGTAAATCCAGGTAGATACTTTTTTATATTCCCATTTAGAGATTGGAATTGATTTACAACTTTGGACAGAAAACAGCCAGAGGCAAAGCATTATGCTTTAATAATATACAGCAGATGAAACACAATAATTGAGAATTGACAAATCCCTTGGATTGTGCACTAGCTCATGCAACAGTCAGGGACCTAGAGAACAGAGACATATCAAAAACTGAAGTTTCTAAGCAGCACACATCAATGGAAGCTTTAGTGGGAGTAACTCAGGGGTTGGAACAAATATTTACATAGAAGAAAATTCAGTAATGCAATGTTATTACGATCATTATTTGTGAAAACAGATGTATCGCTACAAATCATCGTCTCTGGAGGGATAATTTATAACCAAAGCAATTTTAATTGCTTTGCACCAACCTCCTTTATGATTGTTTTCCTGGGAAAAGATATTAAAAACAAAGTATCTGAAAATGAAAGACTCTTTATTCCTTTTTTTAATCAATAAAAAATTTATGTAGCTAAAATATAAATACCCAAGATTTTAAAAATGTATTCACAGTTTTTTGTTTTTGTTTTTGCTTTGTGCTGTGGAATCTCTTTTTCTTTTTTCTTTCTTTCTCTTTCTTTCTTTCTTTCTTTCTTTCTTTCTTTCTTTCTTTCTTTCTTTCTTTCTTTCTTTCATTTTCTTTCTTTCTTTCTTTCTTTCTTCTTGCTTTCAATTCAATTAGCCAACACAGAGCACACAATTAGTTTCAGATGCAGTGTTCAACAATTCATCAGTTGCATATAACTCCCAGTGCTCATCACATCACGTGCCCTCCTTAATGCCCATCACCCAGTTACCCCATCCCCCCACCCCACCTCCCCTTCAGCAACTCTCAGTTTATTCCCTATAGTTAAGAGTGTCTCATGGTTTGTGTCCCTCTCTGATTTCTTTCCATTCAGTTTTCCCTCCCTTCCCCTGTGGTCCTCCACGCTATTCCTTATGTTCCACATATGAGTGAAACCATATGATAATTGTCTTTCTCTGATTGACTTATTTCACTTAGCATAATACCCTCCAGTTCCATGTTGATGCAAATGGCAAGTATTCATCCTTTCTGATGGCTGAGTCTCTTCATTCTTAAGGGAAAGGAAAATGATATCTATGAGTCATCACAACTAATGAATAGAACATTTTAGGCCATTGGAAATTACTCTGATTTTTCTCATCTCTTGTCAAGCAATTATACTCCAATGGTGTATTTCAAAGATAAGTTTTATTAAATATCTAGGCAAGTATGATTTCGTTTCTCCTGAAAAATGAAAATGGATTTTTTTATTTAAAAATTACGCAATACTTGGTAATTCCAACACATATTTATTTCATTTTCCATCATTTCTAGGAGTAATGATGTTAATATTTTTAACATAAAACTGGGAAAGAAAAGTGATTATATTAATTCTTTACATATATAGCAGCTGACTTTCATCCCCATGTTTATTTGTTAAATAAGTATCATTTCTATTCTTAAAGTTGGAAATGAAGGTACAAATAAATCATGAAACTTGTCCACACTTTGCACAGCCAGGCTTACTGAGAAGGCATGGCACATATTAGCTGGAGCGCAGGCCTAGATCACAGGGTGGTCAGGGGGATGAGGACATATTGTCCTGAAAGGCAAACTATATTCAGTGTTGGATTCCATGGGTCCTATTAGGGACATGGAACTGGGGATGGAATGTGGAGGCAGGAAATCTGAATTATGCAGTTGTAATATGAAAGCCTCAACTACCTTGGGCTTTTGCTGGGATAGGAACAAAGAAAACAACAGCACACAGGGACCAAAGCAGGACTCTAGTCTTAGCAACCAGAATAGATAGGAGTTGGTGGATTGAAAATTCTGTAGGGCTGGAAAGTGGATTTATGAAACTGCTCTCAGTCCTGGAAGCAGGCAATTACTGAAGTTGGTTCAACCCTGCCTGCTCTACATCCCGATGGTTCAGGGTTATTGGGATGATACTGATTTTGCATATGGGGCAGAAGGAAAGCAAAGGATTAATCCAGGTTTGTTACTCACATAAAACACCATTACCTTATTCCCACTGTTGTAACCAATTTGCTTAGTGTTCAGGGACTGCTTCTTTTTTTTTTTTTTTTTTTAAGATTTTATTTATTTGACAGAGAGAGAAAGAGAGTGTGCACAAGTAGGGGGAATGGCAGGCAGAGGGAGAAGCAGGCTCCCCACTGAGCCGGGAGGTGGTTACAAGGCTTGATCCCAGGACTCTGGGATCATGACCTGAGCCGAAGGCAGACACCCAACGACTGAGCCACCCAGGCGCCCCTGTTCAGGGGCTTCTTGAGCCTGTCATGCTTCCGCTTACTTTCTCTATTCTCCTTCATATACTCATCAATATAGCCAATCTTGTCTGTTTTGTTACCCTACATCTTCCTTCTTGGCCATTCAGTTTCATATCTTTGGAAATTCCTTTCATCCCATCTTTACTTGTGTTAATTCTATCTATTCTTCAAGTCCCAGTTCAATTTTTATTTTCTGCTAATCCCCTAGGGTTGAAAAAAAATAGGTATTCTGAATTCCTTTTAAAAACACTTATTACTATAAAATATATCACATCAGATATAAAAGCATGGAAAACAATTAATTTAAAAAGACCTGTCACTTACCCACAGCCCAGGTGAAGAAATGGGCTACTGTTAACCTACTAGAAGAACTTCATGTGTTTTACCTCCTTGATTGTTTCTTCTTTGATCTTCTTTGGCGGTAATCACGGTCTCGACATTGTAATAATCATGTCTTTCCTTCTACCTTTTTATTTGGACTCCTACTGTTTAGGCAAATCTCCAAGTAACATTGTTGTTTAACTTTATATAATTGCATCTTACTATATGCATTTTGTACTTCTTTTGCTTAACATTATACTAGTAAGTTGTATCTATTTTATTGCTTGTAACTACAGTTGGTTTACATTTTTGCATATGATTCCCTTGTCTAAATATGCCACAATTTATTTATTCATTATACTGTTCATGGACCTTTGGGCTGTTTTCAGTTTCGGAGAATTATGAGCATTCTAATGTAGGTTTCCCAGTGTGCATATGGGGTGAATTCTTTAACTATTTAACTGTATATTTGTGTTTAACCTTATGGGCTAATATTTATCCCATTTTTTAAAATTTTATCATGAAAACAATTTCAATTATAGCATACTACTCTAGCTGTGTTTGTAGCAAAGTGTACATAACTGTTATTCTATTTTAAGACTATTTGATTATTCCAAATTTATTTCTATTATAAATAACACTATCAGGAATACTTTCAGAAATATATTTTCTCCCTACGTTAGGTTATTTGTACAAACAAAAATTCATCTATTGGGATTCTCCAGTCAAAGAGAATGAATATTTAAAGATTTAAAAGAGACAAATGACTTGCCCAAGTTGTTGCACACATTTATATTGACTGCTTGTTTTTAGGAGAAAATTGTTTTTGGAAGGAAGACCCAACGTATTCTGACATTAGGATGATATGATTTTCATATAACCATTTACCTATGTGTTCTTTCTTGCACAAGTCAGGAAAGCGATAACTCTTCTTCTTGGTTGCTAAAGACTGCCTAATTTTCTACCTCTGACTAGATTTTGGTAGGCTATCCTTGATATTTTATGACAATCAGCTTTTGATGGAAGGTAAGAACATTAGATTGATATTAAATAGTAGCCACCCAACAATTTAATGATCTGAGTGAGGGAAAAAATGTATTAGTGTAAGTATATATGACAATTGTCTGTTAAACAATTAAATGTACTTTATTTTCAGTACTATCTCCAAACCAGAACTTCTGCTACAGATTGATACACCTGCGTGCACACACACACACAATTATACATAAAGAACATAAGTGGGCAAATGTTTCAAAATTAATGTGAAGTTGGAGTCTTTTTGTCCTTTTACCAACTCATTACGTTCTTCCCAAATGCATTTGCCTGTTTACAGCATCATGTACCGGGCTTCTCAGCCTGACTGTGACCATGTTTCTTGTTGACTTCCCTCAGTGATTGGAATCAGTGGTTGTCATATGTGAAAATAAAAGATGATGAATGGCTCTGCTTGTTCCCCCAAATTAAACAATTGTGAATATCATGAATCTGTGCAACTGTGATATTTGTGGAGAGAGGCAATGAGACAATAATTATAAAATGAAGTGCCAAGTCCACTCCTAATAAGGCAAACTGGGGGAGTTCAGCAGTTGTGCCTCTAACTCTTCTGTAGGATTCACACAAGAAGAGCCCATTTATTTTATGTTTGCGCCTCCCAATTAAAGCATGTCCTACTTTCTGTACAAATCTTTAACTCTGTCTTTTGCTTGTTTTAGCAAAGGGACAAAATGTGTGTGTGTGTGTATGCACTTTTAGTATACTATACTTTTCATATATTTTTCTATATTAGTATATGTTAGTATATACTCATTATATTTATAAATATTCATATACTAAATATTTATTTAATTTTTTGTATTTGTTATTAATATTTAATATTAAATATTTATATATACTTTTTATATGTACTATATAAAAGTGTTGATATATATTAACTATTGATATTTATAAATATTAAATATTATTAATATTAAGTTATATGTCAAATATTAATATAATATACATTAAATATGTATGCATTTATATATGCTTTTGTATTAAATATTTAAATATACTTTTATATATAATACAAAGTACAGATAGTTTTTTAAAAATACATAATACAAGTAAGATTTCATTTTTTGAAAATTTGGAAATGTGTTTTTTGTGAATTTTAACCATAACATCATGCATACTACCCTCTAAGACTCATAAGTTGATGTTAAAAACACAAGTTCCACCCTTTTAGCTTCTTTTTTTTTTAAAGATATTTTTTTAACTTATTTGACAGAGAGAGACACAGCGAGAGAGGGAACACAAGCAGGGGGAGTGGGAGAGAGGGAGAAACAGGTTTCCCGCAGAGCAGGGAGCCTGATGCGGGGCTCGATCCCGGACCCCGGGATCATGACCTGAGCCGAACGCAGACTGTTAACAACTGAGCCACCCAGGTGCCCCTAGCTTCTTAAAAGGGATTCTTTCTCACAAATGAAACCTTCAGTCTTATATCTGGAGCTCTTCACTTCTCACACAACTGGTATGGCTTTTTTTCAATGAAGAATGTAGCTTGGTTATTTCCATAGGGGCTTCTTGGAGTTCCTGGGAGGTAAGGGGCTCATAGGACTGCAGATAGGCTTTCTAAGTTGTAAAATCAGGAGTCATTATCTTGACACTACTCTCATCCCAGTAGAGGCCATGAATGATTGGTTTTTCTCCTTTCTTCTTTTCAGGACAACTTCTAGATTCTCTTGTGGTTTTAACAGTTCTCTTCCTTGTCTCACCTGAGGACAAGAATCAAAGGAATTAGGGGGGATTAAATAAGAATATTACATATATTTAAAGCCACTTGGTGGATCAGAAAACCCAAGTGAGTCACATGTTAGATATGGATTAACTCTTTGATTCCTCAAATACTATCTTTAATATTGCCCATAAATTGTTAGTAGTGGCATTTTAGGTTAGAGATTGTATGATCCTCTTCACTTCATACAAGCCACTCTTCAAATTGTATGGAAGATGAGACTCTAATTGTTTTACTGTTTTATTATTATTTCAATATCTCAAATTCTTAATGGTCATGGACCCCCATTAGGCTATAATACTTTTCATAATCTTGTTCCGGCCAAATTCTTCAGCCTCCCACCACTTGTACCTCAAGACAGTACCTAAACATATCGAATGTCTCCCATTTCACTAAAATTGTCATCTTATTCTGCTCAAATTCATTCTGACAGACCCTAACATCCATTCCTAATCATGCAAGAATAAATGCCTTATCACCTACTTGTAACCATGTAATAATCATTTCAGGGGTAATCTCCATCTTAGATGTTATCTCTAATACTTTTAACTATCTTTTTAATGTTATCCCACATTCCCTGTGCTTGTTGTAAATATAGCACATATGATATAATTGTCACAGTGTATTTGGTCATCTTTCTTTTTCTTGTTGCTTAAATACTACACTAGATTGAAGAATTTCTGACATTTCAGAATGGGTGTTGAAAATCATAAAATACATAAATGAATAAAAGTTGCCAGCCAGATATGATAGAATATATAGCTCTAACCTCACAATTTATGGTATAGGGCTAGATAGTTTGAAAACAAAGAACCAATACATTTGTTTGCCTGTTTATAATTAAGTAAACTCTTTAAAATCCAATTACTAAATAATATGGATTTAATGTGCGCTGTCTATATAGCTAGTTCTAAACCTGGACTGATTCTTTCAAGTTTTAAAATGGAATTGAGAGGTCTTATCTAGGGAGATTAAAATGAATCTTATACATAATCTTTGAAGGAAACACTAAATATGTTCCATTCCATTCTGGTGAATCAGACTAAACATATTATATATAAGGCCTAAAGTCAACTAGTAAAACTTAGATTTTATTATCACTATGTCACCATGTACATAAAGGAGATTCTCATATCTTTTAATGTAGAACTCTGACCATTTCTTTTTCTTTTTCTTTTTTTTTTTGAGCATAGGAGACTAGGATGCAGAATCCAAACTTGTGTATTTTTTTTCCATACACATTCTTGGAACAGAGATGAATAAAAATATACATATTGACATTCAGATAATAAAAAATAAGGAGAGATTACAACTTTGAGGACAATTATGCTTTTTCCCTCATTTGGTTTAAAATTTTAGGGAAATTTGTCAGTTAAAAATAGTTTTAAATCCTCTTGAATTATCTGTAAATGAACAACTAAAGCTACTTGAGCAGCATCATTTTAATGAAATGTGAAAGCATATCTAGAATCTAACTCTTGGTAAGGCTATGGTTCTTAATCTTTCTCTGTGTCACAAACCTCACTGAGAATCTGAAGGAAATAGTGGTCCCTCTCCTCTTAATGTGATTACACATAATTTTCATCAATTAAAAAAATTCACAAACCTACTCTCCTCCAAGCCAACACATGACTCCTCTTTGTGTCTCATATTAAGACTTTGATCAAAACAACATCTGGTAATGGTGATGGAAAGTTGTGGACCCCCCCACATATAGTAGTATTATATTAAATACTAAATACAACTATTAAATATTAAATTATTAAATATTAAATACAACTATTAAAAGGTATTGGAAAGCGTCTAACATCAGACAGAAGCTGAACAGAGTGCACCCTTAAAAACTTGAAACTGGAAGGAATAATAATTATGAGTGTTTGACCTTCTTGCCCAAGAAGACTGTCATACTCACATGGCTACAGTGGATGAAAACTTCAGCTTTACTTTTTTAGCTCATTGTAGCAAAGAACAAGGCCAATATTGAAAAATTAGCTACAAAATTAAGAGGGAATCCTGGAAGCAAGAGAACCAAAAAATGAAACCCCAAATCGGAATATAATCTATACAAAACTCTAGCTGACTGGTAGCCTTGTAGTGTGGGTTAAGAATCAGAGACCCAGAAGAAAAGACAGAGACCAGAGAGGAACCTAACCCTGAAAGAGATTGCTGCACCAAGTAATTTTAAAAATTTTTTTTTACTAATTTAATTGAGTGCATGTCTCAGACTCTGCAGGTCAAATGGCACAAAGCTAATGCCAAAAAATTTTTAGATGTCCAAAGGCAGAAATCAAGAATAGTGAGAATTGAAAACTGTAGGGGAGATTTCCTAGAAAATGACCCACAGAGAAAATGAACCCCCAAATCTAATGTAAATTCTGGCCAAATCCTTGGCTGCATGCTAAAGTATGCAAACCCAGGAGAGATCACCAGGAAACTAAAAAAGAAAACACAGAAATTGAAACAGATAAGTCAGCTACTGTACACAACAGAAGAGATGCAGTTTACATTTTAAGTCTAGGCACGTTAACACCCTACTCAAGTGAAAAAAAAAAAAGTGAACAATATTCAAAAGAATGCAGGAGAATCCAAAGTTGCTACAAAGAATTATATATAATGTCCAATTTTCAACTAAACATAATTGGACATACAAAGAAAGAGGAGACTGTGATACAAGCTCAGGAAAAATAAAAATCAGTAACTATAAATTAACTCAGAGTTGGTGTAGATATTGTATTTAGCAGAAGAAAAAGACAACCAACAGAATGGGAGAAGATATTTGCAAATGACATATCAGATAAAGGGCTAGTATCCAAAATCTATAAAGAACTTATCAAACTCAACACCCAAAGAACAAATGATCAAATGAAGAAACGGGCAGAAGGCATGAACCGACATTTTTCCAAAGACGACATCCAAATGGCCAACAGACACATGAAAAAGTGCTCAGCATCGTTCAGCATCAGGGAAATCCAAATCAAAACCTCAATGAGATACCACCTCACACCTGTCAGAATGGCTAAAATTAAGTCAGGAAACAACAGATGTTGGCAGGGGAACATCTCCTACACTGTTGGTGGGAATGCAAGCTGGTGCAGCCACTCTGGAAAACAGTATGGAGGTTCCTCAAAAAGTTGAAAATAGAGCTTCCCTATGAGCCAGTACTTGCACTACTGGGTATTTACCCCAAAGATACAAATGTAGGGATCCGAAGGGGTACATGCACCCCGATGTTTATAGCAGCCATGTCCACAATAGCCAAACTGTGGAAAGAGCCAAGATGTCCATCGACAGATGAATGGATAAAGAAGAGGTGGTATATATATACAATGGAATATTATGCAGCCATCAAAAGGAATGAGATCTTGCCATTTGCAATGACATGGATGGAACTGGAGGGTATTATGCTGAGCGAAATAAGTCAATCAGAGAAAGACATGTATCATATGACCTCACTGATATGAGGAATTCTTAATCTCAGGAAACTGAGGGTTGCTGTAGTGGTGGGGGGTGGGAGGGATGGGGTGACTGGGTGATAGACATTGGGGAGGCTATGTGCTATGGTGAGCACTGTGAATTGTGTAAGACTGTTGAATCACAGACCTGTACCTCTGAAACAAATAATACATTATATGTTAAAAAAAAAGAAGAAGAAGAAGATAGCAGGAGGGGAAGAATGAAGGGGGGGCGGAAATCAGAGGGGGAGATGAAGAAGAGACGATGGACTCTGAAAAACAAACTGAGGGTTCTAGAGGGGAGGGGGTTGGGGGGATGGGTTAGCCTGGTGATGGGTATTAAAGAGGGCACGTTCTGGATGGAGCACTGGGTGTTATATGCAAACAATGAATCATGGAACACTACATCAAAAACTAATGATGTAATGTATGGTGATTCACATAACATAATAATAATTAAAAGAAAATTTCAAAGCTGCTACTAAAAAACATATCCAAAGATTTCAAGAAAATATGTTAAGAAAATTTTGAAGAAATGATCTTCCTGAGTTGGAATGTTAGAAATTTCCAATGGAAAAAAAATGAAAACTATAAGAAATGCAAATCTTAGAGCTAAAAAGTACAGTATCTGCAACGAAGGATTTAGTGGATGGGGTCAAAATCAAATTGAATACACCAGTTGAATGAAACAGTGCTCATGAAAATATATTGATAGCAATGACCAAATTCAAAGTACAGAGAGTTAAATGATTGGTGTGAAATGAACACAGACATGGAAACCTGTGTGACAATATCAAACAGTCCAACATAGATGTAATTGGGGTTCCAGTAGGAGAGGGGAGAGAAAAAGGGGCAAAAAGTATTAGAGTAATAGATGAAAACTTCTCACTTAGGTTTGGAAATAATAACTTACAGATTCAAGAATCTTGACAAACCCCAATAAGTATAATATGAAGAAAACCCTCATATATACACCAGAGTATTACGAGAAAATCTTAAAAACAGGCAGAGGGGAAAAAGGCAACAGTACAATTAATATCTGACTTCTCATTGGAAATAATTGAAGCTATTGAAAGATCATAATCTTGGTGCTGGAAAGAAAAAAATGTATAAATTACAAATTTTATATCTGGCAAAATAATGCCTAAAAAATAATGTGAAATAAAAACTTTTTAACTAAACAAAATCTGAGAAAATTTATAACCTGCAACCAGAACTACATAAATACTGAAAGAATTTATTTAAGCTGAGGAAAATAACATAAGCTGGAATTTGAATTCACAAAAAGGAATAAAGAGCACTGGAGATGGTAAATATTTAAGATTATACAAAGCCCTCTTTATAAATTTCTCTAAAAGACATATTCCTTTTTAAAGCAAAGTTTATAACACTGTGTAATTGGGCTTATAATTTATGTGTGTGTGTGTGTGTATGTGAGAGAGAGAGAGAGAGAGAGAGGGAGGGAGACAGAGAGAGGAAGAAATAGTAATAGAAAATGATGTATGAAGTCAACAGAAAAATATTTTTGCACAATTCCTATACATTACCTGAAGTCATTAAATATTAGCTGTAAGATTGTGATATTGAAGATACAGTTGAAAGGGTAGAGGAAGATGGTGGTAGAGCAGGAGGACCCTAGGCTTGCCTTGTGCCGTGAACACAACTAGGTAACTATCAAATCATGCTAAATACCCCAGGAATACACCCGAAGACTGACAGAACAAACTCCACAACTAAAGGGAGAGAAGAAGCCACATCAAAGAAGGTAGGAAGTTCAGAGATGGTGTTTAAGGGACAAACTAATCATGGGTATTGCAGAGGGGAGGGAGCTGTGGTCATGGAGAAGGGCAAGAGAGAGAAGCACACAGGGGAATGCACAAGGAGAACATTTCCCCAAAGCAGTTGGCTTGGAAAATGAAAGAGCCTGAATGTCTTGAGTTCTTGGAACCAGCAGGGCTTAACACCTACAGTTTTAAAGGTCAGTGGGCTGGGCTGGGCTACAGCCCAGAGGGCACTGTTTTGCTTCTGGAGAGAAGGCAGGTACACAACCCCAGGGGTGGGAGCAGACAGCATGGAAACAGAGACCTGAAGAGTGCCTAGGGCACACAATGGGAAGATTATTCACTCTTGGAGTACATCCCTGAGAGGCAACTTCATGGAGACACCTCTCTGGGAACAAAGGAGCTGGCCAGGACCATTTCCCTCCTCTCCCTCTCAGCATAAACACAGAGCCAAGAAGCTTTGTAGTTCTGACACTTGGTGCCTAACTTGCATACACAAAGCTCCACCCCCCTGTGCTCTTGTGGGACTGTCCTCAGTCATGCTTGTTTCAGTCCCAGTGCGGTGGGCCCCTCCCTCAAAAGATTAGCACAAACACCTGCCCACATCACATCTTCTGACCAGAGAGTTCTGTAGGACCCCAGTTCCAGTGAAGGTGGTGACAGGTCTCATTTCACAAGCAGACCAGGGCACACCTAGTTAAAACCCACCTGTAACCTGTACCTGGCTTTTCTAACACAGAGAAGAAGGCAGAGAATTAGACAAAATATAGACAGAGGAATTTATCCCAAATGAAAGAACAAGATAGGGTCACAGCCAGAGATCTAAGTTAAACAGATATAAGTGACAGGCCTAATGGAGAATGTAAAGCAATGATCATAAGGATACTCACTGGACTAGAAAAAAAATAGAAGATATCAGTCAGACGCTTACCACAGAGATAAAAGAGTTAAAATATAATCAGAGATGAAGAGTGAAATAAAGGAGATTAGAAACATGCTTGATGCAATGAACAGCAGGCTTGAAGAAGCAGGGAAACAAATTAATGACCTAGAAGACAAAGTAGACAAAGTAATGGAAAGAAATGAAGCTGAACAAAAGAGTGAAAGAAGAATTATGCAACATGAGAGTATATGTAGGGAACACAGTTACTCCATCAAATGTAATAACATTCATATTATAGGAGTCCCAGAAGAAGAAAAAGGAAGAGAGAAAAGGGAGCAGAAAATTTATTTCAAGAAATCATAGCTGAAAACTTCCCTAAGCTGGGGAAGGAAACAAACATCCAGATCCAGGAGGCACAGAGACTCCCATCAAAAACAACAAAAGCAGACCAATACCAAGATATATTGTAATTAAATTTACAAAATATAGTGATAGAGAAAAACTCTTAAAAGCTGCAAGACAAAAGAAGTTCTTAACTTACAAGGGAAAATCCTCAAGGCTAGATAGAGGGATGCAGTAAAAGCAGTTCTAAGAGGGAAGTATTTAGCAATACACACCTACCTCCAGAAGCAAGAAAAATCTCAAATTTTTATATCTAATGGAGCTAGAAAAAGAACAACAAATGAAGCCTGAAACCAGCTGAAGGATGGAAAAATAAAGATTAGAACAGACAGAAATAATACAGAAACTACAAAAAAAAAGAAAATAGATCAATGAAACCAGGAGCTGGTTCCTTGAAAAAAATTAATAAAATTGATAAACCTCTAGCCAGGCTTATCAAAAAGAAAAGAGAAAGGGCCCAAATAAATAAAATCACAAATGAGAGAGGGGAAATAACAACCAACATAGAAGAAATACAAGCATTTATAAGAGAATATTATAAAAACCTGTATGCCAATAAATTGGACAACCTGGAAGAAATGGATAAATTCCTAGAAATGTATAAATTACCAAAACTGAAACAGGAAGAACTAGAAAAATTAAACAGACCAATAAATAGCAAAGAAGTTGGAATCAGTAATAAAAAAAAATCCCAATCAACAAAAGTACAGCATCAGATGGCTCCGTAGGCAAATTCTACCAAACATTTAAGAAGAATATTCTTCCAAAACGATTCCAAAAAACAGAAAAGTAAGGAAAACTTCCAGATTCATTCTATGACACCAGCATTACTCAGATACCAAAATCAGATAAAAACATCACTAAAAAAGAACTATAGGACACTATCCCTGATGAACTTAGATGCAAAATTTCTCAATAAAATACTAGTAAACCTAATCCAATAAAGCATTAAAAAATCATTCACTATGATCAAGTGGGATTTATTCCTGGGTTGCAAGGGTGGTTCAATATTTGCAAATCTATCAAGGATAAGGGTAAGAGCCATATGATCATTTCAATAGATGCAGAAAAAGCATCATCCATTCATGATAAAAACCCTCAACAAAGTAGGTTTAGAGGGAATATCCATTCATGATAAAAACCCTCAACAAAGTAGGTTTAGAGGGAACCGTCAACAAAATAAAGACTACACATGAAAACTCAGAGCTAATATCATCAATGGGAAAAACTGACAGCTTTTCCTCTACAGAGACAAGACAAGGATATCCACTCTCACCACTTTTATTCAACATAGTACTGGAAGTCCTAGCCACAGCAATCGATGACAAAAGAAATAAAAGGCATTCAGATCAGCAAAGAAGAAGTAAAACTTTCACTATTTGTGGATGACATGATACTGTATATAGGAAACCTGAAAGAATTCACCAAAATACTGCTGGAACTGATAGACAAATTCAATAAAGTCACAGTATACAAAATCAATGTACAGAAATCTGTTGCATTTCTATACACCAATAATGAAGCAGCAGAAAGAGAAGTTAAGGAATCAATCCCATTTATAATTGCACCAAACCCAATAAGATACCTAGAAATAAACCAACCAAAGAGGTGAAAGACTTGTATTCTGAAAACTATAAAACATGCTTAAAGAAATTGAAGATGATGGAAAGAAATGGAAAGACATTCCATAGACATGGAGTAGAAGAACAAATACTGTTAAAATGTCTATACCACTGAAAGCAATGTACACATTTAATGTAATCCCTATCAAAATACCACAGCATTTTTCACAGAACTAGAACAAACAATCCTAAAATATGTATGGAACCACAAAAGACCCTGAATAGTCAAAACAACTTTGAAAAAGCAAAGCAAAGCTGAAGGCATCACAATTCATGACTCCCAAGTTATATTACAAAAGTGTAGTAATCAAAACATTATGGTACTGGCACAAAAATAGACACATAGATCAGTAGAACAGAATAGAAATTCCAGAAATGAACCCAGAACTATATGATCAATTAATCTTCAACAAAGCAGGAAAGAATATCCAATGGGAAAAAGAATGTCTCTTCAACAAATGGTGTTGGGAGAAATGGACAGCAACATGCAAAAGAATGAAACTGGACCACTTTCTTACACCATACACAAAAGTAAATTCAAAATGGATGAAAGACCTAAATGTGAGACCTGAAACCATAGAATCCTAGAAGAGGCAAAAACCTCTCTGACATTGGCCTTAGCAACTTCTTTCTAGATATGTTTCTTGAGTCAAGAGAAACAAAAGCAAAAATAAACTACTGGGACTACATCAAAATAAAAAGGTTCTGCACAGCAAAGGAAACAATTAACAAAACTAAAATAGTCAACAAAACTAAAAACCTACAGAGTAGGAGAAGATATTTGCAAATGACATATCTGATAAAAGGTTAGTATCCAAAATATATAAAGAACTCATATCAGTGAGATAATATGATACATGTCTTTCTCTGATTGACTTATTTTGCTTAGCATAATACCCTCTAGTTCCATCCACATCACTGTAAATGGTAAGATTTCGTTGTTTTTTTTTTTTTTTGATGGCTGCATAATATTCCATTGTATATATATACCACCTCTTCTTTATCCATTCATCTGTCGATGGACATCTTGGCTCTTTCCACAGTTTGGCTATTGTGGACATGGCTGCTATAAACATCGGGGTGCACATACCCCTTCGGGTCCCTACATTTGTATCTTTGGGGTAAATACCCAGTAGTGCAGTTGCTGGATCATATGGTAGCTCTATTTTCAACTTTTTGAGGAACCTCCATACTGTTTTCCAGAGTGGCTGCACCAGCTTGCATTCCCACCAACAGTGTAGGAGGGTTCCCCCCTTTCTCCACATCCCTGCCACCATCTGTCATTTCCTGACTTGTTAATTTTAGCCATTCTGACAGGTGTGAGGTGGTATCTCATTGAGGTTTTGATTTGGATTTCCCTGATGCCAAGCAATTTTGAACACTTTTTCATGTGTCTGTTGGCCATTTGGATGTCTTCTTTGGAAAAATGTCTGTTCATGTCTTCTGCCCATTTCTTGATTGGATTCTTTGTTCTTTGGGTTTGAGTTTGATGAGTTCTTTATACATTTTGGATACTAGCCCTTTATCTGATATGTCATTTGCAAATATCTTCTCCCATTCTGTCGGTTGTCTTTTGGTTTTGTTGACTGTTTCTTTTGCTGTACAAAAGCTTTTTATCTTTTTTTTTTATTCTTATGTTAATCCCCATACATTACATCATTAGTTTTAGATGAAGTGTTCCATGATTCATTGTTTATGCATAACACCCAGTGCTCCATATAGAATGTGCCCTCCTCAATACCCACCACCAGGCTAACCCATCCTCCCACCCCCCTCCCCTCTAGAACCCTGTTTGTTTTTCAGAGTGCATCATCTCTCATGGTTCGTCTACCCCTCCGATTTCCCCCGCTTCATTCTTCCCCTCCCACTACCTTCTTCTACTTTTTTTTTTTCTTAACATATATTGCATTATTTGTTTCAGAGGTACAGATCTGAGATTCAACAGTCTTGCACAATTCACAGCGCTTACCAGAGCACATACCCTCCCCAGTGTCTATCACCCAGTCACCCCATCCCTCCCACCTCACCCCCCACTCCAACAACACTCAGTTTGTTTCCTGCGATTAAGAATTCCTCATATCAGTGAGATCATATGATACATGTCTTTCTCTGTTTGACTTATTTCACTCAACATAATACCCTCCAGTTCCATCCACGTCGTTGCAAATGGCAAGATCTCATTCCTTTTGCTGTCTGCATAATATTCCATTGTGTATATATACCACCTCTTCTTTATCCATTCATCTGTCGATGGACATTTTGGCTCTTTCCACAGTTTGGCTATTGTGGACATGGCTGCTATAAACATCAGGGTGCACGTACCCCTTCGGATCCCTACATTTGTATCTTTGGGGTAAATACCCAGTAGTGCAATTGCTGGATCATATGGTAGCTCTATTTTCAACTTTTTGAGGAACCTCCATACTGTTTTCCAGAGTGGCTGCACCAGCTTGCATTCCCACCAACAGTGTAGGAGGGTTCCCCTTTCTCCGCAACCCCGCCAACATCTGTCATTTCCTGACTTGTTAATTTTAGCCATTCTGACTGGTGTGAGGTGGTATCTCATCGAGGTTTTGATTTGGATTTCCCTGATGCCGAGCGATATTGAGCACTTTTTCATGTGTCTGTTGGCCATTTGGATGTCTTCTTTGGAAAAATGTCTGTTCATGTCTTCTGCCCATTTCTTGATTGGATTCTTTGTTCGTTGGGTGTTGAGTTTGATGAGTTCTTTATACATTTTGGATACTAGCCCTTTATCTGATATGTCATTTGCAAATATCTTCTCCCATTCTGTCGGTTGTCTTTTGGTTTTGTTGACTGTTTCTTTTGCTGTGCAAAAGCTTTTTATCTTGATGAAGTCCCAATAGTTCATTTTTGCCCTTGCTTCCCTTGCCTTTGGCGATGTTTCTAGGAAGAAGTTGCTGTGCTAAGGTCAAAGAGGTTGCTGCCTGTGTTCTCCATTAGGATTTGGATGGACTCCTGTCTCACATTGAGGTCTTTCAACCATTTGGAGTCTACTTTGTGTGTGGTGTAAGGAAATGGTCCAGTTTCATTCTTCTGCATGTGGCTGTCCAATTTTCCCAACACCATTTGTTGAAGAGACTGTCTTTTTTCCATTGGACACTCTTTCCTGCTTTGTCAAAGATTAGTTGACCATAGAGTTGAGGGTCCATTTCTAGGCTCTCTATTCTGTTCCATTGATGTATGTGTCTGTTTTTGTGTCAAGACCATACTGTCTTGGTGATGACAGCTTTGTAATAGAGCTTGAAGTCCGGAATTGTGACGCCGCCAGCTTTGCTTTTCTTTTTCAACATTCCTCTGGCTATTCTGGGTCTTTTCTTGTTCCATACAAATTTTAGGATTATTTGTTCCATTTCTTTGAAAAAAGTGGATGGTATTTTGATAGGGATGCCTCGAATGTGTAGATTGCTCTAGGTAGCATTGACATCTTCACAATATTTGTTCTTCCAATCCATGAGCATGGAACGTTCTCTCATTTCTTTGTGTCTTCCTCAATTTCTTTCATGAGTATTTTATAATTTTCTGAGTATAGATTCTTTGCCTCTTTGGTTAGATTTATTCCTAGGTATCTTATGGTTTGGGTGCAACTGTAAATGGGATTGACTCCTTAATTTCTCCTTCTTCTGTCTTGTTGTTGGTGTATAGGAAGGCCACTGATTTCTGTGCATTGATTTTATATCCTGCCACTTGACTGAATTCCTGTATGAGTTCTAGCAGTTTTGGGGTGGAGACGTTTGGGCTTTCCACATAAAGTGTCATATCATCTGCAAAGAGTGAGTTTGACTTCCTCTTTGCTGATTCGGATGCCTTTGATTTCTTTTTGTTGTTTGATTGCTGTGGCTAGGACTTCTAATACTATGTTGAATAGCAGTGGTAATAGTGGACATCCCTGCCACATTCCTGACCTTAGGGGGGAAGCTCTCAGTTTTTCCCCATTGAGAATGATATTCGCTGTGGCTTTTTCATAGATGGCTTTTATGATATTGAGGTACATACCCTCTATCCCTATACTCTGAAGAGTTTTGATCAAGATGCCGTACTTTGTCAAAAGCTTTTTCTGCATCTATTGAGAGCATCATATGGTTCTTGTTCTTTCTTTTATTAATGTATTGTATTACATTGATTGATTTGTGGATGTTGAACCAAACTTGCAGCCCAGGAATAAATCCCACTTGGTCGTGGCGAATAATCCTTTTAATGTACTATTGGATCCTATTGGCTAGTATTTTGGTGAGAATTTTTGCATCCATGTTCATCAGGGATATTGGTCTGTAATTCTCCTTTTGGATGGGGTCTTTGTCTGATTTTGGGATTCTTAATCTCAGGAAACAAACTGAGGGTTGCTGGAGTGGTGGGGGGTGGGAGGCATGGGGTGGCTTGGTGATGGACATTGGGGAAGATGTGTGTTATGGTGAGCACTGTAATTGTGTAAGACTGTTGAATCACAGACCTGTACCTCTGAAACAAATAATACATTATATGTTAATAAAAAAAAAGAAGATAGAAGGAAGGGAAAAACGAAGGGGGTGGAATCAGAGGAGGAGACGAACCATGAGAGACTATGGACTCTGAAAAACAAACTGAGGGTTCTAGAGGAGAGGGGATTGGGAGGATGGGTTAACCTGGTGATGGGTTAAAGAGGGCACGTACTGAATGGAGCACTGGGTGTTACACCCAAGCAATGAATCATGGAACACTACATCAAAAACTAATGATGTAATGTATGATGATTAACATAACATAATATAATTAAATTAAAAAAAAAGAAATACAAAGATAAAAATCAAAATATATAAAGAACTGATAAAAATCAACACCTAAAAAATGAAAAAATCCAAATAGGAATGCTTAGAAGACTTGAACAGACAGTTTCCCAAAGAAAACATCCAGATGTCCACAGACATATGAGAAGGTGCTCAACATTACTTATCATCAAGGAAATGGAAATCAAAATTACATTGAGATATCACCTCCCACATGTCAGAATGATTTAAATCAACAACAAAAGAAACAACTGGTGTTGGCAAGGATGTGGAGTAAAAGGAACTCTCTTGCACTATTGGTGAGAATGCAAACTGGTGCAGCCACTGTGGAAAACACCATGGAGGTTCTTCGAAACATTAAAAATAGAATTACTCTATGATTCAGTAATCGCACTACTTGGTACTTACCCCCAAAATACAAAAACACTAATTCAAAGGATTCATGTACCCCTGTGTTTGTACAGTATTATTTACAATAGCCAATTATGGAAGCAGCCTAAGTGTCCATCCACTTATGAATGAAGAAGATGTAGTACGTGCACAAACACACACACACACACACACACATAAAATTCAGCCATAAAAATGAATGAAATCTTGTCATTTGCAACCACCTGGATGGAGCTAGAGAATATAATGCTAAGCCAAGTAAGTCAGTCAGAGAAAGACAAATACCATATGATGTCACTCATATGTGGAATAAAGAAACAAAACAAAGGAGAAAGGGAAAAGAAAAAGAGAGACAGGCAAACCAAGAAACAGATTCTTTTTTTTAAAAAAAGTTATTTATTTATTTGACACACAGAGAGAGAGACACACACACACAACTAGAGAGGGAATACAAGCAGAGGGGATGGGAGAGGGAGAAATAGGCTCCTGGCTGAGCAGGGACCCCGATGTGGGGCTTGATCCTAGGACCACAGGATCATGACCTGAGCTGAAGCAGACGCTTAACGACTAGCCACCCAGGCGCCCCCAAGAAACAGATTCTTAACTATAGGGAACAAACTGATGGTTACCAGATGGGAGCTGGGTGGGGGAATGAGTGAAACAGGTGATGGGGATTAAGGAGTGCACTTGTCATGAGCACCAGGTGTTGTATGGAAGTGTTGAATCACTAAATTCTACACCTGAATCTAATATTACACTGTATGTTAACTAAATGGAATTTAAATAAAAACTTAAAAAACAGATACAGTTGATGCTTGAACAACACAGGTTTGAACTGTGCAGGTCCACTTATACGTGGATATTTTAAAAATAAATACAGCACAGTGCTATAGATGTATTTTTCTTCCTTATGATTTTCTAAATGGTGTTTTCTTTTTTCCAGCTTAGTTTATTGTAATAATACAGCACATAATACATATAACATATAAAATATGTGTTAATTGACTGTTTATATTATTGGTAAGACTTCTGATCAAGCTATTAGTAGTTAAGTTTTGGAGGACTACAAAATTATAAACTAACTTTTGACTGTGTGGTGTATTAGCACCCCAACCCCTGTGTTGTCCAAGGATCACCTATATATTTTTTAATTTCATTTATATAAAATTCAAGAAAATATTCTCTAATCCATTGTGATAGAAAGTAGGAAAGTGGTTGCCAGTTATAGTTGTGGTAGTGGGAATTGACTGCACAAGGGAATGAAGAAAATATTAGGGGTGATGGAAATGATGTGTATCTTGATTGTGATGGTAGTTATGTAGTGTATACATCTATTAAAACTCAAACTGTACACTTAAAAAGGGTGCAGTTTTTATATGTGAATTTTAACCAAAAATAAACCTTGTATTTATTTTATTTTGTTTTATTTCATTTTATTTTATTTTATTTGACAGAGAGACAGTGAGAGAGGGAACACAAGCAGGGGGAGTGGGAGAGGGAGAGGGAGTAGCAGGCTTCCTGCAGAGCAGGGAGCCTGATGCGGGGCTCAATCCCAGGACCCCAGGATCATGACCTGAGCCAAAGGCAGACGCTTAACGACTGAGCCATCTAGGCGCCCCTGTATTTATTTTCAAAACAAAAGAATCTCTGGTCTAAATGTATGCATCCCTGGGAGTGGGAAGACAAAGTCCCATGGAACCTTGCAGCAGAAACTGTGCTACAGGGGTACCAGAGTACTAATTGTAAAAAGGTAACTGGTGCTTACTGAAAACAGATAAGCATGCAATAACACCAACTTTATTTAAGCCACAATATTATTAAGAATTTGCTTTGGCCAGATGTCAAGGAACAAGATGGTGGAGGAGTAGGAGACCTGGATTTTGTCTGGTCCCAGGAATTCAGCTGGATAGGGATCAAACCATTCTGAACACCTATGAACTCAACAGGAGATGGAAGAAAAGAATAGCAACAACTCTCTGAACAGAAAAGTGACCACTTTCTGGAAGCAGGGACCCAACAAACAGCAGACCTGGGGGGACTCCCCTTCCTCTGCTGGGAGAAGTGGCACGAGAGCGCACCTCAGGGATCTGCTGGGTTTGGAGACTCCACACTGGGTTGGGTGACAGAGATAGAAATGCTGGGTCACAGGCTGGGTGAGCACGGAGTGCGGCTGGAGACTGGGGTGACGGGAGTGATTGACTGCTTTTCTCTGGGGGTGCACTGAGGAGCAGGGCCCTGAGTTCTCGGCTCCTCTGGGGCAGAGATTGGGAGGCTGACATTTTCCCTCTTGTACTCCAAAGCTGTATGGAAAGCTTGCAGGGAACAAAATCTCCCGATAGCAAACACGAGCAGATTACTTAGCCCGGACTGGCAAGGGCGGGGCAATTCCGCCTCAGCAAAGACACCTGAGAATCATGGCAACAGGCCCCTCCCCAGAAGATCAGCGAGAACAGCCAGCCAAGACCAAGTTTACCGATAAATGAGAACGGCAGAACTCCAGCGCTAGGGGATTACAGCACATAGAATCCATGGCTTTTTTACCATGATGCTTTAGACTTTCAAAGTTAATTTTTTTTAAACAGTCTTTTTTTTTTTTTTGAATTTTTCTTTTTCCCTTTTTCACTCAAAATCTTAGCAATCCCTTTTTTAAAAAACGTTTCTATTTTTCATTTTTAGAGTCATATTCTATCCCTTCATAGTAGTTACCCTTATTTTTGGCATATAAATATATAAGTTGTTCTTTCTTTAAAATTCTGAGATACAGTTTCTTCTAACAGATCAAAATATACCCTAAATCTCTAGTGTATGGCTTTTTTCTAGTCTCCTGCCTGATCACATTCTCTCCGTTTTTTTTCTTTTGTTTTTTAATCGTCTTCTTTCTTTTTTCAAACAACTTCTTATCTTATCAATTCCTTTTATAAAATTTTTTATAATTTTGATCTTTACAGTCATAATCCATCCTTTCATTGTATTAACCCTTATTTTTGTACATATATAAGTTTTTCTTTCTTTAAAATTTTGGGAGGCACTTTCTTCTAACAGACCAAAATACACCCAAAATCTAGTGTGTTCCACTGATCTATGCACCAGCCTGATCATATTTGATCATATTCTGTATTTTTGGTTTGTTCTGTATTTGTTTGTTTTTATCTCTTTCTTTTTTTTTTTTCCTTTTCTTTTTTCTTTCTTTCCCTTTCTTTTCCCCCAGTTTCAGGTCTTTTCTGATTTGTTTAGAGTATATTTTCTGGGGACATTGTTACCCTGTTAGCATTTTGTTCTCTCATTAATCTATTTTCCTCTGGACAAAATGACAAGACAGAAAAAAATCACCTCAACAAAAAGAACAAGAGGCAGTACTGACTGCCAGGGACCTACTCAAATCAGACATTAGTAAGATGTCAGACTAGAGTTCAGAATGATGATTTTAAAGATACTAGCTGGGCTTGAAAAAAGCATGACGTTATTAGAGAAACCCTTTCTGGAGAAGTAAAAGAACTAAAATCTAACCAAGTCGAAATCAAAAAGGCTATTAATGAGGTGCAATCAAAAATGGGGGTGCTAACTGCTAGGATAAATGAAGCAGAAGAGAGAATAGTGATATAGAAGACCAAATGATGGAAAATAAAGAAGCTGAGAAAAAGAGAGATAAACAACTACTGGATCATGAGGGCAGAATTCAAGAGATAAGCGATACCATAAGACGAAACAACATTAGAATAATTGGGATCCCAGAAGAAGAAGAAAGAGAGAGAGGGGCAGAAGGTATAATGGAGCAAATTATAGCAGAGAACTTCCCTAATTTGGGGAAGGAAAGAGGCATCAAAATCCAGGAGGTACAGAGAACCCCTCTCAAAATCAATAAAAATAGGTCAACACCCCAACATCTAATAGTAAAACTTACGAGTCTCAGAAACAAAGAGAAAATCCTGAAAGCAGCTCAGGAGAAGAGATCTGTAACCTACAATGGTAGAAACATTAGATTGGCAACAGACCTATCCACAGAGACCTGGTAGACCAGAAAGGACTGGCATGATATATTCAGAGCACTAAATGAGAAAAATATGCAGCCAAGAATAGTATATCCAGCTAGGCGGTCATTGAAAATTGAAGGAGAGATAAAAAGCTTCCAGGACAAACAAAAACTAAAGGAATTTGCCAACATGAAACCAGCCCTAGAAGAAATATTGAAAGGTGTCCTCTAAGCAAAGAGAGAGCCTAAAAGCAACATAGACCAGAAAGGAACACAGACAATATACCGTAACAGTCACCTTACAGGCAATACAATGGCACTAAATTCCTATCTTTCAATAGTTACCCTGAATGTAAATGGGCTCCATGCCCCAATCAAAAGACACAGGCTATCAGATTGGATAAAAAAACAAGACCTATTGATATGCTGTCTGCAAGAGACTCATTTTAGACCCAAAGACACCTCGAGATTGAAAGTGAGGGGTTGGAAAACAATTTACCATGCTAATGGACACCAAAAGAAAGCTGGGGTGGCAATCCTTATATCAGACAAATTAGATTTTAAACCAAAGACTGTAATAAGAGATGAGGAAGGACACTATATCCTACTTAAAGGGTCTATCCAAGAAGATCTAACAATTGTAAATATCTATGCCCCTAACAAGGGAGCAGCCAATTACATAAGCCAATTAATAACAAAAGCAAAGAAACACATTGACAACAATACAATAATAGTGGGGGACTTTAACACATCCCTCACGGAAATGAACAGATCATCTAAGCAAAAGATCAACAAGGAAATAAAGACTTTAAATGACACACTGGACCAAATGGACTTCACAGATATATTCAGAACATTCCATCCTAAAGCAACAGAATACACATTCTTCTCTAATGCCCATGGAACATTCTCCAGAATAGATCACATCCTAGGTCATAAATCAGGTCTCAACCGGTACCAAAAGATTGGGATCATTCCCTGCATATTTTCAGACCACAATGCTTTGAAACTAGAACTCAATCACAAGAGGAAAGTTGGAAAGAACTCAAATACATGGAGGCTAAAGAGCATCCTACTAAAGAATGAATGGGTCGGGGCGCCTGGGTGGCTCAGTCGGTTAAGCGTCTGCCTTCAGCTCAGGTCATGATCCCGGGGTCCTGGGATCGAGCCCCGCATTGGGCTCTCCGCTCTGTGGGAAGCCTGCTTCTCCCTCTCCCACTCCCCCTGCTCTGTGTGTCTCTCTCTCTGTGTCTCTCTCTGTCAAATAAATAAATCTTAAAAAAAAAAAAATGAATGGGTCAACCAGGAAATTAAAGAAGAATTAAAAAAATTCATGGAAAGAAATGACAATGAAAACACAACTGTTCAAAATCTTTGGGATACAGCAAAAGCAGTCCTAAGAGGAAAGTATATAGCAATACAAGCCTTTCTCAAGAAACAAGAAAGGTCTCAAGTACACAACCTAACCCTACACCTAAAGGAGCTGGAGAAAGAACAGCAAAGAAAGCCTAAACCCAGCAGGAGAAGAGAAATCATAAAGATCAGAGCAGAAATCAATGAAATAGAAACCAAAAGAACAGTAGAACAGATCAATGAAACAAGGAGCTGGTTCTTTGAAAGAATTAACAAGGTTGATAAAGCCCTGGCCAGACTTATCAAAAGAAAAGAAATGACCCAAATCAACAAAATCATGAATGAAAGAGGAGAGATCACAACCCACACCAAAGTAATGCAAAGAATTATAAGAACATATAATGAGCAACTCTATGCCAGCAAATTAGATAACCTGGAAGAAATGGATGCATTCCTAGAGTTGTATCAACTACCAAAACTGAACCAGGAAGAAATAGAAAACCTAAACAGACCTATAACCACTAAGGAAATTGAAGCAGTCATCAAAAGTCTCCCAACATTCAAAAGCCCAGGGCCAGATGGCTTCCCAGGGGAATTCTACCAAACATTTAAAGAAGAATTAATACCTTTTCTTCTGAAACTGTTCCAAAAAATAGAAATGGAAGGAAAACTTCCAAACTCATTTTATGAGGCCAGCATTACCTTGATCCCAAAACCAGACAAAGACCCCATCAAAAAGGAGAATTACAGACCAAAATCCTTGATGAACATGCATGCAAAACTCTCACCAAATTCTAGCCAATAGGATCCAACAGTACATTAAAGGATTATTCACCACGACCAAATGAGATTTATCCCTGGGCTGCAAGGTTGGTTCAACAGACGCAAATCAATCAATGTGATACAATACATTAACAAAAGAAAGAACAAGAATCATCTGATCCTCTCAATAGATGCAGAAAAAGCATTTGACCAAGTACAGCATCCTTTCTTGATCAAAACTCTTCAGAGTATAGGGATAGAGGGTACGTACCTCAATATCATAAAAGCCATCTATGAAAAACCCACAGCGAATATCATTCTCAATGGGGAAAACCTGAGAGCTTTCCCCCTAAGGTCAGGAATGCGGCAGGGATGTTCACTATCACCACTGCTATTGAACATAGTACTAGAAGTCTTGGCCACAGCAATCAGACAACAAAAGGATATAAAGGGCATCCAAATTGGCAAAGAAGAGGTCAAACCCTCACTCTTTGCAGATGATATGATACATTATGTAGAAAACCCAGAAGATTCCACCCCAAAACTGCTAGAACTCATACTGGAATTCAGTCAAGTGGCAGGATATAAAATCAATGCACAGAAATCAGTGGCCTTCCTATACAGCAACAATAAGACAGAAGAAAGAGAAATTAAGGAGTCGATCCCATTTACAATTGCACCCAAACCATAAGATACCTAGAAATAAATTTAACCAAAGAACCAAAGGATCTGTACTCAGAAAACTCTAAAATACTCATGAAAGAAATGGAGGAAAACACAAAGAAATGGAAATATGTTGCATGCTCATGGATTGGAAGAACAAATATTGTGAAGATGTCAATGCTACCTAGAGCAATCTACACATTCAATCCAATCTCCATCAAAATACCATCCACTTTTTCCAAAGAAATGGAACAAATAATCCTAAAATTTGTATGGAACCCAAAAAGAACCTGAATAGCCAGAGGAATGTTGAAATAGAAAAGCAAAGCTGGCAGCATCACCATTCTGGACTTCAAGCTCTATTACAAAGCTGTCATCATCAAGACAGTATGGTACTGGCACAAAAACAGACACATAGATCAATGGAACAGAATAGAGAGCCCAGAAATGGACCCTCAACTCTTTGGTCAACTAATCTTCGACAAAGCCGGAAAGAACGTCCAATGGAAAAAGGACAGTCTCTTCAACAAATGGTGTTGGGAAAATTGGACAGACACATGCAGAAGAATGAAACTGGACCATTTCCTTACAACACACACAAAAATAGACTCCAAATGTTTGAAAGACCTCAATGTGAGACAGGAGTCCATCATAATCCTAAAGGAGAACACAGGCAGCAACCTCTTTGACCTCAGCCGAAGCAACTTCTTCCTAGAAACATCACCAAAGGCAAGGGAGACAAGGGCAAAAATGAACTATTGGGACTTCATCAAGATAAAAAGCTTTTGCACAGCAAAAGAAACAGTCAACAAAACCAAAAGACAACCGACAGAATGGGAGAAGATATTTGCAAATGACATATCAGATAAAGGGCTAGTATCCAAAATCTATAAAGAACTTATCAAACTCAACACTCAAAGAACAAATGTTCCAATCAAGAAATGGGCAGAGGACACAAACAGACATTTTTCCAACGAAGATATCCAAATGGCCAACAGACACATGAAAATGTGCTCAAGATCATTTGGCATCAGGGAAATCCAAATCAAAACCTCAATGAGATACCACCTCACACCAGTCAGAGTGGCTAAAATTAACAAGTCAGGAAACAACAGATGTTGGCAGGGATGCGGAGAAAGGGGAACCCTCTTACACTGTTGGTGGGAATGGAAGCTGGTGCAGCCACTCTGGAAAACAGTATGGAGGTTCCTCAAAAAGTTGAAAATAGAGCTACCATATGATCCAGCAATTGCACTACTGGGTATTTACCCCAAAGATACAAATGTAGGGGTAGGTGCAGCCCGTTGTTTATAGCAGCAATGTCTGCAATAGCTAAACTGTGGAAAGAGTCAAGATGTCCATTGACAGATGAATGGGTAAAGAAGAGGTTCTATATATATACAAAGGAATATATACAAAGGAATATTATGCAGCCATCAAAATGAATGAGATCTTGCCATTTGCATTGACATGGATGGAACTAGAGGGTGTTATGCTGAACTAAATGAGTCAATCAGAAAAACACGTATCATATGACCTCACTGATATGAGGAATTCTTTTTTTTTTTTAAGATTTTATTTATTATTTGACAGAGAATGAGAGAGAGAGAGCACCTGAGAGGGGGGAGGGGTAGAGGGAGAAGCCGACCCCCTGCTGAGTAGGGAGCCTGATGCGGGACTCGATCCCGGGACTCCGGGATCATGACCTGAGCCGAAGGCGGTCGCTTAACCAACTGAGCCACCCAGGCGCCCGATATGAGGAATTCTTAATCTCAGGGAACAAACTGAGGGTTGCTGGAGTGGTGGGGTTTGGGAGGCACGGGGTGTCTGGGTGATAGACATTGGGGAGGGTATGTGCTATGGTGAGCGCTGTGAATTGTGCAAGACTGTTTAATCACACATCTGTACTTCTCAAGCAAATAATACAATATATGTTAAAAAAAAAAGAATATAGCAGGAGGGGAAGAATGAAGGGGGGGGAAATCGGAGGGGGAGACGAACCCTGAGAGACGATGGACTCTGAAAAACAAACTGAGGGTTCTAGAGGGGAGGGGGGTGGGGCGATGGGTTAGCCTGGTGATGGGTATTAAAGAGGGCACGTTTTGCGTGGAGCTGTGGGAATTATACACAAGCAATGAATCATGGAACACTACATCAAAAACTAATAATGTAATGTACGGTGGTTAACATAACATAATAAAAAAATATATATTAATAAAAGAAAGGAAGGCTATAACTTCAAATTTCTGATTTACAAAATAGATAAATTAATGAATATGATTCTCTTTTCAGAATACTGACATTGCAGAATACACAGTTCTCTGCATATAGCTTTTTAAACATCCGTTTCTTTTTGATACCTAAACTATGAGTTTATTTTATCTGCCTTGCTGCAGTAAACCACCAATGGAAAGGTGAATCATATATATTTTTAGTCTCCCAGTTGTTCATACAACTAGCAACATAGCAGGATGGATGGTTGAAGGCAATGTGCTGGTTGGATGATGGTGATGAACCTGGTACACACATACTGAATTGGTACTGGTAATAGTGACTGTCAGCTAATGATGCAGACAGTATTAGAGTAGTGTTATAGCTTGGATAGCAGCACAATGTAATGTAAAGGAAATAGAAGACTTTCATGCTAAACTGAGCTGATACCTATTCCCAGGTCTTTTGCCTACTGGCTATATGATCTTGGTTACACAATGATATACCTCTTCCTGCCCCCACCCCCAATAATTTTCTCATCTGTAAAATGAGACATTGTTATCTAAGTTAGAAATGCCTGTTAAGAATTAAATAAAATTAATAATATACCACATATGGCTTCTAATACATAATTAGTGTTCAATAATGGTAGCTATTAAAATTATTGCTATTATTTATGGAGAATAGGATTTAAAACGGATTCATGGGAAAGTACAGAGGGAAGGGTTAACAGCAATGCCTGTTGTAACAAGTCTATAGATACTTACTCTATGTCAATTTTTGTCATGGTCTCCAGATAATATATTCTCTGTAGTCACAATTCTATATTTTTATAATTGTATTTCCTTTTAGAGGTAAACTGTTCCTTTTTATTACTCATTTTTTAAAGGTACATGTCAAAACTTATTTAAAGAAAGCTTAGTAAGGGCAATATTAATCTCACTTTTTAAAAATTCCTAGCCATTTGTGGGATGGCTCTTTGTTTTGTGGGAGAGTGTTTACAGCACACTGTTGCTATAGTAAATCCAAAACTATCTTGAGAAAGTCTCACTTTTAATATCTCAGTTACATTTAGTTTTATTTTGAAAATGAACAAAGTTCCTAATAAATGGCAATTTATTCTCAGGCTCACTGGTGATAGATGCGTCCAATGTGTTAGGGGTACATTTTTCCTTTTGCTTGCTTAAAAGACATGGATCATGAAGCACCAACCCTTGGTTTGTCTACATAAATTTACAAATTTACTTTGGATATAAATTTCACTCTGTTTCTATTTTAAGGAAAATACACATACATTTTTGGGCTTCTGCAGATCTTCTCCCAGTGAACTCTAATTGTCATATGAATAGCTTTTCCCATTGTCCATGGAACTTGCTTTCTTTTCTCTCTGTAGGAGAAAGTTCAAGCATGTTAGTAGGTCACTTGAAGCTCATCACACTCTGATACTAGCCCACTTTATGAAATTTATCTTCAGCTGCTCTACAATATCCCCACCCACTAATCCATGTATTATTCACTCTAGAATATTGACTATGTTATTATTTTTAGGATTAATCACATCTGTAACAAATACAAACTCTTGTAATATTTTTCTTTCTTCCCACATCCATGCTTCACCACTACAATGTTATTTTATTATGTTTTTTTTCAGTTCCTCTAATGTTATTCTTACACATTTTAATATTCTTACCCCTCACTACTTTGTTTCAGTCTTAAGTAATTGTGTATGTGTGTGTGCATGTGAGCGCACGCGTGCATACACTATGTCAACTAAAGCTCCAAGCAAACCTGGCACTACAATGGATAACAACAGCAAATGGAAAGGTTTTTAAATGATGTGAAGCACTGAATAGAAAATAAAAGCAGGCAGATTTTAGAGGTAAGTTGATATTTGGAAGAAGGAAATAGTACATGGAGATTTTGCCACTTTAATGACGTTTAGCCTGAAAGCAAGTTGAAGTTGATTATATATGAAGTGGTTAAAACTCTAATAAGGCTTACAGGCCTGAAGAACCAGAACACTGAGTTTAAGGCAACCAAGATGACTAAAAAGTGAGGGAGGACTCTAGAAAGAAGAGTGTGAGGGAGCAGGTTTCCCAAATGGCATGTAAAACTATGCCCATGTCTTTGAACCAGGCAAAGAACAAAATTCTGCTAAGGATAAAAAGCTGTCATGAATTAATTGGAGTAGCTAAAAGGACAAAGTTTGCTTTTGTAGTCCAACCAAATTAATTATTTGCTGAAACTAACAAACGAATGGATTCTTCAGAAGAATATAACAGAAGCTAGTATCTTTACAAAGTAACATTGACAAAGCCCAGCATAAAATTCAAAGGTACCTGACATACAAGACACTGGAAAATTTGACCCATTCTCCAGAAAACTAAACAAAACAGAACAAAATGATAGAGACCAACTCTGAGGTAACAGAGATGTTGGAATTCTCAAGAATTTTAAAGCAGCTATTCCTTTGGTGTTTAAAGATATAAAGGATAATATGTTAATGTAGAGGTAGAAACTACTAATAGAGAAATAGAAAATATTAATAAGAATCAACTAGAAATTCTAAAACTGAGATTTCAGACAGCTAAAAAGGAGCAGAGAGAACTTTATTGTTTTTATTTTATTTTTTAACCTTTTATCATGAAAAATTTAAAAACTATACAAAAGGTAAAAACTATATAATGAGTAACCATGTACTTCTTGTCACCCAATTTCAGAAAAAAGTCATTAACTAATTTTTTCATTTCATTTTATTCTCTGCCTCCTACATTTTTAACCAGATAGTTTAAAGTAAATTCATGTCATTTCATTTATAAATACTTCAGTATGCATCTCTGGTAAGGAATTTTTAAAAATGTACCTATGTTTACACCTAAGAGAATTCTCATTAATTCTTTAGTATTATCTAGTATCAATGATATATTCAAATTTTCTTAATTGTCTCAAGGAAAGCTTTTTTTCTAGTTGGTTTGTTTCAGTTTAGCTTCAGCAAGGTCCACATAATGTATGTGGCTGTTAGGTATCTTAAGCCTTTTATTTATTTATTTTTTTCACTAAAAATCCCCCCTCCTTTCCTTGTCTGGAGAAACCTGGCCTTGTGTTTTATAGAAAGTCCGTATCCTGGGCACCTGGGTGGCTCAGTCATTAAGCGTCTGCCTTTGGCTCAGGTCATGATCCCGGTTCTGTAGGAAACCTGCTTCTCCCTCTTCTACTCTCCCTGCTTGTGTTCCCTCTCTTGCTGTGTCTCTCTCTGTCAGATAAATAAATAAAATCTTTAAAAAGAAAGTCCATATCCTGATTTTGGGTGATTGCTTTTTTATGTACCTTAACTTGTTTGTCTATCTCTTGTGTATTTCCTATAATCTGGCAGTTAAATCTAGAGGTTTAGTTAGAATACAATGGTTCCTGCCTTTGTAGGTATTAAAACTTAGATGACTTTATTCACTTCCTATTGCATACTATCATCAGGTTCATAACATCTGATTTTTCTAATTTTATCCATTTCTTTTAAACTGAAAACTCATCAGGCTTCCTTTATATATGTCCTCTTTTCTTGACATCTTTAAGTTTTCGTTCAACCCAAAATAATTTGTGAAGTCTTTCCCTAATACTACTCACTTATTTTCAGAATAAGCAACTCTTTTATCTCTTTTCCCATAAGACTTCAAATATAATTTCCAACCAAATGTTATGGGCCTTCATGAACTCCTCAGCCAAACCTAAGTCCAATCTCAAATATAGATGCATGTGAAGAAGCACACAAATCCTTCTAAAAAAGAAAACATTTTTAAGATCACCCTTCATTTATACAGAAGGACTTTTGATATCACAGAGGAAGACTTGCACCACATAGAACCCAATAATACTTTCTAGCAGTCTGATGTAGATTTCCCCTTTCTTTACCAAATTAATGCCCCAGTCTTCATAGCAGCTTCTTCATCTCTCACTCTTTTTTTTTAAAGATTATTTATTTATTTATTTGAGAGAGAGAGAATGAGAGACAGAGAGCATGAGAGGGAGGAGGGTCAGAGGGAGAAGCAGACTCCCCGCCGAGCAGGGAGCCCGATGCGGCACTCGATCCCGGGACTCCAGGATCATGACCTGAGCCGAAGGCAGTCGCTTAATCAACTGAGCCACCCAGGCGCTCCCATCTCTCACTCTTTCTCCACATTTCTCTGTTGCATTGCTATTTGACTATTCATTTCTCATGTCTCTCTTCTCTCATTGTCACCAATCCTCCAAACTTCCAACCGATTTTTAAATATTTTCCCCAGGTTATTGTATCTTAACCTCATAGCTAGTAAATGCCTCTTTACTCACCAGTTTTCATGATTCTTTTTAGAAAAGTGGTAGCTATGTAATCAGGCTTTGCTTACAAATAATATTCTTTATCATAGTTATCAATCTATATCTTTATCATACTTATCATCCTTTGTCTTTGTTGTTCTTTATGTGGCTGTGAACTACTTAAAATCAAATTAAATCTTTTTCTTTTTAACTTTGCCTCCAAGACAACACCTATCTAAGGTAGAGCACATCATGAATGTGTTTGTTGGGGGAATGACCACTTGAAAGATTAGATTCATCTTCATAAAAACTGTTTCTCATCTTCTCATGTTATCTCACTATTCTTCCAAACATGTAAGTGTAGGTCAGTTGTGTATTCTATATTTCATTAGAAATCTTAAAATAGTGTAACATTTTAATTGATAAAAGCACACATGGATCAGCTTCTGACAGTTTCTTTTATATGTAAATAAACATAATTTCCTCCTCACAAATTCAAGGAATTCTACTAAGCCCTTGGGTTTAAAATGAAGTTTTCAATTCTTCTGTGAGAATTTGATTCAGACTAAATCCTAGCCTAAACTAGAAACTAAAATAGCAGTTAACTTGGTAAGTTAAGAGAAGAAAGAAAGCATGCATCAATGGTGGGATATAGGCAGTCTTATTTGAGTGCAATTTCAGTGACATGCATTTTACTCAGAGTTTACTCTGTTAGTAAACCAAAACAGAGTCACACATGAATAATGTACAAATCAAGAAGGTAATTGTGCCAGTCTAAGAAGTAAAACATATTATTATAAAATTGAATTATACAAAATCAAATTATAAATTTGTTTTGAAACTAACCCAACATTAAAAGGCTTTCTGGAAAATGACTAGTTAGTGGGATATTTTTTTGGTATTGATCATATAATACATAGTTATCGAGTATCTACAATGTATTTGGCACTAAGTTAAACAGATTCAATAATTCTTAGTTCTGATAGATAACAGTTCTTAGTGCTGATAGCTTTGACTAGTTTTTTAAAAGTTTTTTCATGGGTAGAGATCAGATACTCTTTTGTGACAATCTCAGGGCATGAAACCAACACCTTAGATTTCAATAATAGCTGGTTATCTTATCTAGTTTTTATGAAATTGTGGCATTTTCAAGGTAATCTTGCTTTATAGCATATTTCATATAGAAGACTTTCAAGTGAATCATGAACATCACAATCACCAAACAGTAAATAACTGATAAGAGCTTCCTTGTAAGCTGCCTTTTATGGAATACCGTAGAACCACGTCATAAGTAAAGCAAGAGGTATGTTCCCTAACATTTGTAGAGGATTTACAGTTAAATAATTCTGTCTGATTTACTTCACACACCGCTTTCAAAGATAAATTTTCAATATAATGCCTGAGAAAACAGTTTTACAAATGATCACATAGTTTCTAAGTGGAAACTCCACCTTGAAACCAGTACAGTTGACGATGAGCCTAAGGAACTTCTCACTAGAGAATAGGAACCTCACCCTTAAAACAATGTGAATTTGACATTTCCAATAACAAAAAACCTAAAGCTTAAATTCATGAACTCTAACCTGTAAAATTAAAATTAAATTATGTATGTGAAATGCTTTATAAACTATAAACATTAGAGACATTCATTTCTATATGTGAATCAATGATCCAGATATCAACATGCAAAGAATCCAAAAGACTTCACACTTAAAATAGCCTTTTAAAATAGAGATTTCAAGTTATTTTTACCATTAATATAGAAAATCATCTACTTAGCTATAAAAAAAGCCAATAAAAATGAACAAAAAATAAACAGTCCAGTCATAGAAGAAAAATGACTGGCCAGTTAGGATGAACAGATGCCCAACCACATTAAATATTAAAGAAACAGAATAAAAAATAATTGAAAAAAATTTTTAAACTAAACCAGTAAAGTTTAAAGAGTAATGTAATATCTAAAGATGGTGAAAGTGCTGAAAAATGGGCCCTTAAATGAATGCTAATTAATTGGTACACCTTAGTTTAACGTTGTCTTTAATTTAAAAAAAAAGTAAGTGCAATATTATAGTTTCATACTACAAATGGAAAAAAATACCACCATAATGAATATAAATTTCACAAATGCACATATTTTAGAAAGTTGCAGTCATTTTTCATGAAAATTTTGAGTATTTGTTACTTTATACTTCATAAATTTTTTTCATTTTGCTGTGTAAACATCATAATTATCATTATAAATACTTGTATTAATGATCGTACCTATGTCAGTTCCAGTGCGGATAGTATTAACATTTTCTCTATTGCTAGATATTTAGGTTATTTCTACCTCACTAGTTTAACTAATGTAATGATGAATATTTTTGTATATATGGCTTTTTCCTCCTTTGGGATTACTTCTTGTACTTCTTGCTGTCAAAACTTTCAAATTTAAATACTTTCAAATTGTAAAGAATAATACAGCCTTACTTGCATATCAGGAATTTATGTGTACCAATATATTTTTGAAGATTTTTGGAATTTAATAAGCAAAATAAAACTTTATTTTGGGTCATTATTTAATTACTACCAAGATTACTTTCCCATTTTATTTTATTATTTTTAAAGATTTTATTTATTTATGTGACAGAGAGACACAGCCAGAGAGGGAACACAAGCAGGGGGAGTGGGAGAGGGAGAAGCAAGCTTCCCGCAGAGCAGGGAACCCGATGTGGGACTCGATCCCAGGACCCTGGGATCATGACCTGAGCCGAAGGCAGACGCTTAACGACTGAGCCACCCAGGAACACCACTTTCCTATTTTATTAACTGAACTCCTCTTTTTTGAAATTTTTATGTCATTTATTTATTGGAATGTTGATTTTCTTTCTAATTATTTTTATCATTCCATTCACTACAATTATTTTTGTCAATCTACTTATCTTTTTTTCTGAATTTCAGAGTTTTAACTTTAACATAAAAAAATTTTCATTGTTTCAGTATCTGATTTTCATCCCAATATGTTTATTATTTAAGACGTTTTCTTCTCTAGCTCTCAGGATTATTTCAAAAACCAACACTCTAATACACATGGGATTTATTTTGGTTTATAATGTGAGTTGTAGGTCTAAAACAGATTTTTGTCTTCGAATTCCAAACATGTTACCTCAGTGTCATTGATTAAATAAACTATTTCCCTATTGTTTTCAGATGCTCCTTTTATAAATATTACATATTTATGTATAATTTTATCTATTCTATTCCAGGAGTTCTTTTATGTATCAGCAACACATTGTTTTAATTATTATAGCTCTAAAAAGGTTATTATGCAGTAGAGATTTTTTTTCCTTTTATTCTTCCTTACTGAATATATTCTTCCATATTTGTCCTCAGTCTTTCCCTTAGATGTTTAGATCTAATTCTTTTCTTTTTTTCTATAGCAATCTATATCACCTTCTTATTTAGTTCAATAAACTAAATTAATTGGAAAAATTTACACATTTATAATACCTATTTTCCTAAGTTTTATATCAGATCTTTCTGAAAGGTTCATAGTTTGTTTTTTTCCACATAGGTCAAATCATTTCTCATTAAGATTATTCTTAAATATTTTATATATTTTTTCTTATTGTGAATGGTATCTCCTGGCATATCTTTCAAATGATTTTGGCATATAACAAAACAATATTATTTGAAAACAATGATCTATTCATTTTACTAACTCTTATTAATTTAAAAAATTTAACTTGGCAGTTTTGGCTTTTCTTTTTTAAAAATTTTTTAAAGATTTTATTTATTTGAGAGAGAGAGTGAGAGAAAGTGAGAGACAGTGAGAGAGAGAACGCGAGCGGCGTGAGGGGCAGAGGGAGAAGCAGACTCCCTATTGAGCAGGGAGCCCAATGGGGGGCTCAATCCCAGGACCCTGAGATCATGACCTGAGCTGAAGGCAAACGATTAACCGACTGAGCCACCCAGGTGCCCCAGTTTTGGCTTTTCTAACCTCAATATTACTACTGTAATATGTTGGTGGTATGAATAGTAATGATAATGGTATGTTGACGGTATGAATACTTTTTTTCTATTGATTTTAATGGCTGTGAAATTATTTTTATTTATTTGGCAGGGCTTAAAATGAAATTCAACTAGTTTGCTTCTAGAACTATCTGTTGAACACTTACTGAGAAAGAATATTATGAAATATATAACATTATAAGCAATAAGGAATTGAACATTTGTGTTTCCCCCTTTAAATTACTTATACATACATATACTCGCATCATATAACAAGAAATTCTTAAGTACCAAAACATGTAGTATGGTCAATGAATGCTACAGGTTTACAGAAAAGCTGACTACTACCTGGAGAAGATAGATCTTCAAAGATGAATGGATTTGGGGGCACCTGGCTAGCTTAGTTGGTAGAGCATACAACTCTTGATCTTGGGGTTGTGAGTTCAAGCCCCAGGTTGGATGTAGAGATTACTTAAAGAATAAAAATAAATAAACAAATAAGCAAAGATGAATGGATTTGAATGGGTAGAGAACAGAGGGAAAGATATTCTTTTTTAAATTTTTTTATTTAAATTCAATTTAGTTAACATATAGTGTATTATTAGTTTTAGGGGTAGAATTTATGATTCATCAGTTGTGTATACCACCCAGTGCTTATTACATCAGTGCCCTCCTTAATGCCTGTCACCCAATTATTACATCCCCACACCCATCTCCCCTTCAGTAACCCTCAGTTTGTTTCTTACGGTTACGAGTCTCTTAATGGTTTGCCTCCCTCTCTGTTTTTATCCTATTTTATTTTTCCTTCCCTTCCCCTATGTTCATCTGTTTCATTTCTTAAATTCCACATACGACCAAAATCATGTGGTATTTGTCTTTCTCTGACTGACTTATTTCATTTAGCATTATACCCTCTAGTTCCATCCACATCATTGCAAATGGCTAGATTTCATTCTTTTTTTTTTGATGGCTGAATAATATTCCACTTCTTGTTTGTCCATTCATCTGTTGATGGACATCTGAGCTCTTTCCATACTTTGGCTACTGTGGACATTGTTGCTATAAACATTGGGGTGTATGTGCCTCTTCAAATCACTATGTTTGTATCCTTTAGATAAATACCTAGTAGTGCAATGCTGAGTCATAGGGTATTCTATTTTTAACTTTTGGGGGAACTTCCATACTTTTTTCAGAGTGACTGCACCAGTTTGCATTCCCACCAACAGTGTAAGAGGGTTCCCATTACTCCGTGTCCTCACCAACATCTGTTGTTTCCTGAGTTGTTAATATTAGCCATTCTGACTGGTGTGAGGTGGTATCTCATTGTGGTTTTGATTTGGGTTTCCTTGATGATGAGTGATGTGGAGCATTTTTTCATGTGTCGGTTAGCCATTTGTATGTCTTCCTTGGAGAAGTGTCTGTTCATGTCTTCTGCCCATTTCTTGAACAGATTTTTTGTTTTTTGGGGTGCTGAGTTTGATAAGTTCTTTATAGATTTCGGATACTAGCCCTTTATCTTATATGCCGTTTGCAAATATCTTCTCCCATTCCATAGGTTACCTTTTAGTTTTGTTGATTGTTTCCTTTGCTGTGCAAAAGATTTTATCCTGATGAAGTCCCAAAAGTTCATTTTTGCTTTCATTTTCCTTGCCTCCGGAGATATGTCTAGCAAGAAGTTGCTGTGGCTGAGGTCAAAGAGGTTGCTGCCTGTGTTCTTATCCAGGATTTTGATAGATTCCTGCCTCACACTTAGGTCTTTCATCCATTTTGAGTTTATGTTTGTGTATGGTGTAAGAAAGTAGCCCAGTTTAATTCTTCTGTCCAGTTTTCCCAACACCATTTGTTGAAGAGACTGTCTTTTGGGAAAGGCATTCTTGAACACGAAGAAGAAAAAGGAAAGATATGAATATAATATTCTCAAAGCATCTGGAAATAGGCAGATTCATGTTCAAGGAGAGAATGGGGGTTTGTTTGCTTTTCCCTGGCTCATTTATCTAGCTGACTAACCCATGAGCCATGCCTTTGCTGGTCTTTAGAACTGCCTAATGTCTTTGATAGTGGATGAGAGTTTACCCATCTGAACCCAAACCTCTCTCACTGGTTTCCTTTTGTCAAAAGTTTGCACTGTATCTTGATTAGCTCTCTAGAGCTAATACTGTTAGCTTTGTATCTAGATTAACTCTCTAATGTGTCTCTTTCTATTTATCTCCCTGGCCTTTAGACCTTGGCTGTTGAGAATAATTTCTCACAATTTTTTATCATTGGCTTTATTATTGAATTTTATTGTTAAGAAGATCTTTAGTGAAGATTTTATCATCTGGTTTATCCTTAGATCTTCATGATATTTTTAGTCTTTTTGTTCCTCCCATTGGGAAGAAAGAATGCTCTTATATTGTGAAGCTAATATCAGGCAGATAAAGCTCTAGGTTTGAATGCCAAAATAAGGAAGTAATTCTGCAATAGTAGGCTCTTGAAGGGAGTATATTAGAGTACAGAATTACAGAGTAACAATGATGAAATGAAGTTTTAAATAAAAAATGTTTTACAGTTATTTGTTCAAAATGAAGCTGTGTGAAATATGAAATAGGGTAGACTTTTATAATTAGGAACACAAGCCTCTGCAAGAATGTGGAAGCATTTGCATCACTAAAAGAAAGAATGGATCACAGTATTTATTTAAAAGTGATTTGTTTAACTTAAAACAAACCCAGTAATTCCCAGTTACCAAATCACAATGACAACAGTAATTAATAATGTGGATTTCACTGTAGCACACTTGAGATATAATCTTGTAGATAAAAGTACATATTGTTTGTTTTTCATTTCCAAATTCCTGAGCAAAACCTTGAAATTGAATTCTTCAGGCTTTCAAAACCTGTGGAGTTCATATATGTTACTCATCAAACATAATACCTAAAATAGAAAAAGAAAGACTTTTTTTACGGTGATATTTTCATTTTTCCAAAATAGCATTCAGCAGGCCCAACTTGTCTAACTTTGCAAATTCTTTGAGAGACTCAGGTTTTATATTTCCTAATTAGTCAGCCTTCTTAGAATGCACTATATGAGATTTCAGCCATTTTCATAGACCTGCCAGTTGTTTGGAATTTGCAGGATTTGCATTGTGACTATCATAAACTCAAGAGGAAGCCCTTAGTCATCAATTTGATGAGATCTTTCACTCTAACTGCTGGCAAATATATTCCTTCAAACAACAATTTGCTCTGCTGGCAAATATTTAAGCCTAGAATCATGCCAGTGAAAATCCACAAGAATCTTAATGTTCCAAAGTTCCATAAGTAGCAAAAATTTGGAAGAAGGTAGAGTCATGATGGATTTTTGATAAATTATTTGGTAAACTTCTATTGAATTAAAATGATGTCTGTGTTAAATGGTATCTGTCACAATAAATGATATCACCAGCCATCATTTTGTCACCTATTATGTTCTCACTGATTTCACAAACCTAGTAGGAAAAGTAGGTCATGTATAGCTACATTTTTAACTCAACTCTTTTTTTACATTGGCTTTGTTTTTCAGTCTGTAATAAATCTACCAAAGTAAGTCATTTATCTGGTATTGTATCTGTAAGGGACCTAAAAGAAGAAAGAGCCATATTATATACATATTTTTTCCCATTATTTTAAACATAGCTCCAAGTGAAATTTGAGACAGCAAATTAACAATGTTTTAGAAAGTCTTGACGTCTGAAGAATTCTTTATGCACCTACCCTGGTTTCCAGACACTAAATTTGAGAAGACAGAATCTGAACTTAGCATCTTCACATTATTCTGAAGATATGACTATTATCTTGCATATAAAGCATGTACTGTAAAGACAAAAACTTGTTTTGCTTTAAAAAAATTCCCAGATTTATTAGCTATATTATGCTGACCCTGAGGACGGAAGAAAAACAACTGTGTTTAGTTTATTTAATTCACTTCTGGCACTGTGTCCTAACAGTCCTAAAATGCAAGTTGTACTTTTAATGCTTTTTCTTTCAAGAGTTTTACAACTGCCATAGGAAATAAGGATGTGAGAGGCTCAAAATATTCTGAGTTCAGGAATGGTTTATATAAACAGCTCAGAGTCAGCAAAAGGTTTTCCAGAAACCCTTGTCAGATTTCTACTTACAGTTTATTGGCCCAAATTTTGTTTCCTAACCATGGCTAACTACAAGAGTGGCTGCAAACATAACTAACTTCTACAGCCCCTTTAGAGGAGATAAACAATAGAGAAGATGGCTAGAAATAACGATTGGATTGGTCATTCAACTGTACATATACCTAAATTATATACACAATGATGGGCCAGTCTTCATTTCTTCCTTCTTAGATATAAAACAGATTCCCTTACTTAATTATTTATTGTAATGATAGTTACATTATTTATTAAGCATTTCCCCGTACTAGGTAGTATTTCAAGCACTTTCCAAATATTCGTTAATTCTTCAACAATTCTACAAGGCAGGTTTCATTACGCTCATTTTACAGATGAGAAAACTAAGACACCAAGAAGTAAAGTTACTGCTTTCAAGTTTATGCATCTACTAACAGGCAGAACAGAGACACTCTGAAACAAGTGACATTACACTTTATACCACCCCTCAGTTATAGGTTAATGACTATGGCATTTCACGTCTCACTGTCTTTCTTTTTCTTTTTTACATTGCATTATTTATATTTCAGATGGAATTCATTATTTTTGTTTGTTTTGCATCAAAAAACGAGCTGTTCACTCAAGATGCAAGTGTGCATCAGGTCATTTTCTGAAACATAATTTAGAAAGACAACTTGGCTGCATTGTTTATCATATAGTACAAGTTGCCCAAGAATGTCTCATTTTTCTTATTTGCAGAATGATGGATTATTCTACATGTCCTTTAGCAGATCTTAGAAACCTAATACCATATAATCTCTGAATTTAAAAAATTTAGACCTTTTAGGGTCCAGCACAGCCTATTTTTTATGGTGGACAGAATTTTCTGATTGCTTAAGAGAGTCATTGCTAATAAGTTTGCAAAGAATCTTCAATAAAAAATGCAAAGATAATGCTTTGAGGGGAAGGCAAAGTGACAAGCTGGAATGCATCAACACTAAAGGAATAAGAGATATTATGAGTCTTCACATATATTCCTTTGCATGAAAGGAAAAAAATGCAGAGCTGATAACTAGAACTATATTTGATTTATAGGTGGATTTGGCTGATGTAAAAATGATTGCAGTAAATTATTCTAAGAATAATCTAAAAGCATCAAGAATGCAGCATTATCGGTACATGATCCCTCATTAGTAAAGAATGAAATAATGCAGGCTCTGACAATTCTTCCTCCCACACTGGATAAACAGGCCCTGTGCATGATGTTAATGACTTGAAAGAATGCCAACTTTGGGCAATGTTTGGAATTTAACTAGCACTCATAAATACAGGTAGATGTGATCCCAACACCGGCTTTGGCTTGACTCAACCAGACGTTGGGTTAAGCATGCTATGCAACAATAATCCAGAATGATAGGTGAGAAGATTTGAAAGAGTATTGTTTGTGTTTAAAGGGAATGCTCTCCTAAACATTTAGACAATGATAACAGTGATTACATAGAAATAGTGTAAGATTGATGCTCTAGTCAGTAACATCCAAATAGAAACTATATCTTGCTGTGCAGGGAGTTCAAACCTTGTGCAAAACCAATTCTGTCTACTTCCTTCTCTCTCCTTCTACGATACCTCTACTGTATCTGCACACTTACCCAGAGAAATCCTTCTTCTGCTTTTCAAAACTGCACTTAGATAGCATGACATTGAACCACTGCAAAAGTATGTTGGTTATAAATATGACTACATGCTGACAAGTTTTCTCTTGGTTCATCTCAGGCCAAAAAAGACACTGTGAGTTGAGTATAATATTTTTGTGCTATAATCTGCATGTTGTAAGAAGTTTTGGAGTCTGCAAAGCTTAAGTTAGAATCTGAAATCTGACCATTACTATTTGAATAAACCTGAGTAATTTAATTTGAAATTTATTAGGATAGAAATAGCACAGATTTGCCACTACCCCTGAGGTCATCAGACTCCTCTAGCAGAATAGTGTTCTCAATTCCATGTAATGCAGTTTTTGGTATTCAGAATCTGATATTAATCAAGGAAATAGCTATTTTTTATTCACTTTTGTCCTTCTATTGTTGTAGTCAATAAATACATCCTTTGGAATAGGTAACAAATATGTGCTATCTTAGCAAGGAATCTATTAACAAACTCTAAGTCATCAATTTATTAGCATTATCTTAAATAGTTCTCTCAGAAAATTATCCCTGATTAGAACACAAATTAATGATGGTAGGATTTATGCAGAGATAATTTATTAAAGTATATATCTTAATAATTAAATAACTAATAAAATAAACCCCCTTAAGATATGGTTTTAGCATTTCTCAAGGATATAGTTTACTGATTGTTAGAAGGTGAGTGGGACAATAAAGTATCCCTCAAACTGAGAAGGTAAATTGAGACCAGAAAACAAAGCAGGAGACTCCATACAATTTACAGTTTTGTTCAGGATAGCTTGCTGATGGGGGAGGCAGATGTGGATCAGGTGGAAGATGATCCATGGCCTCTGCATGGTTATTCTCCTCAAAGTCCAGAGTTTAGTCCACAGATTTTATAGAGCAAGGGGACACACAGAAGGGTATTGTAGTGATATCAAAGGGCTTACATGCACCTCAGAGGGTCTGCATGCACCTGACAGCTAACCTTTAATTAGATCTTGTGGCAGGACCACCTCTGGGTCAAGAAGGAGAAAGACTATGTTATCTCTAATAGATCTGTGGGAGGCCAAAACAAGCTTCCCTTCATTCTAGCAGGCATCTCTTGGGGGGATTTCTGAAGTATGAATATTAATCTCCGTGCAGCCCGGAAACACGTAACTCTAAGAGAGGTCTTGAGGGAGCACAAACAAGATGGGGGCCCAGATATGGAGTCACTCTTGTCAGCACTTATGCAGTGATTTTGCCATAATTCAGTAATACCTCTTTCCACATTAAACCATGCTTCTTACTCAGCAACTATCATATTGTATTATAATTATTTTCATTCTTCCTTAGATTGTAAGTCTCTTTAAATGACTAAAAGTATTTTAGAAAATTTTTGATATTTTGCCTGTGGTTCAGGTGTTATTTAAAATAGGGAGAAAAGGAAGCAGTGTTACTGGTTAAAAATGCATTTTGTTGAAACTAATATCTAGAAGTACTTTTTTTTGCTTATTTTAGAGAGAGAGAGAGAGAGAGACTACATGAACTGGGATGGGGAGAGATCATGACCTGCGCCAAAATCAAGAGTCATACATTTAACTGTAACAAATACAAAATCTTATTTAAATCTCATCACCTCCAAAGTGTCACATTTCTTCATCTAAATAATCTAAATCAGGTAAGGGTGAGGTTCTGGGTATAATTCATTCTGAGACACTGTTTCTCTCCATGTTGAAATCTGTGAAATTCAAGAAACAGGTTATCTGCTCCCAAAATACAATGGTGGGACAGGCATAGCGATCAGGAACAGACATCTCAGTTCAAAAAGAGTGAAGAGGGAAGGAAAAAGGGTCAGAGTCCCAAGAAATTTCAAAATGCAGTTGAGACACCAACATTAGGTTTCAAGGCCTGGAATAGTCCTCTATAGCTTTTAGCTCTGCCCTCTGGGCTTAGAACTCATTCCTCTGAAGTTGAATCTCCACCCTTGGAGTAATCTCCCCCCGCTTTTTTCTTATCTTGGGTATAACATGTATTTGCAGCTGAATAGTTTTACCAGCCTGTCTTTTCCCTATGGAATTCTGGGGGCCCTACAGCCTTTCTTTCATTTTGACCTCTTTATCCCTTTTAGTCCAAATTGGCAGTGTTTCTGCTGGCATAAAATCACCACAAACTTTATGAGTCTCCTATGTATGTACAAGGATTCACTCCATTAGAAAAGAAGCCCCTTCACAGGCCTTCCTTAGATAATCTCATCTCTATTTTTGGCTTCCACTGAAATGGTTGAGGGGATCCATGAGTCTCAGGCTTAATCTCTTCAAAGAGACCTGTCTTTGTGACTAAATACACTGACCTTTTGTCTCTTCTGAGGCATTAGAAGATGGTTGTCTAGTCACACTCTTGGCTGCCTTTCCAGAACACTCTTGACAGTGAATCCTGTGGTTTTAGTGTCTTCTGCAATCTGGGTAGCTGAGCATTTCCCATTTCATCAAGTCCCCGTTCCTTTTTGATTAAGTTGTTCCCCCTTCCTTACCTCTTTCCCCTTGCATTTATTTTAAGAAGCAAGAAGAAACCAAGCCACATTTTCCACACTTTGAGAATTTCCTCAGAAAAATCCAAGTTCATCACTTACAAATTCTGTGTTCCATGTAACTGTAGGACACAGTTCCACTAAACTTTCTACCACTATATAACAAGAATTCTCTTTCTTCCAGTTTCCAATAATAGGTTTCTCTTTTCCTTTTGAGCCCTCACCAGCGGTGCATTTACTATCCTTTCTACCATTCGTCAGCTTAAAGATGATTTAAGTATGCTCTAAAACAATATAGGTTTTCTTTACTGTGTTCCTTCCTTCTGAGTCCTTATGAGCAGAGTCATTAAAATCCATATTTTTACTTATAGTCTATTCAAGGAGTCTAGGCTTTTCCTCTCATGCTCCTCAGGATGCTCCAGTATCTACTCTTTATTCAATTCCAAAGCCACCTCCACAGTTTTAGCCATTTGTTATAGGGGCCTTCCACTTCCAGGTACCAAGCTTTATATTAATTTCCTATTGGTACTTTAATAAATGACTGCAAATGTCGTGGCTTAAAACACTAATTTATTATCTTACAATTCTGAAGAGCAGACATTCAAAATAAGTCTTACATGGCTACGATGTCAATAAGCCTCTAAGGGATATCTATTCTTTTGCCTTTTTCAGCTTCTAGAAGTGCAAGACTTCTTTTCTCATGGCTCTTCTACTCTCACAGCCAGAAGTGTGACATACTTATACCTCTCCCTCTGACACTTCTGCCTCACTCCCATAAGGACTCTTATAATGACATTGGGTCCACCCAGATAATCTAGGGTCATCTTTCCATCTCAATATGCTTAACTTAATTACATCTGCAAAGTCCCTTTTACCATGTAAGGCATTCACAGGTTCTAGGGATTAGGACATGGACATCTTTAGGAGGATGGGGCATTACTTTTCATACCAGGGAAAGATACTATAAAAATGAGTTCCTTGAGATCAAAGTTCATACCCTTCTCCTTTCTGCATTATCAGAACCTAGCACATTCATTGCCTGGCACCTAGAAAGCACTCAGCAAATGTTTAATAATTGCTTCGATTGAGAAAAAAATGTATTTGGTATTTGCTATGTGACAGACACTCTTCTAGGTGCTGGGAGAAATGGTGGTGAACAAAACATGGTTCTAGTTTTTATAGACCATACACTCTAGTGTGGGGAAGCAGAAAGTACACACCAAAAACCTGTATTAGGTGATGCTATGAAGAAAAACAAACCAGGATAGAGACAGAATGTGCTAGTTGTGCTATGTAAGAAGTCCTCTTAGACAGGGTCCCATTTGACTAAAGACTAAAAAGAACTGGGGAACCAGGTTTATGAATATTTGGGATAAGAATATTTTAGAAAGATGAAATGATATGTGAAAAGATTGAGTTAGGAACATGCTTGGATTTTGAGATTTTTAAGGAATAGTAAGGATGCAAATGAGGCTTACAATGAAAGAGGGAGAGAATGGTATAAGATGAAGTCAGACAGGTAGACAGATGACAGAATGCATAGGATTTTGTAGTCTGTGGTGAAGATTTGGATTATACTCAGAGAGAGATGGAGGTACATTATGGGTTGGAACAGAAGCTGGCAAATATCTGACTTATATCTTAAAAGACTAGTCTGGCTGCTATGTTGAATATCAGCTGTGGGAAGGTTAATGGAGGAAGCAAGAAAACAAGACAGAGACGTGATGGTGACCTGGACTAATTTGGTAGCAGTGGTAGGGGTAAGAATTTGTAGCTCATTCTGGACATATTTTTAAGTTGGGGTCAAAGATACAGATGTAGTGAAAATAAGGGGCACACGAACCCCAATGTTCATAGCAGCAATGTCCACAATAGCCAAACTGTGGAAGGAGCGAAGATGTCCTTCAACAGATGAGTGGATAAAGAAGATGTGGTTCATATATACAATGGAATATTACTCAGCCATCAAAAAGATGAATACCCACCATTTGCATCGACGTGGATGGAAATGGAGGGTATTATGCTAAGTGAAATAAATCAAGCAGAGAAAGACAATTATCATATGGTTTCACTCATATGTGGAACATAAGGAATAGTGTGGAGGACCTCAGGGGAAGGGAGGGAAAACTGAATGGGAAGAAATCAGAGAGGGAGACAAACAATGAGAACCTCTGGACTTCGGGAAACAGACTGAGGGTTACAGAAGGGAGGGGGTGGGGTATGGGGTAACTGGGTGATGAGTATTAAGGAGGGCACGTGTTGTGATGAGCACTGGGTGTTATAGGCAACTAATGAATTATTGAACACTGCATCAAAAACTAATGATGTACTATATGTTGGCTAATTGAACATACTTTAAAAAAAAGATGAGGCTTGTATGATTTGCATGATGGATTGGCTATGGTCTGAGAGAAAGAAAGCAATTATCTTTCTTGGATGAGGCTGAGCATCTGATGAGTAGAGGCACTGTTTACTGAACCGGAGACGATTATAAAACAAGGACAAACTTTCAGTTTTGTATATGTTTAGATTGATGTTCATCAGACATTAAGTCAAAATGCTGTGGATAGACATGGGGAGACTGGCGTTCAGGGGAGGAATTGGGGCAAAAGATATGCTTTTGGGAATCAGCATGTGGATGCCATTTAAAGCTGTAGAACTGGATGAAATCCCCAGGGGAGCCATTTTAGAAAAGAGGTGGCACCAGAATTGAGCAAAGAGGTATTCTTCTGTTTGGAGGTCAGGACTGTGAAGAGATACCAGCAGCAGAGTGCGCTAACAAGCAGGCAAGTGAAGAATGATAGGATCCAAGACAGAGCGATGTCCTAGAAGCCAAATGAAGACAAATTTTCAAGTAAGGAGTAATCAAATGTGTCAGCTGCTGCTGAGGTGTAAGATGAGGACCTCAAAATAGCCATTTTTTAACATGATTGTGTTTTGATAGAGCTGGGAATACAAATGCCTAATTGAAGTTATTCATGGAGCTTCAAGTGCCTTTATATTCACGCAACAGAAGAGGATCCTTGTTGTATTTCTAAATGTTGACAAGTACTTAAAACTTTATGTTATGTGATTTGGGGCTGACTGGTAGTACAATTATTGGAGTTTTTTGAAGTTTAATTAAAATTTCTAAGTTGGTCAGGACGCCTGGCTGTCTCAGCCGATACAGCATGTGACTTTTGATCTTGGGGTCATGAGTTCGAGCCCCATGTTGGGTGTAGAGATAACTTAAAAAATTTTAAAAAAGGTTTCTAAGTTGGTCATTTAGCATATCTTTATTTGCAAATACCCTTAAAATGTGTAAGCTTTAAACTTACTAAATTCCTTAACTTCAATTAATCTCCTTTCCATTATAAGACTGATGAGTCCATACAATGGAGAGATTTATATAACTAGGACAATTTCCATTTTTCTGGGACAGCAACAACTGAGTGCAGGCAGAATAGTTTGAAAGGCACTTTTGCTTTAACTTTTTACCCCATTTCTTCATGGTGCTGACAGAGGTCAAATATCAAATGTTCCAGGTCAGAGATTAGTTATGGGAATTCTTTAGTTGAAAGTGCATTCATTCTTTTGAGACCAATAAGTATGTTAGTAATTAGTGTTGTTTAACTGCATATTCCCTTCCTCTTAGTAAAATCAACTATCAAAACATTGTTGGCTTATATATGACTCTAATATCTAAATCACAGAGTTTATATTTGGTATATTGTGCAAAAACTAGATAAAATAAATAGGAATAACTGTAAAGCACATAGAATATTGAAACTCATAGAGCCAATAAAATTCTCAAGTATTCTGCCAATGTTCATTAGATTCCTTAAAATACAATGCATAAATGAAAACTATTCCACAGGCTTCTCCCGTATTACACTCTTTTGCTTTTTTATTTCCTTTTTATAGGTGGGACAGTTATAGTTGGCAAGGGATTGACAAATAGCAGGGAAGGCTGATTAGGAAAGGGAGAATGTGAAAGAAGTTTGCTACATTGAATTTACAGCCTTTAACTGTGATCTGAGGACAGAAATCATCATTCATGTACCTGGCTTGTTCTAGGCAAATGTAGGGTTTTGATGGGGTGCGAATTTGCCCTCTTATACTCTTGCTGTCTGCCTACTTCCCTCTTACTGAGGATGTTCTTTTTGCAGTGCTGTAGACATATAATTACATATTTCATTATCTTCTGCTTGAAATTCATCCATCTTGGTTCTAGATGTTTTCTCTTACAGATGTTTTCTCTGCACACTCTTAGATTTTAAAGTGGTAAATGATCTGTGCTAAAAATTGCTTGGCTTAATTCTAGATTAAAACTGACAAAATAGCCAACCAACCAGCCTTTACTAACTTGAAAGTAAAAATAAGCAGAATGGGGGAAATATATTAATGACAGTTGGCAAGTGGCCAATACCCCAATTCATCTATAGGCACAAAACTGACTCTGGACATGTGAATTCAGGAAAGGGCTTGGAAAGCTCAGGATTGGGAAATGTGGATTCTCACTGATTGGAAGGAAAATATTAGTCACTTTTTTTTTCTTTTTTTTTTTTGGTAATGGGGTTACATTTGCTTTTTTATCTATACTTCATTTTTTAATTTCAATATGTACCAAAGGGGATATTGAGTGTTAATGTTATGGATAAGACAGACCCAAGTTCAAATCCCAGTTTTGACACTTACTGGGAGATTTGATCCAGCTACCTACATTCCATGTGCCTCAGTTTCCTCAAATACAGAAGGGAGACAATCCTCACATCATGAAATTGTTGTGATGAGGATTATAGCAAGCAATTCATGAAAAAAAGACTAGTGTAAAATACAGACCCTGTAGATTTTAATTGGAAATTGAATAACATATGTTCTGGAAACAAACAATACATTTGACAAGAGGGTAACAGGTATATATTAACAAAGGAAATATTGGGGAAACCATTTCTTGGGTGTGGAAATTTTTCAGTTATAAATAGGAAGACTTTTTGATTCATATTGTAAAGTGTTTAGTGCAGAAACATATATCATTTACAAAGAACGGTTTGAAAGCTCAATAGATTCACTCACTAGGAATCATTAAAGTAAAAGAAATGTGGAGGATTAATAATATCACATCAAAATGAAATGTTTATTTACTATAAGAGTTATATTGTCAGACGTCATTTCAAAGAACTAAGAGATTATTTATCTACCCCAGGATGAAAGGATATCATGTTAGACTTCATAAATGAATAGTGATTCTACTTTCCACTCCATCCATCCATCCATCCATCCATCCATCCATCCATCCATCCATCCATCCATCTGTATATATGCATTTATGTGTTTATATGCCATATCAGAATTATAAATATCTACAAATAAATATCAACAAAATCTCAAAATACAATTTAGGAGACCTTAACCTCTAATCACCTATATATACCTAATCTCAGTTATTCTTTGAAATTTGGGAGAATCATATACATTATCACACAACTAATCCTATATAATTTGAGTTAGAATCACTAATGACAAAAGTACGATCTAAAGTATGACCTCAAAGTTGAAGTGAGCAGATTGCATATAGTTGTGGCTTCCAAATAATAGTCATGTAGAAGTGTGTGACTAACAATACTGTTGACTTTACACCAGGAATTTTTGCCTAGAAATAATGCCTAAGTCTGTTGCAACTATTTCGTTCAACCTACTATACAAACCATAATAAACCTCAGTATCTTCTGGAAAGTGAAACTTTGAATCATTTAAGAATACAAACAACAAAATGTACTGTTATCAGACTTTGGTTTATTGTAAAATTTAGCAAAGTTTTTTTTTTGTTTTTTTTTTTTTGGTAATCCCTGACCCCTTGCTCTGAAAACAAAAGCAAAAACATGATTATTGCTTATTCTTTTTCCCTCTACTTTATTTGTTCCACTGTAAAAGAGGGGAGAAAAATCACTGTAATAAATAAAAATAGAGATGTAAGAGAGAAAGATAAATCAGTCCAGAAAAGAAAGATTAGGAGCAACAGAATTATCATCAAGCAGTTTCAAAATAAGCTTCTTTTAAAAAGGTTGTCATATAAAAAAAAAAAATCACACCAAAAATATAGCAGCGGAGAAGGATAAATACAAGTTAATTGCACACCAATCCCATGCAAAAAACTGGGTCATTAGCCAAAGCAGTAGTATTCAGAATCCAGTTTGGGGTGCTTGTGCAGGGCTTGCGAGTCCTCTATTACGGAGTTGTCGCTGAACTGGTCCAAGTCCGATGGGGTCTGATGGCCTGGGACATCATCCGCCAAAGTGTCCAGAAAGCTCCCCACGGAGATGCCATCCAGCCCATCGCTGCCATCATGAAGACTATTGTAGCTGCCACGTAAGGAGGTGCTCTGACTCTCCAATAAACTGCACAGGCTGCCACTGAGACTGCTGCCTCGGCTGGTGATGGTGGCTTTCTCTTCAATCATCCACTTGATGGACTCAATGCTCTCATTGATAACAAGCAACTGGCGCATGAGCCTGACGTCTGTGGCTCGGAGGTTAACCTGTGCGGAGGGCGGAAAGAGCAAAGACATGCCGGTTATTCTCCATTTTTGAAAGACTCAAAATTCACTTGGGTTCTGTCTTCTGCAGGCCATAACTTTATATGCACAGAATAAAATATAAATTCACTTGATCTCATGACCTTTTGAAAACTGCTGGCCAATGGAAAAGGCAGAGTCAACTGACTCACTTCCTGCCCTCGATGCATCAGGCTCCAAAGGGGACAGTAAAACTCGCACTGCATCTCTGACCCTAACTCAGCTGCCTGGAAATAACATATTGACTGTCAGGTTCTCTGCTAAGAAATGCATTCTCTCTCTGGCCAGAATAATAGTTAATCCATGTTTACTTGGGAATATGCATGTAGATGCTGTGAGGTGGGGAGAAGAGAAATGTGTGGTAATTAAGCAATTATCAGCATCACCATCATTGTAGCTGCTCCCAGTTTTTGAGTGATGACGTACCAGACATCATTATGCAAATGCCAGCCTCCATTATATTGTAGCAACCCTGGGCCATGGGTATTACTTTTATCCCCATTACACAGGTGAAGAAACTGAAATCCACAGAAAGGAGTATGGAAGAGGTCTGCACTCTCTATGACTATATGGAAATATATCTAGTTCTAAATAATGCTTTTATTTTTAAGAATCAAATTGCTTTACAATTCCTTGAATTGTAAATCCAAGGAGGCCATCCACTTTACAAGATGAATCCAAAAGGAGGCCATCCACTTTACAAGATGAAGCATTCAGATGTCTTCTATAGATCTGATTATTTGCCTCAGATAGGTCAGGGGAAGCCTCAATCAAAATTGGTATATAGAACTCTGAGAAAGTTCTAGAACTCCCTCAGATACCTTCTAGGTGTGTAGTCCTTCTGATAGTTCTAAATTACTTCAAAGAAACCTGTCCTCACAGCACAAAGCAGAATTTCTTTTTAGGTCCTATAGTTAAATGGGAACATTTGCTAACATCAAGAGTGTGGTGTTTCTGTGGAAGGTGGAGAGAGGTAGGCTGCAAGAACTCTCATGACTGCCCATGTTCTTGTTGTAAGTGAAGAGATGTGGCTCCTATAAAGCTTCTAGCACCTGGACTGGGAGTCAGGGAAACATTTGGCCACCAGAGGTCACATTCGTTATGGTTTGAAATAGATTTCCTTTTTTTTTTTTTTTCAGTTGGGGTCCTTAACCCAAGAGGCTGGGCCTTGCTAATTGTTTCTTTAAGATCCAAGGCTAATTCGGATTTGTGGGTTTCTAGAATTATTAAAGGCATTCAGTCATGAATGACTCAAGCCTTTAAGGAGAAAGGAGCTATTGTCTTCAAATGTATGCATTCATATTATAAAAATATTTCCTGGTTAGGAGTTAATCCATAACCAAAGGTGAACTTTGGGTTGAGTGAATGTGATGAACAAACATTAGGAGAAGATGGAATTTCTACCAATGACTTCAAAGATGTAAGATTACAGGTCATGTATGAATACACATTAAAAAAGCATAAGGTATGATTTTAAAACTCTTAATTTTGCTAGGCTATCACATAAAGTGGCATGAGTGACTTCCTTATCTTCTCTGAGGAAAGCACCAAAAACAAACTGTATACAAGGTAACTGTGAAAATCATTTGTCTCTGGGGTGTCTGTGAGCAGAAAAATGTTAACTTATTAAGTTTTGAGATGTTTTTCAGTTACACAGTGTCTCAGTGACCTTGCAGTCATGTTGCATTGAGAAAGGAGGCTTTCTGGCAGTCTTTATGTTCAAATTCACCCCCACACCCCATGAGCCATCAACATACTGTTCAGGTTACATGTAATACAACAAATATTTATAAATCAACAACTTGTCCTGGTCCACTGAGGAGCCTAGAAAATCAATGAGCCAAAGTCTTACAAAATTCTTCTGTGAGGCGTCCGTAGCCGATGAGACATGCTGTGCCCATTGTCGGCCTGGTGCCATATAAATGGGACCATTTCCCGTCAGCGCCCCAAATGATCCACAGCTGCATTTGTTCACATCCCCGCCCTGTCGCATGAAAACATTCTGGTCCGTGCCCAGCTGTGGGTGTGTTCCCTGTTAGTCTCCTCACTTGAAATACTTCTCTCTTCCTCTTCAACACTCCCCCCCCATTCCTAAAGTCCTCTAAGCACTACTTGCTGATTCCAGCCTCCTCTGCTGGCCCATGTACAAAATGTCTTACAATTTTTCCGTATCTTAAGGCCTGACCTAGGTAAGCATTGATTGATTTTTTTTTTCCTTAACTGGCATAAATTTAGATCTGTGGACGTTCAGCTCTTAAGGCAGTAATAATGCCCACTCCCAACGACTGTGTCACTCCGGAGTTAAAACATACTCAGGACAAATTCTTTCCGGCAATTTTTGTCTGAGTTACGCCATGGCTGCCTCAAACACAATTTTTTCAATCTTATTGAGCAATGCAAATCAGAGGAATAGACTATGAACTAACAAAAGCTTCCTTTGACCATGAAATGATTTATTTAGAAACAATCTTTTTCTTCTGAAGGCAAACATTCACAGGCCATCGAACCACCGCTGGGGGGGAAAATGACGAAAGCGAGTCAGTTAGAACGCGTTGATCTGGCTGCTAATGATGACAGACCTAACTTCTAACTCTGCCCTGCTGGGGAGAAAGTAAACAGCTGCTCTGTGGGAGCGCAGAGCCGCCCGTTCACACGGCTGCCTGTCCAATACCTGGTGCTCCAGGCTGCCCCACACCGCTCGCTCCTGGAACTGAGGTGTGGTTATGCTGTTGCCAATGAACCCTGAAAGTCTGAGCAATCTGCCACAGGACGAAATCACAATGTTGCTTCTGTCTCTGGTTGCTGCCCCGCCTTTCCTCCCTGTTATTCATGTCAGTGTTTATGAAGTGGGGCCATCTATTAAGGAGACAGTCGCCTACCCCGTCGGTAGGAAAGTGTCCGGTTCTTTCACCTAAAGTCTTACAAAGTCTTGTGACTTTAAAGCTATAGAGAGTTGGGAGGCCCTTTTCATGGTCTGAGTTTAAGTTCCCCTTCTTGGAGAACTCCTTCCTGATCCATCATGGTATCCAGTCTCCATGCCTAGTTGAATACTACATTTCTGTTTTTTTTTGTTCCCTTCTCGGTGTTTATGGCTAGTGGAAATCATCCTGCTTATTGTTCGTGTGTGTACTTTTTGTGTTCCTCATAAGCATGTAAGCACCACAGAATGCAGGGGATTTGGTCTATTCTGTTCACCACTCTGTGCCCAAGGCCTGCAAGAGTGCTTGGCACATAGTAGGGGCTCAATTCGCATTTCTTCAAGGGCTGACTGATTGTTTCAGATTGCACCATCTGTCAGGAACACCCCTCCCTTGGGCTTTGAGGTGGGTCAGGGATATGTGACTTGAGAGGAAGAAAGCGGCGGCTTGGAAAGGCTCTGGAAAGAGCATTTCAGAGCTGGAGCATTGCCAGCATGCAACCCATTCTGATTCATTCACAGGATTCAAACACGGTATTCCTAGCTTGAATGTACAGATTATCGAGATAGTATCTCTGAAAGGAAATGGACTTCAAGGTGTGACTCATACTCCAAACATTATTCTGTTTGTTCCGAGGTGATAACTGGTTCTGGTCTTAGCACAGGCACAGGGTTCTGTAAATACTTGATGAAATGATTTGAACAAAGGGAACAAACAGGACATTTATAAAAAGAAAAGAAAAGGAAAAGAAAAAAAGGAAAGAAAAGGAAGGAGGGAAGGAAGGAAGGAAGGAAAGAAGGAAGGAAGGAAGGAAGGAAGGAAGGAAGGAAGAAAGAAAGAAAGAAAGAAAGAAAGAAAGAGAAAGAAAGAAAAAAAGTTTTGCACAGATTGATCGAAAGAGATGTGAATGTCCTTTCCTCTTTTCCCCTACCACACCCTACCCGTCCCACCCCCCACTCTGGTCCTTGCATTATTGCAATGTGGTTCACCTTCATACTTAACTGAGGTCTCTCATGCTTTAGGATTTTAACATAGGTCTCCAGACTTGGTAAATGCTGAAATTTCCTATCATTTTTGGACAAGTAGTGAACTGGGTCTGTGGCAGAAATTGAAATGAGGGATCCTGAAAGAGCAAATAATCTTAATAATAAACTTTCCCAGATCTGTGTTTTCCTCCTGGCTATCATTTTAATGCTGAAAGAAGACAAGCATTATAAATTAGCACAATGGAATCCAAAAGGAGAGGAGGTGGTCAAATTTTCAATTAATCAGGGAGTTGTTGAACAACTCAACTTTTTTTGTAGCGCTGTCCGAGCAACATGGTACAGGGTTCTAGCCTGCCACTGTCACTGTCTACCTGTGTGACCTCTGGCAAAGTGGTTTGGCACAAGGGATCTCAGCCTCTGTATTCATGAAGACAAAGGATGAGGTTTTATTCTCCGCTCCAGTGAACCACAGGCCTCAGTGGAGGTGGTAAAGCAGTCTGTGAACAAAGGCTCATTTCTGCCAGTATTGAAGATTTAATTCGACTGAGGAACCTCCTATCACTTCTGTCTGCTTTTCTTTTTTTTTTTTTTAAATATTTTGTTTATTTATTTGACAGAGAGAGACACAGTAAGAGAGGGAACACAAGCAGGGGGAGTGGGAGAGGGAGAAGCAGGCTTCCCACAGAGCAGGGAGCCCGATGCGGGGCTCGATCCCAGGACCCTGGGATCACGACCCGAGCTGAAGGCAGACGCTTAATGACTGAGCCACCCAGGCACCCCCTGTCTGCTTTTCATACTGAGGATTTATTTAGGATGTTATTTGATGCAAAGAATCTGCAGATCGGACTGGCTCAGGATTTCCCTCTACTTTGACATAGTCTCTGATTCTTTCGTCATTCTGGTGACTGTTTGATTACTAAATTGTCTCTGCTTTGAGAAAACCATGTGGGCTATATATAGATGAGACAGAACAATCAATTTTGCTACTCAACAGCTCCAGCAAAATCTTTAGCTAGTAAAATCTCATGGCCAAAGCCAGCACTTTGAGCTCTTTGTGAATTTTAATCTCCTTATCGGAAATTGTGTGGTAATGGTAATTTTTAATTTTGGCTCTTGCTATTTGGGTTTACATAAAATCTTATTTGTGTTCTGCTCCAGGATAAACATACGTATCATCGTTCATATGCCTATTTATTAACTGAAATGTGTACATGAGCTGCGGAATGTATCTTCCAAATAGGGGCAGTGTTCACTCTATCTTGGCATACGGGAAGCTTGGACAGCACCATGTACTCTTGTCTCTCATAAACCTCTCCTTCACTATTTTTATCCTTTTGTTTAAGAGAATCAACTAGTCAGATAAACGCCGGCCATGTCCTAGTTATTATGTACTTCTAATGTAAAATCCACAATATCCATGACCTAAATCCCAAATGTCCAGCAAGCTATAATATGAATTAGAAGGGAGAAAGACTACTTTACAAATCCATAATCATGTACATGAAGGAAAACAGATTAGATTTGCCTTTTATTTTTTGGTTTTTTTTAAAGATTTTATTTATTTATTTGTCAGAGACAGAGAGAGCACAAGCAGGAGGAGTGGTAGGCCGAGGGAGAAGCAGGCTCCCTGCCGAGCAGGGAGCCCGATGCAGGACTCGATCCCAAGACCCTGGGATAATGACCTGAGCTGAAGGCAGACGCTTAACGACTGAACCACCCAGGCATCCCTAGATTTGCCTTTTAATGTGAGGCTCTAATCCTAGTTCCTAATTCAGAGGGACAAATTTTTCAAATTTGTAATTGATGGAAAGCCTTTCTTCTCTAGTCATATTTATTTCCAAATTTACAAATAAATTAACATATCATCTTACACCTTATTAAAAGGCTGCTATAACAATGCTTGGGATATTGTTTTTCTAGCAGTTTATCCCAGTTTATCTGTGTGTTCCTTTTGCATAACCGAATCAAGTCCAAATCTGCTCCCTGTCCAAATTCACCACATCCTCAATCTGATGATACAGATTTTCTGCCCACCCATCCTTAAAATTTCCAGCAGTTTTATTAAGAGCTGTATTTATAAAGCACTTCTCTCAGTATATTCTCAGAGGATCCAGAAGGATATTATTGTCCTTTTGCAATCAGAGAAGACATGGTACAACATTTCCACCCACTGTCTTGGTTTCAAATGCTTCTGGAGAAAAGCCTGTGGCCCGTTACCAGTGCTGTTCGGCCAGAGCTTGTCTCTGCTTTCTCAGGCAGCTCAAAATTTACGAAAAAATTTCTTTCTGACTGGGCAACAGAGGATTCCATTTTTCTATCAGTCAGCTTTGTCTTCTTCCATTTGTATTGTTTGTATGTGGAACTGAACAGTAACGAAGACAACAGCTCTCTCTTCTCCCAAAACTTAGAGCTAGAAGAGTCACCTCCCCCAAGACCGAGCTCCATACATAAAAACACTGGCAGCCGCACAGCTAACTGATGCCTTGATAAATCAGAAAGCTGCATCTGGTTTATCTGAAAGGGGCACAGGTGACTGCCCTGGACCTTACACATAAGTTCTCGCCACCACGCCTGCGCCTGGGTTCGACGCGGTTCCTGCTGATGACTCCTCTGATGGCCAAAATAAGACCGGGGAGCTTTTCAGTCCCATCCCACAGGTGCTAGTCCAGTCGGGACTCAGGCCTGTGATGCCAGTTTCTTGCCCGCACTCTGATACAGTGAAAATCGCTGCCCTGAGAGCTCTCAGTACGTACATGCCAAGGGTCACTGGCTAACGCAAGAGACTATAAATGACCTGAGTAGAAATGCATTTGGAAAGACTGAACAAACACATGGACTTCAGACATTTGTGGTAGGGCAGATCACATGAAGAGAACAAAGACCCGACAAGAAATGTCTCCACTAGGTTATAACGAGTATTCTTTCTGCATGTCCATTTTTCCAATTTAGAGCTTAAGGTGGGATTTTTATATGGAAGATGAGGGTACGATGATGCGCTCCTCTGTGATACGGAGTAGCTGCGCTTATGCTGGGAAGGCAGGGGATGCAGGGTGGCTGCTGATACATGTTTAACAACCGGTTCCCTGGGAACACTATACACGCACACACACACATACACGCAATAGGAATCGTGCTGATAGATGTGTAGTACACACCTTACAAATACTAAGATACATGTTACCTTTTATTATAAATTTTATATAACTCATTGATTCTCAGTGAATGTTTTTTATTAAAGATTTTATTTATTTATTTGACAGAGAGAGAGAGAGCGAGAGCAGGAACACAAGCAGGGGGAGTGGGAGAGGGAGAAGCAGGCTTCCCGCAGAGCAGGGAGCCCGATGCGGGACTCGATCCCAGGACCCTGGGATCATGACCTGAGCTGAAGGCAGACGCTTAATGACTGAGCCACCCAGGCGCCCTCAGAGAATGCTCTTTGTTCATTTTTGCTGAATTCTTTTTATTTTTTTTAAGATTTATTTATTTATTTGAGAGAGAGAGAGAGAGCACAGTGGGGAGAGGCAGAGGGAGAGAGAGGATCTCCCCCAACTCGGGGGCTTGATCCCACCACCCTGAGATCATGACCTGAGCCAAAATCAGGAGTCAGACTCTTAACCGACTGAGTCACCCAGGGGCCCCATGACACACTTTTAAATTTAATCTGCAATATTAACATTTTCTCCATCACTGTCTTAAGACAGTCAACAAAATAAAAATCAAGCTCTGATTTACAGCGTTTTCTAATTTCTGTGCTGTAAATACTCTTACCATGGCTAATTTCAAGCTACCAATGTGATGCCACTAAACCTGAGTTTGAGAAGAGATGCTCAGTAGCCCAGCATTATGCAATATTTTCACCCTAGGGATACAGTACATATTTTAAATAACCTCAAGAAAATTATTTTTTTAAGATTTTATTTATTCACTGAGATACAGAGAGAGAGAGAGAGAGAGAGAAAGCATGAGCAGGGAGAGAGGCAGAGGGAGAGGGAGAAGCAGGCTCCTCGCTGAGCCAGGAGCCCAATGTGGGGCTCGATCCCAGGACCCCGGGATCATGACCTGAGCCGAAGGCAGATGCTTAACCATCCGAGCCACCCAGGCGCACCAAGAAAATTATTAATAGTAAAATATAGTAAAATAAAAAGTGATGAATTTTGAGCATTTATAACCTTCATTTTTTCATATAACTCTTAATTTGTAGGTTTCTATGCATAATTTAAGGTTTTTTGAGATATGATTGACATAGATCTTCCCCGAATTGAGCCCTGAGATGGCCACATCCCCAGCCGACATGCTAGTTGCAGACTTGTGAGGGGAGCCTGAGCCACAGACGCTCAGTTCACCCGTGCCCAGGCTTCTGACTCACCGAAGCTGTGACATAAAACATGTCTACTGTTCACATTGCTAAGTTTCGGGGTATTTATTATTCAGCATGAACCAACTAATACACCAGTGCTGTTGGGATTATGTCCACTTTGAGTAGCAAGGGCCTACAGATCTTTCTACTTGTGGATGATTTCGGGTGATGGATGCTGGACCACAGTGTCCGTGGAATGCTACTCTACTGATTCACTGTTTTATAGTTTGAAAAAAAAAAAAAAGTAAAAAAAAAAGCAGAGTAGCTAAATATTTATTGATGGAGACAGAAAATGTCCAAGGAAGTTAAGGTCTTCAAGAGAGGGCCATCTGCATCTCCCACAGAATAACCCTTTTTCCCAAAAGAAAAGGTGATTTATTACTTTGAAGGAGAAACAACATTTCATACCTCTGGTATCTGACACATGATGCTTTCAATGGAGGTACTTATAAATATATTTCCTATAACTTGAGGGTCATAAAAAGTAGTGTATACAATGATAAAATAATCAACTAAACTTACATAATAGCATTCAGATATAATTTTAAGAGTTTAGACTATAATAAGAGATGAACGAAGCTGATATCACTGAATTTTCAATACCGAGGTATCTACCAAGTAGTAATCTTGCTTTTCATAATTCTCCATTTAAATTGAAGAATTCCCTTTAATTTGGCCTCCCCAGAGGAAAGCCAGGAGGAGGAGATTAGGGTAGGGATTAAAGTCGATTTATTCAGTGCCTCCTATGAGCCAGATTTTGTTTTTCACACATTAACCCAATTTTCTTTAGAAAGAGTCTTCTGGGGGTGCCTGGGTGGCTCAGTTGGTTAAGTGTCTGCCTTTGGCTCAAGTCATGATCCTGGGGTCCTGTGATTAAGCCCTGTGTTGGGCTCCCTGCTCAGTGGGGAGCCTGCTCCCCCCTCTGTCTCTGCCCCTCACCCCACTCATGCTCTCTCTCTCTCAAATAGATAAATAAAATCTTAAAAAAGAGAGAAAAGGTCTTCTGTAGAAAGGTTCTTTTGTGTAGGAAACATAACCGAGACACTGGCATTTTGTTACAATCATTCATTTTTAATCAATGTTGATAATTTGGTAATGTTTGAAATGTTTCACTTCATGATGCTGAAGATCATTTTGTTTTGTAAATGATGCTTAAACACTGACTATGTTCATTTGGGGAACTTTGGGTGGGGCTTTCCAGATGACACTGGTTAGAGCAGTGATCTCACATCCTAAAGAGTGGCCAGTGAGAAACACCTGCCACCATTTCAACATTTGCTGATAATACACTGCAGTCAGGGATTGTCTAGGGATTTATTTTGTCTCACTAATTTTGCTTCATTAGTTTTAAGAATTAGACACATCTGCCATTTATTGAATGCTTTCTATGTGCCATGGCCTTACACATTAATGTGTCTAATAAATTTAATGTCATTGTTACAACAAATATATGATGAGGCTGATTATTCTCATTATGGTTCCAGTCTGACATGTTAAGTGCTTGGAAATTATCATTCCTATCTTCACAATAAGAAAAAAAGCTGAACAAACTGAAAATCAACAACTCTTCTTAGATTCAGCAAACAATTGAGGTCATGGGGCAAACTGCTGCCTCTGGGAGATAAACAGGTAGATACAGAGACTCATGGCTTACTAAGATCCTAAGTCTGGAATCAGAAGGCCCCAGGTGGAACTGATATCAGTAGAAACACTTTGAACTCTGATGAATTGCTGGAGATTCAGTATAGACAGAGTTAAAAACTCCAAAAGGCCCAGTTTCAGGGGAACCCCTACATGTTCATGAATGTCACCTTCAGGAGCCCCATCAGGTTCTCACTGTCCCCTATGCTTCTGACAGGGGAAGGGGACAAGTTACCATTATGAAATATGCCCAGAGCTTCCTGTTCCCTTAACAAGGCCTGTCATCAAGGGAAACTATTTTACCAGAGCCCAATGTACTGGGCTTTTACCAGAGCCTAACCTATGTGGGGGAAGGGAAACACCCATTAATTGAGACCTAATCATGGACTATAGAAGGCTTCTCCTTCCCCACAACTTACCACCATGTCATAGGGTTCCTGGGTACTAACAGGGGATTTCAGCTAGAAGTATCACAGGCTTCAGACTCTACTTCAGGAATCTCTAGGAAAACCCAAAGATAGCAGAATAGACAAAAACAAAGATAGTAGAGAAAATTTTAGTCTCTGACACCTACTGCTATAGCAAACAATAAACAGTCTCCTAGTCAGATAAATATAACACCTCACACTAAAGGCCTACCTATTCCAGTTACTTTACATCATATTCAGCTTTCAACAAAGAATTACAAGGCATGCTAAAAAGCAAAAGCAAAGTCTGAAGAGACAAAGAGAGTATCAGAACCAGACTCAGATATGATACAGGTTTTGGAATTATTAGACTGGGAATTTAAAATAACTATGATTAATATGCTAAGGGGTCTACTGAAAAAAGTGGACATCATGCAACAGGCGGGTAATGTAAGCAGAGAAATGAAAACTTGAAGGAAGAATCAAAGGAAAATGCTGTAAATCAAAAACACTGCGATATAAGTAAAGAAAGCCTTTGATGAATTTATCAGTAGACTGGACATAGCCAAGGAAAGAGTCAGTAAACTTGAAGATATATAAACAGTTTGAATGGCTCTTCAAAGATATGCTGAATCATAGCCAAAGCATTATTTAATTATCTATGTGGATACACCTTGTGTGACCTGGTATTTACTACTACTTTGGCCCAGATTCATAAAGTTGTTAGCTGACTTGTAGACTTGTGTCTGGAAGACATGAAAATGACTTCTCTCCAGTTGAAAAAAAAATTCAAAGGTTATGGTTTTATTGTCTTACTGGACATTAAACAATTTGTCTCTAAGTTAACAAAATGATTTCATGTCTTTTCTGAGAAAATTGGTGAACCATTCCCACAATTCTTTTGAGACAGTTGATATCATCTTGCTGGTTCTCTCATTAAATGAGCTAAATAAATCTTCAACATGTGTTCCCTCTATATTTATATGAGAGCCATGTTTAAAATTCCTTGAAAATTATACTTTGATAGATTTGGAGGCCGAGGGGCTTACCTGCTAGAACTAGTTAAATGAAGTTGCCCAGGCTTCCAGAGTCAGTCCCAAATAGCAACAGAACTTTACCTTTTCTGACTCTATTTTCTTCTTCTGATTTGGTACTTTCTGTTCTGGTTTGTTTGCTTTGTTGTTGCTGTTGTTTCAGATCCTTAGCCAACAGTTATGAGTTTTGTTTAATTCATTGCTTAAGTCATGTCCATTTCCACAACTGGATACTGAATCCTCATGTATAAAATGTGTGCAAACAGCCAGTTCCAGGGACTGGTGGGTACTGAACCACTAGGTCAGTCAAGGTCACATAATCTAGAAGTTTATTCCCCATTTGGGGTGGCAATAATGGGCAACCTGATTTCATGATGGGATCACTAGGTGATCTCTATTAGGATGGTGTGAATCTGTTCTCTGTTGGATGAGAGACAACACGGAATATGGTTAGTTGGGCTATATTGTTTGTCTATTGGTGTGCTCAAATCCATGTAGAAGATATTCCATTTCCACTGAAGAGAAAGATAACCCTTTGAGAATGGGTGTTCTGTGTTTTCTAAAACATGCTCTGTGCCTGAGGTGGTAGAACTGAAGTTTCAAGTCCTGTGGGAGGCTGTGCATCTAATTGAGAAAAAACCATTTTACTGCTTGTTGATAAGAAAACAATGTATTTTCCCATTTCTAGAGTATATTATTTTAAAGTCCCTTAAGAAAAAGGAGACTTTTCTAAATACAGAGGCTAATAAATACTTGCAAAAATTTAATATTCCCAGAATTTCAGGGAAATAAAGAAACTGAACTCTGATACACTGAATGTACTGACTTTTTTTTTTAGATTTTTATTTATTCATTTGACAGAGAGAGAGAGAGACAGCTAGAGAGGGAACAGTGTGTGAGTGGGAGAGGGAGAAGCAGGCCCCCCACTGAGCAGGGAGCCCGACGCGGGGCTCGATCCCAGGACCCCGGGACCATGACCCGAGCCAAAGGCAGACGCCCAACGACTGAGCCACCCAGGTGCCCCTGTACTGACCTTTTTAAGGAAGAAAAACAACCAAACAAAAACATCTCTCATAGATACTGCTAACTCAGGAGCATATTTATAGCAGAATCCAAGTGATTTAGACATTAACTGGTTTGGTAATTTTAGGTCATAAATAGATAAATTTCTTTTCCTTGCTTTTGTCAGTATGGAGAATAAACATATATAGTTGACCCCTGAACAGTGCGGGGGTTTGGGGGTGCTGACTCCTGCGCAGTTGGAACTTCATGTATACATTGACTCCCCAAAAACTTAACTATGCATAGCCTACTATTGAGAAGCCTTGTTGGTAACACAATTAACACATATTATACGTATGTATTATATACCGTATTCTTACAATAAAGTCAGCTAGAGAAAAGAAAATGTTATTAGGAAAATGATAAGGAAGACAAAATACATTTACAGTACTGTCCTGTAAAAACTCTGCATATTAAATGGACCTCTGCAGTTCAAATCTGTGTTGTTCAAGGATCAACTGTAATTTAATTTTTTAAGATTTGAATTATTTTCTAGTGAAAGAGACTAGGCTAATAACTTCTAAATCTGTTGTACTGGTTTATTGATGAGATAGGCTAATGTTTCTTCCATATATTGTTTAAGAAAATATTGTATATTTTCTATATTAAATTAGAATTCTTGATTTTTTTTTTTTTTTTGAGAGAAAGAGAGAAAAAGAGAGAGAGTGGACACAATGGGGGACACGAAGGGGCAGAGGGAGAGGGAGAGAGAATCTTAAGCAGGCTCCATGCCCAGCATGGAGCCCGATGCTCGGCTCAATCTCAGGACTCTGAGATCATGACCTGAGTCGAAATCAAGGGTCAGACATTTAACCGACTGAGCAACCCAGGCACCCCTAGAATTCTTAATAGTTTTAATTCAACTGTAATTATATTCCTTCTGTGTCATCTTGAACATAATTTGCAAGATATTTACTAATTTTAGAACTTAGACTAATATTAAATCAAATAATAAAAATTTTAACATCTGTATAATTTGTAAGGAAGACAGAAAATGAAAGATGGGTCACCAATTGTTATGAATATCTGCTTTTTATTTATTTTTTTTAAGATTTTCTATATTTATTTGACAGAGAGAGACAGCACAAGCAGGGGGAACAGTAGAAGGAGAGGGAGAAGCAGGCTTCCCCGCTGAGCAGGGAGCCCAATGCGGGACTCAATCCCAGGCCCCTGGGATCATGACCTGAGCCAAAGTCAAGACGCTTAAACATCTGAGCCACCCAGGCGCCCCATCTGCTTTTCATTTTAACAGTAATAAAGCGACTATATTTTGGTGTCATTTTTTTTTTAAGATTTTATTTATTTATTTGAGAGAGAGAGAATGAGAGAGAGCACATGAGAGGGGGGAGGGTCAGAGGGAGAAGCAGACTCCCTGCCGAGCAGGGAGCCTGATGCAGGACTTGATCCAGGGACTCCAGGATCATGACCTGAGCCGAAGGCAGTCGCTTAACCAACTGAGCCACCCAGGCGCCCAATTTTGGTGTCATTTTAATGAACGTATTAATTTTGCGATCCAACAAAGGTGTGAAAGGTTATGTTTTTTGCTGTGGAGATTTTATAATGTAGTTGTGTAAGCTTTGCTCATCTACTAAAATGCTTGTTTATGGCAAGTAGTGATCACTCTCCAGTTTTCTCTAAAAGATTAGTAAATTTGATTAAAAATTATGGCTTATATGGATGGTTGAGACTACTCTAGAAATAATCATGGCAAAGAACTGTAACTAAAATGTGGTTTTGTTTTTTAAAGAGGGGAATATTTTTCTTGTCAAAATTATTTGTTCCAGAATGTGACAGGAAGTAGTGAAGGATAGAACTTACCTCGATATAGAAAACTGACGTAAAATACAAAAAAAAAAAAAAAAAACCCTCTTTATTTGCCCTGAATTATATCATCTACAAAGAATGATTCTGAAAAGCAGTAAAATGTGTAAAATGTTGGTAAACTTTGCTGAGTTTTGAATGGATTTATTAGAAGATAAATTTTGGCAAGAGCTGGTAAATAAATTACTGCTTATCATATTAATGCAAAGCTAGAACTAATTTTTTTTTTTCCTCTGTTGGAATGAAAAATTAGTAGGAAGGAATTTAGTTTGCTCTTACCAAGAAATAGTAAAAGGTTATTCTTCTACGTAATCTGCTCAGATAGTAGAGATTCCTTATCTAACCTGAAAAATTTCTGTACTTTGTGTTGACTTTGGCACGTCCTTGACCCAATAACAAGGGAGTTACTTAGAATTGTGTTGTATTCTTATTCCAAACTATAACCATTTATTGTTTCTAGGCACATGTGATAGTGTTTTAATCAAATAATCTATTCTAATGAAACTTAAACCCTTTTAATTTTGCCTTCCCAAAAGAAGAACCTAAATTCAAAGGGAAAAATTTGAGATGTATTTTATACCCAAGCTATTCTTGGGGGGTCTCTGCAGAGGCCCCGGGGCCGTTGCCTTAAATAAAGCCCGTTGGACAGTAGCCATAATAAGTGAGTGGGGGTGCCTGGGTTCCAGTCAGTTTTACAAAAACAGGCAAGCTGAATTTAGGCAGTGGGTGGTCAGGGTCCCAGTATTACAGGTATTAAAAAAAAAAAAAAGACAATTCCTGGTGAATTTAACTCAGCATATCTTTCCTAATGGACTATTTGCCTTTTCTGCTCCTCTGTTTATCCACCTTTTCCATCGTGATGGTTCTCCTCATTAAAGAGTTAAATAAATCTTTGCCATATGCTTGTTTTGTATTGGTATGAGTCATTTTTTTTTTTTTTACTTTTTTTCCTGAAAAATGTACTTGGAAAGAATCAAATAACAGCGCCACAGACAGAAATCTTGTTAGAACTGGCATAAATACAGATGGGCCCCAAACAGTACAGATAATGCAGATAAATGCAAAGCAACTTAAAAATGTGACTCTGTGTGAGAAAGTTTCTGTTAAATATCCATCCCTAGGTTTTCAACTCCTTTTTACTTTTATTTAATCACTTATCTCCTATTTATTAGGAAAAAAGTTACCCTTATTGCATAAGAGAACACTCATACCCTGAATTTAATACTTCAAATTAGACTAAATAATCTTTGTCTTTTCAGTGTGAACCAAGGTGAATTCCATGAAGAAGGAATGGATTTGCTCTTTATTTCCAATGGAATTATCTCTCTGATTATCTTTGATTCAGCATGCAGCAAGTATTGTGATGATTTAGTGCTCAGAATCTTACTGAGCTGTTCACATTTTATTTTCTACAATTAGTTTAATGATATCTCTGGCACAGCAGATTACCAGTAACTAAATTTATGTACTTCTAACTTTAGTCTTTCAGAAATTATAGGATTTAAATTGTCCCTTTGCATGATACCACTCTGAAAAATTGTTTCATTTATTTTAAATGAGATTAGTACAGTCATTGAAATAATGTTGCCTAAAATGTGCTCATTTTTCCAATGTAGGCTTCTCCTAGAATTTTACGCTAATTAATGTGGATGATTTCACCTGGATATTTGAGACTTTGTTCTCCTTTGAATGTGATGTAATTTGTCATGTTTATATCTACACTGATCCACTTCCAGCAAAAATTATATACAAAAAAATTTAACAGAGAGGTGATGGCTGATTTGTTTTTTATTCACATCTATGATGCCCTCTGACCTAACTACCCATTGATGGCATGTGTTAGTGACAATGGGAAGGATCCCTAAAACTTCTGTTCAAGTCTTGGTTCCCTTAATAACCTGTGATTTGTAACAAGTAACCTAACCTTCCCATGTCTCCATTTTCCTGTCTGTTAGATGAGAATATTGGAGACTATCTTTAAAATTCCTTCCAGCCCTAAAATGTCCTCATTCTCCATATAGCACATTTTTTTTTTTTAAAGTAGCCTCTATGCCCAGCATGGAGCCCAACATGGGGCTTGAACTCAGGACCCTGAGATCAACACCTGAGCTGAAATCAAGAGTCAGTTACTCAACTGACTGAGCCATCCAGGTGTCCCTCCAATATAGTGTATGATGAGTGTACAGTTTGCAAGGAAAGGTGAAGGCTCCTCCATGATGCCCAATAGAGTACTGTTGGAATGATCTCAGTCTGAGTCTGGGAGATGGCTGCATTGGTAGAAAGACTTTACACATTAACAAGTGGATTTTTCAAGATAGAGAATTTTTCAAGATATGGAAGAAACAAACACATCTGTGGCAACAGAATAGAAAGATAAATAACAAAGAAGTAGTAAGCATGAACTCCTCCAGTGCAGTGGGTCTATCCATTAATCCTAATTTCTAACTGCTTATCAGTATGTGGCAAATCAATGAACACACTGAATGAGAAAATTTATGAAAGGGAAAAAAAAAACAGGGACATACATATATGATAATGTAGCAGAGAATGAGTATGGATTAATTTGCTTTTGGGAAGATATGCCAGTTAAATAACAAAAAAATAAGATAGTTGGATATAGAGAGATGGGTATAGGTGGGCTATACCAAGAAGGATGTTATAATCTGAGCCTGTGATGAGGAAAAATAAGGGAAGATCTAGAGATGTAAAAGTTCATTTCATGCTCAGGAAGTGGCAAACCAATCAGAAGGGCTGAGGGAGGTGAAGGTGGAGAGGTAATTTGGAGGCAAATTCTGGTTGGAATGCTGAGCAAGGATAAGTCTGAGAAACACTGTGACAGTCCATCCCATAGTCTTGAACGGAAGCTCTTGATGAGACGGTTACCTCATTGCTGTGCTCTGAGTACTGACTTTGAGCTGCCCTCCAAAGAACCTGAAGGGGTTTCATTAGCATCTTGAGCCTGTTCTTTAGTGTGGGCAAAAATTTATTAATTGTGAACAGCAAAGAATATTAAAGAAAACATAACTTGACTGTATAGTGAAGTTAGATAAGGAGTACATGTTCTTGACATCAGGCCAACTTTATGTTCAGCTCTTCGTGGAATGGATTAATTTGACTAAAGTATTATTTCATTCTCCTGAATCCAAAGTGATAGATTCAGTTTTAGGGGGAATCGGGATGAGAATTCATAATTCATCTGTATATGTGAAGCAAGGCTGCTTTGCATTTTTTTCAATCAGAAGCAAAGATAGAGTGAAGTGCTTTTCAAGTATATGACACACAAAGGCCCAGAGGTCTTGACTCCAAATTCTTCTTCTGATCTCTCATTTCCACCCATAAACTCAGTCTTACTGTTTTTAAAATTCTCATGACAAATATGTTTTTCCTCTTGAGTTTTGACTTGTTCTCCCTATCTGGGGACATACTTAAGTTTTTCTGAAGTGTGTGTTTATTCTGCTTTTTTTTAAAAAATGGACACAAAGGAAATTTGTTACATGCCTTTCCAGGGCAGTAACATTAAATGTTCCTAACTTAATTACTGAACACACTTTGTTTTGAATGAGTCTATTCAAAAATGTTAAAGCAGGATTTCCTTTTTAAATTATATCCTTATTATCAGTTTAATGAAGTTAATGTTGTAAAAATTTCTTAAAATGATAGATGATTTGAAAATCTCATGTTTCCTTTTCGAAAAAAAAAAAGCCTGCTGCTCCATTCTAAGGAACAAGAACACAGATTTCTAAGAAATACTTCCAATAATTCCTAATTCACTTCACCAGAAGCAGGTTTCTTAACAGCTTTAGCCATCATTAATATACTTAACCACCTTTAAAATAATATCCTGATTCTAATTCAGAGAGATGTAGCTAAACTCAATTAGTTATAGACTGTGGAGTGATTAGATGTTCTTGGATCAAAGATATTCTTGGATGAAAGGTGCTATGTGGAACTACCGTGTGATTATTAGAATTAGGACATCACATCTCAGCTTATGCAACTCCTGGGAAGAATATTTTTGTACCAAGAATAAGAATGTGATTCTTATTATGTAAAAGCCCTAAATATTTTCAGTTTCCTTCACCCCTTAAGTTTCCCAATTAATTTTATGCCTAGTCTAAAAGAAAATTAGTGGTACCAGTTTCTGTTTTAGCTTGTGAAGAGAGACACTATTTCTTTTCCATTGTAAAAATTACAAAGAACCAGCCATTCAGATGATTTTAACAGATTGTTGCTCACACATTGATTACACCACTTTATAGAAAGATTTTACCTATATGCTTTCTCTAAAATCAACTAAGGAACAATAGATTTTATTTTATTTTGTATATATTTTTTTCCTTTGGGCATGTTTGGGAATTTCTTTGTTATATCCTTATGAAGTTCCAAATGACACACTGTAGGAAAATGGTCTCCCAGACAGATTGGTACCCTAGAGAGAACATGGGTTTGATCTTGAAAGACAAGAGATAAGGGGTGCCTGGGTGGCTCAGTCAGTTAAGCGTCTGCCTTCGGCTCAGGTCATGATCCCAGAGTCCTGGGATCAAGTCCCACATCTGCTCCTGGCTCAGCAGGGAGGCTGCTTCTCTCTCTCCCCTCTGCCTGGTGCTCTCCCTGCTTGTGCACTCTCCCTCTCTCTCTCCCTCTGTCAAATAAATAAAATCTTAAAAAAAAAAAGACAAGGGATAAAATATAATCCTTCCCTTAATTAATTTGTATTTTGATCAGTTGGACATATAACTTAATATTTTCTCTACATCAATTTTCGAATCCATAAAATAGTGTTTATTATCTACTCAATTAGTAGGGTAGTATGGTTGGAACAACTGTATGAGATAAAGTATATACATATAGCATAAAGCCTGGCTCAAAGATGCTCAATAAAATTCAGTTTACCCCTGAGGTTTATAGCAGTAAAAACACCTACATCAGAGAAGGAAAAAGGATTTCAAATCAACAACCTAATCGTATAACTCAAGGAACTAGAAAAAGAAAAACAAATCAAAAGTTAGCAGAAAAGAGGGCATTTGAAAAAAGATTAGAACAGAAATATATGAAATAGAGAATAGAAAATAAAATCAATGAAACTAGTAGTTTTCTGAAAAGATAAAAAAAAAAGGTAACAAACCATTGGCTGGGCTAAGGAAAAAAAGAAAAAAAAACTTAAATATCAAAAATCAGATATTAAAGAGGTGACATTACAACTGATACCGCAGAAATAAAAAGGATTGTAAGAGGCTACTGTGAATAATTAGGTACCAACAAATTGGATAATCTGCATGGAATGGGCAAACTTCTAGAAACACAAAACCCACCAAGACTGGATCATAATGAAATAAGGGAAAAATGAAGGGGGGGCGGAATCAGAGGGGGAGATGAACCATGAGAGACTATGGACTCTGAGAAACAAACTGAGGGTTCTGGGGGGGGGGCGGGGATGGGTTAGCCTGGTGATGGGTATTAAAGAGGGCACATATTGAATGGAGGACTGGGTGTTATACGCAAACAATGAAGCAGGGAACACTACATCAAAAACTAATGATGTAATGTATGGTGATTAACATAACATAATACAATAAAATTTAAAAAAAAAAAGAAAAAATGTGAACAGACCTATGATGGCATTTAGGACAGGCTGCCCCCCAACCTGGCACCTTGGTATATTGAATATTTTAAGCTGAAGAAGTTAGTTTGAGAAAACAGCAGAAGCAGGAAGGTCACTCTGTTCACCTTCCTTCATTCTTCTCCTGAAACAGGTCATAAACTTTCATGTGAGAGGTGCCCTCCCTGTCTCCAGAGGAAAGCATTCTTATCTCCAAAGACAAGGGAACGCTGAGAAGAATCTGAACAAACAGGCCTTGTTAGGTTTCCCCAGTTTATTACACTTAGGTCATACCCTTTGACCTGTCATATTCTCCATGACTGTCCACTCTTCATCAAACCTAACAATAAAAATACTCAGGTTTAGCCATTTCTTCAGCTCTTCCCATTTCTTTATGTAGGCTCCCATGTCATGCAAAGCTTATGTTAAATAAATTTGTATGCTTTACTCCTGTAAATATGTTTTTGTCAATATAATTTTCAGACACAGCTGGGGATGTAAGAGTGTTGAGGAAAACTTTTTCTTCCCCTATACCTAGAACTATTAGAAAATTTCAATCAGCGATCAGAAACCTCCCCAAAACAAGAAAGTCCAGGAATAAATGGCTTCACTGAAGAATTGTCCCAAACATTTAAAAAAGAATTAACACCAATTCTTTTCAACTCTTCCAAAAAATTGAAGAGGAGGGAACACTTCCAGAGTCATTTTATGAGACAGCATTACCCTGACACCAAAATCAAAGATACTACAGGAAAATAAAATTATAAACTACTAACTCTGATTACTGATGCAAAAATCCTCAATTAAATACTATCAAATAGATTCAAAAATACATTTAAAAGGACCAAGTAGGAATTATTCCTGGAATGCAAGGATAGTTTGACAGGAAAACCAATCAAATATACCACATTACAGATTGAAGGTCAAAAACCACTTGATCATCTCGATGCAGAAAAGGCATTTGACAAAATTTAACACCATTTCATGATAAAAACACTCAACAAACTAGGATGAGAAGAAAATTACCTCAATGTAATAAAGGCTATAAATGAAAAGCCCACCTCATAGTACTAAAAAGCTGAAAGCTTTCCCTTTCAGATCAAGAACAAGGGGAGGATGTCTTCTGTATCACCATTTCTATTCAGCACAGTACTGAAGGTTCTAACCAGAGCAATTAAAAGAAATAAAAGACATCTAAATTGGAAAGGAAGAAGTAAAATATCTCCACTCACAGATGACATAATCTTACATGTAGAAAACCCTAAAAATTCTACAAAAATAAAATCCTGTTAGAACTAAAAAATAAATTCAGCAAAGTCAAAGGATACAAAATCAACATGCAAAAATCAGTTGCATTTTTATACAGTAACAATGAACAATCTGAAATGAAATTAAGAAAACAACTCCATTTATAGTGGCATGAAAAAGGATAAAATACTTAGGAATAAACTTAACCAAAGAGGTAAAAGACTTGTACACTGAAAACCTTAAAAAAGGTTGGAAGAAACTGAAGAAGAAACAAAGAAATGAAAAGACAGTCTGTGTTTATGGATTGCAAGACTTACTAATGTTAAAATAGCCATGATTTTATATATATATTCCTAAGGACTCAACTAAAAGGTTGTTAGATCTAATCAATAAATTCAGAAAGTTGTGGGATACAAAATTAACACAAAAAATCAGTAGCATTTCAATACACTAATGACAAATATTCTGAAAAAGAAATAAAGAAATAGATCCCTCTACAATAGCATTAAAAACAATACTTAGGAATAAACTTAACTAAGGAGGTGAATGATCACTACACTGAAAACTGTAAGACATCAGTGAAAGAAACCAAAGAAAATAACTAAATGGAAAGACAACCCGTGTTTAAGGAACAAAAGAATTAATATTGTTAAAATATCAATATTACCAAAAGCCATCTATAGATTCAATGCAATCCACATTTCGATGGCATTTTTTACAGAAATAGAAAAAAACACTCCTAAAATTTATATGGAACCACAAAAGACCCCAAAAAGCCAAAGAAATCCTGAGAAAGAACAAGCAGGAGGTATCACACTTCCTGATTTTAAACTTTACAATAAAACTATAGTAATCAAGGGCGCCTGGGTGGCTCAGTTGGTTGGGCGACTGCCTTCAGCTCAGGTCATGATCCTGGAGTCCTGGGATCGAGTCCCGCATCGGGCTCCCTGCTCGGCAGGGAGTCTGCTTCTCCCTCTGACCCTCCCCGCTCTCATGCTCTCTCTATCTCATTCTCTCTCTCAAAAAAACAAAAAACAAAAAACAAAAACAAAAAAAAAACTATAGTAATCAAACAGTATAGTACTGGCATAAAAACAGAGAAATAGATCAATGGAACAGAATTGAGGGACCAGAAATAAACCCAAGCATATAGAGTCAACTAATATTTGACAAGAGAGCCAAGAATACTCATGGAGAAAAGACAGTCTTTTCAATAAATGGTGTTGGTATATTGGATATTCACATATAAAAGAATGAAACTGGACCCACCTATATCTTATAACGCTCATGGAAAGTAACTTGAAATGGATTAAAGACTTAAACATAAGGCCTGAAAACATGAAACTCCTAGAAGAAAACAAAGGAACAAAGCTCCCTGACATGGATCCTGGTAATGATTTCTTGGCTATGACACCTCAAGCACAAGCAACAAAATAAAAAACTGAAGGTGAGACTAAATGAAACTAAAAACCTACAGAGCAAAGGAAGACATCAACAAAGACAATCAATGGAATGGGAAAAAAAGTATTTGCAAACCATATATCTGATAAGGGGTTAATATCCAAAACATATAAAGAACTCATACAACTCATTAGCAAATAAAATGACCCAATTAAAAAAAATGAACAAAGGATCTGAAGAGACATTTCTCCAAAAAAGAAATATGACAGTGCAACAAGCACATGAAAAGATGAAATATATCACTAGTCATTATGGAAAGGCAAATTAAAACTACAATGAGATATCACTTCACATCTGGCCATCTAGAATGGCCATTCTCAAAACGACAAGAGATAACAAATGCTAGTGTGAATGGGGAAAAAAGAGAACCCTTGTTCACTATTGGTGGGAATGCAAATTAGTATAGCCACTATGGAAAATAGTATGGAGGATTCTTGAAAAATTAAAAATAGAACTACCATATGATCCAGCATTTCCACTTTTGGAAATAAATATATCCAAAAATAATGAATACACCAACTCAAAAGATATTTAACCCCCTTATTCACAGCAGTATAACTTAGCCAAGACTTGGAAACAACCTAAGTGTCCACTGATGGATGAATGGATAAAGAAGTTGAAATATATATATTAGAATATTATAATATGCTGTGAATAAGCCATAGAAATAAACAAGGAAATCCTGCCATTTGAAACAACATGAATGGAACGTGAAGGCATAATGCTAAGTGAAATAAATCAGAGAGAGAAAGAAAAATACTGTATGATCTTACTTCGTTGTAGAATCTTAAACAAATAAATAACCAAACAAACAAAAAACCCCAAACTCACAGAAAAAGAGATCAGAGTTATGTTACCAGAGTTGGAGGGTGGTAGGAAGGGGAACTGGAGGAAGGTGGCCCAAAGGTGGTACAAACTTCCAGTCATAAGATAAATAAATGCTAGGGATATAATGTATAAGCTGATGACTAGAGTGAACACTGCTGTATAATATATAGGAAGTTGTTAGAGTAAATCCTAAGAGTTCTTATCACAAGGAGAAAATGTTTTTCCTTTTTTCCTTCCTCCTTTCTTTTCTTTTTTTATTGTATGTATACGAGAAAATGGTTATTAGCTGAACCTATTGTGGTAATCATTTCATAGTATATTATGTGAATCAAACAATCATGCTGTATGACTTATACAGTGACGTATGTCAATTATTTCTCAACAACAAAAAAAATACAAAGTAAAAATAAATAAATAAATAACCTAAATTAAAAGAAAAACAACAACAACAAAAAAAACGCCTGACCCATTAGATGATTCTAAAATTCAATGTAATTAAGCAGGCCAATGAAACTGAATTGGTTTCTAGTAAGTCTGGTTGTTCCCTTGTTTAAAAAGATTATTTATATGTTGGATTCTGCTTAGAAAACCTGCACAATACACATTAGTTAAGTCATTTTTATTTTCATCTTTTTTCTTTTCTTTTTTTTTTGAGAGAGAGAGTGAGAGAGAGAGCACACATGAGTGGTGATGGCGGTGGGGAGGGTGGCTGGGGAGGGACAGAGGGAAAGGGAGAGAGAGAATCCTAAGCAGGCTCCATGCTGGGCGTGGCTCAATCTCATGACCCTGAGATTGTGACCTGAGTCAAAATCAAGACTTGGATGCTTAACTAACTGAGCCACCCAGCCAACCTATTTATTTTCATCTTTTAAAGATAATGCCATTTTAATCTAAATATTTAATATCATTGATATCCTATCTATTGCATTCAGAATTAAGTGTATACATGAAAAACTAGATGGATGAATTCATATGTGATTAATTCCATTCAATAAAGAAATATATGTCCTAAAGACAGGCATAAGAATCTCAGATTGTTAGTGCTAAAAGATAACATAGTTAATATCCAAGTCAGGTGACCCTTCTATGAGACATGCAGACTCAGGATTGATGACTTGCCCTAAGTTTATTACTACTTAGTGGAAGAAAGAGGACTGACACCTTGTCTGATTCCAATTCACTGATATTTCTACAAAACTAAAGAATTGAGAAATATTACATTAAGATCTGATCAGCGTGGTATCAGCCTTTAATATTACATCACCATTTTCTGATAATAGTTTAGGATTGGATAAAAATAAATAATCTTTAAAAAAGAAAAAAAAGAAAGAATTCAACAACTTGGATTAAACAGGCACTGAACTGAATAAGCATCCATGAACAATTCTAACCTGTTATATCTGATGTCATTTTTTCTTTGATGTAAATGGAATACATATTTTATAATCAAGGATCACTCCTCACATTTTTTATTAAAGAAATGGAGCTCTAGAGGTATTACAATTACCTAAAAGTTATACACCTATTCAAAAAAGGTAGCTGGGAATAAGTATACATTGCTGATTCCTATTTTTATCTTCTTGTATTCACTTACCTCTGAAAATCACTGCTGCCAGATTAAACGGTTTGCAAATAAGCTGTTCTCTTGTAGTAAAAATTAGCATAAATTCAAAGTTAATTCATCACTTCTAGCACCGAAGGACCACAAATGAGAGTGATAAAAGCAGATGCCTGGCATATGGCAACAGATGGGTCACAACATTTAAAAAGAGCTACTGGGAATAGGATGGTTCACTTTTCTCAATTCTTATCACATAAGGTAAAAAGGATGGAGAAGAAATAATCAAAACAATATAGACTTAATTAGGTCCTAATTTTCCTATGGTTTTTAAGTGTCCTATTAAAATACAGGACTTGCAGTTTGTTAGTAAGTTTCATGTCATAGTACTGTTATAATAACCATGTAGAAAAATCCATAATAGAGAGTCAAGCAAATACAGTAAGGACCTACAATACCCACTGGCAAAATATGGCTGCTAGTGGCAAGAATTATTGGAGCAGATGGTACACGATGAATTCATCAGGATATGTCCCAGCACTCAGTTTCATAATCATACCAGGTTTTTTTTTTTTTTACTATTTTTGCTCACATGACACTTTATCCTAACATTACACTAAAAATTTCATCTGTGAATAATTTATAATTTTATAATTATGCATGCTTTTCATTATAAATTAGAAATAAGAATGATGCTTACGATAAAACTTTGATATTCCTTTATCCTTCTGGAGTTGGTTTCATAAATATAATTCATGAACTCCAATGTTAAAAAAGAAAAAAAGTATATTCATGCAGGTTATACCAAAAAATAGATGGATTTTAATAGATATAGCTGTTTGCCGTATAAGTAGCAAAGATGATGCCAAGTCATATTTTCCTTTGAGTGTGAATTTTCTAAATAAGGCTATGTTTGGATTGGATTTGAAATATATTAAAGAAAATATATAGTTCTCATTCAAATAAAATCCCTAAGGAATTTTCTGAAATTCATACAAAACTCAAAACCTCATCCTAAATTGTTATACAGAAAAAAAGACAACATTACCACAATAAAAGCTTAAACTTTCACTCAAACTATCACTAGAATTTGAGATTATTTTCTAACTAAAATCCTCAAAGATGCAACTTAAAGAAATAATCTATGTTGTACCTAGGCTCCTCTAAAAGTCGTGAAAAAAGGGCTGTTTTCCTTCCCCACTGTCTATTTCCTCATTCAGAAACGTAATTTTTGCAATCAACTGAAACTTGTAATGGGTCCCTCCTAACACTCTATATGTGCTGCTTTTATGAATTAATCAGAGTGTGATTCCCATTGCCACTCTTCAGTAGTAGCAATAGCATCTTTTTAGGCTAGTTTTGCAATTATCAGAATTCATTGCTCAGGAAGGAGGATAAAGAGCAGGTGGAGGTAGTATGTTGAGTTCTGGGAAATAAGCATGGTACCCTTATGTAAAGCCCTCTGGTTGAAGGCAGAAATAGGAAGAGTCCCGGGAGCAATGTAGTTTCAAGGTAGTGTAGGTTTTTGTTGTTGATAATGCATTTGTTATTTTGAATATTTTATTATTTTTGTAATCCCACATAGAAATTTAAACCCATTAACTTGTTAACTTCCAAAGTGACAACAAAGAATACCAACAATAATGATAACAAAAATGATAAGAGCTAGCCTTTAATAAAGCACTAGTTTCAGATACCATGATAAGTATCCTATATGTATTTGTTCACCTAGTCTTCATAAAAACTCTAAATGGCAAATATTATTATATTTAAATTGCAACCAGAGAGGATCTATAACTTCCCAGCATCACACAATTAGAAAGTGATGGAGCTGGGATTCAGACTTCGATCTCTCTGGCTCTGAAGCCCATGTACTTACCTGCTTCCTTTTCCCTATGCAAGAGCTCAAAAACCCAGCATTCATGCACCTCTTTAAAAAAACCCAAACTACTCAAATATTCAGTGTGACAAAGGAAAAAGAGATCAAGAGTTGGAAAATCATGTTGCAAAAGGAAAGACACTTATCTCCACAACTTAAGAATTATTAAAGAAATCACCTTAAATACTATAACATCACAACAAAAATATAAGAAACAAGTTACCCAATATTAAGGAAATGCACATAAAAGAGAGTATTTCTCATGCAGTGCAAATTAGGTTTAGGAAAATCATATAGGAAAAGATTTATGATATAGCGTCAAGCAAAAAGATACTACAAAAAGATATAAAGTATGTATTATAACTTCAACAATGTAAAGGAAAAATTACAGAAGAAAAATATTTGAATAAAATAAGACAAAAATGTTATAATAATAGCCTCAGAGTGATGTAATCATGTTTTTTGTCCCCCCCTTCCTTATATTTTATGTACTTTTTTTTTTTTTTAAGATTTTATTTATTTATTTGACAGAGAGAGACACAGCGCGAGAGGGAACACAAGCAGGGGGAGTGGGAGAGGGAGAAGCAGGCTTCCCGCCGAACAGGGAGCCCGATGTGGGGCTCGATCCAGGGACTCCGGGATCATGACCTGAGCTGAAGGCAGTCGCTTAACCAACTGAGCCACCCAGGCGCTCTCTTTTTTTTGTTTTTTTTGTTTGTTTGTTTTGTTTTTAAATTATCAGAATATTTGACTTCTTTAATAAGTTGATTTATTTCTGTTCTGAGAAAGCCATTCAATAAAAGCAGGCTTGGGGTGCGGGTTGGGAGGATGTAAATAATTTTGAAGATTTGGAAAATACAGATGACATGCTGACACGATTACTATAAACATTTTGGTATATACTGTTCTGCTATTGAAATATATATATATATATAAATCTGGGGGGCTCTTCAAATTATACAATTATAATCGTCCAAAAACAGTACCTGTGGCCTACCTTTTAACTATGCACTTTTAATTTTCTCACATATTCTTTCAAAATACATGAATTTTAACATGTATGCTTCCGTATTCACACGTGTCCGACATATATTTAACCAACAGCCTCCAGAAAGGTGTTTCCAATTTACACGCTCGCCAAAATGGCCTGAGCTTTTCCCTTCCACAGCATCACGTAATTAAAATTAAGAAGAAACGGCCCAAAGTTCTGAGAATCCATCCGGTACAACATCGTCCCGCCGATCTAGGCACCAGCCCTTGGTGCGAGCGCGGTCTTGCTCTCTCCCTTCCCGCGTCTCGCAGCCGACGCTCTCACAGAAAATACCGGACCTGGCCTCTGCAGGACCGCGCAGAGCCTGGGGCGGGCTCTTTATGTACTTCCTAAAATATCGCTCAGGAGCGTATGTTATAATCAGAAAACCATTAATTACAAAATAAATCGAAGAGTCATAAACAGAATTATGTAAATAGCCAATCATGGATAAATGTCATTTGGATGATTAAAACATTTAAATGTTTTTTATCTAGAAAATGTCACCATACTAACAAAGGCAACCTAAATTTATTGAGGGCATATTTTGTAATCAGTAATATCTATGGAATTATGGGATTATAACTGATAGGAAGAAAACAAACATTATTGAAATATTTATATCTTGTACCAGTATAATCTTTCATTCCTTGTTCCAAAAATATTTTTATCATTTTTATTCTATTGCAAACTTTCACTCCTCAGCAATCAGTGAGTTTTCAGTGAGCTTTCTTGTTTATAAGCATTTCAAAAGTACAACATACTTTAATGATCCCATAATATAAAACACATGGAAACTGTTTAGTTCTCAAGAAGAGAATTGTAAGAAAAAAATATGTTAAGTGTATGAAAATATAACAGTTTTCATTACATAACTTCCCTAAAATAATAACTACAATTGGTCCTTATTGCCTATCAAACCATACTCAAATTTCTCGCTTAGTATTCTCATTAATTGGGATTATTTTACCTTTTCAATCTTATTTTCATTAACTCCAACATAACCCTCCATCTATTTCAATCATTATCATTATGGTTTCCTAGGCAGTAAGTGCTTACAGTATCCCCAAATTTGCTCAAGCTATTATCCCTACCTACTGTTTCCCCCCTCTCTAATCACTTCTTTGAAGGTCACTTCCTAAATAGCTTTATTAATTTATTCCTCCAATACTGAGCACTTACATCTGCTAAATTCTAGAGAGGATATATGTTGGACATGATTCTACCCAGGCGAGAACATATAGTCTAGTGAGGGATATAAAAGAGTAAACAATAAAAAGCGAAAACAAAATACTATGTTATCAATGGATGACTTGAAGGATATCAAGGTAGAGCTAACTGGATGAGATGTGAGGCATAGGGGTGGGAAAGGAAGAAAGATATAGGCAAAAGGAATAGCATGTAAAAATGTTGAGAGTCAATAATACATACAAGACACATCTGGAATGGGGCTGGGTTTGTACATCAAGATGTAGATGAGCAGTTGCTAGGCACAGTATTAAATAGTTATGATATAATTTGTTTCTTATAAAAATTACATTTTATTAAGGTTATGGAACTTTGGGATTAAACCACAATTTTCAATACCATGGAGGTTACGTATTACTGTTTTAGTAGTAATCTCATGCCTTACCTGATGTGTTTGTCAATAACCTGAGATCCATGTCTTCAACTTCATTTGTATTTCTCTGGAGCTTATACAGGAATGGGATATAGATGATTCTTAAAATTATGTGTTGCATTTACTTCATTCCTTTCAAAGAAATATTTTTCTTTCATAGGAAGAATGAAGGACAGTGCTTCAGGGGAGCACTGTCCAGGGTGGATATTTACATAGTCAAATAGTGTGCAGCTGAGAGTTTCCATTTGTCTTTAAGGCCCAACAAGGAGTGAGGATTTGGACGCTTATATTTATTCATCATCAGTATTTAATTCAAGCAACCAAGACTTTTGATAAAGCAAATTTAATTTATGTGTAAGGTCAAGAGATGGCAAATAGATTCTTATTAGACTCATTTCCAAGTGTGTGAATCAATGTGACATTCTTAGTGTATATTTAACTTATTTTATTTGTCCTCAAAAGAGTTAGAACATTTGAGCAGCACCGAATTCTGCTTACAAAAAGGCACTGGGTTATTTCCATGTAGAGGATAAGTTTTTCAAGCTATTTGATCCTATTGCACAAAATCAACTCAATGATGTTAAAAAAAAAAAAAAAAAAGTAAAAGTGTTTTTCTCCTCAAAGAATTTTGGGTGAAATTGAAATAGAATCAATTTGTCTTAAGACTGAAAGCAAACAAAAATAACCTAACACTTAATGTTATGAAATTGCTGAGCATTCTCAGTAATGATGTCTGGATTTTTAAAGTTTGGAATTAAAGTTGAACTGGAAATGCATTTCCCCTGTTTATAGTGGCCGCTCCATGGTATCCTGAACAACCAGTTTGGAAAGGGGTAACTCTGGCCTTGTCTTGAAATACTATAAATCATTCAGTCTCTATATCTCCATTTCCAACTCAGCACTGTGAGCATTTGATAGTGCTCCTAGGAGGCCTAATTAATGGTTAGGGTTTTGAATAAAACAGTATACAGACTCCAACAATAATCGTTTCAACCCACTTGCTTACTAATGCCAATGAGGTAAGATGGTTAGCTATGATTATTTAAAAGTCTCCACCATAGAAAGTAGTATCCACTTATGAGTTCAGCCTTGGTATTTATTTACTGATGGCTAATAACCATATTCTGAACTCATTTTATTTAGTAATTAAGTCAAAATGTTTGGGCAGCTCCTTGTTCTGGTACTGCCCTTCAAAGCATGTTGATTTTCTATGTTTGGTGCCAAGTAAAGATATGGTTCACTAAAGATTGCTTTGTATCATAACTGGAAGGAACACTGCTTGAAGAAGCTTTTTCACTCTGTCTTTTAAACTGTCTTTTAAAGTTATAGTATATATCAATACAATACATGACAACCATTAAGAGCGTCTCAAAATTCCTGATCTTATCATATATGAATCCATTTAAGATTTCAGTTTCACAGAGTGGAAGTAGTCAGTTGCTTCTATAAAATTAATCGCTAAATCCAACTTATGTTAATTATAACATGGTTGGAAAAGAAAGGCAATTAAAAAGTACTGTCATTGAGTAACCAAACACGTTTAAAAACTGTCTAGCAGAACATACAGGATGTTCATCAGTCTAACTCTCCTCCAAAGTACAGATCAAGGTCATATACAGCAAATACATATGCTGATAAAAATCAACTTGATTGACAACCCAAAGAAATGATACCAAAATGAACATCTAAGAAAACTGTTTCATTTTTTATTAAGCATACTGTGTGGAGAATCCAGATTTTATTTCCCCATGGCACTAGACTAACCTTCTAGCAGGATGCATGCTGGTACACACAGTGGTAATTTATATAATTTCCAGCCTACTGGTGGATGGTGATAAGAGGAAGGGGAACTAGACAGAGTGGGGGAAATTTCAAGAACCATTTCTAAGTCCTTAAATTTGTTCCTTATTAAAATAACACATAGGGATGCCTGGGTGGCTCAGCCGGTTAAGCGTCTGCCTTCAGCTCAGGTCATGATCCCAGGGTCCTAGGATCGAGTCCCACATCGGGCTCCTTGCTCGGTGGGAAGCCTGCTTCTCCCTCTGCCTCTGCTCCCCCTGCTTGTGCTCTCTCTCTGACAAATGAATAAAATCTTTAAAATAAAATAAAATAAAATAACATGTAATCTGGATTCATCATCATGAGTCCAATGTATACTAAAATAATCCTTGTCACATACTAGTTCATTTTCCCCCTCTGACAAAAACACACATATAGAGAACACCATATATCTCTTACTTATCCAGACTTTCCTCTCCCATATTTACTCTGGCATTTCCAAACTAGTTTTTGAAACTTCCAAATAAGGAATAATTGAAACAAGTATTACATTACCAAAACACACACATACACACACACACACAATGAATTTTAAAAATGAAGTAAATAAACTCAAAGTTAAGAGGCAGAATAGAAAAGTTAAAATTCTATTTCATTTCATCAGGGTTGTCCAGGTCATAGTTCCTGGCAAATTCTGAACATAGCCAGACTAAAAGAAAAGAAGTGGATATTTTTCACGAGTTAATTCAACCTATGGATTTTACTATTAAATATAATCCCCAAAAGGAGTTTGAGTTTTTTAAACTGAATTTAATACAGCATATGGTAATAGTATAGCTTGATTCATTACGTCCTTGACCGAGTAACTATAATATCAGGCAGGAGGCTACTATTAATAGTCACATTTATTGGGCAAATACTGTATTCTAGAAAATATTACTATAAACACTGTATTGAAACATACAGCAAATGCTATATTGATGCGTTATCACTGTAACCTCATAACCCCAGGACTGAGAATAGCATATATGCAAATGCTTTGTAAACAATGGTGTACAGTGCAAGATAATCACTCACAGAAGAAAGATCTTTTTTTTTTTTAAAGATTTTATTTATTTATTAGAGAGCGAGCGAGAGAGAAACAGCATGAGACAGGAGAGGGTCAGAGGGAGAAGCAGGCTCCCCGCTGAGCCGGGAGCCCGATGTGGGACTTGATCCCAGGACCCTGGGATCATGACCTGAGCCGAAGGCAGTCGCTTAACCAACTGAGCCACCCAGGCGCCCAGGAGAAATATCTTCTTAGACAAAAATGCCCAAATATTATCTCCTTCTCCTGTGTCCTTCTCTTTTTCCTTACTCAAAAAATCTGGCTCTCAAATCCTTACTTGCATACAGTTTAAATAAAAGGCAATCGTGTTAGAACTATATCCAACATTTAAAATATATTTACTGAATACCACCTCTAGTCCCAAATCTTCCACTTATTACTTCATATTTTCATATGGATCTGGAGCTCTGGCTGAAAGACGATTTTGTGAGAACAGAATTTCTAACATTAAGTCAATAGGAAAGTGAGAAATTGAGGGCATGCTCTTCTAATTGCTCCTGCTCTGCTTCTGGTAAAGCCACTTCTATTGTCTAACTGAGTGCTAGCCTCTGTCAGGTTTCCGACTGACGCGGAGTGGCCACTTACTGTGCTCCGTTGAAAAATATTCTCAGGACATGTCTGAACTCAGCAGTGATGTCAGTTATTATGACTACACTGTATACAGGAGAGAGGAAGGCTACCACTTAAGCCCCACAACTGTTCTTGATTTTGAGAAATGGTCACTGAAGTATTTAGAAGTAAAGTAATATCATTTCTGCAACTTCTAAATTAAGAATGTTTAAGAATATGTGTGTGGAGAGACAGTGGGGAGGGGAGGGGAAGAAAAAGGAGAGGGGAGGAAGAGAGTGAATGAAAAGACATGTAAGATATTAACATGTGGGAGAATCTGGGTGAGGGGTATATAGTGATTTTTGTAGCTTTTATGCAAAGTCTCCAACTATTTTATTTTATTTGCTTTATTTTTTTAAAGATTTTATTTATTTATTTGAAAGAGAGAGACACAGCGAGAGAGGGAATGCAAGTAGGGGGAGTGGGAGAGGGAGAAGCAGGCTTCCCGCAGAGCAGGGAGCCCAATGTGGGGTTCAATCCCAGGACCCGGGATCATGACCTGAGCCCAAGGCAGACACTTAAGGATTGAGACACCCAGGCACCCCTCCAATTATTTTGAAATAAAAAGTTTTTCAAAAATGCTTGCCACATATTTGGAACTCCTGCTGTGGATGATATAAATAAGAAAGACCAAGCTTAAAAGCAGCAAAAGCTCATGTAGAGTTGCTTCTTGGAAGGTGGTAAAACGAATACCTTTGGGGAGAGTATTTTATTTAATTATTTTTTTATTTTTTAAAGATTTTACTTATTTGAAAGAGAAAGTGAGTGAGAGAGAGCCCAAGCAGGGGTGGTGGTGGGCGGGGGGGGGGGGGGGGGAGGTGCAGAGAGGCAGAGGGCTGAGGAAGAGGGAGCTGACTCCGCCCACTGCCGCCACCACCACCACCACCACCACCAGGCTCACTCCCAGGACCCTGAGATCATGACCTGAGGGGAAGGCAGATACTTAACTGACGGAGCCGCCCAGGTGCCCCAGGAGGAGAATATTTGAAAAGTTCTTGTAAAGACACAACAATCCAAAAGAAAACCCATCCATCTAGTTGCTGATTTAGTAGCAATGCCAGAATATTTGGTGGCCAATTTTTTATCTTTTGATTCTAGTTCCAAATTAAAAATAGAAAAAATGGGTCGGTTACTTGAAATTCCTTTCAATTCTAGAATCTTATAAGGATACTCAAGAAACCTAGTCTTCCTCATTCTATTCATCCAGTGTATCCATCTGGACAGTACCAATCTGGATTAAACACCGTAGATACAAGTCACATTGTACTCATAAGTTTTTGAGGCTATATGAAGGGCTGTGAGTTAATGCCCTAGTGATTAACGCTATCCATGTACTAAATTAGGCTGCCAAATTCAAAGATTATTATTTTCAACCAAAACCATACAGGACCATACCATATATCAATACAGTATACATACAATACTATACTACAATGTTATGATAATGTCTTTTTTTTCTTTTAAGTTCTTTCTTTTCACTCTGAAACTTCAAAATCTCACTCTAGAGCAGGAAAAGAGGATGACGAAACCTAAAATGTGTACATCCTTTGTTAACTTATCAGAGAAGAAAAACAACTCTTTTTATTTTTATGTTCTGCTGGCACTCCTGGGAACGATGTTTCCTGAGACTGACTATATCTAAGATATCTTCCTGCAACCAAGAAGAAATTTTGCTGTTCCATCTCTAAGCAGGCAGAAAGTTCTTTTTTTTAGTCAAGTGTCACAATAACAGATTGAAGAAAAGTATTTTAATCTTTTTTTTTAACCAAGAACCTACATTCCATGTGACTGGGTTTGGCTGTTGGGATGCAGAGGAGGAATTGAGGTCCTATGTTCAAGTCTAAGAAGGAAAGTTTGCTAGTGCATTCCAAACACAAAAACTAGAAGCAGGCCTAAAGTGTACTTTAATTCACACATTTAACAAATGGGGGTCCCCAAATAATTGGCTGGACATTAGGGAAATACAAGCATTGATTAGTCAGAGTCTAATCAGTTCACATGGTGATTATAGTGAGGGGGAAAAAGACAGTGAACAATAGTATTAACCAAGTTGAAATATACAGCCTAAAGTTTAGGAAAGTGACAAATGTAGGAAAGTGATAAATGAAGTCATGTATATAGAATTTTGTCAAGACTTTCACCCTTGGAAATCTTTAGCCCCAGAGACTTAGAAATATATTTTATTTTGTATAAATATATTTTAAATAATAGTGTGCTTTCACTACAGAAAGATTTTTGTCAATGCACAATATTTAGTCTACCATTAAATCATTAAGTTTTATAGTGTGACTAAAAATCACTGATCTAAGTGATTAAATTAAGTTATACTTGGTGGCTCCTTTTGTATTATTTCCTTACAATTTTATCATCAGATTTTTATTTATTTAATTTTTTTTATTTTTTAAAATCTTTATTTATTTATTTGACAGAGAGAGACACAGTGAGAGAAGGAACACAAGCAGGGGGAGTGGGAGAGGGAGAAGCAGGCTTCCCGCCGAGCAGGGAGCCCGATGCGGGGCTCGATCCCAGGCCCCTGGGATCATGACCTGAGCCGAAGGCAGCAGCTTAACGACTGAGCCACCCAGGTGCCCCATCAGATTTTTTTTTAAAGATTTCCCTTATTTATTCATGAGAGACAGAGAGAGAGGCAGGCAGAGGGAGAGGGAGAAGCAGGCTCCCTGCAGAGCAGGGAGCTGGATGCGGGACTAGATCCCAGGACCCCGGGATTATAACCTGAGTCAAAGGCAGACACTTAATCGACTGAGCCACCCAGGTCCCCTCATCAGATTTTTGAATGGTAGAAGATTAAAGTATGGTTTCAGGTTCTTGCCTGTGGTTCCTGTGAAATCCTAAAAAGGTCTTTGTCTATAATCAATTATTTCTCATCCTTTTCTGCATTCTGGGCAATTTGGCTCTCTGAAAACCTATGTGAACATCTGAGTGCTACCCACTTATTTCTGGCAAGAAGCATAAAATTCCTATAAACTCATATGAAGAGACTGTGGAATGCTTTGCGAATATTTCTGAAAGGAGTTGTCAATTCCATTACCTTCTTAATATGGACTTGTCCATGATTAGCCATCAGTTGGTTAGTAATTCACCTTACTCTGCAGAGAGGATGTTCCAGAGTTTGAAGTGGCCGGTTCTTACATGGGCACTAATCATTCTGGGTATTATTTCTGTGCAGGAATAACTAATGAGTTATAAAATAACTAAGAGTTGTTTTACATATTGCCATGTTCCTTCTTCTATGAAATAGAATAAAAGGAAGAAAAAGAATGATGAATAGCAGGAAAAATTCTAGTCTCATCCTTTCCTAAAAGAATCAAAGAGTTAAGTCATTAATCAAATGGAAGGACAAAAAAAAAAAAATCAATGTTTAACAAGTGCCTACTATTTAGCAGGCAGAATCCCAGCTAGTTTACATATATTAAACTTATTATGTGCTTAAAGACACATAGCTGGTTAAAGGAAGATCTGTGATTCCTTGAATTCAGCTCTACCTTATTCTAAGGCCCATACTCTTTGACTTTTAGTTTTTAAAAAGTTCAATCTAACTATAATTTTTTTCTTATCAAAACACAATATATACTTCGTGCAGAGAAACTGGATAAAACAAAGGATCTCAACAAAGAAACAGAAAAAGCCACGTATAACCCTACTATCGTATGATACCACTGTTAACACTGTGTTATTTTTTTTTATTTCAGCCTTTTGTTCCATATGTGAATATATCCATAACCATTTTCTCTCTTCCGTAAATATTTTTGCAACATAATTTTGAAGCTACAAAAAGTTCTATCATTCGCACATAAATAACCTGTCATTATTTGTCATTCAGATTATTCCAGTTTTTTCAGTCATACATAATACCAAATGTATAAACTTAAATTATATTTTTGTACAAATTCATTGTTTCCTTGCAGATTTCTATATCTATCCTAAGTATTACAGGCATCAGAACTGCCATGTCAAGAAGAATCTGTTTTCTTCTTCTTTTAATATGGCGTCAAGTTTACCTCTAAAGGTTCCTTCAACATCCACTCCCACCTGCCATGCAAGAGAGTCCCATTTCTCTCCTGCCTCACCAATGCTCTGCATTGCTGTTTTTTCATTTTGCAAGAAAGGCAAGAAAGTCTTTTATTTTAGCCACATGCATATAAACCTATGAGAAATCCACTGACCTTTTGTTGTACTTCATACCTGATAGAGCTTTCATCTTAAATTATAAATCCATGGCTTGTAGGCAGACATGCTGGAGCATTTCTCCCCATGGTGAATGATTATAGAGTGTGTCTTTTGATGAATAACTGGAATTGTCAATTAACAAATATAAATGAATAGACATGTTTGAAAATGGAATGTTCTGCCTTGGGATCCAGTGAAGGACGCACCACTGAGGAAATTTAAGCAAAGGATGCATGATCAGCTAGCTAGGAGGACATCTGGAATTGGTCCAGAGGACCTCTGAAGTTTCTTCCCACTCTAGGATGCTACGATGCTCTCTTCTATTTCTAGAGATTATTGACTTTGCCTCTACCTCATCAACAGCCATCTTTTTATACAAATAGAGTAACTCTAACTTCTGTCTTTGCCAGTAATCTGTCCAAAGTGGCAGCACAGTAAATTGTGCTTTCAAGCAGTGTGTGTGTGTGTGTATGTATACATACATATTATATATATATATATATATCATATATAGTACATAGATATATCAATGTATCATATATAGTACACACACATATATATATATATATACCAATGCTGTATCTAGAAAACTAGCTGCAACATGAGCTCCTAAGAGTCTCAATTTTAAAATTCTACACACATTTTCCAAATATATGTCTATAGTTACAGCTAAAGGTATTAAAGAAACTCTAGGTATGCTTGCATATGTTGAGAAAATTTTTAGGATACATAAAATATTCATAGTGGTCATCTTTAGGGAGTGAAAATTGGCAAAGGGGAGGTAGCTCTCTGAATTAAGCAGCCTTGAAAGTTGAACTTCATCACCATGAGGAGAGAAATTTCCTTTTCAACTTTGATCTCAAGCTTTGTTTAGTTGACACTAAAACAACAATGATGTAGACAAGTTTTGCAACAGAAGAAGATCAGGGAACCTGTTAGAATAATAGCCTGTGCCAGAAATCAGAGTTGTAACAGACATAGCTCACTGTTTGGGATGCTGGTATTACAATATTTTTATGAATTTACTGATGGTTGGGTATTAACATAGCAATAATTTTATTCTGCTCATCAAATATATGGAAAGTCAAAGACTTAATTCTAGCTCACTTCAGGTGGCCTAATTTAAAATACAAAGGAAAAAAAGAACATTCCATAATTTTTTTTAAAAGATTTTATTTATTTATTTGAGAGAGAGGATGAGAGGAGAGAGAGAGCACATGAGAGGGGGGAGGGTCAGAGGGAGAAGCAGACTCCCTGCTGAGCAGGGAGCCGGATGCAGGACTTGATCCCGGGACTCCAGGATCATGACCTGAGCCAAAGGCAGTCGCTTAACCAACTGAGCCACCCAGGCGCCCCAGAACATTCCATAATTTTAATTACAAGTAGTAATGCTGGGGTGCCTGGGTGGCTCAGTTGGTTAAGCATCTGCTTTTGGCTCAGGTCGTGATCACAGGGTCCTGGGATCGAGTCCCGCATCTGGCTCCCTGCTCCATGGGGAGGGTGCTTCTCCTTCTGCCACTCCCCCTGCCTGTGCTAGCTCTCTCTATTAAATCAATCAATCAACCAATCTTAAAGAAAAAGTAGTAATGCTAATAATTTTTAGTTCACACATGAGCAAGCCATATTATCTAGCAAAAATGTTTTAATTCAAAATAATTCTACAGGGCACCCGGGTGGCTGTGGGTTAAGTGCCTGCCTTTGGCTCAGATCATGATCCCGGGGTCCTGGGTTCAAGTCCCATGTCAGGCTCCCTGCTTCTCCCTCTGCCCAACCCCCCACACTCGCTCATGCTCCCTCTCTCTCTCACTCTCAAATAAATAAAATCTTTAAAAATAAATAAATAAAAATTATTCTACAAAAGCAATGCTATGCTGATGGTAGAGGGGTGGGGACACGCCTGTGACTGTGACATGCCACCTAGAACTTAGAAATGAAGGAAATGATTATCCTCTAAAAATCTGAAGTCAATTATAAGACATCAGAGGTCAGGTTGAGAACTCACCCCTAAAATCAGTCCAATATGACTCTCTCCTGATTGAAAGGAATTAACATTTTGAATAATAAAATGTATCAGAACATAGGCTGAACTGCAATGGCCATGCTGGTCAACGCAACCAAGGCAGTTAAAAGAGGACGCTGTCCGGAAGCTGCCAAATGAAGCGCTGGGTCCAGGAGAACCACGACACCATCACATTCTCATCTCACTCCTGTCCTGATTCTTTGCTTCTCCAGTCTTCTAGCTTCCCACTGCATAGACCCACAGAGAGAGGACTTATTCGTCAGTGATATATTATAGTTCTACTTTTATACATCGCTTTCTTGTAAGAGTCAATTTGAAAGACAATATTTCTTTAATTGAAAGCTCAAACAATCTGATTACGTCTTAATCTCTAGGAACAGAAGCTGTTTTGTTATCATGAGCATTCCCAAATCTGAAAATCTAAGATGTTTTTGAGCCATGAAGACTGAAGGCACACTAAATCCGTGGGGTGCCATTCTGCCTTCTCCACATGGAATGGATCACCTTGTGCCATGTTAGCCTTTTGGTCCAACTTTCCGTTTTTATTTATATTATTATTACCAGAAAAAAAAAAAAACTCAATAAGAAGATTATGTTAAAGTGGTATGTGATTGAGGAAGAGCATATTCCAATTTGAAGACTTAGTTATTTCTTGAATTGAAGAATGGTCTGATTAAGTCCAATATTTGTGAACAGAATTTACTTTCTAAAAGAACTGTTAAAAGTTGGACAATCTCTTATTATGAAAAGTGAAGTAATCACCTTTCTTTTTTATTGGTAACTAATTAGGCTGCACATAGGAAAAGTGACAGAATAAGATAAAAATGGACTAGGTAAACATTTCTCAAGATATATCAGGAATCCGTTTATATAACCCAACATCCCATAGTGCCTAGGTCATAGGTGGGTGAGGAGGGAGAAAGAAGTAATACATGAAAACTGTTTAGGATACTAACTGGCATGACAATCTAATAATTGTCAGGTAACAAATAAAATGTTATTGTGTAAAATAAGGAAAATGAAATCCAAACATGCCCAATTTACGTAAATGTGTATGTGCCATATATAGGCCAGCAAAATGCAGCAAAAGACCTCACAGGATTCACACCAAACTGTCAGCAAATGATTCCTTTGGGGTACAGAGTAATATGGAGCAGGTGTGGTGTCAGGGGTAGGTGAAGGGGGACTTTTCTTTTTATAATAGGTCTACATTTCTGGAAGTTTTATAATGAGAAAGCATATGTTTAACTTCCAAAAAGAAAACAATAACGTTTTTAAAGGAATACCAAAAGATCCATTGGTAAGTGTGATGAAATTACTGTAAAAATGTTCATTCATAATAACTGGGTATGCCCCATGATATGTCCATGTAGTACGGTTTGGGAGTGAATTGGATCCAGCATATAGCCAGGCTCACAGAAGTTGTTGTTTGAATGAATAGTTGGGAAACCACTTACAGAGACTTAGTCAAATTATCTAACCCCTATAAGCCATAGTTTTCTTATCTGTAAGATGAACAAAATAATAGCTATGTATAAAAATCTAGCTCAATGTTTAATTCCTTTATTTTTTTTTAAAGATTTTATTTATTTATTTGACAGAGAGAGGGAACACAAGCAGGGGGAGTGGGAGAGAGAGAAGCAGGGAGCCCGATGCGGGGCTTGATCCCAGGACCCCGGGATCATGACCTGAGCCGAAGGCAGACGCTTAACAACTGAGCCACCCAGGTGCCCTTGCTTAATCCCTTTAAAAAATGAGTTAGGGGCGCCTGGGTGGCTCAGTCAGTTAAGCGTCTGCCTTCGGCTCAGGTCATGATCCCGGGGTCCTGGGATCGAGTCCTGCATCGGGCTCCCTGCTCCGCGGGAAGCCTGCTTCTCCCTCTCCCACTCCCCCTGCTTGTGTTCCCTCTCTAGCTGTCTCTCTCTCTCTGTCAAATAAATAAATAAAAATTTTTAAAAAAATGAATTATTCAGATTTTATTTTTAATGCTTAGACTGAGATGTTTGAAATGTATGTTTGAAAATTTAACTTTTTTTGTGAATTCGAGAAATACAATTTACATTGGGCTCAATTTGAATCAATGTATTTCAACCACACAATCTGGGAAGTCCCAGCACAGTACTATGCAACTGGTATCAGAACCGAAAAATGAGATAATAGAGCTTTTGTTAGAAGAACAGCAACTTGAAGGTGCTGTTAAAATGGATACAAGATGGTGTCAGATTCCCAGTTTTCTAGTTCTATGAGTTATCTAAGTTCCAAGCTTATCTGGAACAGAATTTCTCAGGGAACAAAATGCTACCAGTTGCAAGCTTATAAAACTCTGGGTCATGAACACTACTGAGCTCCAGTACTGAGTTCTGAGCCTTGAGCCGGTCTGGGCAGAGAATCCATCAGCAGCTTTTGTGGAGTGGGAAAAAGTATTTATGAAGATCTTTATTATTATTATTATTATTATTATTATCTGACAGAGACAAAGCGAGAGAAGGAACACAAGCAGGGGAGTGGGAGAGGGAGAAGAAGGCTTCCCGCTGAGCGGGGAGCCGGGCTTGATCCCAGGACCCCGGGATCATGACCTGAGCTGAAGGCAGACACTTAACGACTGAGCCACCCAGGCGGCCAGTATTTATGAAGATCTTGATGACAGTGGCTAAAAAGAAAGGGTACAGTTGCTGGGGACCAGGTGACTTTTGGATACGTTCATTCACATCTTGAGTGTTCCTAAGACAGAGATTGTCTTTAGATCCTTTTCCTCCTGGAGGGTTTATAGTAAATAAACATACAGTTTAACATGTTTAACGTTTTGAAAATCTGGAAGAGCAGATATATACCTTTAATCTTGGGTGTCAACATGTGCATCAAGATATTCTAAAGCGTGAGAAGTAATTGTACAGTCATGGTTGAAAGCTCAGATTCTGACTTCAACTTTGCTCATCCCCTTACTGTGTAGGTAGTCTTGAGCATTAACAATCCTGCAATGTTTTATCTATAAAGGAGATATTAAAATTATATTTAGTTAAGATTATTTTAAGGTTTCAGTAGGGTAATGCACTGAAATGTTTAACTAACATAGTGCTTTTCCCATAGAAAGCTTTCTTTGTAAAAAAAAAAAAAAAAAAAACACCTAAATACTAGTCTCAGTTGGCAGACTTCCTAGGCTAAACCAAAAATTTGGTTCCACAGCTCTTTAATCTAGGCTACTATACTCTGCAGAATGCTTAGCTCATAGTATCTGTTTCATAAATGCGAAGCCTGAAATCAAAATCAAGATTTCCAGTTGCACTAAAGCTAGGCAAAGCCCATGAATATTTCTTTTTTACTTTTGTATAGAAACATAGTCTCTGTAGAACATGTGATCACACGGGAGGTGCCAGGATAGTCAAGTAGAGGAAATGCTTAAATCTGAATCAGTCCCGGGTGCCTGGGTGGCTCAGCTGGTTAAGCGACTGCTTTCGGCTCAGGTCATGATCCTGGAGTCCCTGGATCGAGTCCCGCATCGGGCTCTCTGCTTGGCAGGGAGCCTGCTTCTCCCTCTGACCCTCCCCCCTCTCATGTGCTCTCTCTCTCTCATTCTCTCTGTCTCAAATAAATAAATAAAATCTTAAAAAAAAAAAAAAATCTGAATCAGTCCCAAAACCACATTGCCCATCTGTGGCTACTCGTGTAAGATCAAAGAACAGCCATGTCATTGACATAACACCTCTTATTGCCATTGTCCTTACTATTTCTGAATGCCCATGTAATAGTCGATTTTCTTATATAATTTCACTGAATGCTTACAATGCCTTAATAGAGATGCTTGTATCCCTATGTTAACAAGAAAGCTGAGTCCTAGAGCAGTTATATAACTTGCTCAATGCCAGACAGTGGGGAGTGAAGGAGCCAAGATTAGAAAGAGGGCCACTGAGAGCCAGGTAGGCCTCCTGTCAGGAAGGTGGGCTAAGAGTCTCCATAGGGAGGGGTCACCGGGCCCTGGTGGTTTGTATCTTGACTTGCTCTAGACCTGACTGGAATCTCAGCTTGTCTAGCTCCAAACCCATGAAGGTTCCACCAAACCAGAAGCCTGCCCCTTGAGTGGTGAAGAATAACCTTTAAAGAAGAACAAAAGGACCATCCTTCAAAGAAAAACAACAACAACAAAAAATAACAAGTTCTCAGGGACTCCAGAGACTCTAGCCATAAATCCCAGTTTCAGAAGTAGTATTAAAAACAAACAAACAAACAAACAAACAAACCCTGAAGTCCTAACATGTGACAAATTCGTTTAATTGCGATTTATTAACTACAAAATGGAAGGTTAAAGATAATGTTTTTTTGTGCTGTCATGGAAATGAACATAATCAGTCTAAAAAAATCTCACAATATTTGTGGCCTCTCAAGATCAGGCCAGCATGGTTGTGCAACTTGACTGGACTGGAAGGGAATTCTTTTTGGTCAAGAAGTGTTCTTCAAGTATGTACCAATACGATAGTTCAATGTACATTCCTAGGTACAGGGCAGGGCTCCATAAGGTTTTGGAAATGTCACTGTTTTCAAGTTAGGTATAAATTCTTAAATTGTGTCTCTGTGCTTCTAGCAAAATGACATTACTACCTTTGTGTGCACTACCCCCAATTCTTGAGCCACTGTGCAAGGAAACCTGTTTCAACAAGATTTTTGTCAGATTTAAGTAAGCATAATAACACTCCATGTGTGTAATAACAGAAGAAACCATTATTAGGAATCCGTTTCCTCATCTCCTTGATGTCTTTATCACTAATATTAAGCTCCTACTTTGCATCATTATCAGCACTTTTAAGTCCTTGTCCAGGGCGCTGTCAAAAATTTCCTCAGCTTTACCTGTTCGTCTCAACACTGATGTCTGATCTCTGCTATGACATTGCGCACCTGCTGACGTGTTAGTTTGCAATCTTTCTCTGGCCAAATTATATTCCCATTTTATCTTTTCCACTATCTTGTGAACTCATCAAAGAAGGTACTTTCCGCTTTATAGCTTCTCAATTATATGCCTAAGGGTTTTTCTTAGATTTTTGTCCAACTTAAAAAGAAATCACTAAATGATAAAATAGCAAAAATATTATTGAAACTATCTAGTTATGAAAAATGAATGAATGATAGAACAAGTGATAGAAATCTCCTAGCCTATTCTGAAGCATATCCAAAGCAACTGTGAAGTTAAAATTATTTTTTGAGGGAATTTAAAATAACTTTTATTTTTATTACAAAGTCAGCAAGCCATTTAACATGGGGGCAAAATATAGAAAAGATCAATGAGAGAAAGTACCAAAAACCAAGTATAAATCTACCACTCATAAAAACTGTGACATTTTGATTTATGTTGTTAGTATCATATACGGACATGTCTGAGGGTATGTGTGTTTGTGTCTCATCTTGGGAATTGCCTAGAAAACTTTTTTAAAGCAAGAGTTGAGGAACTGGGTGGGGTATTTGAATGCATTAATAGTAAGAAAGGATGATTAACTAGCTTGAGATTGTTTATTCTATTAGATATATTATACAGCTTCTGTGCAAATAGCTGCCAAAAATATGGAAATCAGAACATAGTATTTCCATGGTAGTTTTCATAATGGCACTGTATTACCTAAAGATTAGTAATCATCCCGACATAATACAGAACTGATTGGAACCACAATATGGCATCAACAGGTAGTATATACTGCATTCCAAACTACTCTTTGATTTTTTGAACAATAATTATCTGGGAAGGCAAACTAGAGAGGGTGCATTAGACCCCTTCCAATTCCAGATTTTGATTCTTTAGCGATTGTCTCTGTCTTAGGCAAATTTGAAATTTCTCTCAGAGAAAAACTGATGAAAATAATTTTCACAGATATACAGATAACAGTAAAACTCTTTGAACATCTTGTAAAAGTGCAGTGTAAAATTATTACTAAATGTTTTTGACAGAGATTATTTACATTTATTGGAAAATATTTGGATATTTTGGATATATTTTGGAGATATTAGAAAACTTAGAGTAATTTTTCATAAGCAATGCTGAAAGTCCCATTCTTAAGAACATTTGTAAAAGGAGTCTTTGCATGGATGAAAGCTATTGGGAACATGGGATAAAAAAATTGACTTTTAAAGTAGCCATTTTGTTGTATATTACCAAGGTCTGGAGATAGATCTGGCACATGGTAGGTACTCAATAAATCACTGATTATTGAACGAACCTATATCTGAAACAACCCCTCACATGCATCCTGAGGACTTCTTTTCTTCGTCCCTTAGTACTCTAGGGGGTGCTGAGCTATCACAGCTCATATGCAGACTGGAACGAGGGGGAAAGTACAGTACAGGGAGTCAGATAAGAGTTCAAGTTGTGATTCTATTCACTAATTAGCTGCGTGACCGTGGCCAGCTAAGCCACAATGATCTCATTTGCAAAACGTAGATGAAAATACTTCCTCTTTCCCAGTATGACTTTAGACTCAAATGATGACAATTATTAAAACACTCTGAACAGAAAAGTAGTGAACACGTACTGGGCAGACTTTGCACAAGAGGCCTGACATCTCTTTCCAATTTCATTATAAATTTCATATGTACATCTCTGCATCTGGTTATTGTATTATCAAATTTCCTTATCTCTAAATTCACAATAAAAATGCTTACATATTGGGAAAATCTGCCTCCTCCCCCAAACATCCTGATCATTACCTTAAGAGTCTCATGCTCTACCGACTGAGCTAGCCGGGCGCTTGATCATTACCTTAAATTGGCTTCCTGTACCAAATGCATGCCTGCAAATTTTCTTTTCTAATATTTTCCCTCCCACAAGCTTTATTATGTGTGGTGCTATTTATGTTGTTAATAAGGGTTTCGCCATTAAGAAGTCTGGCAACAGAAACAGTTTCTCCCCCCTCTTCAATCTCTTTCAAGTTGCCTTTTTTACAACTGCATCTCTCAGATCTCTAAGAGCACTGATTGTAACATCACAAATAAGAGTGAAGGGGTGGGTGGGATGGGGTGGCAGGGTGATAGACATAGGGGAGGGTATATGCTATGGTGAGTGCTGTGAACTGTGTAAGACTGATGAATCACAGACCTGTACCTCTGAAACAAATAATACATTATGTTAAAAAAAAAAAAAAAAAGAAGAAGAAGAAGAAGAAGAAGAAGATAGTAGGGAGGGGGAGAAAAAAAAAAGTGAAGGGAATTCTCCATGAAGGCATAAAAGGAGATGAGAGACAATGATGAAATCGTGTGTATGTAAAGAAGTTTGTGTTAAGACTGCCTCCCTGCAAGTCTATGCAATCCTGTGTCAATGGTGTACACATCTATCTCAGAGGAAAAGAAGGAAGGCTTAATTCCTGGAAGTCTCTAGAAAGGTTTGTGCCTGGCTCAGGTGTTTCTTAGGAAGGAGTTCCGAGGGCAGGCCCAAAGCCTGGTAATTCCAGACAATCCAGAAGAACAATCTGTGGACAACTAAAAGTAATAAGCATGAAATGTGGGGTCATGCATAATACAAAGGAGGTTAACTCAGTGCCCATAGTACAGGGCAGAGAAGAATAGGAAAATCACAATGAAGAAGTCCTATTCCACTCTGGTTCTCTTACTTCTCTGCATGGGGAGCCGAGGAGGGGACAGGAAGAACTGCATCTGTTCAGTGTTTATAACAAAACTGCCAAGTCTACATAAAAACAAATCTGTTGCTTCCCAGTCATGCTGAAGCTGGGGGTTTTAGCACCCAAAAGAGTTGTGTAAAATGGGGTAAATGGGTCTCACTGGCAGGGGAATATACCTGTCTTCATCTCTTCTCTAATGTCTCATGGCTAATGTTCTTATTTTCTTCCTGGAGACCTTCATTGGAGCACAAAGTTGTAATACAAAACATCTGTTCTGGCATAAATTCTCCTGGAGCTACTGATGCTTCATACAGAAGATATAACAAACAGTCAATTTAGCAATTTGTGGCTGCTATTGTTGGGGTTTCTGTTTGTTTTTTAAAAATGTATTTAGGGCGCCTGGGTGGCTTAGTTGGTTAAGCGACTGCCTTTGGCTCAGGTCATGATCCTGGAGTCCCAGGATCGAGTACCGTATCAGGCTCCCTGCTCGGCAGGGGGTCTGCTTCTCCCTCTGACCCTCCCCCCTCTCATGCTCTCTCTCTCTATCTCATTCTCTCTCTCAAATAAATAAAAATAAAATAAGATAAATGTATTTATTAATATATCCTAATCACACACAGCAAGATCTGGCTAGGGGAGACAGAGTTTTATTACGTCTATGATATTTTCATTAAGAAAAACAGATAAGTCTAGAAAGTGTCCTTAGTTGAAAAGAACCAGTTTCCACCCCCCCCCATGGAGTTCTTCAACACACTTGGTTTGATTTACTACAAATAATAACTGGCAAATGAGTGCAAGAGACTTGAGAGCCCTAGACAAACTTCTTGCCTTTTTCATTTTGTATTTTCAGCACCCATAGTAAATGCTTAATAAGTACTTTTTGAATAACTAAGATATATAACCTGTGTGTATTTAGACAGTGAAACATGAATAAAATAATTTGCAATATACACGGTGCATGAATATATACACACAAATGCACATGTGCACATATATATACACCCATACATATAGAGGTGCTGTGTGTGTAATTTGCCTTCAACATCTGAACATTCCAAGTAGGAAGAAAATAGATCCGAGATATAAAACTAAAGTCCTTAGGTAGACCAACTTTAAAGATCTTGAGATAGGTTTTTTAGGGTGATATCCTGGGACCTTTACGTAGATAACACAGTGAAAATTCTGAACACAGGACATGATCACTGAAGGCCGGTTTTATACACTTAAATATTTGCCAAGATTATGCTGTGGAATTTATTACCTCCCAAGTGTTCCAAATGCAGAAAGAGGGGAACTAGGGAAACACCTCTGGTTCCTTCTTTTTAATGCAAAACCCTAGTAGACAGGATCCTTTAGTATGGAGAAAATCCTCACCATCCTCTGGGTTGACTGGGACCACCCTTGCAACTTTCCTCTGCTCCAGGCCGGTTGAAAATCCTGGTGCTTTGTGGTTAGTTTCTTCAAAGGATTTAGGAAGGAATTATTTCCTCCCCCTACTTCACTGTGCAAATAAACTGAGGTTCACAGAGGCCAAGTGACTTGCCCCAGAACTCATGGCCGGTAAATAAGTTTTTCCGTTTAAGTACATCCGGAATAACAAGGATTCTCAGACCCTGTACCAGTCTCATTGTCCTACCCTTAAGGTAATGTTTACCAGCGACACAGAAAACAATTGCAGATTGAGGACTGAGGGGGGAAGGGTAGGAAGCGGTCATTAGCAAATCCCTGGGCCTGGGGGTCACCTGCTCGCTAGGATCAAAACAGTGAAACCAGCTATTCCTAAGGACCTCAAGGACGAGTGGGCCATTGTTTTCAGAACCAGCTGTGGAGAATCAGCCTAAGAGTGGCCTCGGAACAGCTGCGGCGGCTGCACCAAGGGGCGGGGGCGGTAGTGGTGGAAGAGTGAGCTAGGAAGGCTCGCTGGCAGGGACCCTGCCTCGCCACCTCTCGGCAAACCAGGAAGTAGTTCTGCTTAAGTGCAAAGGACTGAGCCGCCTTTTGAACCGAAAGTGTGAACGGCACACAGCAGGCCCCAGACGGGCTTAGTGACTGCAAACCCTCGGCGGGCAGGGTGCCCGGGCGGGGGAGGGGGGGAGGGGGCTGCGGGCTGGCAGCTAAATGGTCAGAGTCGGAAGCACCGAGTCGGCGCTATCACAAAGTACACAGAGCAAAACAGGCTCTGCTATCCTGGCAAACCCTGACCGAGCAAAGTCCGGGGTAAACCAGCCTCCAGACGCGCGCTTTCCCTACCCCGCGTTTCCCACGCGCCCCGCTCTCAGCTCTGCAGCCTCAGCCGCCCTGTCTCTGCGGGCCCATCTTCCGATCGCCCCACCTTTCGGCAGGGCCCTCATTCCCACAGCGGGCGCACCGCACTCACCATTTCTTGCCTGAGGAAGTGCAGCTTGGTTTCCAGCCTCTCCAGGGCGCTGCAGTGGCTACGACGTGGGGAGCCAGAGGTTGGAGAGGACGAAGAGGAGGACGACAAGGAGGGAGGGAAGCTGCAGCTGCTGCTGCTACCACTGCAGCCGCCTCCACCGTCGCCGCTCCCCCCGCAGGGGTCCCTGTCCCTTTCCAGGGGAACCGGCTCCTCCCCACGGAGCGAGCGCACTAGGCTCTCGGGTACTTTGCGCCCCAGCTTCAGCTCGATGTCTCTGAGGTCTGGCAGCGGGCCGTCTTCCATGACTTTTCAAGAACGAGGATAATGGTAATGAGACGCAGCGGATGAGAGGCAGCCGCGGCCTCCAAGGCTGCGGCGAAATGAGCGGACCCCTCCCGGCGCCGGGGTCTCTATCCTCGGCGGATGGAGTGCACCGTCCGCTCCATAACCGCTTGCGCTATTCAACCCTGAAATCCGCGCAGGACGAGGCGGCTCGCAGCCGCAGTTTCCTGGGTGCTGTGGCTCCTTCGACACTTACTAAGATTTTAGAGATCGCTTCATCCTCTTCCTTTTTGGCTACCCCACTGCCAAACGGAGTTAATTGATACTGCAGAGAGGACAAAATCCGAGTATTACAAACCAAAAGAAAAGAGAGGGAAATGAAGTCTGCTTTGGCTTTATGGGGGGAAAATTCACACTATAAAACTGTCCGTTCACATCTCTGCATCATTCACTGGTTGCCCATCTGGTACCACGCGACACAAAGTAATGATGTGGCCACACTCCAGGGTCGTTTCATTTTCCAGCCATATGTCTCCAAGCTTTCGGAATATTCTGGATTGTCAGAAATAATCCCTGGTCAGTGATAGAGGAGGTCGGTCGTGTGCATGGACGCATAAAAGAGATGGTTAGCTTAGCAGGAGTTTAACGGCTTCCTTGTTGTAGCAGAAATGCCCTTCTTCTCATTTAGGCAGTTTGATCCAAGTCATTGTGTTCCTCCGAGCCTTGGAAACTTTAAACTCCACTGGCAGGTGGACCAAACCAGGGCCAACCCTTCTACCGTATGTCACAGGAAAGAAGAGCAACAGAAAATTTCCCACCCTGTTGGTAGCCCAGTTCGGCGAACTGCTTTAGTTGGAAGTACGCTAATATGGGTGTTAGAGTTTCAGTTTTCCCAGCGAAATTGCCCAATGATAGCCACAACCTTTAAAACAGTTAACAGAAGTTGGAGGAAGAAGATTGACTTTAAATGTAGTGTCATTTCCCACCCCCTATCTTCCTATAAAGCAAAAGTCTAGCTTTAGAAGGCTTTCCAACTTTTACACTAGTAAAAAATGAAATTATTTCACCAAAAGTTCAGTAGGAATGTATAGCTAGAATGAATTATCTTACCAAATGTTACAGTACTTCACTGCAAGAAGTGAAGAATTATATAGTCAGAATAATTTATATGACTACTGCAGTAGGAGTGGATTTTAAAGGAGGGAAGTTGCTGAGCTACTTTTCATTATGGAGAAAAAATATTGAACGGAGCTAGTGAAAAAGTTGTCTTTGATAATTTATCTATATATTTTTTAACTATTTGGAAGAGACTTAAAGCATACAATTTATGAGATACTTTTACCAAGTAAGTTACTATGAGCTACACGGATTATAGGTTTGACTCAACATTGAATTTGTGTTAATAATCTTCAAGTAGAGGATACTGTTTTCAATTCAGTAAACTCTCATTTTGGGGTTCCATTGGAATGTTTGAAAATACGGGCTCCTCTATTTTTGGGACAAATAAATATTTGTGTTCTTGTTCCTTCCTCAGCTCCATTCCCAAACATCACTCAGGTTTTATACTGAGCACATGGGCAAATACATTTCAGAGTCTGTTCTTAGTATAGCCTCATCTAAGAATTATAAGGATAGAGAACATAGGCCTTCAGAATGAAATGTTTCATGTCAGGGAGAAAATTGCTAAAGTTCTCTTATCAACATGCCAGAAATTTGTGTGTTATTTCTCACTCTTAGAAATTAATGAAGAAAATAGTTGTAAATTAAGTGGCCCATTTTTAAGTTAGAAGAACCACTTATAGAACTGAAGGAGAACAATGCTAAATCTCAACTCACTGATAAAACATACTTTGTCCTAAATTTGGAAAAACCACAAACTCATTGGATAAGAATTACTCTGTGACATATAACATGGAAGGCTTGCATTTCATTCAAGAGCAGGTTGTGTGTGTGTGTGTGTGTGTGTGTTTTAAACCCTTACAAAGTTCAGCATAGGGCTGGCTGAGAAGAGGAGCTCACAAACACAATAGCTGGCTTGCACTTGGCCAATAAGAAAAATGTGTATTGTCAAATTATCAGTATAAATGTCTAAAAAGGGAATACCTCCTTTGCTGTGAGTCACAGACAGTAAAGTTAGTACTTGATACTGAAGTTGAGAACTCAAAAATATAAAAGTTTTTTTTGTTTTCATTTTGAATGTCTGCTGAGAAAACTCCTCAGAAAATAAAAATAAAGCCCCAATGTATCCAGCGTCAGCTTACAGGGCTTTGTTAGATTCAAGATAACCTAGAATGCCCTTAAGGATCTGGGTGGTCAGCTTTTTGTTCTCAGTACCTTGAAGGCAGGAGGGTGGGACAAAAATTGAAAACATTAATTTGGAGAGTTAGAGCCAGATACTGGAGGAACTGGAGGAATTGAAACTTTGGTAAGGACCGACAAAATATGAAAGGCAGCGGGATCCAGTTTACAGATAGATAAAAACCCTCAAAGACGAAGAGCAGGACCAGAATCTGATAACTCACAAAGGTAGGCTGGAGTTTTCTTGTAATTTATGAAACAAATATTTCCTATAGTTTATGAAACATGAAATTTCTTTCCTTAGTCACCCTCCTTTTTGATTCTTGTTTACAAAATAGATCTGGTCTCATTAAGAAAAAGGCCTGTATGTAAAGTAACACTTTGTGCCAGTGCAATATAAAACAAATGCAAAAATTTTAAGAAAAGCTGTTTTGTTGAGCCTTTCAAAATTTCTCAGTTTAATGGTTTATGTCATTTAAAAGTAGAGACATTTGGGGGCACCTGGGTGGCTCAGTTGGTTAAGTTTCTGCCTTCGGCTCAGGTCACGATCTCAGGGTCCTGGGATTAAGCCCGACATGGCTTCTCCCTCTCCCTCTGCCCATCCCCACCCGCCCACCCCCCGGAGCTGCTCACGCTATTTCTCTCTCTCTCTCTCTCTCAAATCAATCAATCAATCAATAAAATCTTTAAAAAATAAAGTAGAGACATTTTGAATGCCAAAATGTTAATTTTCAAAACATATTAGAATCACAGAACTGTTATTAGCCTTCTTATAGATTGTGTTAACTCTGTCATTAATGCTTTATATGGTCTGGTCTAGGACATTCCTTACACAAAATGTTAAAAAATAAGGGTCTATTGTTTTTTACCTTTGAGTCTTGAGAATACTTCTCCTGTCATTTAAAAAAAAAAAAAAAGTGTGAGAGATTTAACTGCTTGCTAACCTTGTATGTTAGCCTTTATGTTAATTACACATCTTGATTTGAGAAATTAGCTGTCAAGAACTTGTAGTAGTGGGTTTAAGATGGGGGCCTGGGGTGAGAGTGAGGTCATCACACATAAGAAAGAGGAAGAACAGAGAGAAATAGGGAAAAACTCTTCTCAATAACCTTTTCCTATTTCCCCAGCTCTCACTCTTAACAGCATTCCCTCCCTGCTCCTACCCTTCTTGTCCATCTCCAAACACCTCCTGTTTCCCCAAGACTAACCTATTGAAAAGTAAAATTATAAAAAATAATTCTTATATTATTTGTTTGTGCTATAACTTTTTAGATCCAGACTACTTTATTATCTGCTTCCTTTTCTGACTGCCTCAACTGTGAACTGGATTTGCCCTTTATTTTTCTATTTAGAATGCATAAGAAATCTAAGCATGAGTGTTCAACTATGGAGAATAAGAGACTGATTTTCCTTCCCAGTTGGATTGTGTTCACAGAAAAGGCAAGAGAGCCTCTTACTTATCATTACAAAAAACAAAACAAAACTAAAAAGAAACATAGTGGCTAATTAAACAGGAACATGGTTGGACTCAGATGACAGGTTTGAAAAGAATGCCTCAGTCGCAGAAACAGTTGATGTGATGCACACTTCACACATTCCACCCTTAGAACGCTTCCTGGTATGAGATACAGTACTTTCAGCAAAAGTAGACTCAGCAAGACTCTGTGTGGCATGAGTCATGCCACTGCTTAATCTGCTGCTGGCATTGTGGTTAAAAGAAGAAAGGCCTTCCACCTTCCCTCTGGCCCTGGTTGAAAGTTTGCAGCATTCCCAACTCTGGCGGGCAGAGAGTTCAAGCACGAGGGCAGAGTCTCTAATCTGAGACTGCTCTTCCCACAGTGCAGAATAATAGCAAGCAGCTCACAGCCTCAAATTACGCCTACGAATTTTAGGAAGTAACTATTTCATGGGTATCAGATTCTTTGAATTTGTGTTTTAAATGTGTAGAGCTGCTGTTCTTATAAATGTTTTTGTTCATCTGATGAACTGCTTGACAAGGACGATGTCATCGCAAAACTAAAGAATGTTGATCCTATCCATACAGAGTAGAATTAGAGATGTGCTAAAGCTATGAAGACTTTACCCTGCCTGTTTATAGTCATTTAATTCACCTATAATTTTGTAGGTGGGTTGGATCTGTTTTACTAAGTAAAATCATCTAGTTTGTTACCAACTAGAGAAACATTTACATGTGTATGCCGTGTAGATTGCCCTATCTATCTATCTATCTATCTATCTATTCATCTATCATCTATCTATCTGAAATGTCTCTCCCTAAGGAGCACAGATCCTTTAAATAGTACCCTGATTGGAATCTAATTAATATTTATAATCACAGCTAAACACTTCCCTGGGAGATTTAGTAGACAATACTAAAAGTAGGTCACCAGCATCTAAGTCTGCCTTATCCCCTCTTCACAATCCCTGTCAAATCTCTCTGTCTTCATTATTTGTAATAGAGTCCTTTATTTGCTTTTACTTGCTTTTCTGAATTCCTACTGAAAGGTGCAGAGCAGGGCTCAGAAAAGTGATCTCTTAGGTGAAGTTAACCTTGGTCAGTTCCTCTGTAGCCATTCCAGTTTGGCTCATGGAATGGACTGAGAGGTTATTTCAATGGTGTGCTGGTACTTGTTTGCAACTGCCTCTCTGAAAACATAAAAATAACTGATTTATAGCTTTTGACAGTTTTCATGGTGTAAATATTCCCACCATGGCTGATTTCAAATTTCCAGTATGAGTTGAGGAAGGATGGGCACTAGCCCAGCATTATAATAGTATTCCCACCATATAGATACATTAGACATAAGTAGCTTCAAGAGCACAGATCGTAGTAAAATGTAGTCAAATAATTAGGAAGTGATGCATTTTGATTACTTATTGCCTTTGTTTTAGAGTAAGTTACCTAATTTAAAGCTTGTACGGTGTAGTTTTTGAAATAATGGCTGTGTCTAGCAATCAAGTTGCAAAATTCCTAAAAATTTAACAATCTGCTCCTGCAAACTGGTATGGGATGCTTCCAGTGCATGTCTGGTTCATAAAATATTGGAGGATGATCATTAATTACAGTTAAGAAAGGAAACAAAAAATTCAAAGTCAGAAAAAGCATACAGGTTAAGGTCTAAAGGTTGGGCAAAGTGATGCTTGGGGAAATGAGTTCCAAAGTCAGAAGCAGGAAGATTAGGGAACTCATGAAAGTGTGTGTGGTCATTTCCTGGGGGCCGTCATAACAAAATACCACAAACTGAGTGACTTAAAACAACAGAAATGCAGTTCTGGAGATGAGAAGTCCAAAATCAAGATGTTGAGAGGGCCAAGCTCTCTCGAAAGCCTTAGGGAAGGATCCTGCCTTACCCCTTCCAGCTTTCGTTGCCCAAGTGTTCCTTGGCTTGTGGCAGCGTAGTTCCCCTCTGATTGTGTCCTCACATGGCTGTCTTCCCTCTGTGTCTGAGTTCAGATTTTCCTCTTCTCCTAAGGACAGTAGTCGTATTATGTTAAGGCCACCCCTCCTCCAATATAGTTTAACTTAGCATATTAAAACAATAAGAACCCCATTCCCAAATGAAGTCACATTCTGAGGGAGCATAGAGTTAGGATTTCAACATATCTTTCTGCATAGGGACGATTCAACTCATAACATTGTGGACTGGTGTTCGGTCTTGGGGGCTCACCCAGACATGAGGCTGTGAATAAAAGGAGAGAATTGGTGTCTTCTTTTTGGTTGTTACCCTTCTTATATTTAGCAGTGAGCTATAGAGGTAGGCTTGAAGGCTTAAAGCCACAGGGAAGAAATAGACAACAGACTGTCTCAATCAGGCGACATGTATTAAAAATGACAGTCTAGTTTACCCCTTTATTAATAATCACCTGTGAGTTATATGATACTAGATGTTAGCTTTTTTTTTTTTAAGTATGTTTTTATAGCCTAGAAAACTTTGATCACAGAAACCCCCTTATCCTGCAATCCAGGGGCATAGTCATGGACATAATTCATATAATCAACCTTTGATATCTTTCACCAAATATCCTGATGATTTCTAAAATTGAATTTGTGGTGGGTTCTAATGATATATAGTGTATATATATATATACTGTTTATAGTCATTTAATTCACCTACAATTTTGTAGGTGGGTTGGATCTGTTTTACTAAGTAAAATCATCTAGTTTGTCACCAACTGGAGAAACTTTTACATGTGTATGCCATGTATATTGCCCTGTCTATCTATCTGTCTGTCTGTCTATCTATCTATCTATCTCTCTCTATATATATATATCTGTATATATATAACATTAAGACAAACATGAAAAGCCCAAAGGAATATGCTATTTCTATGTCTTGGTTTAGAGGTAATCTTATGAATTTGCTTTGAAGAAGATTTGACAGATTTTACTTGAAGTATTAGTTTTTAGACAGCGTAGAAGCCAAGCATATTGAACTATAACCCCAGTGAGGGTAGGGGAAAGCAAGGTTGAAGACTCACAGAGAAGATAGTACCTAAGGAGGATAGAGAGAACTATGATTTTCCACAAGGGTTTTGACAGACAGATATAGAATATGCTGTAGGATTCCCACCTGAATATCATGGCTTCGTGATCAATGCCCATTTCTGGTGATGTCTTATGAATAGCTCCTTTCCTGTCCATATGTTAGGCTTCTAATTTCTCCTTATTCTTGGTTTTATAGGTATAGAAGGAAAGGTTGAACTGCCTTTCAGAAGTCTTGGGAGGCAGAGAATGAGGAAGGAAAGTTTTTATATGTTTTTTAATTTTAAAAAGATCACAAAGATTCTATGTAAAGGCACACATGAATTAGTTAGCATTATTTGGGCATTAAAACTCAAGAACTGCCCTTATTAGAATTGCAGATCTTAATCTTATGACTTAAGAGCATTACTGTACAGTTGAAAGTTAGCCTTCTTAAGCTAATAACTAGCACTGCTGCATTGGAGAGAGAGAGTGGAAGAGAGAGATTGAGAATGTGATTTTCTTTCAGAAGTAGGTATGACTCCATAAGAATACTTTTGTGACCATAAAGAGACATATTGAGTATGTGCACCTTATATAAAAGATAAATACTATAATGATGTCCTCAGAATATTAAGGCAGATAGTTACTGGTTATTATATCCATTTGATGAATCAGCAAGAACACTTTTGAAACAGAAAAACACTTTTAAATCAGAACAGCACAAATCAGAGTGATAAAATAAAGTGGGGAAAACTCTGAAAACGCTGGCTACAAGGGGACCTGTTATGTATTAAACATTATTTTATGACGGATTCTTTACATGTTTTATATCATTGAATCCTCATAACAGCCCAGAGAAACAAATGTTACTGGTCCTGCTCTCATGGGATTAATCTGAAGCTTCAAGAAGTGAAGCTGCTTGCCTAATGTTCTGCTGGCATCAAGTGGGGAACCTGGGGTTTGCCAGTTATAGTTATATATTCACATATATATTCATATAGTTATAGTTATATAGTTATATAACTTTATAATATTATATATTATATGTTATATTATATATTATATTATATATTATATATGTTATATATTATATATATATTATATATATGATATATATAGAGAGGGAGTTATATTTTGCCCCCAAGTCCTATTGTTTCATACTTATAGATGGGCTGTTAAGAGTTTTCACTGAAGAACATATATTTTTGATAAGCCAACACTGAGTTACTGCTTCTGATGTTTTTGGGAAATTCAACTGCAAGTGAGGTAGTGATAAAAAATAAAATAGAGGTTTTTCTTTTTTCAAAAAAAAGATAAATGCATTCAAGGAGGATTCATTCACAATAAATCATTAAGGGACATTAGGATGTTCTAGAAGGCAGGTCCCATTCTCTGCCTTTGGTTTTGTGTGAATTATCACTCCCCTCCAGCATGGGGCCGGTATTTGAGACTGAATCTGGCCCTTGGTGGAGCCCAGATCTGAGAAGAAGTGGAAATTTATTCTTTGGTTCACAAGGTGATGGTTCTAAAAAACATAGTGGAAATGGGGGAGCAAAGCAGTCACGAAAGGGGGCTGTATGAAAGTTTGTGCAATAATCAGGGCTGGGCAGAAAGGTTTATGACCTTTTGGCCAGTGAGACTGCTCCATCCCAGTGCCAAGGACATGGCAAATTCACTGGGGGAAAAAGCCCAACGCAACCTGCCATTCCAGAAGATAAAAAGCAGCTGGGCTGAAAGTGTGATTGCGCAACCTCTTCTCTCTTTTTGTGATTTTCCTATATCCAAGCATGTGTGAGAGCTGATTTCGTGGTAGCTGACCCGCAGTTCCATAATAACCTTTGGCTGTGGTAGTTCAAACACTTCAGTGTGTGTTCTAAGGACATTGCTAATTCTACTTAAATTTCATCATGTTCTATGAGAAACCTTTCATGTTTGTTTTGAGTTTGTGAGTCGATGCTGGCTCTGAGGGGTCAGTTGAAGAGATGTGATCGTAAATATCTGAGATGTAAGAGCATACCCAGACAGGTGTGGTCACTGCTAAACAGCAATTTCACTTGACAGCTGTGTAGAAATTTGGAGCAGAAACACCTCTTATTCTCATTCTCATTTTCTCGGTCCATTTTGGTTTTGTGCTAGTGATGATTTATGGGAATAGTGGGATCCTGAAAAGATGAATTTTGATCATTTCTATGCAGATTGTTACAACTCCTTTGCAAGAAAAACAGAAAGCAAAGTGTTCCTTTACTAACTTACCTCAAATTTCAAAACACCTGATGTGATTACATCTGGGGTGAATTCAATATCCTGTTGGCGTATCTGTGAATTGGTAACATTTTAGAGGGCCAGTGATGACGTTTTAAAATTAGACATACATTAGACTCAGCAATTAATTTTCTAGGAATTTATCTCTAAAAAGGTAATCAGCAATATGCGGAAAGATTTATTTATAATTATGTTCAATACAAAATCCAAAGAGAAAACAACCAAGCAAGCAGAAGATGCTACATAAAAGTCTGGTGATAAGGAACTAGTTAAATAAATTATGTATAGCCATGCTTGGACAACTCCGCAATCAATAAAAGAGAGGTGATAGAAGAATACTTAGTGGAGAGGGTAATATTGCCAATATATTGTTAACTGAAAAAAATAAGCTAAAAAATGCAGGTTTCAGCAAAAAAAAATTTGTATATACACATATATGTATATACATATGCATGCATATACATGTATAGATATATATATATATACTAGTTATAAAATATATATGTATAATTATCAAATGATGAAGCTATACTGTGGAATGAGATTGTGAGGGGTTTTAATTTAATGTCTATGCATTTCTATTAACCTTAATTAATTATAAAAATAACTCAGAATATTGCTTTTAAAATTTCTTTTCAGTACTTTCCATTTTATTCTTAACTGTTTATGCAAACTATTTATAACAAGTAGGGTCTTTTTAACCCTAAAGAAAGAAATTAAGAATATTTTTGAAGCGGAATCCTGGGTGTTTTAAGAAGTAAAAATGTCATTTACTGAGTATGTCTGTATCTTCATTGTAGGGAATTTTCTAAGGAGCCTTTGTGAATACTAAATATTAAAACCTATATAATTTCTATATAATGCCCATAATATTATCATTCTCTGGCTAACTTGTGGCAGATTTGTGTTATACTTCCCCCATGATGAGGTTTGTGGCACATATAATTTTAGAATAACGCCTTTAAGCAGAGAGCAAAGACTAACTCTAAAGACTGGGCAGAATTATTGCCTGATGCAACGTGGAATAAAATAGTCAAAGCAAACTACATGTGACTTTTATGAAATGAGTCCTCTATATTTTTCATAAATGATCTAGCAAAATTATCTTCTCCACAGCACTATTGCTGAACTTCTTTATTTTTTAAACTTTACCTTTCAATTTCAAATATATTAACTAGAAAAGAATTCAATACATGAATGTTCAGGAACACTTTAGCCTGATTTGTGTTATGCCATGTTGGATCGCAAATAACTGGGTAGGGTTACTGAGATAAAAGACAGTATTATGGGAAGGGGTCAAAGCCAAAGCTAGAGTGTAGGGACTCAGTTGGAAGCCCTGTGTAGGGAGAGACGAGTCTCTGGCTATGTGTATCTGGGCTTGTGTATGTGTGGGAGAGAGACAAGGTTTAGAGGTGGTGGATCATTAAATATACTGCAGGTACTACATAATTTTCCCTGTGGCCAACTCTAAATGTACATGTCTTATACATGAAAATTTTGCCAAAAATCTCTTGGTGACTAAATCTCGATATTCCAGTTTGTGTGAAGGATTTCTTAACCCATGAGAAAATCGCATTAAGTCCTAACTCAGTGAACTTGTATCCCTTGTTAATATTCATTTCCTAAGCATTATAAGAGCATCTTAAATTGGATTATTTTTGGTCCTTGTGTAAGAACTATAATGATATATAATAGATAGACCACAGAGTTAATTCATTTCTTCAACATGCCATAATGCCAGACAGATTTTTCAGGCATTTGGGTCAGAGATTCAGTAAAAGAAAGGTTTAGTTGATCTATAACCTGGCATTACCTCATTCTGAATTGGGTATGAATAGGGATTATAAAAAAAGGTTTGCTAGTTGGCTGGAATGTAGCCTCTGTTTTATAGAACTTAAGTTTCCTGGTGTAATGCAGTATCTTTGCTTTGTATTATAGCACCATTCCTAATTATATAAGCGTAATTTGTTTAAAACAGTGTATAAAGGCCAAGCCATATTTGACTAAGAAGGCTGACGTTGCATATCATTTAAACAAGCATTTTTATATATAGCTATAGAAATAAGAAAAAGAAGACACAGAAAAGGATTAGATAAAGTCATATTTCATGCTTTTATTCCATTTCTCTCTGTCCAACACCAGGGCTCCTTCCTTCCTTACACTTCTGCTCTCCAACTAAGCTTTCCAATGAGTTTCCTGTGCACATTTGTTTTCAGTTCCATTCAAAATTGTATTTTATTTTGTTCTGCTTCTATTTCAATGATAAAGGAACAATATATGGAAATTTCAGACGTAAGTATTAATTTTAAGAATCCTTTCCCTGTTCCCTTTGCCATCACTCTTCTAACAAATTTTTTCCTGTCACTTTTTCCCTTCATTTTTGTCCCATTTCTCCTTCTTGAATTATTTTTGCTGCTTCCCTTCCTCCATTTTCTCTCTTCCCTTCCCTTCCTCCATTTTCTCTCTCTCTCTCTTTTTTTTGTTCTAGAAATGAGTGATGTCCTTGTGCTGACTAAAGTAGATTTAACGCTGCTTCCTTTTAATAATGTTAGCTAAAAAAAATAAAATAAAATAATGTTAGCTAGCGCTCACTGAGTACTTACTCTGCATGTCATCATGTCTTCACAACTCTAGGAGGTGGGTCCTCTCAACATGCTCATATTACAATTTGTGGCTTAGCTAACTTCAGCAATTTTCCCATAGCCACACAGCTAGGAGTTGTGTTTTATCTCAAGATAAACATTCTTCTCTCTGACCCTGGAGTCCAGATGCTTAATCATTATCAAATATCCCCCCCCCGCCCCCAATTAAAGTCCCTGTGATCAGGTCCTTTCCTTCTACTTGGTTCTAGCTCTTTGCTGATCTGCTATAATCCAGAGAGCCATATATCCTTGTCACTCAGCATGACTTTCTCCCTTTTCTACCTATTCAGAGTCCTGCTCTTGTGTTTGCTGAAGCTTGTAGAACAAATCAGTTAAATCAAATAGGGGATGTCTTATTCTTATTTTATAGTAAGGAAAATAGAGGCTCTTCATTGACAGAAGAAAGCTCAGCCAATCCTAGGATTTATTTTTCGGAAATTAAATCCTATGTTCTCTCCAGTTTTGTTATCCTCCATCCATGTGGAAGTGGATATAGGTAATCTTCCCCTAGTCTTCTGTAAGATCCTAAAACGAGCAGATAAACCACCTCTATATGGATCAAGCAAAAATGTATACCTCTGCCTCTGATTGCCAATTTTTAACTTAATGTAAGATTTGACAATAACCAAAAATTCTAACAACCACCATCTTATTTTATTCTCACAATGTGGTAGTAATTATACCAGGAGTTTATGTGCCCTTTTAGCATTTAGGAAACCTAAGTACCTAAAGATGTTAAGTGACTTAATGAAAATAATAATTCGGGCGCCTGGGTGGCTCAGTCGTTAAGCGTCTACCTTCAGCTCAGGTCATGATCCCAGGGTCCTGGGATCGAGCCCCACATCGGGCTCCCTGCTCGGCGGGAAGCCTGCTTCTACCTCTCCCATTGTCCCTGCTTGTGTTCCCTCTCTCGCTGTGTCTCTCTCTGTCAAATAAATAAATAAAATATTAAAAAAAAAGAAAATAATAATTCAACATCTTAAGTACCTTTCCTATGCTCTGAATAGAACTCAAGGTTTGCTTATCTCCAATATAAGGTTCTTTTTACAACTTCATGCTACATAAAATCATGTCTAAAATTAAATTGACATTTTCCTCAAATAGCTATTTTCCGTACTTCCTTATTTTAATTTATGGCACCACAACTTGTAAGGTCAACCTCTCTCACTAGTTAGAAGTTTAGGAATATTTACTATGCCTCTATCTTTTTCACTTCGAAGTTAAGTTAATCATCAAAGCCCATCGATTTTTTTTTTCTATAAAAATATGTTGTATTTTGGTAAAACTGCTATATTGTTAGGATTCATCATTCCATGGTTACATTATCACAGTTGAATCTAAACTGATTTTCCTTATGTTTCCTTTCTCATCTGCCTTGCATGATGCTCCTTCCAAGTAGTTTTCCTAAAAATGCTTTTCATCATCTTAGGAACCTGAAATGGCTCCATTGCCTCCATCCCGATTCTAAATTATTCATTCTAACTTTTCACACTATGACCTCCACAGCATGAAAAATATCTTTCCTATTCAACATAATGTCTTGTGCCATCGTAAAGCAAATTTCTTGTTCCAGTTAGAATAGCTTCCACATAGTTTCACACACATACACATACTCACACACCACCAATTTCAACCACTCTGCCTTTGCTGATGATGTCCTTCTTGTCTAGAATTCCCCACTTTTTTCTTATATATGAGTCCATTCGTCAATATCTAGAGCCATCCCTCCATCCTTTCAATTCATCTTCCCTTTCTACTTTCCTTCATCAAACATTGCTATTTCTGTTTTAGGTATCATGCTAGGACAAACACAAGGGACATATGTGAAAAAGACATAATCCTTGTGCTTAAGGAACTCATAGTCAAGTGCATCCAGAATGCCTGCACCATAGCCTCATACAAGTGTTGCCCTGTGGTTGCTCCATTCTGTGAATTCATACTCCACTAACGATTGTCATAATTTTAATGATAATCAGGAAAACAAATCATTCCATGGTTACATTATCACAGTTGAATCTAAACTGATTATCCATTTGTGCAAAACAAAGTGTCTGGCTTTGAAAATCTAAGAGAGAATCACATATGATTCCTGATCATTCCTGATCACTTACAATTTATTTGGGAAAGCAGGTAATATCTTAACAAATTTTGAAATTCAAACATATATATGATAATTGACAAAATGTGACTCAAATTAAAAGTGATCAAGGGAGGAAACTATGGGCTAGAAAATTCGGGAAGGGGGTGCCTGGGTGGCTCAGTCGGTTGAGTGTCTGTCTTTGGCTGGAGTCATGATCCTGGGGTCCTGGGATCGAGCCCTGCATGGTTGCGCTCCCTGCTCAGTGGGAAGCCTACTTCTCCCTTTCTCTCTGCTCCTCCCCCTGCTTGTGCTCACTCTCTCTCTGTCAAGTAAATAAATAAAATCTTAAAATTTTTTTTTTTTAAATAAAAAAATTAAGAAAAAAGAAAATTCAGGGAAGACTTCACAGAATAAATGGGGCTTCAGTTTGTTTGTTTGTTTTGAAAAAAAATAAAATGCGACGGACAATAGTAGCTCGATGGGAGCAAGATGTTTCATATCATTTGATTCTGTATTGTCTTCCAGGGCATTCTAATTCCTTTATGTCTGTGAATTCTGACTCACCAACTTCCTGGTAGGCTCCTCCAGGATGGCGTGTGTGTCCTGTGTTTGTTTATATCTCCTACAGCATATAGAATAACTTGGGCAATAAAGGATTGAAAGTAGATTGTGTATAAGCATTGTATTATACAGGCAATAATATTGTGAAATTAAGTTTATCACCACCGAGTTACTCATTCTTTTTACATCTCACCCAAGTTGTACAATTTTGAGTGTACAGTTGGGACGACCAATGGGTAAATGAATAAAATAACCTATCAACTATCTTTTGGTAATGTTAGAAGAATTCTCAATGTGACCTAGGATCAAAACACTCACATCTTCCTATTTTCCATTAAGATTCTTTGGAGATGTCTGTGAAAAAAGATTATTATTTGTTTTTTAAATACATCTATCAGCTTTCAAAAGCATTCACTGAATTTTTTTTTTCCTCCTCACATATACACGCAGACCTAGTGGAGGCTGAAAACAATAGCCCTATTCTTGGTTGCACTGTTTGCCTTCATTAAATATTTCTTAGGCAAAGATGGTCCTGAAACGTTATTGTCTGAGCAATACTCACGAACACAGTAAAATGAAGAGAAAGGTCCAAATTGGGAAGAATTGAATAGGATTTCAGAGTAACTGTGTTTTAACTTAGGCTCTCTTGTTTTTAAACTGTGGGTTTGTTACAAATTTTTTAACATCTCTGAATCCAATTTTCATTATTCATAAAATCAAGCTAATAATACCTACCTTATAGGATTGTTTGGAGAGTTAAATTGATTTTACTTAATGATCTTGTTTAAGAAAGGTGACTTCTTATGTCATATCAGAATGTTTTTTCTCCATGAAAGAAAAGATAATAACACGTAAAACCCCCACTGTCCCCCTCTGAAATTAGGAATTCTGTGGTAATTAATTAAAAAAAAATATGACAAACACAATCTCACCACTGCAGTTTTTCCACAATGTAAAGGACAATGAGAAGAACTTCTAGGTTCTCTTTGAGTGAGGTTTGGGAAGTGGCTCGCTCATAATATGACTCATTAGCTCTGGTCTTATTTCTGTACTTTTAGAAACACACAGAATGAATGAAACTTCTTTAAATGGGCAAGGCACACAGTCTGAGTCCCATAGAGCTGATAACATGATAAAAGGTAGCAGAGCAAATACTTAAAATTGAAGACAGTTGCCAAAGGTTCTCAGAAACCATGGCATGAACTCTGTTGTCATAGTAATCTAGCCACTGTTTGTGTTTTGTTTGATTTCAGTCAGACGAACCACTATCTACTATGCGATGAGTTTCCGTGTGTGTGTGTGTGTGTGTGTAAGACTGAGAGAAATGATAGTGCATTAAGCATTATATTTTGGCCGTTTGTGACACTGCGTCAGAGAGATTCCGTCCCATTTCACTGCCACAGGATTGGGAAATTAAACAGAAGGAGATTAAATATGAAGGTTTTCTACTATCATGCTTTAATTCACACCTTGTTTTGTTTCAGGTTATATAGAGAGTGTTTGAGAGGTAAAATAGAGGATATGAAAAGAAAAAAAAGAATAACTTGTATTTAGGAAAATGGGTATATGGGTACGATTTTTTTCTTCCTCAGTCAGTCATCCTTGCTCTTTATAGTTAGTAATTTTATCTATTATTCATTTCTTTACTAAAAATATACTGAGTGCTGACCTGAAGAGGAATAGGTAGAAAAGTTGGCATCTGAGTATCTTTGCAAAGAAAAAGGTTACTAAATCCTGGAGAAATACAAGCTACGGAGATGTATGTAAAATCAGTGTCCAGTGGGTCTGAGTGGCTCATTCGGTTAAGCATCCTATTCTTGATTTCAGCTCAGGTCATGATCTCTGTCTCTCAATTAGATAGAAAGATAGATAAAGTAAATAAATCAATAAATAATAAATAAATAAAATTAGTGTCCAATTTGCAGCTACTCAGAAAAGTCATGTTTCAGAAAGGAAGACTGGTATGGGAGGTTATTTGCTTCCAGAATTTGTGTCAAAGAATATCATCCTCTCTATTTAGGGATGGAAAAGAGTGTTCCAGTAGATTTTTACTGAATCTTCAATAAGCATAAATCTGAACTAGCTTGCAAAACATATTGACAAAATCAAACGTGCTTTTTTTTTTTTTTTTAACATTTAACGTATTATTTGTTTCAGAGGTACAAAAAAAAAAAAAGAAGAAGATAGCAGGAGGGGAAGAATGAAGGGGGGGAAATCGGAGGGGGAGACAAACCGTGAGAGACTATGGACTCTGAGAAACAAACTGAGGGTTCTAGAGGGGAGGGGTGTGGGAGGATGGGTTAGCCTGGTGGTGGGTATTGAGGAGGGCACGTTCTGCATGGAGCACTGGGTGTTATACGCAAACAATGAATCATGGAACACTACGTCAAAAACTAATGATGTCATGTATGGTGATTAACATAACATAATAATAAAAAAAAAGATCTTAAAAAAAATCAAATGTGCTCTTAGCTTTGATTTCTATACACACGGGCATACGTGTATTTTTTAAAGACTTAGATTTTAATGACATTTCTGCCATGAGGCTTTTCCTCACATGATTGCTACTGCCTTATGATAACTTACAAGGTTCCAGACATTTACATATCTTATCCCAATTGTTCTTCAAATAGTTACTATAATACCATTTAACAAATGAGAACAGCACATCCCAGAGAGATAAAGTAACTTGAAGAGGGTCACCTAGAATCCACCCAGTTCTGTTTGAATCCAAAACCATCTCAAGTATGACACAAATGGTTCCCCCAAATTCCTGTTTTATGGGTAGGTCATATTGCTTAAAGAGTAAGGCTGATTATATATATTGGCTTACATATCTTTTCTGCTTATATACATGTAGTATGTAAGGCCACAGTTTATTCCACTCTTTATTACTCCACAGAATACAAAACAAAATAAAAACACAAAAATTGTGTGTATGTATATATGTGTGTGAACAGAGGATGGAGAGAGACAGAAATTGTCCCCAAAATTATCCTCTGCTATCCTTGTGATAGAAGTGAAGAAACAAATAAAGGAGTTTTAAAAAGTGGTGTTTTCAAACAAAAAAATTTGAGGTAAATGCAGTTTAAAGCCTAATTCTGTGGAAGGTATTTGGAATTTATGACACAAATGAATTTACCATGTACCCCTCACAGGAACAGGAAAAATGATTCAACAAACTCTTCCAGTGCCTTTTACAATAAGGATCAATGTTTGTGCATTTTATGACAGAAATTATATGATACAATGGTATTCATGTATGTGAGGATTTATAAAAGCTACAGAATATATTCCTCCCAACTGACAAGAATCCACTAAAATGTTTCCCAAAATATGCTGTGCAGTACACTAGCTCACAATATTAATGGGTATTATGTGAAAAGAAGAGTTTAGTAGTCTAATCAATTTGGGGAAAATTTTGCTTAAAATGGTTAGATTTCCTTACTGCAGAGCTACTCAGAGCCTTTTATGTGGTTAAATACATTTTAAATTTCCAAGGGGGATATAGTTTATAGCTTTTCCTAAACTTATATCGCCATGGGCTCTCTTTTCTGAAAAACAAACTGAGGGTTCTAGAGGGGAGGGGGGTGGGAGGATGGGTTAGCCTGGTGATGGGTATTAAAGAGGGCACGTTCTGCATGGAGCTCTGGGTGTTATGCACAAACAATGAATCATGGAACACTACATCTAAAACTAACGATGTAATGTATGGGGATTAACATAACAATAAAAAATTAAATAAAAGAAACCTTTGTAAGACTATTATTGTACATAAAACACTTTGTGAAATACTTTTCTAAAGTTGAAGTAAAAATGTATAACACTCATATGTAATCAGTTATGATTGCCATATGTGGGTGAAATGGATCTTTTCTGTGTACTTGTAAGACTATTAATAAGACTGAAGAATAGGAAATGTTTTACAAAATACTGAATATCATTATTATATTATCATTACACACAGTTTGTGTAGAGTTTCTGTGTATTCAGTTTGAGTAGGTAAATCAGAGATGCATTTTAAGGAAATGTAATAAATTTTTTTTGGTAATAAATCTTTTGTCACTCATTTCTCTGATTTTATAAGTAGCTTGAAGCTTAAAATATGTGGGCAGCAACAAAATGTACAAATTTTGTCTGTCACACACTCATGCAGGCCCCTTCCCCAATTAAGACAAAATACTGTCTCACTTTCAGTCCTTTATATTAGCAGAAGGGATTTTCTTAGGGGTGCCTCTGCCTCATACTAGTCCTTCCTTTCAAGTGTCAGCATGCTAGAAAATCTAGAATTAAGATAAAGGAGCAACCTGTTTTGACAAGCTTATTTAAATGCGAATGCTCCCTGAAGGAGAATGACTTTAGCAGTTCAGTATGATTTCATTTTTCCTAATGACCCCCCACCCGCTAATGCAAGAGAGCCCACAAGCCTGAGGATCTGAGAATTCTGGTCAGTTAAACAGCTTGAAGTGTTGAAGAGGACAGGAAGAGGACCTGCCCTCAGAGGCAGAGTGAGGCAGACAACTGAAGATACATCTTCTACTTAAACACTGATTTAGGACCAGACCAGTTCTAGTATTCAGATGGTGGGTTCTTCAGTTATAATGTGGACAAAGAATAACATAGCTCACTGTTTATGAAAAGGTGAAAGGCTGTCCAGTTGAGTGTTTAAGTCATTTTCCTCTGATGGACTTGATTTAGAAAGCAAGATCAAAGCATAGTTAGACAATAATCACTATTGTCAGAAGATAGATAGGTAATAGATAAAGAATAGTCACTGGGCCAGGAGAGAAATGTCTTGTCTTGTTTGGACATTTCTGGAGTGAGAAATGGAAAGAGGAAACATTTAATAAATCCCGAAGAGACAGTGAGGGTGGAATTGAGTGGGGGACCATGAAGCACAGATCTAGGAGTTTGGGTGACTTTATCTAACAGCCTCGGTAGAAGTAAAGTTGAGTGAGGAACAAGGATGGTTAGTTTGATGTTTTGCCAGTTTGGTGGGATTAAATTTCAAGAAATAAGTAAAGAAGTTAGGAGTATTGGTAAAAGTAAGGTTCAAAGGATTGGCTACAGGTCCTAGTTTGGACAGAGAAGACTGAAAATAGGTGAAGTATCGGAACCACAGAATCGGAGATTTTCAGGTCTTCCAGAAGAGAAACTGGGAGCCTAGAAAGACAACTTGTCTAAAGCTACATGGACAGTTGAGCCAGGAAAAAAAGGTCTCTGTCTGTGTTCCTGCCTCTATTCTATGTTGTCTCTGATAGAAGATTCTTAATACTCTTTGGATCCCTGGTGACACAAAGTTGATGATTATAAGGGGGCACTCATCCAAAAAAAAAAAATAGAAAGAAAGAAGAAAGAAAATGATGTAATGTGTGTGTGTGTGTGTGTGTGTGTGTATATGCCAAAGAACCAGGTCCTGACAACTGACTCAGTCATGGGAAGTGCGCAGTAGAGCAGGGGAAGTCCAGCCCTGACTCTGTAGGCACAAGACCAGAGAGGAGTCTCTGAGAGCAGGAGAGCGGTGCAGAGACTGAATGGAGGAGACAACCTGTGAAAACAATCCCATAAAATGCATATGAACTCTTGGGTTCAGTCCTAAACCAGGCATGGATTTGATCCTAAACAGCATATCAAATACTTTGAGAACTAAGCTTACAGGGTAGACAATAACCCCGGTCCCAGAGTGGCCCCTGGGTGATGGTGTCACAGGAAAAGTATAGATGGCATGGTAAAGGTTTTGGATGGTGAACTGATATTGGAACCACAGTCCACAGAATGTGAGTAAAAATATGCAAAGAACCTAGCCGGTCTATTAAACAACAGCACAAACAACTGCAACAAATCAACATTCTCCAGCGGACTTAAGCAGATAATATAGGTTAAAAGTAAAAGGAGAGAGAAAGATGCAGTTCAAACACCAATAAAAAAAGCTGGAGGGGATAGATTATATCAGACGAAATAGGCTTCAGAGCAAGGAAAAGTGCCAAGAATAAAGAGGGGTATGATGTAATGATAAAAGGGTCAATTCACCAAGAAGACCTAACAGTTCTAAATGTGTATGGTCTTAATAAAACTTACAGATACACGAGGCAAAAACTGATAGAACTGAAACAAGAAATAGACAAATCCAAGATTTCAATACTTTTCTCAGTGTTTGATGAAAAAGTTAACAGTAAATCAGCAAGTATAAAAAACTGAACAATGCAATCATCCAGTTGGAGGTACTCGATAGTCATATGATGTTCTACCCAACATTAGAATATATGTTCTTTTTTTAAGTGTCCATGAAACATTCATCAAGATAGACCAAAGCCCATGTCATAAAATAAACCTTAACAAATGTTAAAGGACTGAATTCATCCAGGGTATATTCTCTGACAATATGATTAATCTAGAGATCAATAACAGAAAATCTGGAAAATCCCCAAACAAAAACATTCTTATAAATAATTCATGAGATCAAAGATGAAGGCTTAACGGAAATTAGAAAATGTTTTGGCCTGAACTAAAATGTAAATATTATAGGTGAAAATGTATGGAATGAAGCTATATCAAGTACTCTGAAGGAAATTTATAGCAATAAATGCTTATATTAAAAAAGAAGAAAAGTCTTTAGTCAACAATTTAAGTTTAACCTTAAAAAACTAGAAAATGAAGAGCAATATTAGTTCAAAGAAATCATAAAGAAATAAATAATAAAGGTAAGGTCAGAAATAAATAAATAGAAAACAAAAAAATATAGAGGAAAATCAATGAAATCAAAAGCTGTTTCTTATAAAGGATTAAGAAAGCTGTTAAACCTCCATCTGAAATGACCCAGTAAGAAAAGAGACAAAATTATCACTATCAGCAACAAAAAGAGGCATGTTATTACAGACATTAAAATGGTAATAGGGAGGGGCGCCTGGGTGGCTCAGTCATTAAGTGTCTGCCTTCGGCTCAGGTCATGATTCCAGGGTCCTGGGATCGAGCCCCGCATAGGGCTCCCTGCTCGGTGGGAAGCCTGCTTCTCCCTCTCCCACTCCCCCTGCTTGTGTTCCCTCTCTCGCTGTGTCTCTCTCTGTCAAATAAATAAATAAAATCTTTAAAATGGTAATAAGGAAATACCAAGAACATACATTCAACAATGAGGATGAAGTGGATCAATTCCTTAAAAGCCAGAAAACACTGAATTCACCAACAAAGTAGATAACACGAATAAATCTATGTCTATTAGAGAAATTGAATTTATAGTATAACATTTTCCAAAAAGGAAATCTCCAGTCCCGGATGGTTTCAGTGGTGAATTCTACCAAACTTCTGAAGAAACAATAGCACCAATTCTACAGCAGTATTTTCTAGGAAATTAAGGAAGAGGAAATACTTCCCAACTTATTTTATGAGGACAGAATTACCCTGACGCCAAAAGACAGTATAAAAAAAGAAAACTAGAGACCCATTTCCCTCTTGAACTTAGTCACAAAAATCCTTACAATATTAGCAATTCAAATTTAGCACATATAAAAAGAATAGTAGGTAACAACTAAGTGACCTTTACCCTGGGATCTAAGACTAATTCAACATTTGAAAAACATTTTATGTAATTAACCATATTAATAGACTAAAAAGGTAAACCACATGTTTATAACTATTTGTCATGCAGAAACAGCATTTGACAAAATTTAACACGTATTCATGAAAAAAACTGAGGAAACTAGGAAAAGAAGGGAACTTATTTTTTAAGATTACTTACTTATTTGAGAGAGAGAGAAAGCAGGAGCGAGGCGAAGGGCAGAGGGAGACGGAGAAGGGGGCTCCCTGCTCAGCAGGGAGCCCAATGCAGGGCTCAATCCCAGGACCCTGAGATCATGACCTGAGGTGAAGGCAAACACTTAACCATCTGAGCCAGCCAGGTGCCCCTGGAACTTCTTTTTTTAAAAAAAGATTTATTACCTACTTTAGAGAGAAAGAGCAAGCTCTGGAGCAGGAGGGGGCAGAGGGAGAGGGAGAAAGAGAATCTGAAACAGACTCCCCCCTGGGCACGGAGCTTGATATGGGGCTCAATCTCAGGACTCCAAGATCATGACCTGATCTGAAATGAAGAGTTGACTCTCAACTGAATGAGCCACCCAGGTGCCCCAGAAAGGAACTTCTTTAAGCTAATAAAGGGCATCTATTAAAAAAAAAGCCCTTGGCTAACTTCATGATGAAAGGCCAAATTACTTAGATATTGAACAAGGTAGGATGTCCACCCTTTCCGTGGCTGTTTAGCATTGTGCCAGAAGTCTTAGCTAGTGCATTGGGACAAGAAACAAAGAGAGAGAGAGAAAGAAAGAAAGATGCACACAGGAAGGGAAAATTACAATAGTTCTTCTTTTCATGATGGTCTACATAGAAAATCCCAAAGAATCCACAATAAAACTCCTGGAACTAATCAGTGAATTTAACAAGTCTTTTTTTTTTTTTAAAGATTTTATTTATTTATTCATGAGAGACAGAGAGAGAGAGAGAGAGAGGCAGAGGGAGAAGCAGGCTCCCAAGGAGCAGGGAGCCCGATGCAGAACTCGATCCCAGGACCCTGGGATCATGACCTGAGCCGAAGGCAGACCCTTAACCATCTGAGCCACCCAGGTGCCCCAAATTTAACAAGTCTTATTATGCACTGTCAACATAAAAAAATCCATCATATTTCTTTATAACTGTTAATGAATAATTGACAATTACAATAAAAAAATACCTTATATGGTAGCTCCAAGTAGGAAAATACTCAAGGATAAATCTAACAAAATGTGCAGGACCCGTATGCTAAAAACTACAAAATACTGATTTTTAAAAAGAAGAAAAAAACCCACCCAAATAAATAGGGAGACATTTATGGTTCATGGATTAGAATATTCAACATAGTTAAGATACCAATTTTTCCCAGATTGATTTATAGTTTTAATGCAATACAAATCAAAATACCAACATGGTTTTTGTACCTTTAGATAAACTGAATCTAAAATATACACTTTTGTCATTTTTGTTCAGTGAGAAGCCAGCTGTCACCTAACTTGTAAGGCTACTTGAGTTTACCAGGTGTGGCTAGAGGGTGATGGTGACCAGCTCCGAGAAGTTACAGCTGTCCTAGCCTAGGTTTAGACATGTGAGTGAAGGAGTTGTCTTGCATATTTTAGCCCGAAAACTCCACTAGGACCCTAAGCATATGTCCCAAATTAAGCCATCATCCCAGTCATCTCTAGCTATTCAAACCATCCGGGTAAAACTCCAGATAACATGAAACTCTATTAGTCTATTACTTATTTAACAGAGAAACTAGGTTCTTTCTTTTCAATTTTATAAACAAACATTTGTTCAGTAATAATTATATGCCAGGTACTATGCTAAGTGTTTTGTATCATTATTTCCATTAATCCATATAACCCTCTGTAGTAATCACTATTATCACTGCATTATCATTTTATAGATGAGGAAACTGAGATACAGACAGACTATATGTTTTCCTCAAGATTACCCCTTATTTGGTAGATCGAATTACTTTTGCCAAACACTATTCCAAATTCTCTTCCTAACTGAAGATTATGCATTCTGCTCTGATAAACTCAGGAGTGACCATCAGTAATGTGGGTAATATTCAGAGGAAGAAGCTTCAAGAGTCAGGGTATGGTTTGACACGTCTCTTTTCTCTTTGTCTCAATGACTGGCAATGTTCCAAATACAGGCTATTTCTCTAACCTGATTCCCAGAACGATGACAACATCAAATAGGGCTGTGGCCGATCCATGATGAGTCTTGTAATGTGAGTAAGACCACTGCAATTTTCAAGATCACTATTACTCCAGCCTGTCCTCCCTGATACTTCCACACAGCTACTAATTAGCAGAATTGGGACTCCACTTACTTATTAGTTTACTTTCTTTCCAGAATCTCAAATAGCATGCTAGAAGAAATTTAATTTAGAAAACAGTAGGCTGCACATAATAAACTTCTTTGAGATGATATACCTCAAATGTCCTAGTACAATCATTATTTCAATCTCCGTATAAAAGGAAACTTCAGCATATACACTAGGTGAAATTACAGATGTTTGTCATTCTTTCAAGGGAGTTGTTTTCCTCCATTATATGATTTAGGAAGAAGGTTAAAGTTTCCAAAGCAAATGATTAGGCTGTGAGATCTTGTAAAAAACATAAAATAATAAAATATAAATATACTTCTGCATAAGGTGGAAGAGGTTTGAAATTTAAACTACATCATAAAATTTGAATTCTTTCATTCAGAAAATCTATTGTTGTGTTTGTTGTTTTACCTTACTGAGGTGCAAAGAAAGAATATATTAATGCTTTCCAGAGGCTTATGTTAAGGAGCCTGTGTGCAAGGAGGAGAGAAAAATATGGGTTGAATAATTAGAGGAATACGGATAGTGATGTAATACATTTATGACCAATGTGCCATGGGAACATTTAGGAGGAGATATTAAACACCTATGAGGAGACCGAGTCAAATCTCCTCTGAGATGAATAGTTTCTCAGACATCAGGAGAAGGGCATTATGACCAAGGATCATAGCATATGCAGATCTATGGAAGTGAGGAAAGCCTGGGCTTTTCTGGGAATAGGTATTTCAGAATTGTCGAGGACAGAGTGTCTGTCAAGAAATTAGGTAGGAGAGGAGCCACAGACCACATCTAGAAGCAGCACTAAAGGAATTGCCATATGAATCAAAGCTAACTCATCATTTTCCTGGACCTCTGAATCATCCGAGTGTTACAGAGTTTCCTTATTCCATGTAATAAACAGCCTTTGTCAATGAGAGGGAAATGCAAACTTGGGCCAGACTCACCCAGTTTATTATGACTGGCTTTTGCTGTGGAGTATGAGGCAGGTTTTATAGCATCGATACAAAGTAAAAACTGCTTACTCTACATTTCTCTTAAAAATAATAAGTGCAAGGGTGCCTCAGAGGCTTAGCCGGTTGAGTGCTGGGCTCTTGATCTCAGCTCAGGTCTTGATCTCATGGTTGTAAGTTTGAGCCCAGTTTGGGCTCCATGCTGGGCACGGAGCCTACTTTAAAAATAAATAAAAAATAAATAGGTGCATAAAATTTGCCACCAAAAATATATGTATATATATATCTTAAAGAAGTACAGTTCTAAGTAAGCAATACATAGTGGGAAGGTAATTGCTTGCTCAGGGAAGGGAAATCTTTTCAACAAATGGTAACAAAAAACTGGATATCCATTTTTTTTTTTTGAAGAAAGAACCTTGATCTTTGCCTTACTCCATGCCCCCAAATAAATTCACAATCTAAAGCTAAAACTATAGAACTTTTGGAGGAAAACACAGAGGAATATTTTTGATTCAGTGGTAAGCAAAGGTTATTTGTGTCATAGAAAATAATAACCAGAAAAGAAAAAACAAGATAAATCAGACTTTGTTGAAATGTGAAACTTCTGGTTATTAGCAGACATCATTAGAAAAATAGTCACCGGTTTGAAAAAAGTATCTGTAAGACATATATCTGACAAAGGACTGGTGTTAAAAATGTATAAGAAACTCTTACAACTCAATAATAAAAACACAAACAACTCAATTTGAAAATAGGCACAATATTTGAACAGATGTTTTATAAAACAAAGTTACAAGAAAGTAATAAACACAGGAAAAAATAATCAACATCATTAGTCATCAGGGAAATTCAAACTAAAACTACAATGAAATACAATTATACACTCACTGATAAGTCTAGAATTTTTTAAACAGATAAACCTAATGTTGGTAAGAGAGTGGAGCAACTGGAACTCTTACTGGTTGGAAGATAAAATGGTACACCTAATTTGGAAAAACTTCTGGAAGTTACTAATAAATCTAAACAGGAACCTACATTATGACCCTGTGATTCTACTCTTAGATATGTACCCAAGAGAATAAAAAAAAATATATCTATAAAAGATGTTTAAGAATATTCATAGCAATTTTTTTCATAATAGCAAAAACTGGAACAGTTCAGGAATCCATCAGCACAAGAATGGGTAAAAAAATAATGGTGCATCCATACGTTGGAATACTACTCATCAATAAAAAAGGAATGAAATACTGATACACACAGCAATACGGATGAATTTCAAAAACACTTAGCTGAGTTAAAATGCACACAGAAGAGTATGTGCTATATAAATTCATTTCTATTAAGTTCTAGAATGGAAGAAATCAGAATATTGGTTGACTCTGGGGAAGTGGAAATAGATTATATGGAAAGAAATATGAAAATATTTCTGGGATGATAATATCTATTTTAAGAGGTTTTGGCTTCCATAGATGCAAAGATTTGTCAAAATTCAGTGAATGCTCCCTTAAGAATTGCACATTACACATATAACTCTTTTTCACAAATGAAAAAAACTCAAATATTAATCCTATTTCATGATATGCATGCCAAAGTATGCATGGTGGGAAGTGTACTATTGACAGCTTAGTTTGAAATGCATCCACAATTAAGACGAATTAAGGGATGGATAGAGGGATGCATAAGTGGATAGATACATTATAAAGCACCTTTTCTAAAATATTACTGATAGAATTTAGGTGGTGAATGATTTTTCAATTTTGCTGTATATTGAACATTTTCATGATAAAAATGTGGAAAATACTACTTCTCACATTTTTCCAGCATATGGTAGGTTGAGAATACTAATTGAATCTCACAATTCTTAGGCAGACAGCTCTAGAGCCATATCCACCCACTTACCCTTCCTTACCCAGAAATGAAGTCACAGGGTGGGTGGATATTTTCATGACTAGTTAATAAGCAGCCTCTTGTCACTCCACATTCCAGCATGCTGCCTCAGGGCTTAGGACTGACAGTTAAGCAAAACACAAGTCCCCATTGGGAACACAGACTTCAAGTGGAAGGACAAGAATCAGGCCAGTATGGACAGTTAAAGTTGAAGATTCTGCTAACAAACCGTAGGAAGAAGGTTTTCACTAAAGACTAACATGGCCAAGTTAATAGAAAGTTAATAGAAATGTTACAGAATGCTTTTAACCTGAAAAAAGAAAAGATATGGGGCGCCTGGGTGGCTCAGTCGTTAAGCGTCTGCCTTCGGCTCAGGTCATGATCCCAGAGTCCTGGAATCGAGCCCTGCATCCGGCTCCCTGCTCCGCGGGAAGCCTGCTTCTCCCTCTCCCACTCCCACTGCTTGTGTTCCCTCTCTTGCTGTGTCTCTCTCTGTCAAATAAATAAATAAATAAATAATCTTTAAAAAGAAAAGATATTGCAGTCAAATTTCCTTTAGCATCTAGTATTTCCCACTCATTCTCTTATTTCCCAAGTAATAGATTGCATAGACAACTTTTTAGAAAATTGTCAGTATCATTCATGTATTTTCCCCCATCCCACTTATTTCCTAATTCATAGTCTCCTGTATCTCAGAATTATCAGCTACACAGTTATACAAGCCAGAAAACTTGGACTAATTTCTAGCTGCCCAATTTCCCTTACCCCAGGTATTCAACCCATAGTTGTCTTGGTAATTCTAAATGTTCTCACATTCTTCCATCTCTATCTACTGTCTTTGCCTTTATTCCAGTCCATCATCATCTTGTGCCTGGACCACTGCACAAGTCTCTTTACTTGTCTTATTATTGTTTCTCTCCCTATTCCAGTCTGTTACCTATGTAACAGCAGAAGTGATTTTTCTCAAAATGTAGCTGCATTATGTCCCTACCTTGCTTAAAATCTTTCATTGTTCTCTCCTTGTGCTTAGCCTTAATCCACACTCTTTAGATCAATTGGAAAAGTCTCCAGCACACATCTAACCTCGCTGAAGCCATGACACCCAAGTCCAGCATGCTCTGCCTTTCAGGCTTTCACAGGCCATGCTCTCTGGAATGCTCTCTCCCTAGCAATGTGTGCCCAGTTTTTTTCTGTTCTAATGCTTTATGTTATCTCCTTTAGAGGAATAAGATCTAGCTTCTATTTAGGGATGCTCAAGTTTCTCTTTTCATACTCTTATTTCAGTAGTTTCCCAAATATTTTGGGAGTTATTTTTGGAGTTATTGCAAGGGATCCAAGAATCTTTATATAAACTAAGAATTGCTTTTACATCCAATCGGTTCTATTTTGTGTATGTGGATGCTGTTTTTCAAGAGTATGTAGATGATGTTATGACTAATAAAATAAAAATTCATTTAAGTATATTCCTGGATTTCTAGTAGAACTTGAAATTGTTTTTAATCAATCTATAACCAAAATAAAAATACTATCACATGGGATTCATAGTGTTATCTTTAACAAAAGAGCTTCCCATCCATTAAAAGTTTTAAACCACTGTTCCATATTGTTACAAATTAATAAAATTAACTTAATTCATTCTTGTCATATATTTAAACTTTCTACTGAGGAGGATAACATTTTCTATATTTAGTACTGGAAAGTTAGAAATTAAAGGAATCCTTGAGGTACTTTGGTTTAATTCCTTTATATTATAGAAAAGGAAATGGTAAGTGAGAGGTTTAAACTATTTATCTAATCACACAAATAGTAGCAGAGTAGATTTAATGGACTAGTGTCTTGTCCTGTGGTCCAGTGCCTTTGTTTGTTTTTTTTTTTTTTTTAAGATTTTATTTATTTATTTGAGAGAGAGAGAATGAGAGACAGAGACCACGAGAGGGAAGAGGGCAGAGGGAGAAGCAGACCCCCTGCTGAGCAGGGAGCCCGATGCGGGACTCGATCCAGGGACTCCAGGATCATGACCTGAGCCGAAGGCAGTCGCTTAACCAACTGAGCCACCCAGGCGCCCGGTCCAGTGCCTTTGAAATGGGGTGGGAGACCAGATTTCCGAGCCAAGTGTCAAAAGAGAGGTCTAGTCCATTCATTCTCTTTCTCATTCCTTCCTGCTCTCTCTTTAATTTATCCAGGCTATAATCTCACTGTATCAAGTGTTTATTTTTTACTGGTAGTTAAAGAAATATTTAACCAGCTGCATTTTATTAACATGAAAATGACCAAACAAGAAAAATGGTTGCTAAGCAAAAGTAGTGTAATTCCCCACAAATAATCAAGTAATTGTACTGAAAGCTATAAAACACGCACATAATCATGTATCACCACTAAAGCATCCTTTCTACTCACATTTTTCTCATAGCCTCCTAGAGCAGCATAAAACTAGTTCCTTGATGCCAATGCCAACAAACTTAAAACTTGACTTGTAATAAAGCTTCGATCCCAGATGTTCCTATTGGCTATCCTGTTACACAACAGATTTAATATTATAGTTGGACATTGAATGCTTTCATAGATTTCTGATGCAGTCAAACTGATGTCACTTTTAAATGGGAGCATTGAAATCATAAAGCTCAGATGGACCAGTACTCAGTCTGCTAGATTTAAATCTACTATGAAGACATGGGCTTTCATTGAGGTAGAGAGTTTCTAAACCCACAGAGAGAAATATAAAACCCTCTCCATTTAAATTTATTTTCTCCAAGTTTGTCTCCTAAGGACCACTAGACACCACGTTTAGATAACTAGTGTATCTCTGGGCTGTAATATTATCATCCTACTTTTTCTCCACCGTTCTCAAATGAACGCGTCTAAGATTCACTTGGGAGCCTTGCAAAAAGTAGATTCCTGGGAAGCACTCTCAGAGACTGACTCAGGAGAACTGAATTGGTTGAAAGCCAATACTTTGTATTTTTAGCAAGCACCCCCAAGTGATTCTGATGCAGGTTTCGGTGGACCACACTTGCAGGAAACATTGCAAGCCCAGCAATAATTGTCATGAGGCACCAGCCTTTCCTCATCCAGGTGTGTGTGAGGCCAGTGTGGCCGGAGACAGGGCAGTGACCTGGGGGGAGCACAGCTTTCCAGCAAGTTGGTCTTGCTTCAGAATATTCTCCCTATGATAAACGTAATTTTAAAAAGACCTACGGCAGTCCTGAAATAAAAGGGCTCTCCTCTTTCTTCACAGACTTTGTGAGAAGATGAACCCCCAAACTACTACCTGAAAAGACAATGACATTATCCCCAAATTGGTTCATGACATTCCTCATTCAGCTCATACCTGAATATGAGGCAGAGCTGCAGTCTTTTTTTTAAATAAAACAAATAGTTCGAGTACTTTTTAAAAGAAGATTTTATTTATTTATTTGAGAGAGAGAGTAAGAATGAGACACCACAAGTGGAGGGAGGGGCAGAGGGAGAGGGAGAAGCAGACTCCCCGCTGAGCAAGGAGCCCGAAGCAGGACTTGATCCCAGGACCCTGGGAACATGACCTGAGCTGAAGGCCAATGCTTATCCGACTGAGCCACCCAGAGTGGGCGCCCCAAGAATGCTTTCAAACATTCTTTTTTAAAGAGTCTTATTGAAGACCAAGGCTACAAATGAGATGATCTTTTTTTTTTTTTTTTCTTTTTTAAAGAGAGGAACTGGGGGAAGGGAAAGGCAGAGGGAGAGAGAGAATCTTTAGCAGGCTCCAGGCCAGGCCTGACGCATGGCTTAATCTCACAACTCTGAGATCATGACGTGAGCCAAAACCAAGAGCCAGACTCAGCTGACTGAGCCAGCTAGGTGCCCAGAGATGATCTTATTCTATTGTTAAGAGCTGGAACAACCCCATTACAAAGATGTAAAAATGAGCAGCAGGTGCCACTTACCTATGTGTAACCACAGGGTTAAGATTCTTAAAGGATCTCTAGGGGGAAAGAGTCTAGATTCACTTAAAAATGAGCGCATTAGGGGCGCCTGGGTGGCTCAGTCGTTAAGCATCTGTCCTCAGGTCATGATCCCAGGGTCCTGGGATCGAGCTCCATGTCGTCGGGCTCCCTGCTCGGCGGGAAGCCTGCTTCTCCCTCTCCCACTCCCCCTGCTTGTGTTCCTGCTCTCGCTATTTCTCTCTATCAAATAAATAAATAAAATCTTTTAAAAAATGTTAAAAAATATTTAAAAAATGAGCGCATTAAGGCGGACTAATACATTTCATCCTAATAATAATGTAACAAAACTAGTTGTAATATTTCCATTATCAGAATTATCAAACTGATTTACCCCGGCCACACCTTTCCTTCAAAATCCGGTCAAGCTCTATAGCTGCAACTGAGCTGAAGAGGCTTTGTATCTTGAGACTCAACAGTTCCTATTATCCTAATTACCACACATTTTCTGCATGGCACCATTGTGTAATGTCTCTAAATAGGGTGGTAGGGCCTCATTTTACTAAAGCCAAACAGATGAACTAGATTTCATTGGGTAGTAGATTTGGGGTCCAACTTTGAGGCTGAGGAAAAAAAGATGTTTTGTAAGATAGATCCATATTCAGTGTCCCTATGGACAAAAGACAACTTTCTCTTCTGCAATATCTCAGTGAATCTCACAGATGCCACTTTCAGCCTGCATTACCATGTGTGTTACACTGTGTTTATTGAATTGTAGTTATTCACACTCTGTGTTCACCTTTAGTACTTGTGTTCCTTGAAATAAAATTCTGCAACAGGAGTCTTATACTCAGGGAAATAATATAGTAAATTCATGTATAGATTTTTCTTAACTTTGGATTTTTCTCCTATGAGTTTTTCAGACCTTTAATGTCTGCTACCACATATCTGCTGCGAGGTTGCAACTCATTTAGAGTGAAACGATACATTTGCTTATTTTAACCACGTATAAATGTTCTGTGGAGTATTGTTAAAATATCCATCACTTCCAGATGCTCTGCCACCTGAATGAGTGAGACCACAGGTGTGCTGAGTTAGGCTGCAAATATATAAGATTATGCCTGAATCACAATGTGATGCCCGCCTATGAAAGTGTTGGGGGCTCACCTTCAAAATGAGGTCCTTGCTGGGACAATCACCTGGTAGGAATGGCTTATTCAGATGGGAAAACAGATGTGAGATGGAAAGCTCTAATGGGAGTTCTAGGGGAATGTCTAATTCTCAGTCTTACCCATGGAGGTGCCAAGATGTCTAGAAGAAAGCTTCTTGGGAGGTGAGTGTCTAATTTCATTCCCTTAATAAGGAGACTGGGAGGTCAGATCAGCTCCTGTGATTCTAAAGTTCCAGGGCTGCACAGAGCTTGTTTCTACACTTTGGAGCTGCAGATGTACTTACATCAAATCAAAGTTCAACCTCATGACCAGACCACCTACCTAAAGGTTAACAAAGATCCAGAGTAGCCTCACACCCACATGCACACACTAAAAAGACAACTTGGATTAACTTAATTTAGCAGAGTAAATATGGAAGGGAAATGTTAATATTTTTTCAAAGAAACCATTAATATTTCTTATTTGTATATAATTTCTGATCATCTATTCTTATGTCGATAGGTTTTAAAAATAATTTACTATGGTGCTTATAGCTTTTCTGATGCACGATTTATTTATGACAAAGTTAAACAGCAATGAAGGATATGTCACAGGAAAAGATGTGTTTACATATTTAACAACTGGTGATTAAATGTGCAAGTTTGGGAATGTGACCAAAACACTGGGGAAATTAAATTTTAAATAATCTTATATTTTCCATCCTTGCTTCATTGTCTTTGTTGCCTACAGGTATCATATGTAAGGCATTTCAAATTACCTTCTGAGCATAAGCAGATGGAGTTGGAAAGGAAGAACAATGGCCTTTGTTCCATTGCCCATATTTAGTGCTATTGAATGTGCCTGAGCTTTTGTGTATAGCATTATATCCTGTTGCTCCTGTCCTCCTGTGCCAAAGGCTCTGCTTTTTAAATTAAAATTGGTTCTCAATAACCGTCTTCAGGAAATCCCCCAAAAGTATTTTTGTAACTTCCTACATCCTGAGTGCAATTTTACTTAGGATATCTTGAGAAAAGAAGAATCCTTAGGACCTCTTCTTATCCTGTCCTGACCCAGATAGGTTTGCTGCTTGTTCAGTCTTTAAAATGACCTCATGAAAGCATAACAATGTAAGATTGTGATTTAATATGTAGCTACCAATAGGTATTCAGCCATTTTATTTTCACAGTAACTATGAGTCTTTCATGTATCACACTTAAGTCTGTTTGTAAGCTGACCAGATATGTCCATTTACTTTTTAAGGATGCTCAAAGCTACTCAGAACAGATTTGCCAAAGCAATGTTATTTTATCGTTAAAACTACTGCAGTGATGCACATGCAAAATTCTTGCCCTAAGGTCGAAGAAAATGTACTTCATTATGATAGCATGAGGCTACAAAATATCCATGTGGCTTTCCCAGTAGTAAGAGAAAGGTCATGTAGAGTGCTCATGATGGTGGCTGGATTATACATCCTTCCCCGTGCTTATAACTTTCTGAACATAAGAAATATGGTAGGTTGTCTGTTACAGAAGGTCACACCCACAGCCATATTTAAGAGTAATTATATACTTATGGGTTCCTTACTGAAGGACTAGCCATAGGCAGCCATGTTGGTACCATGAGACCCAAGCTAGAGCTGAGATCTGACCCAAGAGAAACAAATCCAAAGGAACCTATGATATGCTGGGCCAATTATTTTCACCCTTTTAGGATTTGAACTAGAAATTGATGAAATCACTTGGCAGCTGGGGACAGGAATTAACACAGAAAGATGAAAAGAGTGATTCCATGATGCAGAGTCAATTACGTGAGAAATAATGGGAAGCTAAAATTATGAGGTAACACAAGCTCAGAGTAAGTGGAAACTAGATAGAGGAGAAAAACTCCATTGAGAAAAAGAGGAGAGCAGGAATTAGAAAAAGCAGGGCACTTGCATAAGAAAAATAGGGGGAAGTTAGCAATCTCTGAAGCTGCCCAGATCATTGATCGCTTGGCTGCTTCAGGTCCGTTCCTATTAATATTAGTTTCCTGTAGCTGCTGTAAGAAATGACCACAAACTTGGGGGCTTAAAACCAAAGACGCTTATTATCTCACAATTAAGGAGGCCAGAGTCAGGGGTGTCAGCAGGATCATGCTCCCTCTGAAGGCTCTGGGGAAGATTCCATGCCATGCCTCTTTCATCTTCTGGTGGTTGTAGACATCACTCCAATTTCTGCCTCCATCTTCACATCACCTTCTCTTCTGTGTGTGTCTAATCTCCTTCCGCCTGTCTTATAGGGAGCCTTGTCATGGAATTTAGAGCCACCCAGATAATCCAGGAGAGTCTCCTCACCTTAAAATCCCTAACTTATTATATCTGTAAAAGCCTTTTTATTTTCCCCAAATAAGACAATGTTCACATATTCTTGGGATAAGTATACAGACATATTGTTGGGAGCCATTCTTAGTTCACTATATTACCCATTTGACTCTTTACGACAAAGTTCGTTTCTCTGAGGGAGACCTGCCTCTGACGGAGTGAGTAGATCTTCAGAAACAATAACATGAATGAAATGGACAGAAAGGAAATGAAGTAAAAGTATAAAATAAAATATATGTAAAAGAAAAAATACGAAATGAAATATATAGAATAAAGATAGATAAAAGAGAAACTTGGGTTTCACCCAGTACTCCACAAGTAGCACCACCTTCTCACTCTCAAGTTTGAAGATAAAAGTTGGGGTGTAATGTGCTTGGGGAAAGAAAGAGGATCATGTCTCGTCTCGAGAAAGAAGCCATGAAATAGTTCAGAAAGTATCCATGGCAATTCCAATGTAGTCCCTGAATGTTTATGTTCACAGTTAGGGCCTCCAGGAGAGAAGGAGTCAGAAGTCTCTTGCACTAAATCCATAAAATGACCACTGCTTTGCTATCAATATTTTCTTTATCATTCATTCAATAAATATTAATTCTGTAGGTTTCTAGTTTCCCCACAAGGCTCCAGGTTGCAAATTTAGAAACTCAGTCTTTTCCTTCAAGTAGCTCACAGGCTGGTAGGGAAGAAATACATACAAACAATAGCAATGATTTCTGCCACACACACCAGGCAGTGAGTGCTTGAAAGCTTCATGGTATTAAGGAAGAATTTGCTGGGGCACCTGGGTGGCTCAGTCGTTAAGCATCTGCCTTCGGCTCAGGTCATGATCCCAGGGTCCTGGGATCGAGCCCCTAGTCGGGCTCTCTGCTCAGTGGGAGGCCTGTTTCTCTCTCTCTCCCTCCCCCTGCTTGTGATCCCTCTCTCGCTGTGTCTCTCTCTGTTAAATAAATAAACAAATAAATAAATAAATAAAATAAAAAAAGGAAGAATTTGCTGTTGGAGTGACTTAGGGAGGAGGTGACTAGCAGGGAGTGGAGAGCATTTAAGGAACATTAGAAAAGATCCCCTGTCTGAGAACATATTTTTTGCAGTTATCACCTGATGCTTAAATTTCACAAAGATTTTTGGGGGGCTTAAAGCTTCTGTAACTCGGTAAATCACTTTATCAGGTCTTTACCTGATAGCATGTAAAGGAGCTGATAAAGAGTAAATGAGGTTATTGGGGCCAGCTTGTGTGTGTGTGCTCTGAGGAGTTACTGAAAAGGGAGAAGAAGAAAAAATATTTTACATTGAGTATGTTCCTGTCACTCAGCTTGGCATATTGTATTATCTGAATTAATTACCTCGACAATCCTGTAAGGTACGTATTTTTATTTTCTTACCTGAGTTCCATGGATAAAGCAAGGGAGACTCAAAAACAGAATTAACTTGCCCAAGGTCACACAACCAATACATTTACTTTTCAGTTCTTCCTCAACAATACTGCAGGTTTAATCTTCAAAAGCATGTGCCGATCCCTGTTGCCGAAAAAGCTGTGTGAGTGTGTGTGTGTATAATACTTTACTTTTTAGAGCGGTTTTAAATTCATAGCAAAATTGAGCAGAAAGTAGAGGGAGTTCCCATATACCCCCTGTCACCACACATAGGTAACTTCCCCAATTATCAAACCACTAGTGGTACGTTTGTTACAGCTGAACCTACGTTGAAACATCATTGTCATCCAAAGTCCATAGTTTTATTAAGGTTCATTCTTGGTGTTGTACTCACTGGCTATGGGTTTTGACAAACATATAATGATCCTGTATCCACCATTATACCATCATACATAGTATTTTCACTGATCTAAAAATCCTCTGTGCTCTGCCTAGTCATCCCTCCCTACCCCCAAAGCTCCAGGCAACCATTAATCTCTTTTATTGTCTCTGTAGTTTTGCCTTTTCCAAAATGTCATACAGTTGGAATCATACAGTATGTAGCCTTTTCAGATTGGCTTCCTTCACTTAGTAAGATACATTTAAGTTTCCTCCATGTCTTTACACCTCATTTCTTTTTAGCTGAATAGTATTTCATTTTCTGCATATACCACAGTTTATTTAGTCATTCACTTATTGAAAGATATCTTGGTTGCTTCCAAATTTTGGTGTTTATAAATAAGCTGATATAAACATCCATATACAGACTCATTCGTGTAAATGCCAAGGAGCACAACTGCTGGATTGTATGGTAAGAGTATATTTATATTTAGTTTTGTAAGAAACCACCAGACTGTCTTCCAAAACAGCTGTACCATTTTGCATTCCTATTAACAGTGAATGTGAGTCGCCATTGCTCCACAACCTTATTAGCATTTGATGTTGTCAGTGCTCTGGATTTGGCCATTCTATTAGGTATGTAGTGGTATTTTGTTTTAATTTGCAGTCCCCTAATGACATGGTGTTAAACATCTTTTCATGTGCTTACTTGCCATCTGTATATCTGCTTTGGTGAAATGTCTGTTAAAGTCATTTTTTCCATTTTTCAATCAGGTTGCTTGTTGTTTTAAGAGTTCTTTGTATATTTTGGATAACCATCCTTTATCGGATGTGTTTTTTTTGCAAATATTTTCTCCCAGTTTGTGGCTTGTCTTCTCATTCTCCTACATTAATTAATTAACTAGTTAATTAAAGTTATTGTACATTTGTCCTTTAAGCCCTTTCAAAACTCTTTTAAGAAAAAAAATAGCATGTAAAAAAAAAATTCCTCATTCTTATATTTTAAGGATATCCATAGTTCAGCCCAGCCTAAGTTTCTAATCTATCCAAGTATCAGTCACTTTTGTGACAGGCCAATAACCCTTTCTTTCTGGAACTGAGACAGTGATAGAAGGAGTATAAATTGGTTTTGCAATTCTAGTTAGCCACTCGGCATTGCATAAAAAACACAAACCAAAAAAAAAACCCAAAAAACAAAAAACCCACATTCAGAAATATCTCCTTTGCTTGGAATGAATTCTGAGGACATAATTTTTACATCCAACCACCTTTCCACCTCTCTACCTTTCCTTTTCTAAAAGTGTTTGTTGCATTGTTATTTATTGTAGTGAAGATCATTGGTTGCTTATCTAGTCTATTTTCCCGTTCTCAGCAATTTTTGATTTGCATTCCATTATCCGCCTCTGCTCTATGGCTTCAGGGCTAATACTTTCCTACTCCTGTCCTGAAGTTGAGCCTTGTTGGTCTTAGGATAAATCCACTTTCTATTTCCAGTGGTTAATTCAGAAACACTGCGCTATACTAACCTATCGATGGCTTTCCACCCACCACAAGAAATGGTTCATAAATGGTATATGGGACATAATAGGACATTTGCTGGGGGCACTAAAAGAGGTAGTTTCTGTGCTTCTGGTTGTTGTTATGTTTTGACGTCAGGCTCAGAACTGCTGCTGTCATTTCTTCACCAGCCAAAGGACTAAGCAGATCCTTTGAGAAAACCAGGGCCAAAAGGATCTCAGAGAAATGGAGCCTTAGCTTTGATTGAACCACAGCTGTAACAGTGTCCTACCTGTGGATTTTAACCAATTATGTAAACTTTAATAACCCACCTAATGTTGTTTAAGCTATTTAAATTAGATCTCCTCTTTTGATTGAATACATCAAACTGATAATTGCCTGACACATATTTGTAAACTCAGTGCTATATGACCAGTAGGCTTGCAATTCATTACTTGTTGAATGAACCAATGAGCAAATAAATGAAACCTTTGCCATATCTTATAGATTCTTTTTTTTTAAGATTTTATTTATTTATTTGAGACAGAATGAGAGAGAGAGAGAGAGCACATGAGAGGGGGGAGGGTCAGAGGGAGAAGCAGGCTCCCCACCGAGCAGGGAGCCCGATGCGGGACTCGATCCCGGGACTCCAGGATCATGACCTGAGCCGAAGGCAGTCGCCCAACCAACTGAGCCACCCAGGCGCCCCAACACATCTTATAGATTCTTTAATTGGAAAAACTTTTTTCCAGTTGCTTTGATTAGTCAACTGAAGAAAGCATGTTAGGAAACCACATTCATAGAAAAATAAGAAAATTGCACCATGGATCATGATTATTAAACATGCCTTGTATCATTGTTGAATTTCAACAAAGTGATTTTTTTTTTTAAGATTTTATTTATTTATTTGACAGAAAAAGACACAACAAGAGAGGGAACATAAGCAGGGGGAGTGGGAGAGGGAGAAGCAGGCTCCCCGCAGAGCTGGGAGCCCAGTGCGGGGATCCATCCCAGGACCCTGGGATTATGACCTGAGCCAAAGGCAGACGCTTAACGACTGAACCACCCAGGTGCCCCAAGTGGTTGGTTTTTAAAGGTGTTATATGAGATCTGATCTCACATTGTACTAATAAATATTATTTACTTACAAAAGTTTTGATGAATTCACTTTTGTTCTTTTACTGGTAGAAATATGTTACCATGTGTAAAACAAGACAGTGACCGAAATGCTGACAACCTGAGAAAAGCACCATCACTTTTGCAGAATGCCGTTTAGTTCTGTCAAGCTGTGATAGTCACTTGTGGAAAGAGTCTTAACAGAGGTCAGTTTTAACATCTATATTTAATTTTGTGAAGGAAGGCAGTATAGTATCATTTTAGGTTCCCTTACAACATCTCTTATAATTGTAGTTGTTTTAGGTTGGGGAAGAAAAAGATGGAGAGCAAGTGAAATAATTTTTGGTTGTGGAGAATAGTTCATAAAGTAACTTCTAGTTATGACATTTTCTGTGAACCCTCATAGTTACCAGAAGACAGCCTAGAACTTGAAACATATTCTTCAAGTTTCTTACATATATTAAATTAAACTTAATAATGTATGTGGAAGGACAAGGGAGAAAGATCTAGATGTATGGGTAAGATCTGTAAAGTTGAGGTTGCCATTTTTTTATGGATTTTATTTATTAATTTTGAGAGAGAGAGGGTGCATGAAGGGGGGAGGGGCAGAATCAGACAGAGAGAGAGAGAGAGAATGAAAGAGAATCTCAGATTCCTTGCAGAGTGTGGAGCCTGATGGAGGAGGGGGGTGGCTCCATCTCATGACCCCCAGATACGATCTGAGCTGAAGTCATGCTTAACTGACTGAGCCACCCAGGCACTCCTGAGATTGCTATTTTAACAAAGGTTCCTTATTTAGAAAGTTCCTTTTCCTTGAACAGTCCATACCCTAGCAGCCTTCTGGCAAAATGAGATGGGAGAGGCAGTGAATCCAACACAGAACTGTTGGCATCGATAAAGTCAGTCTTGTCTCGGTCTCATAGTCTGAACTTTGGATATTTATAATTTAGAGATACAGATTTTCATCTGAATACAAGTTCTGCTACTTGACGTTACATGGCCTCTCTGAGCTTCATTTTATCTGTAAAATGTCAATAAATATCTTAAAAATACAAACTTCACCGCATGGTTAGGAGTATTTAAAATCACGGAGTTAGTGTACCCCAAACAGCCACGCCCTTGCCCTCCAGGTTTTGGAGGTTTTTTGCTTCCTCAACTTTTACCTTTTCAAAGCTTGCTCAAGGCAGAAGGGATCTGATAAGATCACTCATATTTAGATGCAAATATTTGATAAGACTTCAAGAGTCATCTGCCCTTGGCTGTGTTTACCAGGGGTCAAAGGTTTTAAGTCCAAAGAATGAATCTTAACTATGGAATTTTAGGAATTAACTAGTTACTAAGGGAGATATTCACTCCAATAGTCACTTCCCCATGCTTTTGTGTTCCAATCATGGAAATGGTAGGCAGTCTGTATGCTTAGCCTCGCCAACAGCCAAGTGGGCACTGGTGACTAATTAGGGATATTAAAAGTATTATTTAAAATAACATTAAATGTTAAATATTAACATGTTTAAAAGTTTTAAAATTAATTTCCTATGTTTTTATTTTAGATGCCAGGTTTCTTCTGCTCCTTCTGTGGCTGCCTGATATTTAAGAAATAAGTGCCTAAACTTGGTTAAGGAAGGGCAGAACTCCCAAATAAAATATTATCGGTGACAATGACATTGTTATCACACTCAAGGAGTGGAGGCACCAGATAGGAATTAAGACAGCATCTGTGGCATGGCATCTGCCATTTGCCATGTAAATATACAGATGAGGCAAAAGGGCTTTTCTTCCTTAAAGAGAAAGGACACCTTACAGATAAGAGAGGTTACAAAAATACATTGTTTTATTTTTAAACCCCATTGAAAGATCCTAAACATTATTTTTGAATCCAGAAGCATTAGTGGGATCAGCATTCTGAACTGAAAGGTGAGGTTTGGATCCTGATTTGGGACTAATGGGTAGAGCTTTGGGCAAATAAATAGAGCTCTTGCCACATCCTATGCTTCTATGACTCTTGTTCCACTCTTAGGATTAGGCTAGTAAAGAGGCGCCTGGGTGGCTCAGTGGTTAAGCGTCTGCCTTCGGCTCAGGTCATGATCCCAGGGCCCTGGGATCGAGCTCCACATCGGGCTCCCTGCTCTGCAGGAAGCCTGCTTCTCCTTCTCCCACTCCCCCTGCTTGTGTTCCCTCTCTTGCTGTGTCTCTGTCAAATAAATAAATTAAAAATAAATAAATAAACAAAAACAAAAACCAAAAGGAGTCACATGCTCTGCTGACCAAGCCAAGCAGGCAGCCCTCGAGAAAATATCTTTAAATATCATATGGAGGGCACCTGGGTGGCTCAGTGTGTTGAGTATCTGACTCTTGGTTTAGGATTAGACTAGCAGCTAAGTCAATCCCCCTAAGAATCAAACAAGGCAGAGAGTTCCTTAAGGTCCATTTTTAGCTGAGAAAAATGAGGCTTAGGTGACTACACATCAAAAAAGTGGTTAAAATAGATTCCGGCCCAGGCAGTCTGCTGAAACAAAAAAGCACTTTGATTCTTTCAACTTGTTAAATTGATTAAACTAGGAGGCTTGTTGTAGCTCTGGCGTTGTGGTGGTCTATATACACACATTTACCGAGGCCCTTAAATGCCTCAAGGGGGTGAAATCAAAGCACTAAGGACAACCGATCATTCACAGCCAGCTAAGCTTCAGGCCGTAACCAATCAAATAATTTCCTTTCTTTGCTTCCATACTTTGTTTACGTAAGTCCTTTCCCTGGTTCCTGCCTGCAGAGTGCTCCTAACCACTTCGGGTCTGGCACTCCCTGAATACAACAGATTTTTGGTCAAACTCTTAAAATTTTGAATACGCTTCAGCTCATCTTTCAACAAACATTAAAGCCACATGAAATTTATAAGTTTCCTGATCCATCTAACTTCCTCTTATAATAATCATTAGCACCTCCTCTGTTTCTTCACTGGGCCAATACTTTAAATGTCTTATAGATTGTGCAGCATTTAATCTTTTACATCAGAATTTAAAGGTAAGCAAGCACTATTGTCCAGTTTCTATACTCGAGACCATAAATCTCAGAGGGTTAAAGTTGTACCCAGCAAAGGCTCTTTGCTTATAAGACCCCAGTCTTTCCATTCAGTCTCTCTAGTTGGGACTAACTTGAATTATCTCAGAGGTGGAAATTCACTGTCACCTCTACTCTGAAAACCCTAGGGTGGTAACGCTGTAAAAGAAAAAATATATACTGAGTCCCTTCTGTTCAGGAAGATTGACTACAATAACCGCCCGGTAATTTAATATTTTTTAAAACTCTGCTTTTGTAAAAATCAAAAAGGAGATACCAAAATTGACAGTTTGTATTTTGCATTGATAGAAATGGGTAGCAGTGAGAAGAGTTCCACTCTGCACATGCCCATATATGTGCGGAGGGATAGATACAAACACACTAAACACCATCCTTGCACTTCCTGTTTTTGTGGTTTAGTCTCTATTGAAAATAAAATAGTGCCACCTGATGGAAGTTAGAAGACGTTAGCACAGCTCCTTTAATTTCACTCTATTCAATTTTGTTCAGTTTAATACATAGCTACTTGCCTCTACCCTGCACTACTCTGTGGAGTATCTGGTCATAAAAATAAGGAAGACATAGTTTCTGTTCTCAAAGAATACGTAGTAGGATCGCAAGGCTACCAGCATGGAAACTGCCAAGGATATATGCCTTGGGCAAATTGCTGGGCAGAATAAGACTGATCAGGGGCAGAAAAGGTGGAGCAGAGAGAACAGCATGAATGATAGCACAGAAGTAGGAAAAAACATACGAGTTTTTAGGAAAAGCAAGGGGTTTGTTATCCTGGAACTGAAAATTTGGGAGAACGAGACAAAAATGAGCCTGTAAACCTGTCCCAGACTGGTCGCAGAAGACACGTGAAGATGGCACTCCTCTGACTGTTTTGGGTGGGGGCAGGGAGACAGTTAAGATTTAGTAAAGCAGTTTGTTAGTAGAAAGGAGGATAGATTTGAGAGGGGGAAGGAAACTATGGTTACCGAAACCTCGGGTCCTGTCAATGAGGGAGAAGCTGGGCAGAAGGAAATTATAGGAAGGAGGTGTTATATCAGACTAACACTCACAAAGAACCTCAAAGAGATTTTTGATACCATCTCGAAATAAAATTATGCATTCAGACTCAGGTAAACACTGACAGGTTTTTTTTTTTTTTTTTTAAAGATTTTATTTATTTATTTGAGAGAAGAGAGAGTATGAGTGGGGGTAGGAACAGAGGGAAAGGAAGAACAAGACTCCCCACTGATCAGGGAGCCCGATGTGGGGCTCAGTCCCAGGACCCTGGGATCATGACCTGAGCCGAAGGCAGCTGCTTAACTGACTGAGCCTCCCAGGTCCCCCAACACTGATGGGTTTGGAAGAATACATTATGAAGCAATTTTAAACTTGTGTTCAAACATCAGCCATATTTCCTGTAATATAGTTTGTATTTTTCGTAAGTCCTATTAATTTCCCACGGTTTTCCTTATATTGAGAACATTCTTCAACCTAAGAATTTAATATATACTTTATGCTTTATAACTGATTTGGCCTGTTAACATTCTGAAAGTCTCACAAAATGAAAATATCTCTAAGGCCTTTCTTGAGTTCTGGAAAAAATTCAGCTAGGCAGTGGTAAAAGAAAGGGAAATGAAAAATATTTTGGAGGACGAATGAACAAATATGGTGTGGATTAATTATAAAGATGTAGCCAATTAGCAGATGAAGGAGAAAAGAGGAATCCAAAGTGACTGTCATGCTTCTCAGTGACTTGTGGATGGTGGCACTTTTACCTGAGGCAAAGGTTAAAGGAGGAAGGAGCATTTTAATGTAGGGAAGTGAAATAGTTCCATTTTGGATACATAGAATTTTAAGTTCTTGAGAGCAAGTCAAATGGATTTGTTTAGCCCACAGTTAAATATGTGAAATGGAAGCTCATGGCAGTGGCCAAGGCTAAATATAGAGATTTGGGCATTATCAGCATTGAGAGGGAAATTAAAACTATGAAAAGGGTTGAGACACCTAGGAGAGTTTATAGTCTGCAAAGAACAATGGGATGAGGGTACCCCTCTGGGACACTTCTTTTTTCTTTTTTTAAGATTTATTTATTTATTTGAGAGAGAGAGAGAGAGATAGCATGTGCAGAAGGGGCAGAGGGAGAGAGAATCTCAGGCCTACTCCATGCTGAATGCGGAGCATGATATGGGGCTCCATCCCAGGACCCTGAGATTATGACCTGAGCTGAAACCAAGAATTGGGTGCTTAACCCTCTGTGCTACCCAGGTGTCCCAGGGACACTTCTTAAGTCTGAAACACATTTTTACAAGGGCAAGTGGATTACCTTTCTTGTGAAAATTGTGACATATAAAGCCATCTTGATTACATGGAAGTTTAAAGAAAAGGGGGGAAAACTAGGATTAAGAGGAAGAATTTGAAAATTTCTGCTATATGGTTAAACCAAAATGTTTATTATAGAAATATTAGAAAAGAAACACAGCAGAAAATAAGGATTCCAGGTAGAGAGGAGGGAAAATAATTGGAGAGCAGGAAATTTCATGGAAGATTTATGAGGATAGAGCAGAAATCCTCAGTTGGTTTTATAGTCTTGATTCAGTGTCTTCTATCATTGCCAAAGGAGAGGCTAAGGATAAACTTTTCATGGCACGTTAATGAAGAAAAATGAAGAATTTGGAACTGGCTAAAGTTTTCTTTATTGGTAGTAACTGAGCCAATTTCTCAAAATGGGCACACAAAGGAAGTATTTATGGTTGGCTGGAAAATGGCCCCTAAAGATATCCAAGTCCTGATCTCTGAAAATTATGAATGTTACCTCATATGACAAAATGGGTTTTATGGTCCTGATTAAATTAAGGATCTCAAGATGGAGATATTTTCCTAGGTCATCTGGACCTTAAATACAATCACAACTATCCTACTAAGAGGAAGGCAAAGAAAGATTTGACAAATAGAAGAGAGCCATATAACAGAGCTAAATCAGATAGAGACAACCCTGCTGGCTTTGGAAATGGAGGAAGGGGCCATAAACCAAGGAATGATGTTCTCTAGAAGCTGGAAATAGCCAGGAGAAGGATTCTCCCCTAGAGCCTCTTGAGGGAACACAGTTCTCCCTACACCTTGATTTCAACTCAGCAAAGTAGATTTTGGACATCTGGTCTCCAGAACCTTAGGAAAATACGCATTGTTGTAAGCCATCAAGTTTATTGGTAATTTGTTACTGTGGCAAGTAGGAAACTAAAGCAGTATTTTAAGCTTATAGAGATAGTTTCTCTAGAGCTCTCCCAAAATATTCTTTTTTTTTTTTTTTTAAGATTTTATTTATTTATTTGAGACAGAGAGAATGAGAGAGAGAGAGAGCACATGAGAGGGGGGAGGGTCAGAGGGAGAAGCAGGCTCCCTGCCGAGCAGAGAGCCCGATGCGGGACTCGATCCAGGGACTCCAGGATCATGACCTGAGCCGAAGGCAGTCGCTTAACCAACTGAGCCACCCAGGCGCCCTCTCCCAAAATATTCTTGAATAAGAAAAAAAAAAAAAAAAGTCCTTTACTTGAGCAAAGATAGAAATATTTATACAAATGTTTTGACAAAGTGCAAAATAAAGCCTCACAAAATGTGGGCATAGTTCCAATCTAATTTATCAAAATTTTTTTGATAAATGAACTTTAACCTTCAACTATAAGAATGGCATGATCAGTAGAGTTGACCACAGGACTATGAAAGCGAATTGATTCCCACCAATAGGGTAGGAGGGTTGCAAGCTGGTGCAGCCACTCTGGAAAACAGTATGGAGGTTTCTCAAAAAGTTGAAAATAGAGCTACCATATGATCCAGCAAGTGCACTACTGGGTATTTGCCCCAATGATATAAATGTAGGGATCCGAAGGGGTACGGGCACCCCGATGTTTATAGCAGCCATGTCCACAATAGCCAAACTATGGAAAGAACCAAGATGTCCATTGTCAGATGAATGGATAAAGAAGAGGTGGTATATATATACAATGGAATATTATGCAGCCATCAAAAGGAATGAGATCTTGCCATTTGCAACGATGTGGATGGAACTGGAGGGTATTATGTTGAGCGAAATAAGTCAATCAGAGAAAGCCATGTATCATATGACCTCACTGATATGAGGAATTCTTAATCTCAGGAAACAAACTGAGGGCTGCTGGAGTGGTGGGGGATTGGGAGGGATGAGGTAGCTGGGTGATAGACATTGGGGAGGGTATGTGCTATGGTGAGCACTGTGAATTGTGCAAGACTATTGAATCACAGACCTGTACCTCTGAAACAAATAATACATTATATGTTAAAAAAAAAAAAAAAAAGAAGAAGCTAGCAGGAGGGGAAGAATGAAGGGGGGGAAATCGGAGGGGGAGACGAACCAGGAGAAACTATGGATTCTGAGAAACTGAGGGTTCTAGAGGGGAGGGGGGTGGGAGGATGGGTTAGCCTGGTGATGGGTATTAAAGAGGGCACATTCTGCATGGAGCACTGGGTGTTATGCACAAACAATGAATCATGGAACACTACATCAAAAACTAATGATGTAATATATGGTGATTAACATAACATAATAAAATTAAAAAAAAAAAAGAAAGCAAATTGAGTAGCATAAGATTTGGTGTCCAGGATAGGGTAATAATTTTTCAGCCATTCAAACTGATAATTGAATAAATATATATATCCATTTATTTCATAGGCAGTTGTCACTTCTATCATGGAATTTCGTTTATTTCCTCCCTTCCTCTCTTCCTCTCCTCCTCCTCCTTCTTCTTGTTCTTGTTCTTGTTCTTTTTGAAATTTCTCTCACATTTGATCAGAGAGGGACCAATTTACATTTTGTCGTAAATGAGAGGAGTTGTCTGTGAGGTCATTAGAACCATATTTCTGAGTTTTCCAGTGATGTCTTCCACACCCTTAGAGTTTGGTGACCCAGGCCATCTAACTTTCTCCATAATTTTTTCCCTCCTAAGATGACAGGGTCATGTGGGTGTTGTAAGGCGGGAAGCGCCTTGGCTGTTTGGAGGAGAAGAAGGCTGGGCTGGCTGTGTAGCGTGAACTGGGGAAGAGACTGCAAATCCCATCACCTTATTGTTTCCTGACTGCTTTGTATGTGATTATCTGCCTGATCCAGATCTCCAGCTTTTTTCGGGTGCCACAAATCATACCACTAGGCAATTAGTCACATACACACATGAAGACTTCCTGTGTCCTGCAGTATAAGAATTGGAGTGCATGTCAGTATTCATTGTTTTGCTTTTTCAATTCTCTGAGGGCTTGATGTCTTTCCAAATAGAGTTTGGAGAAAAATTAAGAGGGAGGGTGTAGTGAATTTCTGAAATGCACTAAATCTGTAAGTATAGAGATGTTACTACTCTCTGGTTTAATCCATGGGAGGCATCCAGATGACCTATATAGCCTACTGAGAAACTTCAGTTGGAGAGAAAAGAATGATCTGACTGAAGGAATCAGTGTTTAATAGAGAGCATATTGTGATATATATCGAGTACATACTCATTCAAATCTTTGCATGTTGTATTTTTTTTAATGTAAAGTATTTTTATTTATTTCCTTATTATTTTAATTCCAGTGTAATTAACATACAGTGCTATATTAGTTGCAGGTGAAACACATGGTGATTCAACACTTCCATATATTACTCAGTGCTCATCAAGATAAGTGTAGTCTTAATCCCCTTCACCTTATTGTATTACTTTTTAAAATTCTGTGTCAGTCTAACTAAACAAATTTGCAGTGTTGGTGATAAAGATGTAATTCAAGACTCCATGCCAATGAGCATGTTGAATCGAGTCCAATTATTGTAATATATATCAAAAGTTACCTCAGATAACATTTAGTGTATTTTTAAAACATTATGTGTCTGGACAGGAGTAGGTAAGTTATACTACCGAGTAACGAATGATAGGGTCTTACAATGCCAAAAAAAGATATGGAAAATAATGTGTGTTTGCAGAAATATATCATTGCCACATTTTGTTCCTTCTAGGACAAAATTCATTCTGTCATCTGCAGATGAACATTCACAGTTGCAAATTTAGCTCAGTTTTCAAAAGAAAAGTCTTTCAAATGTATAAATAGTATAGACTGGCATAAACATATTTATTTTACTGTGCTCTTATTTTTTCATTAGGACTAAGGTTTGTAAGTTCTGGGACTAGACTGACACCTAGAGGAAATCAGTTTTAAGTAACACTTATCTCCTGTGGTTTTCTGGTCCCTTGTTAGGTAAATTTCCCACAGTTGGGGCTTATTTACCATGGTTTATTTTTTTTTCCCCTTCTTTTCTAAGCAAACTTCGAATTTAGTTTCTGTAGAAGTGTCTCATACCATAAGTTATAGCATAAGCCAGAGAAAAGAGAAGGAAAAATTAAGAAATCTGATCTATTGATTGATCTATATGAATAGAAATTCATACCGAAATTAAACTGTATCGTTGTTACTTAATAATGTACTATTGCAGATTCCACTGTGCTCTGGGAAGTTAGCAATTTGAAGATAATTTTAAAAATTTGAATCAAGTCAGTTTTATTTTTTTAAAGTATCTATTATGCAGTATATTTGGAAAAATAAAGTTTGTATTGGAACAAAATTATAATATGTATGTATGCCTGACAGTTTAGGATTCATTGTTTTATGTCTCCACATGCTTGAAGAACTTATTTATATATTTTAAAACTAAATTGGGGAGTCAGTCAAGGAAATGCACTTCCCGTTAGCGTGGAGAATTAGATATGCATAGTCTGATTCTGTCTTAAATATATGTTCTTTTGGAGTTTAAACAGAAACATCACAGACACTGAATAGGGTGCATTAAACGTACCAAGAAGCGTTTCAGTTTTTCCCTGGTAAAGGGACATAAATACAACAAGAGTATGGGAGAGATCTATTTTGAGGTTGCCTCACAAAGCTCTGAAAGCACAAAAGAGGCAGACGGTGCAGCCGCAAATGAGACTTCTGAAAGGAAATGTTGCCAAACCCAGGAGCTCCCACAGCTATTTGCATAAGCACTCGCAAAGTTCCTCAGCCGATCTGGTCCTGCCCCCCAGACGCAGAAAAGCAGATGAGGCAGCAGATGACCGTTTACACTGCCAGGGTGTGTGAACCAGCGAACATCCCCCACATTACTCACGAAGTAATGAGGAGGGGCCTTAGGTATGTTCCGCAATTCAGACGGGCCTGCCAGTTGGCCCCTGGGTTTCATTCCGTGTGATCTGTACACAGCAGAGATACTCAGGAGGCAACGCAAATGAATCAACAGACAGCACGGAGGTCCCAGCAGCAGCAGGCAAGGTACTGCCTATGCAACAGGGCGTGATGACAGATAATTAGCTGTGACATGCCCCTCGATGGCAGCGGGATGAGAGCGTTCATTTGGAAACCGGTGTGCAACATGGCATCGTGAATCGTGAGATTTAAGTTTCGGTGTAAATTCTTTTTGGCCAGACCATTTTTTACGGACGCCGTTGGAAAGCGTTACATTTTCATGATTGTACGGGTGAAAGTTACAATTTATTGAGCATTTACTACATTCCAGGCATCGGGAGACGTACTTGCCATACACTGCATTTTTAATGTTCTAAAAATCCCTGTTTTGTAAGAACTGCCCTTATTTTATGGTTAAGAAAACTGAGGCTTATAGAAGTATTGGAACTTGTTCAATGACACATTGCTAATAAAAAGACATGAAACCAACCTAGGGCTGTTTGGGTACAAAGTTGGTTGGTCCTCTCATGTTGCCTATCACAAACAGATGCTGACTACTACTACTTCGTCGTCGTCGTCGTCTTCTTTTTTTTTTTTTTAAAGATTTTATTTATTTATTTGAGACAGAGAGAATGAGAGACAGAGAGCATGAGAAGGAGGAGGGTCAGAGGGAGAAGCAGACTCCCCGCCGAGCAGGGAGCCCGATGCGGGACTCGATCCCGGGACTCTGGGATCATGACCTGAGCCGAAGGCAGTCGCTTAACCAACTGAGCCACTCAGGTGCCCCCGTCGTCTTCTTTTTTAAAGGGAATTCCGTAGAAGATCCTCACCTTTCCTTTTCCCCTTCCTCTTTGGATTTTCTCGGCTTTGTTCATCTGGAGTTATAGAAGTTTTTCTTATGTTTTTGATATTTTTATGTCATGCTACTTTTATTTCTTTTTTTAAAGTGTTCAAGTTTAAAAAATTAGCCTAGGGGACTCCATTGGAACAATGAGAGCATTTAATATGGACTATATAATAGAAAACTGTATTGTATCATGTTAAATTTTCTGAATTTGACAGCTGTGTTGTGGTTATTGAAGAGAATGCCATTAGTCTTAGGAGATACATGTAAATACAGAGAAAAGGTCATGGTATCTGCTACTTTCAATCTGTTCAGGAACAAAGAAATATATACTAGATATATATGAAAATAGAGTGACTATGAAAATGTGCAAAATGTTGACAATTGGTAAATTTAGGTGCAGTGTATGTGGGAGTTCATTGTATTCTTGCAACTATTCTATAAATTGGATTTTTTTTCAAAGTCATTTAAAAATGAGTTTTCTTTACTTTTTAACCTTCTATTAGGCTGGTTTTTCTTTGAAAGCTTTAGGTGTGCATTTACAAAGTTAACCGTGACTTTCATTATTGGTAGTCTCAGTGGCTGAATGGAGCTGATTCCCATAGCTGACTAGCCCTTTCACTCTTGTCACAAATTATCAATGTCTTTGGTGCTGGCATAATCGTCTATTAGATGTGAAACCATTTGGGGGATATGCCACTCACTCTTCACATTGTGGCCTGGAAGGGCCTAATGATAAGCGATCACGATGAAGGAGGATATTGTATACGGGCGAGTTCTAGTCAATAAGAAGACACATTTTGGTCATTATTATTTGGTTGAAAATCTCAGCTACGTGCAGATAACTAGTCTCACAAATAATTTTTCCACCAATTTTCCACCAAATTTCATGCAAATGAAAAATTGCATTTCTTCTGCTTTCAAGGATCACATGACCATTTTTTAAACCAGAAGAGGAAGAGCAGATGTCTCACTGTTCATTTCGGTTGGAGGCATCTGATGTTCATAATCAACATTTTCAAATTCAAAGCTGCCATCTTGTGGTAATGTTCTATTCAATTTTTAGCAGATATATTGATAAAAGTCTGGCTAAATCCGAAGACTAGAAGGAAAGTACATTGCGGAAATACATTTTAGGACATGTCAGAAACCTGTATTTTGAAGCCTACATACAAAGACGACAAGAGTGTATTTCCATGTGTAACATATTTAGTCTATTTGATTAATAACGGTCTTACTCATTTTGCTAACAGTTTCTATTAGAAAGGTATGACAGATTTTATTCATCGTCCTTTCTTTCCTTCTCCCCAAAGTCAAAGGTCTAAAGTTTCCTATTCATAGAGGAAAAAATTAGGAATAAAGTTCTGCTCAGTGATATAAATTTTGAAATTAATAATTCTTTACTGAGATTTCCAGAAGACTCACTCTCTTCTTTAAAATTTCCTTTCAAATAATCAAGATTCATAAAGAACCACAAAGGTCCTCTGCTGCCCCAATCCTCCCCCACACAAATCATCCTTCCTGGAAATAATCATTTTCATATCTTCAAGTTGCTTCTGATTTTGTCTCCATATTTCTAAATACTATATTTAAAATTCTATTTCTTATCTTTAAAAAAAATAGAGGTAGCATGTTTTCATATTCTACTGTGGATAATGAGGACTCGGCTTTTATCTTAGCCCTGTTTGGTTAACTCTTCCAGCGGTGTTTTGTCCCCTAGTTCAGCTTAACTTCACTTCTTCTTTCAGTCACCTGTCTAAATTAAAGAGCTTCCCCTAGATTTTTTTTTTTTTTCCTTATGGAAAGCACACTCTGTGCTTCTTTCATACTGCTGTAATTATTGTCTTGCTTTTTTGCTTGTTTATTTGTTGTGGCAATACTCCAAGTTACCACAATCCCAAATTTATTCTCCCTTATCCCTTACTATTAGGATTCTGACTTTATTCAGGATAGTAACCAATTAACAAACAAAGGAAAAAAAAAGACCCTCAATCTTCTACACTCCCTTTCTATGTAATAAACTTCTAATGAGATACAGGCAGAATTCTTGGATGGATATCCATTTCTGAACAAAAGGAAAACTTCTGTGTGAGATAGATATAAGGTCTGACAATGGAGTAGCCATTTTTTTTTTGACATTACAAAGGTTTGCCTTATCTTTTTTTTAATTTTGTTTTAATTTTTTATTGTTATGTTAATCTCCATACATTACATCATTAGTTTTTGATGTAGTGTTCCATGATTCATTGTTTGTGCATAACACCCAGTGCTCCATGCGAATGTGCCCTCTTTAATACCCATCACCAGGCTAACCCATCCTCCCACCCCCCTGCCCTCTAGAACCCTCAGTTTGTTTTTCAGTGTCCATCGTCTCTCATGGTTCATCCCCCCCTCCGATTTTCCCCCCTTCATTCTTCCCCTCCTGCTATCTTCTTTTTTTTTTTTTTAACATATATTGCATTATTTGTTTCAGAGGTACAGATCTGTGATTCAACAGTCTTGCACAATTCACAGCACTCACCATAGCACATACCCTCCCCAATGTCTATCATCCAGCCACCCCATCCCTCCCACCCCACCCCCACTTCAGCAACCCTCAGTTTGTTTCCTGAGATTAAGAATTCCTCATATCAGTGAGGTCATATGATACATGGCTTTCTCTGATTGACTTATTTTGCTCAGCATAACACCCTCCAGTTCCATCCACGTCGTTGCAAATGGCAAGATCCCATTCCTTTTGGTGGCTGCATAATATTCCATTGTATATATATATCACCTCTTCTTTATCCATTCATCTGACAATGGACATCTTGGCTCTTTCCACAGTTTGGCTATTGTGGACATTGCTGCTATAAACATCAGGATGCACGTACCCCTTCGGATCCCTACATTTGTATCTTTGGGGTAAATACCTAGTAGTGCAATTGCTGGATCATATGGTAGCTCTATTTTCAACTTTTTGAGGAACCTCCATACTGTTTTCCAGAGTGGCTGCACCAGCTTGCATTCCCACCAACAGTGTAGGAGGGTTCCCATTTCTCCGCATCCCCGCCAACATCTGTCGTTTGTTGACTTGTTAATTTTAGCCATTCTGACTGGTGTGAGGTGGTATCTCATCGAGGTTTTGATTTGGATTTCTCTGATGCAGAGCGATGTTGAGCACTTTTTCATGTGTCTGTTGGCCATTTGGATGTCTTCTTTGGAGAAATGTCTGTTCATGTTTTCTGCCCATTTCTTGATTGGATTCTTTGTTCTTTGGGTGTTGAGTTTGATAAGTTCTTTATAGATTTTGGATACTAGCCCTTTATCTGATATGTCATTTGCAAATATCTTCTCCCATTCTGTCAGTTGTCTTTTGGTTTTGTTGACTGTTTCCTTTGCTGTGCAAAAGTTTTTATCTTGATGAAGTCCCAATAGTTCATTTTTGCCCTTGCTTCCCTTGCCTTTGGCAATGTTTCTAGGGAGAAGTTGCTGCGGCTGAGGTCGAAGAGGTTGTTGCCTGTGTTCTCCTTGAGGATTTTGATGGACTCCTGTCTCACATTTTGAGTCTATTTTTCTGTGTGGTGCATGGAAATGGTCCAGTTTCATTCTTCTGCATGTGGCTGTCCAATTTTCCCAACACCATTTGTTGAAGAGACTGTCTTTTTTCCATTGGACACTCTTTCCTGCTTTGTCAAAGATTAGTTGACCATACAGTTGAGGATCCATTTCTGGGCTCTCTATTCTGTTCCATTGATCTATGTGTCTGTTTTTGTGCGAGTACCATACTGTCTTGATGATGACAGCTTTGTGATAGAGCTGGAAGTCCGGAATTGTGATGCCGCCAGCTTTGCTTTTCTTTTTCAACATTCCTCTGGCTATTCGGGGTCTTTTTGGGTTCCATACAAATTTTAGGATTATTTGTTCCATTTCTTTGAAAAAAGTGGATGGCATTTTGATGGGGTTTGCACTGAATGTGTAGAATGCTCTAGGCAGCATTGACATCTTCACAATATTTGTTCTTCCAATCCATGAGCATGGAATATTTTTCCGTTTCTTTGTGTCTTCCTCAATTTCTTTCATGAGTATTTTATAGTTTTCTGAGTACAGATCCTTTGTCCCTTTGGTTAGATTTATTCCTAGGTATCTTATGGTTTTGGGTGCAATTTAAATGGGATCGACTCCTTAATTTCTCCTTCTGTCTTGTTGGTGTATAGGAATGCCACTGATTTCTGTGCATTGATTTTATATCCTGCCACTTGACTGAATTCCTGTATGAGTTCTAGCAGTTTTGGGGTGGAGTCTTTTGGGTTTTCCCCATAAAGTATCATATCATCTGCAAAGAGTGAGAGTTTGACTTCTTCTTTGCCGATTTGGATGCCTTTTATTTCTGGAGTAGCCATTTTGCGGCCCTGACAGTATAAATAAAAGGATAGAGACCACACACTAAGGGTAGTGGAAGAAAATTAGAAAGAGCTTGAATCCTTGAAAGTAGCATTGTGCTTGGACTCTCTACCTTTTAAACTTATTTTTTGAGGCTATAATGTATTGCTAATAAAGTACATTGTTTTTTGCCACTCTTTCCCATTTAGGTACTAAGTTCTAGGAAGCCAGGAACACTGTGAAACCTGTTTATCCTTGTAGCTCTGGATCACATTTTCTTAACCTCAGCACTATTGACATCTTGGGCTGATTAATGTTTCAATGTGGAGGCAATTTTGAGTATCGTGGGATGTTTAGCAGCACCCCAATAGATGCCAGTAGCTATCCCACACCAAAATGACTCCAGGGTGTAAATTGCCCTCCAGTTGGAACCCCTACTTTAGATGATGGGTTCAATGCTCAGGATTAACAAACTTGTTAACTAATTAGATGTGAGGATTGAGAGGGATGGTAGAATTTAAGAGTGACTTCCAAGGTTCTCTCTTGGGCCGGTAACTGTAGCATTGTATCATGTGAAAGATGAGGAAGCACCTTCTAGTTTGTCAACGTTTCCCTTAAACTGTGGTTTTAAAGTGGAATAGATACTCCAGATGTGACTCTAACACCACGGATTTCTGTTTCTGTATTATGAAGCACAGCATATCTTCATTTGCACACTACTTTTCCTCACTTTTCAGTAGCATAGCATTTCCCCCCTTTATTAGTTGCATTTCACTATTGACTTACACCGAACTTGAAATCTACTAAAATCTCCTGGTTATTTTGTAAAGAATCCTGCTAGTTCCTGTCTTCCTTCATTGTTTAATTTTGCACTTGTGCTTTTGAGGTGCCAGATTTTGCGTTTTTCCTTTTTACATTTTATCTCTTTTATATCAGGCTCTGTTCTTGGTTTGCTAATATATTTAAAATTTTTTTGTCCTTTCTCTATTTCATATTAGCTTTCTCTGCCCAACATGATGTTCCATTGGCTGGTTGGTTAATAAAAATTTTGCCTAGGCAAAGGACAAAATACATAACATTGACGTATAGTCATGGGCTGAGCTCAGAACAAAGGTCTTATGACCGAATCTTGGAATAGGTATTTTAACAGTCAAAACTTTTTTCCCTACATCCAGTTTTAAAGTGAGCACTGTCTCTGAGGTCTGCTTCTAGGAATGAAGATAGTATATACCTTCAGAGGGACACAAAAGTAATAGTTTTTCATCTTTGATTATATAAGAAGATCCAGCCAGGCTTCTCACTCTGTTTAGACTATAACACTTAGCTCAGTTTGTGGCCCTGGCAAATAATGGGTGCTGATGCAACAGGGCAAGGTCTATTTAAGTGGTGTGGAATGGGCTTTCTAGTGAGTGCATAATAACTTCATTGACTGTGTTTTATAAGAGAACTGAAGGACCGAGAACAGTAGAAAGTATCCAAGATTGCAAGCTAATATTATTTGAAGAGAATGATATGACATATTTGAAGAGAATGATATGACATATTACAGAAGAGTAAAGGTCACCTGATCAAGATAACACATAAGATCATATATGACATATTACAGAAGACTAATGGTCACCTGATCAAGATAAGTCATAAGATCAGACAGTGCTGTAAAAGAAACAGAAGTCCTTGAATGGAAGAAAAATAAAGCAAAATATTTAGGGAGAAATAATCAAAGCTACAGTTACAATATAATGGGTGTAGCTTTCTCTTACAATTAGTTTTTTAAAATTATTTATATTTTATTTTAAAGATTTTATTTATTTATCTATTTTGACAGAGAGAAAAAGAGAGAGCACAAGCAGGGGGAATGGGAGAGGGAGAAGCAGGCTTCCCGCCAAGCAGGGAGCCCTATGCGGGGCTCAATCCCAGGACCCTGGGACCATGACCTGAGCTGAAGGCAGACGCTTAACGACTGAGCCACCCCGGCGCCCCTCCAAAGTATTCTTAATAGACGTTATTTACAAACATCACCACCATCATTATCTTTGTAAAACATCCTTTATTTGTGACTCTTCCCTGCTCCCTCTTACCTGTAGAATGAATTTCAAATTTCTTAGGACTTCATATATGACACCAATTTTATTCCCAATTTATCTTTCTACTCTCCCCATGAAAACTATGCTCTAACCACACTGACCTACTTTTATATTTTTGAATGTTCCATGCTCATCCAAACTTCTGTCACTTTGCTCCTGCTGTCATTTCTGCATGGAGTACCCTTCTCTGCTCCTGAGTTTGGTAAATCCATTAGCTTTCCTTGAAGCCCACATCAAATGTGACCTTCTCAATTTTATCTTCCTTACTTTCCCCTCCCCAAATCCACAGTACCTGGAACTATGTCTGAAATCCAGGATGAGCCCAATAAATGTTTATGAAATGAGTATTTAAAAAAATCTCTGGGGCGCCTGGGTGGCTCAGTCCTTAAGCGTCTGCCTTCGGCTCAGGTCATGATCCCAGGGTCCTGGGATTGAGCCCCGCATCGGGCTCCCTGCTCCGCGGGAAGCCTGCTTCTCCCTCTCCCGCTCCCCTGCTTGTGTTCCCTCTCTTGATGTGTCTCTGTCAAATAAATAAATAAAATCTTTAAAAAAATCTCTAAAAATATGATGTGGTGGACTTGGTTTTATTGATGTTTATATGAAATGAAACCTTACATTATACAATAAGTTATCTGAAAAGCTATGAGTATATATTTTAATAAATCAAATGTATTCAGAAAATCAATTCAGTAATGCTATTTGAAAATTTAAAAGATACTATTAGTACATGCATTCTCTTTCACTATCACATTTTGTCTACTTATCTTGTGTACATAGCCTTAAGATTGCTTAGTATAGGGAAAACCAGTAATCCATTGTTTGTACATCACCTTTTTTTAAGTTTTTAAAAAATATTTTATTTATTTGACAGAGAGTGAATGAGAGAGCACAAGCAAGGGGAGACGCAGACGGAGAGAGAGAAGCAGGCTCCCCACTGAGCAGAGAGCCCAGTGAAGGACTCGATCCCAGGACCCTGGGATCATGACCTGAGCCAAAGGCAGACGCTTAACCGAGTGAGCCACCCAGGCACCCCTGTGTGTATATAATGTTAATCTTGTTTCTATTTCTTGAGTTGGGAATATCAGACTCCCCATTTTCTATAGTGTATGATTACTATTGTTAGTATTTCTTTTGCTGATTTTATTGAAAATGTTTGTTCAGACTGACCAGACTTTAAAATTCTTCTTTGGGAATATAGTTTCCGTAGCCCAAGATCAAAAATAGTAAAAATATTTTATGTTAGAAGATAGGAAGAAGAAAAAAATTAATGAGAGTCTTGCACGAGTGCATAGAAAAGGGGGCTGAGGGAATAATATTTTTAATATTTTATTCTGAAAACATACAAAAGGCTGTTAAGTGATAAGAGAATGCTATTTGGAGTCAACACAATCAATTGAATGGTAACTGTAGAACACCGTATTGTGTGTTCTCCACCTTTGTGTCTGGCTTGTGGACCTCTAAGATACTGGAAGAGGAACTGGGAGGTGAAATGTATAAATGGGTAGTTCCTTTTTCAGTGAATTGAGAGGTAGAACATAGTAGCAATCAGACACAGTATCAATTGTCTTTTAAACAAAGTGAAGTTTTTATCACTTCAAAATGGACAATGATTATGATTTTGTTGTGACTTTGACCCTTACACTAAAATGTATGCTGATGCCCAGGGAATTCTAGTTTCAAAAAGTTAATTGGGATCCCATTTGTAGCTCCACGTAATTGATTTTAATTAATAAATGTGGCTTCCTATATATCTGTTGTTCAATGTCAACAAACGGAAAGGTATTTGCATTTTAACATTGTAGAAATTCCTACTCCTGTATTTTAATCAGAGATTTACTATCATGATTTTTCTTTATACACAAAGCACAATAGCTTATTTACATTGTCATATAATTGACTTTTAAAACGTGCCCCAAATCTTCACACTCTCTGCTTATATACCATGGAGTTGGCACAAACTACCTTTTTTTTTTTTTTTTTAATCTCTACCTTCACACCCATTTTCAGAAATACTACCAGTTCTTAAATGTTGGGGTCTTCTCTAGGATAACTTGGCTGCTTCTCAGCTTTTCTTGTCATGTGTTCAGGAAGCCACTTTCTCAGATTCAGGGTTAGGGTTAGGGTATGTGCTTGGTATTTTGCCGTTCAGGGACCTCTCCAGAGGGTTAGGGTTAGGGTTACTGTTAGGGTTAGAGTTAGGGTTACGGTTAGGGTTACTGTTACGGTTAGAGTTAGGGTTAGGGTTAGGCTTAGGGTTAGGGATTAGGGTTAGGGGTTAGGGTAGTGCCTACAACCTACCATTTTATTTATTTTTTTTAATGTTTCAAGTTCTTATTTAAATTTTGGTTAGTTAACATACAACCTACCATTTTAAATAGAGTTGAAACATAGAACCCATTAAAAAAGGTTTTAACTCTTCCCAGTTTTGAAAAACAATACTTAGAGCTCTAATTCTATTGTGCACGCATAAGGAAGAAAGTAACAGAGGGAAAGTAAATAAAGGAAGAAATTTAACCTATTATTTTTCAACAAGGTGTTTTTGTGATACTAATACATAAGAGAATTGGTTTTATCATTAGACCCTAGACTGATTAGGATTCTCCATTTTTTCATAGTCTTCATCATAGTGTTGATATTGATCCGTGAGAAGAGGCTGATTTGCTTCGTCCATGTTGTTTCTGGCCCTAATCAGGCAAGAAGCACCCCCGAAAATGACTGCAACCAGTAATAAAGCAGCGACTACTGCAATGGTAACAACCTCAGAAATACTAAAATTCCGACCTATTGGAAAAATAAAAGGAAAACAAAGAATAAACAGTAAAATAGTTGCCACCGAAAATCAGACACCCTAAACTTCGGCACTGTTGCAGGCATTTTACCAAATTCTTCCTATATAATTTTTACTGGCCACACTGCTGATGATAGCACCTGTCGTCTTGAGGGCACGTCCCAGTTTCTCATAATAAGTGGACCCTATTGGGTCCATTCTAAAGGTTGAGAAAGTGGTGCTGTAGGGTTTGAGCCACTTGGGTGCCTTGGTTAGAAGGCACTAGGGTTGGTTTTGGAGCACGAGTCTTCCAGAATCCACCAGAAGGGTGCGCTCTTCCACCCTAGTGCCTTTGTTGAGAAGGGACTGGAAATTAAACAAGAAACTTTTCAGTTTCAAAATCTCAGAAAAAGCAATGAGGAGCATCTCACTCCATTTTTTTCTCATAATAAAGATAATGAGGCACAATTATGTAGTAGAGAACTTGGGGCGTATTACGTGGGCCTAAGCTCAAAGTTCATTCTCCCTGCCCACTAAAAGTGTGATCCTTGACAATTACCCTTTCTAAGCTAATCATGGCTAGCCCCTTCTACCTTATTTGTAAAGTGAGGACTGCAGTTGTTACCTCAGAGAGTGGCAGGGATTAATGGGATAGTGTGCTATATAATCAACTCAATTCCAGGTCAGAGCAAGCTCTCAACAAATGTTAAATTCAATCTCTTTATCCCGAAATAAAAATCCACGTAACACCTTCTAAATCTAAGTGGAAATTATAGGCCACAGAATACCGTGACTACCTTAAAAGGCAACAAATTTGCTTTGGGAAGTTTCCACAGTAAAGGTACATTTTCAATACTCACTTGGCCACTGAACTTCATACGTATATCCCAGATTATCTGGAGCAGTAACAAACATTTCTATGTTGGTAACTGGGGGCCAGAATGGCACCATGTTGTATTGTCTATTGTGCCCAATTGGGGCATTTTCCAGTGGAAACGTGGATGCATCTAAAATATGCCAAAGACATCTTGTTAATAGACATAATAAAGTTAGTATTAATAGATTATTATGTTCTGCAGGTGACCTGAAATATTCTAGGATAACATAAAAATTTCTTTTATATTTTACACTGCATAAAGACATAAAAATAGTTTCACTACAGCAGAAAAGGGAATTGCATAAAACAGAGTTCAAATGCTTTGAATACAGCACTAGCATATCATTCAATAGATCAAAAAAGTTTAAAAGCAGGGAAGTTTTAGTATTTTATCATCTATGATGATCACTAATTGTTTGATTTTTAAATTACAGAAACTTATTTGAAAAAATTCATTGGACTTATTTTTCCAAAGATGGACCTGTAGTTTGCTGTAGCTTCATCTTAAATTTAAATTTGAGAGGTACTGTATCTAATGGAAATTTGTCCTTGAATGTGAATATATCTGTTCAGTATTCTTCACTTTTTCTGTTTATCTTCAGAGATATAAATATTAACCTATCTCCAGATTTTACTCTGTTAGAAAAAACACTTACAATTTTTAATCAAGGTCCTGGAATATGATTTACTTCCTGCCACCCCTCCTCTTTCTACTTAAATGCAAGTTACAGGTGTTTGTATTATTAGGGAGTTTCTGTCATCAGGGATAAAAAAGGAGTGATACGCTCTTTGTGGCAAAAGATTATTCTTTTTTGCTATTGTTGTTCTGCATTTATGTTGATGCAACTAAACCAGATGGGATAACTCAAAACCAGAGTTGGAAGTGGGCTTGGGCAGGACATAAGTGGGAATATATTTAGAAGAGCTGGAATATGTGAGAAGGCTAACAGAGTATTAGATTTTTCTGTTTGCAGGAAGTATATTATCTGAACAGTCACTGTGATCCTGGGAAGCATAGAAGAGTGTTTTAGCGTCTACTTTGAAAAAACAATTGATCATAAAAATGGTATGTAGTGTTAATATTTTTGTGACTTTAAATTTACTATGTATTAATGCTAATTAAATATTTATCTATTCAAATCTGTTGAGCTTTTTCCAATGCCAGACACTGGTCTAGCCATGGAGGTGATGGCACTGAACAAAACAGACAAAATGCCTGAGGTCTCAAGGGACTCACATTTTGGTGTATTATTTTTAATTATTTATTAAAGTTAGATATTAAAGTTAATAATTTAGATCTAATTTTTTAACTTTCCATTTCACCTTTCTACTAGAACCTGACTTGATCAGCCTCAACTCAGTTCAGCGTCAGCTGTGTGATAAAGTCATACCCATTAAAATGAGTGGAGGAATAATCATAAAAATAACAAACAGTAACAGTAGAATTGTCATGAAACTTTCCTATGCAAGACCCTTCAGTGGCTCCCCATCTCAGAGGTTCATCCAACATCCCTCAGTCTCTCCCCTTGTTGTCCCTCTGACCTTATTTCCCATCATTTTCTTTCCACTCTCCACTCTGCTCCAGTCACAGTGGACTCCTTTGTTCATCTAGGGATGATCTTCCCTCATGCATTTACCTCATACTCCCTAACCCCATTCCTGCTTTTCTTTGTCTACAAAGACTTTCCCCGATCTAACATACCATATATTTATTTACATGTTTTTACTGTCATTTCTACTAACAACTAGGAGAGTTCCAGGAGGGAAAATATTTTTGTGCGTTTTTTATTCTACTGTGTTTCTGGTACCTAGAGGACTATGTAAGGAACAGTAGGTGCTCATACTCTATTTTCCAGCCTTACTGAGGTCCACCTGACAAAAAATTGTCTATATTTAAGGTGTGTGACATGATGATTTACAAATGGTCAGCAGGTATGTGAAAAGGTACTGAATATCACTAATCATTAGAAAATGCAGATTAGAACCATAATGAGAGATCACACGTCTTAGGATGGTGATTATCGAAAAGAAAAGAGATAACAAGCGTTGGCAAGAGTGTGGAGAAATGGGAGCTGTTGTGCACTGTTGGTGGGACTTGGTGCAGCTACTATGGAAACAGAAATGGAAGTTTCTCGGGCGCCTGGGTGGCTCAGTTGGTTGGGCAACTGCCTTCGGCTCAGGTCATGATCCTGGAGTCCCAGGATCGAGTCCCACATCGGGCTCCCTGCTCGGCGGGGAGTCTGCTTCTCCCTCTGACCCTCCCCCTTCTCATGTGCTCTCTCTCATTCTCTCTCTCTCAAATAAATAAATAAAATCTTAAAAAAAAAAAAAAAAAGAAATGGAAGTTCCTCGAAAAATTAAAAATAGAACTACCATATGATCCAGCAATGCCACTTCCGGAGGTGTATGTAAAAGACATGAAATTAGTATCTCAAAGAGATGTCTGCACCTGTGTCCATTGCAGCGTCACTCACAATAGCCAGGATATGGAATCAGATAATATTTGTGAAAGGATTTGAGTTTACGTGTAATTACTTCGTTTCTCTCGGGGCAAAATAGTAGTGATTGGTCCTAGGAAATGTATAAACTGCTTCTTCTGAAAAAACTGAACTTCTGGAGTACTATATTTAAAATTTAATTCACATAATTCTCACTTAAAAAAAAGAGACTTGAATTAAATGTGCACATGGATACAAAATGTTAGTGAATAAAAATTAACATTATATTAAATAAGGTTTGAATGTTCTATACTGTTCTACCTCAGGTCTAATGAGAGGATTCTGTAATAGACATTCCCCTGTGAATGACCATAATTTCCTTCAGCTGTAAAATGTAACTCTTATTCCATTCTGACCCTAATAATTTTATAATCCTATGATTTTTGAAGAGTTCTCATTATCTATAAAAACTGTTTAATACACCCTGAAAAATAATTCCATCCTCCACTCATAGACTTATTTTCAACAGAGACTTCTACAATAAGGATAATTTTAGAAATCTTCCCAATCGTTTTATTTTTTTCTCTAACATAGTTGTTCTATGACATTGTTTTTCAAGGGACATTTGCAGATACATGGACTATTTAAGCAGGTGGTTAATTGTTAGTGTTTAGCGTTCATGCAATTTGTAAGTGTTTACATTGGCTTGTCCTATAATTTTATGGCCATATTTTGTCAGAATATGCTCCAGGTACCCTATTTTTCGTTCATGGTGCTTTTCCCTCCACTACTCTCCAGGTAACTGAGAGATCTTATGCTATTTATAGCACAAACAAAGGGAGCAGGAAGAAAATAACTAAGAAGAAAGGTGTTTATCTGGTTCATCAATGACCTTTAATGGATTGTTATGAATGTAAAATAATGATCTTTTCAATCAAGATATGTAAAGCAAAGGAATACTTGTTTTCATGGTTGAAAGAAAGCTCCCCTTAAGAGACTTGCCAGAGTAACCAAGATTCTCCACTTCCTCTTACTTCTTAAGTAAGTGTTAAGTAAGAAAAACTTACTAACAGCCCTGGCATTTTGAAGGGCTGCATAACTATAATTCGTACATTGTTGTCTAGTTCCCAGAAGTGTATGTTTAATGGAAGTTTTTGTTCATTCCTAAACCTATTAACTCCAGTTTACTTGTTACTGTCATAAAAGTAATATAGCTAAACATACGTAAAATGATAATTATGATTGTGGAAAGAGAGGGATTGGGCGCCTGGGTGGCTCAGTCGGTTAAGCGACTGCCTTCGGCTCAGGTCATGATCCTGGAGTCCCTGGATCGGGTCCCGCATCGGGCTCCCTGCTCGGCGGGGAGTCTGCTTCTCCCTCTGACCCTCCTCCCTCTCGTGCTCTCTGTCTCTCATTCTCTCTCAGATAAATAAATAAAAATCTTAAAAAAGAAAAAAAAAGAAAAAAAAAGAGAGAGAGGGATTTTGTGTTCTATTAAATATATGAATGCTTAGGAAATATTTGTTGAAGATGAATGCCTGAGATATTGAGTAAGAATTAGGAGTGAGCACTGTGGTTGTAAAGATAAGGTAGGCATTATGATAATCTAGAATAATACTGCACTCATTGCATCTCAAGGGTTGTTAATTTCTTGTTTCGCTTAAAAAATAGACATTGTAAATTGTAGATAATTCATTATGGTTGTAGGTATGTATGTAAATACATATGAAATAGGTGGCACTACAATCAGTGAATTCATAGCAGGTGATGAATGAATATTTACGTGTAAGTTATTGGTTTCTTCAGTGATTTTCTGATGGAACATATGATTTTGATCAACACATTAGTTAATTCTCATAATCAGGTTGGATTAGAGGTTTCTACCGCACACACACACACACACACACACACAAAGAAATAAGAGACTGGTCGAATTGGATAGATAAATCAATAGATAGTTAATCTGCAACATTATATTTGTGTGTGTGATGAAGTAAAGGCACAGAAGGCACAATTTAGAACAGTTTTGAAATATGAAAATGTATAATGTTTTAACCAATAGAAGCACTGTCATTATTTGAAAAGTAATGTGAGCCTCTTGGCTGAATAGAAGTGAAGAGAAAATGGCCTTTTCAATAATATTTTTTTTAAATGCATTAAAATGAAGTTGAAAGAGATTCTCTATGCTGTGATAAAAAACCAATATTAACTTTTCAAGTTGGACAAAATTTCCATTTATAGGAGGCCAGAAGTAATAAAAATCAAAACTGTGGATTGTGAGTATAATTTTTTGTCTTTTAGGTATCGAAGAAGAGCTCAGTAAGATTTTTTTATTCACAATAAAAATGTTCCAAAAAAAAAAAAGGGCAATGCCAATGTTCATTGGAAGATATGGGGAAGAAAAAATTGGGCAGCATGATAGTCATCTTTTCATACCACAAATGAGAAGAGATTACGTGCTTAGTCCGAGTGAATGCTAGTAAATATCCTCTTCTAACCGCTGTAAGGGATGTTTTATCGGCATTTTCAAAGTAGTTTGGGATATTTGGAAACGGCTAGATATCATAGCTATTTTATCCTTATTTTGAAGTGCAGTTTAGATGTGTCAAGTGCTTACTCTGTAATGATAACTATAGCACCTAAGCAGTCTCCTTGGTGAGCCTGCAAAAAATCATATGAAAACATCTTACCAGCATGATATCTCCTCAGCCATTCATCAAAGACCGCATCAGTGAAAGTATGGAGGAGGACAAAAATAGGGTCATTTGGAGATAAATGGGTTTGTCCCCCTGTTCCATTCAGAAATAGATGAGCCAGATTGTGAAGGCTTCGAATAGCAGGGTCATACTTTCCTGTGGGATCGCTGTAACCTAAATATAAAAATAGGGGTGAGAATAGTAAAAACCGTCACAAACATCTTACTTCTCAAATCAGCAACAGTGATTGTATAGGGAAACAATTTTTCCTAAGCTTTTTCAGGCCAATTTTTACCTTAATATAATAGCATCGCTTCTCTGGACCTATGGTTGGTGACATTTCCTGCTATGCCCAGAGCTAGGTTAGCTTTAAGCCAGTGGCCTGACATGCTAAATGTAGCCTCTAGGTGAAAAATAATGACCTGCAAAGGATACCAGTCAAAATATATAGAACACACTATTTTGACAAGGCAAACGTTGGTCTAGTGGAAATAAAGACAAGGGAAGTCTCTAGCTCCTTCTAAAAACTGCTGACACATCGGGAGAACATCCCTCTAATTGTCCTAGAACTTACATTGTCAGATGTTGCTTTAGTTTCCTACCTTATTCCTTTTGACTGTCAGCAGATTTATTTTTGGAAAGTTATCTTATTTTTGTGGAAAAGTCACAATTTCTCAGAGCATTCTTACCATGTCTGTACTAGTTTTAAACATCTGGAGAGCCTATTGGTTGAAACATTTATATAACTTCTGGCAATTATTGGTATTCTATATATACATTTCCTATATTCTATATGATATATATATGCTATTCCCATATAATATGTACATATTCCGTATTACATGTATTATATATTTCTCATGTTATATATCCCATATTATATATTATATGTATTTTCCACACATATTTTCATATATATTATACATATTATATATATCATGTCTATATATATTGGGCAGAAGGTGAGGATAGATCACAAATAAAAATGGAGGGTCTATGATGTGGGGTGGAGTTATAAGTGTGCGTGTTTGGCTTTAAGAATCAGAGGTGAGAGAGCAGGGAAAGGTTACATATTATAAAATAAAATTAGAATTTAAAATACATTAACCCATTTGTATAATTACACTCACTCATTTATTTAGCCATGTTTCATACATTTATTCCATTATTTTATTTACAAAATGTTTAAAGATTGCCTGTAACATACAGGGCATGTTGGTAGGCTCTGGTCCTTTCATACATTCTGTCAGGAAATCAGAATAATTTGTCTTTTGATTGGGTTTCAATAAGATGCAATCTACACATTCTTTTAGAAATTAGCGCTTATGGCCTTAGTTTATATACACCAGTTTAGTCAAAATAGAGTGATTATTTATTGAAAATCTCCGAATCAGTGCATTCATATTTAGTTATTAAAATTAACATAAAGATAGAAGAGAATGGCATGCAGTTTTGATGATAAAAGGGGAGAGAATTGAAAATAATGATGAGATACCTATATCAAGTATCTCAGATCATGGGGACAGAGAGATCCATTCCCATTCTTCTTTAGGGGGAAGAGTCTAACATATTTAATGCTGTATATAATGTGAATTTTGGCAGTAAGAGGTTTATAATACGTTAAATGTGATTCTGTTGTTTTAAAACTTTAAATATGTTTCAATAATGATTTAGAGATATCAAAATTTATCATTAAAGACACTGGACTTAGAAAATTTGGATTTGAAATTGTGCTCTGTTACTGAGTATCGTGGGATATTCATTTTAGCTCTTTGGTCTTTAGTTTCCTCAGCTTTAAAATCCTTTGACTTAAATAAGGAAAATCAAATTAAATATCATTATATGGTAGTTGAATTTTTATAGACCTTTAAAAAAAGTTACAGGATGATACAAACTTAAATGAAATATATGCCCCAACCAGGCTTTATTGGCTGTCAGCTAATTGTTTAGAATTTTTTATTGTTATTTTTTAAGAAAAATTTTAATAAGCTCTCAAAGTCTTCAATATTATTTGACTCTATTAGAATTTGATATAGTTATACACCTGTTGATCAGCCACCTAACAGATTTGAATTTAAATACTTTTTAGGTACTTAAGAGATTGAAGAATAATTTCCAAGGGCTTCTCCTATGATAATTAAAAAGAGTTTCATGGTCTGACACTTCACTTAACAAGTTCTTTCTTGAGCAGAGAATTGTGACTGCGTCGTAATTGGAGGCAACATCATGTAAATTCACAGGGTCAGTGTGTCTTTCAAAGATTTTTCAAAGAGATCTGAATGTGAACAGTTCATTGTGGGGCTGTGATAACCAGATGAATTCAAAGCGCTGATTTCTTTTACTTACCTTCCACAGTGTTTCGGAAACTGTTTGTAGAATTGGAATAAAAAGGAGGGGTGTCGAATAAACCAACTTCCAAGCACTGAGCGACATCCTGTGGTTCTGGAAGACGTTGCACCATTGGTCTAGCCACATTTCCAGCTGGATTTCTCCTAATTGGCCCACCCTCGGTACCTGGAAAAAGGATGGGCTATGTAAACATTTATAGAATATTTAGAGATCTTATCTTTGCTCTTTAATTTTTATACATAGCAAGAACATGGAAAGATAGGTTCTCCTTGGTAGAAGAGAAAGTTTTAAAAAATACATACTTAGGGGCATTACAGTGAGAAAATTTAAGTTATCATGCAAGCAGAGTTAGATTTGTGATACATAAAATCACTGGAAGAAAAAAAAGGTCACAAAACAGAGGTTCTGGTATTTGTTTAATCAGTGTATGCTTCTGTAATGAGAATATATTAACATCAAAATTCCTTGGAAAATTGAATTTTACCAAAATAATCTCATAAACCTAAATTCCACACTGAAATCTATATTTCACATATATGTGAAATTTTGTACTCAAATGCTATTTGTTTCAAGCCTTCAGAGAAATAAAAACAGTCTAAAATTTCTTTGGGAGGTGGTCTATATTTCAATAGATTCATATTTTACAGCAATTGATGTGAGCAAATAATTAAACTTTTTTTTTTTTAAGATTTATTTATTTGACAGAGAGAGAGACAGCGAGAGCAGGAACACAAGTAGGGGGAGCGGGAGAGGGAGAAGCAGGCTTCCTGCCGAGCATGGAGCCCGATGTGGGGCTCGATCCCAGGACCCTGGGATCATGACCTGAGCCGAAGGCAGGTGCTTAACGACTGAGTCACCCAGGCGCCCCAATAATTAAACTTTTTAAAAGGCAGTAAGAAAAACAGGCAAACAAAGAGCTGTGATACTAGGGGTAATAGGATAGGTGCCTTAAGGGAGGGAGGGAAGGAGAGAAAGAGAGGGGAAGAGGCAGACAGGAAGGTAGAGAAGGGGCACAGAGAGACAAAGAGACAGAGACGGAGAGAGAGTATCAATCCTTTCCAGTTGGATGACTCCAGGAGGGCGCCATTAAAGAAGAGAGATTTGCAAAGAGCCCTGAAGGACTGAGGAGAATTTTCAGGTGAAACAGGAGAAATGTTACAAGTCAAACATTTTAGGCAGAGGTAATAACGAGAGATGCTAAGCTTTCCCCTATCTGTAAGATAAGCTCCGTCAGAGCAAGAACTCTATCTGTACTTGCTCACCAGTACATCCCTTAATCTTGGCACAGTGCCTGGCATAGAATAGATGCTAAGTCATCATTTGTTGTATGCTGATGTATGGAAAGATCGTGTTGGCTGTAACAGAGGTCCGCGTGGGAAATGGCTTGCCTGGAGTAGAGGGCGATGTAAGACAGTAGTGGATGGTGAGAACAATGAAAAGCTACAGAGCAATAGGAGAAAGTTACATTTAATTCAATAGGAAGTGAAGAGAAGTCGTAGGTAGGTGGGAGGAGAGGAGATTGGTTAGGAGCATTTTGCATTTGTCTGTTCCAGTGGTCTCCAGAGAAGCGTGTGTGTCCTAAGAGTATCTGCAGAATAATCCACTGGGGTGAGAGAGGTGATATTACAACGTGTACTTGTATTCATCTTACCTCACTCATAAAGCTTACTCTGTTGTAATGTTTATTATAATTAACATAATGATTAGTACCTGATGAATTAGCATAGCAAATTTATTTATATAATATAAAAATAAAACATATGCCAAGAATGAGATTGGCAAGTAGATGCACATTTTTTAGGCATGCATTATTATTAGTACTTTCAGATACCACTGGGTAAACTATCAATTCAAGTTTATGTTTTAGGGATTATTGTTCAGGAGGTGTCAATAAATTCCAAGAAAAAATTATAATTTACATGGGTTTCAAAAACACTACATTTCTAATTTGCTCTCATGGAGTTTCATAGTGGAGAATTCCGATAGTAAAGAAACTAGTTTAAACCAGTTTAATTTAACCCAGGGCTATTTAGATTTGTTTGCACATGGACAACCTCTGCCAATGCACCTAAAAACATCATACGGATTGGAGTCTTGCGGAGTTTTCACGCAGGAAGGAATAAAAAGTTCTGAGTGGCTGAAGGAGAAAGTAGATTTAGGAAATACTGTGTAGAAACAGCATTTTTCTTGTGATGAATCAGCGATGATATTTTACTGGTTAGAAGAGGCTTAGGTGTCACTAATTCACTCTTTCAAAGTTACCAAGTTTGGTGCATTAATGGGACATTGGAGAGACATCGTGCAACAAGCCCATGATAACACAGGCATGGGATATGCAAGGAAGATTTGCCTTAAAAATGTTTATTCATGGCTGTCCTGTAAAAGATGATCAATGGAACCACAGGAGTGGATCATTTCATCCAAAGACAGTAGAGAAAGGAAAGAATCCCTAGGAGAATTACTTTTTTAAAAAGATTTTATTTATTTATTAGGGAGAGAAAGAGAACATGCAAGCACAAGCAGGGGGGGGGGGCAGAAGGCAGAGGGAGAAGCAGGCTCCCCTCTGAGCAGGAAGCCAGACACAGGGCTAGATCCTAGTACCTGGGACCATGACCCGAGCAGAAGACAGAGGCTTAACTGACAGAGACAGCCAGGCACCGCTTTCTAGGAGAATTATATAAGATATCATATTAAAGCATTTGGCACCATATCAGATACATAGTATGTGTTGAATCAACTATTAGTTTCCTTTTCTTTTCTTTCACTGGCCTAATAAATAAAATGCTTGGTATTTATATCTTGAACTAAGACAAGGAGTAATCTTCAAATTTGTTTCATTTAAAGCACATAATCTTAATTTTTCATGAAACTATGTGTCCTGTTATGAGACTTAGACTAACTGACCAAAAGACTGTGATGAAACAGTATCTTCTCTCCTATTTACCCACGTAAGCTGTGCTATACTTTGGTATCCAATCATCTGTATGACCAGAAATGTCTGGAAAAAAATCCCAGGCCAAAATACAATAGCCTGCTCAGAGATTAATATTTTGGTATCTAAAGATATATTGATTCTCAATTTTATTTCAAGGGGGGGGGGAATCACTCATTCAGCATGCCAAACAAATGAGAAATTTATTCTAAGTTTTAAACTTCTATAGAAAAAACTTAATACACTGTCACTTCTCTCTTCCCTTATTCCTATACACAGCTAAACAATCTTCTAATGGTGAAAAAAATCTACTGATTTTTTTTGTTCTATTTAGAATATTCTTTTTTTAAGAATATCCTTTTTTAAGTTTATAAAGGAATTTAATATTTTAAACTTAAGAGAATATATGTAAAATGTACTATGAATATGTTAATAAAATAAATTCCCCCCAATCTAGTTTTTACATGGAAGAACAAATTTAAAATAACCAAGCATGCCTGAAGAAGAAAAATAAGACGGGGTAGGGAGACTCTAATAATTAAGACCTTGTGTTAGTACCACAGAGACTAATAGTGTGATCCAAGGAAGAGAATGGTACACTCAGGAACAGATCCACATATAACAGAAACTTGGCCTAAGGCAGAAGTGGCATTTAAATCACTGGAGAAAGGATGCTAGCTAAGACAGCTGGTTAAGCTTTCTCTCTAAGTGTTTGCTTTGAGAGAGATGGAAAGTAGTTAGCAGGCAGACATTTTCTGTGTAGTATCTTCCTTTTCTTTTCTTTTTTTTAAAGATTTATTTATTTATTTTGTTTATTTGAGAGAGAGCGCACGCGCAGGGGGAGGGGCAGAGAGAGAGAGAGAGAATCTCAAGCAAACTCCCCTCTGAGCACAGAGCCTGATGCCAGGCTTGATCCCAAGACCCTGAGACCATGACCTGAGGCAAAACCAAGAGTCTGACACTTAACCGACTGAGCCACCAAGGCGCCCCAGAATCTTCCTTTTCTTAAAGATATCCTTCACATCACCTTTTGTTTTTGACCCTCAGACTAGAATTGTACTCTTTGGGCACTTCAACTCTTTCTGCACATTTCAGGTTTCCCAGAGAAACAATTTTCTATGAAATTCTAGCACAAGACACATGACTACTAAGCAGTGCTGAGTGTGCTAAGAGGATGATGAATTTAATATAACTATACATTTCCAAAATAAGAGAGTGAACGTTTACAGAATAAGAGAGTGAGCAACGCACTAACCAAATTGCTTAAGGGAAGCAATATAAAAATGTATAGACACTTTCTGTCTGCCCTGGAACCTTAGAGATTGCCTTGAATAGCCCCAGTGTTCAAGGAATATATCTGTACATTGATTCTCTAAAGTAAAAGTAGATTTTCTTCTGAAGTCCTTAGTAGAATGAAGGGCCTTCAGGCAACACATTTAACCTCTTTATCTAGTAGGGAATTCTGAATCCTGGATGTCATTTGGAACTTACTATTACAAAGGGTTCCCAGGGTATCATAATCCTCCAAGGATTCACAGACCACTCGCCATTGAGAAAAGACAGAATTCAGGCTGATAAGAGTGGGATCAAAGTTGCTTCTGGATCCCATCATGTCATCGGTGCAAATGTCACAGATGTTCCTCCCAGTCGCAAAATTCCAGTAGGGAAGGGAGAACGAAGGATCCTGCAACATTTCCTAGATCACAGAAACTATTATTAGTGTTCTCTGCTTTTGTTTAAAATTCTCCCTCTTCGCTTGGTTTTCTCCCTGGCAGTCTATCAGCTCTCTTGGGGCAATTAGAATGAGTGAGTATATCCGTGGTGTCTGAGGAGCCAGAGGAATTAAATACCTTATTTAGCAAATCTTCTCATATACCACAAGGAGTCATTGAGGCACTAGAGAGAATGAAACTCAACTCATTATAGAGAAGTTTCTGCATATGATTTTTTTTTAGGAGGGGGGAAGTCTTCCCTTTCCTTTTTAGGCAAGTAATTACATTTCTGTTGCTTATACCAAAAAATCTCAATAATAACTTTCGCTCCTTGACTCTTTATCTCCTTCTGTTTTCATATCTTTAATTCAAGCATCACTAAGTCTGGGTCTGTAGCCAGATCCAACCTTTAAATATGTTACGCAGAGCAGTACTTTTTGTTTTGTGTCTGTCTTTTAAAATTTACCTTAAATGACTTTAGGCATTTGGAGTCTGGCCTTTAAAATGTTTTGGGGGTTAGCAAGGGTAGTGGAAGACACCTACAGATTAGAGTGAGGCAGACCTCAGTGGTATGTTCCAGGTTTTCCAAGCACCAGATACATGGATTTGACTTTTCATGGGTTACATAGGCTCTTTCACACTTACCTTATCTGCCTGGGAACTGAAGGTGTTTTACTTAAAGACCCCTGCTTGAGAATATAAACTGTGAAGGCTTGGGTTTCTGTTTGAAACAAATACCGTCAGGAAATATTAAACGGAGGCAAAATATTTCTTTGTGCATACTGTTCTTTAGCCCAGGAACCAAGTTTCCCTTCAGAGCTGACCTCAACAATTTTAAAAGTACTGGACTCAAGATCACCTGCTTATTTTATTGAGTTCCCTAAAACATGTATTTATTGTACTTGTTCTCATTCCCTTAGGCCTTTGGGGAGTTATGTTTAGAGTGTAGAGCATGCCATTGTTTTATCTCACCTCCAAAACATTTAGTACATTTCTGCTTTTTTACTCTAAGCCCTTTCTAGGAAGCATCTCCTTGTCCTCGGGGTATTTTAGAGGACCAAAAGCTTTCCAAGGTATCCTTGGTTATTGATCTCCAAGGGTTTAGAGTCCTTGTTTAGAAGCCATTGTTCTGGTTCACGAAAATTACTGACAGCTTCCAAGGGATCATTAAGAGTCAGTTTGTGGTTCAGAACTGACATTTGGGAGCTGGAGCATATTCATGTGGCATTTCAACTGTGCATTACATTTAGACTGTAATTTGTTGGATCCCTTGTGCTGTTGGGTTTTAAAAATGTAAGTCATAGAGGTCGAAGTTTACACAGGAAAAATCGAAGCTTTCAGATACTTTCCACCTGCCCTTTCGTTTTGGTGTGCCCGTGGGAAAATGACTTGAAGGCACGGAGATCTGGAGGTGATTACAAATGACAGATTTATCTACTCATAATCTACTAAATGTCTTACTTGTAATCAGAGCTATAAAATATGAAGTTCAGAGTAGCAGATGAATTAATTTAATCACTCTCAAACCGCATATGTTTGGACTGCTTTCATACCAATATTTTATTCTGTATTTTAGGGCATTAATTCTCTCTCTTCTAACCATTTATTTTCTTGTGATAATGCTGAACACAGGCATACTGCAAATCAATAGATGAATCTAAGCACCTTTTCTGCCCTCAGATATTTTCAGATTAATTTTTAGATTTTAATTTGAGGGAAGGAATCCATTTCACTTAGAAAACAGGTTCACTTTGTGGATTTCCTAGTTGAGATCTAATAATTTAAAATTTCATTTGAAAATTCCAATACCTTTCTCAAGAAAAAGCAATTGGCAAAAGAAACTATAATAATAAAGTATCTATGTTAGCGGGATGCTTTAATGTGGTTTGAGCCTCTCTGCTTAAAAATAAGCAGGAGATACTTATATTTGGGTTGAGGTTCACTTTATGCCAAAAAAGTTGATGCCTTTTAAGTAAAAATGCTATCTGATTTATGAGATATTTTGTTAGGTTTCTTCCACAAGCCTTGAAGTGGTACGGGGCATGGGGACAAAATGGCATTCAATGAAAATATGAGAGTATAAATGGAAAAGAATTTTTTTTTTCATAATTTAAACCCTGTACCACATTAGAATCATCAGGTGGTCTAATGGGGGATGTATTTGGGACTTGGTAGCCTGAGAAGTGTATGTACACTTGTTTCATCCAAACCAGGAGGAGGGGATATTGGTTTACATTCAAGAAGGAAGACATAGCAAATGAGAGTCTTTTGTTGCAAGCTATATGAAGATCATTTTTTTTTTCAATTACAGAGCTGTAGAATACGCCTAACACTTTAAATCACACCTACAAATGTCCCAACTGGCTCCCTCGTTGTTGATGTTATTCTCTTTTTCCTTCATGAAAGATAAAGATTAATTAATTAATGAGTAAGTAATCTGTACAGGGAGAAACTTCACAGAATGTCAAAGGCAGATTAATCACATGTTTAGATCATTGAGAACCAGTGAGTTAAGATGACTTACAAACTGGACCTGAGAACCGAAACGCTTCCTGCATACCTGCATGTCTCTCTCCAACTGCAGGAGGTGGTTCCTGTGCCACGTGAGGAAAGCTGGTCCTTCGTGAGAGAAATCCACTTCAAAGCTTTCCTGGCCTGGCCCAAGGAAAGTCTTTTTGACTGAGTAATAGTGTGTCCAAACAAAGTAGTTATAAATGGAAATGTTCTCAAACTGTGGCGTGTTGCGATCAGGCCCCAGTATTTCTTCTGATCTCCTGGTCGCAATGACAAACTGAGGGTGAATTGTGCGCTTTGCCATATCTAAGGCCTGGACGAAGCGGTTCTTCTCTTCTGCACTTAAGTCCAGAAGGTTTCTCCTGACTTCAAGAAGGTTCAAACATGAAAACATCGGCCTCGTGAGCATAATCATAACGCCATGTCCCATTTACCCACTAATGATAATTTGCATGCATGCTTAAATCATGTTATACTTTTTAAAATACCCCTTACTAAAATGCCTTCTTTAGGCCTGTTTTCTTGCGGGCCACACCCCCCCTCCCTCCGCCCCTCCCCCCCCAGGATTTCTGTTAGCTTTCTTTAATCTAACTGTGGACTTTATGATTCTGTGATCTTATATTTATTTCTGCTCATCATGGGCATATTTGGGGAACTTTCTACCTTCTTAAAAATCATAAACCTTGCAGAAACATGGCAGAGTGGTTAAGACCAGAGACTTATTCTATGACTCTGCACACATTTTTCTGTCTCAGTTTTTCATCTGTAAGGTGTATGTAAAAACAATATCTGCTTGACATAGCTGTAAAGATTAAAGAGGACACACATAAAAATTATATCAGAGCCTGGCTCATAACAAAGACTCAATAAAAGTCTTGTTAAACCCTTGGTCCAGGGCACCTGGGTGGCTCAGTTGGTTAAGCAACTGCCTTCGGCTCAGGTCATGATCCTGGAGTCCCGGGATCGAGTCCTGCATCGGGCTCCCTGCTCGGTGAGGAGCCTGCTTCTCCCTCTGACCCTGCCCCCTCTCATGTACTCTCTCTCATTCTCGCTCTCTCAAATGAATAAACCCTTGGTCCAATGTTTGGCACATAGAAAACAACCGAGTATTGCTGGATTTACTCTTTAGAGCCTTGTTATTTATTGATTTAATAAGGCACAGGCGAGACTTGTCATCTCAAATGGCTGAACTTGATCATAGCAGTGGGCAGGTCCGTCGTGGGTTAGCCAGGGCAGTGGAAGAAGCTCATGGTTTAGAGCTAGACTGACCTCAGGGGTGAATTCCAGGGTTTCCAGGTCCCAGCTATATGGATTAGACCTTTCTGAACCTCACTTACCATAATTAACATAACTACCTTGAGATGTTTCTGAAAGGTCTAGTCATAAACACCTAGCACAGTTCCTCGAATAGCATGATTGCCCAGTAAGTGTTTCAGAAGAAAATCCCATTACTCAGATCTGAGCCTTGACTCTTTAAACGGTATAAACTTATTAGCCTCTCCAGGCCTCAGCTTCCTCAGTTGAGTTATAGGATTTCCAGGTATTCTTCCAGTTCCAATGATTTAGTTTTCTCTTAAACACATTGAGTCTCAGGAAAAACTGTGTCTCCACTTATATCCCCACTTACCTATGAGAACCCTCTGGTCACAGGCAGCTCCTCTCCATCCAGGACGGCAAGTCCCACAGTTGTGTCCTGAGAAATTGTCATTGCAGAGGCATGTCCTGTTGAAGAACCGTGTGGGCCAAGCCTCCCGATCATCTCTGCCGTCATGGGGGTAGTGGGTGCTGTGGGGTCGGGAGTCTGCAGTCACTGCCTCACACCTGCCCCGCCCCGATGAGGAGCCACAGCGGTCAGTCCCAGGCCCAGACAAGGGGGACAGGTCTGGGCAACACACACCATTTCTTAAGGCCTCAACAGTGGCACACTCTCTTGGGAATTGAGCCCAGGTCTGATGAAAAAAAAGCAAGGGCAAGAAGATGCATCCCAGAGAGAGGAGTTTATGAGCTTTCATTCTGCTCTAAGCAAGAGTGAAGAACAAATCTCTGGTTTGCAGCCCTTTGCGCAGAGACTGAAGCACATAAATAAAAACCAGGCTGAAAAGGAGAAAACACAATGAATTACCTAAGTTTTCTTTCTGTACTGTTACAAACAGGCATGAGCCCTCCCCAGCCCCCTTCAAAATGCTTTTCATATCTGTAAAATGACATTTCTAGCAAATCATAAAAATAGTAATTTACCTTTAAAAACTTGACATGTTTAATACCTACATAATTAAAGCCCCTGCCCTAGCATTCAGCTTTCTTCATCTTAAATTTCTATTTATTAAAAAAAAAAATACTCATGACAGGTGTCTCTTAACAAAAGCACTCATTAGCAGGTCACAGCCATTAATTACATTTAACCATGAAGCTGGAAGAAGAATTGGAAGCAGATCTTCAGCAAGTTAATTTCCGTGACTTGAAGTCTCCCATCTTAATGGAGTTTTGGTGTGAGTCCACCCACTCCCCATAGAGCTTCTCTCCAGTACCTTACATTCCGGAGGGGATTCTCTGATGAACCCCTCTTAGAGCTGAGTGTTTTATATTTGCTTCTCCCCTGATGTCAGAGCTGTTAATGCCATGTGGGTTTCTGCTTGATAACTAATCCCGAATCTGCTCACCCAAACTGGGAGGGGCTGGTCCTCTTCCCCACCCTTTACTAATCCCCTTTCACTCCAGTGAGTTTTTCTGCCCTTTAAGTACTTGGTTAGCACATGATTCCCTTCCCACTGATTTCCTTGTGATGCTTAAGGTTTTAAGAAAAGGTCAGAGGCACTAATTTGGAATACAAGTCAGAGAAACTAGAGAGCTTTTGTTTGCATTGTAGAGATTTAGGTTTTTCCCCTTTGATTTATATCTTCAGAGGCTCAAATGAGATTAGTTACGTTTTCTTAGTGACACAAGGGCTAGAGTCGTACTTGTATCTGATGGTCGCTTTTGATTGGGCATGGTCTTGAAACAGATGCTACCGTTCTTATAATTTCTATGGAGAATAATTGTAGTAGAAAAGTCACCAGATACAATTACATCAAATCACATGGCTTTGCCTTCCGTGGTGCCTGCTGGTGTTGACCACTGGGTCCTCCAGCTCCCTTCCCTCCACTGGGGTAGGGTCCCTCTCTGTGGCAGAACATCACAGGGGTACTGCTACTTCTGCTGTTTAGATGACCACTGACTGTCTCCTTCTTTCCTGCTTTCTCTGCAAGCAGTCTTGAACCAATAGCACTAATTTTAAATTTTAAATATGTTGTGGGAATCTTAATGGCTTCATACAAACATTAGTCAATATCTCAAGTTTTCATATGCACATGGCACATTTAAGGGTGAAAAATAAGGTATATAGAATGATATTTAGATAATCTTTTCGGTTATTTTGATTTTTTAGTCTGACTTCTTACTGGATCAAAGTAGATTATCATTTTTCTCTCTCAAATAAAGGTGGTAGTAATGTACCATTGGTGGTTTCTTAGTTTTGACAAAGGAACCGAGGCCTTGTATGGTAACATTAGGAGAATGGAGTGATGGATATATGGAAACTCTATTATCTGTGTAACTTTTTTTTTTTAAGATTTATTTATTTATTTGTTTGAGAGAGTGAGAAACAGCATGAGAGGGGAGAGGGTCAGAGGGAGAAGCAGGCTCCCTATGGAGCAGGGAGCCCAGTGTGGGGCTCGATCCCAGGACCCTGAGATCATGACCTGAGCTGAAGGCAGTCGCTTAACTGATTGAGCCACCCAGGCGCCCCTCTGTGTAACTTTTCTGTATATCTAAAGTTAATACAAAAATACAATGTTTATTTTAAAAAGCTATTTTTAAAACTAGGTAATCTATTCATGTATATGCACATATATATTCCTGTGTGCAGATATAAGTACACCAGTGTGTCACATGATGTTGGAAGAAAAAAAATGAGGCTTTGCCCTTTACGCCTCCTTGTTATGTAATTCCTACAGTCACCTCAGGGTACCCTGAATGCAGTGTGATACATGATAGGCACCACGTGAGGGCATCGGTATCAAATCATGTAGTATTAGTTAAATACAAGAATAAAATATAAAAATGACGTTCTGATCTTTTCTTTCTGGACCTCTTTTGGAAATTGTGAGAATCCCACCCTGGAGATCACTACTAAGGATGGATCACATGGGATCCATCCATGGGCTGGTGAATCCCAAATTGGGAGCTCTGATAACACTCCCTCCCCAGAGGTCCTGACTTAGATATCTAACTGCCTGCTCGCTAAATCCACTTTGGTGCCTAAGAGATTCATCAGACATTTATAAAATGTGTTCCTCTATCCTTCCCATCTCAGTAAATGGAATCACTGTTCATCCCGTTGCTTTGGGAAAAAACCAACACACAGAAGTCACTGTTTTTTCTTCTCTGTTTCATGCAAACTGTATTCATCGGTTGAACTAACAGAGTCTAACTTGAAGCTGTCATTAGCTCTTTCCTGCCCTGTGGCAACTAATTTATCTCCTCACCTTCCATGCTTAACCACATAGGAGTCTGTTCTCCACACAAGATTTTATTCTCCACTTAGTAGCCTGAGAGACATTTTATTGCTGATACCCAATTACCACCGCTCTCAATAAAACCCTCCAATGGCTTCCAAACACACATAGAATAAAATCCAAATGCTTACAGAAGTCTACATGATCTGGCCTCTTCTATCTCTGACAACCTCTTACCATCTTCCCTGTTACTTCTTTGTTCAGTCACAAGCTTATTACCCCCTCTGCCATGGCCCTAGGTCTTTGTATGACTTGCTGTGTCACTTCATTCATGTCTCTATTCCAATGTTACTTCTTCAGAGAGGACTTCTCTGACAACCCCATCTGCTAGATCCTAACCCCATCGTTCATCATTTCCTTTTTAAGACTTAGCCTTCATAGTACCAAACACTGCCTGTAATTTTTATTACATCGTAGACTTTCATTGTTTCTCTCTCATCAGAAGGCAAGTTTTTGTCTTTCTTTTTCAATATTGACCTGAGAGATCTTTAGAGAACCATTTTTTTTTCAAGCGAAGAAGGACTAAACATCTCATTTATTTACTCCCAGCCTAGTGATTAATCCATATTCCCACTAAAAGGAGTACATACAATCTACCTCCAGTATTTTTATTACTTACTATTTTTTTAAAAGATTTTATTGATTTATTTGAGAGAGAGAGCACAAGTGGGGAGGAGAGGGAGAAGCAGGTTCCCTGCTGAGCAGGGATCTGGACAATGTGGGGCTCAAACCCAGGACCCTGGTATCATGACCTGGAGCCAAAGGCAGACGTTTAACAGACTGGACCACCAAGGCTCCCCTTTATTACTTACTATTAATGCACATCTATTACTTCCTAAATGTGTTACATACACCGTTATATGTTACACATTATATACACCATATGTTATACATTAAATGTTACACATGCATATATCATTTTAAAAACATATTATTAAAATATTACTTTTATTCCTGTTTTGCAGATGAAGACACAGAGACTTTCAGAGATTAAGAATTCTTTAAAAATCATGTAGTTTGTATGTGGCGGTTTTAGGTTTTGAAGTCAACTTAGTTTGGTTCCAAAACTAAATGTTTGTGCTTTGCAAGTACTGCTCACATTCTAAAAAAAGGCTGGAGAATGGAAAACACACTGTACTTTGAATCATAAAATATACCAACTTTATCTTTTTTTTTTTTTTTAAAGATTTTATTTATTTGACAGAGAGAGAGAGAGTGAGAGCAGGAACACAAGCAGGGGGAGTGGGAGACGGAGAAGCAGGCCTCCCGCAGAGCAGGGAGCCCGATGCGGGACTCGATCCCAGGACCCTGGGATCATGACCTGAGCCGAAGGCAGACGCCTAACGACTGAGCCACCCAGGCGCCCTACCAACTTTATCTTAGTAAACAAGTGCCTTCATTTCTCTGAGTCTCTGTCCTTCATCTGTAAGTTATATGTAATAAAGATATATTGTTGGGGCAGATAAACTCAGATAAAAATAACCAGCAGAATGCAGACAATCAATCAATACTAGTTTAATAAGTAAATGAATCAAAGGTAGAAATCTTAAAGTAGATGAAAAATACTGAAATTAATACCTTATTCATAACTATCTTAATAGACTGGAATGCATTTTACAGTGTCTTCATTATTACTACATATCCAATCAATGTTATGAGTAGTCCTGTGGAATAAGAATTTCAGGCACTGAAGAAAGGAAAAGCTGAAATGGCAGTGTCTATTAATTGTGAAAACCTGGAAGCAGATGACAAGAAGTATGTTTTACTGCATGCTGGCGTCATTTCTTAGCTTACTGGTATTTTCTAATGCGGGAAGCTGCTGCAAAATGTGAAAAGAAAAAATGTACTTATGTCTTTCCTCTTTGAACATTGTGGAGTGGTTAAAATGCCATCATCTGGCAAAATTATTCACAGCATAGGTCAGAAATGAATGTTAAAATATATGTGCAATACTCCTTGACCCACACAGAAATTATTGCTTGGGCTTCTTTAATGGAAATTAAATTTTATACAGTAATTTTTTAAGAAATGGGCTGTTCAGAAATCCACATGTTACCAGCATAAGAAAACTTGTCAGGAATCATCACTGGTGGGTGTGCCATACACTTAGCTGATGTGAAAATCATATCTCAGGAAAAAGGACTGATCCAAACTTCCCGTCTTTCCTTTCAAGTCTTATGAATGTCAATTATAAAAGAAGTTATCAGAAATCTAAATGATAAGGACCAGGAATTGAGGTTAAATTGAGAAAAAAAAATTTAGGAGCATCTTAATTTTCTCATAAAAATTGCTAATGAATATTAATATCTTTCGTGATCATTTGTGGCAAATGATTCTGAATATATTCATTGTCCAATTGGATTACATGTTATTAAATTGTGTGCTTACTTGTACTAAGCTTAGATTAATGGCTAGAATTCCAAAGGCATTAAGGCAACTCCAAGTCATCTGTTAGGTTGATCATGTGCTTTTACCTCATGGAGAAGCTTAAATTCAGTGAAAGCAAAGGGGAAGAATGTTAGGCCTGTGTCTTTGTGTCACTAAGAAGAGTTTCAGTCAAATATAACATTTCTGTTTTAGGGCAGAATATTTGAAATTGAGGTCTCAGATAAAGTGGTCTCTGATAAAACCTGCCATTAGTTTCTTATTTGAATTTTCAGACCTTTACACAATATTGCAAATACTGGCATGGGACAGTTAACAGTAATTTGATTTCTGTCTGGTGAAATCCTTTCTTGCTGAGTTAATTTTAGAACATTTAAAGTATTTCTTTTGCTGATGGTTTATATTCTTCTTGTTTCAGCCAATGATATTGTAAGAGTTCCCCATAGAAAAATTTCTAAAAACATGTGTGTTAGGCATCAAAGTCAAAATAATCAGAGATGCTTATGTTGGACTTGAATTAAGTAGTGCATTTGTTTGTAGTTAAAATTATTGTGCTTATTTCCAAAGAGTATGTCTGCACTGTAATATTGGTAAAATATAAAGTTTCTTTTATCTTGACATTTCTAAACCTATCTTTGTGGTCATCATCATAGTGATCTTCCTCTTATTTAGCATCTACTGTGTGCAAGAAGCTGGACCAGGGCTGATGCTTAGAAAATGATGGGTAGTATGGCCGTTATACTCCAAATGCTTATAAAAGTAGTTAAATGTGCATATATATGTATGTGTATGTGTGTATATATGTATATATATATATAGAGAGAGAGAGAGAGATAGTGAGTGAGAGTGCATATATTGGCTCATTTATTACTTTTTAACTATATTTTGAAATTATGTAGAAAAGAGCAAAATATCAAGCTTGTGTAATCTATATTAATAATGTTGACACTGTTTCTGCTTTAAGTTCTATTACAATATTCATAATATAAAGTAAAGGGATAGTGATAAATTTTACTAGTAAAAAAATATTTAAGAATGCACGTAGTGAAAAAGATGTCAATGTGTTCATAATGAATATTAAGCCATATTTTTCTTGCTCACTGCTTCAAAATCTAATGTGTATGTTGTAATTTTAATTTATACATATAATGTACTATTTATAATAGTTACATATATAGATGTCTATTATATAATAGCTATATATCATATATAGTAAATAAATAGTAAGTAAGTAAACATAGTATGTAATGTATAATATGTATGTGTATATACACATATGTATATTAAATGTATGTATGTATATGTTTATATATAATTTGTAGAAGTGACTGCTCTGGAAATTAGTCTCTGTATTTAATTTGATGCACATGTAAAATGGACATCGAGGCTTTTTCTGAGATATAGCTTACACGAGAGGTCCTGTAATGTCTGTGGTACACCGATCTGTCTTTGTGGATGAGGGTGAGGCCTGAAGCTGGTTGGTAACGTTTCTTCCTTCTCTGCTTTCAATATGATAACTTGCGCGGTATATTTTTCTAACTCTACTTACAGTTATAGACAACTCTCAGTCAGTAGCTTATCAATTTCCTCCTCATGTGATGTGTGAAATGGATGTTCCTAACCACAGTGGTTCTCCTTGAAGAGAGAGAACTTATATCCCTTCCATTTGTGAGTCTTTCATCTTTAACACAATGGCTTCAAAGAGCACCATGATTTGCATTAATATAGTGAAAAGGAAAGGAATATGGAGTATTATATGGGAATTTTTTTTTTTTTAATGGGCAAGACCTGAAAGGAGTTTTCATCACTTCCTGAAAAATCCCATTGGCTAGAAATTAGTCATTCGTCATTAGTCAGTGGTCCACACTACTACAAGGGAGAATGTAGATGAGCTATATGCCAAGGAAAAAGAGGAAGTACACATAGCTAGTAGTCTATATTCCACTGACCAACCATTAAGTATTTTTACCACTCCAAAAGAGCCAGCATAATAATTATAAATATAAATTTATTAATATTGCAGATGGAAGATTCATATTTTGGGATATAGATTGCATTAGTGATTCAGGTGTTTCACTTGATCCTTTTTTCTTTGACCTATGCTCATGCCACTCATTAGAAGTCCTGTGAGAGAATTTCTAAATACTTGGATATATCTCATGGGTAAAATTCTTCATATACCAGTCAATGTCTAAACCATAAAAGAAAAGTAGGAACTGCCCCTCTTCCTCAATGAGCGTACATCTAGCTGAGAGAATTATGATCTCCAAAATACATTTGCTGAAATACCTGATAGTTACTACACAAGACATGGAAATTTGGCAAACAGTGAGATCATTATGAATTGATGCATGATCAGTGTTCTTTTTCAGAGCAGAGCAGAGTCTGAAGAAGACAGTATTGGTGCTTGGGGATTGAATGAAGTCCTGCTCTGGTGCCAAGATGATATTCTGAGCTTATGTTGCTGTTGCTTCGATGGAATGGATATCACATGCTTGCACTATCACTAAACGTTTGGTAGCACGCTACTTAACTGCTTCTGTGGTAATTGACTCCACTGAGGAAGAAGCCCAGGAGGAGGTGAGGAACTCAGTGACCCAGGCGACAAATAGATGTTGAGTAAAAAATGTGACATTCAAGCCCTTGACTAGTAGGTAAAACTGGGGGGAATTCTATGGGCTAGAGAAGCTGGGGACATTTTTTTTTAAAATTTATTTTTAATCTTATGTTAATCCCCATACATTACATCATTAGTTTTAGATGAAGTGTTCCATGATTCATTGTTTGTGCACAACCCCCAGTGCTCCATGCAGAATGTGCCCTCCTCAAAACCCACCACCAGGCTAACCCATCCTCCCACCCCCCTCCCCTCTAGAACCCTCAGTTTGTTTTTCAGAGTCTCTCGTCTCTCATGGTTCGTCTACCCCTCCGATTTCCCCCGCTTCATTCTTCCCCTCCCGCTACCTTCTTCTTCTTTTTTTTTCCTTAACATATATTGCATTATTTGCTTCAGAGGTACAGATCTGAGATTCAACAATCTTGCACAATTCACAGCGCTTACCAGAGCACATACCCTCCCTGGTGTCTATCACCCAGTCACCCCATCCCTCCCACCCCACACCCCACTCCAACAACACTCAGTTTGTTTCCTGTGATTAAGAATTCCTCATATCAGTGAGATCATATGATACATGTCTTTCTCTGATTGACTTATTTCGCTCAGCATAATACCCTCTAGTTCCATCCACATCATTGCAAATGGCAAGATCTCATTCCTTTTGATGGCTGCATAATATTCCATTGTATATATGTACCACCTCTTCTTTATCCATTCATCTGTCGATGGACATCTTGGCTCTTTCCACAGTGTGGCTACTGTGGACATAGCTGCTATAAACATCAGGGTGCACGTACCCCTTCGGATCCCTACTTTTGTATCTTTGGGGTAAATACCCAGTAGTGCAATTGCTGGATCATAGGGTAGCTCTATTTTCAACTTTTTGAGGAACCTCCATACAGTTTTCCAGAGTGGCTGCACCAGCTTGCATTCCCACCAACAGTGTAGGAGGGTTCCCCTTTCTCCTCATCCCCGCCAACATCTGTTGTTTCCTGACTTGTTAATTTTAGCCATTCTGACTGGTGTGAGGTGGTATCTCATTGAGGTTTTGATTTGGATTTCCCTGATGCCGAGCGATATTGAACACTTTTTCATGTGTCTGTTGGCCATTTGGATGTCTTCTTTGGAGAAATGTCTGTTCATGTCTTCTGCCCATTTCTTGATTGGATTCTTTGTTCTTTGGGTGTTGAGTTTGATGAGTTCTTTATAGATTTTGGATACTAGCCCTTTATCTGATATGTCATTTGCAAATATCTTCTCCCATTCTGTCGGTAGTCTTTTGGTTTTGTTGACTGTTTCCTTTGCTTTGCAAAAGCTTTTTATCTTGATGAAGTCCCAATAGTTCATTTTTGCCCTTGCTTCCCTTGCCTTTGGCGATGTTTCTAGAAAGAAGTTGCTTCGGCTGAGGTCGAAGAGGTTGCTGCCTGTGTTCTCCTTTAGGATGTTGATGGACTCCTGTCTCACATTGAAGTCTTTCAACCATTTGGAGTCTATTTTTGTGTGTGGTGTAAGGAAATGGTCCAGTTTCATTCTTCTGCATGTGGCTATCCAATTTTCCCAACACCATTTGTTGAAGAGACTGTCTTTGTTCCATTGGACATTCTTTCCTGCTTTGTCAAAGATGAGTTGACCACAGAGTTGAGGGTCCATTTCTGGGCTCTCTATTCTGTTCCATTGATCTGTGTGTCTGTTTTTGTGCCAGGACCATGCTGTCTTGATGATGACAGCTTTGTAATAGAGCTTGAAGTCCAGAATTGTGATGCCGCCGGCTTTGCTTTTCTTTTTCAACACTCCTCTGGCTATGTGGGGTCTTTTCTGGTTCCATAAAAATTTTAGGATTATTTGTTCCATTTCTTTGAAAAAAGTGGCTGGTATTTTGATGGGGATTGCATTGAATGTGTAGATTGCTCTAGGTAGCATTGACATCTTCACAATATTTGTTCTTCCAATCCATGAGCATGGAACGTTTTTCCATTTCTTTGTGTCTTCCTCAATTTCTTTCATGAGTATTTTATAGTTTTCTGAGTAAAGATCCTTTCTCTTTGGTTAGCTTTATTCCTAGGTATCTTATGGTTTTGGGTGCAATTGTAAATGGGATCGACTCCTTAATTTCTCTTTCTTCTGTCTTGTTGTTGGTGTATAGGAATGCCACTGATTTCTGTGCATTGATTTTATATCCTGCCACTTGACTGAATTCCTGTATGAGTTCTAGCATTTTTGGGGTGGAGTCTTTTGGGTTTTCCACATAAAGTATCATATCATCTGCAAAGAGTGAGAGTTTGACTTCTTCCTTGCCAATTTGGATGCTTTTTATTTCTTTTTGTTGTCTGATTGCTGTAGCTAGGACTTCCAATACTATGTTGAATAGCAATGGTGATAGTGGACATCCCTGCCACGTTCCTGACCTTAGGGGGAAAGCTCTCAGTTTTTCCCCATTGAGAATGATATTCGCTGTAGGTTTTTCATAGATGGCTTTTATGATATTGAGGTATGTACCCTCTATCCCTATACTCTGAAGAGTTTTGATCAAGAAAGGATGCTGTACTTTGTCATATGTTTTTTCTGCATCTATTGAGAGGATCATATGATTCTTGTTCTTTCTTTTGTTAATGTATTGTATCACATTGATTGATTTGCAGATGTTGAACCAACCTTGCAGCCCAGGGATAAATCCCACTTGGTCATGGTGAATAATCCTTTTAATGTACTTTTGGATCCTATTGGCTAGTATTTTGGTGAGAATTTTTGCATCCATGTTCATCAGGGATATTGGTCTGTAATTCTCCTTTTGGATGGGGTCTTTGTCTGGTTTTGGGATCAAGGTAATGCTGGCCTCATAAAATGAGTTTGGAAGTTTTCCTTCCATTTCTATTTTTTGGAACAGTTTCAGAAGAATAGGTATTAATTCTTCTTGAAATGTTTGGTAGAATTCCCCTGGGAAGCCATCTGGCCCTGGGCTTTTTTTTTTTGGGAAATTTTTGATGACTGTTTCAATTTCCTTAGTGGTTATAGGTCTGTTCAGGTTTTCTATTTCATCCTGGTTCAATTTTGGTAGTTGATACATCTCTAGGAATGCATCCATCTCTTCCAGGTTATCTAATTTGCTGGCATAGAGTTGCTCATAATATGTTCTTATAATTGTTTGTATTTCTTTGGTGTTGGTTGTGATCTCTCCTCTTTCATTCATGATTTTGTTGATTTGGGTCATTTCTCTTTTCTTTTTGATAAGTCTGGCCAGGGGTTTATCAATCTTGTTAATTCTTTCAAAGAACCAGCTCCTAGTTTCGTTGATCTGTTCTACTGTTCTTTTGGTTTCTATTTCATTGATTTCTGCTCTGATCTTTATGATTTCTCTTCTCCTGCTGGGTTTAGGCTTTCTTTGCTGTTCTTTCTCCAGCTCCTTTAGGTGTAGGGTTAGGTTGTGTCCTTGAGACCTTTCTTGTTTCTGAGAAAGGCTTGTATTGCTCTATACTTTGCTCTTAGGACTGCCTTTGCTGCATCCCAAAGATTTTGAATAGTTGTGTTTTCATTTTGATTGGTTTCCATGTATTTTTTTAATTTTTCTTTAATTTCCTGGCTGACCCATTCATTCTTCAGTAGGATGCTCTTTAGCCTCCATGTATTTGAGTTCTTTCCAACTTTCCTCTTGTGATTGAGTTCTAGTTTCAAAGCATTGTGGTCTGAAAATAGGCAGGGAATGATTTCAATCTTTTGGTACCGGTTGAGACCTGATTTATGACCTAGGATGTGATCTATTCTGGAGAATGTTCCATGGGCACTAGAGAAGAATGTGTATTCCATTACTTTGGGATGGAATGTTCTGAATATGTCTGTAAAGTCCATTTGGTCCAGCGTGTCATTTAAAGTCTTTATTTCCTTATTGATCTTTTGCTTAGACGATCTGTCCATTTCAGTGAGGGGGGTGTTAAAGTCCCCCACTATTATTGTATTGTTGTCAATGTGTTTCTTTGCTTTTGTTATTAATTGCCTTATATATTTGGCTGCTCCCATGTTAGGGGCATAGATATTTACAATTGTTAGATCTTCTTGTTGGATAGATCCTTTAAGTAGGATATAGTGTCCTTCCTCATCTCTTATTACAGTCTTTGGTTTAAAATCTAATTTGTCTGATATAAGGATTGCCACTCCAGCTTTCTTTTGGTGTCCATTAGCATGGTAAATGGTTTTCCACCCCCTCACTTTCAATCTGGGGGTGTCTTTGGGTCTAAAATGAGTCTCTTGCAGACAGCATATCGATGGGTCTTGTTTTTTAATCCAGTCTGATAGCCTGTGTCTTTTGATTGGGGCATTGAGCCCATTTACATTCAGGGTAACTATTGAAAGATAGGAATTTAGTGCCATTGTATTGCCTGTAAGGTGACTGTTACCGTATATTGTCTGTGTTCCTTTCTGGTCTATGTTGCTTTTAGGCTCTCTCTTTGCTTAGAGGACCCCTTTCAAGATTTCCTGTAGGGCTGGTTTTGTGTTTGCAAATTCCTTTAGTTTTTGTTTGTCCTGGAAGCTTTTTATCTCTCCTTCAATTTTCAATGACAGCCTAGCTGGATATATTATTCTCGGCTGCATATTTTTCTCATTTAGTGCTCTAAAGATATCCTGCCAGTCCTTTCTGGCCTGCCAGGTCTCTGTGGATAGGTCTGTTGCCAATCTAATGTTTCTACCCTTGTAGGTTACATATCTCTTCTCCCGAGCTGCTTTCAGGATTTTCTCTTTGTCCATGAGACTCGTAAGTTTTACTATTAGATGTCGGGGTGTTGACCTATTTTTATCGATTTTGAGAGGGGTTCTCTGTGCCTCCTGGATTTTGATGCCTGTTTCCTTCTCCAAATTAGGGAAGTTTTCTGCTATAATTTGCTCCAATATACCTTCTGCCCCTCTCTCTCTTTCTTCTGCTTCTGGGATCCCAATTATTCTAATGTTGTTTTGTCTCATGGTATCACTTATCTCTCAAATTCTGCCTTCGTGATCCAGTAGTTGTTTATCTCTCTTTTTCTCAGCTTCTTTATTTTCCATCATTTCATCTTCTATATTACTGATTCTCTCTTCTGCCTCATTTATTCTAGCACTTAGCGCCCCCATTTTTGATTGCACCTCATTAATGGCCTTTTAGATTTCGACTTGGTTAGATTTTAGTTCTTTTACTTCTCTAGAAAGGGTTTCTCTAAGAACTTCCATATTTTTTTCAAGCCCAGCTAGTATCTTTAAAGTGATGATTCTGAACTTTAGATCTGACATCGTACTAATGTCCGTATTGAGTAGGTCCCTGGCAGTCGGTAGTACCTCTTGTTCTTTTTGTTGAGGTGATTTTTTCCATCTTGTCATTTTGTGCAGAGGAGAATAGATTAATGAGAGAACAAAATGCTAGCAGAGTAACAACATCCCCAGAAAATATACTCTAAACAAATCAGAAAAGACCTGAAACAGTGGGAAAATAAAGGGAAAGAGAGAAAGAAGAAAAAGAAAAAAAAGAAAAAGATAAAGATAAAAACAAAAACAAACAAAACAAAACAACAACAACAACAACAACAAAACCAGAATGTGATCAAATATGATCAGGCTGGTATATAGATCAGTGCCACACACTAGATTTGGGGTGTATTTTGGTCTTTTAGAAGAAAGTGCCTCCCAAAATTTTAAAGAAAGTAAAACTTATATATGTACAAAAATAAGGGTTGATATGATGAAGGGATGGAATATGACTATCAAGATGGAAATTATAAAAAAAATTTATAAAAAGAATTGATAAGAAGTTGTTTGAAAAAAGAAAGAAGGGGATTTAAAAAAAGAAAAAAAAAAGGGAGAGGATGGTGATCAGGCAGGGGAATAGAAAACACCATATACTAGAGATTTAGGGTATATTTTAATCTGTTAGAAGAAACTATCTCAAAATTTTAAAGAGAGAACAACTTATATATATAAGCCAAAAATACGGGTAAGTACTATGAAGGGATAGAATATGACTCTAAAAATGAAAAATAAAAATGTTTTTTTTAAAAAAAAGGATTGATAAGATGTTGGTTGAAAAAGGGAAAAAGTAAAATTCAAAAAGAAAAAAAGAAAAAAGACAGTTAAAAAAAATTAACTTTGAAAGACTAAAGAATCATGGTAAAAAAAGCCATGAATTCTATGTGCAGTAGTCCCCTAGCGCTGGAGTTCTGCCGTTCTCATTGATCGGTAAACTTGGTCTTGGCAGGCTGTTCTCGCTGATCTTCTGGGGAGGGGCCTGTTGCCGTGGTTTCCAAATGTCTCTGCCGGAGGCGGAATTGCCCCGCCCTTGCCCCCTCCCGGCTAAGTAATTTGCTCGGGTTTGCTCTCCGGGGCTTTTGTTCCCTGCGAGCTTTCCGTACAGCTTTGGAGGCGGAGAGTGAAAATGGCGGCCGCCCAATCTCCGCCCCGGAGGACCCGAGAACTCGGGGCCCTGTTCCTCAGTGCGCCCCCAGAGAAAAGCCGTCAGTCACTCCCGTCTCCCCGGTCTCCGGCCGCACTCCGTGCTCACCCGGCCTGTGACCACGCATTTCTATCTCTGGCACCCGACCCCGGGTGGAGTCTCCAAACCCAGCAGATCCCTGTGGTGCGCTCCCGTGCGGCTCCTTCCAGGGGAGGAAAGTGAGTCTCCCCAGATCTGCCGCTTGTTGGGTCCCTGCTGGAGGAGCAGGGGCCCGACTGTGCCGCGGATCACGGTTCATGGCCACCCCGAGCTGAGAGCCCGCGCCTGGGCTCCGCCTCTGCAGCCGGCTTCCCTGCTCCGTTACCTGGGAGCTCTGCCGCACTCAGGCACCCCCGGTCTTTCTGTGACCCCGAGGGTCCTGAGACCACACTGTCCCGGAGGGTTCCACCCCCCGCTTAGCCACCAGAGTGACGTCCCTCAGCGGAGCAGACTTTTAAAAGTTCCGATTTTGTGCTCCGTGCTTCTATCACTTGCCAGAAGCGGCCGACGGAGGCCCCTCCCCCGCCGTCTATCCTCCCGAATATCGCCTCGGATTCACTTCTCCGCACGTCCTACCTTCCAGAAAGTGGTCGCTTTTCTGATGAGAGAGTTGTTGCTCTTCTTTTCTTCCATCTCCTGTTGCGTTTGTAGGTGTTCAGAATGGTTTGATCCCTATCCAGCTGAATTCCTGAGAGGAGACGAAATCCAGGTCTCCTACTCCTCCGCCATCTTGCCGCCGGGGACATTTTCAACTGTGAGAAATCAATGTTCATTCTCTTAGGAATCCCCTACCAAACCAGAAGCCCAGAGATGGGTGAGACTTCTCAGGGGTGGCAGAATCACGTTCCCGTTTCACAACACTTCTGGTCCCCCTTCACAGATAATGCAGTGACAAGCATTAAAAGATGTACGAAAGGTTGTGGCTTTGGAACATTGACCAGACTGCTACATTGGTTTTTAGAAGTATCTTCACTAAAATGCAATAAAATGAGTGTTACCAGAAATTACATGCTGCTAACCAAAGGAGATGCCCCGAGTTTTAAATTCAACTCCTGCTTCTTACTGCCTACTTGAAGGACAATTGGTAATTTTTTTTTTTTTCTCAACAGGGCTTTTATAGAAACTGCCCCTACTGCTAAAGGACATGAGATAATTCTGAGGCCAGAAAAAATGATTAGCTTTGGGAAGTGTCAGAGAAACTTTCAGAGAGAGAGCAATTCATGAGAACTTACTGATAAAGTGGAAATAATATTTTCCAGAGCAGGTAATGGGAGGAATTTGGAGGGAGAAGTTCACTGCCTTTAGGGACAGGTTGTTTACTTCCTTTGAAAAAAAAAAGTCTTTGAAATCCTGTAAGAGGTTAAAGCTTTTTAAAAAAGTCATTCCCTTAAAAATTAAATTTAAACTGAAATATGCAGATGCACAAGTGAGGCCGTGGAAAGGTTTTATCCTAATCAGTGTCAAATTTACTGAGAAAATAGGATGAAATCCATATGCAGTCATGAGTTGAGGAAGATCAAACTAGCTTATCTGCATTTCAAATAATTCTTTTCATTGAATTAACATTATAATTTTTGCTATTTATAGAATGGGAAAATGAAACATTAAAAAGTTAAAATTAGGGGATTCAGAGAAATAAATTAAAAGCATTGTCAACATCAAGGGATTTGTGTTGCATGTGTGATTACTGATATTGTTTCTTATAAGTAGTTTTGATATGTTTTGAATGGTTATCACTCCTCCCTTTTTCCCTTTACACACACACACACACACGTGTAGACACATAACTTCCTTACCCTGAAATTTGTCTGAGGGGATTTTGGTAATGTGAATCATATTTAGAGAAGAAGACTGATTTGCTTTTTTGTTTTGTTTTGTTTTTTATTATAAGAAGTTTTAAAAAATGTTTGAAGAGACAACTAACATTTGGTGAATACTCACATTAAAGATATCCTTTTAACTTTTAGATAACCTTCGAGATGTGAGACAATGGCGGAGTATTCCCATACCCTTTCTACTTCTTCCCCAGAACCAAAATTCACCCTCTTTTCCCTCCATTCTCCCTCTGATAATCCACAGCGGAGGCTGGACCTCAGAAGTTAACACCACAAGGGGAGGGAAAGAAGAAGTTGGCAGCTCTGAAGTGCTGGGGGCCAGGTAGAGGGTGGCAGGGAAGGGTGCACAGAGTTCTGTAAGGTGACCTTGGAGGATGAGGACCGAGTCAGAAAGGTGTCCCGAAGCTCATGTTCTACCCTGGAGAAGGCATTCCCAATTGCTGCCACCCCGTGGACTCTGTATGGTTGAGAAACATCCCTTTTATTTAAATTAAGCAGATGGTTAAAATGAGTTTCTGTCTAAAACTGAGTGAGTTTTATCAGTTAAAGCTTTTATTTGGGAGTGCTCAACCACCTTGCCCTTGCAAATTAGGGTCACAGCAGAGTTACAATTGTTATATCTAATGTAAAAGAATTTTCTGCACTTGATTATTTTCCTGGAATGTTTGGTGTGAGGGTGGACGTACGTAGGGAACGGTAGTCTTATTTTTTTTTTTAAGACTTTATTTATTAGAGAGAGAGAGCACAAGCAGGGTAAGTGGCAGGCAGAGGAAGAGGGAGAAGCAGGCTCCCCACTGAGCAGGGAAACTGACATGGGACTTGATCCCAGAACCCTGGGATCATGACCTGAGCCGAAGGCAGATGCTTAACCTACTGAGCCACCCAGGCACCCCGAGAACAGCGGTCTTCAGGCAGAAATGCACACCATAGAGAAAAGTAGAAGAAAAAAATCTGTTGATTTTATGGGTCACATTGGGTAAGTGAAGCAGATTGTAGTACACGACTCATTGTAAATGTCATACCTGTTTATTCACATGTATTGCTTCCAGTATCTAGAAATTTTTGAGATTTACAAAAAGGTTTTGTTAACGTCAACAGTGACTTCTTACCCTTTTAAAAAGTTTGTAAAAATTCCTAAGTGGGATTCTAAGAAAAGTGCTTATACAGACTCTATAGGGAAAGGTCTTTTGTTTTTATTAGGAAATGACCTATTAGCACTGCTTAGTTCATATTTTATATCCTTCAAGGGTTTATTAATAGCCATTTTTCAATTTTTATATTTGTCTTTTGTTCCATAATTTAACTCTTTGGGCTGTTGGTAGTAAAAACATGCCTCGCTTAACCGTTCATTATCTACTCTTTCGTTTCTGTGGACATCAGTAAGGGAAAGGAACTCACACTCAAAGAGTACTTACAATATTGGGGGCACATTTGTAACCCATTTTACATTTAAGCCTCACACCAACTCTATAAGATACATATCCTTACCCATAGAAGTTCATAAAACTGAAATGACTTGCTTAAGTTTGTACACCAGTAAATAAGCAATCTGGGATTGAATGTGTTTTACTAGTCCCATTTTCAACAATATTTCCATAACATTACAGCTGTTGTGTTATTATATAGTTTGTGTTATTATATAGCTTGAAATGAAACAAGACAATTGTGGCAGGATATGGGGATGAAGGGAGCACAGAGGGAATTATTAAAAGCGGTCTAAGGGATTGAGATACTGGTTGATAGAAGACATGTTTTTCATTTATGAGCTCTTAAAACTATAAAAGGTCATAGTCCTATAACCTTTTAATATCAAACTCCTTGTCTAACTGCAGTGCAATGTTCCAGGTGCTATTTGAGTCTCCTTTCTGTCAGTGGTCATTATTAAATGTTTTCCTGTATTTGGAAATGAGTTCTACCACTGGATTGTTTTCTTATGCAGAATTACAAGTAGGTCAGTAAAAATAGAGCTCTGTATTCTTTCTGAAGTGCTCAGTGATTTTCCCCCAACATGCATGAAAGTTTTAAATGAACAAAATAGGAACTTGATGAGAAGGAAAATTAAGCCCAGATACTAATCAGTAGGAAAGATCAAATGGAAGCAAAGAGAAGTTTTCCTTTGAATAGATGAAGCATAGTAATCCAGTCCCAAAATAATTTATGTTCTCTATTCATGGAGGTATATATTAAATACTCTGATTATTATTTTGATCCCTGTATTTAAAAAAACAAAAGTCAGGTCCTTAAAACATTACGTACTTCTGCCACTGCAGTTTATTATCATTTTTAAAACATAATGTGGTAAACTAAATCCTTTTACCTGGCTAGGAGATTAAGAAATTTAGCCTAAAATTGGCCAAAGCTATTAATTTTTTTTATTCAGCTGGAAATTTTCCACATAAAAACTATTCTTTCAAAATAGAAGTGGAACATACACTCAGCAACCCAAACGAAAAGCAAAAGGAAAGGCATTAAGTACCTCCTGCAGAAGACTCACTTATAAGAAATTAAGAAGAAAACTCTGATTATATATTGTGATTTTTCCTAAGCTTTCTTAATCTATGTTATATAAATGGAGGTCTTGGTCCTCTGATTCCCTAGGAGAAGATTTAATGGGGATCTGCAGGTGAATAATAACAGCCAGAAGGAAAGTAGCAGCACAAAGCAGTTTATTAAAGGGAAGGCACACTCTCCAAGAGGGAGAGGGCACAGGTTCTGCAAGGTGGAACTGACCCTAGGTTGTTTTGGGATTGGAGATTATTGGGTCCCTCTGGGCTGGGAGGAGCTGTGGGATGGTGTCTAGTGGAGGCTGCTTTCAGTCATTTGGGGACACTCCTCTTGCAGTTTGGGAGAGAGGGAGTTTTTGACCCTACAAGTTTTATACCTAACCCTTCCTCCTGGCAGCCCTTTCCATCAGGCAGGGCAGTTCCTGTAGCACAAATGCATTATCCAGAGTCTAGGGGTTACCCTGGGGCAGAGGAGCAAGCTCTGCACCCGTGGCTCTTGATCTTTCTGGCCTAAGATCTTGGAAGCCACAAGGTCAGGATGTTGAGTCCCCAGGCTTTCAACGTGTAGTTTATTTATCATTGTCCTTGCCTCCAGCTCAGGTCTCTATCACTCCCCTTGAAGGACATGGGACTCTGCCTCGGGGAATTCCTTCCACTGCTTTTGTCTGGCTTCTACCTAGCAATACCAAGATGGATATTGTGGTGAAGCCTTCTCCCACTCTTGGTACCCTTTCCCCCCCAGGCATGGGGTTTATATTAAGCTGCCCCCTGGTAGCTAAGTAGGGCTATGTGATGAGTTTTGTCTGTGGATCATGTATGAAAGTGAAGTGTATCACTTCCAGGCTGAAGCATTTAATTACTGGCACAATTCTTTTTTTTTTTTTATTTTTTATTGTTATGTTAATCACCATACATTACATCATTAGTTTTTGATGTAGTGTTCCATGATTCATTGTTTGTGCATAACACCCAGTGCTCCTTGCAGAATGTGCCCTCTTTAATACCCATCACCAGGCTAACCCATCCTCCCACCCCCCTGCCCTCTAGAACCCTCAGTTTGTTTCTCAGAATCCATAGTCTCTCATGGTTCGTCTCCCCCTTCGATTTCCCCCCTTTCATTCTTCCCCTCCTGCTATCTTCTTTTTTTTTCTTAACATATATTGCATTATTTGTTTCAGAGGTACAGATCTGAGATTCAACAGTCTTGCACAATTCACAGCGCTTACCAGAGCACATACCCTCCCCTGTGTCTATCACCCAGTCACCTCACCCCCCCACTCCAGCAACCCTCAGTTTGTTTCCTGAGATTAAGAATTCCTCATATCAGTGAGGTCATATGATACATGTCTTTCTCTGATTGACTTATTTTGCTCAGCATAATACCCTCCAGTTTCATCCATGTCATTGCATATGGCAAGATTTCGTTCTTTGTGATGGCTGCATAATATTCCCATTGTGTGTGTGTGTGTGTGTGTGTGTCTTTTTTTTTTTTTTTAAGATTTTATTTGCGAGAGAGAGAATGAGAGACAGAGAGCATGAGAGGGAGGAGGGTCAGAGGAAGAAGCAGACTCCCTGCTGAGCAGGGAGCCCGATGCGGGAATTGATCCCGGGACTCCGGGATCATGACCTGAGCCAAAGGCAGTTGCTTAACCAACTGAGCCATCCAGGCACCCCATATCACATCTTCTTTATCCATTCATCTGTCGATGGACATCTTGGCTCTTTCCACAGTTTGGCTAATGTGGACATGGCTGCTATAAACATCGGGGTGCACGTACCCTTTCGGATCCCTACTTTTGTATCTTTGGGGTAAATACCCAGTAGTGCAATTACTGGCACAATTCTTACAAGCTTTCTTGCTTGTGCCTGATACTTATGAGGGAGGCTCCATACTGAAATAAATGGCAGGGCTACAAGATCCAGGCAGTCTGGATTACGGAGGATACCTGGAACCCAAAGGGGTACTGCAGGCATGAGAAATAAACTCTTTTCGTGTTAGGAGACTGAGTTGGACATTGTTTACACAATATCTGCTTACCCTTATCTTGACTAATAATACGCCTTCACATTAAGAGGTATGCTTGAGTTTACTTCTGATCTGGCATCCATGCTGATAACACAGCAAAGTCTTGTTAAATTATCTTGAAAGCCGGGCTCCTGAGTGGCTTAGTCCGTTAAGTGTCTGCCTTAGGCTCGGGTCATGGTCCCAAGGTCCCAAGATCGAGTCCCACATCGGGCTCCCTGTTCGGCGGGAAGCCTGCTTCTCCCTCTCCCACTCCCCCTGCTTGTGTTCCCTCTCTCGCTGTGTCTCTCTGTCAAATAAATAAAATCTTAAAAAAAAATTATCTCAAAAGCCATGCAAGAAAGGTTTGTTCAGGGGTGCCTGGGTTGCTCAGTTGTTAGGCGTCTGCGTTTGGCTCAGGTCATGATCCCAGTGTCCTGGGATCGAGCCCGGCATCTGGCTCCCTGCTCTGCGGGAAGCCTGCTTCTCCTACTCCCCCTGCTTGGGTTCCTTCTCTCGCTGTGTCTCTCTGTCAAATAAATGGATAAAATCTTTAAAAAAAAAAAAAAGAAAGAAAGATTTGTTCATTCTAATTTTCTAGATATGTAAGGCTCAGAGAGGTTATAAATAACTATCAAAAGGTAGTCCAGGAGAAAAATTGGAATTTGAACTTAGGTTAGAGTTGCCAGATAAAACACAGGACTCCCAGATAAATCTGAATTTCAAATCAACAACAATTTTTTCATTGTAAATATATTGCATGGGCATACTTTTTTACTAAAAAAAATGTTTATTGATATGCAAATTTACCCAGAAATCCTCTAACTTTATTTGCTAAATCTATCATCCCTAACTTAAAGTCATCAAGGCACATACTGTGTCTACGATTCCATAGTCAGAGTAGATGCTATTTCATGAAGAGCCGTGTAATTTTTTCCAGATCAAAAGGTAAAGAAGGAATTGCTTATTATCCTTCTAGATTATTCTCAAAGAATGTGGATACTTTGATCTGAATAAAACTGATATAGTCATTGCTCCTTAACTGAAGTGCAAAGAACCAGCTGCCACCACTTGGCCTGAGCCCCCATGTGATAACAGCACTAGACAGACCATGGGGCCCCTTTCCCTGCCAGCATTCACCTCAGTGTAGGACTTTCACCAATTCATCACCTTCATTGCCGTGGATGCTGCATTGTGTCAACTTGTTAAAATATCTAACATTATCCTTCTATGTGTCCCAAATCTTTGGTTTTCTGAGGCGGAGCAAGATTTAAGCTATCTGTAAGTTCCATAGCCTAATCAATTCCCCAGCTTTCTAGAAGTTGGAAGAAACATCAGACTTAGGTCATGGTGTTCTTTCTTTGTCTCCTAATACAAAGTATTTAAAATATATAATTAGAGAAGCTCAGACAGCAATGTTTGTGATTTGTCAGTACTCATTGCTGGATTTTTCATATGACTTTACCGTGAGACTGTGCTTTCAGGCAGAAATAGTTTGCATTCTTTTCTTCCTTTTTCACTGTAACTCATATGATCCTGGAATATGCCCAATGTTTTGAGACTGAGATCCAGTCTCTGAGTAGTTAAGTATCTCAGTGTCTGGCCAAATAATCATGTCTTTGTTGTCGGAAAGTAATAGAAGCAGCTTTCTCTGTCTTCCGTTCTCATTTCAGCTAACATTTAGTAACTCTTTCTATGGGTTTGGCACCGGGTAATGGAATGGCACACAAGAAAATGAGGTGTGCCTTCTATTCCCAAAGGAGCTCAAATCATTAAAAAAAAAAGGCACAAATTATTAATTGCTAAAATGGAGGTAAATGACAAAAGAAATGGAAATACAGAATATGGAGTGATTAATTTTGGTTAATGATCTAGGATTATTATTTTCTTCAACAAATTATTGATCACCTATGTTAGGCACTGTGAATGCAAAGGGACTACTGATTTGTACAGTGCAAAAGTGGCCTCGGTCTCAAGAAGCTTGTATTCTAGAAAAAGAACGAGTGCAAATACGCACACACACACACACAGTCTAGAGAGAGAGAGAGAACAAGTAAAAAGTAAGTCCCCAACCCTGACAATTCAGCAAACTGATGCATGAATTAAAAACATTGCAAGTTGTGATATGCAGTATGAAGGAAACAGACAGAGGGTTGGGAAAGAAGGTCACAGGGGAGAGTTGGGAAACCTATTTCATTTTTAATGAGGAGATCAGGAAGGTTTTTGTGAAGAGGTGGCATTTAATATAAAACTGTTAAAATGCTGCTTACACTGAATTTCAAATTATATCCTTCATATATCAATCTGTAACATAGGTAATTAATTTCATTTTTCTGCTTTCAGTATAGCAAGAAGAAATACTTGAATTTACCTGACCCAGCTTCGCTAGCTCACAGAATGATATTTATGTGGTTACAGGCGTAACAGCTGCTTTCTACCAGTACAGTTGCTGCTAGTTACTAAAACACTGAAACATTTCTCTATCAATAGGCAAATAGTTCCCAGAGCTCAGTCCCACTCAAGCTCCTTTCTCAGGACCCTGCATACCTTCTCACCATCTAACAAGTACTGGATTAAAGCCAGGCACTACAGGACTCTGTTATTTATATCTGTCCAACTGATCAGTGAAGCTCTCTCACTGCTATTAAATATTTTGAAAATTACTCTTCGTCTCATCCAATCATTATTAAAAATAATTGATGTATAATGGGATACTATGGCTGACCCATTTACAGAAGGCATATTCAAAGAATATTCAAAGAACCACAGATATTGGTTATGCAATCGTATAATCAGAGACTGAAGGCAGAAATTGCAAATTCACAATTAATTTCCTCTAAAACTCATAGACATCAGGATTTTACATTCATTACCTTACCTATGGGTAGTTTTATTCCTTTTGCTCCTTGGTCCTAAAAAATAGTCTGTACCTTCTATACTTTCTTCACGAATTTGCCACTATGTATTTTTACATAATGTTTTGTATTTTTTCTTAAGTAAATGACATTTATAATAAAAACAAATTTGATAGGAAGAAATTCAGAAGGCAATTGTGATTTGTTAGTGACTTGCTGCCACAATTTTCGTATGATTTTTAGAATAAAACCATACTTTCAGACAGAAATGATTTGTAAAAGATACAATATGTTATTGAAGGAATAGTTTTTTTTTCTTAAGATTTTATTTGAGAGAGAGAGAGAATGAGAGAACAAGCAGTGGGGAGGGGCAGAGAGAGAAAGAGAGAGGGAGAGAAGCAGGGTCCCTGCTGAGCAGGAAGCCTGATACGGGGCTTGATCTCAGGACCTGGAGATCACGACCTGGGCTGAAGGCAGACGCTTAACTGACTGAGCCACCCAGGTGCCCCTGAAGAAATAGTTTTTATTTGATCTTTATTTATTTCTCTATTCCCTCACATTTGAGTAAACCAGGTTCTGGGATTGAAGGGATTCCATTTGATTTACTGTGAGAGAAGAAAGGGGGGGTATCTTTAAGAAGCTGTTGGGGAAAGATGCATTACGTAAGGGAATAAGGTAGGTGGAGATGTGTGGGGATAAATTGGGGGGTTGTCTAGGCAGTAATGGGTACCTCAGAAGTGGTAGAAGAAGAGAGAAGTGGTAGATGAAGGAGAAACAAGGAAGGTGGAAAGTCCCACAGGGGTTGGTAGCATGGTATACCCAAGGAGGTAGGACTTTGATCACAGGATCCTAATATTTCTATACCCAATGTGTGACAATACCTGGAAAGCCACATCATTTTGGGTAGTCATTCTGAGCTAAGAAAATGAGGATGCCAGCCGTGATATGTGTTTTTTGTGTGTGTGTGTGTGTGTATAAACATACATATATGTAAATATGTGTGATATGTTTTATATATATACATATATGTGTGTGTATATATATATATATATACACATAGAGAGAGAGATTTAAATATTAAACTGACAAGACTAGACAGCAAAGAAATCAGAATAGAAGATCAAGATGGAGAAACTAAGACTGCACATGCTTATATATACATATCCGAGATTTCTAAAGAGTTGACAACATTATAGAGTGATTGATTATTTTAAGGACAAGAGATAGATCATGCTGTCCCCTGTTTAAGACTCTCAAATGATCTCTCCTCACACTTGGAATAAAGCCCTAATTCCTTCTTCACACTACAGTATTGGCACTGCCTTTTCCTGCCCATCTCTCTGCCCCCGATTGCACACTAAATCCAGCCACTTTTGTGGCCCCTTTCTTCTCCTCCCCTTTTCTATCAATGGTTTAGATTGTTGACTTCCTTGGGGCTTTTGTTCTTGCTGTTTGCTTTGTTTAGACACTCTGGTCCAGAGCTTTGACAATTGCCCTGAATTAGGGCTCAATTCTCATCTGAAATGCCAGATTCTTTCAGTCATGTCAACGTATTTAATTTCCTTCATAACATTCTCTTTACTGAAATTATTTTGTGCAGATATTCCTCTCTTGGTTGTTTCATCTTTCTACTTTCCAGGTCCACAAAAATGGATGTTGCAAGAGAATGTCCCTTGCCTGTCATTTTCACTCCTGCATTCCCAGTACCTAGACCAGAACAGTTTCTGAACTGTACTGGATATTTATAATAAATCCACAAAGAATAAATGAGTGAGTGTGTGAATTCTGCATTTGCAAGCAAATGGGAAAAGGGGGATATGATTAGTTACAGACATTTTATTGTCCGATAAAGTTCTCCTGATGGAGGATGAAAGCTTTTCTGTCAATAACAATGAAGACAGTTCTCTGATGTGGCTTCATATTGGGCAAAGACATTGTATGTTACAATGTTTTCAACAATATCCTGGAGGCATTCTTTTTTGTTTTTGTTTTTGTTTTTTAAGATTTTATTTATGTAATCGGAAGGGGAAGAGAAAGAGAGAGAGAACAAGAGCAGGGGGGAGGAGAAGAAGCCTCCCCATTGAGCAGGGAGCCTAACATGGTGGGGGCAGGGGTTAGATCCCAGGAGGCAGACATTTAACTGACTGAGCCACCCAGGTGCCCCTCCTGGAGGAATTCTTAAAAAGCTGGTTTCTTAAATAGTTATCCAGCCAGGGCTTAAGCTAATCAGATACAGGCAATGAAGCAGGGATTTTTTTTTTTCCCTTATTGTAGGTACAGCATTTAAAGTTCATCCACAGAAACAGATTAAGGCTCTTAGTAACTTCTGCTCCATGGTGTCATGTACAGTTCTGTCACAAAGGATTGGAGCAGCTTAAACTGGGATGCCACTGCAGCTTCATCTGCCCCCACCTACCCCTGTTTTCTTTCTTCTCCACGATTATTCCATGATTATATATACATACACATATATACATACATACGTATATAGTTTTTTTTTAACTATTCCATTTCCAGGACTATGTTATTCTGTTGATATCTATCCAACATTCTCCCTCAGGTCAATGTACCATTTAAATTGTGGTACCCAGAATTATGTCCAGGTCTTTAAGCATGTTCATCCCACCATGGAATAATGTGGGACTTCTTTCACAATTTTTTTAATCCTATTCTTTAATTAAAATAAATCCTAAGATTGTGTTGTTGTTTTTTTTAGCAGCCTCATCATCCAAACCTGAATTCTTTATACATGTAACTGATAGAGAAATCACTTCCCTCAAATTTCTTTTACCTTAGAATTCTGCTGTTGGTGTTTGATTGTTCCTGTTATATTTCACTTGTTCAACTTTGCCAATTTTTATGGCCAGATAAGATCCATTCTAAGTCGAACTATTATTGTCTAGAATTTATATCCAGTTCTATGTTATCTGTAAATTTAGTTCACATATCTGTGTTCTCTTTATTCAAAATTTTGACACAATTTTTTTTTAAAGATTTTATTTATTTATTTGACAGAGAGAGACATAGTGAGAGCAGGAACACAAGCAGGGGGAGTGGGAGAGGGAGAAGCAGGCTTCCCGCAGAGCAGGGAGCCCGATGTGGGACTCGATCCCAGGACCCTGGGATCATGACCTGAGCCGAAGGCAGATGCTTAACGACTGAGCCACCCAGGCACCCTTGACACAATTTTAATAGTTAAAGTTAGAACAGAGTTATTCTTCCATATAGACCTTGCTTGGTTTTAATGACTCATTGCATCAGCCACTGAAAAGCTACTTAACATTAATTCAGCACTCATTATTTTAGTTTTTGTAAGATGGAAAGAGACTTATCAAAAGGACTTACTCAAAATCAGCCACACTATGCCTATGACATTCTAGTAATCTTACAATCCAGTAAAGAGGTGGATATCAAAATATGGAGTTGTTAAATGCTTATGAAAATTGTTAACACAGGAAATTTTATGACAATTGAATAAGATTTAACTAAAAATAATGAGGGGTGCCTGGGTGGCTCAGTCATTAAGCATCTGCCTTCGGCTCAGGTCATGATCCCAGGGTCCTGGGATCGAGCCCTGCATTGGGCTCCCTGCTCAGCTGGAAGCCTGTTTCTCCCTCTCCCACTTCCCTCTGCTTGCGTTCCCTCTCTCACTGTCTCTCTGTCAAATAAATAAATATAATCTTTAAATAAAAATAATGATACAGATTATGTATCTGTAGTTTCTTTTTGCAAAAAGATACTTTATACTATGCCCTCACAGACAGTAGTACTTGATTAAGAGCATGCCCTTCAATATGAAGGAAGACTAGTGATAATAATAGTTATTGAACACCCACCATGTGCTAGGTAATATGAAAGTATTTGCAAACCTATCTCTCTTTTAAAATTTTCCCACAATCTTATGAGGTTGAGTCTATTACCATCATTATTTTCCGTATGAAGATACACAGAGTTAGAGGATTTAAATAAGCTATGCAAGTAAAAAAACCAAAAAAACAAAAAGCAAAACCCTGAATTTGCCTTCACGTCATTCATGTGAACTTCAATGCCAGTATCTTCTATCATCTACAAATTATGGTATGTTACACAGGGTTCTTCAGATCTTGGAAACCATGGAATCCATGGAAGCTATTTATTATGAAGAAACTGAGACTCAAAAGACTTGAAAGGAATTAATTATATTGACCAACTCAAACTGGAGAAATTCCAAAGAATGAAAATTAAAACCATTCTACTTTTTTAAAATTGAGGGAAATGCCAAGGGAATACATGCAAAAGGGAAATAACTGACTGAGTTGCATAAATGAAGTTCTCATGGATGCTTTGGTAACTTGGCATTGTTCATTGAGCCAAGTGACGTCAGTTATGTACGCACGCTTATGTGCAACTAACCCATGACCTGCAGGACAAAGAATGCAATATTGTGTTTCCCTCACAAGTTTGAAAGTCCCTCACCAGTTTAAACTTTGAAAAGGTTGTGTTCTCACAAGTCCAACAGGATCATATTTCCTCTTTTCTAATTAACTTTGTCATGCCTCAGTCAGGCACCCAGTCAGAGCCTTTTCCCTGGGTCTTTATCTGAGATTTAAAGGCATTAATAAGAAAGTAGCACCTTGAAATAAGTGCAAATAGTTGGAGAAACAGATTATTGATTTTAAGGACATTCTGCCAACTACTTAAGCAATACCTCACCTTCATATTAGTTCATTAATTATACATTCACAGCAATTAACTTCTGGAGAATAATTAATGCCGATCCAGAAATCACGTTAGTTATTTAAAAACAATATGGTAAAACTATTACTTTTTAAGAAAAATAGACTCATTCTATATAACTCCAGACTGGAAGTGTTACACTATTGAGTACAGGGAGTTAAATAAATAAGGAAGGAAATGAAACAAAAAACAAATACTATGTTGGTATGGAAAGGCAAGTATAAAATCTGTGGTGTATGTTTATTATGTCTTATTTGGAGTCCAGTTCTCCATTAATGAGATACCTTCTAAAAAAGAAAAAGAGAGAGAAACCTTCTGACTCAATGTAAAAAAAATATTTTATATAATTATATAACCATATTTATGGTTGTTAGTTACCTGAGACTAAACTCTCTACCATACAAAATAATACTGCATGTATTTTAATTTTATTTTTTATTTAAAAAAAAATTTGCACATATTTTTAAATAAAAGCAATTTTTTAGGTAAGGAAGATTTCTTTGGAGTCCAAATGCCCTCTTTAGTATTTGATGAGAGATTAGGACACCCTGATAAACTTAATTTTTATGATTATTAAAAACTTGTAAGAAAAATTGGGATATCCTAGTCCCAGTTGTGTTCTGTCACAGAAACACATTGTGTAGATTTTCACTAATCCACCAAATATTTTCAAACATATTTCTACTTTTGATAAAATTTCTCATCTATAAATAGAAAGATGTACTTAAGTTCAGACAGTGATTTAAGATCAATGAAAACTATTAGCATTCTAAATTATACTATAAACATTGAATTTTTTTCAAATTTATTACATGAAACTCTATTTAATCTCTTAATCCCCAAACCTCATAAAGATAGCACATAAAAACAAAACTATAGACCGATCTCATGTAGGAATATAGGTGCAAAATTCAAAATAAAATACCCAGCAAATAAATTCCAGTACCTTATTAAAATACAATACATTTTAATCAAGAATTTATTTAGAAATACAAATGGGAATGTAATTTTAAGAAAATTTTAAGAAAATTAACAATATATTCTCTAATAAGTAAAAGTAAGAAACATCATGGAGTTCTTAGTAAATGCTTAAAAGACATTTAAAAAAATTTAATACTTGTCTCTGATCAAAATAAAATTTTGATTACCGAATAACAGAACAATATTTCCTTAACTTTATTTAAAATACATATTTAAGGGGCGCCTGGGTGGCTCATTCGGTTAAAATCTGCCTTTGGCTCAGGTCATGATTTTGGGGTCCTAGGATAGAGCCCTGCATCAGGCTCCCCGCTCAGTGCAGTGAGACATAGGGCTCCCGCCTAGTGCAGTGAGACATGAAATAGAAAAACCATACACTTACTGGAAATAAAGAGAGAAGTTATGATGTTGCTGCTACTCTGCTGGTGGTAACTGCAGGGGAGAAAATCAAATTAGATATTTATCTTATACACTGAATCAGTAAGAACAGAGGATTAAATGGATTAAAGTAGTTAATGTAAAATATAAATCTCTATTAAAAAGAGATAAATAATTGACATAAATAGGAAAGTACTTTTCTAGCACACAGCCATTTTATTAAAAGGAAAATATTTACAAAAATTACAAACTAAACTATAAAATTGCACTTATAAATCCATAAAAGATACCATCAACTGACTAACTGCTTTGCACAGGAAGTTTAAATAATAGAAATACGTAAGAATTTAAGAAAATTTATGCAATCTTATAATCAATACAATTAATTGACAATTTCACATTTTTTTTGATTAAATTGGTAAAGGCCTTTAAAAACCTTTATATCCCTGAGTGTGTAATACTGTCCACCTTTGTACACAGCAGGTGGGCATAATGGATACTTATGAAATTCTTCTTTAAAGAAATTTTGTGTTATGTATCAAACATATAAGCTTTACCTGCTTATTTATAACATGACATTTCAAGAACTCTATCATTAAGTAACAGTCAAGTATATGATGACATATGGCTTTTATTGCACTTTCTTATTCTAGTGATAATAAATAGGTGTTCAAAAATAGTGAATTAAAGAATTAATTATGGTGAAGCCATATGAGCCACCGCAAGACCCCTAAGAACAAGGATCTCACCTGCTTGTTCCCTGCTGTATCACCTGCATCTAGAATGGTGTCATGAACATAATGTGCCCTGAATAAGCATTTGTTGAATGAATGCATTAGAATAATATAAAAGCATTAACAGTGGTGCTTGTGAAGATTTATGGGGAAAATAACTATGGCTGCAGTGTTCGTTCATTGACTGAAAGAACCAGCTTTGATTCTGATGATCATATTTCAGAATCAACTTCTTTAGGCCAGAATACCTTACAAATAAATATCCTACAATGAATTTAGTATTGTGTCAACTCGAATTATATACTAACCTCATATTGATTTTATTTACATCATCCCTTCAGATGTTTTATCAATTTAATTTTGTGAGATGCTAAATTATTCTTGAAATTTGACCTTGACATATTTTATGATTAACAAATAGGCTTCTCTATGAGGAGTGGTTTTATTCCTTTCATTAACAGGAATCTCCTTGGATCTTCCACATTGCTTGCTCTCACAATATTTTTCTCTTGTGATAATTGTCACCAAGTCTGTCCACCAATCACTCTGACTTCTCTGTAGCCATCTATCTGCTTTCTGACTTCTCCACAGCCTGTGTTCTTCATGGTAGAAGGGACTACCTGTTATTTGCCTTTTAATGCCACATTTTAACATGATCTGTAGCATACAATAGGCTAGTTGTTTGTCGTTTTCATCACCAAACAGCAGTCAGTGTTTTTCTAACCTATCAACAAATTCTATCAGTAACTATTATATCCTTAATATAATATTAATTATTCCATAAATAATTTATATATTTCCACTAAGGAGGAACTACTGTTGTATATGAAAGATTAGCAAACAATATAGGCATGAATAAGTGTTAAATGGCATGGAATAGAACACAAGTGTCATTGAAGATAGGAGGAATTGGTAATCGAGGAGGCTGGCATTCATCAGGGCTGCCCTCAGAATGGAGGTAAATAGAAGTGTAAATTGAAGTCTACTTGCTGGGCTCCAAGTGTTATTACAGCCTGGGATATTGATTGTTAAAGAAATCAAGTGTCTCATTCACTTTTGAAAATGAAATATTAATTAGAGTTCACAAATATCCTTTTAGTGGGTAGATACTAAAATGTTCATTACATCACTAGCGTTGAATTTTAATCAGTAGTTCAGAAATGGTATGTGAATTTTCTGATGAAATTTTAATGGAGCATTACTTTCTTGCAGTGTCCTCTGGTATCATAGCTGATACTGAAGTTCTAGCACCGATGGCAAAAATTCGAAAGTAAAATATGCTGTCTTGTGGGTCCCTTCCACACGTAGTAAATTACCTCCTCCAGGGAACCATGAACTGACATTATTGCATATACTGTCTGGTACACTTTCTTAGGATCTCACAGTGCCTCACTTTTCAAACATCTTTTTAAAAAATATATACTTAAGTAAATGAGAAACTGATGGAAAACATTTTTCCTTTAGAACTGCATATTTAATTTTTGATTGATAATTTGTTATTATGTTAATATAGGAAATTATTTTAGCATCATATTCTACAATCAGGAACTGTCAGTCTTTTCAAGGCAAATTCTCCAGGTACCATTAGTGACTTATAAGTAAACCTACTACAAATGATGAAACTTTGAAGTCTAGGAATATTACATACATTTTAAATGTTTGAAATATGTAAAACTGTGTGTATAAAACGTGAATGAACTCTTTTCTTTGGACCGCTAGTGATAGCGCTTATGGTAGATTTTTTTTTTTTTTTTTTTTTTTGTCTCCTGTTATTTTATAATGGGTCAGAGGTTACTTGGTCCTCATATGCATATTTCTGAAAGGGCAGCATGCATTGAAAAAATGTCACTGCATTAATGTGTGCCATTCTTGGCTTCCTTGGCCATGCCCACTTGTCACAATTATTGCCAAAGCAATGCCATTGTGTGTCCTGTGATTCTCTGCCCATGCAATTTAGACCAACCCATTTCTATGTTCTTAAGGTAATTATGTCCCTCCAAATGTCAGCTAAATGACTTTGACATTCAAGATTTGTAACAGCTCTTGAACACCATATTATCTGTGCTATTTGTAATTCATATTCATGCAAATCTCCAGCCCCAGACACATCACACCATCCCATCTGCTAAGAAGGTTCCCACTCCTTCCGCCTTTGAATTGTAGCTGGCTAGAGAGGCTATATACCTTTTGAAAATGGTTTTAAGGTATTTATTTTTTTCCATAGATTCTACTACAGGTAAGATATTCTGACCATTGCAAATGAGAAAACTTTTTTAAAAATTTAGCAATTAGTTCTCTTATGAAAACACATACTATTTTCTTTCTTTGGGCAGTAGCAATAACTTTCCCAGATTATGTTTTGGCTTAGTTTATCTTTGGTTTATTAATAAAATAAATAAAGATGTAAAAAATCTCAAAAGAAGAAAAATATGTGGAGATGTGTCAAACAGGGGGCTCACCTCTACATTCTTATATGACATATGTAAAATAGGTGTCTTTGGAAGATACACATACATATGACAACTTGCTCAATATAAACCAGAGAGTTAGTGAAATTATGTGGATAATCTAGGCAAGCTATTGTGGTTGTCATAAGATCTCTGTGCTACATGTGTTTTGAAGTCCAGTTAATTTTTTTTTAAAGACCAGTCATTGTATATTATTAAAAAGTGACCCAACAACACAGTGTCGTGTTCATAGATGGCTAAACCCTTGAGAATGGCTCTTTCCCATAACACAATTATAAACCCCTCAACTCTTTTATTAGCCATTTGAATTTATGTTTGATTAGCTGACCTCTCCAGCCATTCCGGAGGAAAATAATTTCCCATCATAAAATGAATATATTCCTGATGCTACTCACTAGAGAAATATACTTCATCGAGTTGCTCATGTGAGCAGCAGGTTAATCACAAATCAATGCTAGTAATTTTCTGTCTGTCCTTGTGAATTACAATTTAAGGCTTATATTGGAATCATGCCATTTACTTCTGATTGGGAAATACAAGAGCCTCTCCTATTTCTCCTACTTTTAATGTTAATTGTCTTATCTCTTTTAAATGTAACCTTCCCTTGCCCTAGATCCATGCAAAGAAGACAAAGTTTATCCCTAGAAGTAATTATAATAGAAACAGAAAGAATCTTAGTAATGGCTTGAGAACATCAGTCTCTAACTCACAAATTCATTTTTCGATCCTTTAAGGATTGAATTGCCTAATCCAGTTAGACTTCCATCACTCCTAAACTGTTTGGAAATACTTTCTATTATATATTTTAGCTATTGTTGTTTAACTATATTTATTTAAAAAACAAAGTAAAAAAAATCAACTGTTATGCCCCAGATATTATTGTATTGCAATGATTAAAACAGATCGTCCTGGTTCACCTTAATGGACAGCTCATCATTGTTCAAGCTTTTGCTATTTGACCACTAGCACAGTAGTTCTGTTATACCTTTGAATCATACTTTATAAGGAAGTCATGTTATTAAAAGGGATTATATACCACAGTGCGTTTCTCCAGAGAATTCTGTTATAGAATGAAAGAGGCAGTTTGCTGTAAATCCCTGCATGTTAAACATACAATTAGTTTGTGTTGCTATGAAAATAGTATTTTTAAAAACATGCTATTTCCTGGGTGGGAGGATGGGTTAGCCTGGTGGTGGGTATTGAGGAGGGCACATTCTGCATGGAGCACTGGGTGTTATGCACAAACAATGAATCATGGAACACTTCATCTAAAACTAATGATGTAATGTATGGGGATTAACATAAGAATAAAAAAAAAATAAAAACATGCTATTTCCTGACACTGTACTAGGTTATATATTCATAATCAATGTTATAACATTTATTTCTCACAATCATCTTTTAGGTTTATTGTTGTATATATATCACATGGCAGGCAATGAGTTAGATACTAAGGATACAACAGTAGGATCTTAAGATCTGGTGCTCTAGTCTCATGGAGTGAATAATCAAGAACTGAAAACATAGATAGATACTCACCTATGTAACAACTATCTGGAGCCATATATACAACATTTCCAGCAGACCTTGAAGGCCCCCACATGCCTCCTTCCAGTTAATATGCCTCTCTAGCTAAAGACTATTCTGAACTCCTTCACCCAGCATGTCTTTGAGATTCATCCATGTTGTTTTGTGTAGCAGAAGTTCTATTCTTTGTTATATCTATATATAATAAATAATTATATACAAATACATTTCACAGTTTATTAGTTATTCAACCTAAATGGGCATTTGTATTATTTCCAGTTTGGGGCTATTATAAATACACGGGTATGAATGAACATTTTATGTATTATATTTGATGCACAAAAGTTTGCATTTCTCTTGGGTATTTACTTCAAAGTGCAATTGCTTGGTTATAGATTATGTGCCTTACAGAGTTAATAGTTATTGCTAAGTTTTTCCTAGGAGAATGTACAAATTTATTGTATTTAAAATTTTTTTATTTGATATAGTTGACACAATGTTACATTAGTTTCAGGTGTACAACATAGCGATTCAACTAGTTTATACATTGTAGTGTTCACCACAAGTGTGAACCAACTGTCCTAATACATCAGTATTACAATATCATTGACTATATTCCTTAAGTTGTGCCTTTTATTCTTGTGACTTATTCATTCCATAACTGGAAGCCTGTATCTCTCACTCCTCTTCACCTATTTTGGCCATACCCTTCTTCTCTCCCCTCTGACAATCATCAGTTTGTTCTCTGTATTTATAGATCTGATTGCTTTTTTTGTTTGTTTGTTCTTTTTTTTTTATGTTCTACGTGTGAGTAAAATCATATGGTATTAGTTTTTCTCAGTCTGACTTATTTCACTTAGCATAATACCCTTCAGGTCCATCCATGTTGTCTCAAATAGCATGATCTCATCATTTTCTTTGGCTGTATAATAATTCGTTGTATATATACAACATCTTCCTTATTTGAGAATGCACAAATTTAGACTCATGCAAGCATTATATGGAACTTACTGTTTGCTATACACCTTCCATTTATTTAGGTCTTTAATTTTTCCATGTTTGTGATTATTAGTTTAATAGCCTTATATATCTTTCATTATTTTTATTGATAGATATTTTATATGTAGTGATGGGATTTTAAATGACATTTTAAAATTTCTTTTTTATGTTTTGTCTCTTGTATATAAAAATGCAATTTACATGTACAAAGTCAATTTTAGTTCTTCTTTTCAAACTCCTTACCTTTTCTTTCTTTTTTCTAGCCGTACTGCATTGATAAGCCCCTCCAACACAGTGTGACTGGAAGTGGTGATGGTAGGCATCTTTGTCTTGTTCTTAAATGCAGGTGGAAACATTCAATATTTCACTAATAATTATAATGTTACTTGTATATTTTTTTAGTAGATACCCTTAATCAAATTAAGGGAATTCTTTTCTATCACTAATTTACTGAGACTTTTTAAAAAATTTATTTTATTTATTTATTTGAGAGAGAGAGAGCATGAGTGGAGGGGGGAGGGCGAGAGGGAGAGGATCTCAAGCAGATTCTGAGCTGAGTTCAGAACCTGACCTGTGACTCAGTCTCATGACCCTGAGATCATGATCATGAGATTTAGTGGAAATCAAGAGTCAGATGCTTAACCAACTGAGCCACCCAGATGCCCCTACCAACAATTTTTAAGATCATAAATGGAAGTTGAATTTTTTAGAAACTTTTAAGATTATTATGTGGATTTTCACCTCTATTCTGTTACTGTGAATTACACTGATTTATTTTCTAAAACTAAATCAACTTCACTTTTATTAGATAAACTCACTATGTATTTACTTATTGTATATCACTGGATTTCTTCTGCTAATATTTTGTTTAGGAATTTTTTTGTATTCATGTTCACGAGATAGGTTTACCTGTTATGTTCTTTTATTTTCATATCCTCGTCAGGTTTTTGTGTCAGTCTTATAGTGGCTGAATAAAATGCACAGTGTCCCCTCACTTCTCTCAAGGAGTTGCTGGGATATATTAAAATTCACCTGAGGCTCAGATTTTTCTTGTGGAGGATTTTAATTATAAATTGAGTTTCTTTAAAAAGTTATATTATTCAGATTTTGTATTTTTTTTTTGTCACTTCTAAAGTTGTATTTTTCATTTTCTCCAATTCATCTAAATCCAAATATTTTCATTTCTCCTTGTGGTCATAAGACATACTCTATATGATTTTAGTCTTATAAAATTTGTGTAGGCCTGATTTATGACCCTGGATATGTTTTCATTTCCAGTAAATTTCCATATGCACTTGAAAAAAAAATGATAATCTGTACTTTTTTATGGAATCTCTGATAAATGTCAATTAGGTAAAGCTGGTAAATATTGTTCAAATCTTCTATATCCTTTCTGACTTTTTTAAAGCCACTTTTTAAACTGTGCAAGGAACTTTACAATAAATTAATTTCTTTTTTCCCTTCTCACATATTTTGGTATTATTGTCTTATATCAAATTCTATGGTTTTATAAACTTCATTTTTGAATAACATTTCATTGCCTATAATATAAAATCCTAGGTTGCCATTTTCTTCCAGCATTTTGTTTATGTAGTTCCATTATGTCTGGCTTCTAGTTTCTAGATAAGTCAGTTATAAATTTATTGCTCCTCTTTTGAAGGTAATGTGTGCTTCCCCCCCCCCCCCTTTCTTTTCTGTGGCTGCTAGTAAGGCTTCTTTTCTTTAGATCTTTGGTTCTTAAGAGTTTCATTATGAAGTTTGTATATGTGTGGGTTTTTTTCTTTCTTTTTTTTTTTTAAGATTTTATTTATTTATTTATTTGACAGAGAAAGACACAGTGAGAGAAGGAACACAAGCAGGGGGAGTGGGAGAGGGAGAAGCAGGCTTCCCGTGGAGCAGAGAGCCCGATGCGGGGCTTGATCCCAGGACCCTGGGATCATGACCTGAGCCAAAGGCAGACACTTAACGACTGAGCCACCCAGGCACCCCTGTGTGGGTTTTTTTTCTGCCTAGAATATGCTAAGCTTCTTGAATCTTTGAGCTATCTCTCTTTAATCTTGGACATGTACCAGCCATCATTTCCTCAAATATTGCTTCCGTCATATTCGTCCATCACCTTCATTCATATTTATCCTAGCCGATAAATCTTGACTGTCCCACATAAGTCTCTCATGTTCTTTCTTGATTTCTTCTCCTTGTTTTTTTTGTGTGTATTTTGTTTGTTTTGTTTTTAATCTCTGTTTCATCATGGATATTTTCTATTTTCTGTTGATCTCTTTTCCAATTAATTAATTAATTAATTGTTCTTAAATAAACTCTACACCCAGTGTGGAGCCCAACTCGGGTCTTGAACTCCCCACCCTGAGATCAGTACCTGAGAGGGTATCAAGAGTCACACACTTAACCTACTGAGCCATCCAGGCATCCCTCCAATTATTTAATCATGTAGTCCATTGTTCCACTCAGCTTTTAAACTCACCTAATGAATTCTCAATTTCAGATATTCAATTTTTCATTTCTACAATGTCCATTTAAAAATTGGATTCTAGGGCTCCTGGGTGGCTCAGTTGGTTAAGCGACTGCCTTCGGCTCAGGTCATGATCCTGGAGTCCCTGGATCGAGTCCCGCATCAGGCTCCCTGCTCAGCAAGGAGCTTGCTTCTCCCTCTGACCCTCCCCCCCTCATGTGCTCTCTCTCTCTCATTCTCTCTGTCTCAAATAAATAAATAAAATCTTTAAAAAAAATTTGGATTCTATTTATCTTTTGAAATTCTCCATTTTTCAGATATTCTGTTTTATCTTATCTTCCACTTTTTGAAACATATGAATCCTAGTCAGTGCATAGTCCTCATCTTCTACTGTGATACTTAGGTTATCCTTGTGTCTACTTCTACTGTCTCACCTCTTGACTTTTATTGATTTTTTTCTTGTCTCTAAGTATCTAGTAACTTTAAAAATTTTATTCTAGATATTGTGTAGTAAAGAAAACTAGAGGTTATAGATGCGGTTGATGCCCCCGGAGGACCCCCAGGCCCAGCACCAGGAGGGTTCTTGGCTTTGCATGAGAAAGAATTCAAGAGCAAGCCATTTAGAGTAAGGGACAAAGATTTATTGAGTATGGAAGTAAGACAGGAGCTACTTCATAGAATGTATCATTCTCTCTTCCTAGGTGAGGAAGAGCACCCCCCTACTTTGCTTCTAATACAGGGTTTTATAAGTTTTTAAAAATAGCTAACCATACAGGGAGGGACTTACTCTTTAATTTGAAGTTTATCATTTACATTAGGTGGTTAGTTTTTCCAATGTCTTAGCATTGTGTAATTACCCACAGGGAGCAATTTCAAGAATGTCCAGCCTATCTGGCTTCTACTGCCAGAGGGAGTGGAGTCTTACAGTTTTTCATGAGCCAAATCTTATGAATTTGTTTATGACCTGCTGACTTTTAAGTTAAGAGTCAGCCTAAGACCAAAATGGGATTGCTTTGGTCAACCTGTCTCCTGAAACTTCTTTCCCTCCTGCCTCACTATTATTACTCACCAGAGAAATTTTTCTTTCCATTTATAGGCATGTAAGATAGAGAACTGATCACCTAAATCCAATTGGAGATTGATCTATTGCAAAAATATGCTGATGTTTTAGTATGACTCAGTGTACCTCAGTTCATCTGGAGTCTGGCTAATAAACTGGAGGTTCTCTGTCTCCTTAGCCTTGAGCTATTAGAGGTCCCCTTCTGCTGTTGAGGTTTCCTCAGCCTAGCTCTCTAGATCCCTGTACTAGTCAAGGTTCTCCAAAGAAACAGAACCAGTAGAATATAAATATATATATAGACACAGATACAGATAAAGATGTATAGCTATTTATTCATCTATCCACATATAAACAGATATCTATCTATCTATCATCTATCTATCTATTTATCTATCTATCTAATCTAGAAAAAAGATATATTAAAAGGTATAGGCTCATTTGATCATGGAGTCTGAGAAGTCCCATGATCTGCCCTCCACAAGCTGGAGACCCAGAAAGGCCTGTGGTATAGTTCAAAGGCCTGATAGCCAGAGATCTGATGGCGTAGATTCCAGGCCTAATCAGAAGGCTTGAGAACCAGGAGTGACAAGGGCAGATCAGTGCCCCACCTCAAGCATCAGGCAGAAAAAGAATACAACATTCCTCCCCTTTGAGTTCTATTCAGATCCTTAAAAGATTGGAGGATGTCTACTCACACTGGGGAAGGCCACCCACTTTCCTCATTCCACTTATTCAAATGCTAATCTCTTTTAGAAACATCTTCAGGGACACTTCCAGAAACAATGTTTAACCAACTGTCTGAGCATCCCTTTACCCATTCAAGTTGTCATATAAAATTACCATCATAACCCGCTCCCCTCATAGTTTTAAAATCTGTCAGATATCTTGAGAGACTGGGAATGTGACTGAGGCACGACCTCTCTCCCAGAAGATCTGTGCTTAGAATAAGCACTGTGAGACTGCAGGCAGTTCACTCTGATTTCCTGTCTCACATGGAAATACCACATTTCAGCAAGGGTCTAGAGGGTAAAGCTGAATATGCATTTGTGGCCCACCAATCACCCAGTTACTCCCAAGGGGTCTGTTTAACTGTTAAAAACTTAACTAGTTTTCCTCAGTAGAATCTCTCTGCCTTTTAAAGCCATCCCAACACAAAGCCTATGCTTAGAATTAGCAAAAGCTTCAAGGGGAAAGATGGATGGGATTAACAGTTGAGCTTGGAAGTTGAGCTTAGAATTTTAGGTCAACTATTTTTTTTAAATATGATTTTTGTAATTTACCCTGCTTTCTTCATTGATTGTCATGGGAACAATAGTTGATTGCACCCTACTTCTTCCTTTGAGGAAATAGCCAGATTGATTTTTCTTAGAATAAATTATTCAGATCATCAATTTGGGGTGAGTTGGAGGGTTTGAGTACTCTTCTGTCTAATTTCAGCTATTGTCTATAATTATCTGAATATTTATATGTTAGAATCTATGCAGGAGTTGACAATAAAAGGATAAATAGGAAATAACCTCTGTCTTGAAGGTAATTCTAGTCCACAGGGTGAGAGAAATATTGCTGATAATCTCCATTTGGTGTGGTGTGAACTATGATAAAGCTCATCACAAGTTGCGATAAGAATCTAGAATAAAGTCAGGTCCATCTTGGAGTATGATAATGCTTAGAAGGAAAACTAAGGTAAAGTGAAGGTGAAGAAGAGAAGAGATGACATTCTAGATAGAGAAGTATGAAAAATGATATGTGCCAGCGACTTTGAGAAATTTAATATCACTGGGGCATAAAGGAGGATAACCTTTCTAATGAGTGGATATACTAGAGAAATAAAGGCATCACTTTTATGAATTGTTTTTGTGGGCACCAAGGGCCAGTGTGTTGAGTACTCTGCTTCAAATTTGAAAAGCGTATAGCTCAACCTCCAATGCCATTTGACATGGATTGTGGTACCATAATGGGCAGGGGCAGAATTTACTACTTATTTTTTCTTGTTGCACTTGGAACATTTAAAGTACCCCCTCTTCCCAAAGAAACAGCTAAATTCAGAAGAAGACACTTTAAAATTAGTTTGGGGAAGATTACTCCCAAATTCTCTAATTTCCTCCCATCCCTACTACAGGAGCCTCTTCTATTTTTTCATCTTATGGGAATATATGTTTCTGTGTAAGACTTAAGAGGAAAACTCTTATATATAGATATAAGCCATATATATATATATTCCAAAAATTTGGCATAATAAAATGCTCTTTGTTACTTTCCCAACATTTTTTTCCTAACCATTCTTGCCTTTAATGTCTCCATCCTGACCTTCTTAATTTTTTTGGCATTCTGGAATGCCTTTTTCCTAAATATTTTCATACTTACGTCATCCTTCTGTGAGAATATTGCTAAATATTCTATCTAAATAATCACTGCTTTTCATCACTGTTGGGAATTATTTTTTTTTTTAAGATTTTATTTATTTATTTGACAGAGAGAGAATGAGAGAGAGAGAGCATATGAGAGTGGGGAGGGCCAGAGGGAGAAGCAGGCTCCCTGCCGAGCAGGGAGCCTGATGCGGGACTCGATCCAGGGACTCCAGGATCATGACCTGAGCCGAAGGCAGTCGCTTAACCTACTGAGCCACCCAGGCGCCCGGGAATTATTTTTTCTCTAGAGCACTTAATACACTTTACTATCATATTATATAGCTACTTATTTATTTGTTTACTCATATCTCCCACTAATATTTGAACTGCTGCCTAGGCACCTACAAAATCCATTGAGTAAAAGTTATGTAGGCAAGGATTGGTTTTGAATTCTTTACCAGAGTATCTTTGTTATCTATAACAGTACCTAGAGTAGGGGTTGGTGTGTAGTAAGTACTCAATAAATATTTTTGAAATTAATGTATGGAAAAATAAAAAAGAAATAAAAATAAAAATGATGGAAAAGAAGAAAGAAAAAGAAAAGAAACGAAAGATAAGAATTGAGAATGGAGGGCAGGAAAATAAATGATTTAGTCTCTGTCTGTAATAAACTATTAAATTACACGTTCATATGCATTCTGTGTGTTCCTTTCCCACTAGATTATTTTAGATATGGATCATTTCTCTTTCATCCCTCAAGTAATTTCAAGTGACTTTATATGATATGGGAGATCTTAAAAGAAGGGTAGAGAGAATAGAATAAACAAAGAATGGTGCAAGAAATGTTAGAATGTGAAGAGAATGGTCACTCTTAGTTTCAGTGAAGCATAAATTTCATAAAGGAAGCTGTAAACACTAAGATAGTTGTCAATTTATAGATAGAGAGTGTTTGATACCAGGAAATGTATTTAGAACTTTATTGTTTAGGTCATGAAAAGGTCACCAAATATTTTCTTCAGAGAAAATTCTTATTAGAGAGTATTTCCATGTGATAGCTTAGCTTTCTTATTGTATGATATTTGGAAAACTTTTAGAGACTGTCTAGGAGAATCAGATGTTGAAACCCCAAATCAAGAAAACAAACCAAAACTAAAATCGAATTCATAGATGCAGAGGACAGATTGGTGGCTGCTAGAGGTTGGGGAATGGGGAGTGTGCAAAATGGGTGAAGGTGCTCAAAAGGTAAAATTTCCAGTTATAAAATAAGTCCTAGGATGTAATGTATATGATGACAATAGTTTATAATACCATATTGTATATTTGAAAGTTCTATAAGAGAATAGATCTTAAAAGTTCTTATCACAAGGAAAAAATGTGTAATTAAATGTGGTGAAAGCTATTAAGTAGACATTATGGTGGTAATTTTGCAATATTTACATGTATTGAATCATACCTTGTACACCTGAAACTAAAATAAGGTTATATGTCAATTATATCTCAAAAAAAAAAAAACAACCCACATAAGATTACTGATAATTTTCTAGTGCAATATATTAGCCATTTGGTAGACATTGTAAAAAAAAAAGTATTATTTTGTTGTTGTTCATTTGAAGCCTCTTTTTCATTGAGCTTAAATTGTTTTTATAAATATTAAGCCAATGAGAGAGACAATCTGGATCAAGACTTTTTAGAGTCTTAAGACTTGCTTGATAAAATAAATCATGGGTAAGTAGAATTTCATAAAATGTTGCATCATTTAAAAATTAAGTTGCAAGTTGTAGCCAAGAAAAGGCTGCAATTTAATGTGATATCATAGAAATTATCTCAGTACCCTCATTTTAGTGTGGAACAATTACTATAAGCAATTTCATTGTAATTCTAGAATATTATTTCATTACAGAAAACGCTCTATAATTTCCAATAGCAATGTTTGGGTGGATATTATAAGTATTATAGAAACAATCCGGGCTCCATATGTAATCATAGATACTTTATTTTTTGCCGTAACACATTCTCCCTAATCTCAACCCCCTTAAGCAGCATGTGCATATTTTATAGTATTTTGTGTTGAGAATTATTTTACTGATCTCCATCTGCATATTATATTACAAACATTCAAAGGCTGGAAGTATGTCTTATTTATATTTTTAAATCCAACACCTAATAAATAGTGGATGCAGTGAGTATTTTTTTAATAAAAATGTTTGGAATGGATTGCCATTCTCTGAAATCAGGTGTAAGTGTATACATATTTATTTTTATTTTTTTTAAGATTTTATTTATTTATTTATTTGACAGAGAGAGACAGCAAGAGAGGGAACACAAGCAGGGGGTGTGAGAGAGGGAGAAGCAGGCTCCCAGGCGAGCAGGGAGCCCGATGTGGGACTCGATCCCAGGACCCTGGGATCATGACCTGAGCCGAAGGCAGACGCGTAACGACTGAGCCACCCAGGCGCCCCTAAGTGTATACATATTTTAATAATTGGTGGAATAGACTGATTTTTAAATAAATCAACATTTTAATTCTATTATCACCACCATCACTATTACCACTAAGACAAAAGAGTCTACAGTTTCTTTTCTCCTTTCTCTAACTACAGATCGATTATGGAGGGCTTTCAGCATTGAGTACTGTGAATGTCTTTGTCTCATTTATTCCTAACACCAACCCTATGAAATGAGAATTGTCATTATGCATATTTCACAAGTGAGAAGACTGAAGCCCAGAGAAATTAAGAGTCTTGTCTAAGGTGTATCATTATGAATAGTAGAAAAGGGAAGCAACGGATATGGATATCCGGGGTTGAGATTTTTATAAGCGCAATGTTCAAGTATATACCCTTGCTCTTGAGTAGAAAACACTGAACTTTTTATAAAGTAGGGTTGCTTTCATAGTAGTATGGGTGAAGTAATACTGATTGAGCAAATATGTAAATGTGTCAGTATTATTGGGAGATAGAACTCTCACTGAGGAAAGAGGGAGAGAAAAATATAAAATGTGGGAAGACAAGGGTGAACCACGTGAAGATGGATAGCAATTGAAGGATGGGAATGAACTCTTGATTTCTGAAATGTGTATGTGTATATTCAGGTATATGTTTATGTATTTAGGTATCTATATATTTGTATATGTTTATAAATTTATGTATGTTGGTGTATGTATGGCTTTATAAACATGTGTAGGTTTCCTAACTCTGTCCACTGAAAACGTCTAGAAACAGACACCTGGGTATTCAGGAGCACACGAAGCACCCAGATGTTGGTTTCTTTTTTTTTTTTTTTAAAGATTTTATTTATTTATTTGACAGAGAGAGAAACACAAGCAGGGGGAATGGAAGAAGGAGAAGCAGGCTTCCCGCCGAGCAAGGAGCCCAATGCAGGGCTTGATCTCAGGACGCTGGGATCATGACCTAAGCTGAAGGCAGGCGCTTAAGGACTGAGCCACCCAGGCGCCCCCAGATGTTGGTTTCTACTACCACACTCCAGTAAAAGGAATCAGGGTTCCTTGAAGGGATGCTGAATACAGAGCTGGGGCAGAGAAGATAAGCCTGGAACATCTTGTTATGCTAGAAAGTAAGAAAGTACTAAAAACAATGATGAGACCTGCCACACTCCCTCCGCCAAAGCAATGACAATTTGAGCATTAAAGATAAACTATTGGAAAAATTAGAATCCATGAGACCTTATTTCCACATCAATAATAGATTAAGAATAAATGTGGGAGAAGGGAGAATGGGGATCTTGTTCACAGTAGATACTAATGCTGATTGTTAAATATGGGGAAGTGTTAGAAGTGGAAAATCCCCTTTTTAAAACTATTTCAGTAAAAATTGGGTCAGCGAAAATCGTCAATAAATGCTTAACCTAAGAGAAATCTTGATGAAGATCAGGATATGTGTTTGATTTTAAAGAATGTCACCCAGGGGTGCCTGGTTGGCTCAGTTGGATAAGCATCCAATTCTTGGTTTTGGCTCAGGTCATGATCTCTGGTTCATAAGATCGAGCACCGGGGTTGGGCTGCTCACTAAACGGGGAGTCCATTTGAAGATTCTCTCCCCCTGCCTCTCCCCACACTCACACGTACATGCTCTATCTCTCTCTCTCAAGTAAATAAATCTTTAAAAAAAAAGAATGTCCCCCACAAATTCCTTGTTAGTAAGGAGGGGAAAACTATATAGTAGAGGAATAGAATGGCACCTTGAATAGGAAATCAAAATTAATTTCAGAAATAGGGACAGATGGACTTAATGTACCTCTGAATGTGGTATCTTGAGAAGGACACATCACTTATGTTGTATTCTAGATAGAAATGTATAACCTGAATAATCATGAGGAAATATCAGACAAACAAAATGAGGAACATTGTATTTAAAAAGGAGATGGGAAGAGAGACTTTTCAGGAAAAAAATTCAATGTCCTATAAGACAAAGAAAGACTGAAGAACTTATCCAGTTAAAAGGAACTGAAAAGATACGACACCTAATCGTAAATTTGATCTTGGACTGAAGAAAAACTGCTATCAAAGAGATTATTAGATTCAGTAAAAAAAAAAAAAAATAGATCTAATAAATTCTTTGAGAATAGAAGAGAATAGAATAGAATAGAATAGAAAACAGTTTTCTTCAGTGATTCTTTTCATCTTCCAGAGTATGAATTCTTACTGGGAAATACCTGATAAAGTTGATTTTAAAATCTAAATCCCTTTTTTAGGTTAAATTCAGAAAGTAAAATTCATACTCTTTAAAATGTGAAACATATGATTACATCTAAAAAATTGCTAGAGATAATTCTAAGACTCAGATCAAGTCTCCTTACCTTTCATATCCAAATGGAATTTTTTTTTTAATTGAGGGAAATTTTTTTGACAAAAAAAACTAGAAACTAGATGTATGTGATTATGATAATTGAAGCATCTAATTTTAGGTTCTAAATTATTCAGATAGTCATTAATGATTGTCACTTTTTTTGTAATTTCAACATGAGTGGGGCAGTTTTTTTAAGATATGTATTTTTTTGTCTGTGGAAAAAATTCTGTAATTTATACAAGAAGCACCATTTTCATATTAAGAATGAATTTCTGTGTATGCACCCCAAAAGTTGAAGACAAAAGGACTGAAAATCCTTAAGAGGGGAGCCTGGGTGGCTGTCAATTAAGCATCTGTCTGACTCTTGGTCTCAGCTCGGTCCTGATCTCATGGTTGTGGGATCCAGCCCCTCCTTGGGCTCTGTGCTTAGGGCAGAGTCCGCTTCAGATTCTCTCTCCTTCTCCCTCTCATTCACTCTCTCTTTTTCTCTCTCTCTCAAATTAATAAATAAAATCTTAAAAAAAAAAAAAAAAAAGAAAAGAAAATGACCTCAGAGGCTGAGGTGAGCTATCACAAACCCACTGTGATCCAGATGCATAGTGAGTTGTCTCTTTTTCTAAGTTATTTATTTACTTATTCTTGTTTCTTATACATCTCTTGGATTAATTCTTCTTCATGCTAAAATATAAGATGGTTTTTAAAGGTGTTCTTTGTGTGAAAACAGCCTAGGGCTTTATGTGACTGAGAATATCTTTATTTTATTCTGGTATTAAAATGCTGCTTTAGCTAGACATAAAATTCTGAATTTGTTGTTATTTTCCTTCAGTGCCTTGTCTCTATTACACCATTTTCTTCTTATAGTCCATATTGCTGTTGAGAAATATGTTGCAGATTTGATTCTTTTATCTTTTCTCTCTGAAAGTGTTTTAGAAGTTTCTCTTTATTTTGGAATTCTTGAAGTTTCACTATCTTTGTTTAGGTTTCATCTTCTTATATTTCCCATTTGGCAATTTTTAAATATCTAGGCTTTTTACATCTTCTAAGTTGTTACTTTTCCACTTTGCATAATTTTGGGAGTTTCTGAGTTAATATCTTTTTATATATTTCTTCCTCTTCTTTATTTTATTTTCCTCTTTGTGACTACCTTATACAGATTTTGACACTTCTGTTTCTACCCACCTATGTTTTAACTTGACATTATAATCTCTATCCTTTCCTGATATTTCCTGGGAATTTTTTTCTATTTCATCTTCCAGCTCATGGTACATTCTTCTACTGTGCTCATTCTGTTATTCATCACTTCTCTTCAATGCTTTATAGAAATTAATATATTTGTGTACCCTATATTTCCAATTTTCTTCTTTTAAGTGCTTGTGCATCAGTCATGTTACCATTCTCTCTTACTTTTTATTCAGTGTCATTTTAATTCTTCCATTTGGAAGGAGAATTTGGCTTTACTGTGTATATGTTTTTCAGGATGGTTAAATTGTTTTGTAATATTTGTACTCTGAAGATGTCAGAAGTCTTTCCATATTCTCCTGAAAGCTCATATTTCTCTGTGGGTATCAGCAACATAGTATTGTTCTCACAAAGGGCTAACAATGAGGTCCTAGCTTTGCCAGAGCCTGAGGAGTTAAAAGTGAGAAAGAGCTGAATCTGGAATGTCTCTCACAGTATAATCTGAGGTTGTTGTTTTCCATGTGCTTTCTCTTCAGAGACCCTATCTCTAGATAATGCCAATTTTTAAGAGTTTACTGAGAACTGGGTTTGCATATTGGAGTAGAACTGGTGGAGGTAGCCTTTGAGGGCCATTAGTAATACCTGTACCTCTTATTTACTTACCACCCAGCAGGAATGAATCAATGTCACCTGAGGTTACACCCCCATCTGTCATTAGAGTTCAATTACTGCAGGTGTTTTCAGCCTTTTCTGTAGCAAGTGACAAGTGATGATCCTCCCAGAGAAAATGTGCATAAAAGATAAAAGTACAACCAAAAATATTTTCCCCCAGGAGATGTTTCCCAGTATGACCTGTACCTCTTCCTCTCTGGGTAGGCATCTCCTGGAATGGAATCCAAATAAATTTTGCCTCCCTGGAGATTCTTATGGGTTTTCAATAGCTTTTCCCATTTGTAAATTTTCATCACATTTTGAATACTTCACTGGAATGAGGTTGGGGATGGGGGGTTAGAGAGGAAATCAGCAGCTCTTGTTAGTCTGCCGTTTTATCCTCAGTAGCATTTGTGTATTTATGCTTTTCATTCTTGCTCTACTGAACATGATAGCTCTGATCAAACCATAAAATTCATGTAATTTCTTCAAAAGTCATAGTCCCTGAGGGACTCTCAACATTCAGTTAGATTTAAAAAAAAAATGTTACCATGATGGAACTACAGAAACAGGGTAGGGAATGTTTACTACAATCTTTCAAATTTATAGAATGGCAGTGGTATCTGTTAGTTTTCTTATGTAGAAATATTAACTATTTTTAGACTCACTTCACATACATTTTAAAAGTTTAATTCTTCCAATAATTCAAGAGGAATTTAATATATTATTGTCCTTTATTTTACATATGAATAGGCTGATACTTAGTGTTTTAAGTTTTGATAACATCAATATGGAGGAACCAGAAGCCAGGGCTCTTTGCTTCTGTATTACTGGTATAACATTTAATTTAAATGACTGTTTTTATTATGCAGGAATCCTAGGATTTCAGAGCTGGAGTGAATCTCAATGGTCATTTAAATAACACCCTCACATTCCAAAGAAAGAAACTGAGGCCTAGGGAATTTGGGTGAATTGAATATGTAAACAAGCTAGTTTATGCCTTAGTAGAGATGAAATCATTATCTTTGATCTTCTAGTTAAGTGCTTTGCTTCTGTGCTCATTTCTCTACTTTAATTTTGTTATTCCTCCTAGAAGCTGTTATATAGAATGCTCCATGAAGAATGATCCTCCTTTTTATTACTAAAATAATTTATTAACTTCCATAGTTTGTTTTTCAATTTATTACAGTGCATTGTATTGGACTAAGTATTGTCTTTTGAAAATATGCAGTTAAAACTTTAGTTACATTTATCTAAAGATCAATATGATAAAATTAAACTTGTCTAATTTGTTGAAGGTAGAAAAGTGTACTTTAGAGGGGTGCCTGGGTGGCTCAGTCCATTAAGCTGCTGCCTTCAGCTCAGGTCATGATCTCAGGGTCCTGGGATCAAGCCCTGCTTTGGGCTCCCTGCTCAGTGGGGAGTCTGCTTCTCCCTCTCCCTCTGCTGCTCCCTGCACCACCTGCTCATGCTCTCTCATTTTCTCTCTCTCTCTCTTTCAAATAAATAAGTAAAATCTTTTTAAAAAGTGTACTTTAGGATTTTAAAGAGAAAGGAAATAATAAAACAAATTTTATTCATTCCTTAAGGCACTGTACACTGGTAAATTAGTTTACTATTAAAGTAAATGAATTTGAAATGACATGTATTCCAATTACTTTAGAAATTTTAACATGAAATTCAAGATATTTTTATAGTCATTTCCATTTGTTTATTTATTTTTTAAAGATTTTATTTATTTGAGAGAGAGAGAATGAGAGAGAGAGCACATGAGAGCGGGGAGGGTCAGAGGGAGAAGCAGACTCCCTGCCGAGCAGGGAGCCCAATGCAGGACTCGATGCAGGGACTCCAGGATTATAACCTGAGCTGAAGGCAGTCACCCAACCAACTGAGCCACCCAGGCACCCAGTCATTTTCATTTAAAATGAAAATAGATTCATTCTTTTCTATTATTACTTACAGCACGAAGACCACTGCATTCTTTGTGGGAACATAAAGGCACATACTACTGCCCAAATTCTATGGCACAGTTCTTAATTTTCCATGAGTTTCAAGTATATTTTTTTAAGATTTTAAGAGACTGCATGAGAGAGAGAGAGAGAGAGCATGAGCAGGGGTAGGGGTAGAGGGAGATGCAGACTCCCTGCTGAGCAGTGAGCCCAACACAGAACTCGATCCCAAGTCCCTGGGATCATGACCTGAGCCAAAGGCAGATGTTTAATGGGCCAAGCCACCCAGGTGCCCAAGTTTCAAGTATTTTTTTAAAAAATAATTTCATTGTTTGAATATCTTATTAATGGACTTTCTTCATTATATAGAAATGGAAAAAGATAGCAGCCTATGAAGGTAACTTTTGTTCTTGAAAATTTAATGCTTTATATATATATATATATATAGTTATGTATAAATATATATGTATTTATGTTATATAAATATAAAAATAATGTATATATAATTTATATATATATAAATATATAAATATAAATATAAATATAAATATATATATATATATATATATTTTGGAATTGGAGACAGAGGACCAAGCTTAAATTTGAGCTCTGTTAATGATTTCTTGCTTGTAGTTTGCTTCTTTATATCCTCTTTCTTTCTTTCTCCACCATGCTTTATGTCTTAGGATTACACCAAAGGGCTGATGTAACCTCTGGTGTCCAATTGGGTTCAACCAGTGCAAAGTGGGATCAAGGTTTTCATTTTCCCTGCTCCTTTCCTGCTGGTCACAGTGGGCAAGAGATTTCTCTTTACTGAATGTTAGATGGCCTCTCTGTGTATCTTTTCTCTCTGGGTTCTGGTAATTCTTTGTCCCCATGGTCCTTTCAGCATAGAGATGGTAAGCACTTCCTACTTAGACCTGCACTTTGTTGATTTCCCTACACCCTGACCTCACCTTTATAAATAGTGTCTTTATTCAAGTCTCTTCAGTCACCTTATTGGAGTATGCCATCTGTTTTCTGCCAGAACTCAGACTGGTACACTAAATTACCTTGAAAGTCACATTTGGTTTTTTACTTTCAAGTTCCTTTTTGTATAATACACACATTAATGCCCATCACTGAGCATTGTTAAGATGGCTCATCTTTGTTCTTAAGATAAAGTTCAAACTTGACAAGATCAATTCATGGCCTTCTTAGATCTTCAGTTTTATCTTTTGCAAATTCCCTCTCAATATCTATACTTTAGCCATATTGAAATACTTTTAGCATCCACATTTGCTCAGTGCTCTATGCTCAACACATTCTGAACAATTTATATCATCTGAACCCTCTCTTCTCTCATCCTTCTCTCTATTCCCTTCAGTAAAGTCTTCTGAGCACTACTTAGACTACAAAGACTACCCTGAGTAGTCTCATTCCCAACCTAAGTTTAACTGAATATATATATTTTTAACTTTCCCAATTGTCCTTTAGTACATACGTTATGGCACTTAGTTGCCCGTCCAGTTGTCAGTTTCTCATTCTAGAATAAAATCTCCTTGGGTCAGGGATTAAGTCTTGCTCACTAGATCTTTTAGTCTCCAGTACAGTTCTGCTGCAACAATGGGCAGTAAATAAAAATTTATTGTATGACTATATATACATGACAACATATATTTTCTTTGAGGTATTTTTTGGTATTTTCAGAATATTAACCAACTAATTTAAATTACTCTAAGACAGGGTGCCTGGGTGGCTCAGTTGGTTAAGTGACTGCCTTCGGCTCAGGTCATGATCCTGGAGTCCCGGGATCAAGTCCCACATCGGGCTCCCTGCTCAGTGGAGAGTCTGCTTCTCCCTCTGACACTCCCCCCCATCATGCTCTCTCTCTGTCTCATTCTTTCTCTCTCAAATAAATAAAATCTTTTAAAAAAATTTCTCTAAGACAAATATATAATCAAAACAACAAAAATAGGCAAACAAACATGTCTTACCAATCTATTCTTTGTCACTTTGAATTAACTAAACTTTACATATCTTTAAAAATTTATATCATTGAGGGATATACGGGAGCACTCCCACCCCTGGTGTTTTTTAAGACTTGGGCCAGTGTGGCCCTGGCAAATCACCTGAGGCTATTTCAGAATATACCTGACCCCTAGCCTGACAATCCCTCTTTAAGAGGGTTATACTGTGACATCAGGAAATAAAATTTGGCCAAACTATGCCTCTAAAGGTAGTGCTCTATTGAGAACCAAGCCCATCATTTATTAACCCTTTTGAATTTTAACAAGATTTGAAACTAAACTATCTGGACAGTTGTCTCATTGCTTCAATTCCTATTTCCTATTGAATTTGATATGTTTAGCATACGGTGTGAAATAATTTTCAAGAGGCTTGGAAATAGAGTCTGGGCAGAGTTTCTTAGGTGTTTGTTGAGTTCTTATTTATACTTGCATGGAATAGATTGAATAAGCAGTGATTTACCATGCAATCTTTATTCACATTCTGGGTGATAGAGAAAAGTCTGCTGCACGTGTGGAACTCTCAAACCAGATTTTAGATTTTTTCTCCCAAAATTAAAAAAAAAATAGGAAATTTTATTTCCTTCTGTTTGAAATAAGTGTTTTTGTAGAAGTCTAAGTCTATTTTGTAGATAGTGCTCAAATATTTGTCATTTTAGTACTGTTTTGGGGCAAAAAAACCCCCCCACAATTTTTAAAGCTTGGCCACTGGCTTTTAGATATGCCTTTCACCTGATTTCACATCTTGGTTTGAACTCGTTTTCATTTATTCCCAGAGACAGCAGGAAATGACATTAAGTGCACAATAATGCTTATGTTGTGATAGGAAGTCATTGAAGAATCTTTTAGTAGGTGCTTCCAAATAAAGATAAGGTTTCTGGGAGCCAACAGCATCAAATAACCAAACATGGCTGTCAGCTGAATTATACATCTTTATCTTCTTTTTATTGTATTGTTGAATCTGATATTCACGCTGATGGGTTTTTCTATCAGATGTGATCTTTTCACAATTTGTGAGGGAAAAAAGCATGCAGCAAAATTACTAAACAAGGCTAGGATATCAGAACCACTCATTGACATTTTAATTTTTTATTTTATTGATTTAAAAGATCTTTCCTGTAACCTGGCTAATAAGAATGAAGGGGTATTTAAACTATTAAAAAAATACAAATAGTCATGTTATTTTTAAAGAATTTTTTTAAAACTAACCATTTTCAGGCAAGTGAATCCCAAAGGAAGGAAGGAGACCCCTCTCCCACCTGCCTTCTCTACTGCCCCATACCACATACAATAGTGTTGCCATGGGAGAAAATATCACAGGCACACTCATCATTTAAATACAAGACTAGCTTGTTTATAAGAACTGCTGCAGGAAGGTAAGAGAATGTTCATTAAAAGGGGTTGGAATCTTTACACCCAGTTCCTTAACAGATTGTAATTTTACGTTCTTTCCAATTGCACCTAAGGCACCCTCTAAGATGTGCATGTGGTTAGCAGTGGTGGAGAAGGGGGTGTGAGATTCTGTCACTCAGTAAAGGAAGAAAAAGTATACTGTAGACTTCTAAATTAGCAAAATCAAAAAAGGCTCTTTGAACGGGAACTAATGGCATACATTTTAGAGGTCACAGCGTTTCTCATAGATTTAAGATCTTTAAAGGGAGGACAGTGTTTGTTCTGGAGAATAAATCATTGAAGATCTCTAAAGACACAGGACTTGTCCCAAAGAGTATCTCACATTAATGATTTCCTTGTTAGTTGAGTTTTCAAACTTTTAGAATGGAGAACATGAAGATTTGTTGATCATGAGGGTGTGATCTTAGACAAAATGTTCTTTTGGGATACCTAAGGAAATATTAGATTTTAAATTTACATATATTTTAGATGATATGAAAGCAATTCAGCATTACTAATATTTACTATATGGATTAACATTGCTTCTTCGGCTGTATTCTATGGTCATAGTTCACTCAGCTCAAAAAATATAAAACAAAAGCCATTAGAAGTAGTTTCCTATGTCAACTGATTGATATCAGAAAAAAATGTCTATTTAACTAGACATATTCCAGCACATTTTTTGAATAGTGTGTGGCTGAAATTAAAGAATGAACATATTAATTAAGAACAGCCAGTGATGGCTTTTTTTGAGTTTGGGTTTGCATAACTTTTTCCCGCTATGAGAATTATCAAACCAAGCATCAAAATATACTCTTCTTAGACTCAGATATTTGAATTGTTATATAGCAAAGAGTTAAACATTTTTAATGAAAAAATAGCAGTTCTACTTAATCTTTTTGAAATAGTTTATACATTTACCAAATACTATAATTAAATATTACTCATTTCATCTTATCAACTATTATAAATTGCTCATTCCTATATGATTTATAAAAATATATTAACAGATTGCTAAGTATGTATCATATGTAAGTAGATACATTTACATGTATTATTAGTAGGGCTCCTAAGAAAATTTTTTTTCTAATGAGGTACCTGACCAAAAAATATTGGCAAGTCCTAAAACAAAAAGAGATTCCTTATCTTACACCCATCTTTCAAGTAACCAAAATTCAACAAAAATGTACTAAAATGTTTTTACTCATTTAAATATAAAATATAATCCACTCTAAAGTGGGAAAACTGAGAGAGAATATTTAACAAACTAGCTGAAAAATTTATAGCATGCTATATGGTATTTAGAGAATAAAACAAAGAATGTAAGGACTAAAACTATTTTTATTTTAAATATCTATTTAAGTGAATTTATTCAAATACATTAAACTTTTTTTTGAACTAAATAGAACAATAAACATACACACACATTTTTTGTTGTCTCTCCTAATGAAACAAATATATTTCTAAAGGGGCTGGTTAAGAATGTCATTTATAATTCTTAGCTTTTTTTTTTCATATTTAAACAAACTCAAATAATGAAGGAACTTTTCTTGAAAATAGAAGAAAAATGATTATATGATTTTAATTGTAGGAGAGAGAGAGGGGGACCAGAATCTCTAGGAGTGTCTCAATATTTCTCACCAAGATTCACCAAGAGATTTCTTTTTTGGAAGACATTCACTATCAAGAGCATATCTTGTCACATTTGATAATGGAATTATTTATATTTCCAAAGCAATATTGCCAGCCTACAGAAATATAATGATCACTAGTGTTTATAATGAGTATCATTAAATGTATATTGTATGTAATACACACTAAATCAATACACTGTATGTGAGAGTTAAGTTTCATGAAATATGCAATCTTGTTGGATTTATCTTTATTAGATATCTAGGAGAGAATGTGAGGGAGGGGGGAGAGAGAGAGTGAGAGAGAGAGAGGGAGAGAACATGTGGTCAAGGAGGATACAGGAGCTACAGACAATGGCAGGGGGTAGGAGTGTGAAGTCCCCTTGAAAGGAGACCTAAGCATACACTGAAATTTTATAAAATGATCTGGGGAAGCAATCAGCCTTTATGTGCCTTACTGCTTGTACTACATAGTTCAGAGAACGGTGTCTGCTATCCATTGGATATTATGGTGTTTCCAATATGTGTATGTATTGGGCCCTTTTGGTCTAGTGTTAAAAATCTCTGTGTAATCCAACATTTGAGTGGTTTGAGCTTAATAAATGTTTATGGGAAGGAGACAGGTAATCCAAAAATCATAGGTTGAATTTGAAAGTACAACAATCCCCATTTAAATGTATGGATACTTAAGGGGGCTAAAAACATTTTAGAGAATCCTGTATGAGGTACCCATTTCTAACAAGAAAAGATGCATTAAATGCATAAAGTCCTTATCACAATATAGTCAGATGGGGTTGTTACATGGCCCTATAATTATCTAAAATTAAGACCAAACCAGTTTCTCCATGTCTTCTTGGGATAACTATGTGGCATTAGTAACAATCAGGGATCTAGAATCAATTTGAGAAATTCATTATTTGTTATAGTCACAGTTTCCTTCATCTCAGATATTGCAAACCTGCAAACTTCCTGACCACCAGAAGCATGATACCCTTAAGCCTAAGCAGTAGGGGAGGGGAGAGGAATGAAGTTACACCATGTTTCCTGTTTTGACTGCTGTACCCTGATAAAAGGGGATCTGTGTAAATTCTTTGTCCTTGTTCACCCAGATTAGGAAGGAAAGTGGGAAATAGCTTCAGAACACACATACCCAAGCACAGGCACTCTGCAATCTAGTACAGAAGATAGGACCCACTACTAAGGGGTGGGAACTAAAAAAGCTAATTTTTTTTTTTAAAGATTTTATTTATTTATTTGACAGAAAGAGACACACAGAGAGAGGGAACACAAGCAGGGGGAATGGGAGAGGGAGAAGCAGGCTCCCGGCAGAGCAGGGAGCCCGATGCGGGGCTTGATCCCAGGACCCTGGGATCATGACCTGAGCTGAAGGCAGACGCTTAGTGACTGAGCCACCCAGGTGCCCCTAAAAAAGCTAATTTTTAAAGCAAAATCTTTTGTCCTAGAATGTGTTAAACTGTTTCTGAATCAAAGCAGGAACAAGTACAATTTTGCTTGCCTTGAAAATGGGCAGCTGTTCAATGTGGAGAAAGCTGAGGTAAGACCTTGCACGTTGTTTGGAGACCATGGGACCCTACATTTTCAGGCCTCATTAATCTTTGCTTATGTTCTATAATTCCAGCAGGCTCTGTAGGTCTGTTTAATTACTCAGCATCACAGAAGAAGTTGCCAGTTTCTTTTCTTGGGGTTATTTTATTCATTCTAAATATCTAACCCTAATGTCCTTCACTTGGAGGAGAACACGATATTAAAGATAATAAAATGGAAAAATAGTAAAACTCTTAGTTTATTCTGTTGCCTATTGCAAAAAGAAAAGAAAAAGAAAAGGAAAAAGTGGTCTCAGAAAACCAAAAAAAAAAAAAAAAGGAAAGGTCATTTATGGAACTCAGTGGGCTTTCACAGTTCACCCATTTACTAGGCTTTAGGTTTTGCTCCTGATGATCACAAGAGTTTATTCCAAAGAGAAAATCTACCATTTGTCATGAATTATCAACGTAATTGAACAGACTTCATTTTACCTTTGATAAAAAAATACACTTAAAAATCTTTTAACAATATGAATTTCCATTTTTGAATATTTAATAAGTAGAGATAATATTTTGGATTCTATTTCTTTTTCCAAGTTAAAATCAGCCTCTTCGGTAGAGAATGAATTTGGCTAGCTTTAAAACAGGGTACTGATAAAAATACCAAGTCGTGATTTATTCTGGTGAATTGAGGGAATGCTGAGAAAACTACCACCAGAATCTCCAGCCCACAGAAACTGTTCGGTTTTCTAAGGCATATACAAATGTTCGCAGTTTCACATACTAGAACTTGTTTCTAGAGCTTGTCTGATTTCAGTAGTAACTTCCCCAGTTCCTAGAGCTCTAGCTGTGCAACCTGTATTTATGAACAGTGTCTTAATATTTCACACATGCACATGCGCACGTGTACACACACACTAATAAATACACAATGTTGACACGTTGCCTTTGTTGCGCTTAACAGACTTTCCTGTGATATCTACGGAGATACTGTGCAAGTTGTTTGTTCTAATTATGTTGTACATCCGCAGAATACTGAATTTAGAGAAATATCACCTAAGTGCCAGAAGGTGGCAGCTTCACACCACTTTGAATTAACAAATCAGCTTTGCTTTGCAGAGAGGATCTTATTACATGCTCTTCTTAAAATGTTCATGCAAGGAACCATCCAAAGGATGGCTTTAAATGATTTATTTTCTAATACAATCTTGATGAGAAATGACCTTTCAGAATAGAAGTAATAAGTTTGGTCCCATTTGGTTTAAATTGAAATACAAAGGCCACTATTCAAAAAGCTGCAGGTTTTTGAAACTAGCAGATTTATGAGATCCAACTTTTACGAACAGTAAAAAAATACATCTAAAAGTAAAAAATTCATAGCCGTGTCCTTGGAATCTGTAAAGATACTACAGCTGCTAGTTTAGAGCTTTGAACTTAGATCTGAACTTAGATCTGAACATAGGAAGTATAAATTAGGGCATATTTGGATGTGTCAGGTGTCTGGAATTGTTTAATAATGTTTCCTATTCCCTGAGAATTTTAACTCATTTCCAAGCAGTTTCAGGGGTGTGAGAGAGAGAGAGAGAGAGAGAGAGAGAGAGAAAGAGACTGAGAGGCTGAGGAATTAAGGTAGGAATCAGAGCCTTTCAGAGCAAGAAGCTGAGAAATATCTTTTCAAAGTAGTAACTTGAAGGTAAGTGGATTTGATGAGTTGAGGTTACATCCTTCTTGGCCTCTTTAGGTCTTTCAAGAATTTTTTTAAATACATTTTTTCAAATAATGTCAGGAACTGAAAAATACAGCAAGTAAACCATGATTTTCTATTGATTTACAAGATTTGCTGTGACATTATCTGACAACACTGACAAATGCTGACTTCCATCATTCTATGGCTCTACAGTTGTACCATTCAAGAGGTTTTTTTTCTCCTTTTTTTTTAGGTTTGATGATTGGTTTTTATATGCAAGTATGCACCAGAATATAAATTGACACATAAAAGTATATCTTCTGTAACATTGCGGATAGCTAGGAACTAGGAAAACAAGAGACCCTGAGTGGCTGAAATAGATAAAAATAATATCTGTGTACCACAGTTTCTTCAAATATTGCACATATGCTTCCTCCTAAGATTCATATACATTTGGGGAGGCCTGTTGACAACTAAATAATAGATATTGAAGCTATTAAGTGTTTCCTCCTGTCTTTTGGGCTCATGCCATAGAAACATGTATAAAAGATGACATAAACTAACCCTTTTTAATAGCATTTGTCACATTACTATCAAATGGATTAAGATCTGAAGTTATTAACTATGAGATTATGTATAAACTGCTAACATTTTGGAATATAAGGTTGGAGAGGGAAAGGGTGTTTGCCAGCAAAATAAAACAAGGAAATTCATTAATTTTGAAGGAGTCAATGCATGTTTTTTGATTTCCACAATTTCTATTGCTGTATGGTGTAGTTGATGCTTTATTTGGAATATGTTACCTACAGGGAAATAATACATTATTGACCACTTAAATATTTTCAAGGTTCCAAAAGAATTGTAACATGGTATCCAGATAAGTTCAAAATTATATCTAGATTTGAAACATCAAACATCAAGAGATCTAGAAAAGTTCTAACAAACCAGAACCCACAGCTACTCAGTTGGCCTAACAGGACTTACACACACATGATTTTTTGTAGTCTCAATTGTGTTCCAATATGTTCAAAATTAAAACCACTTTTTCTTGAAGAGCTTTGAATGAATAAAGCTAGGTAGTGACTAAGGATTCACTAAAGTCCAAGCCAAAAGCAACATTTTCTGATAGTGTTTATATAGGAAAGAAAAGGTATTACTAGCAAATAGAGGATGTTGGATCTGAAATCATCCACTTGTTCATTGTGTTATCTAACCCCACAATAATGCCTGGTACTCTGGTTTAGATTAAAATAGTTTGTTGACATATGCTCTAAGGACCTAACTGACTGCTCTAATGTTTATTCCTCCTATATTTTAATAGTGAATACTTGCATTGTTCAGACAGCATGGGCTAATTCTAGAATCTGTAATCTTAGTCATTTATATTAACATTAACACCCCCACCTACCCCCACACCAATTCTGCATAAGCTAATGTAAAACTCAGATAGCTTTCCAGGGAACATGTTGCTGTTTTCAATAAATACCCAGAACAGCGATTCAAAACAATACAGTGTTGGATGCACCTACTGTTCCGATTTTACTTCATTGCTTTGACAGTCATTTATCTCAGCTCTTTCCTGGGATTAAGATCATCTCCTATCTCTATTTTTGAAAATAATGGTGTAAACTCTTGACAGCTTTCCTGATGGGTTAACAACTGCTTTGCTATCACAGAGTAATTTAACTCTTTCTTTTTTTTCCTATTTAGTCAAGAGCATTCTATACACATATGCTTAAATTCAGCCGTGTGTTGGGGAGGAGCAAGATGGCGGAGGAGTAGGAGACCTAAATTTCATCTGGTCCCAGGAATTCAGCTGGATGGGGATCAAAGCATTCTGAACACCTACAAACTCAATAGGAGATCGAAGAAAAGAATAGCAACAACTCTCTGAACAGAAAAGCGACCACTTTCTGGAAGGTAGGACATGCGGAGAAGTGAATCCGAGGCGATATTCGGGAGGATAGACGGCGGGGGAGGGGCCTCTGTCGGCCGCTTCTGGCAAGTGATAGAGCCGCGGAGCACAAAATCGGAACTTTTAAAAGTCTGCTCCGCTGAGGGACGTCACTCTGGTGGCTAAGTGGGGGGTGGAACCCTCTGGGACAGTGGGGTCTCAGGACCCTCGGGGTCACAGAAAGACCGGGGGTGCCTGAGTGTGGCAGAGCTCCCAGGTATCGGAACAGGGAAGCCGGCTGCAGAGGCGGAGCCCAGGCGCGGGCTCTCAGCTCGGGGTTGCCATAAACCGTGATCCGCGGCACAGTCGGGCCCCTGCTCCTCCAGCAGGGACCCCACAAGCGGCAGATCCGGGGAGACTCACCTTCCTCCCCCGGGAGGAGCCGCGCGGGAGTGCACCGCAGGGATCTGCAGGGTTTGGAGACTTCACCCGGGTCGGGTGCCAGAGATAGAAACGCCCAGTCACAGGCTGGGTGAGCACGGCGTGGGGCCGGAGACCGGGGAGACGGGAGTGACTGACGGCCTTTCTCTGGGGGCTCACTGAGGAGCAGTGCCCCGAGTTCTCGGCTCCTCCAGGGCGGGGATTGGGAGGCTGCCATTTTCACTCTCCGCCTCCAAAGCTGTACGGAAAGCTTGCAGGGAACAAAAGCTCCCGAGAGCAAACCCAAGCAGATTACTTAGCCGGGAGGGGGCAAGGGCGGGGCAAATCCGCCTCCGGGAAAGACATTTGGGAACCACGGCAACAGGCCCCTCCCCAGAAGATCAGCGAGAACAGCCAGCCAAGACCAAGTTTACCCATCAATGAGAACTGCAGAACTCCAGCGCTAGGGGAATACTGCGCATAGAATCCATGGCTTTTTTACCATGATTCGTTAGTCTTTCAAAGTTAATTTTTTTAATTTTCTTTTTTACTTTTTCATTTTTCTTTTTCCCTTTTTCAACCAACATCTTATCAATCCCTTTCTTAAAAATCTTTTTTATTTTTCATTTTTAGAGTCATATTCTATCCCTTCATAGTAGTTAACCTTATTTCTGGTATATATATAAGTTGTTCTCTCTTTAAAATTTTGGGATACAGTTTCTTCTAACAGACCAAAATATACCCTAAATCTCTAGTGTATGGCTTTGTTCTAGTCTCCTGCCTGATCACATTCTCTCCCTTTTTTTTTTAAATCCTCTTCTTTTTTTTTTTTAAATCCTCATTTTCTTTTCTCAACCAACTTATCTTATCAATTCCTTTTATAAAATCTTTTATAATTTTCATCTTTACAGTCATATTCATCCCTTCATCATATTTACCCTTATTTTTGATAAGCTTTTCTTTCTTTAAAATTTTGGAAGGCACTTTCTTCTAACAGACCAAAATAAGTCCAAAATCTAGTGTATGGCACTGCTCTATGCACCAGCCTGATCATATTTGATCATATTCTGCTTTTTTTGTTTGTTTGTTTTTTCTTTTTTTTTCTTTTTTCTTTCTTTCCCTTTCTTTTCCCCTGGTTTCAGGTCTCTTCTGATTTGTGTAGTGTATATTTTTCTGGGGTCATTGTTACCCTGTTAGCATTTTGTTCTCTCATTCATCTGTTCTCCTCTGGACAAAATGACAAGATGGAAAAAAATCACCTCAAAAAAAAGAACAAGAGGCAGTAATGACTGCCAGGGACCTAATAAATATGGACATTAGTAAGATGTTGGAATTAGAGTTCAGAATGACGATTTTAAAGATACTAGCTGGGCTTAAAAAAAGCATGGGAGATATTAGAGAAACCTTTTCTGGAGAAAAAAAAAAGGACCAAAATCTAACCAAGTCAAAATCAAAAAGGCTATTAATGAGGTGCAATAAAAAATGGAGGCTCTAACTGCTAGGATAAATGAGGCAGAAGAGAGAATAGTGATATAGAAGACCAAATGATGGAGAATAAAGAAACTGAAAAAAGAGCTAAACAACTACTGGATCATGAGGGCAGAATTCGAGAGTTAAGTGATACCATAAGACAAAACAATATTAGAATAATGGGGATCCCAGAAGAAGAAGAAAGAGAGAGAGGGGCAGAAGGTATATTGGAGCAAATTATAGCAGAGAACTTCCCTAATATGGGGAAGGAAACAGGCATCAAAATCCAGGAGGCACAGAGAACCCCCCGTAAAATCAATAAAAATAGGTCAACATCCTGAGATCTAATAGTAAAACTTATGAGTCTCAGAGACAAAGAGAAAATCCTGAAAGCAGCTCGGGAGAACAGATATGTTACCTACAATGGTAGAAGCATTAGATTGGCAACAGACCTATCCACAGAGACCTGGCAGGCCAGAAAGGACTGGCAGGATACATTCAGAGCACTAAATGAGAAAAATATGCAGCCAAGAATACTATATCCAGCTAAGCTGGGACTGAAAATAGAAGGAGAGATAAAAAGCTTCCAGGACAAACAAAAACTAAAGGAATTTGCAAACACAAGACCAGCCCTACAAGATATAATTGAAAGGAGTCCTCTAAGCAAAGACAGAGTCTAAACGTAACATAGACCAGAAAGGGACACAGACAATATACGGTAACAGTCACCTTACAGGCAATACAATGGCACTAAATTCCTATCTTTCAATAGTTACCCTGAATGTAAATGGGCTAAATGCCTCACTCAAAAGACACAGGGTATCAGATTGGATAAAAAAACAAGACCCATCAATATGCTGTCTGCAGGAGACTCATTTTAGACCCAAAGACACCCCCAGATTGAAAGTGAGGGGATGGAAAACCATTTACCATGCAAATGGACACCAAAAGAAAGCTGGGGTGGCAATCCTTATATCAGACAAATTAGATTTTAAACCAAAGACTGTAATGAGAGATGAGGAAGGCAGTATATCCTACTTAAGGGGTCTATCCAAAAGAAAATCTAACAATTGCAAATATTTAGGCCCCTAACATGGGAGCAGCCAACTATATAAGGCAATTAATAACAAAAGCAAAGAAACACATTGACAACAATACAATAATAAGGGGGGACTTCAACACCCCCCTCACTGAAAGGGACAGATCATCTAAGCAAAAGATCAACAAGGAAATAAAGACTTTAATTGACACACTGGACCCAATAGACTTCACAGATATATTCAGAACATTCTATCCCAAAGCAACAGAATACACATTCTTCTCTAGTGCCCATGGAACATTCTCCAGAATAGATCACATCCTAGGACAAATCAGGTTTCAACTGGTACCAAAAGATTGGGATCATTCCCTGCATATTTTCAGACCACAATGCTTTGAAATTAGAACTCAATCACGAGAGGAAAGTCGGAAAGAACTCAAATAGATGGAAGCTAAAGAGCAACCTACTAAAGAATGAATGGGTCAACTAGGAAATTAAAGAAGAATTTAAAAAAATCATGGAAACCAATGAAAATGAAAACACAACTGTTCAAAATCTTTGGGATGCAGCAAAGGCAGTCCTAAGAGGAAAATATAGAGCAATACAAGCCTTTCCCAAGGAACAAGAAAGGTCTCTAATACACAACCTAACCCTACACCTAAAGGAGCTGGAGAAAGAACAGTAAATAAGCCATAAACCCAGCAGAAGAAGAGATCATAAAGATCAGAACAGAAATCAATGAAACAGAAACCAAAAGAACAGTAGAACAGATCAATGAAACTAGGAGCTGGTTCTTTGAAAGAATTAATAAGATTGATAAACCCATGGCCATATTTATCAAAAAGAAAAGAGAAATGACCCAAATAAATAAAGTCATGAATGAAAGAGGAGGTCACAACCAACACCAAAGAAATACAAACAATTATAAGAACATATTATGAGCAACTATATACCAGCAAGTTAGATAATCTGGAAGAAATGGATGCATTCCTAGAGATGTATGAACTACCAAAACTGAACCAGGAAGAAATTGAAAACTTAAATAGACCCATAAGCACTAAGGAAATTGAAGCAATAATCAAAAATCTGCCAACAAACAAAAGCCCAGGGACAGATGGCTTCCCAGGGGAATTCTATCAAACATTTAAAGAAGAATTAACACCTATTTTTCTGAAACTGTTCCAAAAAATAGAAATGGAAGGAAAACTTCCAAACTTGTTTTATGAGGCCACCATTACCTTGATCCCAAAACCAGACAAAGACCCCATCCAAAAGGAGAATTACAGACCAATATCCTTGATGAACATGGATGCAAAAATTCTCACCAAAATACTAGCCAATAGGATCCAACAGTACATTAAAAGGATTATTCACCATGTCCAACTGGGATTTATCCCTGGGCTGCAAGGTTGGTTCAACATCCGCAAATCAATCAACGTGCTATAATACATTAATAAAAGAAAGAACAAGAACCATATTATCCTTTCAATAGATGCAGAAAAAGCATTTGACAAAGTACAGCATCCTTTCTTGATCAAAACTCTTCAGAGTATAGGGATACAGGGTACATACCTCAATATCATAAAAGCCGTCTATGAAAAACCCACAGCGAATATCATTCTCAATGGGGAAAAACTAAGAGCTTTCCTCCTAAGGTCAGGAACGCGGCAGAGATGTCCACTATCACCACTGCTATTCAACATAGTATTGGAAGTCCTAGACACAGCAATCAGAAAACAAAAAGAAATAAAAGGCATCCAAATTGGCAAGGAAGAAGTCAAACTCTCACTCTTTGCAGATGATATGATACTTTATGGGGAAAACCCAAAAGACTCCACCCCAAAACTGCTAGAACTCATACAGGAATTCAGTCAAGTGGCAGGATATAAAATCAATGCACAGAAATCAGTGGCATTCATATACAGCAACAACAAGGCAGAAGAAAGAGAAATTAAGGAGTTGATCCCATTTACAATTGCACCCAAAACCATAAGGTACTTAGGAATAAATCTAACCAAAGAGACAAAGGATCTGTACTCAGAAAACTATAAAATACTCGAAAGAAATTGAGGAAGGTACAGAGAAATGGAAAAATGTTCCATGCTCATGGATTGGAAGAACAAATATTGTGAAGATGTCAATGCTACCTAGAGTAAGCTACACATTCAATGCAATCCCCATCAAAATACCATCCACTTTTTTCAAAGAAATGGAACAAATAATCCTAAAATTTGTATGGAACCAGAAAACACCCCAAATAGCCAGACGAGTGTTAAAAAAGAAAAGCAAAGCTGGTGGCATCACAGTTCTGGACTTCCAGCCCTATTACAAAGCTGTCATCATCAAGATAGTATGGCACTGGCACAAAAACAGACACATCGATTAATGGAACAGAATAGACAGCCCAGAAATGGACCCACAACTCTATGGTCAACTAATCTTTGACAAAGCAGGAAAGAATGTCCAATGGAAAAAAGACAGTCTCTTCAACAAATGATGTTGGGATAATTGGACAGCCACATGCTGAAGAACGAAACTGGACCATTTCCTTACACCACACACAAAAATAGACTCCAAATGGTTGAAAGACCTCAATGTGAGACAGGAGTCCATCAAAATACTAAAGGAGAACACAGGCAGCAACCTCTTTGACCTCAGCCGCAGCAACTTCTTCCTAGAAACATCGCCAAAGGCAAGGGAAGCAAGGGCAAAAATGAACTATTGGGACTTCATCAAGATAAAAAGCTTTTGCACATCAAAAGAAACAGTCAACAAAACCAAAAGACAACCGACAGAATGGGAGAAGATATTTGCAAATGACATATCAGATAAAGGGCTACTATCCAAAATCTATAAAGAACTCATCAAACTCAACACCCAAAGAACAAATGATCCAATTAAGAATTGGGCAGAAGACATGAACAGACATTTTTTCCAAAGAAGACATCCAAATGGCCAACAGACACATGAAAAAGTGCTCAACATCGCTCAGCATCAGGGAAATCCAAATCAGAACCTCAATGAGATACCACCTCACACCACTCAGAATGGCTAAAATTAACAAGTCAGGAAATGACAGATGGTGGCGGGGATGCGGAGAAAGGGGAACCCTCCTACACTTTTGGTAGGAATGCAAGCTGGTGCAGCCACTCTGGAAAACAGTATGGAGATTCTTCAAACAGTTCAAAATAGAGCTACTGTACGATCCAGCAATTGCACTACTGGGTATTTACCCCATAGATACAAATGTGGGGATTCGATGGGGTACATGAACACTGACGTTTACAGCAGCAATGTCTACAATAGCCAAACTATGGAAAGAGCCAAGATCTTCATCGACAGATGAATGGATAAAGAAGAGGTGGTATATATATATATATATATATATATATATATATATATATATATGCGCAATGGAATATTATGCAGCCATCAAAAGGAATATAATCTTGCCATTTGCAACAATGTGAATGGAACTGGAGGGTATTATGCTGAGCAAAATAAGTCCATCAGAGAAAGACATGTATCGTATGATCTCACTGATATGAGGAATTCTTAAGCTCAGGAAACTAACTGTTGCTGGAGTTATGGGGGTTGGGAGGGATAGGGCAGCTGGGTGATAGACATTGGGGAGGGTATGTGCTGTAGTGAGCTCTGTGAATTGTGTAAGACTGTTGAATCACAGACCTGTACTTCTGAAACAAATAATACATTTTATGTTAAAACAAAAATAAGAAGATAACAGGAAGGGAAAAATGTAGGGGGGGAAATCAGAGGGGAAGACGATCCATTAGAGACTATGGACTCTGAGAAACAAACAGAGGGTTCTAGAGGGGAGGGGGTGGGGAATGGGTTAGCCTGGTGATGGGTACTGAGGAGGGCATGTACTGAATGGAGCACTGTGTGTTATATGCAAATGATGAATCATGGGACACTACATCAAAAACTAATGATGTAATGTATGGTGATTAACATAACATAAAAAAAAATTCAGCCCTGTGTTGAATGCAACTGTATTACAACAGCCCTAGACTGAAAGTATGCTTCTTTTTAGTGCGTGTTGGTAAAGAGAAGATAAGAGAACAAAAGAGAAGGGAAGAGAAATTAATACGATGCCACCAATGCTTGCTATTTTCCTTGGCTGGGAAAATACTTCCCAGTCTGCTGGAAATAAACTGCTGGCATCATCCTTGTCTCAGAGTGACTACAGTATGGATGATAAATCTAAATTAAGTTGATTGTGTCTTCTAAAATTAAAATAGAAATAACAAATGGCTTGTTTTTCACACCTGTATCTTCTTCTTAATCAGCTTTTTTCCTCTCCTTAAGCAGGCAGTAGTTAAGAATTTTCCAGTTGCATAAAATAAGTATGTATTGTTATTATTATCATGATTCTCATTTATTTCTTTCTTAACAGGTCCTGGACACTAAGATCCACTACTATTTTATTCAACAATTTTTTTTTTAAAGATTTTATTTATTTGACAGAGAGAGACACAGCAAGAGAGGCCACAAGTAGGGGGAGTGGGAGAGGGAGAAGCAGGCTTCCTGCCAAGCAGGGAGCCCGATGCAGGGCTCAATCCCAGGACCTGGAATCATGACCTGAGCCGAAGGCAGACCCTTAATGACTGAGCCACCCAGGCGCCCCTCAACAATATCTTTTGAGCATTTATTGTATATTAGATTCTGAGATTGACACTGAACATACAATGGTGAACAAGACAGACATGGTCTTCTCACCCTAAAGGGCGTATAACCTAGTTATAGATGTAGAAAAGTAAACAGGTGCATCATGAGGCTAGGGAAAAACAAAGACATGCTGATTACAATGAACACACTTCAGAGAACACCAAAATGCACCTCCAGAGATGAAGAAACAATTCAGAAGACACTTTATTCACTCAACAAGCATTTATAACCAGCTACTATGTGCAAAGCACTATGCTTAGCATTGAGATAGTAAACAAGATTCCTGCTGTCTTGGATACTTTTATCTATTAGGGGAGATATATAATAAACAATACATGGATGTATAATATTAGGTAAGAATGAGTTAGTAGTGTAACAGGAAACAGGGCTGAAGATCATGATTCTCATTTATTTCATTCTTGATGAGGGGTCATGGAAGGACCCTCTGAGGAGATGATGTGAACAGGGACCTGGTTGAAAAAAGGAAGCAAGCCATGTGGAGATCTGAGGAGAGATCTGCAGAAACAGTCAGTGCAAAGACCCTGAGGTTAGAGTGTGCTGGCATTGTTCAAATTAGAGCAAGAAGGCTGGCAAAGTCCAAGTGAGGAGGTGACTATGAGAAACTGTTTGAGAATTTGCCCAGGGCAGCATATATAGGGTCTGGGAGACAATGGTTGTCTTTGGATTTGTTTTTTCTTCTGATTAGAATGGACAACTTTGGAGGATTTTGAACAAGGAAGTGGCATAATTTTATATTTTGGAAGGTGGCTGTAATTGTCATACATAGACCTAGATGTGGATGGAAGGAGTGAAGACTAGGAGACTAGATAGGAGGTATTAATGTCCAGGCAACGATTGGGATTTGGATGAAAGTGGTAGTTCTAGAGTTCATGAGAATTGACTAGAATTTATTTCAAAAATATTGTTGGCAGGAATTCTTGATGTATATTAGATAACAATGTTCTAACAAAAGCAACAAAGGCATAGGAGTTTCACTTGAGAAATGGGGTGAGAGGCAGGTCCTTTCATAAACAGGGGAAGTAAATTCTGAGGAGATAGGGAATGGAGCTTGGGAAGAAATAGCAAGCTTTCCATTTGAGACCTACTAAGCTTTTACAATGGCGACCATAGTTCAACCTAAAGAATGAGTTGGAGTTAGCCAGCACTATGAGAAGAAATAAGGGGATGGGACTTCATTTTACCCAAAGTCACTCAGTCTAGATCTAGAATTTTAACTCTGGTTTAACTGACTCCAATATCTATATTCTTTCCACATTGCTCTACTCTGCCCTTCCCAACCAGTTTAGGAATAATAAGGATTTGCCTGTAGCCCTGTGGGTATCTTTAGAATTTCATAGTTTTAAAGGAAAGGAGAGCAATAATGGTATTACATTAGTGCACAAAAAATGGGAATTGTAGCCAACTTTGCCTGGCATTACAGGAATATTCTTAGCCTGAACTGTAGAGGATGCAAGTTCTTCCACAAAATCACTCTACCACTCTATAAGGCTTATAATAAAGAACACTATTTTTTATTACATTTAAAATATATATGTATATATAAATACACACACATTTATACAAATACAAATATTTATCCCTGCATTGGTATGCATCTACCTCATCCAGTTCTACCTTGACAGCATTCATTAATTCTGTCTGGGAAAAAAAATAATCATAGTCCATAATGACTAGACTAGTCTAATACTCTTGATATTCTCTGTTGTAGCATCCTTGTCAAACTTATAATCTATAGTATCCAAGCAAACCTTCAAGATCAAATATAAAAACATGCATGTATATAAATACTCTACTCCTAGTCCTAGAACTTAATACTATATCATATATTAGAATTTTCAAATAATTTGATAACTATAATTTTTCATTAGTTCTTACAGGACAGTTATTATCTATTCAAGGAATGTTTGCTGAGTACCTGCTACTATATAAATTGTGGGGAAAATGATGAGCTCTAAGAACTTAGAGTTCAGGAGGGACTCTACATTTAAGCTTATACACATACCTATCTTGGGTTATTTGAGCACTTATGCTGTCTTCTTTAATTGCGCATGCTAGACACCTGTCCTTTCCTGATGCACATATTCCCATCTGCACATTTTCTGCTTGGAAGTTCAGCTTCTGGACTACGCAGTTTACCATATAAACTTCTCTCATAGCAGTTACAATTTTATGCTGTATCTCTTGATTTCCTTTTCTCAATTTTCTAGTAGACTGTAGATGCCTTGGAAACAAAGACTTTTTGTTTAACCCCATATACCCTAGGACTTGAAATGTGCTTACCACATAGTAATTATCTAAAGAGTATTGTTGAATGAGCAAATGAATTCAGTATTGGTGTACACTGCATGAGGGGATTTAATTTCAGTTATTAAATCTTCATGTAAAGAAATTAGGAGAATGCATTTAGGAACAGAGTTGAATAGTCACATGGTCAGCTAAATGATTACTTAATTATTGTATATTTTATACTGATTCTAGTTCAATTTATAATTAATATTTGAGTTGATTCAATATATGAGATCAATTTCACTTTCAGAAATTACATGTTGGAAAAGAAGGAGAATAAAGTGCTCTATAGTTCTAGAAATCTCCCCAAATGTGGCTCAATTCAGGTCATTCTCTGTTTTAAATCTGTTACATAAGACTGTAGTATTCAAATATAAACAGGGTAGCATAAGGTATGGACAAGACAAAAAGGATTAAGCTTTCTAGGGAGATGATAAGAAGTCTTTTTCTGTTGGTAATCCAAAAGCATCAAGCTCAGCAGTCAGAAAATAAAGTCTAGCGATGGGACTAAAGCAGGAAGAAGGTACAGTAAAAACTCGTTAATTGACCAATTTCATTTTCATAGAGAAGATATTAAGCTGGTTATTAAAAGTTGGACCATTCCTCAGACAGATATGGAAGGATGAGCAGAAGTAATAGTGACCATCTGCAAAGGGCAGAAAAAGAATGGAATACTCTGAGATTGGAGAGAAGTTTGGTGTAGTTTGGTTAGTTGGAAATGGAGTGCTTTTTAGCAAAAGTTTCTTTATAATAGACTGGCTTCTCAGTATGAAGGGCTTTCTATGACATGCTAAGGAATTTGTACTGAGTCACAGTCTGTAGGCAATACAGAGTTGATTGAGGTTTTTAAATGTTGACATGATTAGCTTTGCAAAGATGATTTTGTGACAATATTAAAAAGATGCCTCAGTAACTCAGAGGTATTCATTATTTATTTTCTAGCACACTAAAGAATTCCTGGCATCTTTTAATTGCCCAAAAAATCTTTGTGGAGTCAATGAATAAACATAATTGGCCAATTGCTGGATAAAGGAAAGTCTAGATGTAGGAGAATAACTGGGACACTATTTCAGAAGTACAGGCAAGCAATGATGAATGAATTTGGAGAGGTGAAGTCATATTTGGAAGTTGAATTTGACATAGAATTTAGTGATGATTTAAATGAAGAAGACAGAGGGGAAAAGGGGGGAAGGGTCAATGGCAGCTCTGAAATTTCTGTATCCCCTAAGAAGGTATAGGAAGAGGAGAAACAGTGTGGGGAGAAAGAAAGATTTTGAGTTTACTTGTTAAGTGTTTGAGTTTGTGGGTTATGGAACATCAGAACAGTGAGGTCCAGTAGAAAGGAAGCTCAGAAGAAATATCATTTTGTAACTGTAGGAGGCATTAGTCTAGTCGAGAGTGTGAGCCATAAGAGTGGCAGATGTCATTTCGGAGAGCATGGATAGGGTCACCTGAAGAGACAACCTTGGGACAGCACAGTCCCTCTGCCTGCAAATCCCTTTCCTACGTCACTCCATTGGTGAACTTCTCTTTGTTAAGACATTGTTTAAACTTCATTTTCTCTGTGAAACATTCCTCTGTTCTTCTGCTTTCCCTGCTCCCCTTGCTCCTCTCCTTCCTCCTTCTCTCCATTATGATCCTCATCACTATTACTTATCTAGTGTTTGTCTGTGGCAGGCACATTGCTGAGCACTTCATGTTCTTAGTCATATTCAGTCTTCACTGCGATGCAATAAGGCAAGTGCTTCTATTATTCCTTATTGTGCATGAAAGAAAATTGAGGTATAGGTAGACCTGGTAATTGAAGAGAAGCAAGAGCACATAGCTAGGAAATGGCAGAGATGAGATTTGAATCTAAGTGTTGTCTGATCCAGGGACCATGCTCTTTCTTTTAGGTCAGTTGTTTCATCCTCTGGGAATCAAAGCTGTTTATTCATGTGACTGACATAGCACTTGGCATATGGAATTGTAAGTTATCTGGTCCCATAAGGGGGCTGGGAATTCCTTATGAGTAGAGATGTTGTGATTATTTTTTTTGTTTTCTGGCAGGCAAGAATAAAAGAATGAATGTAGGAGTGAATATTAAAGGTGTGGGCTCAAGAAAATTTGTCAGGGAAAGAGAATATCGAGCAATTTAGAGTAAGAGAACAGGAAACAAAGGAAGAAGAGTTTCAAGAATGACCAACAGTATTGACAGTTCTTCAGAGTTATGACTTAGCATTCTTTATTCTTTTGATATTTTTTCCATTATTGGTGTTTTTTGTCTGTCCACGTGCCTTCTTTTATTCTTCAAGATCCACAGATCCTGATTTTTTTTTTTTTTAAGTTGTCGAACACGTCAACTAAAATCTAAGGTGGAAGGTAATACATATGTGGAAAACCTGAAAGTTGAGTCCTCTGGTTGGAGGGTAGCACTCTTTGAGCCCCACTCCCTTTGCCTTTCTTTCACTATCCCAAAGCAGGCCCTGAGAGTTTGAGAAAGTATCTGCTTGATCTTTCCCTCCATTTGCATTTGCTGCTCCTGCTTTGAACATCCCTCACATGTCAGTTACGCGCGCAAACTATAGGCATTCTTCCTTCCTTCCCAAGCCTGTATTTTTAAACATGCTCTTCTCTCACCTCAAAATATTGCAGCTGGCTTACCCCTACTTCCTTTCTGCCTGAGTGACTTCTGGTCACCTTTCAAGATTTAGTTTAAAGATGCTCTTCTCCATACAGGAGTCACTCATCAGCACAGTCTCCTTGGGTCATCAGATTACCACGTAACTTTAGAAAAGCCCTCTAAAGTGTCTGTGTGTGTGTGAGTGTGTGTGTGTGTGCGTGCGATGCAAGCATGCAAACAAACATTTGTGCTTTTTGGTGGCTGTTTATTTATCTATGTTTTGCTTTTTCTCAAAATTATAAGATTATTAAGAAGTCCTATCTTTACTTTCTATAACTGTAAAATATAGTACTTGCACACAATAAAAGCTCAAGCATGTTTTTGAATGACAGAATGAGTGAATGCATTAATTCACGGGTGAGTATTATTAATTATATTCTGTAATCTTCACATTTTCTCTACCCAAACCATTAAATTCCACATTTTGCTATCAAGAAAATCTAAGATCTCTAAATATTTTTTTGTCAAGAAAATCTATGCTGGGGTCCTCAGACTGCTTTTTTCCCTTTTCTTTTCTAGTCTAATCCAACTCTCTGTCTTTTCAGGAAGTTTAGAATTTACTGTGAGCCACAGCAACTAACAGGAAGTGTCAATGCTGATTTCTACAAAATTCACCTCAATATTGCGTGACACAGAAGACACAAATTTTGGAAAGTGAGAAGATGATGAAATTAGCTTTCATGATCAAATCACTGTTTTCCTATACAAGTTTTGTATTCCTTATCAAAAAGTTGTATGTGTGTGTGTGCAGGTATGTGTGTTCATGTATATATCGTTTAAATATGGTGAAGGAAAATGCTCAAATCTTTTTGTATATTTCTAGATACCTCCAGTAAGTGAAAGGCCAGTTGTTTTCTTTGAAATGGTATCTTCCTGAGCATTATTGAACTTCTGTTATGCTTAAGTGCACTTGATTTATTATATGGGATGAACGTGGCAGGGCAAAATCAGAAAACCTACTTGTTTTCTTTTTTTTTTTTTTCCTATCACTAGCACCAGGCTCAGTGATATTTCTTCCATTCTAATTGGTGGCATTTCAGGCACACAGCACAGCTTATCTGATTCTTTCTATCTCTCAGTCTAGTTCCAGAGCACCTGGGCCAACTTAATTACCTTCCATTTCAGATCCAATTCACATTTCTTCTTCCTTCCCCAGATCAGGTCTGGTGGGAGATAGAGGGTCTATGCTGGTCAAAAGGAGTTGGGTCTGATTTTGTTATTGTTGTTTATCTCAGTGATATTCCTCATCTACCACTCCTGTGTGGGTTTTAGCTTCTCCAGTGTCATGGTCAGGGCCAAGGGAATAAATGATTAGAAGAAGATGTGTATGACCAGTGTTATGGCAATTAGACTTTCCCTTCCCTCTTTGGAGCAGAACCAAAATGATGTTTTCTGTGTGCTATTTATTAGGTTCTTAAGCAAACATTCTAGTTCCTTCCCTGGTGCAACTTCTATTTCCTGGTTATAGTGTTGCATTTTCTGGCTAATCTGTCTCATTTGTCTCTCAACTGCTCCACATTGAAGGCAACTAGAGGGAGGCAACTATGCCTCACTCATCAGGTAGTCTTTTTTAGTGGAATGCTTTCAAAACAACCAGATTCTGATACTTTGATGAAAGAGAAAACTCACACTTGCCTCTTCAAATGCTACTCCTACTCTCCCCTTTTCTGTTCATCCTACCATTGTAGGCTACTCCAGCCTGTTTCTTATTTTTTGAGACTTCTCTAGGAGGAACACATTACCATTGGTCTCAATGCTCCACAAATTCCAGAGGACATATTTAAAGCTTTTTCTGGAATATTCTTTCACTCTGCTCCTGTGGCAGCACAAGACAGACTAACAAATTTCTCTACAAATATCCTGCTGGGACATAAGATTCTGATCTGCCTTCTTTAGAACTTCATGTTCTATCTGTGGCTCACTCGGGCAAGTAAGGGGGAAAGCCAGGCAGTCTTAAATGTTACCAGTCCTGTTGGTGATGGGCATTAAGGAAGGCACATGATGTGATGAACACTGGGTGTTTTACGCAACTAATGAATCATTGAACACTACATCACAAACTAATGATGTACTATATGTTGGCTAATTGAATTTAAATTAAAAAAGAGAAATTTCCTTCAATTACTCTCTTGCTTTGTCTTACATCAAATGAAGGAAGGAGTTAGATTGATGGAGCAACTTGGTTATCCCTTGGTATGTCTTTCAAGTGTGTCTAGGGCTTCTCTTTAGAAGTTGAAGGTATCTGGGTGCCTGGGTGGCTCAGATGGTTAAGCGTCTGCCTTCAGCTCAGGTCATGATCCCAGGGTCCTGGGATCGAGTCCCGCATTGGGCTCCCTGCTCGGCAGGGAGCCTGCCTCTCTCTCTCTCTCTGTCTCTGTCTCTTATGAATAAATAAATAAAATCTTAAAAAAAAAAAAGAAGTTGAAGGTGTCTGTCATTCATTGTCCTCAGATTTGATGATTTAGGTGAAATTCAAGACAATAGGGAATTTTTTTTTAAATCTTGTTATATAAGGTAATTATTTCCTTTATTTCTCTGAATTCTTCTGACCCAAAGCACAGTTCCAGATGCATGGGTAGAAATATAGAAATAGTAGATGGCTCAGTAGGCCTACCTATTTTAAATAAATTAGCACATCTCAGTCAAAATATATATGGAAAACTATTCGGTGCAAATTTTCCTCTCACTGTAATTAAAAATTTCTATTGTAAGAATATGGAACTGTTGTTTATTTAAGCAATTAATCTACATAAGCCTTTTCTTATCCATAGTAATTTGTATTCATTGAAAAGCACATGTCCTTGGGGTTATTAAGCACAGCATAATGACAGTCCAAGACCTTGATGCACCATTTCTTTCCTCCTTATTTAACTGGGGATTTAAAGATGGTTTTCTGTACATATTCATTTCTATATGTCTATGTACAATGTAAAAAAGAAGACTTTTGTAAAGTAAGATGAATGGACTTTATGGAGATAAAAGTAAACTAATCAGAATCTATAATTCAGTCATGTGAGCCCACAAATCTGGGTTTTGCAAGATATTAAGTTAGATCCTAAATAAATCAAGTTGCAGAAAGGAATTATAATGACAGTTGAAAGCATTTCCTAGCATTATTACTGTATAAATATTTTTATTACATACAATATGAGATTTATCACTACTGTGAAAATGACAAGTGTGGGGAAGGGTGGATGAAGATTTTATGGGTCCCTAGATTTAAACAAATTACTTGTAAAGCAGTCTACATTGATTTTAAAAATCAACCACATTTATATTAATAAAATCAAAATTCTAATTCAGGTCATACTAAATCTACTGTTTACCGAGGTTATTTTGACCATTTCAGAGACTAAGTTTCATGCAAGTGTAGCTATTGGCTCGTTAACATAACTGAAATATCTACTTTTTCTTATTATTCAGGATGAATATTTTTATCTTAAACCTCCCTTTCTTTTTCTATCCTGTCATAATATTTAAAATTAAAGTCATGATTGTGTTATTATCAAATATGATTTGATTACATTAAAAATTAAAAACTGGATGGGTCACATTTAAGTAGTTTAATGCTTTTCTGAATAATTGATATAAATTGTCTCAATCACCTGGTGAAAAAAATGGATTTTTTTGTATTATACAGTAATGTAGTACACTATACTGTACTCTGATCTGTAGATTAATGGTATTTTAAAGCAGGATGTGATAGGAGAGATCATCTACTGATACCACCAATGAATGGTTCCAAAATAGAGAAGGAAGTAGTGCTTATGAGAGTGATGGAAAATTAGTACCAGGCAGTTAGTTTCTGGATCCCTAATAATGGCTAAGTTTCATAAATGAATCTTACCACCCTCCAGCTGCTCATGTTAAATAGGAAAAACCTTTTATTATAGTGATTTCTAATTGTAGAAGGTACAGTGTAGCTTCTTTTAAATCATCTTGGATGATAAGTAAAATAATGTATTAGAAATAAAAAGTTAACATTTCTGCCTTTTAGGTGAAATGTAAAAGTTCCACTGACATTTAAAAATCAGTAATTTAAAATGGTTATTGAAAATGGATGTGAAACAATGCTAAGATCATTGATATTTAAGTTTCTTTGTATGTGATGTTTTAACACAAATAGTAGTGTAGCATTCAGTCTTTTTTTCAACGTGTTCAACTGACTGGCTGAAGCCCAGCCATATTATGAAAGTTTTAATCAAAGTTCACTGATCTGAATATTAATCATATCTTTAACAAATACCTTCATGGCAACATCTAGACTGGTGTTGGACCAAATATCTTGGTGCCATTGCTTAGCCAAGTTGATACATAAAACTAATCATCAGACTAAGTCTGAGGTAGGGCCTGAAAGTCTGCATTTCTAATAAGTTCACTTCTCAGTGCACTATAAATCCTTTTATTTGGCTTTTTTTTTCTTGATAAGTCTGACTAGAAGTTTATCAATTCATTGATTTTTTTTTTTTTTCAAAGAATAAGCTCTTGGTTTCATTGATCTGTTCTATTGTTTTCTTAGTTTCTACGTCATTTATTTCTGCTCTAATCTTTATTGTTCCCTTCCTTCTGCTGGTTTTGGGTTTTGTTTGTTGCTCTTTTTCTAGCTCCTTTAGGTGTAAGGTTAATTTGTTTATTTGAGACTTTTCTTGCCTCTTGAGGTAGGCCTGTATTGGTATCAATTTCCCTCTTAGAACTGTTTTTGCTGCATCACAAAGGTTTTGTTTTCATTTTCATTTTCATTTGAAAACACGTTTCCTCTGTGGTTTTCATTTGTTTCCATGTACTTTTGGTTGACCCATTCATTGTTTAGTAGCCTGTTATCTAATCTTTATGTATTTGTGGCCTTTCCAGATTTTTTTGTGTGGTTGACTTCTAGTGTCCTAGCCTTACGATCAGAAAAGATCCATGGTATGATTTTGATCTTCTTGTATTTGTTGAGCCTTGTGTTGTGGGCTAATATGTATCTATTCTGGAGAATGTTCCATGTGCACTTGAAAAGAATGTGTATCCTTCTGCTTTAGGAATGTTCTGAATATATCTGTTAAGTACATGTGGTCCAGTGTGTCATTAAAAGCCATTGTTTCTTTTTTTTTAACAACAACAAAAAAAGCCATTGTTTCCTTGATATAAGTGGTATGTCAAAGTCCTTTACTATTATTGTATTATTATGATTATTTCCTTTAATAACAAATGTTATTAACTCTTTTATATATTTGGGTGCTCTCATGTGGGGTGCATAAATATTTACAATTGCTATATTTCCTTGTTGGATTGTTCCCTTTATTATTAAATGGTGTCCTTCTTTGTCTCTTGTTATAGTCTTTGTTTTAAAGTCTATTTTGTCTGATATAAGTATTGCTACTCCAGCTTTCTTTTGACATCCATTTGTATGATAGATATTTCTTCATCCCCTCACTTTCAATCTGCACATGTCTTTAGGTCTAAAATGAGTCTTATAAAAAAAATAAAAATAAAAAAATAAATAAAAATAAAATGAGTCTTTTATAAGTGACATGTAGATAATGTCCCATTTTTTCTTATCCATTCTGTCACCTTATGTCTTTTGATTGGAGTGTTTCATCCTTTTACCTTTAAAGTAATTATTGATAGATATGTATTTATTATCATTTTATTAATTATTTTGTGATTATTTCTATAGATTTTCTCTGATCGTTTCCTGTCTTTTGTTTATGTTTTGCTGATTTTCTTTAGTGATGTATTTGGATTTCTCTCTAGTCTTTGCATATTTTTTAGTGGTTTCTGATATGTGGTTACCATTAGGTTTGTATATAACTTCTGCAAATAGCAGTCTATATTAAGTTGACGGTTGTTCAAGTTTGAACCCATTCTTTACTCCTTCCTCCACTTTAGATATATCTTATTATGTTTTACATCTTTTTATTTTGTAAATTTCTTGACTGATTTTTTACAGAAATATTCATTTTTACTGCTTTTGTGTTTCCTACCTTACACTGTCACTTTTGATCTCTCCTTTGCACTCAGAGTCGCCTTTAATTTTTCTTGCAGGGTTAGTTTAGTGGTCATGAACTCCTTTAGCTTGTGTTTGTCTGGGAAACTCTTTATTTTTCCTTCTATTCTGAATGATGGCTTTGCAGATTTTTCCCCATTTGGCACTTTGAATATATCATGCCACTTTCTTCTGGCCTGCAAAATTTCTGTTGAAAGATCTCCTGCTGGCTTTATATGGGTTTCCTTGTAGATTACTGTCTTCTTATGTTTTGATGCTTTTAAAATGTTTTCTTTATCACTATATTTTTCCAGTTTAATTACAATATGTCTTGGTGTGGGCCTGCTTTTGTTGACTTTAATGGGAGTTCTCTGTGCCTCCTGGATCTGGATGTCTGTTTCCATCCATAGATTAGGGAAGCTTTCAGCAATTATTGTTTCTTCAAATAAATTTTTCACCCCATTTTCTCTCTCTTCTTCTTCTAGGAGTCCTATAATATGAATGTTATTATGTTTGATGGAGTCACTGAATTCCCTAAGTCTATTTTCATTTTTCATAATTCTTTTTTTTCTGCCTTTTGTTCTGCTTGATTACTTTCCATTACTGTCTTCTAGGTCACTAATTCATTCTTCCATTTCATCCATCCTGCTATTCATTCCACCAAGAGGGCTTCTCATTTCATTTATGGAGTCCTTCATCTCTGTTACGTTATTCCTTATCTCTGTGTTAAGGGTTTCACTCATATTTTCCACTCTTTGTCAAGTCCAGTGAGTATCTTGATGATCATTGTTCTAAATTCTCTATCAGGGATGTTACTTATATCTGTTTCATTTAGATCACCAGCCCTGGCCATGGCCCTGTCCTATTTTTTCATTTGGGATACTTTTCTTTGTCTCTTCATTCTTTCTGCCTCTCTGGTCTGTTTCTGTATTTAATGAAAGTCAGCTACGCCTTCTGTTCTTGGAAGTAGTGCTATTATAAAGAAGAGGTCCTGGAGTGCCCTCCAGTGTGGTCTTCCCTGCTCACCAGAACCTGGCACTTCAGAAGTGTATCCTACCTGTGTTGCATATACCATGCTGTTGTGTGTGAGTCTCTTTTTCTTTCAGTGAAGTTTTCTGCACTGACTCTCTGCCTGTTGTGAGGTATGCTTGCTCTCTTTGGAGTTAGTAGGACCTGGGCAGGCCAGATGTGAGGGGACATGCCTTTCAGGAAACCTGGGAGCAGGATGGTGGTGGTAGCAAAATTTGTGGAGGGCCACTAGTCCTTGCTAGATCCCTGAAGTGCTCTGGTGGCTGGAGAGCTCAAGGCTGAGTGCAGCACACTGCAATGGCTGGGTGAGGCTGGTCTTGGTACACAATACAGCTAAGCAGGAACTGTGAGCAGCTGGGCTCAGCATGCAGGGAGCTTTAATAAAATTTGTCTCGTGCTCAGAGCAGAGGCTAACAGGCTTGAAGTGCCCACCTCTTTAGGAGAACTTGTGGGCATTGTGCACTGCTATGGGGTTAGGTGGCAAGTGTCTGTGCAGCTCTGCCTCTTGCAGGTGTCCTTGTATTTATGCTGGGGGGCAGGGGGAGGAAAATGGCACCTGCCAGCTCCCCCATTTTCAGAGAAGCCCCCCAACATGCTCCAAAATGGGTATGAACAGATCTGTCTCCTGTTTGCCCCCATGTTGTGTAAACTGTCATTTTTATGTTGCCTTTCCACACAGGCTGCTGTCTCTTTAAGGGCAAGACCCAGCTATCACTCACCCTCCCAGCTTGCCCAGTGCTGAGTCAGCTGGCTTTTAAAGCTCCAGGTTCCAAGTCCCACTGGTTATACAAACTCACGGAATTCACCCCCTCTGGTTTTTAAAGCTAAATGTTATGGGGATTAGTCTTCCCCATGTGAGCTCCTTGGTGCAATGCCTGTTTCTTTGCCCTCTCCACATGCATAGCTCCCTCCCTCCTGTAGGCAGCCTCCCTCCACCTTTCTGACCTTCTTAATCTTTCAGATGCAGCTTTTCTATAGTTGTGGAGTTTGTTCTGCCAGTTTTCAGACTGTTCTCTGGTTCATTTACTTGGTTGTGAATGATACCTAGTTGTAAACATAGGACAGGGTGGGCTCAGGGTCTTCCTAATCCACTATCTTCCCAAGTTCCCCAAGTAGCTACTTTATTTTCTTCTAATTGATTTGTCCTTCTTTATAAAACCTACATATTAGTAGAAAATGAGAATGGTTCAAGAGGAAAGTAAATTTATTCCCATTTGGGAAATTTATCTCAGTTCAGCCCCAACATTTATATCACTTCCAGGTAAATTTACAGACTTTTGGTTCTTCTCTCTCTTCCCCAGCTCTTCTGGTTGCTTGAGGAAACAGGCTAGGAACATTATATGACCAGAAGGCAGCTGGAAGGAAGAGGTTTTGGGACCTGTTTATTGCACATTCATTTGGATTCTTGTTACCCTGCTGATACTCAGAATTTCAATCCTGAGTTTGTCAATCAGACTGTTATGTCTGAGCAGAGTCATGGTCATTCTTGTGAATGGTAGTCTGCCTTTGGCTTGTTAGTGCTGCATATGCCTCAGACTAAAATTTTCTGACCTACAATATTTGGCTAAAGGACCTCAGTCTCCCCTCAAACACCACTCCCTTACAACCTCCCTCCCCCCATCTTAGCAACTCTTCATGGATATTTTCACTAGACAGCGATGTCAGCTATTTTAAGTACTTGTATTCTTCTCTAGGGCACATATAAACCACCAGAGAGCTTTAACAAGATATAGGAACTGTACAGGTTACTCTGACAAGCTAAACTCCTGCTGCATTGTTGGTTTTACTTTGCGGCAGCTGCCCTATTTCAGTGTATGTATGTGGGTTCTCTGTGAGGTGGTTTCTTTCCAGAAATTCTGATATGACATATATTGGCCCCCATATTCCATTTCTACTCTGGACTTTCATCGTAGCCTGTTTAACTTATTTCTCTGCTCTGAGAATTCTATTTGTATAAGATCATTGTGTTCATTTAAGTTTAGAACATATGTATCCATTGCCTCTCTCCCCTCTCCATCACCTTCTTCTGCCTTCCCGTGAAACTTTATCACAAGGTAACACTGGATTCAACCCTATCCCTCTGACCCTTTGGGTCTATATGGCAAACTCTTAAATGGCTCCCAATGAATCATCTCCTTGTGTCCATGACCCTTTGCAAATGACTTTGTTGTTTCTGCCAAAAAGAGGAGTCAATTCATAACTTCTAATATCGCTTTTTAAACAATGAAGACAAAAAGGCTAGAGGTTGACCATTTATTCACAGCTATGTAGCTAAATAGTGGATTGGAGCTTCAGCAGGAAAGACTCCAAGGGGAAGGTGGACAGAGATTTCTTTGAAAAATTAATAATTTTAGAATGTCTAAGTGGTCCCATTTCTCCTTTTGATTTGTAGCATTTTTCCATCCACATATATCCCATATTCTGTTGATGAAATCATTGATTTTCAAACCCAAGAATCTTGATTAAAGCATTAATCACCATGTAGCAAATTAGCTTAAGCCTTAAGATAAAGAAAAAAAGCGTGTTAGTTTGTGTTGTCTATTTTCCAACCAATTGCTGCCTCTGCATGAAGAAAACAACACCTTAGGTGTGAAATATTAGCACAAAATATCACAGCATCCTGGTAAAATGTTATTTTCTACCCAAACACTTCTACCCAAAGTGTTTCAACCAACAGTTCTACTATTTAAAACGCTCTCATTTTCCTCAGTGGTTAATGTTCTTTGTACTTTAGTTTTAGTCTTAAAAAAAAAAAAATCAGGCTTTCTCTGCAGAACTCTGCTGGGTAACATAAATCCGTACATTGTTAATGCTTAGAATTGTCAAACAGAAATAGCACATCTTTGAGATAGAAATGCCTCCATGCTAGAGATATTATTTGGTTGTGGAAATTTTGCCTTTGAAATGACAGTTTAGATCTTTGCCTGATTAAAGAAAATTGATATCCCTGAAGCATAGAAAAAAATGTTATGAAGTAGAAGTAGAGACTTTCATTAAATTAAATTTAATATAAGCATTGGCAAACTTTATTCACATATTAAAAATAAAATAAATTTGATATTTTGAATTCTCTTGATAATTTGTAAATTTATATTTATTGTAAAAATGATTTACTTTAGTTTAAAATGAAGAAAAAATGGGGATCCTCCAAAGAGGTGAATTAAATTAGATTATTTTATAGAATTAAATTGATCTTTTTACCTCATTCTGTTTATATGCTTATATGTTTTAGCTGGAGAGAAACGTGTAATGATAAAATTTGAAGACAGTGCTTCCTTTTCTTAAATGTGATTTTTTTGTGTGTGTAATTATAAGTTATAAATGTTTTATAAGTCTCTTTTCAGAGAGTAAAATAAATATTAAAGGAAAGATGAAGATCCCAGAGTCTGAAATGATGAGTTTTGCTTCAATAAAGAATTCATTATAAAATAATTCTTTGACTTCTAGTTAAAAAAGATTTACAAATTGATTTGACATTTTCTTTATAATAAGTTTGATTCTTTGAACTTACTAAACACTTTTCTTCGTTTGAAGAAACTCTTCGTTTTTTTAAAGCACTAAATGAAGACTTTAAGTACGTTAAGTGGGAGGATAAACTAATTGCTCCATTTCATAGGTTTGGAACAGACTGAGTGAAATATCTCCACAGGCTTATGGGGGCAATGTACTTCATAGATCTACGGTCTTAGTCTTCCTTATAACTGGTCCCTGCACAGTCTCCAAAATGGCACCTTGCCATAATCTCTCTTTTTTTAAAAAGATTTTATTTATTTGCCACAGAGAGAGAGAGAGAGAGAGAGAGAGAGCACAAGCATGGGGAGCAGCGGGCAGAGGGAGAAGCAGCTCCCAGCTGAGCAAGGAGCCCAATGTGGGACTCGATTCCAGGATCCTGGGATCATGACCTGAGCCGAAGGCATATGCTTAAACAACTGAGTCACCCAGGCGTCCCACCATAATCTCTTAACATACTTGTGCAGGATGAGGCAGAGTTGGACCATAATGTTAGAATAGTCGGAGTATGGAGTAAGGTAGCATTATAAAGGGAGACATGTAAGTGGAGAACTGAATTAATGATTGAGCTGGCACCTGAGGAAGGAGAACAGCAGTCCAAATTATGGTTTAAAGACTTGTGTCAGACCAGTTCTGTTTCTCTATGCAATTTTTAATTGGTCAATGGGATGGATATTAAGTATCTTCAGACAGCAGTGATATGTGGTGTCCACTGAATGGCAGCATTAGATAGAGTGCCTAGACCTAAAGGGGATAGCCCTCAGGAAGATGTGTCTGCTGTGAGCAGAGCAAATGTCAGACATTGAAATCTCAGCAAGGATTTAGTCCTAGAAAGAACAGAAATTTATTGCCTGTCTTTACCAGGATGGATTTAGGGAGTAAGTGAAGTCTGGCATTATTCAAGATGACAGTGCTTGTCATTAAAGTGGGGTTGGAAAAGAAGGGTATTATCACTGTGGCTTCTGAGGATGAGGGTGTTGGAAAATGGAGGGGTTTCAGAAGAATTTGCTTCCCTTAAGTTTATTCTGCCAAAGCATAGCCTTCTTAAAAGGAGAGACACATTGGCACTCAAATTGTGGCTCTTCTTTATGGTATTGCTGCCCTGAAGATAGAAACTCCCTATGGTTTGGGTGCCTAGGTGGCTCAGTTGGTTAAGCGACTGCCTTCGGCTCAGGTCATGATCCTGGAGTCCCGGGATCGAGTCCCACATCAGGATCCCTGCTCAGAAGCAGGGAGTCTGCTTCTCCCTCTGACCCTCCCCCCTCTCATGCTCTCTGTCTCTCGTTCTCTCTCTCGCAAATAAATAAAATCTTAAAAAAACAAAAAATTTAGAAACTTCCTATGGTTCTAAAAAGGGGCTCATGCTAAAATGTAACCTTTCTAATTTTTTTTTCTCTAATGCTACATATGTTAGACTCTGATGGATTATTTGACAGATAATCCTGGGAAATTTTTGCAATTAAATTTTACCTGCATTAAATATAGGTTACATCTATATAACTTGAGCATTAATTAACTTTTGTGAATTAACACGCTGACTAGTTTATAATTTTAGGAAAGTTTTAATTTCATTTTATTAATTGTCCTCAGATGTCAGTGACCCCTAAATATTTTTGGTAATATTGACTCATAAACAATTGTACAGGGATGTTCTCTACTTACCCAAAAGCATTTTTGAATTTTTTTGAATTATGTGACATTTTGAATTGGCAGATTGAAGATTCAGATCATTATCTTTTCCTAAAACCGTATTTTTGAAATTGATTCTTTTTAAAACAAAGCATCAGTATGCCTTTTAAAGATCTTTTATTATAAAGTTGGAATCATTAAGTATATACAATTTCCAATACTTAGTATTTCCTCCAGATAATATACAAACAGTGGATTCTTATTATTCCTAGATTCCATATTTGCAAATTTACATGCAAGTTAAGATTTATCTCTAAACCCAAGGTTAATACTGGCAGTGTTTTCATGGTCATTCATGGACGTGCTTAGAACAGTGAAAAATTTGAGTCACCCAATGCACATCTTCCCAGCTGTGGCTGAAAATGATGATGTTCTGACTTTTGGTTTCAGCTCTAATCCTGTAAACAACTGCCCTTTCTGCCATCTATTTTGTGCTATTTTTTTTTTTTGCATTTTTCTGCTTTCTGTTAATGATTTTGCTATTTAAAATGGCCCCCAGGGATAGTGCTGAAGTCCTGTCTAGTATTCTTAAGCACAAGAATGCTGTGATGTGCCTAACAGAGAATATATAGGTGTGAGATAAGCTTTGTTTGGGTATGAGTTATAGTGCTAGTGACTGTAAGTCCAATGTTAGTGAGACAATATATCATAAATAGTCTTTAAACAGAAACACACATAAAACAAGGATATGTCTTATAAAAGTGTTGTTACCAGAAGCTCACAAGAAACTAACTCTGCATTTCCCCTAGAAACAATGGATCAGCATTCGCAAGTTCAGTGTCCATGGTGACTTGGTGAATATTCTCTGGCTGCTTTCCTCTGAGAGGATATATGTCGAAATCCCAGCTATTCCCAAATCTTTTCTTTTAATCCAACAAAATATCATAAAGTCTTACAAGGCTTGCGAAAATTATTGATATTATCTAACATATTATCTAATTCCACAATTTCCTATATACCTTGACATTAAGTGACATGGCTCTAAGATAGTCACCTGTCATCTTTGCCTGGATTTTGCTGCCACCATCTGCACCTTTCCTTATTGCACCACAGAAAAAAAGATAATTAAAAGCTCCAGCCCCAGTGAACTGCCTCATAAGAACCCGATGATTTATAATTCTGTTCTGAATTGGGATTCATGAGGTAGGTCCATTTCCTTGGATATCTCTGTCTTTGAGGTAGAAACTGAATTGATTTTGAAGAGGTATATCGTTACCTCTGGCCAGCTCCCCAGCAATAAAAGCAGAGTTTAACTTTTTTGGGATGGCTTACAGGTTGTCACCATCTACAGGGACTGTTTGAATTTTTCTCAGCAAAATGTACTCTTAAATCAATAGGGAAATGTTGTCACTGTTCTTTAGTTCCTATTAACTGCTACTAGAAACCATTAGAAATACAAAAATCTCTTGACGCTGAGATCCATCTACTAGAGTAGTACTGGAAATGGGTAATGGTAATTTCAAGTTTAATGAGGTCATTAGCTTTTATGGAATCCTGTCTTCTAGGCATTTATTTATTTATGGAGATCATATTATTTAATCCTCATAACAATCTGATGAAGTAGATGTTAGCATTAACTTTTTCAGTTCAGGAAACTGAATCTCATAGAGGTTCAGAAGCATGTCTAAGTTCATGGAGCTAAGCAGTCCGGATTGGGATGCAGAGTCTGACTCTGGAGCTAGTATTATTCAAAACACTCTTATACTCTACTGTTTCATTTATACAGGTCCTTCCCAAATGTATTGAGCCCCAGATATCTCACACAATTATTAAAATATAAGGGCATGTTAACATTAACTTGAATAATAGCATCTTGACACGTGGACAATTCTAAAGCACATTTTAAAGAAATAAATGCTTCCAAGGGAAGTCAGTGCCTTCCTCACTAATACTTTATTTTCCCTTAACAACCAGCACCAAGTGATTAACTGAAGTCAAAGTCTTTCCTTGAAGCTTGTCCTCAATCTCTGGACTGGCTCAGTTTCAAAGTTACCCAGGGCTGCTTATCTTTAACAGATGGCTATCTTCGCTCCGACTCAGCTGCAGTGGGTTTGTTCACCCCATTTAGGCTATTTGAAGCCAATGAAAAAGATGACTAGATCTTTCTTTTCAGGCATTAAGAGACTTGGATACGTTCTCCAGCTTCCTGCAGAGAGAGAGAGAGAAAAAAAAAAAAAAAGAAGAAGAAGAAACGGCTATCAAGGACATCTAGTTACAGAGGACATTAAACACCTGTGGGTTTTTTCCACCAATCTGTAAAACGGTTCATTTCACATGCATTTATCTCCACTATCCCAATAGATATTTCAAAATGGAGAAAGGATATAGAATATTTGTTTCTATCTCTATCTGCCTATGGCTGTGCTTTCAATTTGTAAATGGCCTCAGAGTTTCGAGACCTATTTTCTTAGATTCATACTTCTTATATGGGCCAATAAATTGTAGACAAAATGAAATAGAAAACTAATTTTAATATGGTACTCCTGAAAAAACTCTGGATATGTTATGCACTGGAACAATTCTTAGAACAGATAAGTATAATCATGGATGCTGTGATTTCCTCTGATTTTTTAGGAAAATACCTTTCTAGGAGTATATAGAATGACAATGAGAGAATTAGTAAAGAATTATAATAATAATAGCAGCAGGTATTAAATCCTTCTTCTGTGTCAGGTACAGTGTTGTGACTTTGTGTAGATCATCTTAGGTATAGCTTTTTGTCAGGGCTGGATTAAGACTATGTGCAGCCTCAAACTCCTACAGTATCTGGGAAAACCCTTTCTGAACAAGAATACAAAATTATGTATAGAAGTAAATGTTTATACAGGATGAGAAAAAAATCACAATAAATTACTGATTTTTAAAAGCTCACAAATAAACATCACAAAAAATGTTTTTGATGGAAGACTGATACTCTTTTCATGTGAAATGATGTTGCACTTTTATCTGTAGAAAAAAATGAGAATGTCTAGTGTAAGATTTTAAATAGGACTTATCATAATAACAAATATGATATGATATCATATTAACATATATGATTTGACATAATGTGTTTATGGACTGACAGCTTCCTGAAGAAGGGGGGTGGCGGTGCTGTTGATTCTAGGCAGAGAGGATAGTGACTGACTTAGCAAATGCACTGATCACCTGTTTGTGGAATAAAGGGATAATTAAACTACAGAGAAGGGTTAAATTAAAAGGTAATATAGTTCATCAAGACAGCATGGTACTGGCACAAAAACAGACACATAGATCAATGGAACAGAATAGAGAGCCCAGAAATGGACCCTCAACTCTATGGTCAACTAATCTTTGACAAAGCAGGAAAGAATGTCCAATGGAAAAAAGACAGTCTCTTCAACAAATGGTGTTGGGAAAATTGGATAGCCACATGCAGAAGAATGAAACTGGACCATTTCCTTACATCACACACAAAAATAGACTCCAAATGGTTGAAACACCTCAATGTGAGACAGGAGTCCATCCAAATCCTAAAGGAGAACACAGGCAGCAACCTCTTTGACCTCAGCCGAAGCAACTTCTTCCTAGAAACATCGCCAAAGGCAAGGGAAGCAAGGGCAAAAATGAACTATTGGGACTTCATCAAGATAAAAAGCTTTTGCAAAGCAAAGGAAACAGTCAACAAAACCAAAAGACAACCGACAGAATGGGAGAAGATATTTGCAAATGACATATCAGATAAAGGGCTACTATCCAAAATCTATAAAGAACTCATCAAACTCAACACCCAAAGAACAAAGAATCCAATCAAGAAATGGGCAGAAGACATGAACAGACATTTCTCCAAAGAAGACATCCAAATGGCCAACAGACACATGAAAAAGTGCTCAATATCGCTCAGCATCAGGGAAATCCAAATCAAAACCTCAATGAGATAGCACCTCACACCAGTCAGAATGGCTAAAATTAACAAGTCAGGAAACAACAGATGTTGGCGGGGATGCGGAGAAAGGGGAACCCTCCTACACTGTTGGTGGGAATGCAAGCTGGTGCAGCCACTCTGGAAAACTGTATGGAGGTTCCTCAAAAAGTTGAAAATAGAGCTACCATATGATCCATCAATTGTACTACTGGGTATTTACCCCAAAGATACAAAAGTAGGGATCCGAAGGGGTACGTGCACCCCGATGTTTATAGCAGCAATGTCCACAATAGCCAAACTGTGGAAAGAGCCAAGATGTCCATCGACAGATGAATGGATAAAGAAGAGGTGGTATATATATATACAATGGAATATTATGCAGCCATCAAAAGGAATGAGATCTTGCCATTTGCAATGACGTGGATGGAACTGGAGGGTATTATGTTGAGTGAAATAAGTCAAACAGAGAAAGACATGTATCATATGATCTCACTGATACGAGGAATTCTTAATCGCAGGAAACAAACTGAGTGTTGTTGGAGTGGGGGGTGGGGTGGGAGGGATGGGGTGACTGGGTGATGGACACTGGGGAGGGTGTGTGCTCTGGTAAGCGCTGTGAATTGTGCAAGACTATTGAATCTCAGATCTGTACCTCTGAAACAAATAATGCAATATATGTTAAGAAAAAAAAAAAGAAGAAGAAGAAGAAGGTAGCAGGAGGGGAAGAATGAAGCGGGGGAAATCGGAGGGGTAGACGAACCATGAGAGACAATAGATTCTGAAAAACAAGCTGAGGGTTCTAGAGGGGAGGGGGGTGGGAGGATGGGTTAGCCTGGTGGTGGTATTGAGGAGGGCGCATTCTGCATGGAGCACTGGGTGTTGTGCACAAACAATGAATCATGGAACACTTCATCTAAAACTAATGATGTAATGTATGGGGATTAACATAAGAATAAAATTTAAAAAAAAAGGTAATATAGTTCAGCTGGGAAATTAACTACCTCTTCAGATGTTGCTAAGAAGTGTTCCCTATGCCTCCCTCTTGTCCATGGAGTATGGAATGCACAGGAATCCTAATGAAGTCTCCCTCAAGCTCAGCCCATTCCCACCTGAACAAATCAATCTTTTGTGGTTAAGCCAGACCCTGACCCGGATGTGCTATGTGACTGCATGTATTATTATGTGACAGATGAAAATAAGTAATGGGTACAAGTTTCTGGTCTTTAACAGGGTAATATGGCCAACACATTCCTGCAGAATGTTCTATTCTCATGACACCCTCTCCAGTCTAACCACCTAAATAATTTTTGTTGGCATTAGCTCAATGGCCTTTTCAAATTACCATATACATACGTTTTCATTGAACCTTTACAGAATCTATTCCAGCAATGTAAAAAATGAAAGAAAACAAAAAGAAAATGCATTTTGTAAGATAAAGTGTTTCTCTTTTTCCTTTTAAATAAAATGAGCGGGGAAGAGGCAGAGAACTTTTATGATTCGGTAATGGCCAAGATATGATACTCTCTAGCTCACAAATCAAAGAGCCACAAGCTGCAAAAGCTTCAATTTGAACAGAACAGCTCAGGGCCAGGCAAAATGTCATCCTTTTTATAGGTTCAACAAAATTCTTCTGTTTTTCATCCTGCAACTCAGGCATTAGATCAGCTCTTCAAGTCCCTGGGATGTCTGGAATACTGACTTGGTGTGCACTTTCTAAAACATAGGGTCAAGTGCGAATAAATGCTACAGAAAAAGAGGAAATAGCACTAGAGAGAGACCCAAAATGCCTGAGTAAAATCTTGACTGAAAGAATATCATGTAGAGTCCTTTGGTGTCACATAAATGCCCCCTAGGGCTTATCAACATGTGAACTCACACTAATGAGAGTGGCCAGCTTAGAAGACAGTGGGGTCTGCAGACAGCATCATGTTACAGTCTGTTCTTAGTCATTTAAAATTTGGAACTGAAGGATAAAACTGTCGCTGAAGGTTTAATATTGAGAACAAAATGTTTCAAAGAAAGAGCAGGCTTTGAACTCAACCTAAACTTCTTATCCACTTATGTTTTCTGACTTCCATGATGACACCTGCAAGTCTGGTATCCCGTAAGTATGCATTGAAGGAGTCTCCTTTTCTTAGTCATTGGATTTAAAGATTATAATATTTCTGTTTCAGTTAACTTTTTCTACTATAAAGCTTTATTTTTGCATTTAAAAAAGGGAAGTAAGCAGAATTAGGTGCTACTTTGAAAAGGAATGGCATAATGATTGACCTTTAGGTATCCATGAAGCAGATACACCTTAATTCACAATTACTTATTTATTCCTTTAATAAATAGTGGTTGAAAACCCATGTCCCACTTTATATTTATTACTGTACTGGTACATAACCAAATTAATAGTTCAAGATCCATGTTTCATACATACATTGGAATGGTATAAGCTTAAAAATTTAAAATCAGACTCCTAAGCCTATGTGGACACTGATAGATTAAATCTAGTAAATAATAAAAACTAAGATATTGCATGTGTGCAATTACTTGATAAATATTAATCAACCACCTTTTATGCATCCTACAGTGTGATAGGTACTCTAATGTATACAATTGTGTAAGACACATGTTTTGCCCTTAAAGATAACAAATTCAAGAAAGTACAATAATGTCATAAACAGAAATAACCATGACCATGGACTCAAATCATTGCTCTTGCATAGTGAATTAGTGACCTGCAAAGGGAAAAGGAAGTGTCTCTTCTGTCTCTATGATCAGGAACGCCTTGGGTGAGAGATATATTTGTGCTGAGCACAGGATAGATAAGCTTCGGAGAGGTGGCAATGCGGAGAGGACATTCTGTTCATCATGAGCAGAGAGAGAGCGAGAAAAACTCAGAGCAGGCGTGGGGACAGTGAGAAGACCATGTAACTTGAAATGGGTTAGTGTCAAAAGCTAGGAGGGGATGAAACTGGAAAAGTAGATTGTCATGGGATCAAGAACCCTGAATGCCAGGCTAAGGAATCTGGAATTTATTCTATGAAAATTGAAGGCTAGTCAAAGGAATTATATGAACAAAGTAAAATTTTAGAAAAATATTTGGTTATTATAATATTCCAGCCATAAGGTGTTCAGCATCTGAGCTAAGTGATGGTGGAGGTAAAGACTAGAAGGGGGACAAGCAAGAACTTTGAGACGTTCCTAGAAGATTTGATAGTTTTCCAGGTGTTAAAATGGACTACAAGGTCTTGAGATGGATGACTGGGAGTATGATTAACATCTTTTTAGGGTCTGGAAGATATTATTTGTATGTTTTTCTGACTAAGGGTATATTGAAATTTTCCCTCATTGTTTTCATTGATGCACTTTGGAGATGGGCTAGACCTATACTGCCTTTTAGCTAATAACCTTAAGGCATTTATTATGACACTAACAGAGGCATTATTAAGAATGTTTCATATTTAATGTTCAAAGCATCCTAGCGAAGTCATCATTTTTCTTTTATTTTTACAAATTAAGAAATGTAACCTCAGAAAAAGAGAAAAAAATTTCCCAAAGTCTCTGGAAGGGATTTAGACTCAGGTCTTTGTAACCCTTTCCCTCTCCATCCCTACTTGGAGTTAGATGTTTCATGCTTTTGCTTTGTTGGAAATATAGCTCTGTATGATTCCAGGAGTGTGGGTTAGAGTTCAGCATCATATAGTATAATTCTCGTATCATTTAACTGTCAATTAAATCATATTCCACCTGTGTTATTTCTGAAATTATTTAACTCGGATATTGCTATTGAAATTGTAAATGGTATCTATCACCACAAATTCACTCAATACTCTGGCCTTCCACACACTGGCTTATCAAAACTATTCACTGAATGAAATGCATTCATGAATTAGAACAGAACCATCATAAAAATATAGCATCAAGTTCACCTCCCCGTTGATCAGACAGGAATAATATAGGGAGAGGTGTGGTCCTCATCCATATTGTCTTGGGTTGGGTTCCCTGGAAGTGAAGCGTAAGGAGGGGATATGTGAATAAGCATTTTTTTCCCCATTAGATTTAGGTATACAACATAATGATTAGATAAATGTACAAATTGCAAAATGATCACCACAATAAGTCTAGTCAACATTTAGCAGCACACATACAGAATTTTCCTTTCTTGTAATGTGAACTTTTAAGACTTACTTCTTAGCACCTTTCAAATATACAATACCGTGTTATTAACTGTAGGTACCATGCAGTACTTTATACCCTCCCAGGACTTATTTATTTTATTAAGGAAATTTGTGCCTTTTGATCACCTTCATACATTTTACCAACTCCCCATGCCCCACCTCTGACAGTCACCAATTTGTTTTCTGTATCTATGAGTTTGGTTGTTTGTTGTTGTTTTTTGTTTTTAGATTCCACATATCAGTGAGATCATATAGTATTTATCCTTCTCTGGCTGACATTTAGGTGGTTTCCGTGTCTTGATTATTGTAAATAATGCTTCAGTGAACATGGGTATGGGTATCTTTTTTAGTTAGTGTCTACATTTCCTTCAGATAGATAACCAGAAGTGAAATTATAGGGTCACATGGTAGTTATATGTTTAATTTTTTAGAAAATTCTATACTATTTTCCAAAGTGGCTGTACCAATTTACATTCACACCAACAGTGCAGAAGGGTTTCCTTTTTTCTCTACATCCTCATCAACACTTGTTATTTCTTGTCTTTTTTATAATAGCCATTCTAAAACATGAGTGATATCTCATTGTGGTTTTGATTTGCATTTCTCTGATGATAAGTGATGTTGGATATCTTTTCATGTACCTATTGGTTATCTATATGTATTCTTTGGAAAAATGTCCATTCAGATCCTCTGCCCATTTGTAAATTGAATTTGTTTTGCTACTGTGTTGAATGAGTTTTTAAATATATTTTGAATATTAACTTCTTGTCAGATATATGATTTGCAAATATTTTCTCCCATTCAGTAGGTTGCCTTTTTATTTTGTTGATGGTTTCCTTTGGTGTGCAGAAACTTTTTAGTTTGATGTAGTCCTACTTGTGTATATTTGCTTTTTTTTTTTTTTTTTGCTTTGCTTCTAGTGTCAAATTCAAAAAATCATCATGAAGACTGACGTCCAAGAAGCTTACCATATATGTTTTCTTCTAAGAGGTTTTTTTTTCCAAGTCTTTAATCCATTTTTAGTTGATTTTTGTGTATCGTGCAAGATAGTGGTCCCATTTTATTCTTTTTCTCCCCGAGATTTATTTATCTATTTGGGGGGAGAGGGGCAGAGGGAGAGGGACAGAGAAACCCAAGCAGATTCTACGCTGAGTGTGGAGCCCAACGTGGGGCTCTATCTCATGACCCTAAGATCATGACCTGAGCCTAAGACAAAAGTCAGACACTTAACTAACTGCACCACCCAGGTGCACCTCATTTTATTCTTTTGCATGTGGCTATCCAGTTTTCCCAGCACCACTTATTGAAGAGACTGTCCTTTCCCCACTGTATATTGTTGGCTCCTTTGTCATAGATTAATTGACCATATATCTATGGATTTATTTCTGGACTCTCTTTTCTGTTCCTTGATTTATGTGCATGTTTTAATGCCAGTACCTTACTGTCTTGGTTACTATAGCTTTGTAATATAGTTTGAAGTCAGAAAGTGTGATGCCTCCAGCTTTTTGCTTTTTTCTCAAAATTGGTTTGTCTATTAGGGGTCCTTTGTGGTTCCACACAAATTTTAGGATGGTTTATTCTATTTCTCTGAAAAATGCCACTGGAATTTGATAGTGATGTTATTGAATTTGTGGAATACTTTGGATATTATGGACATTTTAAGAATATTATTTCTTCCAGTCCATGAGCACAGAGTATCTTTCCATTTATTTGTGTCTTGTTTAATTTCTTTTATCAATGTTTTATAGTGTTCAGTGTACTGGTCTTTTACCTACTTGGTTAAATTTGTTTTATTTTTTGATGCAATTGTAAATGGGATTGTTTTCTTATTTTTCCCTCTGATATTTCCTTTTTAGTGTATAGAAACACAATTGACTTTTGTATATTGATTTCATATCCTGCAACTTTATTGAACTTAATTAGTTTCAGCAGTTTTTTAGTGGATTTAGTGTTTTCTACATATAATATCATATAATCTACAAATAGAGACAGTTTTACTTTTCTGTTTTGGATGCCTTTTATTTCTTTTATTTTTTTTTTCCAACTAATAGCTCTGAGTAGGACTTCTATTGCTATTTTGAATAAAAGTGGTGAGAGTAGGCATCCTTATCTTGTTCCTGAGTTTAGAGGAAAAGCTTTCAGCTGTTCATCACTGAGTATGATGGTAGTTGTGGGCTTGTCATATATAGCCTTTATTATGTTGAGGTCAAGTTTGGTGTAAATCCAGTCGATTGTCAAAGGTATCCTGAAGTTTGTGTTAAGGTATCTATTGAGGCCATATCTGTCTAACAGCACATGTCCAACATCAAACACTGATCCCAACCCCACCCCCCAAACTGATATCTCTCATGATTTTTCTCACTTTAGTTAATGGCACTGCCAACCTTTAAGCTGCTCAGGTAAAAACCTTAAAATCATCATTGATTTTTCACTTTGACTCAAATCCCACATGCTATCAGCAAATCCTATTTGCCCTACTTCCAAATATGTCCAGAGTCTAAGTCCCTTTTCACTACCTCCTCTGTTACCACCATTGTCAAAAGAATCATCTCTCATCTGGATTATTGAATAACCTTCTGACTAATCTCCTTGCTTCTGCCCTGCCTGCTGCAGTCTATTCCCAAATAGTAGCCAGAGTGACTTTTAAATGATGTTATTAGATCATGTCACTCCTCTTTAGAAACCTCTTCTGGCTCATTAAAGTAAAATTCAAATTCTTACCAAGATCCACTCGGCTTTGGGAGACAGAGGCTTTGCGTTCCCAACTCTTAGGTGTTATCTCTTCTCTTCTTCCCACCACTCAATCCACTCTGGCTACACTGCCACTCTTGCTGTCCTTCAAGCACATGAAGCATATACCCAGCTCAGGCCCTTTGCATTTTTGTTCTCTTTTCCCAGAATACTCTTTTTCCCCCTCAGCTACCTGTTACCTGCTTCCCTCAGGTTTCTGCTCAAATGTCATCTCTCAGTGACATAAAATACAATTGCAATTCCAAGCCCTCCTTATAATCTTAAAAGGCTTTAGGTTTCTCTATAGCACTTGACTATAACCATTTGATGTATTCCATAGTAATTTATTTTCTGTCTTACCACTATCTAAAGGCTTGGATTTTATTTTGCTTACAGCTGGATGCACAAAACCTAGGATGGTTCTGTCACATACTGAATGCTCAATAAATATTTTGTGACTGAAGTAATGAATGAGACAAATAACACAAGTTTTGTGGGAAGATTGTAGTATACAAGTAGTAATTCCTGCCACGGCATCTTAAGGAGCAAAAAGGCCAAGGCTTTCATTTTGTTTGCTTTTAACATTCCTGTAAAATTGTATATTTGAGATAGGAGTACGTGATTAAATTTAGACCCAACATTCAGTGTAGAAATGTATATATACAACAGTGCATATTTATGCACAAATAAATGGCAACTGAAAGATTCATAAATGTTGGCAACTAGAGACACACTGAGATATAGCCAAGTAAAATGGAAAAAGTAAAATGGGATATAGTATAAGCTAGAATATAGTAATGCTCAATAAATGTAAATACATTGTTTTGCCATATGTATTCATGAAGACATTTCTACCACCAATAAGAAAGAACTGAAAGAATAAATAGAAATATGGGAGATATAGGAAGAGATTGGCTGAAGAATTTTGCAAGTAGAGCATTTTGGCAAGCTATTTTTGTTGTGCCTAGAAATAATGGAAAATTCCTCAGGGTTTACTTGTACTTTAATTTTTGGATTATGATCAAATACATCTATAGCCAGATATAGATTAATTTTCTACACTTGAAAGATCATATATAATTCTGTTTCTCTGTCAGCATCAAGACAGCTTCTTCATCATTTTTATTGACTTCCAGGTGATGTCTAACTTAAAAAATTACTTCTTAGTCTATCTACGCCAATTCAGTCCTCAAAAGGAAAGTAAAATGCATATTTTAATAGAATAAAGATATTTTTAAAAGTCTCATCATTGAATATTTCAAAAAAATAGTTTGTCCATGTCATTATAAAAACTGAAATTTTACAAATTAGTCTGTTAAAAATGTTTGGAAGCCAAATATTCATGGTGAAGTGCCTTGGTCATTTGAATTGAAATCAACTTATTTCATACAATCTTGGAATATATTTATTTAATAAAAATAAAAGTGATGACAGTCATTCAAATCAGAAGGAATACATGAGTATACCATGTATTGTGTTAGACTCTAGAAAACACAAAAGATGAATAAAACATGGTGTTTCCCCCACCACAGGGTTGATACACTGGTGAGGAAAACAGATTAAAATTCTTAATAAATAAAGATCAATAAAATATGTCAAGAGATAAATGGGCATGCTCTCATTGTACTATTCAATCTAAGGCTATTTAGGGGTGTGGGGGCAGCAGTAGATGATGTCTGAACTGGAATTTGAAGAATGTTAAAGTTAGCCATAAGAAGAGAGATAGGGGGCATCATAAACAGAGTATCAAGATGTACAAAGACACTGACCCATTGAAAAGTAAGGGATGTGAAAAATTATAAGAATTCAGCATAATTTGGTGGGTGTGGCAAATTAAAGATGGTCACAAGTCTTTGACTGTTCTCCTTTTGACAAGTGGAGTCTATGTCCCTCCTCTTCAATTCTGCAGTCTTTGTCTCTGTGAATTCGGATAGTATATGGTGGAAATGAAATGGTGCTTGTTTCTGAACCAGGATTTAAAGGACAGACAGCTCCACTTCCCAAAACTTGGAATACTTGTGGTAGAGGAAGCTAGTCACCATGTAACGAGCTTGATTACCTTAATGGAAAAACCACATGGAGATACCCTGAGACTATGTGGAGAGGATGAGGGGCTCAGCTGAACATAGCCTTCCTGACATCTCCAACAAGGTCCCAAGAATAAAAACCATCCTGGACCCTCTGGACCAGACTAGTTGGATACCATCAAGTGACCGTAGTCAATGCCAGAATAACTTAGGTGACTTCTTACAGAACTCCTGATCCCATACAATCATGAGATACAATATCATGAACGTTGTTTAAAGCTATTCAGTGTCGGCTTGGTTTGTTGTACAGATATTGAAAACCAGACCTGTGGAATATGAAGTAGAAGAGCAATGCAAGTACAAAATGATAGAGGGCCTGAGATGCTAGTTTAAGGATTTTGGATAGTTCATCTTACGTTTCCAAGTCTAAAATGGTAAAATTACCCCCCAAAGCACATACACATATAAGGTTCCCCAATTTATCATTTGTCAAACAAGGCCACTTAAAAAATCACTACCATATTCTATCAACATAATTTCAGAAAAGGAAGGTAAATTTAACTGCAAGAAATCTGGACAGACAGAACTGTAAAGTAATGACAGTAGTCAAGTTTATAACGTTTATTATGTGTCAGGCACTTCTTTAGATTAATTTACTTTATCTTTATAGTAATCCAATCTTTATCTTTATCTTTACTTTATCTAATTTAGATTAATTTATCTTTATAGTAATCCAATATGGTAAGTAGTAATATTCACTCAATTTTATAAATGAAGAAACTGAGTCATAGAGCAGTTACAAACTTGGCAAGGCAACATAGCTAACAAGTAGCAAGACCAGGAATTCAAACCTAGACAGTCTGGATCTGCTACGTATGTGACAGGGGCACTCTCTTGTCTCTTGTAAGAAACAGCTATATTTTCAGCAGTTTTCTCTGACATTTCAATCTAGTTCAGGCTACCATATTAAATTAGTGATGCTATGGTCTCCTTTATAGTTCTTAAATCATGTGTGTAAATGTAGGGTGTAATGAGAAGGGTCTTCTTCAATTGACTGTGAACTCCCCAAGGGAGAGGCAGAGGCACTTTCCTTTTTGCTTATCGTTGTTTTCCTTGTGCTTATCCTACTGACCATCACATAGGCACTCAACAAATACTTGCAAAATGTCTGGATGAATGCACTAATGATGGAATGATTCCTTAAATTGAATAAGCTGAGTTGTAGGAAAAACAGCATTATCCCTATTATTAGCATGCTGTCATGGACATGTGCAAACTTGAGAACTACTGCTTGTTCTCAAGACAGGTTAAAAAAAAAGTGAAGCATAAGTGAATTCTTTACAGGGACCATGGATCAGACCAGAAATGAAGGAAGGGAAGAATTTGAGGAAAGGCTGGGCAAACTGGCAGGGGCATATTAAAAAAAAAAAAATGTTTCAGTTAAGAACTGTGGGAAGAAGGAGAAATGACACCATGCTAACATCTTAAAAGTCTAGTGATAAATGAGTAGCAAGGTGAAAGTGACAGTTCAGTGTATAGGAAAGAGTTCAACAGAGAAATCAGGAATCAGACATTTTTTTTTTAAGATTTTAATCTTAAATTTTAATCTTAAATAAATAAAGATTTTATTTATTTATTTGACAGAGAGACAGTGAGAGAGGGAACACAAGCAGGGGGAGTGGGAGAGGGAGAAGCAGGCTTCCCCCTGAACAGGGAGCCTGATGCGGGGCTTGATCCCAGGACCCTGGGACCATGACCTGAGCTGAAGGCAGATGCTTAATGACTTGGCCACCCAAGCACCCCAGGAATCAGACATTTAAAGACATCAAGTATAAAGTACTCTAAGGAATCAAGGTAGGCCCTCAGTGAGGAATTGACGTTTAAGATGAGACACAAAGGATGACTCTGAGATAACTGGATGAGTGGTGGAGAGGTGAGTGTCCTAGTGGAGGGACCAGCATTGCCAAATCTCCAATACAAGAAAAAGAATGGCTTGCTCAAGGCAGTGAGATGGCGGATGTACAGGTTAGAAGTGTTGAAAGTTGCGGCTGGAAAGATAGAGAGAGGTCAGAATGCTGCCGACAGTATAGTGGATGTTAGGATGTTGATTTTTTTCTTAAAGGCTGTGTGAGGCAATTGATGGGTTTTAAATAATAGAGTGACATGATCTGGTTTGCTTATTTGCTGTGTGACTGCACATCTCAGAGCAGATATGATTTTACTGAGTATATTATATCAATAGTGACTTCATGTGGCAACAGAGATGCAAAGAATCAAAAGATAACATCATTATCTGACCAGGGTATCAGGACCTGTACCAAAAAAAAATAAAAAATAAAAAGCTTGTATGATCTTTTAGCGTGTGCTAAAGGATAATGTGTGATGAAGGACTTGGGAACATGAAATAGGGAGAGTGGATTAAGGCTGGAAAGAGGGTTGGAAATGGAAGACAGAAAAAGCAAATGGAGATACTAGAGGGAATGGGAAAAGCCTTATAGTTGGAAAAATTGAATTTGAAAGTCCAGAATGAGAAATACATAGAATCTTAATTCAGTCTGTGCTCCTTATGGTATGCAAAGAAAAGGCAGCTCTTCTTTGATCTTAGACTCCATGCTCCCTGGGAGCAAAACACTTAAAGTGCGAGCTTTAGGATGTGGAGGGGCAGCTACTTTTTTTTTTTTAATGGACTCATTGCTCTTATAACTTGGTGAACATTTCCTCTGTACAGAGGAGATGGAGATTGACTACTATATGATTAAGTGTTCTGCCTCTGGCTCTTTGGCATTGTGCCCTAAGCTCAGGTCTTCACAATTTTTATGACTTTATTTATTTATTTATTTGAGAAAGAGAGAGAGCACAGAGAGAGAGGGAGAAGCAGACTTCCTGCTGAACAGAGAGCCTGATGTGGGGCTCGATCCCAGAACCCTGAGACCATGACCCCAGCTGAAGGCAGACACTTAACCGATGAACCACCCAGGCACCCCAGGTCTTCACATTTTTAAGAATAGAGTTGAGGCCAGAAGAACTAGATCTTGTCCTAGCTTTTCCATAAGATGAACAACTAAGTATTCTTGTTGCCCAGCCTCTCACTGATGAATAACTAAGTGACCTTGGATAAACTCCTTAATCTCTCTGTGCCTCACTTTATTATTTTGTATGACGAAGTAGGTGAAATAGATGGGTTCTAGTGTGTCTTCCATTTCTGACAACATTTCCACATTTCTCCTGTTCAGTCTGGGCCAAGAGAGGTTAAAACTTTTTGTGTATCATTATTTGTTAATGATGACTGTTATCATAATAGCTTTCTTTCACTGAGTCCCAGCCCCATAGCAGGCTTTGCATTTATTTCTTCACTTAATTTCATTCTCTTATTCATTTAATCCCCACAGTATTAGTTATTTTATGGTCAAGGAAATTGAGGTTAGATGAGGTTAAGTCCTTACTCAATGTTATACAACTAGTAAATGACAGAGCCAAGATTTTAACCTGGTTTTCTTTGATTCTACAGCTATTCATATTTGTAAGAGCTACGATGACATTGGCTTAAACTTCTTTTTTAATATTGCAATGTAACTGAAGTTAAAATAGATTTTTAGCAGAGCAGCCAGTGGGGTATGAATCTAGTATTACTCTGATTCAGAAGAAAGTCTTACTCAGCTTCACACATAGTATGAATAATGGCATCAAAAATGTTCAGCATAAATCTCCCCCAGACCTAAGGCCTGGATTAGTATGCTAATGTGTAAGCTGTTGCAATATTTCACAGCTAGGAATAAATGGCTAAATAAAAATGTGTATTTAAATGTGGATGGATGTGCCTATAGAGGCCCTGAAGGCACTACTCATATTATCCACATTTCTTTATCCATGGAGGATGGAAGCCCTTTGGAGTCAGGAGTGAGGTGGGATGGTCTTGTTGCTGAACCTAAAGCAACCAGACTCTGAGGCCAGATGAAATAGAATCAGAGAGTGCTTTAAAAACCTGGTAAGAGCTGACATCCCTGGAGAATGGCAGGGGCTTTGCAGTTATTAGGCATCCGATGGCCCAACACCTTGATAAACCAGCACAAGTGAAATCCAAAGTCAAAGCCAGCCTGAAGGAAACATCAGAAGAGTAGCATTCAAATGCTTTCATGTTTAACCTTCAGTTAATAGTGGAAAAGATGCCAACAGAGCACTTGGAAAAAGAAGATGTATAAGCAATTTATCACAGGGCTCTGGCTGGTGTGAAAATCTCAGGTTCTCTAAAGAGATGGGCAGGAGTAGGTTTGACAGAAGAAAGATGTGTTAGGTCATGTTTGGCTTGTCCCTACTCCCCAAATTTGGGGGCAGGGGGTTGGCAAAAAAACAAGAAAACGAAAACAAAAAAGATGGTCCCAATAGGAATCAAGAGTAGATTATTATTTTTTTTAATTTAAATTTAAACTTTATCTTGTTGGCACATGGAACTTTTGATAATCTTGATTAGGCCTATGGCTCGCTTCTTAGAACAATGTATTAAATGTATAAAATGACATATATAGGATTTCAAAGGTCACCAGTCATATGCCTTACAGTCATCAAAACATTTTAAGAAATTTATGACCTAGTAAAGAACATGATTTTTTATTCTCACAATAATTAATAAGATTCTGGTAGTGATTGTAATTTTTACTATAATTTCAAAGTCATGTTGAAAGTAAATGATATTTGATGTCTGCAAAAACTGCAGTGTGATATGAAAATATATGTAATTCCTAACAATGCCAAGTCATAGGTGCTGTTAATACTAGCCTGGTTTGTTGCCTGTGTTTATAAAAAATTCTAAATTTCACTTAGCTTTTTTTAAGGTGTCAATTTTTCTCATTTGAATCTTTGGAGCTTTAGAAGTCTAAAGCCCATGAACCCTAGGTTAAGAATTTCTGTACCTTTTGCAGATTACAAAACAGATAACCAAGTTACCTTTGGGTGAATAATATCAGATACTGTCATGACTTTTGTGTTGTACCAACTGCAGCTGATAGATAGGTTTCCTTATTAGACCAAAGATTGTGGTTCTGAAAATGCCTTTTTTTTTTTAAGATTTTATTTATTTATTTGACAGAGAAAGAGATAGCGAGAGAGGGAACACAAGCAGGGGGAGTGGGAGAGGGAGAAGCAGGCTTTCTGCTGAGCAGGGAGCCCAATGCTGACCTGAGCTGAAGGCAGATGCTTAATGACTGAGCCACCCAGACACCCCTGAAAATGCCTTTTTTGCATTTTGTTTTCAAGTAACAAACTGTAGTATCTACAATTGCTATTTTTCACAAGTGAGAGTTTTATTTGGATCCTGAAATTTACCTAGCCAGTGGGGCATCCTAATCTAGAGCTGTGGATCATATGAAAGGATGAATAGTCACTTAACATGAACATATTGCTATTAAGTCTAATCTTTTTCCAACAAATATGCCCAATACAGATGCATTCCATGCTTTGTGACCTTCCTGCCCTCCCATGCTTTTTCCTCTTACAGTGATTCTCTAGAGTTCCCCTCTCTCTTCATCCCATTTACATTATACAATGGTAATTTCTATGCATCTTTTAACACCTGCTCAGGTCTCCTGATCCTCCCATCACTATTCTCCAGGATGGGTTAGATGCACTTTTCATATCAGTGTCCGTAATATCTTGTGTTTGTTCCTGACATTGTACTGACTACTTTGCCTTGTTATTGTTGGGTTATGTGTTTGTTTCCAGTTTTAGACTCTGAGCTGCTCACAAGTCAGTATTAAAACTACCTTTTTAGGCACAAATCACCCCATGGTGCTTAGCACAAAAAGGTTTCTCAACAAATGTTTATGAAATAAATAGGCAAAATTATGCTAAGGTTGAGGGTGTAAGAATGTAGCAATACAGCACAATAGCTCAAGAAGCTTAGACTTAGTGAGAATTGAAATTGGTGTGTGTTTGTGTGTAAAGGCACATGCAAGAGTAAGAACATTAAGAACAACTGGTGTAAGGTTCAGGTGCCAAATGCTAAATAAGTAAAATAATAAAATAAATGAAATCTCTATTTTAAAAGGTTCAGAGAAGAAATATATTAATTGAACTGGAGTTTTACCATAAAGTGTCCTGCAGGGGGTGAAAACTGCTGAGATTAGGAATGTAGTGAGTTAAAGAATGTGAATAGAATAGGAATGGAGCCATTATAGTTTTTCATCGGATTTTTCTTCTCCAGTTTGCAGACCTCTAGTTCTTTTAACTGTTTCTTTTATCACATGATTTTTAGAGCCCTTTATTTTTTAGTGATTTTCCTCTACTCATTCTCGTTTCTGTTATTTTATTTATTTATTTTTGTAAAGATGGGTGTCTGGAACAGGATGCAATAATTTGGACAGGACAAAATAGTTCTATTATCCCTGATTTAAATACTGCATTCACTGTATTATATAATTGTGTTGGATTCATTCATTCATCTGTGGTACCTTACTGGCAAAATGAGCAGGAGGTTACCTAAAACCCCAGGATATTTTTCACATGAACTTCCACAAAGAATTTTAAAAATTTTTTGTTATTTCACTTATTAAACCATTCATTCATTCATTCCATATAAATTATTAGAATCCTACTATGGACAAGGCATTACTCGTAGATTAAGCCCAAACATGAATTTTTCATAAATCTTTATTAAGAAAAATTGTATTTACTTTATTACACATCTATCTATCAATCTATCTATCTATCTATCTATCTATCTATCTATCTATCTATCTATCTATCTATCCTTCTGTTCACTGATCAAACCATCTTACTTTATAATGCATTTAAAAAAAAAATGGCATAGGAGAGCCTGGGTGGCCCAGTGGTTAAGCGTCTGCCTTTGGCTTGGGTCATGATCCTGGCTTTCTGCTCAGCAGGGAGTCTCCTTCTCCCTCTGTCCTTCACCATGCTCCTGCTCTCTCTCTTTCTCTCGCTCTCTCAAATAAATAAATAAAATCTTTTTAAAAATAAAAATAAAATAAAATGGCATATACAAATAATCACCTCATAAATTTATGCATTAATACCACAGCATGTGTACCAAGAACTAGAGTTCAGTATGTTTGTTTGAGCCACTTCCCATAAGATCTATACCAAAATTTCATGGTGAAGTTTCCTGTGCAAAACAAAATGGTGTCCTATTTCAACTATATAACAACCCTATTCCGGTCAGGAAAACAAGGTAGTGAGAAAATTACTGTGACATTTATTTGTATTTAAATTTTAGACTTAAAAAATGTGATACCAGGGGCGCCTGGGTGGCTCAGTCGTTAAGCCTCTGCCTTCGGCTCAGGTCATGATCCCAGGGTCCTGGAATCGAGCCCCGCATGGGTCTCCCCGCTTGGCGGGAGGCTTGCTTCTTCCTCTCCCGCTCCCCCTGCTTGTGTTCCTGCTCTCGCTATCACTCTCTGTCAAATAAATAAATAAAATCTTAAAAAAAATGTGATGCCACAGTGCACTTGTTCCTTGAATTTTAGTGGGTATTTGAAATGATAAATGCTATTAATTGACTTTGAGGGATAGCTTTGTCATCTGATACAAATCAGCCCAAACTCCTATCAAGATTTAGACTATTATCATCATCCCAGAAAGTTTCCTTATGCCCCTTTCATATGAATTTAAATTTTTCCCAGATGATTTAATTTGCTTATTATGTTCCAATATTCAACCTGTCTATATTGTTTTCAATCTTGATTTTGAAATTTGTATATCATGCATAATATCCAGCTTAGTGCCATTTACTTATGTTTTTTGTGCACAGCAAATGTTGTTGATTTAAAAAGGTAAAAATAGTCAAAGTTAGCAAGTTAAAACAGAAATCCCTATGGTATATGACTAATAATTTCTCCTTGGTTGCCACTCGTTCATTATTATACAATGGGGTCTATCCTTTGCAATGGCTATGTAGACAGCACAAGAGACTTGGTAAGAGATTATTTAATGGACTAGTTAAATACCAAAGTAATCTGATACGATGAATATTGTTTAGGCATTTTGGTGTATAACTGAATTGGATTCAGACATTTTTTATGTGTCTTAATTGTTGATAAATTTATATATTTTTTAGAATAACAAAATATCAGACTTGGAAAGAAACTAACACATCATCTGGCCCATTGTTTTAGCAGACATTTTAAATATTAATTTCCAACATCAGAATGAGTGCTCTCATTGTTCCTTCCTGCATTTCCCTGGAAGTGCAACTTGAGCTCTTTATAAGGAAGCTCATTTTAGTGAGTAAGATGGCTTATCCTCATTGAATTATGAGGTTTTACCCTACTATCACGTGTCACAGGGACCTAAAGTACATAGAGGTTAAAAAAAAAAAGTATTATTATTTATACCTAAGAAATAGATGCTGAAATTTGAATAATAAAATGTTCTTAAAAGGAAGACTCTTTATAATTATTACATGACCTAGGGGCAGGTTAGTATTATTATAGGTGCAAAATACCGTATGTTTTAAAATTAGTCATCAGTTATGGAAAATGTTCCCTAAGTTTTTATATCTTATACCTTTTAAATCTGCTTATACTTCCTTAATTATTAAGAGAGATTCTTGATTTACCCCAATTTTAGATGAAACTTTTATAATTTTCAACCCAGGCTTAGCAGTTAGTACAATAAATTATCTCTGCCAATCACAAATGAAAATGTTTGTAAGAAATTTGCTAATTTGCATCAGATTATAAAGCTATCCTCTAGGTCAATTAGTAATAATTTACCACTTTAAATATACCAAAAATTCAAGGAAAAATACATTGTCATCTCTCATTTTTGGAAGATCTAATTATAAATAAATGCCACAGTAATTTTTTTTTATTGTTTTATTTTCCTGACATGAATAGGGCATCTAGTATAATTGAAATTAGATACCATTTTGTTTATAGGAAACTGCATTACGAAGGTTTGGCATACATCTCTTATAAAGTGGTTCAAACAAGAAATTTACCATTTAAATCCACCCAGCAATTTGTCATGCAAATAAATAAAGGCTTACTGCATATAAACAGTAAATACTACTGAAATAATGAAACACACTGCTACTCCATTGATCAGTTTTGTGGATAAAATTATGGTACAAACATAGAAAGGTATCACTTGAATAGACTGAAACTAACCTAAGACTGCATTAGACCAAGGTTGAAATTCAATATGTTGAATTTTTTGTAGCTGGCAGCGCAACAACTTGATCTTTTGTCATTATGTGCACCAAAAATGATCATATATCTCTTGTGCACTTATGTCAGGAAAAGCACCACAACCTACTTATCATACTTTCAAAACATTTAAGAAAACAAGGCAAGTTCCCCCAAAGTAATTCAGCTTTTGGTAAGGGTTTTATTATTGCAATCAATTGCAACATTGTCAAAACTGACAAATTGAAGTTCCTACATAACTGATGCATAACTGGATCTCCTAGGTCAAGGAGGGTAACATGCTCCTGGCCCTTGATGATTTTTATATACAGCTTTGAGACTCATTTACACAAGGGTTATGTAGGTGAACTGCAACATAAAAAGACCATCAAAATGGTAGACTCATTTTAAAGCTTAATCTAAAACAGGATAGCAGAAATATTTTAAGATAGGGTGATGGGTATTAAGGAGGGTGCTGTGATGAGCACTGGGTGTTATATGTAACTAATGAATCACTGAACACTACATCAGAAACTAACGATGTACTATACAGTGGCTAACTGAACATAATAAAAAAGTAATACATAACTAAAATAATGAATAAAACAAAACAAAACAAATTCCATTGATAATACAATAAAATCAATCCAATAGGAAACATTCAATAACTTATTTAATACAGGGTGATTAAAATATCACTCTTTGCTGTGTTCCCGTTTCTTATGCTTAGTGCTATTGTAGTGATTTGATAGGGTCACTGATGATTATATTGTTGCAAAAGGTAGCAGCAATATGGAATACTGCATGTAAACATGCCAAAGTATATTTTCCAGTACATTCTGGGCTTTAAGTGTTTCAAACCCGTGTGTGACTTCAGATCTTATTCTATTTTTAACATTTGGAGGTATGAGTAGCAAAACATTTTTTCTCTTTTTTTCTGGAATGATATAATATCTTGTACATTTTGCTTACCACAGGACTTCTTAGAATGATGTGGCATTATATATATATGTATATATATATATATATATATACATATATATATATATATACACACACACACACACACACACGCACACTTTGGTCTGTGAAAAACATCAGAACAGAGCTAATGTCTTATTTATCACTGTATTCTCACACCATGTTAACGCAAGATAGTAGTAAGTCCTCAGTGAAGTTGAATGAATGAATGGGTGGATGAGTGAATGAATGAATGAAATGAAAATGAATGAATGAAAATATGGAGTGTGTAATACAGTGTGTGATAAACAGCATCAGTGCTTCCATTTTTTCCACCCTTCCTTATACTCCTTCCCAGGAGTGTCCTGGTAAATGTTTAACAACTGGCTCTCAGAAACAAACAAGTAAACCCTCTGGCTTTAGCATTTGCTGATATGCATGGTGTAAATACTCCCATCATGGCCAATTTCAAGCTACCAATATGACATCACTGAATTCAGAGCAGAGCAGAGATCAGCCCTCACGGGGCAGCACAAGCTGGCTCCAGCACGCCACCATCTCTCTTTTCTGTAATATGTTTTTTTTTTAATTGAAATTATCTGGTAGTTTATTTATTTATTTATTTATTTATTTATTTATTTATTTAATTATGTTCAGTTAGCCAACATATAGTATGTCATTAGTTTTTGATGTGGTGTTCAATGATTCATTAGTTGCATATAACACCCAGTGCTCATCACAATACGTGCCCTCCTCAATACCCATCACCCAGTTACCCCATTCCCCCACCCCCTCCCTTCTGCAACCCTCAATTTGTTTCCCGAATTCCAGAGTCTCTCATGGTTTGTCTGCCTCTCTGATTTCTTCCCATTCAGTTTTCCCTCCCTTTCCCGGTGGTTCTCTGAGCTATCCCTTATGTTCCACATATGAGTGAAACCATATGATAATTGTCTTTCTCTGCTTGACTTATTCAATTAGAATAATCCCCTCCAGTTCCATCCATGTTGATGCAAATGGTAGGTATTCATCCTTTCTGATGGCTAAGTAATATTCCATTGTAAAGTGTCTTTTTATTTTCTCCCACTGTAAGCAGAGATTACTTCCTCACTACATTGAGGTTGGGTTTGTTCATATGCCTTGTTTTAGAAAATGGAATGATAGTGGACAAGCCAATGCTTGAAATGTGTTTGTGCATTTGTGTTTGCTATTTATGCTTCTTCAGTCGCCACCAGAAAAAACATGGAACTGGTATAGAGAGGAAAAGAGATACACGGAGTAAACCTATACATAATTCATCACTTAGAACCAAGCCCTGCCTTAGTCAGCCAAGCCTCTACCAACCTACAGAAGTGAGAGTGAGAAATCTGTGTTTATTGTGTTATCCACTGAGATATTTGTGGTTGTTGTTACTGACACCGAGTACAGTGAGAGTGAAGAGTGAAGTAGAACAATCTGGTAAAGTATTACAGTAAAAGGCAATGACCCCGGGCTCCATTTCTTATTCTGCTTGTGTGTGTTTTTTAAAAAATGAACCAATATGTGAATTATTGATGGTCTACTTTGCATTTTTCCTACTGAAAATAAAGACCATAAACACTTCCTTCTTAATAGTGGTATTATGAGCTGCTCTATAATTATAAAGCATTGGTATTATTGTCGCCATTGTCATTTAGAAACCGGGAAATAGTCAATTATATCTTTAATTTTTCCGTTCGTTCATTTTTACAATCCATTCACATGTAAGTAATGCTTACTATATCCATGAACTATGCTGTGCATAAACATTGTTTTCTTTCTTGAGGAATATATTTTCCCCAACCCCTTAACTTCCCATGTACTGATATTTTCATTCTACTAATCTATTGGAATTTCTATCCATTGTTACTAGTTATTACTAGTTATCACTAATTGATATATTTAAGGACTCTCTCAGTTTTCAGTCTTCCTGGATTTTTTTCATAGTTAGCAGTTAACAATTTAACTCTTCCTTCTCATAACTCTTTATACATAATGACTGTAGAACTTCAGTTTTTTCACTTACTGGTTCTAATTTCCCTCATGGTAATAAGAAACCAAAGTTAGTCCTCAGTTCTCTCTGCACTTTTTTTTTTCTTTCAGTACTCTCACTCAGACGCACTTTGTCCACCATCTCTGATTAAGCTATCTTTTTAGTTGCTGTGCCTCTCAGTTCCCCATCTCTGTCCTAACCTCTGTAGGACTATCACTCACACAGCATGCTGAATATTCCCACTTAGCTCCCTATAGAGCTATTGTTTCCAGATGAAGATATCTTTTTTTGAAAAAGACTTTATTTATTTATTTGAGAGAGAGAGAGCACAAGCAGGCAGAGCAGCAGGCAGAGGGAGAGGGAGAAACAGGTTCCCCACTGAGCTTAGAGCCCTATGTGGGACTCAATCCCAGGACCCTCGGACCATGACCTGAGCTGAAGGCAGACACTTAACAAACTGAGCCACCCAGGCCCCCATCCAACAGAAGATATCTTAAATTGAATTCATCCTCTTCCTATTAAAAGCAGTTTCTGCCTTCATTTCTTCATTGGCTCCATCATTCCTCAATTAAGAAAAAAATCTAAATCTTTAGATAATATTTTATTATTTTTCCTGAGTCTTCACTTCCATTACAATTTAGCCATATAGCACTCTTGAATTTATCTAGGAAATATTAATATTATTCACTAATATTTGCAGTTCTTCCTAAGGAAGGTAGGATTCTACCTCCCTAGCCTTTTGAAACTAGATGTGGCTTCATAACTTGTTTTTTTTTTTTTTTTTAAAGATTTTATTTATTTATTTGACAGAGAGAGACACAGCGAGAGAGGGAACACAAGCAGGGGGAGTGGGAGAGGGAGAAGCAGGCTTCCCGCGGAGCAGGGAGCCCGATGGGGGCTCGATCCCAGGACCCTGGGATCATGACCTGAGCCTAAGGCAGACACGTAACTGACCGAGCCACCCAGGCGCCCCTTCATAACTTGTTTTGACCAATGTAGCATGAGCAGAAATGTGGTGTGCTACTTGTATGTAATACAAGCATCCAACTAAACATCTAATTTAGGGGATGCTTAGGACTGAGGCAACAAGCATGGATAGAGGTCTACACATTATATATTGTGGAACAGAAAAAAAATAGATCCAGGTAAGAACCAAGATCCTTGATGGCATTACCAACTCCTCATATATACTCTAGATGACTCATTCCTGGATGTTTTGCTGAATAAGACAAAACCACACTTTATTTATTTAAGGCCTTAGTGAGATTTTCTTTGTTGAACACATTCCTATCAAGTACATGCGTTAAACCTCATCTTCTGAAATCTATCCTGGGTATTGATTCAGAACAGAGGTACCTTTTTATCACATCTTAGTCTTTTTAGGTCCAAAAATAGGATAAAGCCTATTCCACTGTGTACTAAATGTTAGAGTTTCATTTGAGCCTAAACAGCCATTTGCATATTTTCCTTCCTTTAATTCCTGCTACATTGCGGTAGAATTAGAACACTTTTTTTTTTTTTTCCCCTAAAAGAGATCAGAGTAAGAAAAGATCATAGTGAGAAATACTGTTTTAGGGAACAGATGCAAATATATTCTGAATACATTTCCTATTTCAGGTTTATAGACTAATTCTCTTCTTGTTAAATACTAAATCTTTAAGTATTCTCCTACTCCCCCCATCCCCAACCCCACCTTGAGCATAGCTTACCTTTCATCTGCCAAAAGAATTTAAGGTTATACTTTGCTAATGAAGAGCGAGTTGGCTGGAATTATACTCGTTTATTCCTTTGAGACGGCAACACAAAAAATAAAGGCAAGCTTTGCCCTATTTAGGTAACAATGAAATCAGAGTCAAAATAATTATTCATGGAATGAAGAAATCACCTGCAAGGCAATTTGTCAAAGTAGTGAGATTTTGAGTTAGAGAAAATATTCAACTAACACGAATTACAGATGACAAGAGCTTAAGAGCAATATAGAGTGATTCGTTTTAGTCGCAGAAGTGTCTTCATCTATTGTGCCCTAATGTCTTGTGAATGTGCCTGATAAGGTTATCAGAAGTGCAAGACTGAAGTGTTGGATTTTCTCTTAGGTCTGCATTACCATTTGGCTATGTATTATATTTTAGGACTCTGAAGGGAAATAAAATATAGCCATCATTAAAAACCTGTTTCTACATAATAAGCACATGCTGAAGGGTTATCATCAGATATGGGTATATAATTGGATAGATGTTCCAGAGGCTTCTGCTGCCTCCTCAAGGTTATGAACAAATGATACATATCTAACTTGGATCTGTGGATGTTTGCAGAGACACATTCTTCTCTAAGATATTTGAAATGTCAAGAAATACCAGTATAAAGCATAACTTTTTTTTTTTTTACTAACTCTATTCAGCACCTCAATAATAAGAAAAAGGGCTTAAGTAAAACAAAGGCCTAACATCACACTATTTTCAATGGCCTGAGAATGTAAAAAGGGTGCAACTTCTATAGCTTGAGTCATCACAATATAATGATTTGTCTCCAATTGTTTGAGATTAATCTCAAGACAATTCATCTCCTCTCTCAAAGAGCCTGTGCTTTTCAGTCTCACTACTCTTTGTTTAACTGAGGACAGAGAGAATCACATTTAGAGCCCAGGCTTTCATTTGTTCTGCATTTTCCACAAGATGAAGGCAGTAGAGGTCTGGCAGATGGAAAACTCATGAATGCTGGCTGGTCTTGGAGACAATTCACAAGTTAAGTTTCCCAAAGAGGGGGAAAAAAGGATGGATGTTTATAGAAAGATTTTTAAGAGGAATGATGTGTTCCCAGATTTCTGGAGGTGATGCCAGCACCTGGCAGGTTGAACTGATAGATTAAAGAAAGATAATTATAGCACTCCACAGGGATGATAATGAAGGCAAGAACAAGGTTACTAATATTCTCATGAATGTGGGCTCACCTGACAGGTAATGTCTGAATAGGGGGATTAAAAACAACAGATGTTAAACTTTATAAAGTTATGTTAATAACAGTCAAGGCAAATAAGTCAATTGTTTTTTTTATAAAAATGTTTCTTCATTTTTAAAACAAATAACAAATATTTAAAGTGGATGAGAATTTCTTTTAAAATATCCTGAATATAATCCAACCCAAACCCAAATTCTTTATAGTTACACTAACTATAACTATAGTTTCCTCTCTTCTTAATTATTGATTTCTTACATTTCTCCTGGGGAGAAAATTAAAGAGGAACTAGAGGCTAGAACTAGGGAAAAGATAGATAGGAAAGTGAAGTGTTTCACAAAATTGAGTAGATGGTTTGAAAATCACCTTGGGGCAAGACAAAGGAGCTGAGGTAAATGCACACCTAGTTCTTTTTTTTTTTTTTAAAGATTTTATTTATTTATTTTGACAGAGAGAGAGACACAGCGAGAGAGGGAACACAAGCAGGGGGAGTGGGGGAGGGAGAAGCAGGCTTCCCGCCGAGCAGGGAGCCCGATGCGGGGCTCTATCCCAAGACCCTGGGATCATGACCCGAGCCGAAGGCAGACGCTTAACGACTGAGCCACCCAGGCGCCCCTGTACACCTAGTTCTTGAAACTGCCTTCAGTATGTGCTGGGTTTGGGAGGCAGGGTGATACGGAAGACACCTGCTATACGTGGATCAATATTCTGATGGCGGAGTGGAAAGAGCTAAAGATTCAGAGTACCCGGTCCAGACTGTTCTATCACTTAGTAACCATATGCCCTTGGACAATTCTCTTAACCTCTGGAAACCTCAGTTTTCTCATGTGTCAAGATGAGGGCATTGAACATTGTTATTTACTAAAACTGGTGAAAGAACTAAGTGTGATACTGGATTTAATACTCTTAGCCTGGTTTCTAGCAAAACCTTATGTGACGTGTTATTATGGTCGTGTGCTTGCTGTGACATGGTCACAATGGACAGGAGTAAGCCTTTATTTAACTACTGAGGTATCATTTTTTTTTATTCCGAGGACAAAAGAGTAATGTGAATGTCTCTCACACTTTAAGTGTAAACTGTTCTGCTGTTAGACTAGCACTAGCAATTTAAAAATCTTTTTAAGCCCAGATGACACCCATCACCTCCTCCTTCTGTTCTTTGGAACAATACAATACATTTTGTTTCTTTTCCACTTATCTCTATTTCTAGTTTTGAAGACTGATCTTTCCCCTTCAGTTTTCTGAATTTATCCAAATTGAGCAAATTTCTTTACCCATTTTTCTAGATTTATACTATCCAGTATGGTAGTCACTAGCTACCTGTGCCTTCACTGAACACTTGAAATGCAGCTAGTTCCTTTTGAGGTGTCCTATAGTATTACCAAACATACTGGATTTCATACTTAGAATGAAAACCAAAATATAAAACTCAATAATTTTTTTCATACTGATTACATTTGAAAAATATTTTAGATATATAGGGTTAAATAAAATATTAAAATAAATGTCATGTTTCATTTTTTAATGTGGCTGCTAGAAAATTTATAATTACATATATGTCTCATATTTATTTCTTGCTTGTATTTCTATTAGACAGCATTGATCTACATAGAAGACATGTGGAATTGAAATGATTAAAAGAATTTACCAGAAAAAGAAAGGAAAAAATATGTGGATTAAAAAAAAAATAGACAGCAATTTTAAGACAAATACCAAATATTTGTCACACATTTCTTATAATTTCCCACAAATCACATCTCAAACTCATACATTTTCCAACATATATGTTCATGAACTAATATGAAACACATTAAACCAGGGTTGTGTGGTCCTAAGGAAAGCCAGTGTTTAGCTGCTCACAAACCTTCTTCATGGAGCAGTGAGACTTCTGTCAGTCACTGTCCAGACACTTAGAAGCTAGAAACTTAGAAAATTTATCCTTACTCCTAAAAGCCCCTTATGAAGATCAGTCGAAATTTCTTCAACTGAAAACCTATTTTGTTGTGCCTCAAACTGTAGGTAAATTATAGGAACAGGAAAGATGACACCGTTTTCATTAATCTCTGAAGACAACATGGATATTTCAAAGAAGAAAATATCTCAAAGCCTAGAGAGATTTAAACTAATCTTGTTAGTTTTCTTTTAGATAGAACTCTACTATACAGCTGAAAAGTATTTCAGAAAAATTAAAGGAAGGAAGGCCACTATAAGCACTATTAAATGCATTTACTTTAATTTAGTTTAGTTCTGATTTTTATAAGGCTATAAACTGCACATGACCAGTGTTTGGTAAATTATGTTCCCAGTGCAGTTCCCTAAAGTACAACAGAGTCTTCAGCTTGGCATCTATGTTTACTTGATTTTATTGTGGGGCTCTAACATTTCTTCCAGCCTGAACTTCTTCAATAAATATATTGTTTGTGCTTCTTGAAAGCATCAGGAGGCAAGGTTTTAAAATTATTTGGAGTATTTTATTCTGCATATCTGAAATAAATTTGTTGGAGTACCTTTCAATGAACATTTATTAGTCACCAATATATATATGTTAATCTAAGAATTTAAGAAATTTTTAATTTTAGATGAAAAATTAACCAGTCAAAACAGCATAAATGAAACGTTCTTAAAGAAATTGTTTAAATTTAATAGAAATTGTCAATCTTAAATGGAAAATATATCAGTTAAGATAGTATAAATCAAGTGTTCTCAGCTTTGGCATAATTGATATTTTGAGCCAGAGAATTCTTCATTTTGAGGCTGTTCTGTGCATTGTAGGGTGTTCAGCAACAGCTCATGGTCCCTGCCTACTACATGTCAGTAACATCCCTGTCCCCAGTTTGCAACAGCCCAAAATATCTCCAGATTGTGTCACATGTCTGCTGGGCAGCAAGTTCGTCTCTAGTTGAGAGCTACTGGCTTAGGTTTTGCTATGGTTAGGAATATAAAGAAGCAAATCTCACAGAATGAACACAGCAAAATTAGATTCCTCCGTTCTCAATGCATGTCCTATATAGGAAATCTCAGCTCATGGTGTTCACTCTGGCTTCAGTGCTGTCTGTACCTGTTTCACACACACACACACACACACACACAAGGAGGCAAGAAAATGGGAGAATTACTTGCTGGCCCTTACTCCCATCTCTGCCACTAATTGCCCTTCTGTTCACATTTCCTTAATCAAAACAAAATACCTGGGGGAAAAAAAGTCTGGGAATGCCTAATGTCAAAGAGACAAGCAGGTTCAGTCCTCCCATGAACTATGAAGGGAGTGAAATGGGATATTTGTAAATAGCCCTAAAGACCACTACAAGAAGTTTAGGAAAGAAGGTGAAGAAGAAATGAAATCTGAAGACAGCATGGAAGAAAAAGGCTTGTTTGGAAAAGACAACTATAAGGCAGGAACAGTCATTCTAGGAAGAAGAAAGAGTATGAGCAGTGATTGATGAAGAGTGACCATTTTATGGACAATAGCTTATAGCACTTTCCTTATAAGAAAGTGCTGTGGGGACAAGGGTTAACATTTCAAAGTTGTGGTTCCAAATATATTTGAATATCTTTCTATTTTTATGTATAAAACTTTTATATGTATTTCAAATTAATTACAATAAAAGTTAAAAGTATTGAATGTTTACTGTGGCAGTTAAGAGTCATGGGCTTTCCATTGGTTATCTATGTTAAATATTTATAACCCTAAATCGTTAACACTGTTGATATCTTTTTATATGAGAAAACTAAAGGTAAGTAATTTGGCATAGTCAAACAACTTGTATATGAAGCATTGGGTCTAAAACCCAGGTTTTTCTGATTTTAAAATGTACGCCCTAAACAATTACACTATACACTGTATAGCCCAATATAAACTATATTTATATAGCATGAACCCTAAGAGGCACATTTTTCTTCCTTTGTAACAACTCTCATATCTACAAACATCTTACAATTAATGTTGTGTCATAGTTACTTGGCTACTTTTTTCCTTTTCCCAGTGGTACATAAAATAATAGTATGTTTTATAATAAATAGCATCTTATATTCAATAAATCTTTGGGGCGTCTGGGTGGCTCAGTTGGTTAAGCGACTGCGTTCGGCTTGGGTCATGATCCTGGAGTCCCGGGATCCAGTCCTGCATTGGGCTCCCTGCTCAGCGAGGAGCCTGCTTCTCCCTCTAACCGTCCCCCCTCTCATGTACTCTCTCTCATTCTCACTCTCAAATAAATAAATAAATCTTTAAAAAAAAATAAATCTGTAGGAAGCCTCATCCATTAAGGAAAAGACAAAGTCATTTCCATGCAGAAGCCATTACCATCTAATCTGAGACTTCAGAGCAAGTCTTGCAGACTTTTTCTTAACTCAAACAACTGTTACTCAATGGCTCAGATCCGAGGCTTCTGACTTCTTAGGAGGGGTACTCATTTTCCTGTTTTTCAGATTTATCTTCATTTGCAATACAGCTTCTTCCAAGAGCAGGGACATTCCTTCCCCAACAGCAGTAGGGACATTAATATGGGTGAAATATCCAAGAGGACTAATGGAAAGGAAGAATAAATAGCTATTTTTGGCAATAAATGTTTTTGGCAAAATGGGATTTGGAGCAGAGTATTATTTACTGTTTCTTTGGGCAGTTCATCACCCTTTCTTTCTTTCGTAAATGTACCTGGTTTTAGTTTTGCGTTAACCATTCCTCCCCAACTGTAGATTCAGTGTCTGTGGTTTCAGTAAAGCTGATTCCACTCCCACCTATGAGGGTAAGACGTACTTCATAAAAGATTAATGCCTCCAACTCCCTGGCCACAGTAATTGACTACAGCCATTCCAGTTGGTCCATTGAGAGTTAACCACTCAGGCTTTACCTAAGAAACTAGGAAATATTTGAACAAAACAAGATGCAAAATTTAGAGATGCTGAAGCCATCTGGCTACTTCCCCAAGAAGAGAGACATCTAAATGGTCACAAAGACAAGAGAGAGACAGACAGAAACCAAGTCCAGGGAAAATCAGTCCAGGGAAAATCAGTTGACCTCCTATCATAAATCACACTCCAAGTCAGCCTTTTCTCTGGGCTTCTCAATTATGTGAATAAATTCTCTTTTATCATAAGCCAGCTTTAGTTATGTTTTCTGTCACTGGCAACTGAAGGCGGCCTAATTGAGACAACCACTATTAGCTTTATAAAAATGGTTTCCAAAGTACAAGAAGATGCAGAGAAACATACAATTGGCTTGCAAAAGGGAACAAAACAGCTTCAGAGCATTAAAACTGTTGTGGGCAAATCATGTTATGCATATAAGATAGGGAAATTATCTTGGGTCAAAATCTGTAGTAAATTTTTTCTCAAAACTGATTTTCACATCTTTAAGAATTAGAAGAAAACTGTCACTGAACTGTCCTGGTCAGTTCAGACCAGAGATGAAAAATAATTAACTAGAACTGTGTGCCTATAGCCAAAAGAATAGAATTGGCTGGGTAATTACCAGGGCAAATCAGGATACAAAAATGGATTCATCATTTTATATCATTTTGTTTATAAAGACAAACCTTAAGACATAAATAAACATAGCACCCATTTTTCCCTATCTGGATTTTGTTTGATATCAAAGTAAAATGAATAAGAGTACAGTTATGTAATGATTACATATATTTTTTGGAAAGCTGAATGAAATGAGTGTGTGCATAGGGGGAGGGAAGAGTAAAGAAAGAGAGAGAGACAGAGGAAGAGAGATGGAACCTGATAGTGGATGTTTTAACTGAATCAGGATTTTGGACGGTCTTTATAACAGAGTCTCCGCTGAAGATACATCTTTCCTCTGTTGGCAGTCGCTGTCATTCTCTTCAGACCCCTTGAAGCCATGACGGGCCCCATCCACATCTTCCGTCTCTATGTGTCCATCCATTCTGTATTAGGATTCAATGAAGTATACGATGCCCTTTACAATGTCAGACTGTTTCTGCCTGCTACCTAATTGCCTACTGATTTTTCTCTCTATTTCCTCACTCATTCTCTTGCAAACATTATGAGCTTTTGTACACCTTGAATTTTAACACCCAGAATGATGGCTTTTTGTGCAAGTATAACTTCTCATCTGTACAAACTTTATCAGATATTAGAAATCAAAACTGTTGGCCAGTACTAAATAAATGGTAGAAAGGAAGGCCTCTGCGGCAAAAAAACACACATTGCAGAACATGCTCACATCAGAGAGGTGTGATGAACTGCTCATGGCTGTGGATGTTTGTGGAATAGTGCACTAAAGCCTCTTGGCAGAAAATTTACAGCACAATCTGCCATATTAGCTCTGGCTTTCATCAGATGAGAGGGTGTGCTCGTTTCCCAAACTTGGGAAAGATATATAATAGACACACACATATACAAATATTTTAGGAAACTCTTCAGAGACAGTAGCATTATAATGAATCAGAGCTGGGCAAGGTATTACTAAATGCAGTAAGTATATATTTGAAACACAAACAACCTAAGTTTAAGTTTTCAAAATATAGATGAGTTAAGCAAGATAGTTGGATCTCTTTCACTTTCCTAAAATGTCAAAAAGGTAATTTAGGTAGCCAAAATACTTAGTCTAGCTCCTTATTTTGAACCCATATTTGAGCATATTCCTGAGTAAAGGCTGATGTGTGTGATTTCAGTATCTATAATTATTTGGGTATGGATACACTTCTAAGGAGACTGAAGATATCAAAGATAGATTTCAATCCAATTCATTGACATTCCTCTTATTAATTTGGTGTGCAAGTCCAGCTTAACAGGTTGATGCCTGGGATAGATATTTTTTGGAGTTTAGTTTGCTGCTTAATAAGGCATACGTATTAAATACAAATTTTGTCATGACGTGGTATAGAAATTACACAGCAAAAGTAATATCTAAAATGTGAAGAGTGGCTTTTATGAATTGCTTACCACTTCTCTGGAAATGTCTGGTTGCTTTACAAAGATGATCTTGTGATCCTTATAATGGTTCTGCAAGCTATATATCATTGTCCACATTATAAAGATGAGACAATTGAGGCTCCAAGAAGGTGGGTTTTTAGCAACTTAAGTATCTTCAGGGAAGTCTGTCTGTCTCCCAAACCTATTCTTCCAACTCTGGCATGCTGCTGGTAAACATCCAGTTCTTAGCTTTCCTTCACAAGGCTCTATAAAGATGCCAGAAGAGAAAGCTATTTAACCTTGACAAGAAGGAAGGAACTTGAAGAAGAAAAAGTGTTTTCCTTTAAAATAAGATTCTAATATCCAATTCCCAGTAGCCCTGAGGACGAATGATCTGTACTAAGTTATTACACACCCTAGTGATTCTCATATGCCCACTTCTGCCTCAGTAGAAACACATGAGTTGATCAGTTCCATTTGTAATTACATCTGGGAAAAGGGATTATAGAGACAAATATACTCAGCTGTTTTGTTCCCATGAGTACAACATGAAATTAATCACTGGACCAGCCTTTCTCTTGCTCCAGTAGTATTGATCAAGGCAAATCCTCTGCTAAGTATGGCACAGGAGTATTTAGAAGAACAAGATGAAAATGTTTGCTTCAAAAACCAATTTGATCTCTTAATGCAAAGATTACCAGTAATGATTGTAAACTTTTAGTAATAGTGACTAGGTATGAAATTACTTGGCCCATACTATTTAGTTATTTTTGCATTTTAACTATAATTGTGCTCGACAGTGATTCAGAAGCACAGCCAATTTTTAAATTTATAACGGTCATTTCACCAACTTCTCACAACCCATAATGCTGATCATCTGCCTTGACAAACATGACTGAGAGGAATTCCTAGGAAATTGATGCAATCATTTGCTTACTTCACATTAAAATTGATAGGATATTAAATGTAGCTCAGATATTTAATACTTTGAAAGAAATAGATACTGTGCATTCTTTCAGTTAATTTGTACATAGACAAAAAAAAAAAAGATTTTTACTGCCTTTCATAAAATAAATGTCCAAGGAGATTCATTTCCCTTTTGTGACCATTCTCTAGAGTTTGGATTTGTGGTGCTTCTCAGAATACCAGACTGTGGTATGGTATTAGTTTTGTATCATGGATGAAAGATCTTATAGGTAAATATATTTTGGGGAGATATATGGTCCAAAAACATTAAAGATTTCACAGAGTCTTTCAAAGACATAGTCTTTCAGTGTTTTTCATTATATTATCAAGTTAGAATTCTTCAAAATAAAGTGACGATTCTTCAAAAGGTTAGAAATAAATTCCAACAAATTTTCACTGCGGATTTTTGTCTCAGAGGCTGTTACAAGATTGATGTTCTGTAGTGCACAGCTTGAGAACTATTCTCTAGGATATACAGAATACAGAATCTCTGCAATGCATTGTCTTATACCTTCTAACTTGAATGGTGGGTCAGGATGATGAGCAAATATAAAATATTCTAAATAGAAATCGGTCTCAGACAAACATGCTAAAGAGGTATATTAAAAATAGGTATATGGATTGCTTTTCTCTTCATATTACCTGGTATTGTTATCATATAATCTAATGTAACCCTCAAAATGCAACAGCTAATTGGATACCTATGATATTCCAGGCAATAGGCATGACACTTTTTTTAATAGGTCATAAAAGTAATACATGTTCATCGGGGACAATTTGGAAAATGTAGTACAAGGAAGAGAAACGATCTTCTGTAACGTAACATTTATTCTTATATTTTCTGCAAGTTATTTTTTTTAAATGCAAAGGTATCAGGCTAATTAAGAATCTGAAAAATGAATAGCATTTTTCTTCAAGGTTAAATATTGGTATTTGATTTATGCCATTCAGAGACAACGAGACATAATGCAAGTGCAGTACATAGACCAATTGATTGGGAAGTGTCAGTGGGGTCAGGAGATTCACATTCTGTCTTCGATTTCAAAGTTTAGATAATATGATGTACCTTTTTAAACATTACTGTAAGTGATTTAAGTAGAATAATGTTCACGAAAGACTGCTGAACATCTTGCATTAAATTCTTCACAGATTATATACTCTGCAACCAAAAAAACCAGAACTGTAGGTGGAAGTAGTTTGTTTGTTTCTTTTTTCCTGCTCCATCTTGGTTAATTCCCATTATCAAATAATGTTTAAGATAACAAGCATTCTTTAGCTAAGGTCTCAATCACTTTATCTCCCAAAGTTTTTTTCTCAACATTTTTCGAAACAACAGCAACAATTGCTTCAGTAACTGAATCTTAAATAAGAGAACCATGCTGTGCTAAGATGATCTTCAAGAGTTTTGCTTCTTTAATTATGTGTAGTGAAGAGAAGTTAATGTGTTCTTTTCTTGTTTTTCATTATATTTTGTCTTAATGGTCTAAAAATTTCATGATGAGTACTTGTCAAGTTGTTCCCATTTTAAAAGCTCTCATTTTTTAAAGCAAATAGTACTTAACTCCTGTGAAACAAATGGTGCACAAACTATCATTTTTCTTCTGAAGTTCGTCTTATATGTTGTGGTCATAAACCCATCTTTACTATATTAAGCATAAAGGGCTGATTGAGACAAACACTTCTTCCCCAGTAATCAAGACTTAAGTATCATTTAACCTTGTACATCATATTTATTTTTGCCAATTTTGGTGCAGACTTGAGATCTTCCAAGGTCCAGAAAGTTTTAATCTTCCATCATGACATCATCGCCAACATTGTGTCTCATTTTTAACAAAGAAAAACTGGTCCAAAGTAAGATTAATCCATCTTCTAACACAGCGCCAGAACAGCAGTCTCTTTATCTCAGTAATATGTCCATATAAGTATCCAGCATAAGGGAATATTCAGTTGTGACTTGGTCTAGAAGTTCAAGATCCTAATTTGTGTAGTAGCTTCATTAGTAGATTATTTCTAACATAACCAGCTACATTGCCACAAGGTGAAGATATTTAATAAGAACATTCTTCCTGTTAAGTCTTACAATTACTGGAGGGCTCTGGGTGGTTGGGATTCATTTAAAGCACCAGGATGAATTTCAGGAAACGTCAGTTTTTTATTGGTTAGCTCAAAGTAGCCCATTATGTCTGGCCTTAGAACATAAGTCTCTCTATGAGCTACAGAGATACAACATTTCCACCAAATATCTAGAGCTATAGGAAGGATAGATGTAGAGGTTTTAATTTGAATCAGACCCCAAAACTGCAAGTAGTGCAACTTCTAGGACTTTGAGATTCCTAGCTGGGTGGCTTTCCACATCTTGAACCAAGGCATGTGCAAGACATTCAAAAGAATTTTAAAACATCGTAGTTTAGAATGGGTGCTGGTTTCTTTGGTAATGTCTTCATGACTTTTCTGCTTCAAGTACATTCTGTTGCATCCATGTGTCAGCACCAACTCTTGGTTGTTTGAAATGTAGTTAGTAAATCCAAAGGTAATACTCACAAATCTATTAATTTCTAAGATATCACCTTCAAATTCATAATACAAATAGCAGAAATCTAGACAATATAATCACCTGTAGATGATTCTGTACTCAATTCAAATATTTTTTTTTAATACATTAGCTATGTGTCTCCCATTTTCATTGATGCTTGTCGGTGGTGACAGAAATCACATTCATAATCAGTCTTCGCTTCTCCTAGGATCTTGGCCTGTGTGAAGGATCCATTTTCCTGCCTCAGCAGACTCTGTTTCAAACTTTTTGATGATTACTTTCTCTATGTTTTTAAGTAGGTGGCTGGTTGTGGTAGGCTTTTCATAGTATATCTGTTCAGTCACTCTAAAGCTGAATTGGGTCTTTTGCTTTCACACTTTTGCATTGGATTTAGTACTGGATTTTATAAAATCTGTGGTACTAAATTTGTTGAAAGAAATGTAAATGTTCTGTAAGGTTTTTAATGTAGATAATTAAATTCATTGTATCTCACTTGACAAGCTGCTTGGACTTACCCTCCTTAACCTTGCATGTGAAAATTCACTTCAAAAAAGAAAGCTGTGGAATTCAGCTATGCTCCTCTCTCCTTCTTTCTCACTTCAAGGGATAAAATATTTAAATGGTTTACCAAATTACATATTGATTTGAGTTACAAAACATTGATCTAGTTTTACTTGCACATATCTGTATTTCTAGGGGTGCCATTTTACTTTCTGAAATCTTATGTTGCCCCTGATATATATTGCACTGCCTGCTTTTTATCATCTAACTTCCTACTTACTACAATTCCTAGAATACTGTGATTTGCCAGATTAGTATAAGGATGTGATTTTGTGTTTCAATGTGCCCTTATAAGTTATCTTTTTGTCTCTTTACGTGTCAGTTTCTGTTTTAGATTTTTAAGATATTTTACCAAGTCAAATGCATTAACAATTAGTCCAGGTTGGTCAGCTTCCGCTGTAAATACATGGCTATTGGATTCTATCTATCTTCAGGATTACTTGGCCTCTAAGGATAGATGAAACCTTAAAAAATGTGATGTCCACAGTCTCTGACCTCTAGCACTTCACTTACTCTATTTGTATGGGAAAGAGGAAGGAAGAAAACCTTTAAAGGAAGAATAAGACTTCTGTATCTGCTAGGCACTTGATGTACATTTCCTCACAACATTCCCATAATAATCCTAAAAAGAAACTATTACTCTCTACTCTCTAGATGAGTTAATTAAAATTTGGAGAAGTTAAATACCAGCCCCAAGTTCTTACAGGTAATAAGAGACAGTCAGGATTTAAATATAGTTCTCCTGACTCCACAGCCTGACTCTTCTCCACTAATCAGATTATTTTCCCTTTATAGTTTTACATTCTAGCTTACCTTATGTTTTCTTTATTTATATGCATATTATTTCTCCCTTTTAGGTCAGTGATTTTCAAAGCATGGCTTATGAAGTATTAGTATCAGATTTGCCAGGGTTAGTTTGAGTGCAGATTGATTCTTGGTTGCAGTCTTAGATCTACTGAATTGTAAAATCTTAGCAGAAGGCAGAATCTACCTTACAGATATAAGCTCTTGGTAAATCTTATGCACAGTATAATTTGAAACCAACCTTCTAAAGAGTCATGTTCAATATATCTATTCGTTTTCTGCATTTCCCAGTTTAGTGTCAGACAGATGGGTGATGCTCAATAAGTGCTTATTATATCAGATTCTGAATATAATCTTAGAATCCTTGAGAAAGAAGTTTAATTTTCTTTTATACCAAGTAACTGTTCATGATATGGCTACCAGAACTCTCCTATAACTCCTTTAATGCAGCGCATTGTGCTCCAGGTGACATGTAGAGAACACAAAAGACTAAATCACAGAAGTTTAGGACAGTATATTGACCAAGGGATATGCTCTGACATAAAAAAAAAAAAAAGAAGAAGAAGAAGAAGAAAATGGCAATGCAGTATCTCAAGTCTAGTTCAATGAGTTGCTTTGCAGAAATTTATATATGAGTTAAGGCCCTTCAGTAGTGTCCAATTCACTCCTAATTTCTCCATTCTTTTTCCTTCACCATAAAAAAATTACATTCCCTGAGATATTATTAAGGGAGATGGGAACAGATGGGATTTTATTAGGAGAAATGGAAAGGATAAGTCTAAAAATAGAACTTTTGCTTTCAGTGCAAACATGTTTTTCTTCAGGAATTATTTCTTAATATTTTTGAAGCTGTAGAACTTTTAAAATTATAAATGGGTACTGAAAACTTCCCACTAATTTCTGGGCTCCATGAATATCTCGGTACCATGGGAATCATTTGGATCTTCCTCCATATAATGAATTAATTAATTCAAAGAGTGTCAAAATTATAGACAGTTTACATATCAGCTAAGATTGAAGAGAATTCTCATCTCATTTCCACTAAAATGTTTGGTTTAATAGGTGAGGCTCATAGTGCCTACTCCTTAAGATCAAAGATACCATTAAGGTGAACCTTCCTCTAGATTCTTTTAATTTTTAATCAGAGAACCCAGTAAGTTCTTCCAATTTCAAATGATTACTCATCCCATACATATTAAGGACCTTTCAATATCCATGTGTGAAAAGATGGATTATTTGCTGCCATTCATACACCAAGGTAATGAAATCCATTATTTTTCCTACACATCCCTTTACTATTATATTTGGTTTATAAGAAAGTGACATTTGAAAATAACAAAAAATTTCTTGTGTGCTATTACCATACCTTATAGATGGATCTTTGTAGTACCACAGTATTCTAATAACTTGTTAATCATTTCTTCTTAATATATTTGCAACATATGTTAAATGCTTAGAAATTTTATAGAATTTCTAAGTTGAATGGATAGTTGAATGGTGAATAAATTTAAGAAGTGAAATGATCCAAAGTAAAGTCTTTTTTAAATTTAAATTTATATTTTATTATTTTATATTATTTTTTAAAAATTTTATTATGTTATGTAAATCACCATACATTACATCATTAGTTTTTGATGTAGTGTTTCATGATTAATTGTTTGTGTATAACACCCAGTGCTCCATCCTACACGTGCCCTCCATAATACCCATTACCAGGCCAACCCATCCACCCACCCCCTCCCCTATAGAACCCTCACTTTGTTTTTCAGAGTCCATCGTCTCTCATGGTTTGTCTCCCCCTCCGATTCCCCCTCCTTCATTTTTCCTTCCTGGTATCTTCTTCTTTTTTCTTTTTAACATATAATGTATTACTTGTTTCAGAGGTACAGGTCTGTGATTCAGCAGTCTTACAGAATTTACAGCGCTCACCATAGCACATAACCTCCCCGATGTCTATCGCCCAGCCACCCCATCAATCCCACCCTCCACCACTCCAGCAACCCTCAGTTTGTTTCCTGAGATTAAGAATTCTTCCTATCAGTGAGATCATATGATACTTGCTTTCTCTGATTGACTTATTTTGCTCAGCATAATACCCTCCAGTTCCATCCACGTCATTGCAAATGGCAAGATTTCAATCCTTTTGATGGCTGCATAATATTCCATTATATATATATATACCACATCTTCTTTATCCATTCATCTGTCGATGGACATCTTGGCTCTTTCCACAGTTTGGCTATTGTGGACATGGCTACTATAAACATCGGGGTGCACATACCCCTTCAGATCCCTACATTTGTATCTTTGAAGTAAATACCCAGTAGTGCAATTGCTGGATCGTACAGTAGCTCTATTTTGAACTTTTTGAGGAACATCCATACTGTTTTCCAGAGTGGCTGCACCAGCTTGCATTCCCACCAACAGTGTAGGAGGGTTCCCCTTTCTCCGCATCCTCACCAACATCTATCATTTCATGGCTTGTTAATTTCAGCCACTCTGACTGGTGTGAGGTGGTATCTCACTGAGGTTTTGATTTGGATTTCCCTGATGCCGAGCGATGTTGAGCACTTATTCATGTGTCTGTTGGCCATTTGGATGTCTTCTTTGGAAAAAATGTTTGTTCATGTCTTCTGCCCATTTCTTGATTGGATCATTTGTTCTTTGGGTGTTGAGTTTGATAAGTTCTTTATAGATTTCGGATACTAGCCCTTTATCTGATATGTCATTTGCAAATATCTTCTCCCATTCTGTCAGTTGTCTTTTGGTTTTGTTGACTGTTTCTTTTGCTGTGCAAAAGCTTTTTATCTTGATGAAGTCCCAATAGTTCCTTTTTGCCCTTGTTTCCCTTGCCTTTGGCGATGTTTCTAGGAAGAAGTTGCTGTGGCTGAGGTCGAAGAGGTTGTTGCCTGTGTTCTCCTTTAGGATTTTGATGGACTCCTGTCTCATATTGAGGTCTTTCAACCATTTGGAGTCTACTTTGTGTGTGCTGTAAGGAAATGGTCCAGTTTCATTCTTCTGCATGTGGCTGTCCAATCTTCCCAACACCATTTGTTAAAGAGACTGTCTTTTTTCCATTGGACATTCTTTCCTGCTTTGTTGAAGATTAGTTGACCATAGAGTTGAGGGTCCATTTCTGGGCTCTCTATTCTGTTCCATTGATCTAGGTGTCTGTTTTTGTGCCAGTACCATACTGTCTTGATGATGACAGCTTTGTAATAGAGCTGGAAGTCTGGAATTGTGACGCCACAAGCTTTACTTTTCTTTTTCAACATTCCTCTGGCTATTCGCGGTCTTTTCTGGTTCCATACAAATTTTAGGATTATTTGTTCCATTTCTTTGAAAAGAGTGGATGGTATTTTGATAGGGATTGCATTAAATGTGTAGATTGCTCTAGGTAGCATTGACATCTTCACAATATTTGTTCTTCCAATGCATGAGCATGGAATGTTTTTCCATTTCTTTGTGTCTTCCTCCATTTCTTTCATGAGTATTTTATAGTTTTCTGAGTACAGATTCTTTGCCTCTTTGGTTAGAATTATTCCTAGTTTTTTTATGGTTTTGGGTGCAAATGTGAATGGGATCAACTCTGTAATTTCTCTTTCTTCTGTCTTGTTGTTGGTGTATAGGAATGCCACTGATTTCTGTGCATTGATTTAGAAAAAAAAGAAAATTAAAAAATTAACTTTGAAAGACCAAAGAATTATGGGAAGAAAGCCATGAATTCTATGTGCTGTATTCCCCTAGTACTGGAGTTCTGCCATTCTCATTGATTGGTAAACTTGGTCTTGGCTGGTGGTTCTTGCTGATCTTCTGGGGGAGGGGCCTGTTGCCATGGTTCTCAAATGTCTTTGCCGGAGGTGGAATTGCCCCACCCTTGCTAGTCCAGGCTAAGTAATCTGCTCGGGTTGGCTCTCAGGAGCTTTCATTCCCTGCAAGCTTTCTGTACAGCTTTGGAGGATGAGAGTGAAAATGGCGATCTCCCAATCTCTGTCCCTGAGGAGCCGAGAACTTGGGGCCCCACTCCTCAGTGCGCCCCAGAGAAAAGCAGTCAATCACTCCCATCTCCCTGGTCTCCGGCTGCACTCCGTGCTCGCCTGGCCTGTGACTGCGCGTTTCTATCTCTGGCACCCGACCCCGTGTGGAGTCTCCAAACCCAGCAGATCCCTGCAGTGCGCTCCCGCACTGCTCCTCCCAGGGGAAGAAGGGGAGTGTCCCCAGATCTGCCGCTTGTTGGGTCCCTGCTGAAGGAGCAGTGGCCCGACGGTGCCGTGGATCACGGTTTATGGCAACCCCGAGCTGAAAGCCCACTCCTCCGCTCTGTCTCTGCAGCCAGCTTCCCTGCTCGGATACCTGGAGGCTCTGCCACACTCAGGCACCCCTGGTCTTTCTGTGACCCTGAGGGTCCTGAGACCACACTGTCCTGCAAGGGTTCTCCCCCCGTCCCTCGCTTAGCCATTGGAGCGACATCCCTCAGCGGAGCCAACTTCTGAAAGTTCCGATTTTGTGCTCCACTGCTCTATCATTTGCCGGTAGCAGCCAATGGAGGCCCCCTCCCCTGCAGTCTATCCTCTCGAATATCACCTGGGATTCACTTCTCCATAAGTCCTACCTTCCAGAAAGTGGTCCCTTTACTGTTCAGAGAGTTGCTGCTATTCTTTTCTTCGATCTCCTATTGAGTTCGTAGGTGTTCAGAATGGTTTGATCCCTATCTAGCTGAATTCCTGAGACCAGACGAAATTTAGGTCTCCTACTACTCTGCCATCTTTCTCCTCCCCCTCCAAAGTAAACAGTCTTTAAGTTTTCTTCTATCCCTAAGATTTTCACATGTTATGGAAGTTTTGTGTTCACAATTCAGTTATTGTCAAACCCTCAAAAGACAGTTGAAGCTCGGGAGAATCCTCATGCGTAGAAATGTGGGCATCAGGTGCAGATATGTGCTTAAAGATTACCAAGTACCACAAATCAACAAAATGGGTATTTTCTCACGCATTCAGAGAAACATTTAAATAAATGGAACAGAAGCTGCTGCTCCAGTAATGGTTTAGCCCCGATGAGATAGCCTGCACCCTGACAATCATCAATATGCACATTGATTGCTAATCAGGCTCATGTTTCTCTTTCACTGTTGTTGGGTGCTCCTAGCACACTGAGACACTGCATTAAGGGTGAATGTGGTGTGGTGGAGGAGCCAAAGGACTAAAGCCTACAGGGTATTTTTTATTAGACTAGATTGCATATAAAAAAATGACTTTGATTGTAAAAGTATTCTAGATTAGATTGAACTTACTTCAGAGTGTCTAGATGATATTTTCCACTATCAGAAAAATGGAGTAATCATCAAAAAATAGTCAATTATAAAAATATATTTTAAACAATTCTGAAAGTTAAGGCTAGTAGTATTTGAATTTCAAATGCTGAGTTTATATGTGATTATATGTTAAAGCATATCTATCTCATGCTGCCTTTTACAGTTTCCTAAAGGCGAGTAACTTTATCTAACATGATCTGTTTAATTTTAAAGAGTATTTGGTCTAGTAAATGACAAATGGATATTCATGGAAATACCTTAAGGGAAGGGAACCTTGAAAAAAAAGTCAAATAGAATTTCCTGCTAGTAAGCTGTTGATATTTTGGAGCTCTTTGACGTGTAATATAGCAAATGTACTTATGCAAATGTTAGTAATCTTAGAATCTGTGTCACATTTTAAGAATTAACTAACCAAATTCTTTATTGTGGCAGACAAGTTTGACTGTCTGATCCAATAGTCATTTCCTATAGGGTTTGCTTTGCTAGTCTGCACCATGAGAGTTAGAAAAGCAAAATGCTCTCTTTTAGTCTCCCTAGCAAAGTAGGGTAGGTATGTGACATATTCTCATTAATGAGATGTAAGTGGAAGTCTGTTGGGGGCTGGTACTAAGGTTTTTACTTCCTGAAGCAAGTGTTGTATATCATCCAATCTCTCCATCTTTCATTCTTTCTTGAGATTGGTCATGTGGTGGGATCTTCAGCAGCTACCCGGTACAAAGGAAGTATAAGAGAAGGAAAGACCAAGAGAATCAGGGCTGTCAGCACTAATATTATTGGTGACCTAATGCCAGAGGTTCTATAACCTCTGGCAAGGGAGGAGAAAAATTACTATTTTTATAAGCCACTGTACTTGTTATTTACAGAGAAATGTATTACAAGTGATACATTTAACCTTTACCTGCAGATACATGATATATTTGGATATCATTAAAGATTTTTCTTCCGAAACCTTGGAATTTCATATGTTTGTGAGACTTTTTCTTACAATCATAATTTACATAAATTGTGAAAAAGCATATTTATCCAAGAAAAGAAAACAGAATGACTCATGAAAAAAAAAGTCACATATTTTGGGTAGTTTTGCATTATGTTTTTATTCTTGCAGAAAATGGAAATACCAATAACAATAACAGCAACAAGAATAACATATATTTTAAAAATAATTTATTAATGTTAGGAGTAAATCAACATTCTGATTATGTTGTAAATTATTATTATTATTTTTAAAGATTTTATTTATTTGACAGAGAGAGAGAGAGCGAGAGCAGGAACACAAGCAGGGGGAGTGGGAGAGGGAGAGGGAGACTCCCTGCCGGGCAGGGAGCCCGATGTGGGACTCGATCCCAGGACCCTGGGATCATGACCTGAGCTGAAGGCCGATGCTTAACGACTGAGCCACCCAGGTGCCCCATGTTGTAAATTATTTCTTAAAGTAGTGCACCACACTTACTTTATTTTATTTTTTTAAAGATTTTATTTATTTATTTGACAGAGAGAGAGAGACAGTGAGAGAGGGAACACAAGCAGGGGGAGCGGGAGAGGGAGAAGCTGGCCTCCCGCTGAGCAGGGAGCTTGATGTGGGACTCAATCCCAGGACCCAGGGATCATGACCTGAGCCTAAGGCAGTTGCTTAACGACTGAGCACCATACTTATTTTAAAACTATGTTATGTATACTAAATGCAATGTGGTATTCAGGATTGGATTCTGGAACAGTAAGACTTGTTTGGAAAAACTAGCAAAATCCAAATGAAGTCTTCAGTTTAGTGGTGCTAATTTCTTATTCTTGAAGGGCATGTGGGAACTCTTTGTAAATGTTTCTGTGAATATAAAATTGTTTCAAGGTAAAAAAAATGTTTAAAAATTATTACACATGTAAAGATGTGTACATTTCCTCTCTCTGGATAATGCAAAAGTGCAAGCTACTCACAAATACCCACTGGAAGTATTGTAACAAGCGTGATGGCACTGAATGTCTGGGTTGAATTATGTTCTTCTCCAAATTCACATGTTGAAGTCCTAAAATCCAGTACCTCATAATGTGACCTTATTTGGAAATAAGGTTGCTGCAGATGTAATTAGTTAAGGTGAAGTCATTATGGGGGGCTCTAATCCAATATGACTGCTGTTCTTATCAAAAAGGGAGATTTAGACAGAGAAAAACACATAGAAAGATTGCCATGTAAAGATAAAGACAGAGATTGGGACAATGAGTCTATAAGCCAAGAACTGGCAAAGATTGTCAGCAAAGCCCTGGAAACTGGAGGAGAGGCATGGGACAGATTCTTCTTCACAGACTTCAGAAGGAACCTAATCTTCGGACGCCTTGATTTCTCACATCTAACCTCCAGAACTGGGAGACAGAACATTTTGTTAAAGACTGAGTCTATGGTGCTTCAGCCCTACCAACCTAATACAATGTCACTGAAATACTCTGTGCGATTGGTATTAACCATTCTTTCTCAGTTTTTTTTCAGTGCTAATATTCACATTTGCTTACTCAGAATAACTTTTGATTAATCTTCCCCAGGTAGAGAGGTAAATATGTTTTATAAATCATATATCTACATACTTACATAGACATATGTATTTATATACCAAGTGCCTTTAAAATAATTTTAATATTCATATATTAATGAATACCTGTCCATTTATAAAAATTAATGACAGCATAAGTATATCCTATTACAATCATCTTTTATATTCAATTATTATTTTGAATACTTTATGTTGATTTTGTTTGTTTCAGTAGCATTATGAATTTATGGCCCTTCATAGATTCAACTACTTTTCATAATGTCCAATTACTTTTTATTTTTTAATTCCAGTATAATTAACATACAGTGTTACATTAATTTCAGGTGTACAATAGTGATTCAACAACCCTATACATTACTTGGTGTTATCATGATAAATGTACTCTTTAATCACCTTCATCTATTTCACCCACCCTCCTACCTTACTCCCCTCTGGTAACCACCAGTATGATCTCTATATTTAAGAGTCTGGGTTTATGTTGTTGTTTGTATTTTTTTCTTTGCTCATTTGTTTCATTTCTTAAATTCCACATGAGTGAAATCATATGGCATTTGTCTTTCTCTGACTGATTTATTTTACTTAGCATTATACCCTCTATGTTCATCTACATTCTCGCAAATGACAAGATTTCATTCTTTTTTTTTTTTTAAAGATTTTATTTATTTATTTGACAGAGAGAGAGAGAGTGAGAGCAGGAACACAAGCAGGGGGAGTGGGAGAGGGAGAAGCCAGCTTCCCGCTGAGCAGGGAGCCCGATATGGGGCTCGATCCCAGGACCCTGGGATCATGACCTGAGCCAAAGGCAGACACTTAACGACTGAGCCACCCAGGCGCCCTCATTCTTTTTTATGGCTGAGTAATATTCCATTATACACACACACACACACACACATACATATATATGTATATATATGTGTGTGTGTGTAAATATTTTATATATTTTATATTTTATATACTTCTTCTTTGCCCATTCATCAATTGATGGACACTTAGACTCCTTCCATATCTTGGCTATTATAAATAAATGTGGCTCTGAACATAGGGGTACATATATCTCTTTAAATTAGGGTTCTTGTATTCTTTGGATAAATACCCAGTAGTGCAATTGCTGGATCTTAAGGTAGTTCTGTTTCTAAATTTTAAGGAACCTCGGTATGCTTTCTATAGGGGCTATACTAATTTGCATTCCCACCAAGAGTGCACAAGTGTTCCTCTTTCTCCATATCCTTGCCAACACCTGTTGTTTCTTGTGTTGTTGATGTTAGCAATTCTGATAGGTATGAGGTGATATCACACATAGTTTTGATTTGCATTTCCCTGAAAGTGAGTGATGTCAAACATCTTTTCATGTGTCTGTTGGCCATCTGTAGGTCTTCTTTGGAGAAATGTCAGTTCATGTGTTCTGCCCACTTTTTAATTTGATTATATGTATTTTGGGTGTTAAGTTTGATAAGTTCTTTATAAATTTTGGATACTAACCCTTTATCAGATATGTCATCTGCAAATATCTTCTTCCATTCTATAGGTTGCCTATTGGTTTTATTGATTGTTTCCTTCTCTGTGCAGAAGCTTTTTATTTTGATGTAGTCCCAATGGTTTAGTTTTTGGCTTTTGTTTCCTTTGCCTTAGGGACATATCTAGAAAAAAAAAATTGCTACAACTGATGTGAAAGAGGTTACTGCCTATGTTCTCTCCTAGGATTTTTACGGTTTCAGATCTCACATTTAGGTCTTTAGTCCATTTTGAATTTATTTTTGTATATGGTGCAAGAAAAGGGTCCAGTTTCTTTCTTTTGCATCTTGTTGTCCAGTTTTCCCAACACCATTTGTTAAAGAGACTGTCCTTTTCCCACTGGATATTCATTCCTCCTTTGTTGAAGATTAATTGACCATCTGATTGTCAGTTTATTTCTGAGTTTCTTTTTTTTTTTTAAAGATTTTATTTATTTATTTGAGAGAGAGAGAGATCACAGGTAGGCAGACAGGCAGGCAGGCAGGCAGGCAGAGGGAGAGGGAGAAGTAGGCTCCCTGCTGAGCACAGAGCCCAATTCAAGGCTCGATCCCAGAATGTGCCCTATTTCTGATTTCATTCTGTTCAATTGATCTATATGTGTTTTTGTGCCAGTATGACACTGTTTTGATTACTACAGCTTTGTAATATAACTTTAAGTCTGGAACTGTGATGCCTCCCGCTTTGTTTTTCTTTTTCAAGATTGTTTTGGCTCTTCAGAGTCTTTTTTATTTCCATACAAATTATAGATTTTTTGTTCCAGTTCTATGAAAAATGCTGTTGGTATTTTGATAGGAATTACATTGAATGTGTAGATTGCTTTGAGTATTATAGACATTTTAAGAATATTTTTTCTTCCAATCCATGAACATAGACTGTCTTTCCATTTCTTTGTGTTGTCTTCAGTTTATTTCATTAGTGTTTTATAGTTTTTAGAGTGCAGATCTTTCACCTCTTTGGTTAGGTTTATTTTTGCTACAATTGTAAATGGAATTGTTTTCTTAATTTCTTTTCCTGCTGCTTCATTATTGGTGTATAAAAATGCAACAGATTTCTGTACATTGATTTTGTATACTGCAACCTTACTGACTTTATCAGTTTTAGGAAGTCTTTTGGTTTTTTTATATATATATTATCATGTCATCTGCAAATAATGAAAGTTTTACTTATTTCTTATCAATCTGAATGCAATTTATTTATTTATTTATTTATTTATTTTATCTGATTGCTGTGGTGAGGACTTCCACTTCTATGTTGAATAGAAGTGGTGAGAATGAACATCCTTGTCTTGTTCATCACCTTAGGGGAAAGGCTCTCAGTATTTTCCCATTGAGGATGGAGTTAGCTATGGAGTTAGCTCTGGGTTTTTCATATATGGTCTTTATAATGTTGAGGTATGTTCCCTTTAAACCGACTTGCTGGGGGTTATTATTATTAATGGATTCTGTATTTTGTCAAATGCTTTTCCTGTGTCTATTAAAATGATCATATTGTTTTTGTCCTTTTTCTTAATGTATCATGATTGATTTGCAAATATTTAACCACCCTTACAAACCAGGAATAAATCCCACTGATTGCGGTGAAAAAAAAAATTTTTTTTTAATGTTTGATTCAGTTTGTTAGTAGTTTGTTAAGGACTTTTGCATCTATATTCATCAGGGATATTTGCCTGTAGTTTTCTTTTTCTGAGGTGTCTTTATCTAGTTTTGGTATCAGGATAATGTTGACATCATAGAATGAATTTGGAAGTTTTCCTTCCTTTTCTATTTTTTTGGAATAATTTGAGAAGACTAGCTATTAATTCTTCTTTCAGTGTTTGGTACAATTCAACTGTGAAGTCATCTGGTCCTGGACTTTTGTTTATTGGGAGTTTTTTGATTACTAATTCAATTTCATTGCTCATAATCAATGTGTTCACATTTTCCATTTCTTCCTGTTTCAGTTTTGGTAGTTGATATGTTTCTAGGAATTTAACCATTTCTTCTAGGTTTTCCAATTTGTTGGCATATAGTTTTTCATAATCTCTTATTATTGTTTGTATTTCTGCTGTGTTGGTTTTTATTTCTCTTCTCTCATTTGTGATTTTATTTATGTGGATCTGTTCTCTTTTTTTCTTGATAAGGCTGGCTAGAGGTTTATCAATTTTATTGATATTTTTTCAAAGTACCAGCTCATGATTTTATTGAACTTTTCTATTGTGGGTTTTTTTTGTTTTGCTTTTAGTTTCTATGTCATTTATTTCTGCTCTAATTTTTATTATTTCCTTCCTTTTGCTGGTTTTATGTTTTATTGTTCTTTTTCTAGTTCCTTTAGGTATAAGGTTATTTGAGATTTTTCTTGCCTCTTGAGGTAGGCTTGTGTTGCTATCAATTTCCCTCTTAGAACTGTTTTCTTGCTGCATCACAAACATTTTGGAACTTTGTGTTTATATTTTCATTTATTTCCATGTACTTTGGATGTTTTCTTTTATTTCTTGGTTGGCCCAGTCTTTGTTTAGTAGCAGGGAGCCCGATGCGGGGCTCGACCCCAGGACCGTGGGATCATGACCTGAGCCAAAGGCAGACGCTTAATGACTGAGCCACCCAGGCGCCCCGATTTTTTGAATTTCTTGATTGATTTTTTAGATATATTCATTTTTACCTTAATACTGTCATTTTTGGTCTTTTCACTCAAAGAATCCCCTTTAATATTTTTTGCAGGCTGGTGTAGTGGTCATGAACCCCTTTAGTTTTTCTGGGAAACTATATTTCTCCTTCTACTCTGACTAATAGCCTTGCTGGATAGAGTATTCTTGGATGCAAGTTTGTCCCATTCAGCACTTTGAATATTGCATGACCTTAGGAGGAGAGCTCTTAGTTTTTCCCCATTGAGAATGATATTCGCTGTGGGTTTTTCATAGATGGCTTTTATGATATTGAGGTTGATTGATTTGCGGATGTTGAACCAACCTTGCAGCCCAGGGATAAATCCCACTTGGTCGTGGTGAATAACCCTTTTAATGTACTGTTGGATCCTACTGGCTCATATTTTGGTGAGAGTTTTTGCATCCAGTTCATCAAGGATATTGGTCTGTAATTCTCCTTTTTGATGGGGTCTTTGTCTGGTTTTGGGATCAAGTTAATGGTGGCCTCATAAAATGAGTTTGGAAGTTTTCCTTCCATTTCTATGTTTTGGAACAGTTTCAGAAGAATGGGTAGTAATTCTTCTTTAAATGTGTGGTAGAATTCCCCTGGGAAGCCATCTGGCCCTGGGATTTGTTTTTTGGGAGATTTTTGATGACTGCTTCAATTTCCTTAGTGGTTATAGGTCTGCTCAGGTTTTCTATTTCTTCCTGGCTCAGTTTTGGTAGTTGATACATCCATTTCTTCCAGGTTATCTAATTTGCTGGCATAGAGTTGCTCATAATATGTTCTTATAATTGTTTGTATTTCTTTGGTGTTGGTTGTGATCTCTCCTCTTTCATTCATGATTTTGTTGATTTGGGTCATTTCTCTTTTCTTTTTGATAAGTCTGGCCAGGGGTTTATCAATCTTGTTAATTTTTTGTTAATCTGTTCTACTGTTCTTTTGGTTTCTATTTCATTGATTTCTGCTCTGATCTTTATTATTTCTCTTCTCCTGCTGGGTTTAGGCTTTATTTGCTGTTCTTTCTCCAGCTCCTTTAGGTGGAGGGTTAGGTTGTGTACTTGAGACCTTGCTTGTTTCTTGAGAAAAGCTTGTATTGCTATATACTTTCCTCTTAGGACTGCCTTTGCTGCATCCCAAAGATTTTGAATAGTTGTGTTTTCATTTTCATTGGTTTCTATGAATTTTTTTAATTCTTCTTTAATTTCCTCATTGACCCATTCATTCTTTTGTAGGATGCTCTTTAGCCTCCATGTATTTGAGTTCTTTCCGACTTTCCTCTTGTGATTGTGTTCTAATTTCAAAGCATTGTGGTCTGAAAATTTGCAGGGAATGATCCCAATCTTTTGGTACTGGTTGAGACCTGATTTATGACCTAGGATGTAACCGATTCTGGAGAATATTCCATAGGCACTAGAGAAGAATGTGTATTCTGATGCTTTGGGTTGGAATGTTCTGAATATATCTGTGAAGTCCATTGGGTCCAGTGTGTCATTTAAAGTCTTTATTTCCTTGTTGATCTTTTGCTTAGATGATCTGTCCATTTCAGTGAGGGGGGTGTAAAAGTCCCCCACTATTATTGTATTGTTGTCAATGTGTTTCTTTGCTTTTGTTATTACTTGCCTTATATAATTGGCTGCTCCCGTGTTAGGGGCATAGATATTTACAATTGTTAGATCTTGTTGGATAGACCCTTTAAGTAGGATACAGTGTCCTTCCTCATCTCTTATTACAGTCTTTGGTTTAAAATCAAATTTGTCTGATATAAGGATTGCCATCCCAGCTTTCTTTTGGTGTCCATTAGCATGGTAAGTGGTTTTCCACCCCCTCACTTTCAATCTGGGGGTGTCTTTGGTTCTAAAATGAGTCTCTTGCAGACAGCATATTGATGGGTCTTGTTTTTTAACCCAATCTGATAGCCTGTGTCTTTTGATTGGGGCATTTAGCCCATTTATATTCAGGGTAACTATTGAAAGATATGAATTTAGTGCCATTGTATTGCCTGTCAGGTGACTCTTACTGTATATTGTCTGTGTTCCTTTCTGGTCTATGTTGCTTTTAGGCTCTCTCTTTGCTTAGAGGACCCCTTTCAAGATTTCTCTTAGGGCTGGTTTTGTGTTTGCAAATTCCTTTAGTTTTTGTTTGTCCTGGAAGCTTTTTATCTCTCCTTCAATTTTCAATGACAGCCTACCTGGATATAGTATTCTTGGCTGCATATTTTTCTCATTTAGTGCTCTGAATATATCATGCCAGTCCTTTCTGGCCTGCCAGGTCTCTGTGGATAGGTCTGTTGCCAATCTAATGTTTCTACCATTGTAGGTTACAGATCTCTTCTCCCAAGCTGCTTTCAGGATTTTCTCTTTCTCTGAGACTCATAAGTTTTACTATTAGATGTTGGGGTGTTGACCTATTTTTATTGATTTTGAGAGGGGTTCTCTGTGCTTCCTGGATTTTGATGCCTGTTTCCTTCCCCAAATTAGGGAAGTTCTCTGCTATAATTTGCTCCAATATACCTTCTGCCCCTCTCTTTCTTCTTCTTCTGGGATCCCAATTATTTTAATGTTGTTTTGTCTCATGGTATCACTTATCTCTCAAATTCTGCCTTCGTGATCCAGTAGTTGTTTATCTCTCTTTTTCTCAGCTTCTTTATTTTCCATCATTTGGTGTTCTATATCACTGAATCTCTCTTCTGCCTCATTTATCCTATCAGTTAGTGCCCCCATTTTTTATTGCACCTCATTAATAGCCTTTTTGATTTCTACTTGGTTAGATTTTAGTTCTTTTATTTCTCCAGAAAGGTTTTCTTTAATAACTTCCATGCTTTTTTCAAGCCCAGCTAGTATATGTAAAGTGATGATTCTGAACTCTAGATCCGACATTGTACTAATGTCCATATTGAGTAGCTCCCTGGCAGTCAGTACTACCTCTTGTTCTTTTTTTTGAGGTGACTTTTTTTTTTAAAGATTTTTATTTATTTATTTGACAGAGAGAGACACAGCGAGAGAGGGAACACAAACAGGGGGAGTGGGAGAGGGAGAAGCAGGCTTCCTGCTGAGCAGGGAGCCCGATGTGGGACTCGATCCCAGGACCCTGGGATAATGACCTGGGCCGAAGGCAGACGCTTAACGACTGAGCCACCCAGGCGCCCATTGAGGTGATTTTTTCATCTTGTCAGTTTGTCCAGAGGAGAATAGATTAATGAGAGAACAAAATGCTAACAGGGTAACAACATCTCCAGAAAATATACTATAAACAAATCAGAAGAGACCTGAAGCCGGGGGAAAAGAAAGGGAAAGAAAGAAAAAAGAAAAAGAAAAAAAAAAAGAAAAAGATAAAAACAAACAAAAACAGAACAAAACAAAACAAAACAAAAACAGAATATGATCAAATATGATCAGGCTGGTGCATAGGTCCGTGCCACACACTAGATTTTGGGTGTATTTTGGTCTGTTAGAAGAAAGTGCCTCCAAAAATTTTAAAGAAAGAAAAACATATAATGACAAAATAAGCGTTGATATGATGAAGGGATGGAATATGACTGTAAAGATGAAAATTATAAAAAAATTATAAAAGAAATTGATAAGAAGTTGTTTTAAAAAAGAAAGAAGGGGATTTAAAAAAAAGAAAAAAAAGGGAGAGAATGTGATCAGGCAGGAGAGTAGAACAAAGCCATACACTAGAGATTTAGGGTATATTTTGACCTGTTAGAAGAAACTATCTCAAAATTTTAAAGAGAGAATAACTTATATATATATGCCAAAAATAAGGGTAACTACTATGAAGGGATGGAATATGACTCTAAAAATGAAAAATAAAAATGTTCTTTAAAAAAGGTATTGATAAGATATTGATTGAAAAAGGGAAAAAGAATAATTAAAAAAACATTAACTTTGAAAGACTAAAAAATCATGGTAAAAAAGCCATGGATTCTATGCGCAGTATTCCCCTAGCGCTGCAGTTCTCATTGATTGGTAAACTTGGTCTTGGCTGGCTGTTCTCGCTGATCTTCTGGGGGAGGGGCCTGTTGCCATGGTTCCCAGATGTCTCTGCCGGAGCCGGAATTGTCCCGCCCTTGCCCTGTCCCGGCTAAGTAATCTGCTCAGGTTTGCTCTAAGGAGCTTTTGTTCCCTGCAAACTTTCCATACAGCTTTAGAGGACAAGATTGAAAATGGCACCCTCCCAAACTCCGCCCCAGAGGAGCTGAGAATGCGGGGCCCCACTCCTCAGTGCGCCCCAGAGAAAAGCAGTCAATCACTTCCATCTCCCCGGTCTCTGGCCGCACTCCGTGCTCACCCGGCCTGTGACCGCGCGCCTCTGTCTCTGGCACCCGACCCCGGGTGGAGTCTCCAAACCCAGCAGATCCCTGTGGTGCGCTCCCGTGCGGCTCCTCCCGGGGGAGGAAGGGGAGTCTCCCTGGATCTGCCGCTCATTGGGTCCCTGCTGAAGGAGCAGGGGCCCGACTGTGCCGCGGATCACGGTTTATGGCCACCCCCAGCTGAGAGCCTGCGCCTGGGCTCCGCCTCTGCAGCCGGCTTCCCTGCTCCGATACCTGGGAGCTCTGCCACACTCAGGCACCCCTGGTCTTTCTGTGGCCCTGAGGGTCCTGAGACCACACTGTCCCATGGAGTTTCACTCCCCACTTAGCCACTGGAGACGTCCCTCAGCGGAGCCAACCTCTAAAAGTTCTGATTTTGTGCTCCACTGCTCTATCACTTGCCAGAAGCAGCTGATGGAGGCCCCCTCCCCCGCTGTCTATCCTCCTGAATATCACCTTGTATTCACTTCTCCACATGCCCTACCTTCCAGAAAGTGTTTGCTTTTCTGTTCAGAGAGTTGTTGCTATTCTTTTCTTTGATCTCCTGTTGAGTTCGTAGGCGTTCAGAATGGTTTGATCCCTATCCAGCTGAATTCCTGGGACCAGATGAAATCCAGGTCTCCTACTCCTCCGCCATCTTGCTCCTGAATCCAGGATTTATTTTAAAATAAGGACAGAACAATCAATATTGTAGCAATGCTATCCCTATCAATAGGGGACGGGGGAAGGGGTAAAATGACTTGAAGGCTTTAAAGCTGGTAAACCTGGATGGTATTCAGGTGACTGAAGATAGTGGAGGAAAGTTCAGTGCAGAGATGGAGATAGAGAGTTTTGGGACTGACTTTCATTAGAGTGACATTTAAGATGTTGTATTTGTATAAGATTATTAAATTGGAGAGTTCAGAGTTAAGGAATAATGGTTCTTATATTCAGGAGGAAGACAAAGAGGAAAAAATAGATGGTGCAGAAAATAAAAATCATTGCTTTATTTCCCCAAGGACAAAAGAAATGTCTTTTTGAAAGAGAATCAATATGGACCCCCAGTTTTTTGTTTCTTGTTATTTTGTTTTTTTGCTTTGTTTTGTTTTGATTTTTTAGAGAGAGAGAGCACATGAGCCAGGGGTGGGAGGGGCTGAGGGAGAAGGAAAGAATTCTCAAGCGGACTTCCAACTGAGCAAGAAGCCCGATGCAGGGCTTGATCCTAGGACTCTGAGATCACGACCTGAGCCGAAATCAAGAGTTGGCTACTCAACTGACTGAGCCAGTTTATACTCATATTAAAGATCATTTATAGGGAGATTAGCTTTTGGGTAGAGTAACTGGTATACAATTATTAAAGCGCTTTGAAATCTAAGATCAAAACAAAAGGAGTAGTGATCTCCTAGGAAACATGATAAAGTCCGTGAGGGCGTAGGATTTGGAATTAGAAAGTCCTAGGATTGAATCCTGGCTCCTTCACTTAAGTACTTGGGCTAGTTCCTGAATAATATAGAAGCCTTATTTTTCCTTATCTATACTGCCCATTTCCTAGAGTTATTTTCAGATTTATATAAAATCACACATAAGAAGCATCTAGGATACTGACACACAGTGTGCTTTCAAAGATATTTTTTTATTTTTTTTATTTTTTTTATTTTTTTAAGATTTTATTTATTTGAGAGAGAGAGAATGAGAGACAGAGAGCATGAGAGGGGGGAGGGTCAGAGGGAGAAGCAGACCCCCCGCTGAGCAGGGAGCCCGATGCGGGACTCTGGGATCATGACCTGAGCCGAAGGCAGTCGCTTAACCGACTGAGCCACCCAGGTGCCCTCAAAGATATTTTTTTAAAGAACAGAATAACTTCAAAGAGCATTTTCCAAGGGCTGTTATTGACACATTTGTTATATAATCTTAACATCCACATTTATCAAGCAATTTATATTTGGATATAATAGAAATAGATCTGACCGATATTTTCAAATTACCAGTAAAACAGTCCTGCTGTGTAGCTATTATATAAAATGGGACTGTGTATTTTCTGGTATGCAAACATTTCTGTTTCTATTCCTTCCCTATGAAGCTATAATACTTCTATAGTCAAGGCCTATAATCCAATAGGAACGTGGAAAGGGGCGCCTGGGTGGTTCAGTCATTAAGCCTCTGCCTTCAGCTCAGTTCATGATCCCAGGTCCCAGGATCAAGTCCCACATTGGGCTCCCTGCTCCTCAGGAAGCCTGCTTCTCCCACTCCCCCTGCTTGTGTCTCTGTCAAATAAATAAATAAAATCTTAAAAAAAAAAAAGGAACATGGAAGCAATAACCAAATTCTGGCCAGGGATAAAAGTCACAGGCCTGAAAAAATGAAATCAACTTTATCTTGTGTACATTCATTTATTCATAGTTTTCAAGGAGTTTTGTGGTTATTGGAGAATTTGGAATGTCTTTGCTCTCATCGAATGAATATTTTATTTAAATTTAGTTCAGTACAAAAAAGAAAGAAGTGGGGATGACTTGGAGCTCCAGGAAATAGGAGACAATAGAACACAAGTGTGTGTGTGGGGGTGTGTGTGCGTGCGTGCGTATGTGCTCGCTGGGGAGACAAAGCTGTTATAAATAATTTTGAAAGATATTTTAATTTTTGAAAATAAACTTTAATGTTTCAAATTTAATGTGATGCATTATATGCAAGACTTTTCACATATCAACCAGTGAAGAATAGACATCTAAAATCAGAATTAGTATGGAAATTAAAGTTTGCCAAACATTTTCAAAGTTTTACTTTATGAGTCAGTGATTTCCTTTTGTGAGATTTATATATATTGTCACCACCTCACCTCACCCTGTCTACATTCTGTCTACTTTAAAGTTCTTTTAGTTTTTCTAATGCTTCATAGTCCCTCTTAGAGCTGTTCCCACTGTCTTAAAGATTTGTTCCACCCCATCAAGATATATCAATTCCTACATATTATTTATATCCCAATTTAAATGTCTCTTCCTTAGGAAAATCTCCCCAATCCACATAGATTAGATCAGGGCTCTTTGTTATTAATTTTCATAGTCTGTGTCCTTTTCATTCATATACTTATCACAGGGCTTGCACATGGTAGGCACTTAATGATTATTGGCTCAGTGAACAAATGAAGACAAAAATAAGTTAATCTTCTGACCACTCAGATGACTTTTGGTCTTGCTGAATCACCTGTAATTTCATGACTTATTTTTTCTTCTAAATGAACATTTGGTTTTAGCTTTTGACCCCAAAATCTCTAATGCCCCCTCCATCCTCCTCTAATCACTTCCTAATTCTGTTTGCAGTTATAAGAAGGGGACAATGTATGTCAAATTTGTAATTGATTGATCAGATTCCAGTTTGTGGGCCATTGATTTTAGAAGCCAATAATCAACTTCCATGAAAGTGTAAAAGAAAATCTCTGAATTCCAAAATTCAACATATTTTTAAAAAGAAAGAAAAAGTTTGGGCGCCTGGGTGGCTCAGTTGGTTAAGCAACTGCCTTCGGCTCAGGTCATGATCCTGGAGTCCTAGGATCGAGTCCCATGTCGGGCTCCCTGCTCAGCAGGGGGTCTGCTTCTCCCTCTGACCCTCTTCCCTCTCGTGCTCTCTGTCTCTCATTCTCTCTCTCTCAAATAAATAAAGTCTTTAAAAAAAAACTTTAAAAAGAAAAAGTTTTTTGGCTATGCTTTTCTTTCTGAAGTATATGATCAGTTTTTTTTTTTTTTTTTTCCTTTTTAACAGCATCTGGTCTATTTTTAAAACTGATGGAAAAAAAATACCATCTTCTTTTCCAATTTACTAAAAATGGCTAAGAATGGAATTAACAGTAAAGTGATGTCACTTTTTTAGTCACTCAGTTTGCTTATATTTTAAAAGAAATGCTACTTTAAGACCTGTGCACAGAAAGGGGAAAAAATAAAAGATATTAGGGACACACTTGCTACTCTTTTCAGTAGAAAGGGAAAGAGTGTTATTCATCTATCCTCTCATAAGAATTTTAGGATTTTTAATAGTATAAATCATGAGAACAAGTTAAAAAAAGCAGAAAGCATCAAAATAAGCTAATCTTAAACCCAGGCCATATGATCATTTAAATTTTAAAGTCAGGAGCTATTCATATTCAATACACTATCATGCATAGGAAAAAAAAAATCAAGGTTATAAAGATGGAGAAATAGATATATTCCACTACTTCCTGCTAACCTTGAAATTTATGTTCAGTAAGGTACATGCCAGTTTGAGACTTGATAAGTTTTAATTTTTATTGTATTTTAAAATTTCCATCAACCCCCCATCCCATTTAAATGCACAATATCCAAAAAATGCCTGCAGAAATGTAAAACCCACTCTGCATTAGACAAAATTTTGGATTCATTCGTGATAGATTCAAAGACAAGCGGAAATAAACTATTGAAATAACACATTTTAAAAATCCCACAAAAACAAAACAAAACAACAACAACTCCCAGCTTAAATATGAAAAGTTGAAGCGAATTGTAAATGGTCTGTCCAAGGTCATACTGGAAATCTCTACTATTTTCACCAGGCTATCCAGAGCTGCTTCTATTATGCTGATTTTCTATTGTTTCCATCCTCCTTTCTGTCCCATAAAAATATGCAAAAATTCAAGCTTGAAGCTCTTTTTTAATCAAATATTTCCATTTCTATTATGAAGCCTACATTCAGAATTTATTAATCAGCTTAAATTAAAGAAAGATAAAGCATGAAGTGTACATAATTAAAAACCTCTTTATATATTATGGGTAATGGGCAACACATTGTTAAGTGCTTGTGATTCTAGCAATATCTCTAAGGAAGTTCTTTTTTTTTTAAAGATTTTATTTATTTATTTATTAGAGAGAGAGCGAGAGAGAAACAGCATGGGAGAGGAGAGGGTCAGAGGGAGAAGCAGGCTCCCCGCTGAGCCAGGAGCCCGATGTGGGACTCAATCCCAGGACCCTGGGATCATGACCTGAGCCGAAGGCAGTTGCTTAACCAACTGAGCCACCCAGGCGCCCTCTAAGGAAGTTCTTAATTCTACTATATACATGTCTTATTGTTCTTGGGGGCAACTATGTCAATATATTTATTGTTCAGTGACCAAACAGTAATTGACACTACCGAATTGTAAAAAATAAATAAATAAAAAGTTACTAAGTTTTATTGGATTTGATATCTGTATAGCTTTTTAATTTTTTAATGAAGTGGCTATATTTTTATCTCAAGATGAATTGTATGTGATTTTGGCAACAAGTAAGTGACATGTTTAAAAAAAAAAATCACACTTTGGGGACTTTGACCTGGGACCCAGATTTGATGCATATTATTTGAATAGGTGTATAGAAAAGAGGTCATTCCTAGTAAGGGAAGAACATTACTATGTGTCTAAGATCACAATTAAAAGGAGTCACTGATCAGACTAGAAATAAAGGGAGTAACACCAAGAAGCTTTACAAATCATGAGTATAGGGTGGTAGTGGCAGTGGTGAGAAAATACTGCACAAAGTTGAATAATTCAAATTCTCTCGCCTTAAAGAAGCCCAAGATTAAATAGGCTTATTGCACATGCTGCAATATTATTGATTAATCAGGAAGGGTGAGGAAGAATGGTTGTTATTGAGAATGCGTTATTTATTGAAGTATTTTCTAGGCTTCTGTTAAGGGTATGAGAGGCCACTTTGAAATTTCACACTAGAGTGTGGTTGGTGGTAGCACATTTCACTAAGACATTTCTGGAACAAAGGCAGCCTAACAAAGGCAAATGTCATGCTACAGGGAAGTGGCATGAAATTGTAGAAAATAAAAGTTTTAGAGCCAAACATATGGGTTTGAGAATGACTCTACCACTCACTGGTTATATAAAATGGAGTAGGAAACATAAAGATTTACCTGGCAGGGGCATGGGTTATGCAGGTCTAGACAGGTGGTGACCTTTAATTTATTACAGAGAGACATGTGAATGATACACTTGTGTTAATAATTTAGCACACTATGCTGAACGTGCAACAGTTATATAGCTGTGTTCTATCACTTCTGGCATTGCTCTAAAGTTTCTATTTGCACAGATGGAGAACAAGACATTAAATTTGCTACTTCAAGGTTTGATATTTTGAAGGTAAGTATTTCATATATTCAAAGTTCAGCCCCCACTTTTTTCTTCTCTTCTGATCTCTCCTTTTCCTTAAAGTGATGCCATGACCTAGGGAAACTTTATGCATGCTCATGGGATGAAGGAAATGAGGTTGGCTGCTTGCCAGTCCATGGGCAAGCCTGGGAGGGGTGGTCCCATTTTCTAGGCACTGGCTTTACTACTCCCCCAGTCTCCTGGTGATGGCAACTTGTCTTTGGGAGTGCCAGAATCCACTCTTTTAGATGGCCAGCTTCTCATTGCCTCAGATGGGAAGGACTTTGAGGATAGATATATAAAACTGGCCTTATGTAACTGTTCAAAATGTTTTTTTTTCCTTTTGCTAATGGAATCAACATATTAACAGTTTTCTCTTTATCTTTCTAAAATGCACATGGAAACTTGAAGTTAAAAATATATAAGATTATTTTATATGAGTGGTCACCTGATTTAAATGAAACATTAGGCTTCACAGAGTGATGTATAAATAAGTCTTCCTCTGCAGCATGTGTTAAATCATGGTTGTCAAGTACAGTCTTCTCTAAATAGCAAACTTTTGGGATAGTTGCTGATACTCCCTTAGTAGACTCGCATTGTCTGGTTTCCTGCGGTCGGTGATATCACAACCCCCAAAATATATGGAAAAGGCAGGACCATTTAATGCCAGTAACAAAAACTCAATACTTAATTTTTTTTTTTTAAATCAAGAATGTTCAGATTAGTTTGCATATGACTTTTAGCAGGAAGCTGTCAAACCTTGTGAGGATCCAAATTTCTGGCCATTTTCTATTTTCTTTTATTTGTTTGCAAACCTGAAATTCTTTGCCTGATCTTATCTCTTTTAAAATAACCTTGTTATAGGGAACAAGAAGCCAAGAGCAAGCATTAAGCTTTAATTCCTAAATTTTCCTAAAGTTAGAGGTTCTATAGGCACATGGTTGGCTTTCTAATTATTGCAGGCAACATTTTAATCATGCTTTGCCACTGCATCATATGGGTCTCTAGCTTTCTGGTGAGTATATCATTGCTTTCCACTCAGTGCCATATATTTAAGTTTTCTCATGGCAATACCTCACTTCAAACTGCACATTTCTGTATTGGTTATATCAGGCTAAATTTCAGTAACAAATAAACTCTAAAATGTATATTGTATCAAGCATAGTAGAGATACATTTCTCATTATAGAAGTTCAAAGTGGGTATTCTGATTGGCTAGCCTTTTCCTTCTGCTCATTAATTTAGGAACCCAGGCCCCTTTTCTCTTGTAGAGCTACCAGTTCCAAGGCATTGTCATCATCTTCATCCAACCAGGAGAAAAAGAAAGACAACCCGAAGGGACACAATTCTTCTTAAAATCCTGACCTGGAAATAACATAGGTTATATACACTCATATTCCATTGACTAGTTTCAGCCATATGACCAAAACTAGCCCAAGAACAGCTGAAAAATATAATCTCGCTTGTGAGCAGAATGACAGGAAGGTGAATCTTGAACAACATCTAGTAATCTTGCCACCTTCTCGCACATTCTCTGTGCTCCTACTATATGGACCTCCCTTCAGTTCTGTGGGACAATGACAAATTTCTGCTACAATGGAGGAATTGTCTTTTTTTTTTCTCTTTCTTCTACCCAAATGCTCTTCCTACCACTTCTATGCTTACATTAGCTCTCAGCTCTATGATATGTTTTCCTCAAGGAAGTCTGTGTCGGGTCAATTCCTGTTATCTGTGTCCATAGCAGCAAGTACTCTCACTTCCGTGATACTTAGTGTCACTGTCCTCAGAGAGCTGTATTCTATTGTTGTTCAAAATTGTACCACCACCACCTAGCACGATGTCTGGAACATCATTAGTTATTAATTGTTGAATAAATAACTGAATCAGTGAATACATGATGCTCTAAAAGCTTATTCCTTAAGAAGTTTTACCCATGCCCTAGTTTTAGCTCCATTAGTGACATGAGGAAGAGTGCTACGTATATGTAGAAATAGGGACAGATGTTTCTGAGATTAGCTTTTCTTTGCACAATGTTATAAAGATGATATTAAAAAATGTAGCTAAATATAGAGTGGGAAATAAACACAGCTGATGCTTTGCTACTGATAATTAAGGATATGGAAAATAAAGCAATACTAGACATACTTAAGAAGGCATTAATTTCATCATTATTTTCAGTACTTTGTCCATTAAAGAGTTTTCTTAGACCAAATAGAAAAATTCTTGGTTTGAATAATATCTTTGATAACTTCCTTCCTAATGTAAAGGTCAATACTAGGCAAAGGGTCTGGGAAATGCTTTAATTACAATACAGAGTTTATGTATACTAATGAGAGAATAGAAATACCACTTACAATTCAGTCCAGAGAAACTTTGTCTGGAGTCAAGGTGTTTTCAGTACAGTAAACCACTGTACATTGAGCTATAGATTGACCTTATTAGACTAACTGCATGTCATTTCAGTCTGGCAGTTTGGATTATCATTTATTTAACACTTCTGGTTTGTATAGTCCTACCACTTTCTCACCATGAACCTAGGATTTGTATATATTTTTCTCACCCAGTGACAGAAGATACCGAAACTTTATGTAATTTGGGGGTTTTTAAATTGATGTGACAAAGTACCTTAGTTTTCTCTAGTAAATTATATTTCTTTGAAAATTCCAACTGCCAATCTTGATTATATGAATTTTTAAAAAAAATTCTGAGACCAAAAGGATTAGAGCTCAGAACAGCTTCAGAATATAAAAATAGTTAATGCAACTTTTTTATTAATTTAGGCAATATTTATTTTGCTAGGCTCTGTTCTGTGAAAAAAAAAAAAAAGATTTCCTATTGTCACGGACCTGGTATTAATCATGTATTTTTTTGTGTGTTGCATGTGAAATCATGTGCATTGAACATGATCAGAGGCCAGTCATTACGCTAAATGTCAGGATGGGGAAGATTGAGAGAATATGCTCCCTGACATCAGAGAACATACATGCTAGTGTGTGGAGGACATCTTCAACTAACATTTACTGAGGCAATATGTGTTAAAATTAGCTTGGAAGAGTATCTAAACATTTGTAGCCATGGCATGTTTTTTAGCATAAAGACTTGGCCAAAAGTTATCTCTGGTGAATAGTATTTCTATTAGTACTTATTTAAAAATAGTCAATCCTAAGTAATCTACCTACATGAAGAGGACATGTAGAAACCGGAAAAGATCTGAGAAAAAAAATTAGAAAAAAATATTTCAGCACTTGAGAAGTTACTGGTAGCACAGCAATGATAGTTGAAAAGCATATTTATGCAAACTTAACTATATATTATTTAATGCCAACCAGTGCTGTCATCAATAAGCTAGACTTTCCTTTTCTGGTCCCTATTGCATTGCACCTCTACCTACTTTTCACCATAGGTCTTCTATTTTGGCCTGATATAAGACAGGAGGTTAAGACATCAGTAGAACTTGCCTTGAATGTATAGAAAAGAGAGAGTATGATATTATTTTCTCAAGGATTATCAGAAGTATTTCTATGCGTGTCCCTCAGAATAACTTTTTCTTCCTCTACTCATTACTCCTAAATATTTCTGGTCCCCGTTAGTCTTTGTGGTTGTGCAAAAGGCTTCATGTCTCTAGAATAAGGGTATAATTTAAATCCTATAGAGATGCCCATCTCTCCAAAATAATGCATCTAAATTAAGAATCTGCAAATAGATTGTGGCAGAGTAAACACAGTATTATCCTCAAAGGGAGAAAACATTTTACAAATAATTATATAACCGTGTACTCAGGATGGGTTACTAAATTATCAGAATGTTCCATGAAGGTGCGCCTGGGTGGCTCAGTTGGTTGAGTCTGCCTTCAGCTCAGGTCATGATCTCAGGATCCTGGGATCAAGCGCCACGTCAGGCTCCCCACCTGTCTGTTGGGCTCCCTGCTCAGCGGGGAGTCTGTTTCTCCCTCTTCCTCTGCCTCCTCCCCACTGCTCATGTTCATGCTCTGACTTTGTCTCTCTCTCTCAAATAAATAAATAAAAATTTAAAAATAATTTTAAAAAAAAGAATGTTCCATGAAGTTCAGGGAAAAGATGATCAATAAATCTCAAAGTAAACTGATAGAAGTATTTTTCAAAATGCAGATCAGAACATTATTATCAATCTAGAAATATATGCAAGCTCCCTATGTCATTTTATTCACTGTAATGTAGGTTTCAGAGTGGAAGCATACAAATCTTTTTTCATCACACTGTGTTGCTCTTTTTTACTTCTGGATGGCCAGTTATAGTATTCATTTCGCAGGATTCAGAAATGCAGGTGAAAACCCTTAACTGAAAACCATTTGGCATTTAATCAACTTTCCTTGAAATTCATCCTCACATTTTAGACTTTTCAGATGCCATTGTTTGGTACAGCGAACATGATACCAAGTTTTGCATTTATCAGGCCATCTTCCTTGCTGAGGCACTCTCTCCTAGAGAGAATGGATTGTAGCCTGCTGTGAAGATTGTCCTTCGCACACATGTTCCGTCACAGACACTGGGAAGACAGAAAGCAGCAGGGAGGCAAGGTCCCTTTACTGGAGTACAAATGCCCATAACTGTGCTCCTCCCAGTCATATGTCTCCAGGGCTTATTCAGACTGGGAGACTGGGAACTGCCTACAAGCTCCTCAGCCTTTGGGTCCCAGCCTGAGCTGTGTGTTGCACCCCGAGATTGCATAAACTCCTTGATGCTCAGCATTCTCCCACTTTCTACCCAGAGCACCAGGTGACATGAACAGACTGAGGACTCTGAAGAATTCTTCTCTGCTTGGAATTCAGGGACTTAAGTTCATTACCTGCTCCACAGGGCAAGGGCAGTTCTCAGGAGTAGACATATTGTCGTGGTGAGGTTGAAATGTGTTGTACAAATAAGCCAAAGATGGCCTCTCTGCATTGGCGTTTAGGTTATGTCTTTGCTGCAGGCTGAGACCCATTAACTCAAAAGTCCACTGATGCCCAACTCAATTTTTTACACATACAACTATTTTATTTTTTATTTTTTTAATTTTTTATTGTTATGTTAATCCCCATACATTACATCATTAGATTTAGATGTAGTGTTCCATGATTCATTGTTTGTGCATAACACCCAGTGCTCCATGCAGAACGTGCCCTCCTCAATACCCATCACCAGGCTAACCCAACCTCCCACCCCCCCACATACAACTATTTTAAAAAATAGTTTGAGCAAGCAAAATTTTAGCCATTTAGCGTCTGATTGTTTTGCATGCCCTGTGAAACCTCACCTTGACAGATCACCTATTGAAAAGACCCACTGCCATTATAAGGTCTCAACTCCCTGCTGCCCTATAGAGTTCTCTGACCCAGAGACTCCCTGCCGTCCTGCTGAGTGACATCACCTAGATGTCTAAGCCCCTCCCTGATCCTCCTCTTCCTCGGGACTTAGCTTGCCTTCCTCCCCTCTGTGTAGTGACACCCACTCTTCACCTCTCCCCCAACCTCTCCAACCAGAGCCACAGCCTCTGTACTTCTGCTATATGAGAACATGTCAAAGCTAAAGTTGGTTTGTGTTACTACCACCTCATGGTCAGATCTTTCTCCTAGATTAGCCCCCAGAACCCTTACACAAAGCCATTTGCCAGAGACAGTAAAAAAAGCCCCTTCAAGCAGTTTTTCATGTCAGAGGCTTGAAATTGTTATTTCTGGGAGGAGAAATTACAACAAAAGGCTGAGATAGGGGGAAAAAGTGGTGATCGCCAGGTAATAGCTGAGGAGACTTGGTGGTAGGTACATATGAAACCCACATCCTGTATCTTACTGGACATGAGAAGAATTTTTTTAGTGAAGCTGAATTCTTGCCATAAAGGATGAAGTGAAAGTCAGTAAATAAACATAAGTTACTTATACACATTCCATGTAGTTACCATAGAGCTTCTACTCACCAGGGTTTTCTAGTATGGGGAGCTACCCAACAAAACATCAGCCCAGCAACCTAGACTATTGGTTTGCATCCTCCTCAGAAGCTTCCCTGGGGTGTAATCTCAAACTGGCCTCCCTACACGGGGGGCAAGGAGAGATCAAAGAAAGAGGCAGACTACTCCAGGTTGGTAGGTGGCAGGTTTAACTAGCCAGGGGATTTACTTATGAGGCTTACCTTGGTTGACCACAAGATAGATAAATATCTGTACCTGCACACCAAATATTTTAAGTTTGTATAGAGGTCTTAACTGGGTTCAGTCATAGACACACTCTGGATAGTTTCAACACCACGGTATTATCTCAAGGCTATGTCCTTGGGCAGCTTCTGGCATGGGGAAGGCAAGTGGAGTGCCCGTTCCAAGGATAGAAGAGGGGGTGAGGAGCCTCCGATTGCCTGGGCCCACCTCAAAGGTCCAACTGGCAGTCAGATCTTTTTGATGACGTCCTCTAGCAACTGTGGGAATTTTCATCATGTGAGCAGAGCTTCTTGGTATTGGATCTGTGTGACAGATTCTTGGGATAGGCTTCAGGAGACAGGGCTTTGTAAACCACCTGAATTTAAGTGCAAAAATGTGTGGAGACACCTAAAGTACATGTCACAGAGTCTGCTGGTGGTCTCTTAATGTCCAAATTCCCAATCTTCCTTAGATGTCCCCATCTTCTTTGCAGTTGGTATGGTCATACTTCCCAGCCAATGAAATGTTAAGTGGAACTAATATACAAACTCTGTAAGGCATCCTTAAAAGAATAGACAATGTCCTTCTTTATCCTCTCTTCTCTCCTGCAGGCCAGAATATAAACAAAATAGCAGGAGTTGCAACATTTCCTGGGCCATGAGTGGCCTTAGAAGTCATAGCGGGAAGAGAGGAAAAAATGAAACAAGATGAAACCAGAGAGGGAGACAAACCATAAGAGACTCTTAATCTCAGGAAACAAACTGAGGGTTGCTGAAGTGGGGGGTGGGGTGGGAGGGATGGGGTGGCTGGGTGAAAGACATTGGGGAGGGTAGGTACTATGGTGAGCACTGTGAATTGTGTAAGACTGATGAATCACAGACCTGTATCCTTGAAGCAAATAATACATTATGTGTTAATAGAAAAATAGTAATAATAAATAAAAATTAAAACAAAAGGAAATGAAAGTCATGCACAGTAAAGCCGCAAGATGGAACTGCCTTGGTTTCCTACCCCACGTGGATACCCAATTACCCTTGCACTGCTTATCTTCAAATTATTACATGAAAGAAAAATGCTCTCTTAAATGATCTCTTTTAGGGATGCCGGGGCGGCTCAGTTGGGTAAACGTCTGCCTTCCACTCAGGTCATGATTCCAGGATCCTGGGATCAAAACCTGCATCCTGCTCCTTGCTCAGTGGGGAGCCTGCTTCTCTGCCTGCCGTTCCCACTGCTTGTGCTCGCTCTCTCTCTGACAAATAAACAAATAAATAAAATCTTAAAAAACATTAAATGATCTCTTTTAAGTTTGGGATTTTGTGTTTCATCTTAGCCTATTTCTCAGGGATGCAGTGCATTTATGGGGAGTATTTCTACATTTTTCATTTATTTCTTACAAAGGCCTTGCTGAAATATTTCCTAACTTCTTGACTAGTAGTCTGCCCCTAATGGGACAGAAAACAGTAAAATAAATAAATAAGTAAGTAAATAAATAAATAAATAATCTGACAAGCCTTTTGGGGGTTTTGTTAGGATCCTGATCATTTGATGATATTGAATGCAAGTTAAGCTAACCCTTTAGTACTAGTGACTAGTCACTCCATATTCACATTTCAGGAAGAGCTATGGTTTATATCTATTATGAACCAAGGACTTGGCATTTCAGTCATTTTCTCTGTGAGCTTCAATTTACTACTATCCAAGGATACTGGAACAAAATATATAGTTATTTGCTGCTGGGCAAAGATTAATGGAAAGAGGCCACTGAATTGAAGTGGCCGGGGAAACAACTTGTAAAAAACATATGGTTGCAAGTGCATGGGAGTTTTGAAGACAGTGAGAGACTTCATCAAATTGTGAAATGTTCATTTTAGAGGTACTAATTTTTGAGTGAGAACAACTTGTGAGGAAAGGGGAAGTGGATTCGTACATGAAAGTATGTATAGTATATGATGTCCATGACTAGTATGTGATTAATTAGTATATGATGTTCTGTGTTTTCCTTGGCTGGTATTTCCTCTTGGTCTTAGTATTATTATTTTAATATTTAGCTTTAAATAATTATCAAGAGGATTGTGAGTATGCTTGTAGTATTCTGAGTGCTAGTCTTAACTGTGTAACTTTTCTATGAAAGGTCCCCTACTACAATAACTTTATTAACTTTATTAGTATAACTTTATTAACATTTGGGAATCCCATATTTTTCCTGAAAGAGAAATTATATTTTAAAATAAATGTTAATAGGAAATCATACTGAACATATAAAATAAAGTTATATGTTACAAGCTTGTGAAAATATATATGAAACGCTAAATCAAGTATATGGTACATGCATGTACTCTATAAATATCAGCTATTATTATTGTTATTATTAGTTGCTATAAAGTGCCATTTGTAATCAGAAAGAGATACCTATATGTACTTCCAGTTATCTCTCTAGCAGTATATATCTGGATAAAATATTACAATTCAATTTCTACAAATTTTGAGCTTAAAAAATCAAAATAGGTTATTTGTATAGTAGATACTGTTAGCTAAGAGCAAAGTATTAAACAAAACGTAAAGGTATATGCACAAAATCTCTGTCAACAATTCAGTAAAACTCATAGGGCAAATTTCCTGCCTAAAATTGTTAAATAATTTATAGAAAAGACATGTAAGTGAATAGTAGAAAAATCAACCAGCTGTTTCATTAATAACCACTGTCAGAAATTTCATATGCATATAATACATAATTGAATATTGTCAAATGGGTTATGCTATTATTTTGTAAACAATACTAGTTTGATATTATGACTTCTCTACTGTAATATTTTGCCAACTTAATAGTGAAAAAAAATGGCACATCACTGTTTTTGCCTTCATTTAAATTATTAGAAAGTTTGAACACTTTTCACATTCATTATTTACCTACATTTTTTCTTTTGTGAATTATTTGGTCAATTATTGATACATTCATTTTTCTAAGGTTCTTTAAAATTAAAGATTTTCACCCTTTGCCTGATAAGAATTTAAAAATTTTAGAGTGGTTTCTAATAATTTTTACTTCATAATGTCTACTTACCCAATAAAAGATTTTTGAAGACTCATCTGTAGTTCCTTTCAGTATTTTTTACCTTTTTGTTACTTTCATTTGTCTTTATCTTCCCCAGTGATTTGAAATGCTACCCTCCTCGCATTCTTAATTCTTATATTACCAAGACCTGTTTTCAGCTTTCCTGCGCTCTTCCCTTCACCCCCCTCCCTCGTTCTTTTGTTCTCTCTCTCCTTTTGGTTTATCTGTCCGCCTTGGCCTGCACTTATACCATACTTTAAAATTACAATATCTTTATAATATGTTTTAATGTTGTCAGAGTTAGTTACCAATTATTACCCCATTATCTTAGTTACTCATAAAGTACATAATTTAACCATTGTAAGTCAAGATCAAGAATGCAAAGGTCAAAAATTCAGGTTAGCTCAGGAGCACCGGGGTGGCCCAGTCGGTTGAACCTCCGAATCTTGGTTTCGGCTCAGGTCATGATCTCAGGGTCCTGAGATTGAGCCCCGTGTCAGGCTCCATGCTCAGCGTGGAGTCTGCTTCAGATTCTCTCTCCCTCTCCCTCTGTCTCTCCCACTTGTGCTCTCTCTCTCTCTCTAAAATAAACAAACAAATCTTTAAAAAACTTAGATTAGTTCAAATTGTAATATAACTGAAATGTTAATATTCTGTGTTTGTAGACAAATAAGAAAATAAAATTAAAGGTCTTATACATATTTATTAGTGAAGGTACTAGAATCTCATGTGTGTTCTGAGCCTGCATGTACATTACAAAAATGAAAGCAGAAAATTTATACTGGACATTGAAATTTGCCTATTACTAGCATATAGATTAATATGCCAAGTTGGGTGGACTTTAATGATAATTTATGATGCAGTTACTAGAGCAGAAAAAATTAATGAATCGTTATACTCAGTATATGTCACAAAATGTTATCAGCTATAATGCAACCATTTGAATAAATGGGACTAAATTAAAGTTAGCAGCCAAACTTTTGGTGACTTAAATCTTTTATTGCTCTAACTTTCCAAAAATGCAGCATTTCTCCTTAGCACAGTCTGTCACTAAAAGGAAAGGTTTATGTTAAATAGATAAGAGAAAGTTCCTCGGAAATTAAAAAAGAAAAAAGCAAGAAACTCTCATAATAGCAAACAGATTTTCCCTCTAATATTCACCATATTTAAATCAGAAAAAAAATCCTTATTAGAGCTGTTTTAGTATTTTTCAATCTTTAGAATAATCATACTATTTAATTAAATGACTGAAATTTTTTCCAGGACTGAAGGTTGTAAGAAATATGGCTGCCACAAGAAGTATAAGAATTTCAAAATAAATGTTATGGGTCATTTCTTTGCCCTATTATTTCAGCTTGATGAATATCAGTAACAATCACTGATGACAATTTATTTGTAAAAAATCGATGGATTTATATAGATCATAATACTTTTGTTCAGTTTGGGGAATTTACAATCACAATTATTTATAAGAAGAAAAAGAAAAACAATGACAGGTAGAGGAAGAAAAAAAAACAATGATTAGCTTCAAAAGACAAGAATATAAGTGAAAATAAACCTATAACAAAAATATTATGCCATATTATGTTCATTCACTTGGGTTCCTAGTGTTGAATGATACCGCCTTTCTCCCTGCACAAAAAATACGTATCTTTTATTCTGTTTGAGTTATGTTAGTTAGAAAGATGCAGAGAGTTTCGGTTTCTGGTGTTCATTCTGAAACTGTTCATGTACTATTTGTTTACTCTCAGTTGAATTGGTTTAAAAAGAGTTAGATTAATAGCCCTGTAAACATAGCCCTGTGCCATTAGGCTATTATATTAGTCTAGTTTAGTTTTGTTTTCTTGAAATAGTCTGGAAGACTTGAATATACGTTATATGTAACAAAACGGTTACCCAAAGTGGAATCTCACTATTTTCTAACCCAAGAGTTCAATAGATAAAAGGGAATGTATGTTTACTTTTTCTTAATGTTTACTGTTAGATATAACCAAACACTCTACAGCAAGCAGAATGACCTTTCCTTAGCCCTCCAGAAAACAATTCTCCATATGTCTGCATTGATGTATTTTGTCTTTTACTAGGTCTTTTCTTCTTACTGCCTTTCCTTTCTTCTCTTACTCTATTCTAGTCTTTTTATCCTCAAATCAGCTCTGGTTTTTGTTGTTGGGTTTTTTTATTTGTTTGTTTGTTTTGTTTTAAATTTCCAGGAAGTATTATTTATTTAAGTCATAGCCTTCCAGGTTTGGAATAATTTTTATTATCAGAGCCATTCATCCCACATCATATTAAACCTGCTAAAATGTATCTACATTCTATATTAAATATAATTTATATATAACTATAAAGAAGTTCAGTAATGATATGTTATAGATATTTAATCAATCTTTTATTAAGTTTAATTTCACAGTTTTTAAAAAATATTATTTATTTGAGAGAGTGAGAGAACAACAGGGGAAGAATGGCAGAGGGAGAGGGAGAAGCAGACTCCCCACTGAGCAGGGAGCGCAACATGGAGCTTGATTTTAGGGTCCCGGGATCATTACTTGAGTTGAAGGCTGATGCTTAACTGACTGAGCCACCCATGTGCCCCTAATTTCACAGTTTTGTTTTTGTATTTGGACCTAACACTTTTGTTCAAATATCAAACATTTTTTGTAGGCATTGGAAAAGAAAGCTCGCAGAACTTAAACACTGTGCCTAATAAATTAAAACGGACTGGAATTTCATAACTGAAGGTTCCCCCCCTCCTAATTTGTAGTATCTATCCTGAAATAGCTATCATTTCAGGGTACTTCACCCAGTTCTGATCACCTTCTATTCACCCTATTGGTGAAGGAGGGACCTTTTGTTCTAACCAGTATGAAAAGGCTGAATGCATGACACCTGACACTGGACAGATGACATTGGCAGCATTTTATTTATCACACATGCTCACAGTGCAGAGGAAGAGGACACTGCTGACCCTGCAGAGCCACATGGGGCGAGGAGTCAGGAGCAGAGTGAACAAGTTGGCACGGTGGGAGGCGGGCTTTGTGGTGGCAAGAGAATGAGGGGACCTGTGATTTCCTCAGGATCACATGATTGGTTTGTTTGTATAATTGTTTTGCTGGCAGGGAGTTGAATCCCTTTAGATTGAGGACCAGGTGGGGTGAGGATGCTCTTGCTTGGCAGGGAATGAGCCAGGTGGAGAGGCTTTCCTGTTGGGTGGGGGACATATATGGTGAGAGCAGGGTGACTCATAGCTAGGCCTGTGGGGATCTGTGAGGGTCAAAACTCTCAAGGCAGCACATAGAATCTCAAGCCTTATAAAACACATTTACCTTCCAGATCTTTCCTTTTCCTCTCTGCCACCCAACCCTAGTGCCCAGAGAACTCTGGCCAGAGGTTAGGCCCATAGCTAGATGGTCTGTTCTGAAATCACTGTTCACTGCAGTATGACATCATTTTTCTTCTCTTCTTAAATAATGAAATATGTGCTGTCCAAAAGAGAAGACTGGCTAAGCAAAGATTATCAAAATAATGAAATCTGGTGTTCTATGCTTTTAGTTGGTATGTTTCACAAGTGCTAGGTTCACACCCTTGTCATCTCTGAGTCTTCTTTTCCCTGGTTTATGTCTTTACATACATCCCTCTATAATTTTATACCTCAGGGAGAAAGCTATGGATGGGCATTTAATTTTTCATGTGATTATTGCAGTTTTAATTACCATTTTGGTTGTTACCAATACTTTGTATAATATATTAATTTCTTAAATTAGTAGCATATTTATTTTCCACAAAAATATTGTCTGTTTACTTTAGGCAAAAAAAAAAAAAATGGAAGTAATAATTATAAGAGACCACTCAGGGCATATGTTACATTTACTTTTGATATTATTTCTAATACTTGAAAGGGCTACTTTTTCTTTCCTAACAAGGACTGAATTGTTAAGAGAAGGCAAACTGGGTAATAGCAGAGAGCATGCAGCAGATAAGCAGGAAGCCTGCTTCTTAGTCTATCTCATGAGTGATAGAATTAGCCCCCACAAAATATATCATAAACTTAAAGTGTCTGCACTTGGGGCATCCAGGTTGCTCAGTTGGTTAAGTGTCCAACTCTTGATTTCGGCTGAGGTCATGATCTCAGAGTTATGAGATCAAGCCCCGACTAGTTGCGCTTTGAGCTGGGTGTGGAGCCTGCTTGAAATTTTCTCTCTCTCTCCCTCTCCCTCTGCCCCTATGATACCTCTTAAAAAAAAAAAAAAAAAAAGTCTGCTCTTGATCAAACAGATCATACAGTGCCCAGTATAGCATGGACACTGACAATGGGCGCTCTCTGCTCAGAATGAATGCTGTCTGTTTGGATCAAAATGAGGTTCTGTGGACTCTTGCAGTGCTGTGTGCGACACCCCAAGTTGCTGGATTATGAGGAGGTGATGGGGAAGGTGTACCAGTGCATCACAGTTGAGTGTCTGCAGTCTACAACGGGAGAATAGTAAGGGCCTACTCTTGAATCTTAAGATTTGAGTACCCAGATATTTTCCTTCTACCTTGTGGTCAGCATATACTGGACAGTGGTTTATACTCCTAAATTTGGGAGCCTAAATCATGTTATTTTAGGTTTTTATAACATCAATTATTTGCCCACATTTTAAAGTTATTAAAGAGGCATGTCTTGACTAGTTTAATCAGTCATCCTTTAGAATTCATTTCTACAGATGAATGAAACAGATACTAGGCTGGTCTGTCGTCTCTTTTGCAAATCTGTTTTATTTACCTCAACACTTCAAATCTGGTACCTTTAAAGCAGCATGGGAGAACTTACACTATCATATATCAAGACTGGAAGACTATATCTTTGCTTTAAATGCCTTGCCATGTTTTTGCTATGTGATCCTAGTCTTGGATTCTATTTCTCCACACTTTTAATTCTAGACTTAATCATGAGGTCTTCTTTGGCTAATAGAATGTGGTTGAGAGTGAGAATGTACCAGTTCTGTTCATCCCTCTTGTGTTTCGACATTGGCATGAAAAGAATGTTACTTAGCTGTCCCTTCGCTCCAAGGAATTTTAGAGACACATGGATCAGAACTGGATCCAACTTATAGCTTGTAGCCCAGCCCAGCAAACCCGCAGAGAGATGAGAAAAAACTAAATGATTGTAGTTTTAAATTATAGAGTTTGTAGTATTTATTTTTAAGGCAGCATTATTGTGACATTATTTTCCTGGTGCACAGACCTATCAAAGCACTACAGCAAAATAAGTCAATCAGAGAAAGACATGTATCATATGATCTCACTGACATGAGGAATTCTTAATCTCAGGAAACAAACTGAGGGTTGCTGGAGTGGTGGGGGGTGGGATGGATGGGGCGGCTGGGTGATAGACATTGGGGAGGGTATGTGCTATGGTGAGCGCTGTGAATTGTGCAAGACTGTTGAATCACAGACCTGTACCTCTGAAACAAATAATATATGTTAAAAAAAGAAGAAGAAGAAGAAGAAGAAGAAGAAGAAGAAGAAGAAGAAGAAGAAGAAGGAGAAGAAGAAGAAGAAAGCAGGAAGGGAAAAATGAAGGGGGGGATCAGAGGGGGAGACAAACCATGAGAGACTATGGACGCTGAGAAACAAACTGAGGGTTCTAGAGGGTAGGGGGTGGGAGGATGGGTTAGCCTGGTGATGGGTATTAAAGAGGGCACATTCTGCATGGAGCACTGGGTGTTATATGCAAACAATGAATCATGGAACACTACATCAAAAACTAATGATGTAATGTATGGTGATTAACATAACATAATAAAAATAAATAAATTTAAAAAAAGCGCTATAGCAACTGAGATGGCATCATAAATATGTGGCATTACAAACTTTAACATATTAAATGCATCAAACATACACCATGGCCAAATTCTAGAAATTAAAGGATTAGCTACTACAAATAATTCATCTTGTAAATAATATGCTAGCAGGAGAGATCTGTCCAACCGAATCTGTAGAACTCAAGTAAACTTCCAGAAAATAGGCAGAATATTTTGAATTTTCACACAAACTACTGGAATTTCAATAAGCCAGAATTTCTATAAGAAAGAATGACCTCCTTGAGTGTTTATGCAATTTAAACCCATAAGAATAAAATCCATCCTCTGTCACATAATTGATATTGCTTGGGACTGGGTGGTCTTCACTATTCATATAACCATTACAACCCAGAATTGAGTATTATGAACAGGAACCAGGAAAACATTATTCTGGATTTTGTAGTATTTAATATCCTGTATTTGCCTAAGATCAGTGTTAAAACTATGGTGGTAAAAAGACCGTAGTTAGTAATAACAGTTTACCCTGAAAGTTGCTTAGGTAAAAATTGAGAAAAATATGGGTCTGGAGAACAAGAGAAACATGATTTATTTTCGTGGATGTTGTTATTTTATGAAAGTGTATCATATATGCTACCTTAAAAAAGAATCCAGGCTTTTGGAAAAAAAAATTTTTTTCTAATGCCTTCATAAACATGAGAAGCAGGGTGTAAGTCAGACGTATAGAGATGAATAAAAGTTATTTCAAATTCTGGAAAAATAAAGTTAATCACTTGAAGCAGAATTTTCAAAGAGAGCATTTATTCTTATCAGTGAAACTTTAATCTTTTAGTGATCAAAATTCATGATGGGGAAATTTCTGAACAACTTGAAGATGTTTGCTACCAAAGTAGAGTGTGTTTCAGTTTCATTAACATGGTCTCCCACCTTCCTAATAAAACGTTTAGCCCATGGTATTTTAAATTAATTGAGGTGCTTGGCTCCTTTTTGATATAACAATGATAAGTATAAATATGCTGGTGATTTTGACCATCTGGAGACAGGTGAATCGTCATTCCATTCTGAAGGATATTTCCTGCTTCACTACACTACTTACTGACCCAGAAAAAAACTGCTTCATAACAACCCATGATTTTTTTTTTTTCCAAGCTAGGAAACATGCATTTAAAAATAGTGCTAAGAAAATCACTATGGAGTACGTCTGAACAAACTATTTTCCAAGCACTGCAGGTCTGAGTTATGGAGGTGTGACCTAACAAATCTAGCTTTAAAAAAAACATGTGGTTAAGGTTTTACAGGATCTCTCTGCTTTAAAAGATTTTCTTTCTAATTCCTTAATTTTTAAGTTTTCCTAGCTAGGTAAATTATTTACATTTTTAATTCTTTTCCTCCTTCCAGTTTATTTTTCTGTTTTATCTTCTATATTTGTGTTTCAACAGTTCTCTAGAATCCAATAGTGCCTAAAAGCTTGTTTTTGTTGTTGGGTTCTTTCTTTCTTTCCTTCCTTCCTTCCTCCCTCCCTCCCTCCCTCCCTCCCTCCCTCCCTCCCTTCCTTCCTTCCTTCCTTTGCCAATAAGATAATTTTCTCATTCTTTTCTGTAAAATTTGAATGTAGGTGAAGTCTAAATCTGTATACACCGCTGAAATATTCAAACTGCGGCATCTATTTTAGGGTTCAAATGACTAATAGCACCTTGGACAGGATGAATGACAGGAGGTGAATAATAGAATCAGCCCATTACTTGGCTTGGGGGAACAGATTTGTAAGAAGAAAGGTTACAGTGTAGCTACTGTTATTTTCCTTAGGGCAGAAAATGAAAGCTAAAATTAGCTTTCACTCTGACAATTAAGTGTCTAAACAAGTATGAAGAGAACTATATTCTCCTAATTTTGATCTTTATAATTTTAAATGTTGCAATTTTATAGTTCCTTGAAAAACACCTGGTGTCCCATTAAAAGTAAAGGTGTGAAGGTGTGTGTGTGTGTGTGTGTATGCACAAATTAGCTTAGGGAAGTTGCTATAATAATGTTCCATATTAATATCATGTATATTATCTGATATTTTATGGATTGATAATTTTACATAGGATACTTTAAATAAATGCCCATTTATTTCATTGAGTATTAAATCAATTTATAGAACTGTCTTTTTAAATTTTTTTATTAACATATAATGTATTATTTGTTTCAGGGGTACAGCTCTGTGGTTCATCAGTCTTACACAATTCACAGAGCTCACCACAGCACATACCCTCCCTAGTGTCCATCACCCAGCCACCCCCTCCCTCCCACCCGCCTCTACTCCAGCAACCCTCAGTTTGTTTCCTGAGATTAAGAATCTCTTATGGTTTGTCTCCCTCTCTGGTTTTGTCTTCATTTTTCCCTCCCTTCCCCTATGATCCTCTGTCTTGTTTCTCAAAATCCTCATATCAGCACTGTCTTTTAAGACTTATTTTAACTTGTAAAAAAAAAAAATCTATTTTAACTTGTAATTGACTTATAAAGAGAGAGTGCAGATAAAAATTAAGATTCAAAATTTAAGTAAAAAGTAGACAAAATCTTTGCATATAGTACATGAACACAAAAAAGTATTACCTTAGACACAATTAATGCCATTGATCAAGTTAGAATCTGGAGATTTGGGCATTTTATTGGCTTTATGACTAACTTAGGGTAGTGAAGCATTCCCCAGGGAGAAGAAGGAGCTGTTGCAAACTGTGTATGTACAATGAAGCATGAGTGTGAAGTGGGGTATCTGAGTACTTGGAAAAGTGTGAGGGTTTTACAGTACCAAGAGTAATAGCACTTTAAGGACATATCTCATACCGTATTTCAGTGTTCGAATGTTCATCTCATAGCTCAATTTAATTTTATTGAACAAATGTCCAAACATATTCATTGCATGTGACAATGAATAACAGAAACAATTTAGAGATGCATGGTTTCTCATTTGCTAGGACTAAGCATTTAAAAACCCTTTTATTTTATTATAGAAGGATATTAATTCTGAATATCGTAAAGGACAGAAATTATGAGATTCTTATCCATATTAACAACATATTTGTAGTAGTAAACCCAATATTATGGAATGTGAAAATAAAAGTCATGACAAAAGATTGCATGCCAATTATATGTACTATCCCAGTTCTTCAGTAGTGAGTGTACTCCTTATCAGCCTGCTTCAAAAGTGTTTTGAGTTATTTGAGCATAAGAAATACTGAATGAAAAACTAATAATGTACTATATGTTGGCTAACTGAACATAATAATAATAAAAAAGAAATACTAAATGGAAACAAAAAATTGTATTAATTATATAAGCTCTTACATATTATGATTAAAAATAGAAAATCTAAATGTTTAGATTCACTACAATAATGTAATTTGAATCATAGCAATGATATATATATATATACCCTCAATATCTTGAGGACATTCATACTCAAAAGTTAATAATATCCCATTTCACAAAATAATGTAGTAGGATTAAAATTTAGTTTTCTTTTAGTTCAAGCCGGTGTTTCTTTACTTGTTCACCTAACAGCTTCTAACATTCTTCCCTCTCTCCACCTCCTTCCAACATTTTCCTCCAACAAAAATTTTTTTTTAGTTTTTTTTTTTATTCTTATGTTAATCCCCATACATTACATCATTAGTTTTAGATGAAGTGTTCCATGATTCATTGTTTGTGCATAACACCCAGTGCTCCATGCAGAATGTGCCCTCCTCAATACCCACCACCAGGCTAACCCATCCTCCCACCCCCCTCCCCTCTAGAACCCTGTTTGTTTTTCAGAGTCCATCGTCTCTCATGGTTCGTCCACCCCTCCTATTTCCCCCGCTTCATTCTTCCCCTCCCGCTACCTTCTTCTTCTTTTTTTTTTTCCTAACATAGATTGCATTATTTGTTTCAGAGGTACAGATCTGAGATTCAATAGTCTTGCACAATTCACAGTGCTTACCAGAGCACATACCCTCCCCAGTGTCTATCACCCAGTCCCCCCATCCCTCCCACCCCACCCCCCACTCCAACAACACTCAGTTTGTTTCCTGTGATTAAGAATTCCTCATATCAGTGAGATCATATGATACATGTCTTTCTCTGTTTGACTTATTTCACTCAACATAATACCCTCCAGTTCCATCCACGTCGTTGCAAATGGCAAGATCTCATTCCTTTTGATGGCTGCATAATATTCCATTGTATATATATACCACATCTTCCTTATCCAGTCATCTGTTGATGGACATCTTGGCTCTTTCCACAGTTTGGCTATTGTGGACATTGCTGCTATAAACATCGGGGTGCACGTACCCCTTCGGATCCCTACTTTTGTATCTTTGGGGTAAATACCCAGTAGTGCAATTGCTGGATCATATGGTAGCTCTATTTTCAACTTTTTGAGGAACCTCCATACAGTTTTCCAGAGTGGCTGCACCAGTTTGCATTCCCACCAACAGTGTAGGAGGGTTCCCCTTTCTCCGCATCCCCACCAACATCTGTCGTTTCCTGACCTGTTAATTTTAGCCATTCTGACTGGTGTGAGGTGGTATCTCATTGAGGTTTTGATTTGGATTTCCCTGATGCTGAGTGATACTGAGCACTTTTTCATGTGTCTGTTGGCCATTTGGATGTCTTCTTTGGAAAAATGTCTGTTCATGTCTTCTGCCCATTTCTTGATTGGATTCTTTGTTCTTTGGGTGTTGAGTTTGATGAGTTCTTTATAGATTTTGGATACTAGCCCTTTATCTGATATGTCATTTGCAAATATCTTCTCCCATTCTGTCGGTTGTCTTTTGGTTTTGTTGACTGAAAGCCATCTATGAAAAACCTACAGCGAATATTATTCTCAATGGGGAAAAATTGAGAGCTTTCCCCCTAAGGTCAGGAACGCAGCAGGGATGTCCACTATCACCACTGCTATTCAACATAGTATTGGAAGTCTTAGCCACAGCAATCAGACAACAAAAAGAAATCAAAGGCATCCAAATTGGCAAAGAAGAAGTCAAACTCTCACTCTTTGCAGATGATATTATACTTTATGTGGAAAACCCAAAAGACTCCACCCCAAAACTGCTAGAACTCATACAGGAATTCAGTCAAGTGGCAGGATATAAAATCAATGCACAGAAGTCAGTGGCATTCCTATACACCAACAACAAGACAGAAGAAAGAGAAATTAAGGAGTCGATACCATTTACAATTGCACCCAAAACCATAAGATACCTAGGAATAAATCTAACCAAAGAGACAAAGGATCTGTACTCAGAAAACTATAAAATACTCATGAAAGAAATTGAGGAAGACACAAAGAAATGGAAAAACCTTCCATGCTCATGGATTGGAAGAACAAATATTGTGAAGATGTCAATGCTACCTAGAGCAATCTACACATTCAATGCAATCCCCATCAAAATACCATCCACTTTTTTCAAAGAAATGGAACAAATAATCCTAAAATTTGTATGGAACCAGAAAAGACCCCGCATAGTCAGAGGAATGTTGAAAAAGAAAAGCAAAGCCGGCGGCATCACAATTCCGGACTTCAAGCTCTATTACAAAGCTGTCATCATCAAGACAGCATGGTACTGGCACAAAAACAGACACATAGATCAATGGAACAGAATAGAGAGCCCAGAAATGGACCCTCAACTCTATGGTCAACTCATCTTTGACAAAGCAGGAAAGAATGTCCAATGGAACAAAGACAGTCTCTTCAACAAATGGTGTTGGGAAAATTGGATAGCCACATGCAGAAGAATGAAACTGGACCATTTCCTTACACCACACACAAAAATAGACTCCAAGTGGTTGAAAGACCTCAATGTGAGACAGGAGTCCATCAAAATCCTAAAGGAGAACACAGGCAGCAACCTCTTTGACCTCAGCCGCAGCAACTTCTTCCTAGAAACATCGCCAAAGGCAAGGGAAGCAAGGGCAAAAATGAATTATTGGGACTTCATCAAGATAAAAAGCTTTTGCAAAGCAAAGGAAACACCCAACAAAATTTTATGCTAAATCACAATATAGAAAAGAGTTAAAAATCAGAGCTCAGGGTTGCATAGAGGACCATGGCACAGAGCTGCACTCACTCATCCCCTAACCCCTGTCTGTATCCACCTGAGGCATAGCGCAGAATGTAGCCTGCTGTCCACCCAGAATCTGTTGAGACTCACTGCACAAAAGCATACTACCTCTCCAAATGAAGGGCACAGAAACTAACAATGACCATATGCCTATTAATTGCCAGATGTTGTACATAATATAAATCATGTACTTTTCAATAAAAACGTATTTTCTATGATGCTAAGACCCTGGCATCACATGTGTCTACAATGTTCCTGAAGCACCTAGATATGCAAGAAATCATAGGCTAATTGGACTACAGAGGAGTATAGCACTAGAATAGCATATAGAACCTAATAGTTGGCATATTAATAAATGACTTCTATTATTTTGTATTGCCAATGTCTCATAACCCTCCGAATGCCAGATTTGCTGGTAAAACAGTGCAAGTCCCCAAGGGACTCTCCTCCTTGCATTATCTAGTTCCCAGTCTGCATTTTCAGACTTTTCATGTTCATGTTGACTTAAGGGAGATGACTAGACATAAAATTCTCGGAATCAGATCTTCCAGCCCAAAGTATGAGATGAAGGGGGCGGGGTGGAAAGTTTAGCTTTCTCCGAGATGAGGAAATATGGCATATTTGGAAAGTCTCCCTCACCACTCTCCCCTCCCCGCCCCCCAGTAAAATGTCACTCACTGCATGTCCTGGGTTTTGAATCATGAGATCTGTACTTTCGTTCCTTTCCCATGGAACAAGGCAGAGGGGCTTTAAATAGATGTGCAACCCCCTGTGTTCCTGTCACCGTATAAGCAGTCTTCATTAATCCTCTTTTGTACCTGTGATCTTTGGTGCATCATGAACAGAAGTGTGCATGCAGATCTAGTTCCTTCTCTCCAGTAGAAGACCCCTCCCTTTTCTTATGAGAGCAAAGGTTTACTAAACATATACAAGATTACAGATACAAACAACCTCATTATTCTCAGGCTGCTAACACAGCCTTCACCAATGAAGGAATCTAATTAGTTCAGCCTCTTTGTCCTATTAGAACTGATAAGGGGGATTGTTGAAACTTCCTCTCAGGCTCATGCTGTGCTTGGAAATGACCTGATAAAGGACTCTCACTGTGCAGTACATAGAGGTGGTCTCCAAAAGCTTTTTCCAAAATCTCTTACACTTAAAAAAAAATCTCATTTCCTTAGATAATTCCTAGACAGCTGTGCTCATGTCAGAGCCTTTGCGATGGACCTGCATAAGGAAACACCGGGCGGGGGAGGGGGGGGAAGGAAGAAAAAAAAGAAAAATGTGAAACACCTGGTTTTGGCAGATTTTTCTCTCACCAGAGGAGGCAGGTTTTAGTGCCATCTGGTCGGCCACCATGTTCTGCTCGTCCTTCTCCCCAGCACACTCCCCTGTGGGCTGCCCAGGACCAGACTAGCAGCAGATTGCAGCCGACCCAGCCCTGCCACCATCCTGGGATTCCAAGCCCTGCAGCCGGCCTCTGCCTCCAACGTGTGTCCGTCTGCACACTCTCCTTTTGACCTTCTCAAATAGTATTTAAAACGGCAATTACATTGACTCTCCTGAGCCCAGCGCCCAGGCTCTTTAAAATCTTTTAAGTGTTTAAATAAATTGTTTTAACAAGTTGACCTTCATCTGTACCCGATGAAACTAGGCCAAACAAACAAACAAATAATTTTGGCTTGTGACTAAAGGAGAAATTGCCATCTTAGCACTTTTCCTAGAGTCCCTGCATACCCCTATCTTTAGCTGCCAACCGTGATCACAGGAAAACAGCCAAACGTTCAAATACACCAGCTGTGTATTCACTCACTCTTCCACAACATTCTAGATTTCTTATGTGTTCAGTGGCATTTCCCAACATCTACTGATTTACAACGTATCCTATTTCATGTACATTATGTTCTCTGCTTAAGCAATTGCTAATGTCCAATTTAAAATAAAATAAAATCTCATGTTGTGTAAGAAATGTCCATTCTAGAAAAATATTAGAGTTTGCTGATAGGCAATACCACAATACTGGAGGAAGCTCCGTTTAATGCCCCCCCCCCCCCACTCATTTCAGATTCTCTTTGTCTGTCTTTTGTTAGTATAACCTCAATGTGGCAACCTCCTCTGGCAGCCTCTGTTTTTGTTTTCAACTTTTTTTCTTTCACATTGATCTGCAGGAAGGACAAGCTCACTGTTGCAAATCCAATCCACAAAGCAGAAGTAATTGTTTTATATTTTACAGAAGTGTGGGGAGGGAGATGAAGAAGATAGTTTACGTTTCACATCACACAGCAAAGTACTTAAAAATATCCCCATTAGACATTTCTAATCTGCCCAAACCCTGTGTCTCTTACATTTTTACTGGGTCTCACTTCATATCTCTAGGTCTTTATTTTCTATGGCAATCCCACCTCTGCTCTTCGAAAGCTTGCACCATTTCACCCATTGCATTCCCAGAAAACAATGGAACCTCCAATTATTAGTATCTATTCTTCTGAGAAGGCAATGGGGACGATAAGTAACTGCTTTCTTCTTTTGCTTTTGCTTTTGCTTCTCCTTCTTTTCCTTTCCTTTTTTTTTTTCTTGTTGTGCTGACATACCTTCTAGCAAATTCAGACAGAAATAAGCCTGTCTAAGGGAGCAAAATTGGTGCAAACTGTGACAGGATGGTCCTGAGCTGTATGAAACTCATATTTTCAAGAGGTAAATTCTGCCGATATCCTCCACATTGGAATATCTTCTCCCTACAAAATGTTTATAAAGGATTTTTAGCCCATTTACATAGTGTTTACAAAGCAATTTAAAAATAAGATGAAAAACAACAATAACCTCACATTTCTTTGTAGTTTTCTTGTGATTATTGGCAATTGGTATTTCTCACGTACACTGATTTGTTAATATTTTCAATTTTATGGTTTCATGTCTCAATATTCAATATTCATTTCTAAATTCATGTTCTAAAAGTTACACAAAGAAAAGATTCTTAAGAATCTAAACATAAAATGAATAATTCAAGCTTGTGAAGCAGGAAAACATGTTCAAATTGATTTTTTTTAACTTAAAGTAACAATGGCTCTAATTCCAATGAATTGACAGTTTTTGAAGAAAATAGGAGCTACTTCACGTATTATGCATAAAGATCATGCTGAGCAAGAGAAACAAGGAGCTCTGTTCATGCTGACATTATCTGGATAGAAGGTGCCATGTATGAATAAGACAATGATGTGTCCTCAGCTTTTTGTAAATCCATGGCCAGGCCTCCGGGTTTAGCTGCACACCCATGCACACCACAGCTCACGGTGTGGTCCTTCTTAATGCTGCTCCACAGAGTTGGCAGCAAGGATGCCCCAGTGCTATGTCATTGCTTAGGTGATAATCCCTGCATTTTGTTATGGCGAATCAATGGTAGAAAGTGACCTTGAGGGCGCCTGGGTGGCTCAGTAGGTTAAGCGGCTGCCTTCGGCTCAGGTCATGATCCTGGAGTCCCTGGATCAAGTCCCACACTGGGCTCCCTGCTCGGCAGGGAGTCTGCTTCTCCCTCTGACCCTCCCCCCTCTCATGTGCTCTCTTTCTCATTTTCTCTCTCTGAAATAAACAAATAAAATCTTAAAAAAAAAAAAAAAGAAAGTGACCTTGAAAGTTCCCAAATGCATGTTAAAAATAGATTGTGGGACTCCTGGGTGACTCAGTCAGTTAAATGTCTGCCTTCGGCTCAGGTCATGATCCCAATATCCCAGGATCGAGCCCCACATCAGCCTCCTGCTCAGCGGGGAGTCTGCTTCTCCCTCTGACCCTCCCCCATCTCCCACTCTCTCTCTCATTCTCAAATAAATAAAATCTTAAAAAAATAAATGGTTAACTAAATTCAAGATAATCAAAGTATAAAGAAGTACGTTTTCTTTGATCCATCTGTTTTAAGCCTCTGGTCAGACAGGGTAACTGGTATTAATTTAGGTAGGTTGGCTTTTGCAGATGGGGGCTAGCAAAGGAATAGTTTTGTGTTTCTTCGCTTTTTTGAAATGTAGGTGCTAAGAGTTAACACAGAGTGTTTGTGGTAAGCCTGGCACTGGTTCAAGTATTTTCTATGTGGGAAGTCTTTCATTCCTCACAATAGCCTTACGAGTTGGGTATTATTATTATAACTATTTTATAGATAAGAAAACGGAGGCATAAAGAAATCAAGCTCTTTCGTCAAGATTAAACTAAACTAAACCAAACTAAAAAGTGTTGGAATGTTTTCACCTAGGCTGATTCCAGAATCTGTACCTTTAACCATATACTACATAACATAGTTATGTAAAAAGACTCAAGGTCCAGAGCAAGGAGACTCAGAGATCACAGATGACAAAGTCTGCAAACAGGTGTGCTAGACGTTAGAGGGAGCTTCACTTGCTTAAAATAACAGATGTTTATTCTCATACAGTTCTGGAGGCCAGAAGTCCCAACATGAGTCTTAGGGGGCTGAAATTACGGTGTTGGCATGGCTGCGTCCTCCTGCAGGCCGTGGGAGAGAAGCCGCCCTTGCTTCTTCCAGCTTCTGGCGGCTGCCAGTATTCCTTGGCTCAGGCCTGCCTCACCCCAGTCCCTACTTCTGTCATCACACTGCTTCTCCTCCACCACTGTTATCTTCAGCCTTGGAGAAAGAGAGGGTGAATTATGAATGTCAGCAATGAGAGAGGTCACATGACAGATTTTATAGAGAATAAAGGATAACAAGGAAGTATTGTGAAAAACTTCATACAAATAAATTTGACATCTTAGATGGAATGGGTAAATTCCTTGAGTGAGAAAAACACCAAGGCTCTCTCAAGAAGAAATACAAATTATTAATTTTCCTATCTATTAAAGTAATTGAATTTATAATAAAAAATGTTCCCACAAAGAGAACTCCATGTCCAGGGGCTTCAGTGGTGGATTTATCCAACAGTTAAGGAATAAATAGTTACATAAACATTTTCAAGAAGTAGAAAAAGAGGGACTGTTTCCCAAATTATTCTGAGATCAGCATTGCTCTGATACCAAAACCTAACAAAGACATTACAAGAAAAAATAATTACAGATTAATATCCTTTATAAAATAGATCCAAAAATTCTCACAAAATATTAGAATATTGAATCCAGCAATATTAAAAGGGTTAACCCAGCATGACCAATAAAGGGCCAGAAATGCAAAGTACGTTTAAGATTTGAATTTCAAATAAGTGTAGAATTCATTCTAACATTTTATTTATCAAAAAAATAAATAAATAAAAAAAATAACATTTTATTTATCATTTTAAAAGAATGAAGAGGAAACATTTAAAACATGATATAATTTACTATATTAACAGACTATGGGAGGAAACCATAAGGTTATCCTTGAGATATGTTGAAAAAAGAAGAAAACATGTATTTTATATTTACCATTTCCAGTACTCTTCATTACCTTTGAAAGCACCTTACTTTCTTTAAATTCAAGGATTGGAGCAAGGCTTCGGGTACTGTTGCAGCCCACGAACATGGTTGCTTATCTCCTATCTCACCTGCTTGCCATGAAGGATCAACTGGGTGCTCAGCAACTGCTACACCTATTGGATCCTTCTTGGGCTTCTCCAGATCCTGTGCCAGATGTGGGGTTAGCTCAGGAGTTAGCAAATTATACACCGATGTTGTAAGTAAAGTTTGATCATAACAAAGTGGCTTGTTGTCTGTGGCTGCTTTTCTACTACAGTGGCAGAGGAGATGTGACAGAGACCATGTGGCCCACAGAGCCTAAAATATTTACTCTATATGACCTTTTACAGAAAAAGGTTTCTAACTCATGGTTTAGTTCCATGATGAACGGTGTCAGCTGCTGGACAGGACATTTCCATCACTGAATTCAGATGCTTGGAGTTGGTGGACACTGATGGGAATTCTTGATGTCTTAGGTGGCCAGGGACTTGTCAGCATCCATATTGTGCCCTGGTCTCACCCATCCCTTAAAGATCTCTGATGATACCTAGAGGCTCACACAGCATCTCATGAAAATAGTTCTACTAATTTCTAGTTCTCACTTTTCAAACAAAATGGGTTCAAATGCAATCCACGGGTGCTGGACTTCCTATTTTCTCCATGATATGGAAACAAAACTCTAACATAGATGAGTAGTTATAAACAGCTACTAGATAGAAAAGATATGCTTTAAGATCTTGACCTTCAGTCACACTGGCCTCCAATGCCCTAGGTTATATATGTGTGTGTATGTGTAATCTCCAGTATATCTTTCAAATGCATTAACCAATAATTTGTGCTTTGAAATGCAGTTTGTTTCCCACCAGGGCCTGTCAGTGTTTACCCACCAGCTCTTTGCACTGAAGTTTTCAATGAGTCAAAGCTTTTTGTGGTCTATTGCAAAGTGGGGAAGAATATATGTCTCCCTTTGTGTTGTGATCTGTTAGATCTGTTTCAAAGCAATAATATTTGTTTTATATGGTTTTAGGTGTCTAGGTTCTTTCAGGGTTATTTTTATTTGCATGCTTGCTTGATTTACAGGTCCTCTGATTTGTAGGACTAAAAGAGGAGACAGATGTTGGTTTGGCCAGGACACAGGATATGACTAATACTTAGAATTGTTCACCCATCCAACTCTTTTTTCCCCTTTTCTTCATGGCATTAAGTTCACCATCCTTCTTTAAGGATGTTCAGAAAATTTCATGCAGACAGGCTTCTGGAGTACCTATCCTACCAAGATAACAGACATGTTCAGATTTTTCTAAATATTAGTCAGCCAAGCTGGCAATATACTAAAATTCTCTGTTAAGCCCCACTGACTATACAAAAAGAAAATTATGAAATAAAAATGTGTGATAAACATCTTCATACCTACAACCAACCAACCAACCAACCAAGTAATCCTGTTCTTCCAGGCTAAAGAAACAAAACAAAACAAAACACATTTCTTCAGGTCTGTTAATTAACATTTACATATCATGCCATTATTGGATATTTTACAAAGAAACCTTTCTAAAGCTCTCTTTTTTGTTTCTCACTGGTGCCTTAGACTTTAGTGTTTCTCATCAACAATTACCTTATCATTATTTCTTGTCAATATTCCATAATAAAATAAAATAAAACATAAATCATGTTTTAAGTAAAAAATAAATGTGTTTTACATCATGTCACTTCCTTAAATTTTTTAAGGAACAAGGGAAAATTGCTCTCCAAGGAAGATTAATATACAATATCCCTAGACGCATTCTGTCTTCATTGCTGAGTCTGCTTAGAACCGTTCAGTTTTCTGTTTTTTGTTTTTCTTTTAGAGAGAGAGAGAGCGCGAGAGCATGTGCACAAATGGGGGCAGGGGCAGAGGGAAATGGAGAGAGAGAACCTTAAGCAGGCTCCATTCCCAGTGCAGAGTCTGACACTTGGCTGGATTTCAGGACGCTGAGATCCATGACCTGAGTCAAAACCAAGAGTCAGATGCTTAACCGGCTGCACCACCGAGGCGCCCCAGAACCATTCAGTTTTCATTGCCCAGTGGAATTGTCATGTCTGTGGCACAATTTCCGATCTGCTTTGATGAATTGACATCTTCAAGCACATTCGCCAATAAAGACATTGAAAATATAAGATGCTTGCCTGTTTTCTTGTTTTCAACTTACTAGACCGGTTATCCTATGAGACTGTTTCCAGTGATGATCAAGGAAGGGGTCACTTGTGGAGTTTTGTCACAATGCCTTCAGATTCATGAGACATGAGCATTAGTTCTTGTTCTTGACGTCTAACATCAGCTCAGTAAACAAGAGTGGGGATTCTAACACAATGGAGGCATAAAGGTAGAGAAAATAAATCAGTTCTTTAACTCATTATTTACTGTTTTTTTTCCCATATAGTTAAAAACCAAACGTGGCATAGAGGATTGATGGAGACCCATTCTGGTATGTGGCTTACATAATAAGCCATAGACATAAAAGCCACAGGTATAAAAACATGTCCGTTTTTCAGTAGAAAACGGGAAGAAATAGTCATGGATGAACTCTGAGTGAGGCAAATAGAAAAATTTCAGGTGGACTTCATTGAAGTTTTAGACTGGTTCCATCCCAGATTAGTGTGTCCTGAAAAAACAATGACTGAAGAAAGAGGAGGGGAGAGGAGAAAAGAGAATGGGGGGCGGGGAAGCGGGAAGGAGAGGGGATGAGAGTGGGAGGTTCAAGGAGCAGGGGAGGAACAAGGGAAGGGGGAGGGGATGGGAGCTCCCCAAACAGCATGAATCTCCCTCTACAACTCCTATTCACTTGGTTCTTACTGTATTTCTCTCTCCTTTTAATTCCAGCTTTTAAACCGATTGACATATTTTTTCTTGGTATTTTTTATTGACTTTCCTTCACAATGGAGATACAAAGGTGATAAGAAGAGTTCACAAATACAAAGTAATCATTTTTTATATAGATACACAATGGCAAATAAAAATTTTTGTACTTGTTAAGATTATTTTAAGGACACAAGGCATATCTCTTGCCTACTTTAAATAATAATTAGCCCTTACTATCTAATATGCAGTAGCAAACACTATGTCCAGGCATAGTACTTTTGTATTTTAATCTAAATGCTTTTTTTCTAGTGCTTTATGTATTTTAACTCATCTTCACAGTGGCCTATAAGGAAGATATTATTAATATTCCCATTTTATGGATGAGTAAACTGGTATAGAAGAGTGGTTGAATAACTTGTTCAAAGTCAGGTAAGATTATTATTTGTGAATAATAGACATATATAGAAATGAGGGATTTGAACCCAAGGTGTCTGCTTCTGGAAATCTTGAGCTTAACATTATATGGTCTCACTCCTCATTTTGGTGGTTAAAGGATATTGCCTCCTGCCCTTATTTTATAGTGGTAATTTTTAAAAATGTGCATCATGATGGATAATAGATGGAAGATTTCCTGCTGACCTGAATATTACGGTTTAGTGAAGAAGGAAATACATCTTAACAAAATAATTTTTACAACTCAACTAAAACTTCAGTGAAATCTTCTGCTGAAATACAGTCTTCTACCTTCTGTTACTTTCATGATTACTGAGTTAGTGGAACCTACAATAGGAGTAATTAACAAGTGATGAACAAACGACTAAATATTTGTTGAGAGTTACCTATTATTCTAGTTTGTGGGTTATTCAAGAAAGAACAAAAATAAATAAATATAACAGCAGTTAAACAACAACAACAACCTATAGTACCTGTCCTCAAGGTCCTTGCAAAAATATCGAAGGACTCATACATAATTAAACACAAGGATATATGGAGACTGGAATTGAACCTAGCAGCCTGTACAAAATAACAACTATCAATGTAGTTAAGAAATAAATTTACTGTTAATCCTCCAGCAAGTTATCAAGGAACAATAAACTACAGGAGGGAAACCTCCTGAACTTTCCTTGTCTGTGACAGATGTACTTAACCCTGTTTAGTCACAATGTAACACTTAAATGCTGTTAGGGTGCAGGGATTGTTTGGATGATTTCATGTTGGAATCTCTCCTGCTTTCCATTAAAAGATACTTTGGGAAATTCTACAAGAAATTGATTTCTTGGACTATTTAAAAGAATGATTGTCAAAACCATGTGCTGAAATAATATGTATTCATCTATTGATTTTTAAAAGTCATTTTCTCTGTGCTATAAACTGTTTTAAGCATTGGGGAAAGAATAGGTAAACAAAGCATGCATGCAAAACCTATGCCTTGCTGTAACTTACATTCTGGAGTGAGATAGGAAGCAAGTCAATAAAAATATATGCTATATGATAGAATGTGAACAACATATGATGTCAGGTGGTGTTTGGTGTCACAGTGAAGCATGCTGTAAGAATGCATAGCATGTAGGAGTACATTGTTTAGATGGAGTTCTCCAGGAAGGCTTTTTTGAAGGGTAATACTTGAGAGAGGACCGAATGAAGCCAGAAACCATAGGCTGATAAATTGTGGCAAATAGAATCCCAGGCTGAAGAAATGGCAAGTTCAAAAGTCTGAAATCGGAATGGAGGAATAGGTAAAAAAGAGGCCAAGAAAATGATGGCGTATACGATAGTACAGAAGAATGCTTATGGAAATGGGGAAATATTTGTGATTAAGTAAAAAAAAGAAAAAGAAAAATGCAATGTAGTGTGTAGACTGTTATATATAATGAATTATACAAAATACTAATTATAAAGAATAAAACTATAGCACAAGTATGTTACATATAGATATAAAGATAAATAGAGGTAAGTAAAAGAGTCTAAGTGCATAAAGTAGACATACTGTGGACCAAAAATGTTACTAGTCATTATCACTGGTGTATGTGTCATTTTTCTTCTTTGCCTTTTCTGTCTTTTATTAATTTTGGTGCAATATGCATGGATTACTTAAAAAGTCTTGGCTTCAAATTGATCTAGTTAATACACAAGATCTTTAAGAGCTCTGTTCTGCTAATTCATTTAACCTCTGCTTTGATTTTTACAAGTGGCTTTCACATGACATCAAAAGCAGAATTAGAAATAGAGTATAGAGATAGGAAGCTAGAGTCAATTGTACGATTGAAAATTACGGAACTAAGAAAAACCCAAATAAAGGTACTGTGCTAAATACAATAAATAAATCTAACATTCAGAGAAATTACTTATCATATAAAAGCCAAACATGGAATAGAGAATGATATAATGAACCAAGTAAAAAATGATTCTGGGAGCTTAGCAATGTAGAAGTGGCATATAACATTTTGATGGATAATCAGGCAGAAGCTTAATATGATTGCTGGCATTAACTTAATAGTAATACAAAGTTAATGAAACATTTAGCAGAAATTTAACATCCATTCATCATTATCTATTACCTTTAATTGAAGGCAGTTTTAAAGAGAACATTCTGTGGATTCATATGGGAAGTGTTTTCCAAGCGAGAGTTAAATCCCCAATATTTTAAGGGCCATCAAATAAATGCATTTCTTTTATTCAGACACATAAGGTTGAATTATGGAAAAATAAGAAAAGCTTTAGCCTTAGCGAAATAGCTTTTTATCAATCAAGCCAGAAGAAGCAGCCAGTGTTTTTAGTGTTTATTTGCTTGACATGACACCAGTCAGATTTGCATAAAAGAAAGACATCCGTGTGTATAAGTAATCAGGATGCCTTTGAGTCAGGATGCTACTCTCCCAAAAACGGAATTTTATTTTATAGTAGAAATGGACAACAGGCAGTTAAATGGTCCAGACTCCTTCCTACTCATGCCATTAGTTTTGTTTATTACCTGAGGCATAACAATTTTATTATCTGTTAAATGAAGTGGGTAGCGCTAGCCTCTGCCACACAGAGAGTGAAAACAGTGATGACCACTCAATCCTGCAACATGCATCAGTGAAAAATTAGCTTTTCATCTTTATAAATCATGCAGTGTTTATGTGGTTTCCGTACTTTCCCATCTCCAGGTATACCTGCAGCCTTTCTCATAATAAGTATATCCATCTTCATAGCTATTTAGAAGAGGTGCACAGAAGATAATAAATAAACATTTGTGTGGGTGTATATACCATGTACTGTAAAAGTCATCAGTCCCCCCCCCCACTGGTGTGGCCTTTCTCTTGTTCACTTGTTTGCTTTTTATGAAATTTGTGCATTACCTTTATATCACCAAATGTATTAATAAAAGGACCTTAGTGGTAGCACAGATGCACATGTAACTTGCAAAGTGAGTGCATCATAGAAGCACAGCTGCTGCCCCTTCTCCAGCTGTGCTATTTTCATCTACTCAGGGGGTGCGCACCTGGGCATTGTTGGCTGAACTTCATTCCAGCATGTTCCTTTTGCATTCAGTCCCGATATTAGAACTATGCAGTTCTGCGTTTTCCCCAATAAAGTAGAAAGGTCTCTGCCCTTGGAGGCATGGCTTTGGTTTGTTCCTTGTCCTTTCACTCACTGTGTAACCCAGCCTTTCTGGGATTCTTTTTCTTTTTTTTTTTTATCAACTTTACTATGCGACCAAACATTTAAAAGGTTGTTATAGGGACTGAATAAACTAGATTATGTAAAGTCAGTCTTCAAAATGCAAATAGTTACCCTAATGTGTTGGTAACAAAAATGCAAAAATGAAAAACTTCTGACTTGCTACCTTGTCCACAGCCCTTTGGTGTTTTATGTCAGATTAAGAAATGGGAGGTAAACTCCCTGCCAAGATGTAGCTTGTGATCTGGTTAATGAAACAACATTTACATTACAGTAAGAGAAGTAATAAACATGCGACAACAGTATTTGAAAAAAAAAAAATAATAGGGCGCCTGGGTGGCTTAGTTGGTTAAGTCACTGCCTTCGGCTCAGGTCATGATCCCAGAGTCCCGGGATCGAGTCCCGCATCGGGCTCCCTGCTCGGCAGGGGGTCTGCTTCTCCCTCTGCCCTCTTCCCTCTCATGCTCTCTGTCTCTCATTCTCTCTGTCTCAAATAAATAAATAAAATCTTTAAAAAAAATAATGCAAGAGTAGAAGGGAAGTCATTTGGTAATCAGTGTTCATTATAAAAGTGATGATATGGGTAATAAATGCAGTGAGGATAGGAAAGGGAGAAAGGGACCTTGGGGTGAGAGGTATCTGTTGTCCCTTCTAGAACTGAATGGGCAAATGGAGGCTTTGCGTGCAAAGGAAGGCTTTAAGCAATAGGGTGGTGGCAGTTTAGAAAAGAGATGTTAATTGGACTTCTCAATCTTACCTAGATATGTCTAGGCTTAGAAGTGGTAATGTATTTTTTTTTAAGAAAAAATATGTAGTTCTAAATTGGAAACCAATCTTCTTAATGATTTAAAAATCTCAGTCTGTGTTTTCAAAAGATTATTTGTTAACAGATGAGTTTAAATTACCAGAAAAATAATGAGGTAACATATTTCATGAAGATAAATTCTACTTTATATTCCTTTAATCTTGGAACGTAATCAAGGAAGCCAAGTGGAGAAAACTAAGTAAGAAAAAGAAAAGTGAAGAAACAAAATATCTTTCATTATATTTACTAAGGCTATTGTGTCGGGCTTGTGGCATTTACAAGTAATTTAAAATGAAATTGTGATTGATGAGGATAAGCAAACTCAGAAGGAAGATGTCAGTAGAGAAAACATTGATATTAATTTTGGAATGTTGAAATTTATTCTCTGAAAGAGGTAGTTGTAAAAGGTAGTGACTGTATCCCAAGGAGAATAAAATGTGGAAGGAAGATGGGAATGGACAAATTATAGAGGAACAATATTTACTAGATTTTTTTTTTTTAAACCTGAAATGCTTGAATCATTGCTTCAGTCAGCTTTTTGCTTTGGAATAGTCTCTAGTCTAGAAGTGTGTGTGTGTGTGTGTGTGTGTGTGTGTGTGACAGTTCATTATAAATAGCCAATGTTTTTGGAAAACCAAGTTCTCTGCTATGTGGCCCACTTCCAGTTCCAGATGATTCAGCAACACCAGTGTTGATACAATGGTGCCTCACGGTGTCTAGCATCATGCAAAGCGCAGAGGGGACAAGCACAATAAATACTGGTGGTGGTGACATGAGACTGTGAGAGATTTCTCTTTCTACTTCCTCTCCTGTTAGTCTTTGTCCTTCTCATTTCGAGCTTGCTCCCTTTTCCATGGAAGTTGAATACCCATGGTGATTTAATCATATTCCTTCCTCACTCCTACAAACTGTTATCCTTTACATTTTTATTTACAGTTTGATTTAGTAGTATATTTTAAAGATTTATTTGCATAGTGCATCAAATTTTAAATAAAACATGCAGTGAAATTCTAAGTTGTATCTCTAATATTCAAGTTATATCATTAATTCATTAGGTTTGTCACTGCCAGATGAATTATACAACTAACTTTTCAAGTCATACAGCTGATTGAATCCATATTTTAATCTTTGAACATAAATATCTCCATTAATAATAGCAGTTTGTTTAGAAGAACTGAGTTTACATGTTAATCTGTAGTCTTCCTATTTCTTAGTATATTCTTTACTCCAGTGTCACATTCAAAAATGGCAGGAATGATATAGATTTATATTTTCAGAGGTTATTTTGTCTCTGTCATTTGTTCATCTGTCCATCCCTCTATCCATCCATCTGTTCAACATTCATTGGGTGTCTACTATACAACATGCTGGACACTGGGCTCATGATTGTACGGAAAACCATCATAGTCCCTGTTGCTATGCAGGCTGGTAATATCAAAATACAAGGGGCAGTACTGTTGATAGACCTGGGCATCTATGGCCTCAACTTTACTCCCTGTGTTTTAAGGGCCACATTCAGGCCCTCCTTTGACTCTGCCTTCCCAAAAGATTGAGGAGAATACAGAGCCAAGTATATGGAGCAATATATTATTTATATATTCAGGTCATTTGAGCATGGAATACTGGAGTCCTGGATATCGAGGGCTCCAGTATTCCATGCTCAAATGACCTGAAACCCTGCTTTCAATGCCATCTTGGGGCCTCTTCCCTGGATCATTGCTCCAAGGGTTTACCAAGCATGCAATGCTGTTCATACTTCTAGGCCTGCTGTGCTATATACTCTATCTTTATTAAAGCTTTCTATTAGTATATCCTACAGAATCTTATGAATCCTTTCAATGATCTGACTTTGTGTAATTCCTGCATACATAAATGCTATAAAGTTATAATGATCGAGTTGGGATAAAGAAGATAATGGGAAGAATATAAACCATTTTGGTTTAGGGTTCATGTAAGACCTCTCAGAGGAGACTGATTTTAATCTGAGACTTGAAGGAGAGAATTGAGCTGTATTCATGTGGAGATCATGAAGAATGTTTGAGGAAAAGGGAAGAACAATAAAATATTTGGAAGCCGTTTCCAATTTAGATTGTTTCTTTGGCTTAATGTGGGAACCAACAAGTTGAACTGATCTACAAGTTGACTTTTCAAAAGACAGGTTCTCCTATGGATTTCTGTAGTTTGAGCATTGGTATCCATAATCCAGAAAAGGGGGACACTTGGTTGCTATCTAGGTCATCTGAAGTGAGGATGATTTCCAGCATCATATGTCAATTTCTTGTAGAAGTAATCAAAGTAAATGGAACATGAAGCAAGAAACCACTTAAGAATCGAAGACCTGTCTAAAAGAGAATACAGGAATATTTTTTACATGGGTTCATTTTTTAAAGGGTTATTTGAAATTCTTATATGAGACAGTGCCTATCTCTCATATTGAAGATAATTTATTAGGTCACATCTTGTCCTTCCTTGAGAAGATTTTGTTAAAGTCTGATGTAAATAATTTCTAGTCTTATGAAATCTTTAGGTGTGATTTAATGATGTGACAGGACATTCTAGAAGTATACTAAATGTTATAGTCATGTGCGCTTTTTAGCATTCAAAGACTTTCTTAAGAGTGTTATAATAATAAAAAAGTTTTTAAATGGCTCCATTTAGATACATATCAGAACTTAGACTAGATTTTTTTTCCTAAACTTTTTGTCCTGATTAGAAATAGCTAAAGCAAAAGTAAAAGCATTTAACTGCATGTAAAGATATATAGCAAGAGATAGGCTGTGTATAGAGTACACAAGATGTGCTAGTCAGAATTCTCCATAGAAATAGAACAAAATAGGAGAAATATGTGTCTAGAATGAGATTTCTTGTAAGAAATTGGCTCACACAATTATGAAGGCTACGAAATCCTATGATCTGTTGTCCGCAAGCTGGAAAGTCAGAAAAGCCAGTGGTATAGTTCCAGGGTCTGAGAGCCAGAGAGCTGATGTTGTAGATTCCAGTCTGAGTCTGAAGGCCCTAGACCCAGGAGTGTCTAGTGCAGAAGATTAATATCCCAGACCAGTCAGTCAGCCAGAGCATGATTTCAACATTCCTCCACCATTTTGTTCTGTTTAGGCCCTCAGTGTATTAGACAAAGCTGCCCTTTCCATAATGAAAGCAGTCCAGCGTAATCAACATGCCCCCAAGTAGCTGGCTGATTATTCTGGAGATTAGGACCACATTAGGGACTCAGTGTTGTTTTCTGTTGTTAGCAGAGTGGGTACACAGCAATGACTATAGCTAGGTCAGCCTTGGTGAGTGGAAGTTCATGTTGCTGAGCCCATGCATAACCTTCATCCTTGTTACCATGTCAACTTTGCTCATGATGCCATTGGTTGATGAGAGCGGTGGCTGGGGAAAGAGGCTGGCTGGTATCCATAGAACTGGTCACACTATGCACTTGATTATTAAAATCCTCGTCTGCTGAGGTCACTCTTTGGTGAGCATTTACATGGGACACAGATATCTTCACTTTTTTTCCCCATTCAGAGAGGTCTATTTACATACCTCTTCCCCAGATTTCTTTGTCACCAATTTTTCAATCATGTTTCCTCCAAATCTCTGATGATCCAGCCAAACCATTGGCCACAGCCCATGAATTAGTATACAATCACATATCTGGCTACTTCTACTTTTAAGCAACCTGAACAACCAGGTACTGATGGAAGTTCTGCACACAGGGAGGATTTCCCCTCACCACTCTTCCTCAAGGATGTCCCAGAGCAGAGCTGTAGTGCTGCTGCAATTCACTTTTGAAATCTGCCTGAATATCATGCAGAACCATCTGTAAACCAGGCCCAAGTTTTATCTTCCTCTGTCAACTGATCATGACCAAAGGTGGAGCTGGGAGAGAGAAGCAGTATAGCAGGAGTGCGGACCATGGCATTTGAGTCACTTCTTCATATAACTTACTTGTGCCTTCAGGGACTCCTTGGGTCCAATCATGTATGTGTCACTTCTATTTGATGATGAATTGCTACTGTTTATGCCCAGATTTATGGCTTGGTGGCTCAGATAACTTCCATTTCATGATGGATAGCTCAAATCAAATGGTAACTTGGTGGTCCATGGTCAAACCTTCACTGTCCACTAAGGTCCAGTAACAGGTAAAGAGCCATTTCTCAAAACAAGAGTAGTTGTCTGCAGAGGATGGTAGGGTCCCCAATTTCTAAGGGCCTAAGTTATAATTTACTTATAGGAACCTGCCAAAGGCCCCAAACACACCACTATCTACCACTAATATTTCAAGCATCATTGGATCTGTTGCATCATATGGTCCGAGTGACAGAGCACATTGTTCAGAAAACTGGACCTGTTACAGAGCCTTCTCCTTTTCTGAGTCCCTGTCAAAACTAGTAACTTTTTGGGTCACTTGGTAAATGGGCCAGAATAACATACCCAAATGAGAAATATATTGTGTATAAGATCCAAAGAGGCTCACTAGGCATGGGAAGGGAAAGATGATAAAGATCCCTTTGAATTAAATTATGACATAAGGCTGGAGAATTGATATACCCCTGGGGTAGGACGGTGAAGGTGCGGTGCTGACCTGACTAGTTCAATATAAACTGATTCGGGTTGACCTCACTGACAAGGATGGAGGAAAAGTAATTTGCCAATCAGTTGCTGCATACCAAGTGTTGTGTTAGTTTGCTCAAGCAATGAAACCATATCTGACATAGCCGCTGCAATTGGAATTACCATCTGGGTTATCCCATTGTCACTCTCTAAGATTTATTTGTCTTTAACACAGGAGAAATAAGCAAGTTGAATGGAGCTGTGGTGGGAATCACCACCCCTGCATCCTTCAAGTCTTCGATGATGACACTAATCTCTATAATCCCTTCAGAAATGTTGTATTGCTTTTGATTTACTGGTTTCCTAGGTAGAAGCAGTTCTAGTGGCTTCTGTGTGGCCTTTCTCACCCTAATAGCCCTCACTGCACAGGTCAGGGAACCAATGTGAGGATTCTGACAGCTGTTGAGTTTATCTATTCCAATTACACATTCCAGAAGTAGGGAAATCACCACAGGATGGGCTCAGGGGCCCCACCGGGTCCACTGTGGGATGGACTTGAGCTAAAACTGCCTTGACCATTTGACTTCCATTAGCCCCTCCTTGGGCTGATGGGACACAGCGATGTTTGGGGTCTCTTGGAATCAATGTCAGTTCAAAGCCACTTTCCAGTAACCCCTAAAATATCTGATTATTTCCTTTTTCTGCGTGCACAGTTACCCTGGCAAAAGGCTGTCAGTGCCTTTGTGGAAGGCCGAGAGAAAGATTAACAGTGTAAAATTTGGGAAGTATATGAAGGTCCTTCCTCAAGGGGACTCATCCTCCCCTACATTTGAGGAGTTCTAGTCTGGGTCTGTACGCTGGCTCAGTCCTGGGAATTGAATGAGGGACTGTGATTCTGCTTTTATGATGCAGGTTAGACTTTTGTTCACTTAACCTAGATCTTTGCTGCCCATACAGATCAAGTTAAGAATTTAGCAGGCTTCCTATTTATTTTACTTCTAGGAATACCATGATCAACTAGTATACACCAAAGGCCTATCTGGGTCAGCTTATTCTGATTGGTGCTTTGACTCTGCTATCCTTTATGGTAATTGAACCCACCTTGCCTTTGGCAGTTGAATGATTCTACATGGCCCCTTCCACTCCAGAATCCAATTACTCCCATTGCATGTGAGTTTCCCAAATCAGTGGCTGCGGTTCCCACTTTGAGGTTTGGACTACAGAGAGGAGCATTCTTGGAGCTCCTCAGGGCTTCTGGGCCTCCCATCACAAATTTATTTCTCACAAAACAGGTGAAAGGTACATTTTCTGGACCCTCGCAGTGCAGGTGAGGAGATCTTTACTTATTTGTCTTTTTTAATTTATTTATCTTTATTTATGGCCGCTTTCAAGGAAGCTCTAGGCCCTGAAAAATGCACTTACGAATTTCTTAAACCATGTGCTATGAAGTATGCAAAATTCACTTATAAGGCAAGCAAGGGTTCTAGTGACAATTATATGAGGGATTTTACTACCCTTGGTTGGCCTTTTAAAAACTCTTCATTTTATTCAGTGACTTTGTGAGGCCTACTGGGCAAGTTTGGCTGGTTTGCTTTATTTTTCCTTTAGTTATTTTATTCTTGTTCTCTGATTCTGAACCCGCCAAGAAGAATCCCATGCTCATGGAGTTTTGAAACTCCAGGAAATTTGTTTCTGAGGGTGTGGAAGCTTTTTTAGAGGATCTATATGTTTTCTCCAATTCCTAGTTAAGGGGTTCAGCCTACTCTGTTTACACCTAGTGTCTCATTAGAGAGGATCTGTCACATTTACAACACAAGGACGTTAATCATCTTCCCCCCTGTCTCTTAAGCTTTCTCTTTAGGCTTCAGAAACTGAAGAAGGGAAATATATTCTATTGACTAGCTTTCCAGTTATTTTTTTGGAGGAAGGTTCTCATATACAGGTTACATAATATGACTACATTGCATGCTAATTTTTCTTTTCATTTCTTCTAGTATTAGCTCTCCTAGACATATAAAAGGACTATTAATTACATTTTACCTAAATTCAGTAATAAATTAGTTATGCTGATTTGATTTCCTCGTATTTTGACTGGTGGTGATTTCTGAGCACAATAATCGGAAGATTCATTCATAGAATGACCAAAGGTAATTTGCATTTGTTGCTGCCTTGAATTTTCAATATCTGTTGTTCTGTAAAAACCACTAATACTTTTTTTTTTGAATTTTTAATTTTTTTAATTTTAATTTTAATTAAAAAATTTTTTCTTATTCTTATGTTAATCCCCATACATTACAACATTAGTTTTAGATGAAGTGTTCCATGATTCATTGTTTGTGTACAACACCCAGTGCTCCGTGCAGAATGTGCCCTCCTCAATACCCACCACCAGGCTAACCCATTCTCCCAACCCCCTCCCCTCTAGAACACTGTTTGTTTTTCAGAGTCCATCGTCTCTCATGGTTCGTCTACCCCTCCGATTTCCCCCGCTTCATTCTTCCCCTCCCGCTACCTTCTTCTTCTTCTTTTTTTTTTTCTTAACATATATTGCATTATTTGTTTCAGAGGTACAGATCTGAGATTCAACAGTCTTGCACAATTCACAGTGCTTACCAGAGCACATACCCTCCCCAGTGTCTATCACCCAGTCACCCCATCCCTCCCACCCCACCCCCCACTCCAACAACACTCAGTTTGTTTCCTGCGATTAAGAATTCCTCATATCAGTGAGATCATATGATACATGTCTTTCTCTTTTTGACTTATTTCACTCAACATAATACCCTCCAGTTCCATCCACGTCGTTGCAAATGGCAAAATCTCATTCCTTTTGATGGCTGCATAATATTCCATTGTATATATATACCACCTCTTCTTTATCCATTCATCTGTCGATGGACATCTTGGTTCTTTCCACAGTTTGGCTATTGTGGACATTGCTGCTATAAACATCGGGGTGCACATACCCCTTCGGATCCCTACTTTTGTATCTTTGGGGTAAATATCCAGTAGTGCAATTGCTGGATCATATGGTAGCTCTATTTTCAACTTTTTGAGGAACCTCCATACAGTTTTCCAGAGTGGCTGCACCAGCTTGCATTCCCACCAACAGTGTAGGAGGGTTCCCCTTTCTCCGCATCCCCGCCAACATCTGTCGTTTCCTGACTTGTTAATTTTAGCCATTCTGACTGGTGTGAGGTGGTATCTCATGGAGGTTTTGATTTGGATTTCCCTGATGCCGAGCGATATTGAGCACTTTTTCATGTGTCTGTTGGCCATTTGGATGTCTTCTTTGGAAAAAGGTCTGTTCATGTCTTCTGCCCATTTCTTGATTGGATTCTTTGTTCTTTGGGTGTTGAGTTTGATGAGTTCTTTATAGATTTCGGATACTAGCCCTTTATCTGATATGTCATTTGCAAATATCTTCTCCTATTCTGTCAGTTGTCTTTTGGTTTTGTTAACTGTTTCCTTTGCTTTGGAAAAGCTTTTTATCTTGATGAAGTCCCAATAGTTCATTTTTGCCCTTGCTTCCCTTGCCTTTGGTGATGTTTCTAGGAAGAAGTTGCTTCGGCTGAGGTCGAAGAGGTTGCTGCCTGTGTTCTCCTTTAGGATTTTGATGGACTCCTGTCTCACATTGAGGTCTTTCAACCACTTGGAGTCTATTTTTGTGTGTGGTGTAAGGAAATGGTCCAGTTTCATTCTTCTGCATGTGGCTATCCAATTTTCCCAACACCATTTGTTGAAGAGACTGTCTTTGTTCCATTGGACATTCTTTCCTGCTTTGTCAAAGATGAGTTGACCATAGAGTTGAGGGTCCATTTCTGGGCTCTCTATTCTGTTCCATTGATCTATGTGTCTGTTTTTGTGCCAGTACCATGCTGTCTTGATGATGACAGCTTTGTAATAGAGCTTGAAGTCTGGAATTGTGATGCCACCGGCTTTGCTTTTCTTTTTCAATATTCCTCTGGCTATGCGGGGTCTTTTCTGGTTCCATACAAATTTTAGGATTATTTGTTCCATTTCTTTGAAAAAAGTGGATGGTATTTTGATGGGGATTGCAATGAATGTGTAGATTGCTCTAGGTAGCATTGACATCTTCACAATATTTGTTCTTCCAATCCATGAGCATGGAACGTTTTTCCATTTCTTTGTGTCTTCCTCAATTTCTTTCATGAGTATTTTATAGTTTTCTGAGTACAGATCCTTTGTCTCTTTGGTTAGATTTATTCCTAGGTATCTTATGGTTTTGGGTGCAATTGTAAATGGGATCGACTCCTTAATTTCTCTTTCTTCTGTCTTGTTGTTGGTGTATAGGAATGCCACTGACTTCTGTGCATTGATTTTATATCCTGCCACTTGACTGAATTCTTGTATGAGTTCTAGCAGTTTTGGGGTGGAGTCTTTGGGGTTTTCCACATAAAGTATCATATCATCTGCAAAGAGTGAGAGTTTGACTTCTTCTTTGCCAATTTGGATGCCTTTGATTTCTTTTTGTTGTCTGATTGCTGTGGCTAGGACTTCCAATACTATGTTGAAGAGCAGTGGTGATAGTGGACATCCCTGCTGCGTTCCTGACCTTAGGGGGAAAGCTCTCAGTCTTTCCCCATTGAGAATAATATTTGCGGTAGGTTTTTCATAGATGGCTTTTATGATATTGAGGTATGTACCCTCTATCCCTATACTCTGAAGAGTTTTGATCAAGAAAGGATGCTGTACTTTGTCAAAAGCTTTTTCTGCATCTATTGAGAGGATCATATGATTCTTGTTCTTTCTTTTGTTAATGTACTGTATCACATTGATTGATTTGCGGATGTTGAACCAACCTTGCAGCCCAGGGATAAATCCCACTTGGTCGTGGTGAATAATCTTTTTAGTGTACTGTTGGATCCTATTGGCTAGTATTTTGGTGAGAATTTTTGCATCCATGTTCATCAGGGATATTGGTCTGTAATTCTCCTTTTTGATGGGGTCTTTGTCTGGTTTTGGGATTAAGGTAATGCTGGCCTCATAAAATGAGTTTGGAAGTTTTCCTTCCGTTTCTATTTTTTTGGAACAGTTTCAGAAGAATAGGTATTAATTCTTCTTGAAATGTTTGGTAGAATTCCCCTGGGAAGCCATCTGGCCCTGGGCTTTTGTTTTTTGGGAGATTTTTGATGACTGCTTCAATTTCCTTAGTGGTTATAGGTCTGTTCAGGTTTTCTATTTCTTTCTGGTTCAGTTTTGGTAGTTGATACATCTCTAGGAATGCATCCATCTCTTCCAGGTTATCTAATTTGCTGGCATAGAGTTGCTCATAATATGTTCTTATAATTGTTTGTATTTCTTTGGTGTTGGTTGTGATCTCTCCTCTTTCATTCATGATTTTGTTGATTAGGGTCATTTCTCTTCTCTTTTTGATAAGTCTGGCCAGGGGTTTATCAATCTTGTTAATTCTTTCAAAGAACCAGCTCCTAGTTTCGTTGATCTGTTCTACTGTTCTTTTGGTTTCTATTTCATTGATTTCTGCTCTGATCTTTATTAATTGTCTTCTCCAGCTGGGTTTCGGCTTTATTTGCTGTTCTTTCTCCAGCTCCTTTAGGTGGAGGGTTAGGTTGTGTACTTGAGACCTTTCTTGTTTCTTGAGAAAGGCTTGTATTGCTATATACTTTCCTCTTAGGACTGCCTTTGCTGCATCCCAAAGATTTTGAATAGTTGTGTTTTCATTTTGATTGGTTTCCATGTATTTTTTTAATTCTTCTTTAATTTCCTGGTTGACCCATTCATTCTTCAGTAGGATGCTCTTTAGCCCCCATGTATTTGAGTTCTTTCTGACTTTCCTCTTGTGATTGAGTTCTAGTTTCAAAGCATTGTGGTCTGAAAATAGGCAGGGAATGATCCCAATCTTTTGGCACCGGTTGAGACCTGATTTATGACCTAGGATGTGATCTATTCTGGAGAATGTTCCATGGGCACTAGAGAAGAATGTGTATTCTGATGCTTTGGGGTGGAATGTTCTGAATATGTCTGTGAAGTCCATTTGGTCCAGTGTGTCATTTAAAGTCTTTATTTCCTTGTTGATCTTTTGCTTAGATGATCTGTCCATTTCAATGAGGGGGATGTTAAAGTCCCCCACTATTATTGTATTATTGTCGATGTGTTTCTTTGCTTTTGTTATTAATTGCCTTATATAATTGGCTGCTCCCATGTTAGGGGCATAGATATTTACAATTGTTAGATCTTCTTGTTGGATAGATCCTTTAAGTAGGATATAGTGTCCTTCCTCATCTCTTATTACAGTCTTTGGTTTAAAATCTAATTTGTCTGATATAAGGATTGCCACCCCAGCTTTCTTTTGGTGTCCATTAGCATGGTAAATTGTTTTCCACCCCCTCACTTTCAATCTGGGGGTGTCTTTGGGTCTAAAATGAGTCTCTTGCAGACAGCATATCGATGGATCTTGTTTTTTAATCCAGTCTGTTAGCCTGTGTCTTTTGATTGGGGCATTTAGCCCATTTACATTCAAGGTAACTATTGAAAGATAGGAATTTAGTGCCATTGTATTGCCTGTAAGGTGACTGTTACCGTATATTGTCTGTGTTTCTTTCTGGTCTATGTTGCTTTTAGGGTCTCTCTTGGCTTAGAGGACCCCTTTCAAGATTTCCTGTACGGCTGGTTTTGTGTTTGCAAATTCCTTTAGTTTTTGTTTGTCCTGGAAGCTTTTTATCTCTCCTTCAATTTTCAATGACAGCCTAGCTGGATAGAGTATTCTTGGCTGCATATTTTTCTCATTTAGTGCTCTTAATATATCCTGCCAGTCCTTTCTGGCCTGCCAGGTCTCTGTGGATAGGTCTGTTGCCAATCTGATGTTTCTACCCTTGTAGGTTACATATCTCTTCTCCCGAGCTGCTTTCAGGATTTTCTCTTTGTCTATGAGACTCGTAAGTTTTACTATTAGATGTCGGGGAGTTGACCTATTTTTATTGATTTTGAGAGGGGTTCTCTGTGCTTCCTAGATTTTCATGCCCGTTTCTTTCCCCAAATTAGGGAAGTTCTCTGCTATAATGTGCTCCATTATACCTTCTGGCCCTCTCTCTCTTTCTTCTTCTTCTGGGATCCCAATTTTTCTAATGTTGTTTCGTCTTATGTATCGCTTATCTCTCGAATTCTGCCCTCGTGATCCAGTAGTTGTTTATCTCTCTTTTTCTCAGCTTCTTTATTTTCCATCACTTGGTCTTCTATATTACTGATTCTCTCTTCTGCCTCATTTATTCTAGCAGTTAGAGCCCCCATTTTTGATTGCACCTCATTAATAGCCTTTTTGATTTCTACTTGGTTGGATTTTAGTTCTTTTACTTCTCCAGAAAGAGTTTCTCTAATAACTTCCATATTTTTTTCAAGCCCAGCTAGTATCTTTAAAGTGATGATTCTGAACTCTAGATCTGACATCGTACTAATGTCCGTATTGAGTAGGTCCCTGGCAGTCAGTAGTGCCTCTTGTTCTTTTTGTTGAGGTGATTTTTTCCATCTTGTCATTTTGTGCAGAGGAGAATAGATTAATGAGAGAACAAAATGCTAGCAGAGTAACCTCGTCCCCAGAAAATATACTCTAAACAAATCAGAAAAGACCTGAAGCAGTGGGATAAGAAGGGGAAAGAGAGAAAAAAGAAAAAGAAAAAAAAGAAAAAGATAAAGATAAAAACAAAAACAAACAAAACAAAACAACAACAACAAAAGAAAAACCAGAATGTGATCAAATATGATCTATATGGTATATAGATCAGTGCCACACACTAGATTTGGGGTGTATTTTGGTCTTGTAGAAGAAAGTGTCTCCCAAAATTTTAAAGAAAGAAAAACTTATATATGTACAAAAATAAGGGTTGATATGATGAAGGGATGGAAATGACTGTAAAAATGGAAATTATAAAAAATTTTATAAAAGGAATTGATAAGAAATTGTTTGAAAAAAGAAAGAAGAGGATTTAAAAACAGAAAAAAGAAAAAGAAAAAAAAAGGGAGAGGATGTGATCAGGCAGGGGAATAGAAAACAGCATATACTAGAGATTTAGGGTATATTTTAATCTGTTAGAAGAAACTATCTCAAAATTTTAAAGAGAGAACAACTTATATATATAAGCCAAAAATATGGGTAACTACTATGAAGGGATAGAATATGACTCTAAAAATGAAAAATAAAAATTTTTTTTTAAGAAAAGGGATTGATAAGATGTTGTTTGAAAAAGGGAAAACGAAAAATTCAAAAAGAAATAAGAAGACAAAAAGACAGTTAAAAAAATTAACTTTAAAAGACTAAGGAATCATGGTAAAATAGCCGTGAATTCTATGTGCAGTATTCCCCTAGCGCTGGAGTTCTGCTGTTCTCATTGATCGGTAAACTTGGTCTTGGCTGGCTGTTCTCGCTGATCTTCTGGGGAGGGGCCTGTTGCCGTGGTTTCCAAATGTCTCTGCCGGTTGTGGAATTGCCCCGCCCTTGCCCCCTCCCGGCTAAGTAATCTGCTCGCATTTGCTCTCCGGGGCTTTTGTTCCCTGCGAGCTTTCCGTACAGCTTTGGAGGCGGAGAGTGAAAATGGCGGCCTCCCAATCTCTCGGCCCCTGAGGGGCCGAGAACTCAGGGCTCCGCTTCTCAGTGAGCCCCCAGAGAAAAGCCCTCAGTCACTCCCGTCTCCCCGGTCTCCGGCCGCACTCCGTGCTCACCCGGCCTGCGACCGCGCGCCTCTATCTCTGGCACCCGACCCCGGGTGGAGTCTCCAAACGCAGCAGATCCCCGCAGTGCGCTCCCGCATGGCTCCTCCCGGGGGAGGAAGGTGAGTGTCCCCGGATCTGCCACTTGTTGGGTCCCTGCTGGAGGAGCAGGGGCCCGACTGTGCCGCGGATCACGGTTTATGGCCACCCCGAGCTGAGAGCCCGCACCTGGGCTCCGCCTCTGCAGCCGGCTTCCCTTCTTCGTTACCTGGGAGCTTTGCCGCACTCAGGCACCCCCGGTCTTTCTGTGACCCCGAGGGTCCTGAGACCCCACTGTCCCAGAGGGTTACACCCCCCGCTTAGCTACCAGAGTGACTTCCCTCGGCGGAGCAGACTTTTAAAAGTTCCGATTTTGTGCTCCGCGGCTCTATCACTTGCCAGAAGTGGCCGACGGAGGCCCCTCCCCCGCCGTCTATCCTCCCGAATATCGCCTCGGATTCACTTCTCCGCACGTCCTACCTTCCAGAAAGTGGTCGCTTTTCTGATGAGAGAGTTGTTGCTCTTCTTTTCTTCCATCTCCTGTTGGGTTTGTAGGTGTTCAGAATGGTTTGATCCCTATCCAGCTGAATTCCTGAGAGGAGACAAAATCCAGGTCTCCTACTCCTCCGCCATCTTGCTCCGCCCCCCCACTAATACTTTTTTTATAATTTCATGTTTTCCTCTTTTAGGTCACAAAACATTGAAATGAAAGGTTCTCAGCCAATTTATTTATTCATTCATTTATTTTCAGCTGATTTCTTAAGTAACCAGTACCTATTCCAGTTAAGGGATGTGACAAAAAGGATATTGTTCAATTTGTCCTCAGATGAGCCACACAAATATCAATGATGGGATAGTTTCCTTTTCTTACTTGGAATAATCCTGAAATTCTCAGAGATCTATTCTTACATCTTAAAAAGCAACATTTTCCCCCAACTTTTGAATTTGAAAATGGGGATAAAAGAAGAGAAGGGTAGGTAGAGAAATGAAAAAGAAAGGAAAGTGGTCTGGAACATCAAGGAGAGGTCAGTTCCTGTAACTGTAAGGAATGAAATGGATGCTGGAGAAAATTTAAGTGAGATACATTATTGAGTGACTTCTGCACAAGCTGTTCTGAAGGATAATGCTGTTGAAGCATTGTATCTCAGGTAGAGAAGAGCATGGACTCTGAAGCCAGATTGTTAGGCTGTAAGTCCCTGGGCTATGAAGTATCAACTGTGCAATCTTTGTGTGTATCAGTTTTCTCAACTAGAAAATGAAGATGCTGTTAGGACTTGACTCCTAGAACTGCTGTAAGAAGCAAATGGACTGATACATGTGAAGTGAATAGAAGAGTACCTGGCATCTGGTAAATACTATTTTGGCTACTAACACAGGAGGTTTGGTGGAAGTCTTGAGTTAGTACCCTTACTGAAAATGAGTCATAGCTCCCTGCTCCGTTTCTCTCCTGCATATTTTAGGGCTATCTCTGATGCTCACTAAAATATGTATTCTAACTTGCATCATAATTCTTAGAGGCATACTGTATGATTTGAGTGGAAAGAGAGGAACTCAATTCATCTCTGGCATCTGTTTCTATTCTTGTTCATTTCTAAATATGATGAAACAGATTCTTTGGATAATCTGCTTCCATTGCTATATGTTGGGATTCATTCACTTTGTTTCCTTTGTACCAGGTCAAGTTTTCAGATTTTCAGGGGGGTTTTATTTGGTTTGTATTAAGGGAACCACATTGTAAAGGCTGGTCATCTTTGGATTCCTATTATTGTATTACTTTGTTTTTACGAATCACTTACTGGTAACTAATCTAAATGACCTCTTATTTAGGCCAAAATGAATTTTCATATTAGGAGAGAAAAAACATATTTAGAATTGATCACTTTTTGAAATAAATATTAGCTCATGATACAATGTATTTATATATGATATATCTAAGATTTAAGACAACTTTTGGTAATTTTAGGTGTTTTCAACATAGTTCATTTCATCATGCTAATGGAAGTAGAAGTTTGTAATTATTTTGGCGTATTAAAGTAGTGCTTTTTGCACTCATCTTTAAAAATACAATATTCTTTAAGAGAAACAACAAACATATTTGTGCTTTTGCAATCATTTCTGGATATCTTGAGGTTTGAATTATAGAACAGTAATTCTTGCCCTATGCATCTAATGACACTCAGCTTGAGGCCTCCCTCCTAACAGTGAATAAAGTATTTGGCCCATAACTTATAGTCTGCTGAGTCTTACTGCTTTGTTTATCAATATTTTTTGAACCTGCCTTCAGTCACCAGAAACATTATAGACTCCAAGGAAACTTTCTTCGCTGACAATATTCCTATTTGAAATCTGCTTTTGCATGTTTAAATACTGTCCACAAGGAATTGTAGATAGTGTAGACAGTGAAAGAACAAATGCCTTCTACAAACAGAATATTTTGTCACAAATAGCTATCTTCCTATCTCATAGAGCAGTGGTAGGAGTCGTTAATGAGAAGTGAATTTAGTGAAAAAGGGAAGATGAAAGTAGCCATTCTAATCAAATTCTGTCGTAATTTCTCAGGTGTCTAGAATTTATGACACACCATTCAGCAAATCTCCAATGATACATTTCCATAACAGGAGTTGTAAATCCATTGGCAGTTTCATTAATCAGACAAAGAGCTGTGCAGTTATTGAAATAACTCCTCAAATAATTGCCGACTTGCCGGGCCGTGATATCACTCCTAAGAGAAGTGCTTCGACAATTGATGATACAGCCCTGGTAAAATTAGCATTTCTGGCATTGAAAAGTCATTGCTGGGCATGCCATGTTTCTGAGGAAGCACTTCCTGGAATTGTGGCTCCTCAGAAACAGGACTGAAAAAGCGGTGGTGATCATTAGTTTGCTTGTTTTACATGTGAGGAGAAATGTGCAGGTATTGTATTCATCCCTCTTTAGACTGTGGTTTCTGTTTTAACCATGAAACTATTTTAAAATTAAAATGCTGTCAATTTGATTGCTTTCATATTTCTTGAGTGCCTTTTGAGACTGTGGACTCAAGTCTGATAGGGATTTGGGAGAAGTGTGAAGTGATACCTCCTCCCAGGTTGTTCATGCCCTACCCTTTAGGGGATGATGTGATACAGCGGAGTAAATACCATTATGAAAGCTGCTAAAAGTGCTAGGAGATTATAGTGGAAGGAAGGATAAGCCAAGACTGATCATCACAATAGTGAAGAGTCAGAAAAGTCTTCCAAAAGCAGTGAACTCTTACATTAAATCTTAAAAGAGAGATGAGAAGGAATTTAAAATATAGAGAAAAAAATTAGTCAAGTGGGAGGAGGTTTGGAATAGGAGTTAGATGTGTACTCTACCTCAACTTCTCTGCTACTTTGAATAAACCAGTTTATCTCTCTGAATCTTGATTTTCTCTCTTAAAATAGAAAGGTATTATTCTCATTTTTTAATGGCAAATTCCCAAATTAAAATAAAAAGTTGAAACAGAAAGATTTTTGTGTGAGAGGAAAAGTTAGGGACAACAACCCAAAATACGATTATCATGAATGTTATTAATCGTCTATCTTGCGAAACTACAAAGACAGAATTTTGACATGCTTCTAATAGTTAAACAAAATCATGTGTCATAGTCATATTTATGTGAGCTAAAATACTTTCTTATAGTTATTTGTGTGAATATGTTCCTTTTAAATACTTCATATATACTCTTAGCTCATGACTTAGATTTGCAAAGAACCACAGCTCTACTCAATGAACTAAAGACAGAATAGTAAAATAAAATAGGTAAATGCCAAAATATAATACATAGCACTGTCATCTCTTTTCAATGCATACCTTAAGATCAGCATTATTTTTTAATACTTTGAATCTGATAATGGAAATACAAGTTTAAAAAAAAGCATATTATACTGCAATGTATTCATGAAATTGGTGATTCGGGATGTTGGGCATTTTGAATGATGTGAAGGTCAACAGTGTATGTCTCCTTGGGTTACAGAAATTAATGTAGTTTTTGATTATCCCTTAGTTCCCATGTATCAAATTACTTTTCATAAAATATTCAAACAAGGTTGCCTGAGTAACAGAAGACAGGCTGGAAGAACAAGAGGCCATAATCCTAAGATCCCTATAAAAGAGGTGCATCTTGCTTGGATTGTGGTCAATAATTTGGACTCTGTACATTCCCTCAACCACCCCTCAACAGATTGACTAAGAGGAGGAACCCCCAAAATAGGAAAGACTCAGAGACTGTGACTTCTGCCACAGAACAAATGGATATCGATATAAGCAAGATGCCAGAAATAGACCTCAGGGTAACAGTCATGAAGATGACAGCTAGGATGGAGAAAAAGATTAATGGCAACATAGTCTCTAAGGGCAGAAATGAGAACTGATCTGGCAGAACGTAAAAATGCTAACAATGAGATCCAATCTAATCTAGATACTCTAATAGCTAGGGTAAACGAGGCAGAAGAATGAATTAGTGATCTAGAAGGCAAACTGGTAGAAAAGAAGGAAAAAGAGGAGGCCTGGGAGAAACAGCTTAAAATCCATGAAAACAGAATTAGAGAAATAAGTGACACCATGAAATGTTCCAATGTCAGAATTATTGGGGTCCCTGATGGGGTGGAGAGAGAGAGAGGACTAGAAGATATATTTGAACAAATCATAGCTGAGAACTTCCCTAATCTGGGGAATGAAACAAGCATTTGTGTCCTAGAGGCAGAGAGGACCCCTCCCAAGATCAAGGAGAATAGACCAATGCCCTGGCATATAATAGAAAAACTCGCAAATCTTAGAACCAAGGAAACCATCTTAAGGGCAGTTAGGGGGAAGAGACTCCTTACATACAGAGGAAGGAACATCAGAATAACGTCAGACCTATCCACAGAGACCTGGCAAGCCAGAAAGGGCTGGCAAGACATATTCAGGGTATTAAATGAGAAGAACATGCAGCCAAGAATACTTTATCTGGGAAGGCTGTCATTTAGAATGGATGGAGAGATACAGAGCTTCCAGGATTGGCAGAAACTGAAAGAATATGTGACCACTAAGCCAGCCCTGCAAGAAATATTAAGGGGGGTTCTAAACAAAGAAAAAAAACCCCAAGAGTGATATAGAACAGAAATTTACAGACAATCTATAGAAACAAGGACTTCACAGGCAACATGATGACAATAAAATCATATCTTTCAAAAATCACTCTCAACGTGAACGGCCTAAATGCTCCCATAAAACAGCAGAGGATTGCAGATTGGACAAAAAGACAGGACCCATCCATATACTGTCTACAAGAGACTCATTTTGAACCTAAAGATACATCCAGACTAAAAGTGAAGGAATGGAGAACCACCTTTCATGCCATTGGACCTTAAAAGAAAGCTGGGGTAGCAATTCTCATATCAGACAAATTAGATTTTAAGTTAAAGACTGTAGTTAGAAATACAGAAGGAGACTATGTCATTCTTAAAGGGCCTAGCCAACAGGAAGATCTAACAATTGTAAATATCTATGCCCCAACAGGGGAGCAGCCAACTACACAAGCCAACTGTTAACCAAAATAAAGAGACATATTGATAATAATACATTAATAGTGGGAGACCTCAACACTCCACTCTCAGTAATAGACAGATCAACAAAGAAACAAGAGCTTTGAATGACACACTGGACCAGATGGACCTCATAGATAGAGACAGAACATTCCACCCTAAAACAACAGAATGCTCATTCTTCTCGAACACACATGGAACTTTCTTCAGAATAGATCACATACTGGGTTGCAAATCAGGTCTCAACCAATACCAAAAGACTGTGATTATTCCATGCATATTCTCAGACCATAATGCTTTAAAACTGGAACTAAATCACAAGAAAAAATTTGGAAGAAATTCAAACACTTGGAAGCTAAAGACCACTCTGCTTAAGAATGTTTGGGTCAACCAGGAAATCAAAGAATAACTTAAACAATTCATGGAAACCAATGAGAATGAAAATACATCAGTCCAAAAACCTATGGGATACTGCAAAGGCGGTCCTAAGGGGGAAATACGTAGCCATCCAAACCTTACTCGAAAAAATAGAAAAATCCCGAATTCACCAATTAACTTTACACCTTAAAGAACTGGAGAAAAAAAAAAAAAAAAAAAAGAAGAACGATGCCTAAGGCACACATTAGAAGAGAAATAATTAAGATTAGAGCAGAGATCAATGAATTAGAAGCCAGAAATTCAGTAGAGCACAGCACTGAAACTAGAAGCTGGTTCTTTGAAAGAATTCATAAGATCGATAAACCACTGGCCAGACTTATCCCAAAAGAAAAGAGAAAGGACCCAAATTAATAAAATTATGAATGAAAGGGGAGAGATCACAACTAATACTAAGGAAATAGAAACAATTATTAGAAATTATTATCAACAACTATATGCCAATAAATTAAGCAACCTGGAAGAAATGGATGCCTTTCTGGAAACCTATAAACTGCCAACACTGAAACAGGAAGAAATAAACAACCTGAATAACCGAATAACCAGTAACGAGATTGAAGAAGTGATCAAAAACCTCCCAAAAAACAAGAGTCCAGGGCCTGATGGATTCCCTGAGGAATTCTACCAAACATTTAAAGAAGAAATAATATCCATTCTCCTGAAGCTGTTTCAAAAAATAGAAACAGAAGGAATGCTTCCAGACTCATTCTATAAGGCCAATATTCTATGAGGCCAAGCCAGGCAAAGACCCCATCAAAAAGGAGAATTTCAGATCAATATCCCTGATGAATATGGATGCCAAAATTCTCAACAAAATCCTAGCTAATATGATCCAACAGTCCATTAAAAAGATCATCCACCACAACCAAGTGGGATTTATCCCTGTGATGCAAGGGTGGTTCAACATTCGCAAATCAATCAATTTGATAGAACACATTAATAAGAGGAGAGAGAAGAACCATATGGTTCTCTCAATTGATGCAGAAAAAGCATTAGACAAAACACAGCATCCTTTCGTAATTAAAACTCTTCAGAGTATAGGGATAGAGGGAATATTCCTCAAGTTCATAAAATCCATCTATGGAAAACCCACAGCAAATATCATCCTCAATGGGGAAAAGCTAAGAGCCTTTCCCTTAAGATCAGGAACACAACAAAGATGTCCACTCTCGCCACTATTGTTCAACATAGTATTAGAAGTCCTAGCAATAGCAATCAGACAACAAAAGAAATAAAAGTATTCCACTTGACAAAGAAGAAGTCAAACTCTCTCTCTTCGCAGACGACATGATACTTTATGTGGAAAACCCAAAAGACTCTACCCCCAAATTGCTAGAACTCATACAGCAATTCAGTAATGTGGCGGGATACAAAATCAATGCACAGAAATCAGTTGCTTTCTTATACACTAACAATGTAACTGTAGAAAGAGAAATTAGAGAATTGATTCCATTTACAATAGCACCAAAACCCATAAGATACCTCGGAATAAACCTAAACAAAGAAGTAAAGGATCTATACTCTAGGAACTACAGAACACTCATGAAAGAAATTGAAGAAGACACAAAAAGACGAAAAAAGATTCCATGCTCACGGATTGGAAGAATAAACATTGTTAAAATGTATATGCTGCCCAGAGCAATCTATACTTTCAATGCCATCCTGATCAAAATACCAACAGCATTTTTCAAAGTGCTAGAACAAACAATCATAAAATTTGTATGGAATCAGAAAAGACCCCGAATCACCAAGGAAATGTTGAAAAAGAAAACAAAGCTAAGGGCATCATGTTGCCTGATTTCAAGCCATATTTCAAAGCTGTGATCACCAAGACAGCATGGTAGGTGGCACAAAAACAGACATATAGACCAGTGGAACAGAATAGAGAGCCCAGATATGGACCCTCAACTCTATGGTCAAATAATCTTCGACAAAGCAGGAAAAAAATATGCAATGGAAAAAAAAGACAGTCTCTTCAATAAATGGTGCTGGGAAAATTGGACAGCTATATACAGAAGAAAGAAACTCGACCATTCTCTAACACCATACACAAAGATAAACTCAAAATGGATGAAAGACCTAAATGTGAGACAGGAATCCATCAAAATCCTAGAGGAGAACATAGGCAGTAACCTCTTTGACATCGGCCACAACAGCTTCTTTCAAGATATGTCTCCAAAGGCAAGGGAAACAAAAGTGAAAATAAACTTTTCGGACTTCATCAAGATACAAAGCTTCTACACAGGAAAGGAAACAGTCAACAAAACAAAGAAGCAACCCATGGAATGCGAGAAGATATTTGCAAATGACACTAGAGATAAAGGGCTGATATCCAAGATCTATAAAGAACTTCTCAAACTCAACACCAAAAAACAAATAATCAAGTCAAAAAAATGGGCAGAAGACATGAACAGACACTTCTCCAAAGAAGACATACAAATGGCTAACAGACACATAAAAAAATGTTCATCATGAGCCATCAAGGAAATTCAAATCAAAACCACATTGAGATACCACCTTACACCAGTTAGGATGGAAAAAATTGACAAGGTAAGAAACAACAAATGTTGGAGAGGTTGGAGAGAAAGGGGAACCCTCTTACACTATTGGTGGGAAGGCAAGTTGGTACAGCCATTTTGGAAAACAGTGGAGGTTCCTCAAAAAATTAAAAATAGAGCTACCCTAGGACCCAGCAATTGCACTCCTGGGTATTTACCCCAAAGACACAGATATGGTGACAAGAAGGGTCATATGCACCCCAAAGTTCATAGCAGCAATGTCCACAGTAGCCAAACTGTGGAAAGAGCCGAGATGCCCTTCAATGGATGAATGGATAAAGAAAATGTGGTCCATATATACAATCGAGTATTACTCAGCCATCAGAAAGGATGAATACTGAACTTTTACATCAACATGGATGGGACTGGAGGAGATTATGCTAAATGAAATAAGTCAAGCAGAGAAAGTCAATTATATGGTTTCACTTATTTGTGGAACATAAGGAATAACATGGAGGACATTAGAAGAAGGAAGGGAAAAATGAAGGGGGTATATCAGAGGGGGAGATGAACCATGAGAAGCTATGGACTCCAAGAAACAAACTGAGGGTTTTAGAGGGGAGACGGGTGGGGGGATGGGTTAGCCTGGTGATGGGTATTAAAGAGGGCAGGTACTGCATGGAGCACTGGGTGTTATGCAAAAACAATGCATATTGGAACACTACATCAAAAACAAATGTACTGTATGGTGACTAACATAACATAATAATAATTAAAAAAGAAGAATGTGTTTCTTAGAATTATCTTTAGAGTTTATTGAGAGCGGGATTGTGAGAACTAGGGTTTCTTACTGTGTCGGTCAAACTCACTTAAAAGTGACTACTCTCCACATTTGAAATCTATACTTTTTTTTTTTTTAACATTAACTAGTTTTGTGATATATTTTAAGCAACAAATATTGTGAATTTTCAATTTTTTTTCTTCTCTAAAAGTGCACATTCAACCTTCATCAAATTTCCTTTGCTTCAGAAAGGCTGAAAATGGGCCAAATATGAGGAAAAAAAATACAATATGCTATCATCATCAAAACGTAATATCTATTTTGAAACCTAACCCACAATGGAAATATAAAAAAAAAAAAAAGAAAGAACAAAAAAAAAAGGATAAAAAAGGAAAAGTTGGTCATCTACCAGTTATTTTAAGCAATTTTTGGGCAGGTGAAAACAATATCCATTGTTTGATTTTTTTTTTTTTTTTTCAGGAAAGTATTCCCCTTATCACTTTGGAAAGAAGAATCATTTTGCTTATTCCTTGCCTAAATTGAAATCATATGACCTATGGATGCATGGATATACATTTTATTTCTTCTTGTTAAATGCTGATCTCCCAGAAAGTGCAAAAGAGACTAATTACAATATTGGGAAAGGGAAAAGCCTGCTGTGGATAGTGTGAAACCTACTTTATTTTGTGGAATTACTGAAGTGGCCACACCATACCAAATATTTTGTCCCATTTAGTTTAAGTGAAAAGAGCAAGACAAATGCACCCAATCTTCATTGCAAACGTAGGCCAGGCAAGCTCTTCATTGCTTCATCCAAGCTTTTCATGGAGGTTCCTATCATTTAATGGTATTCCTAGACTTTGGGCTTTAAACACATAAAGCTTTCTACAGCAAAACTGACATTTTGGATGACTTCACTGATTAATCATTCCAACTGAGCTCATCTCAAGGGCTCATGTCTTTAAACGATTATAAACTTGTAATTCTTTCCAAAAGGACGGTAATCCTCCTTAGGACATGATTATTAACATGCCCTTTTTAATAGCCCATGGCAAAAAATATGATGTTAAACCTGACATTATTTTGGATTTCTTTGTGACTAAAATGAAAATGAAAATTTTTGATGTTTTACGTTACTATCCTATGTATCTTCACTAAATTTGGTATGGTTCGGTGTAGTACCAAAAGTACATATTCCATTTCAAAGTAAAAGAGAGAAAAGGGTCTTATTCAGTGCCTTTTGTTATGCCATTGCAAGAGTTAACAGTGTTACCCTCTTTTGTCTTGTGTGCAAGAGATAGTGGATGCTTGGATAAAGAAGATGTGGTATATATATACAATTGAATATTATGCAGCCATCAAAAATAAAATCTTGCCATTTGCAACGATGTGGATGGAACTAGAGGGTATTATGCTAAGCGAAATAAGTCAATCAGAGAAAAACAAGTATCATATGATCTCACTGATATGAGTAATTTGAGAAACAAGACAGAAGACCATAGGGGAAGGGAGGGAAAATGAAACAAAAGGAAACCAGAGAGAGAGACAAACCATAAGAGACTCAATCTCAGGAAACAAACTGAAGGTTGCTGGAGTGGTGGGGGGTGGGAGGGGTGGGGTGGCTGAAGGATGGACATTGGGGAGGGTATGTGCTATGGTGAGTGCTATGAATTGTGTAAGACTGATGAATCACAGACCTGTACCCCTGAAACAAATAATACATTATATGTTAATATAAAATAATTTAAAAAAAAAGATAGCAGATGCTTTGGGTATTTGAGGCATACCTGGTTTTCATGCAAAGAAAATATGTAATTTGGACTATCAAGTGAATAATTAATGTCAAATTAATTCAAGACACTTTCTAAAAAAAAATCACACGTGAAATACTTTGCTTTCTCTACGAAATGCTGAAACAGGCATTCTTATTCTGAGTCTCCCTGCCCCCCACCCCAGGAAGTTCTTTATCTCAGAGATAAAGAAAGAGATTATGCTGATTTCTCCTAGGAAAACAAAACAAAGTAAAACATCATATTTGCTATTTGTTTTTTAGAATTCATCCGCTAGTGTAAAATGCAGGTTTTGTGATATACTGTAACTTTAGCTGACATAGTGCTTTCCAGAAGAGGGCTATTCCCTGTGATAGAATCACAAGGATTTAAAGAAATATCCATGTCAGAGTATTTGCCCATTGTTGAAATTTAACAGCAATCTCTTAAGATAAGCAAAAGGAGTTATCTTGTCATACCCTGGGCTATATAAAATCTCAAATCTTGAAGCAATGTCTAGGTTTAACCCCTGGCTTTCAGGGAATAGGTTGGGCTGTTGTTTGACCAGTTTTGCTGTTGAGTAATTCTGCTTTGCTTGTGTCTGCAGACACATGTCCTATTTTTCAGATAAACCATATTTATCTTAAATGTTCCTCCTCCCCTGGATGTTCCCTCTCTCCCTAGGAAGACATGAGGATAGTCAAGATTTCTTCCAAAGTATTTAAGGAGAATGTGAACAAATAAGAGCTTAGAATGGAATTCTATGGATTTAAATGCCAGCATTTTAAAATAAATATTAAAACCAATTAGAAGATAAAATGGGAATGGGAAAACTTATGTGAACTTAAAAGTTACAAACAGGTGTTGTGAGGATAAATATCTTAACTCCTAGGAAGTGATATAAATTGTACATGTTTAGTCATACCAAAATAACAATTTTGGGAATAATATACATATATACATATATATATATATAGTGTGTATATAAATATATACCAAACCCAAATATTGGTAGGTCAATCACATTGCTCTTTTTTTTTAAAGATTTTATTTATTTACTTGACAAAGAGAGAGAGAGGGAGAGCACAAGTAGGCAGAGAAGCAAGCAGAGGGTGAGGGAGAAGCAGGCTTCCTGCTGAGCAGGGAGCCTGATGCGGGGCTCGATCCCAGGACCCTGGCATCATGACCTGAGCCAAAGGCAGACGCTTAACAACTGAGCCACCCAGGCGCCCCTATCACATTGCAGTTTTGGGTGAGTATCTTTTTTAAAACCACTGAAGCAATAAAAAAAAAAAAAATTGTTCTTGATGTCTTTCATGCCTGATTCGCTCAGATATGTAATAAATCACTAGGGGATCTACATTCCAACCTACCCCCAAAGCTAATGATCTTTTCCTTTCCACTTGGGAACTATGCCATCAAATAACCACAGGGTGAGGTAATCTCCATTGATAGCTCTCTAAGGGGTACTATAGTGCATAGTATATATATTCTATATTTATATCTATAGCTTTAATTCCAGTTGTCATAGACTGTCTTTTGAACGACCTAGGAAATGAAAGGTTTCATTTCTTTTTCAAAGACAGCAGTTTTGGTGGACTCTTTGCACTTTTATCCTCCCCATGTTTTCCAGTAATGCTGGTCCTACTGCCTCTACCACCCCCACCACCATCACCCCATATAAACCTTTTTTAAAATCTTTCAACGTTAGGGGCGCCTGGGTGGCTCAGTTGGTTAGGCGACTGCCTTCGGCTCAGGACATGATCCTGGAGTCCCGGGATCGAGTCCCACATCGGGCTCCCTGCTCAGTGGAGAGCCTGCTTCTGCCTCTCTCTCTGCCTGCCTCTCTGCCTACTTGTGCTTTCTCTCTGTATGTCAAATAAATAAATAAAATCTTTAAAATCTTTCAACGTTAAATACCTAGTCATTGCAGAAAAAGTCTATCCTATTTCCAGAGAAGGGGTTTCACTTTAAATATTTCACCCTATTTCTCCATGCACTCTGAAATCCAGCTCCTAGCCAGGCTTTAGACAGACGAATACCAGTGCTGCTTTGGGTCCTGCCCTGTAGATTCTGAGAGAAGACCAGCCTCTCTCCATGCAGCCAGTGAAGAAGAGACCTTCAAATCCAGGTCAGTCCCCATCAGTGGACACTATAGGATTGCTGGTGCCTACTGTTAGGTTCTCCTCTTAGATAAGCATACCTTCAAAAGCTATTTTTATTTTCCTTAAACACCACATTAATCTCAAATCTTAAAAAAATATATTTCTCCTATACTAAGGATTTGGCCTTGTCCTTTAAGTAAGTTAGATAGGTATTTGAGCAGCACCTTTCAGTAACTACCTTGGCAAAACCCACTCCAAATGGTAATGTTTTCCTTTGGGGATCTCAAAAAGAGTAGTTTGGTATTGTTTAAATTCCTTTTGTGACTCTTAATCATTCTCTGATATAAAGAGGGAGAATTATTCAAAGTTAGCACAATATTAAGTAAACAAAATATTCAAACATGTTGTTACTAAATGCAAGAATAAAGACAAACCTTTCTGAATGTGTGGCAATATGTTATGGATAATCCTTCTTTGAATAGTTTCTGATCACATTTTGGATTACATACCCAGCTATTCTTTATCTTCTCATAAATTTTGTCTGAATTGAAATAACTACGTCCACTTGTAATCCCAGCTCATGGGGAATATCATTGAAAGTAACTAAACACTTCAAACTTCTACATACTTTCTTGTCATTCTTGTTAAACAAGGTCAACCAAATAGTTTAAATTTTAGCAAATGGATTTGTATATTGCCTTCATCTTTGCATTGTCCTTTTTTTCTCTTAAAACTGTTAATTATATATATATATATATATGAACATGCAAAAATAAACAGAGAAATATACCATAAACCTATTTAACCAACAAGCAGAGTTTATTAATTGCAATATTTTATGGTATTTGTGTCAGATTTTCTTAGGAAATAAAATATGAGGCCTACTCTCTCTATTCAATTCGTCACTTTTATTGGAGGCAACTATTATCTAGAAGCATACACACAAATACACACACACATATATGTGTATATACATATAATCTTGTCAAATTAAAAAGAATATTTTTATAGCATACAAATGTCTCAAAAATACTACAGATTATTTTTTGTGGGTTTCTAAAATGTACATTAGTTATTCATGTTGTTTGTATCATATTGCCCCTTGTTTTTTCCCTCGGTATTTATCACTTCAATATTTATACTGAATATATATTCCATATATATATATATAAATATATACTCCAAGAACTAATTAATCAATTTTAAAGGCTATATATATATATTACTATACAATATATAATATTACATATAATATTATACATTACTGTATATTACCACATGTGCAGTGACAGGACTAATGACCCCAGAGACTCAAGTTACCTAACAAACAGGTTAATGGAAGGGATGAAGATGAAACTCAACTCTAGTTTCCATGGGTCCCAGCGTCCTCAACATTTCTTAGTGCTGGTTTGGTTTCCTTATATTCTAGAGGCATCTTTTAAAACTGGATTCTCGTGTTATTATGCAATCAAAGAATCTATTTTATATTTATTTATTCTGTTACATTTACTGTGATTACTGTTATCTTTGATTTTTTTCTAACATGTTAGTATTTTCTGCTTACGTTTTTTTTCTTAGCTTCATTTTTCTCCATTGCTGTTTTTCTTGAATCAGTTAAGTTTTATTCAGTTTATTTTGTTTCCTTTATTGGTTTAGTTGTAATTCTGTTATATTGTTTAAGAGTTAGCATTGCATTATCTCATGCATACTTCAATTAAAATGCCTCTAGCTTGTTATTAATATGGCATGGATTGCACATGAGAACAATACACACAGACTTTAGAATGATTTACTACTGTCTATTCTGTCATTTCACTTTTGATTTCTCCTTGTGTTTAGTGTTCTGCAGTTTGATTACCCTATGAGTGGATGGGTGCTCATTCCTTTCTAGTTACTCTGTTTAGGAATCACTCTGAAATTTGGTGTGATATGCAGGGTTTTTTGTCTGAATTCCATAAGAAATCATAATCATTGTCTCTTTGAATTTTTTTTTTCCTCATTCTCTCCATGCTCTCTTCACAAATAGGTTACATTTTTATATATTTTTTTAACTTATCATCTTTTTACATCTCTAATTTGAACTTAAAGTTGTTTTTCTAGGTCAGCACTCTCATTCATCAATTATGTCTTCAGCAAGATCTAATCTGTGGCTTAAGATTTTCATTGTTTTTTTTTTTCTTTTAGCAATTTTATTAGTTGTATTTTCTAAAACATTCTTCCTTTATTGTATATATTATTATTGCTTTCATCATAGTAAATATTTAACCAGTGCCAAATGCTTTTTTGCATCTATTGAGATTATCATATGGATTTTCTTTGCTAGTTTGTTGATGTGGTAAATTATATAGCTTGATTTTCAAATGTTAAACCATGCTCTATGGGAAAATTTCTCTACCTTGTTATGATGTATTATACTTTTAACATATTTTAAATTTAGTTTGTAATATTCAAGAGTTTTGTGTCTGGTTCTATGAGACATTATGTTCTGTGTGTTTCTTTTACTGCGATGATTTTCTGGTTCTGGTGTCAAGGTAACCCCAGCATCATAAAATGAGTTAAGAATGTGGAAGGGCTTATGCAGAATTTGCATTATTTTCTTCTTATCCTTTTAGTCAAGTTTGCTACTGAACCTATCTGAGTTTGAAGTTTGTTTCATGGGAAGCTTTCAACTATGAATATGATTTTTAGGTACATCTGAAGTTACAGATATTATAATTTTTTCATGATTAAGCTTCAGCATATCATGCCTTAAAAGAATATTCTGTGTCACCTAATTTGTAAAAATAACTGGCATTAAAAGTCTTACAGCACTATTCTTTCTATCTCTATTGGTTCATTAATGACATTTTCCTGATAATAGTAATTCAGATCTCCTATTGATTGATTGTTCGATCGAATGTTTGTGAGAAAAGTCCAAAAGTTGACAAGCTCTGTTTAAAATAAACAAACAAAAAACCCCCCTTTATTTAATTTCATTTATTTTTACTATAACTTTTCTGTTTTCCATTTCATTGATTATTGCTTTTATCCTTATTCCCTGTGTACTGCTTCCTTTGGGTTTAACTTGCTTTACCTCTAGCTTCTTAATAAGTTCAGGTCTTTAGAGTCATTGAAACACAATCACCAGGGCGCCTGCGTGGCTTAGTCAGTTAAGCATCCCACTCTTTATTTCAGCTCAGGTCATGATCTCAGGGTCATAATCCCAGGGTTGTCAGATTGAGCCCTGTGCTGGGCTCTGCTGGGGGAGTAGCCTGCTTAAGATTTTTCCTCCCCCTCTGCCTTTTCCCCCTCTAAAAAAAAAAAAAAAAAGAGAGAGAGAGAGAGGTACACAATTACCAAAGATGCCAATAAGAGATGAAAAGATGCCAATAAGAAATAACTTGCATATCCATATATTTACTAATGAAATTAATTTTGTAAGTGAAATCATCCCACAAAGACAACTCCAGGCCCACATCGATAGATGGCTTATACATGAATGTTCACTGCAGTTTTATATGTAATATCCATAAGTTGGAAATAATCCAAATGCCCATCATCAGGTGAATGGATAAATAAACTGTAGTAATTAAAAGTAATGGATAATTGATACACAGTATGGCATGGATAAATTTCAAAATATTTATTCTGAGTGAACAAATCCAGACAAGAGTAAGTACATATTATCTGATTCAATTTATATGAGGCTCTAAAAAAATACAAACTGAAGTACAGTGACAGAAAACCAATCCCTGGGAAGGAATTACAAAGGGACATGAAGAAACCCCTGTGGGTAATGTATAATGTAGATAATCAATTATTTTGATTTTCATGATGGTTTCCATGTGTGTGTACACGGGGGAAAACTTAACCAAATTGTATATTTTAAATGCATATGGTTTTAATTTTGTGCCAATTGTATCTCAATAAAACTTTAAAAAGAGAAAGAAAAAATTTAGGCTCCTTACAAGAAAATGAATTTCTATACATAAGTTTGTCTTGATTATGCATTGGCATTTCTTTCTCCATCTTCAAAACAGCAGGAAAAATAGTCATTCTGACTTCCTTATGTAAGTTGTGAAGATCAAATGGCATAATATGTAAAAATGCTTTGAAAATATGAAGTGCTGCAGAACCATAAATTGTTATAAATGATCTGGTTAGATTTAAGCATTACATTTCATGATGGGCTGCATTTACAGAGTGTGTGTGTGTGTGTGTGTGTGTGTGTGTGCTGGGAGTGGCTGTTGGGATTGTTTTAACTTTTTCTCTCTTCCTTTTGTTCCTGGTCTTGCCATTTCTTGTAAACTTAATGATGTTTCACACTCCCTCCCTAGCTCTTTTCAGCCTGTTGGCAGCAACTCCTGGCTGTATTTCACAGAAGGTTCTGAATTCTTCCTTGCAGGTGCTTTGCTTTAGTGAGAAACACAAAAAGGTAACTTAAACGGGGGAAAACATAGCAGCTAGTATTTTCTTTGGTCCCTTGGGATAAGGGAATGAACGAAACATGATGGAATTGGCATGCAGGTAATATTTTAGAGGGTGGCAGGCTGAATGAGGTAGCATGACCATCTGGTAGATGTAGCGCAGCATCAGATGTCCAAAAATTTGATTTTTTTTACTAACTTTGTTATTCCTCTGGCCTCAGAGTTTCCTTCAGCTTCCATACAGGGATGAATGTCTCCAAATTCCCAAATTGGTATTGTGTAAAAACTCAAAGATCAATGTTTACTTTATTGGAGCCGGGAAGGATGGCTGTGAGAAAAATGAATTAACATTTTTTTTTCTAGCTGTTACTATGGTCTGCATACAGTAAGTATTTTTGCTTCTATTTGGAATTGAATTCCAATACTGGCTGGAAAAAAAATAAAATGTTAGTTTCCTTCCCTCAGGAGCTCTCCTTCTTAGCTTCTCCCTATAAAGTAAAAATCTTTCTTTGAGCCTTACAAACATATGCACAAAACATACAAACACTACTGATACACACAAGCATACATTAATGTCACTAGTGGCCTTGGGTTGAAATATTCCCAGAAGAATATTGGAAATAAGATAGTATGAAATAACTAGACAGGAATGGGGCAATAGCCATGATCAGATGCATATCCCCTCAAGAGCAGCCAACGAGTTTCTTGCTAGAGTTGGAGATGATAGAGCTCCCTATCTACATATCTGTAGTAGTCTGCTTCTCCTTAGAATTTAGAGGAAGAGCTGGTATCCTTTTTTAAATCTCTGGGCTTACTGACCAGTGTTAAGGTTTATCTTGGTGACAATTCATAGCTGAAAATTAAGTGTCTGTGTATTTCGTATTGTAAAATCAAGCAAATCTCCTCCTTACTGCTATGCTAGATAAACCACCTCCAGGTTTGGGGAGAGGTAGCATTCCTGCAGAGTCTGTACAGGCAATTCCTAGTCCTCTGCCTTCCCACGAACAGAATGAAGAAGAAGGGTGGTGGGGGTTGCTTGGTACCTGAGGGGAGAGATGAGTTCATAAAAATGGAGACCATTTCTTTCTCCTTCCCTCAGCCTTTAACTTGTGGGTATAGAAGGGGATATATTTAATCTGCTCACCTCAAATTTGAGAGTGTCTTAAATCCTTGTGAAACTGGAAGGGTCAGCATTTTATTTCCTATCTGGTTGTTTCTGAGTCACCTCAAAGCTGTCAGAACAAGAAGAAGCAAGGAAGAGGGCAGAGCAGCATAGCAATTTGGGAAAGGGCAAATACTGCTCACCGGAGTTTTCTGAAGAGCCAAACCTATGTGTTCTGTGGGCTCAGGGAAGTGAAAAAAAGGAGCTGAAAGCAGGGCCTGGCTGTTAGCCTTCCCATCCCCACCCAAGACTGTCCAGTGCAACAAAGACTGAAGAGCATCATGAGGATGTACAGAGTCAGCCTGGCGTTAGTTAAGGGAAGCAGCCACATTTCTCCTGCATGATCTCTAATATTAAGCCTGTGGTAAGAATCTGCTCGGTCCCCTGTGACCACAAAACAGATTCTAAAATAGAGAAGAGAGGTAGCCACCATAAAAGTAGGTCAGACTTTGATACCCAGCATTTGGAGTCAGCAGGGCGATAACCACAGATAGTAATACGGCTTCCCACACCCACCCAGGAACCTTTATGCATTTAAGTGGGTCTCCTCATACATGCAGCCTCTGGGGCAATAAGAAAGAAGGTAGAAAGTAAGTTTCTTTATAAGGTTACTTTTTCAAAAAGTAACCTTATATAGTACAGCCTGAGCTAAGCAAGGCAGGGAAGCTTTGATTATTCAAAGAGGAGAAGACTTGAACAGGAAATAACTCTAAAACATATTGAAGATACCCAGAAAAAAAACAGGTATTAATTGAGACCTTTAGGTTGCCTGTCATCTTCACTCACTTCTCATTATTGTAAAGAAAATGGAAAAGTGGGATGCTGGAAAGTAAAGTTGTTATTCACATTTACAAAATCTATATCTCCATTAACTCCACTAAGTTGACATTATTAAAGAAACCAAATAAAATGAATATCACACAAACAGCACAGACGCAACATTTCCGCATTTAAGTGTATTCGTTGCCTTTCACTGTTCTTCCTTCTGTGTTCCTTATTTCAGTAAGTTGTGCTACTGTCCATATGGTTGATCGAGGAAGAAACCTTTTCCTCTTTGACTACCATTTTAGTTAGTTCGGGCTGCTGTAACAAAGAACCACAGATTTGAGTGTCTTATAAACAGTAGACATTTATTACTCCTCGTTCTGATGGCTGGAAGTCTGAGGTCAGGTTGCCAGCCTGGGCAGCTTCTGGCTAGGATGTGCTGTCTGATTTGCGGGGAGCTGCCTTCTTGTATCCTCATGTGGTAGAGAGCCAGCCGAGAGAGCTCTTTCTGGTCTCCTTGATGAGTGTACCAATCCCATTCATCAGGGCTCCACCCTCTTGGTCTAATCATCACCCTCATACCACTACATTGGGGATTCGGATTTCAACATCAACATTTGGAGAGGGGGTAATATACATTCATTTCCTAACAACCGGTCCCACCCAACTATCACTGTGTCTGTCAGTTTTTCCTCCTAAACATCTCTCGAGTGTATTTACTTCTGCTCACTCATCCCCTTTGCCATTACCTTAGCTCAGGCTTGTCATTTCTCACCTGGTTGTCTCGAGGGCCTCATAACTGGCTCCCTGCCACGAGGGTGAAAGTAATCTTTTTAAAGCATTATGTGATCACTCAACACCACCACCATCCCCCTGTAACAGTCTGCATTCTGCAGTTACAGTTAGTCTCTTTGTTGCCTTCGAGATGAGTTTTAAACTCACAGGTAATGTCAAAGATGAGCTCGCAGATGAACTTCAAAGATAATTTACAAAGTCCTTCATGGTCCATCTGCTAGTTAATCTCCCTTCCTTTTGTCTTTTCCATCACACTCTAGCTCAGTGGCCTGAAAACCATGCACCAAAGAATGCCAGACCTCTACAAAGCACTTCCATAGGCTATTGAATGTGTGTGTGCTGCCTGTGTGTCTTTGTATCTTGTGAGTTTGTGTTGAAGGGTGCTGAAGCCTTGGGGCAGAACCAGACTTCAGGATTGCTTCACAACCTCACATTCAATCAGACTAGCTACCTATGCGGGAAAGGGAGAGAGTTCACAGGAGGATTTCTTTAAAGAAAGAGTCCCACAGCTTCATAACTATTCAAACAAAACAAAAACCACTTTTAAGACCACTACTCTGCCATACGGATCTATTAACAGTGTCTTGGACATACCTCCTGCTCAGCAGGGAGTCTGCTTCTCCCTCTGACTCTCCCCTCTCTTGTGCTCTCTCTCTCTCATTCTCTCTCTCTCAAATAAATAAATAAAATCTTAAAAAAAAAAAAGCATTGATCGGGGTTGATCATAATTATCTATTTGTGTCCCAGACGGGATGGTCTCTGAAGCCAGGCATTCTGCAGATCTCATCATACCACTCAGAGATCCTAAAGGACATCTATTTATTTTCAATAAACTCTGAATAGAAAAGTTCTATTAGTCAAAGCGAGTCTTGGAAAGAGGGGGGAGATTCATTTACTCCAACAATTTTCTCCCAAATGCAAACTCAAATGACACTGTTTCGAAGAAATAAGCAGGCAAAAACTGTATTTGCTACTAAAGCAGTCCTCGTCTTTTGCTTTTCCTTTCTGAGGAAGTTTTTAAATTTTTTCTGTTATGTTTCACTGCCCACTCCTATAGTCTTCTTTCTGTTTCTGTGTTTGAGTCTTCCGAGTTGCTGGGTGCTTTTTTGCAAGTATTTTTTGCTAAAGAAAATCTTTAATGAATAAATTATGACATTCATTTGCTTGATGGAAAATACCTCAAAGCCCTATAAATAAAGAATGCTTATTTGTTTACTTAATTTATCTTATTCCTATCTCCTTGGCAAAAATATACTTTTCAATATTTTTAATAAAGTATCAGATGCTTCACCTTCATTTGAAAACCTATTTAAATATTTTTCTTATAGATTTATGACAAATATGTAAGTAAGACCAATAAGCAGACCTAAGATAATGTGATTTCAGTGACAACAGAGTAAAAATAAATGAGGATCACTGCAGAAGATTTTTGAATAGAACTCCATTTACACAGAGACATGAAATTATGAGCAATTAAAATTCAAGCATGCTTGAAATGAAAGGAACTTTTATAAGTCAGCCAAAGTAAAGGAATGGCAGGTGACCTTTTATGTATTCCTGGGGGGAAAAAAAGAAAATAAATGGTGAAATAATTACAGAAAGCTGCATTTAATGAAAATGATTTTGAATTATTTTTTTTTTCAGGAAATAAAAAAATGACATTTCTGGGTATCTTATTAGAATGACCCAATTTATTAAAATTATCTACTTGCATTTAAAGAAAGTATCAATCAGCAAAGGCCCTGGTATTTTGGGTTTTTTGTCCTATATTAGGGCTTTTCAATCTGTAGAGCCTAATAAATCAAAACACCTTCAGTTATGCAGCAGTCTCCAGGCAGAACCTCATTCACATACCAGGTCCGCTCCCAGAGGCATGTGACCTTGAACATGTGACCTTGAACAGTTTGTATTTTCTCTCTGACCCCTATGTCTGTCCACCGACAAATAGAGGTGAAAATCCCTACCTCCCATGTTCCTTTGTGTTTTGAAAGCAGTAATGCCTGCAGCATACCAAACACAGAGCCTGACACACAGCACACCTCAGTGGGGATTGACAGTTCTCAGAAAGATGTCGCCATTCAAGGTGGTGAATTGCTGCATATTGTTTTCAGGTTGGAGCAGTTTGAATTGTGGCTGTGATGGAACAGGCTTGGGTGAGCAGGAAGAGGAGCTAGTGTCGTGCAAATGGTTATTTGTATATATGGGATATTCACATTTCCTAACTTGGAGAGGGACTGAGCCCTGCAAGTGAACAAGAGTACCCATAAATAGAGATTTTTTTCTAGTTGACAGGCTGCTGATAAAACAGCTTTTACTCTAATATGAGAAGCAAGTTAAGCAAACATATGATTGAAGCTGCAGTGTGAAAAGGAATGCAGAGGATGGATGCTTGTGACGGGGAGAGGGCTGTAAGTGTGATGGTACTAGCTTTCATTGAACTCCATATATACTACATATATAGTGTGTATAAATAGAATATATATGTGTCTATCTAGAATATATATGTGTATATGCAAATATATGCATACATACTCACACACATCTCTCTATTATGTGTTGACCAATCTATCTATCCACCTAGAACCCTTAGGGTAGTACAAGGCCCATAGTGGAGAATTAAATGAGGAAACTGATTAAATGATTATATAGCATAATAAAGAGTGAGACTTCAAGAAAGATTATCCCTGCAGAAACTGTATGGATAGGTAAAGGAAACATCCTGGGGCTTAAATTTTGAATATTTAAACACACACACACACAGAATGTTTGAAACAAATAGTAGGTAGACAAATACCATGAAAGAAAGAACTAAGTAGGAGACATGCTAGGATGTTATAACATCATTAATCGTGCTTTCTCTATGTCATATGGTATTGCTGTTCAAACTTTCCTTTTTAAAATTCCTCCGTCATCATTAAGCTTCCTAACACCCAACAGTGTTCTTTTTTATTTACAAAATTTTGACTCTCTTCTAAATCATATTTTATTTTTCCATTACATCCTTAATATCTCTTCTGGAATTTAGTCTTGAATTCCTGATAAATATGGGCACCTCTCTACTTGCTACGTGTGGATTCTCAACCCTAATCATTCTTCCTCTGAGAGCACCTGGGATTTCCTCTCCCCAGATTTTTGCACTTGGCTGTTTGTCTCTTCTTTCATCTGTTCATTAATAATTCTATATGGGCTCCTTCATATTCAAATCTACTTCCGATTCTCTTTTTTAAAGATTTTATTTATTTATTTGAGAGAGAGAGTGCACACGAGCAGGGAGAGGGGCAGAGGGACAAGCAGACTCCCCACTGAGCAGGGAGCCCCAGATGTGGGGACCCTGGGATCATGACCTGAGCTGAAGGCAGATGCTTAACCAACTGAGCCACCCAGGCACCACAATCTACTTCTAGTTGTTTCTATCATTCAACCTGGTTTATAGTTTGTTTCCACAAAACTATTTCCCAGACCAACTTACATGGAAGCAAGCTCCTATTTCTGAAGTGACTCCATACTCTCTCTTTAGTTTTCAAGGCTGCATGCATGGACTTTGTGGCATTGTGAAGAGCACCCTGGAGTAAGATAGACCTGAATTCTAATTCCTACATGACTCTACCAATTATTTTTTTCTGGAGAAGTTATTCACAGCCTCTGAAACCTCAGTTTTTCCATTGGTAAATTTATGAAAATGAAAGTCTCATCTTCTTAGGATGTTTTAGGATTCCATGATATAATACATATGGATATGTGGTTTAAGGTGCTTTATGTAAAATCAGCACAGATACGTAGGTAAAGCACTTTGAATGCAGACATAATTACATATGCACAATGTAATTATCATATCATTATCTTTAATCATTATCCAGTTTCTAGCATGCGGAACAGTACCTAGTTGGCATCATTATTTCCGTATTACCATCATTCCATGAAGTAATCCATGTGAACGCGCCCGTGAGAGCACCAGCGTGTTACAGTAAAACCTCTGTGCATGTTGGGTGCCACATCCCTTGTTCCGATGCCCCTGTTTAAAAAATAGGAATTGCTTCTCTGACTTTCTGTCATCTAACTTCTGCCTTTTCATTGCTTATTAGCAATTATATCAAAAGGTGAGATGACAGAGGGAGAGTGGGCAAGACCAGAGTTCGCCTGTCGGTAATTATGAACAGCTTCTGAAAATGTTTAGTGAGGAAGGGTATCCACTCTATCAAGGAAGGGGGTTAGGGCTAGAAAAAGATGGGGGGTGAATCTGTTTTCTCTATGAAACTCCTTTCACAGAGAGTAAAAGTGAGAATAACCTTAGAAGATTTGTAATTCCTTTTGTGTGGTGTAATTAGGACATTGCATCCCAATTCCTAGCAAGACATTAGGAAGTTCCTTATTACATTATAATCTTAATCTCATTTCAGATGTAGATGCAGGTTGACCATTTCAGGGTCAGAGAAACCAGTTTAAGGCAAGGCTTATGTTAAATGTGCATGGCAGTTAAACCACACTTTCTAGGAAAAAAAAAAAAAAGACAAAACAAAAGCCCTCTACAAGTTAATTATGTGTTTGGGACTTTGCATTTTGAGGAGAGTGAACAGTAAAATGGCTTTTTAGGGAGAGATGATTATAGTTTGTTTTGCTCATTCAGTCTCTCTCTCTTTTTTTAAAGATTTTATTTATTTATTTATTTGACAGAGAGAGACACAGCGAGAGAGGGAACACAAGCAGGGGGAGTAGGAGAGGGAGAGGGAGAAGCAGGCTTCCCGCTGAGCAGGGAGCCCGATGCGGGGCTCAATCCCAGGACCCTGAGATCATGACCTGAGCCGAAGGCAGTCGCTTAACCGACTGAGCCACCCAGGCGCCCGCTCATTCAGTCTCTTAAAGGAGTGCAGAAATAGGTTTTGTTCTTCCTTATAACTTTCAGATGGCAGAAAGCCTGCCAACCTGTCTTTATTCTGTTGCATTAACTCTCCCAAATACTCCCTTGCCCTTGATGAAATTAAGTATCAAGGACTTTTTGAGTCCTTTACCATAGTTCTCAGCATCCACCAAGCTTCTGGGAAGCTCTGAAATATTGTTTGTAGCATCCATTATAAGACCCACTAAGGACAGAGAAATGATAATGTTATAATTTAGATGGCACAGAAGTGACATCCACAGACCAAAGACTTGCATGATATTATCATACCTTTTCTTCATTACTCGGGCAATGAATATTAATTTTCAATCGAGTGCAAAACTGTTGTGATTTATTTTATCCCTATTGGTTAAAGTCTAGGGTGGGTGGGGACGCCTGATTGCAAGCTTTCATCATTTTGAAGCTATAAAAGTAAAGTGAAACTAGGACAAACGGAAATGCTGAGTATATACGTGCAAGAATGGCTAGGAGAGTTAGGGATCCTTGTCACCACCAGGCGACATGGAGATTACAGAGCATGATTTTGCCTTCTAGCTTTGCCTAAAGTTACAAGATTTGAACTAAGTTAAAGAGTCACAGTACAAATGAAATAAGTAATTTGCTTTGGGTTTTGTGAATATACATATTGCAAGAAGTGTTATAATGTGCTTACCAAAATATTGGAAACATATTCTTCACTGCATCATTTCTCTCCTCTGGATAGTGTTAATTTTTTTTATAACCTCAGAGAAAAACTTCCTTATGATAGGAGATTCAGAAAATACTAAATATCACAAATGAAATAAAAATGATCTGTAACCAACCAGTCAGAAATAACCACTACTAAAATTTTGTGTGTAGTCATATTTTTCTCTTTTTGTATATGTTCAGGGTTATATTTTTATAATGTGCATCATCTTTTAAATTTTATGGCATTTTTCATATGTGTATGCATCTTTCTACAGTATTTTTAAAGAGATATATTTTTAATATATATATTATAATTTTTTAAATCAATCCCTCTTTCTGCATATGTATTTGGCATCTCACAGGGAGCAATTACAGAGAACACTTTGACTAATCTCCATATATACAAATAATTTGGGATGTATATTTTTTTGCATTACATAAATCTCTATGCTTATAAATGATTTGGGGCACCAAACGTAGAATCACTGCATGATGGGGCTATGCATGGTTTAAAGACTTCAGTGTATATTTTCAAATTTCCGTTCAGAAAATGTGTGTAATGTGTGTGTCCACATTAGCATACTGAAATGCACTGCAGAAAAATCAGTGAATAAAAAAAGTAGTGAATAACAAATGGAAGACAATAATTGATTTTAAAAGGTTTTAAAAATGAAAAAGTTCCCTAAAATTTGGGGAATATAAAATTCAAGAATGAAATTAAGGAATGGGTAGGGGCACCTGGGTGCCTCAGTCGGTTAAGCATCTGACTCTTGATTTCGCCTCAGGTCATGATCTCAGGGTTCTGGGATCGAGCCCCGCCTCAGCTGCATGCTCAGCAGGGAGTCTGCTTGAGATTTTCTCTCTCCCTCTCTTCTGCCCCTCCCCCACCATGTTTCCCCTTCTCTCTCTTTCAAATAAATTAAGTAATCTTAAAAAAAAAAAGAAAGGAAACTAAGGAAAGGGTAAAATTTGTTAGGGGTTGTTTCTATTTGTTTTTCCCCTAAAGGAGAGGAATTTTGGGGACAACACGGAGCTATTTCTCTGATTAGAAACACTCCCAATGCTCCTGAGAGCACAAACCAATCAGCCTCATTCTCCCTTTCCAAGAGAAAAGCGGTTACTCCCGGTTTTATGAGACACTGTAAAGGGTTCAAGCACAGAACATATGTGTGGGCAAATTACAGTGAGAGCCCAGCAAAGCCTCAAGGGGAATTACATTTAAAGATGGAGATTTTTAATGAGCTAGGAAAATGAAAAGAGTGCATAATTCTATCAAAGATCTCTCCTACAAGTTCTACTTACAAATGGGAATTGGTGTAAGAGAACTCCACACTCTATTTCTAAATCACATGCTTTTTATGTGCAAACATTTATATGTGACATGGAAGCCTGTCATATAAACTTGAGAGTCTAAGATCATTACTGTCTGAATTATTCATCAACACATATTAATTAAATTTTCATACAAGGGCAATTTGTCCTTTGGAAAGGACAGAGAAGTTGATTTTTCTAATAGTTTTTATGTAAAAATATGCCAGTTATTACAAATGGTTCTTTTTTTCCTTTAGCTGGTACTTCGTGATGGACTTTGACAATCTGCATATGTAAATTCCATTCAATGCATAGTTCTTTATTGAGTGTGTCTAAGTTGATAGCACAACTAAGTTGGCAGTTAAATTGCAGAGTGGGGGAATGCTGTAGGAAAGAATTTTATGTAGCATAACAAAGAAAAGGACTTCAAGAATGATAATCACCCTTGACAATATGGCACTATTTTATAATGGTCACTTACTGAAAGGACAGAATTTGCTCAAAGTGTTAATACCATTTCCGTATTCACACTTTAGAGCCCCTGTTAGGTACCACTCATTGGGATTTTTCTTTATGTGCTCATTTACGAAGGGATAATGGCTGCAGCATCAGCAGAATCAACAGTGGTAGCAATCCAAACCTCTTACAGAAAGATTGACTTAATCTCTGTTAGAGAACTTCTTTTCTGTTCTCTACTCTAGCAATGACTTTCAGCTAGCCCCAGCCCCTAGCCCAAATAGCCTGGGCGCACACACACACACACACACACACACACACACATACAAACAAGGTTTAGAAGAGCAACTAGATTATAAAAGATCCAGCCCTAGAACTCTGCCAAACCATGGGGGAGCTGCTCAGAGTCTCTCTAGGTCAGAGGCGCTAGGGAGCACCAAGATTTATGTTCCAGTATTTATTAAAATGTGCTGAATGCAGCTTTGATTGAGATTAAAAATATAATAGGTATTAAATATTTATGTTATTTTTATAGATATAAATTTTTATATATGTAAATATATAAAATAACATATATTAAATAACTATATATTGTATATACTATATATGCTATATATAAAATACATATAATACATATTAAATAACTATATATGTTATATATAAAAATATATAGTAGCATATAATATATATATTTATATAACATATATAATAAATATATATATTTATATATATGTATACATATACATATATATAAATATATATATGTGTGTGTGTATATATATATATAAACTATATATATGCCAGGCATTTTGCTGGGTGCTATACATGCATTATCTCTGCATTTTAATCTTGTGGCTAAAGAAATAATTCCAGCTAACATTTATGTGACACTTAGTAAGTGTCAGGCAGGGGCGCCTGGGAGACTCAGTCCATTCAACATCTGCCTTTGGTTCAGGTCATCATCCCAGGGTCCTGGAATCGAACCCCACGTTTGGGGCTCCCTGTTCAGTGGGGAGTCTGCTTCTCCCTCTGACCCTCCCCCCATGCTCTCTGTCTCTCACGCTCTCTCCTCTCTCTCAAATAAATAAAATCTTTAAAAAAAAAATAAGTGTTAGGCATTCAACTAAGAACTTTACATGTGATGTATCATTTAATCCTCTCAAAACCCTACAAGGTAGGGGCGCCTGGGAGGCTCAGTCATTAAGCATCTACCTTTGGCTCAGGTCATGATCCCAGGGTCCTGGGATGGAGCCCCGCACTGGGCTCCCTGCTCAGCAGGAAGCCTGCTTCTCCCTCTCCCACTCCCCCTGCTTGTGTTCCCTCTCTCACTATGTCTCTCTCTGTCAAATAAATAAATAAAATCTTAAAAAAAAAACCAAACCCTACAAGGTAAATGCTATTATTATCTCTCTCTCTCTTTTTTTTTAATATGAAGAAACTGAGGTGCAGATAGGCCCAATGTCACAAATCTAGAAAATAGTGTGCACAAGATTCATTTTCAGTTTGACATGAGCAAATACCTCTATCCCCCACAGATACAGCTTTGTTAACCAAATTATGTGTTTGTTTATTTGTTTTTCCATTGCCCTGGCTGCACAAAATACCACTAAGTCAATTTTTGGGGGGTCAAAATTTATATAAACATGACGAATCTTATGGTGGCACATTGTGCTCTGATTCTAGCCCCACTATCATTTTATTTTTCTATCTTAATTTCCCTTTGCCAAATATCTTCAATAAATATATATATATATTATATATATATTATATATAAAATATCTGCTTATATTGTTTGAACTCTATATATGTCTTTAAGTTGTTCACTGATTCACATTAGGAGATCATAGCATAAATTAAGAAATTCAGAAAATTATCCTATTGATTCCACACAACAGCTTTACTGTCTTGTTGAGTAGGTATTCTAAAGCTGCGAACCCTGAGGTTGAGAGATACGAAATGCTTTGACAAAGACCACACAACTTTTAATCGCATAATTGGGCTATGGTTCCTAAAATCCAGTCCCTTTCATTCAACATTCATTCAATGGATACTTATTGATCACAAACTTTAGCTCTTCTTTCATTAAGCTTCATTAAGCTTTCATTCAAAAAGCCAGTTTGTAATGTTGGTGTCACTCAGGTCTTTGTACTAAATATGCATTAATGGGAGCGCAGCAGACCTTCTGACGCTGTGGAGTCTTTGTCACAGGTATGCGTCGCAAGCCTGTGTGCAGAGCACTGATCTCAAGGAAGCATTGGAGAAAATCATGTCTGACCCATGCAGGGTAGAGATCCACTGTAGAATATGGTGGACAGTAGCCTCGTGAGGACTTGCAATGTGGTTGGTCCTAATTGAGATGCGCTGTATTTGTAAATCACATATCAGATTTTGAAGACATAGTAAGAAAAAGGAGTGTAAGTATATCACTGATAATTTTTATATTGATTAAAAGTAAATGATGATATTTTGGTTTAATAAAATATATTGTTGAAATTAATTTTAATCATAAATGAAGTAAAATTGAAATTAAACTCACCTGTGTATTTTTAACTTTTTAAATTACTAGAATTTTTTAAACCACTTTTGTGGCTCATATTTTGGTCAACACCAATCTAGAGCATAAAATATTTTAACTTTTATTTTCTATTTCTCTCATATTTGACTATTGAAGAGATTATAGGATATAGTAACTATAATCTGAAAACTCAACTATTTTGCAATACTATGATGAATTTCTATTAGGCTCTCTTAGGTTTACATTTTTGTCATTGATTAGTTGGGACTTTTCAAATAGTTTGGATAAGAATCCATTAAGGTATACCATTAGCAAATATTTCTACCAATCATAACATACCACAGTTTTTGACTCTTTAATATATCAGAAGTCTCATAATTTATAGTTCTGTTAAGGTAATTTTCATTTTTTTTCTTTTGGTCAAATCTGTCATTCTTTTTCTCTATGGCTTCTTGGGTACATGTGGTTTAGGAAATACTGTCCTCATACCAAAATTACAATGTTATTCTGTATTTCTTTCTAATGTCTTTTTTTCCCTTGACACTTAAGTTTTTAATCACCTAAAATGTATTTTTGTATATGTTGTAAATCCTTTCACCTACTTTTAAAGTTCTTACTTATATATGGTTAATAAATTATTGTTAAAAATTGAAAAGCCTATCCTTCCTATTTTTATTTTAAATGTGACCTTTATTATATACCAAACTCCCTTACATCCATGGGTCTATTTCTGGATTATTAATTATTTTGAATTGATCATTGCCATGAAGCAGATGCTTTTGTCTCCTCTCCCTGCAAATTCATATGTTGAAACTCAAATCTCAGTGTGATGGTACTTAGGGGTGGGGTCTGTGGGAGGTAAGTAGGTCATGAGAGTGGAGCTCTCCTGAATGAGATTAATGTCCTTAGAAGAGGTGGGAGAACTAGCCAGACCTCCATTGGCCATGTAAGGATATAACAGAGATTGGCAATCTGCAACCCTGAAGAGGATCTTCACCAGAACCTGACTAGGCTAGCACCCTGATCTTGGACTTCCAGGTTCCAGAATTACATATATATAATGTATGTTTCCTATTCGATCACTAGGACATTTAGCGTAATGCTGTAAAGCTGCAGCATTTGTGGTCATCTTTGAGTTGTTTTTGACATTCAAATGTTTTCATTAAAGATGATTTTTAGATTTCTAGTACCTGTGCCTTATTAAATTAAGAAATTTCATTATCTTTCTATACTCATGTTCTGGTAGGATGCAGTAGTAAACAAACAAACCAAAACTCTCATGTTTACAGGGAGATTTTAATTTTTTAAATTTCTTTAAAGAATTTATTTGTTTGAGAGAGAGAGAGGCAGTGCATGAATGAGGGGAGGGGCAGAGGGAGAGGGAGAGAGAGAATCTCAAGCAAACTTCCCACCCAGTGCAGAGCCTGATGTGGGGCTGGACTTGGGGCTCGACCTCACGACCCGGAGATATGACTTGAGCTGAAACCAAGAGTCGGGTGCTTAACCGACTGAGTTACCCAGGCGCCCCTGGAGATTTTTAAAAAATTGGTTTATTTCACTGGTTTGAAAGAATACCATCATTGTTATTTTTAATTTCATTAATTTGTATCATCATCATCATCATCATCATCATCATCATCATTATTATTATTTTTAGTGAATAACCTAACCCCTTACATCTTCTTTCATCAAACTCAAACTCTTCCTTCAGGATTTATCACAAATATGTCATGTCTACACTCCCAGAGTGTTTAATATATCAGAATATATGTCCCATTCTACTGTGCTCCTATAGAATCATCTTCTATATAATTCTTACATATACTTACCATGATAGTTGCACATTAGTAGTCATGTGTCCAAATAGCTATATACCTAATAATTACATTTATAGTTAAAGCTGGATATGTAACTTTTTTCAAGTAAAGATTTATTTATTTATTTTAGAGAGAGAGAGCAGGGAGGGGGCAGGGTCAGAGGGAGAGGGAGAGAGAGAATCTCAAGCAGACTCCCTGCTGAGTGTGGAGACCGACGTGCACTTGAGATCATGACCTGAGCCAAGTTGGACACTCAACCAACTGAGCCACTCAAGTGCCCCTGGATTTGTAACTTTATGTTACCTTGCTTGGCATCACTTATTGCCCCACAGAATTAGAGTGGCATAAGTTTTGCTGTGTAAACCTAAGAAAAGTTCCTTCTTGAACATTCTGTAGTTTCTTTGTTTTCTTGCAGGCTCCTCCAGTGCTATTATTTTATATGTTTTTACCTATATCCTTAAAGCTAAAAGAATAAAAATTGTTTAAACCATTGTGTTTTTAATCTCTATTATTAATGTGAATCCAATGATCTTGGAATTTACTTCTCCCCTACACAACATAGAGAATTTACTTTTTTTTACTTTTTATTTATTTTTTATTTTTTATTTTTTTTAAAGATTTTATTTATTTATTTGACAGAGAAAGACACAGCGAGAGAGGGAACACAAACGGGGAGTGGGAGAGGGAGAAGCAGACTCCCTGCCGAGCAGGGAGCCCGATGCGGGACTCGATCCAGGGACTCCAGGATCATGACCTGAGCCGAAGGCAGTCGCTTAACCAACTGAGCCACCCAGGCGCCCAAGAATTTACTTTTTTGTGACTCCCTTTCCCAAAGCCTATGCATTGTCATGTCTCATGAATCTTTGTGCCTTCAGCAGTCAACCCTGTCATACACTGTTAAGTAAAGACTTTTTGAATTTTTATTCTAGGCTTTTACATTTTTGATTTCTTATACATTGCCAGAATTTTATCACAGTTCAGTAGAATAAAATATATTATTTCCCATATTATAAATATTAACAACTTCTTTCTACAAGAAATGACATCAGAATTTTATCGGATAGTGTTTTTGATAATTTCTAAAATAAAACTGCAGAAAAGCAAGAGAGTGATACAAAGTAAATGTTTTCAAAAGGACAGGTACAAAACACATTAAAATATAAGAAAATTGTACATTTTCTTAAAATCCAGAACATTGTAGAATCATCAAATGTGAAAGTGGTTTATTTATGCATCATTCTTTATTTGCTTTTGTTCATTAGTTGGAGAAAAAAAAATAAGTTTTTTTTTTTTTTTACGATTTTATTTATTCTTTGTCAGAGAGAGGGAGAGAGAGAGAGAGAGCACAAGCAGGGGGAGCGGCAGGCAGAGGGAGAAGCAGGCTCCCCGCTGAGCATGGAGCCTGACGCGGGACTTGATCCCAGGACTATGGGATCATGACTTGAGCTGAAGGCACATGCTTAGCCAACTGAGCCACTCAGGCATCCCAGTTGGAGAAAATTTTAATACGCTTCATTTCTAAATCTTGTTTATTTTTGAGACATGAAATTTTCACTTTTCTTTCCACATGTTCTTTGTTAACTATATAATTAAACAAACCCATTTAAAGAGAGTCTGTGACTGTTTCTCATAGAGCTATAAAAAGGTTGTAATGCAGAAATTTATAGTTGTATTGGATTTTAGAAATCAGCTGGTGTTTCTCATCTAAAGCATCTTTTCATATTTTTGTGTAATAAGTTTTTATCACAACACAGTGAATACCATGTTACCAATTTATTTTATTTTAGGTGGTATTTAGATACTCTTTTTATTATGGGAAATTTCAGACAAAATAAAATAACTAATTATACGGCTCTCTCACTCAACAATTATCATTAATGGATCATTTTGTACCAATGTTTGTCATATATATTGAACATTTTTTGTCTTTAGTCATGATTAAAGGCTCATCATTTTCTTCACTATCTTAAAAAATCCTGATCTGTTTCCTCTGCTTTTGTGCCAACACATTTTTTTTTTAAGATTTTACTTATTTATTTGAGAGAGTGTGTGTGAGAGAGGGAGAGAGAGCACGAGTGGGGGGAGGGATGTAAGGAAAGGGGGAGGCTCTCTAGCAGATTCTGTGCTAAGCGCAGAGCCCACCTGGAGGCTTGATCTCATGACCTTGAGATCAAGACCTGAGCTGAAACCAAGAGTCAGACGCTTAACCGACTGAGCTGCCCAGGCACCTCATGTGCCAACACCTTCTAATCTGCTCCTATATTGTCAAACTGATCCATCAGTACCTTGGTCTAAAATATTCCATGCCTCCAAATCATCTTAAATATAGAAGACCCTTCTTGGCTTTTCCCTGCTTCCATCTTGTTTCATCCCATGCAACTCTAACACACACCATGTCTATCAGTTGCCATGACCTAAGTTGTACTTTCACCAACTATCCCTTGCTGTCTCACTGCTAAAACTTTTCATATGCTATTTTCTCTGCCCACACTGCCTTTAACACCTCCATTTTATTCATCTGCACAATTCCTACTTGACCTTCAAAGTTGTTCTCAAGTATTTCATCCTGGGGGATGTTTCCAAAAAATGTACCCCAAACCTAAGGCTACATTAATTGCTTCTTTTGTGCTTTTATAAGATCCTCTAAGATCCTCTATGAAACTTTATCAAAGTTTTCATTACTAGGCATTATATTTTAATATTAGTTTTTGTTTCTCCCTCATTAGACTGATGTCAGTTACTTCAGCTAATTAGCTCTTACTCCTCTACATCTAATGTTAATAGCCAACACCACACACCAACATGCAACATGCTAAAGTACATCCTATCCTGTGTGTGTGTGTGTATGTGTTATGTTTATATCTTGAGGGTGATAAGTCTTCTTAAAGAACTTCCCTTTTGTCTGTTTCTCCTGTCTCTTTGATCATATGTAGCTCAGGTGGAACACATGCAATGAACCAATAGTGTGGCCAGGTATTAAAACTCCATATTGAGTAGTGGAATGAGCAGAGAGAAGTAGGTGCAAATCATGGATCTGTCAGTTACTAACTGTTTCAACTTGCAGATCTTATTTAAGCTATGAGTTTTAGTTTCCTCATCCATCAATAGGCATAATGTCATTTGCTTCACAGAGCTATTGTCAATTTAACTGAGTTAATGTTTATAAAGTGTTGAGTGCTATGTAGGTCACATTTATCTAACTTAGATTATGTGAACTTCAAATTGTGGGATAGAGCTACATTAATATTCCCACTTTATGAATAAAATTTGAAGAGCTGCAACTCTTCTTTATGGCCAGTGTATTGTTGGTTGTTGTTCTTGTTATAAGATAACATAGCTTTAACTGGTAAATAGAAATATCTACTGTTATTGGTTAGTATCCTATGAACCTTACTATTGATGATATACAATAGTATTTCCTCAAGATATTTTGTAATTATTATTCTTATAATTTAAGGTATTTTTTATATTGTATAATAATTTCATCCTGATGTTTAAAATTCATATGGTATCATTAGTGCTGACAAAAGCATCTAAAACTAGTAACTTTGGAATTAACAGAAATAAAATCAGAAATTCAAGAAAAAATCTCTAAGAAAAATGCCAAACTACCACAAAGTCAAAATGTTAATTTAGGAGATAGTGCTCCTAAAAGTTAGAGGTAATGCTAGATTTTTTTTCCTCAAGCCCTAAGGCATGTACCTTTAAGTTTGCAAAAATCAATCTATATTCAAGGGCAAATCATGGAGAAATTGGAAAAAATATTCATAATAAGACTGCAAAATGGAAACTAACATAGTATGCCTCTAAGACATCTTATTTTTTGTGTATTAGGGCACAGAGAATTCCTGATATTTGAGAAAAAATGAAAAGAAAATTTGCCCATCAAAATTTTATTAAATAGTAAATGCATGTTTCAAAGCAAAAAACACATTTGCAGATTTATGTACTCCAAGAAGATACTTTCCCTTTTATATTTATTAATATAAGGGAATCAGTCTTGAATTAAGTGAGTTTTATTTTTATGCAAGCAACATAACTTTTTCATTCCTGAGCAATTCCTAGTACACAGTTGACATTTATGATTATGGTACTGAATTACTGATTTTGCTTTAAGTCAAAAGTTAAGTTCCCTGTGAACAACTTTTAATCTTCATTACTTGGTGTGAATAGTGTCATTTCTCTGGAAACTTTTTGGATGTCTGTATTATATTTAGACCCCCTCCTGCTTTTTGCCGCTCCCCAACCATAGCCCTAAGGTCAGGACAAGTTGCTGGGTGCTAAGACATTAGTCTCAGCAGTTGGTTCTATCTTCTGCCACATCCCTCAGTTCTCTTGTGGGATACAAGGCAGGCATGTATGGCCAGCTCCCCTCGTGTCTCTTGGTCCAGTTCTTTTCTGGAAGGGATAATTGCTTGGGGTTGCGGGTGGAGAGCACATGAAACTTCTCACCATTGCTTGAAAATTAGGTGTCAATGTCTAGTTGTAATCTTGTGAAATCACTTTTGAAGCAATAATCTCAGGTCTCTGTTATCTAAAAGACATGATTCTAATGACCCGATTTTTCACCATTTAAATATTTTTGCCCTTTAATGAAAGTCTAGTTTTTTTAATAACTAAACAGATTATCTTATTCAAATCTCTTATTCTGTGTGACAAGAGATGTATAACTTATATCTTCATGTTCTTTATCACTGTTTTGTACTACATGTTACCTAGCTATCTGTAGGAAGAAAGCATCACTAAAATCTTGCAGGATGAATTATTCAGAGAAAAAAACACTCGTATTATTTAGGACTCATTAACACAACTAAACCACAGAGAACATACCTAAGGATTGCTTGATGTCAGGGGGCTGACAGTTCTTGAGTAGCAAGTATTCTTATTTGTGAAATACTCTGTCAGTCTTTGAAGTTGTCAAAGGCCTCTGCAGCTCAGAGTATACCGGAAATATAAGCAAACAGGGTGAGTTATTATTTTTAATGTACAGATGTAGTAAAAACCAGTTGCAGAAAAAGATGAAGTGCAGGGTATTTTTCAAGTTCTATTAATAGATAACATGCATAAATTTCTAAGACAGTCAAATACCACTACTTATATTTCTTTTTTTTAAATGCACTGCTAAATTTATCTTGGCACATTAGCATTATGAGTCTCAAAGTTTCTTTAAAAATATGCTACCCATCTGCTGCTTCTGTATTTCTAAAGAGGCCATTGCTTTTGAAATATAGATATACTTTTCCTATTCCAGGGAAAGTTTACTTAAGTATATCAGAGTGGAAAACTGCAGCAATTATATGGATTCTTGAGTTAAAAACATAAATTTTTTGCCAGAAGTATTTGAATATATGATTAATACTTCTGGCTGACTAAATCAACCTAACTTCCCTAGATTCACTGAGTTATAAACCAAAAGGTAAATAGTTGCATCTGGGTATTAGACATAAAGTGAATTACATTTCAAGAATCACTGTTTGAATATACCATAAGCCCTAACACACTGGGATCAACCCACAAAAGGGGAGTTTATTTGACCGTCAAAGGCTGCGATTATTTTTATTTCTGACACCAGATGGCGCTCGGAGATTTTTAATCAGCTTTGATCTTTCTTGTTTCAAATTTTTCCCTTCATCTCTTCTTTCCAGGAAGCTTTTGCTTGAAAGATTAAAGTTCATATATGTTTCCTCTCATGTAAAATGTAATTGAAGGCTTTCATGTATTGATTAAAACTCACAGCCTATTTTCACTTTTTTTTTCTTCATTGGGCAATATTGTTTAAGAATACTGAATATTACAGGAACCACTGATAAGAGTCTCTGCATTAGTGACCTGAGGGAACTGTCAATACTGTCACTATCTAATCATTTAGAAATGCAATTCATTTAGAAACTGCTCTAATTTTTGAAGCAATTTTAGCCTGGATTTCATTCTTCTGTCTTACTAGTATAAAAAGAAATACATGGGTAGCTAGGAATTACATTTATCCATTATCCAGAAGAGAGCCCTGTCTATGTGCAAATGAGTTTTATATGAAGCCCCAGGGGTGTCTGAAATTATTCCTCTTACAAACACTCTCTTGTTCTGCCTCATTCTCACATTTCCATGTCGGTGTCCCTTTATTCCACTTAAACCATCAAACAGATAATAGTATAAAATTAAGCTCCTTATTATAAAGAGCAATGGCCATTCCTGCTTTTCTTTTTCTTTTTCTCCCTCTCTCTTCCTTTGTCTTTGAATCGATTAGAATTACTTTTTACTTGGGAGACAGGTGGCATGTTGTAACGAATCTGTTCTATATGCTGTGACATTATTTTAACACAACCTTTGCATGTGGGCTTTAAGCCCTTACAGTAGTCTCTTTTCTTGGAATTATAGTTTATCAACCACCTTTGAGACTTCACTGATTTGAAACAGGAGTTCCCACCCCCCAGGGTAAGAGAGAAGCACACACTCCTCCAATGTATATTGTAGAAAACTGACAAAATGCAAAATTGAAGACAACTTTTGGTTAGTTTTTGGAATTTCTATTCTCTATATCTGGCTTTTAGTAGAAACTGGTGGGGAAATTATTAAATGCAAGTTACAGAAAAGAGGCAATAATGCCATCCTTTATAATCAAGTTCAGTATAAGAATGAAGAGAGAGCCACATTTTAAAAAGCTCTATCATATTTCCTCCTGCTAAAATGCAAACTGTTCCTCTCATTATGATGAGCACCTTATCTAGCTCAAGATGTCACTTAGAAGCTGTTTTTCCCTGTTAATAGTTGAGAGGGTTATTGACCAAAATGCATTGACTGACTTTAAGTTAATGGTAGCACATAAAATGGGAGAATGGTTTTAGTACCACAGGCTTCTGGAGAATTTTGATCTTGTCTTTTCTAGGGAAGTCTACATTACCATCTGGAAATATTCCTGCACAAAGTGTTTTCTTTGGAACAGTTTTCCCCGTGGCAGCTCTTTCCTGATGCATAGAAACTTTAGTCAGAATCAAGCTTAAAAAAAAGAAAGAAAGAAAGATTGTTGAAATGTGGCAAGATGAGGGAAACATACCAGAGAAGAGAGGCATTGGGCCTTTTTTTCGACTGCCATAACATTAGGCCTTTCCATTAGTCAATCTGCACTCATTTAAGGAACTGGGTCTTCTCCGGCTTAACAGAGTTTTTCCCACTAGCGAAGGTGATTTGAGTGGTAAGAGATCATACACTGTGGCCTAGCCCAACTTAACCAGTAAAGAAACCACAGTAGAATCAGATCTATAAATACAAAGAACAAACTAATGGTTTGTCAGAGGGAAGGGGGTTTGGGGGATGGGCAAAATTGCTGAAAGGGAGTGGGAGATAGAAGTTTCCAGTTAGGGAATAAGTAAGTACAGCATAAGGACTATAGTTACAATGGTGGCAGTAACTTACTGTGAGCATAGGGTAGTCCATAGAGAAGTGGAATCACCATGCTATACACCTGAAACTAAGGTAACATTGCCTACTATACTCAGATAAAAAAACAAACAAACAACAACAACAACAACAACAAAACCCAAACTAGTAAAAACAAATATATATAGTGTCTGGTTAGAGGGACTTTTTCCATGCTTGTGGCAGAACCAGCATTTGAGAGGGACCAAGAGGCCAGGTGCTGACTTCCGTAGTGTTCCTTCTTTATCACATGAAATTAGTTAAACAGTAATTTTGCTCAAAATCCCCCAGGGCCCCTCATTTCCTTCAGAGGAAAAGCCATTTGCCTTTATAGATCATATTGCTATGTCATGTGACAGCTCATTCTGTTGCCTTTCACCTTATCCCCTCTCCCTTCGACTCCCTTAAAATCACCGTGTTCCAACAGTGCTGGCCTCCTTGCTATTTCCCTCAAACACAGACCTCAATGGCAAGGTTGGGATATTATTCACCCAGATAGCTGCACTGACTAAATTTCCTTAAGTCTTTGCTCAAATTTATTTTCTCAATGAAATGTATGCTGACCACCCTACTTAAAACTACCCTTGCAGCACTCTGGATTTTTCTTACCCTGTTTTCCATAATTTTGCATTTATTGACTCATAACATATTATATAGCTTACTTATTTTGCAGGATTTTTTTTTTTTTTTTTTTTGGTGAGCCAAGATGTAGATACCCATAAACAATCACAGTAGTCTGATAAAAATGGAAATCATATTCCTAAATATACGTCAGTAGAATGCCTTTTCTATTAAATTTAAATATGAAGACATGTCATTGTCCTTAGATCCAACTTTAAAAAAATCCCAATAGTCACTATATATGAAAATGTCTGAGAATCCAGATCTCCATTATGGTAGATTTTCCTATTTTCAAATGTGGAAATAAATGAAAACAACCCAAATGAAAACAAACAGAGGCTCTTTATTTGGAGCTTGTTATATAGTAAAGGAGCTAGGCACCATCACTTGTGTTTGGCAGAGACTGAAAATCAAGCACAGAAGTGAGAAAGCTTAATAAGTAAAAAATAGGGAAGACTTTAGATATGTTCTGATTGGAGGTTGTTGGCAAAGACCAGCATGGTCAAGTTCCCTTCAGCTTGATTGCATTTTAGAGAGGATTCTTTCAGATTGTAGGCTCCTAACTTCTCTTTTTGTAGAGCATTTCTTTTTTTAAAGAAAACTTGGAATTGTAAATTTTCTGCTTCTTTAAGATGTAAATCTTCTACAACCCAAGAATGTCTTTCTCAAAGACCTGGGATCCAACACTTCTAAATATCATCATCAAGAAAGACAGGGCCCCCATCTCCTAGTTTCTGTGGGAGAGTAGGATCTTATCTTTGATAAGAATTAGTAAACACAGATGGACTAATCACATTGGCCTACGTTCCATTCAATTCCTCCAATATTTTTCCTGTAGCTCATTCTACCATTTAAAAATCCTCACACCTTTTGTTTCAACAGTTCAGTTCAATCTCTCTCCTCTCTCTCAATAGTCTTGACCTCTATTGAAATAGTCTTGAATAAATTCTTCCTTGACATTTTAACTAGTGTCTGGTGCAGGTTTTCCTTTACAGACTGAGGAAGCTGGAGGCAGTCTAACTAGAAGCTAGGACATTCTATGTGATTAGTCTGAAGAGTATATTTGGTTTTCTCTCGTTGGTCCTGAGTTGGAAGCAAAAATTAGGGAAGATGACAGTCATTGACCAAATCCTTATCATTTGGGCACATTGCTGCAGAGGTATGGTTTGATTTTCTGGACTAATTGCTGGAAAAGTTGTGAGTCAGAGTTCTGTTGCCATGTATGGTCTGGCCATTATCTACTTGTATATTTAGTTTCTCACAAGAACACTGACGTGTCTGGCTAAAGTAAGAGATTGCAACATTAGGGCAAAGAAAAGATGAAGTGTGTGTTATGAACATGTATATTCCACTAAGCTGTCTCTTCCATTCATCCTGTGGAATATGCAGGAGAATCCCAGTTGAGAGAGAGTAAAGATGTAACACTAGGGGACTACTCAGAGAAAACTGAGAAGAACCTAATTTATTGCAATGCTCTTTTGGGGTATGACAAGTCGAAGTTACTTCTTCACTTCTCACAAAACTAGAACTGAAATAGAACACCTCACTGAAGATAATCATTCCACAAGCGCAGGGATATAGTTCCAGTGGGATGGTCAAGACAGAAAATGACTTGTATGCCATGTATAGGTGTGTTGTTCACAATCCAGTAGGAAACCCAGTGGAGAATGTTTTCAACATGGCTGCCACAATCGTGGACAAAACCAGTGGATACCCAGCTTGTCCTAGAAACAAGCACAAAGCTTCTACAATACAAAGGGGGTACCCAAACTGAACAATAGAAAGGCTTAGGTTATAAAGCCGGAATGAATAGAATCACTTGGAACTGGATAACTTAGAGCTGACCAAGTATTACAGTGGATGATTTCTAATCCTCTGCTTTGCTTGATGAAATTTTAGTTAGGCTTCTCTTTCCTACAGGTCCTGAACTCTGCACAAAAAAGTAGAAGGTGCCTGCTATGGACTGAATGGTTTTTCCAACCCCCTCCCTCACTTCATATATTGAAATTCTAATCCCCAGTGTGGCGGTAACAGGAGGTGAAGCCTTTGGGAGGTGATTAGTCATGAGGATGGAGCCCTCATGAATGGGATTAATGTCATATAAAAAGAGACTTGAGAGCTTGCTCTCACTCTCTGCTTTCTACCACGTAAGGATACAACATGAAGACAGCCATCTACAAGCCAGGAAGTGGTTCCTCACCAGACAATGGATCTTTTGACACCTTAATCTTGGACTTCCCAGCGTCCAGAATTATGAAAAATACTTGTTTCTTGTTTAAGGTACTCATCTACGATAGTTTGTTATTGCTGTCTGAACTAAGTGCCTTCTAATCAGCTTTCCCTGGGAGTCAACTAACCACACAGAGACACCCTTTTCTTGTCAGACCCCAATGGTCATTTCCCCTTGTTTATTCAGTTTCCCCTCCAAAGATTCTGCTTACATATGTCTGCTTTTTCTTTATCCTCTTAAATTAAAAATGTTCGGTTTGGTTTGAGATAGTTGCAGAATTGTAGGCACAGTGATCTCCCCACTGCAATAGTCCCTTTTCTTCCTTGCAATAATCCTTTTGAAGAAAATTGTCTCCTTACTAAGTCCTGACTTGTTTTTCTTTGATAGAACCCACAGGAGTATTATATTAATGAAGACAGTCAACATTTCTGGAGCGTTTACTCTTGACAGGTAATGCCAGTATGTGCCTTACACAGATTACTTCGTTTAAATAGTCCAACAAATCTGTGAAGGAGGTATTATGACTATGAACATTTTACAGATGAGGAAACTGAGGAATGGACAGTTTATTTGCTCAGTGTGACATAGCTGATAAGTGGCAGACGCCAGACACAGAAAGGAACAGTTTGGTCCTGTAGCTGGTCTCTTAGTGGTCACACTCCTATCTCCAGAAAGCAAGACCTACACAGGAGGCCTTTCTCAAGAGACTTTCTCGGTGATCTGATACAAGTAGCAGTTTGGGATGGCACGTGTTTTTGTTTTTAAAGAGGGGGAGGGGATTTTTCCCTTCTCAGAAAGAAAACTTTTTCTCCCTTGTTCGTTATGAGACTTGGGGACGAGTCTCTTCTGTTTGTTCTCAGCTCTTTCCCTTTCCTGATACGTGGTCATAAAAAAAGCCAGGGGAGTTCCTCTTGACAGTTTCCTCCATGTTTTATGCAGCTGAGTTAGAGCTTGCTTCTGCTAGACAGGAACCCTCAAGCTTTTTCTGTCTGTGGCTGGTTGGGCAAGTCTAGTTGACCCCAAACTGTAATTCCAGCTTTTCAATTATTAAAGAAGGGAACTGGGCACAAGAAGTTACATCTTAATCTTGGTTTTAAGCTGCATTCTGCAATGTGATTACTTTTAATCAAGGAGTTTTTTTTTTTTTTTTTTTCTTTCCAGGTGGTTCCTGTGTCAATTTCTCAGTTGCTTCAGAATACTAAGGGGAGAGGGGTTGTAATTAACTGATACCTTAAAAGAATGTGCTTCTGATTTCATGTTGCTTTACCAGAAAGCTTTATGTGAGGTAAATCTCTCATCTGTGTTTCTAACAGACTTCCTACCCAGTGTGTTGTAATCCCAGGGTTTCCAGAGGCAACGAGGCTAAAAATTTTAGTTTTTTAAATTCGTGAAGATATGAAAGTGGTGCTTATGGTAGAAACTTTTAGTAGAATCACTTGGAACTGGATGACGTAGAGCCCATAATGGCAGAATTATTAACAAAAGGAGCATAAGATGCCATCGTATGAAATATACAAGACTACATATTCTCTTAGCATAATTGTGTTATTTTCACATATGCATCTAAACTTCAGCAGAGAACATTTTAAGGAATATAACCTATGTGGAACCATTATACTATCAGATTGAAGTTCTTGGTAACAAATGACAAATACTGTGTATGTTGAATACATTCAGAAATTGGTACCTGGCTTCTGGTGTCGGATGATGATCATGGTAGTGCTTTTGTGTAGTCTGGGCATAAATACTTAATTTGGGCCACTATCAGCACCATATAAGAGTCAATAATTAATTAAATTTTTTATGTAGTGTTCAACGATTCCTTAGTTGCATATAACAACCAGTGCTCATCACAACACATGCCCTCCTGTCTCATAAGCTTTAATATTTCTAAGCCTCTTGTAAGATTGTGGTTTTGTAGCTGAAAATCTAGAAAGATCTCTCTAGAAGAGATCTTCAGCTACAAAACCATAGTCTATTGTCACTTACTAGCTAATATCTAGTTACAAGGATAGCTTTAATCTCTCCACATCTCCATTTTTTCATCTATTAAATGAAGGTGATGATACCTGCTGTGAGTAGATGTTCATAGTTTTCATACTCAGTATCCATTTACTCATTCTGATGCTGTTGGATTTCTCCTGAGATCCTCTCCTCTGTTCTCAGAAAAGTTGTTTGGACAAAATGGACTCTAGTTTTAGTTGTGTGGCTAACTCAGACTACTTTAAACCAACCAGACTATGCCAGTAGGAGAAGGGTAGATGATTGTATTTGGCCAATAAAGCATAAGGAGACAGTGTCAGAACATCTGGGAATAAAGTTTCTTTTCTTTTCCATAGATGTTGTGAAAAGAGATGTCCACTAGGCCTCTAGATAATGGGGTTGAGGATAACTTGCCTAGACATAAGGCCTAAGGAGTCCACACTGGTGTTTGTTAAGCTGAGTAGGACCAGTGGGTGAATGAGACCAACACATGAAAAAGTATAGAAATGAGAGAACCACAAAAACTACATTTGATTCCTTGATGACTATTAATCTTCAGATCAAAACTTTCACACCTATGTCTGGACTTTTGTTTACATAAACCAACTATCTTATTATTTGTTTTTTTAAAGACATCTAATATTTAAGTTGTTGCTTTTAATTCAAGAGCCTAAACTGATAGGGTTGTTCCAAGGATAAAATAGCCACTTTACATATGAGAGCTATAACTCTTAATGTTGTAGCATCCTTCTATAACTATGGTGTTAAGGGAAAAGAATAAGACAGAATATATCCTCATTAATAATCAGGTGTTTATGAAATGTAGTTTAGGGAGCATGTAGTTTAAGCAACAGTTTATTTGAGCCCACGTAAAAAAGAGGAAGTTTGGGTTGCCTGGGGGGCTCAGTTGATTAAGTGACTGCCTTCAGCTCAGGTCATGATCCCAAGGTCCTGGGATTGAGTCCCACATCGGGTTCCCTGCTCGGTGGGAAGTCTGTGTCTGCCTCTGCCCCTCCCTTGCTTGTGCTTTCTCTCTCTCTCAAATAAATAAAATCTTTAAAAATTTTTTTAAAAATGAGGTTTGACCTCATTTTGCCATTAAGTTAGAGAGCACACTCTAGCAAATACGTTGAATGAAATATTTAAATATTTAAATATTAAATATTTAAATGAACAAATGTGTGTAACTGAGAAGTGAGGAAAGTAAATACTAGGTTTTGCTTTATACATTTAAATATCAGGATAAATTTTAACAAATAGAATCGGTGGCTAAAAGTGGACCCTCTTATTAATTAAATTTGATCGCATCTTATATTGAATTCCCTTATACTTTCCTATCTTAAAATAATATCTAATTTACCAGTACTTTTAACACAGTGTTATCAGCATTCTCAGAGTATCACCTAAGTTGAAATCAAAACTTTAATTCATGTGTTACACACTCATCAGTTGGACGTCTATTAGTCAGTTCCTGACTTTGTTCTTTAGGTAATTTACATGAAGCGGGTGTAAATGTAAGGGGATGGCTTTGTTTATTAAACTGAATTTCTAAGCAGGCTTTACTTTTAAATATATATGTATACATTCGGTTTGCATGATTTTGTGGCATCCACATAATTCACTGGTTTAATTAAGCCAGTGAGAAAGGAAGAACACTATAGGCTCTTGATCAGTTGATCTAAACAAATGGTTGATGAAAGTAAAAAATAATAGTTAATAAAAGTAATTTATAATTTTTCATGTGTTATATCGAAAGAACAGAGTATTCATGAGGTTTCAGCTATTAAAATCAGAAGTTTCATTTGCCCTGTTGAATATCTTTTTCTATTACAGCCATAGGTCTGTCTCACCACAGTAAATGGATATTGTTTTATCTATTGTGTAGACAGATACTTTCAAAAATTAAATCACACATCTACAGGGAGATATACATATCTATACATCCACAGGAATAGATTTTTCTCTCATAGCCATCAGAGGATACCAACATTGCTGACACCTTGATTTTGGGTTTCCAGCCTCCAGAACTCTGAGACCGTAAGTTTTTGTTGTCGAAGACACTCAATTTGAGGTATTTTATTATGACATCTCTAGCAAACTAATACAATCACCAAAAGGGAAGCCTTCAAAGAGGGATTCAACCAGAAATTGGCTCCTCACCCTTGGAAGAACTTGATATTAAGATGGTGGCTTCCATCTTGTACTCTCTGGAAATAAAAAGGGAATGGTACAAATTACGAATGTTCTTTCAGAAGTATTTGTTTCTTTAAACCCCAGTGATTTATTCCTAGGGGTTCTAAGAGCTCTTTAGAGGTGCAAGGCCAGATGAATTCATTTATAATCTATCATAATTAATGGCTCTGATTAGAATAGTTACTATAGTTCTGGGTGATTCAGATCCTTCTACTACAGAAACTGTCAATTTTCTTTTCTCACTTTCTTTTTCTTTTCTTTTCTTTCCTTTTTTTTTTTTTTTTTTACCACCACACTACAAAAAAAGGTGAAATGCTTCCTTTACGAGTAGATTTACTTTGCAGGAAATATTTAATGGTATATAACGAGAGTGGAAAAAGTTTAGGGAATAACTGTGCAGTCCAGTGAGATAGGAAAGAGAAGGAGCTGGGTGACCAGAGGTGCAACTTTGTGGATGCCTGGACCAGGAAACTTGAGGAGAAGCCTAGGGGAAAGACTCTCTGGTGAGGTTAAGACTTTCTGACCTGATAAGAGTGAACAGATGAGTATCATGGGGCCTCATTGCCCAGCTCAATGGAGAGGGTTAGAGAATTGCTCTGGGGCCTGCTTCTGGGGGCAGGCAGCTAGTGATTATTTGGAGCTTATGTTTCTATGCATGTTTTCCTTCTATTACAACAAAATATGAAGGCAGTACAAATAAGTTTCTTAAACGTGAATGCATCCTCCTAGTGAGCAGGTAGAAAATGTTAACACTGGTGGTCTTCAGAGTGTTCCTGTGTTCATTCTTCTGTAACCTTTGCTCACCTTTATTTTAACATGTTCCAAAACTTGTCTCAGATACTGCGCTCTTTCTCTGACACATGCCCCCATTTTCTGTAAGTGAACATTTGAGCAAGTTTTCTTTGTTCCTATACTAAGACTCTAACTTTTATACTAAACAAATGGTTTTCTGAACCTCTGAGAATGTTCATGGTGAAAACAATATCCTGATTCATAGACAAGGTCACTGAGACCCAGAAAAATACAATTACTTGGCAATGGTGACATTTGAACCAGTTTCTGAACTTCCTGTTAGACATTGCTCAGCCCCTGGTTGTCAGTAATGGCTAGTGAAATTGGGAAGAAGATTGACATAGTTTGTCTTCAATATAACCCCATTTTCCTCCTTGAATTCCTGCTCCATTTCCTTCTTGAGAATATTATCTTGTTCTTAGCTGGTGACATGCCAATCACTCCTAAGCTTTTACTATTAAATGTGATGCTTGCTGACTAGGACTTACTGAAGATGGCACACCACCTGGAGACACTGCATTGGAAAAGACAACTTGATGCTGATAGTATTAAAGACCTACTGCTGACATGGCAGGCAATGGGATTGCTACTCTGTGGGAGACACTGCTCAGAAATCCCTCCAGTTACATCCAGGCTCTCAACATTACTTGCTTAAAGACACATCCTCAAATGTTATTCAACCCAGATAACCGTCTCCCATGTTAAAGGGTTCAGTTATTTCCCCTCAAGTTCCCTTAACAAGCCTGTATAGGTTGGGTATTTGACTATCTTTGGAGCTCTGTTACTGCTATGATTTAAGTTACAGAGCTGACCCTCAATTTTCTTTGCCCTCTAGCTGCAGGAGATATGATTTATATGCTGCTAGGCAGGCCCACCAGCTCCTATATATAGTCTTTAATGGACAGTTAATCATTTTCAGCCTTACATTGTCTCTCTTCCAAGTATCAGTTGTCTCCAGCAATGATCATTCATTTCCATATCTTTATTATTGTATCTTCCGTATTTTTCAAATGACTGATTTATAATTGTCTATACCTTCTACAGGTATACCTTCTAGTTCACCAGCAGTGAGTTTTTGTAATTTTACAACTACCTTGGGCTTGTAGCTGACTTTATTTCACCCGTCCGCTCTAATAGGGTAATACATTGCCAGCTGTAGTGTGGTTCCCAAAGATCCCCATCTCTGGTATTTATACTTGTATAATCCCCTTCCCTTGAGGTTGGGATAAACCTACTGATTGCTTCTAATAGAATATGGCAAGATGATGGGATGTCACTTCCATGACTGAGTTACAGAAGACTGTGACTTTTGCTGGCATTCTTTCCGTCCTTCCCTTTCGCTTGCTGTGATGCCAATAGCAAGCTATTCTATGGAGAAGCCCCCTCATGGCACAGAAATAAGAAAGGATCCCAGCCAACAGTTTACGAGGAACTGAGACCTTAGTTCAATAAGCCGTGAGGAACTAAATCCTGCCAACAGCCATGTGAGTGATCTAGGAAACAAATCCTGTCCAGTAGAGCTTTGAGATAACTTTGAACTTTTAAGAGACTCAGAGGCTGAAGATCCAGCTAAGCTGGGCCCGAATTCTTGACCAGAAACAGTGAGATAATAAAAGTTGTTTAAGCCACTACGTTTTGGGGTAATTTGTTGCACAGCAACATGCAACTAATGCACCCGCCCTGTGGTGAGCGATTGTTATAGCCAGCCTACAAGATGGCCCCAAATGAACCCTACCTTCTATTATTCACACCCTTGTGTAGTCCCCTCCATATTGTATGAGGATTGCTCTCAGAGATCCATATATACTGTGGATCTATATATCCTATGGCAGAAATTTTGAGTATGTCACTTCTGAGATTATGTTCTTAAAGGAGTGTGGCTTTGGTCTTGAGCTCTCACTCTCTTGGATCATTTGCTTAGGGGGGAACTAGGTGCCATTTCTTGAGGCAGGTCTGTGGAGTGGCCCATGTGGTGAGGAACTGAGGAACTGAAGCCTGCCAACAAGCATGTGGCAAAACTTGGAAGCAGATCCATTAGCCTCTGTGAAGACTAGATAAATGAAGTCCTGCCTGAGAGCTCAACTGCAACCTTAGGAGATAACTCTAATCCAGAACTACATTGCTAAGATGATTCTGGATTCCTAACACTCAGAATTTGTGCGAGATAACAATTTTTGTTGTTGTTGTTGTTACAAACTGCCAAGTTTTGGAGTAACTTGTTATGCAGAAATTGATGACTAATACAGTGATTCATGACTAGGATAAAAATTGTAGTGTCTGCTTACTTTGGCCAGTCCTAAACTGAGCCTTACATAGAGATTAGAATGCAGGAAGTTTATTGGAGAGTGCTGTCAAGATATCAGCTTATGGACAGAAGGAAAAGAAACAGGAACAAACAAAAGGAGAATTTGTCCTGTGGTGCAATCATAAGAAAGCTTCAGATGAACCAATAGAGCAATCTGAAATTGGGATATCCATTCAAAATTAATGAACAATTTGAGTGGGGGATCAAACCTTTACTGGCATCCACAAGTAATCGGAGATAAGATACACTGGGATGGGTGCATGAAGCTTGGGTAAAGGACCTCTTTTCAGCCAAGCAAATTCCCAGAGAGGACTGACTGCTGAGATCTATCAACTACTGACCTTCCTGAGAGACAGCACATCACAGCAAATACAACAGTCAATATGGCATAATTCATCCCCTCAAAGGAGAAAACCACAGTAGTCATATAAAGCAAAAGTTAAATAATATGATTTAATATGGTTCAATGCAACTTTTCTGAAGTAGAAGATGTGAAACTACATTTTTAAAGGGCAAAAAAAAAAAAGGAAAATTAATCCAGGATAGTGAAAGCTAAGAGATAAGCTAGTAAATTAAGAAAATAATAAGAGACCTTTTGAATCACCTTTATGTAAGTAAATTTGAAAACATCATTAAAAAGTTATTTAGCTAGGAATATATAATTTATAAAAACAGGGACTAGAAATAGAATATCTGAACTGAATGACTTCAAAGAAAGTTTCAGAACAATTCCTTTACTTTAATCAAAGCAGAATACATGGAGTGTTTCAGAGAAATTTTACCATCTTTTAAAGAAAATACTTAAATGATTTAAAAATTCTCCTAGAGTATCAAAAAAGAAAGAAAATTTCTAATTCTTTCTATTATGTGGGTATAAAATCAATTTTTCACAAAAATTAAAACTACAGCTTACTTATGAATATGAAAGTAAAAACACTAAATGAAGTATCAGCCTCCAGAAGTAGATTAAAACAGTAATATAGTAATATATTTTTAAACAATGGGTGTTATTTCAGAAATGCAAGGGTAACACAAAATTAGGAAATGTTTTAATATGGTTTATTAATTTATCTAACGAGAAAAATCATGTTTATCAACTCAAATGTTTAAAAAAATCAGTCATGTTACCAACATAATAGACAAGATGCTCTGATTTTGAAATTGGAATAAATATATGCTGTATTTAATAATCCAAAAATTAAAATAACATTTATTAGTAATTTACTTATACTTTGTACTATATTAGACTATTCTTCCATATATGGTACTTAATATTTACAACCAAAATGCTAACTATTACTTTGTCTCTGTCTTCAACAGTTAAAGACATTGTTCATGATTTTATAAATGGTACACCAAAAATTAATAATGAGAAAAACATGCAGAAATCACATCAAATTTGGGAGCTATTTTTCTTTATAAAGCATAGGATCAATATATTTATAAAATATTTCACTTTGAAATTTTCTGCTACAATTACCTGCTCATCCTTTCCTATAGAGGATTTTGAGGCATGTCTTCAGTCACAGAATGAAGATGACCCAGTATGGTGGTGGTAGAAGGTGTGAAGGGTTGCTCGAGGGATATTTCTTTCTACACAAGCTCCTCCATCTGACAGAGCTCCACTTTAAAGTCTACTCTGATAGTCAGATAACCCACCCACAGAATAATACCCCAGAATGATGTGCCACGGCATCACAGAGCTGTTAAAAAAAGCCCCTAAAGGTGTTTCATGTGCACTAACCTCTCAAATAGCATAGACTCCAGCATCTCCTTTCGCATTACATGATCTTTCTTATTTCACATGTTTTCCAATGATACATAACTGATTTCCTTTTGACAATAAGCAGTAATGGTAAAGGAAGAAAAAGAAAATATGTGACTGCCCGAAGCTGCAGACAATAATATAACCTATTATATTTCATTCAGTAGTTTCTAATTTCTTTAGATGTATGAATATTTACAAAGATAAGGCATTTATTCTCTATAATGTTTATTCACTTTCAAGATAATAAGTTAATTGGAATTTTGATAAATTTAACTTGAAAATATATTTACAAAATATGTTAAATATATTTTGTTCTCTTTTATTGGAAAAGCAATAAAACAATGTAGCATCCAAGGGGAAAAACCTGAAATTGTGGTTGTTTACAGCTTACCATCCCACTGGAATTTTATTAGTAAAATTAAATGGATAAAACAGAAACCAAACTTTTTTTTTTCAATTTGAAAAAAAATATATATATATAGGCTTATATTTTTGTTTGAATAATGACTAGAGGCCATAAATTTTTACTGGCCTAAAAACAATAAATTAGAGTTTCAAGGAAGTATAGATGTACCATGAGATTTGATCAAAGAACATTTTTTAAGTCTGTTCTATAGGGTAGAGTACTAGATTTCTACATGGTATTTCTAAGGGTCCATGAGTGGGTGGCATTGCATGGGACCACAGAAGTGGTCATAGCTTCTTAGAAATAAATATTTAAGGACAAAGTTTCATGATGATTAGTAGTTCTTTATTGTTTTTCTTAGTTGTATACTTCATATTTTAGTTACATAAATATTGTTTCATTTCCAGCATTCACAGCCCCATTTGCCCCAGTGACAAATTAATTTTTTAGTAAATATGCCAGTTATTTTGCTTCCTTGGACAAGAACAGCAATCTTCCTTGGCGGGGGGGAACTCATAAATGTGTGAGGAGATATTTGCTTTCTCTAAATGTATAGCCTTGACATACATATATTTTCTTTATTTTCCAGAATACCTTCTCTATCTATATCATTCTACAAGGATACTTTATAATAGGATACTATTATCTTAGTCCTGCTTACAGATTAAATATTCATGCAATATAAACACTTTGAGAGAAATCATAAGGAGATTTATAAGTAGAAATAAGATTTAACATTTTAAAAATATTTTTAAAAATTGGAAACAAAAGTAGACTCTCTAAAACACTCATTTAATTTTCTTTTTCTAAGAAAAACCAGGACTTTTTATGATTTTTTTTTTAAGATTATGTTGAAGAGTATGGAGAAAAACCACAGAGATTTAAAAGATGAAGGATGTGATGCCTAGAAAAGTTCAGTGACTGTTGCAATCTTGTTATGGAAAATTAAATTTCATTTAGGAGACTGTGTGTGTAATCTGGTGACACATCCTGGTTCCAAGCATCTATTGGCATGAGGTGATATGCATAAGGGTTTTGATATTTTATTTTTTAAGAAAGAATAAGGAGAATCAGAAAAGTGAGAAAGTAGTTAGGGAGACCAATTTTGAAGGAAGCAGGAGAACATAGTTGCACAGATGCTTGGAAGGAGGAAGGGAGAAATGAAAATGAAGGGACAGGTATGACAGTTGTCCCTGACTCTCACAAGATTGGTGTTGAGCACCTGTGGGGAGAGAAGTTGTGTTTTGAAACAACATAGGTCTCCTCTCAGGAAGGTTGCAGACCTAGAAAAGAGGGGTGTATTAGTTGAAAAATATAAGTACATGTGTGCATTTTAGAAACCCTCTCTGAAATCCTCCAAATTGTTGAGGATATACTGAGAGATGTAGGTTGAGTTTAAATATTATGCTAGACTGGGCTAGCAGACCAGTGTGATTCAAATATGTTATTTGCACCCCAAACTGGTGAAGCTAAAGACAAGCATGTTATTTTTACACAAAGCAAAAATGAGTCCTGAAGTTTCCAAACCTAAGCAAAACTGGATTGGCCTAAAATAAATATTTTTCTTATTAGTTTGCATTATGTGACTAGGGCTTAAATGATCATTATATGTTGTTAAATTTCTGGTTTGTTATGGTTTACCTAAACCTTTTATCTGCCTTATCTTTCACTCTTTTCCTACAAATATCTATTTGTAAATCACTTCTTGGCATTTGTGGGCAATACAAAAATATTCACAAAAAAATAAAATTGAGGGTAAGCTCCATGATGACAAAGAAGGACTTGGTTTGCTTTGCATATAGCTCCATCCCTGGTCCCTAGAACAGAACCTAGCATTTAGTAATACTAAATACATACTTGCTGGGGCACCTGGGTGGTGCAGTCGGGTGAGCGTCTCACTCTTGGTTTTGGCTCATGTTTTGATCTCAGGGTTGTGAGATTGAGCCCTGCATCCAGCTCCATGCTCAGCACAGAGTCTACTTGGGATTCTCTCTCCCTCTGCCCCTCCTGCTTGTGCTCTCTCTCTCTCTAAAAAAAAAAAAAAATCTTAAAAACCCACACATACTTGCTGAATGAATGAATTATAAAAAAATAGATTGTTTTAAAAATTTTATTTAGTGTATTATCTCTTTTTTTTTTAGTATATGTGCTGCCAAAGCAAGCACGAGTGTATTCTCTCTTAAATTAGAAAAAATGACTGCATTTCTCTTCATAAAATTTAATGATTGTATACTGTTCTGTCCTTAGTTGATATTTAATAGAATGGTAGATAGATACATTCTTCACAGTACTTCAAACCATATTTCTTTTCTGGATAAAGACAGTATGATCAAAATAGAGTCAGTAATCAGAAGCTTTCCAACAAAGAAAAACTAGGACCAAATGACTTTACAGGTGAGTTCTACCAAACATTTAAAGAATTAATATTAAACTCTTTTAAAAAATAGAAGAGGGAACTCTTAAAAAATAGAAGAGGGAACATGCCCACTCTCTTTCTGTGAGGCCAGCATCACCCTGATATCAAAGCCAGAAAAGGACACCATGAGAAAAATAAACAAACAAACAAACTATAGGCATATATACCTAATGAACATGGATGCAAAAATCCTCAATAAGATATTAGCAAATTAAATTCAGTAACACATTAAAAGGATCATACACCATGATCAAGTGGGATTTATCCCTGAAATGCAAGAATGGTCCAACATATGCAAATCAATTAATGTGATATATGACATTAAGAGAATGAAGAATAAAATAACATTATTATTTTAATAGATGTAGAAAAAGCATTTTACAAAATCCAATATCCTTTCATAATAAAAATTTTCAAAAAATTAGGAATGAAGGACCTTACTTTAATGTGATAGAGGCCATATATGAAAAGCCCACAGCTAACATTATACTCAAGGATGAAATACTGAAAACTTTTCCTGTAAGATCTGAAACAAAGCAAGGATGCTTACTCTTTCAACTTTTATTCAATCATTGTACTGGAAGTCCTTGCCAGAGCAATTAGGCAAGAAAAGGAATTAAAAGGCATCCAAATTGGGAAAGGAGTAAAATTATCTCTGTTTGCAGATGACATGCTCTTATATATATTCCTTAAAGTTTCCACAAAACAAACACAAAACAAAACGAAAAACCAAAAAACTATTAGAAAAAATAAATGAGTTCAGCAAAGTTGCAAGATACAAAATCAACATGCAATCACCAGTTGAACTTGTATACACCAACAATTTATCTGGAAAAGAACTTAAGAAAACATTCAATTTATAATAGCATCAAAAAACACTTAAGAATAAACTTAGCCAATGAATGTATGCTGAAAACTATAAAACAGTGATGAAGGGGGTTAAAGCAGACACAAATAAAAGGAAAGACATTCCATGTTCATGGCTTGGAAGAATTAATATTGTTAAAATATCCGTACTACCCAAAGTGATTTACAAATTCAATGCAATCTCTATCAAATTCGCTGTGTCAATTTTGATATAAATAGAAAAAAAAGAACAACAACAATTCTAAAATGTATGTAGAACCACAAAATATCCCAAAAAGCTAATGTAGTTTAGAGCAAAAAAGAACAAAGCTGAAGGCATCACAGTTTCTTGTTTAAAAATATATTACAAAGCCATAGTAATGAAACCACTGTGATATTGGCATGAAAACAGATATACAGACCAATGGAACAAAATAGAAAGCCCAGAAATTGGATACCATCCCTTTATCTGTAATATCATTTGCAAATACCTTCTCCCATTCCGTGGGTTGTCTCTTTGTTTTGTTGACTGTTTCCTTTGCTGTGCAGAAGCTTTTTATCTTGATGAAGTCCTAAAAGTTCATTTTTGCTTTTGTTTCACTAGCCTTTGGAGATGTATCTTGAAACAAGTTGCTATGGCCAATGTTAAAGAGGTTACTGCCTATATTCTTCTTTAGGATTTTGATGGATTCCTGTCTCGCACTGAGGCTTTTCATCCATTTTGAGTTTATCTTTGTGTATGGTGTTAGAGAATAGTCCAGTTTCATTCTTCTGTATATAGCTGTCCCATTTTCCCAGCACCACTTATTGAAGAGACTGTCTTTTTTTCCATTGCATATTTTTTCCTGCTTTGTCAAAGATTATTTGACCATAGAGTTATGGTCCATATCTGGGCTCTCTATTCTGTTCCATTGGTCTATATGTCTGTTTTTGTGACACCTACCATGCTGTCTTGGTGATCACGGCTTTGTAATATAGCTTGAAATCCGGCAACATGATGCCTCCAGCTTTGTTTTTCTTTTTCAACTTTTCCTTGGCAATTCGGGGTCTTTTCTGATTCCATACAGATTTTAGGATTGTTGTCCAGCACTTTGAAAAATGTCATTGGAATTTTGATCGGGATGGCATTGAAGGTATAGTTTTCTCTGGGTAGCATAGACATTTATTTTATTTTATTTTATTTTATTTTATTTTATTTTATTTTATTTTATTATGTTAATCACCATACATCACATCATTAGTTTTTTGTTTTTTGTTTTCTTTTTTTTATTATGTTATGTTAATCATCATACATTACATTATTAGTTTTTGATGTAGTGTTCCATGATTCATTGTTTGTGCATAATACCCAGTGCTCCATGCAGAACATGCCCTCTTTAATACCCATCACCAGGCTAACCCATCCTCCCATACCCCTCTCCTCTAGAACCCTCAGTTTGTTTTTTAGAGTCCATAGTCTCTCATGGTTCTTCTCTCCCTCCAATTTCCCCCCCTTCATTTTACCCTTCCTACTAGCTTCTTTTTTTTTTTTTTTTAATAACATATGCTGTATTATTTGTTTCAGAGGTACAGGTCTGTGATTCAACAGTCTTACACAATTCACAGCGCTCACCATAGAATGACATTGAGGAGGGTATGAGCATAGACATTTTAACAATGTTTATTCCTCCGATCCATGAGCATGGAATGTTTTTCCATCTTTTTGTGTCTTCCTCAATTTCTTTCATGAGTGTTCTTTAGTTCCTAGAGTATAGATCCTTTATATCTTTGGTTAGGTTTATTCCGAGGTATCTTATGGTTTTTGGTGCTATTGTAAATGGATCGTTTCTCTAATTTCTCTTTCCATAGTTGTGTTGTTAGTGTATAAGATATTAAGGAGGGCACGTACTGCATGGGGCACTGGGTGTTATATGAAAACAATGAATCGTGGATCACTACATCAAAAACTAATGATGTATTGTATGGTGACTAACATAACATAAAAAAAAAAAAAAAGAAAGCCCAGAAATTAACCCTGAAAATATGGACAATTAATTTATGACAGACGAGTCAAGAATATGCAATGTCTCTTTAATAAATGATGCTGAGAACACTGGATATTTACATACAAAAGAATGAAATCGGACACATAAAAATCAAATCAAAGTGAATTAAAGATTTAAGTGTACGATAAGAAATCATAAAACTCTAGAAGAAAACAGAGAAAAAACCTCTTGACATTTTCTTGGCAATAAATATTTGGATATGACACCAAAAACAAATGTAACAAAAGCAAAAATAAACAACTGGGACTGCCTCACACCAAAAAACCCTTCTGTCCAGCAGAGGAAACCACCGACAAAATGAAAAGACAATCAACAGAATAGGAGAAAATGTTTGCAAACCATATGTCTCATAAAGGGTTAATGCCCAAAACACATAAGAAACTCATACAACTGAATATCAAAAACAAAATGATCTGATTTAAAAAATGGTCGAAGGAGCTAAATATACATTTCTCCAAAGTGATACAAATGTACAATAGGTATATGGAAAAAAAAATTACTAATCATCAGGGACATGAAAATCAAAACCACAATGCAATATTAGCTCAAACTTATTAGAATGGCTTTCATTAAAAAGAAAAAGATTAAAAATGTTATAAAGAAGATGTGGAGAAATGGAACTTTCATACACTGTTGGTGGGAATGTTGATTCAGCCACTATGGAAAAGGGTATGGAGATTCCTCAAAAAACTAAAAATAGAACTGTCATATGATCTAGCAATACGAATTTTGTATATAGAGCCAAAGGAATTTAAATTAATATCTAGAAGAGTTGTCTGCACTTTCATATTTATTACAGCATTATTCAAAATAGTTAAGACATAGAAGCACCCTAAATATTCATCAATGGATGAATGGATAAAGAAAATGTGGTATATACATAAAATGGAATATTATCTAGGTTTAAAAAAGGGAATCCTTTTATTTGCTACAACATGGTTGAACCTGGAGGACATGCTAAAATAATCCAGAAGAGCAAATATGCCATGGTACCATTTATATGAGCAATCTAAAATAGTAAAACTCATGGAAATAGAGAGGGGAATGGTGGTTGCCAGGGACCAGAGGAAGGGGGGTATAAGCAGGTATTAGTCAAAGGATACTGTTATGGTTTTACAAGGTAAGTAATTTCTAGAGATCTATTGTACAATATAGTGTCTATAATTAACAATACTGTATTGTATACTAAAATTTTTGCTATGAGAATAGATCTTATGTTAAATATTCTTATGACTACTACTGTTGCAGATGATAAAATAAGGGAGCAGAAATAAACTTTTGGATATAATGGACAGGTTTATAACATAGATTATGGTGATCATTTCACAGACATATATTTATTTCCAAACTCATCAAGTTGTATATAGTATTTACAACATTCTGTATGCAAAAAAAACAAAAACCAAAAAACAAAAACACTCATGGTATGCTAGCATTGAAATAGCATGAGATTTTGAATCAAACAGAGCTGAGTTCAAATCTTTAATTATGTGATCATAGGAAAATTACTAACTTTGTGAAGTATTTTTCTTTTGCAAAAAATTTTTTCATGGTTGCTGTTAGAATTAGATTGTCATGCATATATACTGAATTATTGCATAGAACAGAACCTGATACAAATTAATATGAATGTCTGTTCTTTCTATCTGCTATGAGTAAACATTGCTTCTGCCTATGGCCATATAGATGGGTAAGTCAAAGAGGGCATAACAAGTTCTCCAATTTTCTTTAGAGGAAGCCTAAATTCATAGCAAGCTAATGCACTCAGTTCACCTTTTCTTAAGGTGGTTCATGTCTTAGAGAGCACTGGGTATCTGTCTTCTTTAGCAATTGCTAATTAAGGGTGTGGAGGTATGGCTCTGCTAGATGAAACTGACTAGTAGACAACAAACTGCTGGTTCAGGGATCTGAATTATATATAAATCATTCACAGGGTCATAAGATGACAAGATTTTCACACTCAATCCTATGAATATTATGGCTCTTGAGTAGCTTATCTCTCTAGACCATAAAAATAATTTCATCCTGGCTTATCAGAAAGAAAATTTTAACATGGAAGCCCCTTCTCTTGGAAAAAAACAAAAACAAAAAAGTTCTTTATGAAAGACACCAGCATGGTGTCTATGAAAGTTCTTTATGGAGGACACCAGCATGGTGACTCATTACTCTGTCACTGGATCCATTGACTAGATATGATATACAATCAGATTTGTTTCTGGAATTTTACTCATATTAGAGTTTGGCTCTCTATTGATTAAGAGTTATAATTTGATAACTACCAAAAAAAAAAATCTCTCAGTTCTTGAGATCTTTTCTTAGTTCAGTGCTTCCATTCATAAGGGACACTTCCTCTATTCATTGTATGACCTGGTTAAATTACCTGGAAATATAGTTGTTACCTCTTCATTTGCAAAGTAGGAGGGTCATAAAGTCTATCGATGGCTTCTGCCTTAGACCTGGTCAGAAATAAACAAGAATTTATTCTTTACTGAATTGTCCAACTTGGAGTACTTTACAAGAAGATGGACAAATATAAGTGGGAGAAGATGGAGATTTAATTTTAATTCAATTCAATTCAAAATTTCATTTCTGGGGCACCTGGGTGGCTCAGTTGGTTAAGTGTCTGCCTTTGGCTCAGGTCATGATCCCAGGGTCCTGGGATCGAGCCCCGCATCGGGCTCCCTGCTCAGCGGAGAGCCTGCTTCTCCCTCTCCCTCTGCCTGACATTCTGCCTGCTTGTGCTCTCTATCTCTCTGTCAAATAAATAAATAAAATCTTTAAAAAAAATTTAAAAAAATAAAATTTCATTTCTGTCTCACTCTCTCCCCATACCCTCCTCCTCTCTCTCCATAATTATTTATTGACTGTCTATAGTGAGTTAGGTGATCACTATGAAAATAACATTCAAATAAAAGAATTTGCTTTAATTGAGAAAAACTTCATGCTTGGGATAGTGTATTTTTATATTCATAAGTACTCAAATTTTTTTGTTTTTTCATTCCTTGTCCTTATCCCCAGGTATCATTATTTTATTCCATGATAAGTATATAACCTCAAATATTCACTGGTTTTATCCAACTTCTCAAACTTTTCAGAGTTGGCTTTCATGTCATGCATTTACTTTCAGTTCTTTGGATAAAATTTTTTTCTGGTGTTCATCTTCTAGAAAAGAGACTAACCACTTCACTCTCAAAGATGTTCTTAAAGTTTATTTATCCTGAGCAATTATTTTTTTTAATATTTTATTTATTTATTAGTCAGAGAGAGAGAGAGAGAGACTGAGCAAGCAGGGGGAGCGGCAGGCAGGGGAAGAAGCAGGCTCCCCACTGAATAAGGAGCCCACAGTGGGGCTCAATCCCAGGATCTTAGGATCATGACCTGAGCTGAAGGCAGACACTTAACTGACTGAGCCGCTCAGGTGTCCCTATCCTGAGCAATTCTTACACTTAGTTTTGATGCAGTACAGGAAAGGCAACAGAATTCATTTAGCTAAAGATATATTTAATTTAACAGCAACAAAAAAATTCTGCTTTCCACTACTTTCCACTAACAAAGCCAATACACTGTATATTTAGAATAGGTGAAATGCTATTATACAATTAAAACTGAGCACTCATTGTTTTAAATTATATAGCTATAACATCTATAATATTTGGGAGAAGAAAGGAAATAAAATAGTCTTTTCTATACTGGAGAAAATATAAAGGAAAAAGTCAGGGATAAGGTCTAAGGAAGAAAAATGGTGTATTTATATTTACTCAATTTTTTTTTCAGAAATATAATGTAGAGTTCCCACTGAGCTTTGGAAGTAGTTTGGAGCATTAAAGGAAGCTTTAATCATTCATATTGCACCCTCTGGAGAGGTCATTTCTCTTATGTGACTGCACAATAAATGAAGGTGCATATTCTGGACATCTGTAGCCAGCTTGACTTTTTTTTTTTTTTTTTTTCCTTTTCTGGCTTGCCTGAGAGGTTTCTGGACAGCATCAGCTATTGTGGATAAAAATGGAATTCTTCAGTTCTGTAATATAGAGATATTTTCTCTTGTGACTCTGACCTCTTAGATCTTTCCTTTATTGTTCCAAGCCACAGCCATAGATTTAGTCCTAAGGAAGCCTCCCATTCTTGGTATAAGTAACTATGGGATAAATGACAGTGTGCTGTGACTTTTTATTCCAACAGGTTACTATCTTCTCTGTACCACTGTACATTTTTCTCTTAGGAAACAGTGCAGCTCTGAAGGCCCCTGGACATCCTGGCAAGCTTTTCCATTAACTGCAGCAATCAACGAGCATTGCTACCTTAAGGAAGTAAGGTATGCATATAAAGGTGAATGTCCTTAGATTCTACTGCAAAATACATAATGAAAATTTCCTTGATTCAGTTAAAACATCAGTGGTTGCTGTATGCTTTCATATGAGATTTCTTGCTCTCCTAATATATGGTTCTCTCATTGGTAGGAAGAAAACTTTAGAATTTAAAATCATCCCTCTAAGTATTTTTTGCTTTGCTCGTCTGCCTCTTTGATGTATCATGTTCACCATTCATTGTCCTTGGACAAGCCACAGAAACTGAGAGCCTCAGATACTCATTTAATGTAGGGTGGTAATACATTTGTTTCATATGAAATCAAGATGATCAGATGATAAAACTTCATGTGAAAATTATAATGAGCTAGAACACTTAATGCAACTTTTTATCAACACTATCAAGATGGGCTCAAACTTTCAATTTTATCTACTGAGAATGGTTCCTCTATATAGGGCTCAAAGCAGGCTATTAGGTTTGGTTAGCAATTACTGGATGTTATGCTTAAATTTGTTCCTCTCTTTTCTTCAAAAATTAGAGAAGCCTACATTCACAACTTCACTCCCCTTTAAGCACAAAACAAACCAACAAAAAAAACCATGATAATTAAACCCATGAGATAAATGTCACAGTGGATAAGGAGAGAATAATAAGCTTTTATAAATCCCCTGAAGGCTCAAAAGATTAAAATCATTATGACTCCAATATTCCTTTCCTTATTCTTGGGGTGAGGGGGAGAACTAGGAAAACAATGATGACATCAATGACAAAAAAAACACAAAATAACATTATTATATAGTCGTTGAAGACATTGTTGAGAAAGCTATATGCCACTTTCTTGGGTGGTTTAAACTATCTGTGAATACAACAAGTGAAAAAAATCTAACCTGTTCTTATAAAAATTACAAAATTGTCTCGAAAGAGGGGAAGATGGTATGACTTTTAGGAAAAAAGAAGAAAGTATAACATGTATCCAAAAATAACAACACAGTGGAGAGGTTGAAAGAAGGAAGGAAAAGAGACATATTACTTTCTTTCTTTTTTTTTTTTTTTAAAGATTTTATTTATTTATTTGAGACAGAGAGAATGAGAGACAGAGAGAATGAGAGACAGAGAGCATGAGAGGGAGGAGGGTCAGAGGGAGAAGCAGACTCCCTGCCGAGCAGGGAGCCCGATGCGGGACTCGATCCCGGGACTCCAGGATCATGACCTGAGCCGAAGGCAGTTGCTTAACCAACTGAGCCACCCAGGCGCCCAACATATTACTTTCAAAACTTGGTAGAAGTTCTTTTCCCTTTCTCCACCATGTGACAGCAGTCTTCTCCTTTACAATATTTGACACTTATAATTATCCAGTCACTTATAATTAATTGGAATAATTTGTCCTTTGGCTTCCCCCAAAGGGCAAACTTCATGAGAACATGGACTGTGTTTGCTTACACACTGTACCAGCTCTCTGCCAGATTGTGAAATATACAGTTGGAGAATATCCAGTAAATGTTTGTTGACTAAATCTCCAAGTGATAGGGTTGTTTGGGAGATCAAAAGAAATGTGCATAGGAAATTCCTTTGTAAATAATAAATTAATGATAGCTTGAAAACTTTATTTTTATTGTACATGTGAGTAGGGCCAAAGGAAAAAATGAACTAATGCTAATGCATTAAGGAAATGTTATTAAAATATATGCAAAACCCAGTGCAAACTTGAGAGCATATATTTCAAGATTTAGAAGTGCATTATGATTTCAAGTTAACAATACCTTTCTCTTTAAAACTACACATTCAAAATGTATTGCCCAGTGATAGTATTTTAATTATCTGCATGTTTTTGCTTCATCCCTCAATAGGTTTAGCTGTTTTTTCTCTTTTACTTAGTCATCACACACTTAGCTAAAGATGAACAAAAAACTTACTGCATGCCTGCAGAAATGAGGATTACTTTTAATGGATTGCTCCTTTTGAAAAGGGAAATAAGACATGAGGCAAAACCAGAAAAGAAACAACTCAGAGCAAACTTAAAGCTGACTTATCTTCCTGATTCAGATACCTATATACACATACCTCATGTGCATATTCATTAGAAAAGTAAGACAAATTGACTGTCTCATGCTCTGTCTTGTGTCCATAATATTGGTCCAGAAATACTTACAGTACAGATTTTTCATAGTACAAAACATTTTACTTGGCTGAATCTCATAGACCATTTGTTTACTGTATCAAAATTGTCATCAAAACACCTGGGGACTGGGGCGCCCGGGTGGCTCAGCTGGTGAAGCGTCAAACTCTTGAATTTGGCTCAGGTCATGATCTCGGAGTCCTGAGATGAGCCCTGCATTGGGCTCTGTGCTGAGCATGGAGCTTGCCTAGGATTCTCTCTCTCTCCCTCTCCCTCTGCACCGCCCTCCTTCTCCCCATCCCCCCCCCTCAAATAAATGAATACATCTTAAAAAAATCAAACACCTGGGACTTATTATCAGAGAGAGAATATGAAATCTATTTTTAATTTTTACTTCCACTGTTTACAAATACTAAAATATTTTTATGCTGATAATATTGATTGCAATATTTCTCCTTTTCTCTCAGACCAAGGTAGGAGATATTAGATATCAAAATAAAATAGACTCTCATCCTTATGTGAGAACCTTGGTGAAATTCTTTGTTTCTGGGTTACCAACCAAGCCAGCTTTGATTTTTACCTTTCAGAGCTAAGAGACCTACTTCAAAGTTTGTTTCTAGGCTTGTGTTCCATGGTATTCGTTCTTGCCAGTGAGTTGTACCAGAAGCCAGTTGGCTGCACAAGACCTAGAATATGGCCCTCATCCTCAAAGGATAACAAAAAGGGGGAAAGGACATGTGAGCTGTGCAAGCCAACTAGTATATGGAAGTAGACTATATTCTGGTTTGGAAGATTAATGTAGAGAGAAAAAAAAGACCAACATCCTCTCATACAGTTGCCAAGGGCAACCACAGTCTTTTTTTCTATAGTTAGCTTCCATTTTCAAAATTATTTTACAAAGAAATAACATGTATTAAATAATTAATCTTCCTAATTTTTATGCATATAACATCTTGGATGGATCACAAAAACATGAATAGTAAGTAAAAAAATCCACAAAGAGATTAAGTAAATTTTTATTAAGTTTAAGTAGGGGGGAAAGAAAAAAACCCTTAATACTTAACAATGCATACCTAGGTTGTAAACCTACAAAAGGAAGCGACAGTTATCTCTAGTTGGGAGACAGGTATCAGGAAGGGACACATGTGGGGCTCGTAGGATGCTGTCAATCTTAATCTCTTGACCTGCATGTTGGTTACATGAACTTTGGTATATAATCACAAATCAAACTATATATTCATGCTTTATGCATTTGTCTTATGTGTGCAACTTCACATTAGAAAGTTTAATAGTTGATTATTATATCATTAGAATTTTTATTTAAACTAACAAATTAAAAAAATCACCACTCTTCAAAATTAAAAGAGGTGACATAAAATTCTAGTCGGTAAATGCAATCCCTTCAACACAGGTAATTAGCTACGTAGAGATATAGATGGTTACAGTTATACAGGGCTATAGAGTTAGGGTACTAAGGGAAGAACTTGTGGGTGGATGACCCCTCCATTCCCAAGTGTCTATTTGTATACGTAGATTAATTTTTTTAAGTTTTTTTCCCCTATTTTACTGAGACATAATTGGCATGTAACATTTTATAAGTTTAAGGTATACAACATACGATTTGATCTGGGTAAATCCATTGATTTAATGGGTAGCTGAGGAGCAGGCTACAAAAGACCTGAACCTCTGTGGCAGTGGTTAGGTTCTGACTTTTACAGACAAGGAGAATGTACACAGGATTAACAGCGAGAGAGGGAGAGGGAAACAAAGAGAGGATCTTTCTAAATTCAGTCTACCCCTACATTTTGGGTCTTGTGATCTGAGAATCAATCTTTCAACTTACATTTAGAAATACAGTATTGATATTCCAGTGACTATGCTTCATTCAACTATTGACCCCATCTTATATGCATGGGCATATAGAGACATGTATATAATTACATTGTATATCATGTTCACTTATAGGACCCCCAATGGGAAAGGAGAAAAGTGCAATTGTAATGTTGGTAAAGCCTGTGAAAATCTAAAATTTAATTGATTTCCAATGTGGAGGATCCTGATTTGTGTAACTTAGAGCTAAAACTATTAATGATTTGTAGTTACCAATTCATGTATAAAAGTTTTATAGAGGGTAAGTAATGTTTCATCTGTACCTTCCCAAAACATAACAGGCGTTACTCACTGACAGTTGGAGAAAGTGAGCCAAAGAAAACAGATTATTTTTTCCCCCCAGGGACACACTAGGGTTGTTACCACCAAGAATATTGCTAAACAAAATTTCAAAAGAACAGACTTGACAGTTCACATCTTCATGGTTGCCCTCTGCTCCACCATGATATACATCCACGAGATACCCAAAACTCTTTGTTGTTCTCAGTTGCTCATAGTTTTGTTCAAAATAGTCCTAGTAACTTATTTTGAAACTTCCATTTCTCATGCTTTAAATTTTTATTCTTTTATCTGATTAGAAAAACTCACTGTCATGTGTAAGTAACCAATGATTCACTTTTTCATTGTTCTTGCCTCAGTTTCCTTAGTTTCATAGTATCAGGCATAATATTTTCCTGGCACTTACTCCACCTATCTCACCTCTTACCCCTTCTCCCCTAATCTCAGAACAACTCAAACATGAGAAAAAGAACACAAAATGTGTTAAGCTGACCTCTAAATCTGATAGGTAACAATCTTAAACTATGTTCCACAGAACATTCATATCCCTTGATATATTAATAGATAATCTCCAAAATGAAAGGTGCTTAAAGTAAAATAGGTAATAGGCACAGTAACATATTAACATATAAATGGATAAATAAAATTTTCTAGAAGCACCTATTAATACTAAAATCACTCAGGACTCCAGGTTTAGGTGGACTACAGCTTGGCAGATAATGGAAAAATTTGACTTATCTTGCCTCTTATGATGATGCTTATGTTGTTCTATTCCTGGCCATTGAGTTCATGATGGTGGGTATAACCTGTCCTTGCTACAACCCTGGATGGTTATTTAGTGCTGGCCCCTGGGTTCCATGTTGGACTCTAGGTTATGGCTTAATGGCCGTGCAGGCCTTTTGTTGTTCTAGCTGTATGTAATCCATGCCCACCATATGACTGAATGCACAATAGACCTCTAGGTTTCCTTGACAGATCCATTATCCACTTTACAGTGATTCTTGTATCTGATTTTAGTGTCTACATTACACACACACACATTCACACATATTTACAAATATAATGAAATTCAAATGACATTCTGGACACATCTTTACTGACTATTCCTTTTATGTTTCCAAAAGGGCTTTGAAAGAATTATTGAATTGATGCAATTGACAAGTGCTTTAAAGAACCAGTTAATTAATATCTGAATATATGTTTCCTGGGAGGTTCATAATATGTCTTCATTTTGGCTTTTAGATTTTTTTCATTTAAAAGTCTAAAATTCTACATAATTGAGCTTCCGTATTAGTAAAGTATATAGACTTTGCCTCAGAAACCATAACGAAAGACAGGGTTTCATACAGGGTTATAAGAAATTTCCTCTAGACACAATATAAAAGTACTAAAAGGTCAAGATTTCTTTTCCAGCTGTCTAAAGTTTCCACAGCTTTGGGCCAAGACACACTCTTTTGTGTGTGTGTGTGTGTGTGTGTGTGTGTACTAACTATAAACTTTAATATAAAATAATACAATATATCATAATATAAACTATAATTTTTGTATTGGTTTGTAAACTGACTGAATATAGTTCCAAACAGAAGTACCAGAAATATTTGGAATATTAGCAGCATGGCTGAAATGATGAACATGGGGCCTCCTAAAGAGACACCTTGAAAGGGTAACACTAACCTGTAAGTATTTCCTTAGTATTACTACTTACTGGGCCTTCTACATCTTTGCATACAGACAGTTAACAATTGTTGAGTTGAACTAAAATGTCCCATTAATTACTTAGACATGACTATATTGGTAGTCCTCAGACATGATGAAGACACACTCTTTAGAAGGACCCCTTGAAAAGCAAGGAAGGGTAATGCACAAAACATTAATAATTTCTATCTCTTTAACATTTAATACTAGTAACAATGTTATTCATTTCCATGGTGCTTTTTAATTTTCAGAGTGCTGTAAGTATATAAGGCAGAGGTGTCTACTTTATAGATAAGGAACCTGAGAAAACAATAATTAAGTAACTCAGCTAAGGTAACTCTAGTGTTGCCTCTAGGATTTGACATCAGCTACTCTAACCCAAATCCTGAATTTTTACAAAATCTAAAACCCAACTGACAAAGCCTGAGAACATTACATATGCCTGTGATTTTTTTAAATTGGAATTGAGAAAGTCAGTCTTTTTCCACTGATGATTGCTGTCGGTTTGAGATTCAGGAGCAATTGGTGGCCATTGTTCCTCACTTTGTAGAAAAAAATCAGTTTTGTGATGAAATAATATACAAAGGTAGACAGATGTAGAGGGTTCTGACAGCATTGAATATCCTTGTTCCGTGAGTTTCTGAGGTTGAGCTGCATGTCTGTACTTTACCAAGCAGGCTGTTAATCTTTCTTGGATTGTAAGGGCCTATAAATCTCTCCCTTTCCATGAGATGGGTTTGTGTCCCTTGTGTAAAATTTCTAGACTAATTCATATAGCTAGCCTGAAAAGTTTAAGAATCTTGATACCATTCTCTTCTGTTCAAATTAGGAATCTATTCTCTTTGTTGAAAATAGAAAATATATTACTGATTTCTTTTTTTCCTTTTTCTTTTCTTTTTTTTTTTTTAGATGACTTAGTGGTTAGTTCAGCCCTACCCTGGGAGTTATTCAAAGGATGCATTTCCTCCTTTTCTGGCAATTTTCATCTATTGATACCTCTCTTCACAGAACAATTCAGGTATCCAGGTTCAACGTAAACACTTTATGACACTGATAGTTCACAAAAAGAATTTATTACACAATTAAAAAGTAGCTTTTTCCAAAGTAAAGATCTTTGAATTGAAAGCTAGATCACTTGGGAGGTTGATTTCCTTCAACAGTGATTTATCCAAACCTTATCACATTTAGAGTATGGGTTGGGGGTGGAGACTGTGGAAACTGGAAGGGGATTGTAATACAAAGAAAGAGGAATTTATCTCTTCTTATCTTAAGCCTATGTCACAGTATTTATCCAGGAATAGGCTTGACCATCCCAACCCCTCTTCCCAGAATGACACTAATTTTAGACTCAAACTTGTTTGTCATCTTTCAAATTATCCCAGGAATTCAAAGACCCAATTTGGAGAGTGGTCCTTGGCTGTGGTTGAAGAGAGAGAGAGAGCTGTATACCTTAATAATGACTGTCATTTGAAATATATATTGTTTAGACTACGTTTGTACATGTAGAAGTTTGTTTCTTAGAGAAGATGCATTTGTGACCTTTTCAGTCTGCATGCTACTAAATATAGCTGCCCTAGTAAAAGGAAAACTTGAGAGTTTCCTTAACTGCCCACAGGATGGCATCAGAGTTCTCTTCATAAATCCAAAGGTTAGTGCTTTTCTCTGACATTTATGTGCTAGACTCTTAAAGCAGAAAGTTTCAGATCTGAAGATTTGAGTATTCATAACATCTTTATTATGGTTGGTCCTCATATCTCCATTTTGATGCTAATTCTGAGCGTAGTTACATGGGTGAATAATCAGCACAGCACTAAGAGGAAATATAAAACTTGGCCTGAGCAAGCTTGAATAAATGTGAGGTTTTAAAGCACATACTAAATATAAGGAGAGGGAAATATAGTTTTCTGATGGCAGGGGTAGCAGTAGCTGTCTTGGTGATTGGATGTTTAACAGAGCATATAAATTCAGCTACAGATAGTTGCCAGGAGCAGTTGCATAATTCGCGAGAAGCAAGTTTGCATCAAAGCAAGTCAGTGCATCCACGGCTTGCATCAAACTATACTTATTCTCAAAGAGGCAATATCTAGTTTCTTCAATATTCAAGGGCTGTACAAACAGAAGTATGAATGGACAGTTGTTTTCTCAGAACAATCAAAAGCAAACTTAATCTCAACTCCCAAGATATACTCCAGATATAAGAAATAAGGGCAAAAAGATTTTTTTCCAAATTTCAAGTGGAAATAAAAATCTCCAAAGGCCTGGAACACAAGCCTCTTATAGCTATAATGCAAATCAGATCTCTGACCAGGCATCCAGGTAGCTACTTTCATTTTTCAGAAATGCTACATGATACTGAATGGAGCCCAAAATTGAAATCTCTGGGAATAGTCCTTTCATGGTGGATATTTTGCTAACTTCATATATGATTTGAGGCAAGCATTTTAACTAATCTCTGTCTTAGGTTTCTTTTGTTGTTGTTTTGTTTTAAATTTCTAAACTTAATAGGTGGAAGCATATGGTCTCTAAGACACCTTTGGCCTCTCGTGTTTTATGAGTATGTTTCTGAAATTCAGTATTTTTATTAAAAAACATGTTCTCTTAGATTTCAAGTAGGTCTGCATGTAAGTTACTTGTTCAGAATTCAGGGTGATCTTTTTTGATGGATGTAATAATACATTTAGAGATTATTTTTCCTAGTTAAACAGCAAGCATTACTTAATTTCATGATGAGAGGATAGTTCATAATGAGAACTATAGTTTAGTAAGTAATATAAAAACTGTTACTTAATATTATTCATTCACTCTTGTAAAGGAGATGCAAAGAACAAAAGCCGGGGTTCATTAGTAGGAAACTGGAAGAACCTCTGACAAAGGAAATTTCAGCAAAGAATGAAGTCTAGAGAAGGACTTCAACTGTGAAGGATAAAACTGAGATGAAGTTTGGAGAAATTTCATTGATAAAGGCTCTAGACCATAAGTAACATTTTCTGAGCAGGAATAGCTCTTGGAGTTCTGGTTTTTCAAGGAAGGAGAAATGAGTTGATATGCATAAATTAGATGTGACCATTCATATATGTACTTGAATTTCTAAATCACCTTGCATAAAAGTATTATATCACTATTTGACAATCATATACTCATAAAACAAATTCTTATCCCACAGTAAGTAAATAATAAAAATTTGCTAAATAAAATTGAATTCAAATCTATTTAAACTGCTGCACATATGTGTAGGATATTTTACAAGACTTAACATGCAAAGATGGTTTATACCATCTTTGCTTTCAAGCTCATTTATAACACATTAAAATACATTGTACACTGATCATGAAAATATTAACAACAAATAATTTTAGTATAGATGAGAATAAATTAATTTATATAAGACATTGGAGAATCACAGGATCTGATTTTTAAGTAGGAAGTTGGCCATATGGTAGGGGGAGGAAAGTTTAGGAAGAGGATGGATACAAAAAGCAGGGATATGCATATGACCTCATGGATATGAGGAATTCTGAATCTCAGGAAACAAACTGAGGGTTGCTGGAGTGGGGGGTGAGGTGGGAGGGAGGGGGTGACTGGGTAATAGACACTGGGAAGGGTATGTGCTCTGGTAAGCGCTGTGAATTGTGCAAGACTGTTGAATCTCAAATCTGTACCTCTGAAACAAATAATGCAATATATGTTAAGAAAAAAAAAAAGAAGAAGAAGGTAGCAGGAGGGGAAGAATGAAGGGGGGCCAATCGGAGGGGTAGACAAACCATGAGAGACGATGGACTCTGAAAAACAAACTGAGGGTTCTAGAGGGGAGGAGGGTGGGAGGATGGGTTAGCCTGGTGATGGGTATTGAGGAGGGCATGTTCTGCATGGAGCACTGGGTGTTATGCACAAACAATGAATCCTGGAACACTACATCAAAAACTAATGATGTAATGTATGGGGATTAACGTAACAATAAAAAAATTAAAATAAAACAGGGATATGGATGAGCATTCAGCATATTGGGAACAGTAAGTAATTTTCAAAGTGAGTGGTAGTAATAAAAGGAACTGGAAAGGTAGTTTTGATTAAGCAGGGTCTTGTATTTAAGATACATAGATTTTTTTGTGATTGATGGAAAATCTTTGGAGGATACTAAGCATGAAAGTTAGATACAATTTTTTTTTTTAAAGATCTTTCTGGAACAGTGTAGCATGAGAAAGAGGAGACAGTCAGTATGCTTTGGTAATTAGCAGAGAGTTTATGAGTATTTGAACTAAAGACAGATGAGATTCCAGAAATATTTAGTTATAGGATTTAGTGGTATGATTTCAAGAAGAAGTCTTATTTTTGAAAGGAAAATATACTTTTTGAGTGAACTAGGATGGGTTATGCATGTAGTTAACATAAATTGGGGTGAATGATGACTTGCAGGAATTAAGTTTGAATTCATTCAGTAAGCTGCTAAAATAATAAACAAGCAGTGCGAAGTATACCCTTGACCTCAAAGACACCAATGAGTAGATGCAACTTTCTCCTGTTCTTTCATAAAGGTCAACCTAAAGTGCAGTAACCTCAATCTGTGGATTTAAAAACTTCAACAGTCTCAAATGGATTTAAGAATCCAACATTCAGAAAATCCCAGACGCCCAAGCTTGATTACTTTTGTGTGAGTGACTGGAATGGGAGAACAGTGAATACTTAGCGATACTACTCCTTAGCACAGAAGGAAAGGTTTGCTGAAATAGAGTTAAACACTTCTGTATTTGATTTCTCACAGAATCATCAAGCCCATGGCAGGCCTAACTTGCCTACTTTGTGTAGAAAAATATAGTACCATACAGAAATATTTTATTAAGTTTAGCTAGAGGCATTTATTCCATTATCAGTCAGAGAAAAGATAAACATGAAGCTTCTCTATTCAATTTCTGTATAATCTCACATGTTCCACATTGGAACACATCTAGTAATTATATGCTTGTCATTTTTTAAACTTCTTTCTTTCTATGAAATATTTTGTAGAAGCATTGCATAATATCTGTGTGCCTCACATCACACAAAACTGAATTGGAATATTCAAAATGTGCATAAATTACCTAAAGAAGTTATTGTATAATAAGAAGAAATAGGGAAGTGTCATAGGGACAGATGCAAGTCACATCAGTGGTGGGTGATGGTAACACAGAATTTCAATATTCATGGTAATAGGAATTGGTAAATGACTTGGGAAGGCCAACTATCTATGGAGATAATAGAAGGCTATTTCTCTACCTAGTTCAACAGAAAATCAGTAAGATCACTCTTACGTGCAAAGTCAGAGCAAACATGTTAACAGATGTGTGGCTGTGAGAAGATAAAACCAGATATGAAATAGTCTTAATTTCAAAAAGAAACAGAACAAACTGACATGCACTTGAGGATTGACATAAAGACTGGCTTTGAAAAAAGATTGCACTGGAAAAATCAAGTTTTACAGTTACTCTCCATGTGGCATCTACAATGTTGAACAGTACCTCACAAGATGGCGGCATAGGAAGATCCTGAACCACTTTCTCCCATGGACACACAAAATCTGTAGCTACATATGGATCACTTCCCTCTGAAAAAGATCTGAAAACTAGATGAACTGCTTCTCCACAATAAAGGATTACAAGACCACACTGAGATGGGTAGGAAAGGCAGAGACATAGCTCATCAAAAATCCCACCCTGTGTGCGGCAACACACAATAGGGAGGAAGCTCATCAGTCTGGCACTTCTCCTGGAGGAGTAAGGTGTTGGTGCCCCACATCAGGCACCCCAGTCCCTGGGATACATACCAGAGAAGTGAGCTCCCAAAATGTCTGGCTTAGAAAACCAACAGGGCTAACATCCAAAGTGCTATAGGAAACTGAGATTCCCCCTTTAAAGGGCTCATGTGTAATTTTACTCACTCTGACACCCAGCAAAAAAATAGCAGTGTGAAAAGCATCTAGATTGTATGTGAAGGTGATTCATTTGCAAATCTAAAAGCAATTTCTGGAGGGACAGGAAACAGTTGAAACGCCTCAAAGACAGAGGTGCTGGCAGATACCATTTTTTCCCTCTACTCTGGCTTCCCTGGCGAATTCTACCAAGCATTCAAAGATTTAATAGCTGTCATCAAACTCCTCAAAAAAATTGAAGAGGAAGGAGTGCTTCCAAACTCATGTTACAAGGCTAGCATTACCCTCATACCAAAAGCAGATAGACACCACATTGAAAGGAATTACATGCCAATCTTCGTGAGGAACAGAGACACAAAAATCTTCAAAAAATGCTAGCAAACTCATTGTAAAAATATATTAAAAGGATCACACACCATCATCAAGTGGAATTTATTCAGAGATGCAAAGATGGTTCAACATTTGCAATCAGTGTGACCTACCACATTAACATAATATTAACAAATTGAAAGGCAAAAATCTTATGATCATCTCAACAGATGCAGAAAAAGCATTTGACAAAATTCAACATCCATTTAGGATAAAAATGCTTAACAGAGAATGTATCTCAACATCGTAAAGCCATAAATGACAAACCCACAGCTAATACCATGCTCAATGATAAAAAGCTGAAAACTTTTCCTCTAAGATCAGGAACAAGACAAGAATGCTTACTCTCCCCACTATTATTCAACATAGTATTAGAATTCCTAGCCAGAGCAACTACATAAGAAAAATATAAATAAAAGTCATCCAAACTGGATAAAGAAATAAAACTATGACTATTTGCAGATTGCATGATACTATATAGAGAAAACCCTAAAGACTCCACCAAAAAAAATCTGTTAGAACTAAGAAATGAATTCAGTAAAACTGCAGGATACAAAATTAATATAGAAAATCTTTTGCATTTCTGCACACTAATAACTATTAGAAAGAGAAATGAAGGGAAAAAATCCCATTTATAATCATATCAAAAATAATAAAGTACCTAAGAATAAATTTAACCAAGGAGGTGAAAGACCAGTGCACTGAACACTAAAATATTGATGAAAGAAATGAAGAAGACACAAATAAATGGAAAGATATTAGGTGTTCATGGATTGAAAGAAATAATATCGTTAAAGTGTGCATACTACCCAGAGCAAACTGTGGATTCAATCTACAGATTCAATTTTAATGGTATTTTTAACAGAACAAGAACAGATAATTTAAAAATTTACATGGAATCACAAAGATCCTGAATAGACAAAATTTTGAGAAAGAAGAACAAAGCTGGAGATATTATGCTCCCTAATTCCAAACTATACTACATAACAATCAAAACAGGATAGTATTGGCATAAAAACAGACACATAGATCAAAGGATCAGAATAGAGAGCCAAGAAATAAACCCACACATATTTGGTCAATTAATTTGTGATAAGCGAGCCAAGAACATACAATGAGGAAAGGACAGTCTCTTCAATAAATGTTGTTGAGAAAACTAAACAGCTACATGCAAAAGAATGGAACAGGACCACTATCTTATACCCTATACAAAAATTAACTCGAAATGAATTAACACTTGAATGTAAAATCTGAAACCATAAAACTCCTAGAGGGAAACATAGGCAGTAAGCTCCTTGACATAGGTCTTAGCAATGTCTTTTTGGATCTGAATTCAAAGGTAAGAGCAACAAAAGCAAAAATAAACTATTGGAACTACAACAAACTAAAATCTTCTGCACAGTGAAGGATGCCATCAACAAAATGAAAAAGCAACCTATTGAATGGGAGAGGATATTTGCAAATAATATATCCAATAAAGGGTTAATAGCTAAAATATATAGAAAATTCATACAACTCAATAACAACAAAAACAACAACAATAAATCCCCAAACAATGCAATTAAAAAATAGGCAGATGATCTGAATAGATATTTTCCCAAGAAGACATACAGATGGCCAACATTATACGAAAAGCTGCTCAACATCACTAATCATCAGGGAAATGTAAATCAAAACCACAATGATATAACACCTTACATCTGTCAGGATGGCTGTTATCAAAAAGACAAGAAAAAACAAGTGTTGACAAGGATGTGGAGAAAAGGGAACACTTGTGCACTACTAGTGGGCATGTGAATTGGTGAAGCCACTATGGAAACCATCATAAAGATTTCTCAAAAAAGTAAAAGTAGAACTACCATGTGATCCAGTAGTTTTACCGCTGGGTATCTATCTGAAAAAAAAACAAAATACAAAAACAAACAAACAAAAAACCCACTACCTCAAAAAGCTATGTGCTCCCCTATGTTTATTGCAGCATTATTTACAACAGCCAAATTATAGAAACAGTCTAAGTGCCCATCCGTAGATGAATGGATAAAGAAGATGTGCTATATATACAATGGAATACTATTCAAACTTAAAAAAAAAAAAAAAGAATGCAATCTTGCCATTTTTAACAACATGAATGGACCTTGAGTGAGTGCATCTGGCTAAGTAAAATAAGTCAGAGAAAGACAGATATCACTGGATTTCATTTATACGTGGAATCTAAAACAAACAAAAAACAAAATCCAAATTCATAGATGCAAGGAAGAGAATGGTGCTCACCAGAGGAGACGAGAGTGAGGGGTGAAGGAGATCAAGAAGTATAATCTTCCAGCTATAAGATAAATAAGTTACATGTATGTAATGTACAGCATAGGGAATATAGTCAATAATATTATATATGGAGACAGATGGTAACGAGACTTATTATGGTGATCATTTCATAATGTATACAAACGTTGAATCACTATGTTGTACACCTGAAACTAAGGTAACATTGCATGTCAATTATACATCATTTTTTTAAAAAAAGGATATGGTTTTCTTTTTTTATTAAAATATAATTGACATATTAAGACAGAGGTTTTTTTTTAATTATTATTCACTTAATCATTGTAAAGGTGAGAATACATTAAACCTTTAAATCCTAGATTCTAAGCTGTAAGCATACTCATAACTTGCCTTTCCAGGGTTCATAAATCTTTTCAGATTATCTAACCCAACCGACCATACTGCTCATGGAGCTTTAACACCTCTGTTCATATTATCTCCAGATACCATTAGCATATTAATGTCTTCAGCCAAGCTATTAATCAAAAACATTGACCAAGACAAAGCCAAGAATATCAGTTCTATAGCAGGCCACTGGGGGCTCCTGATATATTAATACATGTATTATATACCCATTTCACAAACTTATGATTTATATACATTTGCTAATTTAATCCACCACCTTAAGGAAGCTGCTATCATTACCCTTGCTTTATAGGCCAAGAAGGCAGAAATACTGAGAAGTACAGCAACCAAAGTGATAAAGCCAAGAAATGGTGAAGCTGGGACTCAAACCAGTTGATCTGAGCTGCGTCCATTGCCTCATTATGAAGAATGTTCTGCCTCAGGATTCAGTTGCTGAAGAGCAGAATTCCTAAGTTAGGAAACATCTGGTATAAACCTTTAGGACACAGAACAGGATACGGAAGAGGGGATGCTCTAATTATTAAATGAAATTGATTCAATTCATACAGTTAAGGTCAATGCAAAAAGCAAACTCAGTAAAAGAAAGCAAAAGATAACAAAAAATTAGCTTAATAAAAAACAATTCTAAATACCCCACATTTGGAGGATGGTTATAACCTATCCTGTAGGCATTAAAAATGGTATCTCCAAGCATATGTGATAATGTGGAGATGCACTTTTTGTTGTAATATTAAATTTAAAAAACAGTTATATATACAAAATGATTATAAATTTATAGATGAACATACTGTAAAGTAGCAACAATATTACCAAATTATTAATATCATAATATGCCAGATTATTGTGGAGGGAACTTGAAAAAAGTGAAAATTAAACAGCAATTTAAAAAGATAATAATAATATAATATGTGATAGTTTAAATCCAGTTGTCAAAAATGACAACGCAAGTCTTTTATCACTTAAGATATGAACAGCATCAAGGATGTTAAGTAAATTTTTTTGTGGAATTTTTAAAGCAGGACAGAAAAAGTAAGAGAGATAAATTCTTTTAATTTGAAAATCACTCAAATATCACATAAATAAAAACAGGATAAATAAGTTACAAAAATGAGTTCAGCAAAATGTTGGTTTTAGTATTTTTATATTGGACTTTTTAAAACAAACAGCATGATAGCACAGAACACCTTATTTTCTTATTTAAGTAGAAAAGAGCATTGACTTTAAAATTCTTCACACTGTGGAGCTTCTTGAGAATCTGTTTGTATTACAAATTTTAGATGGAATGCAGAACCATTTTGTAGTTCTTATTTCACAGACAGTTACCCCAAACACCTTTTTGAATACCAACTAGGGGTATCTACTATGGAAGACTTCAAGATAAACTACTGCTCCTGCCCTCAAATAAAATAAATAAATAAATAAATGCTATAAATGCTGTCTATGATGTGAAAAAGTGTCCAAAGAAGTAGAAATCCGATTAAAGCACAAAGGAAGGACTCACATCATCTGGATGCAGGGGATTCTTTCAATGGTACTTGCTACTTGAACAGTGAATGATGGGTAAAATTGTTATAGATTGAGTTTTAGGGGAGTGTATCTTATTAGAACACACTGCATGAATAAAAGACAGGAAAGATTACTAGAAGTATGTTTAAGGAGTTAAGTTTGATTAAAGGATAGTTTATGTGTGAAAGTGGGACTCATAAATTAGTGAGAAACAATTTTGAAAAGGTAGTGACTGTACTAGTTAAGGATTTGGCAGTTTGGTTTTATTCGTGACAGGGAAAAGAGAAAGAGGATAGAAATTGACTATTAAGTATCAGGTAATTATGTGTTTTTATTATATCATCCTTTCAACTGCAAAATGGGATTACTGAAAGTGAGTCTCATGTTAGTTGCTCAAGGTAATATACTTTGCAAGGAGCAGAACTGGCATCAGAACCCCCAAGAATAACTTCAAATAACAAACTCTTTCCATTGTATTATACCCTAACATTTTTAACTCCCTCTGACAGTTGGAGTTAAAATATTTCAGAGCACTGGAAAAAAAGATTATACCCTGCATGCAATTTTCAGTGACCCTATGAAAGGGAATTAATAGCCACTTGGATTCTTTGAAAAGGGACAGTAGTCCACTTAGATCCTTATCTCCTGCTTTTTTGTTTGTATGTGTGTGTGTTTTGTTTTTTGTTTTTTTTGCTTTTGTTTGTTTTCTGTTTTTGTTTTGTTTTGTTTTTGTCTTTGGTGGTCCATACAAATTTTAGGATTGTTTGTTCTAGCTCTGTGAAAAATGCTGGTGGTATTTGGATAGGGATTGCATTAAATGTGTAGATTGCTTTGGGTAGTATAGACATTTTAACAATATTTGTTCTTCCAATCCATGAACAATGAATGTCTTTCCATTTCTTTGTGTCATCAATTTCTTTCATCTGTGTTTTCTAGTTTTCAGAGTACAGGTCTTTCACCTTTTTGGTTAGGTTTATTCCTAGGTATCTTATTGTGTTGGGTGCAATTGTAAATGGGATTGATTCCTTAATTTCTCTTTCTGCTGCTTCATTATTGGTGTATAGAGATACATCAGATTCCTGTATATTGATTTTGTATCCTGCAACTTGACCGTAATAACATGATAACATGAGTTATTATGACCGAATTTGTTTCTCAGGTCTAGCAGTTTTTTGGTGGAGTCTTTCAGGTGTTCTATACAGAATATCATGTCATCTGTAAATAGTGAAAGTATTATTTCTTCCTTGCTGATTTGGATGCCTTTTATTACTTTTTGTTATCCATTTTTTTTTAACCAATCACATTTCTTTTTACTCACATCTTATATTTAGCTAAAAAGACAGGTTGCTAAGTAAAATCTCGCTGCCAATATTCTTATTTTGTCACCTACATACAAACTCTGGATATTTCATTTTATGACTAATTTTCTGCTCAGTCAGTCTAGGGAAAATCCCCTTTCCAGGGGTGTGAGCTTCTTCAGATCGTATTTTCCCTCTCTCTGAGTGAGAGAAGAAAGAATTAAAATAGTGGAGTCATATAGTTGTGAATGCGAATTTCTTTCCTAATAAAAAGAAAGTAACTTCTGACTACTCTATTAAGGAAAGGCATCTTCCTTTTTCTCAAGCAGTTTTCTTTTGATTAGGAAATATATTTGTTCAGAGTCTTTCTAGCATTTCCTAAGGAACAGCTGCCAGTTCACTTTCATAACCTGCCTATTTTAACGGTCATGCGCACTGTCCAAAGAACAACCATACATTCAGTACAATATAAATAATGGTATTGGGCGCCTGGGTGGCTCAGTTGGTTAAGCGACTGCCTTCGGCTCAGGTCATGATCCTGGAGTCCCGGGATCGAGTCCCGCATCGGGCTACCTGCTCAGCAGGGAGTCTGCTTCTCCCTCTCCCGCTCCCCCCTCTTGTGCTCTTTCTCTCTCTCACTCTCTCTCTCAAATAAATAAATAAAATCTTTAAAAAAAATAATGGTATTAAGAGATTTACACATCTTCATAAAATGTATTAAAACATTTATCCTAAAGGAAACATTTAATTCATTAAAATTTCAATTTACTCACAATAATTATTGTTCGTATACTCTTAATGATAATACGAAAATGAAAGTAGACATTCAGAGTTCCCTCTTTCATTTTAAGTGGAGTACCAATTTAGTCAACATGGATTTGGCAACTGCTTGCTCTGCTACATTGCTGACTTAAAATAAAATGAGTTGTGTGATAGTCTGCAACTTTGGTCTTTTTTTCCCCAGCTTTACGGAGAGAGATGACATATAACATTGTGTAAATTTAAGGTGTACAATGTGATACTTTGATACATGTATATATTGTAAAATATTTACCACAATAAGGTTAGTTAACATAGCCTTTACCTCACATAATTGCCATCTTGTTACTATGGTGAGAGCAGTCAAGCTCGCTGTCATAGCAACTTTCAAGTATACAATATGATATAGTCACTGTGCTTTACATAGCTCTCTGGAAATCATTCCTCTTAAAACTGAAAGTTTGTTACTTTTGACCAACATTTCCTTTTTTTCCTCCACTTCTTAGTCCCTGACAACCACCATTCTATTCTCTGTTTCTGAGTTTGATGTTTTTTAGATTCCATGTGTGAGATCATACAGTATTTGTCTTTCTCCATCTGGCTTTTTCACTTAGCATAATACCATCAAGGTCCATCCATGTTATCACAAATGGCAGGGTTTCCTTCTTGTTAGAGACTGATGTGTGTGTATATATATATATATATAATTATTAAAAGTGAATTTGCTTATTAGTTCCAGCAATTTTTTTGGTGGATTCTTTTGGATTTTCTATATGCAAGACTATATCATCAGCAAACAGAGACAGTTTTACTTCTTCCTTTCCAATCTGGATTTCTCTTGTTTCCTTTTCTTGACTAATTGCTCTGGCTAGGACTTCTAGTACTATGTTGAAAAGGAGTGGTGATAGTGGGTACCCTTGTGTTGTTCCTGATCCTAAAGGGACAGTTTTCAACCTTTCACTATTGAATGTAATATTAGTTGTGGGTCATATATGGTATTTATTATGTTGAGCTATGGACTTCAATCTTTCTACACTTGATCTTAGCCAAAAGGCCGAGAAGCGATTGGACTTCAATCTTTCTAAAGAGAGAAATCTCATTCAGTAATACTGAATATCACTGTTGATATCCTGATGCATACTTAGCAATCTGAAACTTTTTTTAGATATTTTTATGTTCTTTATGAAGGCCAAGGCATGATGAAATAATGAATAGTATTAAATCTCAGATAATAATAAATTTCCTAAATTTATTTAAATCACAATCAACTATCTAAAATTTCTCTGGAGATAAGAGATATTTCTCAAACTTGGTAATAAAAATTCTAAGGAAGTGTTTCATCAGGAAATACATTTGGGAACTCTAAGCACATTTGTCAACAGAAGATGGAATTTTCATAGAACACCCAAAAACATATGTCACAGCCAATTTGAGGTAATTAACATTAGCAATAGAAGAGCAGAATACTAAATAGACAGAGGAGAAGTTTGAACAGCTAACCAAACTCAAGGTGCTGTTTCATTATTGGTATGAAAGCATAAACATCCTGACTTGATCCTCTCAGATAGTCATGTGTGATGGACATGTGCATGCCCCATTTTAGGTATGATGGGATAGGTTAAATCCTATAATAATGTGTTAAATGATAAATGAGTTAAATGTCTTTTCCTGGGGATGCCATTTTAATTAATTTTGAATTCTTCTGGGTAGCTCAAAAAAAATATTGTTCACATTCTGCATAAAAGAACATAATTATAAAGTAAACACAAAGACAGGTGTTCTGTAAAGCACAAATTACTTTTTTCTTCATATCATGATCTAGCAAACCTCCAGTTTTCCAATTCATTAAGTAGAATCTATTATTTAAAAATATAGCTCATTCTCACCCAATTTTCCCAGTATGTCATGTTTGTTATTTTTATAATCATCTATGAAAATTTTTATCACATACCAGCTGAAAAATGTTGTTTTCATTCATTACATGTGTTTGTAAACCCATATAAAGGCAAAGTAATAACAATATTTTAAATGAAAAGTTCAACAATTCATAACTTCTTTTAAAAAATCATGTGTAATTTTAGGGCACCTGGGAGGCTCAGTCGGTTGAGCAACCATCTGACTTTTGATCTCAGCTCAGGTCATGATTTCAGGGTCCTGGGACTGAGCCCTGTATTGGGCTCCATGCTCCATAGGGAGTCTGGTTGAGGGTTCTCTCTCTCCCTCTTCCTCTACCCCTCCCCCCACTCATGCACACACTCTCTCTAAAATAAATAAATAAGTCTTAAAAAAATCATTTATACTTTGAATTACCTTCTATAATCAAGTTGTAGTTTACATATTAAGTCACTTGAAATTTTACCAAGTGCTTTACACCATTGCCTCATTAAAGATTAATACAAAACTATTGTAGTAAGCCATGGCAGAATTTCTTGATAGTTAGAAAGGCTGTTGTTCTGCTAATTATAGTTGTACTATAAATAAACCTCAAAAATTAATAAATAAACTTCATTTCTCATATCAAGGTAACTTACCACAGCATACTGTAGCATTATAGAAGTGCTAAAATATCTCATGGACATCTTGGTAGGATATACACTCCTGACCAGCAATGAAAATAAATACCAGTAGATGTTAAATATGTATAGCTATTGACTTTAAATATACTTAGTGATTTCTTCCTTTAATCTATCAATAACTTTGCTTGTTACAATTTATATTAAAATAAAACATCCTTCAAAATTTTGAAGTTAGATAAACATCATATCTAAAACAGTGCAATGAAAGGTCAGAGTGGAGTTTGGATACCACACAAAATATCAGGGCTAGGTAAGCAATCAGAAGTTCCAACAGCAAGGATTAGGGGCACATCTGGAGGTCCACATAGGTGAAGTAGACATTAGGAACAGTGGGCAGAGAGGTAGGAGTAGAAATGTCAACAGGATGTGTAGGGTAAAAGTTAGACTCTATTCCTACAGCTGGGAAACCAGGACAAACTGGAGCCAGCATTAAAGCTGATATTACTATTTTACTAGTTTAAGTCACATTATATACTAAAAGAGTATCCTCAAAATATAAAATGGGATTAACCAAGAGTAGATTGCTAAATGGGCTTGGCTGTGAAAGAGAAATGCAGGTATTAGAAACAATTAGATAATTTACTCAAGGGGCCCCTGGGGGGCTCAGTGGTTAAGTGTCTGCCTTCGGCTCAGATCATGGTCCCAGGGTCCTGGGATCGAGCCCCTCATTGGGCTCCCTGCTTGGTGGGAGGCCTGCTTCTCCCTCTCCCACTCCCCCTGCTTGTGTTCCCTCTCTCGCTATGTCTCTGTCAAATAAATAAATAAAATCTAAAAAAAAAAAAAAAGATAATTTACTCAAAAGCCCTTCTGTTGGACATTCTCCAACAAGGATATTTCCTTTTTCTCAAATATATTAGTGTGATGGCTCAGTGTTTATAGAAGATTTTGTGTCATATAAGAAGTGTCAAAACGCCTAAAATAGTACTTTTAATGTAATGGGCATTAGGATATGTCTGTTCATTCATTCATTCATTCATTCATTCATTTACCATTCATTATTTTTAAATTGAATTTATATAGTGTTCCAGACACTCTGCTCTGGAGACATCACAGTGAGCAAAGCAAATCCAGTCCTTTTTTTTTTTCCTCTCATGAAATTTGTTTCTATAAGAGTAAAGCAATAATAAAAATTATAGATAAAAAAGTAAATAAATCAACAGTCATATAATACATGCTATGAAGAAAAATCAAGCAGACTAGAGGGTAAATAGTGAAGAGAGTAGTGTTTCTGGAGTGTTTGTGCTATTTCATACTATTGTGTATAGGATAGTCTGGGAATGCATCCCAGAGAAGGTCTTATTTGAGCTGATATGTGGATTAAGAGGAGCAACTACGCATAGGTATGGGGAAGAAGGAATAGTAAACACAAGGGTTCTGGACTGAGACTGTTTGCCAGTATTTGGGGAAACCCCAGAGGACTGTCTGGTTGACTGAATCAGTGTGGGGAGCAAGTAAGTGATGTGACATGAAGTCACACAAGTTGTGCAGTCAGGTTAAGGAAAACCTTGTCAGCTGTGAAGAAAACTTTGAATTATATTTTGTGTGAAGTGGGAAGCCATTGTAGGTTTCAGAGAAGTACCGGCATGACTTCACTTACACTTCACTTGGATAATTCTGGCTGATAGGTGGAAATATAGAACAGTAAGAGGGAAGCAAGAAGACCAGTTCAGAAGTTATCAATGTGTTTATTAAAGGCTATTGTATTCAAGCCCCAGATAATGCCTCCATTTAGCTGTGGTTTCAGGACAAAGAAGCAATATATTGATTAACCTATTGTGTTCCCTGATGATGTCATGCTAACCGTACTTAAAAATATGAATAATTCAAATCTATACAGCACCACTAAGAGTTGAAGGCATTTCAGGCTCCACCTTATGAGTAAAAAAAAATGGAGTCTGAGAGAGGTTCCTGAAACTCATGATTAAACTAGAATTACTACAGAGAGGTAGCGATTAAAACATATATAAACTTTGGAGTTACACACACTTTGGTACATCTAATATGTAGCAGCAGTCAGGTCACATTGTCTTTATGCTTCAGTTTTCTTTACAGTTTTCTGTAAAATGGACTTAAGTGAAATATTTACCCCAAAGGGGTGGGGGATGTTGAGGTTAAATGAGATGATTTAATGATTTATATTAAAATGCTTATTACCATGCCCTGAATATAAGTACTCAATTAAATTTAGCTATTTTTCTTATTGTCAACCTCAAAAGTCATCATCAAACATTCAAAGTTTCCAACAGTCTGACAGTTGGTTCAAGATAAAGCTGTACCATCAAATCATAGATCTGGCTCATAACCATAGTCTATCAGTGTAGTCTTATCTTGATATAGGGACATTGCCCTCTTTAAGTTGGGAAGATTTTGTCTTCTGGACCCCTAAATCCTTTTCTATATACTGGCAACATCCAAATTTTTTACACTAGAAAATTTCTTCCTTCTGGATTCCAAAAGCCTCTGCTTTAAAAAGTAAGGACTCAGGGGCACCTGTGGGACTCAGTCGTTAAGCATCTGCTTTCGGCTCAGGTCATGGTCCCAGGGTCCAGGGATCGAGACCCACATCATTTCCCTGCTTGGCGGGAAGCCTGCTTCTCCCTCTCCCACTCCCCCTGCTTGTGTTCCCTTTCTCACTATGTCTCTGTCAAATAAATAAATATAATCTTTAAAATAAATAAATAAATAAAAAGTAAAGACTCAGCAGGATACATTACATAAATGTAAGAAATCATGTTTTATATTCTCCCTAGAAAGATAACACTGTTGCCATAGTCAAATACATTTCAAAATGTATTCTTACACCCAGAGCACCATTCCATAGACAGGATACCCACAACAAAGCAGTATATATTTAGACCCTATATATTCTCTTATCTTTGGATTTAGCAAGACATGCACTATAATCCAATAAGAAAGTAAAATGGGCTTAATTACTTAGCTCAGATCAAAGAACATAAGGAGGCAAGGAATCTAATTAAAATTAATAATATAATAAGCAGCTTTATCTAATGTCTAATCTAGGGCATTTCATCTTAATTTAAACTCAGCTCTCAAGTTCACAACAAGGTCCCATCATTGTCACTGATTGCTATGAAATCTGATTACCCTGTGACAAATCCTTCCCATGTATGTGTATTTGTTGCCTGATTCTAAGTAATAGATTTAACTCTGTTCAACCAAGTGAGGTCAGAAAGTTCACTCTACTACATGTTTATATTGAATTTCGTTAGCTTCCTATCTCTTATTTTAGCCTGATTATTATTCTTCAGATGTTATTGAGTAGTGCAAATGATCTATGAAATGTACGCAGCCACAGACTGTATTTACATTTAGTGGGAGCTGTGCCCAACTTAATCAAGAACTTTCATAGATGCCTCTAATCCTCACTTAGAGTACATTTGCAAAGTACTATTTATTTTAATGTTTCTACTAAATTGATCCCCCAGTAGAGTCCAAAGAATATATTAAAATAATTCTGTTGGCAATATGTAAAGAAAAAAAATCTATTTAATTTATGGACGTACAATCTCCACTGTTAACCTGTGTGTGTGTCTGTGTGCACGCACACATGCTCACACAGACCCAACATAGGTATCATAAATCCAAAACCAAAACAGACCGACTTTTTACCTTGGTTGCTGAGGCAAACCTGAATCAATCTTTCAGTTTCCAGGTAGAAATGACCTATTTCTGTCAATTGTTAGTTGTCTTAAATATCTTTCCAAAAAGAGAAATCAAAACATTTTACTATTAAAATATATATTGGTCATAAGCCTCATTCTTATTTAGAATTTTTTCAAGCATTTTGATGTTTGAAGACCAGAAATTGGGTCTGCAGTCAAAATATAAAAGAACTCAGTAAGATTATAAAGCCCCTTAGAATGGCAAGGGCAGCTTCGAGAAAACAACCATAATCAGCTATAGTTATCCAGGTAAGAAAAAAGTGATGACAAACAACACACTAAGAGCCACAATGGATGGCTTTGATCAGGATCAAAGTGGGAAGAAGTGTAAAAAGGAAAATGGAATTTAGGAAAAGGTTGCAAGTTAGCCTTTCAGCGTGTAGAAGCCTGCCTAAAGAGTCCAGATCTCCAAGGCATTCCAGAGAAGAGAAAAATAGACTGTAGAACTTTTCTTTGGTGAAATATTTGCCAAAAAAACCTATTTCCTGGGAAAGTCTGATTAAGCTCCTTTAAGAAGACAAACTTGCTTGAACTGATTGGCTAATACCACAAAGTGATTGAAATATGTGGTTATAAAAAGCAGGGTAATTCTATTGTAAAGAAAATTTGTATAATCAATATCCCTCTTGTAGTGGCACTTACACTTAAGCACTCCCTGGTGTTCCACGTGGTTTATACAACTCCCTAAGAGCCCACATAATCAAACACTCCCCCACTAGTAGAGGTTTGAGTCACAATATTTTCTTGCCCCCTGGGAATGTTTCTCTTGATTGTAATGCAATTGGTTTCTGTAAGTGTTACCACAGTGGCTCTGTGTCAATTCAGCAGGAGAGATTTTTGGTACCTATTGAATTAGGTGCTTTCTTGCCCACTGAGTATTAAATCAGATAAACTAAAAATCTTTAATTGAGTTATGGATAAACATTTTAACTATAAAAGTTCATCAATTTTGAGATAGAGATAGAAAGAATTGAGCATACTGAACAGATTGAACAGGATGATCTGATTAAATTCCTCACACACCAAAAATTTTTTTAAAATGAATTACAAGACTGATGACCACTAAGGAATATTCTGTACTTCCATAGAATTAAATGTTGTTAGGATAATTCAAATGCCAAGTGAGGAAATGTCATTGTTATGTTGACACATTTGCCACAGGGATGAATTAGTTTGTAGTGTAGAGTACATAAAATGGAAATGTTTTATCAGGCAGATGAACATTTATTATATTTTTAGTGGATATACTGTGACATCTTTATTTTTTTAAAATGCATTTGGTTGTATATAGTTAATTATGAAGAACGGAGAAAAATAACTGAATAATCTCATGGCACAAAACATAAAATCTTGTCTTTCCAATTGGATTATCATGTCTGAATGTCAAGATCATTTTAGATTAATCAAATATAACCTTCAGCTTCCCCACTACTTTGACTTGGTCTTTGAGTCACCTTTGATAATACATTTGGATAATTGGAAATATTTTTGTCACTCATACTTTACCACATAAAATAATTTTAGAGTCAGCTACTTTATCTTGCATAGATACTAGATCCCTAGAACATCAAAACATGTTAATATAAAAGATTCTTCATCAGGTTTCTATGAACAGTGATTCTTCATAATGTTTAGAATGTTTGCTATGCTGTAAAGGGCCATGAAATAATGAACCTAATTTAGCTTAAACCAGCAGTTTGTGAATACTGATTTTATTCAAGGCTTTATGCCAGTCATTTTGGGAAGACAGAAAAAAAAAAGAAGACACAACGTTTCTTACTCTCAGGAAGCTTAGGATATAACCTGTTAAATGAATGCAATGAGAGCTAACAAGGTGGTTTCTTGAGGAAAGAGAAAGAAAGGATTCCTTTCTGACTCGTAAATAGGGCTGGCTCAGGTAAATCTCCATGGAAAAGACACCACTTAACTGACCTGACAATAATTGTCGGGATTTTGACAAACTAAAAGGAAAAAGAAACATATACCAAATGTAAGCATTTTTAAAAATACGGTGGGATAGAAAGGCAGAGTGTTCTTGCGAAATGATCACCTTTCTAGTTGGAGCCTCACTGGTATACAGAGAAGGGAAGGAAGGAAAGGCAGGCGACAAGAACTGGGACCACATCATGAAAGCTTTTGATTGCCATGCTTAAGAGATTAGGCTTTATACTCCAGAACCCACTTGTCCATCACACAGCACAATACCTACAAGCAGGATTCCAGGGGCAGATAGTGGTCTTTCAAATTCCAGCCCCCAACATGTACCCATTTAGGTAAGTATCAAGTATCTAGGTAGGCTTGAACAATATGATTGACCTTTCTGTTTCTGTTTATCCATCTAAAAGATTGGAATGATAATAGTACCAATGTGTTGCTTTGAAAATTAATGCAATTAAATCAGCTAAATAGCCTAGAATAGTGCCTTAGAAAAGGACCAAGTCCTTGCATTGGTATGCTCCCTTCATCCATAGCATCTCTGGACATAGTGTCCAAAACTTGGGATACAATCTGCTTGGGATACAATCAATCTCCACCTTTGTTTACTTGGTTTCCTACTCTTTCTACTGATTTCACTCATTTTCTCAAACAGTTATAGCTCTCTCATACCAAGCCAGGTGTTTCATATTACTTTTTCTTTCAAAATAGTTATCTCATAAATATTAATTTATTTCTGTCATTATTTGGTTAATATCTGCCTTCTTCACTAGTCAGCAAGATCTGTGAGACAAGGAATGTATCTATTTTTGTTCATCGCAAGAGCCTAGCAGAATGTATAGATACCATTGAGCTCTCTTTAAATAGTTATTATATATGTTTATTTAACAAGCTTATTTTTTGAAAGCTTCCATGTAGTATTTAGAGGAAAATATAGGGTCAAGGAAATTCACTATACAAATGAGAAAATCATTTTAAACCAACAGTGAGAAAGAATTAATTTGGTCTTATTGTTTGTGTCAGCTAGGGTAGGCTAACCTTTCTAACAGACCCACAATGTATTACCGCTTGCCTGACTATTGAGAAGTACCATGTGCTATCTACCAGTTATATGAGAAAAAAGAAAAAGGATGTGCAAATGATGATTTAATGATTCAGCTTCAAAGGGGGCTTCAGGGAAAGGTAAACCTAAAATCATTAGACCCCCAAGATCATAATTACAGACCTGATTTTTGAGCAGGGAATTTCCCAGACTTGAATTTTTTTAAAAATCCAAGTATAAAAGAAACTGAATAAAAAAGGAAGAATATCACTCATTCTTTTTTTAACCTTAAATATTCTTTTTATAGAATGAAGTCTTAAACATTATTAAAGTATGTAAAATGTTCTATTAAACTTGACTACTTTTTATATCTTTATATATCTTTAGGGTATGACTATTTTAAATGATAAATTGCATTTTTAAATCTTGACAGAAGGGTTGTAAACTATTTCTACCAGTTCCTTCTTCCCTTTCTGTTCAGGGGCCAATTATTTCTAAAATGGTAGCTGAACACTTGCAGTAGACACTTCTTAGTTAAACTTGGTGCAGTGAGACTATATCAGTCAGGGTCCTATGAAAAGCAGATGGCACGCACAAAAGGAGTATAGAGAATTTCATGATGGTATCATTTACTAAAGCGTATGTAGGACTAAAGAAGCCAAGAAGGGACTAGCAAAGACCAGGAGGGGAAAGGAGACAGTGGTTTTCATGAACTCCTCAGAGCTGTTATAAGAAAAGAGCTTCCCAACTAGAATAATGCAGCCTCTGCCTATCCTCTGCCTTATGAAAACTGGGCACAAATCCCCCTCTCTCTCTCTTCTCTCCCACACTGGTTTCCTGCCAGGAAAGTCTTTCATTGGCCAAACAAACTAAAAGGAAGACAGGTATTCTGACAAAATCCATAGAATTGAGCCTCCTGGACTGGTGGAGAATTGTGGGAAATATACCCTAAAGACAAACAGAATATTTACAACATATGCAAGAACGTTTGTGAGAGAGATATTAATAGTGTATATAATAAAGCAAGTGCATTTATGTATTCCTGATATCTATATTTTGTTTAATGAGAAGTGTGTGAAGCATGTTTGAAAATTTCAAAAAGAAAAGGTTGAATCTGTATAAGATCTCCTTATCAAAAATAAATAAGGGTTTTTGAAGTGTGTTTTTTGAGCCATTGCCTGACCAGATGAAATAGAGCCGCATAGGGGATGCCGAGACTAACAGCCAAGAGCCCTGATGAAACATGAGTCTGTCTGTACTCCATGTTCACTGAGAGGAAGAGGGATGAGAGAAGGAGTTAGAATGGGGGCCTAGAAGAGATAGAATGTCTAAGTTTTGCAGTAAGTATTGCCAGAATAACGGTCAAGGTACCCAGACAGGTGATCAGAGTCCAGAATTTCAAACCTCATAGCATCATCACTTGAGACTTAGTTGGCATCAGTATGGCTGAGAATGGCCATAACTCAGGATTATATACACCCATAGGTCCAAAGGAGAAAATTGGTGATGGATCAAGCAAAGAAGATAAGAAGGGATCTTGGCAGGCAGCAGGCAGGCAGGGCTCAGAGGAACTTGGCAACAGGCAGGGATGAAGGAAGTCTTATGAAATTTTTGATTGACCATTAGAGAGGTCCATCACGGTAGCTTGATTAATATCATGCAGATGGTTGATGGATGAACAGAAATTTCAATTCCAGGTCTTTTTGTCTCAAATAAAAATTCTTTCTGTAGTAACATATGGCCTACAGCAAAGAAGAAATAATAATATCATCAATTAAAATCATTCTTTACCAAGTCTGGAAGTTTTCCTAGCAACAGAATCTCTTTCAGCCAAGGCAACAATTGAGTTGCAACGTATAGTTGTAAAGCTAACAATACAGCTGTAGTGGATCACAGCATATCTTGTTGAAAAGTTAAACACTGGGATAGACATTTGGTCTTTAAGATGTCTATCTCAGATTAAATTTGCAAGCCAGATATTTTTATATTTTAAAGGAACAATTTTATACAGAATTGTTTTGTTACCACATCTGCGACTATTTTTTTCCTAATGAGTGACAGGTTAAAATGAATTTACTGAATGTTTACTGAATGTTAGTCGAACCCAGTGTGGTAATCATTTCATAATATATGCAAATCAAACCATCTTGCTCTACTCCTTAAACTTATGCAGCGATATATGTCAATTTTTTCAATAAAACTGGAAAAAATCGGCATAAAAATACACACTTTAGCTGATCCAATTTAACACCTCTTGCTGTTGCTATTTCTTTTCAAATAAGGGCAAATAAGCTGCTATTATTATTGCCAACAGATTTCACACATAGCCACAACATTTAAGCTTCAGTTGAATGTTCTGGATATAAAATAAAGTGAAATATAAGTTTTGGTTCTCAAAATTTCCTGTAAGACAAAAAATTAAGTTACATGATTTAATTCTGAAGGAGAAATAACCTTAGCAGTATTTCATATTTGTTGTGAACAATGTGTTGAGTTGATATGTGAACTGAGGCATAATCTTTTACTAATCATTTTTCTTTTCCCCTCTTATCACCCTTGTCAAAACCTGCAGATAAAAGTATGCTTATTGCTGTGTAATCAGATTTAATTGAAATGAGGTTTGAAGGTCAGAAATAAAGAAAATTAGAAAACATAATTTTAAATAACTTTTCAACTTAAAAAACATGAGAATCACATGAAATTGCACCTTCTGAAAATTTTGTCAAACAGGCAATCTTGCCTTCTCTAAAGATACATGAAATGCATTTCCAAGGAAATACATTGTTTTTACTGCTGGAATATGGAGTTTATGAGTCAAATGGAGTCACTCAGAAAAACTAAATAGCAGCATAGTGATGTTTACAAACAGCATTATGTCTGTGTACCTCTGTTTTGCTGTAGCTCAAGGGCTTCTGCAGATTGTCTTTCCAGTCTCCTTAACATGTCTGAAACATAGAAGCAGATATGGACCCAAACATCACATTTTGTATGTGAAAAAATTACTGACATAAAGAGATGATTAAATTGTTTCAAGCTTCACTTTAGTGCCAAAGCTCAAACAAAATTCTGACTTTCTGAATCTCAGTTTTATTTACTACCCTGAACACCAGGAAAATTCTTTTCCTTTCTAGCTATTTCTGAAGTTCAGCATTGTTGGAGGGGAGGCGAGGACACATTACACAGCATAGTGATGTCATGTATGATCAAATTCAAATCCACTCTCCTTTAAAACCACCCTAAAGCAAAGCTAAGGTACTGCTCATTTCTTCAGAGGGCACAGAACATCAAGCACATTTTCTCAAAATTCATTAGACTGAATAGCTTCATGAAATATATTCCCTGTAGCTTATTAAAAAAAAAAAAATAGGAATTCTGTTCATGGAAGGCCACACAGTTAGAGAATATTACAGTTGAAAATAACTTTTTAGACCTCCTTATCCAACTCTATGATTTTATAGATGAAGACCAGCTAGGAGATATTACTTGCTCAAGGTCACACCTTGGGTATTTTCTTTCCAGGGCACTTTCAATCAAACAGAGCATTGTGGCTGGGTTTTTCCCAGCCTTTTCAGGAAGTGAAGATAAGTGTGCTTCTCTATACAGCTAACATTCTTTGTCATTCTTTTTTTCTCATTCTTTGGCTTGTTGCTCTCATCTTTTTTAGTAGTCTTTAGGTCCACTCAAGTGATAACCTAGAATACACTTGGAAGGTTAACAAAGAACTTGAAATTCCTCAAAACTACTTTTTGGTCACTTCTGTCCTGGACTTCTATCTGATCCTCTTCCTGCAGGTCTATGGAAGGACATTTATTTATCTCTTATGTTTTTAAAACTTCTGTTTTAATTCTATAAAGTGTTGTTAAACCTTCTTAAATATAAAATATTCCCAATTTTTTAATATCTTTACTACCCAAAACTGTCAAGCTAAAAATTAACAGTATCTCACCCCTAAATGATGTTAAAACATGAAAAGATTCAGAAATTGAAGTAACAAGGGTATACTCAGGGCCATGAAAATGTTACCTGTGAACCTAGAGAAATTAAAATAGGAAAAGCAAATCTAATGCACTACATTTTTCATAATTTCCGTTTTCTTTCATTATTGTAAGATTATTGTGCATTCGCCCTCTTAAGAACATTTAATCAGAGGCAACCTGTGGTATCCAAATGGATTATACTTTTCCTAGTAAAACTGAGGTGGTTTTGTTTATGTTTGTTTTGTATTTTAAACTGGATAATGATGTCTTTTTAGCTCTGCTGAATCTGTACTGAATCTGTGCTTGAGAAGCCATGAAATTGTAAATGTGAAGCATATATCACCTTTTTTTTTTTTAAGAGAGAGAGAGAGAGTGAACCTGTTATGTAGGGGGAGGGAGGGAGGAGGAGCAGAGGAGAGGGAGAGAGAGTCTCAAGCAGGCTCCACACCCAGCATGGAGCCCGATACAGGGCTCAATCTCAGGACCCTGAGATCATGACCTGAACTGAAATCAAGAGGATGTTTAACTAACTGAGCCACCCAGGTGCCCCACATGTCACATTTTTTGATATAGAACTTCTTCATATATGAGATATCCCAAATTCATGTGGAAATATCACATTTTGCCAGCCCCACATGTATTACTCCTTGTATAATAGACACATTCACTTATGTAAGAAATATACATATTGATTCTTTCCTTAGCAAAAGAGAGGGCATATGACTTGAATCTGGCCCTCACAGTACCTAAGGCTTAATATTTTTCTCTAGTATCTAGAGGAAAAATCTATCTTCTTTGGAAGCCGCTTGTGTTAGGTTGGATTCCCATAGCAGCAGACACTTGGGCAAGGATTTGAGGGAAAGTAGTTCATTTGAGAAGTGATCCAAAGAAGCACTGCTATGGGAAGAGGAAAGTGTGCAGAGCGGGACAAGAGAACAGTTGGGAATATGCTAATGAGGAGATTACTGCTTTGGGAAACTGGAGTTCAATCTCATGGGGAATTTCTGGATGATGGTGCAGAACATATCTCAAAGCTGAGGGCTGCTCCAGGAGACATTAAATCCTTCACTCTTCCAGCTTCCTCTTGTTCCAGCAGCCACAGAAAGCCCCTAGGCAGAGAGATTGCAAATGCTTGGGATAAGAAGCCACTGGCATGTGTGGGAAATATGAGTACCAAGAGAATATAGACAGGACACCAAGAGCTTCTACTACATTGCTAAATTGGAAGGAAGAGACTCTTGGGCTGCTGGTGACTATATGGATCTCTGTGAGTAGTGACACTGCCTGAGGTTAAAGTCAATACTGAGAAAAGCAGAGTCAAAGAAAGGCAGAGAAGAAGATATAGGGAAAAAAAATCTACTCAAGTCCTCTTCCCATTTTTTAATCAGATTTTTTTCTTTTTTGGTGTTAAATTGTATGAATTACACTTGTGAGCATAGCATAATGTCTAATAAATTTGTTGAATCACTATGTTGTACCCCTGAAACTAATGTAACATTATGTGTCAACTATTCTTAAATTAAGAAAGGAAAGATGAAGAAGATGATTTTGAGAGAAATGGAGGTTGAAAATTGTTTGGGTCCTATTTTTCCAAAGAAGACACCCAGATGGCCACCAGATACATGAAAAGATGCTCAACCTCACTGATCATCAGTGAAATACAAATCAAAACTGCAATGAGATATCACCTCACACCTGCCAAAATGGCTAAAATCAACAACACAAGAAACAACAGGTGTTGGCAAGGATGTGGGGGAAGGGGACCCCTCCTGCCCTATTGGTGGGGATGCAAACTGGTGCAGCCACTCTTGGAAACAGTATGGAGGTTCCTCAAAAAATTAAAAAATAGAACTACCCTGTGATCCAGCAATTGCACTACTAAGTATTTACCCAAAAAATACTAATTCAAAGGGATACATGCACCTCAATGTTTATAGCAGCATTATCTACAGTAGTCAAATTATGCAAACAGCCCAAATGTCCATCGACTGAAGAATGGATAAAGAAGAAGTGAGATATAGATATATAGATATATCTATCTATCATCTATCTATCTATAATGGAATATTACTCAGCCATAAAAAAGAATGAAACCTTGTCATTTGCAATGACATTACTGGAGCTAGAGAGGATTATGTCAAGTGAAATAAGAGAAAGACAAATACGATATGATTTCACTCATATGTGGAATTTAAGAAACAAAACAAATGAATAGAGAGGAAAAAGAGAGAGAGAAGCAATCCAAGAAACAGATTCTTAATTCTAGAGAACAAACTGATGGTTTCCAAAGGAAAGGTAGGTGGGGGGATGGGTTAAATAAGTGGTGGGGGTTAAGGAGTGCACTTATTGTGATAAGACTGGGTGTTATAGTCAAGTGTTGAATCACTAAACTGTACACTTGAAACTAATATTGCTGTATGGCAGCTAACTGAAATTTAAATATAAACTAAAAAAAATTTATTTGGGTCCTTTGACCCAGCTGTGCCTAAAGGTCATTCTTCAGACATCTTAGTCACATAAGCCAATGTATTACTCTTTTTCCTCATCTTAGTATGAGTTTCTATAACTTGCAACCAAAACAAGACTTCATTTATATATCCATCCTTAAAATTTTTAAGCTCAGTTCCTCCTAAAATCTTAATAGTATATTGATAGAACCAGATATTGCAGGAAGTGCCTCCTGATGCTAAACAAATGGTCTGCCTCTTTATTTTTATTGTATAAATCTTATTTCTCTTGCTAGTTCTTAATTCTATGAATGTGCTCAACCTTTACTGTTTTATTTGCTGCTTTGGTGAGTGAGTGAGGGTCCAAGGGATATTCTGCTAGGCTCTCTAGACAGGCAGAAAGTGTAAAGAAGAGTTAAAGTGTAATTTAACTCTTCACACTCTTGAAGAATGTGGAAATGCATGGCCAGAGGCCCTTGAACATATTGAATGTAAAATAAAATTTTTAGAAAAAAAGCAATATTTTGATATTATTAACATTTTTGTAATTGCTGCAATATTTACACTAAAATTGCCTTTACTCTACATCCTTTTAATTATTCAACCATAATCCTCTTCAAAGAAAAACTTGAGTCATTAAAAAGTTTTCTCTCTAAGGAAGGAAACTATTCCTTGCAAGATGCCTGTGCAATTAAATATGTCTGCTTCACCTGGGTATTTAACAGTCCACTCCATTGCTGTATAGTACTAATCACCCGGGAGTAACATGATACATAAAGCTTCCACTTTAATCTAAATTTCCATAACCCATTTGTGAACTTACCTTCTGGTAAAATAGAGCCCTTCATCAGAGGCACCAAAGACTTTGTTAGCCCATGACTTTTATTCTAGTTGTTTAGTGGAATGATGATAAATATAAAGCAAAATGCCAAGTAAGCACCACTCTCTAAGAAAAATGCCCTAAATAGGTAGTTTGCTACTAGATATTGTAGACACCTTCTATTTCTCTTCGAATTTTTTTTTTTTATTATTCTTAGGATTTAAGACAGTGTCTGTGTATTACTTGAACTAGAGCCATTGATATCCATGGAAAATGTCATTTATGTTTAGTTGGTTTTAATAATATTGGACCCACACACATTCTCTATCACATTCCCCATTCCTTCTTCTTTCATAAACACACTGCTTAAGAGCCAATCAGTGTGATTTAGATCTTTTGGTCAAAAGCCCATGTTCACTTTCACATCCCCAGGTATTTAAATCAGGCATGGGTTCACCATTATTTAGCACTCGATGCTGAATCCAACATCTTGTTCTCAATGAGTCAGATTTGACATGAGGAGGGCACCTGGGTGGCTCAGTCAGTTAAGCATCTGCCTTCGGCTCAGGTCATGATCCCAGGTCCTGGGATCGAGTCCCATGTCAGGTTCCCTGCTCAGTGGGGAGTCTGTTTCTTTCTCTCTCTCTCTCTGCCCTTCTCTCCTGCTCATTCTCTCTTTCTCTCTCTTAAATAAATAAATAAAATCTTAAAAAAAAAAAAAAAGATTTGACATGAAGACTCTTTTCTCCTGATCTGTATCAGTTAATTTCCTATATTTTGAGTTCTGGGTAAAACCCAACCAACCTCAGCCTATTTTTACATAAGATAAGGGGTTTATTGAACCAAGAATTATACAGTGCAATGTCATGCAAGTAACCATCAAGACTAGATTGAACTCCAGTCTGATGAATCCTTATGAAATCCTACCTGAAAGACAGTTTCCAAGATGATAGTAGATTTTCAATTTGCACCCTAGCCTTCTGTTACCAAATGTTCTGCTTCTGCTTATGCCATAGAAATGGCAAACCCAGATCTTTTTTCCCATTTACGGGGGTTTTCCTGACCAACTGGACTAAAAGGGAGATCCGACATAGAAAGAACAAGTTTGCCTTAATATTTCTGTTAGATGAAGTAGTCACCAGACAAATTCTTCATCACCTGTCTAATCTTAATCCAATACTGAAAAAAAAAAACTTTTAATAATTACTAATAATTATATTAATCTTTGGTAAGAATATGAAAAAAGTGACCTTAAAAATTGACAGCTAAAAGCTTTCAATTTAGCTGTCATGTTTCCAACTAAACATATAATCATTTGTAGACTATAAACAAAACTCCAAAAAGGTCACTCTGCAACCAAGGCAGAACAAGACAGAGGCAAGCACACTAAGCAACCAAAACAAAAAACAATAACAACTAGTCATTCTCCTCCTCTGGCTAACTTCTGTGATTATTGTTTCTGTATTCTTCATAAATCTATTCCTTCTTTAATTTTTAGGTCTCCTCAATAAAAAATTACCAAGATACCCAAAGACCAAACTAACCTCACTTCCTGATGCCACCCAACCCCAAACTGACATCCATTTCCCTAAACTTGCTGTAAAATCACCCAGAACGAGCACAAAGACTAAGATACCCCTTTAAACTTTCTCGCACTGAGACTCCCATAGTTCCTCTGGTACACGCTCTCATTTATTGCTGAAAGCGGAATAAACATAGCTCTATGTGACTACAGACGCATTTCTAGTACTCTCTGGCAGGCTGACTTCAACGTTGGAAATACGGCAAAAATGGACCTTCTAAGCCATCTTTGTAAAGTATAGCTCGGAGCGTAGACAGAGCGTAGACTGATGGGCCAAAGCTATGATCTGATTCCAAGTTGCTTATTAATAATGAAGTTGAGGTGGTAGGAGGTGCTTCAGGGGTGTTGATTTAAGTTTCTATGCAGCAAGAGAAATCAGAAACTGGAAATCCTCCCAGTTTTCTCTAATTAACACCAATAACGGTGTCGATTTTGCTATAATGAAAATATTTTCTCACTTTTGCTACAAATCTGAGCATTGATTTTTTTTTTTTTAATCAGTGTGAAAACATGAAACCACTAGAGCAGCAAGAATGAAAAAAGCTGGTCTTTTTAACGTTCCCCTTCCCCTAATGCCCCACCCTATTAATTTAGTTTCATTTTAATCCTGTCAGGCAATTCAAGTCAGCAAATGCATAACAAATGACTATTATGTGTCTGGTGCTATACTAGGGCATGAAGGGTATTCCATGATGAGCAAACACCACTTCATGGCTTCAGGGTTTACAGGTTAATGGGAGGTGAGAAAAGGGCTAAATTAAATGTAGATGATTTTGCACATAGATTCAGTGAAATTTTAAACCCTGGGCTAGTCTGATTTTCATAGAGCCTACAAGCATTGGCACCTGGCAAAATAATTATATAATTGTAGCTTTCACATTTTTCTCTTAGCTGTCATTTTTGTGAAATGAATAACACAATTACACATAATGAAAGGAAATAATTATTAAACGTTGTCAGGTGTTTTATATTTTACATGCCAAGAGCCTAGATTGTTTCTAAAGAGAATAAAAAGAGAAAATCAGTGTTTTGACCATTATCCACAATTCAGGGGTATAATTATAGAAGATTGTAGGGTATTTTATTCTAAGATTCGCCTGAAGACACTGTTTGCAAAACTGTATTTGAATGTTTTTACTTGCAGCCTTACAACATCACACACACACACACACACGTTTGTAGGCTTGGTTTCTTTAGAGGGAATCAAAAAATCTATCAGCCCTCTCAATATATTAAGCTTGCATACTAGGAGACACTGAATGCTAAGTCCTCCACAGCAATCTCTCGCTGATATCTACTAAATACAAATTGCTGGGGAGGAGATTCATGTGGTTCATTCATGGGAAGAAGCAGCACGCAATCCAAGATGGAGAATTGTAAAGTGGGTCATCCTCACATGTTAATTTCTGTGAAATGAGTAAACAAAATATATAGGGAATGCGTATGTTCATGTTGTAGAAATATATTTTAACTTCGTCCCTTGGCAGGTCCTTTAGAAAATGCATATTATAGTTCCAAACTATTACATGTTAGATTTTCTTTTAATCACCTTTTAATAGAATTGGCATTATCATCTAATACAGCTAGGCATAAATACTCACAGATATTTGTCAAATGTTTAGTAGGAAACCTGGACCATTACAAACATATCTCTCACAAAAAAAGTAATTTTCATTTTCTTCCCAAATGACGGTGCATTATTAGACCTCATCTCTAAGATGCCTACAAGCAAATTTAATTAGTCAGTTAAATGAAACTGTCAGAAATTTAAGAAACATTTTTGTAGTAAATTATAGCCCTAGGTATTTCTTAATTTGCTTTGTGTAACTTCAACAAGAAAGTGTGTTTATAATATTCTATTTGTTCAGCATGGATGAAGGTCACTTCACATTTACTTTCATCTTCAAATCGCCTGGTCATTTCACAGCTGTTTGAATTTTGATAAGAGGGAATCAGTTTGGAGGATTCAGAGAAAGGAAAAAAGAAAAATAATAATAACATTTGGCATTTATGAGGTTTATAATAATTCTGCTTTTGGAAATTATGGAACAAGACTGATGTTTTTGTTTCAAGTCATAAGTTATGGAAATTAATTCTACAGACAAAATTAATAGGTGTAAAATTATGGTAATTACAGTCATGGTAACCAGATATCTTTATGCATTAAAAGCCAGGTCCTGTACTGTGGGTCAAGAATGGTATCACAAAACCATAGCTCATGATTAAATAAAACTTTTTATGTAGTATATTTAAGCGTTGTACTAAAATTATTCAGAATGTCCTTCAAAAAAGAATGATACTCTCCCTCCAACCAGAGAAAAGCCAGAAATAAAATGAATGAAAAGCTAGGAGTCCAGTAGGCAGTCATACATGCGATTATAAAGACCTATTCATAGACATGGCTTTTCATCACCTTTAATCATTTTTTTTTCTTTTTAATACAGTTAGGAACCTGAAAATCTTCCATCATTTCCTTTGAAGTTTTATTTTAAGATAACAAATATAGAATTCACTTGAATATTTCTCAGTGAGATACTTTGCTTTGACATCAGATCTCTTTGTGCCTTTTATCATCTTCTTTTAAGTAAAATCCCTAATTAGAAAATTTGAGATGGAAGAAGAAACTGTGAGAAAACAATATATGTAAGGAGTGCAGCAATAAAAATTAATTATTCCCATAGAGAAAACAGTAGTTGATATAGAAGGCAGCACATGAACATCTAAGTTTCAATAGGAATAACATATGTTTTTAAGCAGCAGATATGTAACATAAACAAAACATTAGAGTAAAATATAAAATGTGATTAATTTTTTTTTTACTGTTTTCATTTAAAGTAAGCTGAAGTTAAAACTATATATTCCTAAGAGAAAGTGAGATCCTCGCAATTTTTTTTTTTCTAAAAAGTTAATGGAGTTTATTTGGATTTTAGAGGTACAGCAAGATGTAGTTTTTGTTAATGACTTTGCAGCCTAGTAAAAAGATGTACATTATAGCATCCTCCCCCCTCATTTCTTGTTTTACTCACAAAGGAACCCTGGCAACTTAAAACTCATTATCAGAAATTCTAAAGCTTAGGAACAAAAAAAAAAAGAAAAAGAAAAAAAAATATTTCTGGATTTGCATTTTTTTTTAAGATCTTATTTATTTATTCATGAGAGACAGAGAGAGAGAGAGAGAGAGGCAGAGGGAGAAGCAGGCTCCCAAGGAGCAGGGAGCCCGATGCGGGACTCGATCCCAGGACGCTGGGATCATGACCTGAGCCGAAGGCAGACGCTTAACCATCTGAGCCACCCAGGCGCCCTGGATTTGCATTTTTAAGACCTAGTTTCAAGAATCAAATTCCCTATTTCCTAATTGTGGCACCAACTCCATATCTATCTCTTGGCTTCTTTGATCTTTAGTTTTCTCATTTATGGAAGGTGTATGCTAATACTTATGTTACAGACTTGTGAAGTTTGGATCAAATAAACAGTGAATGTGTAGCAGTGAAAATATTCTGGATTGATTTTATAATTTTTAGGGTTATTTGTCTAATAGAAGACACAGGGTAAGACTGCACCTTAGAAATTAGAGGAAGTAGCCACCCTTGAAAAGCTGTTAGTACTACCAATGTTAAAATTAGGGATTAATGAATAGGACTTCTGGCATTTGGGATACAGGGTAATAAAAGGTAGACCTTACTGTCTATGCTCTGGACTTTGAGTGATCCAGTTTTGCTTGAGTATAATCTAGAGTTAGAGCAGACAGTTTAGTCACGTGGTGAAATGCTAGAAACTAGGCAGAGAAACATCTCTGTAGAGACCATATTCTGGCCATGTTGATAATATTAATAATTATTATGAGAGTTAATCTTTATTAAACACCACCTGCTGGTTGCTGTTAAGTATGTTGCATATATTAAATTAAATCTTCACACCACTATATGGTGGACACTATTGTTATCCCCATTTTACTGATGAGGAAACGGAGGATGGGGAAACATCCACCCTACATGAATATTCTTTCTTCATTGTGGAATTTGAAGAATCAAGATATGATTTTATTGATTTGTGCTTGTGTTGGGAAAGCTGAATATCCACATGCAAAAGCATAAAATTCAACCTCTATCTTATGCTATATACAAACATAAATTAAAAAGAATTAAAGACTTAAACAAAAGACCTGAAACCATAAAACCTCTTGAAAAAGGGTAAGAGAAAACTTCTTGACATCGGTCTTGGCAATGATTTCTTGGATTTGAAACCAAAAGCATGGTCAGCAAAACCAAAAATAGACAAGTGGAATTGTAACAGACTAAAAAGCTTCTGCACAGCAAAGGAAACAATCAATAGAATGAAAAGGCAACCTGTGGAATGGGAGAAAATATTTGCAAACCATCTACCTGATAAGTAGTTATTATCCAAAATATTTAAGGAATTCCTACAAGTCAATAACAAAAGACAACATCATTTTTAAAATGTACAAAGGAATTGAATAGACATTTCTCCAAAGAAGAAAAACAAATAGACAACTAGTATATGAAAAAATGCCCAAGATCACTAATTTTCAAAGAAATGTAGGTCTAAATCACAAAGAAATATCACCTTATACCTGTTAGAATGGCTGTTATCAAAAAGTCAAAAGATATTAAGTGTTGATGAGGATGTAGAGAAATTGGAATCGCTATAAACTGCTGGTGGGATAGTAGAGTAGTGTGGCCAACAGTGGAAAGCAGCATGGAAGAGTAATCTTCCATGGAAGATGATTGAGTAATCTTCATGGAAAACAGCATGAAGATTACTCAAAAAATTTTAAAAAATAGAACTACTATAGGATCCAACAATTCTACTTCTGGGTATATATATCCAGAAGAATTGAAATCAGGATCTCAAAGAGATATTTGTGCTGCCATGTACATTATAGCAGTATTCACTATATCCAAGATATGTAAGCAACCCAAAGGTCTATTGACAGATGAATGGATAAAGAAAATGTGGTATGTACAATACATTATTCAGCCTTAAAAAAGAAATCCTACCATTTGCTACAATATGAATGAACATAGAGAAAATTGTGCTAAATGAAATAAGCCAGTCACAGAAGGACACATACTAAATGATTTCACTCATATGAGGTATCTAAAATAATCGAACTCATAGGATCAGAGAATCAAACTCATAGGATCAGAGAATAAAATGGTGGTGGCCAGGGCTGGGGGGTGGAGAGAAATGGAGAGTTGTTGATCAAAGGGTATCAGGTTTCAGTTATGTAAGGTGAATAGATACTAGAGATTGGCTGTACTACACAGTGCCTATAGTTTTCAATTCAATATTTTTCTTAAAAATATGTTAAGAGGATAGATCTCACGATAGGTATTCTGAACGTGCACACACACACTCTCAAAACATAAAAGAATGTAGGGAAATTTTAGAGGTGATGACTATGTTTAATGCCTCAGTTGTGGTGATTGCATCACAGGTGTATGCATATGTCCAAACTCATAATTATACACTAAATATGTGCAATTTTTGTATATAAAATATACCTCAATAAAGCTTATAAAAGAGAGTAGTGGCAGTTTATTATTATATTTTGTTAGAATATTTTGTTGATTTGAGGCTACTCAATTCATAGATTATAATGGACTGGAGTCTTTCACTGTCTACCACAATGCTCTGGACATCTGGGAAATACCCTGTAGTATTAGGTTAGATGTGAAACATCTTTGCAAATATACTTATATAAAGTACTTAAAGAACTTAGCACAGTGCCTGGTTTATAGGAAATGCCTGAAAAATGTTGGCTATTGGTGTCATCGTCAACAACAGCACAATTAGATGCCTGCCACTCTCTAGAAACTGTACTGCATGGGGATATAACCATGAATAGCAGAGACCTCATGCAGTTTATTGTCTAGAGATGTTTTGTCCAATATATAGCCCATGGAGCTATTTAAATTTAAATTAACTAAAATGAAACAAAATTAAGTTAGTTTCCTAATCATACTACTTATATTTCAAGTATTTAATAGTCCCATGTGTTCTGTGGCTACTATGCTGGATAGTACAGACTAGAAAAGATTTCCATCATCACACAAAGTTCTACTAGACAAGGCTGCTCTAGGGATTTCTTCCCCTTGGTTTCCCTGGATGTATCACTCTAAGATCAAAATTTACCATGGTGTCAGGTTTGAGGCACTATTCCCATTTTGTAAAGCTTTGAAAGGAACATTTGTGTTAAGATGAATTGCTCTAGAAGCCCACAGTAGTGTAGCAATATCCTACCAGATTCATACATAAGATGCTTTTCCCAATAGAATGAATGCCTTTCATTCTATTGATTGCTATGATTCAGGGAAAATTCTTGTCCACAAAATGATGGTACATTAAACAATCAAAAATAACAATATTTTTCTTTGTGCAGCCATCATGGTTGAAGGAAAATAAACTATAACCCAACATATGATGGAACTGAGAATACTGATGAAAAAGAAATACAGGGGCACCTGGGTGGCTCAGTCGTTAAACATCTGCCTTCGGCTCAGTTCATGATCCCAGGGTCCTGGGATTGAGCCCCGCATCAAGCTCCCTGCTCCGCGGGAAGCCTACTTCTCCCTCTCCCACTCCCCCTGCTTGTGTTCCCTCTCTCGCTATATCTCGCTGTCAAATAAATAAAACCTTTAAAAAAAAAGAAAAAGAAATACAAATTGATCATTCATTCATAAATTTTCTGTGCAGGGCCAGCTATGAACCAGATGCTGAGAGCCCATGTCTCAATATTCTGTGTGGAGATGCCTGTTGCCACTAAGCCAAGACATTGGTACATAACTCAGAGCTTGCTAAATCATGTAGTTATTACCACTGTCCATAGTGATACATTCAAGGATGGACATGAAGGGAATGAAATTTAATTCTAGGAATTTTGTTGGAACTTTTGGAAAATAGGTAGATGGGAGGATGATGCAGGAGTAGAGCTGCCTGAAGCCATCACAAAGAGAAATAGCCTGAGAATAAAGGAAAGAAAAGGCAGTGAGTCTTCGATCTAGCCTGAGTGTCTGACAGTATCCTAAACCAATATTACTCTACTTTTCACAGGCTATTTTCTTCTTAAGAAAGTATTCATTACATGTCTGTCATCTGAAACCAAAAAATCCTGATTTTAAAAACTAATAAAGTTTGAAGCTAGATAAGCCCTTAGAGGTCATCTAAATATGCTTATCTTTTTTTTTTCCTATTAAGGAATAAACGCTGGACTATAAGGAAATAGACACCCTTTAGGTTCTTGGAAGTGTTGGTTAAAGCAAACAAGCATAAGCACAAATTTCTTTGAAGTTTTATGATTTACTTCAATATGGCATAAACATTTTCCATTTCACTCCATAATGTTGTTTTTGGTATATCTGTTCCTTTGGTAATATGAATATTTTTACAGGGGCTTAACAATCAAATAAAAATGGAAATAACATTATATTGGAATAAAAGGTTTAAATGTGCCAATTTTCTCATTAATCTAAGTATCATTGAAGAGTCGTTTCAAATGTTTCTAAATGTTCTCTTCCCCTTCCCTTTCCCCTCCTTTCCCTTCCCTCCCCCCTCCCCTCCCCTCCCCTCCCCTCCCCTGTCCCTTTCCCTTTCCCTTCCCTTTCCTTTCCTTCCTTCTTTCATAATTTTTTCTTTTGCCTAACTAATTACTTTGGGATACTACTATTATTTTTCCCCATCTACATTATAAGTATCAGTCCATTTTGGTATATAACATTCAATTAAGGTGGGGGTTTTAAACCCTAAAGGGGGTTTTTAAGTTATTTTAAATAAACTGGATACTCAAAGTATATAACTTCTACAATAAGGAGAAAGTTGCTGGTAGCCATAATAATATTTATCGTTATTAATCATTATTAAGACTAATGCTAAGGGAAAATAGTAATTATTCTGCAGCTTTGGATAAACTCTACCTCACCTCTAACTCAACAACTGTATGTTCTCTGACACAAACTTAAATGTCAACATGTAATGACTTAAATGGTAGTCATATGTCTTATGAGTCAGAATACCAGCAATTAGACCAGAGACCAATGGAAAGGTTTTAACACATATAAATGAACTATGCATCAGTCACAAGAGTTGATGAATGAAAATCAAGAAAAAGAGAGAGAGGATAATAGTGTTAACCATCTAAATATATATATACACATAATATACATATACATATGTATAAGGTATATAATACATACATAAGGTATGTATAAGGTATATAATATATATATATATAACAAGAAGACTATGTCTATAGATTTCAGGTATTACTACTCCTTTACTGATGCCATCCTAATTGTAAAAGTTGTGTTTAGGCATTTATCAATAACATTTGAATATTATGGACTCAATGTCAACAGCAACCCAATTATGAATACATATGTGCACATTAGGTATCTTAGACCTGTTGTTAGTAAATTTTATTCATTTATGTTATTACTCTTATTTTGATTCTCATCAAGCCATCTGCTAATTATGTACTTGGCTTTCCTTGTCACAGTCCATGCAGGAAGAGAATGTGCTGGTTCTATAAATGCAAATATTCTGATTCCCATGGTAGTTCTGTTGCCTGTATAAATCTATGCATTTTCTTATTGCTTTTAGTTATGAGTGTTGGAAACTTCTTAGTTGACTCTCAAAGGAATAACTGAGATTGTGTTTGCACAATCAAGTTTGTAAGCATGAAAATATGGGGCTAGTATTTGGGCTACACTTAATTTATCAAAGTAAATCCTTTTCAACTGTATTGGGAAAGGTTTCTGCTAGTGGTTCCATAGCCTTGCTGATTGTTGTCCCTTAAATACCTATATTAAAAATGAAAAAACAACAACAGCAACACACTAGACTCAGGAGAGTAAGATAGTTTATTATCATTGGCCAAAATTGCTTTAATAAATATATAAATTTATAATGCCTGAGAGAACAGTGCTCCCTCAGATATGGCATCAATGTACAGAGTGCAAATTAAAAACTATTTATAATGGTCACAGGAATCTCTCATTGTTGTCCTTTTTGCTGGACAGTGAGTACCTAGATATAAGGAAGTTAAGCTGATCTGTTATATGCTTGCAGTAATTAGCAGATTGCTTGCATATAATGATATATAAATGGTAGATTCATTAAAGCAAATTGAAAGTGAAAAGCACTATGCGTATGTGATTTCAAGCAGAAAACCTAACTTCAAAGTTGGACATTTCTTTCGTGTACTTTGACCCACACTAAAGAACATCTATAATGAATGACCCTGTTTTTAACTTACTAGAATCCCTCTTAAACTACAAGATAGGTTTGTTTCAGTGAAGATTATTCTTTATTTCTTTCATGTCATGCATCCAACATTTTCTTTTCTCCAGGTCTCTAGTCCTGTCCATTTTCCATAACTTCAAACTGGCAGTGATGGAGGAAGTTAACTAATTAATTCCCTTTAGACTCAGCAATAACTGGACAACTTCAGTTGCTATTGAAAGGTAGACACTTGTTTTGCATTTTTCAGTTCTTGTACATAAGGTTATCCTATGTTGGTACAACTGAAGAATGATTTTTGAAAATTGTTTTGGGGTACTGATGTAATACAAATCATAGCCAATTGTGCCTTCTGTGATTCCTAATGGATTGTTGTCAAGTTTTTTCTTCTTTTGAAATATCCATGAGGGGGGCGGAGCAAGATGGCGGAGGAGTAGGAGACCTGGATTTCGTCTCCTCTCAGGAATTCAGCTGGATAGGGATCAAACCATTCTGAACACCTACAAACTCAACAAGAGATCAAAGAAAAGAAGAGCAACACCTCTCTCATCAGAAAAGCGACCACTTTCTGGAAGGTAGGACATGCGGAGAAGTGAATCCGAGGCGATATTCGGGAGGATAGACGGCGGGGGAGGGGCCTCTGTCGGCCACTTCTGGCAAGTGATAGAGCCGCGGAGCACAAAATCGGAACTTTTAAAAGTCTGCTCCGCCGAGGGACGTCACTCTGGTGGCTAAGCGGGGGGTGGAACACTCCAGGACAGTGTGGTCTCAGGACCCTTGGGGTCACAGAAAGACCGGGGTGCCTGAGGGCGGCAGAGCTCCCAGGTAACGGAGCAGGGAAGCCGGCTGCAGAGGCGGAGCCCAGGCGCGGGCTCTCAGCTCGGGGTTGCCATAAACCATGATCCATGGCACAGTCGGGCCCCTGCTCCTCCAGCAGGGACCCAACAAGCGGCAGATCCGGGGAGACTCCCCTTCTTCCCCCGGGAGGAGAGGTGCCGGAGCGCACCGCAGGGATCTGCTGGGTTTGGAGACTCCATCCGGGGTCGGGTGCCAGAGATAGAGGCGCATGGTCATAGGCCGGGCGAGCACGGAGTGTGGCTGGAGACCAGGGAGATGGGAGTGACTGATGGCTTTTCTCTGGGGGCTCACTGAGGAGCGGGGCCCCGAGTTCTTGGCTCCTCCGGGGCAGAGATTGGGAGGCTGCCATTTTCACTCTCATCCTCCAAAGCTGTACAGAAAGCTCGCAGGGAACAAAAGCTCTGGAGAGCAACCCGAGCAGATTACTTAGCCCAGACCGGGCAAGGGCAGGGCAATTCCGCCTCGGCAAAGACATTTGGAAACCATGGCAACAGGCCCCTCCCCAGAAGATCAGTGAGAACAGCCAGCCAAGACCAAGTTTACCGATCAATGAGAACGGCCGAACTCCAGCGCTAGGGGAATACTGCACATAGAATTCATGGCTTTTTTACCATGATTCTTTAGTCTTTCAAAGTTAATTTTTTTAACTGTCTTTTTTTCCTTTTTTTTGAATTTTTCTTTATCCCTTTTTCAAACAACATCTTATCAATCCCTTTTTTAAAAAATCATTTTTATTTTTCATTTTTAGAGTCATATTCTATCCCTTCATAGTAGTTACCTGTATTTTTGGCATATATATATAAGTTGTTCTCTCTTTAAAATTTTGAGATAGTTTCTTCGAACAGATTAAAATATACCCTAAATCTCTAGTATATAGTTTTTTCTATCCCCTGCCTGATCACATTCTCTCCTTTTTTTTTTCTTTTTTTCTTTTTTAAATCCTCTTCTTTCTTTTTTCAAACAACTTCTTATGAGTTCCTTTTATAAAATTTTTTATATTTCCATCTTTACAGTCATATTCCATCCCTTCATCATATCAACCCTTATTTTTGTACATATATAAGTTTTTCTTTCTTTAAAATTTTGGGAGGCACTTTCTTCTAACAGACCAAAATACACCCCAAATCTAGTGTGTGGCACTGATCTATATACCAGCCTGATCATATTTGATCACATTCTGTTTTTTTTTTGTTGTTGTTGTTGTTTTGTTTGTTTTTGTTTGTTTTTATCTTTAACTCTTTCTTTTTTTTCTTTTTCTTTTTTCTCTCTTTCCCTTTCTTTTCCCACTGCTTCAGGTCTTTTCTGATTTGTTTAGAGTATATTTTCTGGGGACATTGTTACTCTGCTAGCATTCTGTTCTCTCATTAATCTATTCTCCTCTGCACAAAATGACAAGATGGAAAAAATCACCTCAACAAAAAGAACAAGAGGTAATACCGACTGCCAGGGACCTACTCAATACGGACATTAGTACGATGTCAGACCTAGAGTTCAGAATCATCACTTTAAAGATACTAGCTGGGCTTGAAAAAAATATGGAAGTTATTAGAGAAACCCTTTCTGAAGAAGTAAAAGAACTAAAATCTAACCAAGTAGAAATCAAAAAGGCTATTAATGAGGTGCAATCCAATATGGGGGTGCTAACTGCTAGAATAAATGAGGCAGAAGAGAGAATCAGTAATATAGAAGACCAAGTGATGGAAAATAAAGAAGCTGAGAGAAAGAGAGATAAACAACTACTGGATCACGAGGGCAGAATTCGAGAGAGAAGCGATACAATAAGACGAAACAACATTAGAATAATTGGGATCCCAGAAGAAGAAGAAAGAGAGAGAGGGCCAGAAGGTATAATGGAGCAAATTATAGCAGAGAACTTCCCTAACTTGGGGAAGGAAACAGGCATCAAAATCCAGGAAGCACAGAGAACCCCTCTCAAAATCAATAAAAATAGGTCAACAACCCGACACCTAATAGTAAAACTTACAAGTCTCATAGACAAAGAGGAAATCCTGAAAGCAGCTCGGGAGAAGAGATATGTAACCGACAAGGGTAGAAACATTAGATTGGCAACAGACCTATCCACAGAGACCTCACAGGCCAGAAAGGACTGGCAGGATATCTTCAGAGCACTAAATGAGAAAAATACGCAGCCAAGAATCCTATATCCAGCTAGGCTGTCATTGAAAATAGAAGGAGAGATAAAAAGCTTCCAGGACAAACAAAAACTAAAGGAATTTGCAAACACAAAACCAGCCCTACAGGAAAACTTGAAAGGGGTCCTCTAAGCAAAGAGAGACCCTAGAAGCAACATAGACCAGAAAGGAACACAGAGAATATACGGTAACAGTCACCTTACAGGCAATACAATGGCACTAAATTCCTATCTTTCAATATTTACCCTGAATGTAAATTGGCTAAATGCCCCAATCAAAAGACACAGGCTATCAGATTGGGTTAAAAAACAAGACCCATCGATATGCTGTCTGCAAGAGACTCATTTTAGAACCAAAGACACCCCCAGATTGAAAGTGAGGGGGTGGAAAACCACTTACCATGCTAATGGACACCAAAAGAAATCTGGGGTGGCAATCCTTATATCAGACAAATTACATTTTAAACCAAAGACTGTAATAAGAGATGAAGAAGGACACTATATCCTACTTAAAGGATCTATCCAACAAGAAGATCTAACAATTGTAAATATCTATGCCCCTAACATGGGAGCAGCCAATTATATAAGGCAATTAATAACAAAAGCAAAGAAACACATTGACAACAATACAATAATAGTGGGGGACTTTAACACCCCCCTCACTGAATGGACAGATCGTCTAAGCAAAAGATCAACAAGGAAATAAAGACTTTAAATGACACACTGGACCAAATGGACTTCACAGACATATTCAGAACATTCCATCCCAAAGCAATGGAACACACATTCATCTCTAGTCCCCATGGAACATTCTCCAGAATAGATCACATCCTAGGTCATAAATCAGGTCTCAACCGGTACCAAAGATTGGGATCATTCCCTGCCTATTTTCAGACCACAACACTTTGAAACTAGCACTCAATCACAAGAGGAAAGTCGGAAAGAACTCAAATACATGGAGGCTAAAGAGCATCCTACTGGAGAATGAATGGGTCAACCAGGAAATTAAAGAAGAATTAAAAAAATACATGGAAACCAATGAAAATGAAAACACAACTATTCAAAATCTTTGGGATGCAGCAAAGGCAGTCCTGAGAGGAAAGTATATAGCAATACAAGCCTTTCGCAAGAAACAAGAAAGGTCTCAATTACACAACCTAACCCTACACCTAAAGGAGCTGGAGAAGGAACAGCAAATAAAGCCTAAACCCAGCAGGAGAAGAGAAATCATAAAGATCAGAGCAGAAATCAATGAAATAGAAACCAAAAGAACAGTAGAACAGATCAACGAAACTAGGAGCTGGTTCTTTGAAAGAATTAACAAGATTGACAAACCCCTGGCTAGACTTATGAAAAAGAAAAGAGAAAGGACCCAAATCAACAAAATCATGAATGAAAGAGGAGAGATCACAACCAACACCAAAGAAATACAAACAATTATAAGAACATATTATGAGCAACTCTATGCCAGCAAATTAGATAACCTGGAAGAATGGATGCATTCCTAGAGATGTATCAACTACCAAAACTGAACCAGGAAGAAATAGAAAACCTGAACAGACCTATAACCACTAAGGAAATTGAAGCAGTCATCAAAAATCTCCCAAAAAACAAAAGCCCAGGGCCAGATGGCTTCCCAGGGGAATTCTACCAAGCATTTAAAGAAGAATTAATACCCATTCTTCTGAAACTGTTCCAAAAAATAGAAACGGAAGGAAAACTTCCAAACTCATTTTATGAGACCAGCATTACCTTGATCCCCAAACCAGACAAAGACCCCATCAAAAAGGAGAATTACAGACCAATATCCCTGATGAACATGGATGCAAAAATTCTCACCAAAATAGCCAATAGGATCCAACAGTACATTAAAGGGATTATTCACCATGACCAAGTGGGATTTATCCCTGGGCAGCAAGGTTGGTTCAACATCCGCAAATCAATCAATGTGATAGAATACATTAACAAAAGAAAGACCAAGAATCATATGATCCTCTCAATGATGCAGAAAAAGCATTTGACAAAGTACAGCATCCATTCTTGATCAAAACTCTTCAGAGTATAGGGATCGAGGGTGCATACCTCAATATCATAAAAGCCATCTATGAAAAACCTACAGCGAATATCATTCTCAATGGGGAAAACCTGAGAGCTTTCCCCCTAAGGTCAGGAACGCGGCAGGGATGTCCACCATCACCACTACTATTCAACATAGTATTGGAAGTCCTAGCCACAGCAATCAGACAACAAAAAGAAATCAAAGGCATCCAAATTGGCAAAGAAGAAGTCAAACTCTCACTCTTTGCAGATGATATGATACTTTATGTGGAAAACCCAAAAGACTCCACCCCAAAACTGCTAGAACTCCTACAGGAATTCAGTCAAGTGGCAGGATATAAAATCAATGCACAGAAGTCAGTGGCATTCCTATACACCAACAACAAGACAGAAGAAAGAGAAATTAAGGAGTCGATCCCATTTACAATTGCACCCAAAACCATAAGATACCTAGGAATAAATCTAACCAAAGAGACAAAGGATCGGTACTCAGAAAACTATAAAATACTCATGAAAGAAATTGAGGAAGACACAAAGAAATGGAAAAACGTTCCATGCTCGTGGATGAGAAGAACAAATATTTGAAGATGTCAATGCTACCTAGAGCAATCTACACATTCAATGCAATCCCCATCAAAATACCATCCACTTTTTTCAAAGAAATGGAACAAATAATCCTAAAATTTGTATGGAACTAGAAAAACCCCCGCATAGCCAGAGGAATGCTGAAAAAGAAAAGCAAAGCCGGCGGCATCACAATTCCGGACTTCAAGCTGTATTACAAAGCTGTCATCATCAAGACAGCATGGTACTGGCACAAAAACAGACACAGAGATCAATGGAACAAAATAGAGAGCCCAGAAATGGACCCTCAACTCTATGGTTAACTAATCTTCGAAAAAGCAGGAAAGAATTTCCAGTGGAAAAAAGACAGTCTCTTCAACAAATGGTGTTCGGAAAATTGGACAGCCACATGCAAAAGAATGAAACTGGACCATTTCTTTACATCACATACAATAATAGACTCTAAATGGTTGAAAGACCCAAATGTGAGACAGGAGTCCATCAACATCCTAAAGGAGAACACAGGCAGCAACCTCTTTAACCTCAGCTGCAGCAACTTCTTCTTAGGAACATCGCCAAAGACAAGGGTAGCAAGGGCAAAAATGAACTATTGGGACTTCATCAAGATAAAAGCTTTTGCACAGCAAAAGAAACAGTCAACAAAACCAAAAGACAACCGACATAATGGGAGAAGATATTTGCAAATGACATATCAGATAAAGGGCTAGTATCCAAAATCTATAAAGAACTTATCAAACTCAACACCTAAAGAACAAATAATCCTATCAAGTAATGGGCGGAAGACATGAACAGACATTTTTCCAAGGAAGACATCCAAATGGCCAACAGACACATGAAAAAGTGCTCAACATCGCTTGGCATCAGAGAAATCCAAATCGAAACCTCAATGAGATACCACCTCACACCAGTCAGAATGGCTAAAATTAACAAGTCAGGAAATGACAGATGTTGGTGGGGATGCAGAGAAAGGGGAACCCTCCTATACTGCAACCACTCTGGAAAACAGCATGGAGGTTCCTCAAAAAGTTGAAAATAGAGCTACCATATGATCCAGCGATTGCACTACTTGGTATTTACCCCAAAGATAAAAATGTAGGGATCTGAAGGGGTACATGCACCCCGATGTTTATAGCAGCTATGTCCACAATAGCCAAACTGTGGAAAGAGACAAGAAATCCATTGACAGATGAATGGATAAAGAAGTCGTATATTTATACAATGGAATATTATGCAGCCATCAAAAGGAATGAGATCTCACCATTTGCAATAACATGGATGTAAGTGGAGGGTGTTATGCTCAGCAAAATAAGTCAATCAGAGAAAAACATGTATCATATGACTTCACTGATATGAGGAATTCTTAATCTCAGGAAACAAACTGAGGGTTGCTGGAGTGGGGTCGGGGTGGGAGGGATGGGGTTGCTCAGTGTTAGTCATTGGGGAGGGTATGTGCTATGGTGAGTGCTATGAATTGTGCAAGACTGTTGAATCACAGATCTGTATCTCTGAAGCAAATAATGCAATATATGTTAAGAAAAAAAGAAAAAGAAGATAGCAGGAGGGAAAGAATGAAGGGGGGGAATTTGGAGGGGGAGACGAACCATAAGAGATGATGGACTCTGAAAAACAAACTGAGGGTTCTAGAGGGGTGAGTGGTGGGAGGATGTGTTAGCCCAGTGATGGGTACTAAAGAGGGCACGTTCTGCATGGAGCACTGGATGTTATGCACAAAGAATGAATCATGGAACACTACATCAAAAACTAATGATGTAATGTATGGTGATTAACATAACAATAAAAATTTTTTAAAAAGACTAATATCCAACACATATAAAAAACTCATAAAATTCAATAGCAAAAAAGAAAAAAAATAAGAACAAGTAATCTGGTTAAAAAATGGGTAGAGGAACTAGATAGACATTTTTCCAAAGAAGACATGCTGATGGCCAACAGATACATGAAAAGATACTCAATATCACTAACCATCAGGGAAATTCAAATCAAAACCACAATGTCAGCATGGCCATTATCAAAATGACAAACAATAACAAGTTTTGATAAGGGTGACAAAAAAGGGAACCCTGGTACACTATTGGTGAGAATTTAAATTGGTGCAACCACTACGGGAAATAGTATGGAGTTTCCTCAGAAAACTGAAAATGGAAACACCATGTGATTCAACAGTTCCACTTCTGTGTATCTGTTTGAAGAAAAAGAAAACACTATCTTGAAAAGATATATGCAACCCCCATGTTCATTGGGGCATTATTTATATTAGCCAAGATATAGAAACCACCTAAGTGACCATATATGGATAGAAAGAAATCATATTTTACATTTATATTTATATTTATATTTATATTTATTTTATTTATTCCAGCCATTAAAAAGAATGAAATCTTGCCATTTGTGATAACACAGGCCTTGAAGACATTATGCTGAGTGAAATAAGTCAGAGAAAGACATTTATTATATGGTCTCTCTCATATATGGTATCTTAAAAAAAACAGTTAACAGATACAAAGAACAGATTGATGGTTGTCGTTGACAACAGGTAACGGTGAAGTGGGTGAAGTGACTCAAAAGTAAAAAGAAAACACTAGGATGAAATCCCAAGTGCTCAGTGGGAAACTATGATCTCTGTCTTCATCTGCTGCATCTTCCCCCTGCCACTTGCCCACCCAGCCTCATTAAAAAAAAAGAAGGAAAAAAAAAGAAGAAAAGGAAATACAGTGGGTGAAAGAGTATATGCAAAATTTGTAGAAGGGAGATTTCTAACATGCTTCTCAAAATTTCTGTCTTCTATTGTATATACTAAAATTCCCTCCCCTTGTGTGTGGGTTGGACTTGTGAACATATTCACAGGCATAACTCAGAGATACTGTGGGTTCATTTCCAGACCATCATAATAAAGTGGATATTGCAGTAAAGTAAGTTAAATGAATTTTTCGGTTTCCCAGTGCATATAAAAGTTATGCTTACACTATAGTCTATTAAGTGTTCAATAGCATCATGTCCAAAAAAATATAAGTTCCTTAATTAAAAAATACTTTATTACTAAAACATGCTAATCATTATCTGGGCTTTCAACAAGCCATAACCACTAATTATAGTTCACTGTAACAAATATAATAATAATGAAAATGTATGAAATAGTCTGAGAATTACCAAATATGATACAGAGACAGGAAGTGAGCAAATGCTGTTGAAAAAATGGTGCAAATTGATTTGTTCAATGCAGGGTTGCCAAAAAGTTCAATTTGTAAAAAAAAAAAAAATAGTATTTATGAAGTGCAATAAAATGAGGTATGCCTGTACCTTACATGACAAAAGAGAATTTTGTAAATCGAATAAAGGTCCCTATCAGTTACTTCTAGGTTAATCAAAAGGGAGAGATTATCCTGGTGGGCCTGATCTAATCACATGATCTCTCTAAAAGAGGTTCCAGGCTCTCCTGGAATTTAGACTCGAGGAGGCAGATGTTCTCTCTTTGCTGTTGTCTATACGAAGCAAGGTGCTATGGATCTACAGCCTATCGGTAATGATTTTTGCCAGCAACCTGATAGAATTTAGACTTGAATGCTTCTCTAATCAGGCTTCCAGATTAAAATGCAATCAGCTGCACCAGCTTGCATTCCCACCAACAGTGTAGGAAGGTTCCCCTTTCTCCACATCCTCACCAACATGTCATTTCCTGACTTTTTAATTTTAGCCATTCTGACTGGTGTGAGGTGGTATCTCATTGAGGTTTTGATTTGGATTTCTCTGATGCCGAATGATGTTGAGCACTTTTTCATGTGTCTGTTAGCCATTTGGATGTCTTCTTTGCAGAAATGTCTGTTCACATCTTCTGCCCACTTCTTGATTGGATTATTTGTTGTTTGGGTGTTGAGTTTGATAAGTTCTTTACAGATTTTGGATACTAGCCCTTTATCTGGTATGTCATTTGCAAACATCTTCTCCCATTCTGTCAGTAGTTTTTTGGTTTTGTTGACTGTTTCCTTTGCTGTGCAAAAGCTTTTTATCTTAATGAAGTCCCAATAGGTCATTTTTGCCCTTGCTTCCCTTGCCTTTGGCGATGTTTCTAAGAAGAAGTTTCTGTGGCTGAGGTCGAAGAGGTTGCTGCCTGTGTTCTCCTTGAGGATTTTGATGGACTCCTGTTTCACATTTACGTCTTTCATCCATTTTGAGTCTATTTTTGTGTGTGGTATAAGGAAATGGTCCTGTTTCATTCTTTTGCATGTGGCTGTCCAATTTTCCCAACACCATTTGTTGAAGAGACTGTCTTTTTTCCATTGGACATTCTTTCCTGCTTTTTCGAAGATTAGTTGACCATAGAGTTGAGGGTCCATTTCTGGGCTCTCTATTTTGTTCCATTGATCTCTGTGTCTGTTTTTGTGCCAGTACCATGCTGTCTTGATGATGACCGCTTTGTAATAGAGCTGGAAGTCCGGAATTGTGATGCCACCAGCTTTGGTTTTCTTTTTCAACATTCCTCTGGCTATTCAGGGTCTTTTCTGGTTCTATACAAATTTGGGGATTCTTTGTTCCAGTTCTGTGAAAAAAGTTGATGGTATTTTGATGGGGATTGCATTGAATGTGTAGATTGCTCTAGGTAGCATAGACATTGGAGGTTCCTCAAAAAGTTCAAAATATAGCTACTGTATGACCCAGCAATTGCACTACTGAGTATTTATCCCAAACATACAAATGTAGTGTTTAGAAGGGGCACCTGCACCCCAATGTTTATAGCAGCAATGTCCATAATAGCCAAACTATGGAAAGAGTCCAGATGTCCATCGACAGATGAATGGATAAAGAAGATGTGGAATTTATGTACAATAGAATATTACACAGATATCAAAAAAATGAAATCTTGCCAAATGCAATGATGTGGATGGAACTAGAGGGTACTATGCTAAGTGAAATATGTCAATCAGAGAAAGACATGTATCATATGATCTCACTGATATGTGGAATTTAAGAAACAAGGCAGAGGATCATAGGGGAAGAGAGGAAAAAATGAAACAAGACAAAACCAGAGAGGAGATAAACCATAAAATACTCTTAATCTTAGGAAACAAACTGAGGGTTGCTGGAGGTGAAAAAGGCAGAGGAATGGGGTAATGAGGTGATGGACATTGTGGAGGGTATGCGTTGTAATGAGCACAGGGTATTATATAAGACTGATGAATCACAGAACTGTACCCCTGAAACAAATAATACACTATATGTTAATTAATTGAATTTAAAATAAAAAAAAATTAAAAAGAAATTAAAAAAAAAGAATAATGCAATCTGGCTAACATGTTGGTTTCATCCTCCTGGGATCCCAAACAGAGAACCCAGCTAAGCCATGCCTACATCTCTGACCTAAAGAAGCTATAACATAATCAGTGTTGTTTCCAGTCACTAGGACTAGCAATCTGTTACACAGCAATAGAAAATAAACACAACAAGCAATTTCTTACTAATGTAAATCAGTTGTGCATATGTGGAGAAATATTGCCTGCTAAATTAAAAATTTACTTCCAAAACTTTTTAGATAATTTATACTTGCACAGTTATTATTTGGTATTGTTATTTTACTTAACTTTAAGTTTTTTGGTTACGTAATTTTTGTTACTATTTCAGCTGACACAAAAGAGTAATGGTTGGGGGAAAGAAAGCAAAATATGCCATTTACAGCCAGTACTGAACATTTCAGCAGTCTGTGCCTGGAGAGATAATGCACTTTTTAGTTGACCATTGACATGTGATAAGAACTACCTCAGAATATAGACACAAGGTTCCTTAAAGCCCTTGCAAAGCATTATGGAATATTATTTAGATATTATCAAAATTTCATTTGATTTTCAGATGATTTTCACATCTGTGTTTAATGGTATGTATGTGATAATGTATATAATTAATTATACAGTTTAAAAATAGTCCCAATGTGTTACGATATCTTCATATCAATTTTGAAAATCTTTCTGAATCCTTGCTAATTTTTCATTACAAAATTCGATTTAGTTATTATATATTTTAATTGTGTTATTTTTTTTCTGAAGAATTATGTATATAGAATTAGGGGTATAAATTTTCAGAAATTAGGAATATTATCTAAAAATAAAATTTTTTTCATAAATATCCACTTGATACTGACACACAGGTATGAGCCATGGTTTGACATTGTGCCTTTTTCTTTTTTTCTTCCTGTTCTAAATAACTTGTAAATATATTTAGAGTCATAATTTTAATTTTTATTCTTTTCCGTGTATCTAGCTAGTAGGTTATATAAATTAAATGAGGAAACATTATTTATGGAAAGGAATCCAAACTAACCTAAACCTTTCGATATGATTGCAGAGGAAATTTTAGGGCAGCAAAGGGTCCCACACCATTTCCTTAACACGATTGCGTAATTTATTGGTTGGCCTCCTGTATTAATTACCTCTTTTTTCATTTATGCCGGAATTGTATTGATCTAATCTTTGATTCTCTCTCAGGGGCTCCTGAACTCATTCTTGATTCTGTCAAGCCATCTTCAATCTGTGTAATTGGTCCCTGTGTGGTTGTAGGTGGATAAACCCACTGTAGGAAGTTCCAGGTACTTTTCACCCTTCTTCAGGGACTTGTAGTCATGTAAGACTTTCTTACATTCTGTCACGTTCATGCTGCATTAGATAACTAATATTTTTTCAGGTCAAATTTGGAAAGAAACACTTACTTTATTATTGAAGCAAATGAAAATATTCATGTGCATTATTGTTGTTATCACTTTACAGAAAAAGCAAGAGACCAAGAGGGAGAACGTGGATGCTACTAACATTTGAAATATGCAATGAAAACCCAATAATAAACAAAAACTCTTGGAAATCTGTGTAGAATATAACTGGTAAATTACATAGTTCACCATATTTATTAGAAGTTTAATCAATATGATTTTATAACATAGTCATGTGGTTACAATTTATTTGACAAGCTGTGTTAGAATCTGACTCTTGTTCCTGACTCCAAGTGACTAATACTTTGGACAGATTAATTTCTCTCACTGAGAATATCTGAACTCACAGGCCAGGTCGTCTATTTATACAAGGGGCAATTAAACCTGAGAGTCAGCATAAGGACATGCTTTCTGTTTTGAAATTCAGTTAATCATTTTAGTAACAAGAATACCGATTGACCAAATAACATTTGTTGGCTGACAACCAACAGTGCTCAGTGAGGAAGAGTTTTGTTGCTTCTGCAGCTGTTGTTGTATTTTACTAACGTTCTCTGTTTGCCCCTGAACTCCAGAGCCAAAAATCATGTAATAAGGTGCGATGAATTTGAACATACATAGTTAGAACCCTCGGGGGAAAAAACTGTCAATACGGAGATAGTTCAAAGATCAACCTGCTCTGAAGAAGCAGTTTTCTTGGGAAAATTACACGTTGGCTTCAATGTACCTCACCTTATGGCAGGAGGAAAAAAATCAAACGCTCCTTTTATTCATAAGGGTTCACATTCAAAACTCTAGTCCTTTGACTGAACTAAATTCTGTCCCGAGGCATAAACTTAGTGGATATTATAAAATCAGAATATTTTTAAATCTAATTTCTTGAGAAGAGTAAAACATTGTATATATTATATATACATGCTCAAATGATAGAAAGGTACCATCCAGAGCTCGGCATAATGGCTTTCTTTTTTAATTCCCTGCACTAATCACTTATAAATATATTTAGAGACACAATCTCAATTTTCATCCTCTTGATTATATCTGGCTAGAAGATCACTTTGTAAATTGAGTAAAGAAACAGCTTATTAATGCAAACCTAAAGATTTTCATTCTACTTAGAAGTGACCTATTCTGGTCTTTGTGAAGCTGAAGACTTTGGTTTGGAAAACTTCCCACAAAGTTATTCTCAGAATTATTTAATATAAAGCCCGAGAAGCCTCTTTAGACCTTTTGCTGACTTGAGTACTTTCAATCAGAGAACTTCAGGGACTAGCAAGGTTTGATCTTGGCTGCAGTAGTGCTGATCTGTGTGGGAATGTACGTTTATGTGTATGTGAGGTGCGGGAAGGTGTATATAAACTGTTGTGGTTTGGTTCTGCTTGATAGGGGTGGTGGTGGTATGGCAGTGAGCAGGCTGTAAGCCATTCATCTGTCTTTTTGGTTTCTTTCTCGTACACCAGAAAAAAAGGTGTTCTTTCTGAAAAAAGTATTTTTATAATTATTTTTGAGCTTTGAAAAGCTGTTAAAAATGATGTTGCAAATCAATTAATAATATCTTAATAGGAGATTGTGGTATCCTTGTTGCATTCCTATTACTTAAAAACATCTAATTAGTCAATAACTTATTGTTTGTTCTTATATTTTGTAAAATTGTCACTGTCTATAGAGTATAAACAAATGAAAATACATTCACTATAGCAGTTTGTCTCAGATGGTGGATACACTATAAGGAAAATAGCAAGATTTGCAGTGAGCCAAACTTGGATTGCGTCAATGTTCCCACAAACATTAATTATGTAGCTTTGGGCAATTTATTTAATTCTGTGATCTTCGGTGTTTTCATTTGAAAATTTGGCATAATAGTAATAAGATCACATAAATCCTTATGATAGAGTGTTTTAAACATAGCAGTTAAATGGAAGCTATTACTTTGAATTTGCATCTGCAAATGCATTGCCTTTTTCTTCTTTTAATATTTATTTGTATTGATAGTACATAGGTAAATATGATTGAATAAACTATGTAGTTGTTATATGTTGATATAGCCGACTGGGAAAAAAATGGAAAAGTGTTCTTAAAATATCAACACTCTTTTAGGAAAAAAAGAGTGTCAAAATATAGAAAGGAAATCTTCCAGCAATGTTATCTATAGGACAATTTTTATATTTTCAAATTGCTAACCAAATTAAATCAAATTCTTTCAGAGTACAACTGGGAAATTCTTGTAGGCATTTGTGTTTACTTAGGTAACTTCAATTAGCATTCTTATTTGTAAAATGTGTGTGCTGAAGGCATTTTCTCTGGTTTTATATATAAGAAATTATTATACTAATTAAATTGTATCACCCCCAAATTCATAAAGGTAATAATTCACATCAACTGATTATTGTAAGTCAGAGGAAATCTCATCCATTCTTCTCTAGTTTAATCCCCTGCAGTTATTTCATCTGAACTCCAAAAGTCCTTAAGGGCTAAATTTATTCATAATTGGTTTTGAAATTGTTTAACAACTGATACTGAACAAGTAGGCCTTAACCATTGCCTCAACTTGAGAAACCTTAGGCAGGCTGTCTTGCCTCTAGGTCTTGACTTCCCTCTCACATTGATCCTTAAAGAACCCGGATGGCCTGACCACAGAGGTTCCTCTTCCTCCCTTCTCCTAGAGCATTTACTTTTAAGAATGTGGCAGGTTACAGCTTTCTAAAAGCTCTTGCTGGTTTTACCTCCTAGGCCTGTCTTTCTCAAGGACCCGGGATCAACTTCTTTGAAAATAGATCAAAGGAAATAAAGACCAGGAGACAGTTTATGTCGGAGGGTAGGATCCTAACCGAGGTGGGTTCCTTGCTCCAAGTTGTACACAATGTCCTATCATGAAGGGATGAGAAAATTTACTTTTTCTCTGGCTTTGGCTAGTTGGCAAACACAGTAGGCCTATCATGCTTCTCAACCCAGCTCTTAAAAACTCTCTTGTGTTTCAAAGCACTGGGTTCAGAGTTCATTCTGGTCTCTCCTCCCTGTTGTGTTGAATAGCGTTTGCCTCTGAACATTGACCGGTGCAATTTTTTCTTTGGAAATGTCTATTACATTTAGTTTTAACTTCCATATTATAAAATATGTGAAGAGTGATAGAACTATCTTCAGTAAAGACCACTTAAATAAAATTTGCATAAATAATTTTATTTATATTGGTGTGCCTTTAATGAAAAACAGGACAAAAAGGATGGTAAGTAAAAAATGCAAGATATTTCCAAAAGTGGTTGAAAGTAAATCATACAATAACAAAGAACTAAGAGTTAAAATATTTATAAAATACAAATTTTGTATGTGTTCACAAGACTGTTCTTTATATAATTAGTAAAATTTAGAAACCATTTTAGTATCTAGTATTGAGCTATTATCTATACATATTAGCTATTATCATTTTATAGAGAGGGACTTCAGACTTTAAATGAAACACAAGCTCTGTTTTTTAAAGGGGCATTATAAAAGGTTTATAATTTTGTTTTCAGACCAACAGCAGGACTGTAATGAGGATCTGATGAGGCTGTAAGAGAGAAATTGGTCCTCTCTCTGTATCTTGGCTCTGACTGACCCTGAGGCCTAAATTTTAGACTACTTAGAATAAACAACTATATTGTGAATCTGCATCATTCTCCACTTATGTGGAGATGTGGTACTTAAAAATAAGCCCCCTTTCCTTGTCACTTTTGGGTATGGCTGAGCAGACAACTTGGGCTATATTAGAACATAATTTGTACAAAAATTTATACAAATAGGGGCGCCTGGGTGGCTCAGTCGGTTAAGCGTCTGCCTTCGGCTCAGGTCATGATCCCAGAGTCCTGGGATCGAGCCCCGCATCAGGCTCCTTGCTTGGCGGGAAGCCTGCTTCTCCCTCTCCCACTCCCCCTGCTTGTGTTCCTGCTCTCGCTATCTCTCTCTCTGTCAAATAAATAAATAATCTTAAAAAAAATTATACAAATAATAAAACTGGAGATAACACAATCAAAAGACATTAGCTGTCATTTAATATATTTGATGCATAGCTATTAAAATTTAATTTTCAGGTATTTGAGGATTTCCCTTGATATTGCTTTCTTTTTAAAAACTTTGTCTAATTGTCATTTATTTTATTTTATTTTTTTGTAGCTTTATTGAGACATAATTGACATGTAATGCTGCATATGTTTAAAGGGTACAAAATGTTGATTTGATACATTTATAAACTGCAAAATTATTACTACCATCTCTATTAGCTCATACCTCCATCCTATTAAATAATTATCATTTCTTTTGGGGATGAGAACATTTAAGATGTACTCTCAGCAAGTTTCAAGTATATAATAAAGTATTAATAACTATAAACACTGTACTATAAAGTCCCCAGAATTTGTTAATCTTATATGAAGTTTGTACACTTTGAGCATTATCTCCCCATTTCCCCAACCCCCTTAAGCTTTCTAATTTAACTTTGACATAGAACATTCTTTATAATTTTAAATCCATTTACATTATATTAAGACTTGTTTTATGACCCCACATGTGGTCTGTCCTATTAACTGTAGCACGCACAACTGAAAATAATGTATATTCTGCAGTTCTAGGTTGTAGTGTTCTATAAATGTCAGTTAGATTCAGCTGGTTGATTCAGAGCTTCTGTGTCTTTATTGATATTTTTATCTAAGTGTTATATCAAATACTGAGGCAGAGATCTTAACTAATAGTGTATTTGTGGAATCTATTTCTCCCCTAATGCTCTCAATTTTCTTCATGTGCTTTTAGGCAGTCGTTAAATGTGTATGCATTTATAATTGTCATGTCTTCCAGATGAATTGTTTCTTTAATCATTATGTGAGATCTTTTTTTTCCCTCTGGCAATCAGATTTGTCCTGAAGTCAACTGATAATGAAATCATTAGCTCAAGTTTTTTCATGTTTACTGTTTTCATGGTGTATATTTGTCCATCCAGCTGTTTTCAGCCTATTTGTGTCTTATTAAAATTTTTCTTCTGGGGCACCTGGGTGGCTCAGTCGTTAAGCGTCTGCCTTCGGCTCAGGTCATGATCTCAGGGTCCTGGGATCGAGCCCCGCATCGGGCTCCCTGCTCCGCGGGAAGCCTGCTTCTCCCTCTCCCACTCCCCCTGCTTGTGTTCCCTCTGTCGCTGTCTCTCTCTGTCAAATACATAAATAAAATCTTTAAAAATAAATAAATAAATAAAAATAAAAAAATAAAATTTTTCTTCTAAAAGCAGCATATGATAGGGCATGATTTTTAGACATACTATCAATATACTTTTTTAACTAGAGGGCTCAGGGTATTAACATTTGATGTAATGATTAATATGGTTGGAATAGATCTATCAACTTATCATTTGTTCTTTGTTCCCTTCCTTGTTGATCCTCTGTCTCCCTGCGCATGCCCTCTTTTAGATTATTTGTTGTTGTTTTTATTTAATTTAAATTTATCTTGATTTTTTGGCTATATTTCAGATGTGTGTGTGTGTGTGTGTGTGCTTGCTCTAGGGATTGTGTTATAACACAAACTTTCATGGTTAACTTAGAACTAATATTGCAAAACTTAAAATGTAAAAACATTTACATTTATAGATACCTTTAATATCCTCTCCAATGACCTTTATGCTAGAGGAATGATATATATTATATCTGCATATATTCAGAATCATACAATGTTATAATATTTACTGTAAGAAATCACATATATTTTAAAGAATTTAACAGGAACAATCATTTTTGATAAATATTTTCCTCAAGTATTTAGTATTCCTCTTATTATATTGTTTCATCCTCACAGATCTGTATTTCCATCTGGTGTCATTTCTCTTCTGTCTGAAGGACTTACCATTTCCTGTAGAGCAGTTATGCTTTCGCCAAATTTTCTTAGTTTCCCTTCATGTTAGAATGCTTTATCCTTGAAGGATATTTTTACTGGTCATTTTTCTCTACCTCAGTTCTTTTCCCTTTTGTTCTAGTACTCCAAGGACACATTTGACAGATCTTCAGGTAATACTTTGCTCTGGCTGCCTGCATCTGAGTTCATTTTATTGCAATTGTTTTTTTTCTCTTTTCTTCAGATTATATCATTTCTGTGGACTCGTCTTCAAGTTTGCTGTACATTTGTTCTGATATCTATATCTGCTATTGAACACCAAGCATCCTAGATAGATAGGTAGATAGTGAGAGATATATAGACAGATTTTTTTTTTAATTTCAGAAACTGTAATTTTCAGTTCTAAATTTTCCTTCTGGTTCCTTTTTAAAGTTTCTATTTCTCTACTGTACTGAGTAATCCAATAATTTCAAGTGTGTCTTTCTTTGCTTTATGTAGCTGAATTATAATAACTAATTTAAAATATTATTTGATAATTTCCATATTTGCGTCATCTGTTTTAGTCATTTTGGGCTGTTAGAAGATAGAGTCATCAACTGGGTTATTTAAAGAAACATTTGTTTCTCACGGTTCTGGAGGATGAGAATTGCACCTTTCAGGTGCCAGCATATTTGGTGTCTGGTGAGAGCCCACTTCCTGGTTTATGGAAGGTCATCTTCGCCTGTGGTCTCATAAGGTGGAGAGAGAGAGCAGAAGCAAGGTCCCTTATGACTCTTAAAGGACACTAATACCATTGATGAAGGTGATACCTTGGTAACCTCATTTAATTCTAATTACCTTCAACAGACCCCACCTTCTAAAATCATCATAATTGGGATAGGATTTAAACATAAGAATTTTGGAGGGACCATTAGCCAACAGCAACATCTCCTAATTGTCTTTTTCTTGAGAACGGGTCACATTTTCCTAAGTTATTGTATGTTGAGTAATTTGGGGTTATTTACTGGATATTTTGAATATTATGTTGTGTAGACTCTGGGTCCAGTTATAATCTTTTATGTATTTGTTTATTTGACACAGAGAGAGAGCGCACACAAGCAGGCCCACTAAGCAGAGAGCTGGACGTGGGATTCAATCCATAGATCCTTGGATCATGACCTGAGTGGACTGAGCCACCCAGGCGCCGCCAGTGATACTCTTCTAATGAATTTCGGTTTTGTTTTAGGAAGCTATCCAATTAGTTTCAGACTGTAAATTTTGTCTCGTGTACAGCAGTTCAAATCATGCATTGTGCTTCATTGTCTTTGCTACACTGTTAGCAAACTAACTACAGGTTAGTCTGAGCAGTGCTTCAAATCTCAAGTCAGCTATGGATGCTTTTGTTATGCTGATTTAGGTTTATTCAACCTGTGTGTAGTTCAGGGGTGAATAAACTGCCATAACCATCTTTGTGTAGGTTTTTGTGTGGGTGTACTTTTTAAACACATTTGGGTAAGTACCAAGAAGTGTGATTATTGGCTCATGTAGAAAGAATATGCTGTTTCCTACGAAACTGCCAAACTATCTTCCAAAGAGGCTGTACCATTTTGCATTACCACCAGCAAATATAATGGAAGTTCCTGTTGCTCCACATCCTCGCCAGCATTTGGTATTGTCAATGCTTTAGTTTTGGTCATTCTTTTTTTATCTTTTTTTTTATTATGTTCAATTAGCCAACATGTAATGGTATCTCATTGTTCTTTTAATTTTCACTTCCTCAATGGCATATGATGAGCATCTTTTCATATGCTTATTTGCCATTTGCCTATCTTCCTTGGTAAGATGTCTGTTCAGGACTTTTGTCCATTTTTTAATTGGGTTTAATTTTCTTATTGTTGAGTCTGCCTCTTTTTTATAATTATCTTTCCCTGAACTCATTCCCACTCCCCTTAAAAATGGAAGATAACCTTACATTTTATAATCATTTCAGAAAACTACCTTATCGATGTACTGAAATTAGTAGCATAAGTGTTGAAACCCAGAAGAAAAATAAAGGTTTCAAATCATCATAATTATCTAACCACTCTATTCATGCATCTCTGAAGTAAGTGCAAAATACATTCCAATTAAGATGTGCTACAAGCCCTAGAATATTCATTGTTTTAAAAGAGACAAAAGCAAACATAATGAATTTTATTAGTAATAGTTGGAAATTTATTTCCTTTTTTATCCTGCTTTGCCCAAATAAATTTTCTTTTTTTAATTTTTCAGTTTTATTTAATTTTTTTAAGTTTTTGTTTTAATTCCAGTTAGTTAACATACAGTGTTATATTGGTTTCAGGTATATAATATAGTGATTCAACAATTTCTCACATCACCCAGTGCTCATCACAACAAATGCCCTCCATAGACCCCCATCACCTATTTAACCCAAACTCCCACTCCCCTCTGATAACCATCATTTTGTTCTCTATAATTAAGAGACTGTTTCTTGATTTCTCTCTCTCTTGTTTTTCCTTTTTTTTTTTTTTAAAGATTTTATTCATTTATTTGAGAGACAGAGAATGAGAGACAGAGAGCATGAGAGGGAGGAGGGTCAGAGGGAGAAGCAGACTCCCCGCCGAGCAGGGAGCCCAATGCGGGACTCGATCCCGGGACTCCAGGATCATGCCCTGAGCCGAAGGCAGTCGCCCAACCAACTGAGCCACCCAGGCGCCCTCGTTTTTCCTTTTGCTCATTTGTTTTTTTTTCTTAAATTAAATCAGAGGAGCATAAATATACTATTTGTGCTTCTCTGATTATTTCCCTTAGCATTATACTCTAGTTCCATCCATGTTGTTGCAAATGGAAAGATTTCATTTTTTATGGCTGAATACTATTCCATTTTACACACACACACACATATCCTCTTTATCCATCAATGGATACTTGGGCTGCTTCCATATCTTGGTTAGTGTAAATAATACTGCTACAAACATAGGGGTGCATCTATCACTTTGAATTAGTGTTTTAGTATTTTGGTAAATACCCGGTAGTGTGATTGTTGGATCATAGAGTGGTTATATTTTTAACTTTTTGAGGAACTTCCAAGTGTTTCCCAGAGTGGCTACACCAGTTTGCATTCCCACTAATAGTGTATGAGTGTTCCTTTTTCTCTATATCCTCTTGTATTTTTGATTTTAGCTATTCTGACAGGTGTGAGGTGATATCTCATTGTAGTTTTGATTTGCATTTCCCTGAAGGTAAGTGATGATGAACATCTTTTCATATGTCATTGGCCATCTGGATGTCTTCTGTATTCTGAAAACTATAAAGCACTGATGAGAGAGATTGAAGACAACACAAAGAAATTGAAAGATATTCCATGCTCATGGGTTGGAAGAACAAATATTATTAAAATGTCTATACTACCCAGAGTAATCTACACATGAATGCGATCCTTATCAAAATACCACCAGCATTTTTTATAGAACTAGAACAGTCCTAAAGTTTGTATGGAACCACAAAAGACCCTGAATGGCCAAAACAATGTTGAAAAAGAAAAGCAAAACTAGTGGCATCAGAACTCTGGACTTCAAATTATATTACAACACAGTAGTGATCAAAATAGTATGATACTGGCACCAAAAACAGACACTTAGATCAATAGAACAGAATGGAAAACCCAGATATAAACCCACAACTATATGGTCTATTAATCTTCAACAAAGCAGGAAAGAATAGCCAATAAGAAAAGGGCAGTCTCTTCAAAAAATGGTGTTGGGAAAACTGGAGAGCAACATGCAAAGGAAAGAAACTAGAGCATTTTCTTACAGTATACACAAAAATAAATTAAAAATGGATGAAAGACCTAAATGTGAGACCTAAAACCATAAAAATCCTAGAAGAGAACACAGGCAGTAACCTCTTTAACATTGGTCATAACAACATTTTTCTAGATATGTCTCCTGAGACAAGGGAAACAAACAAAAAAACTGTTGGGACTACATCAAAATAAAAGGTTCTGTACAGTGAAGGAAACAATCAGGGGTGCCTGGGTGGCTCAGTTGGTTGGGCGTCTGCCTTTGGCTCAGGTCGTGATCCCAGGGTCCTGGGATCGAGCCCCACATTGGACTCCTTGTTCTGCAGGGAACGCTCTTCTCCCTCTCCTCCCCTCTTGTACTCTCTCACTGTCTCTCCTTTTCTCTCTCTTAAATAAATAAATAAATAAATAAATAAATAAATAAATAAATAAAATAGATAATGTTTAAAAAACAACCTAAAAGGCCATGTACAGAATGAGAGAAGATATCTATAAATGACATATCCAATAAAGGGTTAGTATTCAAAATATATAAAGAACTTATAAAACTCAACACCCAAAAACAAAACAAATAACCCAATTAAAAAATGGGCAGAAGACATGAACAGACATTTCTCCAAAGAAGACATCCAGACGCACTAATAGATATTCTTTTGAGTGATGCAGTAAAGCAATAAGAAAGAAAACAATTCATTTATTTTTATTTATGCCAAATTTTAATCCTGTCTCTGTTGCTCAAAATCTCTAAGCCTCAGTTTGCTCATTTTTAAAGATGGAAATAATAAGTTTGTCTCCTGTTAGATTCATGTGTAGATTAAAATAAGACAACATTTTTAATCATCTGTCTGCCACTTAGTAATATATAATAAATGTTAACTGGCCTAACCATTAGAATAATAGTATATGTGATTTGAATAAAACCTTAAAAAACTAGATTCCACTATGATTGATCCACTTCCACATGCTTAAACTTCTTTTGTTTTCTATTACAGCACTAACTAAAAGGACATTGCTGTGTAACTCTGAAACATTTGTTTCTAAGGTTCTTTTCTTCAGGTGAAAATGACATTTGTTTGACGTGTTCAGAGCATCTCTGAATATATTTGAGGCTCCAACTGCCTTTAGATTTCCCTTCCCTTTATTTCTCTTTGGGAGGATATAAATTGATCATGTTGCCTTGAACAAATTGGACTGGGGACACTTTCATTTGGTTCAGAGATTACATTATATTTTGGAATTGGAGAGGACCCAGAGGTTTTCCTGCTTGTTATTTTTGGCGTGTGTTATATTATGCTCGTCAGCTCTCTCTGAGCACATGTGCACATTGATTAAAACAGCAAAATAATTAAAGCAATACATCAAGCGACAATCTCCAAACAACTTGAAAACCCCAAAGAACTTCCTTCCTAAGCTAGACAAGTACAAACATTTAGTATTCATTTTACAGTGTTAGCAAGAAAATTTGAAAAACTTAGGAAGTATAGTTTCACATGGCCAAGGTTGATACTCAGTGAGCTATTTGAGAAATAGCTAATTTGTTTCTTTTTCATTAAGAGTGATGTTCACATAAATTGGGTACAAGTCCCCACCACAATTCCTAAAATTTTCATTACTAGATTTATTTCATGATCCTATATATTAATAAATAGCTTAGGGCTTATTAGGATTAAGAAAGATAAAAATAAAAAGCAAAAAAACCCCCCACAATTTCTTATCAAAATAGTTAATAGTTATAACAACATATGTAAATTTTATACATTATAATTATCTTCATATTTAGAAAAATAAAAATACATTAAAGACCATTTTTTAAAATACTTTCATATTTATAGTAATATTCTACAGTATATATTCAAAAATGTATAATACCACAGAATAAAAGGAAAATAAATAAAAACAAAGCATCAAGCTACTGATAAATGTTACTAGTAATTAATTTAAAATGAAGTTATATTGAAGAGAGCAAGCCTGATTTTGGACACAAAAGGTAGATTTCGATGGGAAACTTCATTCTATAATCATTTCTCAAAGGAAAAAAATTCCTTGAAACAAACATTATCTAGAGGGGATGTATCAAACTGCTTTGAGTAGAATATTTAAAGTGCTCAAGAAAGCTTTGATGATCTGATTACCTTGATGATCTATGATCCGGAATGTGCCCCTGGATGGGACGATAGGTATTGGTTACTGGGCATCTAGGGATAGGAAAGAAGGTATTTAGTGACTGGGGAAGAATTTCAGTAATGCTTCAGCATATGTGAGCAAAAAATAAAATAATACTTTTTAAAGTTTGCTGCATATACTCCTGAGCAAATAAAAAATAAAAATAAATGAAGAGGTATCAAATAATCTTGCATAGAAAGCTAAAGGTCATGTTAATTTTAATAACAGACTGAAGGTAACTATCATCACTCTCAAAATCACTTAGCCTTCTTCTTTTATGACAATTACCTCCTGACCATAGGTTCTTTCTATTCTGCTTGCAATATGCTAAGTCTCTGCCTGGCTGGCTGCATCTTGTCTATCTCAGCTTCTCGTTTTATTTTCATCATTCAGCTTTTACTACTAATCTTTTCTTTCTTTACAGATCTGTTTATTTTTTATCTCCCTTCCCTAGAATATAAGCTCACTGAAAAAAGGGTCTTAAGCCAATCACTCTCTCACCAGTGCCTAGGACAGTGTTAAGCACAAAGCAAATGATTAATATGCTTTCTTTTTAATGGCTGACTTATGGGGTATTTTTGTGTGGAACAAACTATCAATGAAAATACCTGGCCCTCTTGGGGGCAGTGTTGATTAAAAAGCTGATAGAACAACTTGTTTATGTAAATAGATGATAAGATTTCTTCTTCTAGCTGGAAGAAATTAAGTCCATCTTCCACTAAACACCCCCAATTCATAAAAAGAAAACAAATATTCCTACAATCCCAGTTTATTATTTTCAGAAAACATTATGCACTTGTTTGTGTTCATGGCTTGCTTTGTCATGTTCCCTGGCTCAGGAATGTCCTTCAACCTTCTCTACCTCTATCCAAATGCTCTTTCTCATTGGGGTGTCAACTCTAAAGGCAACTCCACATGGAAGCTTCTGTAACCACTTCAATCAAAATTAATGACATGACTTTCTCTTCACCCCCCTGCAATATAATAATACACTGTTTGAATTATAGCTAGCAAGGCCTTTACTCTGACTTATGCTTTAACTTTTTACATGGAAAATTTCTCTCTTATATAGCAAGCTAATTAAGAAAAGGAACAGCATTATTTCTCTTTGCATCATTGACTAATCCTAGCAAAGTAGCCTATACTTACTACAGTGTCTTGAATTAATAAAACTAATGAAATTAAACTCAGGTGAATTTAGGAGTTCTTTTCAAAGTCCTATGAAAAATAACTAGAAAATGAACAAGCTTTTCTAAATAGTATCTTCTGACAAATAAGGAAAAAGTGTAATGCAATTATATTTATAATAGATCTTGTCTTAGTCTAAATTTTCAGATACAGTTGTGGTAGGGGTGGAGTAGAAAACAATCTGTAATGAGAAGGCAAAAATGAAGGGTCTTTTTTTATAGTATAAATGGAATAAAACTGGTAAAATCTATATTGAGGACAATTTGACAATATGCATCAAAGTTTTTAAAATGGGCATTCTCTATGTCTAAGCAGTCCTATTCTAGAAATTTAACTTAAAGTGATAAGGAGAAAAATATGCACAAAACTGTAGCGATAATAAGTTCATCATTAAATTGTGTATATTATTGAAATTTGGCAAACCAAATTTCGCAAAATAAGGATTTGGTTAGAAACATCATGTTGTATCAGAACATGGGTGATGAAGCCAAACTGCTTAACTAAAATTGGGCTTGATCACTTACTGTCTGTGATCTTGGACAAATCACTTAACAAAGCTTTCTATGCTTGTTTCCTTGATTGTAAAATACGGATAGGAACAGTGCTCATCATACAGGGCTGTTGTGAGAATTAAATGTACTAATAGTGATATAGTAGAGCAATGCTTGCTTTATTGTACAAGCTAAACATTAAGCTAAGCTAAATATTCTATATATACATGGAAGTAAATTTTACAAAAATGTTAGTAGTGGCTATCACTAAATTGTGGGTTTATAGATTCCTACTTCTTATTTATATGTTCTAAATTTTCTATTACATATCAACATTTGTTTTGCAGTAAGTATAGCAAACATTCTAAAAGAACATATTAATGTCAATTTTTCAAACACTGAGTGCCAGTGTTTGGGAAGCAAGAAATAATTATACACATGAATATTTATAGTGAGAAAATTCTTCATAGTCAGCCTTCTTGCAAACTGCAGTAACTTTGTAGCATGACTTAAAAGTAACTACCCTTTCCAGAGTTTATTAATTCTTGGCAATCTCTATATAATCCTTTAGTTTGCTTGACTTTGGTGAGAATAGGTAGCTGAGTTCAGGGACCATCATGGTGTTAATTTATCACTGGAAAAATGAAAGAGTCCTTCCAATTCTTCACACATTATTTTCAGTGTGTTTTGACAAAAGGAATGATGATTCTGCCTGGTGAGACAGCAAGGCACAATAACACTCAGGAGGGTGGCTATATTTTTTGACATTTGTACAATTTGGGGATAATACTACCTCCTTTTCATTATTTATTTTTCTAAATATGTCTGGGGAAAAATATGACCATTGGAACATTGAGCATGTCTATTCTCAGCCTGAGCCTCTTAGCAAAAAAACTGTAGTATCCTGAGGTACAATAATTTCTGAGAGTGCTTTTACCTCTCCATCTCTGTAACTTCATGGGTAACAGCCAGAGTTTAATGAAAATATTTTTCAACTAGCTTCTACCTACTTTTAAGGCTCTTATTTGATTCCTCCACTACATACTTTATCCTTAGGCTTCTTTTCCTTATACATATTAAAACATTTCAGAAAGGACAGATTTTGGTAATAAATTTTAGTTGGCACTGTCAAAGCAAATATTGCACCAGACAAAGTCAAACAGGAAAGGAAAACTTTATTCAAAGCTATTGCAATAAGAAGAGACCAGAACTCAATCTGTACACACCTCTACTGAACAAAGGTGAGAAGCTTTTTAAATATTGGCAAGAGAGAGACAGATGAAGGGCTATCTGTGTTTGCTAATTAGCATTACCCAAAACAAAAGTAAACTTTCTCATTTGTTCATGACAAGATACAGTTTTACAACTTGGAGCAAGGCATCCATCTCAGTTATGCTCCAATCCTCCCACAGAGACAGGGAGACAGGCGCCCTCGCTTCCTTGATGATTACGTTTCAAAGAAATGGCTGCCAGGTTCTTGAGAGAGGCAGTTCTGGGTTATAAAACTGGCAAGAGGATTTTTGAAAGATGTACATCTCAAAGAGGAAGAGAAAGAATTTACAAGTTTGTCTAACGTAAATGCTCTAAGAAAAGGGAGGGAAGGGACCTAGAATCACAAAGAAGCCTGTCTAGCTGAGGGGAATGTTAAGGCTCTCATAGTGAGCATTTAATAGACAATGTAGCATTTTATTCTATGTCAAAAGAATAAGACAAAAATGAATCCAAAATTTATATTGTTATTTATTGTTTATATTAATTTTTGCACACACTGTCTCATTGAAGTCTCATCACACATGTTATGATGCATCTGCTATTACCTTCAGCCTTAATTTGCATTTAACCATTCTTAAGAGCAGAAAGTCTAAGGGAAATTTCTACAACACATACGTATGACAGGACTAGCAATTAAGTTTAGGTGTCATTATCCCAAGTGCTGTCATTACTCATTTTTGCATGAAAAAGCAGTTTTCAATGGCCTGTGATCTTCCAGGCATTAGGCTAACTCTTGGGATTGCAATAATAAACAAAACCAGTGCCAATCATGGTCTCCAGCATAAGAAGTCTTTAATAAACCTCTGTCACAGTAGGGACAAATGATACAACACAATCTCTTCCTATAAAAAGCTTAAAGTAATTTTGGCATAGTGAGTCAATATCTTGGCAATTTAAAAAAAATGTTATAATGTATAAGATGTCTCATTGATTATTGCCCTATGAATGCTTAATGTGTTTTTTTTTTTCTTCAGTAAAGGTTAGACAGTTGATTTTGTATTTTTCTTAGATTTCCTGGATAAATAAATCTATAAAGCTATAACCAAATTTCACAAAAACATTCTTGTCCTTACTACTCGGGAAGACCATTGACATTCTTAATTTTCTTGCTACTTTAAAAAACATTAATAGTGACTAAAATGATTTTATTATCTTCAATTTTGAAAACACATCTCTACTGTTTGAAGGGAAGAAATATCCTCTTACTTATTTTGTCTGATTACTTAATACTTGGACAATGCTAAAAAGAGTAACTATTACTCTTGTAGTTGAGATGCTCTTGAGAAGGCAAAGGCGGAATCAGATTGAGCAAAGTGAGAATTTGGCCTGAGATGCAAGAGCTGTGAAGCTGGGCTGGTTCCTGAAAGTTGTCCGGCATTGTGGTGAGGGAAATGGGTTTATACATTAGAGTTGATTAGTTATTGGGTGCTAGCTTTCCTGGGGACATAGATATAACATAGAGTTGGACGGCTCTCTCAAGTCATTTTTGAAAAGAGGTAACTGCTGGAGGCTGTTATTTGGAAGCACTGTTAGCCATTTGCAGAATACATATTTCAGTCATTAATAGGGATTGCCTTGGAAGTTTAAGTAACATTATCAGTGTTATATAGCAAATACTTGGTGGAGCCAGCCTTCAATCGAGGCAGTTTATTTTCATAGCTTCTGCTGTTAACCATTCTCTCAGGGTATGTGACCCAACAACAACAATAATAGTAAGAATAAAAATAACAAATTTTATTCTTATTAATATAAATTTTAAATAAATATTAATATCAATTTTAAATTATCTAAATAAATTGGGAGGGATATTAGAGAGGCAAGACCAATGTGCTTTGAGATAAAGTATTCTAGAAGTATAAGAAATAAAGGTACAAAGAAAAGTTCCTGGTACATGAGTGACAGGTATCTGGGAAACAGTCAAAAGTTCACAGAAGTCTTGTTTCAACATAATAGTAGCCAAGAAGATCAGACTGAGCAGTGGAAGGAGTGGTTATAGTAATGTGAGTTTCTATGCTGCTAAAGAGGTAACAAAGCTGACTGATAATAGTGTTAGCCTTAGAGGCAGTTGGGCATCATTATCTGTGTAGAACAAGAGTGTTCCTGGGAAGGCACAACCCACCTTCTCCAATCCAAGAGAGATATTCTTTAAAACTAAACGTAATGAAATAAAGAAGGTTTTCTGTTTATAAATCAAGGATATTGTTTTAGGGTTTAGGTTGTAATTTATTTCAGGATGTGAGCTGGAAACACAATGCCAAACTCACTCAAAAAAGCAAAGCTGGGAAAATAGAGCTTCTTTAGAATCAGAAAAACACAAGAGCCCCAGTTGGTTTTCTGTCTCTTCCCAAGGGATTTGTTTAGATATATTGTGATCAATACCATAAAACAATTCAGAGCTTGCTGAAGAGGACTGATTAAACTATACATGGTTTTTAATGAAAATCTACCTATCTAAATGGACAACACAATATGGAAACATTAAGGTTGTAAAGATACTTCAAAGGTAAAGAATAAACGTTTAATTCCATGTAGTAAATTAAAACACAACAATGAATGTTGTCTGCTAGATGGAACCCAGGTTTTTCAATTAAGAGTCTATAGTAGTTAATAACCTATAGTTATTTTTGGCTTACTGGACACAATGCTCTGCACTCACAAAATGTAATCTTAGGAGCCCAAGTTCTTTGTACTTAGAAATTCAAGAATGTAATCTATCAAACAATACACACATTTTTATTTGTCCTTACAAAAAAGTACCAAAAGGTCAAGTGGCTTGTTAAAAGTCACATGGAGAATAGGGGCACTTGGGTGGCTCAGTCATTAAAGCGTCTGCCTTTGGCTCAGGTCATGATCCCAGGATCCTGGGATGGAGCCCCACATTGGACTCCCTGTTCCGCGGGAGGCCTGCTTCTCCCTCTCCCACTCCCCCTGCTGTGTTCCTGCTCTCACTGCCTCCCTCTCTGTCAAATAAATAAAATCTTAAAAAAAAAAAAAAGTCACATGAAGGATCTTTTAATTTGGATTAGAAGAAAGGCAACTGTACAGAAAAGTCACAAGTAGGAAGCTAAAAGTTGTGATCAAATACTGAACAAAATTACTTAAGGCCATATAATGACAGGTTCTAAATGGCAATTTAAGTTGGATAGACTTTAATAGTCAACAAGAAATCTCTAAAAATTGATAGCAGTGAGAATGACATGTTTAAAATGGTGCTTTATGAAGAGTATAATATCAGAAATGCATGACAGGTCAAGGTGTCAAGAAGACCAATCAAGAAAATAGTAGTGGCGCCTGGGTGGCTCAGTCATTAAGCGTCTGTCTTCAGCTCAGGTCATGATCCCAGGGTCCTGGGATCGAGCTCCACATTGGGCTCCCTGCTCAGCCGGAAGCTTGTGCTTCTCCCTGTTCCTGCCGCCCCCCCTGCTTGTGCTCTCTCTCTCTCTCTCTCACTGTCAAATAAATAAATAAAGTCTTAAAAAACAAAAAAGAAAATAGTATACAATGTTCCTGATAAGAATTATGGAACCTGGAGTAGGATAATGAGAATGGAATAAAAGCAATATATTGCTATTTTGTATATATTTATATAATTATTCTCTATATATGAAATATAGAATATAAAATTATATACAGCATATATATGGTATGCATCCTTTTTTTTTTTTTTTAAAGATTTTATTTGTCTATTTGTCAGAGAGAGAGAGAAAGCAGAAGCAGGGGTTGCAGCAGGCAGAGCAGGCAGAGGGAGAAGCAGGCTCCCCAAGGAACAAGGACCCCGATGCGGGACTTGATCCCAGGAGACTGGGATCATGAACTGAGCCAAAGGCAGACACTTAACTGACTGAGCCACCCAGGTGCCCCTATGGTATGTATCTTGAGAAATATATATATTCATCAAAGCTTGTGAATCAATAGTTCAGACATCATGATTGCTTTAGAGATATGCATGTGAATAAAAGCAGTCCAACAAGAACCTTAGGGAAATTTGGTGGAGTAACAGGGAGAGAGACTCTTTTGTTCTGGAACAGCTGTGTGGATAAAATGTAAGCATGGAGCTGCTGCTGGACAATTTACCACCACAAGAAAAGATCCCCCTTGAATGGAGCCAACAGAAAAAGTGAGAGGAAGACATTTGCAACAACATAGATGGAGCTAGAAAGTAAAATACTAAGTGAAATAAGTCAGAGAAAGACAAATACAATATGATTTCAGTCATATGTGGAATTTAAGAAACAAAACAAGCAAGCAAATGGGGGAGAAAAAGATGAGAGAGAGAAATCAAGAAACAGACTCTTAACAAAGAGATGGTGACCAGAGGAGAGGTGGGTGGGGGGATGGGTGAAAAGTGATGGGGATTAAGGAGGGCACTTGTCCTGATGAGTAGAGAATGAGGTGTGGAATTGTTGAATCACTATATTGTATACCTGAAACTAATATAATACTGTAGGTTAACTAACTTGAATTAAAAGAAAAACTTAAAAAACAAGTGAGAGGGGCGCCTGGGTGGCTCAGTTGGTTGAGCGACTGCCTTCGGCTCAGGTCATGATCCCAGGGTCCTGGGATCAAGTCCCACATCGGGCTCCCGGCTCAGCAGGAAGCCTGCTTCTCCCTCTCCCACTCCCCCTGCTTGTGTTCCTGCTCTCGCTGTCTCTGTCTCTGTCAAATAAATAAATAAAATCTTAAAAAAAAAAAAAACAAGTGAGAAGAAGAATCCTATTAGCACTTGAGAGGCCTGTTTTCAACAATACCTCAAGCTGTATAATCTAAATGTTTAAGTCATATGCACATGTCACTTTTTAGTCAAACCATCTTTAGTTGGTTTCAATCACTGACAAGTAAAAAAAAAATCATTTTTAAGAAAGTCATAAATCCTAGGGAACAGAATTTCTAGAGAGAGGTGGTAGGGTTTTAAGCAGCAATTTTATGTGCTACACAGTTGAGAATGCCATCGATTTTGTATTCATGATGTTCAACAGCACAGTTTTACTGGACTAGCACTGTTCAGAGTAAGGTCTCAAGAGTCTGTGTAAGACTCTGAAGTAGATGAGTGATGTGAATAAGCAGCATGTGTTGGCAATTGTTTTGAGATATTAGGTGAAGACCAGTGAGGAGAAAGAGTAGCCAGAGAACTAGGATAGTTGAAAAAGTGTTTATTTAGGAACGAGGGCACTGGAATATGTATGGAGGTAGAGACATTGCTGACGTCAGAGCCAGCCAAAGTAGAAAAAAAAGGTCTTTGAGCAAAAACGGATGTACATAAATCTTAAGGGCATTTATTACAGCATTATTTATAATAGAAAACTCTTAAAACAAGGTAGGTAATATTAAATAATTATCACAAAATAAATTTAAATATTTAATATATGAAATACTTGCAATAAAATGTTATGTGAAAAGGCATGATGGATCACATTCTATATGGAATTGATTAGTCTTGTAAAAATAAGAATGCATTTTCTCAATTTTTTATAATAATTTCTGTAATAAAATATTTTTTAAGCAAATGATGCATAAAAGGCAAAAAAGGGAAATGAGGTAAAAATTTATAAAAAATGTAGCATTCAAGAGGGAAAACAGGAAAATTAAATAGGATGTCAAGTCATCTACTTGTCATTTTAATGAACTATACATTGGTTAACATGAGCCAGATACTATTTTGTTTTATAAATATAAGCTCTTTCAATCCTTATATCAACTTAGTAAGGTAGACAACTTTATTATCTACTTAAAGATGAAGAAAAAGTTTCAACAGAAAGAGTAATTAACTTAGTTAACATCACTCAGCTAGCAAGTGGAGGAGCTGAGATTGGAATTCAGAAAAATCTGGCCTCAGAGTCCATGAACTTAAAAACTATTGTAGGTTGCCTGAAAGGTTTTTGTTTGTTTTTGTTTTTTGAATGATGCCAGCTATCTATCTATTATCTATCTATCTATCTATCTCTCTATCATTATCATCTATCATCTATCAATCTATATCTATCTATCATCATCTATCATCTATCATCTCTCTCTATCATCTATCAATCTATATCTATCTGTATCTATTTATCTATCATCTATCATCTATCTATCATCTATCATCTATCATCTAATCTATCTATCATCTATCATCTATCATCTATCTATCATCTATCATCTATCATCTATCTATCATCTATCATCTATCTTTATCTATCATCTATCTATATTTATAATATTTATTTCTCACTTAAATTCTTTCACAGGAAAACATTATATGGATTTCTCTAACTCATTATTTTTTTTTTATATAGAAGCTATCATTTTCCCATCTAGACTTTTTTTTAATTTTTAAATTAGGTAGAATTGAGTAACAAATACACAGAGATTAAATCTGGTTCATATGAAGGTTAATCTTCTGTGACACAACACTGATATTAAGGAATAATGATATCATGTGATGGAAATTTTCTGGACTAGTAGGCATGTTTCTGGATATTATCCTATCTCCCACTGGCCATCTAGGGATGTTAAAAGAAGAGTCTCTCAATAACTCCAAACCTTTAAAATAAGGGAGTTAGATCTGTGAGTTTATATTTTTCCTCAGATTTAGAAAAATGTTGGCTATTATTCCTTCAAAACTTTTTCTGACTCCCTTCACACTTTTCCAGCTTCCTTTAACTATCCAGTTATATTTATGTGAGGTTTCTTGATGGTTTTCCCACAGGATTCTGATGCCCTCTTAATTTTTTTTTTCATTTTTTTCCCTTTTGTGTTTACTTTGGCTATTTTCTATTGTTTTTCTTCTTATTTACTAATCTCTGAAATTATAGTTTCTAGCTCTAAAAATTCAAATGTTTGTTCTATTCCATGTCTATCCCTATTTAATATGAGCAACCTTTCTTCTAGCTTTTGAACATATGGATTACATACTGAAGTCCAGTGTAATGATAGTTTAAATGTACTTTTCTGCTAATTCTAACACTGGTATCAGTTCTAGGTCAGTTTTTTTGTTGATTTTTCTCTTCAGTGTAGGTTATAGCTTCCTGATTTTTTGAATGTCTATTAAATTTTGGTTGGGTGCTTGACATTGTGCTTTGTGTAGTAACTATTATAAATTTTTTTTTTTTTTATTTTAATCTGGGTTGTAACTAGGTTACTTAAAAATAATTTCATTCTTTCTGGTCTTGCTTTTAAGTTTCAGTATGTGGTACCAGAGCACCACCTAATTTAAGACTAATTTTGTCCAACCACCTGGCAAAACCCTTGTTAATATTCAACAAAATGCCCTGAGAATTATAAGATTTTTCCATTATGATGGGTAAGAACAAGAACTACTTCTGTGTAAATGTGAAGATCTTTGGGGGTAGAGATGTTCTCCTTTTAGGAAGTTTTTTTTGTTGTTGTTTTTTTGTTTGTTTGTTTGTTTTAATCTTGTCATCCACTTTTCATTTACTAAGAAACTAGGTAGTTTCTTCCTCTGCATGATTTGATCAGTAGTCAGCTAAAAACAAGAGGGCTGTCCTCTCCAGATCTTTGGAAAAAAAAAAAAATTAACATGTGTCTCTCCTCTCTGGTGCTCTGTGCTATAAATTGTAGCCTCTTTTACCTCCCTTGGAAACCTAGCCATCTCTTCAACTCAAGAAACTATTGGGTTTAGTTTGCCCCTTTCATCCCCCAACCTATTCGGTTGCCTGGAAATTCTTTGTAGGCAATAAGCTGGGGCAATGATAGAGATCACTTTAATTTATTTCCCACATCTTAGAGTCACTCTCCATTGTTAGCCCATGTTCAGCATCTTGTAAGAACATTGTTTCCTATATTTTATCTGGTTATTAATTTTCACAGGTGGTAATGGTAAATCTGGTTTATGGTGTTTCATTTTAATCCCAAAAAGAAGTCTAAAATGAGCATTGGGATAGGAAATCCCCAAAGTCCCATTTATCTTAACATGCTATTATTTCATGAGCAGTAAGAACACCAAAAACACTTGGAAACATTTAGTTACTTAAAAAATTCTGAAATTTCCAAAGAGAGGCTAGATAAAAGAATGAATATTTATGTTTAGGAAAGATGTAATGTTTTGGTAAGACTAGAAAATAAAACTTGTTTTTCTAAGATTTTTTTAAAATAATAACAATCATGATAATAAAAAAGGAACAAGAAATGGCAAAATAGAAGCAGAAGTAGGATATTTTCAGATCTTATCTAAAATCTTGATTCCTGGGATGCCTGGATGGCTCAGTCGTTAAGCGTCTGCCTTCGGCTCAGGTCATGATCTCAGGGTCCTGGGATCGAGTCCCACATCGGGCTCCTTGCTCAGTGAGGAGCCTGCTTCTCCCTCTCCCTCTGCTGCTCCCCCTGCTTGTGCTCTCTCTCTCTCTGGCAAATAAATAAAAATCTAAAAAAAAAAAAAATCTTGATTCCTATAATAATTATATTTTGTCAATTTTAGCAATGTTTGTTTTGCATATATTTTGCATCAGCTTAGGATTTTACAACTAGAATAGACCTCTAGAGGTGTACCTTACCACTTACCCTGCACCACTATTGTAAACAAACTGATATTGAGGAACAGGGGCTCCCAAACTTCTGTGTTGTTCAAATAAAGATTCTTTAGCCCCACTGCTTCAAACCCCTATTCCATTATAACCTATTTACCTTACTTGCCTAACCATAAATATTACTTGAGGTTTCTTTTTTCTTTTTCTTTTTCTTTTTCTTATTTTTTATTTATTTTTATTTTTTTAAAGATTTTATTTATTTATTTGACAGAGAGAGACACAGCAAGAGAGGGAACACAAGCAGAGGGAGTGGGGGAGGAAGAAGCAGGCTTCCCGCAGAGCAGGGAGCTCGATGCGGGGCTCAATCCCAGGACCCTGGGATCATGACCTGAGCCGAAGGCAGACGCTTAACGACTGAGCCACCCAGGCACCCCTATTTTTTCTTTTTTTTAAACTTAGAATGAAATTTAACTTTAATACGGTTTTGGTTTTCTTTTAAAAATAGTATTTATATATGCCTTTAATGCAGACCCAGGGATATATGTTTGTAACAAGTGTCCAAATGATTTTGGTGCAAGTAGGCAGTTGACCACACATTGAGAAACACTGACTTTCTGGAGTTGTATAATGATAGGGCAGAGTTGGATTATAGAAGTGTATTGCTCAATAAGTGTTAGTCACATCATTTCCAGTCCTCTATACCTTTCTGCATTATTATTATTATTATTATTATTAAATGGATTAATATGGAAGAGAGAAAGCATCCAGAAAATTTATGTTTATCCAACATTTTAACATTTAAACTCATTTTATACACAGAATAACATGGATTAATATATCAAGACATTATCACAAAGATTTGTGCAAATTCCATCTTAAAATCCATTCTTGAACTCAGTAATCACACTCTCCTTTCTTTCATAGTCAGTGTCCTAAAAATAGTATCTGCTTTTACTATTTGCTTTTATGTCCTCACCTTCCTATTATGCCTCATGAATGTATTGTGTGCTTTCACTTTTCAGAGAAATCACTCTTGCTGAGGTCAACTAAAAAAAAAAGATCTCTTGGTCATTTATTTGTTACATTATATTGTGCATAGCATAAAGTCTTAGTTGACTTTTCCAGCATTGAACATTATTGAAAAGATTTTTAAATTATCCTTCTCCTTTCTTGGCCTTCCAAACCATATTATTCTCCCATTTCTATTTATACATTATTGGCATTTCCTATACAGCCCTTAAATGTACATTTCCATTTCTTAATCTCTACTCAGTTTGGCCTATTTATTTTTATCCATAAATATGATAGCCCATTCTCCAGTGCAGACAACTTTCCTGAATTCCCTGCTGAATTTTTCCATATGGTTATATCAGAATTACCCAAATCTTATTAAACTCACATCATATTTCCACCTCTGCCAGAGACTACTTCTGTCACAACTATTGCCTATTTTGGTGAATAACTAAAATTACCAAAAGTCTATTTATCTAACATAGAAATTTTGGAATTTTTTTTTCCTATAAGCTTATTCAAATCACAGCATTCACACATTCAGTTTCCACTGGACACTACCACAACATTTAAAATTTGCTCCACTCAACTATTTGGATACTTCTTTATTTTTCTGCCATGCAAGTAACAGCAAAGATTCTTAAAATCTTAATTAAATTTGGCTGTAATCATATTTATTCAAAGTTATGATTTAAAAATATAAAACATTATTTGATTATAAAACTATTGATTTTAGAAACAAATAGAACTCTTTTGCAATAGTACAATTATCACATATCTCTTCAATAGCACATAACTAGCTTTTCACATGTACACATTGAATTCATTTTTATTCCCTTACTGAATTGTTTTCTTTACACCTTGTACAGAGATTTTTACAGATTTTTTTTATTTCAAAACATGTATATGCTCGTTTAGTTTGACTAGAATTCTAACTTCACTTTATATTAAAATAAACTTTTAAAACAGAAACGTGACACATCAACTTCTGTCAGGCTTTCTAGGATGGAATTTAGAGTTCTTTGATGTCTCACACTGTGCTTTTCTTTCTTTATCATTTTCTAGTGAGTTTCTGTATTTCCTGTCTTGTTATATAACCAATTCACATACACTTGTCAGATTTTTTCTTAACACATATCAGTAAGAAGGACCCAGCAAAGTGAAATACATAAAGGTGTATTATCAAAAACACAGATTTCATGGTATTTAAAAAAATAACTATTAAAACTTTGTATTTCTTAAATATGTCCTTCACTCCACTATTACATTTATTTTTCTCTCAAATGGAAAAAAAAGTGCATTGTTACAAATAACAAAATAAAGTCTATGTTTATAAGAAAAGAAGACATGAAACACTGTGTACTTTTTTTTTTTACTACTCCTAATTCAAGAAACTTAGTAGCATGAGTCCCAGAAGTGCTTTAACCAAATGTTGAATTTTTGTTCAGAAATGGAAACACACATAATGAATGAACACTTATGTCTAAAGGGAAGAAAGACGCTCTAAACAACTTCTGACAGGAAAAAATTCAACAGCGAATGTAGATGTTTATGGTGCTAAATAGTCTATTGAGAGTAAATTACAGACTGTTGAAGGTCAGTGTTCCTCCTCTGAGAACGATTGGAAGGAGTAATCAAATGTCTATCTCTATTCATGGAATAAAGCTACTCAATGTTTTCTTAATGTACTTTTCTCTATCATAGCCTTAAGCTTGAAAAAATATTTTCACCTATTCAGCTATAAAAAACACAAGTTTATAAATTAATATCAAGCATGGTGCTTTTAAAATGACAAAGATACAAGGTAGGAAAGATTAAACATAATGGCATTGCTTGTAAGCTACTTAGGTTTCAGAGCTGCATTAAAACAGAACAGAACAAAGCAAAGCAAAATGGTAAAATACTAGTGTAAGGACTACGAATCATAACCACACTCCTGAGTCTGGCATTATTTAAGAGAAATACAACTCACTGTGTAGAGAACAGTAGAGAACAGTTAGAAAGAACAACCAGAGTAGGAAAAAAAAAAAATCTCAAAGCCATAGTTTTCAGAAATGGATTAATGTATTACTTGTAAAAATTCGCTAACATGTGCATATTCATCCATATTAAAGAGAATAAGTAATCTCACAGACACCAGGAATTAAACTTTGGTTTCTATTATGTTACCTGAGTAAAATATAAAAGTATGGTTTATCATTTTTATATAGCTAAATCCTCAAACTTGGCAGAAAAATAATATACTTTTATTGTCCTAAAACAATTTTTTCCCTAAAGACATTATTTCTGAGAAATAGATGAAAGCTTATCTAGCAGTTCAAGAATAACTTGGTCAAGTTAATTATTAACCAACAATTTCATGTTGAAATGCAATCAAAACCTACATTTCTCTATTCCTGGTTCTCCATGTTCCAAATGAGGGTCTCTCTTTCAAGATTCTGTCAGTTAAATAATTTTTGCCGTATTGTTTGTTGTTCTAACATACTAAGGACCATCAATATGGGGAGGTAAAGAATTCAGGCTGGGAGAAGGAGCATGTTAAAAATGTTAGCCACATTTCTTTGCTGTAGGAATAGTAGTCACTCCACTACACAAAAATTTCAGAAAATATTCTATCTATCCATCTATATCTATCATCTGTTTATGTATCTATTTTTGTGTTAGCTTTGTGTAAGTGGTGTTTAGGAGAAATCTGATATTTCAAAAGATATATTTGATATTTTAAATTTTACTAAATGGATTCTTTAAATTTTATAGGCATGCTTAAGGTCTTTATTTTCATCCACTATTTTTTTAAATTTATTATTTTTTTTTAGAGAGAGAGAGAGAGCACAAGCAGGGGAGAGAGGCAAAGGGAGAGGGAGAGAGAATCATAAGCAGCCTCCACACACAGTGCAGAACCCAGTGCAGAGCTCAATCTCAAGACCCTGAAATCATGACCTGAGCCCAAATCAAGAGTCAGACACTTAACTGCCTGAGCCACCCAGGAGCCCCTCACCCACTACTTTTTCTGGTAATTCAATAATTTCAATTAACAAATGGTCATAATACTATTATTTATCATTACTATTAACACATTATCTTTGTGGTAGTACATATTTCACTAGAAAATTCCATTTTTATTTTATATTCAAATTTTAACTACATTAACATCATTTAGATTAAATTCAGATGTCTAACCGAAACATTACCAACCACAAGCTCATTCAGTTGACTCCCGTGTCTTCTTGACATCCCCCTTGGTTTCTATAAACATTGCTTTATTTATTTATTTTTTAATTTTTTTTAAAAATATTTTTTTTATTCTTATGTTAATCCCCATACATTACATCATTCGTTTTAGATGAAGTGTTCCATGATTCATTGTTTGTGCACAACACCCAGTGCTCCATGCAGAATGTGCCCTCCTCAATACCCACCACCAGGCTAACCCATCCTCCCACCTCCCTCCCCTCTAGAACCCTGTTTGTTTTTCAGAGTCCATCGTCTCTCATGGTTCGTCTACCCCTCTGATTTCCCCCGCTTCATTCTTCCCCTCCCGCTACCTTCTTCTTCTTTTTTTTTCTTAACATATATTGCATTATTTGTTTCAGAGGTACAGATCTGAGATTCAACAGTCTTGCATAATTCACAGCGCTTACCAGAGCACGCACCCTCCCCAGTCACCCCATCCCTCCCACCCCACCCCCCACTCCAACAACCCTCAGTTTGTTTCCTGCGATTAAGAATTCCTCATATCAGTGAGATCATATGATACATGTCTTTCTCTGTATAAACATTGCTTTAATTTCTGGCACTACAAAGTGCACAGGGTCATTTCACTTATTTACTGCCTCAGTCCTAGAATCAGTCATTTCTCCAAGAAGCCCTAGTTCCTTTTACTGAAGAATAGTATTACAAAAAAAGATGCAGGTATTAGGATGCTCATTATTGCTGGAGTATTGTTGCTTATAGATAATCTCAGCTGCTAGAAATATATGTATGTATGGTAACCTGCATATATACATGTCTATAAATATTTTATATGTATCTATCTATATCTATATTAAGTTAATCATGAGCTCATATTGATTTATCTGACTCTAATCCATTATCACATGGATAATTTTTAGCCTTCTTTGCTTGCTATAATCTCTGAGGCCTACAGTAAGAAACCTGGCTGATCTGTTTACTTAACTGTTCAATTCCATTATGCATATCTAGTGATTTCAGAATTGTTCATGCTGACCTCCTTGGGAAACAACTTTATCAACTCAACTAGATAGAGTACAATGCTTATATACCATTCCTTTTGCATTTAATCTTACAGACTCCACTTATTTCCAAAGTTACTTAGGTCAGCTTCTTTCCCCCTACCTTCTTCAGTGAGGTTGTTTCATATACTTGTAATACAGTTAAATCTTCTGCTGCATCCTACATTCCATCCTGTGACCCCCTCACCTCCAAAACGGTTTTTTTAATTTGTAAACATTAAGGTCTAATCTTTGTACTATAAAGTTCCATGACTTTTAATAAATACATGATGTCATGTGTAACATTACAGTAGCATTCAGAAAAATTTCAATGCCATAAAATTACAGTGTGCTTCACCTAATCAATACCATTCTTCTCCTAATCAATCCCGTTCCAAATCCTTGGCAAGCATCAATATGTTTACCATCTTTATAGTTTTGACTTTTTCAGAATGTAATATAAAGGGACTCATACATTAAATAACCTTTCACTGAGCAATATACATAGAAGATTCATCCATCTTTCATGGCATATTAGGTAATTTCTTTTTTTACTGTTGAATAATATTCTATTATGTGAATATACCATACTTGTTTATCCATTCACCTATTAAAGGAAATATCAATTGCTTCCATTTTTTAGCAATTTTGAATAAAGCTGCTATAGATATTGGTGTGTATGTTTTATTGTACATTTAAGTATTCAAAGCATTTGGGGAAATATCTAGGAGTACAACCATCAGATTGTATGGTAGTGCTATGTTTAACTTTGTAAGAAATTTCCAACTTTCTTCCAAAGTAGCTGTACCTTTTTGCATTTCCACCAATAATAAATGAAAGTTTCTGTTGCTCAGTATTCTTGAAAACAAATAGTATTCTTTTTTTTTTTAACCATTTACCAAGTGTGCAGTGGCATCTTATTGTATTAATTTGCATTTCTCTAAAGACAGTGATGATTAGCATCTGTTCCTAAACTTATTTGCTATTTATATATCTTCTTTGTTGAGGTGTTTATTCAACTCTTTGGCCCATTTTTTAATTGGGTTGTTTGTTTTCTCACTGGGTTTTTAGGAGTTCTTTGTAATATTTTTGATACATGACTTTTATGAAATATGTGTTTACAAATATTTTCTCCCAGGTTTGGCTCATCTTTCATTCTCTAACAGTGTGTTTCATAGAGCAGAAGTTTTTAACTGTACTAAGTCTGGCTTAGTATATACACAAAAGCTCTTGTTTATGATGTTATATCTAAGAACACATCACCATACCTGGGGTTACATAGATATTCTCTTGTTTTCTTTTAGAAGTTTTATAGTTTTGATTTTGCATTTAATCTATGATCCATTTTCATTCATTTTTATGAAAATGTGAGGTCTGTGTCTAGATTCATTTTTTTGCATGTAGATGCCAGTTTTTCCAGCACCATTCATTGAATAAACTATTCCCTAAATTGCGTTTGTGCAGGTGTCAAAGGCTAGTTGGCAATATTTGAATGGGATTATTTCGGGACTCTCAATTTTTTTCCTTTGATGTATGTATCCCTTCTTTTACCAATACCACACTGTCTTGGTTCCTACAGTTTTATTGTGGTAAGTGTGAAAATTGGTTAGTATAAGTCCTTCAACTTTTTCTTTCTAGGTCTTCACCTTTCCACCTGAACTTTAGAATCAGTTTTGTTGTTGTTATTTGTTTTGTTTTAATATCTGCAAAATAGTGTGCTGAAGTTTTTGTTTGTTGTTTCTTTGGTTTTTAACCACAAATGGGTGTTGAGTTTCACCAAATGCTTCTTTTAGCATCAATTGATATGGTCCTATAATTTTATTCTTTAGCCTTGTGGTGTGGTTTACAGAGAATAATTTTCAGGTATGAAATCCATTTTCCAACTAGGAATAAATCAGCTTAATTGGGATGGCATTGAATCTATAGATAAAATTGGGAAGAACTGTTATCTTAACAAAAGTGAGTCTTCCAATCCACGAACATAGACTATCCATTTATCATTTAGATACTCTTTGATTTCTTTCATTAGTATTTTATTTTTTATATGCATATTCTGTACATATTTTGTTAGATTTATACCTTTGTATTTCATTATTTTGGTTCTATTATAAATGACATTTTTAAATTTCAGACCTCAGTTTGCTGATTGTTACGGATAGAATGTGTTTCTCCAAAAATTCATATGTTGATGTCCCAACCCTCAATGTGACATTATTTGCAGATAGGGCCTTTATGGAGACAATTTCAGTCAAATGAGGTCAGAAGGGTGGAACCCTAATCCAGTAGGATTAGTGTCCTTGAAGAAGAAATACTAGGGAGTGCTCTTTCTCTCTCTCCATCTCTCCCATGTAAGAACATAGCAAGAAGGGAGTCATCTGCAAACCAGAAAGGGAGCTCTCACCAGAACCTGACCATGCTAATCTCAGACGTCTAGCCTCCAGAACTGTGAGAAATAAATTTCTGTTGTTTAAGCCATCCAGTCTGTGGTATTTTGTTATGGCAGCCTAAGTGGACTAAAACACTGATGTGTAGATGTGTAGAAAAAGAAGTAACTTTTGTATATTGACCTCGTATCTTGAGAACTTGGGACCTTGCTATACTCATTTGATAGTTCCAGGTATTTTTTTTATAGATTCTTTAGGATTTTTACATACACAAGCATGGTATTTGACAATAAATAGTTGCAAATAAATAGTCCATTTCCAAACTGTATACTTTATTTCTATTTCTTATTTATTGCACTAGTTAAGATTCCAGTATATTGTTGAAATGAAAGTGGTGGGAACAGACATCCTTTTCTTGTTACTGATCTCAGGGGGAAAACAGTTTCTCACATTAAATATGTTGTTAACTGTAGGGATTTTTATTGTAGATGTTCTTTATGAAATTAAGGAAGCTCTCCTACATTCCTAGTTTGCTGAATTTTTTATCACAAAGGGATGTTGGGTTTTGTTAAATGTTTACTGAATTGATTATTAGGATCATATGATTTTTCTTCTTTAGCTTGATGATGTAGTGGTTTACATTGATTTTCAAACGTGAAACCAGGTTTGCATACCTGTAATACATGTTTGCTTGTGTTTGTGACTCTTCCTGTACATTGTTGGATTAAATTTACTGCTATTCTGTTAAGGATTTTGTATGTAGTATTCATAAAAGATATTGGGGTGTAGTTTCTTTTGTAATATATTTAACTAGTGTTGATTTTAGGGTAATGCTGCCTTAGGATATCTTCTTGGAGAATTGATTCATTTATCATTATGCAAAGCCCTCTTATCCCTGATAATCTTTGCTCTGAAGCAGTTTTGTGTGAACTTAATAAAGCTACTTCAGCTTTTTTTTTGAATGAGTTAGGAAGTGTTTCCTCTGTTTCTAATTTCTGAAAAAATCAGAAAATTGCTATAATTTTTTCCTTAAGTATTTGGCAGCATTCATCGTGAAACCATTGACTTTGTTGCTTTCTTATTTGGAAGGTGATTGTTAATTCAATTTGTTTAATAAATATAAGTCTGTTAGGATTATCTATTTCTCTTTGTGCTTTTGGTAGTTTTGCGTTTCTAGCAATTGGTCCATTTCAAACAAATTATCAAATTTGGGGGCATTTTTTGTAACCCATTTAATGTCCATGGCATCACTAGCAGTGACCCTTTTTCTTTTCTGATATTGCTAATTTTTATCTTCTCTTTCTTCTTGTTTACCTGGGTAGAAGGATATTGACTTTATTGATTTTATAAATGAAACAGTTTTTGGTTTCTTCAATTTTTCCATTGTTTTCAATTTTATCGAATCCTGCTCTAATTTTTATTATGTTTTCTTTTGCTTGCTTCAGGTTAAAATTGTTCTTCTTTCTCTAGTTTTCTAAATTGGAAGTTTAAGTTATTTATACTAGATCTAGGGTAGATTCCTCCAAGGCTATGAGTTCCCCTCTAAGCAATGCTTTACTGTATCCTACAAATTTTAATAAGTTGTATGTTTATTGATTCAAAACTTTAAAAAACTTTCTCTTGCGACCTTTCTCAGACTTGTGTTTTTTTTATAATATTTTTATTTAAAGTCTTTAAAAAAGATTTTTATCAGGGGCACCTGGGTGGCTCAGTCGTTAAGCATCTGCCTTCAGCTCAGGTCATGATCCCAGGGTCCTTGGATTGAGCCCCTCATTGGGCTCCCCACTCCGCAGGAAGCCTGTTCTACCCCTCCCACTCCCTCTGCTCATGTTCCCTCTCTCACTGTGCCTCTCTCTGTCAAAAAATAAATAAAAATCTTTATAAAATAAATTAAATAAATAAATAAATAAAAAGATTTTTATTTAATTTCCAAGTATTTGATGATTTTCCAGATATCTGTTAGTGATATATAGATAAATTCTGTTGTGGCCCAGAATTGGCTTACCTTCTCATGTTCCAAGGAAATGTGAGAAGACTATATATTTTGCTGTTGTTGGATGGGTTATTCTGTAAATGTCAGTTCAACCATTATTATTAGAACTGTTCAGTTCATCTATATCCTTACATATTTTCTTCCTGTTTGATTTGTCAGTTATAGAAGGGTGTTGCTATATACCAGTATAATAGTGAATTTTTCTTTTATCTTTTTTTTCTTTGAAGTTCTATCAGTTTTTGTCTCATATTTTGATGCTCTGTCATTAGGTGCTACATCTTTAGGATCGTTGTCTTCCTGGAGAATTGACACATTTATTATTTAATGCTCCTTTTATTCCTGTAATCTTCCTTATTCTGAAGTCTGCTTTGTGTAAATGTAATATAGCCACTCCATCTTTCTTTTTTTATTGAAGTATAGTTGGCATACAATGTTGTATTAGTTGTAGGTATACAACATAGTGATTCAACAACTCTAAACATTACACTATGCTCACCCCAAGAAGTGTAGTTACCATCTGTCACCATACAATGGTATTATAATATTATTACACCCCCAACCTTCTTTTGATTACTGTTAGCATGGCGTATCTCTCTCCATTCCTTTTGCTTAACTTTTTTGAGCATTTTATATTTAAAATTGGATTATTTTAGTTAATATAAATTGGATGCTTTAAAATCTATTCTTATAATAACTAACTTTAATTATTATATTTGGATTATTCACATTTAAAGTGATTATTAGTTTAATTAGGTTAATTTCCACAATGTCTGTAACTGTTTTCTACTTGCTGCATTTGTTTTCCTGGTATCCTTTTTAAACATCTTTTCTGTCAGATCTGATTTTTTTTAATTTTTAATATTTTTAGAGATTGTCCTAGAATTTAAAAAAATATATATTAAACCATTGGAAGTCCACCTTCAAATAATAGTATATGTGTTAAGCAGATGCCCTATAACAAAGTATTCCCAATTCCTCCCTCACACTACTCATGACACCATTCTATTATTTTTCTTTACACATACACTATTATCCTCCACTGTATTGCTACTATTATTATTTTAACAAATATTTGTTTTTAATTCAATAAGAATGAGAAAAATAAAATATTTTATTTGTCTTCATTTATTCCTTCCTGATGTTCTTTCTTCATTCACATAGATTCAAGTTTCTGACCTATATCATTTTTTTTTCTTCTGCTGAAGAACTTATTTTAACACTTCTTACAACTTCTGCTGACAATGAATTCTTTCAGTTTTGTTTGTCTGAGAAAGTCATTTTGTCCTTTACTTTTGAAGGGTAATTTCATTGGATACAGAATTTCAGAATTTGAGGTTAATAGTTTTCTTTCAGTACTTTAAATGTTTCACTGCATTTTTGCTCTATAATCTTCAGATTAAATTTCAATGTTTTAATAGGCCTGTGTCTTGGGCCTATGATCATCATAAGTGTTTCCCCAGTGGCATAGCATCATCCCCTTCTAACTCCCCATACCTTCTTCTTTTAAATCTTGACAATAGCTGACCCCATTAGGTAAAACAAATGTTAGAGCAGGCTTGGATAGGAGAAATGCCATTGCCCCAGCTGAGATTAGGCTGTGGTAAAGTCTTTTCCTCTGAGGAGTTCCCTTCTGTTGCAGAGAAAGCTCTTGCTGTGTTTTACAATGATTACTCTTTCCCTTCCTCTACCAGATCTAGGAGGGGACTTTTTCAGCTCTTCAAAGTGAGAACCTGGTGGGCTTCCTGAAGATGTACAACCCATAAAAATATGGTTAGCCTGCTTAATATTTTGGTTTGAAGGACTTTCTTACTTTCATGCTAATCAATACTCAATGATTCATCAAAATCATCATCATATTATTATTTAAATGTTCCTCTCTTCTTCTGCCTCAGCAGTTTCTACTTCAGACCAGCCTATTTTGACTACACCTTTGGATGCACTTCTGTCCTCTAGATTTTGAGGTAGCAGTTTTGCCTGAAACCTGAGCTCTTTGATAAGCCTCAAAACATCATTGAATTTCAGTTTGTCCAGTTTTTTCTTGTTATTAGGATATAAGTGGTATTTAGATAATGGAACTGAACTAGAAGTCCTCTGCTTATAATTTTCATATTTACTTTGCAAAAAAATATTGGTAGATCATTTTAGCAACTGTTAGAAAACAGACCTTACAACACAATAGAGTTTAAAAATAATTTATAATACATTTAAAAATTTTTTTGAAGTTGCACAACTATGTATTTAGCATCTATCAATTCAGAAGAATCCACTTCGAGGTAGAATGTTCTGTTTATCTTTTATTTTGTCTGTAACAATTCTTATGTAAAAATAATAATTTGAAATCATTTTTGTGTGACTTGAATAAATTAATGTAAGATTTTGAGTCTACAGAAGGAAATAAACATGGTTTAGGACCAGATTAAGAAAAGTTAATTTAAGATGTATTAATGGTAAATTAATCTCTAGTTTTCAAATATGTTCATACAAACCCCATTTCTTGTCTTGTCACACTAATTTTCCATAGCTCATATAGCCTTAGAATCAATAGAATTTTTACTAAGGAAATTAGAAATAGTAACCAGACATCCTGCAATTCAGCTACCTATTTAAAGAGGAATCATCTTGAACTACTATAATCTTTCAAGTTTTAAAAGTTATCAGAAGGGGTGCCTGGGTGGCTCAATTGGTTGAGCGTCCAACTCTTGATTTCAGCTCAGATCATGGTCTCAGGGTTATGGGATCAATCCCCAAGTCAGGCTCCACTCTCATCTTGTAGTCCACTTGTCCCTCTCCCTCTGCTCCTCTCCCTGCTCCCTGTTCACTCATTATCTCTCTCTCAAGTAAATAAATAAAATCTTTTAAAAAATAAATAGAGATTATCAGGAAAGTATTAGAGGAGCAAGCATAAATGGAATGTTTGAGTTATCCTCCTCTGTTTTTTGAACAGTTTCTTGAAGATCTCCAGTTTTTCTTATATTTGAAAGAAAACATAGAATAGTGGAAGTTCAAGTATAATATGGCCCAAGGGAATATGGATATGAAATAATTTGAAATGGTAAACTCATCTCTTTCCCAGCTCCTAAGGAGATGTTTAATGAATTTTCAATAGAAGCTTCATAACACTGCCCAGTGGGGAATCAGTTTTCATCTGAATTCAAAGGAGAAAATGACTCTTTGATCCCAAAGAGGTTAATATGCCCTTCCCTTTACTACTATAGAGAGAAAAAATATATTGTTAATAAGGACAAGGGATTGTGGGAGAGAGAATAAAGTTGTAAGACCACACAGAAATGTAAGACAAAGCATGCAGTTGAGAGAGAGAGAAAGGGAGAGAGAGAGAGAATGGAAGTATGAATAAGTGAATATAAATCCTACTATCATTCCCATTGAAAAGTTATACAGGAAACAAACATTTTACATAATAATTTGGAACGAAACAAGTCTTCCCTATATTTCAGTAAATAATAATATCATTAAAAAGACTGCACTTTAGGGTGCCTGGGTGGCTCAGTTGGTTAAGTGACTGCCTTCGGCTCAGGTCATGATCCTGGATCCCGGAATTGAGTCCCGCATCGGGCTCCCTGCTCGGCAGGGAGTCTGCTTCTCCCTCTGACCCTAACCCCTCTCATGTGCTCTCTCTCATTCTCTCTCTGTCAAATAAAGAAATAAAATCTTAAAAAAAAAAAAAAAACTGCACTTTAGGCAAGTTTTGTATATAAAATTAAGAACTTTTTTTTTTATTGTGTGTGTATAAAGGTAAAGGGGAAATGCAATATGGAAATCCTGCTAGGTTTTGAGAATATTTGGGAAAAAAAAAATTCTGGTCAAAGCAGAAATATACTCTTGACCACACTCTTTTTTTTTTTATAATTTTTTTTAAGATTATTTATTTATTTATTAGAGAGAGAGAGTGAGAGAGAGAGAGAGAGCACATGAGAGGGGGGAGGGTCAGAGGGAGAAGCAGACCCCCTGCCGAGCAAGGAGCCTGATATGGGACTCAATCCTGGGACTCCAGGATCATGACCTGAGCTGAAGGCAGTCGCTTAACCAACTGAGCCACCCAGGCGCCCCTTGACCACACTCTTTATAATTCACCTTCTTGTGTACAGTGAGGAGAAATAAGTTTGATAGTAGAACTCACTTCAAAGCATTGAAGCTTACAGCCTCTAGGTATGTGTAGTAAAAATATATGTTCTTGTTTGAGAGTAAGGTTTCAATCATTTTCTAAAAAATCATTTCACTTTAAAAATTTTATTTAATTTCTATCAACAGGTTTTGACTTACACAGATAATTTGGTTGTGTGAAAGTCTCATGATATTTGAGTCACAATTTTGGTATTGGGTAGTGACTAGGATATGTATTTCGACAAGATTTTTTTCCCCCTGTATATTATGAATTTCAGTATGAATATAGAAGACAATGGAAATATAAAGAACCACAAGCACCACCAAATTTTAAATGGTATACCAGCAAATTCACTGGAAAATAAATATAATAATAGATCTGTTGAGTTCATGATTTGGCAAATCTTTTCACATTATCTGGATAATATTTTCCATTATGTTTTTATATCACTAAACTGTTCCTTCTATAATTCTAGGCTCTGGAATAAAAGAGAACAGAATCTATCAATAACTTCAGAGATGACTTCTTCCTTTTGTGACTAAAATAAATATTTTTAAAGCAGTGTTATTTATGTTGACAACCATCCCATCATTCCATAGTTATACATTTATTTTAGATTAAAATTCATATTCAATTTACTTTGATTAATTTCTAGCATATAAGAACTTATTATTTGCTTATTATATATGATATAGTTACCATTATTACAGAAGTGACTGCAGTTGATTTGACTATATTATGACAACTATATTAAACAAACAAGCCAAATAAAGATATAAACTTGTTAGCAAATATTCCTGTAATCTATTTGTTTATGAGGAAAATGTGCCCACTGGAACCTTGAGACACATTCTTTTAAAACTCTATTTCTTAAATAATCAAGAAGTCCATTTCCCACATATACAGCTAAAATCAGCAAAGCTAAAATTATCTTGTCTAAGTGCAACATACAGATGAATTATCAAACAGGTCATAGGTGTGGAAAGAGTAGAAATAGGTCAAAATAGAGAAAGTGTTCTCTAAAATAAATGCAAACGTTTCACCTTTACCAATATTTGAGGAGAGAAGACAATGTGTCTGTCGTCTCAAGAGTTATCATGTCCCTATTTTCTTTGAAATACACAATCTGAGAAGAACTTAAAGGAAAAGACACAACCCATTAGCCATATTCATTTTAAATTTAAAATCATTTTGCACAGAAATTCCTAAACATTTCAATTTTATCCAAGACCTATCTGTAAGGCTCCACAAAATTAATCAATAGTTCTAAGTAAATTGTAGTCAGATGTCTGATTTTAGTGTGTGTTATATCTTGTCAGTATAAAACTCTGACACTTTAAACCACTTTCTCAAAAACAAGCATTTTATATACAAATGGCAACAGTCAAATATTGTGTATTTGAAAATAGTCATTTGCTATACATATTCAACTACCCTATTTGTACTAACATTTTTAAAGAAATTGAGTAAGTTTCTATGATACTGACTTTACTTTTATCATTATCCAGTAAAATATAATATCAGTAAAACTGAAACATATTGGAAACTAAATATACTCAGACTAACTAGTAACTAATCAGATTATAGTCCCTATGCTATTTAAGTTGATATTTAGTTTACATATAGACTTTCTGGTTAAATCCAAAAATAGGTAATAAATAGCTTAAAGTACATTTTTTGCTTACATGTGAAAATCTAGTTAGATAATAAGTAATCAGCATCAAGGGGAGACCAAAAATTTCCATTGTGAATCCTCACAAATAAATTAACATTTGACTTCATTCATTGGTATTACTAAACTTTCTTAGACTAATTTACCATATATTTGTATTAGGACCACTGAATGAGGGCTAAGATGGAAAAAGGGAGGAAACTAGAATATGATCAGTACTGTTCAGATGATTAGCTATTTTCACATAAGTTAACATATAGCGTGCACACTTCTAACAATTTTACTTTGGGCCCCACCTGCACCAAGATTTCCTTTCCAAAGTTTCTGTTCTTTTGTTTCCAGAGTATATCCATTAAGCAGTTACTCCCCAATCTCTTCTCTCCCTAGTCCCTAGCACCCACCAAGCTGCTTTCTGTCTCTAGGGATTTACCTCTTCTGGATATTTCATATATACGGAATCATGCAATTTATGACTTTTTGTGTCTGTCTTATTTAATTTAGCATACTGTTTTTGAGGTTTATTAAGGTTGTAGTATTTATCAAGAATTTATTCCTTTTTATGGCTGATTGATATTATATTATATGCATATTTCATAATTTGCTTATCTATTGATTAGTTGGATATTGGATTATTTCCACCTTTTAACTATTGGTTGAGTACCTGTTTTCAATTCTTTTGGATATATATGAGAATTGGAATTGCTGGATTGGAATTGGTAGCTACTCTACCAATTCTATGTTTAACTTTTGAAGAACTACCAAATTGCTTTCCACAGACCATTGTACATTCCCACCAGCAATGTGTGGACACTCGCATTCTTAAAATCATGCCAAAAAGTATCATGGAGAATTTTGAAACAATACCTAGAATTATAGTTCTTCTTGAAATGGTTCTTAAAATATTTGTTTATTGAAAATTCAAAGAGTTATAGTCACCATCAGGAATACCAGTCAAGTTTTCAGATGTGTGGTTAGAGGTAACTACATCATGACTACCTAGTGACCGTCAATTAAGAAATGTTAAATTGAGTGTCAAAACGTGTCTCAGAATTAATGAAATAAGAAGTTCTAAACATCATCCTTTATTTAAATGTACTTAAGATAGTTTTTTTTTAATTAAGGATTTGAAAATAACCAATACTTAATAATTATTATTGTGCAAACATAAAAAAATAAGTATTTACAAAAAAATTACCCTGATCAAGCTAAATTGCACTCTAGACAATACCACTTAATGCAAAAATGTTCAGGTTTTATATCCAATATGTTTATTTTATTTTAACTCTTAGATTTTATTATGAATTTAAATATTAACATATATATTAGTAGGCCATGGATTTGTATCTTCTGCACTTCTCTATATTCTTAATAATATATTTCAAGAAAGAGTCCCAAGTTGGCAGGGCCCTACATAGATAGGACAGATCCAAGTTCTGGTGGGCATAGAACTTTTAAAATTTGTATAGTTCTTTTTAGGAAAAATAATAAGAAATTAAAAATAAAAATATTTTAGTATTTTAATATTTATCCAGAAATTTTTTAAAAAGCACAGTGAATTACAAATTTTGGAATCTGTTGATTTGCATAAACATCAGACACTCCTAGGAACTTGAAGGAAGTCTTCAAGTTTGAGTTTTCTTGGCTTCACAGAAAATCTGCTCATATCTATACCAAGGACTATTTACCATTGTCTTCTATCTATTTGCAGTCTAGAATAAAATGGACTGAACCCAGAAGCATGATAAAAGCTGTGAAAATGACTTTGGCATCCAAGAGGTCACATATGTTTCATAAGGGAATAATTTTGCTTATGGAAAATACCTGTGAGAATGTCATGAATTGCCACAGCTGGAAAGTTTAAATGTATCTAATCTAATATTCTTACTTTAGAGTTGAAGAAAATAAGTGACAGAGAAGTAAATTAACTTGCATCAGATCATAATTCTAGCTAAAAGAAGACCAGAATGCAGGTTTTGCCTAATTTCAACATAGTTATCTTTCTACTTTGGAAGAAAAAGAACACTCCTGGGGTGCCTGGATGGCTCAGTCGGTTAAGTGTCTGCCTTTGGCTCAACTCATGATGAATACTCCAGAATTATTTTAACTCTTAGCACTACTGAATCATACAAATTGATCCAGTTAAGTAAACAGGGAAGATGATGGAGGAAAACAACAAAAACCAGAAGCTAATCGGCACTGACTACATGTTAGTAACTATGCTCTGTTCGTTATAATATAGTCTCATATTTAATAACCACTGTATTGCTGTCCTCATTTTATAACTGAGATACTAAAAAGCTCAAAGATCATATCTGGCTTGATTAATTTTCTTTCTACTGCCAGTTGCCTCATGAAAACAAGGAGCCCTGGGCACTGCTGCATATACGTGTTTTTGGCATTTATGCCCATGCATCCCTTCTTGAGCTTCCCTAATATGTCTTATTCATCTGACAAATTATTAATTTCCCTTTGAAAACAAGATAACTGTCAACATTCTTCCCAAACATACCAGGAGGATGTGTCAGTGCATTCACATACAAAAAGCTACAGCAAAAATACTATGTGACAAGTGTTATATTAGTGGTAATACCAAGTGGCTTAAGGGAATCATCAAAAAGGTAAGTCTTTCCAGGATGGTGTGACCTCTGAAACAGCATCTAAGAAGACATTGCATTGAAGTGCATTCTGAGTAACTGATGATAAAAAGACATATATTCCAAGTAAACCATGTGAAGTTTGAAAAGCGTATCCCAGCTTGGCTAAAGTAAAAGGCTTTGGTTGCAAACTGACACAGAGGAATGCCAATGAAATTGTTAGGACTCATCTAATGAGGGGTCTTGCTTGTTAATGCAAGCAGTTGGGGTTTCAATTAATAGCTAATTGGAAATGTGCTAGAGATTTTTATTATGGTGATGTTAATAAAGAAATAACTTTCAAAAGATTACTTTACCCTTGATATAGAGGATGAATATGACAAGAAAAAAAAATGGATGGCAGGAAGACCAGCAAAGAAGTTATTAAAACCAAGATGTGAGCAACTGGAAATGGAAGTGATGTATATCCTATCTATAATATCAGTATGGCCTTTTTTGAAGGCAGAAATATGGTTCTTGGGGCACCTGGGTGGCTCAGTCGTTAAGTGTCTGCCTTCGGTTCCAGTCATGATCCCAGGGTCCAGGGATCGATCCCCACATCGGGCTCCCTGCTCAGCAGGAAGCCTGCTTTTCCCTCTCCCACTCCCCCTGCTTGTGTTCCCTCTCTCACTATGTCTCTCTCTCTGTCAAATAAATAAATAAAATCTTAAAAGAAATATGGTTCTTTCTTCATGGTAGCTACTCTACATTTTGTCTCAGTTCTACAAAAACAGAAGCTGCTCCATTAGAATATACAAGTGAATGTTTATTTTCCAGATTCTCTTGCTTCTCACTAGTACATCACTCTCTCCTCTGATCTGACCTTTACTCCCCCAGTCAATAGACGATGAGAGAGTGACATCTTTTGATTCCTCAATCAATAAGTAGGTGGCTTAGGAAAGATTAACAGTGATGATCTTCATCCTTTATAAGTCTGACATTGTCATTCAGACAGATGAGAAGATGGATAATTAGATTACAGTCACATTCAAAGTAGTGAAACAAGAGTTTCATGAAAATAGTAAAATAGAACTTTTTAATTAGGTTCAAATACTTGTATTTTATACTATACAAAACACAACTTGTTAGCTATGAATCCAGTTGCATTTTATTCCTTTACTTATCAGCCAAACCAAAATAAGACAAATGTAGTATTCTCCAGATATTATGTTAATGTAGAAATAGTTGATTGGTGATTTGCATTTTGTCTCATTATGGAGATTTATAAGGATTTAAACCTATTTTACAGTGATTGAAATAATTAAAGTGATCTCTATTTCTATAATATTTGGATTGATATATGTTAAGCTTCTCTAAATACTAGCCATTTAGAAAGAAATCTTTCAGAGAGATCATGAATCAAACAGTTATTCAGCCACATTCTGAAATTTCAGGAGCAAGTTAGGTAGAGTAAGTGGATTAAGTTAAAGTTAGGAGAAAATCATATATTTGGTATCCTAATATAGATTTTTAGGTCTCTGAGGATGGGTCTGTGGGTGTTAAAGATCTTGGCTGGAACACCCGCTAAGTCTGGCTTTCTACCTTCAGATCCTATTTGCTGCAAGAGGTAGTTGGAGAGGGCAATGCAGATGCTTATAGAAGCAGCATGTCTCAAAGTTTTATGAAAAGAAACTAACTTTAGAAGTTAGTCAGAAGCTTCTAAAGGATAGATTTTTAAACTCCAAGCACAAACCCGTTGAATTAGAATTCCTGGTAGCAGAGTGGCAAATCTGCATTTTTAACAATGATTTTTATGCACTTGAATGCTTAAACAATGGTCTTCAAACTTTGGCTCCTGTTACTCTTAAAAGAAATTTAAAAACCTATATCTTACACATTTAATGTTTTCTTCAAAAAATTTAACAATTTTTTTGTGATGAAAATGCTGAAGATTTACTCTCAGAAAATATCAAGTATACACTAGAGTGTTATTAACTATAGTGAGATGATTGATGTATTAATTAGTTGTGGTAACTATTCTATAATGTATCTATCAAATCATCACATATGCACTTTAAATATGTACAACTTGATCAGTCAATTATACCTCAATAAAGCTGAAAAATAATATTTAAAATTTTTAATAGTAATAAAGTGATTAACAAGTTTTAGCAATTTTAAATATTGTTACTTCTCATATATTATTTACACTAGCATATTAGGTAAAACAGTATATAATTCTTTTTTTTTTTAATTTTATTCTTATGTTAATCCCCATACATTACATCATTAGTTTTAGATGAAGTGTTCCATGATTCATTGTTTGTGCAAAACACCCAGTGCTCCATGCAGAATATGCCCTACTCAATACCCACCACCAGGCTAACCCATCCTCCCACCCCCCTCCCCTCTAGCACCCTCAGTTTGTTTTTCAGAGTCTATCGTCTCTCATGGTTCGTCTACCCCTCCGATTTCCCCCGCTTCATTCTTCCCCTCCCGCTAACTTCTTCTTCTTCTTCTTCTTTTTTTTTTCTTAACATATATTGCATTATTTGTTTCAGAGGTACAGATCTGAGATTCAACAGTCTTGCACAATTCACAGCGCTTACCAGAGCACATACCCTCCCCAGTGTCCATCACCCAGTCCCCCCATCCCTCCCACCCCACCCTCCACTCCATCAACACTCAGTTTGTTTCCTGCGATTAAGAATTCCTCATATCAGTGAGATCATATGATACATGTCTTTCTCTGTTTGACTTATTTCACTCAACATAATACCCTCCAGTTCCATCCACGTCGTTGCAAATGGCAAGATCTCATTCCTTTTGATGGCTGCATAATATTCCATTGTATATATATACCACCTCTTCTTTATCCAGTCATCTGTCGATGGACATCTTCGCTCTTTCTACAGTTTGGCTATTGTGGACATTGCTGCTATAAACATCGGGGTGCACGTACCCCTTCGGATCCCTACTTTTGTATCTTTGGGGTAAATACGCAGTAGTGCAATTGCTGGATCATATGGTAGCTCTATTATCAACTTTTTGAGGAACCTCCATACAGTTTTCCAGAGTGGCTGCACCAGCTTGCATTCCCACCTACAGCGGAGGAGGGTTCCCCTTTCTCCGCATCCCTGCCAACATCTGTCGTTTCCTGACTTGTTAATTTTAGCCATTCTGACTGGTGTAAGGTGGTATCTCATGGAGGTTTTGATTTGGATTTCCCTGATGCTGAGCGATATTGAGCACTTTTTCATGTGTCTGTGGGCCATTTGGTTGTCTTCTTTGGAAAAATGTCTGTTCATGTCTTCTGCCCATTTCTTGATGGGATTCTTTGTTCTTTGGGTGTTGAGTTTGATGAGTTCTTTCTAGATTTTGGATACTAGCCCTTTATCTGATATGTCATTTGCAAATATCTTCTCCCATTCTGTCAGTTGTCTTTTGGTTTGGTTGACTGTTTCCTTTGCTGTGCAAAAGCTTTTTATCTTGATGAAGTCCCAATAGTTCCTTCTTGCCCTTGCTTCCCTTGCCTTTGGCAATGTTTCTAGGAAGAACTTGCTTCGGCTGAGGTCAAAGAGGTTGCTGCCTGTGTTCTTTAGGATGTTGATGGACTCCTGTCTCACATTGAGGTCTTTCAACCATTTGGAGTCTATTTTTGTGTGTGGTGTAAGGAAATAGTCCAGTTTCATTCTTCTGCATGTGGCTGTCCAATTTTCCCAACACCATTGGTTGAAGAGACTGTCTTTGTTCCATTGGACATTCTTTCCTGCTTTGTTGAAGATTAGTTGACCATAGAGTTGAGGGTCCATTTCTGGGCTCTCTATTCTGTTCCATTGATCTCTGTGTCTGTTTTTGTGCCAGTACCATGCTGTCTTGATGATGACAGCTTTGTAATAGAGCTTGAAGTCCGGAATTGTGATGCCACCGGCTTTGCTTTTCTTTTTCAATATTCCTCTGGCAATGCGGGGTCTTTTCTGGTTCCATACAAATTTTAGGATTATTTGTTCCATTTCTTTGAAAAAAAGTGGATAGTATTTTGATGGGGATTGCATTGAATGCGTAGATTGCTCTAGGTAGCATTGACATCTTCACAATATTTGTTCTTCCAATCCATGAGCATGGAACGTTTTTCCATTTCTTTGTGTCTTCCTCAATTTCTTTCATGAGTATTTTATAGTTTTCTGAGTACCGATCCTTTGTCTCTTTGGTTAGATTTATTCCTAGGTATCTTATTGTTTTGGGTGCAATTGTAAATGGGATCGACTCCTTAATTTCTCTTTCTTCTGTCCTGTTGTTGGTGTATAGGAATGCCACTGACTTCTGTGCATTGATTTTATATCCTGCCACTTGACTGAATTCCTGTATGAGTTCTGGCAGTTTTGGGGTGGAGTCTTTTGGGTTTTCCACATAAAGTATCATATCATCTGCAAAGAGTGAGAGTTTGACTTCTTCTTTGCCAATTTGGATGCCTTTGATTTCTTTTTGTTGTCTGATTGCTGTGGCTAGGACTTCCAATACTATGTTGAATAGCAGTGGTGATAGTGGACATACCTGCCGCGTTCCTGACCTTAAGGGGAAAGGTCTAAGTTTTTCCCCATTGAGAATAATATTTGCTGTAGGTTTTTCATAGATGGCTTTTATCATATTGAGGTATGTACCCTCTATCCCTATACTCTGAAGAGTTTGATCAAGAAAGATGCTGTACTTTGTCAAAAGCTTTTTCTGCATCTATTGAGAGGATCAGATGATTCTTGTTCTTTCTTTTGTTAATGTATTCTATCACATTGATTGATTTGCGGATGTTGAACCAAACTTGCAGCCCAGGGATAAATCCCACTTGGTCATGGTGAATAATCCTTTTAATGTACTGTTGGATCCTATTGGCTAGTATTTTGGTGAGAATCTTTGCATCCATGTTCATCAGGGATATTGGTCTGTAATTCTCCTTTTGGATGGGGTCTTTGTCTGGTTTTGGGATCAAGGTAATGCTGGCCTCATAAAATGAGTTTGGAAGTTTTCCTTCCATTTCCATTTTTTGGAACAGTTTCAGAAGAATAGGTATTAATTCTTCTTGAAATGTTTGGTAGAATTCCCCTGGGAAGCCATCTGGCCCTGGGCTTTTGTTTTTTGGGAGATTTTTGATGACTGCTTCACTTTCCTTAGTGGTTATAGGTCTGTTCAGGTTTTCTATTTCTTCCTGGTTCAGTTTTGGTAGTTGATACATCTCTAGGAATGCATCCATTTCTTCCAGGTTATCTAATTTGCTGGCATAGAGTTGCTCATAATATGTTCTTAGAATTGTTTGTATTTCTTTGGTGTTGGTTGTGATCTGTCCTCTTTCATTCATGATTTTGTTGATTTGGGTCCTTTCTCTTTTCTTTTTGATAAGTCTAGCCAGGGGTTTGTCAATCTTGTTAATTCTTTCAAAGAACCAGCTCCTAGTTTCGTTGATCTGTTCTACTGTTCTTTAGTTTCTATTTCATTGATTTCTGCTCTGATCTTTATTATTTCTCTTCTCCTGCTGGGTTTAGGCTTTATTTGCTGTTCCTTCTCCAGCTCCTTTAGGTGTAGGGTTAGGTTGTGTACTTGAGACCTTTCTTGTTTCTTCAGAAAGGCTTGTATTGCTATATACTTTCCTCTCAGGACTGCCTTTGCTGCATCCCAAAGATTTTGAATAGTTGTGTTTTCATTTTCATTGGTTTCCATGTATTTTTTTAATTCTTCTTTAATTTCCTGGTTGACCCATTCATTCTTCAGTAGGATGCTCTTTAGCCTCCATGTATTTGAGTTCTTTCCAACTTTCCTCTTGTGATTGAGTTCTAGTTTCAAAGCATTGTGGTCTGAAAATAGGCAGGGAATGATCCCAATCTTTTGGTACCGGTTGAGACCTGATTTATGACCTAGGATGTGATCTATTCTGGAGAATGTTCCATGGGGACTAGAGAAGAATGTGTGTTCCATTGCTTTGGGATGGAATGTTCTGAATATGTCTGTGAAGTCCATTTGGTCCAGTGTGTCATTTAAAGTCTTTATTTCCTTGTTGATCTTTTGCTTAGATGATCTGTCCATTTCAGTGAGGGGGGTGTGACAGTCCCCCACTATAATTGTATTGTTGTCAATGTGTTTCTTTGCTTTTGTTATTAATTGCCTTATATAATTGGCTGCTCCCATGTTAGGGGCATAGATATTTACAATTGTTAGATCTTCTTGTCGGGTAGACCCTTTAAGTAGGATATAATGTCCTTCCTCATCTCTTACTACAGTCTTTGGTTTAAAATCTAATTTGTCTGATATAAAGATTGCCACCCCAGCTTTCTTTTGGTGTCCATTAGCATGGTAAATATTTTACCACCCCCTCATTTTCAATCTGGGGGTGTCTTTGGTTCTAAAATGAGTCTCTTGCAGACAACATATCGATGGGTCTTGTTTTTTAATCCAGTCTGATAGCCTGTGTCTTTTGATTGGGGCATTTAGCCCATTTACATTCAGGGTAACTATTGAAGATAGGAATTTAGTGCCATTGTATTGCCTGTACGGTGACCGTTACCATATATTGTCTGTGTTCCTTTCTGGTCTATGTTGCTTTTAGGGTCTCTTTTTGCTTAGAGGACCCCTTTCAAAATTTCTTGTAGGGCTGGTTTTGTGTTTGCAAATTCCTTTAGTTTTTGTTTGTCCTGGAAGCTTTTTATCTCTCCTTCTATTTTCAATGATAGCCTAGCTGGATATAGTATTCTTGGCTGCATATTTTTCTCATTTAGTGCTCTGAATATATCCTGCCAGTCCTTTCTGGCCTTCCAGGTCTCGGTTGATAGGTCTGTTGCCAATCTCATGTTTCTACCATTGTAGGTTACATATCTCTTCTCCCGAGCTGCTTTCAGGATTTTCTCTTTGTCTCTGAGACTCGTAAGTTTTACTATTGGATGTTGGGGTGTTGACCTATTTTTATTGACTTTGAGACGGGTTCTCTGTGCTTCCTGGGTTTTGATGCCTGTTTCGTTCCCCAAATTAGGGAAGTTCTGTGCTATAATTTGCTCCAATATACCTTCTACCCCTCTCTCTCTTTCTTCTTCTTCTGGGATCCCAATTATTCTAATGTTGTTTCATCTTATGGTATCACTTATCTCTCGAATTCTGCCCTCCTGATCCAGTAGTTGTTTATCTCTCTTTTTCTCAGCTTCTTTATTTTCCATCATTTGGTCTCCTATATCTCTAATTCTCTCTTCTGCCTCATTTATCCTAGCAGTTAGAGCCTCCATTTTTTATTGTACCTCATTAATAGCCTTTTTGATTACTGCTTGGTTAGATTTTAGTTCTTTTACTTCTCCAGAAAGGATTGCTCTAATAACTTCCATATTTTTTTCAAGCCCAGCTAGTATCTTTAAAGTGATGATTCTGAACTCTAGATCTGACATCGTACTAACGTTCATATTGAGTAGGTCCCTGGCAGTTGGTACTACCTGTTGTTCTTTTTGTTGAGGTGATTTTTTCCGTCTTGTCATTTTGTGCAGAGGAGAATAGATTAATGAGAGAACAAATTGCTAGCAGAGTAACAATGTCCCCAGAAAATATACTCTAAACAAATCAGAAAAGACCTGAAGCATGGGAAAAGAAAGGGAAAGAGAGAAAAAAGAAAAAAGAAAAAGAAAGAGATAAAGATAAAAACAAACAAAAACAAACAAAACAAAACAAGGACAAAAAAAAAACAGAATGTGATCAAATATGATCAGGCTGGTATATAGATCAGTGCCACACACTAGATTTTGTGTGTATTTTGGTCTGTTAGAAGAAAGTGCCTCCCAAAATTTTTAAGAAAGAAAAACTTATATATGTACAAAAATAAGGTTTAATACAATGAAGGGATGGAATATGACTGTAAAGATGGAAATTATAAATAATTTTATAAAAGGAATTGATAAGAAGTTGTTTGAAAAAAGAAAGAAGAGGATTTAAAAAAAGAAAAAAAGGAGAGAATGTGATCAGGCAGGGGAGTAGAAAAAACTATATACTAGATATTCATGGTATATTTTAATCTGTAGGAAGAAACTGTCTCAAAATTTTAAAGAGAGAACAACTTATAAATATATGCCAAAAATACAGGTAACCTACTTTGAAGGGATAGAATATGACTTCAAAAATGAAAAATAAAAATGTTTTTTTAAAAAAGGGATTGATAAGATGTTGTTTGAAAAAGGGAAAAAGGAAAATTCAAAAAGAAGAAAAAAAAGAAGAAAAGACAGTTAAAAAAAATTAACTTTGAAAGACTAAAGAATCATGGTAAAAAAGCCATGAATTCTATGTGCAGTATTCCCCTAGCACTGGAGTTCTGCTGTTCTCATTGATCGGTAAACTTGGTCTTGGCTGGCTGTTCTCGTTGATCTTCTGGGGAGGGGCCTGTTGCCGTTGTTCCTAAATGTCTTTGCCGGAGGTGGAATTGCCCTGCCCTTGCCCCCTCCCTGCTAAGTAATCTGCTCGGGTTTGCTCTCCCGGGCTTTTGTTCCCTGTGAGCTTTCTGTACAGCTTTGGAGGCCGAGAGTGAAAATGGTGGCCTCCCAATCTCCGCCCCAGAGGAGCCGAGAACTCGGGGCCCCGCTCCTCAGTGAGCCCCCAGAGGAAAGCCATCAGTCACTCCTGTCTCCCTGGTGTCCGGTCGCACTCCGTGATCACCCAGCCTGTGACCGCGCGTTTCTATCTCTGGCACCCGACCCCGGGTGGAGTCTCCAAACCCAGCAGATCCCTGCAGTTCACCCCCACGTGGCTCCTCCCGGGGGAGGAAGGTGAGTCTCCCCAGATCTGCTGCTTGTTGGGTCCCTGCTGGAGGAGCAGTGGCCCGACTGTGCCGCGGATCACGGTTTATGGCAACCCCGAGCTGAGAGCCCGCGCCTGGGCTCCGCCTCTGCAGCCGGCTTCCCTGCTCATTACCTGGGAGCTCTGCCACACTCAGGCACCCCCGGTCTTTCTATGACCCCAAGGGTCCTGAGACCACACTGTCTCGGAGGGTTCCACCCCCCACTTAGCCACCAGAGTGACGTCCCTCAGCGGAGCAGACTTTTTAAAGTTCCGATTTTGTGCTCCGTGGTTCTATCACTTGCCAAAAGTGACCAACAGAGTCCCCTCCCCTGCCATCTATCCTCCCGAATATCGCCTCGGATTCACTTCTCTGCTTGTTCCAGAAAGTGGTCGCTTTTCTGTTCAGGGAGTTGTTGCTCTTCTTTTCTTCCATCTCCTGTTGAGTTTGTAGGTGTTCAGAATGGTTTGATCCCTATCCAGCTGAATTCCTGAGAGGAGACGAAATCCAGGTCTCCTACTCCTCCGCCATCTTGCTCCGCCCCTCCACATTAGTCCTGTTCTTTACCCCACAATACATACCTAATATTTTCTGAATGAAAAAATGAAATAATGTATAAAGCATTGAATTTTCAATAATATAAAGAAACCTTCTACAGAATAATATTAACTGTAAACACAAACAAACAAACAAACAAAACAAAAATTCCACTGAGTAAATTTTAAAGATCTTATTGGCTTTATTCAATGAATCATGAATTGGGCAGCATCTAATCTAGCAGACAGAAAAGAAGCTCCAGGGAGCTTTACAAAATAAAAGACTTTTCTTAGCAGAAGGGGACAGGAACAAAGAAGTTATACTAGGCAAAAAACAGCTTGGTTATGGCAAAACCACTTTTCTTTAGGGGATCGCAAGAGTTTATCAGGGAGATCACCTAACTATCACTGATCAGAAGATATCTGATTGACTATTACTCTGAAGAACAGATTCACGGCAGCCTTACTCTCAGTTTCAAAGGGGAAAAAAAACACTTTACTGATGTTATAAAAATCTAATAGAAACAGAAAGAAAAGGGAAATCTTTGCACTGACCTTGAGGCCACTAATGTCAACTAATCTCATGCATAATGAGTCTCACAAATTCTTCAGCCTGCCTGTGTCCTTGCTGGTTGGGGTGGTCAGTTAAGCAGCACAAATCACAGGAACCTCCATCCTTATAGTACAACTGTGAAGGAGTTTGGGCAAGGTCCCCCCAAAATGTGCCACTTTAGCATGTAGACTATTTTGAGCTAAAGGCAATCAAGCCCGGATGAGCTCATGAAAAACTTTTGCCCCTCACTTAACTATATAGAAGAATCCAAATTGGGGAGTCCATCCCAAAAGAAGGATTATTACCAGAGACAAATTTTATATGAGTGACCCATCTGTATCTCAAGACAAACATCTAATTACCAAATATCTACAATTCTCCTTATTGCCCTGTGAATGGCATTCCTTCCCTTTGAAGTACTAGCCACCTACCCTGTTATCCTTAGTTTAGGATGACTTATACATGTCTCATTTTCCCTGACTGTCCTTGGAGTTTCATGTCTGTGTGAATTTCCCATATGTAGGAAATTAAATTTGGTTTTCTCCTGTTTGTTAATCTGTCTCATTGTCAGTTGGATTATTAGTCCAGCTATAGAGACCTTGAAGGGATCAGGAAATTCTTCCTCCCCTACAGTTGGTTTAAGATACCGTCTCTGGGAAAACTGAAATTAGTTAAGTTTTGTTTTGGTGATGTGGGGCTTAGTATAAGTGACTCCGTTTTGGCCTTGTCTTGTTTTAAACAACTGGAATAAATCTTATCTTCTAATACTGCTTTTTACAATGAAGTCCACACATTTTTTTTTTTTTTTTTTTTTTTTTTGTAATCTGGATATATATCTGTACTTACTGCATTAGAATAATCTAGGCCCTATCAGCAAAAAATAATACTGGAGAAGAAAAATTTTCCCTTCTTCCCTTCTAGGTTCTTCAGCTGGCCTACTAATTACATTGACATAAAACAGATTAACAGGGAAAAAAAAATGACATACTTACAGGAACCTCACAAACACATGGGACTCCAAGGCAGTCAGACCACTGAGGCTTATATACCAACCTAAGTTAAGGAGATGGTAGTAGGGTTCTGGGGCTTTAAAGGGAAGGAAGATCAATCACAGAAAGATGAGAAGAGCAAACGTTTTTTAACAATTGTTTATGCCATGCAGGTAAGTTTTTCTGATATAAAAACTTATCTCTGGTAATAGCTCTCTTCCTGGTACAGGCTTCCTATCTAAATTCTTTTAGACAGTTAAGGGATAGATACAAAACTTTTTCTGAATCTGGTGGTTCTTAAATATTTTTATCTGAAAACAATCCTCATGCCAAAGTAGTACATTTTGGAATGGTCTAATTTGTTCCTTCTCAATAGGACATAAATCTATTGTGATAAAACATGCCTTTGAAATTGTAGTTTATATTCATGCAAATAAAAACTGTGAGCACAATTTACCTAACAAATACAAAATGCTTGAAGTTTAAGAAATTAAGAAAAGTCATATATTCCCTTAGATTTAATATGGATCAATGGCTGGTTTTTGAGCTGAGTCATTTAAAATATACTTTTCAGGTGAATAGTATGAATATTTATAAAATGGACTGTGAGGTTCAGGTTTACTTATTTGGAAATAGTATTTGTACACAATAAATTAGAATTTTAGGTCCTCGAATATGTTTCTTTTCATTGATTCAAAATGAGAGAACTATTAATACATAAAAAAGCAATCCTCAATCTCATTTTTAATAAAGGTAGTATTAATAAGAGTACAGGTGAGGGGGCGCCTGGGTGGCTCAGTCGTTAAGCGTCTGCCTTCGGCTCAGGTCATGATCCCAGGGTCCTGGGATCGAGCCCCGCATCGGGCTCCCTGCTTCTCCCTCTCCCACTCCCCCTGCTTGTGTTCCCTCTCTCGCTGTCTCTCTCTGTCAAATAAATAAATAAAATCTTTAAAAAAAAAAAAAAGTACAGGTGAGCTGATCCTGTTCTGTTATACCTATATTTGGGTGTCCAATACAACATTATATGTCCGAATGAGACTTTAAAAAAGATATTAGATTTCAAAATTGTGTTTCTACAAGCAGAAAGAGTTAGGAGTTCCCAGAAAAAGAAAGATGAGACATAGTTTTGTGACACAGAAATCATTTTAGGTCCCCAGCTCTTTTCTATTTTCCATGTTCTATGTCCTATGGACTCTACTTGCCTAAGCACACTTCTTACAGAACTTCCTAGGAGGTGTCAGAATTATAAAGAAATGCAAAAACCTCACTAGTTAAGGATTTTAAGGGAACTCAAGGATACAAAAACTAACTCAAGGAATACAGGAAATAGCCTAACATATCAGATACAATAAATGAGCGGTAAAACTCCCAGCGCTGTTGCATTGCTTACCGCAAAAAGGCAAAAATTTCATCTGGTTTAAACCAGCTCTCAGAAGCATGCTCATAGCCCCTTCTCCTTGTCCAACAGTTACCTTTGCATCATTATAACGTTAAAGACTCTATCCTATGAGGAGCATAATCTTCATTAACTTAACATGGGGTGCCTACATAGGTATGTTTTCCAAGTACACCTGCACAACCTTACCCACCTTTACATACCATGACAAAGCTCCCCTTTCTGAATATTCATTTGAAACCCTAAATAAAGAACCCACTCACCTCTGCTCAGAGAGCCATGGCTTTCTTACTTGTTAAAAATAAAGTTTCCTTTTTGTGGCAACTCCACCTAGTGTAATCTCTAAAACTCACTAAGGAGCAAACTCATGTTAGTTTGATTACATTTCTAGATCGCAGGGGTTTTCAATCCTCATAAAGGTGCATCAGCATCACTTATGGAGGTGTAGAGGAGGAAAAATAATTTTTCTTTACCCTTCTAGGTTCTTGGCTGAGACCTGCAAGGAAGGACAGATTGTCGGAGGAAAGAAAGCCAACCTTTTTTTTTTTTTTAAGACTTTATTTATTTATTTGACACAGAAAGAGTGAGAGAGACAGAGACAGAGAGCAAGCACAAGCAGGGGGAACGGCAGGCAGGGGAGAAGCAGGCTCCCTGATGAGCAAGGAGTCCGATGCGGGACTCAATCCCAGGACCACAGGATCATGACCTGAGCCAAAGGCAGATGCTTAACTGACTGAGCGACCCAGGCACCTCAAGAAAGCCAATCTTAAAGTAGGTTAGTAAATGCTTTATTCATTTTATTCATTTTATTCATTTCCTTACTGAGGACTACAGCTGGGAGACAGTTTTTCAGATTGCTCTGAAGAACTGCTCTGAAGCTTGTTAGCTAAAGGGGATTACATTTACAAAAAGGAAAAGGGTTTTCCAGATACTTGCATATCACAAGGTATAATTTGTTATGGTTGTAAAAATTAAGGTTTTCTGATTTCCACCTAGACACGAGAAAAACGTTTAGGTGATCCTAATACATTATGTTTCTATCATATCTGATTTATCTAAAAATATTGCCTGCATGCCTCTGCTTACCTGGTTTTCCAGTTCTTCCTGTTTTTGATGTCTTCTTGTCTCCTTGAGGTCACTTGAGAGGATCGCAGAAGGATATCTGTCACCTATTGCAGTTTTAGTGTGCTAGATTAACAGGAGCAAACAAACAGAAGTTAAATAACATGTATATACCTCTGTGTATATAAGAGATACTCATGAAAGCTCCCTGAAATGGCCCAAGCCATCACCTTAAATACCTTTTTCAACTAAAAACAAAAGAAAATGTTGGAGGGTGAAGAGCCAATTCTCAGAGGTTGTCAGGCAAAGCACAGTAAAGTGTATGATTATCATGAAGATTTAAGTCCATGCCTTCTCCACTGATAAGTATTTCTAGAGATCTAGTCCTCCTCCTTTTCCTGGTACAGTGGAAGACTCTCTTACAAATGAGATTCCCCTTACAAATGTAAATGTTTCTTAGAAAATGTTAACATCTATTAGGTTTTCAGTTTATCCTAAGTTTGCTATTTCTTAAAAATAACATGTTCAAGATAATATGGATTCCAAAGAGGCGTATTTTGGGGTGCCTAATTCTGCTCCCCTTAAAAAGTCCCACATGTGACAATTCTGAACACTCTGATTAAATAAATTTGGAGTCCTACTCACCCTTTTAGGGTACAGGCAGTCTGATGCCTAGCTTGGATAAAGAATTCCAGAAGAATCTACACTGCTGTGGAACATGAGGTTTTCTTGTTATTGCATTTTTTTTAAATGAAAAAATAATGGATTATAGAATGACTTAGAGGAAAAAAAAAACAATCTGTCTTAATGGACTACTTCTAGTCTTTATGCTGAAAAAACTTAATGCATGGCTGTTCTAAATACTCTAAAATAAAAATACTAAATGTAAATAGATTGCATTTGAAAGAAGAATTAAGTTCTTAGGAAACTTGATTTTGTATTACTTAGAGGGTAAATATACACAAATATTAGTGGAATTGAGTAGCAGATTATTTTCACCAGCATTCTAAAATGATTCAGGAACAAATGGAATTCAGATATCTATTTTGCTTTTTATGGAGAGACAGAGAGAAAGATGACAAAGTGAGATGGAAGGTTGGAGGGTATATATGGCTTTTCATGCATTTTACATTTTTATTCTTAGATGTAGACACTTTTAGGTTTTTCATATGTTCATAATTAATCGATCCTTTTATCATTATGAAATTTTTTTTAATCACTGGTTGTGATATGTGATTTATAATAAGTGATGAAGGAACAGAAGGCAAGCTGAGGGCAAAGCAGAAGCTGACACCCCTCAACCCCCCCACCATGTGATATATGTGACATTCCTCAGGCACTCTTGGTTGCCCTAAGCTAAGGAAAGGAAAAACAATAGCTAATTTATAGAGATCACAATCCTGCAAGACCTGAGTCTCCCTCAGTTTATAAATGTCTTAGCAATCTACAAGAACAAAGCATTTCTATTAATAACCTAGCTTCCAGAAGGAAATGTAGATACAATTAAATGTCCTTATAACCTCCAGCCCATCGACAGATCCTTGAAGCAGGCAGAGTATAATGTTCCTCCAGGAAGCTCCCAACTGTCTTCAAGTTAATGCCTTGCTAGAGGGAAAAACAACCTTGACTTGACAATGGCAAGGCCTCTGGTATCCTGTGAGTCTTCTTTAACATATGAAAATCCTTTTGAAGCCTCCCTTTTCCTTACCTCCCCCAACCTCATAGTGTATAATCAGCTACCCCTCACAACCCCATTGCAGTAGCTCTTTCTGCCCACGGGTCCTGTCCCTATGCTTTAATAAACCACCATTTTGCACCAAGGGAGTCTCAAGAATTCTTTCTTAGTCGTCGGCTCCGGACTTCACCCCATGGAACCTCACTTATATTCCAAAACCTCATCAATAAGAACCATGGGTTTGGGGACGCCTGAGTGGCTCAGTCGTTAAGCGTCTGCCTTCAGCTCGGGTCGTGATCCCAGGGTCCTGGGATCGAGCCCCGCATCGGGCTCCCTGCTCTGCGGGAAACCTGCTTCTCCCTCTCCCACTCCCCCTGCTTGTGTTCCCTCTCTCGCTGTGTCTCTCTCTGTCAAGTAAATAAATAAAATCTTAAAAAAAACAAAACAAAAAAAAAACATATGTTTGGTCTTTTCCTTGTTTCTAACACAGAGTTCCCCAAATCCTTGGAATTTCCTGTGTGATAAGAGCAATGGGAACATCTTTTGTTATAATATTTGGTTTCTTGTCCTCAGTTCCTGAAATAACTTCAGAGCCTTAAAGATAAAATGGGTGTTTTGCTATACATAACAAACCCCTTTCTACCACAACTGAGTGTATGTTAATAAAATGACTTTATTTTTTAAAGATTTGTTTTTATGTATTCATTTGAGAGAGAGAGAGGAGAGAGAGAGAAAACACAAGTGGGGGGAGGGGCAGAGGGAGAAGAAGGCTCCCCACTGAGCAGGGAGCCAGAAGCAGGCTGGATCCCAGGACCCTGAGATCATGACCTGACTTGAAGGCAGATGTTTAACCAACTGAGCCAACCAGGTGCCCCAATAAGATGACTTTTAGAAATCCCTTAATGGTGGGAAATTGGTTTCCATGGGAGCCAACCTTGTGAGTAGTGTTGGAACTTAGTCCCATCCCCTGACCTTGCAGGAAAAAGAGTCTAATCACCAATGGCCATGGATTTAACCATTCATGCCTATATAATGAAGCTTCCACCAAAACCCAAAAAGAAGAGGTTTGGAAGGGCGCCTGGGTGGCTCAGTTGGTTAAGCAACTGCCTTCGGCTCAGGTCATGATCCTGGAGTCCCAGGATCGAGTCCCGCATCGGGCTCCCTGCTCAGCAGGGAGTCTGCTTCTCCCTCTGACCCTCCTCCCTCTCATGCTCTCTGTCTCTCATTCTCTCTCTCTCAAATAAATAAATAAAAAATCTTAAAAAAAAAAAAAAAAGAAGAGGTTTGGAAGATCTAATGCTGACTTGGATAGATAGCATCAGTTGATAAAATTTAATCCAGTTTGTGTACAGAGAATCTTTGGTAGTACATGGGAAAACTTCCCTTCCTTAACATTAGAATTTAGGTCCCAGATCCCTTTTACTGGTGAAGAGGAAAATTACCTAGAGCAGGCCCAGGCCCGTAGGCCTCAGAAGATGGAAATTTATTAGAGATGGCAAGAGATAACCAAGCCCCACTGGGAGCAAGAGATAAACAGCCGTTCCTGCTTCTGAAAACAGGCTTCCTGCCACCGGCCCCCTAATAGCTGCCCTAACCGCTGTTCCCGCCTAAAGCAATCCCCCCCTCCCCGTTTAAACCCACCCACCAGCAGTCAGCACAGCCCTTGTAACATGACCCCCTGCCTTGCCCTATAAAAAGCTCTATAGCTCCCCTGCCCGGGGCCCAGAATTTCGAGTGGGAGCTCGTCTGGGTCTGCCAAGGTAAAATAAGCCTGAGTTCTCCTAATTCTCCAAGTGTTGCTTGGTCTCTCACCAGTCTGATTTTTATTTTGCGCAGCACCGGTAATACATTTTTTATCCCAAAATCTAGGTTTGATATTCATACTGTTATGCCAGCTTTCTCATCAATTATTGCATGTCATATATTTTTTGATCGCTTTACTTTTAACTTTCATATTACTTTATATATTATATATAAACAGTATTGTTGAGTCGTGCTTTATCCATTTTGATTATCTGTGTCTAGTGTTTGGCTTTTAAGAACAATGTTAATTTACTATAATTATCAGTATGAGTAGGTATAAGTGTGCATCCTTGCTGTTCATGTTCTATTGTCTTATATGATTTTTGTTCATTGTATTCTCACCTTCTTGCCTTCTTTTGGATTGCATACACTTTAGTATGCTATTTCATCTTAATTTATCCTAGTATTATTTTATCCTAATCTTTTTTTATCCTAATATTCAAATTTATTGTCACTTCTTTGATTTCCTTTTTTGGTGCTTGCAATCATGTTTACATCATACAAATCAATCTAGATTTTCCATAAGCAAACTGACTTCAAGGATACAAAGAAAAAGGAGGGTTTCAAGTCATTACAAAATAAGTAATCGGGAGATAAAAGCATAATTCCTTAGACTTTGATATATTTTAAATACTTTTTTTTTTACTAAAAATGACTTAACTTTTAAATGGACTTCTGTTTGCTGTTTTGATATAAATCTTTTAGTACTTCTTTATAGTAACAAAATCATCTTTAATTAAGAAATGTACTTATTTTGGGCGCCTGGGTGGCTCAGTTGGTTAAGTGACTGCCTTTGGCTCAGGTCATGATCCTGGAGTCCCTGGATCGAGTCCCACATCGGGCTCCCTGCTCAGCGGGGAGTCTGCTTCTCCCCCTGACCCTCCCCACTCTCATGCTCTCTCTATCTCATTCTCTCTCTCAAATAAATAAATAAAATCTTTAAAAAAAAAAAGAAATGTACTTATTTTACACAGATTTAAACTAGACTAAAATACTATTTACTATAACAAGTACAAAGGGATTGTTAGTTTATTCTAACACCATCACGTTTTATCTAATGGAATTCACATGTTCTATGATATAATTTTATATAGGTAAAATTTTAAATAACACAGTAGTATATGACTATAGATATCATAAAAACTTGTAGTGAAAGCCATAATGCTATTTCAGGTAGAGAATCACCAAGGTATGTGGTAGTAAAGTATTAAAGCTAGTGGTTTTCAAAAATCACAAAGATGTATTAAAACAAGATAGTCATGAGGTTAATTCTGATTGAAAAGAAATATGAGTACATTAGAGAAAAAATAATGAATAGAACTCAGTCATGGAATGGTTATGGCAAGGTGTTGGTGGAGGTTAGGGAAGCACCTGGGTTGGTGGCCACAGTATCTCAGGCAGTTATTTAATGCTTTTAGGATATCTGGGATCTTATATCATTGCTTAATTTCAGGTAAGAAAATCATATCCTGCACAAATAATAAAGCAGGGACACTATCTCAATTCAATTCTAATTCCAAAGTATGTGTTCCTAATATTGTCGTGTCTGTTGGCTGCACGTGTTGGAAGAAGAGGGTGAATGGTAAGAAGCTATTTTGCAGTTTTGGTAATTTAATTTTAGAAAAGAGATGTTAGGCTATATTATTAAATGGTATTTTTAAATGACCTCAATATTGTGGATTTATCTATATAAATTGTATCAGTAAAAGAAAACCTAATTGAGTATTCAAATACTCATGGGTATACAATATATATAATGTATCTACATATCCACCTACATATATACATTATTAAAGTAATAATTTGAGGCCCAAGGGGGAAAAAATCAGATGAAATTTGCTTTAATGTCAAATTGCAATTAGCAGTTACATAAGAATGCAGGTTTCTGAACTAATAATATTAACAGGATGAACTTTCTAATAGCCAATTAAGCTGAGTTATGGATACTGGCCTTCAATAGAGTCCTTTGTCTGCTATTACTAAACCATACCCTTTAAAGAATACAAACTGGGGTGACTGGTGGCTCAGTCGGTTAAGTTCTGCCTTTGGCTCAGGTGATGATCCCAGGGTCCTGGGATCAAGCCCTGTGTTGAGCTCCCTGCTCAGCAGGGAGTCTACTTCACCCTCTTCCCCTGCTCCACCCCCTGCTCATGCTCTCTCTCTAAATAAATAAATAAATAAAATCTTTTTTAAAAAGAATACAAGCTGGTTATCATCTTCAGAAGATGATTTAGTCACTGCTTTAATACAGATTTATGTAAACCATATCTGTGTAATTAGTGAAGACTCAGAAACTTAAGAAGGCCTCACTGAATTTGTTATGAATTTTAAGAATTAAAACTAAAGAAAAAATTAAATGTCTTCATTTTATTCTATTTCATGTAACTTGTAAGAATTTTGAGAACTTTCAAAAATTGAGAGAAACTTATTAGAAATTCATATCTCCTATATTTGCATGTGTATATATTATGTATATATGTATATTTTTATGAGTATTGGCACATATATGCATATGCATATATATGCATATATATTTGTATATATATGTATATATATATATTTGTATATATATGTGTATATGCATATATATTCAAATACTCATGGGTATACAATATATATAATGTATCTACATATCCACCTACATATATACAAAGACTCCCTTTATATGTGTATTAAATAATTGTATGATTTGTTTAAGGCATTCTTTTTAATAAACTTTTAATTTTATATTTTTATAATTTGCAAGAACATTGCAAAGATAGTTTGGAGAGTTTCATATACTTTCCCCTATTTTTAATATCTTAAATTACTGTGGTACATTTGTTGCAATTCATGAACCAAAATTGATACATCCTTATTAACTAAGGTCCATTCTCTATTCAGAATTCCTTAACATTTTACCTAATGTCTTTTTGCTGTTCCAGGGTTCCATGTAGGATATCACATTACATTATGTTGTCATGTCTGTATAAGTGCCTCTTGGCTATGACAGTTAATAGGCACTCTTCTATGGCTTAAGCTTCAAACAAACCGACAGGTTTGAGACCCATTTTATTTTATTTTATTTTTAAAAATTTTTCTTTCTTTATTTGACAGAGAGTGAGAGCACAAGCAGAGGAGGAACAGAGAGAGAGGGAGAAGCAGACACCCCTCTGAACAAGGAGCCTGCTACGGGGCTCGACCCCAGGACTCTGGGATCATGACCTGAGCTGAAGGCAGATGCTTAACTGACTGAGCCGCCCAGGCGCCCTGGGACCCATTTTACAGATGAGGAAAACCATGACTTTCAGGCACATGAAGTAAGAAGACATGGGAATTTAACTCAGGTCTATCATATTTTGATATCGATTATTTTTATACTATAACCTCAGTCACTATTATTTACATAATTTTACCAAAACTAGCTAAGAGTTAATACAATAAAGGGATATTGAACCATATAAAACTTTTCAAAAAAGCACAGTATAAAGATATATAAAAATAGAGTAGTGGGTTGCCACATTTTTGTAGCATTTTATTTTGATATATATATTTAGCATAATATACATATTATGCATCCAAGATTGTGATGTCCCATAAGTTACTGAGATTTCTAGTCTCTCTTGATAAGGGGGCTAGACGCCCAGAACTGTGGCCATGAGTGCTGAAATTGAAGATCCCCTGTCTATTAGCCTAGAGTTAACAGGGCTGTTCATCTCAAGAAGATCCACAGGATTTGGGGCAATGAACACTTTAAGGGTGACTCCAATACTGGTAACTAGAGTTCTTTCCTTGCTTTCTCATGCATTTCTGGATGCTATGTATAACTGTTCATGTGTCCCCCAAATTCATATATTGAAATTCTGATCTTCAAAGATGACGGTATTAGGAGATGGGGCCTTTGGGACATGCTTGTCATGACAGTGGAGCCCTCATGAATGGAATTAGTGCTGTATGAAAAAGAACCCACAGAGATCCCTTGCTCTTCCTACCATGAAAAGACATAAAGAGAAGGTACTGGCTATGAACCAGGAAGAGAGTTTGCACTGGAACATGACCATGTTGGCACCCTGATCTAGGACTTCCCAGCATTTACAATAGTGAGAAACAAAGTTCTGTTGTTCACAAGCTACCTAGTCTGTAATATTTTGAAATAGCAGCCTGAATAGAAAGACACTGGGCCTCCAAAGATTCTGACATGATTCTAGAAAGGATTAAGACCTCCAGCATATGACTGAGAAACAATCTTTTCCATCTCTATGTGTCAGTTAAAGTCATATTTAGCTGATTCAAACAATAGAGATGTGAGGTTGTTGTCGTTGTGGTTTTTGGATCATTTTGTTGTGTACTGTTGTTTTATTATGATAGAATCATAAGACTGAAAGATTTAAAAGAATATTTATTTCAGTGTTTTTCAAAGTGTCTATTATGAAATATTAGTAACGTGCAAAAATTAATATTTAGGGTCATAACAATTTTTTTAGTATATATAATTAGTATCAGAATACATCATAAGTATCAATGATAAATATCATTTTATAAATCCTACATGTGTTTATTAAGGGCAGTGTTAAAGTTATTTTATAATATGAGGCATAGTCAAAACAAGATTGAAAACCGCTGCTTTAATCCCATATGCTTTGCTTAAATACCCAGAGATGGAAAATTCAGTGCCTACTCCAACCAACCAACTAGACATTGAATGAATTCTAAATAAACATAAGAGTATACTTCTTTTGTTGAATTGAAATACACCTTTTTTAAGTAAAAAAAAATTTTTTAGAGATGAGTGAAATAACAAGTCTCAGATAACAAAACCAGACACTGGAGGCCCAGAAGACACCCCTGTTCCTGTGGGATCCCAGACCAGTCAGGTCTCCAGGGGAGACAGCCCAGCCTCTGGTGCCAGACTGCTTCGTTGGCCATTGGCATGCTCTGGCCTCTCCTGTCTGGCCTGGCCCATCCCTGCCAAGGCCCAGCGCCTGGTGCCCATCAAACTGTGTTAGAGATTGATGATGGTTTAGCTGTACCTCTTTTCTAATATGGGCCTGAAAGTCACAGTGGCGCTTCTGGGACTGGGAAGCTGTCATCAGCTCTATCCTTCTTACACTGCCTTTTTAAGCATTAAACGATGTGCCTAACCTTTACGCTCCACCTTGGCTAAGTGTTTGCATTTCATTTGACCATTTATAATAACAAAATATTCCCGACCCTCATATCCCCAGCTTGTCTTGCTTTTCTATATTCCATAAATATAAATATATTATATTGTAAATATATAATTGCAGAAAAAGTTATGATTTATCAAGGCTTTCTGATATTTATCAAAATCTTTTGTAATTGCAGATACATGCACACAGTATTATAATGAGCTGTTATCAAATTATTTGTAGCTCTTAATCAGTCCAGAAAATTGAAGGAGAAATATACATAGTCTGGAAAGTGGAATAAATGCAGCAACCTATGGAAGTCACATTTGTCAACATTTTCATTTGCTGTCTGGGCCAGGCATTTGATCCTATAGAATTTGCAGGTTAGAGTACTTTTAATGGATACACTGCATATACCTAAAGGCTGAGTAAAAAGAGAAGCAGGAACAAATAGAAAATTACCATATAAAACCTGACTGTCAGTTCCAATTTAGATCTTTCTACTCTTATTACTCAAGGTTAAGCATGTACACCTTAGAGCTGCTGCTACAGGCAAGCAATTCCAGGAGGCGTAAATAGCTTGGTCACTTGATTTCCCAAATATCTTTCTTTTGCTGCAGATGGGGTATGGCCCACTTTCCACAGCCAAGTTTATCTCTGTGGTAAGACATCAATACAATTTAGTGTCATGGGCAATTTGTATTGGATCAGTTACATGCTGGCTTAATAGAGCAGAAGTTTTGACATTATTATGAAACATTTACATCATAAAAGTTATGAAAAATCCTGTCCATTGGCCTAAAATAATTTGACATTTTACTCTGCTCACTAGAAGACGCCAAATTATAGATTTTCTTTTTAATGTTGAAGGGTTGATTCACTTCTCATTAATTAAATCTCCAAAGTATTTGGAATTAAGCTGTCAAGTTTTATAAATGAAGCAAAAGGCATTCTAATTTGTCATTCTGAGTATCTTAGAATTTAAATTACACCTCTAGGAGAAGGAGAGAACACTACAATTGTGCTTGCTATTTGGATATCGCTATGGAAAGGAGAGAAGAATGTATTTCTATTACTTTGAGATAAATAATAATGAAGTGGGTATTGACAGAGAAGCATCTTTCAGCTAAAGCAGTGCACTGAACCTGTTTGCAGTATCTAGTCAGAGTACTTTGCAGGGAGAATCTGGGCATGTCCATTAGAAGATTTATGTTGTAAATTCACCCCAAACACAGTATATCTTCATAAATTGCTCTTAGAACTGAGACCTCCTTGATTTTTAAAACTTCATGGTAAAACACGTCAGATAGGGTAACCTGGGGGCCTCAGTCAAGTGTATGCCTTTGACTCAGGTCATGATCCCCAGGTCCTGGGATCGAGCCTCACATCAGGATCCTTGCCCGGGGGGGAACCTGCTTCCCCCTCTCCCACTTCCCTTGCTTGTGTTCTCTCTCTCTCTCAAATAAATAAAAATATTTAACAAAAACAACAACAAAAACACTTCAGATACACTAGAACTGCGTCTTCAAATTGAATCAAGCTAGCAAACATTTTGTGTGTGTGTGATGTGTGTGTGTGTGTGTGTTTGTATATATATTCACACACACTGAGACCAAAACAGGAGACAGAAGAAATAGAAATGTGCCACTACCCAGAAGTGTAAAATCTACTAGGGCTCCAGGAACTTGATATATGTCAAAGCCAGTTAAAGACACCACAAAAACAAAAACAAAAATAATTAGAGGATATAATTGAACCTCATCTGTGGAAAACATAACATTTTAAATGGGCCTTGAGGAAAATATAGGATTCAGATTGTTCAAAAGAAGAAAGAACTTTAGAATGGGATTATTAAGTATTAGTGGCTTCTCCAAATTTCCTTAATTCTGAGAATTATTTAAGGAGTGTCTTAGTTTGTTCAAGGTATTATGACAGAATATCACAAAGTGGGTGGCTTATAAGACAAATTTATTTCTCACACATATGGAGGCTGGTAAGTTCAAGATCAAGATGCCATCGGATTCAGTGTCTGGAGAGGCCCTGATTCCTTGTCCATAGAGGGCCCTCTTTTTGCTGTGTCCTCACAAATAGGAAAGGGGGTTTCTTTCATAAGGTTTCTTTCTTTCACTAATCCCAATCTCGAGGTCTCTGTCCTTATAACCTAATCAAATTTCCAAAGGCACCACTTCCAAATAGCATCACACTTGGCATTAGGATTTAACATATGAATTTGGGAGGGACACAAACATTTAGTCTAAAGCAGAAGGAATGTTGTTGGTTTTTTTAAGATTTTATTTATTTATTTGACAGAGAGAGAGACAGTGAGAGAGGGAACACAAGCAGGCGGAGCAGGAGAAGGAGAAGCAGGCTTCCTGCGGAGCAGGGAGCCCAATATGGGGCTCCATCCCAAGACCCTGGGATCATGACCTGAGCCGAAGGCAGACTCTTAATGACTGAGCCACCCAGGCTGCCCAGCAGAAGGAATGTTAAAAGGTAGTATATATTCTATACTCATGAATTAAGAAAATCATTGAACGGAAGGAGTGGGGTGGGGATCAATATTTTTAATAAAAACAAAGAAAATAAACTGAAAACCTTGATCTACTTTCCCATTTTCTGTTCTCTTTATAGAAAAACTCTGAAAGACTGTGTAGTAGTCTTCATGAACCTAATTTCGGTTATCTCCTCCTATATTCTCTTGAACACGTAAGAAAATCAGACTTTTCCCCACCACTTATTCATAGTCTTAGGAAGGTCAAGAAAGGTTTCTGTGTTGCCAATTCCAATATCAGTTTTCAGTCTTTATTAGTGAGTGACCAAATGTCTCAGTGTCAGGGTAAAACCAGGAGATTTCTGAGTAAAATGGGGCAGTTGGTCACCTCCTCCTTTTTGAACTATTTTCTTACTTGACCTGAGGTCCAAACTCTTGTTCCTTGTCCTGCCACTGTCACAGGCCGCTAGTTGGCTGGATGCTGTCTCTCTGACCTCATTGTTTTCGTCCTGCGTCTCCATCACTCAGCTAATACCACTCTGGTGTCCATGATATTCCTGGGGCACCCGAACTAATACCATCAGGGTATTTGCATTTTTCTGTTCTTTGTCTCTAACGCTGTAATACTGTACCTATAAATATCTGCTTAATCCTCTCTGTCATTTGATTCAGGTCTCTGCAGTAATGTCACCTTCACAAAAGTACCACCCATGACCATCTACTTGCATACATCACACAAATGTTCTCTGTTGCTTTCAGCTTTATTTTTCTTCATGAATGTTATCACCATCTGATCTTATTATATTTAGATATTATAAATATATATAATATTTTTAACATATTAACATATTTAATGTAATAAAACAAAGGCAATAACATTAAAACATACATGTTTTTCCCGATAGAATGGAAACTGTGAGGGTGAGGGCTTTTTCTGCTTATTCTCTCATTATTATATCTCTAGCACTTAAGATAATGTGAGACGAATAACTGAAGTTCAAAAGTATTTGCTGAGTGAATAAATGAGTCACTGCTGTCTTTCAGGCACTGTTCTAGATGTTTACACAAATTAACTATTTGGTCCTCATAGCAACCCACCGAAGACAGCAATATTATTGACATTTTACGAAGGTCAACTCCAAGTAAAATGGTGAGACAGATTCAAACCTAGATACTCCAGATTTTATAGTTCTGATATTTATTTATTTATTTATTTATTTATTTATTTATTTAGAGAAAGAGAGCATGAACAAGTGGTAGGGGAAGAGGTGCAAAGGGAGAGGAGAGAGCAAATCTTAAGCAGGTTCCACACCTAGCGCAGAGCCCAACTCAGGGCTCAATTTTATGACCCTGAGATCACGACCTGAGCTGAAATCAAGCGTCAGCCACTTAACCAACTGAGCCACTCAGGCTTCCCCAGAATTTTGGTATTATTTGGAATTATACTACACTATACTGCCTTTTGTGGGCTTATTATAGACTAACTGCCAGTGAGGGAGTGGCTGGTTACTATGGTTAGGTTGATTATTTGGAAATTGAGTTATAAAAAGGCATAAATTCTAGATCATATGATAACTCTAAGTTTTTGAGGAACCACTAAGCTGTTTTCCACAAGGCTACACCATTTTACTTTTCCACTAGCAAAGTATGAAGGTTGAAATTTTTCTATATCCTGATAACACATTATGCTAAACCAAAGTAGACCAACACAAAAGGTCACATATGATTCCATTTAAATGGAATTTCTAGGTGTCTGGGTGGCTCAGACAGTTGAGCATCAGACTCTTGATTTTGGCTCAGGTCATGATCTCACAGCCATGAGAGAGCGACCCACGTCAGGCTCCATGCTCAGCACAGAGTCTGTTTGAGATTCTCTCTCTCTCCCTCTGCCCTTACCCTTACCACTCGCACTCTCTCTCTCAAGTAAGTAAGTAAATAAATAAATAAATAAACAAACAAATAAATGAAATTTCCAGAATAGGTTAATTCATAGAGACAGAAATATTGGCTGTCAGACTAGGAAAAGAAGGGAATGGGGGTGACTGCTAATGCATATCTTTTTTGGGGTGAGGAAAAGGTTCTGGAATTATATAGGAGTGGTGGTTGCACTACCTTGTGAATATTACTAATAACAACCGCTGATGTGTACAATTTAGAAGAGGTAATTTTATGATGAGTTATATGGCAGGTGTATCCCCAAAAAGGGAAAAATGACTAAAGGTTATCAAATGATTGAAATAATTAAATTATTTATTTGCTGTTACTAGGGATTTCTTTATAAATTAATTTTGTCAGAATATGATCATGTCAAAGAAAACTAAGGACAAATACTTCACTCTTTTTCATACTATTATGTTACTCTGGTATTAAATATTTTAATAAAAAAATTTCTAATTATATGTTGTTTTCTAATTTCCATGAAGACAAATGCTCTTATTTCCATTGGTGTATCTTGATATTGATGAAGGTATAAATTACCAATAGCAATGCACTTGATTTTTTCATACTGATGTTGTATCCAACAATTTTCCTGAAATCTCTTATTCTAATATTTTCTTCATATACTAATGGATTTTTTTATTGAGGGTCATATTGTCTATAAATATTTTTCCTCTTTATTACTCTTACAGCTACTACTTATTTTTTTATTTTATTTTAGTGGACAAGATCTCCAAGAAATACTGATTATAAGCCCTGATATCAGATAACCATATAATGTTATGAATTTTAGAGAGGATATTCTAATATTTCACTTTTAAGTATTGTGTTTGGTTTAGAATTTTCCTAGATCCCTTTCATTTGGTTTTGTAAATTACTCTCTATCCGTAAGCTGTTGAGAATTTATTTTTTATTATGAGTTTGTGACTTAATATCAGATGTGTATATTTGTATCCCAATAAAATTTACATACAGTAACTCCTTTAATGTTAATGTGGTAAATTGTATTAAAGAGCTGTCTAGTAGGAAAACATTTTTGCATTCCTTGACAATCCCATAAAGAATTAGGATGCACTTTTAAAACTGGTTGATGCTGTCTCCTGTATCTTATTTATGATTTTCTTTTAATCTCCATTTAAACATAAGCTTGAATGTAATTTTCTTTTGTACTGTCCTTGTCTAGTTTTCATCTAGATAAGATTACCTTATTAAATGAACTTAAATGCTTTCCCTATTTTATTAGTTTCTGGAAGTTTATGTAAGAAAGAGTTTTTTATTTCTTTCTCTTTCTTTCTACATTTATTATTATTATTGTTACTTTGGTTCTTGAAGTTTATTCAACTTATTAACTCTGGCTTAATTACTGATATTTTTAAATTTGATTTTATACTATGGGTTATATTTATTAAACAGTAAGAAGTTGAATTAGATTTTCTTTTTAAATTTATTTTGCTTAAGTATATTTTTCTAGATAATTTTCTATATATATTCAATTTTTTTTAACATTCTTTCACCTTTATTTAGTTCATATTCTCTTTTTAATGTCTAACATTGGTAATCTATGCCTTCTTTTGTTTTCTTTCAAAGATCCAGCTTCTGTTTTTCTTTTTTTTAATTTTTATATTTAATGAAGAATGGCTTTCATTCTTCTTAGTGGTTCCTACCATTTCTTTGTTTTCCATTTTGCAAATCTCTGCCTTTAAGTCTATTTGTTCCTTCTATGCACTTTCTCTAGGATTATTTTAGTACTCTTTTTCTAATTTCTAGATTTGGAAGCCAACTCATTACTTGTAAAGTTTTTCTTTTCCAATGGAAATACCTAAAACTATAAATTTTAATGTAGTATCATAGTTACATCCCTCAAATTTAGATGTATTTTAATTAACTTCTTTCTCAGTCCTAAAAATATTTGGTAATTTCTACAATAATTGTTCTTTTACCTGTAGATTATATAGTAGTTTGTGGTTTTTAAAAATATTCTTTTTTACTCATTTCTAAGTTTATTACTTTATGGGAAGAAACTATGGACTGCACATTATCAAATCTTTAGTGTTTGTTGAAACAACCCAATGAGGTAGATACTGTAATTATCCCCACTTTGCGGATGATAAACTAAAGCATGTAGCAGGCAAGAAGAGTACTGATTATTACACAAAGAGTGGAATTGGGAATTAAACCTAGGCAGTCAGTCTGTAGGTATTTCTTAGTGCTATTTCTTCTTTCATCTTTCTAGGCATTTTCATTACATTTTTTTTCAGATTTTATAGAACACTTTATTACCTCCACTTCTCATAGAGTTGTATCTCCTTATTGTTGGGTCTGATACCTCCATTATTAATCCTCTCATATGGTTCTTAATTTTATTACTGTGATAATTTTATGTTAATTTGTAGCCAGGTTTTTTCTGAGGAAATGTCAATTGTTTTCCACACGCAGATCATTATAAAGAAAACATGATTTCCTGAATTAGCATAGAAATGAACTTTGTACTGAGATTTTCCGATCTTCTTTAATGGAGAGACAGTTCTTTCTGTGCCTAGTTTTCCAGAGGGATCTCATCTCCAACTAGTCCTTTGCTTTACACTGGCTTACGACCATATTTATTGTCTCATTAGAGAGTTGGAACTCACATTCTCAGCCGCACAAAGGAGGGGGAAGTTTTACCTTTATGTTTTTAATTAAGCTATTTATTAATTTAATATAGTTAATGAATTAGGCATTATTGTTATATTTAATCTATCTCTGAAGGTTTTTTATTTCTGTGATTAAATTAAAATAGATCTTTGTTTTTCAGCTTATATAATATCATGCATAGAAGGATTAAACTGAAAGATGGTAATGGAGTCATATTCAGTCAGGCATCTATCCTAAGACTTTTGTTCTTTGCACGTGATCAAATGAAGAGACAAACACAGGGACAAAGTCATGAGATGATGAAGGGAAAGATTAGTGCGATAAAACTGTAAGCAAAAGAGCCCCAAAGACTGCCAGTGAACCACTAGATGTGAGAGAGGCATAGAACAGATTCTCCCTCACAGCCCTGAGAAGGAACCAACCATATTGGCACCTTGATTCCAGACTTCTAGACTCCAGAACCGTGAAACAATACATTTTTGTTATTTTAAGTTATCTAGTTTGTGATACTTTGATAAGGCAGCCCTAGGAAACTGACAGAGGTGTTGTTTAGCCAAAGGGCATCACAAATACCTGTCTTGTCAAAGTGTTACCCTTTTCTTACATGTGCCTGAGAGAAGTATATGAAATAGGATAATAATTTGGAAAAGTACTTGGTTTTTGTTAATAAATCTTTATTTATTAATAAATAAATTAATAAAAAGATTAAGGTAAGATCCAGTAAAGCAAAATGGATCATGAGGACAACTTTTTTAGCTTAGGCTAAAAAGAAACTGAAGTAGATAAAAGTACTTGCATTTTTCACTAAGCTCTTAGTTGATTACCACATTTTACAAAGGATGGCAAATAAAACTTTGTCAAGACAATTCTAACTCACCTTAGACACTTTGTAGAAAATAGACATTTTGGGGGAGGGTATGGGAGATTTCCAAATTTATTTATAAATCTAGCTTCATGGAAGCAAAAGTATGTCCTCTGGATTTAGATTATTTGGAATAGCAGGGGAAATGCAAACTATCCCTGCTTCGTGAAATGTTATTGACTTGATGAACCCAAACAGGACTTTTTCTTGGGACTGAAGAGAAATAAATTTTTACTGACTTGTCACTGGTAGACGGAGGGAGAAATGTATTGGTGCAGAAAGAAACAGTACTTTCTTTTATCTAAAGGCCAAGACCATATAATATAAAATATTTATAGCTCTTTTTTAAAGAGTGTAGGCTCAGTTATTCTGAACAGATCTTTGTTATTTTTATAAAGTTCTGACTTCCAAAAGAATTCAATAGAGTTATTTGAACTAAATGGGCCCAATCTGTCTATTAGAATCAAGGTTCTATTTTGCAGAGTAGGCAGACCTGAGCTTTTGATGAAGATAATGACAGACTTATTAAGATGTATCAATGTACAAAGCAGGATGCTAAAGAATGAAGAAATCTGTCCCATGTGACATGACTAATAACTAATAATCCATGCAAAGCTGGTATTTTTTTTTCAAAATCTTTATTTTGAAACACATTATTATACTTCAATAATATCTCCGTGCTTCAGGATCCTCCTTAACCAAGGTTTATATTTGTTAGGAGAAGTTAAAAGGTATACTATTTATTTTCAATCCTACACTTAGGTTGTGTGATGAAAAGAAAACCATCTAGGTTACCAGTGAGGGGAAAAAAAAAAAAAAAAAAAAAAGCAAACAATATAATCAACAAGATGTGTCTAGATACTTTATTTGGCACAGTTTTTTTTTTTTCCAATTTTTTTTTATTCTTATGTTAATCCCCATACATTACATCATTAGTTTTAGATGAAGTGTTCCAGGATTCATTGTTTGTGCATAACACCCAGTGCTCCATGCAGAATGTGCCCTCCTCAATACCCATCACCAGGCTAACCGATCCTCCCACCCCCCTCCCCTCTAGAACCCTCAGTTTGTTTTTCAGAGTCCATCATCTCTCATGGTTCGTCTACCCCTCCGATTTCCCCCGCTTCATTCTTCCCCTCCCACTACCTTCTTCTTCTTCTTCTTTTTTTTTTTTCTTAACATATATTGCATTATTTGTTTCAGAGGTACAGATCTGAGATTCAACAGTCTTGCAAAATTCACAGCGCTTACCAGAGCACATACCCTCCCCAGTGTCTATCACCCAGTCACCCCATCCCTCCCACCCCACCCCCCACTCCAGCAACCCTCAGTTTGTTTCCTGCAATTAAGAATTCCTCATATCAGTGAGATCATATGATACATGTCTTTCTCTGTTTGACTTATGTCGCTCAACATAATACCCTCCAGTTCCACCACGTTGTTGCAAGTGGCAAGATCTCATTCCTTTTGATGGCTCCATAATATTCCATTGTATATATATACCACCTCTTCTTTATCCATTCATCTGTCGATGGACATCTTGGCTCTTTCCACAGTTTGGCTATTGTAGACATTGCTGCTATAAACATCGGGGTGCACGTACACCTTCAGATCCCTACTTTTGTATCTTTGGGGAAAATACCCAGTGCAATTGCTGGATCATATGGTAGCTCTATTATCGACTTTTTGAGGAACCTCCATACAGTTTTCCAGAGTGGCTGCACCAGCTTGCATTCCCACCAACAGTGTAGGAGGGTTCCCCTTTCTCCGCATCCCGGCCAACATCTGTCGTTTCCTGACTTGTTAATTTTGGCCATTCTGACTGGTGTGAGTTGGTATCTCATGGAGGTTTTGATTTGGATTTCCCTGATGCCGAGTGATATTGAGCACTTTTTTATGTGTCTGTTGGCCATTTGGATGTCTTCTTTGGAAAAAATGTCTGTTCATGTCTTCTGCCCATTTCTTGATGGGATTCTTTGTTCTTTGGGTGTTGAGTTTGATGAGTTCTTTCTAGATTTTGGATACTAGCCCTTTATCTGATATGTCATTTGCAAATATCTTCTCCCATTCTGTCGGCTATCTTTTGGTTTTGTTGAATGTTTCCTTTGCTTTGCAAAAGCTTTTTATCTTGATGAAGTCCCAATAGTTCCTTTTTGCCCTTGCTTCCCTTGCTTTTGGCGATGTTTCCAGGAAGAACTTGCTTCGGTTGAGGTCAAAGAGGTTGCTGCCTGTGTTCTCCTTTAGGATGTTGATGGACTCCTGTCTCACATTGAGGTCTTTCAACCATTTGGAGTCTATTTTTGTGTGTGGTGTAAGGAAATGGTCCAGTTTCATTCTTCTGCATGTGGCTATCCCATTTTCCCAACACCATTTGTTGAAGAGACTGTCTTTTTTCCATTGGACATTCTTTCCTGCTTTGTCAAAGATAAGTTGACCATAGAGTTGAGGGTCCATTTCTGGGCTCTCTATTCTGTTCCATTGATCTATCTGTCTGTTTTTGTGCCAGTACCATGCTGTCTTGATGATGACAGCTTTGTAATAGAGCTGGAAGTCGGGAATTGTGATGCCGCTGGCTTTGCTTTTCTTTTTCAACATTCCACTGGCTATGCGGGGTCTTTTCTGGTTCCATACAAATTTTAGGATTATTTGTTCCATTTCTTTGAAAAAAGTGGATGGTGTTTTGATGGGGATTGCATTGAATGTGTAAATTGCTCTAGATAGCATTGACATCTTCACAATATTTGTTCTTCCAATCCATGAGCATGGAACATTTTTTCATTTCTTTGTGTCTTCCTCAATTTTTTTCATGAGTGTTTTATAGTTTTCTGAGTACCGATCCTTTGTCTCTTTGGTTAGATTTATTCCTAGGTATCTTATGGTTTTGGGTGCAATTGTAAATGGGATCGACTCCTTAATTTCTCTTTCTTCTGTCTTGTTGTTGGTGTATAGGAATGCCACTGATTTCTGTGCATTGATTTTATATCCTGCCACTTGACTGAATTCCTGTATGAGTTCTAGCAGTTTTGGGGTGGAGTCTTTGGGGTTTTCCACATAAAGTATCATATCATCTGCAAAGAGTGAGAGTTTGACTTCTTCTTTGCCAATTTGGATGCCTTTGATTTCTTTTTGTTGTCTGATTGCTGTGGCTAGGACTTCCAATACTATGTTGAATAGCAGTGGTGATAGTGGACATCCCTGCCGCGTTCCTGACCTTAGGGGGAAAGCTCTCAGTTTTTCCCCATTGATAATGATATTCGCTGTAGGTTTTTCATAGATGGCTTTTATGATATTGAGGTATGTACTCTATCCCTATACTATGAAGAATTTGATCAAGAAAGGATGCTGTACTTTGTCAAAAGCTTTTTCTGCATCTATTGAAAGGATCATATGATTCTTGTTCCTTCTTTTGTTAATGTATTGTATCACATTGATTGATTTGCAGATGTTGAACCAACCTCACAGCCCAGGGATAAATCCCACTTGGTCATGGTGAATAATCCTTTTAATGTACTGTTGGATCCTATTGGCTAGTATTTTGGTGAGAATTTTTGCATCCATGTTCATCAGGGATATTGGTCTGTAATTCTCCTTTTTGATGGGGTCTTTGTCTGGTTTTGGGATAAGGTAATGCTGGCCTCATAAAATGAGTTTGGAAGTTTTCCTTCCATTTCTATTTTTTGGAACAGTTTCAGAAGAATAGGGATTAATTCTTCTTGAAATGTTTGGTAGAATTGCCCTGGGAAGCCATCTGGCCCTGGGCTTTTGTTTTTTTGGGAGATTTTGGATGACTGCTTCAATTTCCTTAGTGGTTATAGGTCTCTTCAGGTTTTCTATTTCATCCTGGTTCAGTTTTGGTAGTTGATACATCTCTAGGAATACATCCATTTCTTCCAGGTTATCTAATTTGCTGGCATAGAGTGGCTCATAATATGTTCTTATGATTGTTTGTATTTCTTTGGTGTTGGTTGTGATCTCTCCTCTTCCATTTATGATTTTGTTGATTTGGGTCATTTCTCTTCTCTTTTTGATAAGTCTGGTCAGGGGTTTATCAATCTTGTTAATTCTTTCAAAGAACCAGCTCCTAGTTTCGTTGATCTGTTCTACTGTTCTTTTGGTTTCTATTTCATTGATTTCTGCTCTGGTCTTTATTATTTCTCTTCTCCTGCTGGGTTTAGGCTTTATTTGCTGTTCTTTCTCCAGCTCCTTTAGGTGGAGGGTTAGGTTGTGTACTTGAGACCTTTCTTGTTTCTTGAGAAAGGCTTGTATTGCTATATACTTTCCTCTTAGGACTGCCTTTGCTGCATCCCAAAGATTTTGAATAGTTGTGTTTTCATTTTCATTGGTTTCCATGTATTTTTTTAATTCTTCTTTAATTTCCTGGTTGACCCATTCATTCTTCAGTAGGATGCTCTTTATCCTCCATGTATTTGAGTTCTTTCCAACTTTCCTCTTGTGATTGAGTTCTAGTTTCAAAGCACTGTGGTCTGAAAATAGGCAGGGAATGATCCCAATCTTTTGGTACCGGTTGAGACCTGATTTATGACCTAGGATGTGATCGATTCTGGAGAATGTTCCATGGGCACTAGAGAAGAATGCGTATTCTGTTGCTTTGGGGTGGAATGTTCTGAATATGTCTGTGAAGTCCATTGGGTCCAGTGTGTCCTTTAAAGTCTTTATTTCCTTGTTGATCCTTTGCGTAGACAATCTGTCCATTTTAGTGAGGGGGGTGTTAAAGTCCCCCACTATTATTGTATTGTTGTCGATGTGTTTCTTTGCTTTTGTTATTAATTGCCTTATATAATTGGCTGCTCCCATCTTAGGGGCATAAATATTTACAATTGTTAGATCTTCTTGTTGGATAGACCCTTTAAGTAGGATATAATGTCCTTCCTCATCTCTTATTACAGTCTTTGGTTTAAAATCTAATTTGTCTGATATAAGGATTGACACCCCAGCTTTCTTTTGGTGTCCATTAGCATGGTAAATGGTTTTCCACCCCCTCACTTTCCATCTGGGGGTGTCTTTGGGTCTAAAATGAGTCTCTTGCAGACAGCATATCGATGGGTCTTGTTTTTTAATCCAGTCTGATAGCCTGTGTCTTTTGATTGGGGCATTTAGCCCATTTACATTCCGGGTAACTATTGAAAGATAGGAATTTAGTGCCATTGTATTGCCTTAAGGTGACTATTACCGTATATTATCTGTGTTCCTTTCTGGTCTATGTTGCTTTTAGGGTCTCTCTTTGCTTAGAGGACCCCTTTCAAGTTTTCCTGTAGGGCTGGTTTTGTGTTTGCAAATTCCTTTAGTTTTTGTTTGTCCTGGAAGCTTTTTACCTCTCCTTCAATTTTCAATGACAGCCTAGCTGGATATAGTATTCTTGGTTGCATATTTTTCTCATTTAGTGCTCTGAATATATCCTGCCAGTCCTTTCTGGCCTGCCAGGTCTCTGTGGATAGGTCTGTTGCCAATCTAATGTTTCTATCCTTGTAGGTTACATATCTCTTCTCCCGAGCTGCTTTCAGGATTTTCTCTTTGTCTATGAGACTCATAAGTTTTACTATTAGATGTCGGGGTGTTGACCTATTTTTATTGATTTTGAGAGGGGTTCTCTGTGCTTCCTGGATTTTCATGCCTGTTTCCTTCCCCAAATTAGGGAAGTTCTCTGCTATAATTTGCTCCTTTATACCTTCTGGCCCTCTCTCTCTTTCTTCTTCTTCTGGGATCCCAATTATTCTAATGTTGTTTCGTCTTATGGTATCGCTCATCTCTCGAATTCTGCCCTCGTGATCCAGTAGTTGTTTATCTCTCTTTTTCTTAGCTTCTTTATTTTCCATCATTTCATCTTCTATATTACTGATTCTCTCTTCTGCCTCATTTATTCTAGCAGTTAGCGCCCCCATTTTTGATTGCACCTCATTAATAGCCTTTTTGATTTCTACTTGGTTGGATTTTAGTTCTTTTACTTCTCCAGAAAGGGTTTCTCTAATAACTTCCATATTTTTTTGAAGCCCAGCTAGTATCTTTAAAGTGATGATTCTGAACTCTAGATCTGACATCGTACTAATGTCCGTATTGAGTAGGTCCCTGGCAGTTGGTACTACCTCTTGTTCTTTTTGTCGAGGCGATTTTTTCCATCTTGTCATTTTGTGCAGAGGAGAATAGATTAATGAGAGAACAAAATGCTAGTAGAGTAACAACGTCCCCAGAAAATATACTCTAAACAAATCAGAAAAGACCTGAAGCAGTGGGAAAAGAAAGGGAAAGAGAGAAAAAAGAAAAAGAAAAAGAAAAAGATAAAACAAACAAAATCAAACAAAACAACAACAACAACAAAAAACCAGAATGTGTTCAAATATGATCAGGCTGGTATATAGATTAGTGCCACACAGTAGATTTGGGGTGTATTTTGGTCTGTTAGAAGAAAGTGCCTTCCAAAATTTTAAAGAAAGAAAAACTTCTATATGTAGAAAAATAAGGGTTGATATGATGAAGGGATGGAATATGACTGTAAAGATGGAAATTATAAAAAATTTTATAAAGGAATTGATAAGAAGTTGTTTGAAAAAAGAAAGAAGAGGTTTAAAAAAAGAAAAAAGAAAAAAAAAAGGGAGAGGATGTGATCAGGCAGGGGAATAGAAAACACCATATACTAGAGATTTAGGGTATATTTTAAACTGTTAGAAGAAAGTATCTCAAAATCTTAAAGAGAGAAAAACTTATATATATAAGCCAAAAATACGGTTAACTACTATGAAGGGATAGAATATGACTCTAAAAATGAAAAATAAAAATGTTTTTTTTTAAAAAAAGGGATTGATAAGATGTTGGTTGAAAAAGGGAAAAAGAAAAATTCAAAAAGAAAAAAAAAAGACAGTTAAAAAAAATTAACTTTGAAAGACTAAAAATTCATGCTAAAAAAGCCATGAATTCTATGTGCAGTATTCCCCTAGCGCTGGAGTTCTGCCGTTCTCATTGATCGGTAAACTTGGTCTTGGCTGGCTGTTCTCACTGATCTTCTGGGGAGGGTCCTGTTGCCGTGGTTTCCAAATGTCTCTGCCTGAGGCGGAATTGCCCCGCTCTTGCCCCCTCCCGGCTCAGTAATCTGCTTGGGTTTGCTCTCCGGGGCTTTTGTTCCCTGCGAGCCTTCCGTACAGCTTTGGAGGCGGAGAGTGAAAATGGCGGCTTCCCAATCTCTGCCCTGGAAGGAGCCAAGGACTTGGGGCCCCGCTCCTCAGTAAGCCCCCAGAGAAAAGCAGTCAGTCAGTCCCGTCTCCCAGGTCTCTGGCCGCACTCCGTGCTCACCCGGCCTGTGACCGCGTGTTTCTATCTCTGGCACCCGACCCCGGGTGGAGTCTCCAAACCCAGCAGATCCCTGCGGTGCGCTCCCGTGCGGCTCCTCCCAGGGGAGGAAGGTGAGTCTCCCCGGATCTGCCACTTGTTGGGTCCCTGCTGGAGGATCAGGGGCCCGACTGTGCCGCGGATCACAGTTTATGGCAACCCTGAGCTGAGAGCCGGTGCCTGGCCTCTGCCTCTGCAGCCGGCTTCCCTGCTCCGTTACCTGGGAGCTCTGCCACACTCAGGCACCCCCGGTCTTTCTGTGACCCCGAGGGTCCTGAGACCACACTGTCCCGGAGGGTTCCACCCCCTGCTTAGCCACCAGAGTGACGTCCCTCGGCGGAGCAGACTTTTAGAAGTTCCGATTTTGTGCTCCGTGGTTCTATCACTTGCCAGAAGCGGCTGACGGAGGCCCCTCCCCCGCCGTCTATCCTCCCGAATATCGCCTCGGATTCACTTCTCCGCTCGTCCTACCTTCCAGAAAGTGGTCGCTTTTCTGTTCAGGGAGTTGTTGCTCTTCTTTTCTTCGATCTCCTGTTGAGTTTGTAGGTGTTCAGAATGGTTTGATCCCTATCCAGCTGAATTCCTGAGAGGAGACGAAACCCAGGTCTCCTACTCCTCCGCCATCTTGCCAAGGGTCCTCCTTTTTTTTCTATAGGATCTTTTCCCCTCAAGTTTGGACTGCCTTTGTAGCCCTGAACTTCAGCTTTCTCTCCCTAGTCCCATGACTCTGTTAGAGACTCTGGGCTTAAGATCTCTGTCTGGTTGCTCAGCCCACTCTTAAGAAGTGATGAAGACTTAAAGAAAGAAAGCCTCACAAAATGTTTAGATTACTTCAGAAAAGTTTTCGTCTCTGGTATCTTGGCCTTTCAATTCCAGGCTGCATGCTCTTCTATGTCCTTATTTTGTAGCTCAAGTATGATAAAACTATCTTTGTTTCTCCACTAATTATTTTTCTTAAGTTTTTATTTTAATTCCAGTTAATTAACATACAATGTTTTATTAGTTTCAGGTGTACAATATAGTGATTCAACAATTCTATACATCACCGGTGCTCATCACAACAAGTGCATTCCTTAATCCCCAACAAGTATTTCCCTCATCCTCCTACCCACCTCCCATCTGGTAACCATCAGCTTGTTCTTTATAGTTAAGTGTCTGTTTCTTGGTTTTTCTCTATTTTTCCCCCTTGCTCATTTGTTGTATTTCTTAAATTCCACATATGAGTGAAAGCATGTTATTTGTCTTTCTCTGACTGACTTATTTCACTTAGCATAATACTCCCTAGCTCTATCCATGTTGTTGCAAATGGCAAGATTTCATTTTTTACAACTGAATAATATTCCATTATATACATGTGTATATAAAGATATACACACACAATGGAATATATTATATATATGTATAATCTCATATATTAATATATATTTATATCTTCTATATTATCCTATATAGGTGTATATAGAAGATATACATATATATCTTCTTTATCCATTCACCAATTGATGGACACTTGGGCTATTTCCTTATCTTGGTTATTGTAAGTAATGCTGTTACAAACATAGGGGTGTATCCCTTTGAATTGGTGTTTTTGTATTCTCTGGGTAAATACCCAGTAGTGTGATTGCTGAATCATAGGGTAGTTCTATTTTTAACTTTTTGAGGAAACTCCATACTATTTTCTACAGTGGCTGCACCAGTTTGCATTCCCACCAACAGTGCAAGAATGTTCCTTTTTCTCCACATTCTCTACAACACCTGTTATTTCTTGTGTTGCTGATTTTAGCCATTCTGACAGGTGTGAGGTGATACCTCATTGTAGTTTTGATTTGCATTTCCCTGAAGGTAAGTGATGATGAACATCTTTCCATGTGTCTCTTGGCCATTTGATTGTCTTCTTTGGAGAAATGTCTTCATGTCTTCTGTCCATTTTTTCATTGTGTTATTTATTTTTGGGGTGTTGAATTGTATCAGTTGTTTATATATTTTGGATACTAACCCTTTAATCGAATATGTCATTTGCAAATGTCTTCTCCCATTCTGTAGGTTGCCTTTTAGTTTGTTGGTTGTTTCCTTTGTTGTGCAGAAGTTTTTATTTTGATGTAGTCTCAGTAGTTTATTTTAGCTTTTGTTTCCCTTGCCTCGAGAGAAGTATCTAGAATAAAGTTGCTATGGTTGATGTCAAGTAAGTTTGCCTGTGTTCTCTTCTAGGATTTTTCAGGGCTTATTGAATTCTTAAATCTGTAGTTGGGTATCTTTCATCAGTTTTGAAAAATTCTCAGGCATTATATCTGCAAATATTGCTTCTGGCTTATTTTATTTCTATCTTTCTGAGTCTCTATATTATCCTTTCTTCTATATTTACTATTTTTGTTTCCTGCCTCCAGTCTGAATATTTTCCTCAAACCTGTCTTCCAGCTCATTATTTTCTCTTATCTTTATCTGTTCTCCTGTTAAAACCATTAATTTTTATTGATCTTTTATTTTCCATCTTTCTGCCAAATTTTCTATCTTGTATTTTATATTCTTAAGTATGTTGAACATTATCTGGATAATTACATCATATTGATTTCTTTTGGATCTGTTTTTATTATTATATTCTTGCTTTGTATTAATAATATATCTTGTTTTCTTTGTTGGCTAAGGGGTAAAATGGTACTGAATATAATAAGTAAAAATTGTAGAAATAATTAAAATACTGCAATTAGTTTACATCCTTCTAACAAAGATTTTTATTTACTCTTGTCAGATGTCAACAGCTATAGCAATCCCAGATAACCTCAATCTTTTCATAGGAGTTTAGAATATTTGAAGCAGGGATGCAGTTCTTAAAAGTGCCAGTATATTTCCAATTCACTCTTACCTCTAGAGATTAGCACTTTGTTGTCTTAAAACAAAGCATAACAGGTTTGAAAGCTTCCACAACTGGGACATGTAGGTGGCTCAGTCAGTTAAGCATCTGACTTTTGGTTTCAGCTCAGGTCATCTTCTCGGGTTCCTGGAATCAAACCCACGAGCGGCTCTGCACTCAGTGCAGAGTCTGCTGGTCCTTCCCCCTCCCCCCCTTGTTCTCTCTCTCTCTCAAATAAATAAAATCTTTTACAAATTTTTTTTTAAAGATTTTAAAAAAGCTTCCACAATTTGCATAGACTTAAATTTTATTTTGTTGTTGTTTTTGCTCCTCATCCTCATAAAGGTGTAAAAGATTGATCAACTTTTCAATATCTCAGCTGCCTTGCTTAGAGTTACCAGAATTTTGTCAGAGAAAAGCAGGTAAAAATATCAAATTATCTCCTTTTGATTCCTAATTATCTAGCATCTTGGCTTCCTAATGCTTTACTGCCTATTTTTCCCATTAGTGGATTTAAAAAACAAACAAGCAAAGAAACAAATTTTCCTATGTGTCTAGTCATTCTCAATGAGAGATTTGATCCAAATTATTTAAGTCACTATTACTCATATTTTGAGTATCTGTGAGTATTACTGTAATGCAGACTTTCTTTTTCCAAACAAAGGAATAAATACACTATTTTTAACTTACCCACATTCTACAAATAACTTAGTGCTTTAGTACACACACTGATACACACATACTGAATTGTCTATAGTAAATGACCTATGAAAAATGTCTTTCTCCTAATTATACTCACTATCTTCAATATCTGGATAATCACTTATCTTCTGGATTTTTTGCTTGCTGGAGACTGATGATACAGTCATTTCAGCATCCATCACAGTGCTTATATAAAATATTTGGCCAGATATATTAATGATAATATAGGCAACTTTTCTATATTTGTTCAAAATTATAATCTTTCTTAGATGTTTATATAGCTATGTTTTTTTTTTTAAAGATTTTATTTATTTAACAGAGAGAGACATAGCGAGAGCAGGAACACAAGCAGGGGGAGTGGGAGAGGGAGAAGCAGGCTTCCCGCAGAGCGGGAAGCCCGATGTGGGACTCGATCCCAGGACCCTGGGATCATGACCTGAGCCGAAGGCAGACGCTTAACGACTGAGCCACCCAGGAGCCCTATATAGCTATGTTTGTTCAGTTCTGTGTGGTTAAGTATATTGTGCAGCATATTATAGTTGTGTTGGCTAGGACTCTAGTATTTTTTAGCCAAAAGACCAAAGTTTTATTGGCTACACACAATTTAATTCAAAATTTTCTCAGGTAATAGTACTAGGTGGTGGTTTCTTTAAGTGCTCATTCAGATACCTCAACTCCTTGCCTCTACGAGTTGACCAACTCCTAGCACCTTGCCGTTATAGATTGCTTCCATGAAGAGAAAGTTGGAGGATACATGGGAGGATTTTATTTATAGTCCAGGCAGGGCAGTAAACAGGAAAAAAAAATTCACCTACCACTCACATGATATCATTACTTTAATTATAACTCAGACTTCTCTACCCCCAGGGATATGGAAAATGCAGTCTAGCTGCATTCCCATAGAGAAGAGGAAATGGGCTTCAGTAAATATCTGATGATCTCTGCCCCAATAGTGGAGACATTTTCATCTCTATAGTGTGTAAATAAGCATGCTATGGTTTCCTGGAACAAATTCTGTCTTGTTGCCTGCCCCAGAAAGAAGATGATTAAAGAGGAAAATATCAGAAAATGACAAACTAAGATGTTATAGTTACCTTCATTTCTGTTGAAAAGAATTTCTAGGTTGTCCCTCTGCAATAGACACATACATACACACCCATACATCAACAAAATAAAACAGAAAACAAGATCAAAACTGTTTTCCTATATGTATTTATTCTCTTCCCTGAATTGTGCTATTACATGTTTTCACTGCTGATAGTATTACTGAAGTTCATTAACTTAATGTTTTGTTCTTCCAATACTTAATGTGTGAGCTACACATATTGTAAACATAATTAATGTAAATGAAGAACAATGTACATACCATCATGTAAAATGCTGAGAAAGCAATACTGTTAAATATTTTCAGTTAATTATTTAAATAAATTATAGTATTTTTAAGATTGCTTTACTTATTTTATCAGTGTTAGCCGAAGTTTCAAGTGTGCAGAATTCAGCAAAGTGGGATGAGTGTTTGATTCGATAATACATTCCCAATACATTATTTAAGTTGACCAATTTACACTAATATCTCTGTTTCTTATATTGTTAAAAGTTTTTGGGAGCAAGATGGCAGAGGAGTAGGAGATCTGGATTTCATCTGCTCTCAGGAATTCAGCTGGAGAGGGATGAAACCATTCTGAACACCTACAAACTGAACAGGAGATCAAAGAAAAGAATAGTAACAACTCTCTGGACAGAAAAGCGACCACTTTCTGGAAGGTAGGACATGAGGAGAAGTGAATCCAAGGCGATATTTGGGAGGATGGACAGCGGGGGAGGGGCCTCCGTTGGCCGTTTCTGGCAAGTAAGAGAGCCATGGAGCACAAAATTGGAACTTTTAGAAGTTGGCTCCGCTGAAGGACATCGCTCCAGTGGCAGAGCAGGGGATGGAACACTCGCGGGACAGTGTGGTCTCAGGACCCTTGGGGTCACAGAAAGACCGGGGTGCCTGAATGCAGCAGAGCTCCCAGATATGGGAGCAGGGAAGCCGGCTGCAGAGATGGAGCCAAGGCGCGGGCTCTCAGCTCGGGGTTGTCATAAACTGAAGGCCCCTGCTCCTCCAGTAGGGACCCAACAAGCAGCAGATCTGGGGAGACTCCCCGTTCTCCCCTGGGAGGAGCGGCATGGGAGTGCACTGCAGGGATCTGCTGGGTTTAGAGACTCCACACGGGGTCAGGTGCCAGAGATAGAAACACGCGGTCACAGGCCGGGTGAGCACGGAGTGTGGCCGGAGACCGGGGAGACGGGACTGACTGACTGCTTTTCTCTGGGGGCGCACTGAGGAGTGGGGCCCAAGTTCTCGGCTCCTCCTGGGCAGAGGTTCGAGGGCCACCATTTTCACTCTTGGCCTCCACAGCTGTATGGAAAGCTTGCAGGGAACAAAAGCTCCCAAGAGCAAACCCAAGCAGATTACTTAGCTCAGACCGGGCAAGGGCAGGGCAATTCCGCCTCCTGCAAAGACATTTGGGAACCACGGCAACAGGCTCCTCCCCCAGAAGATCAGAAAGAACAACCAGCCAAGACCAAGTTTACTGATCAATGAGAACGGCAGAACTCCAGCGCTAGGGGAATAATGCACATAGAATCCATGGCTTTTTTCCCATGATTCTTTAGTGTTTAAAAGTTACTTTTTTTTTTAACTGTCTTTTTTTTTTTTAATTTTTCTTTTTCCCTTTATCAACCAACATCTTATCAAATGCTTTTTTAAAAAAACATTTTTATTTTTCATTTTTAGAGTCATATTCTATGCCTTCATAGTAGTTACCTGTATTTTTGGCATATATATATGTTGTTCTCTCTTTAAAATTTTGAGGTAGTTTTTTTAACAGATCAAAATACACCCTAAATCTCTAGTGTATGGTTTTTTCCTACTCCCCTGACTGATCACATTCTGTCCCTTTTTTTCTCTCTCTTTTTTTTAATCCTCTTCTTTCTTTTTTCAAACAACTTCTTATCAATTCCTTTTATAATTTTATTTATAATTTTGATCTTTACAGTCATATTCCATGCCTTCATCATATCAACCCTTATTCTTGTACATATATAAGTTTTTCTTTCTTTAAAATTTTGGGAGACACTTTCTTCTAAAAGACCAAAATAAACCCAACATCTAGTGTGTGGCACTGATCTATGTACCAGCCGGATCATATTTGATCCTATTCTGTTTTTTTTTGTTTTGTTCTGTTTTTGTTTGTTTTTATCTTTATCTTTTTCTTTTTCTTTTTTCTCTCTTTCCCTTTCTTTTCCCACTGCTTCACGTCTTTTCTGATTTGTTTAGAGTATATTTTCGGGGGATGTGGTTTCCCTATAGGCATTTTGTTCTCTCATTAATCTATTCTCCTCTGGACAAAATGATGAGATGGAAAAAATCACCTCAACAAAAAGAACAAGAGGTAGTACCGACTGCCAGGGACCAATCCAATATGGACATTAGTATGATGTCGGATCTAGAGTTCAGAATCATCACTTTAAAGATACTAGCTGGGCTTGAAAAAAGCATGGAAGTCATTACAGAAACCCTTTCTGGAGAAATAAAAGAACTAAAATCTAACCAAGTAGAAATAAAAAAGGCTATTAATGAGGTGCAATAAAAATGGGGGCGCTAACTGCTAGGATAAATGAGGCAGAAGAGAGAATCAGTGATATAGAAGACCAAATGATGGAAAATAAAGAAGCTGAGAAAAAGAGAGCTAAACAACTACCGGATCACGAGGGCAGAATTTGAGAGATGAGTGATACCATAAGACGAAACAACATTAGAATAATTGGGATCCCAGAAGAAGAAGAAAGAGAGAGGGGCAGGAGGTATATTGGAACAAATTATAGCAGAAAACTTCCCTAATTTGGGGAAGGAAACAGGCATCAAAATCCAGGAGGCACAGAGAACCCTCTCAAAATCAATAAAAATAGGTCAACACCCCGACATCTAATAGTAAAATTTACGAGTCTCAGAGACAAAGAGAAAATCCTGAAAGCAGCTTGGGAGAAGAGATATGTAACCTACAATGGTAGAAACGTTAGATTGGCAACAGACCATTCCACAGAGACCTGGCAGGCCAGAAAGGACTGGCAGGATATATTCAGAGCACTAAATGAGAAAAATATCCAGCCAAGAATACTATATCCAGCTAGGCGGTCATTGAAAGTAGAAGGAGAGATAAAAAGCTTCCAGGACAAACAAAAACTAAAGGAATTTGCAAACATGAAACCAGCCCTACAAGAAATCTTGAAAGGGGTCCTCTAAGCCAAGAGAGAGCCTAAAAGTAACATAGACCAGAAAGGAACACAGACAATATACAGTAATAGTCACCTTACAGGCAATACAATGGCACTAAATTCCTATCTTTCAATAGTTACCCTAAATGTAAATGGGCTAAATGCCCCAATCAAAAGACACAGGCTATCAGATTGGATTAAAAAGAAGACTCATCGATATGCTGTCTGCAAGAGACTCATTTTAGACTCAATGAAATGCCCAGATTGAAAGTGAAGGGGTGGAAAACCATTTACCATGCTAATGGGCACCGAAAGAAAGCTGGGGTGGCAATCCTTATATCAGTCAAATTAGATTTTAAACCAAAGACTGTAATAAGAGATGAGGAAGGACACTATATCCTACTTAAAAGGTCTATCCAACAAAAAAATCTAACAATGGTAATATCTATGCCCCTAACATGGGAGCAGCCAATTATATAAGGCAATTAATAACAAAAGCAAAGAAACACATTGACAACAATACAATAATAGTGGGGGACTTTAACACCCCCCTTACTGAAATGGGCAGATCGTCTAAGCAAAAGATCAACAAGGAAATAAAGACTTTAAATGACACACTGGACCAAATGGGCTTCACAGACATATTCAGAACCCAAAGTAATGGAATACACATTCTTCTCTAGTGCCCATGGAACATTCTCCAGAATCGGTCACATCCTAGGTCATAAATCAGGTCTTAACCTGTATCAAAAGACTGGGATCATTCCCTGCCTATTTTCAGACCACAATGCTTTGAAACTAGCACTCAATCACAAGAGGAAAGTTGGAAAGAACTCAAATACATGGAGGCTAAAGTGCATCCTACTAAAGAATGAATGAGTCAACCAGGAAATTAAAGAAGAATTTAAAAAAATCATGGAAACCAATGAAAATGAAAACACAACTATTCCAAATCTTTGGAATACAGCAAAGGCAGTCCTAAGAGGAAAGTATATAGCAATACAAGCCTTTCTCAAGAAACAAGAAAGGTCTCAAGTACACAATCTAACCCTACACCTAAAGGAGCTGGAGAAAGAACAGCAAATAAAGCCTAAACCCAGAAGAGAAATAATAAAGATCAGAGCAGAAATCAATGAAATAGAAACTAAAAGAACAGTAGAACAGATCAATGAAAGTAGGAGCTTGTTCTTTGAAAGAATTAATAAGATTGACAAACCCCTTGCCAGACTTATCCAAAAGAAAAGAGAGATGACCCAAATCAACAAAACCATGAATGAAAGAGGAGAGATCACAACCAACACCAAAGAAATACAAACAATTATAAGAATATACCATGAGCAACTCTATGCCAGCAAATTAGATAACCTGGAAGAAATGGATGCATTCCTAGAGATGTATCAACTATCAAAACTGAACCAGGAAGAAATAGAAAACCTGAACAGACCTATAACCACTAAGGAAATTGAAGCAGTCATCAAAACTCTCCCAAAAGACAAAAGCCCAGGGCCAGATGGCTTCCCAGGGGAATTCTACCAAACATTTCAAGAAGAATTAATCCCTATTCTTCTGAAACTGTTCCAAAAGATAGAAATGGAAGGAAAACTTCCAAGTCGTTTTATGAGGCCACCATTACCTTACTAATCTTTGACAAAGCAGGAAAGAATATCCAATGGAAAAAAGACAGTCTCTTCAACAAATGGTGTTGGAAAATTGGACAGCCACATGTAAAAGAATGTAAGAGGACCATTTCCTTACAGCACACACAAAAATAGACTCCAAATGGTTGAAAGACCTCAATGTGAGACAGGAGTCCATCAATATCCTAAAGGAGATCACAGGCAGCAATCTCTTCGACCTCAGCTGAAGCAACTACTTCCTAGAAACATCGCCAAAGGCAAGGGAATCAAAGGCAAAAATGAACTATTGGGACTTCATCAAGATAAAATCTTTTGCAAAGCAAAGGAAACAGTCAACAAAACCAAAAGACAGCCGACAGAATGGGAGAAGATATTTGCAAATGACATATCAGATAAAGGGCTAGTATCCAAAATGTATAAAGAACTTATCAAACCCAACACCCAAAGAACAAAGAATCCAATCAAGAAATGGGCAGAAGACAGGAACAGACATTTTTCCAAAGAAGACATCCAGATGGCCAACAGACACATAAAAAAGTGCTCAACATCACTCGGCATCAGGGAAATCCAAATCAAAACCTCAATGAGATACCACCTCACACCAGTCAGAATGGCTAAAATTAACAAGTCAGGAAACGACAGATGTTGGCAGGGATGCAGAGAAAGGGGAACTCTCCTACACTTTTGGTGGGAATGCAAGCTGGTGCAGCCACTCTGAAAGCAGTACGGAGGTTCCTCAAAAAGTTGAAAATAAAGCTACCCTATGATCCAGCAATTGCACTACTGGGTATTTACCCCAAAGATACAAATGTAGGGATCCGAAGGGGTACATGCACCCTGATGTTACAGCAGCAATGTCCACAATAGCCAAACTGTGGAAGGAGCCAAGATGTCCATTGACAGATGAATGGATAAAGAAGAAGTAGTATAGATATACAATGGAATATTATGCAGCCATCAAAAGGAATGAGATCTTGCCATTTGCAACAATGTGGATGGAACTGGAGGGTGTTATGCTGAGTGAAATAAGTCAGAGAAAGACATGTATCATATGACCTCACTGATATGAGGAATTCTTTTTTTTTAAGGTTTTATTTATTTATTTGACAGAGATAGAGTTAGCGAGAGCAGGAATACAAGCAGGGGGAGTGGGAGAGGGAGAAGCATGCTTCCTGCCGAGGAGGGAGCCTGATGTGGGACTCGATCCCAGGACCCTGGGATCATGACCTGAGCCGAAGGCAGACACTTAATGACTGAGCCACCCAGGCACCTGATATGAGGAATTCTTAATCTCAGCAAACAAACTGAGGGTTGCTGGAGGTGGGGGTGGGTTGGGAGGGATAGGGTGCCTGGGTGATAGACATTGGAGAGGGTATGTGCTCTGGTAAGCGCTGTGAATTGTGCAAGACTGTTGAATCTCAGATCTGTACCTCTGAAACAAATAATGCAATATATTTTAAGAAAAAAAAAAAGAAGAAGATAGCAGGAGGGGAAGAATGACGGGGGGGCAATCGGAGGGGGAGAATGGACCATGAGAGATGATGGACTCTGAAAAACAAACTGAGGGTTCTAGAGGGGAGGCGGGTGGGAGCATGGGTTAGCCTGGTGATGGGTATTAAAGAGGGCATGTTCTGCAAGGAGCACTGGGTGTTACACACAAACAATGAATCATGGAACACTACATCTAAAACTAATGATGTAATATATGGTGATTAACATAACAATAAAAATTTTTAAAAAAGTTTTTTGTTTTTTTTTTAAATTTTATTTATTTATTTGACAGAGATAGAGATAGCGAGAGCAGAAACACAAGCAGTGGGAGTGGGAGAGGGAGAGCAGGCTTCCTGCCGAGGGGGGAGCCCGCTGTGGGACTCGATCCCAGGACCCTGGGATCATGACCTGAGCTGAAGGCAGATGCTTAACGACTGAGCCACCCAGGTGCCCTAAAGAAAAGGTTTTAAAAGGGATTGACTGATACTTAAACCTGCTAAAACTCAATGATAAAAAGTATATAAAAGAGTTTCATTCCAAGGGATTTTCGGCTCTGTGGTAAACCTATTTATACAAAAATGTTCCTAAGAGAGATCAGTTACATATGCATTCAGCCTTTCTCACTGATAACAGTGGAATATTAACTTCAGTTAACATTAATAAAAATTTTATACTTGAATATATTTAAAAACATTTTCTGCATTCACAGTTATAAAGGCTTAATTAGAAATAATATAACAAGGATTTCTGGTATTAAACACATTTTAGAAGAAAGGAGCTTAAATATTTGAAAATTATCCATGGAATATCTGCCAACGTATTAGGTTGTATAGTTCACCATTTATTATTTATTTCTCTAAAGTAGGTAATTACCTGCCAGAGAAGAGATGTAATGGGTAGAGGGATATGTTATCCATGTCTAGGGTGCTTTGAGTATAAAATAACTTTGTTGAAAAGATATTTAAAATTTAAAAGTATGTATAGCTAAATGTGTACTTTTTGTGGCAATTCTCCATGGTACTTTATACTTCAAATGTATTTCAGTGGAATTTTTATACAAGCACGCATTGATAGAATCATTTATATTTTTCTATTGCTCACTATAGAGCCTAGAATTTAGAAAAATGCTAGTAAATACCTCTGAGCCACAGAGCTACATCTGAATAAATTATAATTCTTGTTTTCTGGATGCTGTCTCTTATGCTTATATATGCATTAATCTTTGAACAGTCCTTTCTTGGCATGCTGTTCCAGCACAATGCTGTTGTATTGTTCTTAAATTCTTGTTTCACACCCTTACTCATTTTCTTGGTCATACTATTAATATTTCAGCTATTTTCTAGCTCCCCATATATATATATATATATAAATATTTTTTCCTCTTGCCAATGTAATTATTCAATAATTACTTTTGATTGACTAGGACAATATTCTTCAATATAAACCTAGTTTTTCTTCTTTAGTAAACTTGCCCTTAAAAAATTTCCTAATAAATATTACTTGATTAGAGAATTTAAGACTTTAAAAATACTATAAAATTATTTTTACTCATTATACTGAAGCATTGCTCCATTGTCTTTTAGTCTTTTATTTTTATTTTTTTAATTATGTTATGTTAATCACCATACATTGCATCATTAGTTTTTGATGTAGTGTTCCATGATCCATTGTTTGTGTGTAACACCCAGTGCTCCATGCAGAACGTGCCCTCCTTCCTTAAGACTAGTGCTTAGAAGCCTGATATCAACCTGATTCTTATAATTTAAGGATGTATTTATCTGTCTCTTTTCTCCTATTTTAAAGCCTTTGATAAGTTTTTTTCCTGAAACTTGGTATTTTATCAGGATATTACTCTGCATGGATTTATTTTTATTTATTATAGTATTCAGAAAGTTGGAGATTTTCTTTTAGATAAGATCATTTCTGGGAAGTGGATTCTGAGGTAGTGGTAGAGATAAGGATTTAAATTTCTGCTTTTATTGTTGCTGGTTGACTCCGTAACTTTAAATAATAAAATTATAATTACATACTTAGTTCCTTATTTGTTAATTATAAACAAAGTTTGTTATTTACTACCATGGAACTTGAAAAAAATATTACTGGTAGGTTCCTTAGTTATACATAGTTTTTTAAATGTATAATATATGTATAACTATATATATAATACATATTTATCACCATGTGTCATGACCTGTTACTTTTAGACAGTATCCCAATGGATATGTCAACATATCTATCTCCAAACATTATTTCACCACTTCTTATTCCCCATGTCTATCCATTGTACTATTGCAAAATTCATAGAATTTGTACTCTGGTAAATAAAATAAAATTTTCCAGGATATATTCATAGGTTAATATCAATTTTTAAAGCCAAATTTGTGATTATAAATATTATGTACTCCAGAAGTAGAATAATGAGTTTGGGCTTATAGAGATATATGTGTAATTCTATATCATTATAATACTGCTTCCCAAAGGAGAAATATATCTAATTAAAATTTGGAGAGGAGCATGAGAAAAAATCATAAAAAAACACTTTTAAAATTTGAATTTCATTAAATAGTTAACTTCTCACTGATATCATCTTGCATTTTTATCATAAGTAGCTGATGTTTATTTCCTTCTAAATCATTACATTTGAAAAAAATAAATCATTATATTTGAAATAGTTTCCTTTTTAATACTATTTTAGAGTGAATTCTTTCTAGGTTTGATACATAACTCACATCTTAGAATTTTTAAATTTCTATCAAGAATGTTTTTATTTGAAGTCTTGGCAATTATTTTGGATTTTACTTCATCTTGATCAAATAATATGTTGAATTTTTAATTTCTAGAAGGTCGCTTTCCCTTTCCTTTAGTATGTACTGAATTACATAAATTGTTCCAGGGAGACTGAATAGAAGGTTACTCTGTATTTATAATCATTTTTGTTTTAAACTATTTCAGCCTAGTTGGAAAACTGTTTCATTAGGGACTTCTCCTAGTCATCAGAGAATAATATATTTCAGACTGACTCACTTTTTGAAACAATTTTTAACTGGAAAATATATATATGAATCAACTATTTCACGATATGTAACATGGATCCCTGGTTCTTGAAAGGAAACATACAAAGTGAACTCTATATTCATTCCAACTTTCTCTCTAAAGGCATTTTAAAAAACACAGAGTAGTAATGCCCAAAGAGCAATATATATTACTTGGGCAGAGAAAACTCTTCAGAGTTTAGGGTAACTGAAATAGGATTCAGTGCAAGTTAGCAGAAATGAGAAACCCACACAGAAAGGAAATTCCATGAATATACAAATAGGTCTCCTTGGAATTTCTGCAATATGATTAGCTAAACATGTTCAGGGAAGAGGTTCTGGCATCAGATAGAAATAAGGCATTGGATTTCTGACTATACAGAGTGAGGAAATCCTACACGTGCATTTAATTGAGCCCTAGAAAGGCAAAATCTCAAAAGTAGAGCTGCTGTAGTCTTTCTTATAAACAGAACTAAACTAAGGTTTCTAAGAAAACTTAAAAACAAGTATTGGCAAGCTGAGTCTACCAGTAAATTATCTGTCAACCAGGACAAACTTAAAACTGTTGAAAGGCAGATAGGATCATAATTTTAACAGTAGCATTCATAATGTCTGTCATACAGTAAAAATTACTAAGCATATACAGAAGCAAGAAAATTTTACCCTACTCATTCTGAATTTTACTCTACCCATATATTATTGTCATTAAACTGAAAGTCATTGTGTTTAATATAAATAAAAAGCAATACAACATATTGTGTATTAACTCACATGCTAAACATTATTAATGGTCATTTTTTTTTAGCTCCCAGTTTCTTTCTCGTCATATTTCCCTCCAACAATCAACAACAACAAAAATGTCCTATAGATCACTTCTGAGGGTGAAAAATTCTTTCAGCTTTTATTTATCTAAACTACTTTTATGTTATCTTCATTTACAAGTAGCTATTACATTAAAGGATTTTTTTTTACTTTTTTCTTTTAGCACTTTTTTCTTCCACCTTTTATTTTTCCTTTCATTGTTTCTCATGCAAATTTAGTATTCACTCATCATTTTGTCATGATGCATTATTTTCTGAACCCAACTAAATTGTTTTCTACATTTTGACTGATATATATGTTGTATATTATTATTATATGATTTTTACCCTATATATAAAATTGCATAATATTAATGTAAGAGATACTGTGATAAATTCAGAGTGGATTTTGTAATCTCAGTGGAAACATTGAAATAAATAAATACATAGGTGAAATAAAACAAAACAGTGACTAAAGCTAAAAAAATAAAAGTACAGAAGAATGGAATCTAAAATATACTTGCTTTTTTAAAAAAAAAGAGATAGAAATCAAGAAAGAAGAAATAAAGAACAGGTGAAACAAGTAGAAAACAGCTAGGTAGAGGACTAAAAAATTAAGCAATCAGTAAATACATTAAAAATGGCCAATATAGGGGCGCCTGGGTGGCTCAGTTGGTTAGGCGACTGCCTTCGGCTCAGGTCATGATCCTGGAGTCCCGGGATCGAGTCCCTCATCAGGCTCCCTGCTCGGCGAGGAGCCTGCTTCTCCCTCTGACCCTGCCCCCTCTCATGCTCTCTCTATCTCATTCTCTCTCTCAAATAAATAAATAAAATCTTTAAAAAAAAATGGCCAATATAATCTAATTTAAAACCAGTTATTGTCAGGTTGAGTAAAGAAGCAAGATGCAAATGTATTCTGCCAATAAGAAGTGTACTATCAACACAGAGACACAACTAGTTTAAAAGAAAAGAAATAGGAAAATACGTATAATCAAACACTCAGCATTAGAGTGTGAGAATGGTTATATTAATACTAGAATAAGTAGATTTCATGAAAAAGAATAATATCAGAGTTACAAAAAGTCATTCCTTACTGATAAAATAACCAATTTAATAAAGAATTTAAAATATTCCCAAATGTTTATGCACCTAATAACAGTGTCAAAATATATAAAGCAAAAACTGCCAGATCTAAGGAAGGGAAGGAAGAAAACTTACAGTTAGAGATTTTAACAATCTTCTTTTATTTTATTATTTGAAAAAAATCATTAAACATCAGAAGATTTGAATATTATCACAAAATTTAACTTCATGATGACCAAAACCCACAGAATGCTACATTTTCAAATTGCTTGAGATTTTGACCAATACATAAAACATGTCTGAATAAAATACTGAGAAAAAGTCACAGCAGTATTTTCTCTGACCACAGTGGAATTAAATCAGAAATCAGTAACAAATAACTTTTAGAAATTAAACAGCACACTTATAAATAAATAACAGGTTGAAGAAATCAAAATGGAAAATTAAAAATATTTTAAAATGAGTGACAATAAAAACACAAAGTAACAATTTACAAAATGGAGTTTTCCATTAGAAAGTTTAAATGTTTACATTTAAAAGCAGTGCTTAGAAATTTTAAATGTTTACATTAGAAGGGAAGTTAACATTTATTATGTGAATTTCCACTTTAAGAAGCTCTCAAAAAAAACCAAAGTAAGTAGAAGAAAGAAATTAAAGTTAATTGCAAAAATCAATGAAGCAAAAACTACTATTTTAAAAGTTAATGCAAATAAAAACATCCAAATAGAAAAGAGAACACAAATACACAAATTACAATATTGGGAATTAAAGGAGGAATATTATCTACAGCCTTGCAGATGCTAAATGCATTTTAAGGGAATATTACAACAAATTTATTTAGAGGATATAAATTCCTTGAAGATATAAATTACTTTTGAAGAAAGAGAAAAATGGATAAACTTATACCTGTTAAATATTTCAGTAGATTGTAATTAAAGTTTTCTCACAGAAAGGAAACTCAAGGCTGAGATGAGTATACTGGTAAATTATATCAAACATTTAAAAAATAAATGACACTAAACTGACAAATTTTTTTTTTTTAAATTAAATAGGAGGGAATACTCCCTACCTGTTTTTGAGGTCAGCATCATCCTTGTACAAAAACCTAAACTAAGCATTACAAGCAAACATAACCAAAGATCAATATTCTTCATAAATATTAATGCAAATATCTAAAAAGATTATGTTTCATATGAATGAGGTGCTTATTCTCATATTGCAAGCTTGCTTTAACATTTGAAAACGAACATGGTCATCTCAATGATTGCAAAAAAAAAAATCAGTGGACAATATTCAACACTATTCATGGCTGAAAACTATGGAAAACTCACAATTAAGTGCGGCTCCCTCATCTTGATAAAAGGCATTTACAAAAATCCTACAAGTAATATACTAAATGATGAATGATTAATGACATGATGACAATATCATATGGTTAGATTAAAAGCAATTCCATAATCTGAAACTGTTTCTCTTTGATGGTAGAGTTAACCCCATTAAAGACACAAACCAAACAAGTAGAGAAATTGGTTTTATTCATCCTATTGCATTAGGAAGAGCATCCCAGATTTAAAGATCAGACTATCTTGGTAGAGTGGTTTCACCTTAGGCAGTTAAAAAGAGGAGTAGACAAATTATAGTTGAGGTGCATTTATAGTTGAGATTGTTTTTGTAATCAGGGGAAATCTTAGTTAACAAGAAATGTTTCTCTGTCTAGCTAAGTTCATAGTATAAACACTATAGATGATAAATCTGACAGAACAATTACTGGTAAAGAGATTGAATTAATTATCAAACCCCTCCCAACAAACAAAAGTCCAGGGCCAAATGGCTTCACTGGTGAATTCTACCCAGCATTTAAAGAAGAATTAATACCAATCCTTCCCAAACTCTTCCAAAAAATACAAGAGGAAAGATAAATTCTAAACACATTTTTCAAGGCCAGCACTACTCTGATACCAAACTCGAGAAGGACATACAAAAAGAATAATACAGGGCAATATTCCTGATGAGCATAGATGCCAAATCCCTCAATAAAACATTAACAAACCAAATTCAACAGTACATTAAGAGGATCATAATCTGGGATTTATTCCATGGAGGCAAAAATAGTTCAACATCTGCAAATCAATAAATGTGTCACACCACATTAACAAAATGAAGGATTCAAATCGTGCTATCATCTAAATAAATGCAGAGGAAGCATTTGATAAAATGCAACATCTTTTATGGTAAAAAAAAAAAGACTCTCAACAAACTGCATAAAGAAGGAATAGACTCCAGGACAATAAAGGCCATGTATGACAAGCCCACATCTAACATCATACTCAACAATAAAAAGCCGAAAATTTTTTTCTATGTTCAGGAATGATCAAAGATGCCCACTATCACCACTTTAATCCAACATAGTACTAGAAGTCCTAGCCAGGGCAGTTAGACAGGATAAAGAAGTAAAAAGCTTTCAAATAAGAGAGAAAAAAGTGAAATTGTCTCCGTTTTCAGATGACATGATCTTATATATAGAAAACTCTAAAGATGCCACACATACAAAAAAAAAAAAGTTAATGTATACAAAAAAAATCAGTAAATTTGCAGGATACAAAATAAATATCAAAAATCAGATGTGTTTCTTTACACTAATGATGAAATATTTAAAAAATAAGAAAACAATCCTTTTAAAATAGCATCAAAACAATAAAATACTTTGGATAAAATTTAACCAAGGAGATGAAAGAACTATATACTGGAAACTACAGGTCTTTGGTGAAATAAATTGAAAAGGACACAAATAAATAGAAAGATATTCTATCCTCATGGGTTAGAATAGTTAATTTTGTTAAAATGTCCATAATACACAAATCAATCTTCAGAATCAAGGAATCCCTATCAAAATTCCAATGGCAATTTTTTATAGAAATAGAAAACAAGTACTAAAATTTGTGTGAGACTACAAAAGACTCCAAATAGCCAAAGCAATCTTGAAAGAGAAGAGCAAAGCTGGAGGCATCACACTTCCTGATTTCAAGCTATTCTATAAAGCTACAGTAATCTAAACAGTATGGTACTGGCATAAAAAGACACAGATCAATAGAACAGAATAGGGAGCCCAGAAATAAACCTATGCATGTATGATCAATTAGTTTTAAATAGAGGAGTCAAGAATATACAATGGGTAAAACTGGGAAAATTGGGAAAATTGCATATCCACTTGCAAAAGAATAAAACTGGACCCCTATCTCACACCAGACACAAAAAAATTAACTAAAAATGATTTAAAACTTAAAAGTAAGACCTGAAACCATAAAACCCCTGGAAACAAACATAGGATGTAAACCCTTTGATATTGATATTGATCTTGGAAATGATTTCTTTGATTTGACACAAAAAGACAACGTCAACAAAAGCAAAAATAAACAAGTAGGATTAAAACTAAAAAGCTTCTGCACAGTAAAGAAAACCATCAACAAAATGAAAAGACAACTTATGGAATGTGAGAAAATATTTGCAAATCACACAGCCAACAAGGGGTTATTATCCAAATTATACAAAGAATCATGTCACTCAATAGAAAAAAAAATAACTCAATACAAAATGAATAAAGGATCTGAGTAGAGAGCTTTCCAAACAAGGAAAACATACAAGTGGCCAACAGGTACATGAAAAGGTATTCAACATCTGTCCTCATTAGGGAAATGCAAATCAAAACCGTGATGAGATATTACCTCACACCTCTTAGGATGTCTATTGTCAAAAATACGAGAGATAACAAATGCTTATAAGAATGTGGAATGAAGGGAATGCTTGTACACATTACTGGAAATGTAAACTGGTATAATCACTATGAAAAACAATATGTAGGTTTCTCAACAAATTAAAAATAGAACTGGCATGTGATCTAGCAATTCCACTCCTGGGTTTATATCCAAAGGAATTGAAATCAAGATCTTGAAGTGATATTTACACTACCATTTTCTTTGCAGAATTATTGACAATAGCCAAGCTTTGGAAACAACTTGTGTCCAAGTCTTTAAAAAGAAAGAAATCCTGTCATTTGCAACATGGATAAATCTGGAGGCCATTATGCAAAGTAAACTAAGCCAGACAGAGAAAGATAAATACTTCATTATATCACTTGCATGTATAATCTAAAAAGATAAAAAATAGTTGACCTTATAGAGAAAGTAGAATGGTGGTTTCCAGGGACTGGACAGGGACAGGGACTGGGGTTGTGGATATAGGCAGAGGCTAGTAAAAGGGTACAACCTTTCAGTTATAAGATGAACAATTTTGAGGATTGACTGTATAACACAGTGTCTATAGTTGATAATATTATATGATTTGTTTGAAATTTGCTGGAAATAGAACATACGTGTTCTCACAATAAATAAATAATAAATAGATAAATAAATAGATAAAATTTTAAAAAGGTAGATTAAAAAAAAAAAAAGCAACTGGGTTTTCCACAGTGGGAGAGGAAGTCTATTTGCATATCCATCAGTTACCTGAAATTTACAGAAGTGTGAAATAGCACAAAGATAATGAACAGAATCAGAATCTATCTGATAACCTAAAAAAAAAGGATGTGTTATAGTTTGTTTTATTGAAAAAAAATTATCTCTAAGGATTCCCCTCCTTTTCATCAAAGATAATTTCAAAGAAGTATTTTTCTTGATCATAAAATAAAGCTGATTTCCTTAGTTTTGCTCTGATTACTTATAGAACTGATTTACCATGTAGATCTTTTTAAGTTTGCTTTGCTGTAAGTTTTCATATGAAATCTTAGATTGGACTTTTAAAATCTCTTGAGGCTAGGAAGCTAATCCTAGAACTATCTATATTTCACCTGTGATACTTAAAGATTGGGTGAATTTCTCTGTTCTCAAGGCCCTCAAATGTCTTAAATTTCCTGAGTCTGCCAAGAAAAACCTTCCTTGCTCGCCTTTAAGGCTGGAACTCTGGTACTTAGGAATCCATGATAGTTTTCCCAGCAGGGCTTTATAAGCTTTGCCTACATAATTAATCTTAGCTCCTGTCAAAGCAGAAATCACACCACATTTAAACAGGCAAGAATGACTTTATTTAAGGCTATGCCAATAAAGGAGAGAGGCCAAGAGTACCTGGCATAGCCCTTTGCCATCAGTCTCTTTGACAGAGTAGCAAGCACTTTCAGGGAAGCATCAGAATAAACAAAAATCTATTTGTAGATGACAAAAGACTCCTGTGGTCAACTTATTACTAATAATTTTCAAAAGTGAAAGATCTGATACAAGTTCATTACACACATAATTCAGCTGGCAAGGAAATTTGGTCTTTTCTATGGCATGGAAAACAAAACAGTCAATGCAAAGTTTAGACAAAATAGCTATAAACATCATAATGAGCCTATTTTCAAAGAACAGTGATTACATCTATCGTATGGAAATGGATAAACATAATCTTTACAGAGAAAACAGTCTTCAGATATAACATCTAATAGTCCTGAGTCATAATATGCCATGAATATTGCAAATATTTATAGTTAGAATTATATCCAGATTATCAAGTGAAGAGATTTAGTAAGTTTGAAGAGAGTCCTAAACAACTATATGTCAATAAGACTTCATAGGTAAGTGATGTGAATCCCTAATTGAAAACCATTGACCTGGAACATACTGGATTCAAATTAAAGAAAATCGCAACCAAGTTAGTATTTTAAAGAATAACTGAAACTGTTTATGAAAATACTATATTTTTGTATAAAATCAGGCACAGCAACACCAGGACTCTCATAAATAGAAACATCATGGATAGCAAGGGCATTGATTATTCCATACAACATATAATTGCTGGAATTTTTACTTTCATAATATTTTACCCATAGAGATTTAAGACAGGGAAAGCTAAGTATTTCTTCCAATTTGAGAGCACTTCCTATGCAAATCACAACATAGGAAATACTATTATTTTTTATCATTTTTTTTTTACAAGGTAAGAGGGCATAGCCCTGTGAGACCTCAAAGACAGTTTTGGGTGCACGATATACCTTTTGGGATGGCACAATGTCAAAAGTTGTTAGGAAGTTTGAACCCTTAATTAAAAGGATCTTGGGTTAGTGAGTAATAATACTCAGCTACGTATTTAACTAATGTGATGATAAAATTTTTAAAAAATAAACATAGAAAGTAACATGATTGTAAAGAAGCATATCTTTAAAAAGTGAGAAGACTTTGTTGTCTTAAATAATCAAGGACTTGATAAAATCAACATTAAAGAGATAGTTCATTATTCTGATAATGACACAGAACCTTTGCCTTTTAGGCAGATTTTTCAAAAGGTAAAGAAAAACACTTTTTAACCTCTCACTAAAGAAAGAACCAATAACCCAAGGAAATTTGGTCATTTTTACAGAGAGAAAACCAAATCTTAATTTTGCATCAGTATAATTTTTAAATTAATGCTCTTTTTAGACAATCTTAATAAATCCACCAAACTTCAGCCAGCTTTGGCCAGGACAAATGAAATTTCCTTGCCAGGAATCTTCTAAAAGTTTATATATTCTTTTAGGTCTTATCATACATTTACCTTTTTTCTCATTCTGGAAAAAACAATCATTTTACTCTAGAACAAAACTGTTCTCTTTTTCCTTGACAAAAACACATTCTGTACACCTGGCACACAAAATTGCTCCTCTCTACCACCATTGCTTCTAGTAGAGTCTCTTTGTCATTTATGATTATGACTTTTAACTACAGTTACTCCTATTTCCCAGATAAAATTATGAGGTGGATAATTATGAACCTTTTTCATACACCAGAATTTTATAGCAGACTAGCAGAGATCATGAATCTACTCACACATTTGTTTTAACAGCCATACACTTACTTCAGACCCAATATACACAGACTTTTTGTACCATAAAAATAAGGGGAAAAGGTATATAAACTTAAAATTATGCTTCAGTATTTTGTCTTACTGGAAACAATCTATATACCTAATGACTACCCATTAATTAACTTAATGTAGCATTAAGTCTAAGATTTTATGTTATCCAAAGATTTTAAAAACTATCTTCAAGGTGACATACTACAAAACTTAATTACAGTTGAATTAAAATTTGTTAGATGACTGATTCAATTTGATTAAACAAATTTTTATTTGCATCACCTTAAACATTTAGTATGAGTAATATTAGCTTATTTTATTTGTAAACCTGTACAAAGGCACTTGTTTTTGTTTGGAGAACATGCCCAAGTAGAATAAAAATGTATGCTTGTACTGTATTTAACATTGGTAACTCAGAAGACATAGCTGTTTTTGTTAAAACAATATTAAATATGACTTGTTGGCCAAAGACATACCTAAAATTATGTGAACTTGAATTCTAAAAACATTCTGTTGGATTCTATTAGAATACTTTCTTTATACACAAAAATATTAATTAATTTTCCTTAATTTCTGAAAATTTTAAGAATATTCAGTTTATTGGGTGCCTGGGTGGCTCAGTCAGTTAAGTGTCTGACTCTTGATTTCAGCTCAGGTCATGATCTCAAAGTCCTTAGATCAAACCCTGCATTGGCTCTGTGCTCAGTGGGAGTCTGCTTCTCTCCTCCCTCTCCCCCTCCCCTTCCCCCTGCACACACACTCTCTCTCTAATAAATAAATAAATAAATAAATAAATAAATAAATAAATAAATCTTTAAAAAATATATTAAATTGAATCTTAAGTGCTTATTTCATTTTTAAGCTAATCAGAATAGATCTCCATTGAGGGATTTTATAATTTAATTTGATAATATCAATGGAAGGAGGATAATATTACACATATATTACATACATACACATGTATAAACATACAGGCAGACACAAATAGACAGCTTATAGCTTCAGTTCTAAATCTAAATTTGTTAAAGAGCTTGCTCTTGTCCTTACCCCACATTGATATTTTTAGCATGGTTATGTTTCTGACAGATGGGACAATTTAGATTAACATCTTAAAATGACAGCTGAAGCTCCATCAATATTTGTGAAAGACAGCTTTAAGAATTTCTGTATTATGATATGTAATAATATGTAGACTGTGAACTATATTTTTGGTGAGGGTCCAAGAAAAGGGGCCATCTGAGCATCCAAAGATTATCTGAATGGAAAAAAAAAAAAAAAAACAACTCTCCAGTTTATTTCCAGTTACGTTTTTCAGTCTTAGATGATAACACCTGTTATATCTTAAATTCCTTAAGCAGAGGTTCTGACTCTAAGGAAGGTTAAGTAAAGGAATGTATGCTGGTGATTGAAGAAGAGTTGTCTTGGGAAGTGGTTATCTTAGTACATTCATCAGCCAAAGAGTTTCTTTTAGCTTTGGGGGTAACTGCTAACTCCTTAGATAAAGCCTGCAGTAGGTTAGTAACTCAGGTTTCTTTTTTTTTATGTATAATTATGTTCAGTTAGCCACTGTATACACATAATTAGTCCTTGATGCAGGGTTCAATGATTCATTAGTTAAGTATAACACCCAGTGTTCATCACAGCACATGCCCTCCTCAATACCCATCACCCTGTTACCCCCTCCCCCCATCTTCCTCCCCTCTGAAACCCCCAGATCGTTTCTCGGGGTCCATAGTCTCTCATGGTCCATCTCCCTCTCTGATTTCTCCGCCTTTGGATTTCCCTCTCTTCTCCTATGGTCTTCCATGCTATTGCTTATGTTCCACATATGAGTGAAAACATATGATAATTGTCTTTCTCTGTTTGACTTACTTCACTTAACATAATCCCCTCCAGTTCCATCCATGTCAATGCAAATGGTGGGTATTCGTCATTTCTGATGGCTGAATAATATTCCATTGTGTTTTCAAAGGATATCCCTGCAGCTGTCATTAATCCCATTCGTTTCCCCTATTGGGGTGAGGGAGCATTGCCATGAGCAAGAATTGTCTTATGATCAGTGAAAGATATTAAAGGGCAAAGGTGTGTAGGTATGGAGTTAGAGACTTTGAGGAGAGTGAAGAATAGAGATATTCCAATTGGAAAGTACATATTTTCCCAGAAGGTTTACTGGGATAGTAAAGTTAAGCAGAAAGATATCCAGGGTAGTGAGATGACCTAGTTAAACAAAAGGATGTTTAGACAAAGTCAAGTCACAAGGTAGATTGATTATCAAGTCCCCCCACAGATATGGTTTGCCTATTCTAAGGGAGGGTTGTAGGATAACAAGAGTAACATGTTGCCCTTGTGTCCAGTAGGAAAATGGAAGGGTATCCATTTATGGCAATGATTATTTCCCCTTGCTTATTGAGAATTAGTTGTAAGGACAAGGGGAATGGTTGTCCAAAGGAAGATCATTGGGAAGGTTGGTTTTTGTACTCTTGTTCCCTTTTGCATTTTAAGGCCATGTCCTATGACACCCTCCCCACCACTTGTTTTTTAACAACATCTACATGTGTGTCCCTTCCTAAAAGGATTTTGTAGGGAGATTTCCCTGGTTTAGAAGGGAAAAGGCTTAGAAGGATTGAGAAGGGTTTAGAAGTTGCAAATAAAGGCACAAATTTGCATTGTGTTGTTCAGCTTTTCTGTAACGGAGTCCTCATGGTGTTAAGCTAGTGTATGCATTTCAGAGATAGGAATATTCCACCAATTTGCTTTTTTGGTATAATATCTCTAATTTTTCTTGTAAGCTCTTAACAAAACTAATGTCAATGGTGGAAGTGATTCAGTTATGGAGAGCAAACTCACAGTAGTTCTTTCAGATACATTTTATTCTATATCTATAGCTGAGTTAGATTCATCTCTTTGTTGTCTGCCATCTTGCATCTTTGTCCAATAAATTTTTATTCTCTCCTGTGGTTTTGGCCTGTGTATAAGCTTTAAGCATGTTCTAATTTCTTTGATGGTCTATCTCCTGAGCCCACTAGCAGCTGTACAAGTGGATATAATTCATGGAGCCTGGGAAAATATGTCCAGAGAACCAGTCTGAATTGATTACTAAATTCTTTTCCATTCTTACAGGGTTCTGGGAAGTCTTTAACAATATTGTACAAATCTGAGTGAGACCAAGGCATAAGGTATTAGGATGGGTGCTCACATCATTAATCATTCATCACAAGTAGGGAAAAGCCATAAGGCAAGTTAGGGTGGGAAATTGGAAAGCAGAGGGATATAATGGAGCCAGAGAAGGGTAATGAGGAGGAATAGAGCTGAAAGCAAATAAGGGGAACTAGCATAAGGAGGAATAGTTAGTGGGAAAAGGGATGGGGATAGTATGTGTGAGGAGTTTTGAGGGAAGAGAGGGCATGAGTTTGCTGGAAGTAAAGGAGGAGTCTACTGGTGTTGAGAGACACAATCCTGAGTAAAATTCTGCCAAATGGAGGTAATGAATTCAGTTGATGCTGTAGTGGTGAGATATATAATTTACAGGGATATTGAAAGGGGTTTAAAAGTGAGTTGGAGTTTCCTTTAGTAATAAGGTTAAACAAAAATGAGCAAAAAAAAAAAAAAAAAACTAAACAAAAAACAAAAAACTAAACCAAAAGAACACTGAAAAAAAGAATTAAAATTAAACCCTTACTGTGTAGCCATGGACAAATGTCTGGAATATAGGGGTCGGGAGCTGAATTCACTGTGGGATGCCCAATATGTGGATCACAAAGGGCTCCAGAGGCCTCAGTACCTGAGTAGAGAAAAAAAGGGTATACAAGTGGATGGGACTTCCAGTCCCATGCACATTGTGGCACCAAAGAGTCAAAACCAAAAACAAACAGCTAAGGAAATTAATTTCATTCAGATTCCTGCCCTAAGAGTAGAACACCAGGTCTGAAGATTAGAATGTGTCTCAGGGGATGGTTTTTGTCTTAGACTTTTATAGGAAGGAGTAGAAAAGTTATATGTGGGGTGATTTTACAGCTGGCATTGTTTTATAATCAGGGAGTCTCAGTCAACTAGGAAATATTTATCTCTGTGTCTGACTAGTTTCAGGGGGACAAATAGTTCAGCTAATCATTTATGAGACAGAGAATGGGAATTTGAAGCATTTGTGCCTTGCCTTGTCATAGATAAACAAGGGGCTATAGATGAGTGTCATGTAAGTCATATGGGAAAAGATAGTTCTTTGCTGTAAACTATTTTCTAGAACATAAAGTGATAGAGGATTTCTTAACTGTTGTTATTTTCCAGGAATACAGAGCTGAGGTAAAGTTTAACATCATCAACCCATGTGTATTTATTGTTTAATATTTAACAGTTGTTTGGCAATCTGCTTACTCATTTTATCCTATTTTTTATGTTTCCTTCTTTTTTGACTTTCTTTACAGAAACTATGTCTTGTTTTCTTGTGTTTTCTGTAGTAGTGTGGACATTAAAAATGTTATTTTGAAAACTATAGCTGGCTTTCAATATATTAAATACAAATATATTTATATATCTCTAATGAATAAAGACAACACAAAGTTATCACTTTCAAGGTAACGTTCAGAGCCTACTTTCTTTTGCTGGCACTTCCCTTATTTCTAAGTCAACATAATATTCAATTATAAGCCTAGACCGAAAAAATATATTAATTTGTACTCCAATATCTTATTTAATACATAAAGACTTTAAATGATTTTCCATTCAATAACCCATAAATATTATAGCATTTTATGCATAACTATAGAATTATTTTAACATTTAATTTCAGTGCTCATTGTCAATCTTTTTGTACTGTTTGTTATGATGTTCTTTCATCCAAACCCAATGCCAAGCATCCATAACTATACTAGTAGTCATGATGTCTTCTGTATTTTAGTAAAAAACAGAAGCATAGAGATCAATATGGCTGCAGAATCTTAGGAATTTTATTGTTCTTACAGTGTCTGTCAGTGGCATACTCAATACCAAGGAGCATGATTTTAGCCACACACATACACACTTTTACCTTACAGTATATATACATTGCTCAATCCATTTCAGTTTCCTCCCAGCAATCGCCTCACCAAACAATAACCTACATCTCATGTCAGGTTTGATGAACATGATCAGGAAAGACTAATGGAGAATAACAAATCCCAAAGATGATTGTTTCAAGAAAGGTGTTTTTTAGAAGTCCCATCCATTGATTTCAAGGGCCCTGATAGATACCAATCAAATAGCACTAAAAAGTCCCCATCTGAATCAAGGCATCCTGATGATTTGAAACCATAGCTACTAAATAATGCATACACAGAATTCCAGAGTTTTCCTTACAGCCATTCAACAGGAAGGAGGAATTCACATTGTTATTTGAGAGCCTTGTACTCAGGGAAATGCAGTGCATTAATAATAATCTATCAAACTTATTTACTGAAGTCTTACTTTGAGCCTGTTGCTGAACTACTATCATAGAACAAGAGAAAATCATGAAAATAGTAATCGAGGAGAACCAGAAACAGGCCTAAAAGCCAAGGCAGATTAACTCCATGTCACTGCCCTTTAAACTGGGAAAGCTGATTCACATTAATTCACGTTCTCAATCCATTATCGTTTTTTAAGCCTATTCCATCAAGGGTGCCTGGCTGGCTCAGTCTGTAGAGCACGTGACTCTTGGTGTTGGGGTTGTAGTTTTGAGCCCCACACTGGGTATAGAGATTACTTTTAAAAATCTTTAATCCTACTCTATCATAACAACTTTTTCATTCTGATGCTTTATTTTGACTGACATTTGTTTGGTTAGATTAGTTCTTTAATCTTCTTAAAATTCTTTTTTTTTTTTTTGTGGCATACATTTTTATTAAATCATAGAAAACTCATTTGTATACAAATCGTTCCACTTTGGGCAAACTGGAATAATAAACAGCTGGGTAACAAAACAGTGGAAAGATACATCTTTAAGCCAAGACCAAGTGTCCTCACATTTATTAAAAAAAAAAAACAAAACAAAACGCTGAAACAATCCATAACAGGTTGTTGGCTTTTTTCACCCTTGGGCCGGAGGAATCATCTCTCTTATAACTCCCAATTCTCTTTGAGGATGTTTTTCATTACTTAAATCCACTGTAAGTTTAAAAGATGGTTCACCTGAAGTCTTAACGAGAAGTCAATTTCTTCCTCCCGAGTACCGTAAATGCCAAATTTCAAGAGATGGTCTCTTTTCACAGGACCGATGAAACTTCCCTTTTTACAATAGCAAATGTGTACCATGGTGTGGAATATATTTCAGAATAAGTTAAATATTAAGATGTATGGTATGGCAGTCCTGCCCTACTTTTCCTCTACCGTGTACATTGGAATGTTCCTAACCTTACATATTTATAAAAGGATGAGGGCTGAGGGACCCAGTGATACTGAAGATCAGAACCGCATTCTCTAAACGCTTCGGCCGAGTATTTACAGATGGTCCTGCACTCCTTCCACAGGGGACCGAAATGACCAGACTCCGAGGTTCACCGAATGGAAACAGGCAGCCGCTCTCAAGTTGAGGCCGGCCCTCGCTCTGCCCTCGAGCAGAGACCCAGAGGTCACATTGTGGCACGTCTGCACTCACCCCAATGACTCACGTAACAAACACAAATTAAATATTACCAAAGTCATTTTAAATTAAATTGAAGACCACTATGTTTCCTGAATGCTTGCCACACAGAGAGCACAGACATCCTCGTAACATCTTTGTTCCTGCGTGCTGGAAACCCACCTGCCTCCTCTGGGGGCTCCTTGAAGGTCCATGAGACCCCCGAAGGGGAAGACACAAAGTAAAAGCAACTCTCCTCTCCAAACGGAGGCATAGTCTCAAAAAGCCATACTCCCAACCCCGAGTCTGGATTTCAGACTCATTAAAAGCAGGAACTGAAAAAAATGTGATCTTGGGGCCTGGCTCCTCACCTGCGGTGGCCGTCTGCTTCCCTGGGACACTCAGCTGACCCTTCACTTCAAGCTGCCCCAAGGTCCTGGGCCCCCTGGTCAATTTGCAGACCTGGCGCGCTCCCGGGGAATGTGTAAACAAATGTGGGAAAAAAACCGTGTCTCTGCCAGTGTTTGTTATGTCAGGGAAAAACCCCTGGGGCTAAGAAAAAAAAATAGGAAGGGCTGCCCCCTAAAGTTGACTTCCTACAAGGCTTGCCCTTTGCTCATCCTGCCTCACAAGACGAGAAAGTCAACTCCAAGACCTTTTGCCGGGCTTGCCTCAAACGTTATTAAACAAAATGAGAGCCCTTATTATTCCTGAATTAGGGTAAACGCTTCTCCTCATGGACTCAGTATGCAGGCAAGGGTATTGCTAGAGTTCTTGTGAAACTGAGTATTTCTCTCTGAGGTCTTTACATGTGAATGACAATTTGTCAAGTATGGGTCACTTAGATCCTAAACTTTCCTCTCTCAAAATCCCAGTGTCTTCTTATGCTCTATGTCAATAAATAGAATTCTAAATCCAGTCTCTCTTTTTATCTAATTAATTACTACTACTACTACTACTACTACTACTACTACTACTACTACTAGTGTAGTAGAAAAACCACTTTTTCTTTATAGGTGATTCCAGATTTGTTTTTGTTGTTTTTTAACTTGTTGAAATTCAAACATTTTTCCTCCCTGGGATGTATCTAGAGAGGGAAGTGCTTTTGTAATTTTTTCTCCTGCCAAACACCAAACCCTTTCAAACTTAAAACTTATATTTTTCTTCAGCTCCCTGATGATATTAAACATAAAGTATATCACCTCTAGAAGTGAATCAGCTGGATTTGCGGCATCTGCTTCTTACTAACTCTGTGGCAAGTTATTTAAAATTCCCTGCAAGCTTCCTCTCAACAGTTGTTAAGTAGATGTAAGATTGTATATTATAGAAGTTTCCTGGGGATTAAATGATATAATGGTAGATGCAAATCAAATGATTCATATATGGTAGTGGTTATTATTTGTGATTATTGGTTTTGTTTCTATTATTCATGGTTTCTTCCACTGAAAGCTTATAATTCTTAGGATTTCTGTCATCTTCTTAGAATGTCAATCACTATTTTATCATTCATCTATTATTTTCTTCTTATCTTTAACTTTCCTGTTCATTGTGTGTGAAATTATTAAATGTGTTCTCCATTTTACTTACCTCAAAATTTATTACCTTCAAAGAAGTTTTTAATGTTTATTTTGTAATTTAAGTTTTTCTTCTCTCTTGATTTTTCTTCCTTTCTTCCCTCCCTCCCAATTACCAGCTCCCATTGCATCTCTGCTTTAATTTCAAGGTGTTCTTTCTTTATAGCTCCCTAGTCTTATACAGAGAGAATTTTTTGAAAGATATGAGCATCCTCAAAATCATCAAGGCATTGTTTCCTTTTCTCTAGTTTCTGCTCATAGGTCTGCTATTGTTTTTGTTTTCATTTTTGAGTTCAGAGAATTAGTCCAGTGCTGATATAGTTCAGGTGCATAGTTCCCATCACATGGTAGCTTCCTCCTTTCAGATTTCAATAAGGTGGTCAGGTTGATATATAAAGTCTTTACTTGCAGGTCAAAATTTGAAAGTTGTACTTAAAGTCATTTGAAGTATTTTACTGGCCTGAAGTTAGGTCTCCTTTTCTCCTATGTTTTTGGATTTTTGATTGAGCTAGAGAGTTAGATGCAGTTTGAAGTTATCATTTCAACACTACAGTTTGTGAGTGCTCTACTCTCAGCAAGCTAAGCTTAGTCTCAGCACTTTTCATGGTGTTTTCCCTACAATATGTATGCATTTCAGGAAGTAAGGAAGCACTGCATATGCCTACTTCCTGCAGTGATGTATGTTGGCAGTCTCCCAATGCCAGTGAGAAAAGAGCTGTTGACAAAGGTTGGAGACAGAACTTTTAGCACTCATGGGATAAAATGATAACTTATGTGCACTTGAGGGAAAGTTGCCTATTTTTCCTTCTCTTCTAAATTTTAGCTTCTAGTTCTCACAATTTGGTAAAGTCAGATGTATTGTCATAGTCTTTTCCTACTTTCTTCTTGGCAACTATTCTAGCTTGTTAAGATTGCAGTTGAATGTGGGATACTATTGGTATAATTTTTTCCTGTTTTATTTTTGGATGTCTGTTCAGCTTCATGACTGTAGTTGCATGTACTATGTGGTTCAAGAATATATTTTTAAATTCATCTCCATCCACAATGCCACTTGCTTAAATTCAGGATGAGATTTTACATATGTCTTTTATTTTTTTTTAATTACACTAAACCTTTTTCTTTCTGTATGTTTAAGAGAAAACTTGGTAAGAAGTATATCAAGCCCATATAGTCTGTCAGCCTGTTAATTTAAAAGTTTGTCTCTTTAAACATTCCAGACTACTACAACTTGATATTCCACAACTAAGTATTCCTAGGGAAATATTCCTACAGGAATGTTCCTGCCATTAAATTTCCTAGGGGAAGTGCTCAGACCGTACATGGCAAAGACTATCAAATATCCCCAATATCCATTTATCCATTGTCCTCTCTCTTTCTCTCTCTCTCTCTCTCTTCTTTTTTAGTAATGCAGCACTCCCTCCCTATCCCCTGATCAAGATTTAGCCGAGAATGTAACTGTCCACCAGAAACCATTTCTCAGACTTTCCTGCAACTTGCTGAGGAAATGTGAGTAAGTTAAGGCTAGTGGGGTGCATACGAGAGGGATGGAGGCAATCTCATCGCTTTATGTACTTACATGCTTTCTCTGTTTTTTCCCCCACCCTATGTTATGGGAACCAATCCTGGAGGCTTCCAGCTTTAACCTCATAGACACCTCTAACACCCTGAGCAATGGAAGAAGAGAAATATAGAAGGACGATCAGTCCCTTCATGACCTCAAATATCCAAGCCCCTTGGCCATTGTAGCCTACTCACCCATGGACTCTTTTATGATAAAGAAATAAATTTCAATCTCATTTAAAGCTCAACGTTCTGGTGCTGTTTTTATTATAACAGCTTTTACTGTATCTTAACTAATACAAAGTACTTCTACACAGTGTGCTGTTAATTGAAGGAAAAAGACCACAGTGAATGACTCATAAATTTTTATATACTGCTTTCACAAGCGCAGGCTCATGATTACTAATATGACTTCACAGGAAATCTCTAATAAGTTCCAAGAGTTTACGTTGCTTTTAAGGCTTTCATAAGTAGGACAGCAAAAATGAATGTGCTTCTGCTTGTTTGTTGTTGGTGTTGTTTCTAATGGAAGGATGTAAGTCCATCTGCTCTTATTTCTTGGCAATGAGATGGCTGATGGGAAACCACTAAGCAAAATCCACACCCAGTCAGAAGCTCTCAAACAGCATGATGTTATGTTTCAAGAAAAATGTAAAGGGATTAGAAAAACAGAAAAGAACCAGTAGCCTGTTGTCAATGGCATCTTCTATACTCTCACAGACCTACCATAGTCAGAGGGATATTTTAAAAACTGAATTTTTTGCCATTTGTAATAGCATAAGCATCACTTTTTAAGATGGGCCTGACATCCTGTAACTTCTCTTTTTTTCCCATCCAGTGGAGATGTGAAGTCAATGGCAGATTCATAGCTTTGAATTGAATGTCTTTTGAAGACGGACTATGTCAGGTTCCTATGGAGTTTCACAAAGGGAAAATTTTGGCAATGAGAAAAGCCTCTGGCATGTTAGGAACAGAAAGGAACATATATGCTTCAGAAATAGCAAACGGCTTGCCTGCCAAACCAATCCTGTGGCGCACTGCTTTCCTTGAAACTCAAAGCAGAGAGGAAACCAGTAGAGTCCTTTCTGGCTTAAAGCTGCGTCCCCTGCATCTGTGCTAAAAGAAAAACCCATGACCTCCATCTCTCAGTGAAAACCGTATGCCTCACTGACTCTCATTTAATGCAAATTTCCATGTCCTTGCATATAAAAGCAATACTTTGAAGACTTTAAGAAACAAAGCATTGCAGTGAAATGTAAGTATGAATGGTTATTTGGTATCATAAACATGAATATTATGCTGCAACACAATTTTTATGAATAATAAGCCCTATGTAGCATGTTCTGTGCTAAGTATTTGACATGTTGTTATTAATCTTAAGGATTCTAGGATATACGATGTTATCTCCATTTTACAAATGAGAAAACTTGAAGTTAACAGTCCCAAGGGAATATAACTAGTATGTGGTGGGTATGAGCTAATTCAGTTCTACTTAATTCCCAAATCTGTGTTATCTCCACTGTATTTTGTTGTCTATACCTTAACTACTACACAAAGCAATACAAATGATTTGGCATCTGTGATTTATAAGAAATACATATTTAATGAATCAATGACCAAAATGTATTTCTCATATATATTTGGTATTCCTCCACAGTTTCTGGTTCCAACTCCTAAAACACTTGGAATTTCCTAAGTGAAACAGTGATAAAGATGTCTTCTCTTATGTAAATGAGGTGACTTTTGGATCCCATTCCTTGACCTCTGGGGAGGAGAGAGGGCTGGAGGTTGATTTGATCAATCACACCTATATAATGAAGCCTCCATAAAAATCCAAGAGGATCCCCAGGGTTGGTGAATACTTAGAGATGCAGGAAGAAGTAGCCTCTCCAGAGAAGACGAGTAAACTGTGCCCTTTCCGCATGCCTTGCCCTATACAGATCTCCCATCTGACTGCTCTTCAGTTATATTTGGGTTTGGAGAGCTTTCAGATTGTTGCCCAGAATGCTTCCATGTGCCACTATGCAGGGCCCCAGCTCCAGAGGATAGAAGCTCCTTTGTTTAGGACCTCACCCTACTTATCTCTTCACATGGCTGTTGATTCCTATTCTTTAATAGCCCTTTTAATAAACCAATAATCTAGTGAGTAAATGTATTTCCTGAGTTCTATCAGCGGCTCTAGCAAATTAATCAAACCCAAGGAAGGGATCATGGGAACTTCTGATTTACAGCCAGGCCGTCAGAAGTACTGGGCAACTGAAGTGGAGAGCTGGCTTGTGGGACTGAGCCCTTGGACTGTGGAATCTGCTGCTATCTCAGGGTGAATAGTATTAGAATGGAGTTGAATTATGGGACACCCACTTGGTGTCTGAGCATTGCTTGGTGGGAAAAACCCATACCTGCACACACATTGTAATTGATATTAGAATCACTTTTAGCATCTAAGTACTAAGTGCCAATGGCACTAAAGAGGACTAAGAACTTTATTTAAAAGAGCATGATCAAGAACTATACAACTATAGACATTTTTTCCAACTCTCTGAGCTGAAGTTTTGAACTGAAGCCAACAAAAATCACACCAACCTTAAAAGCTTACCAGGCAATAAGCCATTTATGAAATGTGACAGTAAGAACTATTCCTTGGTAATTTTTTATCCTTAGTAACATCATTTTATACTCTACATTTTGCTTCTTTTTTAAAGTCCCCAGAATACCAAAAGTCAAAAGGCATAGTGAGGAAAAAAAAAATCATGACAAAATAGACCATTATGACATGAAACAGAAACAAACAAACAAAAACAAATCTAAAATAACATCTTTCAGGAACATTTGTTTTGGCTTCTCAAGAGAAAGTAGTGTTCCCTAAGCTTAGGAAGGCAACGCTGACTGAACAAAAAAACAGTAACAACAAATGAATGAGGACTGTTTATTTTTGTAAGGCAATTGTAAGGGACAGAACCTTGGAAGCATCTTGCATCACTTATTCCTGATTTTCCTAGCAACAGAGTCATTGCAGTCACAATTGCCAAGCCAGAACTTGTGGGTTTTTGAGTCAAAGCCCAGCTCTCAGCAAATTGATTTTGGTTTCAACTAATTGCCTGGCATTGGAGGCACATGAAGGTAAATTAAGCCTTTTGAACTCTGGATATGGGATCTAATTCTATACATATAAATGATATACTATTTCAGTTAACTTTTCTGGATAATGGTTTACCCATTCAGAATATATTTTTATCATTTTGGGCCCCCTTCCAATCTGTTTGAAACTTGTCCTTCCTGGTACCTCCCACCCAATATCCAATTACTTCATTTTGCTTTCTCGTCACCTAGTCTTTTATTTTTGCCCACTGAATAATTTGAGGTAAGCTTCCTGGAAAGCTAATGGCCCATGTATTAACGTTCCCTTATACTCTCTTTCTCCTATGAAAAATACCTTCGAAGTCATAAGCTATGCCAACTCTTGCTCTTTGTGTCATTATATTAGTTTATTAAATGTCACTGTGGTTATAGATTTGACTAGAGAAACAACTATCTAGTGATGAAAAGAATGTAAGTATGAAATGTCACTGTGGTTATAGATTTGACTAGAGAAACAACTGTCTAGTGATGAAAAGAATATAAGTATGGAGTTTTGATTAACTTATGTAACTTTTCATGGTTTTACTTCTATCTTAAAGGCCCTTTTCTCTCCTTGTTCTTTTATTTCTGGCTCTTTAATATTCTACCATAATTTAAACATTTTTCCTTTTCATCCTTTTCCCAAACCTGGGATTCTTATTTTGTATTCTCTACATTTATAATTTCAGTTCATATAATGCAGTTGGGCAAAATAGAAACTTTGGTATTTTCTTTTCCTATAGCTTTTGTATTCACTCATTTATTTACCTATCCATCCATCATCCATTAATTTCCAATTAATTTGTTAATTTACTACTTATTTTATTTTTTTAAGATTTTATTTATTTATTTGAGAGAGCACGAGCACATGAGCAGGGGAGGGGTAGAGGGAGAGGGAGAAGCAGACTCTCCACTGAGCAGGGATTCCAATGGGGGGCTTGATCCGAGGACCTTGAGACCTGAGCCAAAGGCAGACCCTTAACTGACTGAGCAACCCAGGTACCTGTATTAATTTACTATTTAAAAAACAAGTATTGATCTGCCAATTTTAGGTGCCAGAGTTATTAACAGTAAAAACTTAGGAAAAAAAAAAAAAGGCGGTCCCGTCTTAATAGCACTAGCATTTTAGAGCAGAAAGATAAAGAATTAATTAAGACAAACAAGTAAAAGCACAATATGAAATACAATAATAGATTCTCTAAAGAAGTGAAGAAGAAACCAAATTATGAAGCAAAGTGAATGCTGGGGAAAAGCAGGGCTATTTTTTTGTTGGGGGAGGGGATGATGAAGGCAGAATTCTTTAATAAGATGACAACTGAACAGATCAGTAAAGGGGGTGAAGAACCCAACCATACAGATAACTACATGAAGCAAGAGCATTATAATCAGAGATAAGAGATTTTCAAAGGTCCTAAAGTAGCAGTATTCTTGATATTGTCCAAGGAATGTTAAGAGGTCAGTATTGTTGGAATACGGTGAGTGAAGAGAACACTGGTAGGAAATGGAATCAAAGAGATATGGAAGGATCATATCAAGTAAGGTTTTATAAGTCATAGTAAATATAGTTTTATCTATTGATGTACAGTAAGTCACCTAAACATAATTAATTTATTTTGTTCAGCTGGGAATGGGATTCCTTTTTCCTTTTTTTTCTAGTTTTGAGAAATAATTGGCATGTAATATTGTTTAAGGTATACAATGTATTGACTTGATACATCTATATATTGCAAAATGATTAGCACCATAGCATTACCTAACATTTCTATCCCCTCACATTAATTACTATTTCTTTTTTGTAGTGAGAACACTTAAGATTTACTCTCTTAGCAACACTGAAGTATATATTTCCATAGTATTAACTATAATCACAGTGCTATATATTAGTTCCCAGAACTTGTTAATCTTTTAAATGGAAGTTTATGCTCTCTGACCAGTATCTCCCTATTTCTTGCTCACCTTCAGCTGCTGGTAACCACCTCTACTCTCTGTTTCTCTGAGTTTGACTCTTTTTAGATTCCACATATAAGTGATATCATACAGTATGACTTACTTAACTTAGCATCATATCATCAAGGTTCATTCAAGTTGTCACAGATGGTAGGATTTTCTTCTTTTTCATAATTGAACAATATTCCGTTGTCTTATGCTATGTAGATTATTGTTCAGTTATGAGAAAAAAGGAGATCCTGCTATTTGTAACAACTCAAATAATCCTTAATATATATTATGGGTATATGTATAATATGTGTATATATATATTATACACTATATATATATATATGTTATATATTGTATATATGTGTGTATATATATAGTATATATAAATTGTATAAATATAATGTGTTTACATATAACAAATATATATATAGTGTATATAAAGTGTGTATATATAGTATATACATACATATACATACATATACATATATGTATGTATGTAGTATGTATATGTATATACCACACACACACACACATCCCATATATACACATACTATGTATAGAAATAACTGCACTCCAATGAAGATATTTCTATAATATTCCGATCTCGATTCCTTTGGATATATACCCCCAAGTGGGATTGTTAGATTTTTTTTTTTTTAAGATTTTATTTATTTATTTGACAGAGAGAGAGACAGCGAGAGCAGGAACACAAGCAGGGGGAGTGGGAGAGGGAGAAGCAGGCTTCCCGCTGAGCAGGGAGCCCGATGTGGGACTCGATCCCAGGACCCTGGGATCATGACCTGAGCCGAAGGCAGACGCTTAACGACTGAGCCACCCAGGCGCCCAGGATTGTTAGATCTTATGGTAGATCTGCTTTTAGCATTTTGAGGAGCCTTTATACTGGTTTCCATAGTGGTTGTACCAATTTGTATTCCCACTAACAGTGCACAGGGATACCCTTTCTTCTGCACCCTCAACAACACATTATTTCTTGTCTTTTTGATGACAACCATTCTGACAGGTAAGAGGTGAATAATTCTTCTTTAAATATTTGGTAGAATTCACCAGTGAGACCATCTGGTCCTGAGCTTTTCTCTGTTGGATTTGATTACGGATTCCTTCTCCTTACACATCACTGTTTGTTTACATTTTCTGTTTTAATATAATTCAGTGTTCGTAGGTTGTATGTTCCTAGTATTTTATTGATTTCTTTTGGGTTATCCAGTTGTTGGTATATAATTGTTCCCAATAGTCTCTCATGATCTTTTGTATTTCTGTGGTATCTGTTGTAATGTCTCCTCTTTCTTTGCTGATTTTATTTATTTCAGTCCTCCCTTTTTTTTTCTAATTAGTCTAGCTAAATATTTGTCATTTTTGTTTATCTTTTCAAAAAATCTTAGTTTTATTGACCTTTTATATTGTATTTCCAATCTCTATTTCATATATTTGTGCTCTGATCTTTGTTATAACCTTTCTTCTGCTAACGTTGGGCTTAGTTTGTTCCTTTTTGTTGTTGTTCCTTCTTGTGTAAAGTGAGGTTGTTTATTTGAGACCTTTCTTATTTCTTAATGTAGGTGTCTGTTGTTATAAACTTCCCTTTTAGAACTGTTTTTTGCCTTATTCTATATGTTTTGATATGTTGTGTTTTCATTTTCATTTGGTAGTTTTTTATTTACCTTTTGATTTCTCCTTTGAACTATTGGTTCTCCAGGAGCATGTTTTTTAATTTCCATATATTTGTAAATTTTCCAGTTTTCCTCCTGTTATTGACTTCTAGTTTCACACAATTGAAGTCAGAAAAGATACTTGGTATGTTTTTGGTCTTCTTAAATTTACAAAGATTTGGTTTGTGACCAGTCATGTGATTATCCTAAAGACTGTTCTATGTTTACTTGAGAAGAATGTGTATTCTGCTATTGTTGGATGAAATGTTCTGTATATATCTGTTAGTTCCACTTGGTCTAAAGTATCGTTCAAGTTCAAGCTTTCCTTGTTGATTTTCTATCCAAATGATCTATCCATTGCTGAAAGTGGGGTACTGAAGTCTCCTATTATCATTGTCTCTTTCTCCCTTCATAGCTGTTGTTATTTGCTAAGTATATGTAGTTTCTCCAATGTTTGCTGACTATATATTTATGATTATTATATCTTTTTGATGAATTGACCTCTTATCATTATATGATGACTATCTTTGTCTCTTGTTATCATTTTGTTTTAAAGTCTGTTTTATATAAACTTTTATATAAGTGTAGCCATCCCTGCTTTCTTTTAGTTTCAACTTGCTTGGAATATCTACTGCCATCCTTATACTTTGAGTCTGTATGTCTCTAGAAAACTGAAGTGATTCTCTTGTAGCCAGCACCTAGTTGGGACTTTTTTTTTTTTTTAATCTATCCAGCCACTCTTTACCTTTTGATTGGAGAATTCAATCCATTAACGTTTAAAATAATTAGTGATAGGTAAGGCTTTACTATTGCCATTCTATTAATTGTTTTGTAGCTGTTTTGCAGTTCCATTTTCTTTTCTTCCTTTCTTCCTTTGTAAACTGATGATTTTCCATAGTGGTATGCTATAATTCCCTTCTCTATATCTTTGGTGTATCTATTGTAGACTTTTGTGGACTTTTGCTTTGTGGTTCCCATGAGGCTTACATAAAATGACACACACACACACACACACATACGATGTTTTATGTATATTAAGATATAGATCAATATAAATTGATTAATCAGTATAATCAATATAAATTGAATAAATAGAATAAAAAGAGTAAATATTGAGTCCCTAGTAAAATTAAGTGAAATTATTACAGTATAATACTAAAGGAATCTGCCCCATGACCAACTTGAATATAATGAACACAAGATTGACTCAATAATAGAAAAGACTCTTTGGCTTTTATGCTAGGATCAAAAGTGTAATGTCACATACCCCACCAATTAAACAGTGATAACATATTATGTAATATCTGTGACACACTATGAGACATGAAACTTTAATCTTTGATCAAATCTCATAGTGTAGAAATGAAATTATTACTATTTTTATATCATATACTTCTCTATTCATACGTGAGTTAAGAGCAACTATTAATAATAAGGTGAGATGTATGAAATCTTGGGCATGGTAGAAAGTTGTAAGATACAAACACATGTATACACACACACATATACTCATATATATAATGTGACATATATATCATATCAGTACATTTTACACTAACAATTTTACATTTTACATTAACAATATATCAGTCCATTTCATACTAACAATTTAACTTTTATTGCACAAAAACTATGTTTTTTTCCCTTTATTTTTGATGTCATACTGTGTATCCATTAACAAATTGTAGAAACTATAGCTATTTTTAATACTTTTGCCCTTTAACATTTGTCTCAGAGTTAAGTAGTTAACACATCAGCATAGTATAGTATTGGTGCATTCTGAATTTGACTATATGATAACCTTCCTTAGTGTGTTGTCTATTTTCATATATTTTCATGTAATAGACTAGCATAAATATATTTTTAAGATTTTATTTATTTATTTGACAGAAAGAGACACAGTGAGAGAGGGAACACAAGCAGGGTGAGTGGGAGAGGGAGAAGCAGGCTCTCCACAGAGCAGGAGCCCGACGTGGGGCTCAATCCCAGGACCCTGGGATCATGACCTGAGCCGAAGGCAGATGCTTAATGACTGAGCCACCCAGGCGCCCCGTAGACTAGCATACTTTTATTTCAGCTTGAAGAATTCCTTTCAGCAGTCCTTATAAGATAGGTTTAGTGGTGTTGAATTCCTTCAGCATTTGTTTACTAGGGAAAGTCTTTATTTTGCCTTCAATTTTTGAAGGACAACTTTGTAGGATAAAGTATTCTTGGTTAGCAGTTGCTTTGTTTTAATACTTTGATTATATCATCTCATTTTCTCCTGGCCTATAAGGTCTCTGCTGAGAAATCCAATGATAGCCTTATAAGGGTTCTCTTTTATGAAAGAGGTTTTTTTGCTGCTTTTGTTTGTTTTTCTTTCTCTTGCTGCTTTTAAAGTTCTTCATCTTTTGTTTTAGGCAGTTTTGTTTTTTTTTAATGTGTTTTGATGAAGATTACATTGGATTGAAATTTCAAGGTTACCCACTAGCTTCATGAACTTTCCAAATCTCTCTCCAGGTTTGGAAAGTTCTCAGCCATTATTTTTTTAGTTTTATTTATTTATTTATTTAGGTTTTATTTTTAAGCAATCCCTACACCCAACATGGGGCCCAAAACGACAACCCTGAGATCAAGAGTTGCATGCTCCACCAATTGAGCCAGCCAGGCTCCCCTGTTATTATTTCTTTATTTTTATTTCTTTATTTTTTTGTTTAAAGATTTTATTTATTTATTTGAGACAGAGAATGAGATAGAGCATGAGAGGGTCAGAGGGAGAAGCAGACTCCCTGCCGAGCAGGGAGCCCGATGCCGGACTCGATCCAGGGACTCCAGGATCATGACCTGAGCCAAAGGCAGTCGCTTAACCAACTGAGCCACCCAGGCGCCCTATTATTTCTTTAAATAGACTTTTCTACCCCTTTCTTTTTACTTGCCCTTCTGGGATTCCCAAGATGCGTACATTATTTCTTTTGATGGTATCTTATTAATATGCAGGCTTTCTTCACTCTTTTTCATTATTTTTTCCTTTATTCCTTTGGACAATTTAAGTTGATCTGTCTTTAAGCTCACTCCTTCTCTCTTCTGCTTGTTCAAGTCTTCTGTTGAAACTCTCTATTAAATTTCTTAGTTAACTCATTGTATTCTCAGCTCCAAAATTTGGCTCTTTATGTTTTCTATCTCTTTGTTGAACGTCTCAATTTGTTCTTGTATTGTTTTCCTGATATAGTTAAATTGTTTATATATGTTCTCTTATAGCTCTCTAGGCACTTACAGAACCATTATTTTAAATTCTTTATTGGGCAGTTCTTGGATTCCCATTTATTTGGGGCCATTTCCTGAAGGTTTACTGTATTTTTGTTGTTGTTGAGACATGTTTCCTGATTCTGATCCCTGTACCTGTGCATAGGTATCTGTGAATTTGAAGAAGCAGTCACCTCTTCCAGACTTTATAGACTGCTTTGGTAAGGGAAGCCTTTTACCTATGGGTGGGGGCATGCTGGATCATACTGTGACCCTAAGTCTAGTGGTGCAGGGCACCATGTGCAGGGATGTGTGGTAACACTGGGTCTTCAGGTCATCATGTCTCTTAAGCTCAAGATACTCCAGCCCATAGCATCAACAACTATGTGGTCCTTGGCCAGCACTGTGGGGGGCCCACTGTGGCTGCAAGGGCTGTTGGGAACCTACATGGTACATCCAAGTCTGTTAACAAGGGACTAGGACAGGTAGCAGTGATAGCTGGAACTGGTGCTGTCTATACACCCAGCTGTGGGGGCCAAGTACAGGAGCTAGTTTTAGACATACTCACAGTGATAGCACAGATAGCAAGGACCAGGGTCAACTATGGGCTCATTGGCAGTTAGACACCCTGACTGTCAGTGTGTTCCCCTTTGGCTGCCTACTCTTTTCCTGGGCATGCATATGTTGCAATGGAAGCTGGGTTGGGTCGGGTAGGGTGTGTGCAAGTACACAGCTGGCAGGGCTAGCTCCAAGAATAAGCATAGTGTTGGGGGTTAGCCTGGCAGCTTAGACTGATATCTTGTACTCATGCAGCTGTAAAAACCTCAAGTGGCTACACAACTGCTCCCTAGCTCTGTTGGTTGGGGGGAGATGAGCAGTGCAAGGAGGGACTTGGGTGTCTGGCATCTCACATTTGCACAGCCACAACAGATAAACTAAGTCATCTTATATCTTTTCTGATCTCAAAAGACTCTAGTACCTTTCAAATACTTTTGTAGAAAATTGAGATTAATTAAGAAGTTATCAAAACAATCAAAGTTAGAGGAATTAGTGTCATGGACCATGATGTTAAGAGTGGAGTAGCAAAACAAGGTTGAATTTTGCATTTATTGGAAATAACATTTGCCGAAGATCTAGATGCAGGTTTTGAGAAAAAGACAGTAGTCCAACACTTTATTAACAAAGTTGAGCACGTTGGAAAACAAAACTCTCAATTACTGAAATTGGAGTAACTATAGGAAGAACAGGTTTGGAGGATTTCAAATAAAGAGTTCAGTTGGGCATGTTAAATTTGAAATGCTTATTAGAAATTAAAATAGTACTAAGTTTGTGGAGTTCAAGTTTTGGATCCATGGTAGAAATATGAATTTGGGAGAAATCCAGATCTAGATGATTTTTAAACCATGAGACTTGAGAGTGCATCCAGATAGTAAGTGTACATAAAGAAGAGAAGAACCCACCAAGGCCTGGGTCATTCAGTGTTCAGAGCTTGGAGAAATGAAGGAAAGAGTGTGGGTAGCCAAGATTGCCACTCTATTATAACAATCTCCTAAGCATTTTTACTGACAATATTATAGGTGCAACCTCTCCAAACCCAACCCTCCTTATCCAATCTATTCACTCCTGTAATTAGAAAGATCTTCTTAAAGGCAGATATAGTTAGTCATATTCCATTCTTGTTTAAAACTATTTGTCAGTTATTCAGATAAAGCTCAAAAATCTTAGACTTCTTGACCTTCAAACCCCTGTGGGATGTCCCAGTATCATCTACAAATACTCCTCTCCTTACTACTTGTACTACATGCACTAGATTACACCCAGTATGTTTCCCCCAGTCTCTGTACACGGCCTGCTTACCCCTCTTCCTAGAATTTCACCCCACTTCATCCTTTTAATCACTTTAACTCACATTCACATATCATTTCTCCACTTAAATGCCATATCCCTGAGACTTAACCAAATCCCCTTACTTCAGCCCTCATAGCTCCCCTGGACATTACTTCAAAGAAATTGAAATTTCGAATTGTATTATTCTATATTTGTTGATTAGTAAATATTTGCCATGCTCATAAACTTTAGCAAGGTAGTCCTCCTGTTTCTTTGACTCAATTTTTTCCCAAGGTTTTGTACAAAATTGTGTGACAGATAGATATCACTATTTGTTAAATGAACTGTACAAACTATCTTGATCTCTAACATGGGTGTTGAGAGATGAGGATTAAACAATGTGGGAATGACACATCTTTTATAAGGAAAAAACAAATATAAGTTACACTACAGCTCATCTAATAATTGTTATCTCACAATTCTACCCCCATCTGTAGAGCTTTCTGATATGTTAACATGGCATATAAAAGAAAACTCAGGGAAATCATTCATCATCTTCCACTTCATTGGCTACTAACTAATGCACTTACTCATAAAGCTGAGTTTGGTGGACAGTGTTAGCAAGTCAAGGTTGCCAGGCACAGAGATCCCTGGGCTCATTTGCAAGGTCCCAGAAGCCTCCTTTTGTGTGCAGAGTTCATGATTTTAATCAAAAGACCACCCCCCTTTACTTTCTAATACACTATCCTGAACTCTTTTCTACTGTTTCCATTTTTAAGACTCCTCTACCTTTTCTTTATTCCTCATCTGCATGAGTTACAAGCATGTCCCCAATGACTCTAATAAGTGAAGATTGTTTCTTGAACCATTACCACATATGGCAATATTTTCTCCTAGGGCAGTTAAGCCTTTTATCGTTTCAGCTTGAGACAGAGGTAACTTACGGCACAGAGTCTCTGGGTATCAGAAACATGATGGATGCTTTGTTTGTCTTGATTGTACCTGGCCTTTATTTCAGGCATGCACCAAATAGCCTGCCTTGTTGAAAACTCTGAGTCACTAACACTCAACAGCAGAAAACTCAGCTGCAAATTGGTAGCTGGCTTTTACTCCCTGCTATTTTGGTCTCAATTCCTACATGGCTAGTTCTTATATTTGCATTGAATTTGTTTCCTTCAATTCTTAAATATTCCCTGAAGACCCTCCATATCAATTTAAATCAGAATATGTTCTCAACGTTATAGTGGTGTTATGTTTCCTTATCCTCATTTATGTTTTTTATTAAAACACTGAATCATAATTATTTGTTTCACAAACATAATCTATTTTTCCAGTTGCCAACATGTGAAATAAGAATCATTATCCTCGGGTGCCTGGGTGGCTCAGATGGTTAAGCGTCTGCCTTCGGCTCAGGTCATGATCCCAGGGTCCTGGGATCGAGTCCCGCATCGGGCTCCCTGCTCCTTGGGAGCCTACTTCTCCCTCTGCCTCTCTCTCTCTCTCTGTCTCTCATGAATAAATAAAAATAATTTTTAAAAATCTAAAAAAAAAAAAGAATCATTATCCTCATTTCACCTTTTGATAAACTACATATTCAAGCAAACTTTATATCTATTTTTACATATGTCCAAAAGTTTCTCAAAAACATTAGAATCTGGAAATAAAGAGGTATAAAAAGATAGATCATTTGATAACTTTTATATGTATATATTAAATAAATTATTCAATGTTTAATTTGCTAAATCTAAATCAGAACAGGAATTTTAGAAATATCTTTTGGTGTTTAAAATCCATAGCAAAGATGAAAGCATATAGTTGTTTAAAAGAGGTGCAAACTGCTATATGTCTGATATGCTTGCAGGATCAAGTCTATGAAATATTAGTTGTGAAACCACATTTCTCACAGGTAAAGAGCATTATAAATTTTAGGAGTAACTGGTGAATTGAAATCTAGTCTTCAGTTTAACATTCTAACAGTGAGGTAAAGGGGGGGAGGGGTAGTTTTAAAGCCAGAATTTAGGGATGCCTGGGTGGCTCAGTCGGTTAAGCGGCTGCTTTCGGCTCGGGTCGTGATCCAAGGGTCCTGGGACCGAGTCCTACGTCGGGCTCCCTGCTCAGCAGGGAGCCGGTTTCTCCCTCTGCCTGCCACTCTCCCTGCTTGTGCTCTCTCTCTCTCTCTGACAAATAAATAAATAAAATCTTTAAAAAAAAATAAAGCCAGAATTTACAACCATTGCAGTCTGAAAAATCAGAAATTATGAATTGTTCATTAAATGGTGTCAGTACTTTATTTTGGAGAGTCACTCTCTGAAAGGACAAAAATTGAGGTTTGTTATGATTTTATAGAAAGTTTTTGGGGAGATATCTTCAAGTAGCTATTACATAATGGTGAATGCTGATGGTAGAGTAGTAAGAGAACAGTATGTTGAAAAAGTAAATAATTCTGTCATGATAATTTGTGACTGTGGGATTGTGTTTAGGACAAAGCTGGTGTTGTAACAGCAAGTGCCATATTTCTTTGTGGGCATAAGCTTCCATGCAAAAAAGTACTGATATAGGATATTTTTATTTCTTTCAATTTAGTTTTTCTACATTTTTATACACAATATAATTAACAAGTGAGAATCTGCCCACATTACAACAGCGAGAACAGAATAACTGAGCTTTAAACGTATTTCAACACCTGCATTTTCAGTTAATAAAGGCATCCAAATGGCAAAATTCTGCACTCTTCATCTTTCAGCCAATTCATTTACATAAGTTAGATTAACAAATCTTTAAAAAAGCATCTTTTTCCAAACACACACCATGCTGGTGGGTGATCTCACAGCTGAGAAGAGCAACAGTTGTGGGTCACAAATTTTAAATGTGATAATTCATTTCAGGAAATCTTGTCCCTAATAACCTGCCCATGGTAATTTTAAAACTTATTTGTTTGTTACGTTTGATTTTACAACTGATGATTTTTTTTTCCCCTGGGTAGCAATTCTTGAAAATTATGGGTGTTGGTACACCAACTAAGACTCCAGAAGATGTATAGCTAGCTACATTGATATCTTTATTCCTGGTACCAAGATTTAAAGACACTTTTTCAGAACTCTGAAGCACTGACAAATGAAATAAATGTGTGGAAACTATTATTTAATTTTTTTATTTTTGTAAGCAAGTGGTTGTATGCAAGTGATTCCCAGGTTACTTTGACCATAGTTAGTCACTTTTTATTTGTGATATAGTCTAGTGATAGGAATTTTTTTCTGCTGCTGTGGAGAAATTATTAGATCTCTCCAGTTCAGGGAAGAGTTCACTTTAGCATCTATGTGTTTGGAAGCTGTCATCAGGTAGTAAACTTTCTGTTGAATAACCCTCCTTTTTGTTCCCGTTGGCTTGCTCAGTCATACTGGTTTGGGCCTCAGATCCAAATACAGTCCCTTGTATGATGAATAATCATTCCCAGAAGCTTCAAAGTTGCTGATATTTTAACTTCAGAGACCACCCAGACTTTTTTTTTTTTACTTAAAGGTAGACTATAACATTAACCTAAGATTCAGCACATTTATGAGTTTCATGCTTCCCCTAATTCCCATGCTAGGAGGCATCAGAAATTTCAAAACTAGAAGAAAGAGACATAAATTGTTGTCCCATAATTGAAAATTTATTGTACTCATTTTCTCTGCCTTTCTCCTTTTTCATAAACTAAGGAAACAGCAAGGGTAATCTTGTGATTGACTGAGATAAATATCATTCCACTGCTTAGAATCCTATTATTCATTGTACTCAAGGGAAAGTTGTAATTTCTTAGCAATGCTTACAAGTTCATGATTTTTTTTTCAGCCTTACTTTACACCACTTGTAATTTCTCAGCAAACTTACAGTATTATACTTTCTAGTTGCCGTGATGTGAACTCTTTCCCAACTGTTTGATACTCCGTCTCCCTCCCCTGAGATACCTGCTTGATACCAAGTCCTTGTCCGTCTCCACCTCCATTTTTCCAGGCAAATGCCTACTTATCCTTTTGGAAGCAGTATTTTGGTTATCTGGCTGCCTCCTCTGAGAGGCCTGCCCTTCACAATGTCCCATGGTGGGGTCCACAGGTGCTCACAGCACTTACTGCTCTCCAGGTCCCCTCCCTGACCTGACTCCAGCAGCCACAGCATACATTCCTTAATGTTGACTATGTGTAATGTATGCCTCAACGACATTTCCAACTTCTGGCTAGATATAACTCCTTCAAGAATTGTCTGATTAACTGAAAGTTTGAACTGCAAGCACTCTAGAAAGCACGCATTATTTGCTGCCTCCAGTTGCTCATCAAATACTAATTTCTTAACTCCTTTTAATCTGGTTTTCATTCCCACTTCTCTGTGCTTAATCTCTCTCTTTTTTTTTAAGATTTTATTTATTTATTTGAGAGAGAGCCAATGAGAGACAGCACGAGAGGGAAGAGGGCAGAGGGAGAAGCAGACCCCCCGCCGAGCAGAGACCCCCCCCCGATGCGGGACTTGATCCAGGGACTCCAGGATCATGACCTGAGCCGAAGGCAGTCGCCTAACCAACTGAGCCACCCAGGTGCCCCTGTGCTTAATCTCTTAACAGAGTCTTTCTAATTGTCAATCTGTTTTTTTCTCTTTGTCTAACCTTCTTTGACCTTACTTAGAGAGCAACACAATGGGTCATTTCATTTCTATTAAAAATGCTCCTTCTCCTCAATTTCATAACATATAATTCTCCTTGATACTTTTTCTCGAAATTCTCATGCATAATTCATAAACATTCCCCAAGTTTCTCTTGGGGAACATTCTCTTTATTAGCTTTCCATCTGGGACCTCACTTAGGTCCACAGCCTCAATGTTCACTTCTGCTCCCTGACCCTTAAATTATTCTTTCCTGTCTCACTTCTTTCTGGAGTTTTAGTCTACATGTCTTGATCTGCAGTGATTCCCCAGATATTTCCACTTAAATGATCTATTTAGTCAAATTCAACAGGCTTTTAAAATACTGCCTTGTACACACTCAGACAAGTTCATCTTAATATTTCGATTCTCAAAACTGTCTGAAGTCAAAAGCTTTTCTACCTTGATGCCTAGTTGTCTTCCCTTCTAACTCCTGGGCTCCTTATCCCAAGGCTCTATTTCCTCAGGATTTCTCACATGCATATTCTCTTTCCTTCCTTCTAATACCATTATAGCTGCAACATTAGGTATCTTTTACCCCCCCACACACACACACAAAGAAGGAAAACCCTTCAATTTACCTGACATTTTCACTTCTATTTTTCATTATTACTCTGATAAAACTTTTATCCTTCTCAAAAATTTTTTTAATCACTGCATTTATTCTTTATAATTTTTTTTAAAGATTTTATTTATTTGAGAGAGAGAGTGAGAGAGAGAGAGCACATGAGAGGGGGGTAGGGTCAGAGGGAGAAGCAGACTCCCTGCTGAGCAGGGAGCCCGATGCGGGACTCGATCCTGGGACTCCAGGATCATGACCTGAGCTGAAGGCAGTCACTTAACCAACTGAGCAACCCCGGTGCCCTATCCTTCTCAGAAATTTTAAGTGACTTCCCATTTTTAGAATAGCAAAAGATATAACAGCTAAACCTAGCATTTCAAAGTCTAAACAATCTTGTCTCAAGAAATCTGTGGTGATATACCTCCCATCCTCGCATTTCTCAGAGTCTTAAACAAGCCTAACTCATTCTCTGTAAATCCTGTCTTTTCTGCTTTTGAGATATGTTCATACCATTCACTCAAATTGATAATATGTTCATCATGGTCTTGGCATATCTATTTTCTAAATACTGAGTTTAGTAATTTTCCTTACAAAATTTTCTTAGCTTATTTTCAGACTATACTCCACACTCATATTACTCTTTGAGACAAGAATTCATAATTTATTCTTTTTCTTTATCCCCTCAGAACACCTAGTACACCTTATATGAGTGCTCAGTAAATACTAGTTGATTTCACTTTGCTGCTAATGAAAATAGAATCTAATTTGATTGTTTTTGATTGGAAAAGTATGTCTGGTTGGTATTTGGTATCATTAAGTGAGATAAGAAACTAAATCTTCATCATTACCATATATGGTTTAAAATAAAAAATACAGACTTGATACTTTTGTGAATAATATCAGAAGGTGAGTCCAAATTAGCTATTTCTAAAATGTTTTTCTCACTTCAATCTATTTACATGGCATTTGATGAAATGTAAGAAGATAGTATATGTGCTGCCAAAGCGAGCACTGAAATGTAAGAAGATAAATCACAATTTTCATGAATGCTTTTTTAATGGTCTCAGTGGTTAGTGTCAGTTTTTGAAAGAGAAGTTATTTTATCATTTTATCTTTGGGATGAACTAATTAGTTGTAAAATCTTGAAGATTCAAGTGAAGTCCCTATAATGTTTATTTTCATCTAAAGCACTACCTAATTACAACCCTTTCCTTATATAAATTACCTACGCTGATATATAATTAGAGGGAAAGTTTCTTTATTCTCTATTATTGTGGTTTTTTATATTCTCTATTATTGTATTATAATCAGAATTCCTGTTGAATATATACAGTATCCATGTCTCTTTTTTCTTTTTCATTTTTTTTCAAGTTTTTATTTAAATTCCAGTTAGTTAACACACAGTGTAATATTAGTTTCAGGTGTAGAATTTAGTGATTCAACACTTCCATATATCACCTGGTGCTCATCACAAGTGCCCTCCTTAATCTCCATCACCCATTTAATCTATCCCCCTATCCACCTTCCTTCCAGCAACCTTCAGTTTGTTTCTATAGGTAAAAGTTTCTTATGATTTGCTTCCTCTGTTTTTTACCCCCCTCATATATCTTTTGTTTCTTAAATTCCACATATGAGTGAAATCATATGGCATTTGTCTTTCTCTGACCAACTTATTTCGCTCAGCATACTACATTCTAGCTCCATATACACATCATTGCAAATGGTACCACCTCTTCTTTATCCATTCATCTGTTGATGGACATTTGGGCTCTTTTCATAATTTGGCTATGATTGATAATGCTGCTATAAACATCAGGGTGCATGTGTCCCTTAGAATCAGAATTTTTATATCCTTTATGTAAACATGTACTAGTGCAATTGCTGGATCATAGGGTAGTTCTATTTTTTAACTTTTTGAGGAACTTCCATACTGTTTTCTGGAGTGGCTACACCACTTTGCATTCCCACCAACAGTTTAAGAAGGCTTCCCTTTCTCCACATTCTCCCCAACAACTGTTCTTTCTTGTGTTGTTAATTTTAGCCATTCTGACAGGTGTGAGGTTATATCTCACTGGAGTTTTGATTTGTATTTTACTGATGATGAGTGAGGTTGAGCATCTTTTCATGCGTCTACTAGCCATCTGTATGTCTTCTATGGAAAAATGTGTATTCTTTTCTTAATTGGGTTATTTGTGTTTTGGGTGTTGAGTTTGATAAGTTCTTTATAGGTTTTGGATACTAACCCCTTATCAGATATGTCTTTTACAAATATCTTCTTTTCCATAGATTGCCTTTTAGTTTTGTTGACTGTTCCGTTTGCTGTGCAGACTTTTTTATCTTGATGAAAACCCAATAGTTCATTTTTGCTTTTGTTTCCCTTGTATCCAGAAATGTGACTAGTAAGAATTTGCTGCAGCTGATGTCAAAGAGGTTGCTGCCTATGTTCTCTAGGATTTTAATGGTTTCCTGTCTACCATTTAGATTTTTCATCATTTTGAATTTATTTTTGTGTATGGTGTAAGAAAGTGGTCCAGTTTCATTCTTCTGCATGTTGCTGTCCAGTTTTCCCAACACCATTTGTTAAGGAGACTGTCTTTTTCCATTGGTTATTCTTTCCTGCTTTGTTGAAGATTAGTTGACCATATAGTTGTGTGCATTTCTGGGTTTCTCTTTTCCATTGATCTGTGTGTCTGTTTCTGTTCTAGTACTACACTGTCTTGATCACTACAGCTTTGTAATATAACCTAAAATCTGGAATTGAGATGGCTCTGGCTGTGCTTTTCATTTTCAAGATTGCTTTGGCTATTTGGGGTCTTTTGTGGTTCCATACAAATTTTAGGATTGTTTGTTCTAGCTCTGTGAAAATGCTTTTGGTATTTTCATAGGGATTGTATTGTATTTGTAGATTGCTCTGGGTAGTATAGACATTTTAACAATATTTCTTCTTCCAATCCATGAGCATGGAACATTTTTCCACTTCCTTGTGTCATCTTCAATTTCTTTCGTAAGTATTTTATGGTTTTCAGAGTACAGATCTTACCTCTTTGGTTAGGTTTATTCCTAGGTATCTTATGGTATTTGGTGCAATTTTAAGCGGGATCCATCCTTAGATTTCTCTTTCTGCTGCTTCATTATTGGTGTATAGAAATGCAACCAATTTCTGTATATTGATTTTTGTATCCTGCAACTTTATTGAATTCATTATCAGTTCTAGCAATATTTTGGTGGAGTCTTTCAGGTTTTCTACATAGAGTATAATGTCTTCTGGGAATAGTGGTAATTTGACTTCTTCCTTGCTGATTTGGATGCTTTTTATTTCTCTTTGCTGTCTGATTTCTGGGGCTAGGGCTTCCAGCACTATGTTAAATAACAATGGTAAAAATGGACATCCCTGTTTTGTTCCTGACCATAGAGGAAAAATCCTCAGTCTTTCCCCATTGAGGTTTATATTAGCTATGGGTCTTTCATATATGGTTTTTATGATGTTGAGGTGTGTTCTCTCTATCCCTACTCTCTTAAGGGTTTTTATCAAGAATGGGTGCTCTACTCTGTCACATCCATTGAGAGGATCATATTATGGGTTCTTGTCCTCTCTTTTATTAATATGGTGTATTGCTTTGATTGATTTGTGAAGATTAAACCACTCTTGCAGCCCAAGAATAAGTCCCACTTGATCATGGTGAAAGATTCTTTTAATGTACTGTTGGATTTTATTTGCTAATATTTTGTTGAGAATTTTTGCACTCATGTTCATCAGGGATATTGGCCTATAATTCTTTTTTTTAGTGGAGTCTTTTTCTGGATTGGGAATCAAGGTAATGTTGGCCTCATAGAATCAATTTAGAAGTTTTCTGTCCTCTTCTATTTTTTTGGAGCAGTATGAGAAGAATAACATTAACTCTTCTTTAAATGTTTGGTAGAATTCCCCTGGGAAGCCATCTGGCCCTGGACTTTTGTTTGTTGGGAGATTTTTGACTACTGACTCAATTTCTTGGCTGGTTATCAGTCTATTCAAGTTTTCTATTTCTACCTGTTTCAGTTTTGGTAGTTTATATGTTTCTAGGAATTTATCTATTTCTTCTAGATTATCCAATTTGTTGGCATACAGTTTTTTTTATAATATTCTCTTATAATTGTGTTTGTATTACTATGGTGTTGGTTGTGATCTCTCCTCTCTCATTCACGATTTTATTTATTTGGGTTCTTTCTCCTTTCTTGTGGATAAGTCTGGCTAGGGGTTTATCAATTTTATTAAAACTGGCAGCTGGTTCTTTGAAAGAATTATTCATCTATTCTACTGGTTTTTGTTTGTTTGTTTGTTTTTGTATATCACTTATTTCTGCTCTAATCTTTATTTTTTCCCTACTTCTGCTGGCTTTAGTCTTCATTTGTTTTCTTTTTTCTATGTCTTTTAGGTGTAAGGTTAGGTTTCATAGTTGAGATTTTTCTTGCTTCTGAAGGTAGGCTTGTATTGCTATATACTTCCCCTTATGATCACTTCTGCTACATCCCAAAGGTTTTGAACCATTGTATTTTCATTATCATTTGTTTTCATGTATTTTTTATTTCTTCTTTAATTTCCTGGTTGACTCATTCATTGTTTAGTAGCATGTTGTTTAACCTCCATGTATTTGTGGTCTTTCCAAATTTTTTCTTGTGGTTGACTTCAAGTTTCATAGTGTTGGTCAGAAAAGATGCATGTTATGATCTCAATGTTTTTGTACTTGTTGAAGCCTGATTTGTGACCTAGTATGTGATCTATTTTGGGGAATGTCCCATGTGCATTTGCAAAGAATGTGTATTCTGCTGCTTTAGTATGAAATGTTCTGAAAGAATCTGTTAAGTCCATCTGTTACTGTATATCATTCAAACCCATTGTTTCCTTATTGATTTTCTGCTTAGATGATCCATCCATTGATGCACATGGGGTATTATAGTTCCTTACTATTATTGTATTATTATCAATGAGTTACTTTGTGTTTATTATTAATTTTTTTAATATATTTGAGTGCTCCCAAATTGGGGGCATAAATATTTACAATTGTTGGAAGATATTCTTGTTCTTTATTATGATATAATGCCCTTCTTCATTTCTTGTTATAGTCTTTGGTTTAAAATATAGTTTGTCATGGCTATTCCAGCTTTCTTTTGATGTCCATTAGCATGATAAATTGTTTTCAATCCCTTCATTTTCAATCTGCAGGTGACTTTAGGCCTAAAATGAGTCTTTCATAGCCAGCATATAGATGGGTCTTGTTTTTTTTTTTTTTTTTTAATCCATTCTGGCACCCTATGTCTTTTGATTGGAGGATTTAGTCCATTTACATTATTTACGTTCAGAGTAATTGTTGATAGATATGAATTTAGTGCCATTTTATTACTTGTTTTGTCATTGTTTCTGAAGATTTTCTCTGTTCCTTTCAAGTTTTTGTCACCTTTGGTCACTCTTTCACACTCAAAGAGTCTCCTTTAATATTTCTTTCAGGGTTGGTTTAGTGGTCACAAACTCCTTTAGTTTTTGTATGTCTGAGAAGCTATTTATCTCTCTTTCTATTCTGAATGACAGCCTTGCTGGATAGAGTATTCTTAACTGCATATTTTTCCCATTAATACTTTGAATATATCATACCAATCTCTTCTGGCCTGCCAAGTTTCTGTGGACAGATCTGCTGCTGATCTTACTTGTCTCCCTTGTAAGTTAGGAACTTCTTTTGTCTTGCTGCTTTTAGGATGTTTTCTTTATAATTTGCAAGTTTAACTATGATATATCTTGGTGTTGACCTGCTTCTGTGATTTTGATGGGAGTTCTGTGTACCTCCTGGATTCGGATGTTTGTTTTCTTCCCCAAATTAGGGAAGTTTTCAGCTACAATTTCTTCAAATAAACCTTCTGCCCCCTTTTCTCTCTCTTCTGGGACTCCAGTGATATGAATGTTTTTACACTTTATGGAGTCACTGAGTTCCCTAAGTCTATTCATCATCTAGTATTTTTCCTTCCCTCTTTTCAGCTTCCTTATTTTCCATCACTTTATCTTCCATATCACTTATTTGTTCCTCTGTTTTTTCCATCTTTGTGGTCATTACATCCCATCAATTTTGAATCTCAGTTATTGCATTTTTCATTTTGGCCTGACTAGGTTTTAGGTATTTTATCTCTGTAGTACAGGACTCCCAGATGTCTCCTATGCTTTCCTCAAGCCCAGCTGGTGTCCTTATGATTGCTGCTTTAAATTCTGGATCAGGCATTTTTATAATATATAAGTAATAATATCACTTATATCTGTTTTGATTAGATCCCTGGCCATGACCTTTTCTTGTTCTGTCTTTTGGGATGAATTCCTCAGTCTTGGCATTTTGTCCAGGTGTCTGTCTTTGTGTGTTAAGAAAGCCTGTTATTTTTCCTGTTCCTGAGAGTAATGGCTTTATAAAGAAGAGGTCATATACTGGAGCTTCAGGAAGTGTCTCTTGTGTATGCTGTGTGCACTGTGTTCTGTTTTAGCTGCTCTTTCCCTCAGTTAGGTACTCTGCAGAGTTTCTTCTTGCCTGCAGTGGGGAGTGTTTGGACCTTGGTCAGAGTGAGGTGAGTTTTTACTATGTGTGCTCTGGTCTGCTTATTAAAAGAGAACTTACTAGTTTCTTTCTTTCTTTTTTTTTAACATATAATGTATTATTAGTTTTAGAGGTACAGGTCTGTGATTCAACAGTCTGACACAATTCACAGCACTCACCATAGCACATACCCTCCCCAATGTCTATCACCCAGCCACCCCATCCCTCCCACCCCCCCACCACTCCAGCAACCCTCAGTTTGTTTCCTGAGATTAAGAATTCCTCATATCAGTGAGGTCATATGATACATGTCTTTCTCTGACTGACTTATTTTGCTCAGCATAATACCTTCCAGTTCCATCCACGTCGTTGCAAAAGGCAAGATCTCATTCCTTTTCATGGCTGCATAATATTCCATTGTATATATATACCACTTCTTTATCCATTCATCTGTCGATGGACATCTTGGCTCTTTCCACAGTTTGGCTATTGTGGACATGGCTGCTATAAACATCGGGGTTCATGTACCCCTTCAGATCCCTACATTTGTATCTTTGGGGTAAATACCCAGTAACGCAATTGCTGGATTGTATGGTAGCTCTATTTTCAACTTTTTGAGGAACCTCCATACTGTTTTCCAGAGTGGCTACACCAGCTTGCATTCCCACCAACAGTGTAGGAGGGTTCCCCTTTCGCTGCATTCCCACCACCATCTGTCACTTCCTGACTTGTTAATTTTAGCCATTCTGACTGGTGTGAGGTGGTATCTCATTGAGGTTTTGATTTGGATTTCCCTGATGCCAAGTGATGTTGAGCACTTTTCATGTGTCTGTTGGCCATTTGGATGTCTTCGTTGGAAAAATGTCTGTTCATGTCTTCTGCCCATTTCCTGATTGGATCAGTTGTTCTTTGGGTGTTGAGTTTGATAAGTTCTATATAGATTTTGGATACTAGCCCTTTATCTGATATGTCATTTGCAAATATCTTCTCCCATTCTGTCAGTTGTCTTTTGGTTTTGTTGACTGTTTCTTTTGCTGTGTAAAAGCTTTTTATCTTGATGAAGTCCCAATAGTTCATTTTTGCCCTTGCTTCCCGAGAACTGACTATTTTCAACAGCCAAGTATATTCTATATTAATTGCAGGAAGCCTAATAATCAGTTTCTTAGCAAGCACTTTTATCCAATTAACTCTCTTAAATAGATGTTTCCCATTAATGTGGCACATACATAAAATTCTTAGTCACATGTAACATCATATTGATAGAGGAGAAAGTGATAGAGCCTTGAGAAATGTATTTGGTGGCTTTAAGACTGCTCCTTTAGAAGTTGTAATATTTTAGAAATGATTAGAGAATAAATGTATGCATGGTTACTAACATAGTCATGGGGTGAACAAAATATCTCTCTACAGTTAGTTTGAAATATTAATTTAATTATAATTTTTCTGACCCATTTTCCTTCTTTTTTTGATCTTGTGTTGTTCTTTGCTCAGATAAAACAATGTTCTAATTCATATAATCATATGGCAATGACTGATATACTGTATATTCTCTTCATTTTGTCTAGCTTCTGGAGAAGAAAACAAATGGAAAAATAATACAATGATTTGTTTATTGTCTTAGGTTTCCATTATATTGTTCTTATTTATGGGTTCATATATTTTTTACCTTTTAACTTAACTCACAAATTTCATATCCATTTATAGAAACCCAATATATTGCATTACTCTTGGCATATTCTTCTCTTTAGAGATCTATCATATATATGTCCACATTACATATATGTGTAACTTATTCACAAATAATTTCCTACATGAACTTTGGGTTATACACAAAATCAAAGAACAATGTTTAATCTTGGGTTCACCATTTACTAGCATTATAATCTTTATACAAGTATATATATATATATATATGTATATATATATACATATATATATACATGTATACATAATATGTGCTTATATATTTAGTTTTATTTTTTGTTCTTCCACATTGTAATTTCGACTAATTTTTCTTTAGGTGTACACATATCTATTAGCACATGTCTAGATTTGTGTAACTACTACAATATTCAGAACAGTTCCCTGTATAGAAAAGTGCCATCACTACCAACACTCACTCCTTGAACATCTAACCCCTGTCACTGACTTATGCTCCACCATTATAGCTTGTCTCTTGAAGATTGTCATATAACTGGAACCATGCAGTAGGTAATCCTTTGGGACTGGCTTCCTTCATTCAGTATAATGCCTTGAAGTTCATTCAAGTTGTATGTATAAGTAATTTTTTTGTTTTTCCTTAGTAATAGTATGTTAATAGTAATAGTATGGTGTACTACAGTTTTTAAAGTCTATTGAATCAGCTAAGGACATTTGGGTTATTTCTCAAGTAAATGAAATCCAAATGTTCCAAATGAATGTAAGTGCTATAAACATCTGTATACAGGTATTTATGTGAAAATGGCCCCTGGGATAAATACCAACACCTGAGATTTAGGGGTCATATTGTAAGTGTTATTTTAACTTTCTAGGAACTGTCAACCTATTTACAGAGTGATGTACCTTTTTGTCTTCCCAGCAGCAACATATTAGAGCTCTCTCTATATTTTTAAAGGTTTTATTTATTTATTTATTCATGAGAGAGAGAGAGCACACAAGCTGGGGAAGCAGCAGGCAGAGGGAGAAGCAGGGTCCCTGCTGAGCAAGGCGTCCAATGTGGGACTTGATCCCAGGACCCTGGGATGATGACCTGGGCCAAGGGCAGATGCTTAAATGACTGAGCCACCTAGGTGTCCCAGGGAGTTCTATATTTTTGCCACCAGTTTTTATTGTCAGTGTGTGTCTCTATATATTTTGTGTGCATATATATATATGTGTGTGTGTGTGTGTGTATAAAATATATATCTTCATTACATACAAACTTACATATATATATATATATATACATATATATGTGTTTTATTTTAGCCTGTTTAGTATGTGTGTAGTGGTATTAATTGTTAAAGGTGAGGGACATCTTTGTTTGAACAATAATGTAAACTATTTTGTTTCCTATTCTATGAAATGAAGGTGATTAGAACACTTGTGCCATAAAAAGAAATCAGGAATATTTGTGGATTATGTGGAAAATTTAATTGCTTCATAAATAAGTGATAAAGGGAATAATTTTAGCTGTTAGTTACAATGGGTTATACACACAGAGTTGATAACTTGAGTTATTTTTGTTGATGAAAGCCTGAGAAAGCAATGCATTTGGGACCCAATGATTAAATACAATTTGAATACTTGTTTTCTAGAAACAGTATTCAATATGGTACTAGTTTCTGTAATCTAAAAAGCAATTCTTATGGACTGAAAAGTGCATCCATCAACTTTGCTAAGAAATAACAAAGATGTAAAGAAGTAGGAAGGACAATCTAGGTTTTAAAACCTTAGATCTATTGGAGAACTAAGTACACTGTATATACAAAACATTAGAGGATGATCTGAGGATATATGAATTATAGTAGGCTATTTCATTATGTGCATAGTTTTGGAGATGGATCCCTCTTCTTTGACTATTTTATGAACATTATATAAAATATTTACTTTTAACTTTTTAAATAATACCAATAATTTTAAAATAGTCATTTTAGAACATTCTACTTTTTCTTTGAATCACCTAAAGAATGAATTTGTCTACCTAAAGGCTAAAAATATGATTTGATGAACTTGAAGCTGTAAAAAAATATTGGGGAACAGAAATAGTCACTCTTTCCACAAAGTGGAATTTTCAGATTCCTCAAAATAAACTATTACAAATTCTATTAAGAGGAAAATTTTTCCTGATAAAAATGTCACTCAACTTCCTAAAGTTGTTCAATTTTTTTTTTTTTTAATTTTCAAGTACAGTACAGAACTTTAAAGTGCAGAACTTGTTTTGGTAACTAATATTTTTAAGATATAATTTTAAATGTCATAAACTATCGTCAATTTGTTTCTGAAAGAGTGTGAATTATGATGAATATTGGAATACTACAAAATACACTAAAAACAAATATTGATATGAGTGTAATTACATTACATCTAATTAGGTTTATCTTTTAAGTGCAAACTATTTTCCCCTGGTAGTTTAAAGTTTTCTTTTTATTTTACAAATAGTAAATTTTCAGTGTGTTCAAATGCAGATAAAACAAAGTCAAATTCTCATTTTTAACTTCTATAAAGATCTTTAGTCACTATCATTAGGAGATGTTTAATTTGCTAAGCAGTCAAACTTTATTATACACTTAAACTTCTGGATTCAAGCATTTAACCATATGTGTTTGGAACAGGGTCTACTCATGAATTTCTGATCCACAGCAGAAGATAAAACTTTATTTGATAAAATTTAGAATTGAACAATCTGATAACAGATTTTATTTATCGATAAAAAAAGCCCATTACATTTTAGCTGTCAAAGTAAATATACTTAAAAGTAATATTTAACATATTAAAAGAATTCAAGTTCTTCAAGATGACACATGATATAAAAAATAAATTATAAGCTGTGGTACGGTGACTCTTGGAGTTATAAATTATGTCACTCTGCAGTTCATAGATATAATAATCCACAATACATCAAAATACTCTTAGCCTATAAAATTGGGAATTATAGCCACAAGTCTGCCCTCGTTTCATTTTGTAGACCTGCCTATGCATGTATTGAGCTCTCTATCTACGAATGGCAGATGGTTGATCTCTCTAAGATCCTTTAATGAGGAAAGCCATTGGTTTGATTCTTCTCATTTTAGCCTGACAGGTGTCCTGATGTAACTAATATTCCCTTTTGATTAAGATTATTTCCATATTAAAATATGACATATATATATAAATTTTACTAAAATATTCTGCAATTCTCATTTGTAATATTCAATATGTTGTACTAAAAATAGACTCCAGTTCATTAAGTGTCTGTCTTTGGCTCAGGTCATGGTGTTGGGGTCCTGGGATTGAGGTCCATCAGGCTCCCTTCTCAGTGGGAAGTCTGCTTTACCCTCTCCCTCTGCCCCCTCCCCCCAACTCGTGCTTTCTCTTTCTCTCTCTCTTTCTCACTCTCTCTCAAATGAAGAAATAAAATCTATATAAAAAAAAAAAAACAACAGAAGCCTGCTGAAAATTCCTAAATAATATCATGAAAATGACCCACCCATTCTTTCTACTATGTCTCTCTCTGCCCAGTGGAGTTATTCATGCCATTGACTACACAATTCCTACCCCCTACCAACTAGAAAGATCAACCTCTCTTTAAAATTTCAGTAGAAACACTATGCAATCATTAGGTGAGAAGAGGATATCTGCCATGCAGTAAGTCAGTTAAGTTAGATCTGGTTCTTAATGGGAGTGACAGTGATTGAAGTCTGGTCCTTTTCATATCCGTAGCCTGAAGGGATTTTAGTGTAGAGCAAGAACAAGAATTTTGGGGTCTGGCATAATGAAATTCAGGCTCTATCTGTACCACTTGTTAGCTGTATAAGTTACTAAATTCGTAAGGCAATTTTTTAATGAAATTATAAGATGAGATTTATAAAGAACTCCATGAATTAATTGACCAGATATGAAATATTCCTGATTTCTAAACTGTGACAACTAAAATTCTCCATAGAATATTTCCATATTTAGTGCCTATTTAGCCAAGAACATCAGTCCATTAGATTACAAATTCTTTCAGGCCATGAATCTTGTCATATTTACCTTTGTATACATAAAGAACAGCACCCATGGGAAATAAAATTGTTATCTTTTCTCTAAAGAAAACCTCCCCTCATTTTTTTTCCAGCCATCCTTATAATGGAATGTCAACTCATATGTATAAAAACAAAATTCCAGTGGATTTGATAACTTTCTTTTTACCCCTAGGCAATTCATGGTCCATGGAGACAAAGCTAAGAAATTCTTGTTTCTCCCCGAATTTCTAGTCAATGATTACTACATTCCAGTAGCTTCCCACTGGTTTTCTCCAAGTAATAATCTGCAGTAAAATAATGACCATCTATTAGCCATTCTCAAGTGACTTTTATCATTCTAATAACCATGGCACACGAGCAGCGTACTGAGCTATTTGAGTTTCAGGACTCTGTAGGTGTCTGTCAAATAGTGGTCACCTGTCTTTTTTCAAACAACAGGTCCAAGGATCCAAAGGGTCTGGTCCACTGTTACGTCTAATCTATCATCTCTTTTCATCCTCCCCTTACCTACTCTGCTCCAGTCATCCTGGCCTCCTGGCAGTTCCTGGATCACAAACTTGGAAAGCAATTTCTGTGGTTCTGGGCTTTGCACTTGCTCTTTTCCCTCATTTCCTTCAGACTTTCAATCAAATGTAAAATTCTCAGTGAAGCCTTCCTTAACTACCGATTTAAAGTATCTATCCTTATTATATTCTTATTCCCTTCTCCTGTATTGCTTTTCTCCTTAGCACCTATCATTATCAAGTACATCATGTATTTATATACAGAGTTCTGGGATCAAGCCCCATATCAGGTCCCACGTCGGGCTCCCAGCTCAGCATGGAGTCTGCTTTTCTCTCTGCCTCTGCCTCTGTCTCCTGCTCATGCTCTCTGTCTGTCTGTCTCTCTCATATGAATAAATAAAATCTTAAAAAAAGAAGACTGTAAGCCCCATGAGGGCAGGGAGTAGCTCCCATTTTGTTTACTGTAATAACTCCAGGGTTTGAATCAAAGTGTTTTCCAACATGGCTCTATGTCCTAATTTTTAACCAGTTTGTAGCATGTAGTTGTGTAAAGGAAAACTAAATTTACCTAGGCACACATTACAATCACCTTACCTTAGATGGTAAATATATTAGTCCATTATGCAAGGTTACATACCCAGTAGGTATTTTATTGATATTAGTTCAGGTCATTTGATCATATACCCTATAAATATTTTCCAGGCTAACATGATTCTAGTTTTCATTATGGAAGATGCAAAAATCATGCAGTTTTGGCTTTGAACTTGTAATCCCTCAATCCATATGAAGTGGTCTTAATTCAGGTATTTGCAGGCTTGGGTCCCACATTTTTTATGGGACAATGTTCACAGCATCATACTCAGTATTCATTGATAAGATAATATCAGAACAAGGGTTTGTCAGGTTGTATGACAACAACAATTAAATAATTTTCAAACTTATTTGGACTTGGATGCGGAGGATTCAATATTACGGAGCTTATTGCAAGGGGATCCATGGAAAGGCTTAGGGGGCAAGAGCACCTGTGAACCCCTGAAGTGTTACATAAAACTTTGAAATTGAATTATTTTATATGGCTTGATCTTCCCATCATATTTTCTTTAAGTTTTTCTTCTTAAGTCATCATATTTTCCTTTTTATCCTGAATATCTCATTTTTAACAATTTTGTTTCTTTTATTAAAGAATTTTAATTAAAATTTACCATATTAAAATTACCATATTAAATTTTACCATAACTAGGTGAACATACAAATTCTCCAGACCATGAAAACCAATGCTGCATAGGGTAACTTTTGGTCTCTCTCTCTCTCTCTCTTTTTTTTTCAGGAGTACTTGGGGTATTAACAGGTTCATAAGAGTTACTCTTCAAATCAGGTAGAAGATAGTGATATACATTGGTTTTCTTAGAGTTTGGGTGTCAGGAATCATGATGTTTGGGTGCCAAAAGCAAAATCAGTGGTGTGGTTATTAGTATTACTATCAACTTCATACTCAACCCTCCCCTCCCCTTTTCAAAAGAGTTATGGAATAGACAGAACTTAAGCTAAATCTTCAAAAAGTCTAGATGCATATTCTCTGTCTACTGCATGTATTAGCTTGGTCATTTTGGCTCAGTCACAGACATTGTCAGAGAAAACTGAGCCATCAATACAAAACTGCTGATGGGTTGTGTTTCTATACATAAACAGAAATCAACAGAGAAGCAAAACTTAGAAACATCTGTATTGCAAGATGTTATATTTTCTCATCTTCCTATTGAAATATCCTCTAATATACCAAAAACTTATCAGATTTATGACTTATCTGTGTCTGTATATCAGATTGCTCAAATTAACACATGGTAATTTAGTATTTCAGGCCTAGATCTTTGAAAAAGGGCAACATGGCTCCACTCATTCTTGTCATATAAGACAACTGTGTTAGTCATGGTGTTTTGAGTGCAAGAACATTGACCACACAAGCTAACTCAAGAAAAGTTTAGTGTAGAGATACAAGGTATGTATTTGAATCTAAGAACAAGAGCCACTAAACAAATAAGTCTTAAGCCAAAGGCTGAAGATCCTATCTTCCCAGCATTGATGCCAAGGAGGGGATAACTTACTCTTACTTACTCCTTACCTACTACAAAGTATCCCCCAATCTACCATCTGGGGTATAGTGTGCTTACTGTACAAACTCAATTGCAAGAAAATATATGGAATTAAAACCAGTATGCATGTCTTCCAAATGTTTAGAGGCACTGGTCTAACATTTTTAAATGCTTTATGTCAATGAGTCCTCACCACAACTCTATGAAGTTAGGTCCCAGGATTATCACACCATTTTACAGATGAGAGACTTGAGCAGAAAGAAATTAGGTGGCTCTCCAGTGTCATACAGCTAGGTAGCAGAGCTGGGATTTGAAACCAGGTGGTCATAATTAACATCAGAAAGATCTTTAGACAAGAAGCAATTGAATTTTACTGCTAAGTAGCCTAGATTTTAGAAATTCTCTTGGCAATGTCTACCATCAATTTCAAGTTTCCTGTCCTACTTCTCAGTTTTCTGAAGTTCCCTCTTCTTTCTCTGACTCTTTGCCATCTCTGATCTCTTTTTTTCTTTTTTTTTTAAAGATTTTTTTTTTAATTTTAAAATTTATATTTATTTTGTAAACAGGTAATATAATTACATGATACAAAATTCCAAGGTACAAAAGGGATCTCTCATGAAAAACCATCCATCGGTCCTTGACTCCTACCTTACCAGTACCCCTCTGTGGAGGCAAGGGATGTTAGCCTTTAGGTTCTTGATGCCTTTCCAACAGCTCTTCATACACAGCAAGCAATACCTAAATATATATTCTTCCTCACGCTTTCTTTTTATATGAATGGAAATGTAATACTTTCTTTACCTTGCTTTTTTTACTTACTGTGTCTTGACAATCATTCCATTTCAGAATGTAGAGAGCCTCGTCTTTTCTTTGAGGTGCAGACATCTTGGGATATGTCTGCACCCTGACACATTCCACTGGTGCCTATTGGTGGATGTTTAGTTGTTTTCTTTTTTTAAAATTTTTTATTGTTATGTTAATCACCATACATTACATCATTAGTTTTAGATGTAGTGTTCCATGATTCATTGTTTGTGCATAACACCCAGTGCTCCATGCAGAACATGCCCTCTTTAATACCCATCACCAGGCTAACCCATTCTCCCACCCCCCTCCCCCCTAGAACCCTCAGTTTGTTTTTCAGAGTCCATCGTCTGTCATGGTTCGTCTCCCCCTCCAATTTCCCCCCCTTCATTCTTCCCCTCCTGCTATCTTCTTCTTTTTTTTTTCTTAACATATAATGTATTATTTGTTTCAGAGGTACAGGTCTGTGATTCAACAGTCTTGCACAATTCACAGCGCTCACCATAGCACATACCCTGCCCCGTGTCTATCACCCAGCCATTCCATCCCTCCCAGAAATCTAGTGATTCACTATAGTGTTAAAAAATTGTGAAGATTATCATGAGCAAACCTTAAGCATGAGAATTTCTCCATACATAAAATTCCAAAAGTCAGACTGAATGTAAAATTCAATAAAATTGATTAATTAACAACCCTATGTCAGCCAAAGAAAAGACCTCAGAATAAAGTAGCTTATATGAAGATTTTATTTATTTATTTGACAGAGAGAGACAGAGCGGAGCAGGGAGCCCGATGCGGGGCTTGATTCCAGGACACTGGGATCATGACCTGAGCTGAAGGCAGATGCTTAACTGACTGAGCCACTCAATGCCCCTGCTTCATCCCTTTAGAAAACACTGGGTACCATCAGTCCTGGGAGGAGGGACAGAGTCAATAACTCCACAGCCTTTTAACCATTTAATAAGTAATCGTACCACTACCTCAAGGCTCATATCCTGCCTTAGACCTTGAGTTATTCTGGCCAAAGTGTAGGCTATAAGCTACTTTATTCTGAGGTCTTTTTGGCTGACACAGGGCTGTTAATTAATCACTTTTACTGAATTTTACATTCAGTCTGACTTTTGGAATTTTATGTATGGAGAAATTCTCATGCTTAAGGTTTGCTCATGATAATCTTCACAATTTTTTAACACTACAGTGAATCACTAGATTTCTTCTATAATTTAAGTCTGAGGAGGAGCACATCTCTCTATTTAGTCAGGCATTATAAATATAAATGTTTATAAAACTGGAGAAAGTTGTAATAATTATGAAAGGAAAGGAATATCACTATATAAGATTCTTATGGAAAATCACTAATTTAATAAAAATTAAAGTATAATCAATATAGTCAAATTATGTAATTGGAATTATCAATATAAATGGACACTAGCTGCTAAAGATAGTATAAAGTAAAGGCTTTAAAAAGGTAATATTAATAGTGGCTGATTTCCTTTTAAATTGTTTTTATAAGCTTTCATTTTAAGATGATATATTTATGGTCTCTGCACTCTACAAATTCAATAAACATCTCTCTAGATTATGATTTGATGTAACAATTTACTGAATAAATGTATTACATATTCCATATTCTGAGTGCTTTCTCTCTAAGGAATCTAAATCATATTTACAGAAGTACAACTAATTTTCAAAATGTTCTTTTGAGGAAGAAGAATAGGTAGGAAAAAAAGGTTAGAGAAGTAAATCTCATAGCAATGGCCTAATAGAAAAATAAATTTAAAGACATGGCCCTATATTCTATATTTATGTAATATGGGATAAGGGATTTCATTTTATCTTTATCTGAAATTAATAATATATATTAATTATCAATATCCCTGTGATTTAGGCATAAGATAAGGATAAAAAGAAAAGTGTATAAAATTCTTGAGGGGTCACTAGGCTTTAATTTACCAAACACTATTTAAAGTAATTTGTGCCCTGTGTGAAATATAAATACTTGGGAATAACTTAATTCTCTTAAGTATACATAATAGAATTGCAATCATTTCTGCCAATCAAAACCTATTTATTGGAGTTATATTTTTTGCTCAGCCTTGTGCATATTGCTAAGATCACAGGCATGGGATCAAAAATCCTTGAAACTCTCTGTAAAGGGACAGAGTCTTAGATAAGGAATGACCACAAAAGAACTGCTGAAACCTGCATACTCTTTATTCTTCCAGTTCATCCATCTGCAAATAACCAAGCATTCACAAGAGCAAGTGGAGCAAGAATATGTTATTTCTGCAAAAGAAAAGCTTTTTTTTTTTTTTTTGGTGACAAAAATAATTCATTAATTACACTGCTGAATTCAGTTCAATACTAATGGAAAGTAAAATTTGCCCAAGTGGATTTTTAATATGTAAATAAATCAACAGACGTTTTCCTTATTAAAATCACATTCTAAAAGTTGTATCTTTTATTTAGTAATATATAATAGAAACTAAAATGTTGGTAGTACTCCTTTGTACAAATATTTTTCAATAAAAATAGGTTTTTCTTAGAACTCTGTGAAGACAACAATGTAAGGCGTATCGATGACAACAAAAAATGACATATATTGGGGCATCTGGGTGGCTCAGTCATTAAGCGTCTGCCTTCAGCTCAGGTCATGATCCCAGGGTCCTGGGATCGAGTCCCACACTGGGCTCCCTGCTCAGCAGGAAGCCTGCTTCTCGCTCTCCCACTCCCCCTGCTTGTGTTCCTGCTCTTGCTATCTCTCTGTCAAATAAATAAATAAAATCTTTAAAAAAAAAAGTGACATATATTGAATGTCAATGTATCAGCCAGATATTAAAGAAATAATGGTTTGTGATTCCAATGAATCCAATATACTGAGAGAAAGGAAAAAAAAACCAAGAATCTAAACCAGTTGATGCAATATATATATATATATATATATATATATATATATATATATATATATGCTTTAATCAAATTATTCAGAGTTACAAATGTTTTGAGGAAGGGAAAAGAGCTAAACCTTGGATTCGGGGAATGGTTTCCAGATGAAATAATACATGCACTGAGTTTGAATTATAAATGGGAATTTTGATAGGTAAAAAGAAAACAGGATGGACATAATATGTAAAGTAAAAATTAACAATCACAATTCTTTTCCAGACTACTTATATTGCTATGCTTCTTACTCTTTCATCTTCTCTCCTGTCTCTCTCCCTTTCTTCATTTAGTTATAGCTGTTTTGAACAAATCATATTTGGGGGAGACCATCAAACCCTGTGTCCACTTTCCATGAACCATTATTTTCCCCTAAAATAAAGGAGTTACCAGTCACCACAACGTCTGCCCCCCTTATTCTGAGACCCCTGACCACATATTAACAACCGCCCAATTCTTACCCTTTGCCTTGTCTTAACTAATCTCTGGTCAGGCTACTGTCCTTCCCATAGGCATCTGTTTCTTAGAAACTTTATTTTCAAATATGGTATGCCGGGAGCTCATAAATATGCTCCAATCTCATCACAGAAAAGATCCTATATCTATTCTGTTTACCAACTGACCTCCTAACTAAGGAATTTAACATTTCCTGCTTTAAAGCCCCTGAGTATGAAAAGGTTAGTTGGAAGCAAGGTGGGTACTCTGATGTTTCTTTGGAGATCCCCATATGGCCACTTGGCTCCCTTATCCCAAATTTAGTCTCTGACCTCTACAACATTACTAATGGTGGAAGGAAGAAACTAAATCTACTCCTCTACTAATATTGGTAGGGAAAGTTTTATTCTGATATGGAACAAGAAATGTGGTCTTGTACCATCTGTCAAAAACATAACTGGGATAAATCTGTAAATGTGGGACAAGGAAGAGACCTTTGCTTCATTGGCAAAAAGATTTCATCCAGCTCTTATTATTTTCATTTTTAACTTTTATTTATAACTTTATTTTATTTTATTTTATTCCAGTGTACAGTGTTACATTAGTTTCAGGTGTACAATATACTGATTCAAAATTCCATATATTATTCAGTGCTCATCAAGATAAGTGTACTTTATTTTCCTTCATCTATTACATCCATCACTCCACCCACCTCCCCTCTGGTAACCATTGGTTTGTTCTCTATAGTTAAGAGTCTGTTTTTTTGTTTGTCTATCTTCTTTCTTTTCCTTTGTTCCTTTGTTTTGTTTCTTAAATTCCACATATGAGTGAAATCATATGCTATTTGTCCTTCTCTGACTGACTTATTTTGCTTAGATTATACTCTTTAGCTCCATCCATGCTGTTGCAAATGGCAAGATTTCATTCCTTTTTTTGGCTGAAGAATATTCCATTGTACATATATATATACACCACTTCTTTGTTCATTTATCTATCAGTGGATACTTGGGCTGCTTCCATAGTTCAGCCATTGAAAACAATGCTACAATAAATATAGGGTGCATATATCCCTTCAAATTAGTATTTTTGTACTCTTTGGGTAAATACCCAGTAGCGCTATTACTGGGTCATAGGATAGTTCTATTTTTTAATTTTTGAGGAACCTCCATAATTTTTCCAGGGTGGCTGTACCAGTTTGCATTCCCACAAACAGTGCACAAGGGTTCCTTTTTCTCTACATCTTTGCCAACCCTTGTTGTTTCTTGAGTTTTTTATTTTAGTCATTCTGACTGATACGCAGTGATGCCTCATTGTGTTTTTTATTTGCATTTCCCTGATGATGAGTGATGATGAGCATCTTTTCATGTGTCTGCTGGTCATCTGGATGTCTTCTTTGGAGAAATGTCTGCTCATATCTTCTGCCCATTTTTTAAATTGAAATATTTGTTTTTTGGGTGTTGGGTTTTATAAGTTTTTTATATATTTTGGGTACTAACCCTTCATCAGATATGTCCTTTGCAAATATCTTTTCTCATTCAGTATGTTGTCTTTCAGTATTGTTGGTTGTTTCCTTTTCTGTGCAGATTTTATTTTGATGTAGCCCTGATAGTTTATTTTTGCTTTTGTTTCTCTTGTCTCAGGAGATATATCTAGAAAGATGATATTATGACTGATGTCAGAAAAATTATTGCTTGTGCTCTCTTATAGGATTTTTATGGCTTTAGATCTCCTCAACCCATTTTGAGTTTATTTTTATGTATGGTGTAAGAAAGTGGTCCAGTTTCATTCATTGCATATTGCTGTCCAGTTTTCCCAATACGATTTGTTGAAGAGACTGCCTTTTTCCCATTGCATATTCTTCTTTTCTTTGTTGAAGATTAATTAACTGTGTCATTGTGGGTTTATTTTGGGGTTTTCTATTCTGTTCTACTGATCTATGTGTCTATTTTTGTAACCATATCATACTATTTTGATTACTACAGCTTTGTAATTGAACTTTTCAAAATTATTGCCTTTTCAATTAAGAATAAGCAGTTTTATAACTTACCCAGTTCTTTTATTTAAAAGTTAAGCTGAGATATATTGCAATTTATTATTTAGTTTTTCCAGTTAAATTTAGCTTTGCTATAGTCAACTAGACAATTAGTAACTATAGAAGACACTTGGCATTTTGTAAATCATTATGACAAGTATGGTATTTTTTTTAATGTGTGTTCATTTTCATTCATTCTTTTATTAAAACAAAACAATTCTCAAAATTTGTATATAACTTGTTTGATAATATATATTTAGAGGGAAATTCATTTTTCTCATGTGCCCTTAGTGAAATTTTATTAGTGTAAAAAGCAGTTTTTAGTTTTACTGTTAGCTTCATTGGAGGATGAGTGAATGATCTGAATTGTGAGAAATATAAATCAGTCTTCAAATTATCAGAGCACATATTACAATGAAGTGGAGGTGATACATTAAAAATAGTATTCTCTTTCTCTTTACCTTTACCTCTTTTCCTCCTCTTTCTTTCCTTTTCTAATATTATATATATCTATATCTATCTATATCTATATCTATATCTATATCTATATCTATATCTATATCTATATCTATATCTATCTATCTATCTATCTATCTATCTAATCACTCCTCTCACTTTCTTTCTCTTTCTTCTCCCTCTTTTGCTCTCTAGTATGCAACCTGCTTATCATGGTATGAGGTGGGAACCATCAGTATACTATGTTACTATGCAGATGAAACTTTGTCTCAGGGTCTCTGTCCTATCCAATGATTACTTCCTGTCATTCAATAAGCTCAGTCCTACAATTTTAACTAATTAAACACACATAAATACCAATTTTCTGATTCTCAATTACCTCCAAACTCAGAGTGTTTCTGCACATGCATGTGCATGCATACATGTGTACATGGTGGTCAGTTAGAGAGAGTTCCATGGTTGATGAATCTAAAACACAAGTTTTGTATTATTCTAGCTGCTAATTCATTTTAAAAATCCAACCACGAAGAGAGACAAATGGTCTCCCATCAGACTAATGGTCTTATTGATTTAGAAAATTCATATTTTGGGGCACCTGGGTGGCTCAGTTGGTTAAGTGCCTTTGGCTCAGGTCATGCTCTTGGGGTCCTTGGATCAGACTTGGGCTCCCTGCTCATCGGGGAGTCTGCTTCTCCCTCTTCCTCTGCCCTTCCCCCCAACTCGTGCATACTCTCTCCCCCTCTCTCTCACTTGTTGTCTGTCTCAAGTAAGTACAATCTTTTTTTAAAAAAGAAAATTAATGTTTTGTAATGCATTCAAGAATTTTCTGGAGAAAAGTTTGTCTTTTCATTCTTAGTATTACTGCTTTTATAAGGCATTACTATAATAGTTTACATGACCTAATTTTCTCTCTTAAAATGGATAAATTATGCTCTGCTTTTTTGGTGAATTTCACTTCTGTTAGTGTTGTTTATTTTATCACATCAGGTGACACTTATCTACTTCACAGAATACCTCTTTTTTATACTGAGTTTATTTGGAAGAGATGTTAGAAAGTGAGAAATCTCAATTGATTTAGAACTTATAGAACAGATTCTTTAAATTTCATTATTGAAATGTAACTCAAATTAATGCTCTTTCATACTGAAGAATAATAATAATCATCCAACCTCACTTACACTCATAGTATGCCAACAACAGCTGCACAGATGTTCATACATTTAATCCTATCTTATAGATAGACATGGAGAATGGCCTTGGAATTAGTAAACAAATTAGAGATGCTCTTAAAAAAAACAAGAGCATGTCTATTTAAATTTAATTTTCCATTTATAAAAGTATAAAGCCTATGATGGAATATTATGCAACTGAAAGCTTCATATAGACATTTGAAATGCTACACATTGCAAAATAATTAGGTCTTAGCAATACAATATGGATAAAATTTGTGACTGATCAAATTAGTCACAACAGGTTTGACATCAACTACCTGGTGGTGGAGCAAGATGGCGGAGGAGTAGGAGACCTAAATTTCATCTGGTCCCAGGAATTCAGCTGGATAGGGATCAAACCATTCTGAGCACCTATGAACTCAACAGGAGATCGAAGAAAAGAATAGCAACAACTCTCTGAACAGAAAAGTGACCACTTTCTGGAAGATAGGATGTGCGGAGAAGTGAATCCGAGGCGATATTCGGGAGGATAGATGGCGGGGGAGGGGACTTCAGTCAGCCACTTCTGGCAGATGATAGAGCCGCGGAGCACAAAATCAGAACTTTGAGAAGTCTGCTCCGCTGAGGGACGTCGCTCCAGTGGCTAAGCGGGGAGTGGAACACTCGCTGGGATAGTGTGGTCTCAGGACCCTCGGGGTCGCAGAAAGACCGGGGGTGCCTGAGTGTGGCTGAGCTCCCAGGTATCAGAGCGGGAAGCTGACTGCAGAGATGGAGTCGAGGAGTGGGCTTTCAGATTGGGGTTGCCATAAACCGTGATCCGTTGCACAGTTGGGCCCCTGCTCCTCCAGCAGGGACCCAACAAGCGGCAGATCCGGGGAGACTCGCCCTCCTCCCCCGGGAGGAGCAGTGCAGGAGTGCACTGCAGGGATCTGCTGGGTTTGGAGACTCCACACTGAGTCGGGTGCCAGAGATAGAAATGCTCAGTCACAGGCCAGGTGAGAACAGAGTGCGGCCGGAGATGGGGAGACAGGAGTGACTGACTGCTTTTCTCTGGGGCTCACTGAGGAGTGGGGCATAGAGTTCTCGGCTCCTGGGGCAGAGATTGGGAGGCTGGCATTTTCACTCACGGCCTCCAAAGCTATACGGAAAACTTGCAGGGAACAAAAGCTTCCGAGAGCAAACCTGAGCAGATTACTTAGCCCGGACCGGGCAAGGGCGGGGCAATTCTGCCTCTGGCAAAGACATTTGGGAACCACAGCAACAGGCCCCTTCCCAGAAGATCAGCGAGAACAGCCAGCCAAGACCAAGTTTACCGATCAATGAGAATGGCCGAACTCCAGCACTAGGGGAATACTGCACATATTGCCATGATTCTTTAGTCTTTCAAAGTTAATTCTTTTAATTTTTTTAAATTTTTCTTTTTCCCTTTTTAACCAACATCTTATCAATCCCTCTTTTAAAAAACATTTTTATTTTTCATTTTTAGAGTCATATTCTATCCCTTCATAGTAGTTACCCTTATTTTTGGCATATATATATATATATATATGTATATATATATATAAGTTGTTCTCCCTTTAAAAGGTTGAGATACAGGGCGCCTGGGTGGCTCAGTCATTAAGCGTCTGCCTTCGGCTCAGGTCATGATCCCAGGGTTCTGGGATTGAGTCCCACATCAGGCTCCTTGCTCGGCAGGAAGCCTGCTTCTCCCTCTCCCACTCCCCCTGCTTGTGTTCCTGCTCTCGCTATCTCTCTCTGTCAAATAAATAAATTAAAAATTAAAAAAAAAATAAAAAAAATAAAAGGTTGAGATACAGTTTCTTCTAACAGATCAAAATATACCCTAAATCTCTAGTGTATGGCTTTGTTCTAGTCTCCTGCCTGATCACATTCTCTCCCTTTTTTTTTTAATTCCTCTTCTTTCTTTTTTCAAACAACTTCTTAACAATTCCTTTTATAAAATCTTTTATAATTTTCATCTTTGCAGTCATATTCCATCCCTTCATCATATCAACCCTTATTTTTGTACATATATAAGCTTTTCTTTCTTTAAAATTTTGGGAGGCACTTTCTTCTAACAGACCAAAATACACCCAAAATCTAGTATGTGGCACTGACCTATGCACCCGCCTGATCATATTTGATCATATTCTGGTTTTTTTTGTTTTGTTCTGTTTTTGTTTGTTTTTATCTTTTTCTTTTTCTTTTTTTTTCTTTTTTCTTTCTTTTCCTTTCTTTTCCCCTGGTTTCAGGTCTTTTCTGATTTGTTTAGAGTATATTTTCTGGGGACATTGTTACCCTGTTAGCATTTTGTTCTCTCATTAATCTATTCTCCTCTGGACAAAATGACAAGATGGAAAAAATCACCTCAAAAAAAAGAACAAGAGGTAGTACTGACTGCCAGGCAGCTACTCAGTATGGACATTAGTACAATGTCGGATCTAGAGTTCAGAATCATCACTTTAAAGATACTAGATGGGCTTGAAAAAAGCATGGAAGTTATTAAAGAAACGCTTTCTGGAGAAATAAAAGAACTAAAATCTAACCAAGTCAAAATTAAAAAGGCTATTAATGAGATACAATAAAAAATGGAGGCTCTAACTGCTAAGATAAATGAGGCAGAAGAGAGAATTAGAGATATAGAAGACCAAGTGATGGAAAATAAAGAAGCTGAGAAAAAGAGAGATAAACAACTACTGGATCACAAGGGCAGAATTCGAGAGACAAGCAATACCATAAGACAAAACAACATTAGAATAATTGGGATCCCAGAAGAAGAAGAAAGAGAGAGAGGGGCAGAAGGTATATTGGAGCAAATTATAGCAGAGAACTTCCCTAATTTGGGGAAGGAAACAGGCATCAAAATCCAGGAGGCACAGAGAACCCCTCTCAAAATCAATAAAAATAGGTCACCACCCCAACATCTAATAGTAAAACTTATGAGTCTCAGAGACAAAGAGAAAATCCTGAAAGCAGCTTGGGAGAAGAGATATGTAACCTACAATGGTAGAAACATTAGACTGGCAACAGACCTATCCACAGAGACCTGGCAGGCCAGAAAGGACTGGCAGGATATATTCAGAGCACTAAATGAGAAAAATATGCAGCCAAGAATACTCTATCCAGCTAGGCTGTCACTGAAAATAGAAAGAGAGGTAAAAAGCTTCCAGGAAAAACAGAAACTAAAGGAATTTGCAAACACGAAACCAGCCCTACAAGAAATCTTGAAAGGGGTCCTCTAAGCAAAGAGAAAGCCTAAAAGCAACATAGAACAGAAAGGAACACAGACAATATGCAGTAACAGTCACCTTACAGGCAATCCAATGGCACTAAATTCCTATCTTTCAATAGTTACCCTGAATGTAAATGGGTTAAATGCCCCAATCAAAGACATAGACTATCAGATTGGATAAAGGCAAGACTCATTGATATGCTGTCTGCAAGAGACTCATTTTAGACCCAAAGAAACCCCCAGATTGAAAGTGAAGGGGTGGAAAACCATTTACCATGCTAATGGACACCAAAAGAAAGCTGATGAAGGAAAGGAGCCTTCTGAATATATCTCTCAGTGATTTTAGCATAAATCTATGGTTACACATTGTAAACATCATTGCTGTTTTTGTATTTGTCATTCCATATATAGAAGCCTGTTTCCTCTTGCCCATAAATCAGTTTTCCCACTTGCCAGCCAGTATTCCTTGCACTTCTTGAATGCTTCTGGGAGTTTGAAGGCAATCTGAACTCAAGTTGAGGTAGGAAAGCTCAAAGGACTCCATTTTAGAACAGCTCCATCTCTGCTGTTTTTCTGCTCGTGTTCTATATATCTACCCATGTTCTATATAGTGCCTCTGAATGAGTCAAAGAAGCTATGTTCCCACTTTAAGGGGGAAACAAGGAAGCTAATCATTCTGAGTTTTGTTCCAAGCCCCAAATACTTGATAATATCTAAGAAGAGCTGGATCCCAAACATGATCCAGGATATTAGCTTCAAACAAAACTTTGGCTGACACTGGCATCAACAATCATCAATACATGTGGAATAACACCTATTGTTCACCTGATACTTGCCTTTGATCAGACCTTACCCTGAATTCCTGAAGGAACACATCCTTTTCCAATACAAACCATTCCCCCTGCTTGTGTTCCTGCTCTCGCTATCTCTCTCTCTGTCAAATAAATAAATAAAATCTTAAAAAAAAAAAAAAAAAAGAAAAGAAATATTTATAAAAAAAAAATATTTAACCAAAGGAAACTTTTAAGATAACATTATACACCCATAAGAAGAGCTTGTGAAATGAAGCATCATTAGTTTACCTTTCTTACTGAAAACAAGTCTTATATAAATTACTTTATGCAAAAATATATATATTTCAAAGTATAATGCCATTTTTAAAATAGTACCTCTGAAACAAATAATGGAATATATGTTAAGAGAAAAAAGAAGGAGAAGATAGCAGGAGGGGAAGAATGAAGGGGGGGAAATTGGAGGGGCGAGACGAGCCATGACAGACGATAGACTCTGAAAAACAAACTGAGGGTTCTAGAGGGGAGGGGGGTGGGAGGATGGGTTAGCCTGGTGATGGGTATTAAAGAGGGCACATTCTGCATGGAACACTGGGTGTTATACACAAACAATGAATCATGGAACACTACATCAAAAACTAATGATGTATGGTGATTAACATAACAAAAAATAAAAAAAATAAAAATAAATAGTTATTCAAGAACAAAGCTTAAAAATAAATCATGAGGAGCACATGGGTGGCTCAGTTGGTTAAACATATGACTCTTGGTTTTGGCTCAGGTCACGGTCTCGTGGTTTGTGAGATCGAGCCCTGTGTTGGGCTCCATGCTCAACAGGTGTCTGCTTGGATATTCTCTCCCTCTGCCTCTTCCCCTGCTTGCTTGCTCTCTCTCTCTCTCTCTCAAATAAATAAATAAATCTAGATACATCAATCAATCAATCAATCAATCAGGAAACTGCCAAACTCTCTTTCAAATTGCCTGTAACTTTGGACATTCCCACCAACCATGTATGAGAGTTTCAGTTTCTCTACCTCTTTTCAGCACTTGGTATTGTCAGTTTTATTTTAATAAAATAAAATTCTTTTTAACTATTCTAATGAGTAGGTAGTGGTATCTCATTTTTATTTCAATTTCTGTTTCCCCAATAATTAATGATGTTGAGTGTATTTTCATATGCTTATTTGATACCCCTAAAGTATATCATCTTTGTCAAAATGTCTCTTCATATTTTTGTAATTTATCTCTTTATATTATCTTATTGTTGATTTTAACAGTTATTTATATACTCTGGATTTACATCCTTTGTCATAAATGTGATTTATATATATTTCTCCCAGTTTTCACTTTATCTTTTCATTCTTTTAACAGTGTGACAATGCAAAAGTTTTTTTCTTAATTTTGATAAGGTTCAAATTATTTTTTTTCTCTCATGCATCATGTTTTTGGTGACATAATTAGATAGTCCTTGCTGAATCTAAAGGCATGTGTATTTTCTTTTATGTTTCATTCTAGAAGTTTTATTAGCTTCTGAATCAAGGTTCAAGTTATGCTTTTGGAGGTTCAATTTTTTCTATTACCTTTTGTTGAAAAGAATATCTTTTTCTTATTAAATCTAGCCAACTTTGTACCTTCATTACGAATCAGGTGATGATATTTGTAGAGGCTTACTTTTGGCCTCTAATCAGATCTATTTATTTAAATTTCAGTCTTTTCACTAAAGGGTATATTGCCCCACTTTTTCTGTAAAATGATGATAGTTACATTACCTATGTTAAAAGATGAACTGAGGCATATTAAAAATTTTAAGAGCTTATTTGAGCAAAAATGAATTGGAATCAGGCAGCACCAAACCAGAAGTAGTTAGGAGTGGTCCACCACAAGGAGCTAGAGAAAGACTTCTATAGAGAAAAGGCAAAAACAAAGCAAGGAAATCATCTGATTTTCTGTAGCTTAAAGCCTAGTTAGCTGTTTGTGATCGATTGTCCTTAGGTTTCAATTCATAACCCAGTGGCACTTACAGGCTTAGATTTTGATTTGCTTGCATAGGCTGCCATGGCATGAAAGCCACCTCAATTGAATGGCCTCCATGTTTAATTAATTTAACACCTACTTTACATTGTGAAGATCAAAGGAATTAATACATGCAAGAACTTCTGATCAGGGGCTAGCTTGTAGTGAATGCACTTTATGTGTTAGTTTGTCTATCATAGTATCTGACCTCAAATCAGCAGGCTGTCTCTCCATCTCTCCTTTATGCTCTGGAATTTCCAGGGGGCTGTTTATTAGACAATTAAGGGACAAGTATATAAGTAATCACATACATGTTAAAAACAAATTATTAGAAAATATGGGGCCCCTGGGTGGCTCAGTTGGTTAGGCGACTGCCTTCACCTCAGGTCATGATCCTGGAGTCCCTGGATCGAGTCCCGCATCGGACTCCCTGCTCAGCGGGGAGTCTGCTTCTCCCTCTGACCCTCCCCCCTCTCATGTGCTCTCTCTCTCAAATAAATAAATAAAATCTTAAAGAAAAAAAAAAGAAAAATATGCTACTAACATTTGTTTTTAATTGGCAGTTTGTCACTAGAGGCTCCTTGTAATATTTCTCAGAAAACAGGAGTTTCTCAGAGTACAGTTTGGGAAATGTTCCTCCAGCAGTTATTGTACATAAAAACGATTAGCTTCCAAAAGTTTTGCCATACAGCATGAAAAAAAGAAATAAAGACATAGGCCTCATTCCTTTTTTTCTGTCTATAGAAAATGTTTCTTTGGGGACACACAGGGTTTGTCATTCAGTTGCATCTGGAGAGAGCCCAGTTCTAAACATAACTTGAATTTTCCTTTGAATATAAAAGGGCCGTGTAATTTACATTTTTCCATATTTCTGTGTTTCTCAGCACACCAGGTTTCCATTCATCAAAGTAGGACAATTTTTCATATTGACCATAGCAAAAAACAAGTGACACTTCTTCCGTTGCTTCTATTACCTGTCTCTAATCTCTTTTCAGCACAACCCTCAAGCATTATCAGCCTTAGAAGAGAGTAAATTGAAAAATCAAAGAATGATTTTTAAATCTGTGCACAGCTGCTCTAAAAACCGAATTCCAGCAAGGGACCTCCCTGTACTTTTTTTCTCTGTCATGAGGTTTGGCGATAAAAGCATGCCTGTGAGGGACAAAGGGACTCAAGCTCTCAGTGAGGAGAGCTCTCTATTCAGATTAAATACAGACCTCTGGGTGATTGACAGGGGTTACCACCTCCCCTCTGTTCTCCGGCACCCAGCACACTCAGATGTAGTCTCTCTGTCCCTTGTAGGTTTTCTAGGCAGCGCTTCTTCAACAAGGATTTTTAGGACGCATCAGTGAGTCTACAGTTTGGTATGTAATGCTAAAAGTCTTGGTAAAAAATGATACTGCAAATAACTATTCTCCTTCATTATTCTAGAAAATTCCTTTATGAATAGTTAACAACAAATAAGCATCATCTTCCATTATTCTTATTAAGATTTTTTTATTGTTTTCTTATTAAGAATTTTCACGCATATGTATGTGAGAAAAAATTTAAAGCATTTAAAAACGACGTATCTGTGAACACTTTATTCTAATATTCATGGTTCTGTTATGGCAAATATCAGTGAGAGAAATCTCTGGAATATGGAATTAGCAACTCAGGTTTGAAAGGTTTGAAAATATTTATGTAATCTCTTACAAGGCGTATTGACATTTATTTATTGTGATATAGTTGCACCCAGTATAAATGAACCCCATGCTGTTTAGAGAATGTGTGAAAGGAAGTGTACTCTGGAAGATGGGGGCATTGTTAAGAGCATTATTGAAGATTAAACAATGTAATACAAGGTTTGTGTGGGGTTTTTTTTCAGAAATTCTAGATTATTTTTGAAGGAAAACACCACAAGCAAGAATGAATCGCTCAAAGCGATTTTTAAAACCTCTTTACTGAGAAATAATTAATGTACAAAAAACTGTACATATTCAATGTGCACAACTTGGTGAATTTGGAACAAGGTACACATCTGCAGAACCATCACCACAATCTATGACATAAACATATCCATCAACTCCTGAAGTTTCCTCCCACCCTCAAAGCAATTTTTAGATACATGCTGCAAATTTTATATACACTGTTTTCTTGCATATGAACATGTATGCACACAATACACAGCCATTACGTGGATCTGTAATATAATTTACCCTCCCTACGTACCTAAGATATTAATAACTGCAACTAATAATAAACCAAGGGACAGAAGTCAAGATGAATGCTTTCAAAAGTGCCTTACAGGGTTAATATATCAGTATTTACTTTTATTAATTAACATGTGTTCCATAAACTCTTAGTGTGATGATGAAACAAACAGAAGGCTAACATTGCTTTTGGGAAAAAAAAAATACGTTATATTTACATTATGTTGTGTGTTGAATTGTGTCCTTTTAAAATGATATATTGAAGTACTAATCTGTGCATCTATGAAAATGACTTTACTTTGAAACAGGTAATGACTTTCATCTATGAAAATGACTTTACTTTGCAGATGTAATCAAGTGAAGAGGAGGCCATGCTGGATTAGTGTGGGCCCTAAATCAATTCACTAGTACCCTTGTAAGAGGAGACACAGAGATACAGACACACATAGGGAAACAGACAGAGATTAGAGTGATGTGTCTTTGAGCCAAGGAATGTCAACTATAGCAGGCGACTACCAGAAGCTAGGAAAAAATGCATGGAATGGGTTCTCCCTCAGGGCAAACAACTTGATTTCAATTTTCTGGTCCCCAGAACTCTGAGAGAACAGATTTCTGTTATGTTAAGCCATCTAGTTTGTAGGATATTGTTATAGATGCCCTTGGAAACAAATATGCTGCTTTTTAACTGATACACTATAGAAACAGAATCTATAAAGCATAATTAAGAAAATTAAAAATAGGGCGCCTGGGTGGCTCAGTTGGTTGGGCGACTGCCTTCAGCTCAGGTCATGATCCTGGAGTCCCGGGATCGAGTCCCGCATCGGGCTCCCTGCTCGGCGGGGAGTCTGCTTCTCCCTCTCACTCTCCTCCCTCTCATGCTCTCTGTCTCTCATTCTCTCTGTCTCAAATAAATAAAATAAAATCTTTAAAAAAAAAAAAGAAAATTAAAAATAATTGAAATTATGAAATCCAGAGGGAACAGTAACATTTATCTGTCCAGATTGTCTTTTGTTAAAAATTTCTTTAGCTTGATCTTTTATATGTTTATCACATTTGTAGTAAAGTTTAATAATAATTTCCTTTGCAATTTATTGATTTTATATCATAATAAAAGGGCTTTCCCATTATAAAATATAATTCACTTAAATACTTTTACTCTTTCATTTTTCTATTTAAATATTGCATCTCTTCTCTCCCTCCCCGCCTGCCTGCCTGCCTTCCTTCCTTCCTTCCTTCCTTCCTTCCTTCCTTCCTTCCTTCCTTCCGTCCTTCCTTCCTTCCTGCAGTGTAATGAGAAAAGCCAAGCTTTATGCTTCCAACAACCAGCAAAAAGTCTCAATATTACCTATAGTATTTCATCTTTTCTCAAATAACTTAAACTGCTACCTTTATTATACATTACATTGTATATGACAATGACTTCCTTTTGTGCTTTCTATTCTGTTTCATTGGTCTTCCTATGTGTGTCTATCTCTGTGTCTCCTCTTACAAGGGTTCTAGTGAATTGATTTAGGGCCCACACTAATCCAACATGGCCTCCTCTTCACTTGATTACATCTGCAAATGCCCTTCCTATCTTCCTATTCCTTACTGAAAGACTGTCAGATACTTTTTAATATAAATATGTAATATTTATATATCTGGAGTCTTTAATTTCCTCATTATCACCTTTTTCTTGGTTCAGATTCTCTCAGTTATTCTAGTAAGTGTAAAATTTCAAATAAAATTTAGAATTACTTTTTAAAAAGCCATTGTAATTTAACTTTAATAATATATTTAGCTTCTATAATCAGAAAAATAAAAATAATAGCAATTATTAGAAGATATTTCAGTATATGTGTTCTAAAATTTGTATGATCTATATATCTTGTTCTCAGCAAGAAAAATTTAATATGGCAAAAAGTTCATTATTACTACATATATAATTTCATTCCAATCTTACTCTTCAGTTAACTGAATCCATATGACTATGCTATTTTTCTCTATGGGTACATCATCCATCTGCACCTACTTCAATCATATTAACACTGTCTTGCATCTCTACACACAGATGAGCTATGATAATTAGCTCAAAACTGTCTACATAATTGTCATCATAAATTTTGTAAAAATTTAAATAGTTTACTGATTTTAATTGCTTTTCTAATTTGGTTAAGGTATTGTCTTTCAGTTTTTCCAATTTTATTTCTTTGTTGTCCTTCGTTTTGTTTCCATTTCTTGAAAAAATGCAACAATAAATATGATTTCATTTAAGTATTTTGTAATTGATAAATTTACAAAGTAGAATAGCTGAATGATCTCTACTTTTGAAATATATTTCAATTTTTGAGATATTACAATGTAACTACAATTCACCTTTGATCACTCTTTAAATGGAGCATCTATTAATTTCTTATCAATTTTTTAAATATTTTCCTTTTTGTAATATCAATTCATTTCTGCCATTTGTATTCATTATTCATTTTTGTGATTAATTTCTTTCTTTCTTTTTTAAAGATTTTATTTATTTATTTGACAGAGAAAGACACAGTGAGAGAGGGAACACAAACGGGGAGTGGGAGAGGGAGAAGCAGACTCCCTGCCGAGCAGGGAGCCCAATGCAGGACTCGATCCAGGGACTCCAGGATCATGACCTGAGCCGAAGGCAGTCACTTAACCAACTGAGCCACCCAGGCGCCCTTTGTGATTAATTTCTAATAAGAAATTTGGACAGCAATTTTATCTGCTGTGATACAATATTTTTATTATGTTTTTGTTTATTGATATTATTTATATCTATTTTCATCAAATATGTATTTTTTTAATAGTTTATTGATTTTTATTCTTGGTTAGAAATGACTTTCTATACTCAAATAATTCATACAGTGTCTTAGATTTCCTTGTAACATTTTGATGCTTTTTAAAATATATTTAAATATTTTATTCATCTGGATTTTAGTTTTGATTATGATGAAGACTGGGAATTCATTTTTCTCCCTCCCTGTTGAATATCATGTGTCTGCTACCATTTATGAAAGTGTGCATCCTTTTCCACTGAATCAAACTTGCTGTATTTATCTATATTAATATGTCATATTTGGGAATTTAATTCTGGTTTCCCTATTCTGTTTCATTGGTTTATATATTCTTATATCAAAACTAAGTTAATTTGATTAGTGTCTACTCTCTATATTTTAATATATTTTTATTTAAAAAAAACTTTTTGATTAGGCTCCACACCCAACATGGGGACTAAACTCACAACCCTGAGATCAAGAGTTGCATGCTCTACCAACTGAACCAGCCAGGTGCCCCTATATTTTAATATCTTTTTAAGAAACTTCTTCACTAAGTGGTTTAATAGCACTATCATTTATTCTTATTTATCCCCAATTTTTGTTGCAGATACTTCTGCTACACTCTGTCACTTTCTCTTGGCCCAACTTTAATTCCAGCAGCATGTATATTAGATGATCCTTGGGAATGTAGATATACCTGTCACTGTCAGACCCTAGACAAAGTCAAGATCTTGTCAAAGATTTTTCCATTTTCAGCTCCCAAACTTTTGCAACACCTACAGCCTGTTTGGTCCAAGTTTTGTGCAGTCCTGAGTTAGTGCCCCCTGGATTCACCCTCAGAGAACGAGTGAATAAAAATGGTAGAGAAACACTCCAGCCTCCCAGAAATCTGGTGCACAGTTCTCTGTACTTTTCTGGTTAGCCAAGTGAATGGACCCCCCTCCCATACCCACAAACAGAAACTATAAACATGTCTCTTCTTATGAATACTTTTTTTCCTTTCTTCATTATCCCTCTTCCTTCACTCTTGCTTCCTAAAATCATCTCCCAAATAAAGTACTTGCACTCAAATCTTTCTCTCAGGTTTTTGTACAAATGAATAAACTAAAACAATTTTTAAGATCATTTTATTTAATTCCATGAAAATCTCAAGATACCATAAAGTTTGAGTACTCTTTTAAAGGTTATGGTTTATATTCTAAACCAGAAAACTATATATGGGGCCATTTATCCCATGACCAGTGTGCATGGACCTGAGAGCCAAGCGATGGAAGTAGAAATGGCTCCTTTCACCATTATATCTAATGACTCGTTTCTACATTTTTTTTCTTCTCTTCCTAAATCTTTAGACTCCATTCATCCAGAGGCCTTTATACTGAGGAAGATGCTTCCATTAGGAGACACAACAATGATTCTAAAAGAACTGGATATTGAGGTCCCTTCCCCCAAAATATAAGTTCCTCATGTCATTGAACAAATAGAGCACAATGGAGGTTACTGCATTATCTGGGATAATTAATTATTATCAAGGCAAGTGGGATTAGGCAGTAGGGATATATCTTGTGTCTAGAGAACTATTTGGGATAACTCATTACTGTCATGCCCAGTGGTAAAAATTAGTAAACAATTATAGTAGTTCATTTATGCTACACCCTCAACACTCAGATATTTCATATATAATAGTTTGAGTTACTCCATCAATTAAAAATCACTGATTGAAAAAACTATTTGGGACTTTAGGACATATGAAATAAGCAGTAAAATACCATTATAAATAAGATTATGACAAAGTACAAAAATAGAGAATATAATAGTTATCCATATTTTTTACCTTGCTGGGTCTGCGTATGTTTTGTACATAAAGCAATTATCTTTTTTCCTGTTATTCCTTTTACCAGTTATCTTATATAAAGATTGTTATTGGTGACTAATTAGATAATTTTTCTTTAAGTTATAGAATATGTAGGGGAGATTGTAGTTAACCAGAGGTAGAATAACTCTCATGAAGAAAGAACTACAAAGACTGATAAAACTTTGCTCATCCATTTTGGGGAGAGATTGAGCTTTTTCTTTTTTTCTTGAACAAAAGATGAATTGTTACTCTTTTTATTGTGTTAAAATTTAGGGATAAGTAGATGGGTATATTGAAATGTTGAGTAGACAAAGGCTATGCTGTATTGCATATAATCAGTTGATATTTGGTACCCATTTCTACTTCTTCTAGTAAGCTTTCATGAAAAGCAGAAGCTGGATAGGTAAAACCAAATGTCTCATCCTCCTTTGCAACATATTTGGATGCAAATAAGTTTTCATTAAATGCATTCACTTGCCAATTTGTGCCATAGGCTATGCTTTGTGCTGCTTTGTCTATTTCTGTTCTTACAAAAGGTTGGGGAAACTTGACTGTTGAACACTTTCAGTGGCAACAACAGCCAGACCCAAAGATCATATCACCTAAGTCAGTTGCACAAGACAAGAGCATCATGCATAGCCTTCTGAATTCCATCCCTATCCAACCCTTTTCCTTAAACCTACTTGACTGAATTAAATCCCATATCATTAAACATGCAAAAAGTTATTTTTTAAAAGTTATTCTGTTTCTGTTCGATTACTTGCTTTTGCAATAATACAGACTCATTGGAGATAAGAAAAGGAAAAAAAATAAATTAGGGAAAAGGAAGATTAAAAAAACACAAATGTTTACAAAATGTCTTAACCCATGAAAGGAGACATAGAGAAGGAATTGAATGGTAATGAAGAGAGAATAATGTATCTTATGAGGGGAAACGGTTGAAATATTGCTTACGGATAAAAGTAAAATTATATATGTTTAATTATGAGTGCCAGAGAAAGGATATAATTGAATTAAAAAAAATTGGCAAATCTCAAATCTCTTCACAGAAAAGTGAAATAATTATCCCTCATTTTTTTAGTCATTTATACTTTTGTATTAAGGTTTAGATGTTTCTGGCACTTGATCTCCCAGGTCACTTATCTGAATCTCAGTAGAGCTTATTTAGATCTGTATGTTTGCTACTAAAATATTTTATTTAGGAACACATTTTTTTTCAGCTCTTTGAGTTTTTTAATATTGGATTTATTTAAGTAAATACATTGGAGTTATCCGGTCTGCTCCTTTCATCTCTAAGGTAAGTGAAAGCTACATGAATGAAAAGTGTAAAAAAAGTATGTTAAGATTCACTTATGGAAAGATGTTAGTCCATCTCATACTAAAAGGCAGTTTACGCATTAATATACAATCCCTTCCCTTTTTTTTAGAGCATTTAGTTTTTTAAAAAAGTAATTGTATTTTTTTTCTCTGCCCCTTTGAAATATAGATCATTTAAAAGTCTCCTTCCAGTTTTATAACCCAGGAAGGCCTTTCTTAAGTCCTGAGAGCCATCTTCTTGAAATGTAATGATCAAAGAAGATAATGCCACTATCTCAAGGTCTCTATTGGAGGGTAGGATCCTAACTTTGTTGATGCCTTGCTACAAGCTGTAAAATGACCTCCAGTCGTGAAGATATGAAAAAGTTTCCTTGTGTTTTGGGAAAGGCTAATTGACAAACACAGCTGGCCTATGATCCTCCTGCTGCAGCTATTAAAAACATTCCAGCACTTTGTTTCATTATAAGTTTAACTCAACTTGTGTTCTGGATTCTTTGCCCTATTACAGTACTCTCAAATAAAGTCTTGTTTGCTTCCCTTTTTGCTTTGACAGAGTTTATTTATTAATAGATATTAATGCTAATTACAGGGTTATAGGCCTTCTATTCCTAAACATTATGGAGATGAGTAAAAAAAATTCATTGTAATTCCTCCTTCTATGTTTTGTTTATTCCTGGGAAAATACTGAAAGATTTTGTTTATTTATTTGTTTGTTTGCCCAGTATTTACTCTACTTTTTTTCTAGTGCATTGAATGAGCTGGTCTTGATAAAATACAGGCTAAAGCAAATTTATTCAGTTTTAGGGTTGATCCTTTTAACTTGCTCCTTGACTTGCCTTTTTTTTTTTTTTCTTTTAAACATCTGGATGAAATCTTGGGCTTTTGCAGTAAGTCTCAGGTAATAAACAAACCCAGCTTACTCCCCAAATCCCTTACTCTCATCCCTCACTCAAGTTGATGCTACTTTAGGCTGGAAGGTGGTAGTGAATGCAGAAGAGGGACGACTGGTCTCTTCTCTTGCCCTCTTTCCTTCTTTCCCTCTTGCAAGCTGTTGTCTGTGGACCCCTGGGGTTAGGCCTAATGGGAAAGGGTTTTTACAACTAGATGAGATGCAATCCAGCAGATCATGAACACCAAAGATAATGCTTTCTCTTATAGGGTACTTTTTTGGGTTCCTCATAAATCTCTTTTCTGGGTACTTTGGACTATAGTTCCCTGATATGGGCAATGTCTCCTCATCTTTAACTTATGACCTCCTCCTCCTTGTCTTTGTCTTCTAGGTCTACTCCTCTCAATGCATTTCTTTTAAGGGTGGATACTTGTGAAATAACTCACCTCCAGATCCCTTCTTCAGTGACTAAATCAGGTTTACAGAAGCATGCAAGTGTCTTTGCTTGACCAAACTGGAAACATGTAGGCAGTTCTCTAGGTAGTTCCTTTTTCCTTTCTGCCAGCCAGCATCTTGATTTTAGATTATTTGCTTGTAAATTAATAGCAATCTCTAAATGCCAAAAAAAAAAAAAAAACCTTATGCCAAAGAGCCTATGTGCTTCTCTTAGTGTCAAAATCACTGGAATTAAAGTAGGAAAGAAGCAGCCTTGGTCCTTTTGAAGGATTCAACCTCCCTGGTATCTGCTAAAACCCTATGAAGACATTTTTATTCTGCAGCCTCCCCAGTTTCTTCAGTATCCTTAAGTCAGAGATCTAGTCTTTCCTAATTAAAATTGTCTAGGTGAGTAACGAGTTAAGACTGTCAAAACCTGTCTCATAGTAGCTTAGCATAGTTTAAGTGGACACTGCAAATTTTTTCCTGTGTAATTTAGGGCAGTTATATGGTTTTCATGTTAAACTGTAGAAGGATGCAACTGTTTCTCAAGTTTAGGCTTGAGAACCCCAAACCAAAAGTTATAATTAATATCTGCTTACAAATTTTTGACAGTGAAAATATGGATTTTGGTGAGTAAATGGATAGATAGATGATATTCTCTATCTTTAAATTTTCTTATCAATTTTATTAACTTAGCAACAAGATGTAAATCTCTTTCTTTACTATTTTATGCCAATTTATATTTGCATTGTTCCTAATTTTTATATATGTTATATTATTTCATTAAGGAAAACACATACTTATACATGTTCCTTCCATCACTGAATATCCACTATTCTTATCTTCCATATATTTGGTGTTTGTAATGTTACTGAATGCTACTTTCTCTGTATTCAACTTTAAATTATATCACTAAATTTCTCTATTCTCTGCCTTTAGTTTATTTTCTTGCTATACTTCTACATGTTGTTTCACTTCCCAACATTAAATTTCACTGTATTTCACTGTGATCCTTTAGATCGTAGGAAGTCAGGATTGGGGGTTTGTTCTTATGTGTTTGTTAGCCAAGCCAAGCACATTTGAGATGTTTCTGTTGCTCATGCTCCTGCACAACATCATTGAAGCATAACCAAAACTTCGATTACAGTTTTTTGGCATCTGCATTTAGATCTGTGATCCTTTGGTGATTTTTGCCTTGAATGTTCATCAGGAGAGGTCTATTGGTCAAGTGAACCTATTGTTTGTTTTTCTATTTAGCTAATTTGAATCTTCTTTTTGGATGCTTATAGAATTGTTTCTTTGTGTTTGAACTTCAATATCTTAATTAAGAGATATTTTAGCATTCATTAATTTGTGTTACTTTATTTTGATTATTTTATTTTGGTCAACCTTTAAAAAATTCTATCTTAAATTATTTTGTGTAGTATTTTTTTGTTGTCCTTTATGAACACTATGTATCTAAATATTTGCTGTCTAAAGTTTGTCTCACATATTATCATTGACAGGACCTATGTGTGCTCATGGATTTTTGCTCTTCAATTTCATTAGTATTTGCAAAGTAAATTTCCAAGTTGATAATTAACTCTTTCTTTCTCTCCATTTTTGCTTTCCTTCTATCACGTTCCTATAGTTTATGAAATATGACAGAGCTTTTATTTATTTATTTATATTTTTTTAAATATGACAGAGCTTTTAAAAACTTTTCTTAAATTAGACATGAAGATTACTCATTATAGAGTATAATATCTTATAAAACTCCAATTCTAGAATTTTTAATAAGGAAAAGAAACCCAAATTACATTTTAAATGTTAAGCCTTCACCCATTTGTATTTTCTATCTATATAAAATTAATCCAATAAAATACAATTTCTTACCATATCAGACTTTTTATACTCACAATTTAAAATTGATGTGGAAGTAAGAAATTAATTAGATATGTTATAATAGCTACTTTACTTTTTCTGAATCTTTTTATAGCATAGAACTAGATATGATAGCTATTTACAGGGATTAGTTCATGGAATACATTTTATTACATTTAATTTAGATTTATGTCTCAGAAAACATTGAGTTTTATTAGGTGAAAACTCAAGGATTATGCAAATATTGAGACCATATAGAAGATAAGTGAGAGTAGTCAAGAAACTATAAAACAAAAATTCCATAGTTAGAATTATAGATATATTGTAACAGCTCAACAGTATATATACCATTTAAATGAATCTTAGTGAGCCTTAAGCAACAGGTTTAAATAGCCTTACATGGAGAGTCAAAGATGTTTGCTATTTCATGATTGCCATAATGTTCATAATCTATTTAAGTCGTTTACATTTCAAAAATAGTTGCATTCTTCTATTGTTTAGTATAAAAACGTATGGCTGCTCTAACATATGTGTGAAGAATTTAGAGTGTTTGATGACAAGACATTTTCTCTAAATCTCATCCAAATGAAATTTCACTTGTCCACAATTTCATTGCCCACAATGAGCCATGTGTGCAATATTGGGGAGTGCATAGAAGGGGGTAGGAGGATTCATAAGGGAATAAGGAAGAAGAAGGACATGTTTTAATATTATTTAGATTTACCAATATCTTATACCCTTAAAGCTAACATTTCTTTTTTTTTTTTTTAAAGATTTTATTTATTTATTTGAGACAGAGAGAATGAGAGAGAGAAAGCATATGGCAGGGGGAGGGTCAGAGGGAGAAGCAGACTCCCTGCCGAGCAGGGAGCCCGATGCGGGACTCGATCCTGGGACTCCAGGATCATGACCTGAGCCGAAGGCAGTCGCTTAACCAGCTGAGCCACCCAGGCGCCCTTAAAGCTAACATTTCTACCGTGACCTACAGAAAGAGGTTGAAAGACCTACAAATGACAATTTGTTAGGAAGTAAAGCAAGGAAACATTAACTCCAATAACTTTTAAATATATAATAATTTGTGGTTCCAAAATATTGTCTTCACATTCATACATACAAATTATTAGAACTTCTCTCCTCCAGGAGAAGTAGGTTTGTTATGATGTGCTTTTCAGACACAAGTGAAGTGAAACCAAGAAGTCAAATAGATATTTCAAAATTACAAAATTAATATATATAGTAGCTCCAAATGGAAATTATTTTTTTTATTCCAAATGTGATGGCCCTTCCACGAAATTATACTATCTTGCCAATATATTTCAGATTTAATAGTTTTCTTAAAAAGATTTTATTTATTTATTTATTTGAGAGACAGCGAGGTAGAGAGAGAGAGGAAGAGAGAGAGAGCTCGCGAGTTGGAGGGGAGGGGCAGAAAGAGAGGGAGAAGCAGATTCCTTCCCGGTTGAGCAGGGAGCAAGACTCAGGGCTCGATCCCAGGACCCTGTGATCATGACCGGAGCTGAAGGCAGACGCTTAACTGACTGAGCCACCCAGGCGCCCCTCAGGTTCAATAGTTTTTAATCACTTATTTTAGATAAAATTTAATTTCTATGGTGAATAACATACCTATTTTCGAATAATGTATAAGTACAGAAATCGATGATGGAAAATTTATTTCACAGAGAATTATGTACATGGATACGTGTTTAAGTTCAGCTAATATGAGTTTAAATTGCACAAAAATTAGACAAAAAATAACCGAGAAAGAATTTAGTAAGAGAAGATCAATAGTTTAAAACCATGGGGAAAGAAATTCTGAGATTATATATTTTAATGCCAAATGAAATAAAGCCAAATTCTAATTTAAAACTTTCATAGAACTAGAACAAAGTAAGTCTATAAAAAATGCATTCTGAAAGTGGATTTTTTAATTTGGTTTGGGAAATATTTAAAAAAAGTGAACACCAAATTCTGTATAATTCTATTATGATTTTTATTTCATGGAAACAAGTGATTAGGGAAATATTCAATTTTATGGAGAGAATTTTCAGGGCAAATAGACAATTTTGAGAACCCTCATCTAACATGCAAAGAAAAGTGCATGAGGATGTGCCTTGGCCTACATTAAGTAGTAGGCCTTTGATTTTTATTACTTGTCAGTATATTTTAAAATATGTTTTGCCTTAAAAAAGCAAATGAAATATTTTTTGCCTTAAATTAGTCTTGGAGCCAGAAAAGAGAGTCAAAATGTTGTGCATTTTATATTTGTTCTCTATCAGTATCTTCTATAAAAGCATATGATGTTTGAAAATGTATATATTTACAGTGAAAAGGAGCAGAATATACCACCCCAAAATGTACCATTTTGGCACATAGATTAATGTGAGCTGAAGGCAATCAAGACCTAGCAGATTCAAGAAAAACCTTTACCTCTCTCTTAACTGTCTAAAACAATTTAGATAGGGGGCGTGGCCCAGAAAAAGAGCTATTACTAGAAATAAAATTTTAGATGAATGACCTATCCATATGGCAAGACAAACATCTAATTACCCAACATCTGGGCTTCTTCTTCTTTTTTTTTTAAATTTAAATATTTTTATTTATTTATTTGAGAGGGAGAGCACGAGCAGAGAGGATTGGCAGACCCCCCTCTAAGCAGGGAGCCCAATGTGGGGTTGAATCCCAGGACTCTGAGATCATGACCTGAGCCAAAAACAGACACTTAAATGACTGAACACCTCAACAACATCTGCTCTTCTTATTGTTCTGTGACTTACCCCTGCCCCTTGATATCCAGCCCCATTCCTTAGCTCGGGATGTCATATAAGCCTCACCTGCCTGACTTGCCCTTGGATCTCATATTTTTATGGGACTCTCATACGTAAGAAATTAAGTTTGTTTTTCTCCTGTTAATTTGTCTTCTGTCAATGTAATTATTAGGGCAGCCAAAGAACTTAGAAATGTAGTATTTTTTTTCCTCCCCCATATCAATTTAGTGTGACAAACTTAATCCAGAATGAATGTGTGACACACACTATGTTCTTTTCACCCCTTGCACCATCTTCACTAATAAAGTATAGCTAAGTATTTTGTTGTTGATACATAAGATCAGGCTATTCACTAGCCAATATCTGTATGTTCAAACTGTTAGTTGAGGTTTAAAAATAATGTATCAAGCTAACATATCTAAGTTGAGAATTTGGACTTGTGTGTAGCAACTGTATTAAGTTTTTCAAAAAGTGTCATACCTGAATATGTACTTTCAAAAGAATTTCAGACGGTTTTGTTTAGTTCATTGGAAATAAGGAAAAGTGAATTTCTGTCTAGTTAAACTGATCTCTTCAGTTCTCTTTCATCAAAATATAGAGGAGGTGGGTTGGGGTATGAATAAAATGGGTAAAAGGAAGTGGGAGGGACAGGCTTCCAGTTATGAAATGAATAAGTCCCTGTTGAAAGGTACAGCATAGGGAATATAGTCACTGGTATTATAATAGTGTTATTTGGTAACAGATGGTAGCTACACTTGTGGTGAGTACAGAATAATGTATACAGTTGTCTAATTACTGTGTTATATACACCTAAAACTAATGTAACATTGTATGCCAAATATACTTCAAAATATATAGATTATAGACTATATATAGTTAAGTACTTTCAAAGAAAGTACTTTGGAGACATCATATTAATTAAATATTCTAGGCTTTAAAAGAACTACATTGTGGCAGAGATTATATTTTCTAATTCTAGCCTATTTTTCCATGTCCCTTAACGTAACTTTAAGAACACACAGTAACTCTAAACAGATTTAAATACCATTAAAAAGTCAACATCTATTAATAGCATGCAAAGCTTATACCTAGCACTATGCTAGTTTCCTTGAAAAACGTAGTGAAAAAAGAAAATAATTCAAAAAATAGAATAGATTTTGGAGTTAGTGTAGAGAGATTGTTGAATTTTCAGTGAATTATTATTTTATTTTCATAGAGCACGGGTTTAGAGCAGAGATGTTGAGTCAGCAACTGGATTTATGTATTTGTACTCTATGATAGCTGTCTAATAGTTAAAGGCACAGATAGAATATGAAAGGGATAGGTTGTAGAATGTGGAGAAAAGAAGGGAAACCAAAGTAGCCAGCAAAAGACCTATTTAAAGAGAAAAAATCAAGAAAGAAAATTTTGTAATGACTTTGAGGTGAATGGGCTAACAGAATAGGTAGAGATTTAAGAGAGATTGATGGGACCTATGCTAAAATATAGAAATGATTTTCATGAAAAATAGGATGCAAAAATTATTAAATATAGCCAAACATTCGAATAAGAATAAATATCTGTGATTTTCTTCCTTTGGAGTTTCTTGTGGAAAGTTTCTTATTATTTAGATAAACACAACTTAAGAGAAGCTGCATTAGAGATTGAATAAATGCCTACTGATGTGGGGACCCAGATCAGTGTGGATCAATTAGGCCTTATTTTTATTTTAATTTGCTCAGTTAACTCAGAAATACAGAAATAAACATTTGAATGGAAACAACTAGCTTTGAAGGAGCTGCTTTGCAAAGTCCATCGAAGATTTAACATGAAATGATACCAAAAAGTGTGTTCTCAATGTCAGAAAATATGGTGACATTAGACAGCAGATATTTATCTGAGGATACTCTATAAACTGCTATTCTCTATAGACTATGAGCAGAAATAAAGAGAAAAGTGTGAGGACCTGGGTTAGAAGTTAACCCTAATATCGTGGAGGGAGGATGTTCTACAACAAAATTTCATATTCCCTTACATATGGTTGAGCTGATTCTGGAAAGTGGCTATCTGTCTCAGGACTAGTTTTCACGGCCATTTTCTTCTAGGTGGAGCTATAAGAGTATCTCTAACTAATGAAAAGTGAGAGGAAGTGATATGTATAACTTCCAGGCTTAGATAAATAATAAGCCAGTGAACCTTCTTTATCATTTTTTTCTTCTACCAGTTAGTCAATGGCATACAAGTCGATGTTAAATCCATCAGCCTGAGTCACTAAATGATTAGGAATAGACAACCTCACCCCGTCCCTCTCATCCTTGATCTCTGATAAATATATTTTGATAATCAAGATATAAACTTTATTGTGTGAAGCCACTGAGATTTGGGGAATTACCGCATTACCATAACTCATAAAAATTTCTAGTAATAAATGGAGTTTGAGTAATAGAGCAGGTAGTTTGGAGCATGTGTCCACATGGGGATGGTTGAAAATATTGTCATGAGTGGGTATGAATTATCAGACTCCTGATGTAGATGAAGAACAGGTTGATAATATATAAAAGGGGAGGTTAGATAATAGAAGTGGCCAGAAAAACAATGATTATGTCAAGTTCATGATTCATGGTGATGTGTGTTTTTTTATAATAGTTACAAAACGCTTATAATTTGTTACACTGTTTTTATGTTTATCATATTTATTTCCCACAACCAAACTACAAGGCAGGGGGGATAAATTTTATTCTTCTTTTTTTTTTTTAAAGATTTTATTTATTTATTTGAGAGACAGAATGAGAGAGAGCACATGAGAGGGGGGAGGGTCAGGGGGAGAAGCAGACTCCCTGCCGAGCAGGGAGCCCGATGCGGGACTCGATCCAGGGACTCCAGGATCATGACCTGAGCCGAAGGCAGTTGCTCAACCAACTGAGCCACCCAGGCGCCCTATTCTTCATTTTATTAATTTATTTTTTTTTTAATTTTCCACTCAGCTTTAATTACAATCATACATTTTAAATTCAAACAGGTGACCAAAGATGAAGCATTCAGAATGATCTGATTACAAGTCTGGTTAACTGAAAACAAAGACTTCTCCATGGAAAATATGTAGTTGTCGATGCATTCCTATATTTAAAAGAGAATTGGTCTACAAAGTAATCTGATTAACAGGTTGTCACTCTAGGGCAGTGTGACATAAGTAAAAGGAAATGGCTTAATTCTTTTTTTTTTAAAGATTTTATTTATTTATCAGAGAGAGAGAGCTCAAACAGGGGGAGCAGCAGGCAGAGGGAGAAGCAGTCTCCCCGCTGAGCAAGGAGCCCAATAGGGGGACTCAATCCCAGGAGCCTGGAATCATGACCTGAGCTGAAAGCAGACGCTAACCGACTGAGCCACCCAGGTGTCCCAGAAATGGCTTAATTCTTAATTCTTAATTCTTAATTCTTAATTCTTAATTCTTATAGAATGATGCTGCTTCATAATCTGTTTACAAAAATAAAAATCAATATATTATCTTGATTTGTAGGTTTTCTTCCCATGTCAGTAAAATGAAGAGCTTTGCCTTATGTTTTTCATACAAGTAAGTCTCATGGCATTAGCCCTTAGGAAGTTTATGTCAAATTGGCTTCTTTCCATGGGCAGACAACGACCCCTCACTGGGTAAGATTGTCAGGTTCCAACCAAGTAATTTTCCAGGAAATACTCTCTCATGTGTTTTGGAATTTTCCTTTGCATCTCAATATCTCTAGGTAACAGCTCCGTTACACCACTGGCAGCCATTATTCCTACCACTGGGGCAGCACCTCCTAAGTTCAGACATAAAAGTTATTCTTCATTTTAAACATGAAGAAACTAAGACATGGGGAAGTTAAATAATATTCCACTTGTCCAAGGTCATAATTCCAGTATGTAATAAAATCACATTTTTTCGAATGACATACTCAGCCAAAGTTCAACATAGTCAAGGAGGTTGTGGAGCCATGAGTTCATGGTATAGAAGTCACATCATTCTGAAAGTAGGATAAAATCCTTTTTTTAAAATAAAATTATATGAATACTTTAAAATGCTTAGCACTTGGGGCACCTGGGTGGCTCAGTCAGTTAAGCCCCTGACTCTTGACTTTGGCTCAAGTCATGATCTCAGGGTCATGAAATCAAGCTCTGCATCTGGCTCTGCACTGGGCATGGACCCTGCTTAAATTTTCTCTCCGTCTCCCTGTGTCCCTCCCCCCTCTGTCTGTCTCTCTTAAAAAAAAAAATACTTAACACTTAAAATTAGCAAAGCATCATTTAAATTGAAACTTCATTTAACTAAAGATTGTTAACCCCAAGAATTGTACAGTTGTTGATTTCTGATATATAATAACAGTAGTAATGCATTAAGATTTGCATCACTAGCTGTCATTGCCTCCATTGCTCTTCTGAGCCCTAAAGGGTGGGGGGAGACCATACTAAGAAAGACACAAAACAAAATACAACCCAAATAAACTGCATGGTAATTCCTAGTAGCTATAAACTCATTTTGACTAAGCTGGGAAATAACTGCAGGTATTGTTACAGAGCTGAAAAGAGATTTTGTTTTTACAGCTTGGTAGAAGTTCTATACTAGGTGAGAAGTCACAGTTTAACTATCCATGTTCTGCTTAAATTATCTATAAATGTGGAAATAGCAGAAGGGAGTAGACAACAGTGATAATTACCTGGAGGAAACAATGAGGAAGATGGAACAATACTCAAGAAATAGAGGAGGGGCGCCTGGGTGGCTCAGTTGGTTGAGCGACTGCCTTCGGCTCGGGTCATGATCCTGGAGTTCCGGGATCGAGTCCCGCATTGGGCTCCCTGCTCGGCAGGGAGCCCGCTTCTCCCTCTGACCCTCCCCCCTCTCATGTGCTCTCTCTCTCTCTCATTCTCTCTGTCTCAAATAAATAAATAAAATCTTAAAAAAAAAAAAAAAGAAATAGAGGATAAAAAATGGGAGTGGAGGTTAAGCCATCCTTGTCAGTTGGTGAATTGGCATCCAAAGAAGAGGTATGTGCTATGGTGAGCACTGTGAATTGTGTAAAACTGTTGAATCACAGAACTGTACCTCTGAAACAAATAATACATTATATGTTAACAAAAAAGAAGATAGTAGGAAGGGTAAAATGAAGGGGGGAGAATCGGAGGGGGAGATAAACCATGAGAGACTATGGACTCTGAGAAACTGAGGATTCTAGAGGGGAGGGGGTGGGGGGATGGGTTAGCCTGGTGGTGGGTATTGAGGAGGGCACGTACTGCATGGAGCACTGGGTGTTATACACAAACAATGAATCATGGAACACTACATCAAAAATTAATGACGTAATGTATGGTGATTAACATAACATAATAAAAAAAAAGAGGTCATCAGAAGGTGCATTGATATCAGTGTAAAGATAAATGCATTAAATGCATACTATACTATACTATACTATACTATACTATACTATACTATACTATGTTACCTTAGTAAGTAAAGCTATACATATACAATATACATAAAGTATATTACTTTAGTGCATAATGCACTGTGACTTCAGAACAACGTTAAATGAATGATGAGATACATGGATTGCCTTCAAGTAGTGACTATTGAATTTCTACTACATAGAAGTCATCATGATAGATATGAGAAGGTTCTAGTGTAGGTCTAAGATAGAGCTCCTGCTTTTTGGTTTCTGATGTAGTAGGCAAGAAAAGACCTATTTCTTTCATATAGACAAATAAAAAGTACCATTAACTACCTTACAAAGTAGAATCCATACCAGAATTAATAAATTTATAAGTTTTGGTTGATGGAGGGATCTTCTCCTTGGGAAGATCAGGGAGATTCCTTGGAGGAGGTGATTTTTAGTTGGTTCTTAAAGAGATTTACTTTTTCTAGAGCAAAATTGAGGGAAAGGTCTACTGAGCAATAACAGATGCAACAAAATGTTAGGGTAAGAAAGGCAAAATATAGATATGAAATGGAAAATGAGAAGTGTTACCTACAAAGAAAATTTTTGTTAAAAATATTCCACGTCTTGCATTTTTTATATAACATCACTTTTTCTCTGAATAGAATCATAAGTTAAAACTTAATAGAAAGTTCAAAGGTGATTAAATACTTAGAAAACTTAAGCAACTTGCAGTATATATAAGAGGTATGAGTTACACTCAAAAGAATCTTACTAAAAACCCTGTTCTTTCAGTAGAATAGTCTTGACTGAGTTTTAAATAGAGGAGGAGAAGTTTATGAAAGACTTGGCCACTATGCATAAAGGTTATTGAATTTCTTTTGATAGTCCCTAGGGAGAAATGAAACTTAATTTTAAACAAAGAAAACTGATTAACAATAGAGGTTTAAACAGGTTGACCTGGTGAAAACACATATGGCCAAATGAAGGAAAGAATGAAGGTACAGTTGGGGCGCCTGGGTGGCTCAGTTGGTTAAGCGACTGCCTTCGGCTCAGGTCATGATCCTGGAGTCCCGGGATCGAGTCCTGCATCGGGCTCCCTGCTCAGCAAGGAGTCTGCTTCTCCCTCTGACCCTCATGATCTATCTCATTCTCTCTCTCAAATAAATAAATAAAATCTTAAAAAAAAAAAAAAGAATGAAGGTACAGTTAAGAGAGAAAATACAAGGTAGTTGAAGATGAAAGATGTTTGAATGCATCATAGGTCTATTTGAATAAAAGATGATTGGTCAAAGGGCAAAGAGCAAATATCGTGGCAAAAATCTCTACTGCTTAGGCATTCTTGGAAAAATGATTTAGTCTTGAATCTCAATTTTCATATCTGTAAAATGAAGTTAGTTATGAGACCTATTTTATTTAATTAATTTATTTATTTTTAAAGATTTTTATTTATTCATGAGAGAGAGAGAGAGGCAGAGGGAGAAGCAGGCTCCCAAGGAGCAGGGAGCCCAATGTGGAACTTGATCCCAGCACTCTGGGATCACGACCTGAGCCGAAGGCAGACACCCAACCATCTGAGCCACCGAGGTACCTGAGACCTATTTTAGAATTGTCATCTCATTTAAGTAAATAACTCCCGAGAAGCACTTTTCATGATTTCTGGCATACAGTAAATGCGAAATGACAATAACTAGTATAGTTACCATTATTGTCTTTGTATCATTCCCTATCACTGTTATTTTCACTTCTATACCTAGGTAAATTTGCATTATACATATTCTGAGAGCTATCAGCATGAGTTTTTTTTTTACATTGGGTGAATAACTAGAGTTGCCTCAATATCCCAAAATGGTCTCCATATTTTATTTACAGTAGCAATCTGTGATTAATGAAGGGAAAGAAATAACTCAGTGATATGCTTGCCATAAAATTAGGGATCTTTGTTTATATTTTGGTTCCCCTAAATATTATTATTTATTTTATTCAGAATCAGAAGCACAAACCAAGGCTCCCCTAATCTGGAAGCTTCTTACTGTGTAGCAAGCTAAGGATTTAAAGATTAATGTTGGCAGGATACCAGGAGGGAAACCCTTAGAGAAAATTACTTTTAAGAGGTTCTGTTTTCTCTCTACTTTGATGTGCATATTTCTTTGCCAGATGGTAGTAGTCCCATAGGGAATTACTTTAAGCAATAGGCTTCTACTTACAAAATTTCTCCTTTGGAAACCAATGGATCTTTTCTAGTTGAGTAATTCCATTGAGAAGAAAATGATAAAAACAGTCTTGAATTTAAGTGCACTTAAACTCACATTGTGTGTGGGTGTGTGTATGTGTGGCATGCACTCAAATATATATGCACCTTGATTTCTGGAAAATTGTTTTTTCTTTTTTTTTAATGAAATTCAAATGTAACTCTATGAATTATTTTATTTGTTGGCATTTGCTGATATTACTGAGTATGAATATTTACTGATTTTAAAAATTGTTTAAAAAATACATAAATGATTAAAATATAATGCAATTGTGAAATCAAAGAATAGGTGATGGATCACAGGAAGAATAGAATGAAATATATACATATATATTTGAAAAAATACATATATTCATATATATATATTTCTTCTGAAATACAGAAAAAATGAATACATGGCTTGGAGATGAAATAGCAAGAATTGTTGCTTTGTCATAAAAATTGTCATAAACAATTTTTTGTTGAGTATGTAGAAGAGGAAAAATTGTTTTTCCTATGTGCTTCTAGGTTCTTGGCTGAGACCAATCCTTATAAAAAGACAGATTAACAAGAGAAAAAGAAACAGAAGTTTAATAACATGTATACCTCCTGTGTATATGATAGATATTCAGAAAAGCTGACTCCCTGAAATGACCCAAGTGACACCTTAAGGAATGTGTTTAACTAAAGACAAAAGAAGACATTGGGTAACCAGCTATGTGAGGTTATTGGGCAAAGCACAGTAAATGAGGGCATGGTTGTTATGCAAATTTAAGTCCATGCCTTCTTCACTGATAAATTACTAGATTTACTCGTCCTCCTCTTCCAGGTAACTAGAGAGAGACATCCTTACAAATGGAGATTTTCCTTATAAACTTAAATTTCTCCTACTAAAGGATAACTAATCCTTGGTTTGCAGAGCTCTCTCTCTGTATACAGTTTCTTGAAAATAACCAGGTTAAGATAATCCTTATGCCATTTTGGGGTACCGAGTTCTGCTCCTCTTAATTGGCAAAGATGGCAGCAGGATGTTTCCTATCATAATGCCTTCTCTGCAGAAAACCCTGTTCAGTGTACCCCACTAAGAAGGGCTAAAAGTCTCTCTCAGAGTGTCCATTAAATCTGGGTTTACTTCCTTTGCTATGGGTACCCAAAAAGGCTACTTTTCACACTCTGTTTCATAATTAAGTTTGGATCATGTGACTGGGTTCTGACAAATACAATGTGGATAGAACTGATGCGTGCTACATATCAGGCTGGCTGAAAAAACTTCCATGATTTTTCCCTCCTTCCCTTCCTCAACAGCAAAAACAATGGCAAGATGATGCCTCAACACAAACAGAACCTGAATATCCATCTCACTTAATACAGAACTGTCTGTGAGGCAGTCTGACCCAAATTGGACCAAGATATAAGCATGATGTAAATTTAAGCAATGTCAAATAATTGAAATTTTGGGGGTGTTTCTTGTATCTATTGGTGTTAAATACCCAGTTGAAATAGCTCCCATCATACACTTACCTTTTCTATCCATCACTTTCTTTTTCTTTTTTTTTTTAAGATTTATTTATCTGAGAGAGAGAGAGTGGGGGAGGGGTAGAGGGAGAGAGAGAATCCCAAGCAGACTCCCCACTAAGCACAGAGCCCTACTCAAGGCTTGATCTCAGACCCTGAGGTCATGACCTGAGCTGAAACTAAGAGTCAGATACCTAATTGACTGAGCCACCACAATGCCCCTGTCCATCACTTTCTAAACATTTACCCCACTTTATTTGTTTTACCTTAGTAACTATCCTCTGATATTATATCAGTTTGCTTATTTGTTGTTTGTATCTCTTTCTAGCAGCAGGATCCTTCAGGACATTATGGATTTCATGTGTCAGATAGGAAGAATTTTCTGCCCCTTTCAAGGTCTCTCTAGTTGGACTAAGAAACAAATTGACCTATGACGACCAGCAGGGAAAATAAAGTTTAATTTCTTATTTATGGGGAAAACACACTGACATGAAATTCCAAAGATAGGCAAAATGAGGTATACATGTCAAGTGGAACTAAGGAGAAGGGGGTAAGGGTCTAAGACTTCAAAGGAAAGGAATTCAATTTACAGGAATATAAGAATAAGAGCATTTGTTTGGTAAGTAGATGTTTGCCTAGCTATGTAGATGGATGACTCAGATAAAATTATCTCTGGTAATAACCCTCGTTCTGGGAAAGACCCCCAATTTATATTCCTCTATGTGGTTAAGGGAGGGGCAAAAGTTTCCCTTGAGGCTGCAGGGTCTCTATTGCCTTCAGCTCAAAATACTCCACAGACAAAGGTAGCATATTTGGGGGCAACCTGTCTCAAACCCCTTCACATGCATACTACCGCCCAGGAGCACATAGAAAAATGCTTGTCTGTAACAAGAACTCAATTACTTGCTGAATAAATAAATTATTTTATTTCTCCCAAAATGAAATAAGTACTGTCATTAACATCTCTTTTGCACAAATAAGAAAACTAAGATTTAAGAGATTCAAGTAAACTACCTAAGGTTATGTAATAAGTAAAAGAAATTATATTAGCACTCTTAATCACTGCACTGTATTTTAGTTTGATGAAATGCAATGACACTGAAATAGTGAAGAGCAGTAGAGTATATTTATACCATTGAGGAAGAGAGAAAAATTTTACTCCATAGAATCAGAGAAAACTAAAGACTGGGGATTTTTACTGTGAGGGAAATAGCACACTACTCTTCTGAACAGTTCCTAAGAGAATTAATGCATTGGAATAGTGCTAGTAAATTATATTCATAATGATTATACTAAATAAGAGAATTATAGAAAAGTGCCTTATATATTATATGATTCTAAGATGCCATTCTACAGATGAATAAATCAAAGTCCAGTACAGTTAAGTAACTTACCAGAAAGACATTGTAAAATTTCTATGTTAGAACTGAAATCAGAGGGCACCTGGCCGGCTCAGTCAGTAAAGTATTTGACTTGGGCTCAGGTCCTGGGCTTGAGCCCAGCACAGAGGTCTCCCAGGCTCCTGCTCAGTGGGGAGTCTGTTTCTCCTTCTGCCCCTCCCCTGCTCATGCTCTCTCTTTCTCTCTCCCTTTCTCTCAAATAAATGAAATCTTAAAAAAAGGAAAAGAACTGAAATCAGGTCCAATATCCAATACAGTGCTATTTGAACCACATCATACTGTCTGATATGTACTTTTCTAAATGTTCCTGTCAAAGGTAATTGAACAATTTAAAGTTATTTGAATAATTTAGTTATAGGAAATACCATATTCCCTGATATTGTTGTACAAATTTGATATTACACTTCTCTCATCACTAGGATTTTCAAATTAGAAAGAAATACACTATATGCTATGTGTTATATTATTTATATTCTCTGTAATATATATTAATCTATATGTTATGTGGAATATGGAATCTCTTGCTGGTAAATCAGAAGATAATCTTTTTAATCTTTTGAATACGCAAGAAATAAAAGATAATACATACATATTACACATTTATATAAGCGTAACATGGTCCTACATAAAGATATGGGTATTTTAATCATTATGCACCATTATGGTATATTGGAGGAAAGAACCAGGAAATGGAGATTCTGAGTAAAAATAGAGAAATTAGAAAGAGTAGAAGCTAGCCTTTATGGGGTACTTATAATATGACAGGCACTAATCCCTTGTTTGACTTACGTAATTCTCTAAACAATCTTTAGTGATAGATAATTTTATTCTCTCCAGTTTAAGAAGAAATGTGGGGATTCACAGTGTCTAGATAGACAAAATCTGACTTGCATACGCCTCCCTGGATGAGACTAATTGAAAAAGCAAAGGAGGAGTGCCTGGAACGCTGGGCCTCCTTTGAAGTCTCTTGGCTGAAAGTGGCCAGATTCTTACTGCAGCTCAAAGTTCACATCTAGGGAGTAAATATTTAAATTTTGAAGAAAAACAGACACTTGTGATGGTCAAGTACTACACAAACTCTTTGCCTTGCACACACATCACGAGAACTGCTCGCCCTTATCACCTACTGTCCCATATATTATTGTCCTCATTATTAGAGTTACACTTTCTTTCTTGTTTTGAGCTTGCACTTGGTATATTGATAAAACCCCAGTAAAACCAGAGACAAAGCTTGGCTCGAGGACTTTCGCCACTAGAGCGTCTGGTCCCCAGCCCTCTTCTTCCACCTTCTAAGGTGTGTGGGGTAATCTTTTCATTCGCCGTCTCGGGGTTTGCTGGCCAAACCCGACAAAGAAAAACTAAGGAATTGAGATTAAAAACACATACAAGATCACATAGTTAACCATGGCAAAGAAGTCTGTCCCTAGGCTTATCCTACAAACCATTAGGTTATACCATTTTTTAAAGGGCAATGCCATTCAAGTTGGCTTTGTTTTGGTGTAAATTACTTTTTCCAACTAAGTCTAAATTCCATCTTCTCTCAAACATGAATAATATTTCCTATTTTTTAAAGGTAATCCTTGCATGTGATCTGAGGAATTTTCTATTTGCTAAGTCTTAAATCTCCTGCGCCCTGTTTATGAAAGGAATATATGTACAGATATATATGTATGTAGATTTTCCCATTAAGCCGTGAGCAAGAAATTCAGAACTTTGTGGTTAAACAAAACCTTATTTATATTCTACACAAGACATGTTAAGTAAAAGTGAACTCTTTCTCAAAGTGCTCTCCCAACCTTCAGCTGTTTTTTGTTTTGTTTTGTTTTGTTTTTATTTTGTGTCAAACTCCTGAAGAATGATGGCTCCTTCAACTGAATGTAGTCCATTCAGAGCCAATTTCTGTGGACACAATGCTATAAATGCTTCCAAAAGAAGGAAGGATCAGATCTCTATTTTATAATAGAAAAATTTAAACTTTTAAAAAGTGTAACTCATGGTGAAAACTATATTTTATATTGTGACAAAGTCATAAACACATAAGTGTTTTTAATAAATCATGAGAAATATCCATTCTATGTTCAAAGTATTGCAATTATTTATATTCTATTCTAATTAAATCCTTGACTTGTCTGTCTATTGTACCTCTTAAAAAAATTTCTGGTCCTGACTGATTACTTGGATTTAATGATGCACTAAAGATTACAACCTACAATTTGAAATCACTTATTTAAATGGTTGACAGTGATAATGTCTGATTATATTTTTTTTTTCCTTTTTTCACTTGGGCAATTGAAAGGTGGCTTCCTCTTTTTTTTTTTTTTAAATAGAAACATCACAATGTAGTCAACACATAATTTCTTTGGACAGAGGAACTGGAAATATACAGATGTTTTCTTTGGTTGTTGACTTGTCTGTTTAGAATAATTCATATTTATTCCTTTGTTATAACTAGAATATATTTTCTTTTGGGGTGAAACATCAGAGCCTTATAATAACATTGTCAGTCTAGTCCCCAGAAAAATAAGACATTTTATTGAGCTGTGATTTTTAAGAGCTTTTCATAATAAAGGCACTATTGATAGATGTATGGACTAGATGATTGGAATCAGCTAAGGATGTCGAGGAACCCTGATGTTAGCAATAGCATATCTAAACCTGAGGTTGTGTGTTTCTAAGGGTAGGATTGAAGCCTGGCTAAGTTCAGGGATCACACAAGAGGAGCTCCCATACAGAATCTGTTCTCACAGAGGGGCAAACCTCTGTCAGAACCACTTCAGAGATAAAAAGATGGGAAAAACATACATCCTAGGTTTGCTCTTTTCCTCATCTTCGATCTCCTGCCAGCACCTCTAATTGGCCAAACTCAAGGGAAAGTCACATGACAATGGAGCCTGAGTAATGTGGTCCATAGACAGTCTGCTGAAGGATATTATAGGATCGAGAAAGATGGAACATGGATCTAAGGGGCAAATGGAGAATAAATTACTACAGTCTAATTTTTTAAAGGTGAAATAAGGATTATTGTTAAGTTGCAAATAACAAAGTTTTCCTAAGGGTCTCCTGGAACTTCCACTTGCAGTATTTTTGTAATGATTACTTGAGATTTTAAAAATAGTTTTGAATAGCTCTTGACTCATTGTACACATACACACACCATGTTCTATTCACCTCCCTTATTTTACTGCCTCTCAGAAAGAATAGTGACTTAAGATTGTACATGTTTTCTAAACTCATGTGTGGATCCAAACAGTCAAGACTAATCAAGGTGAAGGTGAAGTTCAAACTCCCTAGCCCACAGACACATTGTTCATCTTTGATAGGAAGCATCACATTTGCTCTATTACTAGAGACTCTGGGGAGGGAGAATAAAGGTTAACATGTTGGCAGACTTGTCAAGTGGTTCCTGGAACAAAGAAAGGGGGAAAAACAACCACAAGGGTTCTGTCTGTTTTTCCAAATTAACTATTACATCTTATACTACTCTAACTTAATCTAACTATTTAAAAAAATTAGGTAACATTATTTTCTCATCTAGCTAAGGAGCATAGGGTGTATGGTACATGTAGGTAAAAATCAAATGTAAAAATTACTGACATTTTTAAATTTTTTAAAAATGAGAAAATTATACTTTAAAACCTTTAATATTAGAAATTGTAGGACATTTGAAGTGTGAAATGTAGTTTGCATAATGCTGTTACTGTGAATCTGTAGTATCTTTCTGAATTTAATTGTGATGGAGTTATTTTTATCAGACATAGCTACCCAGAAGTCCTAGGTGAATAGTAACATTCTCTATGATTTCTATTCTATTTGTCTATGACCATCTTCAGCCTTTTTAACTGTTTCCATGATGTTGTCATTCTTCTTCCATATATAATAAACTTCTAATGGAAATGACTGACAGAAGAAAAAAATGTATACCCTGTATTCCATCACTGGCCTGGGAATTATGTTTAATATTACATACAAAGGTGGATAAAAACCAAAAATCTCAAAGTTGCAGAGCTGCTTTCACTTTTAGAACAAGTCAGGCTTAATTGCTAGGTGAAAATGATATTTCCTCCTTAGTATTTTAGCAATGCTTTAGCAATGTTACCTTGAATACCTTCTCTCAATTTCCATAGCTATTAAAAAATTAAATTCTACATTAGGATAATTTATGGAAATAGCAATTTGAGATTTCATTCTTTTCCCCCACTATTGGTACTCTTCTATTCCCCTTTTAAGGAAGTAATTAAGATCAATTCTAAGTTTTAGCTCATTGCATGATGTCAGAAGAAATAGGGGTGGCATTTACTGGCCTATGTATTTTAGAATAAAAAATCAGAAATTTTCAAGTACCTAGACAATAATCTTCACCCAATGGGCTTTTGTTATTGTTGAGGAAAATATCAAGTAAATAGAACCACCTTAAGTGGTTTGATATTTCTGAAGAGTAAGATGTTTGATGGTTTGGGGGGCTTCTGCGTGTGGCAGGAGATATGGAATGTTCCCAGAAGCATCTCCTCAAAATTATGTGAGTTTATGGTGTGTAGAATGGATCTTTGTAGGAGACCTGTCCCACGGTTCTTGAAAGATATCAGTGGATTATTCCACAGAGACAATGTAGAGTCATAGAATGAGTATTGATAATGACAATAATAATGATTGGAAATGACAGAGGATGTGGCCCCTCCCAGTTTTCTAGCTCCCAATAGTGGAATTACTGGGTGATATGATATTTTTAAGTTTTTGAGGACCACCGTACTGTTTTCCACAGTGGCTGCACCAATTTACATTCCCACCAAGAGTGCACAAGAATTCCTTTTCTCCACATCCTTGCCAACATTTTTTATTTCTTACCTTCTTGATTTTAGCCATTCTGATAGGTATAAGTGATATCTCATTGTGGTTTTTCTTTGCTTTTCCTTGATGATTAGTGATGTTGAGCATCTTTTCGCATGTGTTGGCCATCTGTGTCTTCTTTGGAAAATGTCTATTCATGTCCTCTGCCCGTTTTTTAATCAGGTTGTTTTTTGGTGTTGAGTTGTATGAGTTCTTTATATATTTTGGATATTAACCACTTATCAGATATATAATTTGCAAATATCTTCTCCCATTCATTAGGTTGTCTTTTTGTTTTGTTGATGGTTACTTTTGCTGTACAAAAGCTTTTTATTTTGATGTAGTTCCAATAGTTAATTTTTGTTTTTTTTCCCCAATGCATTAGGATACATATCTAGAAAATTATTGCTATGGCTAATGTCAGAGAAATTACTGCCTATGTTCTCTTATAGGATTTATTTGTTTCAGGTCTCACGTTTAGGTCTTTAATCCCTTTTAAGTTTATTTCTGTGTATTACAAAGTAGTCCAGTTTCATTCTTTTACATATAGCTGTCCAGTTTATCTAGCGCCATATATTGAAAAGATTGTATTTTCCCTATTTTATATTCTTGCTTCCTTTGTCATAGATTAATTGACTATATATATATATATATATATATATATATATATATATATATATATATATATACACACACGTTTATTTCTGGGCTCTCTATCCTATTGTTTTATGTGCCTATTCTTGTGCCAGTGCCATACTCTTTTGATTAATATAGCTTAGTAGAACTTGAAATCTGGAATTGTGATATCTCCAGGTTTGTTCTTCTTTCTGAGGATTGCTTTGGTGGGATCTTTAGGATTTCTCAATGTATAGTTCATGTCATCTGTGAATAGTGACAATTTAACTTCTTTACTAATATGGATGCCTTTTATTTATTTTTCTTGTCTGATTGCTGTGACTATTACTGCTAGTACTATGTTGAGTAAAAGAGAAGTCTTCTTCCTTGTCTTGTTCCTTAGAGGGAAAATTCTCAATTTTTTATCATTGAGGATGATGTTAGCTGTGTTTTTTTCAAATATGATCTTTATTATGTTGAGGTATGTTCCTGCTAAACCCATTTTGTGGAGAAGTTTTATCAGGAATGGATGTTGAATATTTTCAAATACTTTTCTTGAATGATCATATGATTTTTATCATTCATTTTGTCAATGTGGTTTATCATATTGACTTGCAAATATTGAATCATCCTTGCATCCCAAGAATAAATCCCACCAGATCATGGTGAGTGGTCACATACTGTATGGCTATATGTGCTTCATTAATATTTTGTTGAGGACTTTTGCATTTGTGTTCATCGGGGATATTGGCCTATAGTTCTCTATCATTTTTTAAAAGATTTTATTTATTTATTTGAGGGAGTGAGAGAGCAAGAGAGAGCACGAGCAGAGGGTGGGGAGAAGGAAACATGGTGCCCAAAACCAGGGCCTCAGGATCATGACCTGAGTGGAAGGCAGACGCTTAACCAACTGAGCCACCTAGGTGGCCCTGTAGTTGTTTTTGTTTTTGTTTGTTTGTTTGTTTGTTTATTTTGTGATGTTTTTGTCTGATTGGGGTATCACGGTAATGCTGGCCTTGTAGAAAGTATTTGGAAGCTTTCCTTACTCTTCTGTTTTTTTGGAAGAGTTTGAGGAGAATATGCATTAACTCTTCTTTAAATGTTTGGTAGAATTCACTTGTGAATCCATTTCATTCTGGACTTTTATTTTTTGGTAGTTTTTTGATTACTGATTCAATTCTGTTACTTGTAATTGGTCTATTCAGAGTTTCTTTTTCTTCCTAGTTCAGTTTTGAATGATTGTATGTTGCTAGGAATTTATCCATTTCTTCTAGGTTGTCCAGTTTGTTGGCTTATAATTTTTCTTAATATTCTCTTATGATCCTTCTTGTTTCTGTGGTATCAGTTCTTACTTCTCTCTTGTTTTCAGTTTTCCTTATTTGGGTCCATTCTCTTTTTCTTGATGAATCTGGCTAAGAGTTTGCCATTTATTTATTCATTTACTTTTTATCTTTTCAAAGAAATATCTCTTGGTTTCATTGATTTTTCTATTTTGGTCTCTACCTCATTTATTTCTGCTCTGATCTTCATTATTTCCTTTCTTCTACTCACTTTGGGCTTTGTTTGTACTTCTTTTTTAGTTCCTTTAAACATAAGGTGAGATTACTTATTTGACTTTTTTCTTGTTTCTTGAGGTAGTCCTGTATTGCTATATACTTCCCTCTTAATAAATACTTTCACTGTGTCCCAGAGATTATGGACCATTGTTTTTTCATTTTCATTTCTCCCTATGTGTTTTTTGTTTTGTTTTGTTTTAATTTCCTTTTCAATTGCTTCATTGACCTATTGGTTGTTTAGTATGTTGTTTAGTCTCCACATTTGTGTTTTTTTCCTGTGTGTGTGTGTGTGTGTGTGTGTGTGTGATTTATTTTAGTTTCATACTACTGTGGTCAGAAAATATGTATGGTATGATTTTAGTCTTCTTAAATTTATTGAGACTTATTTTATGGCCTAATATGTGATCTATTCTGGAGAATATTCCATATGCACTTGAAAAGAATGTGTATTCTGTTGTTTTGGGATGGAATGTTCTGTATATATATCTGTTACATCCATCTGATCCAAAGTGTCATTCAAAGACATTGTTTCCTTATTGATTTTCTGTCTTGGTGACCTATCCATTGATCTAAGTGGGTGTTTAAATCCTCTACTAATGCATTACTAACATCAATATCTTTATTTATGTCTATTAATATTTGCCTTATATATTAATGTGCTGCAGTTTTGGGTGTGTAAACATTTACAATTGTTATATCTTCTTGTTGGAGTGATCCCTTTATCATTATGTAATACCCTTCTTTGACTTTTGTTGGAGTCTTTGTTTTACAAGTCTATTTTGTCAAATATAATTACTCTGACTTTTTTTTCACTTCCATTCATGGTTAATGTTTTCTATCCCTTTGCTTTCATTCTTTATGTGTCTTTAGGTCTGAGGTGAGTCTTTGATAGGCAACATATAGAAGGGTCTTGGTTTTATTTGAGGGGGTGGGGTTTTTGTTTGTTTGTTTTATTCATTCCACCTGTTGTGCTCACTTTGGCAGCACATATATTCATTCCACCTTTTGATTGGAGCTTTTGAGCCATTTACATTTAACGTAATTGTTGATAGGTATGTACTTATTGCCATTTAAAAAAAATATTTTCTGGTTGTTTTTGTAGTTTTCTGTTTCTTTCTTCTGCTTTTGCTACCTTTCTTTGTGATTGATGAGTATCTATAGTATTTTGTTTGACTTTCTTTCCCTTTATTTTTTGTGTATCTATCATAGGTTTTTGGTTTGTGGTTACTCTGAGGTTCATATATAACATCCTAAATATATAACAGTCCATATTAATTTGATGGTCATTTAAGCTCAAACAAATACCCCTTATCTTCCCTTTTTGCTCCCTTCTCCACATTTTATTTATGTATTACCATATTTTACATTTTTTATTCATAATTTTCTTATTTCTAATTATGGACATTTATTTTCCACTTAAAGAAGTCCCTTTAACACTTCTTGTAAGCCTGGTTATTGGTGATAAAGTCCTTTATCTTTTGTTTGGGAAACTCATTAACTCTCCTTCAAATTAGGATGATAACTTTGCTGGGTAGAGTATTCTTGGTTGTAGGATTTTTCCTTTTTTTTTTTTTTAAGATTTTATTTATTTATTTGACAGAGAGAGACACAGCGAGAGAAGGAACACAAGCAAGGGGAGTGGGAGAGGGAGAAGCTGGCTCCCCGCAGAGCAGGGAGCCTGATGCGGGACTCGATCCCAGGACCCTGGGATCATGACCTGAGCCGAAGGCAGTCGCCCAACCAACTGAGCCACCCAGGCGCCCGGATTTTTCCTTTAATATATCATGCTACTCCCTCTGGCCTGCAAAGTTTCTGTGAAAAATCAATTGATAGTGTTTTAAGTTTTCCCTTGTAGGTAACTTTTTGTTTCCATCCTGTTGCTTTAAGGATTCTCTTTGGTCTCTAAACTCTGACATTTTAATTATTATGCACTGTGGTGTGGATCTCTTTGGGTTCACCTTGTTTGGAACTCTCTGTGTTTCTTGGACTTGGATGTCTATTTCCTTCCTTAGGTTCAGGAAGTTTTCAGTTATTATTTCTTTGATAAGTTTTCTACATTTTTTTCTCTCTCTTCTTCTTCTAGGACCCTTATAATGTGAAAGTTTGCTTGCTTGATGTTGTCCAAGAGATCTCTTAATCTATCCTCATTTTTTTTTAATTTTTTCTCTTTTTGTTGTTCAGCCTGTTTGCTTTCCATTACCCTGTCTTCCAAATCACTGATACATTCTGTATCCTCTAATCTACTATTGATTCCCTCTAGCGTGTTTTTTTTTATTTGTTATTGTATTCTTCAGCTCTGATTGTTTCTTTTTAATCTTTGAAGGTCCTATTGAAGGTCTCACTGAATTCTTCTGTTCTTTTCTTCGACCCAGTGAGTATCTTCATGATCATTACTCTAAATTCTTTATCAGGCATATTGCTTATCTCTGTTTCATTTAAATTTTTTACTGAATTTTTTTCTTGTTCTTTCTTTTGGAGCACATTGCTCTATCTCCCCATTTTACCTGACTTTCTATGTTTCTATGAATTAGGTGAATGGCTACATTTCCTAAAGTTGAGGAAGTGATCTTGTGTATGGTGACACCTATGCCAACTCTGTCTGTTTGGTGACTGGCTGGCTGGCTGGAGCTGTGGCTGTGTATGCTAGTTACTGTTATAAACCATGGATTTTTACAGAGAGAATAATAATAAAAATATAGAAAAGAAAAATAGAAAAGAAAAGAGAAAAAGAACAGAAACAGAACAAGAAAGAAAAGAACAAAACCAAAATAAATAAATAAATAAAAGCAAAAGAAGACAAATTTTAAAAAAGTGAACAAAATTAAAATCAAACAATAACAATTAAATGAAAAAAAAAAAAAAAAAAAAACCATAAAACTGCAGCTTGTTTTCTGTGCCCCAGCACCACAGGGTGACTGGTGTGGCCTTGTGGACTCTGGACTCACTGAGGTCACAAGTTTACTGTGAGCTGGACTCTGCTGCAGTTGGACTTATTTTTTTTTTAAGTTATTGATTTATTTATTTGAGAGAGAGAAAGCAAGAGACAGAGCACAAGTGGAGGGCAAGTAGCAGAGGGAGAAGGAGAAGCAGACTCCACGCTGAGCAGGGAGACTGATGCAGGGCTCCATCCCAAGACCCTGGGATCATGACCTGAGTCAAAGACAGATGCTTAACCAACTGAGCCACCCAGGGACACCCCAGTCTGGACCTTTAAGTTTGAGGGTGAGAGAATGTTCCTGCAGTTCTTTGACCTTTTCCAACTGTGGCTTTTTTTTTTTTTTCTGTGCTCCTACATGACCAGGAGTGGTCTGGGCTTCAGGACCCCTGGCTTGCTGAGGTCACAAACTTCCTGTAATGACCAAACCAACCAGTTATGGAGTCAAGAACCACCTTAAGGCATCAGGACTGTCCAATTATGTCATCTGAATCTGTCCCTTATGGTGGTCAGACCCCGCTCTAAAGGAGGCCCTTGAGGTGGAGGAGAAGATAGTGTTCCTGCAGATCCCTGATCCCTCTAAACTGTGGCTTTTCTTCTGTAGCCAGTACATCTAGGGTTGGTATGGGCCTTTGGACCCTGAGATCACTGAAGTTACAAGCCCAGAGACTACTGGACCTGCCTGCCAGGGTGTCTGGACTCTGCTCTGGTCCAGGCTTCCAAGATAGGGTAGGAGCATAAGCCATGTCACTTTCCAGTCCCTCTGACCTGGAGAGATTTCCCCCAGGTCCTTTAATGCTTGGCAGAGTTCTAGTGTTGTCTCCTTTATATACTAGTTTCTCTTTTAAACCCTGTTTTTATGTTTTTCTTCTTTTCTATGCCCAAGGACAGAGAGATCCATTCCCAGTACTTCAGTACTATCCCTACCCACTGCTGTTTGCACCGTTAGGGGTGGAGGTTCCCTTTGTTACTGTGTCTCCACCTCTCTTGCTGTTATCCTCCTATTCTCTCTATCTTTGATTGTTCAGTAGCTGTTGAGTCAGCTCTCAGTTCTTCTTCAGGAAGAATTACTCTATTGATAGGTGTAGTTTGGGGTGTTCTGTGAAGGAAGTGAGTTCATAGTCTTCCTACATCACCATCTTGAAATGGAACCCTGAAAAGACTAATCATCTGTACTTCAATCACTCTCATCCTTGGAACTATCTTTTTTTTTTTTTTTAAGATTTTATTTATTTATTTGACAGAGAGAGACACAGCGAGAGAGGGAACACAAGCAGGGGGAGTGGGAGAGGGAGAAGCAGGCTCCCCGCAGAGCAGGGAGCCCGATGCAGGACTCGATCCCAGGACCCTGGGATCATGACCTGAGCTGAAGGCAGTCGCTTAACCAACTGAGCCACCCAGGTGCCCTGGAACTATCTTTGATATTTCTCTTTTCTTTAATAATCTGCATATAGTGCATGGTTAAGTTCTATTGGCTTTTCCTTTAAAATATATCTAAAAATCCACAATTTCTTTCCAAGTTTATGTCTTCCTACATAGTCAAATTACTGTTATATCCAAACTCTTCTCTTGTAATTTTCTCTTCATTGGATTTCTCGTTTCCATTCTGTGTCCTTGTAGTCTTTCGCTACTGAAAAGTCCTTAGGATCCTTCTTTAACACGTCAGTTCATCAATTCCTCAGGTTTTAGGGAGTGTATAGTATACAACAATAATAATAATAACAACAATGATTAATATTTCTATAGCTATTACTATTTTCTAGGTGTTCTAATTTATATCTGTATGGGTATGTGTGTGTGTGTCTGTGTAGATAGATAGATAGATAGATAGATAGATAGAGATATATATCTAGATATATATATCAGAGTGTGTGTACTAATGTTTCATATATGTGTGTATATGTTTTTATACATATATACTTATGTTTCATACATTTATAAATAAACATATATGTATGTATGTGTATGTGTGAGTACATCCACACACACACACACACACACACACACACACATATATATATATATATATACACACATACTTTCTAGTGCCCAATAAATATGTATTGCCTTATTGATAGCTTTCTACCTTTTCTTAGTTTCTTCTTAGTGCATAGCCAATCCCCTTGATCTAGACCTACTTTTGGGTAAGTTTATTTGTGAATTTATTTACCTTTTGTAGTTATTGCTTTGTTTTGTTTTTGTGTTTTTTAATATCACCCAATCTCTTTCATATGCCTAATGGATAGAAGGCTTTACTAAACACTGATAGTTACATTCTTACTCTAAGTAGCTTGAGAATATTTTTATCACATGGAAGAAATATTAAAGATACACTTACATTAAATCAAATTATTTTATTTTTAGCAGTGTGATTATTAAATATCCCTCACTTCTCTGAGTGTGGGCTTCTATCTATCTTCTAGAGTTAATGAATTTAAATTCATTACTGTCTAATATGTAGTAGGCACTCATGGATAGTTCTCATACAATTTGAGGAAGAGTGAATGAGTAATGAAGAATAAAATAGGGGTTTCAGAAAGTTTTAGAGTCGAAAAGAAACAGAGGAAGGAATTTTGCAAGATAGCAATAAAAACAAAGAATTTAATCACAGGTGACACAACTGATATGGAAAATTTGATTCCATTAGGATATTTCTTATTACATAATTTTCACTTTTCCATAAAGGGATACTCTATTCTATTTTTATTGTTATGTTAATCACCATACATTACATCATTAGTTTTTGATGTAGTGTTCCAGGATTCATTGTTTGTGCATAACACCCAGTGCTCCAAGCAGAACGTGCCCTCTTTAATACCCATCACCAGGCTAATACATCCTCCCACCCCCCTCCCCTCTAGAACCCTCAGTTTGTTTTTCAGAGTCCATCATCTCTCATGGTTCATTTCCCCCTCCAATTCCCCCCCTTCATTCTTCCCCTCCTGCTATCTTCTTTTTTTTTCTCTTTAACATATATTGCATCATTTGTTTCAGAGGTACAGATCTGTGATTCAACAGTCTTGCACAATTCACAGTGCTCACCATAGCACATAGCCTCCCCAATGTCTATCACCCAGCCACCCCTTCCCTCCCACCCCCCCAATCCACCAACCCTCAGTTTGTTTCCTGAGATTAAGAATTCCTCATATCAGTGAGGTCATATGATACATGTTTTTCTCTGACTGGCTTATTTCGATCACCATAACACCCTCCAGTTCGATCCACGTCATTGCAAATGGCAAGATCTCATTCCTTTTGATGGCTGCATAATATTCCATTGTATATCTATACCACTTCTTCTTTATCCATTCATCTGTCAATGGACATCTTGGCTCTTTCCACAGTTTGGCTATTGTGGACATTGCTGCTATAAACATTGGGGTGCACGTACCCCTTTGGATCCCTACATTGTATCTTTGGGGTAAATACCCAATAGTGCAATTGCTGGATCGTATGGTAGCTCTAATTTAAATTTTTGAGGAACCTCCATACTGTTTTCCAGCGTGGCTGCACCAGCTTGCATTCCCACCAACAGTGTAGGAGGGTTCCCCTTTCTCCGCATCCCTGCCAACATCTGTCGTTTCCTGACTTGTTAATTTTAGCCATTCTGACTGGTGTGAGGTGGTAATTCATTGAGGTTTTGATTTGGATTTCCCTGATGCCGAGAGATGTTGAGCACTTTTTTATGTGTCTGTTGGCCATTTGGATGTCTTCTTTGGAAAAATATCTGTTCATGTCCTCTTCCCATTTCTTGATTGGATTCTTTGCCCTTTGGGTGTTGAGTTTGATAAGTTCTATATAGATTTTGGATACTAACCCTTTATATGATATGTCATTTGTAAATATCATCTCCCATTGTGTCTGTTGTCTTCTGGTTTTATTGACTGTTTCTTTTACTGTGCAAAAAAAGCATTTTATATTGATGAAGTCCCAAGAGTTCATTTTTGCCCTTGCTTCCCTTGCTTTTGGTGATGTTTCTAGGAAGAAGTTGCTGCGGCTGAACTCGAAGAGATTGCTGCCTGTGTTCTCCTCTAGGATTGTGATGGACTTCTGTCTCACATTTAGTTCTTTCAACAGTTATGAGTCTATTTTTGTGTGTGGTATAAGGAAATGGTCCAGGGTAATTCTTCTGCATGTGGCTGCCAATTTTCCCAACACCATTTGTTGAAGAGACTTTTTTCCATTGGACATTCTTTCCTGTTTTGTCAAAGATTAGTTGACCATAGAGTTGAGGGTCCATTTCTGGGCTCTCTATTCTGTTCCATTGATCTATGTGTCTGTTTTTGTGCCAGTACCATGCTGTCTTGATGATGACAGCTTTGTAATAGAGCTGGAAGTCCGGAATTGTGATGCAGCCAGCTTTGCTTTTCTTTTTCAACATTCCTCTGGCTATTCGGAGTCTTTTCTGGTTCCATACAAATTTTAGGATTATTTGTTACATTCGTTTGAAAAAAGTGGATGGTATTTTGATGGAGATTGCATTGAATGTGTAGATTGCTCTAGGTAGCATTGGCATCTTCACAATATTTGTTCTTCCAATCCATGAGCATGGAATGCTTTTCCATTTCCTTGTGTCTTCTTCAATTTCTTTCATGAGTATTTTATAGTTTTCTGAGTACAGATCCTTTGCTCTTTGGTTAGATTTATTCCTAGGTATCTTATGGTTTTGGGTGCAATTGTAAAAGAGATCGACTCCTTAGTTTCTCTTTCTTCTGTCTTGTTGTTGGTGTATAGGAATGCCACTGACTTCTGTGCATTGATTTTATATCCTGCCACTTTACTGAATTCCTGTATGAGTTCTAGCAGTTTTGGGGTGGAGTCTTTTGGGTTTTCCACATAAAGTATCATATCATCTGCAAAGAGTGAGAGTTTGACTTCTTCTTTGCCAATTTGGATGCCTTTTATTTCTTTTTGGTGTCTGATTGCTGTGGCTAGGACTTGTAATACTATGTTGAATAGCAGTGGTGATAGTGGACATCCCTGCTGTGTTCCTGACCTTAGGGGGAAAGCTCTCAGTTTTTCCCCATTGAGAATGATATTCGCTGTAGGTTTTTCATAGATGGCTTTTATGATATTAAGGTATGTACCCTCTATCCCTATACTCTGAAAAGTTTTGATCAAGAAACGATGCTGTACTTTGTCAAATGCTTTTTCTGCATCTATTGAGAGGATCATATGATTCTTGTTCTTTCTTTTGTTAATGTATTGTATCACGTTTATTGATTTGCGGATGCTGAACCAACCTTGCGGTCCATGAATAATCCCACTTGGTCGTGGTGGATAATCCTTTTAATGTACTGTTGGATCCTATTGGCTAGTATTTTGGTGAGAATTTTTGCATCCATGTTCATCAGGGATATTGGTCTGTAATTCTCCTTTTGGATGGGCTCTTTGTCTGGTTTTGGGATCAAGGTAATGCTGGCCTCATAAAATGAGTTTGGAAGTTTTCCTTCCATTTCTATTTTTTGGAACCGTTTCAGAAGAATAGGTATTAATTCTTCTTGAAATGTTTGGTAGAATTCCCCTGGGAAGCCATCTGGCCCTGGGCTTTTGCTTTTTGGGAGATTTTTATGACTGCTTCAAATTCCTTAATGGTTATAGGTCTGTTCAGGTTTTCTATTTCATCCTGGTTCAGTTTTGGTAGTTGATACATCTCTAGGAATGCCTCCATTTCTTCCAGGTTATCTAATTTGCTGGCATAGAGTTGCTCATAATATGTTCTTATAATTGTTTGTATTTCTTTGGTGTTGGTTGTGATCTCTCCTCTTTCATTCATGATTTTGTTGATTTGGGTCATTTCTCTTCTCTTTTTGATAAGTCTGGCCAGGGGTTTATCAATCTTGTTAATTCTTTCAAAGAACCAGCTCCTAGTTTTGTTGATCTGTTCTACTGTTCTTTTAGTTTCTATTTCATTGATTTCTGCTCTGATCTTTATGATTTTTCTTCTCCTGCTGGGTTTAGGCTTTATTTGCTGTTCTTTCTCCAGCTCCTTTAGGTGCAGGGTTAGGTTGTGTACTTGAGACCTTTCTTGTTTCTTGAGAAAGGCTTGTATTGCTATATGCTTTCCTCTTAGGACTGCCTTTGCTGCATCCCAAAGATTTTGAATAGTTGTGTTTTCATTTTCTATTGGTTTCCATGTATTTTTTTAATTCTTCTTTAATTTCCTGGTTGACCCATTCATTCTTCATAGGATGCTCTTTAGCCTCCAAGTATTTGAGTTCTTTCTGGTTTTCCTCTTGTGATTGAGTTGTAGTTTCAAAGCATTGTGGTCTGAAAATAGGCAGGGAATGATCCCAATCTTTTAGTACCAGTTGAGACCTGATTTATGACCTAGGATGTGATCTACTCTGGAGAATGTTTCATGGGTACTAGAGAAGAATGTGTATTCTGTTGCTTTGGGATGGAATGTTCTGAATATATCTGTGAAGACCACAGATCTGTGGCCCAGTGTGTCATTTAAAGTCTTTATTTCCTTGTTGATCTTTTGCTTAGACAATCTGTCCATTTCGGTGAGGGGGGTGTTAAATTCCCCCACTATTATTGTATTGTTGTCGATGTGTTTCTTTGCTTTTGTTATTAATTGCCTTATATAACTGGCTGCTCCCATGTTAGTGTCATAGATATTTACAATTGTTAGGTCTTCTTGTTGGATAGACCTTTAAAGTAGGATATAGTGTCCTTCCTCATCTCTTATTACAGTCTTTGGTTTAAAATCTAATTTGGGGGTGCCTGGGTGGCTCAGTTGGTTAAGCGACTGCCTTCGGCTTAGGTCATGATCCTGGAGTCCCGGGATCGAGTCCCACATCAGGCTCCCTGTTCAGCAGGGAGTCTGCTTCTCCCTCTCCCACTCCCCGTTTGTGTTCCCTCTCTCACTGTGTCTTTCTCTGTCAAATAAATAAATAAAATCTTAAAAAAAAAATCTAATTTGTCTGATATAAGGATTGCCACCCCAGCTTTCTTTTGGTGTCCATTAGCATGGTAAATGGTTTTCCTCCCCTCACTTTCGATCTGGGGGTTTCTGTGGGTCTAAAATGTGTCTCTTGCAGACAGCATATCGATGGGTTTTGTTTTTTAATCCAATCTGATAGCCTGTGTCTTTTGATTAGGGCATTAACCCATTTACATTTAGGGTAACTATTGAAAGATATGAAGCTAGTGCCATTGGATTGCCTGTAAAGTGACTGGTACTGTATATTGTCTGTGTTCCTTTCTGCTCTATGCTTCTTTTAGTCTCTCTCTTTGCTTAGAGGACTCTTTCATTATTTCTTGTAGGGCTGGTTTCATGTTTGCAAATTCCTTTAGTTTTTGTTTTTCCTGGAAGCTTTTTATCTCTCCTTCTTTTTTCAATGACTGCCTAGCTGGATATAGTATTCTTGGTTGCATATTTTTCTCATTCAGTGCTCTGAATATATCCTGCCAGTCCTTTCTGGCCTGCCAGGTCTCTGTGGATACTTCTGTTGCCAATCTAATGTTTCTACCATTGTAGGTTACATATCTCTTCTCCCGAGCTGCTCTCAGGATTTTCTCTTTGTCTCTGAGACTTGTATGTTTTACTTTTAGATGTCGGGGTGTTGACATATTTTTATTGATTTTGAGAGGGGTTCTCTGTGCCTCCTGGATTTTGATTCCTGTTTCCTTTCCCAAATTAGGGAAGTTCTCTGCTATAATTTGCTCCAATATACCTTCTGCCCCTCTCTCTCTTTCTTCTTCTCCTGGGATCCCCATTATTCTACTGTTGTTTCATCTTATGGTATCACTTATCTCTCGAATTCTCCCCCATGATCCAGTAGTTGTTTATCTCTCTTTTTCTCAGCTTCTTTATTTTCCATCATTTGGTCTTCTATATCACTGATTCTCTCTTCTGCCTCATTTATCCCAGCAGTTAGAGTTCCCATTTTTGATAGCACCTCATGAATAGCTTTTTTGATTTCAACTTGGTTAGATTTTAGTTCTTTTATTTCTTCAGAAAGGGTTTCTCTAGTAACTTCCATGCTTCATTCAAGCCCAGCTAGTATCTTTAAAATCATCATTTTGAAGTCTAGGTCTGACATTGTACTAATGTCCATATTGAGTAGCTGCCTGGCAGTCAGTACTACCTCTTGTTCTTTTTGTTGAGGTGATTTTTTCCATCTTGTCATTTTGTCCAGAGGAGAATAGATGAATGAGAGAACAAAATGGTAACAGTGTCACAATGTTCCCAGAAAATATACTCTAAACAAATCAGAAAATCCAGAAACCAGGGGAAAAAAAAGGGAAGGAGAGAAAAAAGAAAAATAAAAAGATAAAGATAAAAACAAACAAAAACAGAACAAAACAACAACAAAAAAAACAGAATATGATCAAATATGATCAGGCTGGTGCATTGATCAGTGCCACACACTAGATTTTGTGTGTATTTTGGTCTGTTAGAATAAAGTGCCTCCCAAAATTTTAAAGAAAGAAAAACTTATATATGTACAAAAATAAGGGTTGATATGATGAAGGCATGGAATATGAGTGTAAAGATGAAAATTATAAAAAATTTATTAAAGGAATTGATAAGGTAAGAATTTATTTGAAAAAAGAAAGAAGAGGATTTAAAAAAAAAAGAAAAAAAAAGAGAGAGAATGTGATCAGGCAGGCAACTAGAGCAAAGCCATACACTGGAGATTTAGGGTATATTTTGATCTGTTAGAAGAAACTGTATCTCAAAATTTTAAAGAGAGAACAACTTCTATATATATGCCAAAAATAAGGGTAACTACTATGAATGGATAGAATATGACTCTAAAAATGAAAAATAAACATGTTTTTTAAAAAAGCATTTGATAAGATGTTGGTTGAAATAGGGTAAAAGAAAAATTAAAAAAAAGTTTAGAAAAAAAAATCACTTTGAAAGACTAAAGAATCATGGTAAAAATGCTATGAATTCTATGTCCATTATTCCTCTAGCGCTGGAGTTCTGCCGTTCTCATTGATTGGTAAACTTGGTCTTGGCTGACTATACTTGCTGATCTTCTGGACGTGGGGCCTGTTGCTGTGATTCTCAAATGTCTTTGCTGGAGGTGGAATTGCCCTGCCCTTGCCGGTCCAGGCTAAATCTGCTTGGGTTTGCTCTCAGGAGCTTTTGTTCCCTGCAAGATTTCTGTACAGCTTTGGAGGACAATAGTGAAAATGGCAGCCTGACAATCTCTGCCCCAGAGGAGCCGAGAACTCGGGACCCCACTCCTCAGTGTGCCCCCAGAGAAATGCAGTCAATCACTCCCATCTCCCCAGTCTCCGACTGCACTCCATGCTCACCCAGCCTGTGACCGAGCTTTTCTATCTCTGGCACCCAACCCTGTGTGGAGTCTCCAAACCCAGCAGAGTCCTGTGGTGTGCTCCTGCGCTGCTCCTCCCAGGGGAGGAAGGGGAGTCTCCCCAGATCTGTCGCTTGTTGGGTCCCTGCTGGAAGAGCAGTGGCCCAACTTGCAGCAGATCATGGTTTATGGCAACCCCAAGCTGAGAGCTCACTCCTCAGCTCCATCTCTGCAGCCAGCTTCCCTGCTCTGATCCCTGGGAGCTCTACCACACTCAGGCACCCCTGGTCTTTCTGTGACCCTGAGGGTCCTGAGACCACACTGTCCCAGCGAGGGTTCCACCCCCTGCTTAACCACTGGAGTGACGTCCCTCAGTGGAGCAGACTTCTAAAATTTCTGATTTTGTGCTCCACTGCTCTATCACTTGCCAGAAGCGGGCAATGGAGGCCACCTCTCCTGCTGTCTATCCTCCCAAATATCACCTCAGATTCACTTCTCCGCATGTCCTACCTTCCAGGAAGTGGTCGCTTTCCTGTTCATAGGGTTGTTGCTATTCTTTTCCTTGTTCTCCTGTTGAGTTTGGAGGTGTTCAGAATGTTTTGATCCCTATCCAGCTGAATTCCTGAGACCAGACGAAATCCAGGTCTCCTACTCCTCTGCCATCTTGCTCCCCAGCAAGGGATACTCTATTCTAGTGTTCCTGCTCTACTTTAATGCTGAATTGGTTATTTTTTCTCTCCACCACCTCTTTGTCACTCTCTACCTCCATAAATGGGAACATAATGGGGTATATTTACCATAAGTTTGGATCAATATACTAAACTAGCAATGATTACTCTGGAGTCTTGGTGTGGTCAGATTTAACAAACTTTTCACTGTATCTTCAGGTAAGCAGCCCAACTGCTGCATCAGTGACCACAGGGAATACAAGATTGAGGCGATGTGTGAAGTGAGATTTGAAGGATAATTTGGAAGAAGAAAAATGTGAGAAGAGCATGAGAAACACCTCAGTACTGCAAAATATACCACATGATATAGTCATGGAATGACAGGTGCAATGCCATACTGCTGAAGTGCCAAGTACTAAGGGAAGGTGAGTTTGGAGAGTGAAAGAAGTAGCATCTAGACAATGTTTGTCATTAAACAAAATAATCCAGATGTTACCTTGTAATTCAGTGGTTAGAATGTATGGATACATGTTAGTATTATCCAGGGAGTTTATCACAATTCAATTGCTCATATCTTACTTCTTAATATTTAAAAAATAATATTTGGGGATGTAGTATAAGCACTATTATCTGTTAAAATCTCCCAAGGTAATTCTATTGTGTGGCCAGTCCTGACAACTACTGCTACATGTGATGGGGAGAAATTATAGACTTTTTTATTTCTTATCAGGAAAAGCAAGAGAAGAATGGAGATAAAGTGCTGTCAGAAGCATGGGGGCAGGAGCATGTAATGATGCTCTGTGGGTTTGCCCTTGGTTAAGAGTAAGGAAAAAAGTGATCCCAGTTGTTGGCAGGAGGTGGGCACTGAGTTTTGAAGTCAGGGTATATAACAAAAAAATGTTGCTAATTTTATTTTGTCAAGTGTCAACCTTGGTGTTGTGCACAGTTCTATACAAAAAAGTTAAAGGCAGTGTAATAAATCAATCAATCCAGTTTAGCTAAGGAATATTTGAGGGAAAAAGAGGATATCCAATGGGATTGCCTAGGAGACAATTAGAGATTTGAAACTGGAAAACAACAAAGTCCTGTATTCGGCAGCAGTTTTGTGAGTCTTCAGCACAGAGGTGACATTGAAAAACTTAAGGTGGTGAATTTAGTAATATAAGCGACAAAAAGATTATACAGTGATAAACTGAAGTTCACAGCTAAGGTGAAAAAGTTGGTCATGAGGCAATAAGAAAGCTAGAAATAACAGAGGCAGTCAGAGAAATACATAGCAAAGAGTTTCAATAATACTCTGTAAGTTTCTATTGTGGATTCATTTGTTCATCTATTCTCTCATGCATGAGAGAATTATTATAATTAATAAATTATATTCAACTGGATTTGATGTTAATTTTGAATATTCTGATATTTAAATTAATATGATATCTATTCATGAATTATTAAACCAACCAATGGTCAATTGAATAAAGTCACAGAGCATTCGATTAAGATAAAAAATGAGACAAGGCCAATGAATGTTATAAGAAGGAAATCTGGATAATTTACTAGATTAACTTCAGCTGAGAGTTGAGGATAAGAGTTGAAGTACATGGGAATAAATATTGAGTGACTGAATAAAAATTTAAAGCAATGGGTGTCATTACAGATTTAAAGAGACAAATAATAGGAAAATAGCAGGTGAAATCACTGAATAAAGTGATTGTAAATTCAAGAGGTATTTTAACAATGTGTATTACTCCAATCTCTGAACACAGATGTCTTTCCATTTATTTGTGTCTGCTTTAATTTTTTTATCAGTGTTTTATATTTTTCAGTGCATAAATTTTTTATCTCCTTCATAAATTTTATTCCTGAGTAGTTTATTCTATTGGGCATAATTGTAAATTTATGTATTTATTTTATTTCCTTTTCAGATAATTCAGTCCTTCTTTAAATCTTCCAAAAAATAGAAAAGGGAACACTTTGAAAGTTTTTCTGTGAGACGGAGTTACCTTGATACACAAGCAAGCAAAGGGACCAAAAGATGCAAAACAAAACAACAAAAACTATTCCTGATGAGCATGGATACAAAACCCCTAACAAAATATTGACAGTCTGAATTTAACAGCACATTAAAGACATTATACACCACGACCAAGTGGTATTTGTTCATTGGATGTAAGAGTGGCTCAACATACACAAATCAATCAACATGATATACCACATTAAGGGAGTGCAGGATAAAACAAACAAACAAACAAACACATTATCATCTCAATAGCTGCAGGAAAAACATGTGACAAAATTAATCACCTTTTTTATTTTAAAAGCTGTATATATTGGTTATAGAAGGAACTTATCTTAATATAATATATGCCATATATGCAAAGCCCACAGCTAACATCATACTAAGTGCTAAAATGAAAAATGTTTCTCTAAGATCTGGAACAAAGAAAGGTTGCCCATTTTTGTTTATATTCAACATTGTACTGTGAGTCCTAGCAAAAACAATTAGGCAAGAAAAGGAAATAAAATATATCCAAATTAGAAAGGAAGAAGCAAAATTATCTCTGTTTGCAGATGATATAATCTTATATGCAGAAAACCCTACAGCCTTCACAAAAATAAATAAATGAATTCAGCACCACTGCAAGATACAAAATTAATGCTCAAAAATCAATTGCATTTCTACATCCTAACATCATCAAATCTTTTAAGATAGTTGTTTAGTACAGTGAAAACATTTGCCTTTCAGAAAATTGACATAACTCTCATTCTAATTCTTCCCAAGTGCTTTTCTTCACTATTCTCATGTATTACCTGTTATTCCAGCAAAGTATGTATTACCATTTTTTTTCTCAAAATACCAAAGAACTAATTGATTAACACCTGTTAGGATGATTATATCCATGTCTAAACTCATTCCTTTTTCAAGTGAGTTCCTTGGGTGGTTGGGGATCTCATAGAGTTTTTTCATGGCTAAAATTTGTTCTAATACAGATTAATATATACTAAGCATTTTTTGTCAACAAAAATAATCTCTTTTACCAAGATATTGGTTTTACAAATGTAGCATCTGTACAACAATTAAATTGATCCTAGAGATCAAGGCTAATTAAGTCATCAAAACATGGCACCCTGCAAAGCATGGGATGTTTTTAGCTGCCTATGACACAGACATTTTCAAGTTAATTCCAGAGTAATGGGTGGTATTGCCCATAAAAATCACAAAGCATATAGGTGACAGAGAGAAAAAAAAAGACACTTGTGCCAGAAGAGCTTGGTATCCATATGGCATGGTTATCACAGTCATTATGTTGATTCTAAGTAGAGGAAAACCAGAGAACCTATTCAACAAAGGGCTGTCGTTTGCATTTTATTCTATAAAGACAAATGTATAAACATTATAAATTTTATTATACTTATTTAACATAAGCAAGATACATTTATTTTATGTAAGAGGAACATATTGGATTGATGGTCTGCTTATCTGGCTCATGCTATTACTATAAAATGAATAGTGACAGGATGCTTAACTAGGAAAATAATACTGAGATTCTTCAGGCCCTCAGCTGGATGAAGGATAATGGTGGAAATATAGGATCAGGTTGGGCTAAGGCCAAGAAAAAGCCAACTTTATGGACAGCCCTAAGAAAAATAGTCATTATACTAAAAGCTGGGACAACTTTTGGCATTCTAAGGTCAGGCATCAGATTCAAAGGTTATATCTTCTGCCTGATTATTGACAGGATTGTTTTTCATATAGATCCTTGTTATAAGAAATTGTCTAGACTCCAGATGATAACTCAATTCCATTCTCTTGGGGGGGGGGGGCTTAGCTAGCATAGGCAAGGTAAGTGATCAGGGCCTGTTAGGCCATGAGTTAAGAGGCCATTGATGAAGATTTCCTGTGACACCATGTACAGTGTGTGGCTATATGAGTAACTCTTCAGCCACCCAAATGGAAGGAACAGGAACCTAAAATAAGTTGTGTTGATCAGGATTGGTTCAGGAAATTTGGTGGGATAAACCAATCAGTTATAAGCATTAAGGAAGGTACTAAACAGGGCTTGGAAGTCAAAGAGCCTACATAAATATTTGCTAAATCCTTTTCCTCCTTATGGTAATATAGTATCAATGACCAGACACAGAATTTAGAATCAGTAAAATCTAGGCTTGAATAGAAATTGCTCTATTCATCGACTAACTGTGGAACCAATCCATGACCTAGTGCATAGTAAGTACACAAGAAATAGCACATATTTTCATGTTTTATTTTCTCCATAGCATCTTTAGGGCATAGTCATATTATATTTTTCTTATACTCTTAGCACTTAACATACTGTTTAACACTTAGTGGCATTTCATGAATGTTTGTTCAATGAATGTTTTGTGGCATACTATCAAATTTAGAATAGAGAACTACTTAGCACAATAAGGAAATGTAGTCATCATAAGTCATTGGAAAGTCATTCACCCACATCTATTATCATAGAGAATAATGAAGAAAGGCATTATGAAAATGAATGTACCTCAATGTCTTCGAAGCCATGAGAAGAGAATCTTATTTTATTTGTGCTAGTCACAAACTCACTCATTTCACAGATAGAATGTCATTGGGTTCAGAAATATGACATAACCTGGTTTAACTCACACAACTAGTCCTGTGATAGTTAGGACTGCATAACAAATTTTTTAAAAGCCATATCTATTTGCACTAGACAACTCGTACATGCGATTTTTGTCAGAAGTCAAAACTATGTTATTGAGTCACAATTTGTATGGTTTTCCCTTAGAAAAAAAGCATCCCAAAGGAATGTGGTTGTGGTTAAGTGGAGAATTAAATTTGATTTGGATCTTTAGACACAGGAATGCCTCTTTATAAGCCACCAGTTGACCTCCAAACCACACTTAAACAATTCACCATTGTAGGTCCATGATCTCAGAAAAGGTCAAGTGAGGATTCCGTTTGATTCCTGCCTAGAATGCTCCATGAGCAGAGTAGTTCAAAGGTTTCTAAAAGTTTTTGAAGAAAATACTTTCACCAATGAAACACAGATACCTTGAGGCTGAAACACACCATTTTTCTTTTACAGTATTCAAAGACACAGAGGAAAAAAAATGCCTAAATCCAAATGAAATGTTGAAAGGAATGCACTTAGGACATAATTACGAAGATTAGATAAACTACTTCTTTGGTAGTTGCTGTGTGTCTCTAGACTGTGCTTATTGTAATTTCACTCACTATTTTGTCAGAAGGAAGAAGCATGTTGTGATGGCACTGGGTAATTGACAGTGCCATTTATGTGTCTTCAGTGCTTGCAAATTTACCCCATTGGTTCTCATTATAGATAAAATGAATTATCCTGAAACAACTCTGTGGGGTTGTTTCATTCCAACTATTCATACCAAACAATGTTTAATGAAAATCATGTTTTGGCTCTCGATGTACTTATTTACATTTCTCAGCATTTGGGGTAAGCAGACTGTGGTTCAAATTATTTCTTTTTGTATTCAATTCCTTTAATCTAGAAATATTTAAAACATGGGAATTGGTCAAATGATTTGAGTGCTACATAAGATTATATTAATTTGGCCAAATTATTTTAAAATAAAAGTATTTAAAATGTATTCAAAATATATGTTTTAAATATTTCTAAATTAAAATATTCCTTACAAAGGAGAAATCCTCCAGAGATGGATGAGACAGGCGTTTTCAGTAATTCTCATCAAAGTATTAAAGAGAACAGTGGACTTTAAGCCAACATATCTGAATTTCACTCCTGATTCCCTTCTTACACCTCTTGTGTGACCCTTAGCATGTGGTCTCTTACTGAAAGTGGAGAAAATAATCCCCACTTTTGTAAGGTTTAAATGTACCCTTTAAAAATTTCTCAGCTGGTGGCATCTGGGTGGCTCAGATAATTTAGGGTTTGACTCTTGATTTTGACTCAAGTCATGATCTCAGAGTCTTGAGATCAAACCCCATGTCAGGCTCCATGCTGGGAGTGGAGCTTGCTTAAGCTTCTCTCTCTCCCTCGCCCCTCTCCCAGCTTGCTCTCTTTCTCTAAAAGAAATAAAAATAAATATATAAAAACTCCTTAGCTGATGAACAATGGTTCCTCTTATTATTAGTACAAAGGTAGAGAGAGTGAACAACTACCAACACTTTGCCACGCTTTAATCTCTTCTTTAAAAAGAGTTGGGATCTTCAAAACAAAAACATTTTTATAAATTATATTAGTAAGAGGTTTTGTCTGTTTTTTTCCTCACTTATTACCTCTTCATTTGCACTAGGGAAATTGTTGGAGATCTTAGTCTTCCCTCTTTAATGTGTTTTTATTTTGTTTTGTCTTTTGTTTTTTAGCACTATCCACATCAACAAATATGCAAACATCCATCTTTTCATTATTGGCTAAAACCCTTATTATTCTGGCCACTACTGCCAATTGGTTAGGAAGCATTGCTTTTGATATAATATACAGTACAAATTCACAGTTACCTTTTTGTAACAGTTTTAAACCAGATAATAGGAAAAAAAATATGTTCAGGCTATTGATTTACACATATAAAAGATCTCTATTCAGACTGTTTAAGTTTTAGCAAAAAATTACATGTGTTACAATCAGATTAGAAAAACTATCAAGAAGCTACATGTTTTACTCATATAAAATACTACACTGACCTTCATGGTTCAGCTATTCTGTTTAATGTTTTTTACTCTGTAAATTTAAAGGCGTAAAATAGCACATACTGTTTTTTTTTTTTCTTTTTTCAAAGCAAGCAGCTTTATCAAGCATAACTAATTCCTATGTCCCAATTCAAAAGATAATGAGAATCACTTAAAGCCACTGAGAGAGTCCCCCAGGAATGTGCAGTATGGTGATACCTGCATTCTTCAACTCCAATCATACATAAGAGCAATATCTACATATTCACATGGCAACCAAGCACATTAGATGGATGTGAAACATTTTTAAAAAGCAAAGGCTTAGATCTCACCAACCAAGCTTTAAAAGATGACAGAATTTCACAGGAAATAAAAGGCTTAAAGCTGACACTTCTTGGTACTATATAAAAAATCCATTGTTAAATGATGTATCAGCAGACAAAGGAATGGTGTTGGATGAAAGTATTTTGTATCTGTGTGGCTTCAGTTCTTGACCAAGGAGAGTCCACATTAGAAAGTAGGGTTGATTCTAAGGGTAGGTTCAGGAAGAGATTTCCCAGAGATTATCAGAGGATGGGAACAGGTATTCTCAAAAAGAGTCATTTGTCTCTTAATGTCAAATGACAACAATGAGCTCTTTGAGGATTTAAATGTTGAAAATTCCTGGGAATTCTGCTTTGTAAAAAAGAAACTAATCAATAATCAACAATACTTTTCCTGGGATGACATTTGATATATTAAGGTAGGCTAGAATCTTGATTTTGCTTCCAATATACAGTCATCAGCTTGGCTTTTCACTTGGAATCATTGTCAAATCTTATCAGTTTCTAAATCACCTCTTCCAAACTTATAGGAAACCACCATTTATATGTCTTTTCCCTTCATTTCATGCCTTATATAACAGATAAAATTAATGCCTTTAAAACCAGTATAATCTCTGTCTCACACTATTCCCATATTGCTTACCTTCTATTATTTCAATTGCTCTTCTTCTTTAGGCCAAAAGATCACTTCCAGTGGACCTTCCAAAGGCCAAATTCAACAAGGCTTTGTAGGATTTTATAAGAATTACTAGTTATTTTTATGATCCAGTAGACAAAATTGCTTATAGATCCAAAATTATACCCTCAGATTTCATCAATAAGATCCCTATCTCTCAATCTTTTCTTAAATTTTATCTTATTATGTTATGTTAGTCACCATACAATACATCATTAGTTTTTGATGTGGGGATCCACGATTCATTGTTTTCGTATAACACACAGTGCTCCATGCAGTACATGCCCTCCTTAATACCCATCACCGGTCTAACCCATCCCCCCACCCTCATTCCCTTTAAAACTCTCAGTTTGTTTCTCAGAGTCCATAGTCTCTTATAGCTCATCTCCCCTCCGATCCCCCCTCCTTTCATTTTTCCGTCTCCTAATGTCCTCCATGCTATTCCTTATGTTCCACAAATAAGTGAAACCATATGATAAATGACTTTCTCTGCTTGACTTATTTCACTTACCATAATCTCCTCCAGTCCAATCATGTTTATGTAAAAGTTGGGTATTCATCTTTTCTGATGGCTGAGTAATATTCCATTGTATATATGGACCACATCTTCTTTAACCATTCATCTGTTGAAGGGCATCTCGGCTCTTTCCACAGTTTGGCTATTGCGGACATTGCTGCTATGAACATTGGGGTGCGTATGGCCCTTCTTTTCACTACATCTGTGTCTTGGGGTAAATACCAAGTAGTGCAATTGCTGGGTCATAGGGTAGTTCTATTTTTAAATTTTTGAGGCACCTCCACACTGCTTTCCAAAGTGGCTATACCAACTTGCATTCTCACCAACAGTGTAGGAGGGTTCCCCTTTCTTCACAGCCTCTCCAACTTTTATTGTTTCTTACCTTGTCAATTTTTGCCATTCTAACTGGTGAAGGTGGTATTTCAGTGTGGTTTTGATTTGAATTTCCCTGATGGGTAACGCTGATAAACATTTTTTCATGTATCTGTTAGCCATTTGTATGTCTTCTTTTGAGAAGTGTCTTTTCATGTCTTCTGCCCATTTTTTGACTTGATTATTTGTTTTTTGGGTGTTGAGTTTGAGAAGTTCTTTACAGATCTTGAAAATCAGCGCTTTGTCTGTAGTGTCATTTGCAAATATTTTCTCCCATTCAGTGGGTCGCCTCTTTGTTTTGTTAACTGTTTCCTTTGCTGTGCAGAAGTTTTTTATCTTGATGAAGTCCCAAAAGTTCATTTTTGCTTTTGTTTCACTAGCCTTTGGAGATGTATCTTGAAAGAAGTTGCTGTGGCTGATGTCAAAGAGGTTACTGCCTATGTTCTCCTCTAGGATTTTGATGGATTCCTGCCTCACATTGAGGTCTTTCATCCATTTTGAGTTGATCTTTGTGTATGGTGTTAGAGAATGGTCGAGTTTCATTCTTCTGCATGTAGCTGTCCAATTTTCCCGGCACCATTTGTTGAAGAGTGTCTTTTTTTCCATTGCATATTTCTTCCTGCTTTGTCCAAGATTATTTGACCATAAAGTTGAGGGTCCATATCTGGGCTCCCTATTCTCTTCCATTGGTCTATATGTCTGTTTTTGTGCTAGTACCATGCTGTCTTGGTGATCACTGCTTAGTAACATAGCTTAAAATCAGCCAATGTGATGCCCCCAGCTTTGTTTTTCTTTATCAACATTTCCTTGGCAATTCAGGGTCTTTTCTGATTCCATACAAATTTTAGGATTGTCTGTTCCAGCACTATGAAAAATGTCATTGGAATTTTGATCGGAATGGCACTGAAGGTATAGATTGCTCTGGGTAGCATAGACATTTTAACAATGTTTATTCTTATGATCCATGAGCATGGAATGTTTTTCCATCTTTTTGTGCCTTCTTCAATTTCTTTCATGAGTGTTTTGTAGTTCCTAGAGTATAGATCCTTTACCTCTTTGGTTAGGTTTATTTAGAGGTATCTTATGGTTTTTGGTGCTATTGTAAATGGAATCATTTCTCTAATTTCTCTTTCTACAGTTGCATTGTTAGTGTATAAGAAAGCAATTGATTTCTGTGCATTGATTTTGTATCTTGCCACATTACTGAATTGCTGTATGAGTTCTAGTAATTTGGGGGTGGAGTCTTTGGGTTTTCCACATAAAGTATCATGTCATCTGTGAAAAGAGAGAGTTTGATTTCTTCTTTGCCAATTTGAATACCTTTTATTTCTTTTTGTCTGATTGCCGTTGCTAGGATTTCTAGTACTATGTTGAACAATAGGGGTGAGAGTGGGCATGCTTGACGTGTTCCTGATCTTAAAGGAAAAGCTCTCAGCCTTTTCCCATTGAGGATGATATTCACTGTGGGTTTTTCATAGATGGATTTTATGAACTTGAGGATTGTTCCCTCTATCCCTATACTTTAATCAGGAAAAGATGCTGTATTTTGTCAAATGCTTTTTCTGCATCAACTGAGAGGACCATATGGTTCTTCTCCCTCCTCTTATTAATGTGTTCTATCACATTGATTGATTTGCAAATGTTGAACCACCCTTGCATCCTGGGGATAAATCCCACTTGGTCATGGTGAATGATCCTTTTAATGTATTGTTGAATCCTATTAGCTAGGATTTTGTTGAGGATTTTGGAATCCATATTCATCAGGGATATGGGTCTGAAATTCTCCTTTTTGATGGGGTCTTTGCCTGGTTTAGGGATTAAGGTAATGATGGCTTCATAGAATGAGTCTGGAAGCTTTCTTTCTATTTCTATTTTTTGAAACAGCTTCAGTAGAATAGGTATTATTTCTTCTTTGAGTGTTTGGTAGAATTCCCCAGGGAATCCATCAGACCCTGGACTCTTGTTTTTTGGGAGATTTTTGATCACTGCTTCACTCTCACTAGTGGTTATTGGCCTATTCAGGTTGTCAATTTCTTCCTGTTTCAGTCTTGGGAGTTTATAGGTTTCCGGAAGTTATCCATTTGAACCAGGTTGCTCAGCTTATTGGCATATAGTTGTTGATAATAATTTCTAATACTTGTTTCTATTTCCTTGGTGTTAGTCGTGATCTTTTCCCTTTCATTCATAATTTTATTAATTTGGGTCCTTTCTCTTTTCTTTGGGATAATTCTGGCCAGTGGTTTATCAATCTTATTAATTCTTTCAAAGAACCAGCTTCTAGTTTTGTTGATCTGATCTATTGTGTTTCTGGTTTATAGTTCATTGATCTCTGCTCTAATCTTAATGATTTCTCTTCTAATGCATGGCTTAGGCATCGTTTGTTGTTTTTTCTCTAGTTCTTTAAGGTGTAAAGTTAGTTGAAGTCAGGATTTTTCTATTTTTTTTGAGTGGGGCTTGGATGGCTATGTATTTCCCCCTCAGGACTGCCTTTGCTTTATACCATACATTTTGGACCAATGTGTTTTCATTCTCATTGGTTTCCATGAATTGTTTAAGTTCTTCTTTGATTTCCTGGTTGACCCAAACATTCTTGAGCAGAGTGGTCTTTAGCTTCCAAGTATTTGAATTTCTTCCAATTTTTTTCTTGTGATTGAGTTCCAGTTTTAAAGCATTATGGTCTGAGAATATACAGGAAATAATCTCAATCTTTTGGTTGAGACCTGATTTGTGACCCAGTATGTGGTCTATTCTGGAGAAATTTCCATGTGCACTCTAGAAGAATGAGTATTCTGTTGTGTTAGGGTGGAATTTTCTGTATATATCTATGAGGTCCATCTGGTCCAGTGTGTCATTCAAAGCTCTTGTTTCCTTGTTGATTTTCTGCTTAGATGATCTGTCTATTGCTGACAGTAGAGTATTGAGTTCTCCTACAATTAATATATTGTTATCAATATGACTATTTTGGTTAACAGTTGGCTTATGTAGATGGCTGCTCCCATGTTGGGGACATAGATATTTAGAATTGTTAGGTGTTCTTGTTGGATAAACCCTTTAAGAATGATATAGTGCCTTTCTGTGTCTCTAACTAGTCTTTAGTTTAAAACCTAATTTGTCTGATATAAGAATAGCTACCCCAGCTTTCTTTTGAGGTCCATTGGCATGGAAGATGGATCTCCATCCCTTCACTTTCAGTCTGGATGTATCTTTAGGTTCAAAATGAGTCTCTTGTAGACAGCATATGGATGGGTCCTGTTTTTTTATCCAATCTGCAATCCTGTGCCATTTTTTTTTTATTTTTTTTTAATTTAATTTATTTATGTGGCAGAGAGAGAGACAGCAAGAGAGGGAACACAAGCAGGGGGGTGGTGGGAGAGGGAGAAGCAGCCTTCCTGCAGAGCAGGGAGCCCAATATGGGGCTCGATCCCAGGACCCCGGGACCATGACCTGAGCTGAAGGCAGATGCTCAACCTACTGAGCGACCCAGGTGCCTCACCCTGTGCCATTTTATTGGTGCATTTAGGCCATTCACATTGAGAGTGATTATTGAAAGATATGAATTAATTGTCATAATGTTGCTTGTGAGGACCTTATTTTTATAGATTGTCCCTGTAAATTTATTTTTTATATCACTCTTGGGGTCTTTCTCCTTTTATAGAACCCCCCTTAATATATCTTGCAGGGCTGGCTTAGTGGTCACACATTCTTTCAGTTTCTGCTGGTCTTAGAAGCTCTGCATCTCTCCATCCATTCTAAATGACAGCCTTGCCAGATCAAGCATTCTTGGCTGCATGTTCTTCTCATTTAATACCCTAAATATGTCTTGCCAGCCCTTTCTGACTTGCCAGGTCTCTGTGAATAGGTCTGACATTATTCTGATGTTCTTCCCTCTGTACATATGGAATCTCTTCCCCCTAACTGACCTTAAGATGTTTTCCTTGGTTCTAAGATTTGCAAGTTTTACTATTACATGCTGGGGTGTTGGCCTGTTTTCCTTGATCTTGGGAGGGATCCTCTGCCTCTAGGACATGAATGTTTATTTAATTCCCCAGATTAGGGAAGTTCTCAGCTACAATTTGCTCAAATATATCTTCTAGTCCTCTCTCTCTCTCCACCCCTAAGGGATTTCAATACATTGGAACGTTTCATGGTGTCACTTATTTCTCTGATTCTATTTTCATGGATTCTGAGTTTTTCCCTGGCCTCCTATTTTCCCTTTTAATCTATTAATTGGTCTTCTAGGTTGCTAATTCATTCTTCTGCCTCGCTTACCCTAGCTGTTAGATTATCTGGATTAGATTGGATCTCACTGATAGCATTTTTAAGTTCTGCCAATTCAGCTTTCATTTCTGCCCTTAGAGACTCTATGTTGCCATTAATTGAATTCTCCATTCTCGCTATTATCTTCACAACTGCTAGCCTGAATTCCATCTCCAACATCTTGATTATATCTGAATCCATTTGTAAACCTGTGGCATAAGTCATAGTCTCTGAGTCTTTCCTATTTTGGGGGTTCCTCCTCCTAGTCATTCTGTTGAGGGATGGTTGAGGGGATGTATAGTGTCCAAATTATTGACCACAACCCAAGCAAGATGCACCTGTTTTCTAGGGACCTTAGGGTTGCTGGCCTGTTGTTTTCCCAGCCTGTCTTCTGGGGGAGGGGCCTGCCGCGCTGTTACTCAGGCAACCCTCTTTGGGCAGGGTTGCTCTGCCCTTTGTGGGGTAGGATGGGCTCAGTGAAAACCGGTTTTGGGGGGCTTTTGTTCTCTGGCTGCTTTCCCTGGTGGCTTTCTGCATCTGTTCTGACAGAGCAGAAGAGACCATTTCCAACCCTCTGCCTCAGAACAGAGAGAACACAGTCTGTTCTTCAATGAGCTCTCCAGGCCACACTACCTCCATTTCTGTCTGTGCTACTATAAACTGCAGTGTCCTGGGTTGTGCACCCCTCAGCTGGGCTCCCAGTCCTCGCCTCCAGGTTGGGGCTTGGAGGCATGTCTCTGCCCTTTGTGCTTCTAAAACCACCAGCTGCCCCAGGGCTCTGGGTTTCTGTCTGGGTGGCTGCCCTAAAGTCCTTTCCCTGTCACTACTGGTCTGCAAGTCTGTGCCCCATTCCCAGCGTGGGGGAGGTTATCACTCACCGGTGTGTAGGATCTGGAGGGCTGCCTCCTTCCTCATTCCATTTATCCTCTGATATCTGCCCGCAGAATCACAGCTCCCCGCTTCCTACCTCGAAACCAACTGCCTGTGATATTCTGTTTGTAGAGATCCAGATCCATCTTCTTACATCTCAGGCTGATTTCATGGATGTTCAGAGTGGTCTGGTAGATATCCAGCTCAATTCTGGGGACCAGTTGGAATAGGGTCCTTTACTGCTCTGCAGTCTTTTCCCCCATCTCTAATTCCCCTATCTCTGTATCTTAAACAAAATTTAATGCCCCACTCTTCAGCTTCCTTTAACAAACTTTGAAATCTTCTAGGGTTTATTTGCCAAATCTCTGTCCCAAGCACTTAGGAAAGGATCTGGTAGAGTAGCTATTTAATACATGTTTGTTGACTTGCATATTGCATTTGTTACAGATACAGGATTGGAACATACTTCTTTTTGTCAAATCCAGTTTGTATTGTTTTATAACTGCACAAAAATGCAAAAATAATGAAGTATGTTTTTAAATAGCATAGCAGATATGTAGCTCATTGATAAACCAGGACAATGATAATCAAACTTAAAAAGAACCTCATTTGTGATTCAATGTATTTAAACAATAAAGGTTTATAGTATTTACAGATATTTATATTTATATTTTTGTATTGTAAGTCTGATAAATTTATCCTTTAACTCACTCTTGGGCTTATAGAGAACATGTATTTTCACTTGATGAGTTTTTCAGTATGATATAGTACTTGAAAAAAGTTTATAAATCTCTGAAATGCAGGGATGCCTGGGTGGCTCAGTTGGTTAAGTGGCTGCCTTCGGCTCAGGTCATGATCCCAGAGTCCTGGGATCGAGTCCTACATTGGGCTCCTTGCTCAGCAGGGAATCTGCTTCTCCCTCTGCCTGCCACTCCCCCTGCTTGTACTTTCTCCCTCTCTCTCTCTCTCAAATCAATAAATAAAATCTTAAAAAAAAATCTCTGAAATGCAGAATTAAGGTTTGACCACATTTTCACATATCAAATAGAATGTTTTAAATATACCAAATTTTGTACCAGGCTTATATTATTTCTATTTCCTAGTTATATAAAGTTATTTAATCTATATTATGGTACCTATAATAACTATATGTTGCATATTATATCATGAATGAATGTCAGTAAAATAAATCTAGAATGCAATGATGACCATATATTATTTATATACATTCCATAAAATATTTACATAATTAAATATAACAGCATTTACTTAAAGAACAATAATCATGTACCCTGACATTATTCTACTTCATATTCTTTAGTACATATGATTCTCATGAAAACCATATGGAGTATATTCTATTCCTGTAGATTTTATATCCAAGGAAGATAAGGTCTAGAGATATGTACAAATGCAGAGTAATAAGCAGTCCAGCCAAATATTGGCTTTGTTCTTAAACTGAGGCACTTAACTCCTAAATTCTCATCATGTTAATTTATTGTTGGACTATATATTCTAGGAAGACATGGACAAATACACCTTTTAAAAAGTCATAGCTAGACAGTCAAAGATGCTGTGAAATGATTATAAAAGACTGAATTTAGGTATTAAACAATCCATAGACATGTAATCAATGTTATATTCTTTATAGATAGCAGTTAAATATGATACTGAATATAAGGTAATATGATATAAACAATTTTGAAAATAATACTCCCAATGAGATCAAGTTTCCCAGGAATTTTATGAGTCAGAATAGGTTAACAATGGGATTCTTACAGAGAAATTGAAATTGAAGCTTGATATAACATTTTACTAGAATGCAATTGTTTAGTGTAGTGAAGGTTAAAGGGTGAAATAGCTTTCTTTGATTTAGGAAACATACAAAGGACAAATGTAGATATATTTTCAATTACATGATACCATAATAAGAATAACTAGATTTATTTCATCAATAAACACTTCGATTATACATGAAAAGAGCTGTATTTGGTATAATTGTGTTTTATACAGAATACATATAAATACTCATATTTTGAATATTTGGATTTCTGATCCAGTTTTTTTTTTTTTTTTAAATGAATAATAGAATTTGTAGTATTGGATGAATTAGAATTACTAAATTTTAGAGCTTTGGTGTTGGTTTAACACTTTATTTTACAAATAAGGAAAATCACCCAGAGTGAATGAACCAAGAATAGAATGGGCTTCTTCTGATTTCTAATGTAGTACACTTGACAACACTATATTTAGAAACAGATTTGTTTCATGCAAAGACAAAGCCAGATTATCTCTTAGGGACTGAAAGGTGAGAATTAAGTCAGTTGTATATTACACAGCTAATAAGACCTTAGCTATAATGGATCCTGAATCAGTGACTTAACACAATTTAGATTGATTAGCATAGCTGAAGAGATGAAAGAACAGAATGTTATTTTTGCGTTTAAATGGATAATATTTTGTTGAAAAATAATTTTTACTTTTCATATTTTACTTTCCTTTAAATAAATTTTAAAACCCCACAATTTCCCATATATGTGAAGATGTCAAATTCGGAGTCCAATTCTTAATTGTTGATTAAATTACGCACTGTCATTTTCATTCCTTTTTGTGTAGTCATTTTCACTGTAAAGATACTTGATGTTGTCATTAATAAAAGAGGTTTTACATAGGTTTTGTACAGGGGGTTTGTTCTCTATTAATTTTGATGCCACTGACTTATAATAACTTGTTATTATGTACCCATGGAACAACTTTCTAATTAGTTGTTTTTGACTTACCACAGCTTTTCCACTTCTGTTTTGATTGATAACTCATGATACAATTTCCCTGTAATAATGTATGTGTATGTTATAATCCTACTTCAAATACTTTCCCTCACTATCAAATGTATTACTGTGTTTGGAACAAGTAAGATTTATTGAGTAAATAAGCTAGCAATTAAGTATAAAGATGCAAGTTATGTAATAAAATGAAGACTCTATGTTTGTCCAGTAATCTGTGTGAACATGTGCATGTAGGCAAAACTTATTTTTTACTCTTATGAGTGAAGGCTGTATATCTATTCATAATGATAAGGCTTTACTATTTTCAAAATAACTTTACATTCTTGGAATTCTATGTGTGGAGCCAATTTTTAAATTGATATTCCACATTAGCATTTTTTAAAGTTTAAAAAGCACTAAACATTATATATAAAAACCTGTTTTGTATCACATATAATCACATGCTTTTATAATTAATAAAGACTATTTTCTACACCATGTTATTGGTTGAATATAGCTTATGTCTGAATTTTATTACACATTGAATTGACTAATATTAGTCAATTAGTGACATTGAAGACTGTTACTGTAATGAAAGTATTTATCAGTGATGAATTATTCCTTCTGATGCCCTTTAATAATGAAGCAGTCTGACTTGCAGAGAAGATTGTATGGTTTTACCTGAGCTGATTTCCTAAATTTGTTTAAAAAAATAACAAAAACCTCATGAAAACAATATTAGGTGATATTACACTTGTTAAAAATAACTGTTTTGAGTCAATATTTGCTCTAGAGGGAGGGGGAGAGTGTATCAAATTTTGTAAAATAGAATAATCAAGATTATCCTCACTACATTTCTTAAATGTGCCATTGATATTACAGATTATTTTTCTTAGTAGTTTCATTCATAGTTAATAACTAAAATACGCATATGATAGGAAATGATTAGACAAGATAGCAACAAGAATGCCCATCATCTGTCAAAAATGAAGTGCAAGGTAACCAATGTGTTTTATGTTGGCTATGAGTAGCTGATGACATAAATAGAAGATGTGACATGATGTCTCTTTCATCTACAAAAGTATCAGCTCAGAGGTTATGCTTCATTAGCTTCAAATGTAGCATGCATAATAAAGGAGGAAGGCAGAGCAGTTCTTTGATTCATTGTGAAAACCCTATCAGACCCCCTTTCAAATGACAGTTTATTAAATTCGTTGAATAATGGAAAATGTTCCAAGTAAAACAGAATCAAAACCCTGTGTTTGGCACCTGATTAGAAGTACAGATGACAGGGCTGTGCCTCCATTTTGTGTGATTACAAATTAAATGGCAAAAGATAAGCAGTATTCCTTGAATTTAGGGACTTTTTCTTTTCTTCTTTCTTTCTTATTGGTTAATTGAATCTCAAAAAGCCACATAAAAGTGACTTCATTGCAAAATACAAGAAGGTTTTTATTTCTTCACCATGGAGATGGTCAAGTTAAACGTGTAGAACATACTGGAGAAACAGTGACTCCAGTTATATTCATCTTTCATATACCTGGGGATCTTTTGCAAAGACCTTATCTTTAGGCCATCTCTCTCCCTCTGTGGGTCAGTGATTTATTTATTTATTCATTGTTTCATTCATTTATTCACCACTTCTCTCAACACAATCAACAAAATATTTTGTTATTAAAGTTTCTTTAAGCCTTACAATCTAAAATATAAACATGTCCATTGCTCTTAAGGAGATTACAGTGTATAATGATGTTTAACATTTTTGTGATTTCTAAATTTCCTAGTGTAAAAAATGCCAGCTCCCTTCCTCACCCACATACCTCCGCTTTTAAAATAGTCAAAATATTTATTATTCTTTGACTAGATTAGTTGATCCTGAATTATACTCTATTATTACCAAATATATCTCTAATTGTAGAATTTATCAGACTCTGGAGTAATTTCTGCTTATTTACCTATTTTTTCACTAGGTCAGATGCTAGGATAATATTCATTACCATTGTACTGTCAAGGTTTGGCAGTTTAGTTAAAGTGGTTAAGAGTACAGAATTGAGTAAGGCCCAGCTCTTGCTACTTTTCTGACCTTGATTGAGTTTCTTATTTCTCCAAGTTTCATTTTTCCCTTTCTGCATGCAAATATACATCTGTATCTCATAGGGTTGTGAGGATTAAACAATTTCTTGGTACCTAGTATTGTATGTTTAAGCTACTATTAATATTTATTTAATGATCACTGAATGACACAATGGTATGACTTCAGCAATGTTTAAATTTTTTTTTTAATACAATAGTTTAAAATTCTGGAAATAATACACATAATATTAGGACATTCTATGGGCAATGCTCAAAGTTTATATGAATCCAAATAAACAAATCAAAGAGGAAAAAAAGGGAAAAAAAATCACCATATTCTCTCCTGCCTTGTTAATTTTAGATTCATGATTTGCAAAACTATGGAAATTCAGAGAAGGAAGAGATCACATTCAGCTGGAAATATCTAGAATAATTGCTTTGTGAAGGAAATGCTATTTGATTTGGTTAATTGAATCTATAAGAGCTGAACACTGATGTGGGCATTCCTGTCAAAGGCAAGAGCATATCACAATAAGGCAGTGAAGGAATAGAGCAAAGTGTGTTTGGAAGCAGTGGCTGGTATATGTAGAAAGAAGAGAAGCAATAAAAGAAAAATTTGATCCAGAATATAGAGAACTGTGAATGTTAGGATGAGGTATTATTGAGTAAGGACATTTTTAAATGGAAGATGATTGGGGAATGCAGAGGAGATTGAGTTTTATAAGCAGGACAATAAATTACTATAGCTATGCTTAAAAAGAAGTAATCTGATAGTATAAATTTAGGATGGATACTAATTTCACTTTTAGGTAATCTGTTTAGATACTCTCTTTTTACCAAGTACTCTTACTTTTAGAAATAAAAGTTTTTCACATTTGCTAGTGGGAAACAGGGAGTCCCCTTGAGTAATGAACATGCTTCAGTTAGTGCAGATATTCATCCTCTTGCATAAAGTCCATGATATGCTTATTCCGATATATGCCTGAAATAACTAGTATGAGCAGACTTTGGAAAATGCTGATTAAACTGCTAAAGAGAGTCTTCCAGATGTTTGTTATGGTTTAATACGTTCTATTGCCACTTAATCTCTGATAAAAACATTTAGATAGTCATTAAAAAAACATAGTGCTAATGCTTCATATCAATCTCATTTACAGTTTAACTAGAGGAGTGGCTTGAAATTTGGTTCTTCTATTTTGTGTTGTTACTGTTTTTCAAGTACAGCTTTTCATTGATTTGTGCCAGTCAAACTCAATAGCTTCTGTCAACCAATTGCAAGATCAACCATGAAGACAGTGGATACACTGTAGCTTTTGATGGGCCAAAGGATCCCTGCCCTGTGAACTATTTGGTGAGTTATGTTTCCTAAACCAACTGGGTCACAAGTGTGAGGTTACCATGGAGAGTGTTGCCTTTTATTCTTTAGCTTTTCCTGACTAAAGTAAATTTCACAGCCAGTGTGAAAGTTCAATTCTGAACATAATCATACTGCCTGAGCTCACAAATAAACTAGATTAAAACCTCCTGCAGTAGTGTACACACTTTGAATGAACAGAAGGCCATTGGGGGCATCAAGAGACATAGTCTATTGTGCATTCTGATATCCACTTATCATCTAGACACAGTGACATTCCTTTCTGCTCATTAGAAAATGTCAATTATGCAAGTTGTCCAATTGCTTTCATCTACTGAGTGACACCCTCATATTACAGAAATGGAGAGTTTAAGTTACCTGTGTTTTCTGTGAAGTTGCATTTAAATTATCCATTAGATTTATAATAATAAAGTAATTAATACATTTTAATAAATGAGGAAATAATACCATTACATTTCACTGATCTGAGTGCTTTAATAGCTAATACACCTCAACTACAAAAATGATAATTATAATGTCTAATTAGAAACTTTTACTACCCCAAGAAAACATATTTTAAAATTGATATAATTAATCTAATTATATTTTTTAACACTTAATAATATATCAGGTTAGGGACAGAACAATTCCTTTACTTCAATTGGAAAAACAATGTCTTGTTTTTGTATTTCCAGTATGTAACATTTAGATCAGTCAATAAGAAAGGAAGATTTGACTTACTTTAAAATATCCTGTGGAACTACATCCATATATCACCAATTTCAACAAATGAATTCTTACCCTTTGAATTAATTTTTCAGTCTTGGTACCAATTAACGGACTTTGTATCATTTCATGGGTTGGCTCTTTTAGGAGACTTAAATGTGACTGTTTTAACACTTCCACTGACACTTGCTAAGAAAGTGGGAAAAGTGCACTTTTTTAAAATCAAAAAGCCTTAGGAATATTCCTTTTGGGAAAAGAAGATAATTATAAAAATGTGGCTTTCTTTGCTATTCATTCTAGAGCACTATGTGATAATAAGTAATGAGTAATGTCATCAAAAATCAAAGAATAATTAGAAATCAGAATAACAATTTGAGTCAATTTTTGTTTTGTTTTGTTTTTCTAAACTGACCCTGAAGGCTGAAGGCTAAGGTTCTTGTATAGCTGACTTTTGGCTACTTAACTGTATGATGTTGGTCAATCCATTTAACACATGCACCTAAATTCTTAATCTATAAAATGAGCCTCATGACTTGTTTTGCTTTAAAGTTTAAGGTTATAATGAGAGAACATATATAAAAATGCTTAGTAAATGATAATCCTTGAGAAATATAATGCATCAAACTACTTAATAATTATTACTACCTTTTAAAATAAGTATATACAGAATATCATGCTCCCAATTTATCTTAAATTTGTTGATCCCTACTTACAAAAGGCAGAATTAATTAAACTCATAAATGGCTAGGTCTGGAAGATAATCTAGAGAATAGGGAAATTTCCTCTTTTTGAGAATTAAAAAAAAGATTATACAACATCTTTAGGAAGATTGGACATGAGTTTCTGCTTGTCATGGTTTAGTCATGGGAGGCAATTTCAGTTGACATGCCCCTTTGCTTTCTAGGAAACTATTCTTCACAAATGAAGGTTAAATTAGCCATATTATAAATTATTGAATGTTCTTCCTTTTTACAACCACTTGTTCTCTCAACATCTCATTACTCCATAATGTATTTACAGATTGTCAAAGAAGTGAAAAGTTAAAATGACCAGTATTACCATTATTTGGCATTTTCTGAGTCATTTCTTCCTGTTTTTAACAACTGTTGATGAGACACTTCTTTGATCTTCCCATTACCGATTGTTACTTGTATGCAAGATGATCCTTTACTTATCTGACCTTCTCTCAGCTCAGGAAGTTCACCTCTTTTCCTTTTCAAATAATTATTTGCATACCCAGAACAACTATTATTGCTGATGTAATTGCAGTTGTTGGTGATGTAATTTTTTAAAAGATTTTATTTATATTCGAGCATGAGCAGAGGAGGAGGGGCACAGAAAGAAGGAGAAGCAGACTCCCCGCTGAGCAGCTGCATCCCAGGACCCTGGTATTATGACCTGAGCCAAAGACAGACACTCAGACCAAAGACGCTCAACCAATTGAGCCACCTAGGCACAAAATTACAGTGACATAATTTTTATTATTATATCTGTTTTACTTTCTGTAAGCTACTTAGGGTAAATGTTAAATGGGAAGTATTAAGAATGACACTAAACCGTGATTTCTTTGCACACTCACCCTGAGATGATTAATCTCTCTCTATTTTACCTTTTAAAAGAATATGCTTTGTGCCACCATTTAACACTATTAAAATTCTACCTTTTATTTCAGTTGGTTGTTACAAGTCTCTCCCACAAGATTATAAACATCTTGAACACAAGGTTGTTATTCAACCTGGAGATTGCATGGTATCAAGGTAACGGTCTGGCTCATAGACATACCCTCAGTAAATATTAGTCGAAATGAACACTTTCATCTTTGCATAATCCAGAGAAGTTATGGACTAATAGATATTTGTGGGACCTATTTAATTCAAATTAATTAAGATAATGATGAGCATCTACTTTGCTTTGGTAATGGTAAAAATCTGTCAGGATTATAACAGTAAACAAAATAGGCATTGCCCTACCTTGAGAATTTTAGTCTAGTGTGAAAGACAAAAAATTAAAATACTAAAATATAGTGAATACTTTTTAAATGAAAAACTGCCTGAGTCAGTACCTTACCAGTTTGTCCTCAATTTTCATTTTTACAAAATGAGAAAAACAAATCCTGCTTAATGTAGTCAATAGGGTTAAAAGAAATAACAAGTACTCTATACAAAGAAGGAAGACATGGATATGATAAAAAAATTAATAATAAAAGATGCTGGAGAATTCACAGAAAGAGGAAACACATAAGACTCTTTGTGTCATTTAAGTTTTCTCTGCACCTTTTACAGATTATGACTGTAAACAGGTTATCTCTATACCGTTGTTGGATATGAACAACAATGTCATCAACATCTAAGGCTTTTGACCACTACTTTTGTGATGAGTTTGCATGCCATGTTAAGTGACTCCCATCTCCAATAGGGAAAAAGAGCTGTTATGCAAATTATTATAGAATTTGCTTCTTGACTCTAAAATATGAGTGTGAGAATAATCTCTCAGTAACTATAGTTCTTTCTAAATCATGAAGATGAGAAGAAAAAGACATTGAGGAAAATTTTTTTGAGAATCTTCCAGAGCAGATAAATACTTCAGTTTGTTATATGATATTACTATAACTCTGACATACAATCTAGTGAAATATTGAACATGACAGAATACAATAAATCAAACTGATATATAAACATATAAAAATATTCTTTTTTTTTAAGATTTATTTATTTAGTTGACAGAGAGAGACACAGCAAGAGAGGGGACACAAGCAGGGGGAGTGGGAGAGGGAGAAGCAGGCTTCCTGCCGATCAGGGAGCCTGATGTGGGGCTCGATCACAGAACCCTGAGATCATGACCTGAGCCGAAGGCAGACACTTAATGACTGAACCACCCAGGCGCCCCTAGAAAAAATATTCTAAATGAAATATAAACAATTTAATATAGCATTATATTAAAAGACTTCTGTGATATGATTTACAACTTTTTAATCTAAGACTGCAAGGATCATTGAAGATGGGAAAACCACTAATGCACTTCTTTATATTAATGTATGAATGTAATCACCTTACATATGAAAAGTACATCTGATAATTTCAATACTTATTCTTGATTAAACAACAAAACTCTTAGCTATCTCTCTCTCTGTGTCAAATAAATACATTAATTAATTAATTTAAAAAATCTTTAAAAAAATAAAAAGTAAAAAGGAGATAAAATGTATTATTATTTTTTATTTTTTATTTTTAAAGATTTTATTTATTCATTTGAGACACAGAGATACAGAGAGAGAGAGAGAGCATGAGCAGTGGGAGAGGCAGAGGGAGAGGAAGAAGCAGACTCCCCGCTGAGCCAGGAGCCCGATGTGGGACTCGATCCCAGGACCCTGGGATCATGACCTGAGCCAAAGGCAGACGCTTAACCATCTGAGCCACCCAGGTGCCCCTAAAATGTATTATTTTTAACCCTCAAATTCAAGGGCATATGTATTGGTGCAGATTTTCTAATTTGTTTATGTCTACTCAAATAAGGAATGTACTTTCAACTTTTACAGATCTACTTGATGGTTACTCATGGATTGATTAAAGAGTATATTTAAAACATATTCTTTTATGCAAATTAAAAACATCAAAGAGAACAATGATTAAATAAATTAGTATATCTATGATATGGAACATTATTCAGTTTATTAAATAATGAGTTGTATCTCTATGTAGTAGATGTAACAGATTGTTCATTATACAGTGTTGCAATATTAAATAATGGATACACATATAACATATGTGTATGTTATGTATATTATATATATAATTGAAGACTATGATATATAATATATATTACATATATGTGTATAAATATTCTGGAATAGTACTTATATTATGTTTGATTCAACTCAACTCAATTTGTTGTGTCTATATTGAAATCTCCACTACACCAAGATTTGTTAGGCATTCACACTTTTTAAAAAAATACTTCCTTTTCAGGGAACTCTCTTACACTGTTGGTGGGGATGCAAACTGGTGCAGCCACTCTAGAAAACAGTATGGAGTGTCCTCAAAAAGTTAAAAATAGAAATACCCTATGAACCAGCAATTGCACTACAGGGTATTTACCCAAAGAATACAAAAACACTAATTCAAAGGGATACATGTATCCCAATGTTTATAGCAGCATTATCAACAGTAACCAAATTATGGAAAGAGCCCAAATGTCCATCAACTGGTGTATGGATAAGAAGATATATCTATAAGAAGATATATCTATATAGATATAGATGATATATAGAAATATATATATATATATATATATATATATATATATATATATATAGAATAGAATATTACTCAGCCATAAAAAAGAATGAAATCTTGTCATTTGCAATGACATGGATGGAGTTAGAGAATACTATGCTAAGCAAAATAAGTCAGTCATAGAAAGACAAATACCATATGATTTCACTTATATATGGAATTTAAGAAACAAAACAAATGGTTATTATATGATATTACTATAACTCTGACATACAATCTAGTGAAATAGTGAAAAAAAGAGAGAGGAAAAACAAGAAACAGATCTTAACTATAGAGAACAGATTAATGGTTACCAGAGTGGAGGTCAGTGGGAATGGGTGAAATATGTGATGGGGATTAAGGAGCTCACTTGTGATGACTAGGTGTTTTATGGAAGTGTGGAATGACTATATTGTACGCCTGAAAATAATATTACACTGTATGTTAACTAACTGGAATTTAAGTAAAAACTTAAAAAAAAAATAAAATGTTTCCTTTCCTCAAAGATTATAGTGCTTAAAAAGAGTTTATCAATGATTAGATAAATTCTTGGATGTTGAGATGAGATTAGACCTAATAAAATTAGGAATATATAAATGTTGTTGTCTGGATATGTTTTAATTAAGTATTAAAATAATGCTAGGGAATGATTCTTAATTTTTTTTTTTTTTTACGGGGCTTGAACTCACAACCATGAGATTAAGACCTGAGCTGAGATCTAGAGTCCAAAGCTTAACCAACTGAGCCACTCAGGCACCCCTAATTCTTAGAATTTTAATCAAAATATTTGTAAAGTAATAAGACTGATGAATCACTGACCTCTACCTCTGAAATCAAGAATACATTATATGTTAATTAATTGAACTTAAATAAAAAATCACTAAAAAAATTTGTAAAGTAATTTTATGGAAATCTAGTGATTTTTAGATGATGTGTTATTGAGGACCAATATCTGATAATTATCTGAATCAAGGGACAAAAGCTTTTAATTTATTTGGTTCTCCCACAGAAAACAGTATACCCTGGTTTTCTCTGATTTTCAAACAATATTCAGAAAATATAATTGTCAAGGAGGAGGAGGGGAAAGATGGTGGAGGAGTAGGGAACCCTATTTCAACTGGTCCCCGGAATTGAGCTGGATAACTACCAGACCACTCTGAGCACCCACAAAACCAGCCTGAGATGGAAGAAGATCTGGATCTCTACAAACAGAATATCGCAGGCGGTTGGTTTTGAGGTAGGAAGTGGAGAGCCGTGATCCTGCGGGCAGATATCGGAGGATAAACGGCAGGGTGAGGGTGCCTGGCTGTGGGGATCCTACACTGCCGGTGAGTGACAGCCTCACACACTGCAGACAGGGCACAGACTCGAAGACCGGTAGCATTGGGAAAGACCTTTAGGGCAGCCCCCAGGGTGGAAAACCAGACTGGCGGGGTCACGCACAGGTGAACTGCAGCCCCCCCCCAATAGAAACTGGAGTGACGGTCACGCGCACGCGAACTGCAGCCTCCGAGACAGAAACCCGGTGCACCAGGGTTGTGCCGGTGAACTGCAACCCCTGGGGATGGAAACCCCAAGTGGCGGAGTCGCACGCGCGTGAATTGGGAGCGGCTGGCAGTTTTTGAAGCACAAAGGGCAGAGACGTGCCCCGACCTGGAGGCAGGACTGGGGGCGCTGTGGAGGGGCACACAACCCAGAACGCTGCAGTTGATAGCAGCACGGACAGAAATGGAGACAGTGTGGCCTGGAGAGCTCACTGAAGAACAGACTGAGGTCTCTCTGCTCTGAGGCAGAGGGTTGGAAATGGTCTCTTCTGCTCTGACTCGCAGAAGAGATGCGGAAAGCTGCCAGGGAAAGGCACCAGAGAACAAAAACCCCAAACACTGATTCCCACTGAGCCCATCCCCTGCCACAGGGGCGCAGGGCAACTCTGCCCAAACAGGGTTCCCTGAGTAACAGTGCTCAGGCCCCTCCCGCAGAAGACAGGCTGGGAAAACAAGAGGCCAGCAACCCTAAGGTCCCAAGAAAACAGGTGCATCTTGCTTGGGTTCTGGTCAATAATTTCAACTCTATACATTACCTCAAACACCCATCAACAGAATGACTAGGAGGAGGAGCCCCCAAAACAGAAAAGACTCAGAGATTATGACTTATGCTGCAGATTTACGAATGGATGCAGACATAACCGAGATGTCAGAGATGGAATTCAGGCTAGCAATTATGAAGACAATGGCTAGAATGGAGAAATCAATTAATGGCAACATAGAGTCTCTAAGGGCAGAAATAAAAGGTGAATTGGCAGAACTTAAAAATTCTATCAATGAGATCCAATCCAATCTAGATAATCTTACAGCTAGTGCAACTGAGACAGAAGAGAGAATAAGCGATCTGGAAGACAGTATAATAGATAAAAAGGGAAAAGAGGAGGCCAGGGAAAAACAACTAAGAATCCATGAAAATAGAATCAGAGAAATAAGTGACACCATGAGGCGTTCCAATGTCAGAATAATTGAAATCCCGGAGGGAGTGGAGAGAGAGAGAGGACTAGAAGATGTATTTGAGCAAATCGTAGCTGAGAACTTCCCTAATCTGGGGAATGAAACAAATATTCGAGTCCTAGAGGCAGAGGGGACCCCTCCTAAGATCAAGGAAAACAGGCCAACACCCCGGCATGTAATAGTAAAACTTGCAAATCTTAGAACCAAGGAAACCATCTTAAGGGCAGTTAGGGGGAAGAGATTCCTTACGTACAGAGGGAGGAACATCAGAATAACGTCAGACCTATCCACAGAGACCTGGCAAGTTAGAAAGGCCTGGCAAGACATATTCAGAGTACTAAATGAGAAGAACATGCAGCCAAGAATACTTTATCCGGCAAGGCTTTCATTTAGAATGGATGGAGAGATGCAGGGATTCCACGACCGGCAGAAGTTGAAAGAATATGTGACCACTAAGCTGGCCCTGCAAGAAATATTAAGGGGGGTTCTATAAAAGGTAAAAGACCCCAAGAGTGATCTACAACAGAAATTTACAGGGACAATCTATAAAAACAATGTCTTCACAGGCAACATGATGGCAATTAATTCCTATCTTTCAATAATCACTCTCAATGTGAATGGCCTAAACACTCCCATAAAATGGCACAGGGTTGCAGATTGGATAAAAAGACAGGACCCATCCATATGCTGTCTACAAGAGACTCATTTTGAACCTAAAGATACATCCAGACTGAAAGTGAAGGGATGGAGATCCATCTTCCATATCAACGGAACTCAAAAGAAAGCTGGGGTAGCTATTCTTATATCAGACAAATTAGATTTTAAACCAAAGTCTGTAATAAGAGACACAGAAGGACACTATATCATTCTTAAAGGGTCTATCCAACAAGAAGATCTAACAATTGTAAATATCTATGCCCCCCAACATGGGAGCAGCCATATACATAAGCCAACTGTTAACCAAAATAAAGAGTCATATTGATAACAATACATTAATTGTAGGAGAACTCAATACTCCACTCTCAGCAATGGACAGATCATCTAAGCAGAAAATCAACAAGGAAACAAGAGCTTTGCATGATACATTGGACCAGATGGACCTCATAGATATTTACAGAACATTCCACCCTAAAACAACAGAATACTCATTCTTCTCAAGCGCACATGGAACTTTCTCCAGAATAGACCATATACTGGGTCACAAATCAGGTCTCAACCGATACCAAAAGACTGAGATTATTCCCTGCATATTCTCAGACCACAGTGCTTTAAAACTGGAACTCAATCACAAGAAAAAATTTGGCAGAAATTCAAACACTTGAAAGCTAAAGACTACTCTGCTCAAGAATGTTTGGGTCAACCAAGAAATCAAAGAAGAACTTAAACAATTCATGGAAATCAATGAGAACGAAAACACATCGGTCCAAAACCTATGGGATACTGCAAAGGCGGTCCTAAGAGGGAAATACATAGCCATCCAAGCCTCACTCAAAAAAATAGAAAAATCCCGAATTCACCAACTAATTCTACACCTTAAAGAACTAGAGAAAAAGCAACAAACAATGCCTAAGCCACGCATTAGAAGAGAAATAATTAAAATTAAAGCAGAAATCAATGAATTAGAAACCAGAAACACAGTAGATCAGATCAACGAAACTAGAAGTTGGTTCTTTGAAAGAATTAATAAGATTGATAAACCACTGTCCAGACTTATCCAAAAGAAGAGAGAAAGGACCCAAATTAATAAAATTATGAATGAAAGGGGAGAGATCATGACCAACACCAAGGAAATAGAAACAATTATTAGAAATTATTATCAACAACATATGCCAATAAACTGAGCAATCTGGATGAAATGGAGGCCTTCCTGGAAACCTATAAGCTGCCAAGACTGAAACAGGGGGAAATTGACAACCTGAATAGGCCAATAACCACTAGTGAGAGTGAAGCAGTGATCAAAAACCTCCCAAAAAACAAGAGTCCAGGGCCTGATGGATTCCCTGGGGAATTCTACCAAACACTCAAAGAAGAAATAATACCTATTCTACTGAAGCTGTTTCAAAAAATAGAAACAGAAGGAAAACTTCCAAACTCATTCTATGAGGCCAGCATTACCTTAATCCCCAAACCAGGCAAAGACCCCATCAAAAAGGAGAATTTCAGACCAATATCCCTGATGAATATGGATTCCAAAAATCCTCAACAAAATCCTAGCTAATAGGATCCAACAATACATTAAAAGGATCATTCACCATGACCAAGTGGGATTTATCCCCAGGATGCAAGGGTGGTTCAACATTTGCAAATCAATCAATGTGATAGAACACATTAATAAGAGGAGGGAGAAGAACCATATGGTCCTCTCAGTTGATGCAGAAAAAGCATTTGACAAAATATAACATCCTTCCTGATTAAAAATCTCCAGAGTATAGGGATAGAGGGAACATTCCTCAAGCTCATAGAATCCATCTATGAAAAACCCACAGTGAATATCATCCTCAATGGGGAAAAGCTGAGAGCCTTTCCATTAAGATCAGGAACACGTCAAGGGTGCCCACTCTCACCACTGTTGTTCAACAAAGTACTAGAAGTCCTAGCAAGAGCAATCAGAGAACAAAAAGAAATAAAAGGTATTCAAATTGGCAAAGAAGAAGTCAAACTCTCTCTTTTCGCAGACGACATGATACTTTATGTGGAAAACCCAAAAGACTCCACCCCCAAATTACTAGAACTCATCCAGCAATTCAGTAATGTGGCAGAATATAAAATCAATGCACAGAAATCAGTTGCTTTCTTATACACTAACAATGCAACTGTAGAAAGAGAAATTAAAGAAACGATTCCATTTACATTAACACTGAAAACCATAAGATACCTTGGAATAAACCTAACCAAAGAGGTAAAGGTCTATACTCTAGGAACTACAAAACACTCATGAAAGAAATTGAAGAAGACACAAAAAGATGGAAAAATATTCCATGCTCATGGATCAGAAGAAGAAACATTGTTAAGATGTCTATGCTACCCACAGTAATCTATACCTTCAATGCCATCCCGATCAAAATTCCAATGACATTTTTCAAAGTGCTGGAACAAACAATCCTAAAATTTGTATGGAATCAGAAAAGACCCCGAATCGCCAAGGAGATGTTGAAAAAGAAAAACAAAGCTGGGGGCATCACGTTGCCCAATTTCAAGCTATATTACAAATCAGTGATCACCAAGACAGCATGGTACTGGCACAAAAACAGACATACAGACCAATGGAACAGAATAGAGAACCCAGATATGGACCCTCAACTCTATGGTCAAATAATCTTTGACAAAGCAGGAAAAGACATGCAATGGAAAAAAGGCAGTCTCTTCAATAAATGGTGCTGGGAAAATTGGACAGCCACATGCAGAAGAATGAAACTTGACCATTCTCTAACACCATTCACAAAGATAAACTTAAAGTGGATGAAAGACCTCAATGTGAGATAGGAATCCATCAAAATCCTAGAGGAGAACATAGGCAGTAACCTCTTTGACATCGGCCACAGCAACTTCTTTCAAGATACATCTCCAAAGGCTAGTGAAACAAAAGCAAAAATGAACCTTTGGGATTTCATCAAGATAAAAAGCTTCTGCACAGCAAAGGAAACAGTCAACAAAACAAAGAGGCAACCCACAGAATGGGAGAAGATATTTGCAAATGACACTACAGATAAAGGGCTGGTATCCAAGATCTATAAAGAACTTCTCAAACTCAACACCCAAAAAACAAATAATATGGGCAGAAGATATGAAAAGACACTTCTCTGAAGAAGACATACAAATGGCTAACAGACACATGAAAAAATGTTCATCATCATTAGCCATCAGGGAAATCCAAATCAAAACCACACTGAGATACCACCTTACACCAGTTAGAATGGCAAAAATGGACAGGGAAAGAAACAACAAATGTTGGAGAGGTTGTGGAGAAAGGGGAACCCTCTTACACTGTTGGTGGGAATGCAAGTTGGTACAGCCACTTTGGAAAACAGTGTGGAGGTTCCTCAAAAATTTAAAAATAGAGCTACTCTATGACCCAGCAATTGCACTACTGGGTATTTACCCCAAAGACACAGATGTAGTGAAAAGAATGGCCATACGCACCCCAATGTTCATAGCAGCAATGTCCACAATAGCCAAACTGTGGAAAGAGCCGAGATGCCCTTCAACAGATGAATGGATAAAGAACATGTAGTCCATATATACAATGGAATATTACTCAGCCATCAGAAAAGATGAATACCCAACTTTTACATCAACATGGATGGGACTGGAGGAGATTATGCTAAGCGAAATAAGTCAAGCAGAGAAAGTCAATTATCATATGGTTTCACTTATTTGTGGAACATAAGGAATAATATGGAGGACATTAGGAGAAGGAAGGGAAAAGTGTGGGGGGGATTGGAGGGAGAGATGAACCATGAGAGACTATGGACCTGAGAAACAAGCAGGGTTCTAGAGGGGAGGGGTGAGGGGGGATTGGTTAGCCCGGTGATGGGTATTAAGGAGGGCACATACTGCATGGAGCACTGGGTGTTATACGAAAACTATGGATCGTGGATCACTACATCAAAAACTAATGATGTATTGTATGGTGACTAACATAATATAATAAAATTAAAAACTACAAAAAAAAAAGAAAATATAGTTGTCAGGATGGAATAACTTACATAATACAAGGGTTTTTTTTTTTTTTAAGATTTTATTCACTCATTTATTTAGAGAGAGGGAGGGAGTGAGCAGGGGGAGGGGCAGAAGGCAAATGGCGAGATTTCTTTTTTTTTTTTTTTTAATGGCTGAGTAATAACATCTTCTTTATCATGACCTGAACCTAAACCAAGAGTGGGACATTAACCAATTGAGCCACCCAGGTGCCCCAGTACAAAGGCTTATTTTAATTATTTTGTTTTTATTAAGCAACATGTATATTTTGCACATTTTATCAGTAGGGGATTACACCCTCATAGCTCCTTAATCCATCTTAATGCATCAAATTATAAAATATAAATTTGATTTTAAACAATCACTAGATATTTAGTGTATTTATAAAGCTATGTTTATATTATTCTTACTTGTTCCCATTCTAGCACATTTTTTAGTGGAATCGTTGAAAAAAGCTTTGTTTCTAAGACCTCAAACTAAGATGTTCAAGATCAAGTGATCAAATGCCTCCTAATGTAATTCAAGAAATAAAAAGCTCAAAGTCGTACAAAGTCTTAAACAGAATGGGGTAGAGAGAAGAGAAAGAGAGCATGTGTGTCCAAGAGAGCATCTATTCCTAAGATCATTTTCAAATTTTTGATTAGCAGTCTGAGTCAATTTATAAATTGAAGCATGTTTTGCAAGGGTATTTTCTACCTTCATGGATTCATCAGCATTTTATATACACATCAAGTCAAAGAGTTATAAATTGGATGATATTCTCATTACTGAAAATAGAATTTTATTATTTATCTAACTAAATAGTAAGCTCCTGTTTATATTTTCAAGAATCTTTTTTTTTTTTTTTTTTTGTCTTCCGACTTGAGTAAAGCAAATCATTTATTTGATTCATTGTTGACAAGAACACTATTCTGGTGATAATTCTGTTTCTCTGGATAGAGAACAATTTGTTTTCAATCCTTTGTACAGTTTCCCTAACAACCCAGAATTTATTCTTTTACCTGTCACTACTAGAATGCAAGTGACCATTTTCTATAACTATATACAGTTTCAGGATGTCTAGATGGCTGGTGGTTATTGTCAATCAAAATATTTTAATGGTGCCTGTATGTCCAAGGTATTTTATGGATAAGAACATTGGGGAAAAAAATTAAAGGAAATTATATCAATTAGTAATAAGTTTGGCAAACCCTGAATAGGGTATATGTTTTTATATTGAGAACAAGTTCAGGTTATGTTCAATTTAGGAAATAAAAGTTGATAGGATTTGCTTCAGATGGGATAGTGTCTTTGTCAGTTTAGGCTGCTATGATAGACTACCATAGACTGGATAGATTAAACAAAAAAACATTTCTCACAGTTTTGGGGGCTGAGATGTTCAAGATCAAGTGATCAAATGCCTGGGAGCACTTCCTCTTAGATGACCTTTTTTCTCATTATATCCTTACACAGTAGAAAACAGAGAAAGGAAGCAAGCTGTTTTGTCTCTTTTTATAAGACCACTAATTTTTTTTTTTTTTTGAGAGAGAGAGCGAGAGCGAGCACATGCATGGTGAGGGAGGGAAAGAGGGACAGGGAGAGAGAACCTTAAGCAGGGTCCATGCTCAGCACGGAGCCCAACCCAGGGCTCAATCTCTCACCATCCATCCTGAGATCATGACCTGAGCTGAAATCAGGAGTCAAATGCTTAACTGACTGAGTCACCCACTCATCACAAGACCACTAATCTCATCATGAGGGCTCCACCCTAATGACCCCATCTAATCCTAATTACTTCCCCAAAGTCTCACCTTCTAATACCACTGTGCTGTGGGAGGAGGGTTTCAACATATGAAATTTGGGGAACACAAACATTTAATCCATAACATAAGCTAACATACTTTATTTGGAATTACTATTTGGTCTTATTTCCTCTTGTTGGCTTGCTCAGGTCACTGTACCTAGAAACTTTCAGACAGATATGAGTATTGAGTTTAATTATCACACATATTCATATTCTATTTGCATCTTTAAGGATAATACTGAGCTTAAACATAGGAACAATATCAAGTTTCCTATATGGGTAACAGAATAAAGTAGGCAAAACCATAGAATACTTACTTTGTGATCTCTTGTTGCAAAAAGCTAAGGAAACTTCAATTAGCTAGATATCTTAAATGTATGCAGAGGACCATTACATAACTGGACAGTTGAAGTCTTTTTACAATACGTGTTTTATCTCTAGCTTCATACTATATTGTAACAATATGACTATTTTATATAAAGGTCTGTATCAAGGAAGAACATGACCAGTTACAAATTCTCTTTGAATTAAAAATTTCAAATGCCTTTTATACACTGTCAGGAAAGAATGGGCAACATATCAAATCTCATCTACCTGGAAGATATATAGCATATGTAGAGATCCATAATGGTATTCATAATGTTATTCATAATAACACATAATTTTTGTGTTCTAATAGTATGATCACGAAACACTATTGTAACAGTCAGTTACAGGCTAGTTTGACATATATATAAACACCCATATCACTTATTTCTCAGAATAGATTTAACAAATTGTCATTAGACTATTGACAATGTGTAGTGGGAAGTACAGTAATTTTGGTATATATTAGAAGTAAATGTATTAAATTAAAAAAAAATGTTGAATGAATAAATGCCCTATGAAGTAGAATGAACTCAGAATCTAGGAGGCTTGGATTTGAGTTTAAATTTTTAGATTTGTTCCAAGCTTGATATGTACCAATATGTACCAGTAACTTAATCTTTCAAGGCCTATTTTTCTCTTTTTAGAGTAGTTTGGTCAAATTATCTCTAGGACAGTTTTTATAGCACAACTCATGATTAGGACTACACAGATGAAAATAACCAAGCCTGGAACCCTATAATTTAGAAAACTATGAAGAGAATACTTTCAAATAAATGTTTTATTGAATACATTGTGCTTACAGCTCAAATTTTTACAAATTAAACAAATCAATTTAACCAACCGCTAGATCAAGATAATAAAACATTCCCAGTATGTTCAAAGTTTTTCTATTGTTCCATAAACTCACTAAAGCCCAAAGCTAAACACTATGAAGACTTTTATCATCATAAATTTGCTTTTTAAAATTGTAATATGTTTGGGGCGCCAGGGTGGCTCAGTCAGTTAAGCATCCAACTCTTGATTTCAGCTCAGGTTATGATCTCAGAGTTGTGAGATCAAGGCCAGCATTAAAATTCTCTCTCCCTCTCTCTGTGCCCCTCCCCCATCTCTAAAAAAAAAAGAGAAAAAAGAAAAAAATATATAATATGTTTGGCTTTTTTTACTTAACAAGAAGTTTTTGATATTTGCCTCTTTTTTTTGCTTGTAGCTTTATCTTTTTTCCTTCTCATTGCTGTATGGTATTCATTGATCATATATTTATTTCTATATATTACTGAATATAATAACTACAAAATATAGTTTATGTGCATATATATTCATATATATCTGCGTATATACATATCATATATATATATTTGTACTATTCCAAATTTATTGACAGTGTAGACTATTGCTAGTCTGAGCTGTTTTGAAGTGCATTGCTGAGAATTATCTTATATCTACTCTAAAAGGAATGATTTTGGATCATAAGTTAATTACAGCTTTAGTAGAAACTGCTAAATAATTTTCCATAAAGGTTATATCAATGCATATTCCCATCAGAATTATATGATAGCTACAGTTGCTCCACATGAGTGTCAAGAAATAATAATATTTATTTTAAAAATTGTAGTTACTCTGTTAAGTGTGTGGTGCTATTTTATTGTGATTTTGACTTGCATTTCCTTCCTGAGTAATGGTGATTAAACAATTTTTATAAGTTTATCAGACATTGCATTTTCCTCTTTTGTGAAATGTGAATTTTAGTCTTTAAATATTTTTCATCAATTATTGAAATTTAGACATTCCTTTTTAATACTATAAAATATTTTTTTTTTCAAAATATGGGCCAGCTAGTCATGGTGATCAAGCTGTATATTTCCTTTCCTCTTCCAGTTCTTTTTTCAGTGATCTCTACAGCCAACATGAAGCTCGAACTCATGACCCAGAGATCAAGAGTTGCATGCTCTTCTGACTGAGCCAACCACACACCCCAATATTTCCATTTTATATCTACTAGACAAATGAAAGTAACAAATATATTTTATTATTCTAAATTTTTCTTAACTAATGGGATCATTTTGTTGTTTTATCAAAAGATGTACCTATATATTTTTATTTTGTACTTTAAATTATAAGAAGAAATGTTATTTTATAATAGAAGCAAATTGTTTGATATGAGAAGTAATAAGTGACTAATTAATTGCAGTTACTTTCTTGTAAAATTTACTATGAAACTTGAGGTGCAGAGTGTCACCAAAAAATTACTTTAAGTAATTTGAACCACATAGAGTTTTTCAAATGGTTAGTTGCTATTTTGAAGTATAAAAAAATGCAATTAATTCAAGAACTTTAGATAATTATAGATTTCAAGCCAAGTTATGTGCAGAAATAATTTTTTTATAGTATAAAAGTAGTATAGACTTGTCAGCTGAAAAAATTTGATAACATATTAGTGACTTCTTTAAAAAATGTTTTCTGTTTTCACAATAAATGTCAATCTAGAAAGAAATAAGAAACCCTTTATATATTATAATACAGATCCTAAACTTTTGGGGTTATATCCCCATAAGCCCATTGTAAATTGAATATATAAGTTAAAAAATGCATTTAATATACCTAACCCTACCAAACATCATAGCTTAGCCTGCCTTAAACATGCTCAGAACACTTACATTCGCCTCTAGTTGGATAAGATCATGGAACACAATGCCTGTCTTATAATAAAATATCGAATATCTCATGTAATTTATTTAATACTGTACTGAAAGTTAAAAAAAGGAATGGTTCTGTGAGCACAGAATGTTTGTTAGGTGTATCGGCTGTTCACCCTCTGATCGTGTGGCTCACAGGGAGCTGCGCCTTGCTGCGGCCCAGCATATTGAGAGAGTACCCTACCAAATATTACTAGGCCAGGAAAAGATCCAAATGCAAAATCTGAAGTATGGTTTCTACTGAATGCATATCACTTTCCCACCAGCGTAAAGTAAAAAAAATCTTGTCAAACCTTGGCAAATTAAGGACTATCTGTAATGGAATTCAACCCACTGGGCTAAAGAGATCTCCTTGATTTTTAGGTGGGTAATAATTCCTAAAACTAAATCACCCAGAGGCTCTTATTAGAATTGATTCTGAATCATGATCTACATATTTTCAACACCAGCGTTTGACATGTGTTGCAGTATCTCTGAACTTGACATTGAACAGGATGCAGCCTAAGATCTCCCTCTAAACCACACCCTTCCTGTCCTCTATTAAGAATTAGTTCAAGGGCGCCTGGGTGGCTCAGTCGTTAAGCGTCTGCCTTCGGCTCAGGTCATGATCCCAGGGTCCTGGGATCGAGCCCCACATCGGGCTCCCTGCTCAGCGGGAAGCCTGCTTCTCCCTGTCCCGCTCCCCCTGCTTGTGTTCCTGCTCTCGCTATATCTCTCTCTGTCAAAAAAATAAATAAAATCTAAAAAAAAAAAAAAAAAAAAAAAAAGAATTAGTTCAACACCTTCTTTTTTTTTTTTTTTTTTAAAGATTTTATTATTTGGTAGAGAGAGACACAGCGAGAGAGGGAACACAAGCAGGGGGAGTGGGAGAGGGAGAAGCAGGCTTCCCGCGGAGCAGGGAGCCCGATGCGGGGCTCGATCCCAGGACCCTGGGATCATGACCTGAGCCGAAGGCAGACGCTTAACGACTGAGCCACCCAGGTGCCCCTCAACACCTTCTTTAACAAGCTGGCAAACCAGACATTCTCAAAAAGCATCATTAATATCAAATTATACTTATTAATTGCTAATTCCACCAAAGATTCAAAACGCTATAAAAAAATTAATCAGACATAGCATTTTAGGAGTATCAGACTGAGAATACAAAAATGACATTTTGTGCGGTGCCTTTGGTAGTTAATGACATATATTTAGATTAGAAGCTTGAAATTTTGGTGATGACAAGTTAATGTAAATAGTATTTCTGTGTATATATTACATTGGAAATGTTTTCCATTATTGATTTATTATCAAAATTGTAGTAGTGGTCACTTCTTTTTTCTCCTCTTTCTATTCTTTTTATTTATCTTCTCTGTCTGAGCAATTCAGACATAAAGCCACTACTTGGGACCGATAAAGACAAGAATTTGTGCCAGAGATGAGGATGAGGAACCTGATGGCCTGGAACAGGGAGTGAGAGCCCAAATAGGATGAGGGTGGGATCACTTAGGGGACTTCTTAGCATACAGAATCAGAGCGTGTATGGGGATGGTCTATAACACATGTCACAGCCCCAACAGATCGAGGAGGAAATCCACATGATGGGGTGGGTCATAGCCTAATCAGGATGATGAAGGCAACTTACAGGGACGGAATTCGTGATGGAGAAAGGAGATTCACAGAGACTGGTCAAATGAGTACAAGTATTAGTGATAATGGGGTGTAAGTATATGATTTTCCAAGAAAGATATTACAAATATGAAAATGGAGTAAACTAGACTAAAACTTATTGGACTACAATTGGAGGTGTAGGTGTAAACTTGTGGTTTTTAAGATATAGGTATATATGTGTGTATGTACATATATACATGTGTGTGTGTATATACAGATAGATATAGATATAGATATACAGGAATAAATACAGATGTAAATGTCTGTGTTTGTATAAATAGTTCTGTCCACTGATAGAACATCGAAGCAGCAACACTACCATAGTAATGGGAATATCTAGCACCTAAATCTTGGCTTGTTAAGATCATTAAAAAGGACAAAGACTTTTGAAAAATGACTGATTCCATGGGGAGGGGGGGAGGTTAAATACAAGAGGAACCTGCAACATCTTTTTGTACCAGAGAGCAATGAAGTGCTCAAAAAATAATGGAGACGTGTCAAAGGACACAAGGATAGGCTTTAATGTGCTCTCACTGACAAAATCTTGGACAATTTGAGCTTCAAAGTAAGCTTTCAATAATGATTTTAACCTATTTAATAAAATAAAAACCTATGGACCAAAACAGATACAAATAAATTAAAGAATAATTTAAATTTGAGAGCCAGGATACATCAGATGACAGTGATAATGGGAAAAATGGGAGATTTGTGAAGTGGGGAGAAGATATTATGTGTTTCCATGAATGGGATAGTGACAACAAATTCTAAAATTAATATTAAAAATATTACAGAAGCATATCCTAATGCTATATTAGTACAAACATTTATGAAAAGGTTTGCATCAGGGACCATGCCTAAAGTATTTTATTTTATATATAATTTTATACTGTCGAAACACATAAGATGTTAGAGTTATCATCATCTCTCCCATGTTTACAGATGAGTAAAATGAGGACTAGAAATTGAAATACCTTCTTAATGTGGCAGAATTATTTACTACACTTTACCATTTGCTCCCTCTATTGTATTGTTCTCTATCTCAAAAACAACATTTGTAGCTTTTAGCTACTACTTTGGGCTGTGTGTGTAAGGACATGCTGGCTGAGTGGTTCTTTATTTGTAAATTGCCTTTTTTTTTTAGACCTCTCTTAGAATATTGAGAAATACAAATAAGTCTGGGTAAAGAAAACCATCTTTGTCTAATGCTGTCATTATTAGAGTAAAACCTGGGTTTGAGACTTTACTTTTGAGAGTTCCTGATTTGACTTACTATATAACTGGATTGGGGAATTGCAAGGTGATTTATAACACGTTTTATTGAATTTGATTCTCCATGAATAACTTACCACAAGTGTTATTTTTTTGCTGATAAGAAACTTTTCTATTTTTCTATTGCCTAGTTTTTGGAAAAAGGATTTGTTGCACATATTTAAGAAAAATATACTTTGAAATATCAAAAATATATTTTCCGTAAAAACATGGCTAAATTCTAATTCTTTATATACCATGGATGAAAGTAAATAGCTACCTAAAGTAGATGTATGAATGTTAATAGTCTAATATTCTGGTATGTCTTATGATCTCCTTTATATTTTCCTTGTGTTAAGTGAAACTTTACCAGAAGTAGAGCTTGAAAATTATTTAATTGTGCATTGGCATGTGAACTAGATCTATGCCGTGTTTATTTGTGGTTTGCAAGGGATACTTAAATGCCTGGTAAAGTAATATTTATTCAAAATGAAAAAAAAGTAATTATAGGTGTAGGAAAAATCCATCTGAATAATAAAGATGGAAAGAGTTCCTTCATGATTGAGGTGATAAGGTTTTAGCCATATTGAGACTAAATGTCTTTCACACTATTTCTTTCTAACAAGCTACAAGTGTGAACTTCATGGAGAGGGTGAACCAGGCCTGAGCTGGAGGTGATGACAGTTCTGTGTTTCTAACATATTCATAACCAAGAAGCTATGATGAATGGATTTTTGGTTAATGCTAAAATATTTCACTATCTTGCAGGTATGCTTTAATACTTCCTTCATGCAAATACTGATTCTGTGTTTTCAAATAATGTGTCAGGCATTTAAATATGCACTTACAAATCAAGTTTAATCTGAGAATAAATGGACACTATTGTGTTTAGACAAGCCTCAGGCATCTGAGGACCTTCCAAATTTCAAAAAGCAAAAAGCTACAATACTCAGATTTTCCTTTATATGATGAGATTTGATATCTTTTCTCCTAGACATTTTGGATATGTGTCATACTTAAATCTACACATTTGTAAGACTTAGCTTCAGTGGATTTTTTTCAGACCATTTTCCAAAGGAGTGCTATCAGTTTATACTCACATCAGTAGTAATGAGAGTTTTGTTTGCTCCATTCCTTAGTCAATATTGATATTATCTGCCTTGTCTTTTCATGTTAGCCATTTTGGTGAGGGAGTAGTGGTATCATATTGACACTGTTTTGTGTTTCACTCTGCACGTCAGAGTTGAGTTCCTTTTCATATTTGATTGATTACTTTCGTATCAACATTTCTGTAATTCTGCTCAAGACTTTTCTCCATCTTACTGTTGGAGTTAAAATCTATTTAAATCCATTAAAATATATATGTAGTAGTTTTATAGGTTATGGTCATGAATACTTAGAGATATGCATTAGAATTTTAAAATTCCAATTAAAATCTAATTAATTTAATTCCAATTAATATCATTATAGTCTAATATATGAAAATTTTTTTTGTGATTAGCTAGGTCCCATATTTTAAAATATTAATAAGTATATAATATTCTCCATTAAATTAAATTCATATAATGGCCTGAACAGTTACTAAAATTGTTTCAAATTATTTTCCCCTCATTTTTATCTATAAAGTATGGCATGGACTAGATTATGTCATATAGCTTAGCCACTGTTAAATTGGATATTTTCTCTTATAAATTAGTCACCTAATGTGTTGCGGAGAATGGAGCAGGGTGATTGAATTTAAAATCTAGGCCTGTGGTTTTAGAGTGCCTAGACTATTAAAAATGATATTTTAGTCTATATATACACACTCACATTCTCATCATATATATATATAATATCATTATATTAAATATATTTGATATATAATATCAAATTGTGCATTTATATTCAGGGAAGATTTTACAGAAACATTACATATCTATAATGTAATCTAATAAAATAAAATAATATAATAATGCAATAGTGCAATTATTCATATATGAATATTTCACATATATATATGAAATATACATTTCATATGAATATTTAATATATATATGAATATGATATACACGTGTATATATATATGTATATATGTGTGTGTGTATATATATGTGTGTGTGTGTGTGTGTGTGTGTGTGTGTGTATATATATATATGTATAAACCCCCCTGAATGCCCAACTCTATGTATCCAACCGCCTGGCTAGACATCTCCTTCAGCTGGATACCCAGCAGGCAACTTAATCTCTCCATGTCTAAAACAGAAATGTTGATTTCTTTTCCTACTCTTCCCTTCATCTATCAAATCCTTCAATGTTTTCCATTTTGATAGTTGGCAATTCTACCCATCCTGTTGATTAAAATAAAACCTATCACTCATTTATTATTCTTTCTTTTTTATTTTATTTATTTATTTATTTGAGAGAGAGAGAGCATGTGTGTGTGAGCGAGCAGGGAGAGGAGCAGAGGGTGAGAGAGAGGGACAAGCAGACTCCATGCTGAGTGCAGAGCCTGATGTGGGGCTCCATCTCAATCTCTCCACCATGAGATCATGACCTGAGATGAAGCAAAGAGTTGGACACCCAGCCAACTGAACCACTCCTGATTCTTTCTTTTGATTCCATCTCTAAAATTACATTATAAATTACCTCAATCTTACCTTTCATACAACTCCCATTCTAAATAATATTCCCATCCCTATCAAGATTACAATAAAATCTTCTTGACTGGTTTCTGTGATTTACTCCTAGCACTTGATCTTTGCAGAGCAATTGGAGTAGTCCCTCACAAAGGTAAATCACCTCAATCACTTCTCTGCTTACACTCTCAAGTAATACTCCATTTCATTTAGAATATTTTCCAAATGCCTTTCTCCAACTGATCTGGTGTGCTACTGGACTTGGACTTCATCTCATTTAATCTAGGCAGAGTAGGATTGGCTTACATTCCCCTAATGCCTGGCACCAGTTAGTTTGCCACCAAACTAACTTGGCTGACTTCCTCTTTCTCAGTAGCCTCTCCATTTCTATCCTCTCTATCAGGAGATCTGACCTCCTTAACCTTTTTAATCTTCCCTCCTAGATTTTGAATTGTCTGTTGGATTGTCTCATCTTTCTCTTCTTGTTTTCCAGGGATAAGAAACTGATCGTTTACTTTTTCTCAGTATTCTGTTTCCCATTTTTGTGGTAGCATTTATTCTATGCTTGTTTCCCTTCTTGGTCTTCTTTTTTGATACAAAGGGCTTAGTATGGAATTCAAACTAGAGAAATTGTTATCACTTCTGTAAAAATGTTCCTGCATATCGCCAATCTATTTATCCTATAGCAGACGGAGGCCTGTTGGTATTTTGAGCCTTTCCTTGGTTATTAGCCAGATTTCATTGTCCATTAGCAGTCCAAAGCAGTTGTAATCATCTATGAAACCTGGTGCACAATCCAAGTCTAAACAAAGGATAGTCCCTTGCTTACCACTCCAGAGACTATGTGAGTCAATAAGATTCTTGCCAGCTAGCTCCTAAAAGAATAAATGACATGGATCTCCCACTGGCCAAACTGGTATCTTCCTTTAAAAGGTGAAGGTTGATCCTAAACAATGAACCAATTTCCCAGGCTAGTTTGACTAATAATTGTTGGAATTGAAATCCTGATCAATCAAGTACTACCATATACAAAAATTCAAGTAAAAATTTTATTTTTAGAACGTACTAGATTGTATCATGTTTCTTAATTTCAATGTAAAACTTGAGTATGGGGTTCAAATAATATAAAAATAATTTACCATATTTTATTCTAATGGTGTAGGGTAGTTTTAGGAAATTCCTTATGACTTTATTTCTGTGAAACAACCCAATTCTCTTCTCTTTTTGTTCAGTTGGGGACTATTTCTCACAATCTTGACAATGTAGATAATTCCTATTGTGTTTCATTGAAAATGCAATATCTAAAAATATTAATATTTCTATTTTAAGAAGAATTTATAAACAATTGTGTCTGAATATGATATTGAATGATCATCTCATCAATACTTTGGACTTTCAATAAAACTACAATTAAATTACCCAAGAAATGTGAATGAGGGGGGGAAATTAGAGGGGGAGATGAACCATGAGAGACTATGGACTCTGAGAAACAAACTGAGGGTTCTAGAGGGGAGGGGGGTGGGGGAATGGGTTAGCCTGGTGATGGGTATTAAGGAGGGCATGTACTCAATGGAGCACTGGGTGTTATATGCAAACAATGAATCATGGAACGCTACATCAAAAACTAATGATGTAATGTATGGTGATTAACATAATATAATAATAAAAAAAAATACCCTAGAAATGTAACTGTCTATGTTTTCCTTAGAATAACAAGCAATTAACTTCCTAACCTAAAGAGTGATTTTCCCTCTTATGTCAATTCAGAAAGTTCCTTTTGATTTCTAAATTGGAAGTCCTTACTTGTGTATTACTTGTGTATTTCTATTCTCATCTCAAACAATTTTGAAGAATTACTTCTAGTCATTGGTAATAGCAAAAACATTTATTTTTGGATTTTATTGTTTTTTGTTCTTGAGTTTTTTAAGCAAAGAAAAATGTCTCTTTTCTTCCTTAGAGTAATATGCTTCATGAAATTCAATTGCAGAGATCCTGTTTAAATAAGTATTTTTTCACAACTCTGATATTGAATTGTAATTTTTAAGTTTATGATTCTGACCACAATTACTGAACTAAAACTATTGTGTGAAACTCAGACCTAATGCAGCTAATGTCCATAAGGCTAAGTAAAAGTCAATTTTTTAAAAAAATATAATTGTTTTCAGAAAAAAAAAAGAAAATTAGATTTGCAGTCAATTGACTCGAGAAACCGTTTTCTCCACAACATAACTTAATTATCACTTATTGTTTCCATGATTTATCCATTCAGTTTCATCCGTATGAAATGAGCAGAAAAAATCCTAAACTATCACCCAGTTTTGTTAGGATCAAAGGGCTATTGTATGTGGTGGTATTTTACGCTGCTTAAGAAGGAGAACCTTGGAATCAGAGGCTGGAATCAGAGGCTGAAACAAATCCCATTTCTGGCCCTTACTACAGGTGTGACCTTATTAAATTCTCAAAGCCTCATTCTCTTCCTGCAAAAATGGAAATAATTGTAACTTTGTCATTAAAGGTTGTTATTTTATAAACAGCTTAATACATGGCAGGGATTCAATAAATTAAAATTATATAAAACTATCTTATAAACTTGTAAACAGATATAAAATACAACATTAACACCTTATCATTATTTTATTCAAGTAGTAAGATGAAAGTTATTCTAAAAGAATGTTGTTAATAAATGTGCAAAGAAATGAGAGTTACGGTTCAGCCTAATTTTTCAGTTTATCTCATTTTTCTGTTTTGGGAAAAGATTTACATCTGTTTCATAACATTTATTGCATTTTCTTCATAAAATGACATTAAATTGCTAATGATAATTATGACATGGAGAAATCCCTATTGCGGTAAAGAGTGCTATGTAATTGTAATAAAACTTGTCATGAGCAGAGGTAACAGCTTAATGAAAGACATTATATACAAATGTTTAAAATATTATTATAGTCCACAAGCAAAGTTTATGCCCTAATTTAGCTGTGTGATTTGCACCTTATCAAAACAATATTGCAATTTTCTTGTGATAACTTTGCTTCAGTAAAACTTACAGGATGAGGTTGTATTGAAAATTTTAAATTTGATTTTTGCAAGAATAATTATGAGATAAATGATACCAGCATATTTTAAATGTCATATTTTTATTAAAAATCAGGTATATCTTATCGGGCTCCCTGCTCCACGGGGAGCCTGCTTCACCCTCTGCCTCTGTCTCTCTCTCTGTCTCTCATGAATAAATATATAAAATCTTTAGAAAAAAAAAAGAAAAAAATCAGGTATATCTTGAGAATATGATTTTCACTTTTCAAGAAAATAATGTGCTTTTTAAGTAGCTCTCTGTATATATTTTTTTCAAGATTTTATTTACTTATTTTAGAGAGAGAGAGAGCACAAGCAGGGGGAGGGAGAGGGACAAGCAGATTCTGTGCTCAGTGCAGAGCCCCACAAAGGGCTAGATCCCAAGACCCTGAGAGCATGACCTGAGCAGAAATGAAGTATCAGATGCTTAATTGACTGAGCCAGGGGCCCCTGGGTGGCTCAGTCATTGGGCGACTGCTTTCGGCTCAGGTCATGATCCCAGGGTTCTGGGATCGAGCCCAGCATCGGGCTCCCTGCTCTGCGGGAAGCCTGCTTCTCCCTCTCCCACTCCCCCTGCTTGTGTTCCCTCTCTCGCTGTGTCTCTCTCTGTCAAATAAATAAATAAAACCTTTAAAAAAAAAAGTTGACTGAGCCAACCCAGGTGCCCCAACTCTCTGTATATTTTACAGTTATAATAGTTATATTTCACTTTTTTAAAATTGATTCTAAGTCTCTGATGAGATATTCCATTTTTTTTTTTTTATTTTCTGGAAGAGATAATACTGTTAATTTATTTATTTTCTTTTTTTTTATTATGTTATGTTAATCACCATACATTACATCATTAGTTTTTGATGTAGTTTAAAGACATTGACAGCTAACACCAGATTCTGTATCAAATCTAAGTCTGTATGCATCGTCTGTTTCAATGTGTTGGTTTTAGTTCCAGTATCTTGGTGTTTCAAGTTAAAAAAATATTGTTTTTTATCTCTTAAAAGTATAAAGATGCCAAAGATGCTATTTCTCCTCATAGAGTGTGCATCTTTTCCTCTGGTAAGCTGGAAAGCTGACAGCCAGAATGAAGAGTCATCTAGAGGATCCAAGGCTGTCTTTCCACCATGTGCTGACACACAAAGATTTGTGAACAAAATAACTGTTGTCTTAAGCCATTAGATGTAGGGGTTTCTTTGTGTTATATAGAAATTAATAATAGAAACAATCAGCAGCAAATAAATTGAACCTATACTTTTTAAGAGCTTTTTATACCCTATACAAATATTTATGTCTAGGTATAAAGCAACATCTGAGAGAACTCCAAATTATTAAAATTGTCTCCAAAATTGAACTCCAAATGACTAAAATTGTCTCCAGGTCCATTTCAATTGCTATCAATATACCCAGTGTCCTGTAGAAATTACCAGTTTTGATTCCAGAGTATATTTATTATATAACACTAATCTTTATGGGATAGAACAAAGCCTGAGAATTTATACTCCTAGATATCAATATTTGTACATAAGTGTATAGGGAATAAGACTGTTTAGTATTGGTTATTGATACAATGATGGAAAAAAACAGATAAATGGAACATAATCATTCAGAAATAAACAACACATACATGGTCACCTATTTACATCTAAGGAGACATCACAGTGCATTGGGATAAGGATAGCCTTTTTAAATAATATGTACTGGGGTCATTGGATATCCTTCCGGAAAACATTAATCTTATACACTATCTAACACCATAAATAAACATTAACTTCAGATAAATCAGCCTGAATACTAAAGGTATTAAAAAAACTTCTACAGGAAACCAGAATATTTGTATAACCTTGGTGTAAAGAATTCTCAAACAGGACAAAATACTGAAGGCAAAACATAGGTTAAATTACATTAAAATTAAGAAATTCTGTTTTTTAAACAATATCAAAAGGACTGAAGATTCATATCCAAAACTTTATGTTTATTATAAGTATACACATATTGATATAATCATATGTTGTTCTATACCTAGACATAAGTATTTGTATATGCCGATACATACATATCAAAAGACTCAAATCCATAATATATTTAAAAACCCTTCAGATCACAAGAAATCTAGACAAGCACTTCACATAACAAGAAACAAAAATGATAAATAAACCTTTGAATTGGAACTCAATTTTATTAGTTATCAGGGAAATGTAAATTAAAACCGCAATGCAAATTACTATACATGCAACAGAGTGACTAAATTTTAAAAAGGCAGAAAATGTCAAATATTGATAAAATGTGAGAAAATTGAATTATAATTGCCAAGTCGAGTAAGTTTGTACAGATAACCTGGATAGAATGTTTGGAAGTATAACCTAACATTTCCACTCTTAGACACCCAACAGAATTATATATATTCTCCAAATGAAAATAACCTAAGATTCCATCAGTGGTATACCGCTTAACTGTGGTATATTCACACCATAGAAAACGACATGTATCTCACAAGAGATTGGGGGAAAAGTGGCCAAACACAAATGAGTGCATATTGTATGATTCCACTAATCTCAGTTTCACATTCTCTATATGTATAATTCAATGAAAAAGATATAAAGAATAGTCCTACTTCTAATTCTGAGGTCGCATACTCACCATGCTATTTCAGAGGGTACTGACCTTAATGATTTTATATAAGGATGTTATTTTATTTTCTCATATTTGACACACATTGACTCAAAGTTCAAGTAAATTTGAGGCAAGAGTTTCTGGTTGAGGGGCGCCTGGGTGGCTCAGTGGTTAAGCGTCTGCCTTAGGCTCAAGTCATGATCCCAGCGTCCTGGGATGGAGCCCCGGATCGAGCCCTGCATCAGGCTCCCTGCTCAGCAGGAAGCCTGCTTCTCCCTCTCCTACTCCCCCTGCTTGTGTTCCCTCTCTCACTGTGTCTCTCTCTGTGTCAAATAAAGAAATAAAATCTTAAAAAAAAAAAAAAGAGTTTCTGGTTGAAATTTGTAAATTAAACAATAAAACATTCCTCTCAGTTCAGTTTATTTTCTGCTTGTATTTATTTCTGACTAAAACTGATTGTCTTATGCCACGTACAATGTTTCATTGTTTTTCAAGCATTACTTAATCACAGTAGGTGGATATTATACCATTTTTATAATTGAGCAATTTACTCTCACAGACATTAATGAAATTTCTCAATTTTACACCAGTAGAAAATTAGAGAATCTTATATCAAGCCTAGTTTTATCACTGTGACACTAGAGTCTGTTGCCTCTGACAAAGACTCATTCAGATATGATGGCTTGTAATTTATTTTTATTTGAATATCTCTATTAATACAGTATGACCACAAGAATAATAAAAATAGAGGCTCGTGGGTGGCTCAGTCTGTTAAGCATCCGACTCTTGATTTCTGCTCAGGTCATGATCTCAGGGTTGTGAGATCAAGCCCTGCACAGGGCTCTGTGCTGGACATGGAACCTGCTTAAGATTCTCTCTCTCTCCTTCTCCCTCTGTTGTTCCCCCCTCTAAAAAAAAGAGAATAATAATAAAAATAACTTATGAGTTTAACACCATATATATTATAAAGCACTATTGTTCAAAGAGCTACTTTAAAAGAAAAACAGTCATTTGGTCTCTTAAATTTTTTTTTGCTTTTTTTTGAAAATTAAAATTACATTCTTCGATGTATCACATATTTTATAGCATTTGAGATATTAAATTTTCTCATTGCTAGATTTGGTTGCTTATGATTGCCTGATTTCAGGTAATTAGTAAACTGTTTGATATAATATGCAGAATAATTAATATAACTCAATGGAAAGTAATTTTTAAACCCTTATGTAACCCTCAGAATTACAGTAATGAAATTACTATCTAAAGGTCACAATAGGGCGCCTGGGTGACTCAGTTGGTTAAGCGACTGCCTTCGGCTCAGGTCATGATCCTGGAGTCCCGGGATCGACTCCCGCGGAGCAGGGAGCCTGCTTCTGCCTCTGACCCTCCCCCCTCTCACGTGTATTCTCTCTGTCTCAAATAAATAAATAAAATCTTTAAAAAAATAAAAAAATAAAAAATAAAGGTCACAATAATATCATTTTGGAAAACATTCATTCAGGACTGAATTAAGCATAAGTCATATTTACACATGTGATTGATTACAAAAAATAAAATCAGAACTTTTTTTTTTTAAAGATTTTTATTTATTTATTTGAGAGAGAGCACATGAGAGGGGGGAGGGTCAGAGGGAGAAGCAGACTCCCTGCAGAGCAGGGAGCCGGATGCGGGACTCGATCCCGGGACTCCAGGATCATGACCTGAGCCGAAGGCAGTCGCTTAACCAACTGAGCCACCCAGGCGCCCGAGTTTTTTTTTTTTTTTTTTAAGATTTTATTTATTTATTTGAAAAAGAATGAGAGAGGGCATGAGAGGGGGGAGGGTCAGAGGGAGAAGCAGACTCCCCACCGAGCAGGGAGCCCGATGTGGGACTCGATCCCGGGACTCCAGGATCATGACCTGAGCCGAAGGCAGTCGCTTAACCAACTGAGCCACCCAGGCGCCCTAAAATCAGAACTTTTAAAAGCTGGTTTGTATGTTAATGTTCACCCTGTTGGCATTTAATTTTAGTAAATACATTGATGTTAGTCTCTAAAGTTGAAAAATTCTTAGAAGGCAATCATTAGAGTACATTTGTGTAAAGTTATCAAAATAATAGAAATGTAGTGTTTGAATGAACTCGTACATTTACTTTTATCCCGAGTTAAATTGAAAGGAACTAATAATTCATATTTTATATGTTTACAGAACACCTTGCTAATGTCATTATGATGATAGTAATGGACAGAAAGATCCCCATGTACATTCTGAATATTAAATATAATAAACTATTTGTGTATATTTTAAATTTTATCTTCATTGTATTATGTTCTGCATCTCCAAAAATTGTTAAACTGATTATTGCCACCAAATACTAACAAATGATAGTTAAATAGCATTTCATATTTTAAGTTTTAGGATGTAACCCTAGAACTGAAAACAGTTGTTCATTTATTTGTTTTCAATATCAATGATTTTATCAAATCATTTCCCCAACCAGCTGACTTTAGAGGATTAATGAAACTAGACAGAAATAAGTAATAATGTAAAATTTCATTACAATATTATTTTATTCAATCAATTTTAGACTTCTTGAGAATTTAAACACCATATGTGCTGACATTTTTTTTCTTTTCCTTTTCTGTATTTCCATTTTTGTTACTTTATGAAAGAAACATTTTCTGAGAAATTTAATAACATAAAGCAGATGATAGCTGAATTTATAACAAATGTTATCACAACTAAAATATACAAAGAAGAATGACACAGTTATGATTATTATGCAGCTAAATTTTTCTTGGGCAAGCCCAAAATAAGAGAAAAACTTATTAACTGATCTTTCCAGGAGAGGCTTCAACTTTTTTATTTCTATAGTTTCATGCCAAGTTATCCAGAGTCCTAAGAGTTATGCAGTATTCTTCCGAGAGTAAAACAGCTTTTTACCATTATGTGCTCTTAAATATTTTACTAGTGCTACTGTATACAAAGGATTTACTACTTATAAATTATTGTCTTTTATGAAAGTGAGTTTAATAGAATATGCACTATTAACAATTGTGTGTATTGATCATTTGAAAATAATAATGGTGGTTTGTTTATAGTCCAAATATTGATTCCATTTCATATGCTTATTAATCTATAACAATTAAGTCTTTGTATCACCCAAATGTTTCTAAGTTGGGAATATAATGATGAAAATGATTCATCAATTTAGTAGAAGAAAGAAGGAAATGGGTTCTGAGCTGAAATAGTGAAGTCTATAAAGTTTTATGTAAATGATTAGAATTAAAGATTTAAGTTAGGAATACATGGATTCTTTCTGAATTTTCAATGACTTTATATCATTTGTGAATTTAAAAATTACATCGTACTGGAGATACATATTTCTTTTACTGTGTAATATTAAATTTTTGTGATATCTCTAGAACGAAACCAAGGTTTACGTCTAGCAATTCTCACATTATGCAATTTATTTTCAAAAGTGGAGTGAGTTACTTCGTTTTACAAATCTGAGTAAGAAATATTTGAAAATTTCAGTTTTAAGATTTCTAGTAGAGAAAATATAGTTTAAGAAAATGCTAGTACTTATCTACTTCCAGATATTACTTATGGCTATCTTTTATCATTTTTATCTATCCTTTCAGGATGACAGATTAACATTTTAGAATAATCTTTTTGAGAAAATTATATTGTTTTCTCACTAAAAAATATATCTTCTAAAGAAATATTCCTCTTTTTAAAAAAATTCCCAATGATTCTCCTGGTTTCTTTTAAATTCCCTTTCCATTAAAAACTCAATACAACAAAAGACTCCCCCCCAAAAATGATTTTGATAGTTTCCCAATGGTTCCCTTTTTTAATCTAATAGATTGTCTTTCATAGAAACCTTCTATTCTCATACTCTTCCAACCAATGTTCCATGGTGGTAGCTTTGTCTTTTTTATTTATTTTATTTATTTTTTTAAAGATTTTATTTATTTGTTTGACGGAGAGAGACACAGCTAGAGAGGGAACACAAGCACGGGGAGTGGGAGAGGGAGAAGCAGGCTTCCTGCAGAGCAGGGAGCCCGATGTGGGCTTGATTCCAGGACCCTGGGATCATGACCTGAGCTGAAAACAGATGCTTAACAACTGAGCCATCCAGGTGCCCAGCTTTGTCTTTTTTAAATGTAAATTCCATATACCCTCCATTGCTTAAATATCTTCAACAGATAAAATAACAAAATATAAAATAAAATAAAATACTTCAACAGAACATCATTATAAAGATCATATTTTTGAATATGGCATGCATGATCCATTACAATTCTGCTTTTCTTTTTTTTATTTTTATTTTTTTAAGATTTTATTTATTTATTCATGAGAGACAGAGAGACAGACAGAGGCAGAGGGAGAAGCAGGCTCCCCACAGAGCAGGGAGCCCGATGCGGGACTCGATCCCAGGACCCTGGGATCATGACCTGAGCCGAAGGCAGACGCTTAACCAACTGAGCCACCCAGGCGTCCCCTGCTTTTCTTTTTTATCATTTAGTCTCTTCCCAAGTGTTATATATATATATACAAACGAATTGTTTAGTACTCATACTTCTGGACAAAATGAGTAGCTTCTATCAGGCTAATGATCCTATCAAGAGATAGTAGAGAAGACATCTCTGAAGCCACCAGAGAGCTGCTGAGACAAAAAGGTTTCAAGGGTCAAGATTGCAGAAAGAAAAAAAGAACAGTGTGAGTTGAAATTCTGCAAGCAGATTTCTTTTCTGGCCATTTATCAGGACAGACACTGAGACCAGTAGTTATAGCTGACAAACCAGAAGTCTTAGTGGTCTCATAGAGCTGGAGAAGCAAAGAAAGGAATCTGGCACAGCCAAGGTAGACAGGACTAGAGGGAGTCAATAATCCAGTGAGAAGGGAAATGAAGGGTAAGTGAGCCCTATCCTCAGCAGCTTTTCCCAGGAGGCTTTTAAGGAATTGATAATTCTGACAAACTAAGCAGAATAATGTGGAAACAGATGGTAGTTTACAATAGTCTTACAGTGATGAGGAGACAAATATTGGAATTCAGAACCTTTCAAGGAAGAGAAGCCCCAGCGAACTCCCTAGACTCTCAGGTAGGACCCCTGGGGTCTACACAGGGGAGGGCAGAGCTTAACAAAACTCCAGCCCAGCATCTAGTCAGCTCAGCCTCTAAGTAGATTAAGATGTTCTATTCCTATCCTATTTGTCTACCAGAGGATAGGATTCAGGCCTTCTTGAAAAAAGATGATTCTAGTCTATCAAAAATTACCCTACAGAAAAAGAATCTGAACCAAGAAACAGAGTCACTGACAGATGACCCAAATAATTGCACTTACAAGTTCCAGGTTTGATGCCCTTTTGATAGGTATATCTAAAAGGGCACAAGAACTTCACCAGAGAACTGGATTACGTATTTTTTAAAAAATGATACTAAATCAAAAACTAATGATGTAATGCATGGTGAGTAACATAACATAATAAAACAAAATTTTAAAAATGACAATAATAAAAGAAAAGAAAAGAAAAACCTAGAACTGACAAATATAACAATTAAGAATTCAGTGTAGGGGCGCCTGGGTGGCTCAGTTGGTTAAGCGACTGCCTTCGGCTCAGGTCATGATCCTGGAGTCCCGGGATCAAGTCCCGCATCGGGCTCCCTGCTCGGCAGGGAGTCTGCTTCTCCCTCTGACCCTCCTCCCTCTCATGCTCTCTGTCTCTCATTCTCTCTCTCTCAAATAAATAAAAATAAAATCTTTAAAAAAAAAAGAATAAAAAAAAAAAAGAATTCAGTGTATAATAGTATATGGAGCCATCAGAAAAGAGGATTAGGGGCGCCTGGGTGGCTCAGTTGGTTAAGCGACTGCCTTCGGCTCAGGTCATGATCCTGGAGTCCCGGGATCGAGTCCCGCATCAGGCTCCCTGCTCAGCAGGGAGTCTGCTTCTCCCTCTCCCGCTCCCCCCTCTTGTGCTCTTTCTCTCTCTCACTCTCTCTCTCAAATAAATAAATAAAATCTTTAAAAAAAAAAAAGAGGATTAGTGAAATGAAAGAGAGGTCAATAGAAATATCCAGTTTGAATCGTAGAGAGCAAAACAAAAAAAAAAAGAGAGAAAAAATTGTCAGAAACATTGGATACAGTGAAAAGGTCTAATATACTAAGAATTGGAGTCTCAGAGATAGAGAGAGGGAGAGAAGTGAGAGAGAAAGCAAGATCAAAGTAATATTCGGAGAAAGAGAGTTTAATAATTTTTTCACAAACATACCCATTCTGATTCCTATGCAGTTCAAATCATAAATTTTAAATTTTTACCTCTTCTTCATAGTGCCTTGTTTTTATTTACCACTGCTCTTACCACTAGATGTTGACATTCTTTATATATCTATAGTAGTTAGCACAGGAAGTTCTTAAAACTTCTTTTCTTTTTTTAAAAATTTTTTTATTGTTATGTTAATCCCCATACATTGCATCATTAGTTTTAGATGTAGTGTTCCATGATTCATTGTTTGTGCATAACACCCAGTGCTCCATGCAGAATGTGCCCTCCTCAATACCCACCACCAGGCTAACCCATCCTCCCCCACCTTCCCTCTAGAACCCTCAGTTTGTTTTTCAGAGTCCATCGTCTCTCATGGTTCGTCTACCCCTCCGATTTCCCCCCCTTCATTCTTGCCCTCCTGCTATCTTCTTAAGAAAAACTTCTTTTCTAATTGACTAAGTGTTTAAAGACATATTGTATAGGACAGATTTCTCTTCCACTATATACTTTGTTTGCTCTTTAAAACTTTTTTTTTTTTGGGAGGGGGGCGCCTGGGTGGCTCAGTCGTTAAGCGTCTGCCTTCGGCTCAGGTCATGATCCCAGGGTCCTGGAATCGAGCCCTGCATTGGGCTCCCTGCTCTGCGGGAGGCCTGCTTCTCCCTCTCCCACTCCCCCTGCTTGTGTTCCTGCTCTCGCTATGTCTCTCTCTATCAAAAAAATAAATAAAATCTTTAAAAAACAACAACAAAAAAAAAAACAAAAAAACCCTTTTTTTTTTTTTAAGATTTTATTTATTTGACAGGGAGAGAGAGAGAGCACAAGCAGGGGGAACGGCAGGCAGAGGGAAAAGCAGGCTCCCCACTGAGCAGGGAGCCCGATGTGGGAGTCGATCCCAGGACCACGAGATCAAGACCTGAGCCAAAGTCAGATGTTAACTGACTGAGCCACCAAGGGGCCCTCTTTAAAACTTTTATTTTTTTTTAAGATTTATTTATTTATTTATTTCACAGAGAGATAGAGTGTGCGAGGAGAGGGAGGAGGTGAAGGAGAGAGAGAATCCTCAAACAGACTCCCTGCTGAGCATAGAGTCCTACATGGGGCTCAATCCCAGGACCCTGAGATCAAGACCTGGGCCAAAATCCAGAGTCCACTGCTTGAACGACTGAGCTACCCAGGTGCCCCCACTTTGTTTGCTCTTAAAGTTAACATTTCAGTCCAGTAACACCTGTCTCCGAGGTAGTTGGGTAGATGAAAATATAACTAAAGACTCTGTGCTTAGCATCAATTAATTGAATTTAAGAAATCATTTATAAATAAATATTTGTTAAAAGAATTAGAGAATTAAAGTGGAAATGAAATCCCTTGGGTGTGAAAGAAATAGCATATGTTTTAAACTTATCTCTTTGCAGCAGGGGGAAGCACAATATTCTCCCCCGTCCCCCAATTACCAGTATATAAACTTCAAGTTTATTTTATTACCAACTTTCATAAAAGCTATGGTTTTATGTCATTAAAGCAGAATGAGACAATGAAATTAAAAGTAAAGTACTATTTTCCACTTTTGTCATTTAACAGTTTATAAATATTATCAATAATATGGCTATAGACAGCAATGCCAGTGGCAGACTTTCAAAGTGAAATGAAGACAATATGCCATTTCCCATCATGAGGTCTTTAAAGCCTTAAAGAAAACATGATATAGTTAAGTATGTTTAGACTTAAATCCATTCTCAATGCAATCGAATCCGAGAATAGGAAAAAAATAGCTTTCGTCTTCTCTGTCTTGCAGAAAATTACCCTTATACTTTCTAGACCCTGCTGGGTCAAATATGAAGGTAAGCCAATGGTGTATCTTTGGGTTATAGATGATTCTAAGAGATGCAATCGATGGAGTTGTTATGAACGTGTACTTCAAATGAAAGGTATTTGGCACATCCTACATAATTGATTTTAAAACTGATTTTAAACTGCATGATTCTTATTTTTGAATTTTGAAAACCAAAAGCCATAAGCAAAAGATTTCTGTTAACACGGAAGATTCTAATTTGCAGTACACTTATCCGACACACAAAGCTGACAGTTTCATCCTTGTTATGGCGTAAATTAGAAGGAACAGGAACAAAATTGATTATTAACTACCCTGAGAGCAGTAGAACAAAATTAATAATGTCACATTCTCTAGACTGGGATCAGTGGCTTCTTAAACAATACAGAAAAATCACTTGAACTATGATCAATTTTACCTGGAATTAGAAGGTATTACTTGCAATTAATGACCATGTAACTTTGAATTCAGTGAGATCTGCTAAAAGAAACTATGGCATCCACATCACTTTAACAATTTAGGTAGTTTGGCTCAGGATTATTATGATAAAGTGCTTGGGTTATTGTAAGACAATGATGAAATGATGTGTGAGTGAGGAGCATGAATTTGAGAATGCTATACTCAATGTATGACTTGTTTCTACTAGAAATAAATATATTTTTGCTGTATTAGAAGTATATAACATGTAACTGCTATATTTGTAGGTATTTAAAAAATAAATGGTTTTAATGGGTTATAATAATATTTCTATTTATAATTTTTATTTCATTATGTTTCCATTTCTTGTCACAATATGATAGAAATGAATTTTCATTTATTAAACTTACTTTAGCATCTTGTCATAATAGCATCATTTCACAGAATGACTATTTCCCCCACATCAACAGTCTTCAGAAGAATACTAAGGCCTAAGTATAGGATTTAATACCAAAATATTTTGAACATGAAGTGGTGAATATTTCATTAATTATGACTTTAACACAAAATATAGATACGTATACATTTTTAAGCTAAATTTTTCCCTTTAGTTAAATATAAACATTGTTATTTGTCTCAGTATTTGCATTTTGGATTGAAAGCAATGGTTTTAGGCTTAGATATAAAACATGCAGGGCACCTGGGCAGCTCAGTCAGTAAAGTGTCTGCCTTTGGCTCAGGTCAATATCCTGGAGTCCCAGGATCAAGTCCTGAATTGGGCTCCCTCCTCACCAGGGAGTCTGCTTCTCCCTCTGCCCCTCACCACACTCGTGTTCTCTCTCTCTCTCACTCTCTTTGTCTCTCAAATAAATTGATAAAATCTTTTTAAAAAATTCAATTACACCGTCATAAAGAATGTACATGCTATTAGGTTTATAAGTTGAAACTAATTTACATAAAATAGAAATTTCTTTCAGACTAGATGTCAAAATCATGAGTCTCTCTTGATTTATCACTTTCTGTGTAAAACTAAGCACTTGATCCACTTATGATACTGATTGTCTTATATTCCTGCACACAATGAGAGAGATCTTATAAAGCCTTTTCCAAAACATATCCTTGTAAATGCAGACACCAAGCTGTTACTTCAAGTAGTCAAATAAGTAATAAAATATCCTTTGGAAAGGGTGATATTGAATACCTGGTTTGATTGTGTCTTCATGGGAAAATCTGTTAACTCAGAAATCATAGAGGATATGAGTCTTGGAGTTCAGAAAAAGAACTGCAACGTTATTATGTTTGGTAAAATAATGTTCCATAGGAAATCATAAAAATTTAGAATTTGCTTCAACTGATTGATTATATCCAGACCAAAAAACCGACATGAACAGTGATGCAGAAATGCAAATAGGTTATTTCTAATCCTCAACTGGTGAACCTCAGTACCAAGATTTTTCTAGGAAAGAATGGGAAATTGTCCACGAGATGGGACTGAAGGAAGACAGGATAAATTATCTGATCCTCATAGGGCAAGAGAAACATATGTATTTCAATAGGTATTTCAAAGCCATTAAGCTTTTAACTAGCAGAGTTAGGCAGACACTACCTTGGTACCATCACTATTCCAATGGATTTCAAACTATTTTTAACAGCCGATTTTTTTTTTTTATTGAATTGGACAGGGCCAACATTAAATCAAATTAAAAACTGAGCTTCACTGTTAGAAGCTGGGGTGAGGAGTAGTCCATTTATTTCTGTTTCCACACCAAATTTTACCCATTCCTGTCATTCACAGTGATTCCAAAGCACCTCCACAGAACAAACCCTAGCCTTCTCTAAGTATTTTAAAATCACTGCTTTTGATGTTAGTTGCCACATTAACATATTAATTTTTCTATTGATATATTATTAACAATGAACATTCCCATGATTACATTAGAATGCATTAACTTATTAGCTGGTTACCTGAAAAACAGAAAAAGAAAATTAAACATTTCTTGATAAGATTCCTTGGAAGCAGTCAGACTATTCTGAAATACATGAGAAAGTCTGGGTTGTGAGGACTACATGATGCACTTACTTCCCTCAAGAAAGTACATAGACCTAAAAGCCCATTGCAAAGGAAAACAAAATGAAGGTACATTATAAAACACAAACAGAAAATGAGAAATCAGAAATTATAAACAGTTTTTTCAGAGCTCTTTCACCTTTATCTTTCTATTAGGTCAACATATGACAATATATGGTCAAGTGTGATAAATGCTATAAACAAGGAAGTACAAAATATAAAAACTTAGAAATAGGTAATGGCACTTTTCCAGATAAACTCATTGGGATGAATTCATGGATGTAATGGTAGGTAATCTGGGCTAAGCAGAACAAAGGGGCATTGGAGGAAATGGGACACAGGACAGATATACCACAGCATCATTGATTATTCTTCCTCTTAGTTCACATGATTTTCAAAATTTCCTATAATATAGTGTTATTCATTTTAGATAATAGTATTTCTTAATATTTGTATCACCTCTGATACCATAAAGAGAAGCTTAACTATCTCATTTCCTCTGATGTTTTCTTCCCTTAATAATTCCTTAAAATTGTTCAATTCAAATATTCTTGGCACTCTGTTTCTTAAAGCCAAATATTTTTATGGATGTGCAGTGTTGCAACTGATCATATGGTAAAACTTCTCAAAATCTACCCCTATCCCTTTAAGGTTAGGAAAGCACTCCAGTCAGAAGTCTCCAATATCTTGGCCCTCAAGAAAACACATGGAACAAGAACTGCAGATAAATTGGAATACATCCTCAGTCACTGGAGAATCACCACTGCCGCTGCCTAACACTCTTACGTTGGCAAATGGTGCCATGTCTTCAATAATTAGCTTCTGATAATCATAGATTGGATATTCTCTTTTGCTTTAGACACCGACTAGTTATCTGCAAAGAGAGGGAATCAGTCCTTCACGAGTGCCTACAATCTGTTATTGGTAAATTTCCTGACCCTTCTCATAGCTCTCTGATCCGACCTTTGTACTTTCCTTGTCACTGTCTCACACATATTTACTCAACCCAGGAGATTCTAAGGCATGAATGATCACACAGTAGTTTCACCAACATTGTCCCATACATGACATTTCTATGATTAATTCTGAGACGCTAAGAACAAAAAATAAATAATACAAGTAGCCATCTACACCTAGGGGATGAGAGCTTCCAAAAATCATTTACCCTAGTACACACTACCACTCTGAACTGCTCTAAGGAAGGGAGAGTATTTTATTTTTTCCTCTGTTGGTTTTATCACCTAGCTCAGTTTCAGGCAAGCAGTGCAAAAAATATGTGTTTAATGAGTGAAGTTTTGTGTGTGTGTGTGTATGTGTGGGGGGGCGTTAGTAAATATTGAAAGAAACAGCTAATTTAACAGTGCATTTGCTACCAATGTATTAATCTTTATGTTAAAGTTGTGTCATGGATTAAGGAATATATTTAATTTAAAAATAGGAGTGTTACCTAATTATTTTTTTTAAGATTTTATTTATTTATTCATGAGAGAGAGAGAGAGGCAGAGCGAGAAGCAGGCTCCCAAGAAGCAGGGAGCCCGATGCAGGACTCGATCCCAGGAAGCTGGGATCATGACCTGAGCTGAAGGCAGACGCTTAACCATCTGAGCCACCCAGGTGCCAAGTGTTACCTAATTATTATAAATTATTTGAGAACCATACTTCTTTCAAGTTTCTAAAATGTCCAGATTGCAATGTAAAATGTGCCAAGATGTTGGCTACATTTCCTGATGGAAATATTGTAAAGTATATCATTAACTATATTTTTAAAAAAATCCTTTAGAATAGTCATACAACACTCTTATAAAGAGAGTGAAGAAATTTTAGGTAAAATTTGCACCTGTGTTGAGATTACCACCTTAGGGAGATATTTGAACTTACATATAGGTAATTATTGACAAATATTTCCTATATGGATAGACAGTTGTTTGAAAAATGCATATATAAAAACTTTGATATGGAGAGTATAGTAAGTTGAAAACTGTAAAGCAATTTCCACCAGAAGGATGCATGCAATCACAGATAAAAGGAGAATAAAACAGATTTGGGGGAGAGCTAAATTCAAGATTATTACATTTTTTAGCATCTCATGTTACATGGGATAGACTTGCAAAACAAGGAGAACAAGACATAGCTTGTCTCCTCCTTCTCCTCATCTTCCTCTTCCTTTTTCTTCATCTTCTCCCCTTATCTTCTCTTCCTTCTTTCTTAAACCCATCTTCAACTTATCACCAATTTTTCAAAATAAGTAAATCACATAGACAAATTGGAAATCTGTTTGGGAAGAGTGAATAAACTGTTTTAAGCAAGAGGCTGGGAACTTCATCAAAAAGTAAATTTAGTTACAGAACCCTGAATAATAAATTTGAGGGATAATTTAAAGGACAAGAAATCTACAATTATAGCCATAATGCACATATCTTTATTCACATCTTTTTTATTTCCCTCCTTCCTTCCTGAAGAAATCATCAGATTAGAAGAAAGTAAGCAAAGATCTACAGGGGTTCAGAGGGCATATCCAGAAGCAGTAAATCCAGTCCTTAATTTTTTTTGAGCTTTAATAATTTCTTTATAAATTCATGTGAAATTTTTATTTCCCTGTATAATATATTGATTTACTTTAATGTAAGAAATAGTGTTTTTATATTAAAATCTGAGCTTTCCTGGCAATTGAATAATAAGGATAATTTTTATTTTTCCTGTGGCTTTCATAGGTTCCCTATATACTCTCATATGAGGGGTACTTAGAAGGGCAACTTGAGAGAAATAGTGACTTTATAGGATATATTTAAAGCACCCTAGAGGGCATAAAATGAATGAGACTTTGGTTATCTTGTGATGCTAAAAATTAAAATGTGAAAAACAGCTCTTATATGAAAATATTTGAAAGCAGTCTTTCAATACAGGCACAAAGAGTGAGGACATGGGATAGGGTCAGTAATTTGAAGAAAATAAATGTGGAATAATAAAGGCTATCCTTCCTATGGTAAATTTATTATCATGAAGTTATTCCATAAAACACAGACAATTACATTAACTCTCCATTGAGGAATGTTTTTTGTGAAATTATACTATTAAGGCATAAGCGATTGGTAAAGAGTCTGTAATAATATATTTACAGCATTTTGTGCTTCCTCCAGCATGTAATAATTAGATAAGTTCATATGATTTGGAATAGTTTGCAATGGCTTTTGTTGAAAAGATTTTCTCCTGGTATTTTAAGTCATTACTGGTTTTAGCAAAATAGATAAGTAAAATCAAGCAAATATATAGGGATACATCCCTCTGTGAAGCAGTTTTCAGTGGAAGTTTGTCAATGAGATTTTTGTGTAATTACATAAAGAAAGACCACAGTTATCCACATATCTTTTCACACACACACATTGTCCTTTCCTGAATGTATGTCTATTTACACATAGATAGATACTGATATATATGTATAGACACAGATGCTTTTTCCATTGGCCATTTCTCAGTTTTGACAAAAGTCATGGTTGCCAATCAAAAAAAGGAAAAAATCATGTCCAATGGGAATTTTTGTTGTCTACCTATACAAGTTCTGACAATATATTCTATCTCTACTTTAAAAAAAATTCCCTTATACTAAAACTTTGATCAAGTCTTACATTTTATGCTCCCCTTAGAAATTATTATCCAGCTTATTACTTTTATTTTATTTTATTTTTTAAAGATTTATTTATTTGAGAGAGAGAGAGAAGGAGGGGGAGAGAGAACAATCTCACCTCCCTGAGATCATGACCTGGGCAAAACCAAGAATCAGACGCTTAACCAACTGCACCATTAGGCACTCCCTTATTACTTTTATTTTAAAACTCTAAAATTAATAATCAGTATCCAATACCTCCAGCTTCACATCCAACATTTCTAATCCTAACTGTACCTTTCTAATTTAACTAATCTAACTGTAGACTTTTTCTATTCTACTATTTTTCAAATGTTAATGTTTACCTCATGTCAAATTTAGTTCTACTTGATATTTTGAATCTGCTAACCATTAATCTTGTCCTGATACAAATATCCTCTTCCTTTACCTCTCAAGTAGTGAATATTCACTACTTTTCTCATTGCCTCTCAAACCAAATGGTTTCTATTTCCTTCCAGCACTTTAGTGCTGCATTCTGCATTAAAAATGTAGTCTTTCTATAGATATTTTTGTTGGCCTTCTATTTATTTTGTTTTCATATCTCTGTCTTTAGTCAATTTCACTTATTCCCATGGCTCCAGCTCTCACAAAAAGCATGGCAAACTAATAAATATTATCTCCATGACTTTTTCTGAACTCCGTATCCAACTGCCCTGCTCTTATGCCTGTCATATATAGAATCATATATATTATATTATATGTATATGATGTATGATCTAATAACATATAACATCATAATTTATGAATAAAGTTTAGTACTCATCCTGCCTTTCTTATATGGAGAGTATTTGAAAATAACCAGATGCTGAGGGCAAGATCAACTTTCTAGAGGAATCACAGTTAATAAATATTGATAACTCATCATCAGCTGCTAACCATTGTGGCATGTTGATGTGGAGTGTTATGATAGGGGCATTAGACTAATCGCTTGAATCTCTCATCAGTGTTAAAATGATTAAACAACAATCAAACAAATATGATGTATTTTTTGATATGATACAGTATGAGTTGAACAATACTACTTATGACACTGAATATGAATCACACTATTAACTATATCAGTTTAGATAAAACATGAGGAGAAACAAGCTGAATGACATTGTAAAGATATAATCAGGTGACCCCGCCAAATATGGAAAATTCTTTGTAACATGCGATATGTTTTCTTAAGTAAAGTAAAACCACAGGGAAAAACGAGGCAGACTAAAGAGATAATAAGCCAAATACAATGTACAGATTTTATATGGATCTAAATTCTAAAGAAAAATTAAATTATCTTAAATATATTTATAAAATAATCAGCAAAAAATTAACGGAGATTGTTGACTAACTGATAATAAGGAATTAACTCTAATTTGTTGTTTGTGTTAATCATTTTGACAATATTTTTTAAAAACTCCCATATATTATCACATATATACATACATACACACACTATACAGTTATAGTATATATTCATAGTGTATAAAGTATATGTGATTTAATTTTTTCTATAATATATTTTAAATACTTCAGAAATAAAATGGGGCACATTGAAATAAAAAAGGCATAATGTTGTTTTGTTGAAAATAGATAATGAGGTCATGAAGATTCATATACTGTTTTTATTTTCTGTTTATTTGAAAATTTTTATAAAAACAGGAAAAGGTTTAACAATCCTAGTTCATTTCTCTTCTGTGTGTATTACAAAGGTGTTTTATTTGCTCATTAGCATAACAGTGGTGACAATTTGTGTGTGTCACATCTCCTTGAAAATTGACATAGAGATGTAGAAGTGTTATGATTGATTTTTTTTTATCTCCTAGATATTGGATATAAGCTTTATCAGATACAACAGAGAAAACTTGAAATTACTACCAACCTTTCCACTTCCTCATAACTATGCCTGTGCTTTCCCTGTCCTTCTGGTAAGACTTGCCCCTTTGAATAAAGCTGAAAATTTGAGCTAATCATTACTCTCAAAATAACTCTTGATTCCAGACTGAGCTCATTTGCTAAACTGGACCAACCTGAATAATTACTTACTGTGTTTTTCTAGAGATGGCAAGGACGGCTTTCTTTTTGCTTTGCTGGAAAGCTTGTAATCTAGAACTGCCTTTAGCAATGTAGCAATGGGTAATCTTGTGTGTGTGCGTGTGTGTGTGTGTGGTTTTGTTTTTATTTAAATTCCAGTTAGTTAATATACAGTGTAATATTAGTTTCAGGTATAGAATTTAGTGATTCATCACTTACATACAAAACCCCTTGCTCATCACAAGTGCCCTCCTTAATACCCATCACCCATTTAACCCATCCCCCTGCCCACCTCTCCTCCAGCAACCCTTATTTTGTTCTCTATAGTTAAAAGTCTGTTTTATGGTTTGCCTCTCTCTTTGCAGTGGGTAAGCTTTTTGAACATAGTCTATCCAAAAAAATGAAAACCACATCCAGAAAGATGAGGTGATAATTAGTGGGGAGTGAGGAAGAGAGAAAAAGAAAGACAGAGAGAGAGAAGGAGAAAAGCAGTGTATGTATCTTCATGTCCTTTGTTTTACTTATCCTTGATAAAAATTCAAGTTTTTTGTTTGGAATAAAGAACAGATAGATGTTCAATTCTTACATTTTTATTTAAATTGGGGTTTTGTCACTTACAAATAGATATCCAACTACTGTACAAGATTCTCAGTTATGTTCATATTTTGGCTATCAGGGAAACCATTTGGGAAGAAAATAAATCCATCCAGAATTGTGGAAATTCATTCATATATTTATTCATCCAGCATATATTAAGCATATTTTTATGCCTGGGACTAAGCCTTTCTGGAAACATAGTCAAACCAGATGTACAAAGATCTCTGCCTGGGTAATTCTCCCAACATATGGCAATTATACAAATCATTACCATGGAAGATGGTACATTCTTTAAGAACCATATGCAAAGTGCTAAAGTACACAGAAAATAGACAATGTTACACTATCAGTTCCAAGTTGCCTTTGAAAAGTTATCTAACCTTCAAATATGTATTTAAATCATTAATAAATGATGTTTGATAAGATATACTAATTTCAGTAATATGCACTAAATATACATTGCAGAATCTGAAAAATTGCCTGAGTTTCGTGTTGAAATCAATATGGGATCTCATAAAAACAACAGAATCAAGTCAAAACACTGGAGTGACTTTCAACCATGCTTGCAGACTAGCATTACTTATAGAACTTTAACTAAGTATCTATACATAGGACCCACCCTAAATGGTTGTGTTCAATTAATCTGGAGTAGCTGCAAAGTGATTTTATTGGGTTCCAGGTGGATAATCACTGGCCTAGATTACGTATTTCTTGGGCATCAGCAGAAATATGTGAAAGGAATGTTTCTTCTCTCTGTCTGCAGTATTGGGAATTTCAAGGCGATGCATGGAAATTTCCAACTAAAAGAAGTCAAACATCTGACACCTACATTCTGTTCATGTGATCACCATAGTGAATAATGAAAAGTAATGGAAAATTGTATTTCCAAAAGATTTCTGTTGGAGGAGGTAACTGAGAGGACATGATCTCCAGTTGACCTGTGAGCAGGGCCTTGGCAATCAGAGGCTCCTAACTGTCTCCACTATCCTTGGAATGTGCACTCCACTTGCCTTCTGCATGTTGGAAGCTGCCCAAGGATGATAGTGTGTTGATATCATCTGGATGGTATATGTGACTCAGCCCAGTTAAGGCCTCCGTATAAATTTCAAGATTCGGGTGGGAAGGGGCAGCAATCTACTCGTCTTGCAGCTAACCAAGGCAGCCTGGTAAGTAAGTTCCCTTGCTTGATACACCTGCCACCTAGCACCTGGAGTGGTCTCTTTCTTCAGTCCCCCTTTCCCTCCCTGTACTGGGGCCAGTTTGTGAACAACAGTTTCATTAATGACAACAAAAACTGTAACTAATAAAAATGTGTAGAACAAAATTGTTATTGATGTGCTATGATACGCTAACTATATTATTTTATGTTGTACATATATAATTTTTTTCATTTTATTGAAAAACTTTGCTGCTCATCTGAAAGTTTTATTAAAACACAAATAATCACTGTTTACATCTTAGAGATTCAATATTCAATTGGTGATGTTCATTGGTATGTGATTTACATAAACATAGTAATTCTATTTACAGTGGTTTTGCTCTAGATGGCTTGAAAAAAGAATATTGAACACGTATTTTTATAAAAATGAGTTTGAAAGTGTTTCATTGAACATGTAATTCTATGTACCCTGTAATGTTATATTTCAGGGAAAAGTGAATCTCATTTTTTAAATTCTAACTTGCTGAAACAAGCCTAAAGTACAAGCAATAATACCTGTGCAATATTTTGTAATGAAATGAAAATAGTGAAATGTTTTTTAAAATACTGTATTCTGTAAAATCACATATTTCTTGAATGCTAGGTTCCAAAACTAAGGTGAAAATTACTCAGATAAAAAATTACATCTCTATGTCTTTTAAATATTCTACAACATATGCTATAGATGTGTACAGTAATGCTTATGGAAAAATGATTTTAGAACAACTGAGCTAGAGAATAGGTAGTAATGAAAAAATATGCAGATAATCTTTCAAAACATTTTGATTTTGTGATTACCATTAAGTAATAATTATATAAATGTATATCAAGTACTAAGTACATTTCTAAGTATTTTTCATAAATTAATTCATCCTTCCTCGCTGAATGCACTGAAATACTCTTATGATTAAATGATGCTCCTAATATTATTATCAAGTGCAATTAATGGATCATGTGGTAACAGCACGTTTAGCTTTGAGAGAAATTTCCAAACACTCCCAAAGTGGTTTTGCATTAGAGTCTTCATCATATTATCATAATTGTTTTAAATTCCCTGTCTGACAATTCCAAAATCTGTATCATATCTGTTTCTGATGCTGTGCCATCACACTTCTTTTTTTTTTTCTTTTAGTATGCCTTTTAATTTTTTAAATTTTTTGTTGAATGTCAGACGTGATATATCAGAAAATAGAAATTGAGCTAATTAGCCCTTACTGTGAGCCTTTATTTCTCTCTAAGAGTTGGGATGTTTATAATGTTTGCTATAATTATAGGCACCAGAAGATTCAAATTCCTCCAGTATCCTTGCATTAGTCTCTGTGTTGTCTTGGGCTTTTCTAAGAACTACTCTTTAGATGAGGTCTTTACTGTAATCCCTGTTACCATACTGGGTTTCTGGTGTGGTGGCTAGGCATGGGGCAGTGGAAGGATTCTATAATATTATGATTAAATCTCAGTGTTCTAGTGGAAATGTGTCCCTGAGTTGTGGCTTTTGGAAGCTCTTCTCAGCTTTTTCCCCACTCAGGTGAGAAAGAAAGGCCAAAGGGGCATAAAGTTGGGGAAATGACCTTTCCCCAGATCCAACAAGGTCTTTTTCTGGAGTCAGTCTGTGTTATGGAGAAAGCTCTAAACCTATTTTATAATGGTTACTTTTCCTTCCTCTGACAGATTCATGAGGGGAGTTTTCTTGGCAACTCTTCACAAGACTCTGGTTGCTTTTCCAGAGGTGAAAAGCACAGAAGTTTGTGTTCTCCTCCAAAGACTTTAGCCCCAACAGTTTCTCACACTTACCTTCGCAGTCTATATTCATCCTCTGGCAATTCATTAAAATTACATTTTATAAACTCTCCCTACCAGTTTATGGCTCCAGCTGTTTCTTCTCCAGGTTAGAAGCTAGCTCCCAGCTGTGACTCCATGGACTTGCCTGACTCTCTGGCTTTCCAAGTGGAAGTTTCCCTTGCAAACTCAGTTCTTTGATGTGTCTGAGATAGGGCATCAATTTTCAGTTTGTTCAGCTGTTTCTCATTGTAAGAAGGAATGTAAAACTTCCAAGTTCTTTACGTGTTAGCACTAAACCAAAAATCATGGATTTCTTTTTTTTTTTTTTAAAGATTTTATTTATTTATTTGACAGAGAGAGACACAGCGAGAGAGGAAACACAAGCAGGGGGAGTGGGAGAGGGAGAAGCAGGCTTCCCGCAGAGCAGGGAGCCCGATGCGGGGCTCGATCCCAGGACCCTGGGACCATGACCCGAGCCGAAGGCAGACGCTTAACCGACTGAGCCACCCAGGCGCCCCTGGATTTCTATTTTTTAAAACCTACATTTCAATTAATATTTCCAATTTAAATACAATATTGTAATATTTTTCATATCTTTATTGATTTTATATTTATCTTTTCTCTAATATGGAACATTTCTTTTACTAGCAATTATTAACATATTTATTTATGTTATCCTATTTATAGTGTCAAAAAATTTTTAAAGTTATACCACAACTACTATTGTAACTCAAGGTTTCTTGTCAAAATTATGTCCTTAGAATATATGTCACAAAGGGTATGTGGTCAGACTACTGTATTCAAGTTTATTATAAAACATTTATTGTCTCTTTGCAGCTGTGTTAATTATCTGATATATAGTTCTGTTCATTTTTTCTCTTATTTTAACTTTAAGCTTGTGTTTTTCTTAAAAATTGTCTTTTTTTTACTATGCAATAAAATTCAAAAATGAACTTTTAAAAAATGGTATATTCAGAGAAATATTACTTTCATTTATATCTTTTCTACTCTTTCTTCCTACCCTCCCCATAACAAATCATTTTTAATATTTTGTCCTTTATCCTTTATTGCATGAATACATATTTTGCTTATTGCAGTTTACATTTTACACAATTTTAGTAAACTAAAAATATATATATCTGTAACCTGCAGTTTTAACTAAAAATATATCCTAGAAATAAACCCAAAATAAACATTTTATTTCTTTTAATAATTATTATTTACTAATTTGTCCTCCCCTGTTGCCCGTACCATAGTTTATTCAACTAGTTACCTGTCGTGCTGTTAAAGTTATGGATTGTTTCCAAACTTTGCTATAATAAATAACAGTATAACGATACTTTTGTGAATGATGTTGTTATATATTTGTAGAAGTGAATCAAACTCCACTTAGTAGAGGTTGTAACATTTTGAAATCCTCCACAACACGTAAAAATTTCTATTTTCTACAACCTAGCCAACAGAGTATATTGTCAGGCTTTCTGATTTTGTAAATCTGATAAAAGAGAAATGGTATCACTATGAAGTTCTATGTGTTGTGATTATTATGTTAAACATAATTTCATGTTCATAGGGGCTATTTTCCTATTTTTCCCCCTGTTCACCTTCACTTATAATTTTTTTGGGGGGGTCAACTTGCCCTTTTGTTTCTATTTTTCAGAGTATTTTATGTAGCAGTCATTTTAAGGTTTTTGTCTATAATACCGACAGAAAATATTTTGTTCAAGTTCTTCCTTTGGCTGTAGCTTTTTCTGCAATTCAGTTTGTATTAGTTTTAATTTTAGATTACAATATTTATAAATTTATCTCTTTTGAATTTTAAATAAAAGAACGTTCCATGAGCACATAAAAAGTAGCTGCACTTTCTAGTATCAGAGTGCACAACTGGATATATCAATGAGAGCCTCCTATTGATTGCTAGATGCTTTTCATCTTTATTCAATATTTACTCAATACTCCATTTGATCTGAGACAAAATCTGGAGGCTTATTAAGAAGTGCTCTTGAGATCAATACTCACAGATAGAAATGGAAAGAGCCAGATGGGCCAGAGGAAGTAGTTGGGATGTCATGCAGTCTCCACAAAGGCTCAGCCAGCAAACCTAAAACAGTGAAGCTGGAATGGCCCTTCAGAGTTGTCCCATGTTACATTGATGGGGGCAGGCACTTAAACCCTTACACTGATTCGTCTCTGGATGTAGTCTGTCACCAGAAAGGAGACTTGTTCTTGAGAGAGCCAGCTCCCTCTGGCCAAGACAATTTTTAAAGAGAGCTAACAACTGGGATTTGGCATCTAGCAGTACTCCAAGCAGCTTAGGGAAAGGTTTCTCAATGCGACAGGAATTTCTGGGCAGTTTCTGTATCTTTCTACTTGTATGGCCTCTAGTCTCTGCTGAGGATGGCTGCTGGTTTTTTTTTTCTTTTTGGTGTACAGCTACCAATAACTGTTTTATCTTTGTTGAGAATTGTGGTTATTATAAAATATTCTACTTTATATAAAGTTAGCTCACCTTGTCAGATATAAAATTTATACTTGCTTAAGTTTTGTTTAAATTGGATATATTTTGCTCATTCTTTGATTTTTATCCATTCATAATACTTGCTTTTAGTGTGTTTTTATAAGAATGTGGAGTTGTGTTTTGCTTTGTGAGCCATTCTGAAAACTTTTCTTCTTCTGAATGTTGAGTTAAGCCAATTTACATTTATTGATGGAATTTATGTTTGCCGTTAGCTCTCTTATTCAGTTTTATGTTAAAAATACTGTATGTTATATTTAGCATGCATTTTTTACTATAGGGCCTAAAATTTTTCACTGCTTGCTAAAGGTATTTTGGTATTTAAAATGGTCCTAATTATGTTATAATGGTTACTTTTAAACTAATGATGTTACCTGATGCTTAAACCTACTTTTCCTTGCATAGATTCCCACTCTTTGATTTGTGAATTTTCTCTTCTTTGGTATTCAGTGTAACACTATCTCCCATGTGGATGTCAATGCGTTTACTCTCCTTTTTCGTATTTGTGTGTATGTGTGTGCACACATATGCGCAATAACAACTTTGCCAGGGTCTCTGTAATTCATTTATACTCTTCTCAATTTAGGCTTAGCCTTAAAATTATATATGACTAAAATTTTTACCTATATTTTTGTTTATGTTTCCTCATTCATCTTTGGATTAAATGAAACTTTTTCTTTAGAAGGAAAAGCTCCTGGAAATAGCATGTTCTGATTTGTTTGTTTCACTTTTATTATAATTACTGATATAATTTGAGATTAAATATATCACTTTACTATTTATTTTCTATACATGATCTCTCATCTTTTTTAATTAGCTTCTTTCTATTTTAACTATTAAACGTTTCCCTTTATCTGTTTTTACTCATGTAGACTTTCACTCTGCATTTAATGGTTCCCCTAGAAATTACATCATGCAATCTTTATTAAATTTGAATATAAAATAATGCTTTTAAAATTTCCTGAATAATGAGGAACCTTAGAAACACTTTAACATTATGCACTCCCTTCTTAAATTACATGTGATTGTAACTATGCATTTCATTTGTCTCCATGTTGTAAACTCCACAAATATTTTCATTACCGTTTTATTGGTCAATATTTTATAAAATTTACCACTATATAAACATTTTCTGCTTCTCGCATTTGTTCTTTCCCTTCAAACTCCCTTTCAGGTTACGTTTCCTTCAGGGTGAAGACTGTTCTTTTCTATTATATTTGGAGAAGGTCTGCTACTGGTGAATTTTCTCTATTTTGTTTGGCTGAAAGTGTCTCTATTCCAGCTTCATTTTATCTTGAAAGTTATTTTCTTGAAGCATAGGGAATATAATTCTATAGTGCTCTGGTTTCCATTCTTTCTTTTGAGATGCCAACTGTCACTTTATTGATGTTCCTTTAAATTTCTTTCCAGAGCCTCCACTCCCTCTCCTTTCAGATTGTTGTCTTTGTGTTTGATTTTCAGCAATTGTCATATGACATTTCTGGGTGCAGTTTATTTGTGTTAATCCTGTTTGAGATTTTTAGAGCTTTTTGATTCTGTGACAAAAAGATTTTTTAAAATTAGGTTTGTAATTCCAGTACATTGTAAGGTATATAATTTCCCCTACCCATTTTTAAGAGTTAACTTTTTTTTTTTAATCCAAAACTCTTAGTATGGTCTTTTTTTATTATTGAAAATAATAAGCATAGTTATTTTGGCCTGTGTCTGCTTTCTTTATATTTTTTTTCATGTGAGTTATTAAGGTTTAACACTTTATTCCTCTTCAGAGCCATTTTAGGTTTACCAAAAAACTGAACAGTAGGTATAGAGATTTGCCATATACCTCCTGCCCCCACACATGGATAGCTTCCTCATTATTAACATCCCCTACCTTTGGGTTCATTCTTGGTATTGTACATTCAAAAGGCTTAAACAAATGTATAACGACATGTCTCCATCATTATAGTATAATGCAGAGTATTTTCACTGTTCTAAAAATCTTTTGTGTTCTTTCCCTCCCCTCTAATCCCCGGCAAACACTGGTCTTTTTACTGTCTCCATCGTTTTGCCTTTTCCAGATGTCATTTAGTTGGAATCATACAGGATTTTGTTTTTTTCGGATTGGCTTCTTCTACTTAGTAATATGCATTCAAGGTTACTCCACTTCTTTTCATGGCTTGATAGTTCATTTCTTTTTAGCACTCACTGAACAATATTCCATTCTTTGGATGTATCACAGTTTATATATCCATTCACCTACTGACAAACATCTTGGTTGCTTTCCAGTGTTAAAATGTCCATCCGACCCAAAGCAATCTACAAATCCAATGCAATCCCTATCAAAATTACAATAGCATTAGCCACCCATAGAAGTTAAACAAATAATCCTAAAATTTGTTTGGAACCCCAGAGACCCCAAATATCCAAAGCAATCTTGAGAAAAACCAACATGGAGGCATAATGCTCCCTGTTTTCAAACTATATTACAAAGCCACAGTAATGAAAATAGTGTGGTATTGGCATAAAGAACAGACACATAGTTCAACAGAACAGAATAGAGATATCAGAAATAAACCATGCATATATGGTTAATTAATTTATGACAAAGGAGCCAAGAATATATGACAAGGAAAAAACAGTCTCTTCAATAAATGGTGTTGGGGAAACTGGACAGCCACACACAAAAGAATGAAATTTGATCACTATCTTACACCACACCTAAAAATTAATTCAAAATGAATTAAAGACTTGAATGTTAGACCTGAAACCATAAAACTTCTAGAAGAAAACATAAGTGGTAAGATATTGATGTAAGTCTTGGTGATGATTTTTTTCATTCTGACATCAAATACAAAAGCAAAAAAATAAAATAAAATAATAATAATCAAGGGAGTCTAACCTCAAACGAAAAAGCTGCACAGCAAAGGAAACCATCAACAAAATGAACAGGCAACCTACTAAATGGGAGAAAATGTTTTCAAGAAGACATACAGATGTTCAACTGGTACATGAACAAATTTTCAACATCTTAGTCATCAGGGAAATATAAATCAAAACCAAATGAGTTATCACTTTACCCCTGTTAGAATGTCTATTATCAAAAGACAAGCAATAACAAGTATTGGTGAGGATGGGGAGGGGCAGAGAGGAATCTTAAGTAGGCTCCACACCCAGCGTAGATCATGACCTGAGCCAGGATCAAGAACCAGAAGTTAACTGACTGAGCCACCCAGGGGCCCCTGCCAATAATAGTTCTGGTTTCCTTACCTGGAATTGGTTAGGTGGATGTTTCTTCTGTAAGTCGTGATTCTCTGTATTTACCTGTATCTCCTGTTTTTTAGGTAGTACTTTGCTCTATGTCCTCACTTCTTTTAAGGATCTAAAAAGAGTTGTTGATCTTCTGTTTGTTCAGATTCCTACTTGTTAGCACAGCTTGGCAACTTCCCAGCTTCTTATAGTCTGGGTTCATAAACTTCTTAAATTAATAAATTTTATGAAAATATATATACAAGTAGCAGTGAGGGCCCAAGAGGACCAAGACTCAAGACTTTCATTTTCTCCTTATTCAGCATTTGAATATGCTTGAGATCTACATATAGTGAGAAGTAGGAAATGATTTGAAAGAAAAGGAAGATAGTGGTCCTAACATTTTATTTCCTTTTATGTTTCAGATATAACATAGTATCCAAAGTTCAGAGTTTTGCATTTCTGGGTAATGTTCATATAGTAAAATAAGAATCTCTTGCACATGCACACACATAAGAAAAACAAATTTGGTAGAAATGTAAACATTGCTAATCTTTTCTTTTTTAAGATTTTATTTATTTTTTTGAGAGAAAGAGCACAAGCAGGGGGAGGGGCAAAGGGAGAGGTAGAAGCAGACTCCCCACTGAGCAGGGAGTCCAAAATGTATTTCTAAGTTTTTTGGTTATAAAGACTAAAAACTTTTGGATCTATCCCAGGGCTCAGTTCCAGGACCCTGAGATCATGACCTGAGCCGAAGGCAGATACTTAACCAATTGAGCACCCAGGTACCCCAACATTGCCAACTTATTTAAACATAGAAAAGCCCTTTCTTCACATCTGTCTGGCCAGTTGGTCCACGTGGCCCATGGTTCCCACTCAGAACCCCACTCCAGGCTGAAGGCCAAAGAGCAAGGAGCCAGGAAGCTGGAGCAGGTGAACACTATCAGCTTTCTGCATCCTCCTGCTTCCCCACGCAGAGCCAGCACCTACAGGGGCCTTTCCACCTGACCCCTGCATGTGCGTCTCAAGCTCCTGCCTGTAGATTTGTGCTGAGAGAAACCCCTCTCCCTCTCTCCCCCTCCTTTTTTGCAGGAAGCACACTCTTCACTCTCCTCCCTGTGCCCCTCTCTGTCTTGTTTCACCGTCGGGTCAGGAACCCGTTTGGGAGTGAAGCAACATTGCCCTATTCTATATACACAAGGGCTCTTGTAGCCTTTGGTGTTTTGTTCTATAGAGAAACAAAAGTTCTTTACACACTTGTAAGATTTAGGCCTAACCCTAGCTCTCAATCTCTTCTCTTGTTGGGCCCCGCACTGTCGCCCTGATGTTTCATTTCTCTCATCCATTACCGAAATGTTCAATCTGACTTCCTGTACCACAAAAATATATGTGTGTGTGTGTGTGTGTGTGTATGTGTCATATGTTATATAAATATAACATATATAAGTAGATAAAGTGACCGGTGGTCTTAAAGACCAATGGAGATGCTAAGGTAGAAGTAGAGGAAAACTGAGGTATTGAGACAAATGTTGATTAAATGCTTTGCTCTCCTAATACCAACAAGATTTTATGCAAATAATCTAATATGACAGAAATACTGGAAAAGGGTGCTCAGGGTTGGAAGGACTATTGATGATTTCTCTCCAGATTCTAGCCTCTGGAACAAGAGAGGGAATTTCTGGTAAGACTCTATCTTGTTAACTCATCCTCCCCAAAGGAGAAACATGCTTAAGCTGATTGATTGGAATGTGATCTTTAATAAAATGTGATCGCCTTTTACTAATTTGTTTCAAAAAAAGAACCAGAACATCTTTTTAAAATCCTCCTTCATTCAAATATAGTATTCTCTCTATCTGCCTCTTTTTTCCTGGCCTACACACAATCTTCTGCCCATATCAATCACAACATTCCAGAGGCACAAGGTGGAAAGTTTGATCTATTTTCTGTCTAAGGGCTCTTGATAATTCCAAGACAAGATTTATGATGAGGATTTAGGCAAAGTAAAAGTATAATCTGCTTCATCCAACTGAGCTTTTAGCAATGACTTTTTAATGTGAGGTTACCTGTTTTTTACATGGATTAATAAAGTTGGTAATTATTTCCTCTTTAATTGTATGTGCTTTACTAGCAAAAATTTTGAGGGGTCCAGAGGTGATTTCTCAGAACACCTGACAATTATAGTTGGGAGGACTCTACAAAAGAAAACAAGAAAATGATTTGTCAAATTTGTTTCTGTCTGAAGGGAAAATGTTAAATGTAAAATGCAGGTGTTATCGTTAGATTTCATTTAAATATAATGGGGATATAGATCTCAGAATTTATGTCCATTTTTCAATGCAAAGTTGACATTAATTATGGCATATAGAATAATTTTCATTATTTAGTCGAAAAATTATGCTTAAACTATCAGGTTTTTCTTTTCCTCCTCTGCTCACAAATTTCTTGGTATTTCTATTGTAACTTTAATTATACACACCTGTGTATCAGCATATTTGTGTAAGCACACAGTATCTTCACTTCAGTGTCATTTCTTTTAAGTGGATTGCACTTAGAAAAAGTCCAGTAGGTCTTAAAATATATCTCCAATGTTTTGGATTTTTAAAAATTCTTGAAGGGAGGTTTGCTTCATTTATCACATTCCAAATTGTCTCAAAGAGAGCAGAGTTCAAGGACAGAGATGATTGCAGTCTTATAATAACCTTTATAGTCTTACAACAATCATATAAATTATTTCTCATAATATTCATTCCAGTGAGTCATTGACATGAAAATGTTACTTACAAGTTCTTCTATGGCCAGTGCATTTTGTGATTAAAAATTTTTGAACATCGTAGTTTTGATTTGCTGACATCTGTTGTTCCCCTTCTAGAGGTGATGGGAAAGAGGTCAGGCTCACTCAGACCCATCACAAAAACATCAGTACAAGTAAAAGACTTATCAATACTTTTAAATATATGTGGACATTAATGAGGCATCTTTCATTTCAAATATAACTCCCAAGAAATCCGGTATCAAGGAACTAGTCAACTTTCTAGAACTTGTAGGTGATATTTCTATAGTGAATCTAGAGCATTCATTTCTGTGGATGGAATTTGATCCACTCATGGTCTGGAGGTTTTCAGTGAGACATGTCATGGTGAAGGAACACCAGAATATTCATTTGGTTATATATATAAACTTTAACAACCTGAAGTAACTTGAGATGAGAAAATTTTAAAAATAGACCATATTCAGTCTTGTGATACCTAAGATGTATTCTAAGATTTTGTGCTGCAGAAAAGAACAAAAATGTGAGAAGGAGGTAGGCAATGAATATATTATGCATATTAGAGTTAATTCAATTAAACAAGAACAGGTGTCACATCAGAAGTGTGATGTAACTCTTCTGTGGTCTCCCCCGCCCACCCCAAAACTAATGAGCTTAGTTTTCACTGAGATCGAAAGGTCTGGCCTTGCAATGTTAGATTTTGCTTGAAATCACTTAAAATGTCATTCAGCAATATTCACACAAAGAGAGAAAATGCATAGCCAAGATAAATTCACACAGAGTAAAGCCACTGAAATTAAGCCTGGCATGGTAAGTTTTTTTTAAATACTATATAGTGAAACATGATGTGAAATTTGTGTTAAAATGGTGAATCAATATTGACAGTCAACTGTGAAAAAGAAATGATTATAACATATTGATGGTCCCATAAAGCCCAGTGAGGAACCATCCATGTTTTAAAAATGTTTGCAATCTTTGCTTTCTGATTGTTAAAGGCAAAGCCATGTCATGGGAAAGGGGAGACTTTTAAATTAGCCCAGGTTAAATATAATCTGAATAAATATACTGCACAAATATGGAAAGAATGTGTACTCTGAAGGAGTGTTTATCATCCATTGATGCAAAAGAAAGGCGACCTGATTTGTCTGCCTAAAAACTAGGGAGGTAAAGAAATCAGACTTTCTGCAGAATCTGTAGTTTCAATGCACAGGTCTTGCTAACTTGGGAAGAACAGATCTCATATATGGAGCAGATTACATGTGTTTAGTAATGCTTTTTTCTACTCTCTGGGCTACCTTCTACTAAATATTCAGTTCATCAAATTTCATATTTCTTGTTTAGCTATCAAGGGCTAGTCTCCCATGATCTGACCAGCATCAGCGCATAGATAGAAACAAACTGCTGATATTAAAAAAAGAAAGAAAGAAAAAGAAAAAGAAAGAGGGCAACATAGGGAAAAATAAAATTTGCAAAAGAAATCAAACAACTTATGGTATGTGTGGAGGGAAACTAGGGTAATAGAAGAGCTCTTCACAAGTTACAGTTCTTTGTGTATAATTGCTAACATGAGGAAAATACGGTTATGTTTTTACTATCACAAAGAAGATTCATTTAATAATTGATATAGATTTATATACCTTCATGTTTCTTCAGGTTAACTTTCCTTTATACCCAAATGACACAAATTATTTCATATTCCCTGCTCTTGTGTCCTTCCTCTTTATAATTATTTCCCAGAGGTAGATTTTTAGCTACGACTTTTGGTATTTATCTCACTAAATCTATAAAACATTACAATTTTACTGCTTTATAGTTTAGATTTAGGCATTATGTAAACACTTCACTCTGCTTAAAGATAAAAATAGATCTGTCTTCACTAACTAAACCTCAGAATATATACACATGACCTGTAATGCCATCTTATTAAAATAATCAGAATAAAACCCTCTATGCAGGGCTGAACCAAGTGGCATACTTCTTGGCACATATAAAGGGATATGTGAGTATGTATGTTCACTTGGTAGAAATTATAATTACATATTTTGAGATAAAATGTTAAATTCAATCTTTTTTAAAAATTTTTATTGTTATGCTAATCCCCATACATTACATCATTAGTTTTAGATGTAGTGTTCCATGATTCATTGTTTGTGCATAACACCCAGTGCTCCATGCAGAATGTGCCCTCCTCAATACCCACCCACCAGGCTAACCCATCTGCCCACCCCCTCCCCTCTAGAACCCTCAGTTTGTTTTTCAGAGTCCATCATCTCTCATGGTTCATCTACCCCTCCGATTTCTAAAAATGTGTTTGGTATTGTTTTTCCCACATTTGCCTCTGTAGCATTAAATCAACTTTTAATATTTCACGTAAGCATCACATTAAAATGTGTTATGAAGATTACTTGTATAATTATTTTTCAGTCTTCAGCAAGCCCAGAATTATAGGTGCAATTTGTAATTTAATAAATTTGGCCCAAATAATTTGGTTGTGTTCTTTCTAATATACAATGTGTTTGGCTGTTTTAAGATAATTTTGGTAGTTCCTTAATGAGGTTATGAAAGTTAATAGTTCTCTCTAACTGTCCAATCATTATATGTGTAGGAAATAAAGAAAACCTCTTATTTGGGCCATATCCCACTCTCTATATCATCAAAACAATTGTTCATTGACATAAATGGAAAATTGTACAAGCTATTATTGAATAAGTGACATATTTTATGAAGAAGAGATGATGTAATAATGAACTTTTCATGTCCTATATGTTCTCTAATGTGAGGGGAAAAAATACGGATTTTCCTTTGGAGAAGGAGAGGTGATTGTAATAGCCTTGCAAAATGAAGAATGTAAACCTGGCTGAAATTTCTGGTACAGCCACTCTGGAAAACAGTATGGAGGTTCCTCAAAAAGTTGAAAATAGAGCTACTATACAATCCTGCAATTGCACTACTGGGTATTTACCCCAAAGATACAAATGTAGGGATCTGAAAGGGTACATGCACCCCGATGTTTATAGCAGCAATGTCCACAATAGCCAAACTGTGGAAAGAGCCAAGATGTCCATCGACAGATGAATGGATAAAGAAGAGGTGGCATATATATACAATGGAATATTATGCAGCCATCAAAAGGAATGAGATCTTGCCATTTGTAGCAACGTGGATGGAACTGGAGGGTATTATGCCGAGCGAAATAAGTCAATCAGAGAAAGCCGTGTATCATATGACCTCACTTACATGAGGAATTCTTAACCTCAGGAAACAAACTGGGGGTTGCTGGAGTGGGGGGTGGGGTGGGAGAGATGGGGTGGCTGGGTGATAGACATTGGGGAGGGTATGTGCTATGGTGAGTGCTGTGAATTGTGCAAGACTGTTGAATCTCAGATCTGTACCTCTGAAACAAATAATGCAATATATGTTAAGAAAAAAAAAAGAAGATAGCAGGAGGGGAAGAATGAAGGGGGGGAATCGGAGGGGGAGATGAAATATGAGAGACAATGGACTCTGAAAAACAAACTGAGGGTTCTAGAGGGGAGGGGGGTGGGAGGATGGGTAAGCCTGGTGATGGGTATTAAAGAGGGCACGTTCTGCATGGAGCACTGGGTGTTATACCCAAACTATGAATCATGGAACACTACATAAAAAACTAATGATGTAATGTATGGTGATTAACATAACATAATAATAAAAAAAAAGATACTAAAATCTCTGAAAAAAAAAAAATCTGGTTGAACAAAGCCTAAATCTGACCAATGATGAAGTTGGCAAATTAGTAATCTGGAGAATAAATTGAACACATCCTAAAGGTCAATGAGATTATAGAGAGAAGTAATTGTCACAGAATGGAATAAGTTTTTCTGTTCTTTTACACTTGACATCTAAAATGATCTAATTCTGACTGAATCTTGATGTAGATTTCTAAACCAGACTGCAGATTTTGACATATTCTTTCGGATTTAATGGAAAAGTCATTTGAACATGTAATGGGAAAATATACTTTAAAAAATAGTGTAATTAGCTCAGTAATACCTAATTTATAAATGTTTGTAATTTGATGGCCACTGTGTTGTAGTAAAAATCTCCCTTCTTTTTGCTGATAGTGATTTTGATGTAAATATTTGAGTAATATTGCATTCATTTTGAAAGCACCTATTAAACATAACTATGTTAGTAATGCTTTGAAATTAGTAATACTGAATATAGTTTTTGTGATTTAAAGCAAACTATACTTAAGTATAATTAATCTTATTAAGTATTATGAGGGGACTGTTTTAGTCATGTATATATATGCAGAGAAGATATATATACACACACATACATTGTTTTAATTAGGGAGTATTTTTATTTGCCGATCAAAGAATCACAATTTGGATACTGTGAGGCCCGTGATTTGGACTTAATATTTTCTCTAAAGATGCTTTTTGAGCATCTTTCTACTTCCTTACCCCATATATGAGATCTACTCTTCCCAGGTAAGCAAAATTTTTGTAGTAAGGGTAAAGGGTACACTTTAATTGCAGGTCACTTCTGTGATGAAAGGTAGAAAAGACAAAATAATTATGACCTCAAACTAACAATTAATTTTAACTCCATACATGAAGAATCATTTCTTTCTTTTTAAAATTTTAACTATGCATTTTTCATAAACAGTTGACTTAAAGCAATGTAATTAGTTGCTTCTTTTTAAATGATAGCACTGACACTAATAAAATTGTTTTTGATTTTTTTACTTCTGCCTTTTTTATTTTTTAGATTTTTTTTTATTTATTTGACAGAGAAAGAAACAGCGAGAGAGGGAACACAAGCAGGGGGAGTGTGAGAGGGAGAAGCAGGCTTCCCGCCGAGCAGGGAGCCCGATATGGGGCTCGATCTTAGGACCCTGGGATCTCGACCTGAGCCGAAGGCAGACGCTTAACGACTGAGCCACCCAGGCGCCCTGCCTTTTTTATTTTTTAATAACCATTTTAAAGCAAAGGGTATAATTTATTACTCTTTTCATAGGACTAGATTTTTTCACACTCTATTTAATTTGTTTTCTATTTCATTACTTATGTTTCTTTTTAAACCATTTTCTCCCTTTTGCTGTCTCCCACAGAATATAGTTTATATGATATTTTATATTTATACCCTTTTTTTGTGAAATACCAGGTGACAGATTTTGCAAATATTCTTTCATTTGAAAATGATGCTCTCCATGCCTTGCTTGCAGATTTCTTTGTAGCCATGGTTTTATATTTGAAGAGCTAATTAATTTTCTTACTGTGATCTTTCATATGGTGTTTTGAGTTATTGTTGTTGTTTTGCCAGCAGGATCTCTCATATTCTGATATAGACATGTTAACATCTCCCACTACGGCCATGAATTTGCTAGCTTCTCTTTATAAGTCAGCCACATCTTGCTTTCTATATTTGAGGACTCTACCATTGGCAACAAACAAGTCCTAGTTTTTTGTTTGGTTTTTTTTAAGTAGATTGTGCTTTATCACTGTTGTTTTTATAGTTAACTTCATGTTTATACTTATCCTATTCTGATATTAAAATTGCTACATTAGCCTTAGTTTTATATTTATCCACTTATTTACCTCTATTCTCAAACTTTCTACATTCTTTTATATTTTACAGGGATTTATTTTGTAGCAGTCTTCTCTGCACCTTGTTTAACAAGACTAAAGACATATAAATAGAGATGTATGTCAGCAAAAGCTGAAATAAGTTTTATAAACATTTTATTGAAGTGAATGTATATAGAAAATGCATATACAATAATTATATACTTTGATGAATTTTCACTAATCAAACACACCTTTGCCACCAGCATCCAAATTAAGACACCAGATACTACCAGCTGCAGAAACATAGCTCATGCTTCTTCTAGTCAATGCCAGACCCTTCCTCAAGGGCAACCACTACCCTAACTCCAAACAGCGTATGTTTTCTATATTTTGAATTTTATATACAGTATATGCTCTTTTGCATATACTGTCCATGTTATGGACTGAATTTGTCTTCCCAAACTTTATATGTTGAAGCCTTAGCTCACAATGTGACAGCATTTAAAATTGGGCTTTTAGGAGGTAATGAAGATTACATTGAGGCCATAAGGGTGGGACTCCTGTCCAATAAGATAGTGTTCCTCTAAAAAGAGAAACCATAGAACTTGCTCTCTCTTTGCCACGTGAGGACACACCAAGAAGGCAACCACTTTCAAGCCAAGTAGAGCACTCTCACTAGAAATTAAACCCTATTAGAAGACTGATCTTGGACTTAACAGCCTCCAGAAATGCAGGAAATATTGTTTAGTTGTTTAAGACACAAAGCAGTATGTGGCATTTTGTTATGGCAGCCCAAACTAAGATAATCCATATTGTCACGTAATGATTATTGCTGTAGATTATTCCATTATGTGACTATGCCACAATTTATTCATTCTCCTGATGATGAGCATTTTGGTAGTAGTTTCTAGGTTTTTTTTTTTTTTTAAGATTTTATTTATTTATTTGACAGAGAGAGAGAGAGAACAAGTAGGTAGAGAGGCAGGCAGAGGGAGAGGGAGAAGCAGGCTCCCCGCTGAGCAGGGAGCCCGATGCGGGGCTCGATCCCAGGACCCTGGGATCATGACCTGAGCCAAAGGCAGCGGCTTAACCGACTGAGCCACCCAGGTGCCCCTCCATGTTTTAATAATTATGAATCATGCTTCTATGGACTTTCTTGTACATAAGTATTGGTGAACATATGTACACATTTTTGTTTATTCAGGGATGGAAGCTGACTTACAAGGTTTATATTAATTCAGTTTTAGCAGATACTGCAAAGCAGAGAATCTAGTTTGTCCACATCCTCACCAAACTTACTATTGTCTCCTTTTCGTTTTATCCTCATTGGTTGACAATTACAGTCTCATCACAGAAATTTGCATTTTTTTATGAAAATGAAGTTGAGTATATTTTCATATCTTTAATGACTATTTAGATCTCTTTTGTGAAGTGCCTGTTCAATTATTTGCTTATTTTTCTTTTGAGGTTCTTACTTATTATAGATGATAATAATTATTGCATTTGCAATACCCTCAATCACTATATGGGTTGAATTTTCTCACCACTGTTTCTTTTGATGAATAGATGTTTTTAGAGTTAATACTGTTGAAGAAGTACTTTTAAACTGATAACCTTTTGTGCCATTTTTAAGAAATATTTGTCAAGTCAAGTTATTAATATGTATTGCTGTGTTTTCTTCTAACAAGCTACACTGTTTTAACTTTAATATTTACATTTTTACTTCCTTTTGAATTTATTTTCATTTTAAATCAGAGTAGGGATCAAGATAGTTTTCTTTTTGTATTTGAATATTTAGTTGATACAATACTATTTATTGAAATATACCTTCTTTCTCTTCTGTACTACAGTGTTGTCCTTCCCATAATTAGGTAAAATATATGTGTGGATAGATTTTGGGAATCTTTAGGATATTCTGGTGATGAGTTTGTGTATCTCCCTCCAAAACAAACACTACACTTCCTGATTAGTGTGTTTTATAGTGGATCTTGGTATCTGGTAGTATAAACTGTCCAGCTTTGTCAGATTCCCTGGCACTTTTACCCTTTGCATTTCCAAATTAATTTTAGAATCAGTTTTCAACCCCCCTCTAAACGTCCACAAATCTATGATCACACCACACACACACACACAGCTGCAATTTTGATTTAGATTGTATTACATATACAATTTGCTGTGTGTAAAATTTACAATTTTATCTTATTCACTTTTCCAACGTATGAATATTGAATATCCTTTACTTTTTTAGTTCTTTACTTTTACTCAGTAATGACCTGTAGTTTATGATTAAATGTTTCCATGTGACTTTAGTCTGGTGTATCATTCACAAGTACCACATAATTTTGTTAATTTTCAAATTAATTTTTATTCATGTTTACTTTTAAAATTTTGCATATTTCTTTACCTTTCTCAGTATTTGATTCTTATTTCCTCTCTCTCTTTCATTAGACTTAGTTTTATTCCCTCTTTTCTTCCATTTCTTTATTTTTAAAGTATAGATTTTATATTTATCACTTTATTGTTTTAGTGTTTCTCTTTAACTTTTTGCACTTGATCTTAGCCAAAAGGCCGAGAAGCGATCTCTCTTTAACTTTTTGAAGTTGGGGTGTATTTTCTAATAAAATCTAGAATTATTGAGTATTAATACCCTTATTTTGACTAGAATTTCTAAAAATGTGCTTGAATTCCTTATTGAACACCTCTCTAAATTGGCATTCTCTTAAATTTATTGTATATCTATTTAACAAAAAATATGTGAATACTATTATAATATAGTAAATAGTTAAATAAATTTTAGTATAGATTTTATAAACTCTATAGTCCTTTGTTTAGTTTACTCCCAAACCTTTCTTCAGTCAACACCATGAAGAACTATGTTGCATAATGTGTATTTTTAAATAGAGACTAATGAATGGTAATTTTTTTCCACATATCTATATATATATATATATTTACTTATCTGTCTTCCTTCATATATGATAGTATGAATGTGTACAGTTCTAGTTAGCAGTTATTTTCCTTCAATATGTGTATGGTATCTCTGCAATATCATGGAGAAATTTTTAGAGTGAGGAAAGTCTTCCCTTATTGTTCATTTGAAGTTAATCTGTATCATGCCCCACCCCTGTATAGCTTTTAAGGGTACCTCTTTAGCTTTTCTCTTTTTTTTCTCTTTTTTATTTATTTATTTATTTTTTTAAATTTTTTATTCTTATGTTAATCCCCATACATTACATCATTAGTTTTAGATGAAGTGTTCCGTGATTCATTGTTTGTGCACAACACCCAGTGCTCCATGCAGAATGTGCCCTCCTCAATACCCACCAACAGGCTAACCCATCCTCCCACCACCCTCCCCTCTAGAACCCTGTTTGTTTTTCAGAGTCCATCGTCTCTCATGGTTCGTCTACCCCTCCGATTTCCCCCACTTCATTCTTCCCCTCCCGCTACCTTCTTCTTCTTCTTTTTTTTTTTCTTACATATATTGCATTATTTGTTTCAGAGGTACAGATCTGAGATTCAACAGTCTTGCACAATTCACAGCGCTTACCAGAGCACATACCCTCCCCAGTGTCTATCACCCAGTCACCCCATCCCTCCCACCCCACCCCCCACTCCAACAACACTCAGTTTGATTCCTGCGATTAAAAATTCCTCATATCATTGAGATCATATGATACATGTCTTTCTCTGTTTGACTTATTTCACTCAACATAATACCCTCCAGTTCCATCCACGTCGTTGCAAATGGCAAGATCTCATTCCTTTTGATGGCAGCATAATATTCCATTGTATATATATATCACCTCTTCTTTATCCATTCATCTGTTGATGGACATCTTGGCTCTTTCCACAGTTTGGCTATTGTAGACATTGCTGCTATAAACATCGGGGTGCACGTAGCCCTTCGGATCCCTACTTTTGTATCTTTGGGGTAAAAACCCAGTAGTGCAATTGCTGGATCATATGGTAGCTCTATTTTCAACTTTTTGAGGAACCTCCATACTTTGTCCAGAGTGGCTGCACCAGCTTGCATTCCCACCAACAGTGGAGGAGGATTCCCCTTTCTCCGCATCCCTGCCAACATCTGTTGTTTCCTGACTTGTTAATTTTAGCCATTCTGACTGGTGTGAGGTGGTATCTCATTGAGGTTTTGATTTGGATTTCCCTGATGCTGAGCGATATTGAGCACTTTTTCATGTGTCTATTGGCCATTTGGATGTCTTCTTTGGAAAAATGTCTGTTCATGTCTTCTGCCCATTTCTTGATTGGATTCTTTGTTCTTTGGGTGTTGAGTTTGATGAGTTCTTTATAGATTTTGGATACTAGCCCTTTATCTGATATGTCATTTGCAAATATCTTCTCCCATTCTGTCGGTTGTCTTTTGGTTTTGTTGACTGTTTCCTTTGCTTTGCAAAAGCTTTTTATCTTGATGAAGTCCCAATAGTTCATTTTTGCCCTTGCTTCCCTTGCCTTTGGCGATGTTTCTAGGAAGAAGTTGCTGCGGCTGAGGTCGAAGAGGTTGCTGCCTGTGTTCTCCTTTAGGATTTTGATGGACTCCTGTCTCACATTGAGGTCTTTCAATCATTTGGAGTCTATTTTTGTGTGTGGTGTAAGGAAATGGTCCAGTTTCAATCTTCTGCATGTGGCTGTCCAATTTTCCCAACACCATTTGTTGAAGAGACTGTCTTTGTTCCATTGGACATTCTTTCCTGCTTTGTTGGAGATTAGTTGACCATAGAGTTGAGGGTCCATTTCTGGGCTCTCTATTCTGTTCCATTGATCTATGTGTCTGTTTTTGTGCCAGTACCATGCTGTCTTGATGATGACAGCTTTGTAATAGAGCTTGAAGTCCGGAATTGTGATGCCGCCGGCTTTGCTTTTCTTTTTCAACATTCCTCTGGCTATGCGGGGTCTTTTCTGGTTCCATACAAATTTTAGGATTATTTGTTCCATTTCTTTGAAAAAAGTGGATGGTATTTTGATGGGGATTGCATTGAATGTGTAGATTGCTCTAGGTAGCATTGACATCTTCAAATATTTGTTCTTCCCATCCATGAGCATGGAAGGTTTTTCCATTTCTTTGTGTCTTCCTCAATTTCTTTCATGAGTTTTTATAGTTTTCTGAGTACAGATCCTTTGTCTCTTTGGTGAGATTTATTCCTAGGTATCTTATGGTTTTGGGTGCAATTGTAAATGGGATCGACTCCTTAATTTCTCTTTCTTCTGTCTTGTTGTTGGTGTATAGGAATGCCACCGATTTCTGTGCATTGATTTTATATCCTGCCACTTGACTGAATTCCTGTATGAGTTCTAGCAGTTTGGGGGTGGAGTCCTGGGGTTTTCCACATAAAGTATCATATCATCTGCAAACAGTGAGAGTTTGACTTCTTCTTTGCTGATTTGGATGCCTTTGATTTCTTTTTGTTGTCTGATTGCTGTGGCTAGGACTTCCAATACTATGTTGAATAACAGTGGTGATAGTGGACATCCCTGCCGCATTCCTGACCTTAGGGGGAAAGCTCTTAGTTTTTCCCCATTGAGAATAATATTTGCTGTAGGTTTTTCATTGATGGCTTTTATGATATTGAGGTATGTACCCTCTATCCCAATACTCTGAAGAGTTTTGATCAAGAAAGGATGCTGTACTATGTCAAAAGCTTTTTCTGCATCTATTGAGAGGATCATATGATTCTTGTTCTTTCTTTTGTTAATGTATTGTATCAAATTGATTGATTTGCAGATGTTGAACCAACCTTGCAGCCCAGGGATAAATCCCACTTGCTCATGGTGAATAATCCTTTTAATGTACTGTTGGATCCTATTGGCTAGTATTTTGGTGAGAATTTTGGCATCCATGTTCATCAGGGATATTGGTCTGTAATTCTCCTTTTGGATGGGGTCTTTGTCTGGTTTTGAGATCAAGGTAATGCTGGCCTCATAAAACGAGTTTGGAAGTTTTCCTTCTATTTTTTGGAACAGTTTCAGAAGAATAGGTATTAATTCTTCTTGAAATGTTTGGTAGAATTCCCCTGGGAAGCCATCTGGCCCTGGGCTTTTGTTTTTTGGGAGATTTTTGATGACTGCTTCAATTTCCTTAATGGTTATAGGTCTGTTCAGGTTTTCTATTTCATCCTGGTTCAGTTTTGGTAGTTGATACATCTCTAGGAATGCCTCCATTTCTTCCAGGTTATCTAATTTGCTGGCATAGAGTTGCTCATAATATGTTCTTATAATTGTTTGTATTTCTTTGGTGTTGGGTGTGATCTCTCCTCTTTCATTCATGATTTTGTGGATTTGGGTCATTTCTCTTTTCTGTTTGATAAGTCTGTCCAGGGGTTTATCAATCTTGTTAATTCTTTCAAAGAACCAGCTCGTAGTTTTGTTGATCTGTTCTACTGTTCTTTCAGTTTCTATTTCATTGATTTCTGCTCTGATCTTCATTATTTCTCTTCTCCTGCTGGGTTTAGGCTTTATTTGCTGTTCTTTCTCCAACTCCTTTAGCTGTAGGGTTAGGTTGTGTCCTAGAGATCTTTCTTGTTTCTTGAGAAAGGCTTGTATTGCTATATACTTTCCTCTTAGGACTGCCTTTGCTGCATCCCAAAGATTTTGAAAAGTTGTGTTTTCATTTTCATTGGTTTCCATGTATTTTTTTAATTCTTCTTTAATTTCCTGGTTGACCCATTCATTCTTCAGTAGGAGACTCTTTAGTCTCCATGTTTTTGAGTTCTTTCCGACTTTCCTCTTGTGATTGAGTTCTAGTTTCAAAGCATTGTGGTCTGAAAATAGGCAGGGAATGATCCCAAACTTTTGGTACCGGTTGAGACCTGATTTATGACCTAGGATGTGATCTATTCTGGAGAATGTTCCATGGGCACTAGAGAAGAATGTGTATTCCGTTGCTTTGGGGTGGAATGTTCTGAATATGTCTGTGAAGTCCATTGGGTTCAGTGTGTCATTTAAAGTCTTTATTTCCTTGTTGATCTTTTACTTACACGATCTGTCCATTTCAGTGAGGGGGGTGTTAAAGTCCCCCACTATTATTGTATTGTTGTCAATGTGTTTCTTTGCTTTTGTTATTAATTGCCTTATATAACTGGCTTCTCCCATGTTAGGGGCATAGATATTTACAATTGTTAAATCTTCTTGTTGGATAGATCCTTTAAGTATGATATAGTGTCCTTCCTCAACTCTTATTACAGTCTTTGGTTTAAAATCTAATTTGTCTGATATAAGGATTGCCACCCCAGCTTTCTTTTGGTGTCCATTAGCATGGTAAACGGTTTTCCACCCCCTCACTTTCAATCTGGTGGTGTGTTTGGTTCTAAAATGAGTCTCTTGCAGACAGCATATCAATGGGTCTTGTTTTTTAATCCAGTCTGTTAGCCTGTGTCTTTTGATTGGGGCATTTATCCCATTTACATTCAGGGTAACTATTGAAAGATAGGAATCTAGTGCCATTGTATTGCCTGTAAGGTGTCTGTTACCGTATATTGTCTGTGTTCCTTTCTGGTCTATGTTGCTTTTAGGGTCTCTCTTTGCTTAGAGGACCCCTTTCAAGATTTTCTGTAGGGCTGGTTTTGTGTTTGCAAATTCTTTTAGTTTTTGTTTGTCCTGGCAGCTTTTTATCTCTCCTTCAATTTTCAATGACAGCCTAGCTGGATAGAGTATTCTTGGCTGCATATTTTTCTCATTTAGTGCTCTGAATATATCCTGCCAGTCCTTTCTGGCCTGCCAGGTCTATGTAGATAGGTCTGTTGCCAATGTAATGTTTCTCCCATTGTAGGTTACAGATCTCTTCTCCCGAGCTGCTTTCAGGATTTTCTCTTTGTCTATGAGACTCGTAAGTTTTACTATTAGATGTTGGGGTGTTGACCTATTTTTATTGATTTTGAGAGGGGTTCTTTGTGCTTCCTGGATTTTCATGCCTGTTTCCTTCCCCAAATTAGGGAAGTTCTCTGCTATAATTTGTTCCATTATACCTTCTGCCCCCTCTCTCTTTCTTCTTCTTCTGGGATCCCAATTATTCTAATGTTTCGTCTTATGGTATCGCTTATCTCTCGAATTCTGCCCTCGTGATCCAGTAGTTGTTTATCTCTCTTTTTCTCAGCTTCCTTATTTTCCATCATTTGGTCTCCTATCTCACTGATTCTCTCTTCTGCCTCATTTATTCTAGCAGTTAGCGCCCCCATTTTTGATTGCACCTCATTAATAGCCTTTTTGATTTCTACTTGGTTGGATTTTAGCTCTTTTACTTCTCCAGAAATGGTTTCTCTAATAACTTCCATATTTTTTTCAAGCCCAGCTAGTACCTTTAAAGTGATGATTCTGAACTCTAGATCTGACATTGTACTAATGTCCATATTGAGTAGGTCCCTGGCAGTCGGTACTACCTCTTGTTCTTTTTGTTGAGGTGATTTTTTCCGTCTCGTCATTTTGTGCAGAGGAGAATAGATTAATGAGAGAACAAAATGCTAGCAGAGTAACCACGTCCCCAGAAAATATACTTTAAACAAATCAGAAAAGACCTGAAGCAGTGGGAAAAGAAAGGGAAAGAGAGAAAAAAGAAAAAGAAAAAGATAAAGATAAAGACAAAACAAACAAAACAAAACAACAACAACAAAAGAAAAACCAGAATGTGATCAAATATGATCTATATGGTATATAGATCAGTGCCACACACTAGATTTGGGGTGTATTTTGGTCTTTTAGAAGAAAGTGCCTCCCAAAAATTTAAAGAAAGAAAAACTTATATATGTACAAAGATAAGGGTTGATATGCTGAAGGGATGGAATATGAGTGTAAAAATAGAAATTATAAAAAATTTTATAAAAGGAATTGATAAGAAGTTGTTTGAAAAAAGAAAGAAGAGGATTTAAAAAAAGAAAAAAGAAAAAGAAAAAAAAAAGGAGAGGATGTGATCAGGCAGGGGAATAGAAAACACCATATACTAGAGATTTAGGGTATATTTTAATCTGTTAGAAGAAACTATCTCAAAATTTTAAAGAGAGAACAACTTATATATATAAGCTAAAAATATGGGTAACTACTATGAAGGGATAGAATATGACTCTAAAAATGAAAAATAAAAATGTTTTTTTTTTTAAAAAGGATGGATAAGGTGTTGGTTGAAAAAGGGAAATGAAAAATTCAAAAAGAAATAAAAAGATAAAAAAGACAGTTAAAAAAATATTAACTTTAAAAGACTAAAGAATCATGGTAAAAAAGCCATGAATTCTATGTGCAGTAGTCCCCTAGCGCTGGAGTTCTGCCGTTCTCATTGATCGGTAAACTTGGTCTTGGCTGGCTGTTCTCGCTGATCTTCTGGGGAGGGGCCTGTTGCCCTGGTTTCCAAATGTCTCTGCCGGAGGCGGAATTGCCCCGCCCTTGCCCCCTCCCGGCTAAGTAATCTGCTCGGGTTTGCTCTCCGGGGCTTTTGTTCCCTGCGACCTTTCCGTACAGCTTTGGAGGCGGAGAGTTAAAATGGCAGCCTCCCAATCTCCACTCCGGAGGAGCCGAGAACTCGGGGCCCCGTTCCTCAGTGCGCCCCCAGAGAAAAGCCGTCAGTCACTCCCGTCTCCCCGGTCTCCGGCCGCACTCCGTGCTCACCTGGCCTGTGACCGCGCGTTTCTATCTCTGGCGCCCGACCCCGGGTGGAGTCTCCAAATCCAACAGTTCCCTGTGGTGCACTCCCACGCGGCTCCTCCCGGGGGAGGAAGGTGAGTCTCCCCGGATCTGCCGCTTGTTGGGTCCCTGCTGGAGGAGCAGGTGCCCGACTGTGCCGCGGATCACGGTTTATGGCAACTCTGAGCTGAGAGCCCGCGCCTGGGATCCGCCTCTGCAGCCGGCTTCCCTGCTCCGATACCTGGGAGCTCTGCCACACTCAGGCACCCCTGGTCTTTCTGTGACCCCGAGGGTCCTGAGACCCCACTGTCCCGGAGGGTTCCACCCCCCACTTAGCCACCAGAGTGACGTCCCTCGGTGGAGCAGACTTTTAAAAGTTCCGATTTTGTGCTCCGCGGCTCTATCACTTGCCAGAAGCGGCCGACGGAGGCCCCTCCCCCGCCGTCTATCCTCCCGAATATCGCCTCGGATTCACTTCTCCGCACGTCCTACCTTCCAGAAAGTGGTCGCTTTTCTGATGAGAGAGTTGTTGCTCTTCTTTTCTTCGATCTCCTGTTGAGTTTGTAGGTGTTCAGAATGGTTTGATCCCTATCCAGCTGAATTCCTGAGAGGAGACGAAATCCAGGTCTCCTACTCCTCCGCCATCTTGCTCCGCCCCCGAAACTGATATTTGTTAAGCATCTATATGGGCCTCAGGAGATATGTTTTTAATGATTATGACTTAATCTTCCCACCAAGCCAACTAGACAATGTTATCCCAAATGTGTCAGAAGAGGAAATAGCCCAATGTGGATTAAGTATATTTCCTAAAGTCATGCAACTAAGCATAGGGCAGTAATATTAATTTAGGAATAATGGCATCACTTGAGAATCTGGCTCCATTCAGTGATGGAGATTTGGGATTGTATCCAATATCAAGGAATCATGACATACATTTTCCTCTGAATTCAAGCTGTTTTGATTAGGAATGTTTTCAAATACAAGCAACAAAGTATTTACCTCACAGTTGCTTGAGCAAATAGCATCTTCCTTCTCTTCCCCTCACGTTCACATGTGCACACATGCACACACACACACACACACAATGCATACGAAAAAGGAAGGAACGCAGTCCAGAGCAATTAGAACTGTTTAACATGGGCGCCTAGGTGGCTTAGTTGGTTAAACAACTGCCTTCGGCTCGGGTCATGATCCTGGAGTCCCAGGATCGAGTCCCGCATCGGGCTCCCTGCTCAGCAGGGAGTCTCCTTCTCCCTCTAGCCCTCCCCCCTCTCATGCTCTCTCTATCTCATTCTCTCTCTCAAATAAATAAATAAAATCTTTAAAAAAAAACTGTTTAACAATATTTTGTTGAAATAGACTTCTATTTTTCCAGTCTACCATCTGTATTGTGTATAATCTTCTTGCCCTTTGCCCCTTGGTCCCTATAATACATTAGACATTATATTTCTATTTGATGGAGGGAGTGGGTGCAAAGGCTATGAATCCAAAGTTAGAAATGCTGAGGCTATTTTTTGTTTGTTTTAGTCAGGAAAGCAAAATCTTTCTGAGAAGCTTTACTGAGAAATGCCACCTGCTACTTCTTAATGCTTGACTATTTGGAGACAATTCTCCATGAGTCTCTTATGCCTTTGCATGTATGCAAAGGCACTGACAGTTTTTCATTTTCTGTAATCTTTCAGTTATTTATATGGTGAAGAGCCTTGGAGATAGATTCTCCCTCCAGTGTAGAGGACAAGTTTGTGTGCTGTCCTATAAAATCAAGATAGTGTCTCCTTCTAGGATAAAGGATAAGCATATTAGCTTGCAGCCATTATAAAAGTTTGGGGTTTCCTAAGCAGAGAGTCCATCTCCTGTAATGCGACCCACTGTGAGTGCATGGTACATCTTGCTCTTACTGTATTGTCTATGAGAACTGAGGTTTGGGGGATCTGTGGGCATGAGTGGTACTCTGGCAGCCTTGTACATTTCTAAATAGACTGTATAGGCAAGATTTGACTGTAGGAGATTTCAGTCTTGACAGAATATCTTGTGATCTTCTGGCTCATGAGATCATGGGAAGTTTGTGAAATTGTTACCAGGCCACTTTCCACTTGCCTCCCACTTCCCCTGGGAAGCTGTCATAAGACATTTTTTCATAGTCTTCCAGTTTGTGATGAACCATGAGGCTATCTGCCTTGCTTTCTTAGGGTACAGCTGCAGTTCTAAAATTGCTTAGCTGCAGCATGACATCTGCTCCTTTAGCACAGGGTCACCCAACACTCAGGCTGTATTGTCATGACATCTTTCCCCTTTTGTTTCAATGCTGTCTTTAGGGAAAAATGACACAGAAGCAGGTACTTTTGTCTTTCTTGCTTTTTGCTATCTATGTAATAAACAGTCTCAATCTTAAAAGGTCTCGCCCTTTACTGGCCAAATTTTTCAGCTTTGACTTGATAAGAAATTAGAAGGGAGGGAAACTGAATGGGAAGAAATCAGAGAGGGTGACAACCATGAGAGACTCTTCATTCTGGGAAACAAACCAAGGGTCGTGGAAGGGGAGGTGGGTAGGGGATGGGGTAACTGGGTGATGGGCATTAAGGAGCGCACATAATGTGATGAGCACTAGGGGTTATATTGCGTATAACTACATCTGAAACTAATGATGTACTGTATGTTGCTAATTGAATTTAAATACGAAAATAAACATTAATAGCAAAAAAATAAAATTCTTGTTAAATGAAAAAATTAAATTAAAAAAGAAAATGATGATGCTACTGCTGTTGTGAACTGTACTTTGTCTCTGATCCAGGAGAGTTGTGTCTTCTACCAGCATCTATGAAACTGTGATGGGCACATTTGTTAGCTTACAAACAGTGTAAAATGTCAGATCTTTCAGAGTTCCTGAAAATGACATTGGCTAGAATTCTGTCACATATATATCTCCACCTGGATGATGGTTGGGGAGAAAAGATTGTGTATTCAGCTTGAGTTTCCAACCAACAATGTCTACCATATAAAGCTAAACTCCTTAAAAACATACAGAGAAGATTAATATAAAGGACTAATTTTAACTAGTAATATGCTTAAGACAGAATAAAATTCATAACTCTTACCATGGTCTCCTTAGCCAAAGTACTACTGTAGTACTTAGTATCTATCTATATCTATATCTATATCTATATCTATATATCTATATATACTAGTTATACTTATCTACTTATCTCCTTACCTGACACTTTTTAAAATAAAGAAACCCTATTTAAATTACATAAGTAGTTTACTGTTTTCAATGAGCAGAATTTAGAGGGGATCAGGAAATATGTTTTAGAACACTTAAAAACATTTTGGGTTTTTTATGCTTCGGAAATCATTATCTGTTGAAGTCGGGAGCTCTTAAACTGTTTTGAGATTTTAAAATACAGATGTTAAAAAAGTTATTAGTTTAAAAAATGATCCTTTTAGGAGTTGAATGTACTTTAGTGCTAATTATAACTTTTAATGATTGTAAAGTGCCCTGGGAGACTGTAATGAAGAAGATTGCAAGACTACATTTCCACTGCAAATTTTCCTTTCCATACACAGTGTAAGGATAAAGGAAATGTGTTTGAACACCCAAAGGACAGAGCTAATTGTGTAAAGTTCACTAAATGTTAACAGTTTCCCAGTGACCCAGGAGTCATGTAAGGGAATTATAGACACATGTTCTGAGACATCTTTGGCAGCATTAGTTCTCTAGAGTTAAAAAAAAAAAAAAAAATGGACTGAGAAAAATTTAAACAATGATACTGCTTGCTTAGCCTATAATAGATGTTACTTAAGTCAAAAGTACTGGGAGGAAACACTGTAATTTGTGAGTCTATTAGGGGAACTTCCTGTTTGTTTCTAATTGACTTGCTGAAAACTGTGTGGATTTCCAGCAATATACCTCTAAATTAAAATTGCTCACAAAATCTCAGAAGTCAGGGTCATTGGCACTGTAAGTTATGAGTTACATAATAAGTAGTCAAAGTACTGTTCTCTGAAAACATTATTTCTGGACCTGAAATACTTTATCTGAATTGCTTTATGCAGTGGTTCATTTGCACTCAATCATTTAACATTTCTTTCTCCAATTCTTTGCTCTCTTGGATTGTTGCAGTTCAAGAGGCTAAGTGGTGCCATTTCTCTTAATTGTTGTCAGATGTGAGCATCATTTTATGGAGAGAATAAAGTGTTCTTCCCTTTGGAAATAAAGGTCCTTTGCTAGGTAAGTTATCTCTTCCACAGAATTAAATGGTTTGTCTAAATTAGGGAATTTATCTCTACAACTGATCATTTCTAGTCAGTAATGTTTATTTCCTTCTTTATTTCCCCTGTAATCCTAAGATTACAGATGGGGTTTTGATTTTTAAAAATATTGTTAGAATATCCCAAGGAATCTCCTGTGGACTCTTTCCTGTTTTTAATTTTCAACTATAAAATTTTAGGGGTATTTTTGGGGGAAAGGAGAGACCATTTTATGTATGTGTCAAATGGCTTTAATGATCAATATCTTCCATATTCAGATATTAATCCATCTGTGAACCCTAGCAGAGATTGTAAGTCCAGACTGAACAATAACATGACCTGTAAAATCGCAAAAAGGAGTGATTTTACCACCAACAGGGGCTCTTATCTTTGTTCTTGGGAAATTTTACAGAACTTTTGTCAATTTTCCAAATCCAGTATTTAGAACACCTGAAGCAACAATACAATAATTGTTGTCACTTAATGAAAACTTAATTGCCAGGAACTTTTCTAAAGATCATGCCAGTGATACCAGGACTTCAAGAAATGAACTAGCTTTATGAATTGATGGTTATACACAGATTGCACATTTCATTTTCTGTAATTCCTACATTAATGGTAAAACATAAACATTGAGATTGTCTATACTTCAAACAATTCATTTGATAAAATTAGCTTCAAAAAAATACCTAAAATGTATGGGTAACTCCCATGGACACAATAGGGTAATTATATCACAGAGTATGTGCTCTATAATAGACATTATTTTTCATTAAAAAATGTATCAATCCAATGTAATAAAAACCAGAAAGCAGCCATAATAATAACTGAGTACTATTTAACTGCTCTGTCCTATTCCTTTTCATTTTTTTATTTTTTTATTTTTTAAAGATTTTATTTATTTATTTGAGAGAGAGAGAATGAGAGACAGAGAGCATGAGAGGGAGGAGGGTCAGAGGGAGAAGCAGACTCCCCGCCAAGCAGGGAGCCTGATGCGGGACTCGATCCCGAGACTCCAGGATCATGACCTGAGCCGAAGGCAGTCGCTCAACCAACTGAGCCACCCAGGCGCCCTGTCCTATTTCTTTTTAGTTTCTTTCCTTTTTTCTTTATTTTTCTGTTATTTTCTTTTTTTTTTTTTTTCTTTAGAATAAGTATGGAGAAGGTGTGGCTGTTGATTAGGGATAAATGGCTACATCCCATTGTTATGCTGATATAGAGGACTGCATATAAAAAAAAAAAACAGACTAACGAGAAATTGTGAACAAAGCCAAAAAATATTATTCCAGCTAAATATATTTGATATAAATCATTCTGTAATTATATGTTTATATATTTACACAAATCAAGAAAAATATTTTTTCACTCCTCTTGGAATTTTGATATGATGATATTGTACCTTGCTTTAATTAAACCCAAGTTTTATTTTAAAGGTTTTTTCATGGTAAACATGCTGTTAAACCACTCAGTTTTAAAAAGTTAAGTGGTGGATACCCATAAAATGCAAAACAATGCAATACATGAAATACCATTTTTATGATGGAAACTTTCTTATTTACTGAGCTTCTGTTGAGTACTTACTATGCCATATTTGATGATGAACACATTGGACTTCTGGCAAATGATGTAAAATGTATACTTTCTTTTCTACTCCAAAGTTGTTTGAGTTAACTTATAAAGGTTATTCCTGATTTCCCTTCTTTCCCCTAGTTTTATTATTGTTTTTTAATGTTTTAAAATTTTAATTTAATTTAATTTAATTATGTCATATTAATCACAATACATTACATCATTACTTTTTGATGTAGTGTTCCATGATTCATTGTTTGCGTATAACAACCAGTACTCCATTCAGTATGTGCCCTCTTTAATACCCATCACCAGGCTAACCCATCCTCCCAACCCCCTTCCCTTTAGAACCCTCAGTTTGTTTCTCAGATTCCAGAGCCTCTTACGGTTTGTCTCCCCAACCGATTTCCACCCCTTCATTTTTCCCTTCCGGCTATCTTTTTTTTTTTTTTTTTTTAACATATTATGTATTATTTGTTTCAGAGGTATAGGTCTGTGATTCAATAGTTTTACAAAATTCACAGCGCTCACCATAGCACATACCTTTCCCAATGTCTATCACCCTGCCACCCCATCCCTCCCAACCCCCACCACTCCAGCAACTGTCAGTTTATTTCCTGAGATTAAGAATTCCTCATATCAGTGAGATTTATATGATTCATGTCTTTCTAGATTGACTTATTTCACTCAGCATAATACCCTCCAGTTCCATCCACATCGTTGCAAATGGCTAGATTTCATTCTTTTGATGGCTGCATAATATTCCATTGTGTATATATACCACCTCTTCTTTATCCTTTCATCTGTTGATGGACATCTTGGCTCTTTCCACAGTTTGGCTATTGTGGACATTGCTGCTATAAACATTGGGGTGCCTATGGTCGTTCTTTTCACTACATCTGTGTCTTTGTGGTAAATGCCCAGTAGTGCAATTGCTGGATCATATGGTAGCTCTATTTTCAACTTTTTCAGGAACCTCCATACTGTTTTCCAGAGTGGCTGCACCACCTTGCATTCCCACCAACAGTGGAGGAGGGTTCCCCTTTCTCTGCATCCTCGCCACATCTGTCATTTCTTGACTTGTTAATTTTAGTCATTCTGACTGGTGTGAGGTGGTATCTCATTGAGGTTTTGATTTGGATTTCCCTGATGCCAAGCGATATTGAGCACTTTTTCATGTGTCTGTTGGCCATTTGGATGTCTTCTTTGGAAAAAATGTCTGTTCATGTCTTCTGCCCATTTCTTGATTGGATCATTTGTTCTTTAGGTGTTGAGTTTGATGAGTTCTTTATAGATTTTGGATACTAGACCTTTATCTGATATGTTATTTGCAAATATCTTCTCCTATTCTGTTGGTTGTCTTTTGGTTTTGTTGACTGTTTCCTTTGCTTTGCAAAAGCTTTTTATCTTGATGAAGTCCCAATAGTTCATTTTTGCCCTTGCTTCCCTTGCCTTTGGCGATGTTTCTAGGAAGAAGTTGCTTCGGCTGAGGTCGAAGAGGTTGCTGCCTGTGTTCTCCTTTAGGATTTTGATGGACTCCTGTGTCACATTGAGGTCTTTCAACCATTTGGAGTCTATTTTTGTGTGTGGTGTAAGGAAATGGTCCAGTTTCATTCTTCTGCATGTGGCTGTCCAATTTTCCCAACACCATTTGTTGAAGAGACTGTCTTTTTTCCATTGGACATTCTTTCCTGTTTTGTCAAAGATGAGTTGACCATAGAGTTGAGGGTCCATTTCTGGGCTCTCTATTCTGTTCCATTGATCTATGTGTCTGTTTTTGTACAAGTACCATAATGCCTTGATGATGACAGCTTTGTAATAGAGCTAGAAGTCTGGAATTGTGATGCTGCCAGCTTTGCTTTTCTTTTTCAACATTCCTCTGGCTATTCGTGGCCTTTTCTGGTTCCATACAAATTTTAGGATTTTTTGTTCCATTTCTTTAAAAAACGTGGATGGTATTTTAATAAGTATTGCATTGAATGTGTAGATTGCTCTAGGTAGTATTGACATCTTCACGATATTTGTTCTTCCAATCTATGAGCATGGAACGTTTTTCCATTTCTTTGTGTCTTCCTCTACTTCTTTCATGAGTATTTTATAGTTTTCTGAGTACAGATCCTTTGCCTCTTTGGTTAGATTTATTCCTAGGTATCTTATGGTTTTGGGTGCAGTTGTAAATGGGATCGACTCCTTAATTTCTCTTTCTTCTGTCTAGTAGTTGGAGTATAGGAATGCCACTGATTTCTGTGCATTGACTTTATATCCTGCCACTTTACTGATTTCCTGTATGAGTTCTAGCATTTTCGGGGTTGAGTCTTTTGGGTTTTCCACATAAAGTATCATATCATCTGCAAACAGTGGGAGTTTGACTTCTTCTTTGCTGATTTGGATGCCTTTTATTTCTTTTTGTTATCTGATTGCTGTGCTTAGGACTTCTAAAACTATGTTGAATAACAGTGGCGATAGTGGACATCCCTGCCGTGTTCTTGACCCTAGGGGGAAAGTTCTCAGTATTTCCCCATTGGGAATGATATTCACTGTGGATTTTTCATAGATGGCTTTTATGATTTTGAAGTATGTGCCCTCTATCCCTATACTCTGAAGAGTTTTGATCAAGAAAGGACGCTGTACTTTGTCAAATGCTTTTTCTGCATCTATTGAGAGGATCATGATTCTTGTTCTTTCTTTTGTTAATGTATTGTATCACATTGATTGATTTGTGGATGTTGAACCAACCTTGTAGCCCATGATTAATCCCACTTGGTTGTGGTGAATAATCCTTTTAATGTACTGTTGGATCCTATTGGCTAGTATTTTGGTGAGAATTTTGGCATCCATGTTCATCAGGGATATTGGTCTGTAATTCTCCTTTTTGATGGGGTCTTTGTCTAGTTTGGGGATCAAGGTTATGGTGGCCTCATGAAATGAGTGTGGAAGTTTTCCTCCCAATTGTATTTTTTGGAACAGTTTCAGAAGAATAGGTATTAATTCTTCTTCAAATGTTTGGTAGAATTCCCCTGGGAAGTCATCTGGCCCTGTGCTCTTGTTTGTTGGGAGATTTTTGATTACTACTTCAATTTCCTTAGCAGTTATAGGTCTGTTCAGGTTTTCTATTTCTTCCTGGTTCAGTTTTGGTAGTTGATACATCACTAGGAATCCATCCATTTCTTCCAGATTATCTAATTTGCTGGCATATAGATGCTCAAAATATGTTCTTATAGTTGTTTGTATTTCTTTGGTGTTGGTTGTGATCTCTCCTCTTTCATTCATGATTTTATTTATTTGGGTCCTTTCTCTTTTCTTTTTGATAAGTCTAGCCAGGGGTTTATCAATCTTATTAATTCTTTAAAAGAACCAGCTTCTAGTTTCATTGATCTGTTCTACTGTTCTTTTGCTGTCCGTTTTATTGATTTCTGCTCTGACTTTATTATTTTTCTTCTCCTGCTGGGTTTAGGCTTTATTTGCTCTTCTTTCTCCAGCTTCTTTAGATGTAGGGTTAGTTTTTGTATTTGAGACCTTTCTTGATTCTTGTGAAAGGCGTGTATTGATTTATACTTTCCTCTTAGGACCACCTTTGCTGCATCCCAAAGATTTTGAATAGTTGTTTTTACATTTTCATTTGTTTCCATGAATTTTTTAAATTCTTCTTTAATTTCCTGGTTGACCCATTCATTCTTTAGTAGGATGCTCTTTAGCCTCCATGTATTTGAGTTCTTTCCGACTTTCCTCTTGTGATTGAGTTCTAGTTTCAAAGCATTGTGGTCTGAAAATAGGCAGGGAATGATCCCAGTCTTTTGGTACTGGTTGAGACCTGATTTGTGACACAGGATGTGATCTATTCTGGAGAATGTTCCATGGACACTAGAGAAGAATGTGTATTCCATTGCTTTGGGATGGAATGTTCTGAATATATCTGTGAAGTCCATCGGGTTCAGTGTGTCATTTAAAGTCTTTATTTCCTTGTTAATCTTTTGCTTAGATGATCTGTCCATTTCAATGAGGAGGGTGTGAAAGTCCCCCACTATTATTGTATTGTTGTCGATGTGTTTCTTTGCTTTTGTTATTAATTCACTTATGTAATTGTCTGCTCCCATGTTAGCAGCATAGATATTTACAACTACTAGATCTTTTTGTTGGATAGACCCTTTAAGTAGGATATAGTGTCCTTCCTCATCTCTTATTACAGTCTTTGGTTTAAAATCTAATTCGTCTGATATAAGGATTGCCACCCCAGCTTTCTTTTGGTGTCCATTAGCATGGTAAATGGTTTTCCACCCCCTCACTTTCAATTTGGGGGTGTCTTTGGGTCTAAAATGAGTCTCCTGCAGACAGCATATCAATGGGTCTTGTTTTTTCTTATCCAATCTGATAGCCTGTGTCTTTTGATTGGGGCATTTAGCCCATTTACATTCAGGGTAACTATTGAAAGATAGGAATTTAGTGCCATTGGATTGCCTGTAAGGTGACTGTTACTGTATATTGCCTGTGTTCCTTTCTGTTCTATGTTACTTTTAGGCTCTCTCTTTGCTTAGAGGACCCCTTTCAAGATTTCTTATAGGGCTGGTTTCATGTTTGCAAATTCCTTTAGTTTTTTGTTTTTTTATTTGTCCTGGAAGCTTTTTATCTCTCCTTCAATTTTCAATGACAGCCTAGCTGGAGAGAGTATTCTTGGCTGCATATTTTTCTCATTTAGTGCTCTGAATATATCTGTGGATAGATCTGTTGCCAATCTAATGTTTCTACCATTTTGGTTTACAGATCTCTTCTCCCGAGCTGCTTTCAGGATCTTCTCTTTGTCTCTGAGACTCGTACGTTTTACTATTAGGTGTTGGGGTGTTGACCTATTTTTATTGATTTTGAGAGGGGTTCTCTGTGTCTCCTGGATATTGATGCCTGTTTCGTTCCCCAAATTAGGGAAGTTCTCTGCTATAATTTTCTCCATTATACCTTCTGCCCCTCTCTCTCTTTCTTCTTCTTCTGGGATCCCAATTATTCTAATGTTGTTTCGTCTTATGGTATCGCTTAACTTTTGAATTCTGCCCTCGTGATCCAGTAGTTGTTTATCTCTCTTTTTCTCAGCTTCTTTATTTTCCATCATTTGGTCTTCTATATCACTAATTCTCTCTTCTGCCTCATTTATCCTAGCAGTTAGCACCCCCATTTTTGATTGCACCTCATTAATAGCCTTTTTGATTTCGACTTGGTTAGATTTTAGTTCTTTTATTTCTCCAGAACGGGTTTCTCTAATATCTCCCATGCTTTTCTCAAGCCCAGCTAATATCTTTAAAATTGTCATTCTGAACTCTAGTCCTGACATCTTACTAAATTCCGTATTGATTAGGTCCCTTGCTGTTGGTACTGGCTCTTTTTCTTTTTTTTGAGGTGATTTTTTTCATCTTGTCATTTTGTCCAGAGGAGAATAGATGAATGAGAGAATAAAATGTTAACAGGGTAACAACGACCCCAGAAAAATATACATTAAAATAATCAGAAGGGACCTGAAACTGGGTAAAAGAAAGGGAAAGAAAGAAAAAAGACAAAAAAAAAAAAAGAAAAAGAAAAAGGAAACAGAAAATATAAAAAAACAAACAAACAAAAACCACAATATGATCAAATATGATCGGACTGGTGCATAGATCAGGTCCACACAGTAGATTTTTGGCATATTTTGTTCTGTTAGAAGAAAGTGCCTCTCAAAATTTTAAAGAAATAAAAGTTTATATATGTACAAAAATAAGGGTAAATACGATGAACGGATGGGATATTATTGTAAAGATGAAAATTATGAAGATTTTATAAAAAGAATTGATAGGAAGATGGTTGAGAAAAGAAAGAAGAGGATTTAAAAAAAAATGGGGGAGAGAATGTGATCAGTCAGGAGAGTAGAAAAAGCCATACACTAGAGATTTCGGGTATATGTTGGTCTGTTAGAAGAAATTGTATCCCAAAATTTTAAAGAGAGAGCAACTTATATATATATATATATAAATAAGTTTGGTATATATATATATATATATATTTATATATATATATTTACCAAAAATAAGGTTAATTACTATGAAGGGATAGAATATGAGTCTAAAAATTAAAAATAAAAAAACATTTTTTAAAATAGGGATTGGTAAGATGTTGGTTGAGAAAGGGAAAAAGAAAAAAAAAAGAAAGAAAAAGAAAATTTAAAAAATTAACTTTGAAAGACTAAAGAATCAGGAGGAAAAAAGCCATGGATTCTATGTGCATTATTCCCGTAGCGCTGGAGTTCTGCTGTTCTCATTGATGCGTAAACTTGGTCTTGGCTGGCTGTTCTCGCTGATCTTCTGGCGGGGGGGGGTTTGCCGTGGTTCCCAAATGTCTTTGCTGGAGGCGGAATTGCCCCGCCCATGCCACTCGGGGCTGAGTAATCTGCTCGAGTTTGCTCTCAGGAGCTTTTGTTCCCTGTAAGCTTTCCATACAGCTTTGGAGGCTGAGAGTGAAAATGTCGGCCTCCCAATCTCTGCCCCAGAGGAGCTGAGAACTCAGGGCCACACTCCTCAGTGCACCCCCAGAGAAAAGCAGTCAATCACTCCCATCTCCCCAGTCTCTGGGCACACTCCGTGCTCACCTGGCCTGTGACCAAGCATTTCTATCTCTGGTACCCGACTCGGTGTGGAGTCTCCAAACCCAGCAGATTCCTGTGGTCTGCTCCCGTGCTGCTCCTCCCTGGTGGGTCGGGGGGACTCCCCGGATCTGCCACTTGTTGGGTCCCTGCTGGAGGGCAGTGGCCCGACTGTGCCGCGGATCATGGTTTATGGCCGCCCTGAGCTGAGAGCCCGTGCCTCGGCTCCATCTATTCAGCCAGCTTCCCTGCTCCAATATCTGGGAGCTCTGCCGCACTCAGGCACCCCTGGTCTTTCTGTGACTCTGAGGGTCCTGAGACCACACTGTCCCAGTGAGGGTTCCACTCCCCGCTTAGCCACTGGAGTGATGTCCCTCTGCAGAGCCAACTTCCAGAAGTTCCAATTTTGTGCTCTGTGGCTCTATCACTTGCCAGAAGCAGCCGACAGAGGCCCCCTCCCCCACCATCTATCCTCCCAAATATCGCCTCGGATTCACTTCTCCACACGTCCTACCTTCCAGAAAGTGGTCGCTTTTCTGTTCAGAGAGTTGCTGCTATTCTTTTCTTCGATCTCCTGTTGAGTTTGTAAGTGTTCAAAATGGTTTGATCCCTATCTAGCTGAATTCCTGGAACCAGATGAAATTTAGGTCTCCTACTCCTCTGCCATCTTGTTCCTCTCCCCTCCCCTAGTTTTATTCTTTTACCTTCTCCCCAGCCCAAAAGTTTTTTTCATTTGCATGCTTTTTTGTTGGGTTTGTTGGTGCTTGTGTTTGTGTTATTGTTTTTATTGTTATTCTTGGTAACTTTATTCCACCTAGGTGTGCTATAATGTAAAAACTAATTTTCTAAACCCAATTTAGAATGTCCAGGAAAATATTTCCAGTCTCTTGTAGGCTTTTTAAGTCTTTCACATATATCAGAAAACAAACATGTACAAACAAATAATTTTTCTCTTTGTAATATTTCCCATTTATCAGAGCATACATTGATGTATTACTAATTTAAAAGGCTCCTGTTTCCTACAAAATATAATTAAATAAACAAAAGGGGGGATATACTGAGGTACAACCCTATCATACTCTAATGATTGGAAGGAAATCCTCCTGTTTGTACTCAGAATCTGTAAGTAGAAGAAAGGGGATTAACATTAATGATGTTAATCTGAGTAGTTTTTTTTTTTTTTTTTTCTTTTTTGAATGAGCTGGACTTGATAAGCTAAAAATAAAATATGGCTGTATTTTATTATTTTTAAGTGTGCTGTCATAGATTTTTCTGTTTGCACTCTCAAACATATATCAGGGCAATTTTGATAATTAGGAAACATTTTGAGTTTACTTATTAAAACAGCCAATCCCATTTAATATTTAAAAAAATATTAAATCTCACATAAAATGTCAGTAATGTCCTCTTAACACAGTCCTTTCATGCAGTTCAGGAATCACCAGTGTCAAAGAGAAGCATGGTCCATTCCTCAGTGCTTGCTTTTTACCTCCTGTTTCCTTTCTGATATTCTAGGGTCATGGCTGAGAGTGGATGGGGAAAAAAAATGTGTTACAGCCCTCTTGTTTGCCTGATGCTGTTTTAACTATTTCTTTATATGATATTTGTTGGCCATTGTGCCACTGGTGTTTCAGAGGCTCACATAGTATCCTCACTGTGACAATGGGAGCAGAGTTTGGAATGATTTGGACAAGGAAAGCAAACAGCTTCTAAAAGCTGAAAAGAAGCAAAGAACAGAGAGCTATAGAAAGAATAGAGCTCTAAACATACCCTGATTTTAGTCCTATAAAGACCCATTTCAGATTTCTGACCTTAGGAGTATTTGATAATAAATGTATATTGCTTTAAACCACTTAGTGTGGCAATTTGTTACAGCAACAATAGAAAACAAATACACCATTACTGCCTTCAAGAAGCTATATGAAGATGGTTCAATAATTTCTGCAACCAGGAATTCTGTAACTTAAAACTGAAGTGCTTGGCTTTCCTTCTTGCAAACTACCTTTATATCTACAGTTTGGGGAGTAGAGGAGATTAACCAGAGCACTCATAAAATTTATCAATGAATCTCTTTCTGAATCTCTGGTCTCCTCTTAAAAATTTTCATGAGTAATAAAGTTAAAGGTTCTAAGTCTGTCTGTTTAATTCCTTGGTAATTCCTGCACAGATTTGTGCAGCATTTCTCAATAATTTTGGAATATGTATAAATCAGGTTCCTGACAGCAAATAAATGACACATTCAATATTTTTCAAGCAGAGTTTAATAATAGTACATCTGACAAAGTCATGGACAGAGTGAAGAGAATCATAAAGGGTGGACAGCACCCTCAGGATCTGACAACCTTAAGAAACAAGAGGAAGGGGACACCTGGGTGGCTCAGTTATTAGGCGGCTGCCTTCGGCTCAGGTCAGAATCCCAGGGTTCTGGGATCGAGCCCCGCATCGGGCTCCCTGCTCAGCGGGAAGCCTGCTTCTCCCTCTCCCACTCCCTCTGCTTGTGTTCCCTTTCTCCCTGTGTCTCTCTCTGTCAAAGAAAGAAGGAAAAAGAGAGAGAGAAAGAAAGAAAGAAAGAAAGAAAGAAAGAAAGAAAGAAAGAAAGAAAGAAAGAAAGAAAGAAAAGAAAGAAGAAAGAAAAAAAGAAAGAAACAAGAGACAGAAGCGTTTATCAAAAACTATAGAAGAAAGAGTAGAGAGGTTGCAGTGACTCCCAAGTTAACCACATACCTCCCTAACTTATCCTTTCTGTATCTTCCAATGTTCCCCACTGGCTAAAACCAAACAAGACACAGAGGGCAAGAGAATCCAATGTGTTTCATGTGGGGTAGAGAGGAATGCAGAAAGATGGAGAAAGTTGTGTAGTGGATCTTAATGAGCAAATGAATGATAGCTCAAGGTCCTTAATAACATTTTTTGTCTAAGTTTTAGACTTCCATCCTAAATTCTGGAGAGTAAGAAGACCATAATGGGAAGTGTTACAGTAGAAATATAAATGGGTCACTAAGGAAACACGGAGGAGGAAATTAAACTCCATTTGGAAACTCAAGGTAGGGCTTTTTGGAATAGAAAACATTTGTCATTAGCAGTGATTATTAAGGATAAGTAGGTGCAATTCAAATAGGTCATCAGAGGGGATCATTTTATAGAAGAAAGTTTCTAGTAGGCCTCCTGACTAAAATGGAAAACTGAAGTAGAAGACAGTTTGACTTTTAGTTTACTCCCGATGTTTCTGTCTCTAAATAAAATTGTATTTTTTTATTTATCTATCTAAAAAGGATAATCAGATCAAGTTTTGATATTTGAATGCTGACTACTTTTCTCACTTCTCTTCTTGTCCCACATTTGGATGAAAAAATGACACTGCATGCTTGCTCCTCCCTTATCATGGATGAGGAAGTTCAATCCATGGAAATCTGAGCCCACAAAAACATCATTCCTTTCTCCTGCTCCCCCGCCCATCTGCAGTCCAAAACCTAGTCCTTGCTCAAGCCAGTTCAGACCAGCTCAGGAGGCTACCCATCTCTCCTCAGAAAACCTCAATATATGAGGAAGAGATCTTTTTGTATCTCATTAGCACACATGTGGTATCATCAGTCTGGACACCCAGATTAACTATGGATGGAATAGAGATTACTGTTGTGCTCTGGGGACAACCAGTAAAACACATTCAGCAAAGCATAGTAATATAGAAAAGAATTAACTGAAAGCCTTCCCTTAAAAAAAAAAAAAAAACTGCCTAAATAAAAGAGAATCTTTAAAGAATAATTCGGCCTTTGTTGTCATCTAGAGGGTATACAAGAGACTTAAAGACATTCTTTAACCATTGCACTGAGAATCAAAATTTTAATTCTGTTTATTCATTCCATGTTTCCAAATATCCAGTGCTTAATCAGCCTTCTATATCTGGGATCTTGCCTTCACACCTGGCTGTCCCATCCACTTGCTCCCCAGCCCTTCCCTGTTCTGATATACTGTCAGAAATTCTGTCTTTTTAATTTTGTTTTCAAGGAAGTGGTTAATAATTCAACCTCTTTTGCTAAGGATGCCTAAACTGCCTCTGCTAATTGCTGACTTGTTTTATGATAAGGTCAGGCTCATTATAAAAGCAAACTTGATTCCTAAATGATATGCTGAAAAATGGCTAAAGTGTCAAAGAAGGGGTTAGGATTTTTACATATGGAGATCTCTCTCTAAAACTAAAATGACCCTAGCTGCTTTGATAGCTACAAACTGAATCACAATGTTTTTTCTTCCTCTGAATGGGAACAATCCTGAGCCATCTACTTCCAACACAGACCCTTTCCCACACTAAACACTTACTACCCCAGGTTCTCCTTCCAGTCCCCTTTATGTTAACTTGTATAGACTACTACTGCTACATTGTTTACACTTGAGCAGTCTGAAAGTTTGAGAGAAAATGATGCTTTGAACCTTTTGCACCTAGTGCCATTGTGAAATGATTTCTTCCGTCACTAAATTGCTTTTCAGATCCATGCAAGTCATTTATGCCTTTTTTTCTTTTTCTTCATTTTTCTCTGTGTTCTCATTTGTTTAACATGGGCACAATAGTCTTACTATATTACCACAGCAATCTTGTTTAGTTTCACTAGACAATATTATTATAGTGTTTTGAAGCCTTTAAAGATCTATTATCTTGGTGTTTTTATTTTATCTTTAACAAATGTACATAATTCACATTTTCCCCCACAAAAGATATCTTATTCTATTATAAATTACTGCTAATGTTCCCATTTATTCCTATATTACATTAAGATATTTCATTCTCATGAATGGCAAAATGATGAGACCTGAAAAAAATGTTCTGAATGTCTTATTCATGTTAGAAAATGAGCATCCTTCTTAAGAGTACCAGTGAACATCACACATAAGCCCCATTGCCCTACATGTAGGTCAAAGGTATATAAATAATGAGATCAGGTTAATTTATTCCATGAAAGCCAGAAGAGTACAATTAAATATTGAGAAAAGTTAGCTCTAAAAAAGAAGTACATAGGATGTGCAGGAGAATATTGATGTAATAGATTTTCAAATATAAAAATATTTGTGAATGATGGCAAAAAGGCTTTTTAGAACTTTTGTTCGGTAGTATGATTAAATGGGGAATAAGAATTGAAACAATTGGTCCTTTTGTATATATCAAATTAATATAAGGAGAACTATATTTTTAAAACCCAACAAAACGTTATTTAAACAGATCAAACAGCAATTTCTAGGATTTAGGAACTTGTATCTCCTCTGTTTTATTGAAATACCTAATATTTTTAAAAAAAACTCTCTTAGCTTTTCCCATTTTATAAATTGAAGTGAAAAAAAATATTCAAAAAGTTAAAAAGTTCCCCTCAGGTAACTAGAAATATCTTAGAGAGTTCCTAATATATGATTTAAGAATATACAGTATAAACACTAAAAGTCTAATGATGACATTTCCTTTTTTTTTTTTCTTTCAAATATAAACTTTTAAGCCAATAGTTTTTTGTTTTTGTTTTTGTTTTTTCAAACTCACATATTTGTGCTGAGGCAACAATTCTGAAGATGGTCTTTACAGACAGGGGCTTAAAGAAAATATATCAGGAAGCTTAATAATTCAAGAGAACAGAAAACACTCCATTAATTCTCACAGAAAAGCAAAACAGCAACAAGCTTGAGTAAGGAAAGTTTTTCTTTTAAGAAGTGATTAGGAATCCCTTTCTTGCTGAAGAAACTTTTTTAATTCATTGGTAGCCTTCTTAAACAAATGGAATATCTGTCAAACTTTATAGAATAAAAATTGCTGTCACGTTATGGCAAAGAAGACCACCTACAGAATTATAGTTTCTAGAATATTACATATATGTATATTAAAGATACATGGAATTTTATCTTATTAATACAGACTATAAACTCACCTAATATAGAGCCATTGCTTTTGTTTTATGATCTTTGTCATGAAACTGCCTTGTACTTCAATGAATGACTCATATATTTATGCAGTTAAATAGACAGGCTGCTTCATCTTGACCTTTGGAGGGTCTATATTGAGTTGGGGGCTTATTTCATTGCTTTTACCATTTACAACTCTGACTTCCAATGGCAAGGGTGTTTCAAATGTTTTCTAATCAAGCATGTACCTTTACTGAAAGGTCAGAATACTAAAATGCCATATATCAAGGATTAAAATTATGATTCATCACTCCCACGTAAGAAAATCTAATTAGAAATGCACTGCATTCATTCTCTTGGGCCAAAGTTGGACATGAATATCACAGCACTGCACTGAGAACTATAGCACTCCCCCACTCAGTAAGTTACACATTCTCCACACCTTTGTTGACAATATCATTTCTCTTAATATTTTGTACATTTTTTTCATGGACTTTGAAATTCCTTTCTGATTGTTTTTTAGGGGGTCTCCACTGCAAGGCTAAGAGAGCAAAATCCAAAGAACATTATGCTATTTTGTGGTCACCTCAAGAGCCCATTTCCCCAGAGAAATATGCCATTCTTCTGTTCTATTCAATTCCACAAAACAAAAACAACAAAATCTGAGCAACATATATGCTAGAAGCAGAAATGAGCAAGTTCCCAGCCCTGCCAGGAGGTTGATCAAAACACAATCATGGAGAAAGCTATGTAAAATATTTAGAAGGCATAATGACAGAGGTGCAAAAACAGGAAAAGACACTTGTTCTGTAAGCAAAAGGAAATAATAGATTCATTTATTTATAGCTACTTACATTATATTTCAACCTTTTAGCATTATTAAAAAAAAAACAAGAATAAATGTTATTTATGTGTTTTTCAACACAGTTCATTTTTATATCTGCATGTGAAATTTACATTTTATTTACAATTTATATCTGTATGTGAAAATTACATTTTAATAGGATATAGGTAAATAGATATGCCATGTAATGTATGTATGTATGTATACATTTACCATACATATCATATCTGTATCTACTCATTGATATAATTATACATATTTTAATCATTTCTGTCAGAGAAACATTGCACTACATGGAACTAAATGGGTATGGAAGACTTTATTCAAGATTATTGCAGTAATGGGACACCTGGGTGGCTCACTCAGTTAAGCATCTGCCTTCGGCTCAGGTCGTGATCCCAGGGTCCTGGGATCGAGTCCCACATCAGACTCCTTGCTCAGCAGGGAGCCTGCTTCTCCCTTTGCCTGCTGATCTTGTGCTCTCTCTCTCCCTGACAAATAAATAAATAAAATCTTAAAAAAAAAAAAAAGATATTGGGGCACCTGGGTGGCTCAGATGGTTAAGCGTCTGCCTTCGGCTCAGGTCATGATCCCAGGGTCCTGGGATTGAGTCCCACATCGGGCTCCCGGCTCAGCAGGAAGCCTGCTTCTCCCTCTCCCACTCCCCCTGCTTGTGTTCCTGCTCTTGCTGTCTCTGTCTCTGTCAAATAAATAAATAAAATCTTTAAAAAAAAAAAAGATATTGCAGTAGAGATCAAAACTATTGCAATAGGGAGAGAGGTTGAACTCCATTAATATAAAAGGTGCTTGGGTGAGCTAATGGAAAAATAGTAGGATGGACATTAGTGGGGAGTTTGGTCATATGATTAAGCCCATCTGAGTTTGCTAATTGGTACTTATTAAAGTTAGGCTCCTGCCCTCCCACAGAGAGCAGGAGATAGAGGCTCTAACTTTCTTGATGATTATATTTCAAAGGAATGGCTCCCATGTCCTTGAGAATGACAATCTTCAGATATGAAACTGGCAAGAGGCTGGAAAAAGATTTATGTCTCAAAGGGGGAGGGAAATAATCTACACTTGTAAGTTTTCTAGAGTAAATGCTCTAAGGGACCTAAAGTCAGGAAGAAACCTGCTTAAAGTTTAGTCAAGCTGAGAACACTAAGGCCATCTTGGTCAAATGTTAAGTATCATACAGCAGACTAATAATAGAACCTTAATTTTGACATACCCCTCTGAATCTTTTTTTTTTTTTTTAGTGCTCAACCCTGTTGTTGACATTTTTTATTGTCCGACTTCCATTTCTTTATCTCTCATGATCGAAGTTGATAATACCAGTTCTTTACTATTCTAGCCTTCCATGTTTGTAAGAGTTAATATATTTTGAGGGCTCAAGTCAGTTATGCCCACCCCTTGATTGAAATTACAAATTAGGTGAACAGCAGGGGACGCACATAACCCATCTCAGAAAGCATGGCTGCAGGAGCCACATCTAATCGCAAGTGAGTATAGCGGTGGAAATACTAGCTCAGTGTCTAGGAGTACAAGCTGTCAGGAGTGAATTGAAGGGTTATTTGGCATTATTGTAGCATTTCTCTTAGATACGTAACTCCCAAAGTTGGTTCTTTGATTTTTCTGAACACTTGAGTCACACCTCTTTTAATAATTTCCTCATCTACTTAAGTTAGAGTATGTTTCCAATACTTGCAACTAAGAATCCAACATTATTCTACATAGCAACTACTTGCACAACAATAAGATAAAAACTTCATTTGTTAAGAAGGAAAAAGAATCTATATACCCTATCGTATGTTATGTATCCCTACCTTAAGGGGGATAAACCCACACACATGCATTCTAAAATATTTTTTATTTTTTCAACACATTTAATTTTGTGATTGTTTTAGTTTTCCAGAATGCATTTTATTTTATCTTTTTATTTTAGTATGTTATGTTAATCACCATACATTACATCATTAGTTTTTGATGTAGTGTTCCATGATTCATTGTTTTTGTATAACACCCAGTGCTCCATTCAATACATGCCCTCTTTAATACCCATCACCAGGATAACCCATCCCCCACCACCCTCCCCTATAGAACCCTCGGTTTGTTTCTCAGAGTCCATAGTCTCTCATGGTTCGTCTCCCCGTCTGATTTCCATCCCCCTCATTTTTCCCTTCCCACCATCTTCTTCTTCTTTTTTTTTTAAAGATTTTATTTATTCATCTGAGAGAGAGAATGAGAGAGAGAGCATATGAGAGGGGGGAGGATCAGAGGGAGAAGCAGACCCCCTGCTAAGCAAGGAGCCCGATATGGGACTCGATCCCGGGACTCCAGGATCATGACCTGAGCTGAAGGCAGTCGCTTAACCAACTGAGCCACCCAGGCGCCCTCTTCTTCTTCTTTTTATTTTTTTTAACATATAATGTATTATTCATTTCAGAGGTACAGGTCTGTGATTCAACAGTCTTACACAATTCACAGCACTCACCATAGCACAGAATGCATTTTACAGGTTAACTCCTATAGTTATATTTATTAAGAAAATAACAAAATGCCAGTGTGACCATTTGAATGGTCTTTATTTACATGTTTATGAGTTCCTCCACTTTGTTAGTATTTTTTCAAAATACAAAGAACATGAGATTTTTATTGGAAACTGTAATTGTTCACACTGCTGTCGATGTCAAATAAATGCTTCAAGTGAAAACTTTATAAGCAAGCTTCAAAGTTGTAAATATGAGGAACCCTCTTGTTGACTCGGCCATTTAGCAGTTACTCGGTTTCCTATAAAGCCAACAGAGATTATTTGAAAGGAATGCACCTCTTCCCCTTCCTTAATTTTGTTTTAATTACCTAAGTACTTGAGGGCCTTCAAAATATTGACTCATCTGTATTACACTAGCTTGAACTCTGTGCCATTTAAAAATGCTTCTCTCTGCATCATTTGGTTTTTGTTTGATTTAAAAAAAATTGTTTTAAATATAACAAAATTTACAGTTTTCATCATTTGTAAGTATACATTTACACTTACATAAAATATAATCATCTTGGTGTGTAACCATCGGTACCATCCATCTTCAGAACATTTTCATCTACAAAACAAACTCTGGACCCATTAAGCAAATCCTCATCCCCTACCACACCCAGCCCCTGGTACCCACCATTCTATTTTCTTTCTCTATGAATTTGACTGCCCCAGGTACCTCATATAAATGGAATCATACAGTATTTGTCTTTTTTGACTGGCTTATTTCACTTAGCATAATGTCTTTAAAGTTCATTCATGTGGTAGCATGTATCGGAATTGCATTCTTTTTCAAAGTTGAATAATCTTTCCCATTTTATGAGTGTCCCATATTTTGTTTATACATACAACTGTCAGTGCACACTTGAGTTGCTTCCACCTCTTGTCAATTCATGTCCCTGGTTTCAGTTATTTTAGGTATACACCCAGAAGTGGGATTGCTGGATCATATGGTAATTCTATTTTCAATTTTTTGAGGAACTGTGTTACTTTTTTCTATAGTGGCTGCAACACTGTTTTACATTCCCACTGCCAGTGCACAAGGGTTCCAAATTCTCTACATTATCACTAACACTTGTTATTATTACCTTTTAAAATAATGGTTGTTCTAATGAGTATGAAGTGGTATCTCATTGTGGTTTTGATTTGCATTCCCTTGACAGTGATGTCAAGCACATTTTCATGTGCTGCTATTTGTGTATCTTTGGAAAACTGTTTATTCATCTCTGGTTATTTTTTAGTTGGTTTTTTGTTGTTGTGGGGTTTGTTTTTAATATATTTGAAATGTCATCCCTAATCAGATAGGCAATTTGCAAATATTTCTCCTATTCTGTGGGTTGTCTTTTTATTCTGCTTATAGTATTCTTCGATGCACAAAAGTTTTTAATTTTGATAAAATCCCATGTGTCTATTCTTTGTTGCCTATGGTTTTGGCATTATATCCAAGAAATCATTGTTGAGACCAATGTCATAAAGATTTTCCCCTGTTTTCTTCTAAGAATTTTATAGTTTTATCTCTTAAGTTTAGGTCTGTGATAATTTAAATTCATTTTTGTATATGGTGTTAGGTAAGGGTCCAACCTCATTCTTTTGTATTTTCAGTTTTCCCCAGAGCCACTGTTGAAAAGACTGTTCTGTTTTTCAAGATTGTTTTGGCTATTTGGGGTTCCTTGAGATTCCATATAAATCTTAGAATGGATTTTTCTATTTCTGCAAAAAACATCCTTGGGATTTTGATAGAGACTGCAATTAATCTGTAGATTGCTTAGAACAGTATTGACAACAATACTGAGTTTTCCAACCAATGAACATGGGGTTGCTTTCCATTTATTTATGTTTTCTTTAGTTTCTTTCAGCATCATTTTATAGTTTTCATTTTACAAATTTTTCACCACCCTGGTTAAGTTAATTTCTAAGTATGTTATTATTTTTGATACTATTATAAATTGAATTAAGAAAGATATGTTACTTACTTTGAGGAAAGACTTCTAAACTTAAAAAAAATTTTATCATACTAAGGTGTCATGGAGTAAGTGACAAAATTGGAGACATAATTCAGATCTTCTGTTTTTAGGTCCCATTCACCTTTCTGTTTCATTTTAACACTACAGCCTTCAATATCATTAATTTTACATACAAGAAAGTAGCAGGTGAAATATTAGCCATTTAGAATCAAAGGACATTAATGTCGAAACGTGCTCCAAATTCTGTCAATTTGCTATAAAGAAACTTTATGAGAGAATTCTAATAATTATTCTACCTCATCAAATTGTGGAAGCAGAACTCAAGTGGGATAAATGACTAGCCATGTTCATGCTGTATATTGTAAAACCCCAGTAAATATAAAAACTAATCACAGTTACTCTGTGAATGAACTCAGAGGCAGCATCTAAAAATGGAGACAGAATTTAAAAGCTAAAACCCAAGCTTCTAAAGTTGAAACCATTAAATTCCTATTGAGAAACCCCAAACATTTTCAGAATGGTACTATTGAGTATTATTATATTCCTGGTTTGAAATATTATTATTGCTGGAATGCAAACAATTAATGCTACTGCAAACTTGGAACATTACAATGCAATTGTTTTTAATTATCTCAATTCTCAAAGTAGTAATATGCAGCCCAAGATAGCATTTTAGAAGTAAAATCTTTAAGAACCTCCAGAACATATTAGTGACTAATGAAATGTGTTTTAGCAGTTACTCCTTTTTATTTATTTTACTTATTTTTATTTTTTAGCAGTTATCCCTTTTAAAAAAAAATAAATGGGATATTGTCATCTATCAAATGGTCAAATATTTCTGTAACTGATCATATGCCATGTTTACAATTGTTTTGTGAGTTTTTTATAGTAAACATGGTTGGTCCAAATTTTGTGAATATTAACATGAAAATCTGAGTCAAGAACCTGCATAAAATCCATACAGTCTAATAATTTTGTAAAATACAAAATGAAAAAAAAAGAGAGAAGTGTAAGTGATTTCATGAATTATCCATGTAAGTAAATATATTGACTTATTTTTTATAAGAGCATAAAATTGGAAATTTAAAGTTTAAAATAGACCAGTATGCAGTTATAAAAAACAATGATATTGAAAAATTGACAAGGTCAACCTAAAAATTCAGGATAAAATATTATATAAGCAAGCTATTCTATTTTATAAAATCCACTAAAGCAAGCACACTACATACTATGAACATGCACTGAAGGGAACAGACATGAAGAAAATATTAAAAAATATAAATGCTGATAGTCTTTATATATTGATCACAAATCATGTTAATTTTAATTTTCTAGATTATAGAAATTTGTTAAAACAATTACATCTTATGTGAAGATCTAAAATCTTTATATTTATAAATTTTATAAATGAATCTTTTATATTTCAAAGTGAATCTTTCAAATGTTGTCTCAGAAAAATCAGAAAATCTTTTTACATATTGTGTGTAGTCACCTTATAGGAGTTTCACCCTTAATGCACAAAATGTACTTTAAAACTAACATTTATTTTCTGACAAAGTAAAACACAAAAAGGCAAAATTTTAATCCTCCCCCACCTCTATTATTTTTACTACCTTAATGTTTTTCTTTAGTTATTTTTCTACATTGGCCTGTTCTCATAGTTTTCCCTTACATATGTAATTAAGAGATAAGTAGGCATTATGCTATTTATTTTTCATGTTGAATACATTTGTTGATAGTTAATAATTCACTAATTGTGGTTTTTTTTTTATGGAGGCAGTGTTTGGATTTCCCTGATGGACTTTAACAGTGGTCACAGGATTCAGTATTTTTAAATTGAGGTTTCTGTACCATCCACGCAGAGTGGGACTTCTGAATATTTAATAAGGAGAACTGATTATCTGTGAACTGAAGTTAGCTTTCTTCTTTTCCCTTAATAGCTTTTTAAAGGTTTTATTTTTTATGATTAATTACCTTTCCTCATGTCATATTTAAATTTAGGACCAATTTAAGAAAAAAAAATATTTTAGGCACTTTCGTGTATGGGGAGAGGGGGGATAGAACAGAGATTAATTAGAAACAATTAAGTAATTCTTTCTGAAAAAATTGCAGTTGTTGGATACTGTTGAATGGGGCAGGCTCATTCAGATGGAGTTTATTACTCAAAAGGCAAATAGAAAACTGAATGCCAAAGGAATAATCACACTGGAAGTCTAAATTAACTGCCATCCTTAAACTTCCAAAGTGTATGAAACTTTGTCACTTCACATAAGCATAGCGTGTGAGAGCTGGACAGGGGCTCAGGTATCCTGTGTTTCAAATACTTTATCTTACAGATATGGAAACCAAAGTATAAGATAAAAAGTAACCTGCATTCTTGAGCATTAGCATTCTAAAGAAAAAGGTTTTATTTACAACTTTGATGTTTAACTATAAATCTAGATAAGCAATTTATGAACATGGTCATTGTTGTCCCCAAGCAATTATATCTTACTTGATGTAATTTAGATACGGACAGTTACTGCATAGTTATTCATTCACAGGTCAGTTATATCTCAGCATCCTGCTAAAAGGAAGAGCATAAATGATTGAAGAAAAAGCACTAATCTGAGCAGCTATTGAGAGCTCAAAGGAAAAAAATGACAATGGCCAAACCATACATACAAATTGAACTCTGACCCACAATCTGCAGCAACCACTTTTTGCAAATATAGACTAAAAACGGTTGGGACTCCGTCCATAACTACTAGCTTGCCTCCTTCCATTTTAGGACCAATTAGAGAAAACCAAATATGCCCCCTACTCCACGTAGGATGTCTGGTTCTGGTAGTGCACCTCTAGCTTTCCCATGCGAAAAACCTCCTCTTAGAGCGTAACTGAAGCCTTCCCTTTCTCCCACTATACAGCTTTTAAACTACTCTTCCTGCTTTTGAGTCTCTCCCAAAACGCAAACGGTGGTGGCTGACCCCCTTGCTATCGCAAACTCTGCATAGTTTCTGCCTGTTCTTGCTTGATTGGTCTTCATTTATTTCCACAATATATTTAAATGACCATATACTTTATTGTCCGATCCTTAGCACTGGTGAGAGTAAAAGAGAATGCTGTTAATAATAACATCAAGTTTCTGGATGTAATCTGGGAGTTTCTGGATAATTTTGGATGATTGATCTGATTCAGGAAAACCAACCAGAGGCAGGGAGCAAATCCACGTTGTGTTTAATTAGATGGAATTAGATACGAAGCAGATAATTATCAGGTTTTGGAGACTGGAGCAATTTGGGGCTTACCAAGGAGACATATATTTTTCTTGGAGATAGCTGTCTCTATACATACACAACTTTTCTGCTCGGAATTTCTCTGTGTGTCTTCTGCTCGCACATGTGCCATTTGTTCCTCCCTCCTCTGCCAAAGTACATTTACTGCCCGCACAGGTCCTTCCTCTTAGAGTTTCTCTTTTCTCTGCTCTGTCACTCTTTAATTCTTTCCTGTCCATATCTCCCAAGCCCTCCTTTCCTTAGAGTCTTTATGCATGCTTTAAAAACAATTAGCTGTTTTTATAGTATAAAACTAGATACTCTAATATGAAATTAAAATCTAGTTGTATCAACCATTTTATTAACAGCATTGATTTTCAACAATAAAAGTTAGCAGTTAACTTATTTTTAATAAATATGAAGTTGGTAGAGTCCAATAAAAAAATGAAACCAAGGAAAGGGGAAGAGAAAAATGAAGGGAGGATAATTTATATCTGGGGTGTGTGTGTGTGTGTGTGTGTGGTGCATATGTGTGTGGGGTGTGTTAAAATTTCTAATATTTTGCTTTATTTTATTTTTCCAATTCCTTTAGACTATATTGAAGATAAGGATGGGCAAGTATTTGTGCACTGACTACTTAACTATGTGAATCTTCTTCCACTTCTTGTGATAATAAAATGCTTGCTATACATTATTGTTCGCTATAGCACTGCTTGGGTTAATAAGATAATTACAGTCTAAATAGCCCACTCCTATTCACTTCCATATAGTTCTCTTTGATGCAAAGGTCATCAGCACATTTTGACATTCGAATTTAGTTACAGTGCTAAGGTTTCCAAAAGCATTGGAATCAGCAGGAGGAAGTATCAAGGTTTATCTTTTTCAGAAATAACCCCCTTTAATTAATCATCATACATCACAGCAATAAAATGTTGGGAAATGGGGAAGTCTGAATGACTGAACAGAGCAGAGGCACATGGCGATTCAATTGAGCCACAATCTGGTTTTAGTCTAAATAAAAATTTTCAATTTATCTCTTGTAAAAGCAAGAAATGTTTACCTCTTCAAGACAAAGGATCTTCTGCAGAATCTTCCGAACAAATTATCAAGTGATACACATAAAATGGCTGCTACCAAAAGCAATTCCATATTTTGTATGACTTCAATGTATCGAAATGTCAATAATTTTGTGGGAAATAAGAGTCAAGTTTCAAATAATTTCTTTCTATATTACGTTATTAACTTGAAAATGACATGTCTTCTCATGAATTTTCTTGTTAGTACACATAACATAAACTTTGAAGTTATAATTGGATTATGAATGGACTGAAAGGCACTTTCACTTAAAATTGGCACTTCACAGCTATTTATTTCTTAAAGCTTTTATAGCATTAGGGCCTAGTTATACCATCCTTCAGCATATAGGAAGGATAATTCCTGCTTAATGAGGAAATGGCTGATTTATCCTAATATTAATAGTAAAATACAAAATGGAAAATAAAATCCCTGTCAGGCACTTGTCTTGGGCACAGGTATTCTTCATAATCATCATTTAATTGCAGAGATCTGAACCCTGAAATATTTCTCTTGCAGAAATTTTGAGCAGTACAAAGAATATCTAATCCTTTATTTATTATATTATTAAAATATACAGAAGTCTGCTAGATGTTTCCCAAGTCCTTAATTACTGCAAAGATGCTATTTCCATATTTAGCACCAAACATATCATGTACAAAATCTCACTATTAAGTCAGCCTTTTCCATAGTGTACTTTTCTCCCTCTGGGCTTCTGAAATAGTTTCAAAGTTAAATTTTTTCTTGTAACTTCAGAAATTACAGGCTGGGGGGTGCAAGGGGGGCCAGACTTTTATCCTCGTCTACAATCTGGCACAGCTCCCACAATGTGGAATTGCTTTTGCAGTCAATACTTAACCCATTTTGGACCGACTTCCCTTCTAAATCATACTATGAGTAAATCACATTAACTTTTCAAAACTCTTCAGTTAATTCCAAGTCAGGAACCCATGGTATTTATTGCCTCATACACCATGACTGGGTACACTGCCAGGTACACAGTCAGTATATTGTCTGAGAACTGAATGGGATTCAGCAGGTAATGTTTATCTCCTGTTCCCTGCCCCACCCTCCAGAGGGATTTAAACACCTCTAATATGAGTTTGGAGGATACTGGCAGGTCTCTAAATGGACACAGCCTACATATATTTTGTGAAGTAATATTGATTTTTAATAAAAGATAAGACTTTTCTTCTCTAATGTATCTGAGATCTTTCAAAATTTTTATCTTTAAAAGACAGATATACTTCAAGGATATATTAGGTTTAGCTTGCCCTACAAATAGATGTCCTTATGACCTTCACTACATGCATAGACTTTTAGAGTATGTAATTTGATAAAGCTTTGTTTTGCTATTCATTGACTAGTATAAATAGCTAAAAGAGCTTCCTAAAATATGTTGCCTTTCATAGAGTTTGGAAGTTGCATCTTTGATTCCTCAGAATAAGAAATTAAAAATATATGAATATATGTTAGGCTCAAAGATAGAGTTTAAAAAAATGAAATCACTTTTTCACTTTTTTTAAGATTATTTAGGATTATTTGTTCCATTTCTTTGAAAAAAGTGGATGGTATTTTGATGGGGATTGCATTGAATGTGTAGATTGCTCTAGGTAGCATTGACATCTTCACAATATTCGTTCATCCAATCCATGAGCATGGAACGTTTTTCCATTTCTTTGTGTATTCCTCCATTTCTTTCATGAGTATTTTATAGTTTTCTGAGTACATATTCTTTGCCTCTTTGGTTAGATTTATTTCTAGGTATCTTACGGTTTTGGGTGCAATTGTAAATGGCATTGACTCCTTAATTTCTCTTTCTTCTGTCTTGTTGTTGGTGTATAGGAATGCCACCGACTTCTGTGCATTGGTTTTATATCCTGCCACTTTACTGAATTCCTGTATGAGTTCTAGCAGTTTTGGGGTGGAGTCTTTTGGATTTTCCACATAAAGTATCATATCATCTGAAAAGAGGGAGAGTTTGACTTCTTCTTTGCCAATTTGGATGCCTTTTATTTCTTTTTGTTGTCTGATTGATATAGCTAGGACTTCTAATACTATGTTGAATAGCAGTGGTGATAGTGGACATCCCTGCCGCGTTCCTGACCTTAGGGGGAAAGCTCTCAGTTTTTCCCCATTGAGAATGATATTCGCTGTAGGTTTTTCATAGATGGCTTTTATGATATTGAGTTATGGACCCTCTATACCTATACTCTGAAGAGTTTTGATCAAGAAAGGATGCTGTACGTGGTCAAATGCTTTTTCTGCATCTATTGAGAGGATCAGATGATTCTTGTTCTTTCTTTTGTTAATGTATTGTATCACATTGATTTGTGGATGTTGAACCAACCTTGCAGCCCAGGGATAAATCCCACTTGGTCATGGTGAATAATCCTTTTAATGTACTGTTGGATCCTATTGGCTAGTATTTTGGTGAGAATTTTGGCATCCATGTTCATCAGGGATATTGGTCTGTAATTCTCCTTTTGGATGGGGTCTTTGTCTGGTTTGGGGATCAAGGTAATGGTGGCCTCATAAAACGAGTTTGGAAGTTTTCCTTCCATTTCTATTTTTTTGGAACAGTTTCAGAAGAATAGGGATTAATTCTTCTTGAAATGTTTGGTAGAATTCCCCTGGGAAGCCATCTGGCCCTGGGCTCTTGTTTGTTGGGAGATTTTTGATGACTGCTTCAATTTCCTTAGTGGTTATAGGTCTGTTCAGGTTTTCTATTTCTTCCTGGTTCAGTTTTGGTAGTTGATACATCTCTAGGAATGCATCCATTTCTTCCAGGTTATCTAATTTGCTGGCATAGAGTTGCTCATAATATGTTCTTAGAATTGTTGGTATTTCTTTGGTGTTGGTTGTGATCTCTCCTCTTTCATTCATGATTTTGTTGATTTGGGTCATTTCTCTTTTCTGTTTGATAAGTCTGGCCAGGGGTTTATCGATCTTGTTAATTCTTTCAAAGAACCAGCTCGTAGTTTTGTTGATCTGTTCTACTGTTCTTTTAGTTTCTATTTCATTGATTTCTGCTCTGATCTTTATTATTTCTCTTATCCTGCTGGGTTTAGGCTTTATTTGCTGTTCTTTCTCCAGCTCCTTTAGGTAGAGGGTTAGGTTGTGTACTTGAGACCTTTCTTGTTTCTTGAGAAAGGCTTGTATTGCTATATATTTTCCTCTTAGGACCGCCTTTGCTGCATCCCAAAGATTTTGAATAGTTGTGTTTTCATTTTCATTGGTTTCCATATATTTTTTTAATTGTTCTTTAATTTCCGGGTTGACCCATTCATTCTTCAGTAGGATGCTTTTTAGCCTCAATGTATTTGAGTTCTTTCCGACTTTCCTCTTGTGATTGAGTTCTAGTTTCAAAGCATTGTGGTCTGAAAATAGGCAGGGAATGATCCCAATCTTTTGGTACCGGTTGAGACCTGATTTATGACCTAGGATGTGATCGATTCTGGAGAACGTTCCATGAGCACTAGAGAAGAATGTGTATTCCATTGCTTTGGGATGGAATGTTCTGAATATGTCTGTGAAGTCCATTGGGTCCAGTGTGTCATTAAAAGTCTTTATTTCCTTGTTAATCTTTTGCTTAGACGAGCTGTCCATTTCAGTGAGTGGGGTGTTAAAGTCTCCCACTATTATTGTATTGTTGTCGATGTGTTTCTTTGCTTTTGTTATTAATTGTCTTATATAATTGGTTGCTCCCATGTTAGGGTCATAGATATTTACAATTGTTAGGTCTTCTTGTTGGATAGACCCTTTAAGTAGGATATAGTGTCCTTCCTCATCTCTTATTACAGTCTTTGGTTTAATGTTAAGTATCTTTAAAACTATTGTTTAGGGGCACGTCAGTGGCTCAATTAGTTGAGTCCACTCTTGGTTTCAGCTCAGGTCATGGTCTCAGGGTCATGGGAATGAACCCTGAATTGGACTTCACACTCAGCTCAGAGCCTGCTTGTCCCTCACTCTCTGCTCCTCCAACGGCTCTCTTTTTCTCTCTCAAATAAATGAATAAATAAAATCTTAAAAAATATTGTTTATTTATCTTGGCTTTTTTAGTTTTTTCAGATATATTGTAAGTTCTGTTTTTGTTATTGTATCTTTGGAAAAAGAAGAGTTATCATCTAAATGGTTTTAACTCTAAAAAATTACAAGGATATGGCACAAAAAAAGTCAGTCATTCACATCATCACTGTGAATTAAGTGAAATTTTATCTATATTATAAAATTTGCCCAGTATAGTGTGTGTGTGTGTGTGTAAAATTTGGATATGTGTGCGTGTGTATTACATATATCCAAATTTAACCTATATATTTCTTCTTCTGCCATCTATGAATACAAACAAAGATTTAGATACAGAAGCAGAGAATCAAAGCCCATATTAGGCAATGGTGTTAGTTTTATTAGTTCAGAGGGCAAAATTTTTTAAGCTGCTAGAAAGGATAATTTTGAAAGTATATTGATAGTTATGATCCAGTTCTGATTGAATTAAAGTTACTGAGCAATTGGGAGAACATTTTGTATTAGGCAAATATTGCTCAAGCTGTGCTTTCCAAATTGGTAGGTAAGTTTGAGACTAGTAAAAGAAAGAAACCAAAGAAGTCCAGGTGTTATTAAATTATTTCATTTATTAAAATAAATGTCATTCTTGGGGCACCTGGGTGGCTCAGTTGGTTAAGCGACTGCCTTCGGCTCAGGTCATGATCCTGGAGCCCCGGGATCGAGTCCCACATCGGGCTCCCTGCTCAGCAGGGGGTCTGCTTCTCCCTCTGACCCGCTTCCCTCTCGTGCTCTCTGTCCCCTGTGCTCTCTGTCTCTCATTCTCTCTCTCAAATAAATAAATAAAATCTTAAAAAAAATAAATAAATGTCATTCTTTATTATAAAATATACAATATTTCAGGAGGGTGTTTGATGGGATGTTGACATTTAATTATTCACTATTTGGGCTTGTTTAATGGTTAGACCCTGGACAACCAATCTAAAAGATAATTATTGAAAATTAAAATATTATAAGAATGCTACTTAGCTCTTTTGGTTGGGTTAAGTGTTAATAATTAAGCCCTTAGACAGATGTTGCTAATTTATAAAAATCTGATCCTTTTCTGCATTGAGGTATATGAGTTATACACTTACTTGAACACTTGTAGTTTTACATGGGTCTCTGACTTGCTCTTGACAATATGGCAATTGGAAGTGATGTGATTTATGTCTCCAAAGTATTTAATATTCAGTATGAGACTCTACCTCTCTCATGTGTTAGCATAGAAATTACGAAAGGAATCCTTGATTTAAAATGGTGAAGTCAAATCTTGAAGCATTCTGAATTACAGAGTACCTACATGATAATAATTGACTAAGAGAATTGCCTACACCCATGGTGGATTTTGCATGGAAGAAATACATTTTTATTTTGTTGTTTGTTTTGTTAAGCCACTAAAATTATTTGATTTTTAGCAATACCTAGCCAATTCTAATAATAGATTCCTATGTTCAAGATATATGATCTAGTCACAGATAAAATGATAGTAGTAGTATTTAAAAATGTTAAATATGGTTATAATTAGTGTAAATCAAACATTCATAATTTTAATTAATAACAAGCAGTATATGAAATTGGAAATTCTTCTGTTTCCATTTCTACATAACAGAGAAAACAAGAAATACACACTATAAGTAACATCTTTTGTTCATATATTTTCTGATATTTACTATTAACATATACAATCCTATAACATTATTTACATTTTTAGTGAATGTGTCAATACAGCCACTTATTTGTCACAGTGTCCTGCTAACTGTTGAGCACACAATCCATGTTTTTATTTGGGAAGGTGAAGATTACTACAGTGAGGAGTTTTAATTCTCTAGTAAAGTAATATTAAAATTAGTCTTTTTCTCAATTTGTATTGAGAAAGCCTTACTTAAAGTGATTTAAAGTAGAAATTATTAATTTTTTACACGTAGCAAGAAGCTTGTAAATAGTCAGTTTCAGTAGACTTAATGATGACCAAATTGATGCCTCTGTGATTCTATTATCCCTTCTATTTTTATTAGTAAAATTATGCTACAACTCTGAAAAATAAATCTTTAACATAGGAAGAATGGAGATAAGTGTGTGGTGATCTGTCCACTTCAGTGAGGGGGGGTGTTAAAATCCCCCACTATTATTGTATTGTTGTCGATGAGTTTCTTTGCTTTTGTTATTAATTGGCTTATATAATTGGCTGCTCCCATGTTAGGGGCACAGATATTTAAAATTGTTAGATCTTCTTGTTGGATAGACCGTTTAAGTAGGATATAATGTCCTTCCTCATCTCTTATTATAGCCTTTGGATTAAAATCTAATTTGTCTGATATAAGGATCGCCACCCCAGCTTTCTTTTGGTGTCCATTAGCATGGTAAATGGTTTTCCACCCCCTCACTTTCAATCTGGGGGTGTGTTTGGGTCTAAAATGAGTCTCTTGCAGACAACATATTGATGGGTCTTGTTTTTTTTTATCCAATCTGATACCCTACGTCTTTTGATTGGGGCATTTAGCCCATTTACATTCAGGGTAACTAATGAAAGATAGGAATTTAGTGCCATTGTATTGCCTGTAAGTTTACTGTTACTGTATATTATCTGTGTTCCTGTCTGGTCTGTGTTATGTTTAGACTGTCTTTGCTTAGAGGACCCCTTTCAAATTTCTTGTAGGGCTGGTTTCATGTTTGCAAATTCCTTTAGTTTTTGTTTCTCCTGGAAGCTTTTTTATCTCTCCTTCTATTTTCAATGACAGCCTAGCTTGATATAGTATTCTTGGCTGCATATTTTTCTCATTTAGTGCTCTGAATATATCATGCCAGTCTTTTCTGGCCTGCCAGGTCTCTGTGGATAGGTCTATTGCCAATCTAATATTTCTACCATTGTAGGTTACAGACCCCTTGTCCTGTGCTGCTTTCAGGATTTTCTCCATTTCTGACTTGTAAGTTTTACTATTCGATGTCGGGTGTTGACCTATTTTTATTGATTTTGAGAGGGGTTCTCTGTGCCTCCTGGCTTTTGATGCCTGTTTCCTTCCCCAAATTAGGGAAGTTCTCTGCTATAATTTGCTCCATTATACCTTCTGCCCCTCTCTCTCTTTCTTCTTCTCCTGGGATCCCCATTATTTTAATATTGTTTCATCTTATGGTATCACTAATCTCTCGAATTCTGCCCTCGTGATCCAGTAGTTGTTTATCTCTTTTTCTCAGCTTCTTTATTTTCCATCATTTGGTCTTCTATATCACTAATTCTCTCTTCTGCCTCATTTATGCTAGCAGTTAGAGCCTCCATTTTTTATTGTACCTCATTAATAGTCTTTCTGATTTTGACTTGATTAGATTTTAGTTCTTTTATTTCACCAGAAAAGATTTCTCCAGGATCTTCCATGCTTTTTCAAGCCCAGGTAGTATCTTTAAAATCATCATTCTGAACTCTAGTCCTGACATCTTACTAAAGGCCGCATTGAGTAGGTACCTGGCGGTCGGTAATGCCTCCTGTTCTTTTTTCTGAGGCGAGTTTTTCTATCTTGTCATTTTGTCCAGAGGAGAACAGATGAATGAGAGAATAAAATGCTAACAGCATAACAACGACCCCTGAAAAATATGCACTAAACAAATTAGAGGAGACCTTAAGCTGGAGGAAAGAAAGGGAAAGAGAGAAAAAAGAAAAAAAGAAAAAAGAAAGAAAAACAAAAACAAAAGAAAAAGAAAAAAATAAGAATATGATCAAATATCATCAGGCTGGTGCATAGATCCGTGCCACACTCTAGATTTTGGGCGTCTTTTAGTCTGTTAGAAGAAAGTGCCTCCTAAAATTTTAAAGAAAGAAAAACTTATATATGTACAAAAATAAGGGTAAATATGATGAGGGGATAGAATATGACTGTAAAGATGAAAATTATAAAAGATTTTATAAAAGGAATTAAGATGAGAGGTTGGTTGGGAAAAAAAAAGAAGATAAATTAAAAAAAGGGGGGGGAGAGAATATGATCAGGGAAGATAGCAGAACAAAGCCATACACTAGAGATTTAGGGTATATTTTGGTCTGTTAGAAGAAACTGTATCCCGGGGGGCAGAGAAAGATAGTGGAGGAGTAGGAGACCTGGATTTCGTCTGGTCTCAGGAATTCAGCTGGATAGGGATCAAACCATTTTGAACATGTACGAACTCAACAGGATAACGAAGAAAGTAATAGCAACAACCCTCTGAACAGAAAAGTGACCACTTTCTGGAAGGTAGGACGTGTGGAGAAGTGAATTCAAGGTGATATTTGAGAGGATAGATGGCAGGGGAGGGGGCTTCCATCGGCCACTTCTGGCAAGTGGTAGAGCCACAGAGCACAAAATCGGAACTTCTAGAAGCTGGCTCCGCTGAGGGACATCACTCCAGTGCCTAAGTGGGGTGTGGAACCCTCACAGGACAGTGTGGTGTCAGGACACTCAGGGTCACAGAAAGACCAAGGGTGCCTGAGTGTGGCAGAGCTCCCAGGTATCAGAGCGGGAAAGCCGGCTGCAGAGACGGAGCCAAGGTGCAGGTTCTCAGCTCAGGGTTGCCATAAACCATGATCCATGGCACAGTCGGGCCACTGGTCTTCCGGCACAGACCCAACAAGTGGCAGATCCGGGGAGACTCCCCCACCTCCCCTGGGAGGAGCAGCAGGGGAGTGCACCACAGGGATCTGCTGGGTTTGGAGACTCCACACCGAGTTGGGTGACAGAGATAGAAAAGCTCAGTCACAGGCCGGGTGAGCATGGAATGTGGCCGGAGACCAGGGAGACGGGAGTGATTGACTACTTTTCTCTGGGGGCTCACTGAGGAGCGGGGCCTCAAGTTCTTGGCTCCTCCAGGGTGGAGATTGGGAGGCTGCCATTTTCACTCTCCTCCTCCAAAGCTGTACCAAAAGCATGCAGGAAACAAAAGCTCCTGAGAACACGAGCTGATTACTTAGGCAGGTCCCGGCATGGGCGGGGCAATTCCACCTCCGGCAAAGACATTTGGGAACCATGGCAACAGGCCCATGCCCCAGAAGATCAGCAAGAACAGCCAGTCAAGACCAAGTTTACCGATCAATGAGAACAGCAGAACTCCAGAGCTAGAGGAATACTGCACATAGAATCCATGGCTTTTTTACCATTATTCTTTAGTCTTTCAAAGTTAATTTTTTTAACTTTTTTTTTTTAATTTTTTTCCCTTGTTCAACCAACATCTTATCAAACTCTTTTTTAAAAAAACATTTTTATTTTTTATTTTTAGAGTCATATTCTATCCCTTCATAGTAGTTACCCTTATTTTTGGAATATATATATAAGTTGTTCACTCTTTAAAATTTTGAGATACAGTTTCTTCTAACAGATCAAATTATACCCTAAATCTCTAGTGCATGGCTTTGTTCTAGTCTCCTGCCTAATCACATTCTCTCCCTTTTTTCTTCTTTCTTTTTTTTTAATCCTCTTTTTTTTTTCAACCAACTTCTTACCTTATCAATTCCTTTTATAAAATATTTTATACTTCTCATCTTTACAGTCATATTGCATCCCTTCATCATATCAACCCTTATTTTTGGTACATATATAAGTTTTTCTTTCTTTAAAATTTTGGGAGGCACTTTCTTCTAACAGACCAAAATACACCCCAAATCTAGTGTGTGGCACTGATCTATGGCAGCAGCCTGATCATATTTGATCATATCTGTTTTTTGTTTTGTTTTGTTTTGTTCTGTTTTTCTTTGTTTTTATCTTTTTCTTTTTCGTCTTTTTCTTTTTTCTTTCTTTCCCTTTCTTTTCCCCCGGTTTCAGGTCTTTTCTGATTTGTTTAGAGTATATTTTCTGGGGACATTGTTACCCTGTTAGCATTTTGTTCTCTCATTCATCTATTCTCCTCTGGACAAAATAACGAGATGGAAAAAATCACCTCAACAAAAAGAACAAGAGGTAGTACCGACAGCCAGGGACTACTCAATACGGACATTAATACGATGTCAGACCTAGAGTTCAGAATGATAATTTTAAAGATACCAGCTGGGCTTGAATAAAGCATGGAAGTTATTAGAGAAACCTTTTGGGGGAATAAAAGAACTACAATCTAACCAAGTGGAAATAAAAAAGGCTATTAAGGAGGTGAAATAAAAAATGGGGGCTCTAACTGATATGTAAATGAGGCAAAAGGGAGAATCAGTGATATAGAAGACCAAATTATGGAAAATAAAGAAGGTGAAGAAAAGAGAGATAAACAACTACTGGCTAAGAGGGCAAAATTCGAGAGATAAGTGATACCATAAGATGAAAAAATATTATAATAATTGGGATCCCAGAAGAAGAAGAAAGAGAGAGAGGGGCAGAAGGCATATTGGAACAAATTATAGCAGAGAACTTCCCTAATTTGGGGAAGGAAACAGGCATCAAAATCCAGGAAGCACAGAGAACCCCTCTCAAAATCAATAAAAATAGGTCACCACCCCCACAACTAAAAGTAAAACTTACGAGCCTCGGAGACAAAGAGAAAATCTTGAAAACACCTCAGGAGAAGAGATATGTAACCTTCAATGGTAGAAATATTAGATTGGCAACAAACCTATCCACAGAGACCTGGCAGGCCAGAAAAGACTGGCAGGATATATTCAGAGCACTGAATGAGAAAAATATGCAGCCAAGAATACTATATCCAGCTAGGCTGTCATTGAAAATTGAAGGAGAGATAAAAAGCTTCCAGGACAAACAAAAACTAAAGGAATTTGCAAACACAAAACCAGCCCTACAAGAAATCTTGAAAGGGGTCCTCTAAGCAAAGAGAGAGCCTAAAAGCAACATAGACCAAAAAGGAACACAGACAATATATGGTAACAGTCACCTTACAGGCAATACAATGGCACTAAATTCCTTTCTTTCAAAAGTTACCCTGAATGTAAATGGCCTAAATGCCACAATCAAAAGACATAGGCTATCAGACTGGATAAAAAAAAAAAAAAAAAACCAAGACCCATCGATAAGCTATCTGCAAGTGATTCATTTTAGACCCAAAGACACCCACAGATTGAAGGTGAGGATTGGAAAACAATTTTCCATGCTAATGGACACCAAAAGAAAGCTGGGGTGGCAATCCTTATATCAGACAAATTAGATTTTAAACCAAAGACTGTAATAAGAGAGGACAAAGGACACTATATCCTACTTAAAGGGTCTATCCCCAAGAAGATCTAACAATTGTAAATATCTATGCCCCTAACATGGGAGCAGCCAATTATATAAGGCAATTAATAACAAAAGCAAAGAAACACATTGACAACAATACAATAATAATGGGGGACTTAAACATCCCCCTCACAGAAATGGACAGATCATCTAAGCAAAAGATCAACAGGAAATAAAGACTTTAAATGACACACTGGACCCAATGGACTTCACAGATATATTCAGAACCTTCCATCCCAAAGCAATAGAATACACATTCTTCTCTAGAGCCCATGGAACATTCTCCAGAATCAATCACATCCTGGGTCACAAATCAGTTCTCAACCGGTACCAAAAGACTGGGATCATTCCCTGCCTATTTTCAGACCACAATGCTTTGAAACTAAAACTCAATCACAGGAGGAAAATTGGAAATAACTTAAATACATGGAGGCCAAAGAGCATCCTACTAGAGAATGAATGGGTCAATGAGGAAATTAAAGAAGAATTAAAAAAATTCATAGAAACCAATGAAAATGAAAACACAGCTGTTCAAAATCTCTGTGATGCAGCGAAGGCAGTCCTAAGAGGAAAATATATAGCAATACAAGCCTCTCTCAAGAAACAAGAAAGGTCTCAAGTACACACCTAACCCTACACCTAAAGGAGCTAGAGAAAAAACAGCAAATAAAGCCTAAACCCAGCAGGAGAAGAGAAATAATAACGATCAGAGCAGAAATCAATGAAATAGAAACCAAAAGAACAGTAGAACAGATCAACAAAACTACGAGCTGGTTCTTTGAAAGAATTAACAAGATTGATAAACCCCTGGCCAGACTTATCAAACAGAAAAGAGAAGGACCCAAATCAAAAAATCATGAATGAAAGAGGAGAGATCACAACCAACACCAAAGAAATACCAACAATTCTAAGAACATATTATGAGCAACTCTATGCCAGCAAATTAGATAACCTGGAAGAAATGGATGCATTCCTAGAGATGTATCAACTACCAAAACTGAACCAGGAAGAAATAGAAAACCTGAACAGACCTATAACCACTAAGGAAATTGAAGCAGTCATCAAAAATCTCCCAACAAACAAGAGCCCAGGGCCAGATGGCTTCCCAGGGGAATTCTACCAAACATTTCAAGAAGAATTAATCCCTATTCTTCTGAAACTGTTCCAAAAAATAGAAATGGAAGGAAAACTTCCAAACTCGTTTTATGAGGCCACCATTACCTTGATCCCCAAACCAGACAAAGACCCCATCAAAAAGGAGATTAACAGACCAATATCCCTGATGAACATGGATGCCAAAATTCTCACCAAAATACTAGCCAATAGGATCCAACAGTACATTAAAAGGATTATTCATCATGACCAAGTGGGATTTATCCCTGGGCTGCAAGTTTGGTTCAACATCTGCAAATCAATCAGTGTGATACAATACATTAAAAAAAGAAAGAACAAGGATCATCTGATCCTCTCAATAGATGCAGAAAAAAGCATTTGACAAAGTACAGCATCCTTTCTTGATCAAAACTTTTCACAGTTAGGGATGGAGGTACATACCTCAATTTCATTAAAGCCAACTATGAAAAAACTACAGCGCATCATTCTCCATGGGGAATAACTGAGAGCTTTCCCCCTAAGGTCAGGAATGCTATTCAATATAGTATTAGAAGTCCTACACACAGCATTCAGACAACAAAAAGAAATAAAAGGCATCTGAATCGTCAAAGAAGAAGTCAAGCTCTCACTGTTTGCAGATGATATGATACTTTATGTGGAAAACCCAAAAGACTCCACCCCAAAACTACTAGCACTCATACAGGCATTCAGTAAAGTGACAGGATATAAAATCAATGCAGAGAAATCAGTGGCATTCCTATACACCAACAACAAGACAGAAGGAAGAGAAATTAAGGAATCGATCCCATTTACAATTGCACCCAAAACCATAAGATACCTAGGAATAAATCTAACCAAGGAGGCAAAGGATCTGTACTCAGAAAACTGTAAAAAACTCATGAAAGGAACTAAGGAAGACTCAAAGAAATGGAAAAACGTTCCATGCTCATGGATTAGAAGAACAAATATTGTGAAGATGTCAATGCTACCTAGAGCAATCTACACATTCAATGCAATCCTCATCAAAATACCATCCATTTTTTCCAAAGAAATGGAACAAATTATCCTAAAATTTGTATGGACCCGGAAAAGACCCCAAATAGCCAGAAGAATGTTGAAAAAGAAAGCAAAGCTGGCAGCATCACAATTCCAGACATCAAGCTCTATTACAAAGCTGTCATCATCAAGACAGTATGGTACTGGCACAAAAACTGACACATAGATCAATGGAACAGAATAGAGAGCCCAGAAATGGACCCTCAACTCTATGGTCAACTCATCTTTGACAAAGCAGGAAAGAATGTCCAATGGAACAAAGACAGTCTCTTCAACAAATGGTGTTGGGAAAATTGGATAGCCACATGCAGAAGAATGAAACTGGACCATTTCCATGCACCGCACAAAAAAATAGACTCCAAATGGTTGAAAGACCTCAGTGTGAGACAGGAGTCCATCAACATCCTAAAGGAGAACACAGGCAGCAACCTCTTTGACCTCAGCCGCAGCAACTTCTTCCTAGAAACATCGCCAAAGGCAAGGGTAGCAAGGGCAAAAATGAACTATTGGGACTTCATCAAGATACAAAGCTTTTGCACAGCAAAAGAAAAAGTCAACAAAATCAAAAGACAACCGACAGAATGGGAGAAGATACTTGCAAGTGACATATCAGATAAAGGGCTAGTATCCAAAATCTATAAAGAACTTTTCAAACTCAACACCCAAAGAACAAAGAATCCAATCAAGACATGGGCAGAAGACATGAACAGACATTTTTCCAAAGAAGACATCCAAATGGCCAACAGACACATGAAAAAGTGGTCAACATCACTCGGCATCAGGGAAATCCAAATCAAAACTTCAATGAGATATCACCTCACACCATTCAGAATGGCTAAAATTAACAAGTCAGGAAATGACAGATGTTGGCAAGGATATGGACAAAGGGGAACCCTCCTCACTGTTGTTGGTAATGCAAGCTGGTACAGCCACTCCGGAAAACAGTATGGAGGTTCCTCAAAAAGTTGAAAATAGAGCTACCATACGATCCACCAATTGCACTACTGGGTATTTACCCCAAAGATATAAAAGTAGGGATCTGAAAGGGTATGTGCATCCCGATGTTTATAGCAGCAATGTCCACAGTAGCCAAACTGTGGAAAGAGCCACGATGTCCATCGATAGAAGAATGGATAAAGAAGATGTGGTATGTATATACAATGGAATATTATGCAGCCATCAAAAGTAATGAGATCTTGCCATTTGCAATGACGTGGATGGAACTGAAGGGTATTATGCTGAGTGAAATAAATCAGTTAGAGAAAGCCATGTATCATATGACCTCACTGTTATGAGGAATTCTTAATTGCAGGAAACAAACTGAGGGTTGCTGGATTGGGGGGGTGGGAGGGAAGGGGTGGCTGGGTGATTGATATTGGGGAGGGTATGTGCTATGTTGAGTACTGTGAATTGTGCAAGACTGTTGAATCTCAGATCTATACCTCTGAAACAAATAATGCAATATATGTTAAGAAAAAAAAAAGAAGATAGCAGGAGGGGAAGAATGAACGGGGGGAAATTGGAGGGAGAGACGAACCATGAGAGACGATGGACTCTGAATAACAAACTGAGGGTTCTAGAGGGGAGGGGGTGGGAGGATGGGTTAGCCTGGTGATGGGTATTAAAGAGGGCACGTTCTGCATGGAGCACTGATGTTATGCACAGACAATGAATCATGGAACACTACATCAAAATCTAATGATGTAATGTATGGTGATTAACATAATAATAGAAAATTTAAAAAAAAGGAAAGATTGGAAGTCATGGGTAAGGCTTTCCAACTCCCCTTATGACATAAAAAAAAAAGAGAAAAAAAACAAGAAGAGGAAACTGCATCCAAAAATTTTAAAGAGAGAACAACTTATATATATATACCAAAAATAAGGTTAACTACAATGAAGGGATAGAATATGACTAAAAATGAAAAATAAAAATGATTTTTAAAAAAGGGATTGATATGATGTTGGTTGATAAAGGAAAAAAGAAAATATTAAAAAAATAGAAAAAGAAAATTTAAAAAATTAACTTTGAAGAGTAAGGTATCAGTGGAAAAAAAGCCATGAATTCTATGTGCAGTATTCCCCTCTGGCTGGAGTTCTGCCGTTCTCATTGATTGGTAAACTTGGTCTTGGCTGGCTGTTCTTGCTGATCTTCTGGGGCATGGGCCTGTTGCCGTGGTTCCCAATGTCTTTGCCTGAGGCAGAATTGTCCCGCCCTTGCTGTGTCCTGGCTAAGAAATCTGTTCCGGTTTGCCCTCAGGAGCTTTTGTTCCCTGCAAGCTCTCCGTAGAGCTTTGGAGGAAAAGAGTGAAAATAATGGCTTCCCAATCTCCAGCCCATCAGAGCAGAGAACTCAGGGCCCCACCCCTCAATGTGCCCCTAGAGAAAAGCAGTCAATCACTCCTGTCTCCCTGGTCTCCCGCCACACTCCATGGTCACCCGGCCTGTGACCAAGCATTCCTATCTCTGGCACACGACCCCATGTGGAGTCTCCAAACCCAGCAGAGTCCTGCGGTGCGCTCCCATGCCGCTCCCATGGGAGAGGAATGGGTCTCCCCGGATCTGTCGCTTGTTGGGTCCCTCCTGGAAGAGCAGTGGCCCGACTGTGCCGCAGATCACAGTTTATGGCAACCCCAAGCTGAGACCCCGCGCCTCGGCTCCGTCTCTGCAGCCAGCTTCCCCGCTCCAATACCTGGGAGCTCTGCTGCACTCAGGCACCCCCGGTCTTTCTGTGACCCTGAGGTTCCTGATACCACACTGTCCCAGCAAGGGTTCCCCCCCCACCCCCTGCCTTAGCCACTAGAACGACGTCCCTCAGCGGAGCCGGCTTCTAAAAGTTCCGATTTTTTGCTCCGCGGCTCTATCACTTGCCAGAAGCGGCTGATGGAGGCCCCTCCCCCGCAGTCTATCTTCCCGAATATTGCCTCGGATTCACTTCTCTGCGCGTCCTACCTTCCAGAAAGTGGTCGCTTTTCTGTTCAGAGAGTTGCTGCTATTCTTTTCTTTGATCTTCTGTTGAGTTTGTAGGTGTTCAAAATGGTTTGATCCCTATCTTGCTGAATTCCTGGGACAAGATGAAATTCAGGTCTCTTACTCCTCTGCCATCTTGTTCCTCCCCCCTCCCCATTCTAATAGTTTTTAGAGGAGTCTTTAAAGTTTTCTATATATAAGATCAGGTCATAAAAAAAAGACCATGTCATCTGCAAACAGAGATAATTTTACTTCTTTTTTTTCCAGTATAGGTGCCTTTTATTTCTTTTTCTTCCTAACTGAAGAAATCTTGAGATTGGGCAGACTTATCTTGTTCTTTATCTTAAAGGGAAGAATTTTAGCTTTTCATCAGTTAGTATGATGTTAACTATGAGCTTGTTGTATATGGCCTTTATTATGCTGAGGAGCATTTCTTCTGTGTGCATTTTGTTGAGTGTTTTATCATGAAAGATATTGGATTTTGTCAAATGCTTTTTATGCAACCACTTAGATGGTCATATGAATTTTATATTTTATTCTATTAATGAGGTATATCACGTGCATTAATTTGATTAATTATTCTTGCACACCAGGGTAATAATGGCCTTCTAAAATGAGTTTGAGAGTACACCCTCCACTTCAATTTTTTTGGAAAAGTTTGAGAATTGGTATTAAATTGAGCACTGGATGTTATATGTAAGTGTCAATTTTTCTTTAAAAGTTTATATAATTCACCAGTGAAACCATCTGTTCCTGTGCTTTTCTGTGTTGCGAGGTTTTTGATTATTGATCCAATCCCCTTACTTATTAATTTAGACTATTTCTTCATGATTCATTCTTAGTAGGTTTTATGTTTCTAGAAATTTATCTATCTATTCTAGATCACCCAGTTTGATGACATATAATTGTTCATAGTAATCTCTCATGATTCGTTGTATTTTAATGGTGTCAAATGTAATCTTCTCTCTTTCATTTCTGATTTTATTTGGATCTTCACTCTTCTTTTGTTAATCTGGCCAAAGGTTTGTCAATTCTGTTTATCTTTTCAAAGAACCAGCTCTTAGTGTCCTTGATCTTTTCTATTGATTTTCTGATCTTTCACTTATTTCTACTGTGATCTTTGTTATTTCCTTCCTTCTCCAAACTTTGGGCTTAGATTGTTCTTAAAGTATATGTTGAGTTTGCTTCAGATCTTTCTTATTTCTTAATGTAGGTGTTTATCAGCATAGACTTCTCCCTAATAATTGCTTTTGCAACATCTCCTAAGTTTTGATATGTTGTGTTTCCATTTTTGTTTTTTCTAAGATATTTCTTGAATTTCTTCTTAGAATTATTGATTGTTCAGGTTCATATTGTTTAAACTCCACATATTATTGGAGTTTTTGTTTGTTTGTTTTCTTAATGAAATTGATTTCTAGAGGCACCTGAGTGGCTCAGTCAGTTAAGCACCCAACTCTTGATTTTGGCTCAGTTCATGGTCTCAGGATCTTGAGATCTAGCCCTGCATGGGGCTCCATACTCAGCAGGGAATCTGTTTGAGATTCTCTCCCTCTCCATCTGTCCCTCTCCCCCACTCACATGTGCTCTCTTTCTCTTTCTAAAGAAATAGATCTTTAAAAAAAAGAAATTGATTTCTAGTGTCATGTCATTATGGTCAGAAGAGACTTGGTATGATTTCAATCTTCTTAAATTTATTAAGACTTGTTTTGTGGCTTAACATGAACTATCCTAGAAAATGTTCCATGTGTTTTTGTGAAGAATGTGCATTCTGCTGCTGTTGGATGAAGTAATCTCTATATACCTGCTAGGTCCATTTGGTCTAAAGTGTCATTCAAATCCATTATTTCCTTATTGATTTTTCTGTCTGGATAATCTATCCATTGTTGAAAGTGGGATATTGATGTCCCCTACTATTATTGTGTTGTTGTCTATTGCTCTCTTAATGTCTGTTAATAATTAATATATATGTTCCAATATCAGTTTGTATATTTTATAATTGTTATATCCTCTTCATGAATTGATTCTTTTATCATTACATAATGACTATCTCTTTTTACAATTTTTTATTTAGTCTAATTTGTCTGATATAAATAGAGCTACCCTGTTTTCTTTTGGTTTCCATTTGTCCAGAATATCTTTTTCCATCCTTTTACTTTCAGCATGTGAGTGTAGTTGACATTTAAGTGTGCACAGTCTCAGCAATAATGGGTCAGAGACACAGTCTGGGACAAGGGACTTAGGGCTGTGGGTTGCATTTCCAACAGTGATGGGTCAGAGCCTCAACCTGCTATGGGGGTAGAACTGAGGGTAATGACAGCACCCCCAGCAAGAGTTTAGCACAGCAGGTACCTTTCTCTGTAATGTCAGCTCAGAGTCTTGAACTGGGATAGGGGCTGGGGCTCAAGGTAGCAGCAGTGCCCCAGCAATGACTTCTCAGAGCTGTGACCTAGAACCTGGTAAGTGGGGATTAGAGTAGTGGCAGCACAACCCTGATAATGGGTCATGATAATGGTGGTCTGAGTGGAGTTTAGGGTGGCTATAACACCCCTTGCAATAAAGATTCAGCACTGTAACCTTAAATGCAGTGGATGAGGCTAAATAGATTGGTATCTCTGTGATTGAATTATCCCTTCTGTTTTATCAGAATTCTGCTATAACTTTGAGATATAAGGATATAATTCAACATAGGTAAAATGGAGATTAGTGGGGGGGGGGAGGAGTGATATAAACTACTTCTGATCCTTCATATTAGAGACTTTGCCGTTGTCCACCCCCCCTAAACTCTTGTATATATTATTGTCCAGAATGGCAACAAATGTTTATTCCCAGCTGTAGTAATGCTGAAAGAACAGCATTTACATTTCTTGGGCTATCTTTTTAAAGTCAGGTAAAGAAAAAGTTGGTCAGGACATGTTTTCTGATCAACCAAATTAGAGAATGTACTGTAGCTATTATTTAAATATGTATATGTGTTAGTTTCTGTACTAGACACCACTTAATCTGCTGGAAGCAATGCAATGTTAGAATTATTACATAGGTTTCACAAATACACATAGAGGCTTAAAGAATTTCAGTTTCTTGTGCAAAGCGTCACAAAGTGTGATGTGTATGGATGAAGAGTCACTGAATTCCATTGCTAAAATACTATTTCAAAATTTGGATTTCAAGTTTCAAACTTTAATCACACTGGAATAAAGAGAGCTCCTACTTACAGGAATTTTTATATGTACATACCAACTAAAACTTAGTGAAGTATTGAACTATATTTTTCTCAATGTACTGTGCTAATTCAAGTGAGCTGCTCATATAAAAACAAAAAAAAATGACATTATTAACACAAAAAATATCAGACCCTCTTGATATGGTGCTGAGAACTTTGTTCTCTGACCTTTAGCCATAGTAATACATACTGTCTCTAGGGTTTTTCACTTTCCATCATTTCTGATCATAGCCAGATTTCATAGCTATTCCATCTCTTACTGCAAGCCCTTCATAGGCCTATTTGTCTGCTGTATTAGTTTTCCTGCAAACTCAGTTATGCTTACATTCTCAAGATTGCATTTCTAATACTAAGTATTTCGTCTTCTTCACAAAACTGCTGCTGTGTGCTGGTGTTAGATTTCCCTGAAGTCCAACCTGGAAGAGATGCATTTTAATGATCTTTGGATTCAACAGTATTTGAACAAAAGCCATTTCCTGTTAGCAGTCTATACTCGAAGAATTAGTCAACTTAGGTAGCCAGTTACTCACTGGGTAAGAGCGACGATGGGGAAAATGTGAATCCTACACAACATGATCTACTAAGAATAAGAAATATACCATAACCAATCAAATATCTATTTGTGGTGGTTTTTCTGGGTCAGACTGATCAATACTTATAAAGAGATGTTTAGTTTCTTTTGTTGTAGGCTGGCTGATTCTGTTCATAAGTCTATGAAAGAATCACTTGGTGCTATTCTTTAGACTACTTTAATATTCCATTTTTCACATACCAATTAAAACATATACAATAGATTTTTAGAACTTAAAAATAGCAATACAATTTTTACATTATCCTGAAGAGGAAAGTTTCTAACAGATGTACATGACCCAACCTAATCTGCAATTATAAAGTTAGTTTCTAGATCTCAATCCCCTTTTCCTTCCAGCCTCCATACTTAATCCACACATTTTGGCACTATTCACTTCCCTTCTTTTATCCTTTCAATGTATCCATTAGCATTGTCTCTTCCTTATGCATTACCAACATTTTCTGAACATATACTATGGCAGTTATTGGGGTTAAGATTTAAGTATAGAAAAAATGACTTAAACAGGAAAACTCATATAATGGAGGAGGGGATTTTAGATTCATTTAAGGGTTATAAATGGTATAGAAGTTTGCATGAGCTTCCAATGGGGGGAAAAAGTAGTACTCAAATAGTTTTAGAGGCTAGATGAGGTATCATATGAGGATAACACAGGATTTGTGATTATTTTTAAATATTTTTTCACCTTTATTGAGATATAATTGACATATAATATTGTGTAAGTTTAAGGTATACAATAAATTGATTTGATACACATATCACAAAATGATTATTGTGCTAGGGTTAGTTAACATCTTTATTATCTCATATAATTACATTTCTATTTTGTAATGAGAGCATGTAAGATTTACATTTTTGCAACTTTCAAGATTATAATACAGTATTATTAATTAAAATCACCATGCTGTATATCTCTAGAACTTATTTGTCTTGCAACTGGAAGTTTGTACACTTTGATATCTCTCCTTACCTCCACCTAACCACTTTAAGTTCTGTTTCTACAGGTTCCTTTTCTTTAGATTCGTATATCACAATGTAAGTTATATTGTATATAGATTTCATTATCTTAATGCTCTCAAGATCCACCCATGTTGTTGCAAATAGGAATCTCCTTCTTTGTCATGGCTGAATAATATTCTGTTATGTATATACACCACATCTTTTTTTTTTTTAAGATTTTATTTATTTGACAGAGAGAGACACAGTGAGAGAGGGAATATAAGCAGGAGGGGTGGGAGAGGGAGAAGCAGGCCTCCCGCCGAGCAAGGAGCCCGATGTGGGACTCGATCCCAGGACTCTGAGATCATGACCCGAGCCGAAGGCAGACGCTTAATGACTGAGCCACCCAGGCACCCACACCACATCTTTTTTATTCATTCATCATTGACAGATACTTAGATTGTTTCCATATCTCAGCTATTATCAATAATATTACAGTAAACATGGGAGTGCAGATAACTCTTTGAGATCTTATTTTCATTTCCTTTTACTATATATGCAGAAGTGGGATTACTGGGTCATATGGTAATTACATTTTTAATTTTTGGAAAAGTCTCCATAGTGTTTTCCATAGTTGTTGTACCAATATACATTCCCACCATCAGTGAACAGGGTTCCTTTTTCTCCACATCCTCCTAACACTTGTTATCTCTGGTCTTTTTTATGATAGCCATTCTAACAGGTGTGAGGTGATATTGTGGTTTTGCTTTGCATTTCCCAGATGATTAGATATTTTGAGGATGTCTTTATGTACCTGTTGGCCATTTGCATGTCTTTTTTTAAAAAAAGATTTTATTTATTTATTTGAGAGAGAGAGAGAGCATGAACAGGGGAGGGGCAAAGGGACAGGGAGAAGCAGGCTCTCCACTGATCAGGGAGACACCTAATTGACTGAGCCACCCAGGTGCCCCTGTATGTCTTCTTTTTTTTTTTAAGATTTTATTTATTTATTTGATGGAGAGAGAGTGAGCACAAGTAGGGGGTGTGGCAGGCAGAGGGAGAAGGAGAAGTAGGCTCCCCACCGAGTGGGGAGCCAGATGTGGGGCTTGATCCTGGGACCCTGGAATTATGACCTGAGCTGAAGGCAGATGCTTAATGACTGAACCACCCAGGTGCCCCCCCACCCCCATATGTCTTCTTAAGGAAATATCTATTTACTTCCTCTGTCTATTTTTAAATTGTTTGTTTACTATTGAATTGTGTGAGTCCTTTATATATTTTGGATATTACCTCCTTAGCAGATAAATGATTTACAAATACTTTCACCCATTCCATAGGTTGGCTTTTCATTTTGTTATTTCTTTTGCTGTACACAGCTTTTTAGTTTGATGTAGTCCCACTTCATAATTTTTGTGTTTGTTTTTGCTGCTTGTGCTTTTAGTGTCATGTCCAAAAATTAGTGCCAATACCAATGTTACAGATCATTTTTGCTATGATTTCTTCTAGGTGTTTTATTGTTTCTGGTCTTATTTTTAAGTCTTTAATCCATTTCAAGTCAGGTTTTGTGAGTGGTGTAAGATAGAGTTCCAATTTTATGTTTAGCCAGTTTTCCTAACACCATTTTTTGAAGAGGCTATCTTTTCTCCATTTAGTATTCATAGCTCCCTTGTAAAATGTCTGTCAGTTGTATATGTATGAGTTTGTTTCTGGGCTCTTGATTCTATTCCATTGGTCTGCTTTTCTATTTTTATTACAGTGCCACACTGTTTTTATTACTATAGCTTTGTAGTATATTTTGAACTGAGCAGTGTGATACCTCCTGCATTGTTCTTTCTCAGGATTGCTTTGGCTATTTGGGCTCTTTTGTGATTCCATGCAAATTTTAGGATATTTTTATTATTATGAAAAATACTTTTGGAATTTTGACGGGATTGCCCTGAATCTATACTTGGTTTGGGTAGTGCATATGTTTAAACATTATCTTTTCTCATCCATGAACATGGGCTATCTTTGCATTCATTTGTGTGTTCTTCAATTTCTTACATCAAAGTCATATAGTTTTCAATGAACAGATCTTTCAACTCCTTAATAAAATTTATTCCTAAGGATTTTTATTGTATTTTATGCTATCATGGATGGCACTCTTTATTTCTTTTTAAATCCTTCCTTGTTGGTGTATAGATATACAGTTGATTTTTCTATATTGATTTTGTATTTTTTTTTTTTTTTGAGGACTGAGTATTTTCTATATATATCATATGCAAACAAATACAATTTTATTTTTTCCTTTCAGATTTGGATCTTTGATACCTTTTTCTTGTCTGATTGCCCTGGGTAGGATTTCTAGTACTATACTGCACAGGAATGGTAAGAGTGGACATACTTATCTTGTTCCTGATCTTAGAGAAAAAGCATTCCATGTTTAACTGCTAAATATGACGTTAGCTGTGGCTTGTTATATATGTTCCTTATATTGCTTAGGTATGTTGATTCTATACCCAGTTTGTTGATTTATCATAAAAAGATGTTTTTTTTTCCTCAAAAGCCTTCTCTTTATCTATTACAATAATATGATTTTTATCCTCTATTTTTTAACATGCTGTATCTCATTTATTGAACCAATCTTGTATGTCAGGGATAAATTCACATGATTGTTGTGTATGTTCCTTTTAATGTGGTATTGAATCTAGTTGCTAATATTTTGTTGAGGATTTTGCATCTGTATTAATCAGAGATATTGATTTGTAGCATACTTTTCTTGTAATATTCTTATGTGTCTATGTTATAAGGGTAATGCTGTTCCAGTAAAATGAGTGTTGTGGTGTTTCTACCTCCTCAAGTTTTTAGAAGAACTTGAGAAGGATTGGTATTAATTTTTCTTTAGATGTTTGGTAGAATCACCAGGAAAATCATGTGGTCCTGGGCTTTTCTGTGTTAGGCGGCTTTTGAATATGAATTCAATCTCCATGCTCATTATAAGTCTGTTCACATTTTCTCATTTTCATGTTTTCTTCTAGGTTAATCTACTTTAGTGTATACTTGTACATAATAGTCTCTTATTAACCTTTGTATTTTTTTAAAGATTTCATTTATTTATTTGAAAGAGATTGAGAAAGAGAGCATCAACAGGGGGAGGGGTAGAGGGAGAGGGAGAAGTGGCTCCCTGCTGAGTTGGAAGCCTGACATGGGCTTCAATCCCAGGACCCTGGGATCATGACCTATGTCAAAGGCAGACACTTAGCCAACTGAGCCACCCAGGCACCCCAACCTTTGTATTTCTAAATTGTCAGTTTTAATGATTCCTTTCATTTCTCATTTTTAAAAATTTGAATTGTTTTTCTTAGTCTAAAGATTACCAATTTATCTTTCTGGAAAAAAAAAAAAAGGTCTTAATTTTCATGATCTTTTATATTGTTTTTATGGTCTCTATTCCATTCATTGCTTCTCTGATCTTTATTTCCTTCCTCCTACTAATGTTGTGCTTAGTTTGTTCTTGTTTTTCTTATTCCTTCAGCTGTAAAGTTTGGTTGTTCATTTGAGACCTTTCTTTTCTCTGTGTATTGCTTTAACTTTCCCTCTCAGAACTCTTGCAGTATCCCATAGGTTTAATCTCTTGTGCTTCCGTTTTTGTTTGTTTCAAGATGTTCTTGATTTCCCTTTTGATTCCTTCCTTCTTTGACCCATTGGTTGTTTGAGAGTGTGTTAATTTCCACATATTTGTAAAGTTTCCAGCTTTCCTCTTGTAATTGATTTCTAGTTTCATACTACTGTGGTAGAAAAAGATACTTGGTATAAATTTAATCCTTTTATATTTGCTAAGACTTATTTTGTGAATGATCGTGAGCTCTCTCCTGGATAATATTCATGTATGCTTGTAAGGAATGTGTATTCTGCTGTTTTTTGGATGGAATGTTCTGTATATATCTGTTTGGTCCATTTGGTAAGGTGTATATCAAGTATACCATTTCTTTGTTGAATTTCTATTTGGATGATTTATCAACATTTATCATGTTGAAAGTAGTATGTTGAAATTCCCTACTATTATTCTATTTGTTGTTTATTTCTTGCTAAGATCCCTTGGTTTGCCTAATATATTTAGGTGTTCCAATGTTGGGTACATTTAATATCTATGATTGTCATATTCTTGTGTTGAATTGGCCCCTTTATCATTATATAATTACCTTTTTTTGTTATAATTTTTTGTCAAAGTCAATTTTGTCTTGTGTAAGTATAATTATTACTACTTTCTTTGGGTTTACATTGCATGGAGCATCTTTGTTATCTTTTTACTTGGAGCCTATATGTTTTAAGCCATAAAGCTGAAGTGAGCCTTTTGTGGGCAGCATATGGTAGGGTCTTATTTTTTAAAATCCATCCAGGTAGCACTATATGTATTTTGCTTGAAGAGTTCACTCCATTTATATTTAGCATAATTATTGATTAGGTAAAGCCTTAAAATGACATCTTATTGTTTTCTGGCTATATGTAGATCCCTTGTTTCTTCCTCTCTTGATGCCTTCTTTTATTGATTGATTGATTGATTTAATTTTTAGAGGGGGAAGGTGTAGAGGGACAAGAAGAGAGAGAGAGAGTATCCCAAGCAGACTCAGTATCTAGCACAGAGCCTGACACAGGGCTTGATCTAACAACCCTGAGATCATGACTTGAGCAGAAATCAAGAGTCAGACACTTAACCAACTGAGCCACACAGTCACCCCTATCTTCTTTTATAAATTAATGCTTTTCTATTGTGGTATTCTTCTATTGCCTTCACTTATCTCTTAAATCTGTGAGTGTTTGTTTCATGGTTTTCATGAGCCTTACATAAAATATCTTATAGATAGAACACTGTATTTTATTCTGGTAACAATTTAACTTCACTCACATCAAATCTCAGCATTTTACTCCCCCTTTTTTATGTTTGGGTGTCATAATTGACATCCTTTTATGTTGCAGATCCATTAGCATATTGTAACTATAGCTATTTTTAATTGAATATATTTGGCATATAATGTGTAAAACTAAGGTGCATAATATGTTAATTTGATACATCCATATATTGCAATATGATTGCCATCACTGGGATATTTAGCACCTCTATCACATTACATAATTATCCTTACTTTATAATGGTTGGAATAATTAAGTCCTAGTCTTTTAGCAGGTTTGATGATTATAGCACACACAGTACTGTTGTCTATATTCATTATATATTTGACCCTTGAACACTGCAAGGGTTAGGTACACCAACACTCCGTGCAGTCAAAAATCCACTTATAACTTTTGATTCCCCCCAAATTTAACTACTAATAGCCTATTGTTTACCAGAAGCCCTACTGCTACCATAAATAGTTAACACGTATTTTATATGTTGCATTTATTATATACTATATTCTTACAATAGAGTAATCTACAGAAGAGAAAATATTAAGAAAATCATAAGGAAGAGAAAATATATTTACTGTACTGTATTAAATTTATCAAAAAAACTCCACATAAGTAACCTCATGCAGTTCAAACCTGTGTTGTTCATTAGATCTTGGTGGCTTATTTATTACTCATTGCAAGTTTTTACTCTTAAACAGCATCTATCTTACCTTTTACCCCCATCCCATTATAACTATTATTTTATTCTTGTTTCATGAGTTTGCCTCTTTTTAGACTCTATAAGTAAGTGATATCATACAGTACTGGTCTCCCTCTGACTTATCTCACTGGTCATAATGTGCTCAAGGTCCATCTATGGTCTTGTAAATGATAGGATGTCTTCCTTGCTCATGACTTAATAATATTTTTATTATAATAATATGCAGGTATAATATACAAATACTACATTTTCTTTATCCTTCATCCAATGGTGTGTTGATGGGCATTTAGGTTGATTCCATATCTTGACTATTGTGAATGATGCAATAAACATGGGAGTAGATACATATTTTCAAAATCCTGTTTTCATTTTCTTTGTGAAATTGTCATATCATATGATAGAGCCCCCCGTTTTTTGTTTTTTTTTTGAAGAGCCTGCATATTGTTTTCCATAGTGGTTGAACCAACTTACATTTCCACCAAAAGTATACAAGCATTGCCTTTTCACCACATCATGTCAGCACCTGTTTTATCTTATCTTCTAAGTATAGCCATTTAAACAGGTATGAAGTGATATCTCATTATTGTTTTGATTTGCATTTCACTGATGATAGGTGATGGTAAGCAGCTTTTTCATGTGCTTGTTTGCCATTTGGATGCAATTCTTGAAAAGATACCTCTTTACTTCCTCCATTTTTAAATTGTATTTTATGTTTTTATTGTTACTGAGTATATGAGTTATTTATATATTTTGGAAATTAACCTCTTATCCAGTATATGGCTTGCAAAAAACTCTATAGATTCTGAAGGTAGTCTTTTATTTTTTTCTTTATAGAAGCATTTATGTTGAAGTCCCATTTATTGATTTTTTTTTCTGTTGTGCCTTTGGAGTCCTATCCAAAAATCACTACTGAGACCCACATCAAGGAGCTTCTTCCACACATTTTCTTCAAGGAGTTTGAGTAGTAAGTCTTATATTTACATCTTCTAGTACATTGCAAGTTACTTTTTGTGAGGGGCATAAGATAGGCATCCAACTTCATGGTTTTTCATGTATTTATCCAGTTTTTCTGCACCATATAGTGAAGAGATTATCTTTTTGACCACTGGATGTTCTTAGCTCCCTTGTCAAATATTAGTTAACTGTATATCAAGGGATTTAATTCTGGGATCTTTATTTTGTTGCATTGGCTTATGGGTTTAGGTTTGTGCCAGTACCATACTGTTTTTTTTTTTTTTTTTATTATGATACCTTTGTAGTATACTCTGAAATAAGGAAGTATGATAATTACATCTTTGTTTATTTTTCTCTGGGTTCCTTTGGGTATTTTGGGTCTTTTGTGGTTCCAAGCAAATTTTAGGATTGTTTCTTTTATTTCTGTGAAGAATGCCTTTGGTATTTTAATATCAATACTGATTACAATATTAATATTTCCAATCCAATCCATGTACTCAAGCCTTCTAATTGTTTGTACCTTCTTAAGTTTCTTTGAACAACTTCTTGTAGTTTTCATTGTACAGATCTTTCACCTCCCTGGTTAAGTTTATTCCTAGGTATTTTATTGTTTCTAAGGCTTTTGTGAATAGGATAGTTTATTTCTTCTTCAGATATTTCATTATTAGTGTATTGGTGTATAAAAATGCAACCTATTTCTGTATGTTGATTTTATATCTTGAAACTTTACTTAATTTGTTGATTAGTTCTCAGAGATTTGTGGAGTCTTTAAGGTTTTCTCTATATAACATCATGTCATTTGCAAGTAGTGACAATTTTGCTTCTTCCCTTCCAATTTGGATGACTTTTATTTCTTTGTCTTGCCCAATTGCTATAGTTAGAACTTCCCATACTATACTGAATAGCAGTGGTATGAGTAGGCAACCTTATCTTGCTCCTGATCTTACAGGAAAAGCCTTCATTTTTTTTTCTCCATTGAATATAATAGGAAGTATGGGTTTTTCATATATGGCCTTTATTATGTTAAGGTATATTACATCTATATCCAGTCTGTCAAGGATTTTTTTTCATGAAAGGATGTTGTATTTTGTCAAATAACTTTTTTGTATTTTTGAGATGGTCATGTAATTTTTATCTTTCATTACATTTATTGATTTGTGTACATTGAACCATCCTCATTTCCTAGGGATAAATCTCTCTTGGTCATGGTGTATAATCCTTTTAATGTGTTCATAAATTTGACTTGTTAATATTTTGGAATTTTTGTACCTATATTCATCAGGAATATTAATCTATAGTTTTCTCATTGTGTTCTTATCTGGTTTTGGTATCAGGGTAATGCTGACCCTGTAGAATTTATCTGGAAGTGTTCTTACCACCTTGATTTTTTTGGAAAAGAATTTGACAAGGGTTGGTGTTAAATCATCTTTAAACATTTGGTAAAATTTGCTGGTGAAACTGTCTAGTCCTAGGGTTTTCTCTGTTGGGAGGTTTTTGATTACTGATTCAATCTTTTATTTGCTATTGGTCTGTTCAGATTTTTTATTCCTTCCAGATTCAGAATAGGTAGGTCATGTGTTTCTAGAAGGGGACACATTTTTTTCTAGGTTATCTAATTTGCTTGCATATAATTATTCATAGCAGTCTCTTATGATCTGATGTATTTCTGTAGTATCAATTTTAATGTCTCCACTTTATTTCTTATTTTGAGTCTTGTCTTTTTTTGTGTGTGTGAATCCAGCTAGAGATTTGCCATTTTTTCTTTTTTTTTTTTTACCTTTTCAATTCATTGGCTTTTATTTTTATTGATCCTTTCTATTGTTTTTCTCATGTCTATTTCCTTTGTTTTTTTTCTCTAATCTTTATCATGTTTCCTTCTGGTAACTTTGGACTTAATGTGTTCTTTTTCTAGTTCCTTGAGATATAAAATTAGGTTGAGATCTAATTTCTTAATACATGCATTTATTGTTATATACTTTGCTCTAAGAACTATTTTGCCACATTCCATGTTTTGATATATTGTATTTTATTTTCATTTCTTTTGAGATAATTTTGTATTTCGTATTTGAGTTCTTCTTTGACTCATGACTGTTGAGAAGTGTGTTGTTTTGTTTCCACACATTTTTATATTTTCTTACTTTTCTCTTATTGATTTCTAGTTTCATACCATTGTGGTCAGAAAAGAGATGGTATGATTTCAGTCTTCTTAAATTTGCTGAGACTTGTTTTGTGTTCTCTGATATGATCTATTCTGGAAAAAATTTTCATGTGCACTTGAGTAGAATGTGTATTCTGCTGCTGTTGGATGGAATGCTCCCTTTCTCCCTTTCTTTTTTTCTCTCTCTCTAATATATATATATCTATCTATCTACAGTTAAATCCACCTGGTCTAAAGTATGATTCAATTCCTACATTTCCTTGTTGATTTTCTGCCTCAATGATCTATCCATTGCTAACGATGGGGTATTGAAGTCTCTTACTATTATTGTCTATTTATCTCTTTATATCTGTTGGTGTTTGCTTAATATATTTTGGTACTCGAGTGTTGGGAGCTTATATATTTATGATTAGTTTATCTTCTCAATGTATTGTTCCCTTTATCATTATATAATGACCCTTTTTGTCTCTCATTATCATTTTAACTTCATGTCTATTTTATCTGATATGTAAGTATCATTACTTCTGCTTCATTTTGGTTTCCACTTACTTGAACTATCATTCCTTTCTCTTTGAGCCTTTAGAGCTGAAATGAATCTCTTCTACATAGCATATAGCTGTGTTTTAGTTTTTCATCCATCTAATCACTCTATATCTTTTGATTGGTAAATTCATTATGTCATATTTAGCATAATTATTGATATGTAAGAAATTAATACTCTCACCTTATTTTTTGGCTTCTCATTATTTTGTATCTCCAGTGTATCTTTTTTTTCCTTCTGTTTCTGTCTACCTTTGTAAAATGATGGTTTTCCATGGTGAGTTCCTCAGTCACTACTGCTTTTATATATAGTGCCTCTGCTCCAGATTTTTCCTTTGTGGTTACCTTGAATTAAGTTTACATAAAACATATCATAGATAAAATAGTCCTTTTTTATGTTAATAGAAGCTTATTTTCATTTGCCAACAAAGGTTCGACTCTTTTCATATTGCTCTTATATTCTGATGTCACAAATTACCACTTTTAATGCTGTGAATCATTAACAAATTATGGCCATATTTTATAATGCTCTTTTGTTTAAACTTCATGATATAATTAAATGTTTAATACACTATTCTAAAATAGTTACAGTTTTTGGGGCACCTGGGTGGCTCAGTTGGTTAAGTGACTGCCTTCAGCTCAGGTCATGATCCTGGAGTCCCGGGATCGAGTCCCGCATTGGGCTCCCTGCTCGGCGGGGGGTCTGCTTCTCCCTCTGACCCTCCCCCCTCTCGTGCTCGATCTCATTCTCTCTCTCTCAAATAAATAAATAAAATCTTTAAAAAAAATAAATAAAATAAAAAAATAAAATAGTTACAGTTTTTAACCCCTACTATTTGTCACCTTTATCAGAGTTTTGTGTTCTTTCATTTACTTGTGGTCCCTAGTAGGCGATTTTTTTTTCATTTCAGCTTAGAAAACTCCTTTCAGCATTTCTAGCAAGTCAAGTCTAGTGGTGGTGAAATCCATTGTCTCTTATCTGGGAAAGCCTTTACTTCTCTTTCATTTCTGAAGGATAATTTTTGTCAAGTACAGCAGTAGTCTTGGCTGGCAATTTTTATCTTTCAATACTTTGAATATGTCATTTCATTCTCTCCTGGCATGTAGTTTTTACTGAAAATCTGATGGCCAATGGTTTTCCTTTATAGGTTACTTTTCTCTTTTTCTCCTGTATAATTTTAAAATATTTTATCATTGTCTTTTGACAAGTTTCATTATAATGTATCTTGGAGAAGGTCTTTTTGCACTGAGTTAGTATGCTCTATTAGCTTCATGAGTTTGTATGGACTTATGGAGGTTCCTTGTATTAGAACATTTTTTTCTTACTTTTAAAATCTTCTCTTCATCTTTGATTTAATATTTCTATTATGTCATGAACATAAATATATAAAAAAAGCTGCCTATAAAATCAATGTTTCCAACCTCAAAGTATTCCTTCCAATCTCTTTTCCTTCAAGCACATTACAAATTACAGAGGGATTGTTGAATGCAGTCCTGTGTCCCTGTCCTGCTCAGGAACCCTAGGTAGCACTGGTGCTTATCATTTTGGACTGAAAATTTGTGGTGACCTATTAGCTTCATGTATTTGGATCCCCAAGTCTCTCTAGGTTTATGAACTTCTCAACCATTATTTCCTTTAAGTTTTCTACTCTATTTTCCCTCTCTTTTCCTTCTGGGACTCCAGTGATGTGTATATTGTTTTCCTTGATGTTGTCTCCGTAAGCTTTTTCTTTTGGCTCTTCTGAGTGGATAATTTCAGTTGATCTATACTCTAACTCAGTGATTCTCTCTTCTACTTTGTCAAGTCTGCCACTGAGGCTCTCTGTTGAATTTTAGTTCACTCATTTTATTCTTCAGCTCCAAAATTTCTGTTTGGTTCTTTTTAATGCTTTCTATCTCTTTGTTGAACTTTCCATTTTGCTCATGTGCTTTATTCTGATCCCATTATCTTCATTGACCTGGGAACCTGCAAGGGAAAGTCTGTATCAATTTTGCATAAAGTATTTCATGTCCCTGGTCCCATATAGATGAAGTAACTAACACTTTTGCCTGTAGCCTCCTACTTTCTCTGAGGCTGAGAGGCTATTTAAAAGGCCCTAGTGTTAGGAGGCCTCATTCAGATTCCTCAGCAGGGGCTGCCTTTTCTACCCAGTAGTTTGCTGGGTGAACAACCACATTGTCTTCTACCAAACACAGTGTCTTTTAATAACCATCTCAGACTTTGAGCTGGCTTGGTGGGCAAACAAAAGCACAGTAGAACCAGTAAAGTTTCTTCACCAACCAGAGAGAGAAAAGTCAGTCAGAACAAAGTGAGTACAATTCTAAAGAACTAGAACTAATGAAGGACAAACTTGGATAAAGATAATAATTAGAAGAAATAAGTAGTTCAAAAAGGGCTTTCTAAGGATTAAAAAAAAAAAAAAGACACAAAAAACAATGTAGTAGATGAATTGAAGGAGCTTAGTATTTTATAAACCTGTATGTACAGAATGAAAGATCAAAGACAGAAAATACCTCAAAGCAGTAGATAAAAATATAAACATTTGGAAATTGCAAGGAATAGGAAAAAACAAAATTGGAGGATTGCTTCAGAGGATCTAAACCTCAGTAGGAGCCACAGGAGAAAATCAAACAAATGCAACAGATGTAAAAAGTAAAAAAGTAACAAAATAATCTATTCTTGCGATGAAAAAGTACCAAATCTATATATTCAAAGGCCATTAATGGGAAAGTAGATAGACGATAGATAGATAAATAGATAGATAGATAGATAGATAGATGATACAGATGATAGATGTTAGAGATAAATATAAAGAAAGAGTAAAAGAGAGCTTGCTTGATTAAAAATACAACTAATTTGGAAGTATTATATAAGAAATTTTCTCACATAAATGGACCAAATCTGTAGACAATAAAGTAATGACAAGGAGGATCTGAAAAGCAATATTAATAAACTCAAAGGATATTGCTTATATTTGTGTAGAAAGAGAACATAAAGTGGAGATATTACAAGCCACTTTCTCAACTCATAATCAAATAAAATTAGAAATACATGATAAAAAATTGGCCCTCTAAAAATCTAACCTGCTTAGAAATTAAGAAATTCACAATGAGCTAAAACTTGTGTGGAAATAGAAATTACAGAATAACATGAATGAAACTGGAATTTTGATAATAGGAGATAATCCCTTGTCAGATAAGTGACCACTTTTAATAAAGAATTGTTTCACTTATGCATACCATCCATAAAACTTGCTATTTAAAGTTGTGCTTTAAAAAAATTACGAATTTTTCTGTCATGAGCCTTTGCAATTGCTAACAGAGTCAACACCAACTGATAAATCCTCAGTGCCTGAGATCTAGTGGATGTCACTATATCTGCACCTCATGTGAGTGAAGAGAGGGCTTGATTATGGACTGTGGTACTCCTAATTTCATCACTACCCCTCATCTTTGCTTTCTGAATTGCACCTCTTAGTGGCCCTTTCCTAGGAGAAAAATCACGTCAGTCACCAGCACTCATTCCAAAGGTTCTGCTCATGTGTTGTTGGTTAATATGTGTTAATATATAAATAGATTTATATGTTAATTTCAAGTTAGTATGCTTGCATTTTAATAAAAAGCTAACTCAAATTAATAGGAATAAAATACAAAAAATTCAGACAACACTGGCCAAAGAGAAGATCTATTGCTTATAAGGGGATTTTTAGAAAACTTCAAATTACTGTTAGTGAGCAGAGGCTCAATATATTCCCAGAGCATTAGAAGAGCTAAGATGGTAAAATGTTGAAGGTGCTGAAAGATCATCAGATGAATGTGGTTATAAATATGCAATCTTTCTGTGATGTAAATTGGAAATTGAGGAAAATATTAAGTAGTTGTTAAAATTAATGCTGAGCCTTGGTTCTGATTTTTAGTAAGTGTTTTAGTGAGGTTCTCAAATGCTTTCTTGATAATAGTCTCTTGCTTTTGTTACTCTATATTGTCTCAGAGGCAAAGAATGAAAAATAGCATACAATAGAGAAAATGAGTCACTCAGGAAACTGACACCTCATTAGCTTTAAAAAATTCAGTCTGCTTTTCCATGAATACCATTAAAGCCCTGAGAAGACTAAAAGGTCCTATCAAATTGCAAGCAGTGAAAGCAAATGAAATAGCCCAACTAGTTCAAAAATGCATGCCCTACCAGAGCTGAATCAAGATTAATTTAACAGCCTCCCATAAGGAATATAAGCCCACCTGATTTTTTTAAAAGAGAAATTGTTTTTTTCCTATATTTAAGTGTTTTACCTCCTTAATTCATGAAAGTGTTCCAAGCAAAACTGTCTAAAGATAAAATTAATGAGTAGCACTTTCATCAGATGTTAATCCAGCAAGTCTCTATTGGGTACCTACTATATGCAGAGCAATGTAAGAAGTAAACCAGGAGATACACACATATATACAAAAAGAAATTGTCCCTATTCACAAGATACTTAATTTTGACTAAAAAAAATAAATTCTATGTATATGATATAGCCAGAGAATATAAGCAAGTATGACAGTAGAAAATATTGTACACAAATGCAATTCAAAACCAGAAAATAAAAACAAGAAAAACAATTAGTATAGTAGAAAGAGAACAGGTCTTGAACTTAACAAACATATTCAATTTAATTACTTCTACTTAGTGGATGACCTTGGTCAAACCAAGCATCTTTCAATCCCAGTCATTCACAAACTAAGAGCAAGTAATAAAATCTACCTCATAGGTTTGATGTAGGGATTTAATGAGGCAGTGGATATGAATGTGCTTTAGCAATTGCAAGTTACCAATAAAGAGAGAAGTTTTGTCAGGAAGAATATTTTACTCAGGGGTGGATATTGTTGCTCTGCTCACATACATCGTTCCAGAAATAACTGGGCAGTCTTTTTACATCCTCTCTTTCTAAAGATTCATTGCACAGATAATTACACTGTAACTTGCAAAAATGGAAATAAATTTTATGCCACATTAAAAAAAAAAAAAAGATTCTGGTGCTTGCCAGGATGCTTTCCCTCTCCCACAATACCTTGCGCTGTTCCTTTGCAACCAGGGCTGGCAGAATGGCTCCCCCAGAGAAGGGTGGCGAGAAGAAAGGCCTGTTATCGTCAACAAGTAGTGACCAGAGAATATACATCATTAACATTCACAAGTGCATTCATGCAGTGGGTTTCAAGAAGGGTGCCCCTGGGCACTCAAAGAGATCTGGAAATTTGCCATGAACGAGATGGGAACTCCAGATGTGTGCACTGACACCAGGCTCAACAAAGCTGCCTGGGCCAAAAGAATAAGGAATGTTCCATACTGTATCCATGTGCAGTTTTCCAGAAAACTTAAGGAGGGTGAAGATTCACCAAACAAACTCTACACATTGGTTAATATGCACCCGTCACTACTTACAAAAATCTACAGACAGTTAATGTAGATGAGAACTAAACGCTGATTATCAAATAACGACATAAAAATGCAAAAAAAAAAAAAAAAAGACTCCTGGAACATAGTAAGATATAAAAACATGGAGCTGTTATTATTTCTCTAATTTACTTAGCAAGTTTTTTTTAGAATCATCATTTCATTGTCTGTGACATTAAATATTTATGGCTCTAACTCTCAAGAAACTCAAATTCTAGAGGAAAGATAACTACTAATATATGCCCCCTCCCCAAATGTGTATAATAATAAGTATTCTATAATGTTTGTAGTGGTAGAAATATGAGATGAAAGGTCACCTAATTCATAAATATATACCACAATATTTATAAACATACTTTAAGTTTAGATACAGATTCCAATTCTCAGATAAAATCTTTCCTTTTACTTATAAGTTAGAAATTTCTTTTGCCACTGAAATCATAGCCTTCTATTTGTTTTTAACTGCTTACTGATGGGTAGAGATCACTTAAAGCAAATTACATTATGGAAATAATGTTCATAATTTTATTCTAATTTGGTGATATTTGCTTGAAAGATCACACCTGTCTGTTGTTATTAATAATAATCAGACTCTAATAGTTGTAGATTGCTTATAATTACAGAATTTGGAAGTCTTGCAAAGTCTACTTGAAAAGGTTTTCATATTTAGTTGTTTAAGTTTTGCCTTAGCTAAAGTTTACAGATCCTCCAATTCTATCCAAAATGCCAGCATTTTTTTAAGACCATATATGGATTGCTACAACTTTTTTTTTCTTATTAAACACAAAATATTTTGATTTGTAAAGAAGTTCTTAAAGTCATTTTTGGTAGGTTGTATATTTTAGTAATACTAGACTCATAATCCTTTGTATTTCTGCAGTATCATTTGTAATATCTCCTTTTTCACTTACAATGTTATTTGAGTCCCCTCACTTCTTGGTAAATCTAGTAAAATGTCTATTTTTTTATTTACAAAGAAACTTCAGTTCCTATTTTCATTGATCTTTTCTATTGCCTTTTTAGTCTTTAGTTCTTCTCTGATCTTTGTTATTTTCTTCCTTTTACTAACTATGGGCTTCATTTATTCTTGTTTTTCTAGCTCTCTAATGTATAAAGTTAGGTTATTTATATGAAAATTTTCTTGTTTATTTATGTAGGCATTTATCACTAAACTGCTTTTGCTGCATCTCATAAAATTTGACATGTTGTGTCTCCATATTTGTTTGTCTTAATGTATTCTTTTATTTCTCCTTTGACTTCTTTTATGACTCAGTAGTTTTTCAGAAGCAAGTTGTTTAATCTTCACATATTTGTGATTTTTTTCTGTTTTCTTTATGAAATTAAATTCTAGTGTCATACCATTATGGTTGAAAAATATACTTGGTATGACTTCAATTTTTCTAAATTTATTAAGTAAGAATTGCTTTGTGGTTTAACATGATCTATCCTAGAGAATCTTTCATGTGTTTTTGAGAAAAATGTGTACTCTGCTGCTGTTAGATGGGATGTTCTATGTTGGTTAGGTACATCTGGTCTAAAGTGTAGTGTAAATACAATGTTATCTTGTTGGCTTTCTGTCTGGATGATCTATTCATTAGTGAAATTGGAATATTGAATTTTGCTCCTATTATTGCATTGCTATTTCTCCCCTCAGATCTATTAATATTTGCACATGTCATTCCCTCTTGATGAGTTAATCTCTTTATCACTGATAATGGCAATGCCTCTTGTTATATTCTTTGGCATAATGTCTATTTTGTCTAATATAAGTATAGGAACCCCTTCTTTCTTTTAGTTTCCATATGCCTGAAATATCTTTTTTTAAATCTCTGTACTTTCCATCTACATGTGTCCTTAAATTTCAACTGCCTTTTTGATCCATTCAGCCACTCTGTTTTCTGATTGGAAAATTTAGTCTATTTACATTTAAAGTAGTTAATGGTGGATATGTACTTATTATTGCTATACTGTTCATCGTTTTCCTGTTGTTTTTGTAGTTGCATTGTTTCTTATTTTCTGTCTTGCTTTTTTCCTTTGTGATTTGATGATTTTCTCTAGTGGTATGCTTTGATTCCTTTCTCTTTATCTTTTGTGAATCTGCTGTAGATTCTTGCTTTGCAGTTACCATTTGGCTTACATAAAACATATTATAGATATAAAAGTCTATTTTAAGCTGTTAACAACTTAACTTTGAACACAAAGCTGTACATATTCTCCTGATCTTCAGTTTTTGATGTCACAATATATCCCATTTTATATGTAGTTTCCATTTGCAAATTATTGAAATTATAGTTAATACTTTTGTCTTTTAAGCTACATACAAGATTTATAAGGGATTTACTTCTTTATCAGTGAGTTTTATAGTTTTATACATTTCATATTACTAATGGGAGACTTTGTTTGTTTTTATTTAAATTAAATTAGCCAACATACATCATTAATTTCAGATGTAGTGTTCAATAATTCATCAGTTGCGTATAACACCCAGTGCTAATCACATCATGTGCCCTCCTTAATGAGCATCACCTAATTACCCCATCCCCCCACCCATCTCCCCTCCAGCAACCCTGTTTGTTTCCTATAGTTCAGAGTCTCTCATGGTTTTTCTCCCTCTCTGATGACTTCCCATTCAGTTTCCTTCCCTTCCCCTATGATCCTCTGCACTGTTTCTTACATTCCGCATATAAGTAAAACCATGTGATAATTGTCTTTCTCTGACTGACTTATTTTGCTCAACATAATACTCTCCAATTCCATCCACATCAGTGTAAATGGTAAGTATTTATCCTTTCTGATGGCTGAGTAATATTCCATTGTAGATATATATATCTACATATATATGTAGATATATACCACATCTCTCTCTCTCTCTCTCTCTATATATATATATATATATATATTTATTTATTTATTTATTGGTAGATAGATAGATATCACATCTGTATCCATTCATCTGAACTGATCAAACTCAACATGCACAAAACAAATAATCCTGACATGAAATGGGCAGAAGACATGAACAGACATTTCTGCAAAGAAGACATCCAAATGGTCAACAGACACATGAAAAGATGCTCCACATCACTTGGCATCAGGGAAAGACAAACTAAAACCACAATGAGATACTACATCACACCAGTCAGAATGGCTAAAATTAACAAGACAGGAAACAGCAAATGTTGGCAAGGATGCAGAGAAAGGGGAACCCGCTTACACTGTTGGTGAGAATGCAAGCTGGTACAGCCATTCTGGAAAATGGTATAGAGGTTTCTCAAGAAGTCTTTTGGTTTTCATTTGAAGAAGTTACCTTAACATTTCTTGTCAGACTAATTTCATGGTGATAAACTCCTATAGCTTTTGTTTGTCTGGAAAACTGTTCCTTTCTTAAATCCTGAAGGACAATATTGTTGATTAGAGTTCCTGTTTGACAATTTCAGCATGTTAAATATATCATCCCCCTCTCTTCTGGCCTGCAAGCTTTCTGCTGAGAAATCTGCTCATAGACTTATTAGGATTCATTTGAATATGGTGATTATTTTTTCTCTTGCTGCCTTCAAGAGTCTCTCTTTAACTTTTGACAATTCAATTATAGTGTATCTTGGTTTATATCTCTTTAGATTCATTTTTTCTAGAACTCTTTTTTTTTTTTTTTTTCCCCTGGATGTAGATATCTGTTTTTGTCCCCAGGTTAGGGAAGTTTTCAGCCATTTTTTCATAGAATAAGTTTTCTGGCCCTTTCTCTCTCTCTCTCTCTTCTCTTTCTGAGACCCTTTTAATAAGTGTATTGGAACAGTTGATGGTGTCCCATAAGACCCTTATTCTATCTTCATTCTTTTTCTTTTTGCTCTTATGATTGAATGAATTCCACTGCTCTGTCTTCAAGTTCATAGATCCTTTCTTTCCTTTGATCTAGTCTGTTGTTGAATTCAACTATTATATTTTTTAGTCGAATTGCTGTATTCTTCTGTTCTGTGATTTCTGTTTGAGATTTTTAAACATTTTCTCTCTTTTGATATTCTTAATTTGTTCATGCATGACTGTCCTGGCCTTCATGAGAATCTTGATGATCATTAATTTGAAATCTCTCTCAAGTGAATCCCTTATCTGTTTCATTAAAATCTGCTCTGGGAGTTTTCTCTTGTTCTTTGTTTAGAACTTATTCTTCTGTTTCTTCATTTTCCTTAAGTATCTGGTTTGGTTTCTGTGTAGTAGATAAACATCCACTTCTCCCAATCTTGACAGAATGGTCTTGTGTTGGAGATGAACCCTATCAGTCTGCCTAGCTTGAGCTCCTGCTCATCTCTCAAACTTTTGTGATTAAGCTGCCTCCTTTGTTCTTAGAGACTCTTAGTAGGTAAGGGTGAATTAAGGGCCATCAGTATTCATTAGGGGAGAATTACAACAGCACATTGATGTAAGCTGATTAGAGGCTAGACCCTCATATAGCTGCTAGGAAAGTATGTCTCTAACATCCTTCCAAGAAGAAATGGGGAGGTGGAAAATTTTGCCTGCTCAGATATAAAGCCACAGAAGTTGTACTCTTGTACCTATTAGAACTGCTTCTTACTTTTCTACAGTGCTGTGGGACTTGTTAATGCAGACCCTCTTGGCTGTCAAAGCCAGTGATCAGAGGCCTGTCTCTCTGATGGCAGTGACAAAAGTTTTGGTGCCAGACATATATGTAAGCTCCTTCCACAGATGCTGGATGGAGAAAAAAGGTGGGAAATATGCCACCCAGTCTTTGAGAAAGACTGTAGCCAGCCTCTCAGTCAGCAGCTTTTAAAGTATACAGATAAAGCACTTTCAGGGAAATAATGAGAACTGGATGCTTTTGTCTGCTCCTTCTGCACTGAACTCTGGGCAGATAGCCAAATAAAAACTGCCTCCTTGTTTGCTACAGCTGTGTTGTGTAATATTGATTTGCAGATTTGCAAATTATGTATCTATCTATCTATCTATCTATCCATCTATCCCTAAAGATTAAAAAAAAGAAAACTGTTAGAACTCATAAAATAATCAGTAAAGTTATAGGATACAAAATCAATGAACTATCAGGAAGAAAAAAATAAAGAAGTCATAAATTAGTAGAAAAATAATCTTTGCTCATAGATTGCTGAATTAATGTTGATAAAGTGTCTGCACTAACCAAGCCCATCTACTGACTCATGCAATCCCTATAAAAATTCCAATAGCATTTTTCACAGAAACAGAAAAAATAATCTTAAAATTTGTATGGAACTACAAAAGACACTGAACAGCCAAAGCAATCATTAGAAAGAAGAATGACTCTGGGAGCACTGCACTTCCTTTTTTTTTTTTTTTTAAGACTTTATTTATTTATTTGACAGAAAGAGACACAGCAAGAGAAGGAACACAAGCAATGGAAGTGGGAGAGGGAGAAGCAGGACTCCTGCTGAGCAGGGAGCCCAATGTGGGGCTCAATCCCAGGACCCTGGGATCATGACCAGAGCGGAAGGCAGACACTTAACAACTGAGCCACCCAGGTGCCCCAGCATTACATTTATTAATTTCAAACTAAATTACAACATTAGAGTAATCAGAACACTATGCTATTGGCAAAATAGACAGCCACTTGCAAAATAATGAAAATGAACCACTATCTTATACCATACATGAAAAACCAAAAATGGACTAAAGACTTATAGGACCTAAAACTATATACATCCTAGAAGAAAACATAGACAGTAAGCTCCTTGATATTGGTATTGATAATGACTTTCTGGATATGACATCGGAAGTAGTGGCAACTAAAGCAAACAAGTGGGACTGCATTAGACTAAAAATCTTCTGCACAACAAAGGAAACCATCAACACAGTAAAAGGCAAAGTATGGAATGGGAGGAAGTATTTGCAAATCATATATCTGATAAAGCATTAGTATCCAAAATATATAATGAACTTATGCAACTCAATAGCAAAATAAAACAATTAGATAAAAAATGGGCAGAGGATCTAAATAAACATTTTTCCAGAGAAGTGATACAGATGGCCTATGGGTACATGAAAAAATGCTAAACATCATTAATCATCAGGGACATGCAAATCAAAAAGTGCGATATCACTCAAAGCTGTTAGATGGCTATAATCTAGAAGATAAGAAACAACAAATTTTGGTGAGGATGTGGAAGAAAAGGAACACTTGTGCACTGCTTGTGGGAATCTAAATTGGTGCAGCCACTGTAGAAAAAAGTATGGAGGTTCCTCAAAAAATTAAGAGTAGAAATACCATATTATCCAATAATTTCCCTGGGTATTTACCCAGGGAAAACGAAAACACTAACTCCAAAAGATATAATGCATCCCTATGTTTACTGAAGCATTGATAGTAGCCAAGACATGGAAGCAACTTAAGTGTCCATCAATGGATGAATACACACACACACACACACACACATACATACAATGGAATATTACACAGCCATAAAAACAGGATAAGATTGTGTCATTTGAGACAACATGGATGGACCTAAAGGTACTATGCTAAGTGAAATAAGTCAGACTAAGACAAATACCATATGATCCCACTCATAAATGGAATCTAAAAAATGAACAAGTGCACAAAAAGTATAATCAGAACTATAAATACAGAGAACACACTGCTGGTTACCAGAAGGGAGGGGGTGGGAGTTGGGCAAAGTGAATGAGGAGAAAGAGAGATATAGACCTCCAGTTATGGAATGAGTAAATCATGAGAGTAAAAAGCAGAGCATAAACAATACAGCCAACAATATTTTAATAGCAAAGTAATGGGACAGATGGTAGCTATACTTGTGAACATAACATAATGTATACATTTGTCAAATCACTAAGTTGTAGACTTGAAACTAATGTGGCATTGTGTGTCAACAATACTCAAATAAAAAAATAAAAATAAATACATAAATAAAATACAATAAAAAAAGACAAGGGATAACAAGTATCGAGAAGGGAACTCTTGTGCACGGCTGTTGAGAAAGTGAAGTGGTGTAAGTTCTATGGAAACGGGATGGAAGTTTTTCAAAAATTTCAAAATACAACTATATATGAACTAGCATTTATATCTTTGGTTATTGACCAGAAGGAAACAAACTCAGTATCTCAAAAAAAAAAAAAAAAAAAAAAAAGGAACTCCCATGTTATACCCAGTATAATTTCCCATAGCCAAGACATGGAAACAGCATTAAGTGTTTATCAAGGGATGAATGAATAAAGAAGATGTGGTATATATATTTATATACAATGGGTATTATTTGGCCATGAAAAAGGAAATGCTGCCCTTTGCAGCACCATGCATAGAACTTGAAGGCATTATGCTAAATAAAATGAATCAGAGAAAGATAAATACTGTATGATCTCATTTCTATGTAGAGTCTTAAAAAAAACCAAAACTCATTGATACAAAAATATATTGGTGGTTGCCAGAGATGGGGAAGGGGGGCACAAAATGGGTGAAAGTAGTCAAAAAGTACAAACTTTCAGCATAAAATTAATGTCTCAGGGATGTAATGTATAGCATGATGAGTTTAGTTAATACTGTATTTTTGAAAATTGTTAAGAGTGTAGATCTTAAAAGTTCTCGTCATGAGAAAATATATGTGTGGTAATAGATATTAACTTACTATATTAATCATTTTGCAATATATATAATTGACTCTTGTACAAAGTGAGGGAGTTGGGGAGCTGACCCTGGGTGCAGTCAAAAATGCATGTATAACTTTTCACTCCCCAAAAACATAACTACTAATAGCCTACTGTTAATCAGAAGTCTTTCCAATAAGTTGATTAAGACATATTTTGTATGTAATATGTTTTATATACTATATTACAATAAAGTAAGCTAGGGAAAATGTTATGAAAATCATGAAGTGAAAATACATTTATAGTACAGTACTGTATCAAAAATATATGTATATAAGTGGACCCATGCACTTCAAACCCCTGTTTTTCAATGGTCAACTCTACATATATCAAACAAATGTTGTACACTTAAATCTAATACAGTGCTATGAGTTGATTAAAATGACAATGAAAGGCATTAAGACATGTATACATATATAATATATATGCATATATAGATGTGTATGTGTATATGTAAATATAGCTATATAAATATAGCTACCAAATGTAGCACCTGGGTGGCTCAGTCACTTAAGCATCTGCCTTCAGCTCAGGTCATAATCCCGGGGTCCTGGGATTGAGCCCTGCATCAGGCTCCATGCTCAGTGGGGAGCCTATTTCTCCTGCTCTCTCTCTCCCTTCCACCACCCCACTCATGCTCTCTCTCTCAAGTAAATAAATAAAATCTTTAAAAGTGTTAAAATAAATATATTTACCACATATATATGTATATATTAAACATTAACAAAATTACTTTCAAAGTAAAAAAATATCCTGAGAAAGTAATATTCTAATTTGCTATCCAGAGCTGTGCCTTGCTCAAAACCATAGAACTAATTTAACTGACAAAGTTATGACTCAAACCAAGGTTTTATATCACCGTGCTAGAGCAGCATTTCCCAACCTGTGATCCAAGTAGCAGTTGATTCTCAAGCTTCTAGGAGGAATTCCATACATTAAAAAAAGGAGAGGAGTATTCGTATGCAATGAATTTGAAGGGTTGAAAATTAAATTTAACTGAGTTACATGAAGAATGTCTTCCCAGAATCTCTAAAAATGACTTATGTGCATCATAAAAATACTTGTAAATAAAATTTTGTAACCTTTTTGTAAACTTTTCCCAGAGAACTTGACATTTACTAACATTGTAGGAAACCCAGTTTCTATTAAACTCAGTTTTAGTTTAAAATTCAGTTTTAGTGGAAAAATTTTATGTCCCCTAAATTTGAAATATTTCTATTTGCATGGTATTCTCAAAGAAAACAGCCAACACCCAAAGTTAATTTCCTAGTGCATATCCTGTGCCATTTTTTCCTTTAAAAATAAGCAACTTATATTTAAGAATCCTACTAATATCAAAGAGCACAAACAAATGAATGTTATCAATGTCAAAATATTGCTTCAAAAGAGGGATAACAGTTGTAGAGCAGGAGAACTGTCCCCCCAGCCATAGCCCACATTTTGTAGGCTGATGATTAAAAAACATCCTGAGATCTATGGTAGTCATACTTGTCATACAGAGTAGGTGGGTCAATTTTCTATATATTATATACAGCTTGAACCTGTGTCTGGGCTCTCAGTGTTTTGTTCATGATATCTAGCTGAATGAACCAGAATATAGGAAAAAGGGAATTTTGAGATTGCCTGGGTGGCTCAGTCAGTTAAGCATCTGCCTTCAATTCAGGTCATGACCCCAGAGTCTGGGAATCAAGTCCCACATCAGGCTCCCCACTCAGCAGGGAGTCTGCTTCTCCCTCTGACCCTGCCCCCTCTAGTGCTCTCTCTCTCTCTTTTTCACTCTCTCTCTCAAATAAATAAATAAAATTAAAAAAAAAAGGAATTTTGATGAAACAATTCCATTTTCTACTCCAGGTAATGGGATAACCCTTATTTAATTCATTCAACAATATTAATATTATTCAACAATATTAATTCCATTGTTTATTCTAGTTATTCTACTAGAATAGCTTAGGGATTATCATGTGTTGTCTTTCCCAGTGGTGAGGAAATGAGTTGAACTACCTCTCACATACATAAGCAACCACTGCATGCCATTTACTCTACTTATTTACAAAAACAAAAGTTACTTTATGGACTTTTTATAATAACAAGAATAATCAAGAATTTTAGTGATATAGATGTGAAAACATTCCCCATTGGAAGCCACATGCCTTCTCTATGCCTTATTGGTTTCCTCATTGGTGAAATGGCAAAAATAACACCTGCCCTGAAGCACCAAAAAGATGTTTTGGAAATTAAATACAACATATTTCAGGCAAAGTTTAAAGTGCTAAAACATTTTCAGTGCTATCAAAATATACTTTATATATTCTGTATCCATTCCTATCCACTTAAGTGACATTAAAGTTCATAAAATGGAAAATGAATCTTAATTAGAATAAATCTTGAAATAGTTGTAAAACTTTTTATGGATGTATTTTAACATAAACATGGGTTTTTCTTTTTGCTTTACTGTTTCATTTTCTTTAATTCCAGTCCAATGATATTTTTATCATTTGACAAATCTGATGGCAAAGTTTTGTCTTTCTTACCCAAGCAGCTATCCATCTGGAAAAAAAAAAAAAATTTAAATCACTGCTTAGTCCTGAATCACACAACAGTGGGTTCCAAATTATAGACATCTCACGTGGAGTAAGTTATTTTCTAGGTATTGGAATTTCCTTTCAAAGTACAATTTTCATGACAGATTCAAAATCCAATCTGAAAAAACAGCTATTGCCAACAAACAAAATAAGACATTCCTGTAAAATGATGTGTTATTTTTTAAACTAAATTTGAAGTTAAATAACTTCCAGGCAACATTTCCTCAACACCAGCTATGTATATGTTTGTAAATATGTATCAGATTTTTCCAATAGGTAGTTGTGTGTGTGCATGTAACCACAAAAGCTGTACTATGGAATGATGACTATATTAATTTCAATGCCTAATAGAAACAAATTTGCAACTAAATTTAATTAGTAATATTTATATAGAATTAATGAAATATGTAATGACAAAAAAGACAATTTCAAATAAATTTATAAAAAGCAAGACGCATAACTTTAATTTCCTAATCCAGTCATATAGTTGGATAGTTGGTGGGCATCAATACACTTTTAATAGTTAAAAATAATATTACATTTACCATTATTAGTTGTTTCTGGGTTTTCTTTAAATTAAATAATCTATTTAGATTTTAAAACATTTTTAATGCATGATATTGCAAAGTTATTAGAAATACAAGAAAACTGATTTTATAACTCCTACAACCCAAAACAATCACTATCACATTTACATACTCTTAAACACATTTAAATAAATTTAACATCATATCAAATAAACCACTTTATCTTGCATTTAATTTTGTTTTCCTATAATTAAATTTTATAGAAAGTTTGCCATGAATGTCTATAGTCATTTGAATATGTCAAATTTTAATTATTAATTTATTAAGATGTTTAGTATATTTTAATTTTTTCCTTTCATAATTAGTACTGGTATGTGTGCTCAAGGTGAAGTATCTTTTTATCCTTTGTGAAATGGATGTACATTTGCATATAGAGTTTATCTTTTCAGAGAAATATTTTTTTCTGTAATGTATATGCAGATAGGGAGTATACATGTATATATATAATATATAGACTATATACACTATAACATATATATGATATGCAAATATATTTATATATATATATACAAATAATTTTGTGTATATATATATATATATATATATATATATATATATATATACAAAAGTTGAAAACAATCCTGAAATATGTGAACTGGAAATGTCTTCAAAGCTTTGAGAGAGTATGAACTTCCCTCTACTGTCTCACCTCGAACCGAGTTTCCCAGTCTGGTGGAATAAAATAAAGTCATTTTGACTACATGCAAAGCAGGGATTGTAAAGGATTTAGGCAAAAACATAGCTTTTACAATGTATTTTCCAAATGAACTACCTTCCTCAGAAAAGTGATACAGAGGAGAACAAAACCTGAGGACCAATAGGTAAGAATCATGACATTTAGGGACTTAGGAAAGAGAGTGAACCTCCATTTAACCTCCTCTCTGGCTCTTGTGTGTCTTAAAAAAAAAAAAAAAGCCAAAGTAGTTTCATTTAGCCAGCTTATTTTAAATTGTTCCTTGAGGCTAATTTTGTAAAATTTCTTTGATATTTTATGGTTGTACAGTTTTATGAGTACCATAAATGCCACAAACCTCAGAAATGGCATATCATTTCAACAGGAACATCTTTTCTTAGAATCAAGATGAAGCAAAGTTACTGATTCCTGAACTGTTTTAAAAGTCTCACTCTGGTTTAAATTTCACCAGACTACTTAACTTGACTATTAGTTCAGTGTAATATTATCCTGAATACTTTTATTATAGATCTTCATTATTTAAATATTTCTCTTTTTTTGAACAATCTATGACCTATATGTGGTACAGCACTTTCAGGTATCTCTCTACTAAATTAAAAACTTGGCAATTCATCTCTAAGCACAGTGAAGTTACCCTTCAGAAAGCACTAATAACACAGGCATTGCGGATTGATACTCCAGGGAGAGAACATTATATATATTTTTTTATTCTTACGTTAATCCCCATACATTACATCATTAGTTTTAGATGAAGTGTTCCATGATTCATTGTTTGTGCATAACACCCAGTGCTCCATGCAGAATGTGCCCTCCTCAATACCCACCACCAGGCTAAATCATCCTCCCACCCCCTCCCCTCTAGAACCCTCAGTTTGTTTTTCAGAGTCCATTGTCTCTCATGGTTCGTCTACCCCTCCGATTTCCCCTGCTTCATTCTTCCCCTCCCGCTACCTTCTTCTTCTTCTTTTTTTTTTTTCTTAACATATATTGCATTATTTGTTTCAGAGGTACAGATCTGAGATTCACCAGTCTTGCACAATTCACAGCGCTTACCAGAGCACATACACTCCCCAGTGTCTATCACCCAATCACCCCATCCCTCCCACCCCACGCCCACTCCAGCAACCCTCAGTTTGTTTCCTGTAATTAAGAATTCCTCATATCAGTGAGATCATATGAAACATGTCTTTCTCTGTTTGACTTATTTCACTCAACATAATACCCTCCAGTTCCATCCACGTCGTTGCAAATGGCAAGATCTCATTCCTTTTGATGGCTGCATAATATTCCATTGTATATATATACCACCTCTTCTTTATCCATTCATCTGTCGATGGACATCTTGGCTATTTCCACAGTTTGGCTATTGTGGACATGGCTGCTATAAACATCGGGGTGCACGTACCCCTTCAGATTCCTACTTTTGTATCTTTGGAGTAAATACCCAGTAGTGCAATTGCTGGATCATATGGTAGCTCTATTTTCAACTTTTTGAGGAACCGCCATACAGTTTTCCAGAGTGGCTGCACCAGCTTGCATTCCCACCAACAGTGTAGGAGGGTTCCCCTTTCTCCGCATCCCCGCCAACATCTGTCGTTTCCTGACTTGTTAATTTTAGCCATTCTGACTGGTGTGAGGTGGTATCTCATTGAGGTTTTGATTTGGATTTCCCTGATGCCGAGCGATATTGAGCACTTTTTCATGTGTCTGTTGGCCATTTGGATGTCTTCTTTGGAAAAATGTCTGTTCATGTCTTCTGCCCATTTCTTGATTGGATTCTTTATTCTTTGGGTGTTGAGTGTGATGAGTTCTTTATAGATTTTGGATACTAGCCCTTTATCTGATATGTCATTTGCAAATATCTTCTCCCATTCTGTCGGTTGTATTTTGGTTTTGTTGACTGTTTCCTTTGCTTTGCAAAAGCTTTTTATCTTGATGAAGTCCCAATAGTTCATTTTTGCCCTTGCTTCCCTTGCCTTTGGCGATGTTTCTAGGAAGAAGTTGCTGCGGCTGATGTCAAAGAGGTTGCTGCCTGTGTTCTCCTTTAGGATGTTGATGGACTCCTGTCTCACATTGAGGTCTTTCAACCATTTGGAGTCTATTTCTGTGTGTGGTGTAAGGAAATGGTCCAGTTTCATTCTTCTGCATGTGGCTATCCAATTTTCCCAACACCATTTGTTGAAGAGACTGTCTTCGTTCCATTGGACATTCTTTCCTGCTTTCTCAAAGATGAGTTGACCATAGAGTTGAGGGTCCATTTCTGGGCTCTCTATTCTGTTCCATTGATCTATGTGTCTGTTTTTGTGCCAGTACCATGCTGTCTTGATGATGACAGCTTTGTAATAGAGCTGGAAGTCCGGAATTGTGATGCCGCCGGCTTTGCTTTTCGTTTTCAACATTCCTCTGGCTATGCGGGGTCTTTTCTGATTCCATACAAATTTTAGGATTATTTGTTCCATTTCCTTGAAAAAAGTGGATGGTATTTTGATGGGGATTGCATTGAATGTGTAGATTGCTCTAGGTAGCATTGACATCTTCACAATATTTGTTCTTCCAATCCATGAGCATGGAACGTTTTTCCATTTCTTTGTGTCGTCCTCAATTTCTTTCATGAGTATTTTATAGTTTTCTGAGTACAGATCCTTTGTCTCTTTGGTTAGATTTATTCCTAGGTATCTTATGGTTTTGGGTGCAATTCTAAATGGGATCGCCTCCTTAATTTCCCTTCCTTCTGTCTTGTTGTTGGTGTATAGGAATGCCACTGACTTTGGTGCATTGATTTTATATCCTGCCACTTGACTGAATTCCTGTATGAGTTCTAGCAGTTTTGGGGTGGAGTCTTTTGGGTTTTCCACATAAAGTATCATATCATCTGCAAAGAGTGAGAGTTTGACTTCTTCTTTGCCAATTTGGATGCCTTTTATTTCTTTTTGTTGTCTGATTGCTGTGGCTAGGACTTCCAATACTATGTTGAATAGCAGTGGTGATAGTGGACATCCCTGCCGCGTTCCTGACCTTAGGGGGAAAGCTCTCATTTTTTCCCCATGGAGAATAATATTTGCTGTAGGTTTTTCATAGATGGCTTTTATGATATTGAAGTATGTACCCTCGATCCCTATACTCTGAAGAGTTTTGATCAAGAAAGGATGCTGTACTACGCTTCTTAGCCTCCATGTATTTGAGTTCTTTCCGACTTTCCTCTTGTGATTGAGTTCTAGTTTCAAAGCATGTGAAAATAGGCAGGGAATGATCCCAATCTTTTGGTACCAGTTGAGACCTGATTTATGACCTAGGATGTGATCTATTCTGGAGAATGTTCCATGGGCACTAGAGAAGAATGCGTATTCCGTTGCTTTGGGGTCGAATGTTCTGAATATGTCTGTGAAGTCCATTTGGTCCAGTGTGTCATTTAAAGTCTTTATTTCCTTGTTGATCTTTTGCTTAAAGGATCTGTCCATTTCAGTGAGGGGGGTGTTAAAGTCCCCCACTATTATTGTATTGTTGTCAATGTGTTTCTTTGCTTTTGTTATTAATTGCCTTATATAATTGGCTGCTCCCATGTTAGGGGCATAGATATTTACAATTGTTAGATCTTCTTGTTGGATAGATCCTTTAAGTAGGATATAATGTCCTTCCTCATCTCTTATTACAGTCTTTGGTTTAAAATCTACTTTGTCTGATATAAGGATTGCCACCCCAGCTTCCTTTTTGTGTACATTAGCATGGTAAATGGTTTTCCACCCCCTCACTTTCAATCTGGGGGTGTCTTTGGTTCTAAAATGAGTCTCTTGCAGACAGCATATCGATGGGTCTTGTTTTTTAATCCAGTCTGATAGCCTGTGTCTTTTGATTGGGGCATTGAGCCCATTTACATTCAGGGTAACTATTAAAAGATAGGAATTTAGTGCCATTGTATTGCCTGTAAGGTGACTGTTACCGTATATTGTCTGTGTTCCTTTATGGTCTATGTTGCTTTTAGGCTCTCTTTGCTTAGAGGACCCCTTTCAAGATTTCCTGCAGGGCTGGTTTTGTGTTTGCAAATTCCTTTAGTTTTTGTTTGTCCTGGAAGCCTTTTATCTCTCCTTCAATTTTCAATGACAGCCTAGCTGGATAGAGTATTCTTGGCTGCATATTTTTCTCATTTAGTGCTCTGAATATATCCTGCCAGTCCTTTCTGGCCTGCCAGGTCTCTGTGGATACTTCTGTTGCCAATCTAATGTTTCTACCCTTGTAGGTTACATATCTCTTCTCCCGAGCTGCTTTCAGGATTTTCTCTTTGTCTATGAGACTCGTAAGTTTTACTATTAGATGTCGGGGTGTTGACCTATTTTTATTGATTTTGAGAGGGGTTCTCTGTGCCTCCTGGATTTTGATGCCTGTTTCCTTCCCCAAATTAGGGAAGTTCTCTGCTATAATTTGCTCCATTATACCTTCTGCCCCTCTCTCTCTTTCTTCTTCTTCTGGGATCCCAATTATTCTAATGTTGTTTCATCTTATGGTATCACTTATCTCTCGAATTCTGCCCTCGTGATCCAGTAGTTGTTTATCTCTCTTTTTCTCAGCTTCTTTATTTTCCATCATTTCATCTTCTATATTACTGATTGTCTCTTCTGCCTCATTTATTCTAGCACTTAGCGCCCCCATTTTTTATTGCACCTCATTAATAGCCTTTTTGATTTCTACTTGGTTGGATTTTAGTTCTTTTACTTCTCCAGAAAGGGTTCTCTAATAACTTCCATATTTTTTTCAAGCCCAGCTAGTATCTTTAAAGTGATGATTCTGAACTCTAGATCTGACATCGTACTAATGTCCATATTGAGTAGGTCCCTGGCAGTCAGTGCTACCTCTTTCTTCTTTTTGTTGAGGTGATTTTTTCCATCTTGTCATTTTGTGCAGAGGAGAATAGATTAATGAGAGAACAAAATGCTAGCAGAGTAACAACATCCCCAGAAAATATACTCTAAACAAATCAGAAAAGACCTGAAGCAGTGGGAAAAGAAAGGGAAAGAGAGAAAAAAGACAAAGGAAAAAAAGAAAAAGATAAAGATAAAAATAAAACAAAACAAAACAAAACACCAGAATGTGATCAAATATGATCAGGCTGGTGTATAGATCAGTGCCACATACTAGATTTGGGGTGTATTTGGTCTTTTAGAAGAAGGTGCCTCCCAAATTTTTAAAGAAAGAAAAACTTATATATGTACAAAAATAAGGGTTGATATGATGAAGGGATGGAATATGACTGTAAAGATGGAAATTATAAAAAATTTTATAAAAGGAATTGATAAGAAGTTGTTTGAAAAAAGAAGAGGATTTAAAAAAAGAAAAAAAGAGAAAAAAAAGGGAGAGAATATGATCAGGCAGGGGAATAGAAAACACAATATACTAGAGATTTAGGGTATATTTTAATGTGTTAGAAGAAACTATCTCAAAATTTTAAAGGGAGAACAACTTATATATATAAGCCAAAAATACAGGTAACTACTATGACGGGATAGAATATGACTCTAAAAATGAAAAATAAAGATTTTTTTTTTAAAAAGAGATTGATAAGATGATGGCTGAAAAAGGAAAAAAGATAAATTCAAAAAAAAAAGAAAAAAGACAGTTAAAAAAAATTAATTTTGAAAGACTAAAGAATCATGGTAAAAAAGCCATGAATTCTATGGGCAGTATTCCCCTAGCGCTGGAGTTCCGCCGTTCTCATTGATCGGTAAACTTGGTCTTGGGTGGCTGTTCTCGCTGATCTTCTGGGGAGGGGCCTTTTGCCGTGGTTTCCAAATGTCTCTGCCAGAGGCGGAATTGCCCCACCCTTGCCCCCTCCCGGCTAAGTAATCTGCTCGGGTTTGCTCTCCGGGCTTTTGTTCCCTGCGAGCTTTCCGTACAGCTTTGGGGGCGGAGAGTGAAAATGGCGGCCTCCCAATCTCTGCCCCGGAGGAGCCGAGAACTCGGGGCCCCGCTCCTCAGTGAGCCCCCAGAGAAAAGCCGTCAGTCACTCCTGTCTCCCCGGTCTCAGGCTGCACTCCGTGCTCACCTGGCCTGTGACCGCGCGTTTCTATCTCTGGCACCCGACCCCATGTGGAGTCTCCAAACCCAGCAGATCCCTGCGGTGCACTCCCACGCGGCTCCTCCCGGGGGAGGAAGGTGAGTCTCCCCGGATCTGCCGCTTATTGGGTCCCTGCTGGAGGAGCAGGGGCCCGACTGTGGCGTGGATCACGGTTTATGGCAACTCGAGCTGAGAGCCCGTGCCTGGGCTCCGCCTCTGCAGCTGGCTTCCCTTCTCCATTACCTGGGAGCTCTGCCACACTCAGGCACCCCCGGTCTTTCTGTGACCCTGGGGGTCCTGAGACCACACTGTCCCGGAGGGTTCCACCCCCCGCTTAGCCACCAGAGTGACGTCCCTCAGCGGAGCAGACTTTTAAAAGTTCCGATTTTGTGCTCCGTGGCTCTATCACTTGCCAGAAGCGGCTGACGGAGGCCCCTCCCCCGCCGTCTATCCTCCCGAATATCGCCTCGGGTTCACTTCTCCGCACGTCCTACCTGCCAGAAAGTGGTCGCTTTTCTGATGAGAGAGTTGTTGCTCTTCTTTTCTTCGATCTCCTGTTGAGTTTGTAGGTGTTCAGAATGGTTTGATCCCTATCCAGCTGAATTCCTGAGAGGAGACGAAATCCAGGTCTCCTACTCCTCCGCCATCTTGCTCCGTCCTCAGAACATTGTTTTTATACCAGTATACTAAGCAATTAAAAAAAAAAAAATCTAAGGGGAGCCTGGGTGGCTCTTTCAGTTAAGCATCTGACTTCAGGTCATGTCGTGGTCCCAGGGTCCTGGGATCAAGCCCTGCATCGGGCTCCCTGCTCCGCAGGAAGCCTGCTTCTCCCTCTCCCACTCCCTCTGCTTATGTTTCCTCTCACGCTCTCTCTCTCTCTGTCAAATAAATAAATAAAATCTTAAAAAAAAAATCTAAAATCTCACTGTTGTATGAGAAAGGCCCATAATTGAACAATGGACATCAGATAACATGGGCAAGACAGAATGAACAGTAGTGCCAGTGTCTGGTGTATTCTGGTACATTTATTACATTGTATACCTAAAAACATACAGGTATACAATGTAATAAAAAAGGCCTAATTTTCATTTTCATCCTTGAGAAAATAACAGGGATGCTGTTTTCCAGATTTTAGAAAATTTCCTTCAGAATCAAGTACATTTTTCCACATTCCATACTTTTTTTAAAGAAATTGTAGCAAAGCATATGATACCCACAATGGATGCAGTTTCCTTAATATAAGTAAAATCACCCCTGCTGAGATCTTAAGGACACTTCAGAACTTTTGCTTTCCATGAGAGAGCAATAATTGCTCATCTTAAACCTTATACTGCCATTGACAAGAAGACAGTCTCTAGATACAACCCACAGTTCTTTCACCAAGTTGAGTTTTTCAAAAGATGATATGAATTTCACAAATACATTATTGTGGTTTGTGTTTAGAAGCAAAAATCTCACACAAAAGACTGAAAAGGGAATCATTCTAACCTCAAGTAGGAAACTATTATTATCTCTATCCAGGATTCCGATTAAAGAATACCCAAGAGAAAACAAGACTAGAAGAGATAGTAATAAACATTTTGATTAGTTTTGTATATTGAACTGCATGTTGAATGAGTAAAAATAGTGAACCTGGTCCACATTCTATAAATCTATAAAGATTATTTTCAACATTTGTCAATATAAGTAAAATGTAGCTCTGAGAATTGAGTGATCTTAAGCTGATAGTACCACATTATTTTGTCTTTAATTACATGGGAACAATGCGTAGCTTTGCATTTTACATTAGTGAAACATGATGAGGAATAAAGCACAAAACAGTGGACGTGGCCTTTTATCTGCTTGCCTAGGAACATATGACTGAAGTGACATTCCTAACCAATTATCAAATAGTAGGTACATAAACTAAGGTAAAAAGTCTTTATAGATGGGTAATATCAGCAATCATAATTATAAACAACTATAGCAATGATGCCCCTTTATTAAGAGGCAGAACTTTGTGATATATTACTCATCTCATTTAATCCTCTCAGTAACCCAGCAAGAACATATAACTAACCATATTTGACACATAAAATCATTAGGACTAATATGTGCTCACACTGAGGTAACTAGAGTAATTGAAGTCAGGATTCGACCCTGAGCCAGTTTTACTCTAATTTGTTTTTTTTTAATCCAAGTACATCAAGCTGATTTTTAAAAAATAGCATCTGTATCAAAGCACACAATGTATTTTCCTAATTAAGTTAATGATTACTCAACCTTGAGAGGTAAGCAATAATTATTATTCCTATTTAGAAATAATACAAGAGAGATTTGAAGAGGTTAAGCTGGTTTCCAAAGCCACAAAACTGACAATAGCTGAGACAGGATTTATGCTCAGGCTTTCCAATTTCAAATATAATGTTGTTTCAAATATTCCACCATGGGGAATGCTTCAGAACAGTGGTTCTCAACTTTTCTTTAATACAGCTATTATTCTTTCAAAAATCTGTGACCCACCATGGCAGAAATAAAAGATACAAGTTTTCCAAAATAGATTTTATATATTTACTGATATTTTAATAATATATTTAGTACTTATGATAAGATTTTGTGATTTACAAATCACAGTGATGTTGGAATGCAGTTGAATGTTACAACTTTAAAGTATAAGCAAACATATAGTTCACTATTTGCTTAGCTATGTAATAATACTATTAAGTTCACATTTTTAACTATGTTAATATAAATGGTAATAGACATCCTGCTTGCACTTATTATAGTAATATAGTTCCCAATAATTGCATGTTACTATAGATTACTCACTCTAGTACATACCTTCTGTACTTACTGTTGAATCCTATAAATAACTTAGCATTCTAGATATTGATATCCCCATTTTCACAAGAGGAAAGTGCTAATAAAAGAAATTATCTTTGTTGCAGAATATTAAGTAAGTGGATGCACAAATTTGAACCGATGATCTTAACCATCATACTATACTGTTTAGGCCAAAATAGAAATTATCTCTATTAGACAGTACTTCACTAGGACATATTTGAAAGTGTACTAGCTGAAACTAAGATTGTAAATTTCAAAGAAAAAGTGGGCAGCGCTTTACAAAAGTGTGAATTTTAGCCTTGCTGAACAGACATAAGCAAAAGAAGCAGTGGAGAATCATGTAGTTTGACAATCCATTCATGAAATCTACTGGTTGACAACTCAGTCTATGCTTGAATGTGACTCTGATCATGAGTTTCTCAAACCCAACTTGCTTGACTTTTCATTCATTCTCAGCTAACAATTTCCTTTTCCTCCTAGGATCATATTCTCCAGTATTCCCTATATTAGAGTAACTTTACTTTTCTTGATGAATTTTCTTGCACAATGTGTTTAGCTGCGATTTTTACAGCAAATATCATCTCATCACATAGACATTTTGGACTGGAGAAATATTTTTCCCAGTACAGTATTCCTCCCATGATGTTAAGGAAATAAATGGTAAAATATGAATGAATTAATAGAAATTTGCTTTGCACCTCACTTTGCTATAAAGTCACTGTGCAAAAAATACTTAAAATCTAAATTTTCCAAATTTTCACACACAAATCATTATTCACGAAGATAATCTTTCTTATTTTCCAACTGTGCAAATATGAAGCCACTATAACTACCCAGTGCCATGCCATTATCCTGTATTTATTTTTTAAAAGGATTCTGATACTCAAATGAGGTATTAACCAAATCAAATTACATATTTTGAAGCAACACACTGAAATTTCATTATACATACATACATACAATTATACATTATATAATACATTGTTATAAAGGGTCAGTCAAGAAGCTATATTATAAATGTGTGCACACAAGAAAAGAACAGAGCTCCCAAAATATATAAAGCAAAATATGCCAGAATTGAAGGGAGAAATAGTTCTACAATAATAGTTTGACACTTTAATACCACACTTTTCAATAATGGATAGAACAGCTAGACAGAAGTTTAATAAGGATATGCAAAAACTTAACACACTATAAACCAATGAGACCTAACAGACCTATAGAACACTCCACTTGACATCAGCAAGATATACGTTCTTCTCAGATGCACATAAAATAATATCAGTGATAGACCATAATGTAAATCTCAATAAATTTAAAAATATTGAAACCAAAGTATCTTTGCCACAATGAAATCACATTTGAAATAATAACAGAAGAAAAACTGAAAAATTAACAAATATGTGGAAATTAAACATCATTCAATGTGCCAAAGAAGAAATTACAGTGGAATGATGTCAGCAAGATCATTGATTAGGAGTTCCAGCCCTCATCCTCTCACAAAAATGAACATAACCCTTAGAGAACTCCACATTAAAATTAAGAAGCTGCAGCAACCCAGTGGGGCACAAACCAAGGATGGCTGCATTAAAAAAATAATAATAAAACAGACAAACAACCCAGTTTTTTACATCTGTCATCCCATTCACTATCCCGAACAGCTCAGCTCTAAGACAGATAGCTTCAACTATGACTTTCCTCATGGAAAAAAGCAGAGAAGGAGAACACCTGACATTTTTGCCCACACTGACCATAGCAGACAGAACTGCCCAGAGTCTATACGGCTACATCTTTTCAGTACAGGAGCACCTGTTCTGAAACCCCGCTCTCTTTAAGACCCTACTGCTAATAGGAATCTTTCAGGCATGATGTTACGAAAGGGGAGAAAATGAGAAGAGAAGGACCCTGACATCCATCAGCACTAAAGAACCCAGAAGTGCTGCCACCACTGTTGACACCCATAGCCTTAGTAAACAAGAACCCCTGAAATATTTACTGACACTGACCTCAGTGATAAAGCTGTCCAGAATCCATGCAGTTATGCACTCCTGCAAATGGAGCTGCTGCACACCACACAAGCAGTACTCTTGAACCAACCCAGAGTCAGTCCATACGTTCTGTATGAGACAACTACTTATTCACATAAGCAGAAATTAATTCAAAGATACAAGTAGCATAAAAAACAAGGAAATATGACATGACCAAAGGAGCACAATAGATTTCTAGTAACTCACACCAAATAAATGGAGAGATACAAATTATCTTACAAATATTTCAAAATAAAGATTTTAAAGAAGCTAAGCAAGCTTGATAGACAGTTCAATGAAATTAGAAAAGTAAACCATAAACAAAAAGAAAAATTCAACAAATACATAGAAGTAATTTTAAAAAGAGAAATTCTGGAGATGAATTATACAATGAATGAAATGAAAAGTGTTATGTTGAGCTTCAGCAGCATACATGGTCAACCAGAAGAAAGAATCTGAACTCAGAAAGATCATGTGAAATTATCCACTTAGAGGTGAAAACAGAAAAAAAGAATGAAAAAATGAAGAAAGACTACATCAATATTAGGACATTCTTAGGTGAAACAATATTCACATCACAAGAATCCCAGTTGAAGAAGAGAGAGAGGGAAAGGGGCGGGAAACTTATTTAATTGAATGATGGCTAAAAACTTACCAATCTTGAAAGTGCAATAAACTCCAAATTCAGGCAGTTCATGAAACTCCAAATAGGATCAGTCTAAAAAGAAAACACAAGGATACATTATACTACTATTGTCAAAAGGCACAGATAAAAAAAAAAAAAAAAGGCAAAACAGAAAATAACAAGTCTTGGCAGGGAGAAATTTGAACCCTCATACATTGCTATTGGGAATATAAAATGCTGAAGAAAATGGAACCCTCATGCATTGCTAGTAGGAATATAAAATGGTAATCCTGCTATGGAAATCATTTTTGTTTCTTTCTTTCTTTCTTTCTTTCTTTTTTCTTTCTTTTTTTTTTTTTTTTTTTTTTTGGTCAGTACATTGTTAAGTTTATTGTGGAAAAAGTTTTGCTAACAATAAGAAACATTTTCTACTTGTAAGGGCATGATAGATCATTAAGTGTATAATTATAATACTAATATACCTTTCAGGCAGATTTTTAAAATGCAGATGGTAGGACACTGAATAAAACAAGGCTTTACTTCTTGAATACCTAATTGAAATTATTTTAATGATTATAAAATGTTATTGTGAACATTTTTTTAATTTTATCATGTTATGTTAGTCAGTATACAATACATCATTAGTTTTTGATGTGGTGATCCACGATCCATTGTTTTTGTATAACACCCAGTGCTCCATGCAGTATGTGCCCTCCTTAATACCCAAAAAACAAATAATCAAGTCAAAAAGTGGGCAGAAGATATGAAAAGACACTTCTTTGAAGAAGACATACAAATGGCTAACAGACACATGAAAAAAATGTTCATCATTATTAGCCATCAGGGAAATTCAAATCAAAACCACACTGAGATACCACCTTATACCAGTTAGAATGGCAAAAACAGACAGGGAAAGAAACAACAAATGTTGGAGAGGTTGTGGAGAAAGGGGAACCCTCTTACACTGTTGGTGGGAATGCAAGTTGGTACAGCCACTTTGGAAAACAGTGTGGAGGTTCCTTAAATTTTAAAAAGTAGACCTACCCTATGACCCAGCAATTGCACTCCTGGGTATTTACCCCAAAGACACAGATGTAGTGGAAAGAAGGGCCCATATGCACCCCAATGTTCATAGCAGCAATGTCCGCAATAGCCAAACTGTGGAAAGAGCCGAGATGCCCTTCAACAGATGAATGGATAAAGAAGATGTGGTCCATATATGCAATGGAATATTACTCAGCCATCAGAAACGATGAATACCCAACTTTTACATCAACATTTTTGTAACTTTCTAATACTTAAACAAGAAAATTACCATCAGATCCAACAGTTCCACTCATATATCTAAAATATTTTTTATATTTTATTTTTTAAGATTTTATTTATTAAAAAATTATTTCTTTATCAGAGAGAGAAAGAGCACAAACAGGGAGAGTGATGGGGGGAAAGGGAGAAGCAGGCTCCCCACTGATCTGGGAGCCAGACACAGAGCTCAATCCCAGGACTCTGGGATCATGACCTGACCCAAAGGCAAAGGCCTAACTGACTGAGTCCCCCAGGCACCCCTAAAATATTTTTTAAACATATTTAAACAAAACCTTTAATGTAAATGTTTATAGCACCATTAATCACAATAGAAAAACATGGAAAACACCCAAATGTCCATCAACTGATAAATGGAAAAATATAGGTTTATAATGGGATATCATTCAGCCATTAAAAAATGAAATATGGATGCACACTGCACTGTGAGTGAATCTTGAAAACTTTGTGCTAAATGAAAGAAGCCAGATGCAAAAAGTCACATATTTTATGATACCATTTATATGAAATATGCAGAATAGGTAAATTCATAGGGACTTGAAAGCAGATTAGTGGTTTCCAGGGACTGGATGAAGAAAGAATGGACAGTGTCTGCTTGATAGGTAAGGAGTTTCATTGAGGGTCGTGAACATCTTGGAACTAGATAGAGGTGATCATTGTATAACATGGTGAATGCAGTAAATGGCACAGAATTCTACATTTAAAAATGGTTGACTTTATGTTATGTAAATTTCACCTCAATCAAAAAAGAGAGAGAATCCAGAATAGTTTTACAAAATATGGTCAGATAGTGAGGACGCTTAAAATTTTCATTTCATTTATATGAATGCATTGTGTGCACACACAAATCCACATCAATTTAATCCAATTAAACATTTATGTATTTTTGAGGGAATTTTATACTAACAAAAACATAGACCAGAGTTCTCCTACTATTCTTAACACTACTCTGAGCTTATATTTATTGAGTATCTACTGGGTGCTTTACTTACATTATATTATATAATCCTTAAAACAAAAGAGAAAGGTAGGTACTGAATTTCCTTTATCTTAAATGAGAAAAAAAAAAAAGGAAAGAGGGGTGAAATAATTTCTCTTTGTTATACAACTACTAATTGTCAGAATCACAATTTAAACTCAGTTTATACCTATAACTTATACTGTCTTCATACTGGCACTCTGCCTCTTGTCACCTATAAGCAAATTATATAGACTATTCTACTGTCTCTCCCAATGTAAAATAATATTGTATTTGATGACTACATTCAACGGAATTCTGAATTCAGTCATTCTTCTTGGCTTTAAAACATTTCTGGTGGTATTTGAGGCTGGGGATTAACAGTACCAAATAATATTTCATAACCTTGAAAAATGGTTACTTTATAGTGGTGCCAAGATTTGTGCTGCACTGTAGCCAAGGAGTAAGAAGAATACCTATTTACTCTAAATGGCAGAGAAAGAACAGGCTAGTAAAAATATAACTTTACTGGAGGCAATAAACACAGTTTTCTATGAAATGTTATGATGTGGTTGACAGTGGGCAATTTAAAAGTCTGGTGTTAAAATATTTTACTTTCTAACATCAGCTCAGATGTTAGGAAAAGTTCAAACTATTATGAGTTTTACAGTATGTAAAATTATAAACTGCTAGTAATGCTTATTTATATGGCATCCATTTACCCACTAGAGGAGATATATACTCCATTAGTAGTCTCAGAAGTGATCTTTGAGGAAACTCTCAAATCTTAAATATTTTTCTGATTTACAGTTTAAGAAGTAGCATAGGAGATTGCATTATATGTATCTACTACCCTCATTTTTGAGTGAAAACTACAATATGTTTTAAGGCAATATAATTTTAACAATTAAAATTCATATAACTAAATTTAAATATGTGAAGGCTAGATCATATCTTGGAAAATTAATAGAATTTTAACTACTAATTAAAAATAGAGTTTATTAAAATGTATCACCTCCGGGGGAGGTGTTCCCAAACTGACAAATTTCCTGGGTCAAACAGTATCTCCGTTTGTACTGTTTCATTTTATTTTTTTATTATGTTATGTTAATCACCATACATTACATTGTTAGTTTTTTATGTAGTTTTCTATGATTCATTGTTTGCATATAACACCCAGTGTTCCATACAGTACATGCCAAAGGCAAGGGAAGCAAGGGCAAAAATGAACTATTGGGACTTCATCAAGATACAAAGCTTTTGCACAGCAAAAGAAACAGTCAACAAAAGCAAAAAAAAATAATAATAATAACTGACAGAATGGGAGAAGATATTTTCAAATGACATATCTGGTAAAGGGCTAGTATCCAAAATCTATAAAGAACCTATTAAACTCAACACCCAAAGAACAAATGATCCAATCAAGAAATGGGCAGAAGACATGAACAGACATTTTTCCAAAGAAGACATCCAAATGTCCAACAGACACGTGAAAAAGTGCTCAACATCACTTGGCATCAGGGAAATCCAAAGCTTTTTGATTTTTTGCCTTAAGAATTGTGGTAGGGTTTGGGATGAGTCCTAAGGAGGGAGCATGGGAAGCAAAAATAATCTGAAAGAGCAGATTTTTGCAAAAAGCTTGAACTAAGTGAAGGGGATTTATTGGGTGTTTAAAAAGGGATTGCCTTTGAGAAGCAGGCAACTTGGAGAGATTTCCAAGGATTAGATGGGTCACACTTCTGTAGGTCTCAGAAATAGTTGGGATCCAAGCCCTGCTTCAAGGCATGATATTGAGGAGTTATGCTAGACTTCTTAGAGAAACACTGACTTTGCATTTGGGAAGGTATGATTAGGTAAATTTTGCCCTACCCAAACCTGGCACAGAATTGGCAGAGCTTCCAAAGAAAGCTGCAAAAATAAAGATGAGACAGAAGGTGCATTAAGATGGAAGCCATTCTTTGGTGTTGATATTCACTTGATGGGAAGCACAGAAACAAAGAAGGCTGTTGGAATGTGGAGATAATATAGTGGCTTTAGATAAAATTATTATTTTACTTAAAATAATTTAGCCAAAACCATTATAAGCCAAGAAGAGATGTCTAACAGGGAGGTAGTCTATAAAACAAAAGATCAATGACAACTCTAGATATGTAATTTGGAGAACTGTTTTGTAACATGTCCAAATACCCAGGCAAATTTGATCCATAAAAATGATTACAACACTATAATAAAATATTAATTAAAAATGACCTATTGTAGGGCACCTGGGTGGCTCAGTTGGTTAAGCAACTGCCTTCAGCTCAGGTCATGATCCTGTAGTCCCTGGATCAAGTCCCACGTCGGGCTCCCTGCTCGGCGGGGAGTCTGCTTCTCCCTCTGACCCTCCCCCCCCTCATGTGCTCTCTCTCATTCTCTCTCTCAAATAAATAAATAAAATCTTTAAAAAAAAATGACCTATTGTAAGGTTCTGACTATGCAAATTTCTGTTCTCCACATCGCATTTTCTAAGAAATGCTGATTACAAAATTCAGTATCTATATTGTTAGCAGGCTTTTTAAAAGAACTTAATTTTTATGTTATTCACTTAATATCCTAAGAAAATAATAATCTGATTTCAATAAAATAACTCAGAATCTTTCTTCATAACCATTGTCCACAAAGAAAACACCCACATATATTTTCACCAATGTGCACATACACACACATATAAGAGAAAGAACAGAATGAAAGTTATCATCCATTGATTCCACAATCTCTTGCTTTTAAAAATATCATCATAGTTATTAATTAAGCCAAGATAAAAATATACTTGTAGTTACTAGAGAGAGTTCAAATAATTTGAGAAAAGTTGGTGTCATGCCATTAGAAAGTCCTATAAGTTTCCTAAGAGTAGATTTTCTTAGAGAGAAAAAAAAAAGTATGTGATGTTATCTGATAAATAAATAAGTAGGGTTACATGTTTATTTAATCAAGATGTAAAGATTTGACCTGGCCTCTTCAACCAAGAAATTAAAAGTTCAGGTACACTACACTAGGTATGTTGTCTATAGAAAATAATGTGCATATATAATCGTACAAAAGTTACAATGCAATGACAGCACAATGTCTTTTTATCTGTAAAATGTCAGTCTTCATAAAGACAACATGTAGCTGCCAATACTTCAGCATTTTTCTTCCTTAATGTAAAATCAATATTTCAATGGGAGCTAATTACTCTGGGTATTACCCAACAAAAACATCTTGTCTTTTCAAGTGCCCTGGAAATAAAAGGATGCTCCAGAACAAGTCAGCTATGAGTTGATGCTAATTGGCCTGCTGACAATTTATTTAATTGTTACATGGAAAAGGTGATTTATTTTGATGATATAATTTTAACATTCTGCCACTTACTTGGCAGAAGATTCCTTACATTCTGCTACTATAACTGGTGAGTGGAAGATCTAGCTTTGAATATTTGGAGAAATGAGAATCCACATAACTTCCTAAAGAAAGAAGACAAGATATCCACCACAGATGAAGGAACTCTCTTTAAAAATATATATATATATAAATATATATATATATATATATATATTTATATATATATTTATTTATTTAAATTCAGTTAATTAACATATAGTACTGTATTATTAGTTTCAGAAGTAGAGTTCAGTGATTCTTCAGTTGCATGTAATATCCAGCACTCATTACATCACATGCCCTCCTTAATGTCCATCACCCAGTCAACTCATCCCCTCATCCCCCACCCCTCCAGCAACCCTCAGTTTGTTTCCTATGATTGAGAGTCTCTTATGGTTTGTCTCCCTCTCTGATTTTATCTTGCTTTATTTTTCCTTCCTTTCCCCTGAAGGAACCCTTTTCACACAAGTGGAACAGGCCAAAAGAAAATGATGCTGTGTTGTTTTCTCTAAGATTTTTCATTTGTCCTTTATTCTTCCTTTTCAAGACCTCTCCACTAACCTCCAGTCACCAATCACATATGTGGGCACACTGACAGACATGGGGAGATTATAAAATATTATATTCTAAATATCAGAATATCCACTAAAATATGAATGCAGAATCAAATTGATGCACAAAGTGAATATTTAAACAATCTATAATTTTGTCATGCCTTAAAAATTGATAATATCTATTTCTATCTAGAATGTGGAAGATTACCTTTATGTGTACTATGTGTACTATGTTTCTCTGTGTTTGTGTTTGCTAATTTGTTTTAAGCAACCTGTTCGTGAAACTTTATTTTTGAGAACTACTCTTTCAGAGGAATTGTGAACAATGGTATGAGATTACCAAATGAGTTCACTTTCCTAGTGACAGAGCAAAGCTTTGAGTGGCTTTGAGCCAATTTACATCTCAGTGGGCTCATATCTAATTCCCAAGATTGAAAGATAGGCAAGGTCTATTATCTCTTGTCTCAGTTACATCTAGTGAGCTCATATATTTTTTGTCACCTTTCATGAAAAGTTACAGACCAATGTGTCCAAAATAGGCCAGTTTCAGTGTGCCCAGGTGGCTCAGTTGGTTGAGCATACAGCTCTTGATTTCAGCTCAGGTGATGATCTCCGGGGGTCATGGGATCAAACCCCCTAGGGGCTTGATCAAGGCTCCATGCTCAGTGTGGAGTCTGCTTGTTCCTCTCCTTACCACCATCCCCCACTTATGCACTCTCTCTCTGTTTAAAATAAAGAAATAAAATCTTTATAAAACAATATAAAAAAACACAAAACAAACAAAATAAGTCAGTTTCAAAAAGGAGGATGGATTAGCATGTGACTTTTATTTATTTACTTTTTACCTTTTATTGTTTTAAATTCTTATACTTGAGTGTAGTTGACAAAATGTTACATTAGTTTCAGGTGTACAACATAATGATTCAACTTCATTTATGTTATGATGTGCTCAGGACAAGTGTAGCTACCATCTTTCACCATACATAAGCATGTATGTGACTTTAAATAAAGGAACAATAAGAGGTTATGTTGTTAATCCATTAAAGTTTTTGGACTTTACTTGATACCACACTATAGCTTACTCTCTCCTGACTACTATAGAAATATTCTCTGATTTTTAAAGATATTAATGAGCACAGGAACATGTTGATGGATAATAATAAATGCGTCTAACACTGTCATTTCATATGCTTCTTACTTCTGTTCTTTAGACAGTTATAGAGAACCACATAAAGACTAAAAGACAGTGATAATAGGAGAGAATCTAAGTCCCTTTTCCTGGCCCTCACATGTTTTATATTTTTTCAACTTGTATAATCTCATTCTCTGGTATACATCTGGCATTTGGGAAATGAGAGAAAATTATCTCTCTTCAGAGCAAAATGACATGGATAAACTTTGCAGATACTTGACTGTCATTTCCCCAATTTAAAGGACTTTTCCTTTCTGACACAGAAAATTTAGTAGTTATAAATGAAAAAGAGAAAAAAAAACTTGAAAGAAAATTTCTTCAAAGAAAGTTTATACAAAAACAGGAAGAATCCTAAGAAATATAAGGTCATCAAAATTACTCAGAAAAAAATAGAGGATTTTCTTTTTTCTTTTTTAATAAACAAATCTGACTCATCTCTAAAGGTATAATTAACTGAGATGGAAAAGAGAACACTGCACCGAACTACAAGTAGGTCAGTTCATTTGAGGTTCTTGTCTGCATAGGCTCTGACAGCTGGCTGAATATATATGTAATATACAGGTTCCAGTGATTTATTGGTCTTTCTTTCCCTAATGCCTGTCATATATATAGAAAAGAGTGGAAAAGAAAACCTATAGTTTTTCTTTTTTGCTTAGGAAAAACCTACATTGGGGACTTGAGTGTAATTATGAGATAGAGTTAGCTGTACCCAAGTGCATGAAACACATTTCTAATTACATTTAAACACAGAGGAACTATGATTCATGAAAGAAAGTTTTGATATTTTCTGGTGCTATAGATATTTTACCTAAATCTCACTCCATATAATAATTAATTTCTAACATTTTAAATATTAAATATAGCTCCCCTCCTCACTAAACACCCACAGACAATTAAACACAGAAATATTGGTATTCTTCCCCTTAAAAATCCTTAAATTTTGCAAGTAATAAAATTCTAGAAAAGTGAAAGTGACCTGTTTCCAGACATGAGCAAATCCCACCCGTGCTTGATTCATGAGACTCATTTGACCCATTTCAAGGACATCCACAACAATTCATCACATGTGCTTCCTAAAGTAACCAATTATTTGCAATATTCCATTGGGGAAAGTATGCTTAATTTTATCCAAAATTTCATTTTGGAAAGCTAAATCCTATACTTTGAACATATTTGAAATATTTTATCTCTAAATCATGGCTTGTAAATTTTGAGTATTTTGCACTATGCTTATTATCCCATTCTTGCCACTCTTCCAATCCACTTCTACTCAGCAGACATCTCTTTAACTCATGTCCCGTCAGTCTTTGCAGACCCAGCTCAAGTGAAACTGCTACAATGTCCTTTCTACTTCAAATCTCTGCAAATGTGCTTCTGCTCCCCTCACCCTACTAATGATATAGATTATTTTACTGCTAAGGCCAGTGGAAAACATGGCCAATGTATTTCTTAAAATTGGTCAGAGGTGAGACTATTATACTCTGTATCTCATTTGTTACTTTTCCTTATATGGATTCCAAGAAATTACATTTCTACCTCTCTTTGACTTCTTTCAGAGCTTTTGCCTCTAACCAGTTTCTCCAGAAAAGCTGCAAATAATTTCTGCTCCACATTGGCTCACTCTCCTTGAAATATTTGTGTAACAACTATAGGCTGATGACTATAAAATTTATATATTCAACACACACACTTTTATTAGTACTTCATCATTATTATCTCATGTTCATATCAAATTCAACACATTTGAAATTGAGCTAATAGTCAAAAAGCACTTATAACAGACCCTGGCCCACAGTAAACAAGTATCTGTTATATAGAAATACATTTTTCATAGTGGAGTGTTTAAAAGTATGAACTTTATATTCAGCCATGCCAGATCTGAATACTAAGCTTTAATAAATATGATATCATTATACTTGCCTCATACTGTTACAGTCTTTATGAAGATTAAATAAAATACTTATCATACTAGGCAGCAAACAGAAAATACCTAGATAGGTTATTATTGTTGTTAATAATACTTTAAATACACTCCTTTAGATCAAGCCCTTATCATTTGTGGCTCATATTGCTGAAATAGTCTTCTAACAAGATCCTCACCATTCAAGTTCAGTTCTCCAAAATTCCATGAAAATATTCTTCTAAAAATCAAAATCAGTCATAGTGCTTCTATATTTAAATTTATTCGTGGTTTTGCATATATTTACTGAATACTTTTAAATTCCTGAATAAAGCATTCAAGATTTTCTTCTACTTCTCCAGGTTTACCTCCCATCACTACTGTTCTTACATTCTATGCTACAACCATACTCAATCATTTTTAGTACCCCTGATGGATCATGTGTATTGTCGTGTTTGGGCCTTTTGACATGAAGTACATTCTATCTTGCCTCAAGTTTCTCTTGGTTTGCATAACACGTTATTTTCTTTCCCTCAACATTTTCTGATCCTTCAATCTCAATTCTTGACCCCTTTTATATTTTTACATGGTATTCTGATTATTTCTCTACTGTAGCTCATAATAATCTATATTTTAACCATCAGTTCACTTGTCAGAAGTGCAGGGAATATGATTGTCTCTGTATTCTTCATGTAAGCTCCGTATGTGGTGCATTGTATGGCAGTAAGAGTTATGACAATATGAGTAAAGTGATATAGAATCTAAGCATCATCAATTTTAATCTAAGATCTGTGAGGATAAGAATTATATATTAGACTTCCTTGTATTCTTTATGGCTTAGAGTTCAATAATAATTTATTAATATTTGCAAATTTTCTTTGCTCCTTTTAAATCATTTATTACTAGTTTGTCTTTTCCATGACAATAAGGTCTAGCAGGTTGCAACATGTAGAGACCTGTGATGGCATTACAGACTTAGGAAGTAGATTCAGGAGGAAAGGTCAGTTCATTTCTCTCAAGAATACTATAATAATGCCTTTCAATATTTGTCTTATTATCATTGATTATCTCAACCACAAACAGTACCACAGTGAACGGAACCTCCCAAAAAAGTTTCTGAAAAGAATTACTGATGTTTGAGGAATTAAGCAAATTGATCAATAAGATATTCACAAATTTAAATGCCACATAAATTTTATTAGTTTTTTTTCTAAAAGCTTAATCTAAAATATATCTAATTAATACATGTCATTTTTAATTCTGGGTATTAAAGGCATTAAAGAAAATATCCAAGATAGCCTAAAAAGTTTCAATTAATTTTATATGTAGGTTTACCCATAGTAAATTACTTGCCCAAAAAACAAATTTAAAATTGTCAAGCAGGCTTTGTTCTTTAACAGAATCAATTCCCTTATAATTATCCAAAAGTCTCAGATATGGTATTAATATGGCTCCAAAAAATGATTTTTTCTTGCCCTCAGTACAGAAAATAAAATAATTTATTAGAGCAGGTTAAGAAAACATGTACCTATATGAATTTAAACTTCCAAAATATTTACTACCTATAAGGGCCATGAAAATTATTCTGCCCACTATATATATTCAAGACATTCTCTAACTCAGGTGTTAGCAAACTATGGCTCACATTTCAAATATGGTCCATTGCTTGTTTTTATAAAGTCTACTGTACCACAGTCATACTCATTTCTTTGTATTATCTATGGCTGCTTTCTTACTAGGATGGGAAAGTTGAGTAGTTGCAGAGATCATACAACCCTCAAAGCCTAAAATATTTACCATTTGGCACTTAGAAAAAAAGTTTGTTTACCCCACTGAAACTCTTACAATAAATTTATTGTAATATATCTGATCAAATCATAAGAAAGTCTTCACAAACCACAATGTTCATCTAATATAGAAGTCCAAATATTTTGACATGGACATGTGCATGCATACATAACAAATGTACATATATATATGTACATTTATGTACAATATATTTTTTAAAAAAACTGGCCGCATAGACAAATTTTTACCATGACAAAACAAAATGTCAGTGTCCTTTAACAACACTGAATAAGAGAGTCGCATGAGATATTCAGGGACTGACCCCTCTTTGAATAAGTGACATGGCAGGGCTGTCTTAGCTTATAAAATTATGAAACTCATATTTGATTAGTGCAAGAAAATAATTAGATAATTTAGCCTAAGAGTATGTTCTCAAAGCAGGGGTTAGGTCAATTTAGAAAGGGTAGGGAATGGGAAAATGAAACAAGGGGAAACATCAGACCAAGATGCAGTAACACAGCCTGAAACCTGAATGGTAACAGTGGCTTTTTCAGCCTGAAAAACTTTTAAAACATGAATAAGATCATGCAATAGTGGTTTTAATAAACTGTATATCAGAGGGGTGCCTGGGTGGCTCAGTTGTTAAGTATCTGCCTTCAGCTCAGGTCATGATCCCAGGGTCCTGGGATCGAGCCCCGCATCGGGCTCCCTGCTCCGCGAGAAGCCTGCTTCTCCCTCTCCCACTCCCCCTGCTTGTGTTCCCTCTCTCGCTGTGTCTCTCTCTGTCAAATAAATAAATAAAATCTTAAAATAAATAAATAAATAAATAAATAAATAAATAAATAAATAAATAAAATCTTGTATATCAGATTAAAAAGGACTATAATCCTTGAGAGGTAAAAAAACAAAGGAAGTGAGTCCAACAATTTTTGTACTTTTCCTACAAAGTTGTTTTTTAGTCTTTTTTTTTTTTAATTCCTTTAGAGAGAGAGTGTGTGTTCACGTGAGCAGTGGGGAGGGGCAGAAGGAGAGAGAGAATCTTAAGTAGGCTCCATGCCCAGCATGGGCCCTACGTAGAGCTTGACCTCAGAACCATGAGATAATGACCTGAGCCAAAATCAAGAATCAGATGCTTAACCGACTGAGCCACCCAGGTGCCCAATGTTGTTTTTAATTCTTGCACAGGAGGGGCAAACACAGGCTAGCCCAGGAGTCTACAGGTGTTATGAAATGGGACTGGGCTTTTATGAAGCCTAAGGCAATTAGAGTTCCCAAGGCAAAGTATTGGCAGGGAGAGAACTGCAGAGAGAGAGAACTTGAGACTTTGAAGAGTCCTCTTAGCATTCAGCTGAATACCTCATCAGCTCATGTATATAAAGTACCCAAGGCTGGGGCAAAAACAAAAACAAACAAACAAAAGATTAGAGAAAAAAAAAACAAAAAAAAGCCTCCTTTAATTTACCAAAGGCAGTGACTGGGGGCTGTTCCCACTTGTCAGAATAGAAACTGCATACTTGTTAACATTGGATAAAGTTTTCAGAAGAGTTTAGTTTAATAAAGGAAAATTAGCTCTAGACCAAACACTGCTCTTGTCTTACCCAAAAAGGCTTAAAAGCAGGACTCTAAAAGATCAGCAACCATGTCCCAGAAAAAAGTTCAAAAATATTTAAACAAATATAATAATATTCACGATCCAACAAAATAAAATTCACAATATGTGACAACTAAATATAAAAAGAAACAACAATAAAACCATTATCAGGCACCATAAAAGCAAGACTATCAAGTCACAAGGAGAAAAAAAGTGTCAATCATTTGAAAATTGTCCAGCAATGAACATATGAGAATTAGTAGACATGTGGCACTAAAGTAGTTGTTAATGCTGATTTCCATGTTGAAAAGTTACAGGAAAGATTGCACTTTTTTTTTTTAAGATTTATTTATTTGAGAGAGAAAAAGGAAGAGGGAGAGGGTCAGAGAGAGAGAGAATCCTGAAGCAGACAAGCCACTGAGCAAGGAGCCTGATGTGGGGCTCGATCTCAGAATCCTGAGATCATTACCTGAGCTGAAATCAAGAGTCAGCTGCTTAACTGAGCCACTCAGGTGCCCCAGGATTGCACACATTAAATAGAGACATAACAAGCATGAATAAACACCCAAACAAGCTTTTAAAGATGAAAATTATGTCTGAGATGAAAAATACTTTAGGGAGATTAATGCTGGTTAAATATTGCAGAAGCCCATTATCAATAAACTTGAAGACACCAGAATAGAGACTACTAAAAATGAAACACAGAAGAAATTAAAAAAAAAAAAAAAAACCCACAAAACTGAAAAATAAGAGAACCAAAAGTAAGGGAGATGCAGAAAAATATTGAAATAAATTATACTAAAAATTTTCCAAGTTTTATGAAAAGTAAAAACCTACTGACTTAAAAGCTAAAAAAAATCACAAGCACAAGAAAAATAAAAATAAAAGTAAAGGAAGTAACATCATAATCCGATTACTTAAAAATCAGTGATAAAGAGAAAATCTTATAGTTTTCAGTATATAGGTCTTTCACCTCCTCGGTTAAATTTCCTAGGTATTTTATTCTTTTTCATGCACTTGTAAATGGGATTGTTTTCTCAATGTCTCTGATAGTTTATTGTTTGTGTATAAAAATACAGTATTGTTTGTGTATAAAAATACAATAGATTTCTGTATGACTGTATCCTACAACTTTACTGTATATGGTTAATTCTAACAATTTTTTTTGTGAAGTCTACATATAATTTTCTACACATAATATCATGTCATCTGCAAATAGTGACAGTTTTACTTTTTCCTTTCCATTCTGGATGCCTTTTATTTCTTTTTCTTGCCTAATTGCCCTGGCTGGAATTTCCAATACTATGTTGAATAAAAGTGGTGAGAGTAGGGTTTTTATCATTTCACTGTTGAGTATTATGTTAGGTATGGGCTTATCACAAATATGGTCTTTATCATGTTGAGGTATGTTCCCTTTATATCTACTTTGTCAAAAGTTTTTAATCATAAATGGATGTTGAATTTTATCTGTTTTTTTTTTGCCCGTATTAAGATGGTCATATTATTTTTATCCTTTGTTAATATAGTGTATCGCATTGATTTATTTGCAGATGTTGAACCATCTTTGGTTCCTTGGAATAACTCCCACTTGATTATGGTGTATGATCCTTTTAATGTATTGTTGAACTTGGTCTGCTAATATTTTATTGAGGATTTTTTCTTCTATTGGGATATTGGCCTGTATTTTTTTTTTTCTTGTTTTACTATTTGTCTGTTGCTGGTACAGGGTAATGTTGGCCTTGTGAAATGATTTTACAAGTGTTTTTTCTTCTATTTTTTGTAAGAATTCTGGAAGGATTTGTATTTATTTTTGAATGTTTAGTAGAATTCATCAGTAAAGCTTTAAGGTCCTGGACTTTTGTTGGGAGGTTTTTGATCAGTGATTCAATCTTTTTACTACTAATCAGTCTGTTAAGATTTTCTAAATCTTCATGATTCAGTATTGGAAAGTTGCTTGTTTCTAGGAATTTATCAGTTTCTTCTAGGTTGTCTGATTTGTTGGCATACAATTGTTCATAATAGTTTCTTATGGTCCTTTTATTTCTGTGGTGTTGGTTTTAACATCTCCTCTTTCATTTATGATTTTATTTATTTTTTCTTGCTGAAGAAGTCCTTCCTTGTTTAACTGAAGATTTGTCTTTTTTTTTTTTTTTTTTAACTTTATAAGAAACAGCTCTGGGTTTCATTTCCTAGAGTCTTCTTAGTCTCTATTTTTTTTTATAATTTTTTAATTTTTTAATTTAATTTTATTTTTTAAAGATTTTATTTATTTATTTGATAGAGAGAGAGAGAGTCAGCAAGAGCAGGAACACAAGCTGGGGAGTGGGAGAGGGAGAAGCAGGCTTCCCGCCGATCAGGGAGCCTGATGCGGGGCTCAATCCCAGGACCCTGGGATCATGACCTGAGCTGAAGAAGATGCTTAACAACTGAGCCACCCAGGCACCCCTTTATTTTTTTATTTTTGCATTGAACCTTGTTATTTCCTTCCTTCTACTAACTCTGGACCTTGTTTTTTCTTTTCTTTCTTTCTTTCTTTTTTTTTTTTCCTAGTACTATAAGGTATAAAGTTAGGTTGTTTGAGATTTTTGTTTGTTTGTTTCTCTTTTTTTTAAACTTTTATTTATTTATTTGAGGGAGAGTGAGAGAGCAAGTATGAGGGGTATAGGAACAGAGGGTGAGGGAGAAGCATACTCCCTGATGAGCCCGGAGCCTGACATGGGGCTTGATCTTAGACCCTGGGATCATGACCTGAGCCAAAGGCAGGCACTTAACTGACTTAGCCACCCAGGTGCCCCTGTTTGTTTCTTGTGTTAGCATTTATTTTCATGAGCTTCCTTCTTAGAACTGCAATTTGCTGCATTTTTAAGTTTTGGTATTTTATATTTTAAAACTATATGACATTGATAAAAGAAACTGAAGAAAACACAAATAAATGGAAAGATATTCTGTGTTCATGGATTAAAAGAATGTCATTAAAATGTCCACATACCCACAGCAATCTACAGATTCAATGTAATACCTATCAAAATACCAATGGAATTTTTCAGAAAAATGAAACAAACTAATCCACCCAAGGTCAGATACTAGGTATATAGTATTTATTTAATCTGGATAGATCTAACATTTGATAGATTCTTACAAAAAACATTAAAACATGATCCAAAAGAAAATAATATGGGCTAAATTTAACTGTATCAATTTTAATCAAATTAATTGTTAAAATAATAAAACTACTAGCACAGACTGGGAGAAAATATTTGCAAATTACATATGTGATAAATGACTTGTATCCAGACCATACAAAAAACAAAAAACAAAAAACTCAAAATTCAACAAGAAAACAAGTAAACCAAATAAATGGACAAATAAAATTGCAAACAACTTAAGCACAAACTTTCCCAAACAGAATATATAGATAGTATATAAGCACATGAAAAAAGTGTTCAGTATCGTTGGCCATTAAGGAAATGCAAATATGAACCAAAATTAAATACCACTACATATCTATTAAAATAGATAAAAGAAAAAATACTGACAATATCAGGTCCTTATGAAGACATGGAGCAAATTAGTTTCTCATATTTTTGGTGTGAATGAGAAATTGTATAGTCACACTAGAAATTAGTTTGATAATTTCTTTCTTCTTTCTTTCTTTCTTTTTTTTCTTTCTTCTCTTTCTTCTTTCCTCTTTTCTTTCTTTTCCTTCCTTCCCCCTTCCTTCCTTCCTTCCTTTTTTTAAGTTTGATAATTTTTTATATTGTTTACACTTACCATATAACCAAATAATCATTCTCTTTGGTATTTCCCCAAGAAAAATGGAAGCATATAATTGGTGCCGGGGGGAACCCTCTGTATAAGAATGTTCATAGCAGCTGAATTGTATTAAGCAAAACCTTAAAAGAAAATTCAAATGGATGGAAAAAATAGTGATACACATAAAATAGAATATTATTTAGGACTAAAAGAAAAAAGGAACTATTGATATATGCAACAACTTAGATGGATCTCAACAGCATTATGATTGGTGGAAAAAGCTAACCTCAATAGGTTAGATACTGTATTATTTCATTTTTAAATGAAAAAAATATAGTAATGAACAGATGAATGTTAAGAGTTAGGTTTGGAGAGAGAGTTGGATTATAATAGGGAAGTCTAAGCAATCTAAATTTCTCTGTGGTGACAGAACAGTAATGGGTACTGATTGTGGTGGTGGTTACCGATAATACAATTTCATAGCACTATACACTGAATTAAAAATAAATAAATAAAGGCATTAAAAATTGATAAAATCTGAATGTATGCCCAATATTGTACCAAAGTCAATTTCTTGGTTATGATAAATATATTATGTTTACATAAGTTGTTACCAGGGAATGTTGGCTATGAGGTATATGGGAATTCTGAACTATTTTTCAGCTTCTACTGAGTCAAAAATGATTTCAAAACATTAACTGGACTACAGATCTATATTTAACATTTCTCTCACTGTAGTGCTCCATTTATTTACAGTATAGCACAACTATGTTATTTTAAATCAGAAGCTCTAATGCTATTTCTTTTTAAATATTTTTGTCTTCCATGTTAAGGCAAAGATGCTATTTCTCACACTCATGCTTCTATTCAACAAAAGCCTTGGTCTAGCATATTGCATTATTTATTTTTCTTCCACACAGTAGTTTTAGATTTCCCTGAATTGTTGTTACCAACACATTTTCATCATTCCTGCTTAAATTTGAACATTCCTGACAGTTCTACTCTTTTAAAGTCATACTGATTTAAACTCTGAGGCATATAAACTGTAGGATTCTATGACATCTCTAGAGCTTAAGACTTATCATTCTTTATTTACATCGATTCCCTATTGTTCAGTAGATTCCCTTGCTGGAAGTGTAAGCCTAAGATGTCTTTGGCAGTAATCGATTCCAGAATCAAATGCCAGATTTATATTGATTATTACCATGAAACCAGTCATGATCATTGTGACTCCTATAACATGTTGGCTAATTTTATATGGCATATCATGCTAAACCAGAATAATGAGAAGTGACAACCTGTCTGACTCAAAGTGATTGTTTGATCTCCCAATAAAGTGAAAAATAACTGCTGTCACCACTGTAGCGAATTAGGTAATATGGCAGAACCAAGGAGTTTGGATTAAACCATGGCTATAAGTCAAAGTTAGAAATGGCTGAAAGAAGGGTATATCATAAGTTATGACTTATTAAATTGTAAGTAAAAATTCATTAGCGGGCGCCTGGGTGGCTCAGTTGGTTAAGCAACTGTCTTCAGCTCAGGTCATGATCCCAGGGTCCTGGGATCAAGTCCTGCATCAGGCTCGCTGCTCTGCGGGGAGCCTGCTTCTCCCTCTCCCACTCCCCCTGCTTGTGTTCCCTCTCTCGCTGTGTCTCTCTCTGTCAAATAAATAAATAAAATCTTTAAAAAAAATTCATTAGCAATAACTGCTTATTATTAGTTTCTAATAAATTATATGTTCATTGATTTTATTTTTAAATATTGTTTCATGACTATATCCAACATTTTGCAGGTCATTGAAATGGTGATTATCAAACTAGCTGTTTCCATTTATCTTCAAAAAGGATAATGAACCAATCTTTAAGTGTAGGATGATATTTTAATAAAGACTAATAACATTAGGCATAAAATAAACCAGTGACCAATACCCAACAAATGCATCTTGAAGTTTAGTAACTGAATGTACTATAAAATAAAAACTGCAAAGGCTGGAATTCTAACTGTTGAGAGATGTCAGCATAACTAAGCTCAAGCATAATCTCTTCTGTGTAGAGTTGCCTATGTCCTCAAACAAAAATAAAATTCTTGACTCTTCTACCCCCTTTACACATTTTTAGTATATGTTCAATTGTTTTGAAACTGTTTAATTGTCTATTATAGTTATTTGAGATTCCCTTGAGGAAAAGGATTTTGTGCTTTTTTGCTAAATGTTCACATAATGTAATACAATTTCTGGGACAAAGCAAGAGCTGATAAAATTTTTCTTTGAAGTAAATAAGTATACATCCAGAACCTGCCAACGGGAAGAAAAGAGTAAAGAATTCTGAAGGGACTAGAAAATGTAATACTAAATATAATGTAATACTACAATAATTATTCCATGAGCAATTGAGGAATGTTGGGAGAGGTGTACTAAGGGTATTTTCTAATTAGTACATGTAGTCAGGGTAGTCAAACAGATTGTATAAATTGATACAATACATTGTTTTTGAATTATGTGCAAAAACAAGGAAAATAAAAACAAATGGAAGTCAAAATATGGAAAAATATTTTTACTTAAATATAAAGTCAGGAATACATGTTCCTTTGTTGTTGTTTTTATTAAATCCCACTTAGTTAACATACAGTGTAATCTTACTTTCAGGAATACAATATAGTGATTCAACAATTCCATACAACACCTGGTGCTCATCACAATAAATGCACTCCTTAAACCCCATCACCTACTTAACCCATCCCCCCCCACACACACTTTCTGGTACCCATCAGTTTGTTCTCTACAGTTAAAAGTTTAGTTCCTGATTCTCCTCTCTCTCTTTTTTTCCCATTGTTCATTTGTTTTGTTTCTTACATTCCACATGAGTGAAATCATATGGTATTTGTCTTTCTTTGACTTATTTTGTTTAGCATAACACTCTCTAATGTTTATAGCAGAATTATCTACAATAGTAAAATTATAGAAATAACCTGAGTGCCTATCAACTGATGAATGAATAAAGAAGATGTGATATGTATATACAATGGAATATTACTCAGACATAAAAAGAATGAAATGTTGTCATTTGCAATGACATGGATGGAGCTAGAGAGTATTATGCTAAGCAAAATAAGTCAGTCAGAGGAATCCTGTTCTTTAAGGTATAAAAAACTGCAAGAGAATGCCTTTCACTCTAATAATGAAAATGAGCTAGGGGCACCTGGGTGGCTCAGTCAGTTAAGGCATCTGCCTTCAGCTCAGGTCATGATCTCAGAGTACTGGGATCAAACCCCACATCAGCCTCCCTGTTCAGTAGGGAATCTGCTTCTTCCTCTCCCTCTGCCTTTTGCTGCTGCTTGTGCTCTCTCTCTCTCTCAAAAAATAAATAAAGTATTTTTTTAAAAATTTAAAAAGCTAGATACTCTAAAAAAAAAATCATAGTTTTTGAGCCCTTCAGACAGCCGAGGTCACAAGATAACCATGCTTACTGGATCCCAAAGGTCAATAAACCCTTCCACAAAGACTAGGCATAGAATGAACTAGTATGATATTTTAGGATCACTGGAATCCATGAATAAAGTTAGCCCGCACTTTCTCATTATTTTTTCCAAGGCCTCCAAGAAGTAGCCATGCGAAACAATGAATGTAGGGCTGGAGACTTGATAGACATCTGTTTCCCATGGTACATGAATGCAGGGCCTACAAAATTTGAGGGGAAACTGGAGAATCTAAAGATCACTACAAGCACTTTAGACCATATATTAGTATAAGGTATTGGTGAGTACTAGGCAGGAAAATTCACCAGGGCAATAACCTTTCTCTGTTACAAAGCAAAGGATAGCTGTTGGTGGCACAGGGGTGGGAAAGCAGCCTGGATCTCTGAACCTTCACTGATAGCAGTCAGATGTAGGCTGCCACTGTGGGAGGGACAGGAAGTCTGATGCACTAGACTTGGCAATAAATAGGAGGGCAGAAATTATTTGTCATTAAGGGAGAGAAAAGAGGAAATCCCATCTCTGAGGTACAGATGCACAGGGCCTATCTAAGACTAAGGAAGTAGAATAACCAAGATTACCCTGCTTCTACAATGAGGTGACAAGCAATTGTAATCTATTACAAAGGGAAAGACAAGAATGGTAGATGAGTCACACATATGATTTGGGCATGCTTAAATCTGAAAACAGGCATATTGAGATAAACTCTGGCATTCCAGTCCTCACAGTAAGCCTAAGACAGTGGCCATCCATCTCTGTAGGTATTTGAGACTTATTTTTTATGCTAGGTAACTATAGCAATAATAGTCAAACTGAGATCAACTATAGTCTAGATTGACTTAAACCCCACAGTATAAAGTCCTGGCAAAAAAAAAAAAAATGTGCTCAATTCTTGGCATAAATATTATTTACATCAGATTCCATTGTTCTTTTACCCAAAATGACTGGATTCAATAAAAAAGAGAAATTCTAAAAGAGACTTCTTGTTTTAGCTCCAACATGTACAAGCTTGGAAGCTCTTAGTTCTGTCCTTACAACAACAACAAAAATCTGAACCAACTGAAAAACAAAAACAAAAACAAAAACAAAACAGCAACAATATTTCTTCCAACCATCAGAGAACTGAGAACATTTCATAGTGAAATGCTCAGGCTCAAAACTGGAAGAGACAGACACATACAGAATCTCAATCAATATCTGCTTACCTGGAGCAAAAGCTGCTAGACCCAGCAACTGGTAACAACACTTCAGTGGTCATTTTGAGGAAATTCTATATGCTGAAAATGGCATAACTTGAGAGAAAATTCATGGTGATTTCAGGTTTGTGGGGACTCTACTCATTTTCATGGCTTTTACCTCCAGGAACCCCAAAAGATTCTCATGGCAAAATCCAAGTAATTAATATTCCGTTGTCATTCTGTCACAAGAAAGGGAAAAATAATACTTATGAAATACTCCCAAGTCCCTTCTTCATAACAAAGGCCTACTCTCCAGGAAAAAGACAGTCTTATTCCACTGATGAAAAGTGCATTTCTCTCATTCTAGTTCCATGGGAGATGGGAAGCTAAAACACTTGTGAAGGTCACAGCCAAGAGACATAGACCCATTAAAATAATGAGATTAAATCAAAATATTACAGAATTCTTCCCTGCCCTCACATCTTACCACCAAACAAACCATCAAGACTCCAGCATGATAACAGTTGATTATAGATGAAATGGCAATAAAACACAGACCCACACAGAAGATAATTATTTAGAGAAGTCCAAAGTTAACAGGGGAGACAAAAACAAAGAAACTAAAAGAATTTGAATCCTCTGGCTAATAGCTAAGAAAAAAAAGAACAAAACTGCTGAACTCTTAACTTGATTTACATAAAACCTCATGCTCAAGCCTAATTACTTCAGTTTTTATTACTTGGTCATCATGTCCAACTTTCAACAAAAACTTTAAGGCATGTTAAAAGACAAGAAGAAGCAAAGCAGGGCGCCTGGGTGGCTCAGTTGGTTAAGCGACTGCCTTCGGCTCAGGTCATGATCCTGGAGTCCCAGGATCGAGTCCCGCATCGGGCTCCCTGCTCGGCAGGGAGTCTGCTTCTCCCTCTGACCCTCCCCCCTCTCATGTACTCCCTCTCTCTCATTCTCTCTCTCTCAAATAAAAATAAATAAAATCTTTAAAAAATAAAATTAAAAAAAAAAGAAGAAGCAAAGCAAACATAAGCACCAGACTCTGATATGACAGGTGTAAGAATTATCATAAAAGTAACTGAAAATATCAATCATTAATATGTTAAAAGCTTTAATGAAAAAATGCATACCATGCAAAAATATATAGTTAATCTAAACAAAAATATGTGAACTCAAAAAAAATCCAAAACAGTGCAATAAAATAAAAATAATAAATAAATTTTAAAAAAATCATTGTAACAGAAAGGAAGAATGCCTTTGATGGAGTCAAGTAAACTGGACATGGCCAAGGAAGGAATCAGGGTTCTTGGAGATAGGTTAACAGAAGCTTTCCAAACTGAAATTCAAGAGGAAAAATAAAAGAAAAACAACAACAGAAGTAAACATCTAAAAACTGAGGTACAATTTCAAAAGCTTAGCATACACATAACTGGAATTCCAGAAAAGAGAGAATGGAGAAGAAGTATGAGAAGTAATAATGGTTAGGAGTTTTCCAAAATTAATGACAGGTATCATACTACAGATGTACAAAATTCAAGGGACACCAAGCACAGGGGGTGGGAGAAGAAACTTACATCAAGCATATCACAATAAAACTGTACAGGGAGTGGGAGAAGAAACTTACATCAAGCATATCACAATAAAACTGCAGAAAACCAGAGAGAGGGGAAATCTTGAAGACAGAAGGGTAAAAAACCACCCTACCTATTGTGAAAAAAGGATAAGAGTCATAGTAGACTTCATGTCAATAACCCATTCAAGCAAGATGAGAGAAGGTTGAAATGTTTAAAGTGGTGAAAGGAAAAACAAACAAACAAACCCCATGAATTTAGAGTTTTATGTCCAGGAAAACTATTTTTCAGAAATAAAGATTTTTTTTTTCCTCAGGGGGGAAGAAAAACTTGATATTGAAATCTAGCAGACCCGTCCTGAAAGAAATATATTTTTAAAAATATTCCCATGGAGAAGGAAAATGATATATACCCAAGATTTATGTCTAAATAAAGGGAAAAAAAGAGCATTGGAGAATAAATAAATGAAGATAAATATTTTATTTCTCTTAATCTTAATTTATCTCAAAATAACTGTTTAAGAAGAAATAGTAAAAATATATTGGATATTTATAATAAATATGTAATACTTACATGTAAATAAATTAAATAAATGATGGCAATGTCACAAGGGACATGAGGGTGAAATTGTGAATACTTTGTTACAGAGTACCTCCACCGCATATGAAATAGAAGTGTGTTATTTTAAGATAAACTTTTTTGAAGACGTTAAAACGTATATTGCAAAATCTATGGCAACAATTACAGGTAGTAAAATAAATACAAAATTGATAAGCTGAAGAAGAGACCATTGGAATCATAAAATCCTCAGTTAAAACCAAAGCAAGGAGAGAAAGAGTAGAAGTGAAAGAAACTAGAAGTTAACAAAGAGAAAGCAGTTATAAATATGGTAGACATTAATCCAACTACAATAATTATCACTTTAAATGTGAATGATCTAGATACACTGATTTAATGCATAGATTTGTCAGAGAGGATACCAAGACCTAACTGTATCTGTTGTCTAAAAATGACACACTTTAATTATAAAGACTCAGGTATATTAAAAGTAAAAGGCTGGAGAAAGACATACAATGTTAAAACTAATCAAAGCCATGCTAAAGTAGCTATATTAATTTCAGACAAATTTGACTTCAGAAAAAGGACAATTATGGTAATTAACAGAATTACATTAGGATAAAGGGGTCAGTTCTTCAAGAAGCCATAACTATCCTAAATGCATATTCACCTAACAATGGAACTTTAAAATTCATGAGGCAAAACTGATAGAACTACAGGGAGAAATAGACAAATCTGCTATTATAGTTGGAATTTCAACACTTCAGTTTCAACAATTAATAAATCAAGCAGTCAGAAACTTATTTAGGATATAGTTGATTTAACAGCCTTATCAGAATCAAATTAATCTAATAGATATTTAGAGAATAATCCAAACAAATGTAAAATACACATTCTTCTAAAGCTCATATCTAATATTCATCAAGATAGACTGTATTTGGGGCCATATAACACACCCAATAAATTTAAAAGAAATCATACAAAATCTTTTCTCAGGTCACAATGAATTCAACTGGACTCAAGAATAGATGACTGGAAAACCCTCAAATACCTAGAAATTAAACAATACATTTGTAATGGCACATGGATTAAAGACGAAATTTTAAAGGAAATAAAAGTATAAGCATATTAAACTGAATACACAACTGATAAAAAATTGGGGGGGTGCAGTGTTAGCAGTGTTTCATGGGAAATTTATAGCATTGTATTTATATATTTAAAAAAATCTAAAATCAATAAGGAAGATTCTACTTTAGGAAACTAGAAAAAAAAACACAGAAATTTAAGTCTAAGTGAGTAGACAAAAAGAAATTATAAGAATGGAGCTGAAATTAATGAAATTAAAAGCAGGAAACAATAGACATAATGAAAAAAATTAAAAGATGTTTCTTTGAAAAGATCAGTAAAACTAATAAAATTCAGAGAGAAATACAGGAAACAATCCTTGTAAGAAATTAAAGAAATTATCTATAGTGATCCCATGGACATTAAAGGAATAATTACACCTTACTGTAAACAATTCTTTGTCCACAAATTTGATAACTTAAAGAATTAAATCCATTCCTTGAAAGATACAAACTATCAACACTCACACTCAAATTAATAGAAATAAATGATCAAAATAGGCCCTTATCTATTAAATAAGTCAATTATTAATAGCTGTTAAAAATGAAACCGGGGCACCTGGGTGGCTCAGTTGGTTAAGCAACTGCCTTCGGCTCAGGTCATGATCCTGGAGTCCCGGGATCGAGTCCCGCATCGGGCTCCCTGCTCAGCAGGGAGTCTGCTTCTCCCTCTGACCTTCCTCCCTCTCATGCTCTCTGTCTCTCATTCTCTCGCAAATAAATAAATAAAATCTTTAAAAAAAAAAAAAAAAAGAAACCATATTTCTCTTCCAGAATACAGATGTAGAGATAACGGTTCTCATTTCTAAACATACCTATAAGTTTAGTATTACTCAAATACCAAAATCTGATGAAAACATTGCAAGAAAGTAAAGATCAATAACTCTCACAGACATATATATAAGAATCCTAACCAAGTCTCAGGAAATCAAATCCAACAATGTATAAAAATTGTACAACTCAATCAAGTGGAATTTATTCCAGGTATGTAAGGGTATTTCAACATTTGAAAATCAGTACAATTTACCACATAATTGGTTAAAGAACAAAAGGCATATGATCATATCAATTCATGAAGAAAAAACACTTGAAAAAATCCAACATTCATTCATCATAAAAATTCTCAGCAAGCTAGGGATAAATAAGAACTTTCTTAACTTGATAAAGTATATCAACAAAAAACTACAGCCACAGCATACTTAATGCTAAGAAACTGGACACTTTTCTCCTAAGATCAGAAAGACAAGAATAATGTAATTTCTTATGAATTTTATTTGATATCACAGTGGATGTTCCAGTGGTGCAATAAAAGAGTAAAAGAAAATATAGCTTATACCAATTGGAAAAGAAGAAATAAAAACTGGCTTTACTTGTACATGACATGATTGTCTATGTAGAAAATCATAAAGATGTCACAGTACTGGTGAAAGAAAAGACCTATAGGTCAATGGAACAAAATAGAGAGGCCAGAAAAAGTCCCACACAAATATAGTTAACAGGTCTTTGAAAAAGGAATGAAGATAATGCAATGGAGAAATGATAGACTTTTCAATAAATGGTTCTCAGAAAACGATGTTCATATGCAAAAATAATAAATAAATTAAAATTTTAAAAAAAGGTACAAAAGAAAAAGAAAAAAAAAATGGCCTGGATAATGAACTTATGCCTTTCATAAAAATTAACTCAAAATGGATCACAGACCTATATATACAACATAAATAAAAATCTAGAGGAAAACATAAGAGACAATCTAAATGACCTTGAGTTTAATAATCAATTTGTAGATACAACACAAAATCATGATCCATAAAAGAAAGATAATTTGAACTTGACTAGAATTAAAATCTGCTCAAAGAAGTCCTTAACTTGCAAGGGAAGACCCATAAAGCTAGCTGCAGATCTCTCAACAGAAACTTGGCAAGCCAGAAGAGAGAGACATGACATATTCAATGTGCTAAATGGGAAAAATCTGCAGCCAAGAATACTCTATCAGGCAAGGCTATCATTCAGTATACAATGAGGGGCAAAACAAAACTGCAGGAGTTCATGACCACCTAAACCAGCCCTGCAAGAAATATTAAAGGGGGTTCTGAATGCAAAGGAGAGACAAAAAGTGACAAAGACAAGAAAGAAACAGAAAAAATCTCCAGAAATAATGACAGAACAAGTAATAAAATGGCATTAATACATATCCATCAATAATTACTCTGAATGTAAATGAACTAAATGCTTCAATCAAGACACAGGGTGTCAGAATGGATTTAAAAAAAAAAAAAAAAAGATGCCTCTATCTATATGTTGCCTACACTAGACTCACTAGACCTAAAGACACCTGTAGATTGACAGTGAGGGGATGGAGAAACATTTATCATACAAATGGATGTCAAAAGAAAGCCAAAGTAACAATACCCATATCAGACAAACTAGATTTTAAACAAGAATGTAACAAGAGATAAAAAGGGATACTATATCATGATAAAGGGGACTATCCAGCAAGATCTAAGAATTGTGAATATTTATGCCCCTACATGGGTGCACCTAAATATATAAGACAATTATTAACAAAAATAAGGGAACTCATTGATAATAATTGTAAGGGAATTTAAGACCCCACTTCCAACAATGGACAGGTCAGCTAAGCAGAAAATCAACAAGGAAACAAGAGCTTTGAATGAGACACTGGACCAGATGGACTTAACAGATACATTCAAAACATTCCATCCTAAAGCAGCAGATTATACATTCTTTTCAAGTGTACATGGGAAATTCTCTAGAAGAGATCATATACTAGGTCACAATTCAGGCCTCCACAAGTACAAAAAGATTGAGATCAGACCATGCACATATTCCGATCACAAAACTGTGAAACTTGAAGGCAGCCACAAGAAAAAAAAAAATGGGGGCGCCTAGGTGGCTCAGTCGGTTAAGCGACTGCCTTCGGCTCAGGTCGTGATCCTGGAGTCCCGGGATCGAGTCCCGCATCGGGCTCCCTGCTTGGCGGGGAGTCTGCTTCTCCCTCTGACCCTCCCCCCTCTCATGTGCTTGCTCTCTCTCATTCCTCTCTCTCAAATAAATAAATAAAATCTTCAAAAAAAAATTAGGAAGAACACAAATATATTGAGGTTAAACAACATGCTACTAAAGAACGAATGGGTCAATCAGGAAATCAAAGAAGAAATTAAAAAATACATGGAAACAAATGGAAATGAAAACAAGACAGTCCAAAACCTTTGGAATGCAGCAAAAGTGATCCTAAGAGGGGAGTATATATGGCAATATGGTCCTACATCAAGAAGCAAAAAAAAATATCAAATAAACAACTGAACCTTACACTTAAAGCAGCTAGAAAAACAACAACAAACCAAGCCTAAAACCAGCAGGAGAAGAGAAATAAGATTAAAGCAGAATAAATGATATAGAAACTTAAAACAAAATAGAACAGATCAATGAAACCAGGAGCTGTTTATTTCAAAAACATAATCAATAAAATTGATAACCCCCTAGCCAGACTTATCAAAAAGAAAAGAGAAAGGACGCAAATAAATAAAATCACAAATGAGAGAGGAGAAATAACAACCAACACCACAAAAACACAAACAATTATAAGATTATGAAAAACTACATGCCAACAAATTGGACAACCTGGAAGAAATGGATAAATCCTAGAAGTATATAACCTATCAAAATGGAAACAGGAAGAAATAGAAAACTTGAACAGACCAATAACCAGCAAAGAAATTGAATCAGCAATCAAAAATCTCCCAACAAACCAAAGTCCAGGGCCAGATGGCTTCACAGGTAAATTTTACCAAACATTTAAAGAAGAGTTAATACCTATTGTTCTCAGACTATTCCAAAAGTAGAAGTGAAAAAAAAAAAAAACTTCCAAATTAATTCTATGAGGCCAGCATTACCCTGATACCAAAACCAGACAAAGACTTTGCTAAAAAAAAAAAGCAAACTACAGGCTGAAATCTCTGATGACCATGGATGCAAAATTTCTCAATAAAATACTTGCAAATCAAATATGACAGTATATTAGAAGGATCATTTTCTTCTTTTTTTTTTTAATAAAGATTTTATTTATTTATTTATTTATTTATTTATTTATTTATTTATTTATTTATTTGACAGAGAGACACAGCCAGAGAGGGAACACAAGCAAGGGAGTGGGAGAAAGAGAAGCAGGCTTCCCATGGAGCAGGGAGCCCGATGCAGGGCTCAATCCCAGGACCCTGGGATCATGACCTGAGCTGAAGGAAGACACTTAAAGACTGAGCCACCCAGGTGCCCCTAGAAGGATCATTTTCTATGATCAAGTGGGATTTATTCCTGGACTCCAAAGGTGGTTTGATATTCATATTATCATTCAACGTGATACACCACATTAGTAAAAGAAAGGATAAGAACCATATGATCCTCTCAATAGATGCAGAAAAAGCATTTGGCCAAGTAAACATGTGTTCATGATAAAAGCACTTAACAAAGTAGGAATAAAGGGAACATACCTCAGCAAAAAAAGTCCATATATGAAAACCCCAGAGCTAATATCATCCCCAATGGTAAAAAACTGAGAACTTTTCCTCTATGGTCAGGAACAAGAGAGAGATGTCCCTTCTCACCACTGTTATTTATTTATTTATTTATTTATTTATTTATTTATTTATTTATCTATTTATCTATTTATTTATTATTTTTAAAGTTATATTTCTTTTTTTTAAAGATTTTATTTATTTGACACAGAAAGAGAGAGACAGAACAAGCACAAGGAGGGGCAGAGGGAGAAGCAGACTCCCCTCTGAGTGGGGAGACCTATGCAGAATTTGATCCCAGGACCCTGGGATCATGACCTGAGCCAAAGGCAGAAGCTTAACTGACTGAGCCACCCAGGCGCCCTCACCACTGTTATTTAACATAGTACTGGAAGACCTAGCCCCATCAATCCGACAAAAAAAGAAATAAAAAGCATCCAAATAGGCAAGAAATATTCAAACTTTCACTATTTGCAGATGACATGATACTCTGTGTAGAAAACCCAAAAGACACCACCAAAAAATTGTTAGAACTGATACATGAATCCAGTAATGTCACAGGATACAAAATTAATGTAAAGAAATGTGTTACAGGGTACCTGGGGGGCTCAGTCAGTTAAGCATCTGCGTTTGGCTCAGGTCATGATCTCAGGGTCCTGGGATCAAGCCCTGTGTTGGGCTCTTTGCTCAGCAGGGAGCTTGCTTCTCCCTCTCCTCCATGCTCATGCTCTCTCTCACTATCTCTGTCTCTCAAATAAATTAATAAAATCTTTTTATAAAAAAAATCTGTTACATTTCTATACACCAGTAATGAAGAAGTAGAAAGAGAAATCAAGGAATCAATCCCATTTACAATTGCACCAAAAACCATAAGATACCTAGGAATAAACCTAACCAAAGAGGAAAAAGATCTGTACTCTTCAAACTATAAAACACTGATGAAAGAAATTGAAGATGACACAAAGAAATGGAAAACCATTCCATGTTCATGGCTGGAATAACAAATATTGTTAAAATGTCTCTACTGGGGGCACCTGGGTGGCTCAGTCGTTAAGCATCTGTCTTCGGCTCAGGTCATGATCCCAGGGTCCTGGGATCAAGCCCCGCATCAGGCTCCCCACTCAGCGGGAAGCCTGCTTCTCCATCTCCCACTCCCCCTGCTTGTATTTCCTCTCTCACTGTGTCTCTCTCTGTCAAATAAATAAATAAAATCTTAAAAAAAAAAAAAAGTCTCTACTGCCCAAAGAAATCTACACACTTAATACAATCCCTATCAAAATACCAAAAGGATTTTTCACACAGAACAAACCATTCTTTTTTTTTTTTATTATTATTATGTTATTCTAAAATATGTTGGGAAACAGAAAAGACCCCAAATAGACAAAGCAATCTGTAATAGCAAAGCAAAGCTGGAGGCATCACACTTCTGGCCTTCAAGTTATATTTCAAAGCTGTAGTGATCAGGAGAGTATGACGCTGACACAAACACAGACACATAGATCAATGGAACAGAAAAGAAAACCAGAAATGAACCCACAACCATATGGTCAATTCATCTTTGACAAAGCAGGAAAGAATATCTAAAGGAAAAAAGTCTCTTCAACAAATGGTGTAGGGAAAACTGGACAGCAACATGTGGAAGAATGAAATGACCACTTTCTTACACCATACACAAAAAGTAAATTCAAAATGGATTAAAGACCTAAGTGTGAGACTTCAGAACATAAAAATCCTAGAGGAAAACACAAGCAGTAACCTCTTTGATATCAGCATAGCAACATCTTTCTAGATATTCTCCTGAGGCAAGGGAAACAAAAGCAAAAATAAACTATTGGGATTTCATCAAAATAAAAGGCTTCTGCACAGCAAAGGAAAAAAAAATCAACAAAACTGAAAAGCAACCTATGGAATGGCAAAAGATATTTGCAAATGACATATCTGATAAAGGGTTAGTATCCAAAATCTATAAAGAACTTATAAAACTCAACATCCCCAAAACAAATAATCCCATTAAGTAATAGGCAAAAGACATGAATAGACATTTTTCCAAAGAAGACATCCAGATGGCCAACAGACACATGAAAAGATGCTCAATGTCACTGATCATCAGGGAAATACAAATCAAAACTACAATGAGATATCACCTCACACCTGTCTGAATGGTTCAAATCAACAACACATGAAACAGGTGCCAGTGAGGATGTGGAGAAAGGGGAACCCTCTTACACTGTTGCTGGGGATGCAAATTGGTGCAGTCACTGTGGAAAATGTATGGACGTTCCTCAAGAAGTTAAAAATAGAATTACCCTATGATCCAGGAATGGCACTACTAGGCTTTTGCCCAATGGATATAAAAATACTAATTCAAAGGGATAATGCACCCCAACATTCATAGCAGCATTGTCTACAATAGCAAAAATATGGAATTAATCCAGATGTCCATTGACTGATTAATGGATAAAGATAATGTCTATAGATCTAAAATGGAATATTAGTCAGCTATAAAAAAGAACAAAATCTTGTCATTTGCAATGACACGGATGGAGCTAGAGAGTATCATGCTAAGTGAAGTAAATCAGTAAGAGAAAGACAAATACCATATAATATCACTCAATTGTGGACTTTAAGAAAAAAAAAAAAAAAAACAAATGAAACGGGGGGGGGGGTGGCGGGGAGGAGAGGCAAACCAAGAAACAAACTCTTAACTATAGAGAAAAAACTGGTGGTTACCAGAGGAGAGGTAGGCAGGGGGATGGTTTAAATAGGTGATGGGGATTAAGGAGGGCACTTGTTGCGATGAGCACTGGCTGTTGTATGGTAGGTGATGAATCACTAAATTCTACTCCTGAAACTAATATTACACTGTATCTTAAGTAACTAGAATTTAAACAAAAACTTGGGAAGAAAGAAATTAATAAAATATGCTCTGTTAAAGACAGTATTAAGAGACTCAAAAGAGGATCCACTTACATGGTGCCATTTATTTTACATTTGTAAAATACATAAAAACATACAAAAATTATTTTTGTTTTCTTTTTGGAAGCCTACATGTATCTCCCACTTGCCTTCACCCATTTTGCCTATTCCCCTCCTTCTTCCTTTCAACCATTAGTTTGTTTTCTCTATTTATGGATCTGATTGTGCTTTTTGTATTTGTTTATTCATTTGTTTTGTGTTTCAGATTGCACATGTAAGTGAAATCACCCGACATTTCTCTTTCTTAGTTTGACTTATTTCACTTAGCAGAATACATTCTAGGTCCATCAATGTTGTCAATGTTGCCACAAATTGTAAGATTTCAGCCTTTTTATGGCTGCATAATATTCTATTATATATACATGTGTGTTTGTGTAAATTATATATATGTTATATATTATATTATTATATATTATAATATATAAATTATATAATATAAATTATATAAATATAATTTATACAGATTATATATTATTTATACAAATTATATATATAATTTAAACATACATTTATATATTTTTATATATTAAACACAAATTTATATATATTTATATAAATTATATATATAATTTGCACACACATATACATATATACATACACTCAAACACATACAAACACACAACATCTTTTTTATCCATTCATCTTTCTCAATGGACACTTAGGTTGCTTCCATATTGGCTTGGCTATAGTGAATAATGCTGTAATAAACATATGACTGCATATATCTTTTCAAATTAGTGTTTTCACAAAGAATTCATAAACTCAATAATAAAATCAATCCATTTAAAATATGGACAATGTATCTGAACAGACATCTCACCTAAGAATATATACAATATATGCAGTGTCTTCAAGTATGTATATGAAAGGATGCTTAACATCATATAGTTTTAGGAAATTTCAGTAAGAACACAGCTATCAGAATCTCTATAATCCCAAACAGTGATAACACCAATAGCTGGTATGGATGAGAAACAACAGAAATTCTCATTTGTTCTGCTGTGAATGTAAACTGGAATGAATGTAAAAAGACAGTTTGGCAGGGTCTTAATAACTAAATATTGCTTTAATATATGATAAAACAATATCATTTCTACATATTTACCCAACTAATAGCAAAAAATTATGTCTATACAAATACTTGCAAACAATTGTTTATGACAACTTTATTTTTTTGACAACTTTTCAATTACTAAAAAACTTGAAGTAACTAAAATGAACTTCAACAGCTAAATGGATAAACTAATAATGATATTATAATTCAATCAAATACTATTTAGTAATAAAATCAAAGTGCTAATAAGCGATGCAAAGACATGGATGGATCATAAATGCGTATTGATGAGACAAATAAGTCAGTCCTATAAAGCTACCTGTAAAATGATCCCAACTACATGGCATTCTGAAAAGGCACAGCTGTAGAGACAATAAAATAATGGATAAATGGGGGGGCAGAGCAAGATGGCGGAGGGGTAGGAAACCTGGATTTCGTCTCCTCTCAGGAATTCAGCTGGATAGGGATCAAACCATTCTGAACACCTACAAACTCAACAGGAGATCAAAGAAAAGAATAGCAACAACTCTCTCATCAGAAAAGCGACCACTTTCTGAAAGGTAGGACGTGTGGAGAAGTGAATCCGAGGCGATATTCAGGAGGATAGACGGCGGGGGAGGGGCCTCCGTCGGCCGCTTCTGGCAACTGATAGAACCGCGGAGCACAAAATTGGAACTTTTAAAAGTCTGCTCCGCTGAGGGACATCACTCTGGTGGCTAAGCGGGGGGGTGGAACCCTCCAGGACAGTGTGGTCTCAGGACCCTTGGGGTCACAGAAAGACCAGGGGTGCCTGAGTGTGGCAGAGCTCCCAGGTAACGGAGCAGGGAAGCCGGCTGCAGAGGCGGAGCCCAGGCGCGGGCTCTCAGCTCGGGGTTGCCATAAACCATGATCCGCGGCACAGTCGGGCCCCTGCTCCTCCAGCAGGGACCCAACAAGCGGCAGATCTGGGGAGACTCACCTTCCTCCCCCGGGGGGAGCGGTGCGGGAGTGCACCGCAGGGATCTGTTGGGTTCGGAGACTCCACCCGGGGTCAGGTGCCGGAGATAGAAATGCGCGGTCACAGGCCAGGTGAGCACAGAGTGCGGCCGGAGACCGGGAAGACAGGAGTGACTGACGGCTTTTTTCTGGGGGCTCACTGAGGAGCGGGGCCCGAGTTCTCAGCTCCTCTGGGGCAGAGATTGGGAGGCCACCATTTCACTCTCCGCCTCCAAAGCTGTACGGAAAGCTCGCAGGGAAAAAAAGCCCAGAGAGCAAACCCGAGCAGATTACTTAGCCGGGAGGGGGCAAGGGCGGGCCAATTCCACCTCCGGCAGAGACATTTGGAAACCACGGCAACAGGCCCCTCCCCAGAAGATCAGCAAGAACAGCCAGCCAAGACCAAGTATACCAATCAATGAGAACGGCAGAACTCCAGCGCTAGGGGACTACTGCACATAGAATTCACGGCTTTTTTACCATGAATCTTTAGACTTTCAAAGTTAATTATTTTTTTAACTGTCTTTTTTTCTTTCTCTTTCCTTTTTTTTTTTTTTTTGAATTTTTCTTGTTCCCTTTTTCAACCAACATCTTATCAATCCCTTTTTTCAAAAACATTTTTATTTTTCATTTTTAGAGTCATATTCTATCCCTTCATAGTAGTTACCCTTATTTTTGGCATATATATATATAAGTTGTTCTCCCTTTAAAATTTTGAGATAGTTTCTTCTAACACATTAAAATATACCCTAAATTTCTAGTATATGGTTTTTCCTACTCCCCTGCCTGATCACATTCTCTCCCTTTTTTTTCTTTTTTCTTTTTTAAAATTCTCTTCTTTCTCTTTTCAAACAACTTCTTATCAAGTCCTTTTATAAAATTTTTTATAATTTCCATCTTTACACTCATATTCCATCCCTTCATTATATCAACCCTTATTTTTGTACATATTTAAGTTTTTCTTTCTTTAAAATTTTGGGAGGCACTTTCTTCGAACAGACCAAAATACACCCCAAATCTAGTGTGTGGCACTGATCTATATACCACCCTAATCATATCTGATCACATTCTGGTTTTTTTGTTCTTGTTGTTTTGTATTGTTTGTTTTTGTTTGTTTTTATCTTTATCTTTTTCTTTTTTGTCTTTCTCTTTTTTCTCTCTTTTCGTTTCTTTTTCCACTGCTTCAGGTCTTTTCTGATTGGTTTAGAGTATATTTTCTGGGGATGTTGTTACTCTGCTAGCATTCTGTTCTCTCATTAATCTATTCTCCTCTGCACAAAATGACAAGATGGAAAAAATCACCTCAACAAAAAGAACAAGAGGTAGTACTGACTGCCAGGGACCAACTCAATATGGACATTAGTACGATGTCAGATCTAGAGTTCAGAATCATCACTTTAAAGATACTAGATGGGCTTGAAAAAAGCATGGAAGTTATTAGAGAAACCCTTTCTGGAGAAGTAAAAGAACTAAAATCTAACCAAGTTGAAATCAAAAAGGCTATTAAGGAGGTACAATCAAAAATGGGGGCACTAACTGCTAGGATAAATGAGGCAGAAGAGAGAATCAGTAACATAGAAGATGAAATGATGGAAAATAAGCTGAGAAAAAGAGAGATAAACAACTACTGGATCACGAGGGCAGAATTCGAGAGATAAGCGATACCATAAGATGAAACAACATTAGAATAATTGGGATCCCAGAAAAAAAAGAAAGAGAGAGAGGGGCAGAAGGTATAATGGAGCAAATTATAGCAGAGAACTTCCCTAATTTGGGGAAGGAAACAGGCATCAAAATCCAGGAAGCACAGAGAACCTCCCTAAAAATCAATAAAAATAGGTCAACACCCCGACATGTAATAGTAAAACTTACGAGTCTCATAGACAAAGAGAAAATCCTGAAAGCAGCTCGGGAGAAGAGATATGTAACCTATAATGGTAGAAACATTAGACTAGCAACAGACCTATCCACAGAGACCTGGCAGGCCAGAAAGGACTGGCAGGATATATTCAGAGCACTAAATGAGAAAAATATGCAACCAAGAATCCTATATCCAGCTAGGCTGTCATTGAAAATAGAAGGAGAGATAAAAAGCTGCCAGGACAAACAAAATCTAAAGGAATTTGCAAACACAAAACCAGCCCTACAGGAAATCTTGAAAGGGGTTCTCTAAGCAAAGAGAGAGCCTAAAAGCAGCATAGACCAGAAAGGAACACAGGCAATATATGGTAACAGTCACCTTACAGGCAATCCAATGGCACTAAATTCCTATCTTTCAATAGTTACCCTGAATGTAAATGGGCTCAATGCCCCAATCAAAAGACACGGGATATCAGATTGGATTAAAAAACAAGACCCATCGATATGCCGTCTGCAAGAGACTCATTTTAGAACCAAACACACCCCCAGATTGAAAGTGAGTGGGTGGAAAACCATTTACCAAGCTAATGGACACAAAAAGAAAGCTGGGGTGGCAATCCTTATATCAGACAAATTAGATTTTAAACCAAAGACTGTAATAAGAGATGAGGAAGGACATTATATCCTACTTAAAGGATCTATCCAACAAGAAGATCTAACAATTGTAAATAACTATGCCCCTAACATGGGAGCAGCCAATTATATAAAGCAATTAATAACAAAAGAAAAGAAACAATGACAAAAATACAATAATAGTGGGGAACTTTAACACCCCCCTCACTGAAATAGACAGCTCGTCTAAACAAAAGATCAACAAGGAAATAAAGGCTTTAAATGACACACTGGACCAAATGGACTTCACAGACCTATTCAGAACATTCCATCCCAAAGCAACGGAATACACATTCTTCTCTAGTGCCCATGGAACATTCTCCAGAATAGATCACATTCTAGGTCATAAATCAGGTCTCAACCGGTACCAAAAGATTGGGATCATTCCTTGCCTATTTTCAGACCACAGTTCTTTGAAACTAGAACTCAATCACAAGAGGAAACTCAGAAAGAACTAAAACACATGGAGGCTAAAGAGCATCCTACTGAAGAATCAATGGGTCAACCAGGAAATTAAAGAAGAATTAAAAAAAACATGGAAACCAATGAAAATGAAAACACAACTATTCAAAATCTTTGGGATGCAGCAAAGGCAGTCCTAAGAGGAAAGTATACAGCAATACAAGCCTTTCTCAAGAAACAAGAAAGGTCTCAAGTACACAACCTAACCCTACACCTAAAGGAGCTGGAGAAGGAACAGCAAATAAAGCCTAAACCCAGCAGGAGAAGAGAAATAATCAAGATCAGAGCAGAAATCAATGAAATAGAAACTAAAAGAACAGTAGAACAGATCAACGAAACTAGGAGCTGGTTCTTTGAAAGAATTAACAAGATTGATAAACCCCTGGCCAGACTTATCAAAAAGAAAAGAGAAATGACCCAAATCAACAAAATCATGAATGAAAGAGATCACACCTAACACCAAAGAAATACAAACAATTATAAGAACATATTATGAGCAACTCTATGCCAGCAAATTACATAACCTGGAAGAATGCATGCATTCCTAGAGATGTATCAACTACCCAAACTGAACCAGGATGAAATAGAAAACCTGAACAGACCGATAACCACTACGGAAATTGAAGCAGTCATCAAAAATCTCCCAAAAAACAAAAGCCCAGGGCCAGATGGCTTCCCAGGGGAATTCTACCAAACATTTCAAGAAGAATTAATACCTATTCTTCTGAAACTGTTCAAAAAAATAGAAATGGAAGGAAAACTTCCAAACTCATTTTATGCGGTCAGCATTTCCTTGATCCCAAAACCAGACAAAGACCCCATCCAAAAGGAGAATTACAGACCAATATCCCTGATGAACATGGATGCCACAATTCTCACCAAAATACTAGCCAATAGGATCCAACAGTACATTAAAAGCATTATTCACCACGACCAAGTGGGATTTATCCCTGGGCTGCAAGGTTGGTTCAACATCCGCAAATCAATCAACGTGATACAATACATTAACAAAAGAAAGAACAAGAATCATATGGTCCTCTCAATAGATGCAGAAAAAGCATTTGACAAAGTACAGCATTCTTTCTTGATCGAAACTCTTCAGAGTATACGGATAGAGGGTACATACCTCAATATCATAAAAGCCATCTATGAAAAACCTACAGCAAATATCATTCTCAATGGGGAAAAACTGAGAGCTTTCCCCCTAAGGTCAGGAACGCGGCAGGGATGTCTACTATAACCACTGCTATTCAACAGAGTATTGGAAGTCCTAGCCAAAGCAATCAGACAACAAAAAGAAATCCAAGGCATCCAAATCAGCAAAGAAGAAGTCAAACTCTCACTGTTTGCAGATGATATGATACTTTATGTGGAAAACCCAAAAGACTCCACCCCAAAACTGCTAGAACTCATACAGGAATTCAGTCAAGTGGAAGGATATAAAATCAATGCACAGAAGTCAGTGGCATTCCTATACACCAACAACAAGACAGAAGAAAGAGAAATTAAGGAGGCGATCCCATTTAAAATTGCACCCAAAACCATAAGATAGCTAGGCATAAATCTAACCAAAGAGGCAAAGATTCTGTACTCAGAAAACTATAAACTACTCATGAAAGAAATTGAGGACGACACAAAGAAATGGAAAAACGTGCCATGCTCATGGATCGGAAGAACAAATATTGTGATGATGTCAATGCTACCTAGAGCAATCTACACATTCAATGCAATCCCCATCAAAATACCATCCACTTTTTTCAAAGAAATAGAACAAATAATCCTAAAATTTGTATGGAACCTGAAAAGACCCCTCATAGCCAGAGGAATGTTGAAAAAGAAAAACAAAGCCAGCGGCATCACAATTCCAGACTTCCAGCTCTATTACAAAGCTGTCATCATCAAGACAGCATGGTACTGGCACAAAAACAGACACATAGATCAATGGAACAGAATAGAGAGCCCAGAAATGGACCCTCAACTCTATGGTCAACTCATCTTTGACAAAGCAGGAAAGAATGTCCAATGGAACAAAGACAGTCTCTTCAACAAATGGTGTTGGGAAAATTGGACAGCCACATACAGAACAATGAAACTGGACCATTTCCTTACACCACACAAAAAAATAGACTCCAAATGGTTGAAAGACCTCAATGTGAGACAGGAGTCCATCAAAATTCTAAAGGAGAACACAGGCAGCAACCTCTTCCACCTCAGCCGCAGCAACTTTTTCCTAGAAACATCGTCAAAGGCAAGGGAAGCAAGGGCAAAAATGAACTATTGGGATTTTATCAGGATAAAAAGCTTTTGCACAGCAAAGGAAACAGTCAACAAAACCAAAAAACAACCGACAGAATGGGAGAAGATATTTCCAAATGACATATCAGATAAAGGGTTAGTATCCAAAATGTATAAAGAACTCATCAAACTCAACACCCAAAGAACAAAGAATCCAATCAAGAAATGGGCAGAAGACATAAACAGACATTTTTCCAAAGAAGACATCCAAATGGCCAACAGACACATGAAAAAGTGCTCAATATCGCTCAGCATCGGGAAATCCAAATCAAAACCTCAATGAGATACCACCTCACACCAGTCAGAATGGCTAAAATTAACAAGTCAGGAAACGACAGATGTTGGCGGGGATGCGGAGAAAGGGGAACCGTCCTACACTATTGGTGGGAATGCAAGCTTGTGCAGCTACTCTGGAAAACTGTATGGAGGTTCCTCAAAAAGTTGAAAATAGAGCTACCATATGATCCAGCAATTGCACTACTGGGTATTTACCCCAAAGATACAAAAGTAGGGATCCCAAGGGGTGCATGCACCCCGATGTTTATAGCAGCAATGTCCACAGTAGCCAAACTGTGGAAAGAGCCAAGATGTCCATCAACAGATAAATGGATAAAGAAGAGGTGGTATATATTTACAATGGAATATTATGCAGCCATCAAAAGGAATGAGATCTTGCCATTTGCAACGACGTGGATAGAACTGGAGGGTATTATCTTGAGTGAAATAAGTCAAACAGAGAAAGGCTTATATCATATGATCTCACTGATATGAGGATTTCTTAATTGTAGGAAACAAACTGAGGGTTGCTGGAGTGGGGGGTGGCGTGGGAAGGATGGGGTGACTGGGTGATAGACACTGGGGAGGGTATGTGCTCTGGTAAGTGCTGTGAATTGTGCAAGGCTGTTGAATCACAGATCTGTACCTCTGAAACAAATAATGCAATATATGTTAAGAAAAAAAAAAAGAAGAAGAAGAAGGTAGCGGGAGGGGAAGAATGAAGCGGGGGAAATCGGAGGGGTAGACGAACCATGAGAGACGATGGACTCTGAAAAACAAATAGTGTTGTAGAGGGGAGGGGGGTGGGAGCATGGATTAGCCTGGTGGTGGGTATTGAGAAGGGCACATTCTGCATTGAGCACTGGGTGTTATGCACAAACAATGAATCATGGAACACTTCATCTAAAACTAATGATGTAATGTATGGGGATTAACATAAGAATTAAAAAAAAAGGATTTTTAAATTGGAATGATACTATATTGTAAGAATTTTACATTATAAGTGAAGCAACAAATATTAGAGGGTGATAAACTATGGGTTATTCCCTGAAGAAATCCCTAAAAATAACAAAAAACCATATAACTGAAACTTCAATAGGGAAGATAGAATGGCTTAACAAAAAAAAAAAAAAATATTTGATTTTAATGAGGACAGAAGAAAAACACAATGGAAGAAGGAAGAGGAAAATGGAAAGTGTGTACTATAAAGGCAAACATAAAACCAAACTTACTAAGAATTATGTTAAATACAAGTGAAATAAAACCTCAAATCAAAAGCAGAGATTGTCTAACAAGATTAAAAAAGCAAAATGAATCTATAAGCTACATAGAAGAGAAGCATTTTAAGTGTAAAGACATTAGCAATTTGAAAGGTAAAGATTATGGGGTGGGGGGAGTGTAACACCTATTTATATTTATAGTAAGCACAAGATAGCTGGTATGGCTATATTAATTACAGACAAACCAGAATTCAAAACAAGCAGTGTTAACAGCCATAAAGAGGGTCATTTTATAATTATAAAAAGGGTCTATCCATCAAGATTTCTTACTATCTCTAGACATAAATGTATCTAGTAAAATTCAAAATGCATCTAATCAATACCCTCAACCCAGAAGCTACTTTCTCTTCCCCATATCTTAGTTATGCCTGATATTAAAGAAATCATATAAATGACAACATGTTTATCCCAAAGTAAAGGTTATTTCAATATTAAATAATTATCCATTGTAATTTATCAAATTAATATGATTAAATTTCCTCTTTTGAGGTACAATTTACATATCATTCACCAGTTTTAAGTATATAAATTGGTCACTCTTGATAAAACCTACATGCTTGGGTGCCTGGGTGGCTCAGTTGGTTAAGCAGATGCCTTCAGCTCAGGTCATGATTCTGGAGTCCCAAGATCGAGTCCCGCATTGGGCTCCCTGCTCAGCAGGGAGTCTGCTTCTCCCTCTGACCCTCTCATGCTTTCCCCCTCTCTCTCTCTCATTCTCTCTCAAATAAATAAATAAAATCTTAAAAAAAAAAAAAACCTACATGCTCACCACAATATAGCTATAAACATACCACTCATTGTTCTTAAACTATTTGTCATACCCAATCAATATCTTGCCATTAAAGTGTACATATTTATAACTATTACTTCACATTTTCTTTTACAAATTTAAAGTTATGTATATAACTTTAAAAGTATATAAAATAAAAGTACCCATATTCCACTCCCATTTATGTTCCCCAGAGTTATCTCTTAAGAATTATTGGTGAGTCTTTACATATTCTTAAAGTAAGCAGTATTGTATTACATATACGTATACACATATACACACACAGAAACAGATACCTACCTTCCTCTATTGGTACTAGATATATACAGCTTCCTAAAAAGTGATACTGAACCTCTCATTTATGTCTTTTCTATGTTCTCATAGCCTGGAAATTTCTTTCCCCTATCTTTCTTTGTCCAAAACAAAAGTCAATTTGAGGGCACCTGTGTGGCTTAGTTGGTTAAGTGACTCCCTTCAGCTCAGGTCATGATCCTGGAGTCCTGGGATGGAGTCCCTCATCAGGCTCCCTTTGCCCCTCACCCCTCTCATGCTCTCTCTCTCTCTCTAAAATAAATAAATAAAATCTTTAAAAAAGTCAATTTGGATTAGTTTTAATTTCTATAGAACAAGGGAGCATAGTGTGCTTAACTACATGATAATGTTTAATGATTTTCTTGTATTTGTCTCTTTACTTTCTAAATTACTCTGCTTTCTGTTTTTCTTTTCAGGGAGTATTGCATAATTCTTTGTATTCCCCAAACCTACAACTGTTGGCAAAATAAATATTTGTTAAATAAATGTTAACTAACATGTAAAATCATGTCCTAACTTTATTTGCTATAAAAAGAGATTGGACCTTATAGCTGAAAGCTCTAAAAACATGATTGATTTGCCATTCCTTACTTTGTAAAAATAAAGATCACAGAGATGCTATCATACCCTCAAATAAATTAATGAAAAATAAATAGATAAATTTATTTATATCTCAATTCCACAAATGTACTTATGGAGTATCTCCAACCAAAGTTTTAAAACATGAAAAAATTATGGAGACAATCCCACAAAAAGAGCTAATTTGGTAGTTCAAAACATTAACATAGCATAGAAAAGGTAATGCATTTTAGAGAAGTGGAAATTGGGGGAAAAAAAGGTTACTGAGTGCATCAGGTAAGACTTAGGTGGGAAAAAAAAATAGAAGTTGAGTGGGGTATAAATATGTAAGAAATCACGAGGATATATCAAATGCTGCGCAGTGGAAATGGAGAAAGAGCTTATTGGCAAAAGTATCAACAATGAGTAACTTATATGTCAATAATGAAAATAGTCTACAATTTTTAAGAGGGGGATGGGAAACATATAATAGCGGAGAGATTAAAACTGTTTTTCAGAATTAACACTGAGGATTAACAATATGATACTAGAGAAAACATTTTCATGTTTTGAAGGATGGTGTTACTAGCATAAAACATTAAAAAAAAAAACACTGAGCATTGAAGAAATTATTAACTCTGTCACTACCTTCAAATACTGTATACTGGCTTATGTTAAAATTACTCTTTATTTCTGAGAAAGGAGCATTGCAAATAGAGATTCACAAGATTTAATCTTGGGTACTGAAGCTTTGTTAGGAGAAACACTCTATTAAATAGATTGAGCAGGCTCATTATTAGTCAATGTATTTGCAATTGGGTGGAAAAAATGACCTATTTGTAGTGAGAGAAGCAAGAATTAAACCTAAAAACAATCTAAAGATAATCACCAAATGGACAGAAAAAAATAAATCATTTTAACATTATTTCTCTTCTTTAGCTGTAGAAATTTAGAATGAATTTATAGTAAATGCTGTATTTAAACTGACAAAAGTGAAGTATGAGATGAGAGGATAAATTTGACAGAAGAAAGTCTATTGGAAGTACTGATTTCCTTCCTCCTTGCAGTTCTACAGTCCATTAACTTTAAATACTGTCCATTAACTTTAAATACTGAACAAATGCCAGATTTTAATACAAACATTACTTCTGCACATAGTCTTTTTAAGTTATATCACACATTATATATATATATATATACACACATTACACTTAGAATGCTTTCAATTTGGCTGTAATTGGTTTATTTAAACATAGCTGAGCATATAAGGTTATAAGTTTCTCAGTTAGTTGATGAACCTTCTGTTCTCATTTCTCTGTATTACACAGCTGGATTACGATTTGACTTAAATTTTTAAACTTACATGGAGGGGACATAATTAAAACATGAATGAAAGTCTGTTGCAATCATACCAATTTAACTGGTTGCTTAGATTTTCTTGTGATTTAGTATTAGAAATATTTAGAAGATTATTCATTTTGGTGGCAAAATATGATTAGTCTATAAGATAGATTGTACAGCAAACAGTTCTCTTTGGACTTCATGTATAAATATGTTTTACATGAGAATTTCTTATATAAGAGGATGTTGAAAGTATTCTCAGGGATTTAATTTGCAGATTTCAGAAAAGAGGGAATTTGAGTTCTCTTTCAACTCTTCCATCTTCTTAAAAGTAAAAATTAGTTTACTGTTTAAACTGAATCTCAGTTAAGGAGCTGTTTGTAAGGATGAGAGCAGTTTCTGCCTTTCCAATGCTCATTCCTAGCAAATCTAGTTAAAAAAAAATGTTAAGGACATTGCTGTTCCTAAAATATATATTCCATATTATAAAATGAAGCAATTATATAAAATGGATGAAATTTGAAAAACAGAATATATCCCAAAATTCAAGAATAGTAAGTATCAGTTAAGAAAATGAACAAGATTATTTACACTCTTACATAGAACCGGAGAACGGTCCTGGGAAGGTTTGTGCCTGTGATCTGATTTTTAAGTTTACTTCTTTCATGGGTAAATACCAATTATATGGATATAAATTTTATCATTCCCTTGGCAGTTCATCTACTTCAAAACTCAGAGTGGCTGCGTTACAGTTTTCCCCATCACAGGAAACTATGCATTAGTGAATCAAACCATTTCTTAATAAGATTTTAATTTTTTTTTCTATTTGGTAATTTACCATCATTTACCATTGCAAAAGAATGAACAATCTTAAAATGTTGCTTTAGACTAATAAGTTGAAACAAATATTCATTGTATCAAAATTGTAAGTCTGAAAATGAGTGTGTTGATAGCTCATCTCTGTCATCTGGATCATTGATGTCTTAAATTCTTTGCTAAATGAATGACTCTCCTACCTATGCTAATAACCATAATTTTGTTCTCCAGAATATCAATTTATTAGATTTTGCCAATTCTTATATGCTTTGTATGCACATTTAAATGTGAATGTGGGACACATATTTGCCAGCCTGTGACAAATGTCCAGCATTGAATAACAGCTTGCAATTAGGTGGTAAAGTTTGTACCCAAGGTGAGCCACTGTCATAACCCCTTTGACCTTGCTCCCTTCAGTGGCAGAAGACCAAGACCTTAGATGTGGAGTAGAGTCTGTCAAAAGTGACATTCATTTTACTTTGCATTCTTACGGAGATGTGATACTAAAACATGGAATAAGACATTTTCATATACTTTTGCTTGCAACCCATTAGATTTCTAAATTATTAGTCTCAGGGTAGAAAACGCTGAACAAAATATTGTTTTATACTTTTGTGTAACATATGATATGAGGTTGGCTAACTGCTTCCCGAAATTATAATCCAATCATACTTATTCTATTATGAAATGAACTCAAAATTATAAGGATCAAAAAGAAAAACAAAATATGATTCTCACTATGGAAGTTTGCCTTTTCTTGAAACCATGTGATTAAAATTTTAAATATAAACTTGTAATGCAAAGAACTTGATTTAATAGTGAACTGGTTACAAAAATTATGATGTATTCATACAATATAGTGAACTTTGTTTTAAAGGCATGAGGCAAAATAATTATTTTGATATGGAAGGTAATATTAAGTGACAATATTAATGTAAGCATTAAAATATTTTAAAATAATCAATACAAGAAATTTATTTTTATTTTTTTATTATGTTATGGTAATCACCATACATTACATCATTAGTTTTTGATGTAGTGTTCCATGACACATTGTTTGCATATAACACTCACTACTCCATGCACAATGTGCCCTCTTTAGTACCCATCACCAGGCTAATGCATCCTCCCACCCCCTCCCCTCTAGAACCCTCAGTTTGTTTTTCAGAGTCCATCATCTCTCATGGTTCATCTCCCCCTCCGATTTCCCCCCCTTCATTTTTCCCCTCCCTATCTTCTTCTTTTTTTTTTTTTAACATATAATGTATTATTTGTTTCAGAAGTACAGATCTGAGGTTCAACAGTCTTGCACAATTCATAGCACTCACCACAGCACATAACCTCCCCAGTGTCTATCACCCAGCCACCCCACCCGTCCCACCCCCCACCACTCCAGTAACCCTCAGTTTGTTTCCTGAGATTAAGAATTCCTCATATCAGTGAGGTCATATGATACATGTCTTTCTCTGATTGACTTATTTTGCTCAGAATAACACCCTCCAGTTCCATCCACGTCGTTGCAAATGGCAAGATTTCATTCCTTTTGCTGGCTGCATAATATTCCATTGTATATATATACCATTTCTTCTTTATCCATTCATCTGTTGATGGACATCTTCGCTCTTTCTACAGTTTGGCTATTGTGGACATTGCTGCCAAAAACATCAGGGTGCACATACCACTTGGATCCCTACATTTGTATCTTTGGGGTAAATACCCAATAGTGCAATTGCTGGATCATATGGTAGCTCCATTTTCAACTTTTTGAACAACCTCCATACTATTTTCCAGACTGGCTGCATCAGCTTGCATTCCCACCAACAATGTAGGACGGTTCCACTTTGTCCACATGCCCGCCAATATCTGTCGTTTCCTGACTTGTTAATTTTAGCCATTCTGACTGGTGTGAGGTGGTAATTCATTGAGGTTTTGATTTGGATTTCCCTGATGCCGAGAGATGTTGAGCACTTTTTCATGTGTCTGTTGGCCATTTGGATGTCTTTGGAAAAATGTCTGATCATGTCTTCTGCCCATTTCTTGATTGGATTCTTTGTTCTTTGGGTGTTGAGTTTGATGAGTTCTTTATAGATTTTGGATACTAGCCCTTTATCTGATATGTCATTTGGAAATATCTTCTCCCATTCTGTCAGTTGTCTTTTGGTTTTGTTGACTGTTTCCTCTGCTGTGCAAAGGCTTTTTATCTTGATGAAGTCCCAGTAGTTCATTCTTGCCCCTGCATCCCATGCCTTTGGCAATGTTTCTAGGAAGAAGTTGCTGGGGTTGAGGTTGAAGGGGTTGCTGCCTGTGTTCTCCTTTAGGATTTTGATGGACTCCTGTCTCACATTGAGGTCTTTCAACCATTTGGAGTCTATTTTTTTGTGTGGTGTAAGGAAATGGTCCAGTTTCATTCTTCTGCATGTGGCTGTCCAATTTTCCCAACAACATCTTTTCCATTGGATATTCTTTCCTGCTTTGTCAAAGATTAGATGACCATAGAGTTGAGGGTCCATTTCTGGGCTCTCTATTCTGTTCCACTGATCTACATGTCTGTTTTGTGCCAGTACCATACTGTCTTGATGATGACAGCTTTGTAATAGAGCTGGAAGTCTGGAATTGTGATGCCACCAGCTTTCCTTTTCTTTTTCAACATTCCTCTGGCTATTTGAGGACTTTCCTGGTTCCATAAAAATTTTAGGATTATTTGTTCCATTTCTTTGAAAAAAGTGGATGGTATTTTAATAGGGATTGCATTGAATGTGTAGATTGCTCTAGGTAGCTTTGACATCTTCACCATATTTGTTCTTCCAATCCATGAGCATGGAACATTTTTCCATTTCTTTGTGTCTTCCTCTATTTCTTAAATGAGTATTTTATAAGTTTCTGAGTACAGATCCTTTGCCTCTTTGGTTAGATTTATTTCTAGGTATCTTATGGTTTTGAGTACAATTGTAAATGTCATTGACTCCTTAATTTCTCTTTCTTCTGTCTTGTTGTTGGTGTATAGGAATGCCACTGACTTCTGTGCATTGATTTTATATCCTGCCACTTTACTGAATCCCTGTATGAGTTCTAGCAGTTTTGGGGTGGAGTCTTTTGGGTTTTCCACATAAAGTATCATATCATCTGCAAAGAGTGAGAGTTTGACTTCTTCCTTGCCAATTTGGATGCCTTTGATTTCTTTTTGTTGTCTGATTGCTGTGGCTAGGACTTCTAATACTATGTTGAAGAGCAGTGGTGATAGTGGACATCCCTGCCACGTTCCTGACCTTAGGGGGAAAGCTCAGTTTTTCCCCATTAAGAATGATATTCACTGTGGGTTTTTCATAGATGGCTTTTATGATATTGAGGTATGTACCCTCGATCCCTATACTCTGAAGAGTTTTGATGAAGAAAGGATGCTGTACTTTGTCAAATGCTTTTTCTGCATTGATTGAGAGGATTATATGGTTCTTGTTTGTTCTTTTATTAATGTATTGTATCACACTGATTTGCAGATGTTGAACCAACCTTGCAGCCCAGGGATAAATCCCACTTGGTCGAGGTGGTGGAGCAAAATGGCGGAGGAGTAGGAGAACTGGATTTCGTCTTCTCTCAGGAATTCAGCTGGATTGGGATCAAACAATTCTGAACACCTACAAACTCAACAGGAGATTGAAGAAAAGAATAGCAACAACTCTCTCATCAGAAAAGCGACCACTTTCTGGAAGGTAGGACGTGCGGAGAAGTGAATCCGAGGTGATATTTGGGAGGATAGATGACGGGGGAGAGGACTCCATAAGCTGCTTCTGGCAAGTGATAGAGCCGCGGAGGACAAAATCAGAACTTTTAAAAGTCTGCTCCGCTGAGGGACATCATTCTGGTGGTTAAGCGGGGGGTGGAACCCTCGCTGAGACAGTGTGGTCTCAGGACCCTCGGGGTCACAGAAAGACCGGGGGTGCCTGAGTGTGACAGAGCTCCCAGGTATCAGAGTGGGGAAGCCGGCTGCAGAGGTGGAGCCAAGGCATGGGCTCTCAGCTCAGGGTGGCCATAAACCGTGATCCGCGGCACAGTTGGGCCACTGCTCCTCCAGCAGGGACCCAACAAGTGGCAGATCCAGGGAGACTCACCTTCCACCCCCGGGAGGAGCAGTGCAGAAGCGCACCGCAGGGATCTGCTGGGTTTGGAGACTCCACACAGGGTCGAGTGCCGGAGACAGATATGTGCGGTCATAGGCTGGGTGAGCATGGTTGGAGACAGGGGAGACGGGAGTGACTGACTGCTTTTCTCTGGGGGCTCACTGAGGAGCAGGGCCCTGAGTTCCTGGCTCCTCCGGGGGGGAAACTGGGAGGCCGCCATTTTCACTCTCCGCCTCCGAAGCTGTACGGAAAGCTCGCAGGGAACAAAAGCTCCAGAGAGCAAACACGAGCAGATTACTTACCAGGGAGGGGGCGGGGGAAGGCCAATTCCCCTCTGGCAAAGACATTTGGAAACCATGGCAACAGGCCCCTCCCCAGAAGATCAGTAAGAACAGCCAGCCAAGATGAAGTTTACCGATCAATGAGAATGGCAGAACTCAGCGCTAGGGGAATACTATACATAGAATTAATGGCTTTTTTACCATGATTCTTTAATCTTTCAAAGTTAATTTTTTTTAACTGTCTTGTTTTCTTTTTTTTTTTAATTTTTCTTTTTCCCTTTTTCAACCAACATCATATCAATCCCTTTTTTTAAAAAAAAAATATTTTTCATTTTTAGAGTCATATTTTATCCCTTCATAGTAATTACCCTTATTTTTGGCATATATATATAAGTTGTTCTCTCTTTAAAATTTTGAGATAGTTTCTTTGAACAGATCAAAATATACCCTAAATCTCTAATATATGGTTTTTTTTCTACTCCCCTGCCTGATCACATTCTCTCCCTTTTTTTTCTTTTTTCTTTTTTTAAATCCTCTTCTTTCTTTTTTCAAACAACTTCTTATCAATTCCTTTTAACAATTTTTTTATAATTTCCATCTTTACAGTCATATTCCATCCCTTCATCATATCAACCCTTATTTTAATACATATATAAGTTTTTCTCTCTTTAAAATTTGGGAGGCACTTTCTTCTAACAGACCAAAATACACCCCATTCTAGTGTGTGGCACTGAACTATATACCAGCCTGATCATATTTGATCACATTCTGGCTTTTTGTTGTTGTTGTTCTGTTTTGTTCTGTTTTTGTTTGTTTTTATCTTTACTTTATCTTTTTGTTTTCTTTTTTTTTCTTCTTTCTCTCTTTCCCTTTCTTTTCCCACTGCTTCAGGTCTTTTCTGATTAGTTTAGAGTATATTTTCTGAGGACGTTGTTACTCTGCTAGCATTTTGTTCTCTCATTAATCTATTCTCCTCTGCACAAAATGACAAGACGGAAAAAATCAACTCAACAAAAAGAACAAGAGGTAGTACTGACGGCCAGGGACCTACTCAATACAGACATTAGTAGGATGTCAGACCTAGAGTTCAGAATCATCACTTTAAAGATTCTAGCTGGGCTTGAGAAAAACATGGAAGTTATTAGAGAAACCCTTTCTGGAGAAGTAAAAGATCTAAAATCTAACCAAGTTGAAATCAAAAAGGCTATTAAGGAGGTGCAATCAAAAATGGGGGCGCTAATTGCTAGAATAATGAGGCAGAAGAGAGAATCAGTAATATAGAAGATGAAATGATGGAAAATAAAGAAGCTGAGAAAAAGAGAGATAAACAACTACTGGATCACGAGGGCAGAATTCGAGAGATAAGCGATACCATAAGATGAAACAACATTAGAATAATTGGGATCCCAGAAGAAGAAGAAAGAGAGAGAGGGGCAGAAGGTATAATGGAGCAAATTATAGCAGAGAACTTCCCTAATTTGGGGAAGGAAACAGGCATCAAAATCCAGGAGGCACAGAAAACCCCTCTCAAAATCAATAAAAATAGGTCAACACCCCGACATCTAATAGTAAAACTTACGAGTCTCATAGACAAAGAGAAAATCCTGAAAGCAGCTCGGGAGAAGAGATATGTAACCTACAAGGGTAGAAATATTAGATTGGCAACAGAAGTATCCACAGAGACCTGGCAGGCCAGAAAGGACTGGCAGGATATATTCAGAGCACTAAATGAGAAAAATAAGCAACCAAGAATCCAATATCCAGCTAGGCTGTCATTGAAAATAGAAGGAGAGATAAAAAGCTGCCAGGACAAACAAAATCTAAAGGAATTTGCAAACACAAAACCAGCCCTACAGGAAATCTTGAAAGGGGTCTTCTAAGCAAAGAGAGCCTAAAAGCAACATAGACCAGAAAGGAACACAGACAATATACGGTAACAGTCACCTTACAGGCAATCCAATGGCACTAAATTCCTATCTTTCAATAGTTACCCTGAATGTAAATGGGCTCAATGCCCCAATCAAAAGACACGGGCTATCAGATTTAATTAAAAAACAAGACCCATCAATATGCTGTCTGCAAGAGACTCATTTTAGAACCAAACACACCCCCAGATTGAAAGTGAGTGGGTGGAAAATCATTTACCATGCGAATGGACACCAAAAGAAAGCTGGGGTGGCAATCCTTATATCAGACAAATTAGATTTTAAACCAAAGACTGTAATAAGAGATGAGGAAGGACACTATATCATACTTAAAGGATCTATCCAACAAGAAGATCTAACAATTGTAAATATCTATGCCCCTAACATGGGAGCGGCCAATTATATAAGGCAATTAATAACAAAGGCAAAGAAACACATCGACAACAATACAATAATAGTGGGGGACTTTAACACCCCCCTTACTGAAATGGGCAGATCGTCTAAGCAAAAGATCAACAAGGAAATAAAGACTTTAAATGACACACTGGACCAAATGACTTTAGAAATATATTCAGATCATTCCATCCCAAAGCAATGGAATACACATTCTCCTCTAGTGCCCATGGAACATTCTCCAGAACAGATCACATCCTAGGTCATAAATCAGGTCTCAGCCAGTACCAAAATATTGGGATCATTCCCTGCCTATTTTTAGACCACAATGCTTTGAAACTAGAAAATCACAAGAGAAAAGTTGGAAAGAACTCAAATACATGGAGGATAAAGAGCATCCTACTGAAGAATGAATGGGTCAACCAGGAAATTAAAGAAGAATTAAAAAAATACATGGAAACCGATGAAAATGAAAACACAACTATTCAAAATCTTTGGGATGCAGCAAAGGCAGTCCTAAGAGGAAATTTATAGAGCAATACAAGCCTTTCTCAAGAAACAAGAAAGATCTCAAGAACACAACCTAACCCTACACCTAAAGGAGCTGGAGTAAGAACAGCAAATAAAGCCTAAACCCAGCAGGAGAAGAGAAATAATCAAGATCAGAGCATAAATCAACGAAATAGAAACTAAAAGAACAGTAGAACAGATCAACAAAACTAGGAGCTGGTTCTTTGCAAGAATTAACAAGATTGATAAACCCCTGGCCAGACTTATCAAAAAGAGAAGAGAAATGACCCAAATCAACAAAATCATGAATGAAAGAGGAGAGATCACACCCAACACCAAAGAAATACAAACAATTATAAGAACATATTATGAGCAACTCTATGCCAGCAAATTACATAACCTGGAAGAATGGATGCATTCCTAGAGATGTATCAACTACCCAAACTGAACCAGGAAGAAATAGAAAACCTGAACAGACCTATAACCACTACGGAAATTGAAGCAGTCATCAAAAATCTCCCAAAAATCAAAAGCCCAGGGCCAGATGGCTTCCCAGGGGAATTCTACCAAACATTTCAAGAAGAATTAATACCTATTCTTCTGAAACTGTTCAAAAAAATAGAAATGGAAGGAAAACTTCCAAACTCATTTTATGAGGCCAGCATTCCCTTGATCCCAAAACCAGACAAAGACCCCATCCAAAAGGAGAATTACAGACCAATATCCCTGATGAACATGGATGCCACAATTCTCACCAAAATATTAGCCAATAGGATCCAACAGTACATTAAAAGGATTATTCACCACGACAAAGTGGGATTTATTCCTGGGCTGCAAGGTTAGTTCAACATCCGCAAATCAATCAACGTGATACAATACATTAAGAAAAGAAAGAACAAGAATCATATGGTCCTCTCAATAGATGCAGAAAAAGCATTTGACAAAGTACAGCATCCTTTCTTGATCAAAACTCTTCAGAGTATAGGCATAGAGGGTACATACCTCAATATCATAAAAGCCATCTATGAAAATCCTAGGGCAAATATCAATTTCAATGGGGAAAAACTGAGAGCTTTCCCCCTAAGGACAGGAACGCGGCAGGGATGTCCACCATCACCACTGCTATTCAACATAGTATTGGAAGTCCTAGCCAAAGCAATCAGACAACAAAAAGAAATCAAAGGCATCCAAATCTGCAAAGAAGAAGTCAAACTCTCACTCTTTGCAGATGATATGATACTTTATGTGGAAAACCCAAAAGACTCCACCCCAAAACTGCTACAACTCATACAGGAATTCAGTAAAGTTGCAGGATATAAAATCAATGCACAGAAGTCAGTGGCATTCCTATACACCAACAAGAAGATAGAAAAAGAGAAATTAAGGATTTGATCCCATTTACAATTGCACCCAAAACCATAAGATACCTAGGCATAAATCTAACCAAAGAGGCAAAGATTCTGTACTCAGAAAACTATAAAATACTCTTGAAAGAAATAGAGGAAGACACAAAGAAATGAAAAAATGTTCCAGGCTCATGAATTGGAAGAACAAATATTGTGAAGATGTCAATACTACCTAGAGTAATCTACACATTCAATGCAATCCCCATCAAAATACCATCCACTTTTTTCAAAGAAATGGAACAAATAATCCTAAAATTTGTATGGAGCCAGGAAAGTCCTCAAATAGCCAGAGGAATGTTGAAAAAGAAAAGCAAAGCTGGCGGCATCACAATTCCAGACATCCAGCTCTATTACAAAGCTGTCATCATCAAGACAGCATGGTACTGGCACAAAAACAGGCACATCGATCAATGGAACAGAATAGAGAGCCCAGAAATGCACCCTCAACTCTATGGTCAACTCATCTTTGACAAAGCAGGAAAGAATGTCCAATGGAACAAAGACAGTCTCTTCAACAAATGGTGTTGGGAAAATTGGATAGCCACATGCAGAAGAATGAAACTGGACCATTTCCTTACACCACACACAAAAATAGACTCCAAATGGTTGAAAGACCTCAATGTGAGACAGGAGTCCATCAAAATCCTAAAGGAGAACACAGGCAGCAACCTCTTCGACCTCATCCGAAGCAACTTTTTCCTAGAAACATCACCAAAAGCTAGGGAAACAAGGGCAAAAATGAACCATTGGGACTTCATCAAGATAAAAAGCCTTTGCAAGCAAAGTAAACAGTCAACAAAACCAAAAGACAACCGACAGAATGGGAGAAGATATTTGCAAATGATATATCAGATAAAGGACTGGTATCCAAAATCTGTAAAGAACTCATCAAACTCATCACCGAAAGAACAAAGAATCCAATCAAGAAATGGGCAGAAGACATGAACAGACATTTTTCCAAAGAAGACATCCAAATGGCCAACAGACACATGAAAAAGTGCTCAATGTCGCTTGGCATCAGGGAAATCCAAATCAAAACCTCAATGAGATACCACCTCACACCAGTTAGAATGGCTAAAATTAATAAGTCAGGAAATGACAGATGTTGACGGGGATGCGGAAAAAGGGGAACCCTCCTACACTATTGGTGGGAATGCAAGCTGGTGCAGCCACTCTGGAAAACAGTATGGAGGTTCCTCAAAACGTTGGAAATAGAGCTACCCTACAATCGAGCAATTGCACTACTGGGTATTTACCCCAAAGATACAAAAGTAGGGATCCGAAAGCGTACGTGCACCCTGATGTTTATAGCAGCAATGTCCACAATAGCCAAACTGTGGAAAGAGCCAAGATGCCCATCGACAGATGAATGGATAAAGAAGAAATGGTATATATATATATATATATGCAATGGAATATTATGCAGCCATCAAAATGAATGAGATCTTGCCATTTGCAATGACGTGGATGGAACTGCAGGGTATTATGTTGAGTGAAATAAGTCAAACAGAGAAAGACATGTATCATATGACCTCAATGATATGAGGAATTCTTAATCGCAGGGAACAAACTGAGGGTTGCTGGAGTTGGGGGTGGCATAGGAGGGAATGGGTGACTGGGTGATAGACTCTGTGGGGGGTATGTGCTCTGGTAAGTGCTGTGAATTGTGCAAGACTGTTGAATCTCAGATCTGTACCTCTGAAACAAATAATGCAATATATGTTAAGAAAAAAAAAAAAAAGAAGAAGAACAAGGTAGCAGGAGGGGAAGAATGAAGGGGGGGAAATCGGAGGGGTAGACGAACCATGAGAGATGATGGGCTCTGAAAAACAAACTGAGGGTTCTAGAGGGGAGGGGTGTGGGAGGATGGGTTAGCCTGGTGGGTGGGTATTGAGGAGGGCACATTCTGCATGGAGCACAGGGTGTTATGCACAAACAATGAATCATGGAACACTATATCTAAAACTAATGATGTGATGTATGCGGATAATATAAGAATAAAAAAATTAAAAAATAAATAAAAATCCCACTTGGTCATGGTGAATAATCCTTTTAATGTACTGTTGGATCCTACTGGCTAATATTTTGGTGAGAATTTTTGCATCCATGTTCATCAAGGATATTGGTCTGTAATTCTTCAATACAAGAAAGTTAACATGCTTAAATTTGAGGAGAGAACCTTAGTAGTGGGAAAGGAAGATCTTTTTATTTTTCTTTTAAGCATGACTATTCTGTTTTGAATGTTAAAAGATATGTATATATTAAGAAATGCAAGATTATATCTAGGAATTAAGATATAGAAATGTTTTTTATATAAAATGTTCTTAATTTAGGGCGCTTGGGTGGCTCAGTTGGTTATGCAACTGCCTATAGCTTGGGTCATGATCCTGGAGTCCTGGGATTGAGTCCCGCATCAGACTCCCGCTCGGCGGGGAGTCTGCTTCTCCCTCTGACCCTCCCCCCCTTTTGCTCTCTCTGTCTCATTCTTTCTCTCTCAAATAAATAAATAAAATCTGTTAAAAAAATAAAATAAAATAAAATGTTCTAAATTTAAATATTAGTACATGCCTTATATAGTAAATTATAAATTCAAACACAATCTCATAACCTATTTTTTTATTCTATTATGAGAAAACTAAAATTTGGTACTGTAACATTGCTACCCACAATGTCATTTAAGTTTACTGATATTTATTATTTTTTTTTAATAAGGAAACTTTCTTCTAAAAAATTAATTACGAATGAATCATTTACCATAAAATCTATTGTAGATATTACAAGCAAAACAATTACATAATACTTTAGTAAACTGTGGAATTTTTATCCTCTTCATTTGCTATGTAAATGAAACAAAGAAATATTTTATATAACAATTGTCTTAGAAAATGACTAAAGAATATTCATGTAAATAGGAGTTTCTTTAAAGGTTATTTTTTTTTAAGATTTTATTTATTTATTTGACAGAAAGACACAGGGAGAGAAGGAACACAAGCAGGGGGAGTGGGAGAGGAGAAGTAGGCTTCCTGCTGAGCCCAATGCGGGGCTCAATCCCAGGACCCTGGGATCATGACCTGATCCCAAGGGAGATGCTTAACAACTGAGCCACCCAGGCGCCCCTTTAAAGATTATTTTAAATTAGGGTTAATTTTACTAGGAACATGTATATTTTTAATAGGATACTGACATCAAAACTTTCCAAATCTAAAATACGAATTTTAAAAGTGGAGTTTTAGGTACTATGACAAATAATGTGTTCAAAATCTCTCATATCAATGCAAGTAAACCCATGCTCCTGTGAAACTGCTCTTGGCTCCTTTTTGCAACTTTCCAGTGAAATTTCCAATGACCATGAGCATTATGTGTTAATTTCAATTCAATATATTTTGTTCCTATAAATCAACAGTTTTCAAGGCATTTCATTATCTAACCAGACTGAAGTAAACTGTTGGAATACTCCCAGATTTAACTTTCTATCACTCAGAAATTGTTTGGGATGGTATGGTTGTTTTATGGTTGTTTTAATATATGACTGACTAGACATACTTACTGTCATAAACTATATTCTGTGAAAAATTCACATCAAGATATACATAGATGGGTTCTTACTCTCAATATGTGTTCCATAAGTGGTTCCTTTATTGATTAATGCTATGAGGAACTCTCCACATGCAATTTGCTTTTGCATAGATTCTAAAAGAATGATATTCTACATACCTAGTTGCCATGATAACTGTCTTAGGGAATTACCCTAGTGTTCAGATGTTTTTGTGAATATTATGACTTTGATAATAAGGAAAAGAAATAAGTGGTCAGTTTATAAACCACAAGAATTGTAAAATAATTACAGACTAGCAAGAAAGCAAAGACACAGACATGTTTTATCTCTGTTAATTATGTTTTCTGGTAAAATAAACAATTCAGTGATATTAAGTATGCTGCTGCTGCTACTAATGAGTAGGATTTAGGAATAAATTATCCAATTAATTTTTTGTCCATTCTTATAAGTTCTTGAGAAGGATCGTTGAAGAACAGGTCCATGTCTGATGGACGAAATACAAAATCAATGATAAGAGAAGTGAACCCAGGAAGCTATGGCTTATGGTCTGTTAGTTCAGATGCTCTATTTAGGTCTTGGAATTGGTAGCAGCCAAATAGCAATCAGAGAAGAAACACATCATCTTTAATCTCATCCAACCCAAGAAAACTCCTGGATACTGGGTACTGAGTATCTAATGTTGGGGAGATGATTAAGGGTAAGGGTGGGTTGTAACGTAACACAATTTTAGCACAATACACCCAAATCGATGTATTATTTAATTGTTTATTTATTTATTTATTATTTATTTATTCATTTATTATAAAAGTTTATGTTAAATACAGAAGTTGATGGGCCATATTTAGGTGTCAGTCAAGATTTTATAAACAATTTTTAACTGTATTAATTTCTCTACTAATTCAGGATAAACTGAAGGAATAAAAATATCATTCCCTTTAATGCAATAATAATATCACCTCCTCTGGGAGTTAGATCACACTTTCATTATCAGTCCCTTAAGATTAGTTTCCTGATCTGTTATTATTATCATTATTATTTAGCAACAAGATAACATGAGAAGTCATAACTTGTTATATAACTTGTTAGGTTATCTTTTTTTTTTTTAAGATTTATTTATTTATTTGAGAGAGCGAGAATGAGAGAGAGTACATGAGAGGGGGAAGGGTCAGAGGGAGAAGCAGGCTCCTTGCTGAGCAGGGAGCCCGATGCGGGACTTGATCCCGGGACTCCAGGATCATGACCTGAGCCGAAGGCAGTTGCTTAACCAACTGAGCCACCCAGGCGCCCCATAACTTGTTAGGTTATCTTGGAAAGCTTTTTAGCTACCCTGGACTTTATTTCTTTATCTGCTAGAAAAAAATATTATTGTAACTATAAGTTGTGAACATAACTTGAATACAGTCAGTATGTTTCCAAAATCCATGTCCTTAACAAACCTCTTTCCTTAAAATTAAAAAAATATATATATATAAATCATGTTGCTTTTTCAAAAATAGAATCTATAAGTTTAACTAAGTGTGGTGTATTTCATTATTCCTCCATCCCATTTTCCTTCTCTCCTATTTCTGTAATATTCATACTTTATAAATAATTTATTCTGTGCCCACCTGAAATTATTTTTCATATAAAACAATTTAGTATAACCTACAGTAAATTAACATCACAAGTATTTTTTTTTTTATTTTTACTATTAATAGCGCTACGGTTCAATTTCCACTGTATTAGTTTGGCATTTAACAAGTTTTCACTCTTGTTTCAAGAAATTTGGGGCAAGGCAGGGGAAGAGAGACCATTAGTAAGGCCGTTATGGTAATTAAAAAGAGGTGGTAGTGGCATGAACTATGTTAGTGTGCCAATGATAGTGCAAGAAATGCAACTGTAAAGGATGCCATGGATGACTGGATTGGGGTATCATACATGGATGGAGTCAGAGACCAATGGGGTAGAAACAGGTGATAGGGCTACAGGCAGAGGATAAATACTATTTTGCGTTTGTGTGAAACATCCATGACCAGGTGACCACTTTGAAAATGATATAAGATTGGAGGCTCAAGAATGAGATTATGGATATATTTAGGATTCATAAGAGAAATGGGTGACAAGTGAAACTATACAAGTGGATTCTATCAGCAAGAAGATTGCCTCAACAAAAAGATAAAGATGGTTTAAAAAAATATGTGAGTGACAGCAATATTTAAAAGGTACATGGAGAGATCTTAGCTAGAAACACAAAACAGAATGAAAAAGATAAAACAACAAAACCCTTTAACCAAATGTAACAAAGATTTTTCTCAAGATGAGATAGGTAAACAATAGCAAATATTGAGGAGAGGTCACTGTGAGAAATGTGAATCTTATATGTATTTACCAAATATACAGATGATTTTATAAGCTATGTTATATTCTCTTTTAGCATTATCAATATAACAGAGTGATTTGTCTACTGTCTATTAATGTATCATGAAAGGGAATCTAAAAGGATTCTCACTAACTTGGAAAAATATTTTGAATGGACTCACTTCAGGGATGCCTGACTGGCTCATTCAGTTAAGCATCTGAATTCTGCTCAGGTCATGATCTCAGAGTCCTGGGATCAAGTCCCACAGTGGGCTCCTTGCTCAGTGGGGAGCCCGCTTCTCCTTCTGCCTGCCGCTCTCCCTGCTTGCGCTCTCTCTCTCTCTCTGACAAATAAATAAAATCTTTTAAAAAAAATGAGTGGACTCACTTCAAATAAAGAATAAATAACTATAGAAGGGAAATTGAGCTAAGGAAGTTTAAAATTGCTAGGAACTCATATTTCAGAGCAGCCAGTGTTAAAATATGAGAGACAAATGATCTCAATGCACAAAAGTAAACAGAATGAGGTCCCAAATATAAATAAAAATAGAAAAAATGGTAGTATATCTACACAAACTTGCATATTGAGCTGCTTTTTCAATAGGCAACTCTATGAGGTATGTTACAGGACAAGCAGAATTAAAATATCTCCAAGTGATGGCTGAAAATTGTCTTGACTGCATGATCATATGAATTATATGAAGGATGTCTCGTCTTTAAAAATACTGTGCAATATGCAATAGATTTGTCTGAGAACTTTTCTTTCTGTTGGAGTATGTATGATTTCATAAACTGAAATTTGAAGCAAAGCTTTAAAATGTTGATTGATGAGTCCATCATGAGAATCCCAATTATAGCAATCATTAAAGTAATTTGTCAATAGAGGATTTACTTCACTGTAAATCTATTCCAAGAATTATAAATCAACATAATGTTTTAGGAATCAGCTATGTTTGAAACTAAACAATTTGCAAAACATCAAAATCTACTCTGTAGAATTGCCTGTGATAGGTTTATTTACAGATGCTATATGGAGCTATATATAACAGATGGAGCAAGTGGAACACAGTAATTTTTTTCAAAGAAATACTGATACAAATTATTAAAACTTTATATATTATTTGTTTCAGAGATACAGATCTGTGATTCAACAGTCTTGCTTTATATGTTAAAAAAGAAATAGAAGATAGCAGGAGGGGAAGAATGAAAGGGGGGAAATTGGAGAGGGAGCAGAACCATGAGAGATGATGGACTCTGAAAAACAAACGGGGTTCTAGAGGGGAGGGGTATTGTTGGATGGGTTAGCCTGGTAATGGATATTAAAGAGAGCACATTCTGCATGGAGCACTGGGTGTTATACACAAACAATTAATCATGGAACACATCAATCAATCAATCAATCAATAATAAATAAGGGAAAAACCTTTATATATTAAATAAAAACTTGGCTTTACACTTCTTAAACAGATAATTATTACTGAAGATAATTTAAAATAAAGATCAAAGAAAATCAGTAAGAACAAGACAGAAATAATTAAAAATCTTAAATATTTTTAAATTAATTTTTTCATTTACAAGTAGAATTCTCAGACCAATTACTTAGATAGAAACGAATAAAGAGGAAAGTATATTTACACCTTTGCTCTCAACTTTACCTTTCTTTCAACTTCAATTTTGAATTTATCTCAAAGCTCATGGTATAATTACAACCTTTTTTAATTTGTTCAGGCCTGTTTTGTGACCTAATATGTGATCTATTCTGGAGATCTTCATGTGTACTTGAAAAGAATGTGTAATCTGTTGTTTTAGGATGGAATGTTCTGAATATATATGTTAAGTGCATCTAGTCCATGTATCATTCAAAGCCACTGTTTCCTTGATTTTCTGTTTGGCTAATTTTTCCATTGATGTAGAGTGTTAAATCCCCTACTATTTTTTTTTTTTAAAGATTTATTTATTTGAGAGAGAGAGAGGAAGCATGGGGGTAGGGCCAGAGGGAGAGAGAGTCCTAAGCAGACTCCATGCTGAGTGTGGAGCCTGACATAGGTCTTGATCTCACAGCCCTGAGATCATGATGTGAGCCAAAACCAAGAGTTGGAGGCTGAACTGACTGCACTACCCAGGTGCCATTATATTGTATTACTATTGATTATTTCCTTTATGTTTGTTATTAACTATTTTTATGTTTTGGGGTGCTCCCATGTTGGGGGCATAAATATGTACAAATGCTAGATCTTTTGGGATTGTTCCCATTATTATATAGTGTCCTTTGTCCCTTTTGAGTTTGTTTGATATAAGTATTGCAACTCTGGCTTTCTTTAGACATCCATTTGCATGATAAATGTTTCTTCATACCCTGACTTTTAATCTGCAGATGTCTTTAGGTCTAACATGAGTTTCTTTAAGGCATATGGACAGGTCTTATTTTTATCCACTCTGTCACCCTATGTCTTTGGATTGGAACATTTAGTCCATTTACATTCAGAAATATTATTGATAGCTATGTATTTATTGTCATTTTTTTACTTGTTTTTTCTTATTTTTGTAGTTTTTCCTCTGATCCTTTCTTCTCTTTCTCTCTTTCATGGTTTGCTGTCTTTTTTTGGTGATATACTTGGATTCCTTTGTCTTTATTCTTTGTGTATATATTATGGTTTTAGATTTGTGGTTACCTTTACATTTGTATATAACACCTTCTGCAAATAGCTGTCTATATGAGATTGATGGTTGTTTAAATTTGTACCCATTCTTTACTCCCCCACCGCCATATTTTAGGTATATGGTTTCATATTTTACATCACTTTATTCTTTGAAACCCTTGACTGATTTTTACAGATTTACTTATTTTTACCACTTTTGTGATTCCTACTCATCATACTCTCACATATGGTCTTGCCTTTAAACTCAAAGTGTCCCCTTTAATATTTCTTGCAGGGTTGGTTTAGGGGTCACGAGTTCTTTTAGTTTTTGTTTGAGAAACTCTTTACCTCTCTTTCATTCTGAATGATAGCCTTGCTGGATAGAGTATTCTGGGTTGCAGATTTTTCCCTCTCAGCACTTTAAATATATCATGTCACTCCCTTCTGACATGCAAATTTTCTATTGAAAAATGAGCCCATAACCTTATGTTATTTTTCCCTTATATGTAACTGTCTTCTCTTGTTTCTTTAATTTTTTTTCTTTATCACTAGTTTTTCCATTTTAATTATTATGTGTCTTGGTGTGGACCTCCTTGGTTTGATTGTATTGGGCAATCTCTGTACCTCCTGGATCTGAGCATCTGTTTCCTTCCCCAGGTTAGGGAAGTTTTCAGCTATTATTTCCTCAAATACATTTTCTGCCCCTTTTTATCTCTCCTTTCTCTGGGATATCTATAATGTGAATGTTATCATGCTTGATGGAATCACTGAGTTCCCTAAGTCTATTATCAATTTACATAATTTTTTCTTACATTTGCTCCACTTGATTGCTTTTCATTATTCTGTCTTCCAGGTCATTCATTCATTCCCCTGATTCTTTTAGCTTACTTTTTTCCCCATCAATCGCATTTTTAACATCATTTATTATGTTCTTCATCTCTGATGGGTTATTTTTTACCTCTTTGTTAAGGGTCTCACTGGTGTCCTCCACTCTTTTCTTGAGTCTAGTGGGTATCTTTATGATCATTACTTTAAATTCTCTATCAGGCATATTACTTATATCTGTTTTGTTTAGGTCTCTAACTGTGGTTTTGCCCTCTTCTTTCCTTTGGGACATATTCCTCTGTTTCATCATTTTGTCTACCTCTCTGTGTCTGTTTCTGTGTGTTAGGAAATTCAGCTACCTCTCCTGCTCTTGAAGGTAATGGTCTTATGAAGAAGAGATCCTATAGCGTCCTCCAGTGCAGAGACCCTATTTTCCAGGATCTGGCACTTCAGAGACTGTCTCATATATGTGTAGCTTATCGCTTACTATTGTGTCCTAGACATTTTATCCTTCAGGCCAGTTGTCTGTAGGGGTTCTCTTTGCCTATTGTGGGTAATGCTTGTTTTTAGCAAGGGTGGAGTGCATTTTAACAAGGTGTGTGCTGGTCTGCTTGCAAAATGAGACTTGCTGCTGCTGCCACCAGAGCTGGGGTCCCTTAAAATGTGTGAGTTGGAGTTGTGTATTGGTGGGGTTTGTACCAGTCTTTTGAGGGAAGAGATCAGGATTGAGGCAAGTGTGACTGGGAAGGGCAGATCCACCAAACCAGGGGGTTTGGGGCTTATTGTAAGCAAATTAGGTAGTGAGTGCTGGCGCCACACTGGTTCCTACAGGTGGCTGTGTGTTTATGCTGGGGGGCAGGGGAAGGAAATGGCACTTGCCAGCTCCTTTTGTTCTGGGAAGGGTCTTCCTGCAATCCCTGCCTCTCCAGGACATGCTCTGAGATGAGTAAATAACTCTCCCTCTTACATGCTCCAGATGTTTTCAAAACTGCTGCTTCTATGCTATATCTGCATGAGTTATTTGTCATGTTATCTGTTTAAGGGTGGGGACTCAGCTTCTGAATGTCCTTCAGGCTCTCCCAGAGCTGAGCCTGATGATTTTTAAAATTCCAGGCTTTAAGTTCTGCTTGTTATAAGAACTCATGAAATTCAGCCCCTCTTGCTTTCAAAGCCAAATGTTACAGGGATTTGTCTTCCCAAGCGAGCTCCCTAGTGTGATAGTCTGTTTCTTGCCCTTCTCTGTGCCACTGGCTCTCTCCTGACCATAGCTACCCATTGTCCCTTTCATTCCCAAAACTTGTCTCCACCCTTCCTACCTTCTTTGATGTGGCCTCCTCTACCTTTAGTTGTGGAGATTTATCTGCCAGTCTTGAGGTCATTTTTTTGGGGTTTTGATAATTTTTTGTCTAACATTTCTTCCAAAAATGAGGGCTGTAGTAGCCTAAGTGTATCCTTAGGGAAAACACAGATATAGTTGACATTGCAAATGCCCCCACCCATATCCCCCTTCTCTGTGTGTTAGGCCAAATTTCAAATGATAGCACGTGCATGATTTTTTCTTTTTCTCTGATGTCTCTCTGCCAAAGTCCACCATACCTGCCTGCTGGATGAGCTCAGAATTAATGGTCCTTATTCTCCAATGTCAAGAACTGCAGTACACATAGATCAGTTCCTATACCACTCAGGTGCTATAATTGTGAACTACGTTTTTACACTTCCCCCCATGCCCCATTTCTTTGCTCTCTCACCTACCCTCTTCTTTACAGTTGTGTCTTGGAACAACCTCTTTGATAATAAGAGAAGCCCCATCTCAGAGTTTGTTTTGAAGGAAAACCAAATAAATAGTGTAAATTGAGTGCTTTGGTCAGAAACGTAATAAGAGGAAGATTATCTCTAGATGAAAATGACATGTTCTTTATGGATAGAATAAGAATAAACTCACTATCAAAGAAAAATATATAATTTGGTGCAAAGTAGGGAAATTTATTTAAAGAAAACTAAAAATATATCACCCAGCAATGGAACCTCTCTGAAAAGAATTATAAAAGAAGTATTAAAGGTAGAATGAAAATCCCAGATGGCATATCTGAACTGCAAGATCAAATGGTGAGCAACATATTATAAATATGAAGTAGTGGCTGATGCTGGAGATATACTGTCCTTAATCCTCAAACACTCAATCTGAGTATAATGTTTGGACAATTCATATGCCTTACCATCTTGTCACATCAAATATCTTCTTCCTGTCCAACTAATTTGACGCCTCAAGCTTTTCTCCAAAGCTTCAGAAGGCCTTTCCTTCACACTCGTCACAACTTAGATGAACTGTGGAGTTAATTAATATCTCTGTGGATTCCTTTGATTAAACAGTGTTGTTTTAGTGGTCATTGCTTCAATCCCTTAAGCACTAGTAAGAAAACCATGGAGATTTCTTCTGTGGATTCTGAGCAGGACTAAGTCCACACTGCCCACAACATTGGCCAATATATAATCTTTTCCTCCCTTTCCTTTACTTATACTTGTTGGATTTATCTCCTAAGAAAACTGAGCTTAAGTTCCTGCTTTGGCTCTAATATGGGGAGGGGGGATTTAATACAATAAGAAAATATTTGAAAAATCATTAAATGCATAGAGTGATATTAAAAGTCTAATCTAGGTTAGAAATGGTCTAAAGAAATACTGAAAATAAGGGGTGCCTGGGTGGCTCAGTCATTAAGTGTCTGCCTTCAGCCCCAGGTCAGGCTCCCTGCTCAGCGGGAAGCCTGCTTCTCCCTCTCCCACTCCCCCTGCTTGTGTTACCTCTCTTTTGCTATCTCTCTCTCTGTGTCAAATAAATAAATAAAATCTTAAAAAAAATACTGAAAATCAATAGCATGTGATTTGGGAGTGGAATAATAAAGTTGTAGATATTTTAAAGTTCATATATTATCTAGAAGTAGAATAAATGTGTAACTATGACTGTCAGTTGGTTTAGATGAATAACACATAAATTAGTAAAAATAAATGTTTTCAAAGCATAAGGACAATGTGAACTGAGAGGGAAAAAACAAAACAAAACAGAACAACAACAACAAAAAACCTAAAACCATAAAAAATGGCAAAAAGGAAAAGGAAACGTGCAAGTAATAACAGGATGATATGAAATATTTAAAGTGTTGAAGGGAAAAAAAAGTGTTGAAGGAAAAACCTACCAATGTAGAATTCTGTACCCTGTGAAATTATCTTTCAAAAATGAAGGAGAAACAAACACTTTCTCAGAAATACAAAAATGGAGGGACCTGCCTTACAAGAGATGTTAACAATTTTTCTTTAGGGAAGAGGAATATAATATAGGTCAAAAATTTGGATCTACATTAAAAAACAAAAGAGCTTCAAAGAAGAAATAAGTTAAAAATAAACTTCAATTTTTCTTATTCTTAATTGATCTCATAGATAATAGTTTATTCAAAATAGAAACAAGGCATTTGATTATATATGCTTATGTATAGGTCATATATATATTTATTTATTCTTATATATGTGAAATGAATGACAGTCATGATGCAAAAGATGAGAGGAGGGAATGAGGAATACTTTGTTATTATAAAGTATTTGCACTACCTATGCAGGGTATACTGTTATTTGAAAGTGGCCTTGTGTAGTTGTCAATATTATTGCAAACTCTAGGGCAACCATTAAAAAAAGTATATAAAGAAGTACGACTGATATGCTAAGAAAGGGAGAAAATGGAATCATATAAAATATTCAATTAAAACCAAAAAAGGCAGAAAAATAGTGGAAGACAAAAATAGGAACAAAGAACAAGAGCAACAAATTAAAAACCAGTAATACATTTGATAAATATTATTCTGAGTATATCTATACTCCGTTTGAATGTCAATAGTTTAAGTACACAAATTAAAAGACAGAAATTTTCAAAGTGGATCAGAAAAACATGACCCAAGTATACACTGTCTATAAGAAAACCACTTTTAAATTTACTTTATAAAGTAAATGGATGAAAAAATATATATACCATGTTAACATTAATAAAAAGAATATAGGATTAGCTTTATTAATTTCAGACAAAGGAAATTCAAAGTAAGGAAATTTGTCAAGAAAAAAGAGGGGCACAACATAATGATATAGGGGCTAATTCTCCAATAAGAAATGACAGTTCTCAACGTGGATGTGTATAACAACAGAGCAAAAAAAAAAAAAAAAAAAAAAACTACAGGCAGCAAAAACTGAAAGAATTATAAGGAGATATAGATGACTTCACCCTCACAATTAGAGAATTCAATTGATCTCTCTTAAAAATGGAAAGACACAGCAGACAGAGAATTAATAAGGACATAGTTTAACACAATATCTTAAGTGAATATGATGAGTATCTATAGACTACCTCATCCATGTAAAACATTTACCAGGATAGAACACATTCTAGGTCATAAAACACACCTTAAGAAATTTAAAAGAATAGAAGTTATACAATGTCTTTCTCAGACAATCATGGGATTAAACTAGAAAGCAATAATGCAAAGATAACTGGAAAATCCTAAAACAGATGGAGATTAAGCAACACACTTCTAAAAAACACATGGGTCAAAGAAGTCTCCAGAGAAATTGAAAATATATGAACTAAAAGGAAATGAAGGTACAATTTGTCAAAATTTGTAGAATTCTGCAAAACAAGTACATACAGGGAAATTTGTAGCATTGAATGCATAGATTAGAAAATACATATATAGGGCACCTGAGTGGCTCAGTCGTTAAGCGTCTGCCTTCGGCTCAGGTCATGATCCCAGGGTCCTGGGATCGAGTCCCACATCGGGCTCCCTGCTCGGCAGGAAGCCTGCTTCTCCCTCTCCCACTCCCCCTGCTTGTGTTCCTGCTCTCACTATCTCTCTCTGTCAAATAAATAAATAAAAATCTTAAAAAAAAAAAAGAAAAGAAAAGAAAATACATATATAAAATCAATAATCTAACTTTCTACCTTAGAGCCAGAAAAATAAAAGCAAATTAAATCCAAAGTAAGCATAAGAAAATAAGTAATAAAAATTAAAGCAGAAATCAAATTGAAAACAGGAAACCAATAGAGAAAATCAATGAATCAAATGCTGGTTCTTAAATATCAATAAAATGAAAGACCTCATAGAAAAACTAAAAAAGGAAAAAAAAAGGAAAAAATAAGAAAAGAGAAAGAGGATACAAATTACTAATATCAGGAACTAAAAACAACATGAGTACAGGTCCTATGGAAAGTAAAAGGCTAATAAAAGAATACTATGAATAACTCTATGCCAACAAAATTGATAACTTAGATGAAATGGACCAATTTCCTGAAAGGTACATCTGCCAAAATTCACAGAAGAAAAAGGCAATCTCAATAAGACTATTTCTACTAAAGTAATTTAATCAGCAATTAATAATTTCCCCAAACAGCACCAAGCCCAAACGAGTTCACTGGTGAATTCCACCCAACATTTTTTAAAGGTTTATTTATTTATTTTAAAGAGAGAGAGAGAGAATGCACATGAGCATGGGGGAGGGTCAGGGGAAAGGGAGAGAATCCCAAACAGACTCCCTGCTGAGTGTGGAGCCTGATGTAGGGCTCGAGCTCAGACCCTGAAATCATGACCTGAGGCAAAACCAAGAGTCAGATGCTTAACCAACTGAGCCACCCAGGCACTCCACACTCAACATTTAAGGAAGAAATAATGCCAATTATCCACAATTTCAATGAGGTCAATATTATCCTGATACAAAACAAACAAATAAACACAACCACAGATAAAGATATTACAAAAAATTTGCAGATCATTATCTCTCATAAACACAGATGCAAAAATCCTTAATAAACTATTAGCAAGTCAAATCTAAAAAAGGCAAAACGAATTATACACCACCAGCCAGTGGGATTTATCCCAGGCATGCAGGGCTGGTTAACCTTCAAAAATCAATTAATATAATCCATCACATATCAACACACCAGAAAAGAATAATCACATGATCATCAAGAGATGCAAAAAAAAAAAAAAAAAAAAGCATTTGACAAAATTCCAACACACTCATAATAAAAACTTTCAGAAAAGTGGGAATCCAGTGTAACATTCACAACTTGATAAAGACTATCCTCAAAAAACCTATGGCTAACATTATACCTAATGGTGAGAAACTCAAAACTTTTCCATTTAGATCAGTTACAAGACAAGAATCTTCCTCTCATCACTCCTTTTAGCATAACACTAAAAGTCCTTGATAATACAATAAGGCCAGAAAAGGGGGAAAATGTATATAGATTGTCAAGGAATATGTAAAACTATCTTTGTTTGCAGGTGACATGATTGTCTATGTAGAAAATATGGAAGAATCAACAAAGAAATTCCTGGAATTAATAAGCAATTATAGCAAAGTTGGAGGGTAAAAGATTAATATACAAGTGTCAATGCTTTCCTATATACCAAGTAAGTTTGAAATTAAAAACAATTATTTTTATATTAGCTCCCCAAAAATGTAATACTTAGGTATAAAACAGACAAAATGTGTACAAGTTCTATATGAGGAAAACTACATGAGGATAAATGAAATCAGAGAATAAACCAATATTCCATATTTATAAATAGTAATATGCAATATTATCAGACAAGTTCTTCCTCAATTATTGTATAAACCTTTGCAACCTCAATCAAAATCACTGCAAGTTATTTTATGCATATCAACAAACCATTCTGAAATTTATATGGAGAGGCAAAGATCCAGAATAGCTCAGACAATATTGAAGAGATAGAACAAAATTGGAGGACTGACACTACCCAACATCAAAACTTACAGAAAGGCTAATCAAGGGGTACCTGGGTGGCTCAGTCACTTATGCATTTGACTCTTGATCCCAGCACAGGTCTTGATCTCAGGGTTCTGAGTTCAAGCCCCACATTGGGCTCCATGCTGAACATGGAGCTTAATTAAGGAGAAACAAAAGCTAATCAAGACAGTGTAGCATTGGTAAATAAATAGACAAATAGGTCAATAAACAGAATAGATGGTCCAGAAATAGACCCACATAAATATAGACTAGTGATCTTTGATAAATGAGCAAAGACAACACATTGGAGAAAAGATAGTAGTTTCTTCAACAAGTGAAGTAACTGAATATCCACATTCAAAAAAAAAAAAAATCAATCTAGACACAGAACTACACCTAAAAAACAAAACAAAACAAAACACAAAAACCTAACTCAAAATGGATCATAGACAAATGTAAAACTATAAAACTCCTGGATGATAACAAAGGAGAAAACTAGATTATTTTGAGTATAATGATGCCTTTTTGATACAAGACATGATTCATGGAAGAAATAGTAAGCTGGACTTCATCATAATTAAAAGTTTCATTATAATTTTTAAAATGAGAAGACAAGACACAGACTAGGAGAAAATATTTGCAAAGGACACACCTAATAAAGGACTGTTACTCAAAATATAGAAAGAATTCTTAAAATTCAACAATAAGAACAAAACAACAACAAAAAGATGAGCCAAAACCCTTAACAGACATTCATCAAAGAAGATGAGCAGATGGAAAAAAAAAATGAAAAGATGCTATGCATATGACATTTGGAAATGCAAATTAAAATAATAATGAGATACCATTTCATACCTATTAGAATGGCCAAAATCTGGAATACTGACAACACCAAAGTCTTATGAGAATGTGAAGTAACAGGAAATCTAATTCACTGATGGTAGGAATGAAAAACAGTACAACCACTTGGAAGACAGTTTGACAGCTTCTTACAAAACATAACATTGCTATATAATATGGCCAGTAGTGCTTCTTGGTATTTGCCCAAAGGACGTGAAAACTTATGTCCATGTGAAGCAACCAAGATATGCTTCTGTAGGTGTATGGATAGACAAACAGGTACATTTAGACAATGGATTTTTATTCAGCACTTAAAAGTGAGGAGTTACTGAGCCATTAAAAGAAATGAAGGAAAATTAATTCATATTAACAGGTGAGAGAAACCAATATGAAAGGCTACCTATCATATCATTCTGAAAAAGGCAATACTACAGAAACAATAAAAGAATCAATTGTTGCTGGGGGCGGGGGGGGGAGGAGAAAATGAATTGGCAGAGCAGAGAGGATTTTAGGGCAGTGAAAATACTCTATATAATGTTATGATGATGAATATATATTATTATACTTTTGTCCAAATCCACTGAATGTACAACACAGCAGTGAACCCTTAGGTAAATATTGGAATTTGGGTGATTATTATGTATCAATCTAGGTATATCCTTGATAAAAATTGTGCCATTCTGATTAGTTATTTTGATAATGGGTGAGCCTATGCAAATGCAGGGGCTGACACTATATGGGGAATCTGTATACATTCCTCTCATTTTATTGTAAACCTAAAACTGCTATTTAAATCAAGTAAAAATGAAAAGCTGGTTATTTTATTGGTTAGGCTTCAACATATGACTTTGGGGAGAACATAAATATTCAGTTTGCAACATGGATGCATCTCACAAACTTGAATTGAGTGAAAGGAGCCAAATGGAGTGCCTGGGTGGCTCAGTTGGTTAAGCCTCTGCCTTCGGCTCAAGTGATGATCCCAGAGTCCTGGGATCAAGCCCAGCATCAGGGTCCCAGCTTAGCGGGAAGCCTGCTTCTCCCTCTCCCACTCCTCCTGCTTGTGTTCCCTCTCTGGCTTTGTTTTTCTCTGTCAAATAAATGAATAAATAAAATCTTAAAAAAAAAAAAAAAAAAAAAGCCAAGTAGAAGAGTATACATCACCCACTAATTCTACTGCTAAGAACTAAAAAAAATACAGCAAGAGAAATCTATGCTGTTAGAAGGGAGCATAGTGGTTGCCCTTGAGGAAGGGGCTGGTACTGTCTGAAAGGGAGCATTAGCTATGTTTTTGCAGCTGGTAATATCTGATATCTGCCAATTGTGCAGGTGTGTTTGGTCAGTGAAAGTTCATCAAGGTTACAGCTATGTTGTGTGCATTTTTCTGTTTGTATTTACTTTAATAAAATGTTTATAAACCCTATTTCAGCTGTTTGGTGGCATAAATAATATACATTTTAACTCATTTTATTTTTAAACCTGGTATGCAGAAGACTGCTTTTGAATAAACACAATAACTTAAAAAGTGTAAAATGTAAAAATTGAGAATAGATGAAATACATAGATAAATACAAAAATAAGGCTAATGTAGCAATTTTAATATCAGACAAAATAAAATATTTTAAGTAATAAATAGCCATAAAGATAATAAAAGATTAATAAAGCAACATGTAGCCCACTGGCTGCTCTGAAAAGCCATCTTTGCATTGTTCCCGTGCCCGGCTCCGCGTTCGCCGCAACCACCTCCGCCGCCGCGGACTCCGGCAGCTTTCTCGCCAGAGTCCCCCAACTCTTGCTTTCTTTGTAATCCGCTGCATCGGATCACCGGCGTGCCCCATCGTGTCAGACGCGGCCGTGGACACCAGCTCCGAGATCACCACCAAGGACTTAAAGGAGAAGAAGGAAGTTGTGGAGGAGGCAGAGAATGGAAGAGACACGCCTGCTAATGGGAACGCTAATGAGGAAAATGGGGAGCAGGAGGCTGACAATGAGGTAGATGAAGAAGGGGGAGAAAAAGAGGAGGAGGAGGAGGAAGGCGATGGTGAGGAAGAGGATGGAGATGAAGATGAGGAGGCCGAGGCAGCTACGGGCAAACGGGCAGCTGAAGATGATGAGGATGATGATGTCGACACCAAGAAGCAGAAGACTGATGAGGATGAATGGACAGCAAAAAAGGAAAAGTTAAACTTAACGAAAAAAAAAGGCCGCCATGACCTGTTCACCCTCCACTTCCCGTCTCAGAATCTAAACGTGGTCACCTTCGAGTAGAGTCCCGCCCGCCTGCCCAACGCGGGCAGCGCCACCCGCAGATGACACACGCTCTCCGCCACCCAGCCAAAACCACAGTGTGAATTTGCAACAGGGGAGGAAAAAAGAACCAAAACTTCCAAGGCCCTGCTTTTTTTCTTAAAAGTACTTTAAAAAGGAAAATTTGTTTGTATTTTTTATTTACATTTTAAACTTTTGTACATATTGTTAGGGGTCAGCCATTTTTAATGATCTCGGATGACCAAACCAGCCTTTGGAGCGTTCTCTGTCCTACTTCTAACTTTACTTGTGGTGTGACCATGTTCATTATAATCTCAAAGGAGAAAAAAAACCTTGTAAAAAAAGCAAAAACAACAACAAAAAAAACAATCTTATTCTGAGCATTCCAGTAACTTTTTTTGTGTATGTACTTAGCTGTAGTATAAGTAGTGGGTTTGTATGAGATGGTTAAAAAGGCCAAAGATAAAAGGTTTCTTTTTTTCCTTTTTTGTCCTTTTTTTGCTGTTTATTTTTTTTGGCCTGTTTGATGTATGTGTGAAACAATGTTGTCCAACAATAAACCGGAATTTTATTTTGCTGAGTTGTTCTAACAAAAAAAAAAAAAATGTACAACAAAATAGCCCTTGCATGTTACAAGTGAGAGGGCCTTCCCACATAAAAATCAAGTGACAAAATTACTGAGACAGACTAACAAATTAATGGTTATAATGGAAATGCTAACACGTCTATATTAGAACGTGAGACATCCTGTTGATTAAAAAAAGGAAAAAGTAGGGGTGCCTAGGTGGTTCAGTCATTAAGCATCTGTCTTCAGCTCAGGTCATGATCCCAGGGTACTGGGATCAAGCCCCACATCGGGCTCCCTGCTCGGTGGGAAGCTGTATCTCCCTCTCCCACACCCCCTGCTTGTGTTCTCTCTCTCACTGTGTCTCTCTCTGTCAAATAAATAAATAAAATATTTAAATAAAAAGGAAAAAGAATATCAATACATTAGAAATTTGAATAAGAAAATTAGATTTTTCAATAAAAATATGGTTAGAATTTTGCCACCAAGAAAGAGAACATAATTTTCAAATGCAAGAATAAAAAATTTGTCAACTACTAGTTTACAAATAAAGCTAAAAGTGTAAAGAAAAATATCCTATAAACTGTATGATAGTTTAAAAAACAAAAACAAAAAGAAGTTATGAAAAGGAAAACAAATTGGAGTGTAGAGAAAAAATATAGTTCTATGAAAAGGGGCTAATGAATAACATGTTTTGTTTTAAAATATTTTTTACAATAGAGATGACCAACAGACAAATGAGAAGATGCTCAACGTCAGTGATCATCCGGGAAGTACAAATCAAATCTACAAAGAGATATACCTCAAACCTGTCAGAATGACTAAAATCAACAACACAAGAAACAACAGGTGCTGGTCAGGATGTGGAGAAAAGGGGAACAATCTTGCACTGTTGGTGGGAATGCAAACTGGTGCAGCCACTGTGGAAAACAGTATGGAGGTTCCTCAAGAAGTTAAAAATAGAACTACCTTATAATACAGCAATTGCACTACTAAGTATTTACCCAAAGAATACAGAAAACATTAATTTAAAGGTATACATTTAGCCCGATATTTATAGCAGTATTATCTACACTAGCCAAATTATGGAAACAGCCCAAGTGTCCATGAACTGATGCATGGATAAAGAAGATGTGGTTTGGGGGAACCTGGATGGCTCAGTCAGTTGAACATCTGACTCGGTTTCAGCTCAGGTCATGATCTCTTGGTCATTAGATTGAGCCCCATTTTGGGCTGCATGCTCAGCAGGGAATCTGCTTGAGATTCTCTCCATCTCCTTCTGCCCCTCTCCACCCTCATGCATGCTCTCTCTCTAAGTAAATAAATCTTTTTAAAAAGATGTGGTTTGTGTGAGTACATATAATGGAATATTTATTGCTCAGCCATAAAAATGATGAAATCTTACCATTTACAAAAACATGGTTGGAGCTAGAGTATAATGCTAAGGGAAATAAATCAGCAAAAGACAAATAGTATATGAGTTCGGTCATATGTGGAATTAAAGACACAAAACAAATGAACAAAAAGAAAAAAAAAAGAGCAACAGTGACAGACAAACCAACAAATAGACTCTTAACTCTAGAGAAAAAACTGATGGTTATCTGGGGGAATGTTGGAGGGTATGGTTGAAATAGGTGATGGGTATTAAGGAGTGTACATTTTTTTTTCAGGTTAATTGAGGTATACAAATAAGCTTGCGTATTTTTTAAAATAATAAAATAATTATTTAAAAAACCAGGAACAATTTTATTACCATCACAAAGAAGCAACTAATTACATTGCATTGTTTATGAAAACAAAGAAGCAACTAATTACATTGCATTATTTATGAAAGCATGTTGTTAAAAATTATAAAAGAAATAAATTATTATTATTGATAAATTTAAAATGAACAAATAAATTGTTATTGTGTGCCCATAATTTTTTAAGATTTGTTATGTTATGTTGATCACCATACATTACATCATTAGTTTTTGATGTAGTGTTCCATGATTTCATTGTTTGCATATAACACCCAGTGCTCCATGCAGAATGTGTCCTCTTTAATACCCATCAGCAGGCTAAACCATCTCCCACCCCCCTCCCCTCTAGAACCCTCAATTTGTTTCTCAGGGTCCATAGTCTCTCATGGTTCATCTCCCCCTCCGATTTCCCCCCCTTCATTTTTCCCTTCCTGCTATCTTCTTCTTTTTTTTTTAACATATAATGTATGATTTGTTGCAGAGGTATAGGTCTGTGATTCAACAGTCTTACACAATTCAGAGTGCTCACCATAGCACATAGCGTCCCCAAAGTCTATCACCCAGCCACCCCATCCCTCCCACCCCCCACCACTCCAGCAACCCTCAGTTTGTTTCCCGAGATTAAGAATTCCTCATACTGGGGTGCCTGGGTGGCTCAGTCGGTTAAGCGTCTGCCTTCCGCTCAGGTCATGATCCCAGGGTCCCGGAATCAAGCCCCGCATTGGGCTCCCTGCAACGCGGGAAGTCTGCTTCTCCCTCTCCCACTCCCCTGGCTTGTGTTCCCTCTCTCACTGTGTCTCTCTCTGTCAAATAATAAATAAAATCTTAAAAAAAAAATGAATGTCTTTCTCTGATTGACCTACTTCATTCAGTATAATACCCTCCAGTTCAATCCACATCGTTGCAAACGGCAAGATTCATTCCTTTTGATGGCTGCATAATATTCCATTGTATATATATACCACTTCTTCTTTATCCATTCATCTGTCAGTGGACACCTTGGCTCTTTCCACAGTTTGGCTACTGGGGACATAGCTGCTATAAACATCGGGGTGCACATACCCCTTCGGATCCCTACATTTGTATCTTTGGGGTAAATACCCAGCAGTGCAATTTTTGAGTAATAGGGTAGCTCTATTTTCAACTTTTGGAGGAATATCCATACTGTTTTCCAGAGTGGAGGCACCAGCTTGCATTCCCACCAACAGTGTAGGAGGGTTCCCCTTTCTCCGCATCCCTGTCAACTTCTGTCATTTCCTGACTTGTTAATTTTAGCCATTCTGACTGGTGTGAGGTGGTATCTCATTGAGGTTTTGATTTGGATTTCCCTGATGCCGAGTGATGTTGAACACTTTTTCACGTGTCTGTTGGCCATTTGGATGCCTTCTTTGGAGAAATGTCTGTTCATGTCTTCTACCCATTTCTGGATTGGATCATTTGTTCTTTGGGTGTTGAGTTTAATATGAGTTTAATATGTTCTTTATAGATTTTGGATACTAGCCCTTTATCTGATATGTCATTTGTAAATATCTTCTCCCATTCTATCTGTTGTCTTTGGTTTTGTTGACTGTTTCCTTTGCTGTGCAAAAGCTTTTTGTCTTGATGAAGTCCCAATAGTTCATTTTTGCCCTTGCTACCCTTGCCTTTGGCAATGTTTCTAGGAAGAAGTTGCTGTGGCTGAGGTCGAAGAGGTTGCTGCCTGTGTTCTTCTTTAGGATTTTGGTGGAGCCCTGTCTCACATTGAGGTCTTTCAACCATTTGGAGTTTATTTTTGTGTGTGGTGCATGGAAATGGTCCAGTTTCATTGTTCTGCATGTGGCTGTCCAATTTTCCCAACACCATTTGTTGAAGAGACTGTCTTTTATCCATTGGACATTCTTTCCTGCTTTGTTGGAGATTAGTTGACCATAGAGTTGAGGGTCCATTTCTGGGCTCTCTATTCTGTTCCATGGATCTATGTGTCTGTTTTTGTGCCAGTACCATACTGTCTTGATGATAACAGCTTTGTAATAGAGCTTGAAGTCTGAAATTGTGATGCCACCAGCTTTGCTTTTCTTTTTCAACATTCTTCTGGCTATTTGGGGTCTTTTCTGGTTCCATACAAATTTTAGGATTATTTGTCCCATTTCTTTGAAAAAAGTGGATGGTATTTTGATGGGGATTGCATTGAATGTGTAGATTGCTCTAGGTAGCTTTGACATCTTCACAGTATTTGTTCTTCCAATCCATGAGCATGGAATGTTTTTCCATTTCTTTGTGTCTTCCTCTATTTCTTTCATAAGTATTTTATAGTTTTCTGAGTACAAATTCTTTGCCTCTTTGGTTAGATTTATTCCTAGGTATCTGATGGTTTTGGGTGCAATTGTAAATGGGATCGACTCCTTAATTTCTCTTTCTTCTGTCTTGTTGTTGGTGTATAGGAATGCCACCGATTTCTGTGCATTGATTTTATATCCTGCCACTTGACTGAATTCCTGTATGAGTTCTAGCAGTTTTGGGGCAGAGTCTTTTGGATTTTCCCCATAAAATATCATATCATCTGCAAAGAGTGAGAGTTTGACTTCTTCTTTGACGAGGATGCCTTTTATTTCTTTTTGTTGTCTGATTGCTGTGGCTAGAACTTCTAATACTATGTTGAATAACAGTGGTGATAGCGGACATCCCTGCCATGTTCTTGACCTTAGTGGGAAAACTCTCAGTTTTCCCCATTGAGAATGATATTCACTGTGGGTTTTTCATAGATGGCTTTTATGATATTGAGGTATGTGCTTATAATTTTTTAAAACGTCTTTTTTAGTCTAATCACAGAAATGAACTGGAATTAAGTTCTGACATTTACACTTACTGTGCAAATTTTAGAGCAAGGATATTAAAAAAAAATGTTTGCCAATCTTTTGAGAAGACACTGGGTCTATAGTATGGGCCCCTTTTATCCAAACTGTGTCCCTCTGATCAAATACAAATAATATTTAAAAATCAATGCAAGTTATATCTAGGAATAAAATATTATTTCTTAATAATATTAATACTAACTATACCTAAGAATATTTTGCTGCCCATCATAAGAATTTTATTCATTATAGCTTATTTGAAAACTATTACTAACATAGTTATGTTTAATTAATCAATATTCTCAAAATGAACAAAATTTTATCCAAATATTTACATCAAAATCATTGTTAGCACAAAAGAAATAAGATTTCTACTACAACACAGTGGCTATTGATTAACCAGTCTTCTATGATTAGATATTACTGAATTAGTTACACTGGCTTATTAAAAAGTATATTAAATTTTGTAATTACAGGTTCAAGTGAGTTTTCCTTTCATCCAAATAAGTATGTTAAAGTCTGCAGCCTGTATTAGACTCTCAATCAAGGGGTGCCTGGGTAGCTCAGTCAGTTAAGTGTCCACCTTCGGCTCAGGTCATGATCTCAGGGTCCTGGGATTTAGACCCACACTGGGGTCCCTGCTTAGTGGAGTATCTATTTCTCCTATTCCCTTTCCCTGGCTCTTGCCTCTCTCTCTCTAATAAATAAATAAAATATTTTTTAAAATCTCAATGAAGATTTAATCAGAACTAAATCAGTTTAGATGTCAAATGTAAAACTTTAAAGAACAAAAAAATGTTTTCTATCATGTGACAGCTTGCTTTCTCCACAATCTCACCTAGGTGTAGAGTACACTTTATTCATTCCTCAGGTTACTATCCTCCCAACTTCATTATTAAGCAGGTTTGGGTTTTGGCTATCTTGATGCTGAGCGTCTGTTAATCAGCACTCCTACTCTAAAATAAGATACTTTTTTTTTTTTCCCCTCATATCAGAGGATACACTGGGCATAAAAAGATCATTGTAATATCCACCCCTTCTTCCTAAGATATGTTACCTTGTGTACATTAATGATGTCTCTAATAGATAACAGAACAAATAAGATACCTTCTTTACTTTTACATCTGTAATAATTGAATAGCTAAGGAGAACTATTAATTTTCAAAATTTCATTATAGAAACAACAACATTATCTTAATAAAACACCCAAACCCACTCTATATAAACGATAACATAACCAAGTTATTTGACTAAATTTTAAATTACCGGTTATACCTATAATTTTTGGCTTGTTGAAAACTGAGAAACAATTACACAAGTAACTTTTCTAACACCATCAATAAGATGATGCTTGCATGAAATACTAAATGTTGATTTTACACTGCAGAGGCCTAATGATGAAAAAATCATGCCAAATACATTTTTAGAAATGGGGAAAAATACATTCAATAAAGAAACAGGGGAAAATAGGGTGCCCGGGTGGCTCAGCAGTTTAGTGTCTGCCTTCAGCTCAGGTCATGATCCCAGGGTCCTGGGATCGAGTCCCTCATTGAGCTCCCTGCTAGGTGGGAAGCCTGCTTCTCCCTCTCCCACTCCTGTTGCTTGTGTTCCTATCTCTCTCTCTGTCAAATAAATAAATAAAATCTTAAAAAAAAGAAATGGGAAAATAGATATGAAAAAAGTTTCTTTGAAAAAATTCTAAAAGAAGAAATGCTAAAAAGAACTTGTGTATGAGAGACTAAGGCCAGATAATTATCTTGAGAAGGAGATAAATACTTCAAATAGATTAATAAAATTGTTGGTTTTTAAGGATAGAAATTTTATTTTTGTTATTTTGTTATTTCAAGATCACTCAAAATGTGTTTCAAACAATTACATAGGTTACAAAAATGGAAAAAAAACAAATAGCATTTAAAGTTGTACTGTTTGATCAGTGTTTATGATCCTTTACTCTCTAAATCATAAATGTATAAATTTTATATTTGTGTTGATTGGTTAAAGATGAATGTTTGAAATTATTGCTCTAATATGAGTTTAGAAAGCTAGATACTATACAATGATTTTCTACATGATAAATTTAATGTACTATACATCTAAATACCTTACTAATATACTTACATATATAATTTTCCTAAAGGACATTTAAATTCTTTAAAATTCACATTTATGTTTCAAGTTTGAGTTTAGCATTACTATTTTTACCAAATACACACACACACTCCTTTATGTGTGCCAAGTAGTATATGATTTAGCTGTGCCTATTAGTTTCATTCACGATTACTTTAACAGGACAGCAGTCATGCGTACCTATGCTGAGATTTTGTCTGAAGGGTCTAGTAAAACTAAGGTTTTACTAGACAGTAGTAAATGACCCCTCAAAGTCTGGGAAAACTTGCTTCCAAATTCCCTTTTTTTAAAAAAAAAATATTTTATGTATTTATTTATTTATTTGAGAGAATGAGAGAGAGCCCAAGGGGGGGAACAGAGTGGGAGGGAGAGGAATTAGAGAGAGAGAGAGAATACAGAGCAGAGTCCCTGCTGAGTGCAGAGCCTCAAACAGAGCTCAATCTCAAGACGCCCTGAGATCACAACCTGAGCTGAAACCAAGAATCAGTCTCTGAGCCACCCAAATTCCTTAGACACTAACACTACCCTTAACCTTCTCCCTACTTGAAAGTATATAATCACTCACTCTTCCCAACCCCATTGCTGCTCTTTCTGCCCATGGTCCTGTCCCCATGCTTTCATAAAATGGCCTTCTTTGCACACAAAAAAGTTATATTTTCAACCTTAGTAATGGTAAATGCCAGGATAATGCCTAAATCTAAAATATAAAGCAATAAAAGTATAAATGTGTTATCAAGAGATGGGATTAATATACCAAAAGAAGTGGCTGTAAAACAACCTCCAGGATACAGGTATACATGACAGGGAAGAAAAACCAATGGAAACACCTACTAATAGTATGTCTGTGTAGTTTTGGTACAATAACAAATTCAAGTGAAGAAACATGAGGTATGTAAATCTACATCAATAATGAAATGGATGTTACATCTTCTTTGCTTGAGGATAGTATGAACATTATCATTGTTTCCTCATTCTAGCAATTACAAATAAAACAATAGAACTTGTGAAGAGGTTTTCTCCTTTTACTTCAGAATACACTCCATGAATACCATAAGTAATTTCATTGTTTTCTTCAAGTTTGTATGTTTGCTCTTTATTATTTTATAGTCATGATAGATAACAGGACTGAATTATATATTTGAAAATTGCTATCAGAGTAGATCTTAAATGCCCTCCCCCTACACACACCAAAAAGAGGTAATTATGTGAGGTGATGGAGATATTAACTAACCAACCTTAGGGTGCTAATAATTTTGCAATATGTACATGCATCATCATATTACATACCTTAAACTTACACAATGTTGTATGTCAATTTTAGCTCAATAAAACTAGAAAAAAAATATTCGATTGGGGGAAAAAATGTCAGCAGTTTGTTCTTGTACATGCACTGGTGTTGATTAGATCATGTTGATTAGATCACTTGCTTTTGTTAGCTAAGTAAGAAAATTAAAGAATTGTATATTTAATAGAAGCCAGTCAAGATAGCAGAGGAAGTCTTAATATAAAATAATCTGCCCCACATACAAGATCTACTCTTCCCAAGTGAGAAAAATCTGTGAAATAGAACTATAGAGGCTTTAGAACTAGAGGCTGATGTTCTATTCCAACCAGTTTTTTTTTATTATGTTATGTTAATCACCATACATTACATCATTAGTTTTTGATGTAGTGTTCCATGACTCATTGTTTGCATATAACACCCAGTGCTCCATTCAATATGTGCCCTCTTTAATACCCATCCAGTTTTTGTTCTGACAAACTTTCTTTCTTTTGCTTCAGAGGGTGAAAGTTATTGCATGTTTGCATGATATATCTATTTATTTATTTATATATATATATTTTTAAAGATTTTATTTATTTATTTGAGACAGAGAGAATGAGAGAGAGAGAGCACATGAGAGGGGGGAGGGTCAGAGGCAGAAGCAGGCTCCCTGCCAAGCAGGGAGCCCGATGCGGGACTTGATCCAGGGACTCCAGGATCATGACCTGAGCCAAAGGCAGTCGCTTAACCAACTGAGCCACCCAGGCGCCCGATATATTTATTTATTAAGTTTTTATTTAAATTCCAGTTAGATAGGGGTGCCTGGGTGGCTCAGTTGAGCATCTGACTCTTGATTTCGGCTCAGGTCATGATCTGACAGTCATGAGATTTGCCCACAGCAGGTTCTCAGCTCAGTGAGGAGTCTGCGTGAGATACTCTCTCTCACTCTCCTTCTGCTCTCCCACCAGCAATATCTTTCTCTAAAATAAATACATCTTGTTAGTTAACATACAATGTAATATCACTTTCAGGTGTTCAAAATAGTGATTCTACACTTGCATACAACACCTGGTGCTCATCACAACAAGTGCACTCATTAATACCCATCACCCATTTCACCCATCCCCTATCCCACCTCCCCTCTGGTAACCATCAGTTTGTTCTCTATAGTTAAGGGTTTGTTTCTTGATTTGCCTGTCTCTTTTTTTCCCTATTTGCTCATTTGTTTCTTAAATTCCACATATGAGTGATATCATATTGTATTTGTCTTTCTCTGACTTATTTTGCTTAGTGTATTCCTCTCCAGCTCTGTCCATGTCATTGCAATGGCAATATTTCATTCTTTTTTATGTCTGAGTAATAATCCATTGTTCACATATACAACATCTTCTTTATGCATTCATCAGTTGATGGACACTTGGGCTGTTTGCATAATTTAGCTAAAGTAGATAATGTTGCTAAATCATCGGCCTGCATATATCCTTCTAAATTAGTATTTTTGCATTTTGGGGGTAAATACATAATTGGGAAATTGCTGGATCATAGGGTAGTTTTTAACTTTCTGAGGAACCTCCATATACTTTTCCACAGTGACTGCACCAATTTGTTTTCCCACCAACAGTGTAAGAGGGTTCCCCTTTCTCCGCATCCTCACCAGAACCTGTTGTTTCATGTATTATTGATCTGAGCCATTCAGACAGGTGTGAGGTGATATCTCATTGTAGTTTTGATTCGTATTTCTCTGACGATCAGTGACATTGAGCATCTTTTCATGTGTCTGTTGGCCATCTGGATGTCTTCTTTGGAAAAATGTCTATCCATGTCTTTTGCCTATTACTTAATGGGATTATTTGTTTTGGGGATGTTGAGTTTTATAAGTTCTTTATAGATTTTGGACACTAACCCTTTATCAGATATGTCATTTGCAAATATCTTTTCCCATTCCATAGGTTGCTTTTCAGTTTTGTTGATTTTCTTGTCCTTTGCTGTGCAGAAGCTTTTTATTTTGATGAAATCCCAATAGTTTATTTTTGCTTTTGTTTCCCTTGCCTCAGGAGAATATCTAGAAAGATGTTGCTATGCTGATATCAAAGAGGTTACTGCCTGTGTTTTCCTCTAGGATTTTTATGTTCTGAAGTCTCACACTTAGGTCTTTAATCCATTTTGAATTTACTTTTTGTGTATGGTGTAAGAAAGTGGTCATTTCATTCTTCCACATGTTGCTGTCCAGTTTTCCCTACACCATTTGTTGAAGAGACTTTTTTCCTTTAGATATTCTTTCCTGCTTTGTCAAAGATGAATTGACCATATGGTTGTGGGTTCATTTCTGGTTTTCTTTTCTGTTCCATTGATCTATGTGTCTGTGTTTGTGTCAGCATTATACTCTCCTGATCACTACAGCTTTGAAATATAACTTGAAGGCCAGAAGTGTGATGCCCCCAGCTTTGCTTTGCTAATAGCAAAGATTGCTTTGGTTATTTGGGGGCTTTTCTGGTTCCCAACAATTTTAGGATGGCTTATTCTAACTGTATGAAAAATCCTATTGGTATTTTGATAGGGATTGTATTAAGTGTGTAAATTTCTTTGGGCAGTAGAGACGTTTTAACAATATTTGTTCTTCCAGCCATGAACATGGAATGGTTTTCCACTTCTTTGTGTCATCTTCAATTTCTTTCATCAGTGTTTTATAGTTTGAAGAGTACAGATCTTTTACCTCTTTAGTTAGGTTTATTCCTAGGTATCTTATGGTTTTTGGTGCAATTGCAAATGGGATTGATTCCTTGATTTCTCTTTTGCTGCTTCATTACTGGTGTATAGAAATGTAACAGATTTCTTTTTTTTTTTTTAAGATTTTATTAATTTATTTGAGAGAGAGATAGAGATAGTGAAAGAGAGCATGAGCAGGGAGGAGAGGGAGAAGCAGACTCCCTGCTGAGCAAAGAGCCCAACACAGGGCTTGATCCCAGGACCCCGAGATCATGACCTGAGCCAAACACAGATGCCACTGACTGAGCCCCCCAGGTGCCCGTAACAGATTTCTTTACATTAATTTTGTATCCTGTGACTTTACTGGATTCATGTATCAGTTCTAACAATTTTTTGGTGGAGTCTTTTGGGTTTTCTCATAGAGTATCATGTCATCTGCAAATAGTGAAAGTTTGAATTCTCCCTTGCCAATTTGGATGCTTTTTTTAAAAATTGTTTTTATCTTATTACGTTATGTTAATCACCATACATTACATCATTGGTTTTTGATGTAGTGTTCCATGATTCATTGTTTGCATATAACACTTTTTATTGTTTTTTGTTGTCTGATTGCTGTGGCTAGGTCTTCCAGTACTATGTTAAATAACAGCTGTGAGGGCGCCTGGGTGGCTCGGATCAGTTAAGTGTCTGCCTTTGGCTCAGGTCATGATCCCAGAGTCCTGGGATCAAGTCCTGCGTAGGGCTCCCCACTCAGCTCCCCACTCAGTCTCCTTCTCCCTCTGCCCCTCCCCCTGCTTCTGCTGTCTCTCTCTCTCTGTCAAATAAATAAAATCTTTAAAAAAAAAGAAATATAATTTTAAAAAATAAAAATTAAATCAATCAATAACATTGGTGAATGGGTATATCCTTGTCTTGTTCCTGACCATAGAGAAAAAGCTCTCAGTTTTTCTCCATTGAGGATGATATTAGCTCTGAGGTTTTCATATATGGACTTTGTTTTGTTGAGGTATGTTCCCTTTATTTCGACTTTGTTGAGTGCTTTTATCATGAATACATGTTGTACTTTGCCAAATGCTTTTTCTGCATCTATTGAGAAGATAATATGGTTCTTATCTTTCTTTTATTAATGTGGTGTATCACTTTGATTGATATGTGAATATTGAACGACCTTGCAGCCCAGGAATAAATCCCACTTGATCGTAGAAAATGATCCTTCTAATGTACTATCATATTTGATTTGCAAGTATTTTATTGGGAATTTTTGCTTCCATGGTCATCAGAGATCTTGGCCTGTAGTTTGTTTTTTTTAGCAAAGTCTTTGTCTGGTTTTGGTATCAGGGTAATGCCGGCCTCATAGAATGAATATGGAAGTTTTCTTTCCATTTCTACTTTTGGAATAGTCTAATGGTAAGTATTAATTCTTCTTTAAATGTTTGGTAGAATTTACCTGTGAAGCCATCTGGCCCTGGACTTCAGTTTGTTGGGAGATTTTTGATTGCTGATTCAATTTCTTTGCTCATTATTGGTCTGTTCAAGTTTTCTATTTCTTCCTGTTTCCATTTTGGTAGGTTATATACTTCTAGGAATTTATCCATTTCTTCCAGGTTGTCCAAATTGTTGGCATATAGTTTTTCATAATCTTCTCTTATAATCGTTTGTATTTTTATGGTATTGGTTGTTATTTCTCCTCTCTCATTTGTGATTTTATTTATTTTGGGTCCTTTCTCTTTTCTTTTTGATAACTCTGGCTAGGGGGTTATCAATTTTATTGATTTTTTTGAAATAAACAGCTCCTGGTTTCATTGATCTGTTTTTTTTTTTTTTTAAGTTTCTATATCATTTATTTCTGCTCTAATTTTATTTCCCTTCTACTGATGGTTTTAGGCTTGGTTTGTTGTTGTTTTTCTAGCCATTTTAAGTGTAAGCTTAAGTTGTTTATTTGAGATTTTTCTTGCTCCTTGAAGTAGGACTGTATTGTTATATAATTCCCTTTTAGGACCACTTTTGCTTCATTCCAAAGGTTTTGGACTGTCCTGTTTTCATTTCCATTTGTTTCCATGTTTGTTTTGTTTTTTTTAATTTCTTCTTTGACTTCCTGGTTGATCCATTAATTCTTTAGTAGCATATTCTTTAACTTTGACATATTTGTGGTGTTTCTAAATTTTTCCTGTAGTTGGCTTCATTTTCAGAGCACTGTAGTCAGAAAAGGTGCGTGGTGTGATCTCAATCTTTTTGTATTTGTTGAGGTCTGTTTTGTGACCTAATATGTGATCTATTCTGGAGAATGTCTCATGTGCATGTCTCATGTGAAAATAATGTGTATTCTGCTGTTTTTGCATGGAATGTTCTGAATAAGTCTGTTAAGTCCATCTGGTCCATTGTTTCCTTGATGATTTTCTGTTTAGATGATCTACCCATTAATGTATATGGGGTGTTAATATCAATGAATTCCTTTATGTTTGTCATTATTTTACATATTTAGGTGCTCCCATGTAGGGGGCATAAATATTTGCAATTCTTACATCTTCTTTTTGAATTTTCCCCTTCATGATTATATAATGTCCTTGTCTCTTTTTATAGTCTTTTTTTTTTTTTCTTTTAAAGATTTATTTTAGAAAGAGGGAGCATGAGCAGGCAATGCAGAGGGAGAGGGAGGGAGAGGGTGAGGGAGAGTAAAGCAGACTTCCCACTGAGGGTGAAGCCCAATGTGGGGTTCAATCTCATGACCCTGAAATCCTGACCTGAGCCAAACCCAAGTGTTGGACATTTAACCAACTGAGACACTCAGGCACCTCTTTTCAGTCTTTGTTTAAAAGCGTGGTTTGTCCGAAAAAAAAGTATTGCTACTCTGGCTTTCTTTTGACATCATTTGCATGATAAATGTTTCTCCACCCCCTCTCTTTCAATCTGCAGATGTCTTTAGGTCTCAAATGAGTCTCTTTTGGGCAGGATATAGATGAAAAAAAATTTTTTTTTTCTTTTTAGATACATTCTAATTCACTATGTCTTTTGATTGAAACATTTAGGCCATTCACATTCAAAGTAATTATTGATAAGCATGTATTTATTGCCATTTTATTACTTGTTCTGTTGTTGTTTCTGGACATTTTCTCTTATCCTTTCCTGTCTTTGTCCCTTTTGGTCTCTCCTTTGCACTCAAAGAAGCGCCTTTGATATTTCCTACAAGGCTGGTTTAGTGGTCATGAATTCTTTTAGTTTTTGTTTGGGAAAAACAAAACAAAACTCTTTATCTCCCTTTTGATTCTGAATGAGATAGCCTTGTTGGATAAAGTATTCCTGGCTACAGATCTTTTCCATTCAGAACTTTGACTATATCATGCCTCTTTCTTCTGGGTTGCCAAATTTCTTTTGAAAAATCTCAAGCTTGCCTTATGGGTTTTCCCTTCTAAGTTAAGGACTTCTTTCATCTTGCTGCTTTTAAGATTTTTTCTTTCTCAGTATATTTTGGAAAGTTAGCTACAATACAGGTGTTGGCCTGCTTTTGTTGATTTTAGTGGGAGTTCTCTGTATCTCTTGTATCTGGATGTCTGTTTCTTTCTCCAGATTAAGGATGTTTTCCGCTATTATTTCCTCATTAAATTTGCTGCTCCTTCTCTCTCTTCTTCTTCTGGGACTCCTGTAATACGAATGTTAATATATTTAATGGAGTCACTGAGTTCCCTATGTCTATTATCATGTTGCATATTTCTTCTCTCCTTTTTTCAGCTTCATTAATTTCCATTATTTTGTCTTCTAGGTCACTATTTCTTTCCTCTGCTTCTTTCAGCCTGCTGTTCATTGCATCAAGCTTGTTTCCAATCTCATTTATTTCATTCCTCATTTGTGATTCTTTTTTACTTTTTATCTCTGTTGTAAAGGTCTCCCCATGTCTTCTATTCTTTTCAAGCCCAGTGAGTATTCTTATGATTGTTGCTTTAAATTTTCCATCAGGCCTGTTACTCATATCTGTTTTGCTTAGAACTCTGGCTGTGGCCTCATCTTGTTCTTTCATTTGGGATAAATTCCTCTTGGCATTTTGTCTAAGTCTCTATTCTTCTCTGTGTTAGAAAAGGTAGTTATGTCTCCTGACCCAGAAAGTAATGGCCTCATGAAGAAGTCATGTAGTGCCCTGGGCCTGGTGCTTCAGGCAGTGTCTCCAGTGCGTACAACATTCATTATGCTACTATGTTGTGGTTGGTCTATCCTTCAGGCCAGTCATCTGCAGAGGTTCTCCTTGCCTTCTGTGTGCAGTGTTAGGTCCCTAGTCTGAATGTGGTGTGTTTTAACTAGGTGTGCTCTGTTCTGCTTGTGAAATGAGACCTGACACCAACTCCACCAGAACACTGGCCCTGCAGAACTCTATGGTTTGAAGACATGGTGTGGGAAGGGGTTTGTGCTGGTCTTCTATATTTGTTTTGATTATAATCAGTTCAATATTATTTGAAAGTTTTCCCTTCTTATGAGGTGGCTTAGCATTTCTGTTTCAGGTTAACACTCATAAAGCAAAAACTTCAAACATTTTAAAAATTTGCAGTTTCCTTATTGAGGCTTATAGAATCATGAATAAGTGCAATCTTTTTTTTTTTTTTTTCAGTTGCCTATCAACATTAGTTTGGCTTTCATCATTTAACACAAACCTCAAATCATTTTTCAATTTAAAGACACAATATTAGAAAAAAATAAAAACAAACACAAAACAAAATAAAACAAAACAAACAAACAAAAAAAAACTTCTCATACCTGGCTCTATTTCGGTGATTCAAGCTTTGTGCATTTAATGTTACCTATGCATTTTTTCTCTTTTGTGTGAATATTTCTGAGTAGCATTTTAAGCAATTTCAAGCAAAACTCAAAGCTGACAATATAGTCAGTCTCCATGAAAAATAAGCTCTCTAGTTTAGGGGATGAAGGGAAATATACTAATAGTTATATCACACTTTTGATGTGACACCTGTTCTTGTTTCATTAAATTAATGCTAATAGACATCATAGATTCATTTCCTTCATCTTTTCCTCACTTTTCTTCCCTTTTGTAACATAAAAGCTTCAAAAATACTTGGGTAATCACAAAACCATGAGTGGGCTATTTTTTTAATTTCTTCATCTCAAGCTATTTTAGGTTGATGAATTCTATCGTGGGTTTTTTTTTTTATTTAAAATTCAAATATAAAGAAATGTGTGAATAACAATTTTCATGTTATTGACACACTATCATGAATATTTGGAAAAATAAATAGTTTACAAGTTTTTTTATGGGACTGTAATGGTGACTTTAATGATAAAAGCATCTCTGTAGCTTGAACTGTACTCTTTGAGAAAACTTGAGCTATGATAAACAAACAAACAAAAATACATCACTTAAGGAATACAGAAGAATCCAAAATATTTGGAGATAGCTCTTAAGACATATTTGACATTTTCTATATGCATCCCACTTGAGGCAATCAGAAAGAAATGGAGACATAGTATGTGTTAAGACAAATGTTGCTGATAAACAGGTGTGTATAATTAAATTTCCAGTAGAAATATTAAGAAACTTGTGAGCACTGAGGGGAAAAGTTAAATACAAACAAGCATAATTTTTAATTAAATTATTAATATTATTTTACTTATGTAATAAATAATATCAACTTTGCATTGAAAAACAAATATATGAACTACAGTAGCATAACCTCAATATTATATTTAGATATAATCCAATTATAACTAACAACTGCAATAAACATACATATAAATATTGTCTTACAAAAGCAAATTTGATGTATTATTTTTGTACTTTCATTCATAGAATCCTCCCAACTAGAAATATCGGGTGTTCTGAAAAGTCACCACTGATTCCTCAAAATTTTTGCTAATGAAGCACTGATAATCCAAATACATAATTATCAGTTCTATTAATCTATGTAAAAAATGTATGCTTCTATGAAAGACATAATACTAAAAATTCAGTTGGATGAGGCAGATTAAGTCCTTTACTTTGCCTAAATCCTCATCATAAATTTTGCCTTTGAATTGTCAAGAGCTCTTAGAAAAATAGATCAAAGTTTTCACCTTGTGCCTGTGGAATGTTATGAATATTGGCAGGGAAGATTGTGTCTAGACCTGGAAGAGAGAGGAAGATAGAATATTGCATTTGAGTGAAAGAGGTTATAAAATTTTTCTGGATCCTTCTTTGAAACAAATTAATAAAAGGTGATATTTTATTAAAGGTCATATACCAATTAATCAGGTTACATACTTTCTCCTTTGGGGAGGATGAGTTAACAAGATAGAGTCTTAACAGGAATCTCTTCTCTTAATGTGTAAAGGTAGAATATGGAGAGGAATCATCAGTAGTCCTTCCAATCCTGAACATGCTTTTCCACTCTTTCTGTCCTATTAACCTATTGATGTTAAAATTTAAGTTGGTTTTAGAAGAGCAGACATTTATTAAAAGTTTCTGTCTTGGGGTACCTGGGTAGCTCAGTCAGTTGAGTGTTCGACTCTTGGTTTCAGCTCAGGTCATGATCTTAGGGTCATGGGATTCAGCCCCATGTGAGGCTCCATGCTGAGCATGAAGTCTGCTTGAGATTCTCTCACTCTCTCTCTCTACCACCCCCATTCATGCTCTCTCTGTCTAAAATAAATAAATCTTAAAAAAAATTAAAGATTTTATTTATTTATTTGTCAGAGAGAGGGAGAGAGCACAAGCAGGGGGAGTGGCAGGCAGAGAGGGAAACAGGCTCCCCATTGAGCAAGAAGCCCAATGGGGGATTCAATCCCAGGACTCTGGGATCATGACCCAAGCCAAAGGCAAATGCTTAACCAGCTGAGCCACCCAGATTTTCTTTAAAAAATTTTCTATCTCAATGGTACTGCTGCTACTTTAACAATCTCCATTGGACTTTATGAATATCAGTTAATTTTAATAAGATGAGAAACTTAGATTTCCAAAGGCTTTCTACTTATTAAGAAGATTTTGACAGTGTTTCATCTTTACCTGATTTGCATGTTCTTGTGTGTGTGTGTGTGTGTGTGTGTGTGAGCCTATGTGTGAGACTCTTATTTTAATGTATGAACATTTCCCAAATTCCAATTTGGGAAATGGAATAATAATGGAATATAATAAAAATGTAACATATTTTATATTAATGTATTATATCTGAAACATGAAAGAAAATAAATTGTTATGACAATGAGCGTCTATTACTGCCAAATCCTTTCCCACCTCTCAAATTATATGCAACTCTCAAATATATTCAAAGTATTAAATAAGGAGAAAATGAGAATACTGAGTTTTGGTCCTCTCTGGCCCTCATTGTTATTTATACTTATTTTAATAAAATTTGTCAATTTAAAAAGATTATATGCCAGGCCCATAGGAAGCTTTGAGGTTGCCAAGCTGTCTTAACAACAAATAAGAAGCTGAACAGATTGAAAATCAATAACTCACCTTAGTTTTAAAAGAAGGGAGGTCACAAAGCAAACCACTGACTATATAATTGGAGAGCCAGACAGGCAAATATAGATAATCACAGCTTACCAGAGAAGAAACATCCCATAACCAGTGCTAGGAAGGGAAACCAGACTATAATTGACAAGTAGCTAGAGGCTCAGAGTAGATTCATCTAAGTGTTAAAAAATCCACGGGGACCCTCCACACTTTGTTGAATTTTACCTCATGGAGCTCTAACCAGTTATCATAGCCCAAATATGAGAAAAATCACCTCCAGATTTTTCCAGCATATGGAAGGGAAAATGAACCATTTAAAATGTTCAATTATTCCGTTCTTCTCAATAAGAAGCCTTCAGAGGAGACTAATTAACCTGTGCCTACTGGGTTATTATCAGAGCCTAATTGGTCAGGGGGAGGGGAATTATCCAACTATATGTGGCTAACCTTCTACATAGAGAAATAGAAGTGCCCTACTTCAGCCCCCCTTCTAGCCTTCTATATGAGGGAAGGGAAATACCCAACTCCAGCCTACTCTAGCCAACCTGTTCCACTGAAGGAAAGGAAGGGGGGGAAAAACCTCATAAGCATATATGAAGCTTATAGTCCAGAGGACCGGTTCACTTAAAGACTAAGACCTAATCAATAGTAATACAGAACATTTCCAACTCTGACACCTCATTTCCACATTACAAAGGCTATTTACAGTAGTTCCTTTTACCCAGTACATCATGTCTGGCTATTTGAAATTGGAGTTGGACAAATTGTAAACATTATATTGATAACTCTAGGCAACCACTGAAAAAGTTTTTTTTTTTTTTTTAAGTGTAACATATAGGCTATGAAAGGAGAGGAAATGGAATCATATTAAATATTTGATTATAGTCACAAAAGACTTAAAAAAAGGAAGATAATTAAAAGAACAAAGAGCAAAGGCAACAAATTAAAAAATATATAATAAATGCTGTAGTTATTTATCCAACTATATCAATAACTTTTGAACATCAATGACGTAAGTGTGCAATTAAAAGACAGAGATTGTTAGAATGGATCTAAAATCAAGACCCAAATGTATGTTGTTTACAAAAAACAAACAAAAACAAAACACTATCAAGTAATATAAGATAAAAAAGTAAGTGGAAGGAGAAAAATATATCATTTTAATACTAACCAAAAGGAAGTGGAAATAGCTCTATTAATTTCAGATATAGCAACTTCAAAGAAAGAAAAGTTACCAGGAAAAGAGGAGCACCACATAATGGTAAGGACATCAAATCTCCAAAAAGACATTGAAGTATATGCACCTAACACCTTTGAAATATATGCACCTAACAAGAGTGTCAAAATATGTGAGGCAAAAACTGGGTGCATAGAACTTTGAGAAGAAATAAGTGAATCTACTATTAGGGTGTAAACTTAACACCAGCTTATCAGAAATGGACTGATCCAGCAGGTCGAGTATCCATAAGGAAATAGTTAAACTCAATAACAGCATCAATCAACAGATATGATGAACATCTGTAAACTATTCTATCCAACAATAACACATTCTTCTCAAGTTCTTTTGGAACATTCACTAAGAACACATTTTGAGCCATAAAACACCTTTTAACAAATTTAAAAGAAGAGAAATTGTACAAAGTCTGCTCTTAGATAACCATGGAATTAAACTAGAACAATAACAAAAAGATACCTTGAAAATCTCAAAATACTTGAAAATTAAACAGCTTACTTCTAAGTAACACGAAGGTTAAAGAAGAAATATTATGAGAAATTATTTTTTTTTGAAATGAAAATGAAAACACAATATACCAAAATTTGTGGGATACAGTGAAAGCAGTACTTAGACATTTTTGGCATTGAATGCATATATTAGATAAGAGGAAAGATTAAAATCAATCATCTAAGTCTCCACCTTATAACTAGAAAAAGAGCAAATTAAATCAAAAGTAAGCACAAGAAATAAATAGAGTCATAAATAACTAGAATTAGAGCAAAAACTAATAAAATTGAAATCATGAAATCACTAGAGAAAATCAACAAAGCAAATGCTGGCTTAAAAAAAAAAAATCAGTAAAATGAATAACTCTATATCCGGACTAACTAAAAGGGGGTGGGGGAGGAGACACAAATTACTAATATCAGAAACAAAAAAAAGGGGACATAACTACAAGTTTCATGAGATTAAAAGGATAATAGAGGAATAATATGAACAATTCCATACCCACAAATTTGATAACCTAGATCAAATGGACCAATTTCTTAAAAACACATCAGCCAAAACTCACAGAAAAAATTGGCAATCTGAATATGTCTGTATCTACTAAAGAAATTCAATCAGTAATTAAATAACCTCCCAAGACAGAAAAAAGCATAGATGGGTTCAGCAATGAATTCTACCAAACATTTAAGGGAGAAATTATACCAACTCTCTAAACTCTCTTTCAGAAGATAGAAGCAGACAGAATATTTCTTATCTCATTTAATGAGGCCAGCATTATCCTAATGCAAAAACAAAACAAGGCAAAACAAAACAAAAAAAACAAAGGCATAATAAGAAAATGCCAACCAATACCTAGCATGAACATAGATGCAAAAATCCTCAATAAAATATTAGCAAATCAAATCTAAGAAAGTATAAACAGTTATATATCACAATCAAGTAGGACTTATCCCAGGTATGCAAGGCTAGTTCCATGTTAAAAAATCACTTAATGTAATTATTCACAATGACAGGATAAAGAAAAGAACATGATCATATCAGTAGTTGCGGAAAAAGCATTTGACAAAATCCAACACCCATTCATAATACAAATTCTCAGTAAATTAGGAACAGAAGGGAACTTTCTTTTTTTTTTTTTTAAGATTTTATTTATTTATTTGACAGAGACGTAGCGAGAGAGGGAACACAAGCAGGGGGAGTAGGAGAGGGAGAAGCAGGCTTCCCCGCGGAGCAGGGAGCCCGATGTGGGACTCGATCCCAGGGTCCTGGGATCACGACCTGAGCCGAAGGCAAACGCTTAACAACTGAGCCACCCAGGCGCCCCAACTTTCTTTTTTTTATTTTATTTTATTTTATTAATTAACATATAATGTATTATTTGTTTCAGGGGGTACAGGTCTGTGATTCATCAGTCTTACACAATTCACAGCACTCACCATAGCACATACCTCCCCAATGTCCATCACCCACCCACCCCATCCCTCCCACCCCCTCCAATCCAGCAAACCTCAGTTTGTTTCCTGAGATTAAGAGTCTCTTATGGCTTGTCTCCCTCTCTGGTTTCATCTTGTTTCATTTTTCCCTCCCTTTCCCTATGATCCTCTGTCTTGTTTCTCAAATTCCTCATATCAGTGAGATCATATGATACTTGTCTTTCTCTGATTGACTTATTTCACTTAGCATAATATCCTCTAGCTCTATCCATGTCATTGCAAAGGGCAGTATTTCATTTTTTGATGGCTGCATAATATATATATATACACACACACACACCACATCTTCTTTATCCATTCATCTGTTGATGTACATCTAGGCTCCTTCCATAGTTTGGTTATTGTGGACATTGCTGTTATAAACATTGGGGTGCACATGTCCCAGAGAGGAACTTTGTAAACTTGATAAAGAATATTTACAAAATACTTCAGCTAACATCATGGACAATGGTGATAAGCTCAAAACTTTCCTAATAACATTGGGAATAAGACAAAGAGAATTCTTCTCACCACTGCTTTTCAACATCACACCAACAGACTGGAGTCCTAACTAATGCAATAAGAAATGAAAAGCAGGTATAAATATTGGGAAAGAAGAAATACAACTCTTTTTGTCCACAGAGGACATGGTCATTTATGTAGAATATCTGAAAAAATCAACAAAAAAACTACGGGAATTAATAAACAATTATAGTAAGATTGCAAGATACAAGGTTAATACCCAAAAATCCATCAATCCCCTTCATACCAGCAATGGTCAAGTGGAATTTCACATTAAAATACACATGCCACTTATATTAAAATCCCCACAAATGAAATATTTAGGAATAATATGTAGAAGATCTATACCAGAAGAACTACAAAAGTCTGTTGAACGAAATCAAAAACCTAATAAATCAAAAGATAGTCCATGTTCATGGATAGGAACCAAATGTTGGTTCCTCCCAACTTTATCCATAAATTCAATCCTGAACAAATTCTCAGCAAATTACTTCATAAATATCAACAAACTGATTCTAAAGAAATAATGAAAACAACAACCAGAATTTAAAAAGGGACCAACACCTGGAACAGACACCTCAAAGAAACACAGCAAATAAGCCCAGGAAAAGATGCTTTACATCATATGTCATCAGGAAATGTAAATTAAACCAATGAAATACCACTACACTTCCATGAAAATGGCCAAAATCCAGAATACTGACAACACCAAATGCTAGCAAATATATGGAGCAACAGGAATTCTCATTCACTGCTCATGGGCATGCAGAATATTATAGTCACTTCATCTTAAACTAATGATGTACTGTAAGTTGGCTAATTGAATTTAAATTAAAAAAAACACTTACATTAAGTTTAAAGAAGAAGAAGAAGAAGAAGAAGAAGAAGAAGAAGAAGAAGAAGAAGAAGAAGAAGAAGAAGAAGAAGAAGAAGAAGAAGAAGGAGGAGGAGAAGAAGAAGAGTGTTACAGTCACTTGGGAAGAGAGTTTGGCAGGTTTACACAAAAGCCTGCATGTGAATGTTTATTGAAGCTTTATTAATAATTGCCAAAACTTGTAAGCAACCAAGATGTCATTCAAGAAGTAAACAGATAAAATGTAGTACATCCAGAAAATGGAATATTATTCAGAGCTCAAAGTAAATGAGTTATCATACCATGAAAAGACACAGAAGAACCTTAAATGCATATTAGTAAGTGAAAGAAGCTGCTCTGAAACAGCTACCCTACTATATGATTCCAACTATATGCCATTCTGGAAAAAGTGAAACTATGGAGACAATAAAAAGAACAGTGGTTTCTGGGGTTTGGGAGTGGGGAAACATAAGCTAAGCACAGAAATTTCAGGGCACTTAAACTACTGTGGAAGATATTATAATGGTGAAATCATGTCATTATACATTTGATCAAACCCAGAGAATATACAACACCAAGAGTGAACCCTAATGTCAACTAAGACTCTGGGTGATAATGAAGTGTAATGTATGTTCATCAATAGTAAGAAATGTACAACTTTGATAAGAGATGTTGATAATGGGGGAACCTATGCATGTGTGGGAGCAGAGGATATGTAGGAAATCTTTATCTTCCACTCATTTTTGCTGTGAACATAAAAAATCTCTAAAAAATAAAGTATTTTTAAAAGTGTTTAAGTGATTATTTGATTGTATGCGTACACAATTTTGTGCAATTGAAGGTACTAGCATAGCAAAAACATGTAGAATTCTGCCTCAAGAATTATAATAATAAAAAAAAAAGTAACCATCTTTTTGCCTTTGTCTCACCGCCCATGATGATCTATCTATAGAGAACACAAACCAGTATTTATTGGCCATCTATTGCATTTAGAATTTAACAACATTAACAAATGTCTTATTTTTCTCAGAATGGCTTGCAAAACAGAAACTATTTTATCAACTATAAACTAGTTGCAGCATGACTGTGATAAATTATGAAAAGTGACTTACCATGATTTCTGATATTTAATCTATCATTATTATTATAACTATCATGATTTTTTTGCATCTGGCCTCTGAATTACCCTACTTAACCCCTGCCCTTAAAAATGGGAGATGTCTATGGATAAGACTAGTTCAAATATGCCATAAAGCAAGGAATATTATAGGGATTACTTAACTCATTTGTTATTTAGTGTGTAGGTGTTAGTTGAATACTGTAAGCCTTACCAATAAGAAGGCAATGCAATTATGAGAAACTATAAATGAGAGGGAGAAAAAAAAAAAAAAGCTTGTTTGTCTTACATTAAAAGGTTTATATGCAAAGGGTAATGATAAATTTTCCTGTGATTAAAGCAGTAGAACAGTCTAAGGTAATATTGTTACATGGTTTCTTTTCATGCCTTTTTAACAAAAATGAGTCAAATAAAAAGGAGAGAAATTGTAAAAGAAGATTATCAGACCATGACAAAAAGTAAGCAAAGAACTAGAATTTTTCTGAAACTCTGAATTCTAGACCTTTGTGTATGTTTTAGTATTTGCATAGAGAGAAACAAGCATTTTAAAAAGCTATTTTGTCTTGTTAAAAGGTGTGTATTCTTTGGGGGGTGGAGGAAGACGGCAGAGGAGTAGGAGACCTGGATTTCGTCTGGTCTCAGGAATTCAGCTGGATAGGGATCAAACCATTCTGAACACCTACGAACTCAACAGGAGGTCGAAGAAAAGAATAGCAACAACTCTCTGAAGAGAAAAGTGACCACAATCTGGAAGGTAGGACGTGCGGAGAAGTGAATCCGAGGTGATATTCGGGAGGAGAGATGGTGGGGGAGGGGGCCTCCGTCAGCCAATACCAGCAAGTGATAGAGCAGCGGACCACAAAATCGGAACTTTTAGAAGTCGGCTCCGTGGAAGGACGTCACTCCAGTGGCTAAGCGGGAGGTGGAACCCTCACAGGACAGTGTGGTCTCAGGACCTCAGGGTCACAGAAAGACTGGGGGTGCCTGAGTGTGGCAGAGCCACCAGGTATGGGAGAGGGGAAGCCGGCTGAAGAAACGGAGCCAAGGCGCGGGCTCTCAGCTTGGGGTTGCCATAAACCATGATTCGGGGCATAGTTGGGCCACTGCTCCTCCAGCAGGGACCCAACAAGCGGCAGATCCGGGGAGACACCCCTTCCTCCCCCAGGAGGAGAGGCGTGGGAGCACACTGCAGGGATCTGCTGGGTTTGGAGACTCCTCACAGGGCTGGGTGCCAGAGATAGAAATGATGGGTCACAGGCCAGGTGAGCACGGAGTGCAGCCCGAGACCAGGGAGATGGGAGTGATTGACTGCTTTCCTCTGGGGGTGCACTGAGGAGTGGGGCCCCAAGTTATCGGCTCCTCTGGGGTGGAGATTGGGAGGCCACCATTTTCACTCTGAGCCTCCAAGCTGTACAGAGAGCTTGCAGGGAACAAAAGCTCCTGAGAGCAAACCCGAGCAGATTACTTAGCCAGGACTGGGCGAGGGCGGGGCAATTCAGCCTCTGGCAAAGACAGTTGGGAATCATGGCAACAGGCCCATCCCCCAGAAGATCAGCAAGAACAGCCAGCCAAGACCAAGTTTACAGATCAATGAGAATGGCAGAACTCCAGCGCTAGGGGAATAATGCACATAGAATCCATGGCTTTTTTACCATGATTTTTTAGTCTTTCAAAGTTAATTTTTTTTAAATTTTTTTTTAAATTTTCCTTTTTCCCTTTTTCAACTAACATCTTATCAATACCTTTTTTAAAACACATTTTTATTTTTTCATTTTTAGAGTCATATTCTATCCCTTCATAGTAGTTACCCTTATTTTGGCATAAGTTGTCCTCTCTTTCAAATTTTGAGATAGTTTCTTCTAACAGATCAAAATATACCCTAAATCTCTACTGTATGGATTTGTTCTACTCTCCTGCCTGATCACATTCTCTCCCTTTTTTTTTAAATCTTCTTTCTTTTTTCAAACAACTTCTTATAAATTCCTTTTATAATTTTTTTTATAATTTTCATCTTTACAGTCATATTCCATCCCTTCATCATATCAACCCTTATTTTTGCACATATATAAGTTTTTCATTCTTTAAAATTTTGGGAGGCACTTTCTTCTAACAGACCAAAATATACCCAAAATCTAGTGTATGGCTCTGATCTATGCACCAGCCTGATCATATTTAATCATATTCTGTTTTGTTTTGTTTTGTTTTGTTTTGTTCTGTTTTTGTTTGTCTTTATCTCTTTTTCTTTTTCTTTTCTTTTTCTTTTTTCTTTCTTTCCCTTTGTTTTCCGATTTGTTTAGAGTATATTTTCTGGGGACATTGTTACCCTGTTACCATTTTGTTCTCTCATTAATCTATTCTCCGCTGGACAAAATGACAAGACGGAAAAAATCACCTTGACAAAAAGAAGGAGGTAGTACAGACTGCCAGGGACCTACTCAAAATGGACATTAGTACGATGTTGTATCTAGAATTCAGAATGATGATTTTAAAGATACTAGCAGGGCTTGAAAAAAGCATGGAAGTTATTAGTGAAACCCTTTCTGGAGAAATAAAAGAACTAAAATCTAACCAAGTCAAAATCAAAAAGGCTACTAATGAGGTGCAATCAAAAATGGGGGTGCTAACTGCTAGGATAAATGAGGCAGAAGAGAGAATCAGTGATATAGAAGACCAAATGATGGAAAATAAAGAAGCTGAGAAAAAGAGAGATAAACAACTACTGGATCATGAGGGCAGAATTCGAGAGATAAGCAATACCATAAGACAAAACAACATTAGAATAATTGGGATCCCAGAAGAAGAAGAAAGAGAGAGAGGGGCAGAAGGTATATTGGAGTATATTGGAGCAAATTATAGCAGAGAACTTCCCTAATTTGGGGAAGGAAACAGGCATCAAAATCCAGGAGGCACAGCAAAGCCCCCGTCAAAAAAAAAAAAAAAAAAAAAAAAAAAGGTCAACACCCCAACATCTAATAGTAAAAGGTAGGCATCTCAGAGACAAAGAGAAAATCCTGAAAGCAGCTCGGGAGAAGAGATATGTAACCTACAATGGTAGAAATATTAGATTGGCAACAGACCTATTCACAGAGACCTGGCAGGCCAGAAAGGACTGGTAGGATATATTCAGAGCACTAAATGAGAAAAATATGCAGCCAAGAATAGTATATCCAGCTAGGCAGTCATTGAAAAAAGAAGGAGAGATAAAAAGCTTCCAGGACAAACAAAAACTAAAGGAATTTGCAAACACGAAAACAGCCCTACAAGAAATATTGAAAAGGGTCCTCTAAGCAAAGAGAGAGCCTAAAAGCAACATAGACCAGAAAGAAACACAGGCAGTATATAAAAACAGTCACCTTATAGGCAATACAATAGCACTAAATTCCTATCTTTCAATAGTTACCCTGAATGTAAATGGGCTCAATGCCCCAATCAAAAGACACAGGCTATCAGACTGGATTAAAAAACAAGACCCATCGATATGCTGTCTGCAAGAGACTCATTTTAGACCCAAGACACCCCCAGATTGAAAGTGTGGGAGTGGAAAACCATTTACCATGCTAATGGACATCAAAAGAAAACCGGGGTGGCAATCCTTATATCAGACAAATTAGATTTTAAACCGAAGACTGTAATAAGAGATGAGGAAGGACACTGTAGCCTACTTAAAGGATCTGTCCAACAAAAAGATCTAACAATTGTAAATATCTATGCCCCTAAAATGGGAGCAACCAATTATATAAGGCAATTAATAACAAAAGCAAAGAAACACATTGACAACAATACAAAAATAGTGGGGGACTTTAACACCCCCCTCACTGAAATGGACAGATCATCTAAGCAAAAGATCAACAAGGAGATAAAGACTTTAAAGGACACACTGGACCAAATCGACTTCACATTTATATTCAGAACATTGCATCCCAAAGCAATGGAATACACACTCTTCTCTAGTGCCCATGGAACATTCTCCAGAATCGATCACACCCTAGGTCACAAATCAGGTCTCAACTGGTACCAAAAGGTTGGGATCATTCCCTGAATATTTTCAGACCACAATGCTTTGAAACTAGAACTCAATCACAAGAGGAAAATCGGAAAGAACTCAAATACATGGAGGCTGAAGAGCATTCTACTAGAGAATGAATAGGTCAACCAGGAAATTAAAGAAGAATTTAAAAAAATCATGGAAAAAATAACTCAATATCAGAAAAGCCATCTATGAAAACCTACAGCAAAAGTCTTTCTCAATGGTGAAAAACTGAGAGCTTTCCCCCTAAGGTCAGGAACGCGGCAGGGATGTCTACTATCACCACTGCTATTCAACATAGTACTAGAAGTCCTAGCCACAGCAATCAGACAACAAAAAGAAATCAAAGGCATCCAAATCAACAAAGAAGAAGTCAAACTCTCACTGTTTGCAGTTGATATGATACTTTATGTGGAAAACCCAAAAGACTCCACCCCAAAACTGCTAGAACTCATACAGGAATTCAGTAAAGTGGCAGGATATAAAATCAATGCACAGAAATCAGTGGCATTCCTATACATCAACAACAAGACCAAAGAAAGGGAAATTAAGGAGCCAATCCCATTTATAATTGCACCCCAAACCATCAGATACCTAGGAATAAATCTAACCAAAGAGGCAAAGATTCTGTACTCAGAAAACTATAAAATACTCATGAAAGAAATTGATGAAGACACAAGGAAATGGACAAACATTCCATGCTCATGGATTGGAAAAACAAATATTGTGAAGATGTCAATGCTACCTAGAGCAATCTACACATTCAATGCAATCCCCATCAAAATACCATCCACATTTTTCAAGGAAATGGAACAAATAATCCTAAAATTTGTATGGAACCAGAAAAGCCTCTGAATAGCCAGAGGAATGTTGAAAAAGAAAAGCAAAGCTGGTGGCATCACAATTCCAGACTTCCAGCTCTATTGCAAAGCTGTCATCATCAAGACAGTATGGTACTGGCACAAAAACAGACACATAGATCAATGGAACAGAATAGAGAGCCCAGAAATGCACCCTCAACTCTATGGTCAACTCATCTTTGACAAAGAAGGAAAGAATGTCCAATGGAAAAAAGACAGTCTCTTCAACAAATGGTGTTGGGAAAATTGGACAGCCACATGCAGAAGAATGAAACTGGACCATTTCCTTACACCACACACAAAAATAGACTCCAAATGGTTGAAGGACCTAAACATGAGACAGGAGTCCATCAACATCCTAAAGGAGAATACAGGCAGTAACCTTTTCGAACTCAGCTGTAGCTACTTCTTCCTAGAAACATCTCCAAGGGTAGGAAAGCAAGGGCAAAAATGAACTATTGGGAATTCATCAAGATAAAAGGCTTTTGCACAGCAAAAGAAACAGTCAACAAAACCAAAAGACAACTGACAGAATGGGAGAAGATATTTGCAAATTACCTATCAGATAAAGGGTTAGTATCCAAAATCTATAAAGACCTCAAGAAACTCAACACCCAAAGAACAAAGAATCCAATCAAGAAATGGGCAGAAGACATGAACAGACATTTTTCCAAAGAAGACATCCAAATGGCCAACAGACACATGAAAAGGTGCTCAACATCCCTCAGCATCAGGGAAATCCAAATCAAAGCTTCAATGAGATATCACCTCACAACAGTCAGAATGACTAAAATTAACAAGTCAGGAAATGACAGATGTTGGAGGGGATGCGGAAACAGGGAACCCTCCTACACTGTTGGTGGGAATGCAAGCTGGTGCAGCCACTCTGGAAAACAGTATGGAGGTTCCTCAAAAAGTTGAAAATAGAGCTACCCTATGATCCAGCAATTGCACTACTGGGTATTTACTCCAAAGATACAAATGTAGGGATCCGAAGAGGTACGTGCACCCCAATGTGTATAGCACCAATGTCCACAATAGCCAAACTGTGGAAAGAGCCAGGATATCCTTCAACAGATGAATGGTTAAAGAAAATGTGGTATATATATATACAATGGAATATTATGCAGCCATCAAAAGGAATGAGATCTTGCCATTTGCAATGATGTGGATGGAACTGGAAGGTGTTATGCTGAGCGAAATAAGTCAATCAGAGAAAGACATGTATCATATTACCTCTCTGTTATGAGGAATTCTTTTTTTTTTTTTTTTTAAGATTTTATTTATTTATTTGACAGAGAGAGACAGCGAGAGAGGGAATACAAGCAGGGGGAGAGGGAGAAGGAGAAGCAGGGTTCCCACTGAGCTGGGAGTCCGATGCGGGGCTTGATCCCAGGACCCTGGGATCATGACCTGAGCTGAAGGCAGATGCTTAACGACTGAGCCACCCAGGTGCCCCAGCTATGAGGAATTCTTAATCTCAGGAAACAAACTGAGGATTGCTGGAGTGGGGGATGGGGTGGGAGGAGTGGGGTGGCTGATGGACACTAGGGAGGGTATGTGCTATGGTGATTGCTGTGAATTGTGCAGGACTGTTGAATCATAGATCTGTACCTCTGAAACAAATAATGCAATATATGTTAAGGAAAAAAAAAAAAAAGATAGCAGGAGGGGAAAAATAAAGGGGGGGAAATCAGAGGTGAGACAAATCATGAGAGACAATGGACTCTGAAAAACAAACTGAGGGTTCTAGTGGGAGGAGGGTGGGAGAATGGGTTGGCCTGGTGATGGGTATTAAAGAGGGCACGTTCTGCATGGAGCACTGGGTGTTATGCACAAACAATGAATCTTGGAACACTACATCAAAAACTAATGATGTAATGTATGGTGATTAACATAACAATAAAAACTTTAAAAAAAGGTATGTATTCTTTGACAAGAAGTCCAATGATTTAGAACTGAAAATAAATGATATTTATTGCAGTTCAACCCCCAATATCTCTAACCTTAGATATATCAGTCACTGGGTTGCAATTTTCATTATTTCTAATATTAAAATATAACCTCATTTACCTCCAAGAGTTGCTGAGTAGATCAAATGAGATGATCATGAAAGCACATATTAAATAACATATGTGGATGTATGATCACATGTATATTGTTATTTTTACAGTAGCTTCAAATCCATAATTCGGTCTTGTTTGAAGTTCATAGTGTTGATGAGGTACCAAGAAATATCCTCAAAATACTTGCAAAAAATATCTCACGCTCTAAGGAGTGTTAACCTTGCACCAGTTCATTTCTTTTTTATTTTATTTTATTTTATTTTATTTTATTTTATTTTATTTTATTTTATTTTATTTTATTTTATTATGTTAATCACCATACATTACATCATTAGTTTCTGATGTAGTGTTCCATGATTCATTGTTTGCACATAACACCCAGTGCTCCATTCAATAGGTGCCCACTTGAATACCCATCACCAGGCTAACCCATCCCCCCAGCCCGCTCCCCTCTAGAACCCTCAGTTTGTTTCTCAGCATCCATAGTCTCTCATGGTTCATCTCCCCCTCTGATTCCTCCCTCTTCATTTTTCCTTCCTATTATCTTTTTTTTTTTTTTTTTTTTTGACATAAAATGTATTATTTGTTTCAGAGGTACAGGTCTGTGATTCAACAGTCTTACAAAATTCACAGCACTCACCATAGCACATACACCCCCAATGTCTATCACCCAGCCACCCCATCCCTCCCACCCCCCACCACTCCAGCAACCCACACCAGTTCATTTCTAATTGATCTTTCTATTTAGGAAAAATCCCTTTCTTAGTGATCCCTTCAAGCATCTTATAAAATATGAGAAAAATTCCTCTCATGTAGGCTTTTCAAGTGTGAGCATTATGTAATCCTAATGAGCAACTTTCTTCTATGTTTCCCTTTTGATTTTACCAGAGACTTAACACTCCTCTAAGTTAACAAGATGTCTGACAATGTGTAACCTGATGCTTTGTTTAGCATCGTTTAATTGGTAGCTTTCCTGTATTATTGATCTTTGTATGAGCACAGTCAACTTAGTATAGCCATTCTAGTTTGGAAAAAAGGTTTGTAAAAGGGTTGCTTAGGAAACAACCAACACAATTATAATGTTTTATTTTTCCATTTTATTTTAGGATTTGGATCTTTTACAAAACACACATGCACACAGAGCTAAAAATTAGCTTGAATCAACCTAGACTATAAGTAGATGATAATTAAATGCAAATACTCTTATCTTAAACCCAATGATTAAAAAGTAAAAGGCATAATAGTGGGGGTTAGAGAATGATTCGAAGTAGAATACTATGTCTACTTGCAATTTTAGCCTTTGAATGCAGTATCTACATGTTCAATTTTGTGTTAACTTTAGTTTTTCTTATAATGCTTGGACTTTGGTATGTCATCTATGTTTTTTTGGAGAAATTATATTTTTTAAGATTTTATTTATTTATTTGAGAGAGAGAGAGATGTGCACTGGGGAGGGGCAAAGAGAGGGAGGGAGAGAGACAGAGAGTGAATAGCAGACTCCCCGCTGATCACAAAGCCTGACACAGAGCTGATCCCAGGACCCAGAGATCATGACCTGAGCTGAAGGCAGACGGTTAACTGATTGAGCCACCCAGGTGCCCAATGGAGAAATGATGGTTTTTTTTTTTTTTTAAACATTCTTTTTTTTAACTTTTTTTTTTTTTAAGATTTTATTTATTTATTCATGAGAGACAGAGAGAAAGAGAGGCAGAGGCAGGCGGAGAAGCAGGCTCCCTGCAGAGCAGGGAGCCCATTGCGGAACTCAATCCCAGGACCCTGGGATCATGACCTGAGCAGAAGGCAGACGCTTAACCGACTGAGCCACCCAGGCGTCCCGAAAAATGATGTTAAGAGAACCTTAAATAAGCATAAAATTTAGGTTAGGTTTTTTTTTTTTTTTTTTTTTTTTTTTTTGCTAGGCAGGGAAAAGTAGAAACACGATAGTGCTACTTTTTCAGGATATGAGGACAAAAATGTAACCCGATTTTTTATAATTTTATGTATTTAGAGAAAGAGAGATAGCATGAGTGGGAAGGGCAGAGGGAGAGGGAGAATCTCAAGCAGGGTCCATGCTGAGTGTGGAGCCCAACAGGGTGATGAATCCCATAACCCTGAGATCATGACTGAGCTGAAACCAAAGTCCAAGACAACTGACTGCACCACCCAGGCACACCTATTCTGATTTTTAGTTCATATAAAGAGAGTTGTCTGTGTGTTAGAGAAGTCAGCATTATGGGTTAGTCTTATTTTAGCATTTGTGGAAATATTACAACAGCATCATTTACTGAGGTGTTTTTCTATCTTGTTTTGCCTTCTAGGTCAACTAACTAAATTTTTTTTTGTAGTTGAAGTAACTCAATCAAGAAGATAATGGTCTTACTATTTTACCTGAATATATACAGAGTCAATATGTGTCTTAATACAGTCGACTGTTGTTGAGAAAGAGATTATCATATTAAGTGACTGGATGATTAAAGGGAAATTAGAAATTTGCACCATTTATCATTTTTTTAAAGATTTTTTATTTATTTATTTGACAGAGACAGAGATAGCAAGAGCAGGAACACAAGCAGTGGGAGTGGGAGAGGGAGAGCAGGCTTCCCGCCAAGGAGGGAACCTGATGTGGGACTCGATCCCAGGACCCTGGGATCATGACCTGAGCCGAAGGCAGATGCTTAACAACTGAGCCACCCAGGTGCCCACCATTTATCATTTGATTTATGTTTCCCAAAATAAAAAAATAAAAGTCTCTTAAAGAATGAGATTTATTCTAAGTTAATTCTGCTTCCTAATTTGAACTGGTTATTTCCTAACATCATATTAAGTGGTCATTGCAACTGCTGATGACTAGTGCATAACCTAGAACAATACATTTCCACTTCATTAAATTCCTATAGGTGATAAGCTAATTTAACCTAACATAATTCACATACTTGCTGGACCTAATTATCTTATGAATACAATCTGTACATATAAACACCTGCAGTGCTATAATTAGAAAAAAATATTATCAACTAATTGAATAAAAGTAATTTTCCCCTTCGTTACACAGTAACTGTCTTTGTTAATTAATCATAGTGTGGCTTAAAGCACTACTAAAAATATTTTTCCTGCACCTGTGATTTGAACATTGGACATCAGGTCTCTGAGTCTTATGTTATTTAGGAAGTACATTGTCCTTGTTAGCTGGAGAATGAATGGAAACAGCAGGTACCTAATACTCTGCACCCATTAACTTCTATGGTTGGTGCAACCACTTAAAAGGAAGACCTGAATAGGCAGCAAAGTAGGGTGATCAGGGAAGCATAATTCTATTTTCCTAATGAAAAAATAATGATATTTTGTTTATTCTGACATTAACAATTACATCAGTAGTGCTGCCTTAGTTAAGACATGACTTGGGTAAGGCATTTCTCAGAAGGTAGTTTTAGAAAACTCTATAGAATATAAATGTTATATTCTATAGAATGAAAGTGTTTTCCTATTGGACTTTCTTTCCCTGTGTTTGGTTTTGATCCAGATACCCTCTCATCAGAGCTGAGTGTACATTGGAGTCCGGTTTGCCTGATGAGTAAGAACTACCACCTATTGTACCTGAGGCTCCTTTGTATGTTCTACGAAAAGCAGAGAATGGGAGAGAGAAGCTAGATGTATTCATCTTGTGCTTATTAACATGGTATCCTACCATAATTTTTTTTCTTTAGAATACTTTTTCAGAAGCTAAGTTTACAGAAATGTTGCCCACAATTCTAAGTGCTTTTATTTTCCCATTTAGAAATGGAATTGTTCCTGCAAACAGCTTACTCTTATGGAGCACCTGTAAAGACACATCGTGATGATTGGAGTGAAAATACTGAGAACACATTCTATCTGCTTACCATCTACCTACCTACCTACTTATGTTATCTGTGTACCTAAATTGATGGCTTCCACTCAAGCCATTAAACTTGCTATTTCTTCAGATTTCATTAATTATTTATAAGCCAAGCACTCAAAAATTAAAAAAAAATTCTGTCATCCTGCCAGTGAGGATGTAAAAGAAGGTTTACTCTTTTCTTATTGTAGATCAATTCTTTCTAGCTTAAATCCTTCCCATAAAAATATTGGTATGACAAACTACCTGGGCACTAATTTTGCCTCCTGGCTAGCCTTGGAGGAGGTAATCAAGGGGATGTGAGTGCAGTTTAGCCCTTGAGCTGGACCCAAACAACCAGAGGAAGCTCACCCCCTTGCCTCTCCTTGGAATATGTGCTTTGCTTATTGTGCCAACAGTGGGAGCTGAGAGAGTAAAGTGTTGTCCAGACCATCAGGATGGTATACATGACTGAACTCAGTTAAGGCCTCTATAGAAACTTTTAAGATTTGGTAGTGTGTGCCTAGGGTTGGGGAGGGGGCAGTGGAGATCTCTTCTTGCAGCCACCTAAAATAAACCTCATAACTAAGTTCCCTTATTAAAACTGCCACCTACCAATTGGAAGGTTTTTTGTGTTTTTTTTTGTCTTTTGTCTGTCTCTCTTTGCCCTTTGTGTAAGGGGCCAGTTTGCAAACTAACAGCTAGAGAATAATTTATCTGTGTATAGAACAAATAGCTGTGCCAGCATTCTACCCTGAAAAACTGCAGTCAGGAAATGGGTTAAAAAGTATAAGTTTTTAGGAAAACACAACTGTGTTACAAACATTATTCAGGATCAGTAACTTTTATATCAAAGTGCTTTATTTTACATGTAATGCAATTTGCATGTAATATTTCATTTTATCTTTACAGCAATACTCTAAAGATATAGCTCAACAGTGTATTAGGTACCTTGCTAGAATTTTATCATAGTAAATTATGGAATTACGGCTTTTAAGTTTAAGTAAATTCCAAAACTCTATGTTTTTCCCCTTATATCTTGCTGCCTCATGTCATATTTGCAAATTTTTGATAAGATCTTATAGTATGTGTATGTACATTTATCTCCTTATAAAAACTATATGTGTTAACAGTAGTATAAATAAGCACATATACATACACATCCATGAATGTATTCACACAGATTTTTCACACAGATTTACTAATTTTCAAACTGAGGTATGAAGTTAAGTTCATCAGTCTATAATGGTATAATTTCTTCCCAGAAGAAAAGAGAGATTGTTAACACTAGTTGATAAGTTGATAACTTAATTATTCATAGTACTAAAGATAGTTTTTTAAATCAGTGGAAAATAATGCTAATTTTGCCTTTATTAGATATTAAAACATGGTTGACACATCAAAACTACTTTTTAAATTGATGCAATATGGCTTTCTGGCAAGTTGTATTATATTATTTGCAATTACATGGAAATTTTTAAATAATGCAATTCACTGAGACCATGTTCTGTCTTTACTTATAAAATTGATGACGCTTGGTTTAAATAAAAAAAATATACAGAGCTCTGGGGTAATTCTGCAAAGCAGTTATGAACATCAATGAAAATAGTCCTTTTGCAGACTTAAGGACTTTCTATTTTTGTTGATATAGATAGCTAATGCTTCTCAGAGTACTTTTTTTTCCCCACATGAGAAGAGATATACATTCCTCCTAAAGACAGCATATTATTCAACACATCAAATGAACATTTTCTCTAATTTTGCCTGCAATTCTTGCTTTTTTTTCCCCTTTAGTTTCAAGTTATGAAATAGTCTGAGAAAAACCCAGATACTGGATCCAGATGGACTTGTATCCAAATCAAAATCCTAACTACATAAATCACAAGGCAAAATTCTGTGAGATAGTTAACTACTTCTATCTTTATTTCCATCATTTTACAGAAGGGGTAATAGTTTACAGGACAATATATATTTGTTCTGTTTGGGAATCCAAGACAGGTGAAGGCAATTTAGTATTACTGGAAGAGTTGTAACTCTAAATCAAGGGAAAAATTACTACATTCTACTGCGTAAGGGTTAAAAAGTTGTATTTTATCCTTCTGATCTTGTGGGCTAATATAAATTGAATTAATAAGCATTTACTATGGAACAGGAAAGTTAAATTATTTTTTTTTTATGATTGCATGAGTTTACAGCAGGAAAGATGGTGCGCAAGTATTAAAACAAGGGGAAGAATTTAGAGCAAGACAAACCTGTCTTGCCTTGCAAATTCTACAATTTATTAGCTATTTGCCATTGGGCAAGCTACTGAATATATCTTAGAATGAATATCTTCAAATATTAAATGAATTTCATACCATCTCATTTCATTACAGGGTGCTTACAAACATTAAATTATGATTGATAATATTAGTATTTTCTCTGTAACCTACACATGCACACAAAAATACATATATAACTTAAGCCTCTCCCATTAGCACAGATATTGTTGATTCTATTTAGTAAGATGAGGCATGATTGCTTGTGGAAGTGCTATGGAATTAGATGAAAACAATCATTGTCTGCCATTTACCTAAACTTTTCCATGCATATTTTGTGAGGTCATAAAAAAAAAAAATGATGACAAGACACTTCATCTTTCCTAATCATCAATTTTACTTGTACAAAAGTAAAAGCATCTTTCATTTCCCCTTTACCTTTATGTATAGTGAAAAAGAATGAAGGATTTCAAAGATAAGTTACACACTTAATTTATCCTTAAAATGCCTACTATTTATACTTCTAGTAATACTGTTGCTAACCTTGAATTAACTCTGTCTACCGTATTCTTTCCATTATCTCTAACCCAAAGTGATGTTCACAAGATCCCCAAGTGCTAAAAACAAATGTGTAATTTATTATCTTCCTTTTAGTTAAAATAAAAAAGCAAGTCTCTGAATTGCTACTTAAAGGACACCATATTAAACCAGCCATCTAATGCTTGACTGTTTTTTTGATATTATCAACTAGCAGTTAAAAATGATATAGTTGGACAACTAAAACATAGGACAGGGCGCCTGGGTGGCTCAGTCATTAAGCGTCTGCCTTCCGCTCAGGTCATGATCCCAGGGTCCTGGGATGGAGTCCCACATCGGGTTCCCTCCTCGGCGGGAAGCCTGCTCTCCCTCTCCCACTCCCGCTGCTTGCGTTCCTGCTCTCGCTATCTCTGTCTCTGTCAAATAAATAAATAAAATCTTTAAAAAAATAAAAAAAAAATAAAATAAAACATAGGACAAATAAACACAAGACCATATTCCTTTCAATTCAAAAAATATCCTTGGTAATTGGATAGAAATGAGATGAACATAATGTGAAGAATTTATTTTCTCCTCCACAGAATGGTGTTTATCACTTAACTACATTATTTTTCAAGCTTAATTCAAAATTACACTTTTGCCTTACCATGAAACAACATTTCTTGTCATACAGACATGTCCAGTGCCTCATAATTTTTACAACTCTTTTCTAAAATACGGAAACTTTGTGGCCAAGAATTTGACAACTTAGATTTAAAAAAAGAAAACTGAAACACAAAACATACCAGAAATTGAAAAGAAATAACTATTTGAATAGCTCCATATTAGCTAAAGATGTAATGAATGCAATTTTTAAAATTTTCCCCAAGAAAACTCCTGATGCAGATGGCTTAAATGATGAATTTTTCCAGTATGTTAAGGAAGAAATCAGGAAAACTTTATACAAACTTTTTCAGAAATGGAGAAAGATGGATGGCCTGCAGATTCATAGGCTTGTTTTTAGGTACATACTTTTAGGGCAAAAGTTCAGAAATTAACTTTTATATGTTTAATCACCTATGTTTCATCACTGAATCAATGGATTTATAGACACTATCATATTTTTGGATCCTAATTATACTATCAAATATACAGTTAACCCTTGAACAACACAGGTTTGAACTGTATGGGTCCACTTAATACATGAATTTTCTTTTTTTTTTTGAGCATTTTATTTTATTTTATTATGTTATGTTAATCACCATATATTACATCATTAGTTTTTGATGTAATGTTCCATGATTCATTGTTTGTGCATAACACCCAGTGCTCCATGCAGAACGTGCCCTCTTTAATACCCATCACCAGGTTAACCCATCCTCCCACCCCCCTCCCCTCTAGAACCCTTAGTTTTTCTCAGAGTCCATAGTCTCTCATGGTTTGTCCCCCCCTCCGATTTCCCCCCCTTCATTTTTCCCTTCCTGCTATCTTCTTCTTCTTTTTTTTTAACATATAATACATGATTTTTTTTACAGTATGGTACTGTAATATATTTTCTCTTCCTTATGATTTTCTTAACATTCATTTCTCTTATTTACTATAAAAATACAGTATATAATACATACAACATACAAAATATGTATTGATCCGTTGGTTATGTTGTCAACAAGGCTTCCCGTCAACAGTAGACTATTAATAGTTAGGTTTTGGGGCAATACAAGTTATACACAGATTGTCAACTCTACAAGGGTCAGCACTCCTAACCCTTGCATTGTTCAAGGGACTATTATACTTGTTTTCCTTCCCAGTTATGTGTCTTCTATGTATTTCATGAGATGTGTATTTTTTGTCAATGTATTTTATAAACTTGAAAAAGGCAGGATTAAGGAGAAAATTCCCTGTAGATTTACCCCAAAAAGCTGACCATAGTTTATTAATATTTTAAATTTTATTCACTCACCTGATTACCAGATCATCCATGTAACTATTCTTAATAGGCTCACTTTTCCCTCTACTTTACTCAAAGCTGTGATGAAAGAACACATGTCTACTGGATTTACATCATCTGCTATTTTCTATGTGGTTAGTCTAATGTGACTCCTATTAAGGAAATTCATGCTAAATTCCAGTGAACACTGTTTCCTCTCTTGGTTCTCAAACCCTATCTTTTTAGTCTGCCTTCCCCATGAGGCTCAATGTTTTTTCCTTTTTACTAGTTCACCGAATCTATACCTAGATGATGATGGCATTAATTTAACCTGATTCTCCATTTAAATGCATAAAGTATCAGTTTGTTAGCATATGATGTGTACCTTTTATCAACCTATTGATTCTCCCTTCTGGTTAAGTATGTGTCACGTTTCATGACAAATCTAAACCTAATGCTGAATTTTAATGAATTAAGTTCTTCACAGGTGGTTAAGTCTGTTATCATCAGACACTGCAACTTATCTTCAACCGTAAATTTTCCCTTCTAGTAAATTTTTGTAAGATTTGTATTAAGTCAGATTTCATATATAAATGACTTCCCTAGATTTTTGTGAGAATTTGATGAAATCACAGTGTTCAACATTTAACACAAAATCCCCAAACTAAGATTCAATAAACAGTTTCTTTACTTTCTGTGGGCTCTATTTTTTTAAATACAAACATAATTGTATTCCAAAAAAATAAAAAAAGTAAAATCAGCCTATAACTTATCAACAAACAATACCTGATGAAATATACTTCTCAAACTATTTTTACTCATATTCCTGTTAATTTAATGTAGTGAAACTGGCTTCATGTCAGCCCTTGGGAAAATGTCTCAGTGAAATTGGAACTGACATATAAAATCATATCTATGCTGAAGTGTTTGTAGGTTGTCATTTACCTACTGTTAAAGATTGATGAAGTGACAGTTTAGGAGGAAGAAGAGAAAAAAGCAGTGCATGAAAAATTCCAAAAGTTGAAAAACCTTTAGTCAGAGCATAATGGTAATCCTTCAACATTTTATAATCTCAAAGAAAACTCTTCAAAGATATTTAACAATTAGCCAAAAAAAGAAAAGAAAAGAAAAGAAAAAACAGACAGATGGACAGACTGATGGACAGACTGACGGAAAGAAAAAACAGAAATCTATCCAGTCGGTCCATGAATATCAAAAGTTTGAAAATTTGGTTTCCAAGAACAGAAGACATTTGTTTTGTTTTGTTTTTTAAAGAAAGGCAGATTGCTACATGTGGTGCCTTATTTGGATGTGTCTGGAGTCTTGAAAGCTTGACTAGTGTACATTCTCCTACAAATGAACCTTAAGAGCATGTATACCCTCGGCCAAAGAGGTCATCCTCTTGGACCAAGCATGCAGTTCCAGGAGGTATGCACATGGAGTGGTAAGGGAGGAGAGGGACACCCATAGCCAGCTAGATCAGTGGAATCAATCCTAGTGATCAAGGTGGTGATGGATGTTGCAGCCAGATTGCCCTCACATCTGACATTAGTTTTATTTTTACAGAATCTTTCACCTACAGAAACTTATTAAATCTGGTAAGCGAAAGTGTACAAGGAAACTTTTAAAACCCTCGTTTTATTTTAATAGACATGAATCTTTCATTAAGATAATTTATTTCTTTTAGTCCATCCACCAGCATTATTTTAAAAACTTTCTAAATATAAATAATTTTTACTTTAAATGCACACTCTAGGGGATTTATTCAATAAATATTACCTTCTAGGAAATTCTCTATGTGAGAATTGGACATTTTAAAGGGACTTGGCCTCTTCATCAGCAAACTTGTATTCTAGGACTGTATTTCCACTGACTAACTATGGAAAAGAGAAAGGCTTATAACTTCTCTGGGTTTCAGCTCAGTGACTTATATTTTTAAGTTTTTTTTTTTTTTAATTAATTATACAATTGACCCTTTTTAAGATTTTTGTAGAGTTATGTCCGTTTTAATCTTATAATCATGATACTAAACAATTCCATCACCCCAAAAAGACTCCCTATGCTATTCCTTTAGTGTCACTGTCCCCCAGTAACTTTAACCCCTGGCAACCATTAATTTATTCTCCATCCTAATACTTTGGCCTTCTCAAGAAAGTCCTGTCAATGGAATTATGTGGTAGTTAACTTTTCAAGATTGCTTTTATTTATTTTTTCATGTCAACATATTTTTGGGATTTATCCAAATGGTTGCAGGGATCAAAAGTCCATTGCATTTTTTTTGCTAAGTGCTAGTCAACATATGGATGCAGCACAGGTTTTTCCCCCATTTACCTGCTAAAAAACATTTGATGTTTTCCATCTTGTGGCAATTATAAATAAGCCTGCTATAAATATTTTGTATAGGTTTATGTGTGGACATATGTTTTCATTTCTCTAGGCTAAATATATATGCATGGGGTTGCTGCATCATAAGTGTATATTGCAGCATAATTTACAACAGCCAAGATATGGAAGGAACCTAAGTGTTCATCATTGGATAAATGGGTAAAGAAGATGTAGACACACACACACACATACACACAGGAATATCACTCAGCCACAATAAAGGATGAGATCTTGCCATTCATGACAACATAGATGGACCTAGAGGGTATTATGCTAACTAAAGTAAGTCAGAGGAAGACAAATACCATATGATTTCACTTATATGTGGAATCTAAAAGAACAAATGAACAGAAAAACAAAAAAAACTATCAGACTCAAATACAGAGGACAAACTGGTGGTTGCCAGAGGGGAGTAGGGGGTAAAATAGGTAAAATAGGTGAAAGGGATTATGAGATACAAACCTCCAGTTCTAAAATAAGCCACAGAAATTAAAAGTACAAATAGGGAATATAGTCAATAATATTGTAATAACACTGTATGATGATAAATTGTAACTACACTTAAACATGGTGAGCACTGCATAATGTATAGAATTGTTGAATCACTGTTGTACACATGAAACTAACAGTGTATGTCAATTATATATCAATTAAACACATACACACACACCCCACCAATTACAGACAATGATATGTAGCTACTAAAACTCTCATATGTTGCTGGTGAGAGTGCAAAATGTTTTGTTCAGCCTACTGACTTAAGGTATAGTAATTTGAATAAATTGCCTTCACAGTAAATCATAGTTAAGTATTTTAGTTTGCCAAGATGCTTGAACAATTGTAAAAACAGTAGGAACATCTGTGTCTAGAACACAATGTACTATAATAGAGTTAAATATAAAAGGATCGGTTATGTATAAAGTATACTCATGAATTGTAACAACCCACCTTAAGAATCTGTAAGTGATTGGGACAGCTGGGCGGCTCAGTCAGTTGTGTTTGCTTTCCTCAGGTCCTGGGATGGAATACTTCATTGGGCTCCTTGCTCAGCAGGAGCCTGCTTCTCCCTCTGCCTTCTCTGCCTACAGCTTCCCTTGTTTGTACTCTCTCTCTTTGACAAATAAATAAAAACTTAAAAAAAAAGTCTGTAAGTGATCAAAATATGCATACACATTCAGATGCTATTTGGAATATGTATATTTTTATAGATGAGAGTAATGAAATTGGGGACGGAGCAAGATGGCGGAGGAGTAGGAGACCTGGATTTCGTCTCCTCTCAGGAATTCAGCTGGATAGGGATCAAACCATTCTGAACACCTACAAACTCAACAGGAGATTGAAGAAAAGAAGACCAAAAACTCTTTCATGAGAAAAGCGACCACTTTCTGGAAGGTAGGACGTGCGGAGAAGTGAATCCGAGGCGATATTCGGGAGGATAGACGGCTGGGGAGGGGCCTCCGTTGACCACTTCTGGCAAGTGATAGAGCCACGGAGCACAAAATCGGAACTTTTAAAAGTCTGCTCCGCTGAGGGACGTCACTCTGGTGGCTAAGTGGGGGGTGGAACCCTCCGGGACAGTGTGGTGACAGGACCCTCGGGGTCACAGAAAGACTGGGGGTGCCTGAGTGTGGCAGGGCACCCAGGTGACGGAGCAGGGAAGCCAGCTGCAGAGGCGGAGCCCAGGCGCGGGCTCTCAGCTCGGGGTTCCCATAAACCGTGATCCGCGGCACAGTCGGGCCACTGCTCCTCCAGCAGGGACACAACAAGCGGCAGATCCGGGGAGACTCACCTTCCTCCCCCGGGAGGAGCCGTGCGGGAGTGCACCGCAGGGATCTGCTGGGTTTGGAGACTCCACCCGGGGTCGGGTGCCAGAGATAGAGGCGCGCAGTCACGGGCCGGGTGAGCATGGAGTACGGCCAGAGACCGGGGAGATGGGAGTGACTGATGGCTTTTCTCTGGGGGCTCAATGAGAAGCGGCCCCGAGTTCTTGGCTCCTCCGGGGCGGAGATTGGGAGGCTGCCATTTTCACTCTCCGCCTCCAAAGCTGTACGGAAAGCTCACAGGGAACAAAAGCCCCGAAGAGCAAACCCAAGCAGATTACTTAGCCCGGACAGGGCAAGGGCGGGGCAATTCCACCTAGGGCAGAGACATTTGGAAACCACGGCAACAGGCCCCTCCCCAGAAGATCAGCGAGAACAGCCAGCCAAGACCAAGTTCACCGATCAATGAGAACGGCAGAACTCCAGCGCTAGGGGACTACTGCACATAGAATTCACGGCTTTTTTACCATGATTCTTTAGTCTTTTAAAGTTAATTTTTTTTTTAACTGTCTTTTTGTCTTTTTATTGCTTTTTGAATTTTTCTTTTTCCTTTTCCAACCAACATCTTATCAATCCCTTTTTAAAAAAAAAAAAACATTTTTATTTTTCATTTTTAGAGTCATATTCTATCCCTTCATAGTAGTTACCCATATTTTTGGCTTATATATATAAGTTATTCTCTCTTTAAAATTTTGAGATAGTTTCTTCTAACAGATTAAAATATACCCTAAATCTCTAGTATATGGTGTTTTCTATTCCCCTGCCTGATCACATCCTCTTCCTTTTTTTTTCTTTTTCTTTTTTCTTTTTTTAAATCCTCTTTTCTTTTTTCAAACAACTTCTTATCAATTCCTTTTATAAATTTTTGTATAATTTTCATTTTTACAGTCATATTCCATCCCTTCATCATATCAAACCTTATTTTTGTACATATATAAGTTTTTCTTTCTTTAAAATTTTGGGAGGCACTTTCTTCTAAAAGACCAAAATACACCCCAAATCTACTGTGTGGCACTGATCTATATACCAGCCTGATCATATTTGATCACATTCTGGTTTTGTTGTTGTTGTTGTTGTTTTGTTTTGCTTATTTTTGTTTTTATCTTTTTCTTTTTCTTTTTCTTCTTTTTCTTTTTCTTTTTTCTCTCTTTCCCTTTCTTATTCCACTGCTTCAGGTCTTTTCTGATTTGTTTAGAGTATATTTTCTGGGGATGTTGTTACTCTGCTAGCATTTTGTTCTCTCATTAATCTATTCTCCTCTGCACAAAATGACAAGACGGAAAAAATCACCTCAACAAAAAGAACAAGAGGTAGTACCGACTGCAGGGACCTACTCAATACGGACATTAGTACGATGTCAGATCTAGAGTTCAGAATCCTCACTTTAAAGATACTAGCTGGGCTTGAAAAAAATATGGAAGTTATTAGAGAAACACTTTCTGGAGAAGTAAAAGAGCTAAAATCCAACCAAGTAGAAATCAAAAGGCTACCAATGAGGTGCAATCAAAAATGGGGGTGCTAAGTGCTAGAATAAATGAGGCAGAAGAGACAATCAGTAATATAGAAGATGGAATGATGGAAAATAAAGGAGCTGAGAAAAAGAGAGATAAACAACTACTGGATCACGAGGGCAGAATTCGAGAGATAAGCGATACCATAAGACGAAACAACATTAGAATAATTGGGATCCCAGAAGAAGAAGAAAGAGAGAGGGGGGCAGAAGGTATACTGGAGCAAATTATAGCAGAGAACTTCCCTAATTTGGGGAAAGAAACAGGCATGAAAATCCAGGAAGCACAGAGAACCCCTCTCAAAATCAATAAAAATAGGTCAACACCCCGACATCTAATAGTAAAACTTACGAGTCTCATAGACAAAGAGAAAATCCTGAAAGCAGCTCGGGAGAAGAGTTCTGTAACCTACAAGGGTAGAAACATTAGATTGGCAACAGACCTATCCACAGAGACCTGGCAGGCCAGAAAGGACTGGCAGGATATATTCAGAGCACTAAATGAGAAAAATATGCAACCAAGAATACTCTATCCACTTAGGCTGTCATTGAAAATAGAAGGAGAGATAAAAAGCTTCCAGGACAAATAAAAACTAAAGGAATTTGCAAACACAAAACCACCCCTACAGGAAATCTTGAAAGGGGTCCTCTAAGCAAAGAGAGAGCCTAAAAGCAACATAGACCAGAAAGGAACACAGACAATATACGGTAACAGTCACCTTACAGGCAATACAATGACACTAAATTCCTCTCTTTCAATAGTTACCCTGAATTTAAATGGGCTAAATGCCCCAATCAAAAGACACAGGCTAACAGACTGGATTAAAAAACAAGACCCATCGATATGCTGTCTGCAAGAGACTCATTTTAGAACCAAACACACCCCCAGATTGAAAGTGAGGGGATGGAAAACCATTTACCATGCTAATGGACGCCAAAAGAAAGCTGGGGTGGCAATCCTTATATCAGACCAATTAGATTTTAAACCAAAGACTGTAATAAGAGATGAGGAAGGACACTATATCCTACTTAAAGGATCTATCCAACAAGAAAATCTAACAATTGTAAATATCTATGCCCCTAACATGGGAGAAGCCAATTATATAAGACAATTAATAACAAAAGCAAAGAAACACATCAACAACAATACAATAATAGTGGGGGACTTTAACATCCCCCTCACTGAAATGGACAGATCATCTAAGCAAAAGATCAACAAGGAAATAAAGACTTTAAATGACACACTGGACCAAATGGACTTCACAGACATATTCAGAACATTGCATCACAAAGCAATGGAATACACATTCTTCTCTAGTGCCCATGGAACATTCTCCAGAATAGATCACATCCTAGGTCATAAATCAGGTCTCAACCGGTACCAAAAGATTGGGATCATTCCCTGCCTGTTTTCAGAACACAATGCTTTGAAAGTAGAACTCAATCACAAGAGGAAAGTTGGAAAGAACTCGAATACATGGAGGCTAAAGAGCATCCTACTGAAGAATGAATGGGTCAACCAGGAAATTAAAGAAGAATTTAAAAAATTCATGGAAAAAAATGAAAATGAAAACGCAACTGTTCAAAATCTTTGGGATGCAACAAAGGCAGTCCTAAGAGGAAAGTATATAGCAATACAAGCCTTTCTCAAGAAACAAGAAAGGTCTCAAGTACACAACCTAAGCCTACACCTAAAGGAGCTGAGGAAGGAACAGCAAATAAAGCCTAAACCCAGCAGGAGAAGAGAAATCATAAAGATCAGAGCAGAAATCAATGAAATAGAAACTAAAAGAACAGTAGAACAGATCAACGAAACTAGGAGCTGGTTCTTTGAAAGAATTAACAAGATTGATAAACCCCTAGCCAGACTTATCAAAAAGAGAAGAGAAATGACCCAAATCAACAAAATCATGAATGAAAGAGGAGAGATCACACCCAACACCAAAGAAATACAAACAATTATAAGAACATATTATGAGCAACTCTATGCCAGCAAATTAGATAACCTGGAAGAGATGAATGCATTCCTAGAGATATATCAACTACCCAAACTGAACCAGGATGAAATAGAAAACCTGAACAGACCTATAACCACTAAGGAAATTGAAGGAGTCATCAAAAATCTCCCAAAAAACAAAAACCCAGGGCCAGATGGCTTCCCAGGGGAATTCTACCAAACATTCCAAGAAGAATTAATACCTATTCTTCTGAAACTGTTCCAAAAAATAGAAACGGCAGGAAAACTTCCAAACTCATATTATGAGGCCAGGATTTCCTTGATCTCAAAACCAGACAAAGACCCCATCCAAAAGGAGAATTACAGACCAATATCCCTGATGAACATGGATGCAAAAATTCTCACCAAATTACTAGCCAATAGGATCCAACAGTACATTAAAAGGATTATTCACCACGACCAAGTGGGATTTATCCCTGGGCTGCAAGGTTGGTTCAACATCTGCAAATCAATCAACGTGATACAATACATTAACAAAAGAAAGAACAAGAATCATATGGTCCTCTCAATAGATGCAGAAAAAGCATTTGACAAAGTACAGCATCCTTTCTTGATCAAAACTCTTCAGAGTATAGGCATAGAGGGTACATACCTCAATATCATAAAAGCCATCTATGAAAAACCTACAGTGAATATCATTCTCAATGGGGAAAAACTGAGAGCTTTCCCCCTAAGGTCAGGAACGTGGCAGGGATGTCCACTATCACCACTGCTATTCAACACAATATTGGAAGTCCTAGCCACAGCAATCAGACAACAAAAAGAAATAAAAGGCATCCAAATTGGCAAAGAAGAAGTCAAACTCTCACTCTTTGCAGATGATATGATACTTTATGTGGAAAACCCAAAAGACTCCACCCCCAAACTGCTAGAACTCATACAGGAATTCAGTCAAGTGGCAGGATATAAAATCAATGCACAGAAGTCAGTGGCATTCCTATACACCAACAACAAGACAGAAGAAAGAGAAATTAAGGAGGCGATCCCATTTACAATTGCACCCAAAACCATAAGATACCTAGGAATAAATCTAACCAAAGAGGCAAAGGATCTGTACTCAGAAAACTATAAAATTCTCATGAAAGAAATTGAGGAAGACACAACGAAATGGAAAAACGTTCGATGCTCATGGATTGGAAGAACAAATACTGTGAAGATGTCAATGCTACCTAGAGCCATCTACACATTCAATGCAATCCCCATCATAATACCATCCACTCTTTTCAAAGAAATGGAACAAATAATCCTAAAATTTGTATGGAACCAGAAAAGACCCTGCATAGCCAGAGGAATGTTGAAAAAGAAAAGCAAAGCCGGCGGCATCACAATTCCGGACTTCCAGCTCTATTACAAAGCTGTCATCATCAAGACAGCATGGTACTGCCACAAAAACAGACACATAGATCAATGGAACAGGTTAGAGAGCTCAGAAATGGACCCTCAACTCTATGGTCAACTCATCTTTGACAAAGCAGGAAAGAATGTCCAATGGAAGAAAGACAGTCTCTTCAACAAATGGTGTTGGGAAATTTGGATAGCCACATGCAGAAGAATGAAACTGGCCATTTCCTTATACCACACACAAAAATAGAATCCAAATGGTTGAAAGACCTCAATGTGAGACAGGAGTCCATCAACATCCTAAAGGAGAACACAGGCAGCAACCTCTTTGACCTCAGCCGCAGCAACTTCTTCCTAGAAACATTGCCAAAGGCAAGGGAAGCAAGGGCAAAAATGAACTATTGGGACTTCATCAAGATAAAAAGCTTTTGCAAAGCAAAGGAAACAGTCAACAAAACCAAAAGACAACCGACAGAATGGGAGAAGATATTTGCAAATTACATATCAGATAAAGGGCTAGTATCCAAAATCTATAAAGAACTCATCAAACTCAACACCCAAAAACAAATAAGCCAATCAAGAAATGGGCAGAAGACATGAACAGACATTTTTCCAAAGAAGACATCCAAATGGCCAACAGACCCATGAAAAAGTGCTCAATATCGCTCAGCATCAGGGAAATCCAAATCAAAACCTCAATGAGATACCACGCACACCAGTCAGAATGGCTAAAATTAACAAGTCAGGAAATGACAGATGTTGGCGGGGATGCGGAGAAAGGGGAACCCTCCTCCACTGTTGGTGGGAATGCAAGCTGGTGCAGCCACTCTGGAAAACTGTATGGAGGTTCCTCAAGAAGTTGAAAATAGAGCTACCATATGATCCAGCAATTGCACTACTGGGTATTTACCCCAAAGATACAAAAGTAGGGATCCGAAGGGGTACATGCACCCCAATGTTTATAGCAGCAATGTCCACAATAGCCAAACTGTGGAAAGAGCCAAGATATCCATCGACAGATGAATGGATAAAGAAGAGGTGGTATATATATACAATGGAATATTATGCAGCCATCAAAAGGAATGAGATCTTGCCATTTGCAATGACCTGGATGGAACTGGAGGGTATTATGTTGAGTGAAATAAGTCAAAAAGAGAAAGACATGTATCATATGATCTCACTGATATGAGGAATTCTTAATCACAAGAAACAAACTGAGTGTTGTTGGAGTGGGGGTGGGGTGGGAGGGATGGGGTGACTGGGTGATAGACACTGGGGAGGGTATGTGCTCTGGTAAGCGCTGTGAATTGTGCAAGACTGTTGAATCTCAGATCTGTACCTCTGAAACAAATAATGCAATATATGTTAAGAAAAAAAAAAAGAAGAAGAAGAAGGTAGCGGGAGGGGAAGAATGAAGCGGGGGAAATCAGAGGGGTAGACGAACCATGAGAGACGATGGACTCTGAAAAACAAACTGAGGGTTCTAGAGGGGAGGGGGGTGGGAGGATGGGTTAGCCTGGTGGTAGGTATTGAGGAGGGCACATTCTGCATGGAGCACTGGGTGTTATGCACAAACAATGAATCATGGAACATTTCATCTAAGACTCATGATTTAATGTATGGGGATTAACATAAGAATAAAAAAAAATTTTTTAAAAAGTAATGAAGTTAAGCAAACTACAAAAATATCATTTATTACCTGTTGACTTCATATTATAATATACATCTTATTATATATATTGGATACATTGCACTATCTGCTTGAAATACTGTAGATAACTCTTTTTAAGAAAAAAGCTACAGTTGAGAAGTATATGAGCTCATGATGTTCACTTTGGTAGTTATATATAATACAGGTTAAATGAGAGAATTTATCTTGCTTATGGAATTAGTTCTGGCTCATTACATCATGATAAGTTTCCTTAGGAAGCCTAAGTAACAGAGATGCAAGATCATCTTAGGGCACAGATACATAAAATATGTGTTTCCACATGTATCCCAATAAATTTTAAAATCTGTGCTTCAGATACTAAAACAGATAGAAGTAACTGGGGTTTTATAGACTACATAATTTTGCTTTACTAGATTTAAAACTATTCCATATTTTTCCAAATTTTGAAGGAGTATAAACTCAAAGAAGTGGTTATTATTACCAGACTGATACATAATATATGTCTCTTTCCCTTAGCATTTTCCTTCCCTGAGGAACAATCTATCTGGTTTTAAGACAGAAAAAAAATACTCAGTTGAACTGATTAGGATGACAGTACCTAGAACTACATACTTCCCCTTTCCATCTCTCTCTCTCTTTTTTTTTTTTTTTGCATGTTAGATTTAAGTTTTTATTTTAATTCCAGTTATTTAATGTTATATTAGTTTCAAGTGTACAATATAGTGATTCAGCAATTCCATACATCACCTGGTGCTCATCACAAATGCACTTTTTAATCCCCATCACCTATTTAACCCATTCCATCTCTCTTCTTAATCCTTATGGGTAATTTAGCAGTTTTGCTGATGCCATTCTGAATTACATTACTAGTCTTATCTATGGATTTGGAACAAAGGTCCTACAAGACAGATCCAGTCCTAGCTATAGTTGATATGTATTCTAATAGAACTTTCCCAATAGTTGTGGAGAGATATCTACAATGAGAACAGTGGCAGCACTTAGTTAGATGAATACAAAAGAATAGGATTCTCCAAATGTAAAAGTGCAAAAAATAGAATGCATTAAACTTTTAGTATAACATTCAATAATCAATTTGCTATTTATTGAACACAACCTATTTCCTGCTATGAAATGTTAGTAAGGAATATTAAGAAATTGTACAGAAATATACTTTCACAGTTTGCTTAATAATACTGAAATATTCATCAGCAGGATAGAAAATAAGCATCATCATTAAAGAACTCTATGAAATACTTGTTTAAAAACCACGTAATTATCCAAATTATGTTTTATCTCTCCATCCCTTTCCAGTGAATTTTGGAATTTTTGAAGAGAGAGGCTTCCCAAAATAAGTTAGTAATTGGGACAAGTAAATTTCAGGCTTGGAGTATTACAGTGAATAAATGTCAATCCAGGCTTAAGTTTTAATAAATTTGTTAAGACTTGTTGTGTGACCCAAAATGGGATGTAGCCTGGAGAGTGTTCCATGTGATTGTGAAGAATTATTCTATTGTTGGATGGAAAGTTCTATATAGGTCTGTTAGGTCCATTTGGTCCATAGTGTTGTTCAAGTCTGTTGTTCATAGATTTTCTGTCTGTATATTCTATCCATTATTGAAAGTAGAGTATTTAGTCTCCTGCTATTTTATTGTATTGCTGTCCATTTTTTTTTCTAGATTTAAAATTTCCTTTATATATTTAGGTGATCTGATGTTGGATGCATATATATTTAATAATTGATAAATGATGTTTTACTCCCTTATTTCCTTAGAATTTTCATAAAATCAATAAAAGATATATTTTTCTACCTAAAGATATATTTTCTTCTGTATTTGATTTTTAAGTTTAAAACCAGATAAATATTAGCAAATATATATGTTTTGACATAATCCAAAATTAAAGTGGTTTTACATTGGCTTTCCTGGCTTTTATGAAAAAAGTCTCACATTCACAATATAGGGCTAAAAGAAAATAACATTTTAGTTTTTTCCACACAGAGTGAAGTCTACTGAAAATGAATTCAAATTCATGCCTAATTATCATTTTTTCTTATTAGCCTATTTATTATCAATGCTCACATTATTCCATTCCCAATACCCTTCAAGATGTAAGCTAATAAGTAAGAAACAATATCAACAAACAAAACCTTCTCTGAAAAAACAAAAGTAATTGGGAGGCAGGGAAGAAGAAATTCTAAAGACAAACAGAAAACATTTTTTTTCCCCCAAGATTTAGATACATGACAATTTATTCTATAGGTTGGTAGAGGCTGGCTGCAAAATTGCAGTAGCAAAGGTTATAGAGGGATCAACAGTATTGTTTTGGTTCATTAGATCATGATAAGTTTCCTCTGGAAACACAAATAACAAAGATACCAGATCATCTAAGGGTAACAGATGCATAAAGTATTTACACATACATCCCAATTAATTTTAAAATATATTCTTGAGACATGAAATATATATATATATAACACTTTTTTTACATATATTACTTAAAACTAGAAAATGTTTTAAATTACTTCATATATTCCTTAGTTTTAAAAAATTATAAACTGAGCAACAATAACATGAATATCTATGAAACTTCCAGGGGCTTTGTAATTCAATAGGTTAAGTTAAACTATTAATTAAATTCAAAAAAAGCAAATGATTCTGGTGAATTATGAGGCCATAAAGGTCTTTTAATTTATTTTATATGTTACGGCTCACACTTGTTTTAGGTTTTTAAATGCTCTACTTTAAGAAATAAAGCTTGCTATTTTCTTTCTTTCTTTTTTTTTTTGTAAAGTACTTAGATATAAAAAAAAGTAAATTTAGAAAGGAGTAATATGCAAGTTACATTTTAGGAAGACCATTAAAAACCTTAGCACTGACATCTTTCAGTAATACCGACTCAGACTATGGAAATGTGACATGAGGGAGATTTGTGTGTGAGACATTATAGTTTATTTTTAGATGTAAATAATTCCTGTAGTAAATGGCATCAAAATGAACAACACTTTATTTTAATTTACTCCAGCACAACATAATGACACTCTCTTGCTGACTAGGTGTAAATAACTGCTTAAAATTCCAAAGGCTCCAAATGACAGGTCTTCTCCAACTCCTCCATGTTTTCCAAAAATAAACAGAGACTATGTTTACTTCTTGCATCTTAGATAATTATTTCACAAATATAATACACTGGTCATAAACTTGACAAGCATAACAAATTCTTAAGCTATTAAGTGAAAACATCCTTTGTGTTTTTGGTACCATATCAGTCCTAGGTAAATGTTTCTTCCACTTCTCCCTCCCTCCTTTTATCCTTCAACTAAAAGACAGGATAATTCTATATTCTAGCAATATTTCCACTAAAACATACTATGAAATATAGAGACAGCAAGGAACTTGTAAATATCAATTCATAATTTTTATATTTTCTTTGTTCTTTACCACTCTCTCCATGGATATTATACTTCATTTATTAAAGACATCCATCATTTAATAACACATTTAAAGTATATAATGAGATGTTTGGTTTAATGCATAAATATACTCTCAGGAAACCTTATCAATTAGAATGTTGGGAAGTGGTGTTTCCCTAAGGCTACTGAGAGCATGATTTTAAATGGAGTGTGACAACAGCCCAAATATGTGGTACTGAAAGATCTCAATAAGAATTCATCATTTAAAGATTAATATGTCAATAGAAGAATGATGCTATTTAAATCAAAGCTATTTAACTGGAAACCAAAGGCACAGGCAGCAAGCTCAAGGTTGAATTTCCAGAGCAGTATTTGTGTGTTTTTTGTCTAATGCTATCACTGGATGCAACTGTATAGGTTTTAATGTTAACTTTTACAGTTTTTATTGGATGATAAAATTTTCCCAAAAATTTCCAGAAAACTCTACTGAAGATTTCATATTCAGTGTAGAATTGGATTTGGTAGCAGATGTGAAAATGTGATCTGAGATTGGAACAATACTGAATTAAATATGTTACCTAGGGTGGTGGGAATAAATAGTGTTGTCTTCAAAGTAATTGACTGGTTTCCAAGTTTTCCAGATGAACTGTGGTCAGGTAAAGCAAATGGGTATGTAGGAATATTAGATGATTATTTTTTATGTTGGGGCAGGGAAAAACCAGAAGGGAGGGAGGGAAGAAGGGAGGAAGGGAAGAATGGAGGAAGGAAGGAAGGAAGGAAGGAAGGAAGGAAGGAAGGAAGGAAGGAAGGAAGGAAGGTGGGTGAATGAGTGTTGGGAAAAACACTAAAGATATTCTAATCCTCTAATCCTTAGGAACTTCAGCAAAAAAAAGGTTAAAGCATATCACTAAAGTCAGTACTAGTAGAACCTAGGTCATTTAAAAGTGGAGCAAATCCACAATGCTTTACTATTTCATTATTAATTTAGATGACATGACTGTCTCTACAGAAAATCCAAAATAATCAACAAAAATAACCTCAAATTTAGAAGCAATAAACATAGCAATGTTGCAGAATGTAAGGTTAATATACAAAAGTCAATTGTTTTCCTATATACCAGTAATAAACAAGTAGAATTTGAAACTAAAAACAATACAATTTATATTAGCATACGAAAAAAAAAAAAAAAAAAAAAAAAAAAACAACAACTTAGCTTTAAATCTACCAAAATCTATACAGGAGGGGTGGAGGAGCAAGATGGCAGAGAAGTAGACCTAAATTTCGTCTGGTCCCAGGAATTCAGCTAGATAGGGATCAAACCATTCTGAACACCTACGAACTCAACAGGAGATCAAAGAAAAGAATAGCAGCAACACTCTGAACAGAAAAGTGACCACTTTCTGGAAGGTAGCATGTGCAGAGAAGTGAATCCAAGTCAGGAAAATAGATGGTGGAGGAGGGGGCATCTGTCGGCTAATTCTGGCAAGTCATAGAGCAGGGGAGCACAAAATCGGAACTTTTAGAAGTCTGCTCCATGGAGAGACGTCGCTCCAGTGGCTGAGCGGGGGGTGGAACCCTTGTGGGACAGTGTGGTCTCAGGACCCTCAGGGTCACAGAAAGACTGGGGGTGCCTGAGTGAAGTAGAGCTTCCAGGTATGGGGGCAGGAAACCCGGCTGCAGAGATGGAGCTGAGGAGTGGGCTTGCAGCTCAGGATTGCCATAAACTGTGATCCGCGGCATAGCTGGGCCACTGCTCCTCCAGCAGGGACCCAACAAGTGGCAGATCCGGGGAGACTCCCCTTCCTCCCCTGGGCAGAGCAGTGCAAGGGTGCACCACAGGGATCTGCTGGGTTTGGAGACTCCACATGGGGTAGGGTGCCAGAGATAGAAACGTTTGGTCACAGGCCAGGTGAGCACGGAGTGCTGCCAGAGACTGGGGAGATGGGAGTGACTGACTGCTTTTCTCTGAGGGCAGACTGAAGAGTGGGGCCCTGAGTTCTCGGCTCCTCTGGCATGGAGATTGGGAGGCCACCATTTTCACTCTGGTCCTCCAAAACTGTACGGAAAGCTTGCAGGGAACAAAAGTTCCCGAGGGCAAACCTGAGCAGATTACTTGGGCAGGCCCCCGGAAAGGGCAGAGCAATTCTGCTTCTGGCAAAGACATTTGAGAACCACTGCAACAGGCCCCTTCACCAGAAGATCAGCAAGAACAGCCAGCCAAGACCAAGTTTACCACTTAATGAGAACAGCAGAAGTCCAGAGCTAGGGGAATACTGCACATAGAATTCATGGCTTTTTTCCCATGATTCTTTAGTCTTTCAAAGTTAATTTTTTTAACCTTTTTTTTTTTTGAATTTTTCTTTTTCCCTTTTTCAACCAACATCTTATCAATCCCTTTTTAAAAAAAAAATCTTTTTTTATTTTTCATTTTTAAAGTCATATTCTATCCCTCCATAGTAGTTAACCTTAGTTTTAGTATATACATACATATATATATGTATATACATACATATACCTACATATATATACAAGTTGTTCTTTCTTTAAAATTTTGGGATACAGTTTCTTCTAACAGACAAAATATACCCTAAATCTCTAATGGATGGCTTTGTTCTAGTCTAATGCCTGATCACATTCTCTCCTTTTTTTTTTTTTTTAATTCTCTTCTTTTTTCAACCAACTTATCAATTCCTTTTATAAAATCTTTTATAATTTTCATATTTACAGTCATATTCCATCCCTTCATCATATTTACCCTTATTTTTGCACTTATATAAGTTTTTCTTTCTTTAAAATTTTGGGAGGCACTTTTTTCTAAAGACAAAAATATGCCCCATTCTTGTGTGTGGCACTGACCTATGCACCAGCCTGATTTTATTTGATCATATTCTGTTTTCTTTCTTTGTTTGTTTTTATCTTTTTCTTTTTTTCTCTCTTTCCCTTTCTTTTTCCCCAGTTTCAGGTCTCTTCTGTTTGTTTAGTGTATATTTTTCCGAGGTCGTTCTTACCCTATTAGCATTTTGTTCTATCATCATCTATTCTCCTCTGGACAAAATGACAAGATGAAAAAAATCACCTCAAAAAAAAAAAAAAAGAACAAGATGCAATACAGACTGCCAGGGACCTAATCAATATGTACAATAGTAAGATGTCAGAATTAGAGTTCAGAATGACTATTTTAAAGATACTAGCTGGGCTTGAAAAAAGCATGGAAGGTATTAGAGAAATGCTTTCTGGAAAAATAAAAGAACAAAAATCTAACCAAGTCGAAATCAAAAAGGCTACTAATGAGGTACAATAAAAAATGGAGGCTTTAACTGCTAGGATAAAAGAGGAAGAAGAGAGAATTAGTGATATAGAAGACCAAATGATGGAAAATGAAGAAGCTGAGAAAAAGAGAGATAAACAACTACTGGATCACAAGGGCAGAATTTGAGAGATAAGCGATACCATAAGACAAAACAATATTAGAATAATTGGGATCCCAGAAGAAGAAGAAAGAGAGAGAGGGGCAGAAGGTATATTGGAGTATATTGGAGCAAATTATAGCAGAGAACTTCCCTAATTTGGGGAAGGAAACAGGCATCAAAATCCAGGAGGCACAGCAAAGCCCCCGTCAAAAAAATAAAAAAAAGGTCAACACCCCAACATCTAATAGTAAAAGGTACACATCTCAGAGACAAAGAGAAAATCCTGAAAGCAGCTCGGGAGAAGAGATATGTAACCTACAATGCTAGAAACATTAGATTGGCAACAGACCTATCCACAGAGACCTGGCAGGCCAGAAAGGACTGGCATGCTATATTCAGAGCACTAAATGAGAAAAATATACAGCCAAGAATACTATAACGATTTAGGCTGTCTCTGAAAATAGAAGGAAAGCTAAAAAGCTTCCAGGACAAACAAAAACTAAAGGAATTTGCAAACACGAAACCAGCCCTACAAGAAATATTGAAAGGGGTCCTCTAAGCAAAGACAGAGCCTAAAAGTAACATAGACCAGAAAGAAACACAGACAATATGCAGTAACAGTCACCTTACAGGTAATACAATGGCACTAAATTCATATCATTCAGTAGTTACCCTAACTGTAAATGGGATAAAGGCCCCAATCAAAAGACACACGGTATCAAACTGGATAAAAAGACAAGACCCACTGATATGCTGTCTGCAAAAGACTCATTTTAGACCCAAAGATACACCATCATTAAAAGTGAGGGGGTGGAAAACCATTTACCATGATAATGGAAACCAAAAGCAAGCTGGGGTGGCAATCCTTATATCAGACAAATTAGATTTTTAACCAAGATGGTAATAAGAGATGAGGAAGGACACTATATCCTACTTAAAAGGTCTATCCAACAAGAAGATCTAACAATTGTAAATATCTATGCCCCTAACATGGGAGCAGCCAATTATATAATCCAATTAAGAACAAAAGCAAAGAAACACATCAACAACAATACAATAATATTAGGGGACTTTAACACCCCCTTCATTAAAATGGAGAGATCATCAAAGCAAAAGATCAACAAGGAAATAAAAACTTTAAATGACACACTGGACCCAATGGACGTCACAGATATATTCAGAACATTCCATGCCAAAGCAATGGAATACACATTCTTCGCTAGTGCCCAGGGAACATTCTACAGAATAGATCATATCCTAGGTCACAGATCAGGTCTCAACTGGTACCAAAAGATTGGGGTCATTCCCTGCATATCTTCAGAAAATAATGCTTTGAAACTAGAACTCAATCACAAGAGGAAAGTCAGAAAGAACTCAAATACATGAAAGAGAATGAATGGGTCAATGAGGAAATTAAAGAATTAAAAAGTTCATGGAAACCAATGAAAATGAAAACACAATTGTTCAAAATCTTTTGGATGCAGCAAAGGCAGTCCTAAGAGGAAAGTATATAGCGATACAAGTCTTTCTCAAGAAACAAGAAAGGTCTCAAGTACACAACCTAACCCTACACCTAAAGGGGCTGAAGGAAGAACAGTGAATAAAGCCTAAACCAGGCAGGAGAAGAGAAATAATAAAGATCAGAGCAGAAATCAATGAAATGGAAACCAAAAGAACAGTAGAACAGATCAACAAAACTGGGAGCTTTGAAAGAAATAATTCTTTGAAAGAATTAATAAGATTGATAAACCCCTGGCTAGACTTATCAAAAAGAAAAAAGAGAGGACCCAAATAAATAAAATCATGAATGAAAGAGGAGAGATCTCAACCAACACCAAAGAAATACAAACAATTTTAAGAACATATTATGAGCAACTGTATGCCAGCAAATTAGATAACCTGGAAGAAATGGATGGATTCCTAGAGATGTATCAACTACCAAAACTGAACCAGGAAGAATTAGAAAACCTGAGCAGATGTAAAACCACTAAGGAAATTGAAGCAGTCATCCAAAATCTCCCAACAAACAATAGCCCAGGGCCACATGACTTCCCAGGGGAATTCAAACAAACATTTCAAGAAGAATTAATCCCTATTCTTCTGAAACTGTTCCAAAAAATAGAAATGGAAGGAAAACATCCAAACTCGTTTTATGTGACCACCATTACCTTAATTCCAAAACCAAAGATCCCATCAAAAAGGAGAATTACAGACCAATATCCTTGATGAACATGTATGCAAAAATTCTCACCAAAATACTAGCCAATAGGGCCCAACAGTACATTAAAAGGATTATTCACCACGACCAAGTGAGATTTATCCCAGGGCTGCAAAATTGGTTCAACTTCCACAACTCAATCAATGTGATACATTACATTAATAAAAGAAAGAACAAGAACCACATGATCCTTTCAATAGGAGTAGAAAAATCATTTGACAAAGTACAGCATCCTTTATTTTATTTTTTTAAAGATTTTATTTATTTGAGAGAGAGAGAATGAGAGAGAGCACATGAGAGGGGGGAGGGTCAGAGAGAGAAGCAGACTCCCTGCTGAGCAGGGAGCCCGATGCGGGACTCGATCGAGAGATTCCAGGATCATGACCTGAGACGAAGGCAGTCGCTTAAGCAACTGAGCCACCCAGGCGCCCACAGCATCCTTTCTTGATCAAAACTCTTCAGAGTATAGGGATAGAGGATACATACCTCAATATCATAAAAGCCATCTATGAAAAACCCACAGCAAATATCATTCTCAATGGGGAAAAAACTAAGCACTTTCCCCATAAGGTCAGGAACACAGCAGGGTTGTCAACTATAACCACTGCTCTTCAACATAGTATTAGAAGTCCTAACCACAGCAATCAGAAAACAAAAAGAAATAAAAGGCATCCAAATTGGCAAAGAAGAAATCAAACTCTCACTCTTTGCAGATGGTATGATACTTTATGTGGACAACCCAAAAAACTCCATCCCCAAAATGCTAGAACTCATATAGGAATTCAGTAAAGTGGCAAGATAAAAAATCAATGCACAGAAATCAGTGGCATTCCTATACCCCAGCAACAAGACAGAAGAAAGAGAAATTAAGGAGTTGATCCCATTTACAATTGCACCCCAAACCATCAGATACCTAGGAATAAATCTAACCAAAGAGACAAAGGATCTGTACTCAGAAAACTATAAAATACTCATGAAAGAAATTGATGAAGACACAAGGAAATGGACAAACATTCCATGCTCATGGATTGGAAGAACAAATATTGTGAAGATGTCAATGCTACCTAGAGCCATCTACACATTCAATGCAATCCCCATCAAAATACCATCCACTTTTTTCAAAGAAATGGAACAAATAATCCTAAAATTTGTATGAAACCAGAAAAGACCCCAAATAGCCAGAGGAATGTTGAAAAAGAAAAACAAAGCTGGTGGCATCACAATTCCAGATTTCCAGCTCTATTACAAAGCTGTCATCATCAAGACAGTATGGTACTGTCACAAAAATACATAGGTCAATGGAACAGAATAGAGAGCCCAGAAATGGACCCTCAACTCTATGGCCAATGAATCTTCAAAAAGCAGGAAAGGATTTCCAGTGGAAAAACGACAGTCTCTTCAACAAATGCTGTTGGGAAAATTGGACTCCCACATGCAGAAGAATGGAACTGGAACATTACCTTACACCACATACAAAAATAGACTCCAAATGGTTGAAAGACCTCAGTGTGAGACAGGAGTCCATCAACATCCTAAAGGAGAACACAGGCAGCAACCTCTTCAACCTCAGCCGCAGAGACTTCTTCCTAGAAACATCGCCAAAGACAAGGGAAGCAAGGGCAAAAATGAACTCTTGGGACTTCATCAATATAAAAAGCTTTTGCAAAGCAAAGGAAACAGTCAACAAAACCAAAAGACAACCGACAGAATGGGAGAAGATTTTTGCAAATGACATATCAGATAAAGGGCTAACATCCAAAATCTATAAAGAATTCATGAAACTCAACACCTAAGGAACAAATAATCCAATCAAGAAATGGGCAGAAGACATGAACAGACATTTTCCCAAAGAAGACATCCAAATGGCCAACAGACACAAGAAAAAGTGCTCAACATCGCTCAGCATCAGGGAAATCCAAATCAAAACCTCAATGAGAAACCACCTCACACCAGTCAGAATGGCTAAAATTAACAAGTCAGGAAACGACAGATGTTGGTGGGAATGTGGAGAAAGGGGAACCCTCCTACACTGTTGGTGGGAATGCAAGCTGGTGCAGCCACTCTGGAAAACTGTATGGAGGTTCCTCAAAAAGTTGAAAATAGAGCTACCATATGACCCAGCAATTGCACTACTGGGTATTTACCCCAAAGATTCAAATGTAGTGATCCAAAGGGGTATGTTCATCCTAGTGTTTATAGCAGCAATGTCCACAATAGCCAAACTGTGGAAAGAGCCAAGATGTCCATTGACAGATGAATGGATAAAGAAGAGGTGGTATATATATACAATGGAATATTATGCAGCCATCACAATGAATGAAATCCTGCCATTTGCAACGATGTGGATGGAAGTGGAGGGTATTATCCTGAGTGAAATAACTCGATCAGAGAAAGACATGTATCTTATGATCTCACTGATATGAGGAATTATTAATCTCAGGAAACAAACTGAGGGTTGCTGGAGTGGGGGTGGGTGGGAAGGATGGGGTGGCTGGGTGATAGACATTGAGGAGAGTATGTGCTATGGTGAGCACTGTTAATTGTGTAAGACTGTTGAATCACAGACCTGTACCTCTGAAACAATACGTTATATGTTAAAAAAAAAAGATGATAGCAAGAAGGGAAAAATGAAGGGGGGAATCGGAGAGGTAGACAAACCATGAGATACTATGGACTCTTAGAAACAAACTGAGAGTTCTAGAGGGGAGGGAGGTGGGAGGATGGATTAGCCTGGTCATGGGTATTAGAGAGGGCACATACTGAATGGAACACTGGGTGTTATACACAAACAATGAATTATGGAACACTATATCAAAAAATAATGATGTAATGTATGGTGATTAACATAACATAATATAAATAAATAAATAAATAAATAAATAAATAAATAAATAAATAAATCTACAGCCCCCCAAAATAAAAAAATCTATACAGGATTCATATATGGAAAACCACAAAACTCTGTTGAACTAAAAGAAAGAACTAAATGAGAGATATTCCATGTTCATGGATAGAAAGTCTCAATATTGTTAAACGTTACTTTTCCCCAACTTCATCTATAGATTCAATGAATTCCCAATCAAAATCCAAGAAAATTATTTTATGAGATGTTAACAGACTGATTTCTAAAGTTCATGTGGCTAGTCATATGTCCCAGAATAGCCAGCACAGTATTGAAGAAGAATAAAGTTGGAGGGCTAATATTACATGACTTCAAGTCTTACTCTAAAGCTACTATAGTAATCAAGACAATGTGGTACTGATGAAAGAATAGACAAATAGAGCAATGATACAATAAAGATTCCAGAAATCAACCCATATTGTCAACTGATCTTTGACAAAGGACCAAAAGCAATACAAAGATGGTCTTTTCAACAAATGGTACCAAATCAACTGGACATCCACATGCCCCCCAAAACAAACAACCTCTATAAAGATCTTATTCCTTTCCCAAAACTTAACTCAAAATGGATTTCAGACTTACATATAAGTTGCAAAAGTATAATATAAACTCTTAGATAATAACACTGAAGAAAACAGAGGATCTTGAATATGATGGTGTCTTTTTAGATACACTAAAAATAAAACCCATAAAAGAAATGATAAACTGAATTTAATTAAAAAAAATATGTATCAACAGAATGAAAAGACAAACCATGAGTGGGAGAAAATATTCGCAAAATACACATCTGATAAAGTGCTCTTATCCAAAATAAACAAAGATCTCTTAAGACTCATTAGTAAGAAAACAGGGGTGCCTGGGTGACTCCATTGGTTAAGCAGCTGCCTTCAGCTCAGGTCATGATTCCGGGGTCCTGGGATCGAGCCCCAATTGGGCTCCCTGCTCAGCAGGAAGCCTGCTTCTTCCTCTCCCACTCCCCCTGCTTGTGTTCCCTCTCTTGTTGTCTCTCTCTCTCTGTCAATTAAATAAATAAATAAAATCTTAAAAAAAAAAAAAAAACTCATTAGTAAGGAAAAACCTGATTAAAAAACAGGCCAAAGACCTTAACAGACACCTCATCAAAGGAGATATGTGGATGGCAAGCAAGCATATGAAAAGATGTTCCACATCATATATCAAATGATGTAAATTAAAACAAGCATGAGATAAAACTACACAACTGTTAGAATGACTAAAACCGCCAAAATTAACAATACCAAATGCTGACAAGCATGTGGTACAACAGAAACACTTATTTCTGGCGGAAATGCAAAATGGCACACCACTTTGTATAACAGTTTGGCAGTTTCTTCCAAAGCTAAACATATTTTTATATATAATCCAGCAATCATGCTCCTTGGTATTTACAGAAAGGAGTTGAAAATTTAGGTCCATACAAAAACCTACACACGTATGTTTATAGTAGCTTTATTTATACCTATCAAAACTGTGAAGCAACCAAGAAGTCTTTCCGAAGGTAAATTAATAAACTGTAGTACATCCAGAAAATGGAATATTATTCAGCACTTAAAAATAATGAGTTCTCAAGCCTTGAAAAGACATGAGAACCTTAAAAGTATATTGTTAAATGAAAGAAAACAATCAGAAAAGGCTACATATTTTATGATTCCAACTCTAGGACATTCTGGAAATGATAGAACTATGAAGACCATAAAAAGATTAGTACTTTCCAGGGTTAAATAAGGAGGGGAGAATGAACAGGAAAGGCACAAGGTACTTTTAGGGCAAAGTATGGACTCTGGGGGATTTTGATGTATTAATGCAAAGTTCATTCTTGGTTAAAAAAAAATGATGTTGATACTGAGGGACACTATGTATGTACGTGGGCAGGGGGTATATAGGAAATCTACACCTTCTCAAATTTTTTATAAACCTAAAACTTCTCTACAAAACGTTTTAAATGAAGTTAATACAATTCAAAGTTTCTTTTAAATTCCACTAAAAAACATTTCTTCTCATCTTGTTTTTTCAATTGAGTTTTTACTACTTTTATAATGTGAATGAAAGACTCAATTCAAATGTGATGGAGGGGATTACTTCTCATTGTGTCTATTTTCTTGTTATGTCTCCAAAGTTCTCAAACATAGGACTCTTGCAATTTTAAATCACATACTCTATTTTTCTTTAATATCTACTATAATTTTACAACCATACACTATTTCCTTCATAACCATTACTCTTTTGAGTTTTCAAGCATTCCTTATCCTCTTGCCTGAAACTCTTTTACCCACTACAAAAACACATAATACCTACTTATTCTTCAGATCTTAGGTTGAATGTGACCACTAATAAAGATTTCCTCTGACTCTAAAAAAAGAGGTTACCACTCCAGTAAATATGTCATACTCTATATCTTTTTATATCTCTAAGTCCCTTTTATTAACTATTTTATATTTACTTTTTATTTTCTCCAGCCATTAGACCATGTGCTTCATCAGGACAGAGATTTTTGTCTTACCACTATTATTTCCCCATGCCTTGTACAGTGCTTGGCAGAGAAAGGATACCAATCAATATGGGTTAAGAAATAATAATGTATTCATTTGCAGAAACCTTAGGTAAGCATTTCCAGGTACAAAACTTCCAAATACATATGTTTTTGGCCTAGAAGCACAAGTAAGCATGATTTGCTGTAGACTCTAAAAATATTATAAAGCTAGTCATTCCCTTATAATTAATTTTTCTTACAAACATTCAAAATTTTTTAAAGAAAAAAAATCACAAAAAAATGTATTTTAAGAAGACTAAATATCTCTGTCATATTTGTTTGCAAGAGCCAAAATGAAAATACTAACTTTGTTGGGGAGAGGACCGGGATAGACATGGTCCCCAAAAAATGATATAAGGATGACAAACAGACACGTGAAGAGATGCTCAACATTACTAGTCATTAGGGAAATGCAAATCAAAATTACACTGAGATATCACCTCACAGCTGTCATAATGGCTATTATCTAAAAGACAAGATATAAGAAGTGTTGGCAAGGATGTGGAGAAAAGGAACCCTCTTACACTGTTGATGGGAATGTAAATTGGCACAGCCACTGTGGAAAACAGGATGGAGTCTCCTCAAAAAATTAAAAACAGAAATACCATATGATCCCATAATTTCCTCTACTAGAATAGAACGAAATAAAATGAAAACACTAATGCAGAAAGATATATGAACCCCAATGTTTACTGCAGCATTATTTACCATAGCTAAGATATGGAAGTAACCCAAGTGTCCATCAGTAGATGAATGGATAAAGAAGATGTGATACACACACATACACACACACACACAATGGAATATGATTCAGCTATAAAAAAGAATATTTTGCCATGTCTGACAACATAAATGGATCTAGAGGGTATTATGTTAAGTGAAAGAAGTCAGACAGTAAAAGACACAAAGCATAAGATTTCACTTATATGTGGAATCTAAAAATCAAATTAATAAACAAACAAAAAGCAGAAACAGACTCAAATACAGAAAACAAACTGATGACTTCCAAAAGGCAAGGAGAGATATAGACTTCCAGTTATGGAATAAGTCACAGAAATAAAAAGTACAGCATAGGGAATGGTTGATAGCATTGTAATAGCATTTGTATGATGACAGATAGTAGCTACTTGTGGTGAGCATAAGGCACAGATTAGTTGAATCACTATATTGTACATCTAAAACTAATGTAATAGTGTGTGTCAACTATAGTTCAATTTAAAAAAAAAAAAAAAAGCCCGGGGCACCTGGGTGGCTCAGTCATTAAGCGTCTGCCTTCAGCTCAGGTCATGACCCCAGGGTCCTGGGATCGAGCCACACATCAGGCTCCCTGCTCTGCGGGAAGCCTGCTTCTCCCTCTCCCACTCCCCTTTCTTGTGTTCCCTCTCTCTCTGTCTCTCTCTCTGTCAAATAAAATCTTTAAAAAAAAAAAAAGCCCAAAACAAAAAATGACAGCCCATGTCACAATAATAACACACTGCCTGATTAAAAGATATTTTGTAATTATAAAAACATTCTACTTCATTATATTTACTCTGTTCTTTTTTATATTATATATAATCTAATTTTCTGTAATCCATTTTTCTTAAAATTTACTTTCAAACTGATACTTTTAAGTTAAGCCCAGGTTGAAAGCTAATATGTTTTAAATGCCCATTTAAATAACTATATTTCTCTATTGAGACCAAATATAATTATCCTATAGATGTTTCTAAACAAAAGATGACCTATGGAATGTAATTGAAAAGAGTAGTTGATACAAACTAGTATTTTTTTTTAATTTTATCATAAGTGTTTTAATATGTTTCTACATTCTTAAGTTGAATAAATTTTTAATTAATTTTTATTGTGTGTAATTGATATATAACATATTAGTTTCAGGTGTATAACATAATCATTTCATCTCTGTAAGGATTGCAAAATGACCATCACAGTAAATCCAGTTAACATTCATTATCATACATAGTTAAAAATTTCATAGTGACAAAATTTCTTATGAAAACTTTAAGATTTCTTAATTTTCAAAACACAATAGAGTATTAACTTTAGTAGCCATGCTGTACATTACATCTCCATGACATATTCATTTTATAACTGGAAATTTCTACCTTTTGACCCTTTCACCCATTTCACTCACTCCTCACTCCCTGCCTCTGAAGACTATCAATTTGTTCTCTATATCTAGGAGTTTGTTTTGGTTTTATTAATGGGTCAACATATAAGTGAGATCACAACTGATACCTTAATCTCCATCTGCCCACTTTGAAATGTATGCATATCCATATTTTAGGCTTTTTGAAACCAACAAAAAAACACCCCATAGATATCACACACATGTGCACAGGGACATGAATGGGTAGTTTAGGTGAAAACCCACATAAATTTACCAACTAGGAAGGACAAAAAATTCACATATAAGGTACTTTCTAAGTGACCTTAAAGGGAAAATTTAAAGAATATAGTAAACTCAGATATTTCAAATACCAATTTCCAAAATTCCACTTTTAGTTTTATGTAGGATTTAAATAGTCTGTTACTGAATTATATATTTGAAAAATACAGCTACTGTTGATTAAAAACTGAGCATTAAAATAGCTGGATATTTCAACATCTGATTTTGTTCTCTATGTAATTAAGATATTTTTTAAGAATTCACTTTTCTACATAACATGTTTTCATAGAGCTAACCTAATTTGATTGCTTATATATATCCTTAAATGTTTCCCTTTGGAGTGATTTTTTTTTGAAGAGTTACTTATTTGAGAGAGAGAGAGAGAGATGGCAGGAGGGGCAGAGGGAGAGTGAGAAGGACCTTGAGATCATGACCTGAGCAGAAATCAAGATTTAGACGTTTAAACAACTGAGCCACTCAGGCACCACTGGAATGATTTCTAATTCAATCATAAGAGTACCTGGTATCAAACCTACTCTCCCAGAATTAAAACAAATATAAAACTGGAATAATCTATAAGGTAACTCATTTCAGATGCTGGAAAAAGAAGGTAGAGCTTCTTGAAAGAAGTACCTGAGGTAACCTCCACATTCACTCCCATTTCATGCCCGGGGTGAACTATAAACTATAACCCAGGCAAATTGATCATAAGCATAGAATGGTAGTATGACTGCACATAGGAAATGTTGATCAGAATTCAAGAGTGTTTTTGCTAAAATGGTTGTAATTTTGAGGGCTTATGGATTCTGCACAGGCGTTTGTCTGAATTATAAATTGTGTTTTATAGGTCATGACTCCAGTAAGTACAAGTCATTGGGGAGAAGACAGGTGAATTAAAGTTTCCTTACAAATACAATACTGTTAAGAGAATGAAGCTTTAACTAAGCCAGCATGGAAGCAATCCAGAGTAGAAGATGGGCCTGTTAAGCAGAGACATGGAAAATATAAACTGATCCAATTCTGAGGTCTAGAGCAGTGGTTCTGACCTGGGAGTGATTCTGCCCTCCACTCCTCAGTGGTATTTGGCAATGTCTGGAGATATTTTTGTTGTTACAACTTAGAAAATGCTCTTAGCATCTAGTAAATAGAGGCCAGGGATCCTGCCAAATATCCTATAATGTACAGGAATACTCAATACATAGCAAAAGAAAGTAAAATTAAACATACAGAGAAAAAAATGAACAAAAAATGAAGCACCAGTGAGCCATAAGACAACTTCAAACAGTTTAATATTAATATAAATGGAGCAACTGAAGGAAGGAATAGAAAAATACTCAAAAAAGTAGGTGAACTTTTTGCAAATATGATGAAAACTATGAACTCAAGTTCAAAAATATCAACAAATTTAAGCACAAGAAGCATGAAAAAAAACTATGTCAAAACTATACCATAAATAATTTCTTTCAGTAATAAAGAGAAATATTAAGAGCAGTAAGATTAAATGGGTGCATTACACACGAAGAAAAGAAGATTACAGTTTAACGGATTTATCGTCAGAAAGAAAGCAAGCAAAGACAGTAGAGCAATGTCATTAAATTTCTGAAAGTAAAAAAAAAATCAGCAGAGGTTATAATTCATCAAAAATAGTTTATAAAAAAATGAAAATAACAGGTAAGATGAAATAAATTCTCTCCCTGATCCTCCCCACTAAGTACAACTATACGCCCTAGAAATAATACAAAGGTAACCAAGTAGGACTGTGAAAGGTGGAAAGAAGAGCGATCGCTTATGGATCCCAGATTAGAGAAACTACATTATAGTGGGGAGTTCTGCAAGCCCCCAAACGATAGCAGGTCAGCCCAGGTACATTTCTTTCTTTTTTTTTTTTTTTTAAAGATTTTATTTATTTATTTGAGACAGAGAGAATGAGAGAGAGAGAGCACATGAGAGAGGGGAGGGTCAGAAGGAGAAGCAGGCTCCCTGCCAAGCAGGGAGCCTGATGCGGGACTCGATCCAGGGACTCCAGGATCATGACCTGAGCCGAAATCAGTCGTTTAACCAACTGAGCCACCCAGGCGCCCCCAGGTATGTTTCTTAAGGGAATGCATCTTCCAACCACCCATTGAACAAAAGAAGATGGCCCAGGTTGGTTTATTTCTCCCAGGATCATAAGGTATTACACCTACAACACTAAGTGACTCAAGCAATACTAGGGAGGGTGTCAATTGGGAATCTCATTAACTATAAATGGTTAAAGAGTGAGCCTTGTTTCCCCTCTAGGCCTGATAATCCCTTCCTTCACCCTAAGATACTAGGCAGCTGGGAGATACTGGCAAGGAGAATTATACCAGAACAATTGCCCAGCCTGGGAAGCCTGTGTATTTCCATTATCTTTGAGACACCCTAGCTCAGTATAGAGGCATCAAGTGGCCATGGTATACAAAGAAGGGGAATTTTTTTTTTTTTTTTTATTCAGTTAGCCAACATATAGTACAGGGCATTATTAGTTTTTGATGTAGTGTTCAACGATTCATTAGTTGCATATAACACTCAGTGCTCATCACAACACATGCCCTCCTTAATACCCATCATCCAATTACCCCATCCCCCTGCCCGACTCTCCTCTGTAACCCTCAGTTTTTTTTCCGGAGTCTAGAGTCCCTCATGATTTATCTCCCACTCTGATTTTTTCCTGTTCAGCTTTCCCTCCCTTCCCCTGTGGTCCTCTGTGCTATTCCTTATATTCCACATATGAGTGAAGCCATTTGATAATTGTCTTTCTCTGCTTGACTTATTTCACTTATCATAATCCCTCCAGTTCCATCCAAGTCAATGCAAATGGTGGGTATTCATCCTTTCTGATGGCTGAGTAATATTCCATTGTATATATGCACCACATCTTCTTTATCCATTCATCTGTTGAAAGGCATCTTGGTTCCTTCCACAGTTTGGCTATTGTGGACATTGCTGCTGTGAACATTGGGGTGCTTACTGCAACATGCAGTCTAAGCCAAGATGTAGTTTTCATCCCTGTGGACTCCTACCGAGCACACTAACAAGGTGGCTCTGACAGGGAGATCCTACCACAATTGCCTAAACTGGAAAACAGACATCATCTTCATAGATCAGAAACTACTTTCCTCTATCTAGAGGCATAGCTTGGGAAATTTCTACTGCTTCCTAAGGCAGCTCCATCAGGATAGTGGGAGCTTCAGTGGTACCAGAGATACCAAGCAGACAAATATCACTGTGAAGTCTCTGAAAATTGAAATGTAATTAAAACCCCAAAAAATAAACCAGGACTGGGGGCGGAGCAAGATGGTGGAGGAGTAAGAGACCTGGATTTCATCTCTTCTCAGGAAATCAGGTGGATAGGGATCAAACCATTCTGAACACCTACAAACACAACAGGAGATCGAAGAAAAGAAGAGCAACAATTCTCTGAACAGAAAAGCGACCACTTTCTGGAAGGTAGGACGTGCGGAGAAGTGAATCCGAGGCGATATTCGGGAGGATAGATGGCGGGGGAGAGGTCTCCGTCGGCTGCTTCTGGCAAGTGATAGAGCCACGGAGGACAAAATCAGAACTTTTAAAAGTCTGCTCTGCTGAGGGACATCACTCTGGTGGCTAAGCGGGGGGTGGAACCCTCCGGGACAGTGTGGTCTCAGGACCTTCAGGGTCACAGAAAGACCGGGGATGCCTGAGTGTGGCAGAGCTCCCAGGTAATGGAGCAGGGAAGCCGGCTGCAGAGGCGGAGCCCAGGCGCGGGCTCTCAGCTCGGGGTTGCCATAAACCGTGATCTGCGGCACAGTCGGGCCACTGCTCCTCCAGGAGGGACTCAACAAGCAACAGATCCGGGGAGACTCACCTTCCTCCCCCGGGAGGAGCCGCGTGGGAGTGCACCGCAGGGATCTGCAGGGTTTGGAGACTCCAGACGGGGTCAAGTGACGGAGACAGAAACGCGCATCACAGGCCGGGTGAGCACGGAGTGCGGCTGGAGACCGGGAAGATGGGAGTGACTGACTGCTTTTCTCTGGGGGCTCACTGACGAGTGGGGCCCCGAGTTCTCGGCTCCTCTGGGGCGGAGATTAGGAGGCCGCCATTTTCACTGTCGGCCTCCAAAGCTATAGGGAAAGCTCGCAGGGAACAAAAGCTCCCGAGAGGAACCCGAGCAGATTACCTAGCCCAGACTGGGCAAGGGCGGAGCGATTCCACCTCCGGCAAAGACATTTGGACCACAGCAACAGGCTCCTCCCCCAGAAGATCAGCGAGAACAGCCAGCCAAGACCAAGTTTACCGATCAATGAGAACAGCAGAACTCCAGCGCTAGGGGAATACTACACATAGAATTCATGGCTTTTTTACCATGATTCTTTAGTCTTTCAAAGTTAATTTTTTTAACTGTCTTTTCATTTTTTTTAATTTTTCTTTTTCCCTTTTTCAACCAACACCTTATCAATCCCTTTTTTTAAAAAAACATTTTTATTTTTCATTTTTAGAGTCATATTCTATCCCTTCATAGTAGTTACCTGTATCTTTGGCATATATATATAAGTTGTTCTATCTTTAAAATTTTGAGATAGTTTCTTCTAACAGATCAAAATATACCCTAAATCTCTAGTATATTTTTTTTTCTACTCCCCTGCCTGATCACATTCTCTCCCTTTTTTTTTCTTTTTTCTTTTTTTAAATCCTCTTCTTTCTTTTTTCAAGCAACTTCTTATCAATTCTGTTTATAAAATTTTTTATAATTTCCATTTTTACAGTCATATTCCATCCTTTCATCATATCAACCCTTATTTTTGTACATATATAAGTTTTTCTTTCTTTAAAATTTGGGAGGCACTTTCTTCTAACAGACAAAAATATACCCCAAATCTAGTGTGTGGCACTGATCTATATACGAGCCTGATCATTTTGGATCACATTCTGGGTTTTTTGTTGTTGTTGTTTTGTTTTGTTCTGCTTTTATTTGTTTTTATCTTTATCTTTACCTTTTTTTTTTCTTTTTCTTTTTTCTTTCTTTCCTTTTCTTTTCCCCGGCATCAGGTCTTTTCTGATTTGTTTAGAGTATATTTTCTGGGGACATTGTTACTCTGCTAGCATTCTGTTCTCTCATTAATCTATTCTCCTCTGCACAAAATGACAAGATGGAAAAAATCACCTCAACAAAAAGAACAAGAGGTAGTACCGACTGCCAGGGACCTACTAAATACGGACATTAGTATGATGTCAGATCTAGAGTTCAGAATCATCACAATAAAGATACTAGATGGGCTTGAGTAAAGCATGGAAGTTATTAGAGAAACCCTTCCTGGAGAAGTAAAAGAACTAGAATCTAATCAAGTTGAAATCAAAAAGGCTATTAATGAGGTGCAATCAAAAATGGGGGCACTAACTGCTGGGATAAATGAGACAGAAGAGAGAATCAGTGATATAGAAGACCAAATGCTGGAAAATAAAGAAGCTGAGAAAAAGAAAGATAAACAACTACTGGATCAGGAGGGCAGAATTCAAGAGATAAGCGATACCATAAGATGAAAGAATATTAGAACAATTGTGATCCCAGAAGAAAAAGAAAGAGAGAGCGGAGCAGAAGGTATAATGGAGCAAATTATAGCAGAGAACTTTCCTAATTTGGTGAAGGAAACAGGCATCAAAATCCAGGAGGCACAGAGAACCCCTCTCAAAATCAATAAAAATAGGTCAACAACCCAACACCTAATAGTAAAACTTAGGAGTCTCATAGACAAAGAGAAAATTCTGAAAGCAGCTCTGGAGAAGAGATCTGTAACCTACAATGGTAGAAACATTAGACTGTCAACAGACCTATCCACAGAGACTTGGCAGGCCAGAAAGGACTGGCAGGATATATTCAGAGCACTAAATGAGAAAAATATGCAGCCAAGAATACTCTATCCAGCTAGGCTGTCATTGAAAATTGAAGGAGAGATAAAAAAGCTTCCAGGACAAATAAAAACTAAAGGAATTTGAAAACACAAAACCAGCCCTACAGGAAATCTTGAAAGGGGTCCTCTAAGCAAAGAGAGACCCTAAAAGCAACATAGACCAGAAAGAAACACAGACAATATACAGTAACAGTCACCTGACTGGCAATACAATGGCACTAAATTCCTATCTTTCAATAGTTACCCTGAATGTAAATGGGCTAAATGCCCCAATCAAAAGACACAGGCTATCAGATTGGATTAAAAAACAAGACCCATTGTTATGCTGTCTTCAAGAGACTCATTTTAGAACCAAAGACACCCCCAGATTGAAAGTGAGGGGGTGGAAAAGCATTTACCATGCTAATGGACACCAAAAGAAAGCTGGGGTGGCAATCCTTATATCAGACAAATTAGATTTTAAACCAAAGACTGTAATAAGAGATGAGGAAGGATACTATATCCTATTAAAGGGTCTATCCACAGGAAGATCTAACAATTGTAAATATCTATGCCCCTAACATGGGAATAGCCAATTATATAAGGCAATTAAGAACAAAGGCAAAGAAACATATCAACAACGATACAATAATAATGGGGGACTTTAACATCCCCCTCACTGAAATGGACAGATCGTCTAGCAAAAGATCAACAGGGATATAAATACTTTAAATGACACCCTGGACCAAATGGACTTCACAGACATATTCAGAACATTCCATCCCAAAGCAATGGAATACACATTCTTCTCTACTGCCCATGGAACATTCTCAAGAATAGATCACATCCTAGTTCATAAATCAGGTCTCAACTGGTACCAAAAGATTGGGATCATTCCCTGCCTATTTTCAGACCACAATGCTTTGAAACTAGAACTCAATCACAAGAGGAAAGTCAGAAAGAATTCAAATACATGGAGGCTAAAGAGCATCCTACTGAAGAATGAATGGTTCAACCAGGAAATTAAAGAAGAATTAAAAAAATACATGGAAACCAATGAAAATGAAAACACAACTATTCAAAATCTTTGGGATGCAGCAAAGGCAGTCCTAAGAGGAAAGTATATAGCAATACAAGCCTTTCTCAAGAGACAAGAAAGGTCTGAAGTACACAACCTAACCCTACACCTAAAGGAGCTGGAGAAGGAACAGCAAATAAAGCCTAAACCCAGCAGAAGAAGAGAAATAATAAAGATCAGAGCAGAAATCAATGAAATAGAAACTAAAGAACTGTAGAACAGATCAACAAAACTAGAAGCTGGTTCTTTGAAAGAATTAACAAGATTGATAAACCCCTGGCCAGACTTATCAAAAAGAGAAGAGAAATGACCCAAATCAACAAAATCATGAAAGAGGAGAGATCACAACCAACACCAAAGAAATACAAACAATTCTAAGAACATATTATGAGCAACTCTATGCCAGCAAATTAGATAACCTGGAAGACATGGATGCATTCCTAGAGATGTATCAACTACCAAAACTGAACCAGGAAGATAGAAAACCTGAACAGACCTATAACCACTAAGGAAATTGAAGCAGTCATCAAAAATCTCCCAACAAACAAAAGCCCAGGACCAGATGGCTTCCCAGGGGAATTCTACCAAATATTTCAAGAAGAATTAATCCCTATTCTTCTGAAACTGTTCCAAAAAATAGAAATGGAAGGAAAACTTCCAAACTCATTTTTTGAGGCCAGCATTACCTTGATCCCAAAACCATACAAAGACCCCATCCAAAAGGAGAATTACAGACCAATATCCCTGATGAACATGGATGCAAAAATTCTCACCAAAATATTAGCCAATAGGATCCAACAGTACATTAAAAGGATTATTCACCATGATCAAGTGGGATTTATCCCTGGGCTGCAAGGTTGGTTCAACATCCACAAATCACTCAATGTGATACAATACATTAACAAAAGAAGGAACAAGAACCATATGATCCTCTCAATAGATGCAGAAAAAGCTTTTGACAAAGTACAGCATCCTTTCTTGATCAAAACTCTTCAGAGTATAGGCATAGAGGGTACATACCTCAATATCATAAAAGCCATCTATGAAAAACCTACAGCGAATATCACTCTCCATGGGGAAAAACTGAGAGCTTTCCCCCTAAGGTCAGGAACGCAGCAGGGATGTCCACTATCACCACTGCTATTCAACATAGTATTGGAAGTCCTAGCCACAGCAATCAGACAACAAAAAGAAATAAAAGGCATCCAAATTGGCAAAGAAGAAGTCAAGCTCTCACTCTTTGCAGATGATATGATACTTTATGTGGAAAACCCAAAAGACTCCACCCCCAAACTGCTAGAACTCATAAAGGAATTCAGTCAAGTGGCAGGATATAAAATCAACGCACAGAAATCAGTGGCATTCCTATACACCAACAACAAGACAGAAGGAAGAGAAATTAAGGAGTCGATCCCATTTACAATCGCACCTAAAACCCTAAGAAACCTAGGAATAAATCTAACCAAAGAGGCAAAGGATCTGTACTCAGAAAACTATAAAATACTCATGAAAGAAATTGAGGAAGACACAAACAAATTGAAAAACGTTCGATGCTCATGGATTGGAAGAACAAATATTGTGACGATGTCAATGCTACCTAGAGCAATCTACACATTCAATGCAATCCCCATCAAAATACCATCCACTTTTTTCAAAGAAATGGAACAAATAATCCTAAAATTTGTATGGAACCAGAAGAGACCCTGCATAGCCAGAGGAATGTTGAAAAAGAAAAGCAAAGGCGGCCGCATCACAATTCCGCACTTCCAGCTCTATTACAAAGCTGTTATCATCAAGACAGCATGGTACTGGCACAAAAACATACACAGAGATCAGTGGAACAGAATATAGAGCCCAGAAATGGACCCTCAACTCTATGGTCAACTAATCTTTGACAAAGAAGGAAAGAATGTCCAATGGAAAAAAGACAGTCTCTTCAACCAATGGTGTTGGGAAAATTGGACAGCCACATGCAGAAGAATGAAACTGGACCATTTCCTTACACCACACACAAAAATAGACTCCAAATGGTTGAAAGACCTCAATGTGAGACAGGAGTCCATCAAAATCCTCAAGGAGCACACAGGCAGCAACCTCTTCGACCTCAGCCGAAGCAACTTCTTCCTAGAAACATCACCAAAGGCAAGGGAAGCAAGGGCAAACATGAACTATTGGGACGTCATCAAGATAGAAAGCTTTTGCAAAGCAAAGGAAACAGTCAACAAAACCAAAAGACAACCGACAGAATGGGAGAAGATATTTGCAAATGACATATCAGATAAAGGGCTAGTATCCTAAATATATAAAGAACTCATCAAACTCAACACCCAAAGAACAAAGAAACCAATCAAGAAATGGGCAGAAGGCATGAGCAGACATTTTTCCAAAGAAGACTTCCAAATGGCCAACAGACACATGAAAAAGTGCTCAACGTCGCTCGGCATCAGGGAAATCCAAATCTAAACCTCAATGAGATACCACCTCACACCAGTCAGAATGGCTAAAATTAACAAGTCAGGAAACGACAGATGTTGGTGGGAATGTGGAGAAAGGGGAACCCTCCTACACTGTTGGTGGGAATGCAAGCTGGTGCAGCCACTCTGGAAAACAGGATGGAGGTTCCTCAAAAAGTTAAAAATAGAGCTACCATATGATCCAGCAATTGCAATACTGGGTATTCACCCCAAAGATACAAAAGTAGGGATCCAAAAGGGTACGTGCACCCCCATGTTTACAACAGCAATGTCCATAATAGCCAAAGTGTGGAAAGAGCCAAGATGTCCATCGACAGATGAATGGATAAAGAAGAGGTGGTATATATATACAATGGAATATTATGCAGCCATCAAAAGTAATGAGATCTTGCCATTTGCAATGACGTGGATGGAACTGGAGCGTATTATGTTGAGTGAAATAAGTCAATCAGAAAAAGACATGTATCATATTACCTCACTGATATGAGGAACTTTTAATCGCAGGAAACAAACAGAGTTGCTGGTGTGGGGTGGGAGGGATGGGGTGACTGGGTGATAGACACTGGGGAGGGTATGTGCTCTGGTAAGCGCTGTGAATTGTGCAAGACTGTTGAATCTCAGATCTGAAACAAATAATGCAATGTATTTTAAGAAAAAAAAAAAAGAAGAAGATGGTAGCAGGAGGGGAAGAATGAAGCAGGGGAAATCGGAGGGGTAGACGAACCATTAGAGACGATGGACTCTGAAAAACAAACTGAGGGTTCTAGAGGGGAGGGGCATTAGAGGATGGGTTAGCCTGGTTACGGGTATTGAAGAGGGCACGTTCTGCATTGAGAACTGGGTGTTATGCACAAACAATGAATCATGGAACACTACAACTAAAACTAATGATGTAATGTATGGGGATTAACATAAGAATATAAAAATTAAAAAAAAAAAAAATAGACCAAGACTCACGTGCTAAATCTAAACAGGGTGACTGACTGCTGAATAGAAGACTTAAATAAGACTCAAAGTCTCCTAATAGATAAAATATCCAGGATAAATAAATAAATAAATAAATCACCTGTTGTTCCAGAAGATAGGAAAAAAATCACATAGAATGAGAAAAGACAACTGACATGAACACTGAGAAGAATCAGATGATGGAATGATCCAATAAGGCTTTAAAGCAGCCATCATAAAAATGTTTGAAGAATAAACTACCAATCTCTTGGAAAAATTCCAAATTTCAGCAAAGATATAAAAGTTAAAAGAATAAAATGGAAATTAAAAAACTAAAACACTGGGCGCCTGGGTGGCTCAGTTGGTTAAGCGACTGCCTTCGGCTCAGGTCATGATCCTGGAGTCCCGGGATCGAGTCCTGCATTGGGCTTCCTGCTCAGCAGGGAGTCTGCTTCTCCCTCTGATCCACCCCCCCTCATGTGCTCTCTCTCTCCTCTCATCCTCTCTCTCAAATAAATAAATAAAATCTTAAAAAAAAAAAAAAACAACTAAAACACTTATTGAAAAAACTCACTGGGTGAGTTCAATAGTAGTGTAGAGAGGACATAGGATATAATAAATGAAGTTGAGAACAGACCAATAGAACTTACCCAATTGCAACACCAGAGATAATATAGAATTTTAAAAACATAGGTTCTCTAGGACTTACAGGACAATGAAAAGGATCATCATCCATACTATCAGAGTCATAGAAGGAGAGGAAATACAGAGTGGCTGAAATAATGGCTGAACTTCCCAAATTTGGTAAAATATATAAATCTCCAGTTTCAAGAAACTGAGAAAATACAAATAGAATGAATCCAAATAAATCCATACTAGGACACAGTTTAACTTCTGAAAACTAAAGAAAAATAATCTTGAAAGCAGCTAGACAGAAATAATGAGTTACCTATAGGAGAACATAAATTCAAATTACAGCAAATTTTTCCCATGTAGAAAGGGACAGTATTTTTCAACTGCTGAAAGAAAAGAACAGCCAACTGCTAGTTCTAGGTCTGTCAGGACTATTTCTCAGGAACGAAGGTGTTTAAATAAATGAGAGCAAGCAAAGACTATTTGCTCAGTGGTTGCTATAACAAGGGAGTCAGATACCATCACTTAAATTTGGCAGAGACTCCAAGGCAAGCAGAGGAAATGGAAAAAAATCATAATAAATAAAGGGAAAGCCTTCAGGTATGCCCTCATTGGAAGCTCTTAAATGAAGAAGCTGGAAGCAAGCCAACTTGTAGCAAGGCATCCTAAAGGATTAGTTAGAGGGGCATACTTGGCTTTCACCACTTGGTCATTTGTTGGAAACAGGGACAAAAATATAAACTCTGACTTATTGATGAAGTTCTGACTGCTACAGAAGTTATAGGTTAACTTCCTGACTAGTTGTGGCACATGGTGGTTTGGTTTCCTATGATGGTTTCTGCAGATTGTGGGATAGTATTCTATTTTAAAATATGTGTGGCTGTTGTCTGTTTGGCTATCCAGTCTCTCAAATGAGAAATAAAGGCATTCTTCTGATAAAGAAAAGCCAAAGGAATTTATCTTCAGCAGACCCACTGTTAAAGAATGTCTAAATTAAGTTCTTCAAACAGAAACAAAATGATAAAACAAACTTGGAGGATCAGGAAAAAAGAAAGAACAATAGAAAGAGCATAACTGTGTATAATAGACTGTACTTCCAACAGGTTTCCAAGTAATACTTAAAACAGAAATAAAAATAAAATAATTGATACTGGAAACAATGATCTTTAAAAAGTGGCATAAATAAAGGGACCATTTTGAGTACAGCCGCTATGGAAAATTGTATGGAGTTTCCACAAAAAACTAGAAATAGAACCACTATTTGATGCAGCAATTCACTTCTGGGCATATACCTAAAGGAGATGAAATCACTATCTCAAGAGATATCTGTACTCTCATGTTCATTGCAGCCTTAGTACAATAATTAATACAGGGAAACAACCTAAGCACCCACCAACAGATGAATGGACAAAGGTGGCATGTGTGCATGCCCACGCACACAGACACTGTCAAGATAAAAAATGCTAGTATGAATTCACTGAAATTCAAATAGTTAAACACATTTAGTTTTAGTTTGTGCTAATTTTTATATTCACTCCCCTCCACCACTTATAACTCCTCAGTTAATTCATTAACAGGAGAAAACAAACATAAATTAAAAAAAAAAAAACGCCACTGTGATTTATTTAATAGCATGTCCTGATAACTTGAAGTTATTAAAGCCAAAACTCCTATTTCATTAAAATGAACAGTGGAATTTCATACCATTTTTAGATCTACTTTTAGACTCAGTGCAGCAGTAGCAAAAGCATCTATTCCTTTGGGAAAAAAAAAAAAATCAATAGCAATAGGACAAAAAATGCAGTCCTATTGCATATTCTTTTTTTTTCTTTTAAGACAGCATTTTTATTCCTCAGATAATTAAAACTAACATTTTATCAGCGGTTATGCAGAGTAGCGATTTAAGTGGAGTGAAAAACGTCTTCTGATTTATATTTTTGGGTTTTTGAAAATCTTATTTATAAAGCATTTTCATAACTCAGTAATGTCTAGATTGTTTTTCCTTATGAGTCATATTGCTTTTATCCATCTATTTTGAATGAAAATCTATATTTATATCCTATGTAATCTCCTTTGTAAGCTACACATAATTACTAACAACATATAAACAAATATAATGTCGATAATGCAGAAAAACACAATATATTTAGTTGCTATGAAGTCATAGTTCTGCAAAAGATTTTAGTTCATCAACAGCTAACAGAGCCCAAATATGTGAAAAGGAGATTATGTAATCATTTTTGGTAGCCAAAGTCCTCTTCGAATATATATCATCAATCTGGCCATTCATCTATGTATTAAAGAATTTTATGGACTATATTACTAAATATCCTATTGAATATTTTAAGCAATGTGCAAACTTATTTAAAATGGGAAATAATTTAAGTTATGCTGATAATTTCTTTATACAGATACCTGATAGTCTATGAAAAATCTGAATACATGACTGTTTTTGGATTTCCAATGACAGTGATATTGATCAATGCCTATTTAAAATAAGAGGCAGGGGCACCTGGGTGGCTCAGTTGGTTAAGCGACTGCCTTCAGCTCAGGTCATGATCCTGGAGTCCCAGGATCGAGTCCCGCATCAGGTTCCCTGCTCAGCGGGGAGTCTGCTTCTCCCTCTGACCCTCCCCATCTCAAACTCTCTCTCTCTCTCTCTCTCATTTTCTCTCTCAAATAAATAAATAAATAAAATCTTAAAAATAAATAAATAAAATAAAATAAGAGGCAAAGTAATTACCTCCAGAATATTCTCTCTTCCTTCTCACATCAAAGATACAAAAAAAATTATTTACCATGTCAAAATTAGACAACATCATTACAAATACCCAAAATACTATCAATGTTTTCTTAATGTGTCAGCTAAGGAGAATTTTAGATCAAATGTAAAGATTTTCCTTATTTTTTTAATTCATTTATTAATTAGAATTTAGATTGATGTTATGGATCTAGGCCCATTCTTTATTTTTTTTATTTTTTTAAGTCCTGAAAACATCCACTAAAAACAGTACTGTCAGTCTCTACTTCTATCCTTACAATTTTAGGTGGTAAGATAAACATAAAAAGTGTGTTTGGTTTTTATTTTTATTTATTTATTTTTTTAAAAATTATTTATTTATTTGACAGAGAGAGAGAGCCAGAGAGCACAAGAGGGGGAATGGCAGAGGGAGAAGAAGCAGGCTCCCCACTGAGCAGGGAGCCCAACACAGGGTTTGATCTCAGGAGCCTGGGATCATGATCTGAGCCAAAGAAAGACAGCTTACCCAAGTGAGCCACCCAGGCTCCGCGTGAGTTTGGTTTGCAATTATGGTTTAGGAAACCATAAGATGGTGAAACAATTTGATATAAATCTCTTAGGACAGACTAAATTCTCACTAATCAAAGTTCATAGTTATGTTGACATGAAATCGACAAACATTATTTTTGCCTAAGAAAATGTTCCGCCAAGGAATTAAGAAGTATAAAGAAGGAAAAGAAGAATATATTGTTAAATACATGTGAAATATTTTAGTTCCTTGAGGAATAATTAGAACATAAGTAATAAACCTCAACATGTGTCCTATTGTTGCCACATTAGAACATTAATTCCTAATAAAATCTATGTCCTTACACACCGTTTTTGCACCCTGAGTTTCATTTTTTTTTAATCTGAGAAAACTAAAAATAAATAAGACTTGTATGTGACCATCTAGTAATGAGTCATATGCTCTTCTCAGCTAAACAGTGATTTGAGACTTGGAAAGCTAAAATATCAGAGAGCCTTTACCTAGTAGCATTTACTAAATAGTAAGAAAAGCTATTATACTATAATACTAAAATATAAGCTTTTATTATGAATATATTTTTAATATATATTTTGCATGTATGTCTCATATTAGATGAAAGGAGTCAACCTGGAATAATATCTCTGCATATTAGATTGGTATTTTCCTTTTTTCTAGGATATGTACTTTATAGATTACCTCTTTGTAATCATATTACATCAAATTCTCATGGAGTTTCTTTTTGTTCCCACTTTTTCTTGAGAAAGGAATATATTCAACTTAGATACATCAAATGTCAAGATACAAAGTCTATTTACATATACTTGTAAAAATATAGTGTCATGTAATAAAACAGGTTAAAAATTGCAGAAAATTAAATGCATGGGGGCGCTTGGGTAGTTCAATCAGTTGAGTGACCAACATTTCATTTTTGCTCAGGTTGTGACCTCAAGGTTATAGGATCCAGCCCCAGTGTGGGGCTCCAAGCTCAGCAAGGAGTCTGCTTCTCTCCCTCTGCCCCTCCTGCTACATGTGGACTCTCTCTCCCTAAAATGAATAAGTCCTTAAAAAATAAAATAAATTTAATATTGTTATATCATGTTATGTTAATCACCATACATTACATCATTAGTTTTTTGGGTTTTTTTTTAAGATTTTATTTATTTATTTGAGAGAGAGAGAATGAGAGAGAGCGAACACCTGAGAGGGGATAGGGTCAGAGGACGAAGCAGACTCCCTGCCAAGCAGGAAGCCCGATGCGGGACTCGATCCAGGGACTCCAGGATCATGACCTGAGCCGAAGGCAGTCGCTTAACCAACTGAGCCAGCCAGGCGCCCCTACATCATTAGTTTTTGATGTAGTCTTCCATAACTCATTGTTTGCGTATAACACCCAGCGCTCCATTCAGTACATGCCCTCTTTAATACCCATCACCAGGCTAACCCCTACCCCCACCACCCTCCCCTCTAGAACCAGCAGTTTGTTTTCCGTTCCTACTTTTTTTTTTTTTTAACATATAATGTATTATTCATTTCAGAGGTACAGGTCAGTGATTCAACAGTTTTACACAATTCACAACGCTCACCATAGCACATACCCTCCCCAATGTCTATCACCCAACCACCCCATTGCTCCCACCCCCACCACTCCAGCTACCCTCAGTTTGTTTCCTGAGATTAAGAATCCCTCGTATCAGTGAGATCATATGATACATGTCTTTCTCTGATTATTTCCCTCAGCATAACACCCTCAGGTTCCATCCAAGACGTTGCAAATGGCAAGATTTCATTCCTTTTGATGGCTGCATAATATTCCATTGTATATATATGCCACTTATTCTTTATCCATTCATCTGGGATAGACAGGTTGCTCTTTCCACAGTTTGACTATTGTGGACATTGCTGCTATAAACATCAGGGTGCACGTACCTCTTTGGATCCCTACATTTGTATCTTTGGGGTAAATACCCAGTAGTGCAATTGCTGGATCATATGGTAGCTCTATTTTCCACTTTTTGAGGAACCTCTATACTGTTTTCTGGAGTGGCTGCACCAGCTTGCATTCCCACCAACAGTGTAGGAGGGTTCCCCTTTCTCCACATCCCTGCCAACATCTGTCATTTCATGACATGTTAATTTTAGCCATTCTGACTGGTGTGAGGTGGTATCTCATTGAGGTTTTGATTTGGATTTCCCTGATGCCAAGCGACGTTGAGCACTTTTTCATGTGTCTGTTGGCCATTTGGATGTCTTCTTTGGAAAAATGTCTGTTCATGTCTTCTGCCCATTTCTTGATTGGATATTTGTTCCTTGGGTGTTGAGTTTGATAAGTACCTTATAGATTTTGGATACTAGCCCTTTATCTGATATGTCATTTGCAAATATCTTCTCCCATTCTGTCAGTTGTCTTTTGGTTTCGTTGACTATTTCTTTGCTGTGAAAAACTTTTTATCTTGATGAAGTCCCAATAGTTCATGTTTGCCCTTGCTTCCCTGGCCTGTGGCGATGTTTCTAGGAAGAAGTTGCTGTGGCTGAGGTCGAAGAGGTTGCTGCCTGTGTTCTCCTTGAGGATTTTGATGGACTCCTGTCTCACATTGAGGTCTTTCAACTATATGGAGTCTATTTTTGTGTGTGGTGTAAGGAAATGGTCCAGTTTCATTCTTCTGCATGTGGCTGTCCAATTTTCCCAACACCATTAGTTGAAGAGACTGTCTTTTTTCCATTGGGCATTCCTTCCTGCTTTGTCAAAGATAGTTGACCATAGAGTTGAGGATCCATTTCTGGGCTCTCTATTCTGTTCCATTGTTCTCTGTGTCTGTTTTTGTGCCAGTATCATACTGTCTTGATGATGACAGCTTTGTAATAGAGCTGGAAGTCTGGAATTGTGATGCCACCAGCTTTGCTTTTCTTTTTCAACATTCCTCTGCCTATGCGGGGTCTTTTCTGGTTCCATAGAAATTTTAGGATTATTTATTCCATTTCTTTGAAAAAAGTGGATGGTATTTTGATGGGGATTGCATTGAATGTGTAGATTGCTCTAGGTAGTATTGACATCTTCACAATATTTGTTCTTCCAATCCATGAGCATGGAACATTTTTCCATTTCTTTGTGTCTTCCTCAATTTCTTTTATGAGAATTTTATAGTTTTCTGAGTACAGATCCTCTGCCTATGGTGAGATTTATTCCTAGGTATCTTATGCTTTTGGGTGCAATTGTAAATGGTACTGACTCCTTAATTTCTCTTTATTCTGTCTTGTTGGTGGTGTATAGGAATGCCACTGATTTCTGTACATTGATTTTATATCCCGCCACTTTACTGCATGAGTTTTAGCAGTTTGGGGGTGGAGTCTTTTGGGTTTTCCACATGTAGTATCATATCATCTGCAAAGAGTGAGTTTTTGACTTCCTCTTTGCCAATTTGGATGCCTTTCATTTCTTTTTGTTGTCTGATTGATGTGGCTAGGATTTCTAGTACTATGTTGAATAGCAGTGGTGATAGTGGACATCCCTGCCACGTTCCTGACCTTAGGGGGAAAGCTCTCAGTATTTCCCCATTGAGAATGATATTCGCTGCAGGTTTTTCATAGATGGCTTTTATGATATTGAGGTATGTACCCTCTATAACTATAGTCTAAAGAGTTTTGATCAAGAAAGGATGCTGTACTTTGTCAAATGCTTTTCTACATCTATTGAGAGGATCATATGGTTCTTGTTCTTTTTTTATTAATGTATTATAACACATTGATTCATTTGCAGATGTTGAACCAGGCTTGCAGCCCAGGGATAAATCCCACTTGGTCATGGTGAATAATCCTTTTAATGTACTGTTGGATCCTATTGGCTGGTATTTTGGTGAGAATTTTTGCATCCATGTTCATCAAGGATATTGGTCTGTAATTCTCCTTTTAGATGGCGTCTTTGGTTTTGGGAACAAGGTAATGGTGACCTCATAAAAAGAGTTTGGAAGGTTTCCTTCCATTTCTATTTTTTGGAACAGTTTCAGAAGAATGGGTATCAATTCTTCTTTAAATGTTCGGTAAAATTCCCCTGTGAAGCCATCTGGCCCTGGGCTCTTGTTTTTTTGGGAGGTTGTTGATGACTGCTTCAATTTCCTTAGTGGTTATAGGTTTGTTCAGGTTTTCTAATTCTTCCTGGTTCAGTTTTGGTAGTTAATACATCTCTAGGAATGCATCCATTTCTTCCAGGTCATCTAATTTGCTGGCATAGAGTTGCTCATAATATGTTCTTAGAATTGTTTGTATTTCTTTGGTGTTGGTTGTGATCTCTCCTCTTTCGGTCATGATTTTATTTATTTGGGTCATTTCTCTTTTTAGCAAGAGGTTTCTCTATCCTATTAATTCTTTCAAAGAATCAGCTCCTAGTTTCATTGATTTGTTCTACTCTTCTTTGGCTTCTATTTCATTGATTCCTGCTCTGATCTTGATTATTTCTCTTCTCCTGCTGGATTAGGCTTTATTTGCTGTTCTTTCTCCAGCTCCTTCAGGTGTAGGGTTAGGTTGTGGATTTGAGAACTTTCTTGTTTCTTGTGAAAGGCTTGTATTGCCATCTACTTTCCTCTTAGGACTGCTTTTGCTGCATCCCAAAGATTTTGAACAGTTGTGTTTTCATTTTCATTGGTTTCCATGAATTTTTTAAATTCTTCTTTAATTTCCTGGATGACCAATTCATTCTTTAGTAGGATGCTCTTTAACCTCCATGTATTTGAGTTCTTTCTGACTTTCCTCTTGGGATTGAGTGCTAGTTTCAAAGCATTGTGGTCTCAAAATATGGAGGGAATGATCCCAAACTATTCGTACTGTTTGTGACCAAATCTGTGACCCAGGATGTGATCTATTCTGGAAAATGATCCATGGGCACTAGAGAAGAATGTGTATTCTGTTCCTTTGGGATGGAATGTCCTGAATGTATCTGTGAAGTCCACTGGGTCCAGGGAGTCATTTAAAGTCTTTATTTCCTTGTTGATCTTTTGCTTAGATGACCTGTCCATTTCCGTGAGGGGGTGTTAAATTCCCACACTATACTTGTATTGTTGTCAAAGTGTTTCATTGCTTTTGTTATTAATTGCCTTATATACTTGGCTGCTCCCATGTTAGGGGCATAGACATTTACAATTGTTAGATCTTCTAGTTGGATAGACCCTTTCAGTATCATATAATGTCCTTCCTCATCTCATATCTTTTATTTCTCCAGAAAGCTTTTCTCCAATAATTTCTGTGCACACCAAAAGAAAGCTGGGGTGGCAATCCTTAAATCAGACAAATAAGATTTTAAACCAAAGACTGTAAAAAGAGATAAACAACAAACAATAATGGTGGGGGAATTTAACACCCCCTCACTGAAATGGACAGATCTTCTAAGCAAAAGATCAACAAGAAAATAAAGACTTTAAATGACACACTGGACCAAATGACTTTAGAAACATTTTCAGATAATTCCATCCCAAAGCAATGGAATAGACATTCTCTCTAGTTCCCATGGAACATTCTCCAGAATTGATCACATGCTAGGTCACAGATCAGGTCTCAAATGGTACAAAATGATTGGGATCATTCCCTGCCTATTTTCACACCACAGTGCTTTAAAACTAAAACTCAATCACAAGCGGAAGGTCAGAGAGAAACCAAATACATAGAGGCTAAACAGCATCCTACTAAAGAATGAATGGGTCGGGGCGCCTGGGTGGCTCAGTCGTTAAGCGTCTGCCTTCGGCTCAGGTCATGATCCCAGGGTCCTGGGATCGAGCCCCACATCGGGCTCCCTGCTCAGTGGGAAGCCTGCTTCTCCCTCTCCCACTCCCCCTGCTTGTGTTCCTGCTCTCACTATGTCTCTCTCTGTCAAATAAATAAATAAAATCTTAAAAAAAAAAAAAAAAAAGAATGAATGGGTCAACCAGGAAATTAAAGAAGAATTAAAAAAAAAATTCATATAAACCAATGAAAATGAAAACACAACTCTTCAAAATCTTTGGGACGCAGCAAAGGCAGTCCTAAGAGGAAAGTATATAGTGATACAAGCCTTTCTCAAGAAACAAGAAAGGTCTCAAGTACACAACCTAACCATCCACCTAAAGGAGCTGGAGAAAGAACAGCAAATAAAGCCTAAACCCAGCAAGAGAAGAGAAATAATCAAGATCAGAGCAGAAATCAATGAAATAGAAACCAAAAGAACAGTAGAAAAAATCAATGCTACTAGGAGCTGGTTCTTTGAAAGGATTAACAAGATTGATAAACCCCTGGCCAGACTTATCAAAAAGAGAAGAGAAATGACCCAAATCAACAAAATCATGAATGAAAGAGGAGAGATCACAACCAACACCAAAGAAATACAAACAATTATAAGAACATATTATGAGCAACTCTATGCCAGCCAATTAGATAACCTGGAAGAATGGATGCATTCCTAGAGATGTATCAACTACCAAAACTGAACCAGGAAGAAATATTAAACCTGAACAGATCTATAATCACTAAGGAAATTGAAGCAGTCATCAAAAATCTCCCAAAAAACAAGACCCCAGGGCCAGATGGCTTCCCAGGGGAATTCTACCAAACATTTCAAGAAGAATTAATCCCTATTCTTCTGAAACTGTTCCAAAAAATTGAAATGGAAGAAAACTTCCAAACTCGTTTTATGAGGCCAGCATTACCTTGATCCTAAAACCAGACAAAGACCCCATCAAAAAGGAGAACTACAGACAAATGTCCCTAATGAACATGGATGCAAAAATTCTCACCAAAATACTAGCCAATAGGATCCAACAGTACATTAAAAGGATTATTCACCATGACTAATCGGATTAATCATGGGCTGCAAGGTTGGTTCAACATCCGCAAATCAATCAACGTGAAACAATATATTAACAAAGAAAGAACAAGAAGCATATGATCCTCTCAATAGATGCAGAAAAAGCACTTGACAATGTACAACATCCTTTCTGGATCAAAACTCTTCACAGTATAGGGATAGAGTGTACATAATTCAATATCATAAAAGCCATCTATGAAAAACCTATAGTGAATATCATTCTCAATGGAGAAAAACTGAGAGTTTTCCCCCTAAGGTCAGGAACGTGGCAGGGATGTCCACTATCATCACTGCTATTCAACATAGTACTAGAAGTCCTAGCTATATCAATCAGACAACAAAAAGAAATAAAAGGCATCCAAATTGGCAAAGAGGAAGTCAAACTCTCACTCATTGCAGAAGGTATGATACTTTATGTGGAAAACCCAAAAGACTCCACCCCAAAACTGCTAGAATTCATAAAATAATTCAGTAAAGTGGCAGGATATAAAATCATTGCACAGAAATCAATGCCATTCCTATACACCAGCAACAAGAGAGGAGAAAGAGAAATTAAGGAGTCAATCCCATTTACAATTGCACCCAAAACCATCAGATACCTAGGAATAAACCTAACCAAAGAGGCAAAGGATCTGTACTCAGAAAACTATAAAATTCTCATGAAAGAAATTGAGGAAGACACAAAGAAATGGAAAAACTTTCAAGGCTCATGTATTGGAAGAACAAATATTGTGAAGATGTCAATGCTACCTAGAGCAATCTACACATTCAAAGCAATCCCCATCAAAATACCATCCACTGTTTTCAAAGAAATGGAACAAATAATCCTAAAATTTGTATGGAACCAGAAAAGGTCCTGAAGAGCCAGAGGAATGTTGAAAAAGAAAAGCAAAGCCAGTGGCATCACAATTCCGCAGTTCCAGCTCTATTACAAAGCTGTCATCATCAAGACAGTATGGTACTGGCACAAAAACAGACACAGAGATTGATGGGACAGAATAGAGAGCCCAGAAATGCACCCTCAACTCTACGGTCAACTCATCTTTGACAAAGCAGGAAAGAATGTCTAATGGAACAAAGACAGTCTCTTCAACAAATGGTGTTGGGAAAATTGGACAGCCACATGCAGAAGAATGACACTGGACCGTTTCCTCACACCACACACAAAAATAGACCTCAAATGGTTGAAAGACCTCAATGTGAGACAGGAGTCCATCAAAATCCTCAAGGAGAACACAGGCAGCAACCTCTTCGACCTCAGTCGCAGCAACTTCTTCCTAGAAACATCGCCATAGGCAAGGGAAGCAAGGGCAAACATGAACTATTGGGACTTCATCAAGATAAAAAGCTTTTGCAAAGCAAAAAACAGTCAACAAAACCAAAAGACAACCGACAGAATGGGAGAAGATATTTGCATATTACATTTCAGATAAAGGGCTAGTATCCAAAATCTATAAAGATCTCATCAAACTCAACACCCAAAGAACAAATATCCAATCAAGAAATGGGCAGAAGACATGAACAGACATTTTTCCGAAGAAGACATCCAAATGGCCAACAGACACATGAAAAAGTGCTCAACGTCGCTCGGCATCAGGGAAATCCAAATCAAAACCTCAATGAGATACCACCTCACACCAGTCAGAACGGCTAAAATTAAGAAGTCAGGAGTCGAGAGATATTTGTGGGGATGTTGAGAAAGAGGAACCCTCCTACACTTTTGGTGAGAATGCAAGCTGGTGCAACCACTCTGGAAAACAGGATGGAGGTTCCTCAAAAAGTTGAAAATAGAGCTACCCTATGATCCAGCAATTGCACTACTGGGTATTTTCCCCAAACATACAAATGTAGGGATCTGAAGGCGTACGTGCACCCTGATGTTTATAGCAGCAATGTCCACAATAGCCAAAGTGTGGAAAGAGCCAAGATGTCCATCATCAGATGAATGGATAAAGAAGATGTGGTATATATATATATATATATATATATATATATATATATATATATATATATATATATATATAATGAAATATTATGCAGCCATCGAAAGGAATGAGATCTTGCCATTTGCAATGACGTGCATAGAACTGGAGAGTGTTATGTTGAGCGAAATAAGTCAATCAGAGAAAGACATGTATCATATGACCTCCCTGATATGAGGAATTCTTAATCTCAGGAAACAAACTGAGAGTTGCCTGATTGGCAGTGGGCTGGGGGGGATGGGGTGGCTGGGTGATGGACAGTGGGGAGGGTATGTGCTATGGTGAGTGCTGTGAATTGTGCAAGACTGTTGAATCACAGATCTGTACCTCTGAAACAAATCATGCAATATTGTTAAGAAAAAAAAAAAGAAGATAGCAGGAGGGGAAGAATGAAGGGGGGAATCGGAGGGGGAGACCAACCATGAGAGACGATGGACTCTGAAAAACAAACTGAGGGTTCTAGACAGGAGGGGTTGGGAGAATGGGTTAACCTGGTGATGGGTATTTAAGGGGGCACATTTTGCATGGAGCACATGTGTTATGCACAAACAATGAATTATGGAACACTACATCAAAAACTAATGATGTAATGTATGGTGATTAACATAACAATAAAAAATATGTTAAATGACCCCCCCCGAAAAGAAAAGGGAGAGAATGTGATCAGGCAGGGGACTAGAATATAGCCATTACTAGAGAATTAGGGTGTATTTTGGTCTGTTAGAATAAACTGTATCCCAAAATTTTAAAGAGAGAACATCTTATATACATATATGTCAAAAATAACGTTAACTACTATGAAGGGATAGAATATGACTCTAAAAGTGAAAATTAAAAAAAGACTTTTTAAAAAAGAATTGAGAAGATGTTGGTTGAAAAAGGGCAAATGAAAAATTCAAAGAAAAAAAGAAAAAGAGAAAAGAAAATTAAAAAAATTAACTTTGAAAGACTAAAGAATCATGGGAAAAAAGCCATGAATTCTATATGCAGTATTCCTCTAGTGCTGGAGTTCTGCCGTTCTCATTGATTAGTAAATTTGGTCTTGGCTGGCTGTTCTTGCTGATCTTCTGGGGGAGGGGACTGTTGCCGTGGTTCCCAAATGTTTTTGTTGGAGGTGGAATGCCCCGCCCTTGCTGGGTCCGTGCTAAGTAATCTGCTCTGGTTTGCTCTTGGGAGCTTTTGTTCCCTGCAAACTTCTGTACAGCTTTGGGGGGCGAGAGTAAATACGGCGGCCTCCTAATCTCTGCCCCAGAGGAGCCAAGAACTTGGGGCCCCTCTCCTCAGTGAGCCCCCAGAGAAAAGCAGTCAGTCACTCCCATCCCCCTGGTCTCCAGCGGCACTCTGTGCTTACCCACCTGTGACCGAGCGTTTCTATCTCTGGCACATGACCCCGTTTGGACTCTCCAAACCCAGCAGATTCCTGCAGTGCGCTCCCACGATGCCCCTCCTAGGGGAGGAAGGGGAGTCTCCCTGGATCTGCCACTTGTTGGGTCCCTGCTCGAGAAGCAGTGGCCAGACTGTGCCGCGGATCATGGTTTATGGCAACCCCGAGCTGAGAGCCCACACCTCGGCTCCATCTCTGCAGCCACCTTCCCTGTTCTGATACCTGGGAGCTCTGCCGCACTCAGGCACCCCCGGTCTTTCTGTGACCCCGAGGGTCCTGAGACCACACTGTCTCAGTGAGGGTTCCACTCCCTGCTTAGCCACTGGAGCAACATTCCTCAGCAAAACCAACTTCTAAGAGTTCTGATTTTGTGTTCCACTGCTCTATCACTTGCCAGAAGTGGCCGATGGAGGCCCCCTCCCCTGCCATCTATCCTCCCGTATATTACCTGGGATTCACTTCTCCACATGTCCTACCTTCCTGAAAGTGGTCGCTTTTCTGTTCAGAGAGTTGTTGATATTCTTTTCTTCAATCTCCTGTTGAGTTTGTAGGTGTTCAGAATGGTTTGATCCCTATCTAGGTGAATTCCTGGGACCAGATGAAATTTAGGTCTCCTACTCCTCCACCATCTTGCTCCTCCCTCTAAAATAAATTTAAATTAAATGCATGTACACACAGAAATGAGTGCAGGTGATACTGGTGAAATCTGAATAAAGTGAGTGGGTTGTATCAATGTCAGTTTCCTAATCTTGAAATTGTTCATAGTTACACAAGATCTTAAAACTGAGAAAAATTGGGTGGAAGGTATAGCAGATTTCTCTGTATTACTCCATACATCTGTGTGCGAATTGACAATTATCTCAAAATAAAAATTTGTTATATATATTATACATTAAAATTAAGAGTTAAGAAATTCTACATGTGAGATAGTATATGTAATAAGGACATATAGATAACATATATTATGAAAAAAATTTACATTGTTCACCAAGCATTAATCCCATTCATCTGGTAAGCATACTCCTTCCTTAATTCTAAAACTACCTACATAAGGTTGTGAAATAAGAATGAATTTATGGGGGCACCTGGGTGGCTCAGTCATTAAGCATCTGCCTTCAGCTCAGGTCATGATCCCAGGGTCCTGGGATCGAGCCCCACATGGGACTCCCTGCTCCGTGGGAAGCCTGTTTCTCCCTCTCCCTCTCCCCCTGCTTGTGATCCTGCTCTCACTGTGTCTCTCTCTGTCAAATAAATAAATAAAATCTTTTAAAAAATTAAATTAAAAAAAAAGAATGAATTTATATGCTTTAAATCAGAATTCTTCACTTGTATTTTTACTTCAATTTGAAGAAGCACTGATGGTGATTCTAGTTCATTCTGAACTCCCTAAGACCTGGACCCAATTGTTCTAAAGATATTAGAACATTATTCCAAATGAGCTTTTCAAGCTTGAAGTCATATATAATTTTAAGAATGACTATTTGAAGCAACAATAGAACCTCTTTGTATTAATATTAATCCTCTTTTTTCTATTTTTCTCAGATTCATTGAAAGGTACTACACTAATTCTCAATGTGTAGGATCTTTCCACCTTTTAAACTTATTAATGTTCTTTCAAATAAAACCTTCTTTCTCCTAAAGTAAATATAACATTTTTAAAATTTTTATTTCTGAAATTCTGTGAGTCCCAAATTATTAGAAGCCCGTACACATAATTCAAAAGAGTTGAACAATAATATCACTAAGAAAATGGAGATCTAATTTTAAGAAGTAAAATCTCTAAATTTAAGTTGAATAATTGTAAACTTCTTAGATTTCCCCTTTCCCTCTCCTTTGTAAATTTACACCCCTTGGTTTGTTGACTCTCTGAGACCCAGCCTGAGGTAATTTCTTCCTACTCCCTCCCTAGGTAGTTTTAAACAGGTCATGGTGTCATTGATAAATATACACAGATAACTCACATTGGTCTCCAGCATGAATCCACCTCCTGATATTCCAAACCCATATAGCCACTTGTCTTATCCAACTTGGCTTCATTGTTGTAATGGGCACTTTAAGGCCCACCCAGATAGCCCCCTTAGGAATGAGAGACTTACTTATACACTCCCAGAAATCCTACCAGCAAACAACTCTCAGCTGTTAGTCCTTTTAAGACTATATTCAGCTGATGAGAGTCATCACTCTCAAGGCCTTTGCCTCTATCCAGGGCAGCTCACATAAAATCTCTTGTTATATGGGGGACATAATGCCCAGCACTCTCTCCCTTTATGAGGATCACTATATTTAGGTAGCATCAGAGTAGTTGGCTGAATTGTTCTGCTAAGACTATATTATAAGGGTACTTTTTTCTCTGTCCAATTCTGTTTTTTTCTTTACCTTCCACAGGTGGTTCTCTATCTAGAACTTGCTTCTCGTGGAACGCAATCTGTGGCAATCCATACTAGTTGTGGTTCTATAAAACAGATACAAAGATACAGCTGGATCCCACCTCATCTGGCTAGCGGTAAAGATATTTTCACTGGCTCAGGCAAGCTCAGATAGTCTCTAGCACAAGATGGTAGGACAATGTTAAAACTTTCCCTATGAACCATGAGAGACTATGGACTCTGAGAAACAAACTGAGGGTTCTAGAGGGGAGGAGGTGGGGGGATGTGTTAGCCTGGTGATGGGTATTAAAGAGGGGAGATATTGAACTGAGCACTGGGTGTTATACGCAAACAATGAATCATGGAAAACTACATCAAAAACTAATGATGTAATGTAAGGTGATTAACATAATAAAATTAATTAAAAAAAAAAAAAAACTTTCCCTAGTGATGAATTGGGATGATGTCTTGATACAGGAGAAGCCACTAACTGCTGTGATGTATTAAGTGGTTACAAAAATGTCTAGGAAATAATACTTAAGAAAGAAGAATTTGGTGGTTGTTCCTAATATTGACTGCTATCAAAGGCCTTAGAAAAAGATAATCAAAGGTTAAGCATGATTAATCAGCAATGAAAAGCTAAGTGTGAATCCAGAAGTCCTCCTCCATAGGTTGCAAAGAGGCTATCATTTTTTTCAGCCTGAGGGTTAAAAAGACTAAAAACAAGGTTTGGGCCTTATCATAATCAAAAATCTAGAGAAATTCAAAGGGAGTTAAGCTTCCAATACTGGCCTGCTATGCTATCATTAAGGCCCTAGAGTGGAAAAAATGTGATCCTAACATATGGATAAGAATATCTCGATTGACGCACCTGAAAATCTTGAATTCCCAAATTGCCCTGAACCCTCTGACCCTGAGGAAGATGTTCAGTCCTCCCTATTAGAGCCTGGCAGTACACCCTGTTTGAATATGATACAGGAGATGCCAATAGCTAAGGTCATGTGGCATCATAACCCATGCATAGGACTAATTACCAAAAGAGTTGTAATACTTAAACAACAAGTACCAGCAATGGTGCAATGAGTACCCCGGGACTATATTCTGAAGCTATGAGATCAAAGGGGAGTGGAACAGTAGGTTGGATAAGAAGGATTTATTGATGTCAGAACACTCCCCAGGATTCAAGATTGAATACGATGGCATAACCTTGGAAGATGGTGCAAACATGTTCTACAGGATAGCTCATAAGAACGTGAAAACATAAGTGCTGACTCTAAGGCAGATAAAATGACACAATTGCATGGAAGACTTTGGAAATGATATATAGACTTTCCTACTGTCCCCCTACACAGGAAAACTCTGAAGGTCTATCCCAGTGTCATGTTCCCCGTGGTGTGTTCTGAAGTCTTCACTGGCATTGTTCTGCCACAGGGCAATTTCTCCCTATCTAGGCATGCTTCCTTTCCTTCCAAAGGTTGTGATTCTAAGAACATTCCAGATATAAATCTGCATATTAATCTCCATCTCATTGTTTGCTTCCTGAAACTAAATTTGAAACTCTGTCTCAGGAGTGTCTCGTGTCTAAATACAAACTCATGATACTCAAAACTAAACATACTTCCCAGTTCAGACAATGGCCTTATCCTTCATTTTATTATCTTGGGCAGAAACCTAGGATTCACCTTCAACACTGATCTCTTGTTCATGGCCTCTGTATAATCCATGAGCAGTCCTATCTATTTTACCTTCTATATATATTTTAAATACACATAGTCTTCTCCATATTTATTGCTTTAATTCAAAACCCACAAAACTATTTCTCCCCCAAAGAGTTAAAAAGCAATGATCTTTGAACTGGTCCCAACACATCCACTATTAATTTCTCCAAACCATTTGTCAGAATAGTATTTTAAAGTCAAAAGAATATTAATACAATTTTAGAATCCTTAAATCACTTTCCTTTGCTTCTAAGAGCAAAATCTTTAGCATGGCTTCAAAGTCCGGAACAATCTAGTTTATTTCTTTTTCTGCAACTCCACACACTTACCCTCATTGTCAGGATTTCTGGCTCAGAGTGTTAGATTCTGAATAGTGTCATGCTTCCTCATTGCATGGGGCCTTTGAACATATATATCTTTTCTGTCTGAAAATTTCCTTCCTTCCACCATCTGCTTCCCATTGTTAATTGCCTTTTATGTTTATTCTGGTAACCTAGCATAGATTAAATCTCTGTTTATGCCCTCATTTTATTACATTTCTTTCTCTTTTGTTGGTCATTGTACTTTATTTTTAATTACTTGTTTAATATCTAACATCCTACATGTTTTAAATTCTGGATAGGTTATGTGTTTGTGGCAATGATTTGCACATAACAGATTATTATTTGTTGAATGAATTAAAATGTCTTTTATAGATTCGCCCCCCCCAAAAAAAAACTTGCACAGTTGATATCTGTTTAACATGAATCTGAAGGAGTATCTTGTAAAGGGAAATAGGATGTATTAAGCACCTCAGAAATATACATACAAGGTAACATGGAAAAAATGTTGGCAGCCTACTAGTGGCACAATTCCTTGGTGATAGGAGTGTTTGGCAGTAGAAGAGTTAACTATATAAAGTAATACAGCAGTTTTCACAGCACCTTTTTAATATTTTGTTTATATTTTCCTATGGACTCTCATTAATTTACGGTTGCTTAATTATAGCCATTTAAGACCATCCAAAAATGTGGGATCCATAGGATAGCAAGTATATGAGAGTCAACTAATGACAAATTTGTCATCAGTGTTTGAGTGGCATAGTAGAAAAAGTCAGGGACTTTTGAAGTCAGATTAGAATTAGGTTCAAACACTGGCTCTGTAATTTACTGGGTGTGTATTGTATAGTCTTTGTCAAACTTTTTAACTTCTCTGAGGTTTGGGATGATATTACCTACTGACCTTCCATGCATAACAAAAATGCATATGCCAAACAACAGAAATGGAGTAAAAGGGTTCTGAGTCTATATACAATATGTACATACGTGTGTGTACACACATACACATAGACATATATCTATTCATTTTATTAACACACATATCAAGCCAGTATTTTTCCTGCTATGTGTCAAAATCACTGTGAAACTTGAAAAGTAAATTTATTTACCACAAATCACTTTTTTTATATTTTTTTTATTCTTATGTTAATCCCCCTACATTACATCATTAGTTTTAGATGAAGTGTTCCATGTCATTGTATGTCCATAACACCCAGTGCTCCATGCAGAATGTGCCCTCCTCAATACCCACCACCAGACTAACCCACCCTCCCAACCCCTCCCCTCTAGAACCCTGTTTGTTTTTCAGAGTCCATCATCTCTCATGGTTCGTCTACCCATCCGATTTCTCCCGCTTCATTCATCCCCTCCCGCTACATTCTTCTTCTTTTTTTTTTCTTAACATATATTGCATTATTTGTTTCAGAGGTACAGATCTGAGATTCAACAGTCTTGCACAATTCACAGTGCTTACCACAGCACATACCGTCCCCAGTGTCTATCATCCAGGCACCCCATCCCTCCCACCCCACCCCCCACTCCAGCAACCCTCAGTTTGTTTCCTACAATTAAGAATTCCTCATATCAGTGAGGTCATATGATACATGTCTTTCTCTGTTTGACTTATTTCGCTCAGCATAACACCCTCCAGTTCCATCCACGTCGTTGCAAATGGCAAGATCTCATTCGTTTTGATGGCTGCATAATATTCCATTGTATATATATACCACCTCTTCTTTATCCATTCATCTGTCAATGGACATCTTGGCTCTTTCCACACTTTGGCTATTGTGGACATTGCTGCTATAAACATCGGGGTGCACATACCCCTTCGGATCCCTACTTTTGTATCTTTGGGGTAAATACCCAGGAGTGCAATTGCTGGATCATATGGTAGCTCTATTTTCCACTTTTTGAGGAACCTCCATCCTGTTTTCCAGAGTGGCTGCACAAGCTTGCATTCCCACCAACAGTGTAGGAGGGTTCCCCTTTCTCCGCAGCCCTGCCAACATCTGTCATTTCCTGACTTGTTGATTTTAGCCATTCTGACTGGTGTGAGGTGGTATCTCACTGAGGTTTTGAGTTGGATTTTCCTGATGCCGAGCAACGTTGAGCACTTTTTCATGTGTCTGTTGGCCATTTGGATGTCTTCTTTGGAAAAATGTCTCTTTATGTCTTCTGCCCATTTCTTGATTGGATTCTTTGTTCTTTGGGTGTTGAGTTTGATGAGTTCTTTACAGATTTTGGATACTAGCCCTTTATCTGATATGTCATTTGCAAAAATCTTCTCCCATTCTGTCGGTTGTCTTTTGGTTTTGTTGACTGTTTCCTTTGCTTTGCAAAAGCTTTTTATCTTGATGAAGTCCCAATAGTTCATTTTTGCCCTTGCTTCCCTTGCCTTTGGCGATGTTTCTAGGAAGAAGTTGCTTTGGCTGAGGTCAAAGAGGTTGCTGCCTGTGTTCTCCTTTAGGATTTTGATGGACTCCTGTCTCATGTTTAGGTCCTTCAACCATTTGGATTCTATTTTTGTGTGTGGTGTAAGGAAATGGTCCAGTTTCATTCTTCTGCATGTGGCTATCCAATTTTCCCAACACCATTGGTTGAAGAGACTGTCTTTGTTCCATTGGACATTCTTTCCTGCTTTGTCAAGGATTAGTTGACCATAGAGTTGAGGGTGCATTTCTGGGCTCTCTATTCTGTTCCATTGATCTATGTGTCTGTTTTTCTGCCAGTACCATGCTGTCTTGATGATAACAGCTTTGTAATAGAGCTGGAAGTGCGGAATTGTGATGCCACTGGCTTTGCTTTTCTTTTTCAACATTCCTCTGGCTATGTGGGGTATTTTCTGGTTCCATACAAATTTTAGGATTATTTTATTTCTTTGAAAAAAGTGGATGGTATTTTGATGGGGATTGCATTGAATGTGTAGATTGCTCTAGGTAGCATTGACATCTTCACAATATTTGTTCTTCCAATCCATGAGCATGGAACGTTTTTCCATTTCTTTGTGTCTTCCTCAATTTCTTTCATGAGTATTTTATAGTTTTCTGAGTACAGATCCTTTGCCTCTTTGGTTAGATTTATTCCTAGGTATCTTATGGTTTTGGGTGAAATTGTAAATGGGATGGACTCCTTAATTTCTCTTCCTTCTGTCTTGTTGTTGGTGTATAGGAATGCCACTGACTTCTGTGCATTGGTTTTATATCCTGCCACTTGACTGAATTCCTGTATGAGTTCTAGCAGTTTGGGGGTGGAGTCTTTTGGGTTTTCCACATAAAGTATCATATCATCTGCAAAGAGTGAGAGTTTGACTTCTTCTTTGCCAATTTGGATGCCTTTGATTTCTTTTTGTTGTCTGATTGCTGTGGCTAGGACTTCCAATACTATGTTGAATAGCAGTGGTGATAGTGGACATCCCTGCCGCATTCCTGACCTTAGGGGGAAAGCTCTCAGTTTTTCCCCATTGAGAATGATATTCACTGTAGGTTTTTCATAGATGGCTTTTATGATATTGAGGTATGTACCCTCTATGCCTATACTCTGAAGAGTTTTGATCAAGAAAGGGTGCTGTACTTTGTCAAAAGCTTTTTCTTCATCTATTGAGAGGATCATATGATTCTTGTTCTTTCTTTTGTTAATGTAGTGTATCACATTGATTGATTTGCAGATGTTGAACCAACCTTGCAGCCCAGGGATAAATCCCACTTGGACATGGTGAATAATCCTTTTAATGTACTGTTGGATCCTATTGGCTAGTATTCTGGTGAGAATTTTTGCATCCATGTTCATCAGGGATATTGGTCTGTAATTCTCCTTTTGGATGGGGTCTTTGTCTGGTTTTGGGATCAAGGTAATGCTGGCCTCATAAAAAGAGTTTGGAAGTTTTCCTTCCATTTCTATTTTTTGGAACAGTTTCAGAAGAATAGGTATTAATTCTTCTTGAAATGTTTGGTAGAATTCCCCTGGGAAGCCATCTGGCCCTGGGCTTTTGTTTGTTGGGAGATTTTTGATGACTGCTTCAATTTCCTTAGTGGTTATAGGTCTGTTCAGGTTTTCTATTTCTTCCTGGTTCAGTTTTGGTAGTTGATACATCTCTAGGAATGCCTCCATCTCTTCCAGGTTATCTAATTTGCTGGCATAGAGTTGCTCATAATATGTTCTTATAATTGTTTGTATTTCTTTGGTGTTGGTTGTGATCTCTCCTCTTTCATTCATGATTTTGTTGATTTGGGTCATTTCTCTTGTCTTTTTGATAAGTCTGGCCAGGGGTTTATCAATCTTGTTAATTTTTTCAAAGAACCAGCTCCTAGTTTCGTTGATCTGTTCTATTGTTCTTTTAGTTTCTATTTCATTGATTTCTGCTCTGATCTTTATTATTTCTCTTCTCCTTCTGGGTTTAGGCTTTATTTGCTGTTCTTTCTCCAGCTCCTTTAGGTGTAGGGTTAGGTTGTGTACTTGAGACCTTTCTTGTTTCTTGAGAAAGGCTTGTATTGCTATATACTATCCTCTTAGGATGGCCTTTGCTGCATCTCAGAGATTTTGAATAGTTGTGTTTTCATTTTCATTGGTTTCCATGTATTTTTTTAATTCTTCTTTAATTTCCTAATTGACCCATTGATTCTTCAGTAGGATGCTCTTTAGCCTCCATGTATTTGAGTTCTTCCTGACTTTCCTCTTGTGATTGAGTTGTAGTTTCAAAGCATTGTGGTCTGAAAATAGGCAGGGAATGATCCCAATCTTTTGGTACCAGTTGAGACCTGATTTATGACCTAGGATGTGATCTATTCTGGAGAATGTTCCTTGGGCACTAGAGAAGAATGTGTATTCCGTTGCTTTGGGATGGAATGTTCTGAATATATCTGTGAAGCCCATTTGGTCCAGGGTGTCATTTAAAGTCTGTATTTCCTTGTTGATCTTTTGCTTAGACGATCTGTCCATTTCAGTGAGGGGGGTGTTAAAGTCCCCCACTATTATTGTATTGTTGTTGAAGTGTTTCTTTGCTTTTGTTATTAATTGCCTTATATAATTGGCTTCTCCCATGTTAGGGGCATAGATATTTACAATTGTTAGATCTTCTTGTTGGATAGATCCTTCAAGTAGGATATAATGTCCTTCCTCATCTCTTATTACAGTCTTTGGTTTAAAATCTAATTTGTCTGATAAAAGGATTGCCACCCCAGCTTTCTTTTGGTGTCCATTAGCATGGTAAATGCTTTTCCACCCCCTCCCTTTCAATCTGGGGGTGACTTTGGTTCTAAAATGAGTCTCTTGCAGACAGCATATCGACGGGTCTTGTTTTTTAATCCAGTCTGTTAGCCTGTGTCTTTTGATTGGGGCATTGAGCCCATTTACATTCAGGGTAACTATTGAAAGATAGGAATTTAGTGCCATTGTATTGCCTGTATGGTGACTGTTACCGTATATTGTCTGTGTTCCTTTCTGGTCTATGTTGCTTTTAGGCTCTCTCTTTGCTTAGAGGACCCCTTTCAAGATTTCCTGTAGGGCTGGTTTTGTGTTTGCAAATTCCTTTAGTTTTTGTTTGTCCTGGAAGTTTTTTATCTCTCCTTCAATTTTCAATGAGAGCCTAGCTGGATAGAGTATTCTTGGCTGCATAGTTTTCTCATTTAGTGCTCTGAATATATCCTGCCAGTCTTTTCTGGCCTGCCAGGTCTCTGTGGATAGGTCTGATGCTAGTCTAATGTTTCTACCATTGTAGGTTACATATCTCTTCTCCCGAGCTGCTTTCAGGATTTTCTCTTTGTCTATGAGACTCGTAAGTTTTACTATTAGATGTCGGGGTGTTGACCTATTTTTATTGATTTTGAGAGGGGTTCTCTGTGCTTCCTGGTTTTGATGCCTGTTTCCTTCCCCAAATTAGGGAAGTTCCCTGCTATAATTTGCTCCATTATACCTTCTGCCCCTCTCTCTCTTTTTTCTTCTTCTGGGATCCCAATTATTCTAATGTTGTTTCGTCTTATGGTATCGCTTATCTCTTAAATTCTGCCCTCGTGATCCAGTAGTTGTTTATCTCTCTTTTTCTCAGCTTCTTTATTTTCCATCGCTTCATCTTCTATATTACTGATTCTCTCTTCTGTCTCATTTATTCTAGCAGTTAGTGCCCCCATTTTTGATTGCACCTCATTAATAGCCTTTTTGATTTCTACTTGGTTAGATTTTAGTTCTTTGACTTCTCCAGAAAGGGTTTCTCTAATAACCTCCATATTTTTTTCAAGCCCAGCTAGTATCTTTAACGTGATGATTCTGAACTCTATATCTGACATCGTACTAATGTCCGTATTGAGTAGGTCCCTGGCAGTCGGTACTACCTCTTGTTCTTTTTGTTGAGGTGATTTTTTCCGTCTTGTCATTTTGTGCAGAGGAGAATAGATTAATGAGAGCAGAAAATGGTAGCAGAGTAACAACATCCCCAGAAAATATACTCTAAACAAATCAGAAAAGACCTGAAGCAGTGGGAAAAGAAAGGGAAAGAGAGAAATAAGAGAAAGAAAATAACAAAAAGATAAAGATAAAAACTAAAACAAACAAAACAAAACAACAACAGCAACAAACAAACAGAGTGTGATCAAATATGATCAGGCTGGTATATAGATCAATGCCACACACTAGATTTGGGGTGTATTTTGGTCTGTTAGAAGAAAGTGCCTCCCAAAATTTTAAAGAGAGAAAAACTTGTATATGTACAAAAATAAGGGTTGATATGATGAAGGGATGGAGTATGACTGTAAAGATGGAAATTTTTATAAATTTTATAAAGGAATTGATAAGAAGTTGTTTGAAAAAAGAAAGAAGAGGATTTAAAAAAAAACAGAAAAGAAAAAAAAAAAAGGAAAGGATGTGATCAGGTAGGGGAATAGAAATCACCATATACTAGAGATTTAGCGTATATTTTGATCTGTTAGAAGAAACTATCTCAAAATTTTAAAGAGAGAACAACTTATATATATAAGCCAAAAATACGGCTAACTATTATGAAGGGATAGAATATGACTCTAAAAATGAAAAATAATTTTTTTTTTTAAAAAAGGGATTGATAAGATGTTGGTTGAAAAAGGGAAAAAGAAAAATTCAAAAAAAAAAAAAAAAGAAAAAAAGACAGTTAAAAAAAATTAACTTTGAAAGACTAAAGAATCATGGTAAAAAAGCCATGGATTCTATGTGCAGTAGTCCCCTAGCGCTGGAGTTCTCATTGATCGGTAAACTTGGTCTTGGCTGGCTGTTCTCGCTGATCTTCTGGGGATGGGCCTGTTGCCGTGGTTCCCAAATGTCTCTATGGGAGGCGGTATTTCCCCGCCCTTGCCCACTCCCAGCTAAGTAATCTGCTCGGGTTTGCTCTCCGGAGCTTTTGTTCCCTGCGAGCTTTCCGTACAGCTTTGGAGGCGCAGAATGAAAATGATGGCCTCCCAATCTCTGCCCCAAAGGAGCCGAGAGCTCAGGGCCCCGCTCCTCAGTGAGCCCCCAGAGAAAAGCCGTCAGTCACTCCCGTCTCCCCAGTCTCCAACCGCACTCCGTGCTCACCCGGCCTGTGAGTGTGAGTTTCTATCTCTGGCACCCGACCCCGGGTGGAGTCTCCAAACCCAGCAGATCCCTGCGGTGCACTCCCGCACGGCTCCTCCCGGGGGAGGAAGGTGAGTCTCCCCAGATCTGCCGCTCTTTGGATCCCTGCTGGAGGAGCAGTGGCCCGACTGTGCCGCGGATCACGGTTTATGGGAACTCAGAGCTGAGAGCCCGCGCCTGGGCTCTGCCTCTGCAGCCGGCTTCCCTGCTCCGATACCTGGGAGCTCTGCCACACTCAGGCACCCCCGGTCTTTCTGTGACCCCGAGGGTCCTGAGACCACACTGTCCCGGAGGGTTCCACCCCCCACTTAGCCACCGGAGTGACGTCCCTCAGCGGAGCAGACTTTTAAAAGTTCCGATTTTGTGCTCTGAGTCTCTATCACTTGCCAGAAGCGGCCGACGGAGGCCCCTCCCCCGCCATCTATCTTCCAGGATATCGCCTCGGATTCACTTCTCCCCACGTCCTACCTTCCAGAAAGTGGTCACTTTTCTGTTCAGAGAGTTGTTGCTATTCCTTTCTTCGATCTCCTGTTGGGTTTGTGGGTGTTCAGAATGGTTTGATCCCTATCCAGCTGAATTCCTGAGAGGAGACGAAATCCAGGTCTCTTACTCCTCCGCCATCTTGCTCCAACCCCTTCCACAATTCACTTTTAACTGCTCATTTTTTACAGTGCTGAGGCTGTCACAGTTTACTTAAATCTAACTCTGACTGTGTAAGAGTTTGATGTCTAGAATGTGTGAAATCCTTTTCTGTTGCATTATCCTTACTTGCAATATTTTATGTATGTTAATAGAGTAGTCATATAAATATGCTACAGCTATTTTATTATTTTATAATACAGTAATATAGTTTTAAATTTTAAGTATTATAACCAATAATCTATGAGGAAATGACTTTTAGAGAGGATAAATAACAAGAATTGATTGGATTTGCTGACGATTACTTTTTTGAGTTCTATTATAGGTTTGTGATATATAGCAGGGGCTTGGGAAGTATTTGTTGAATTAATGAAAACTAAGTGATAAAGCACTGAATTTAGTCTCACATTTGCCTGATTTCAAATCCTGGACATAATCCAAAATCTCATCTTTCCTCCCAAATACAAGGCATAGCTCTCATAGATGGGAGATTGTATTAAGAATATCAAGCCGCTTTAAATTTTCTCACTTTGCACATTATCCATCTTCTACCAAATATCAACCTAGAGTGTGTTCAACTTCATCTTTAGGAGCCTCATTATACATTAACAGTGTTATGACAGTTATATAATATCCATACTCTCATTTATCTTTCCTTTTAAATTAACCTTTGGATTTTATTATTTCTCTATACTAATGTCATTTGTACTTTTGTCCCTTGGATGTTGATATAAAGCTTCTGTAGTTCTTTCTGAAAGTGGGACTGCATTTAGGTAGTATGACGTATTATTAAATTCTCTTTAAAATACATTTCAAATACCATTAAATATGTCATGATCCCTTTAGCTAACATTTTTGGTGATGTGGCATATCACAATAATATAAAGAACTTCTCAAACTCAACACCCAAAAAACAAATAATCAAGTCAAAAAATGGGCAGAAGGCATGAATAGACACTTCTCCAATGAAGACATACAAATGGCTAAAGGACACATGAAAAAATGTTCATCATCATTAGCCATCAGGGAAATTCAAATCAAAACCACATTGAGATATCACCTTACACCAGTTAGAATGGCAAAAATTGGCAAGGCAAGAAACAACAAATGTTGGAGAGGTTGTGGAAAAAGGGGAACCCTCTTACACTGTTGGTGGGAATGCAAGTTGGTACAACCACTTTGGAAAACAGTATGGAGGTGCCTCAAAAAAATTAAAAATAGAGCTACTCTATGACCCAGCAATTGCACTCCTGGGTATTTACCCCAAAGACACAGATGTAGTGAAAAGAAGGGCCAGGGGCACCTGGGTGGCTCAGATGGTGGGACGTCTGCCTTCGGCTCAGGTCATGATCCCAGGGTCCTGGGATCGAGTCCTGCATTGGGCTCCCTGCTCGGTGGGGAGCCTGCTTCTTCCTCCCCCTCTCCCTCTACTGCTCCCCCCTGCTTGTGCTCTCTCACTCTCCTTGTCAAATAAATAAATAAAATCTTAAAAAAAACAATTTTTTTTAGAAGGGCCATATGCTCCCCAATGTTCATAGCAGTAATGTCCACAATAGCCAAATTGTGGAAAGAGCCGAGATGCCCTTCAACAGATGAATGGATAAAGAAGATGTGGTCCATATATACAGTGGAATATTACTCATCCATCAGAAAGAATGAATAACTTTTGCATCAAAATGGATGGGACTGGAGGAGATTATGTTAAGTGAAATAAGTCAAGCAGAGAAAGTCAATTATCATACACACACACACACACACACACACACACACACATATATATATATATATATATAACTTCTTTACCAAATTAAAATGTCTATAGTCAATAGGAAATTTTAGTTGTTCCAACACATTTTGATAATTTTTAATGAGTGGGAACAACTAGAGTGAGGCACAGAATAACTTTTAACAAAGGTATATTTCATAGAAAAGTGAAAAAATAGAAATGTGATATATTATATTTATTATATAATTATATGACACATGTCCCAACATATTACAAAGTATAGGAATGCAAGCAATGTTGGAATATTTGTAAATATCCTTTATTTTTTTAAAGAATATATGAACTCCTGCTTTTATTAGCTAATAGCATCAAATAATTTTATCATATATTCTCAGATAATCTCTGATAATATATAGATGCCAAGGTAGTAATTTTCTCATAATACTTTTCAGACAATAGTTTATATCAGTAAATTTAGTTATATCTCACATTTCTTTGTTAGCTAATCACCATAACTATTTAGTAAATTATTTCAACAAATCTTGAGTTCTTGAATATTTATTTGGGCTTATGGAAAATCAAGATTATAGTATATATAAAATTCAGAACCTCTATATAGGAAGAAAAAACATTTGTTTCTTTTTCAGTTTTATTTCAATTCACACCCTAGATATTGTTCCAATTCTTAGATGGAAAAATCAGAAATTGGAAAGAGAGTGAGGAGTAGCTGGACAAATTTCTCATTCTATGTGATACATGAGATGAAAGACACATTTTTAATGCTTTAACTTCTTTAGATTTGGGTGTGTGGTTGTCTCCAAGGCAAAAAAGGAAAACAGCTATCTTCTTTCATAAGCAGAATCTGTCATGGTAAGTTTTTAAAAATATTTATTCTTTGCTATCATATGAATTTAACCTTGTGCTCTGATAAAACTAGTTGCTAAGGATTACAATTAACCTGGTCAAATATATTACAACAAAACATTGCAAATAATAGTTCTTATCAGAGATTCTATTAACATGAGAGAGAGAGAAACTTTGCCTGGAAAGATAAGAATTACAATTCAGGCACATGGTTCTCTCAGCCTATCAGGCCATGTCCAATTTTGTCAGCCTAGCCTTAAAAAGAGACTTTTTCTCCATACAAATTTTGAGTTTCTAAGATGAAAATTGTTAGGCAACTAGAAATGTATTATACAATTAACTCCATATGATTCAGATATGAGGGAAGGCTTTATAATCACATGAAAGTAGAAAGATCCTCCTCAATTATAATTACTGATTTAAAATTCTGGGTTTGTACTTAAAAATTTGGGGGAAGTTTGAGGATGATAATTAACCATACATTGTACCTCACCATTTTGAAATATAAATATATATATATATATATTGGAATTAGCCAAGGGTCAGCTATCTTACATTTAAAGCTAGATTGGAGAATCTTGCTTGGATCCAAAGAAAAATAAGCTTCTTAATTGTTTTCTTAATAGCACCATGCAGAGCAGAAAGGAATGTTAGAATTTTCTTCTGTCCTTCCCCAGTGCTAACTGCATGGAGAATAAGGGCAGAAAGAAACCACATTATTTGCAGACAGATTTTCCCAGTCCCATAATTGAAACATGTCTGAGCTATGCAAGCTGGCACCTTGTCTCAACTTCAACAATTATATATCAGTCCTTCTGTGAGGAAGAGCAAGCCATGAAGAGAGCAGGCTGAACTGGGAAGTATTCTTCCAACAGTATTCCATAGAATTCTATGCTATTCTTCTAATACTCCCTTCTGGAAAGAGGGTTTGATTTCCTTCTTCTCTGTGAAAATGGGGAGAGAGGAATATAGGTTTCCTACATAATGCATGCATAGTAGTCAGCCTTTATATTTTGCTCTGCATCTAGTTCTATCTCTACCAAGCTTTAAGACTATTGTGTATATATTTGTATTCTTTCATCTATGGTATTAGTTCTCCTTAAAAGACTGTTATTTTGAATCCAAGTGAAGATTTATGAATTCCAAATAGGCACTGCACTAGAAATTCAAGTACCCTGGAGCCTAGTGGGAAAGACAAGTGAACAAATCCAACTAAAATGAAGTCCTGAACTTTGTAGACCACTTATTTTTTTTTTAAGAGTTTATTTATTTATTTGACAGAGATAGAGAGAGAACACAAGTAGGCAGAGCAGTAGGTGGAGTGAGAGGGAGAAGCAGGCTCCCTGCTGAGGAAGGAGCCCAACGTGGGGTTCAATTCCAGGACCCTGAGATCATGACCTGAGCCGAAGGCAGCCACTTAACCGACTGAGCCACCCAGGCACCCCATCAAAGGAGCATAATAAAAACATGAATTCTGATATTTACCTCCCCTCTCACTCTTGAAAAAACTTCTAAGAACACAGAAAACAATAATCTCTTCTTTTCTAATGCCTTTGTCTCTTCAAGTTTTCTCTTTCCTCATGCATAAGGTTCATTATTGCGATCTCTCCACCTTGTTCTTCCTGCCCGTCCAAATTTGTTGCTTTCACAAGAAGGCATGGTTGTTGTTGTTGTTGTTGTTGTTGTTGTTGTTGTTGTTGTTTTAATATATCATCCACACTTGAGCAATGGAATGATCTTCCTTTTGCTTGGTATTCTTGGAAGAACCCACCTAATTGTTATTTTCCTTGTCAAACATATTTCTTTTGTTTTTTGTTTTTGTTTTTGTTTTTCCCAAGAAGTGGTCCTCAGTAGTGATCTTGCACAACATATTTCTGATTTCATTAACAAAGGCTTGTGGACTCATTCTTGGTTGGTGAAATTCTATCTCAAAGGGAATCAAAGAAAGTAAACAAAGACATAAACCTAGAATCTTCTTTAGTGGGCAGGAAGAAGAGAGAGCTTGGATATACTCATAAAGTGACCATTTTTGTTTAATTACACAGGGAGTTGTGTGATATGTAGATATGTAGTAAACATAAATTGAGAGCATGAGAAGGAATGGATTCCATACATGTTTTCTAAATTAGGTGATACTGATCTAAGATGTGAAGAATAAATAGGAGTTAATCAGGTGAGGTGGAAGGTCAAGTCATTTCATATTGAAATAATAATATATGCAATAGGTCAGATTTGAGATGTAGATTGCAAATTTGTGGATTAATTTGTTTAATTAATTAGTTTAAAATGGCTGGAATTTAATGTGCATAGGAAATGAGGTTAAAGAACTTAGAAGAAAACTTGACCTTATGGAACTTTCTATATAATGTTATTGAGTTTAGACTTTATGTGGAAGACAATAGAATAACATTAAAGATGAATTACATGTATGGATTTGCATTTTTATGGTGCTCATTCTGACTGTCGGGTGAATTGATTGAAACAGAAGTTTCATGTGATGTGTAGTGACTGGCTACTCATCAAATCAATCTTTCTGGAACACAACTAAACTTTTTTTCCCAAATTGTTGGCAATTAGAAGTGACCACATATGGTTGAAATTCGGCCAGTAAAAGTTAAGCTGCACCATTTCCAGGCCTGAGCCTAGAGGCTTTACAATAATGGCTTATAATTCTTTTTCCTTCTTCAGGCTGGGTGTTGAAAAAGAGAGAGTCCTTAGAAGGAAAGAGTCTGGGTCCCTGAGTCTCTGTTTGGCAGATAGACCCACCCTTATCAGGAACATACATTTTAGAATTTATGTGAGTGAAAAATAAACTTCCATCATATTTGAGCCATATTAGGGTTTTAGGTTTGCTTGTTACAGCCGCTAGTACCCTTCTAACAAATACATATATGTTAAAAGTTAAAAAGTGATCATTATAATCAGCCTATCAGTATGTCACATTAAAGGTGTATCTTCAGAGTAGTGTTTATACTAAGGTACACAGGTATTTAGGCATACCTCTAAATCTCTTTACATATATCACAATCTGTGAAGGTTACAGTTAGTCTTTAATATCTCAGAGTTCTCTTAGATGCACATACACTTTATTTTTTTAAAAAATTTTAAAAGATTTTATTTATTTATTTGACACAGAGAGAGAGCACAGGCAGGGGGAGAGGCAGAGGGAGAAGCAGGCTCCCCACTGAGGAGGGAGCCTGATGCAGGGCTCAATCCCAGGATTCTGGGATCATGACCTGAGCTCAAGGCAGAAGCTTAACCAACTAAGCCACCCAGGCACCCCACACATACACGTTAATTTTTAATTAAAATTGTAGGTTCCAAGAACATATTGGGTAGGTTAGGAGAAATGGAGGAAAAAAATACATTTTTTTATGGTGTGGTATATCTTAGAATTTACAAAGCCATACTAAACATGATGCCTTTATGAAACTAATAGCATTTAGGTAATACTTCATTTTTGGAAGTAACATATCTAACCATACAGACAGGTTTGAATGTAACCACACCTTTTTCTCTGTAATTTGACTTTTTCTTTTATGATCTATTGCTCAATATTCCCTATATGCATGCCTATGAATTTAAATAAAGAGATATGCAGCTGTAGCTTGGAGAAGATTTTTCTAAAACAGTAGTTATATTAGGTGATAGCACTCTGCATTTCAAATATATCTATGTATTTGAAATTGTTCCTGTAGTTTGAAATATGATATCTCTGTTGTAATTTATTGTTTCCCTTACCTTTAAATCAAAGCATATTTAAAAAATTGAATGATGTGAGGAATTTCAGAGTAATTCTAAAAGCCATTGATGAGAATCTTCTTTCCTCTTTGTTATGATGTTTACCTAAGAATAAACTTGACAATTATGGGTATCACTAGTTGTAATGACCCTGACTTTATTCAGAACATTTTTGTTATACCTCTACTTAAAATAATATGCTATTCTGTGTTTGAAAGATTGTTTCATTGGACACTCTGTTAGAAACATGATCCAGCCATATTTGTTATTCTTTCTTTTTCATTTTACATAATGCTTAGATCCAGATAAACTAAATTATGCTGTTGTAATGAACAAATTTCAAATCTCACTAGCTTAGAATGAAAAGGGCTCATTTCTTAGTTATGCTACCTGTCATTTTTGCCTACTGTTTCCTTAAAAGTACTCCTGTGATCCCCCCCCTTTTTTTTTTTTGCTAAAATATGCCTTTTGAGAGTTTTTCCTGTCGAGCCACTGGATTTTTCTACATACTAGAAAAGATATTGCTTCCAGTCCCAGGCTTTTGCACAGATTTTTAAACATTGTCAAATAAACAGATCTTGGTTTAATAAAGATGAACATTTTTGTAGCATCTTCCAGATTTTTTTTTTATCTTCAAGAATTTATGCACCAAACTTGCCTGGGAAGGAAAAATTTTGTTGAATGCATTAGGATTTCCCTTTACTTACAACAGAGGCAAAAACTTTCATGAAATATCAACATATTTCCTCCAAAGCAGAACATTTATTTTCAGATATAAAGAACACTTTAAATATATCTTGACTATTGCTTATTTCAGTCAGCTCTTTGTAATGGAAAATGCTTTAATTTTGCCATCATTTCCAAATTTCATTAATGCTACAGCATCATAATTTTTGGTAAAATTTGTTTATAATCAACCCAGGAAAAGGAAGGATATTTTTCACTTTAATATGTAAAACCTCTTTAGCATATGTGACATATTATTTACACACGCTTTAATTTGCTTAAAAAAGGAAGACTTTCCATTTCTCATACTGTATTTTTTCTATCATTTCAAGCTTTATAACTTTACATGCTAGCAAGTTAAGTTTTAATTTTTCATTATTTACCTATTCTCTTCCACCTCACAGCTTCGCTTCACAGTTTTCCACGGTGAAAGGTTGAATACTTTATAAAACACAAACTCTAATATCATATAAAATATAACAAAATTGAAAAATAAATATGTGAATAAAAAGATGACAAAAAATATAAAAACCTTACAATGTAACATCTAACCTACCCAATATCAGCAAAAAGACACTGCTATAGAGGAGACAAGTTGTGATGCATAAATATTCCTTCTTTATAATAAAAATTTCCTCTAGTTTTCTGTTATAGTAGTAGAGCTTGCTTGCTACAGTAATGTTACACAGTAGGGTGTTAAGAAGCTGTTGAAAGAATCAATATACGAGGGAGACGCTATCCATCAGCCTACCATTCTCCCCTTTCTGTGATTCAGCACTTACCACTTATTCATGGCCTCCCCTCTTTCATTCACAAATTGAAAATAGACTGACATACTAAAACATAGTCTTATTATGCATTACCATATGAGGATGAAAGGCCTCTAAAAGAATTGTAAGCAGGCATGCTCAGGCACTAACATCATGTAGCACGTGAAGTTCAAATATGATTTTTTTTTTCACATCAGGATCACCTATAACACCTACAGACATCTCCTAGGATCCTAACATTCAACAGAACTTTTCTTGAATTCTCCTATTTTAGAACAAAAAAATTGTAAAATGAATTTGTTCACATTTCTGTTGTTTAAGTTTATGCATTTTTATGGGACTATAAGGGATATGTCTACCAAAGGAAAGCTTTTCATCATGGTTCAGATATATTTGATAATTACTGACAATAAACAACTATGTACTACCTATCATTTTAGTTAAACTAGAACCATCCATGTAGTTCATTGGCTACTTTTTTTTGAGAGTTTTTTTTTTTTTTCTATTTTTTGAGGAATCTCTATACCCAATGTGGGGCTCAAACTCACAACCCCGAGATCAAGAGCCACACATTCCACTGACAGAGGTGGCCAGGTCCCCCTGATGGGCAAATCTTTTTTTTTTTTTTTTAATATTTTATTTATTTATTTGACACACAGAGAGAGATAGTGAGAGAGAGAGAGAGCACAAGCAGGGTGAGCAGCAGGCAGAGGGAGAGGAAGAAGCAGGCTCTCCGCTGAGCAGGGAGCCCGACATGGGACTCGATCCTGGGACCCTGGGATCATGACCTGAGCCAAAGGCAGATGCTTAACCAACTGAGCCACCCAGGCGCCCCAGGCAACACTTAATATTGTCCGTATCATCATTGTTCTCTCAAGATAGGCACTGCAAATCAAGTTAAATAGATCTATTGCCTATTAATTCTTCAGTGTAAGTTCTGAAGAGTTCTTTGACACCTTTTTCATTATTTAAATCTTACCTTAAAAGATGGGGGAGATTTTAAGCAATAGGAGCTAGTGGAAAAGTACTGGGGGATTTAGTGGAAAGGTTTGTCAATACAATTAGACCAACTGTGTTTGCTAATTGGTCCTTACTGAAGTTAGACTCCTATTGTCCCACTTATACTGAAAGATAGGAGCCCTATATTTCTTTATCCCCCAGCTTTGAGGTATAATTGACAAATAAAAATGGTATATACTTAAGGTTATGATTACATTTCAAAGAGATAACTCAGGTCTTTGAGAAAGACATTCCTGGGTTCTAAAACTGTCAGTATGCTGGGAAAAGATATACATACAAGAGGGACAGAGAAAGAAATTATAACTGAAGTTTTCAAAAGCCAGTGCTCTAAAATAGGAAGGCCAAGGGCCTAGAGTGAGGAAGAAAACTGTCTAAAGTTTAGTCAAACTGAAGCGAACATCAAGGCCATCTTGGTCATATATATCTTGAGATTTCAACAATATAAGTTATTATTATATCCTTGATTCACTGCTTGTCAAAGGTTTACAAGTTGTAAGATGTTTTCTCTTCTCAACTTGAAGTGCCTATAATTTCTAGACTTTTTCTGTTATTACCTTTATAGTTCTTAAATTTGGACTTTTTTTCTTTATTGAGCTTAGGAGAACTCATGTAACTGAACCAATCTTCACAGGTTCAGTCAATCGCAATCCATATACACAATTAGACTTCTGCTTTCCAATCTTTTCCCTTGGGGGTAAAATTTCACTGACTGTATTAAATGCCTTCCATGTTATCAAAAATACCCTTTACTGCTATCAGCCTTCTAGTCAATGCTACATACTGTAAAGTGTTTCTGTTATTAGCAGTGTTACAATTCTAGTATTAATCAACCAAGGTCTTCTAGGTTATGTTGCGATAACAAACAATCCCCAGATCCTATCAGTTTAAAGTAGAGTCTGTTTTCTTGGTTGCACTATCTGTTCATTTTAGGTCTGTTGGAGACATTGGCACACATCTCCTTAACCTGGAGCAAATAAAGTTCTGGCATGTCTCACGCTAACATTGAGTATCCAAGCTGAAAATGACAGCTACCACTGTACTCATAAGCCATGGTCCAGAACAAATGTTATAACTGCTTCCAAATACAAGGGAGCTGATGAAAGCAATCCTGTACTATGAGTGGATGAGGAATAATAAAAACACCTGGCAAACTACATTTTTGATTACTAATATAACTTCACTTTTCTGACTCCTGTTACTTTCCTCCTCAAATGAGTAGAATATGATAAATGCATTTCTATCAAAATATAATTTTAATCCAATATTTTAAAAGCCAATTAAATAGTAAATTTACTATGTCAAAATCAGCATTACTTGAAATGGAAACTATAGTCTTTATATTCTGATCTTTAACAATCTAAAAAAAAAAAAAAGCCGTTACAATAGAAGTAATCATTAAAGTACTTGTGTGTTAGTTTTTCATGTACAAAGTATAAACATGTTTTAAATGACAGATGCTTGGTCTGGTACCATAATACACAGTAAGTTGTTTTGGATAAAATAATAGAGTCAATTGTAGTATAGTACAATGCATTAGCACGGCTGTTGACCTGGGAGTATGAATGAAACTTCTGAATTCCAATGTAGAGGTATTTTCAATTAAGAGTAAGCCTGTTAGGAAAATGGAGTTAACATTCTTTCTTCTGCTTCTATTCTTAAAGACATATCTGAAATATGTGATTCTATATAGCTGTCATCAAACTCAAAGCCAGAGGAAGATGGGCTTCTAATATCAGATGCATGTACTAAAACATGATCTCCATCTTGCTAGCTCAGGATAAATTTTATCAGAGATTTCACAGCTCTGACAAGTCATATCTGTTATAGTTGACTAACTGGAATTTCCATAATTTTCATTTTTTGAGTGTGTAGAAGATAATACAAGTACAAATTCATTTTCTTTTTAAGAAAAACATGAAAAGGATAATCTGAATAACTAAAGCATGTTAAAATAAAATATTTAGAATGTTTTTCCATCTCTTTTTTTTTTTTTTTAAAGATTTTATTTATTTATTTGATAGAGAAAGACACAGCGAGAGAGGGGACACAAGCAGGGGGAGTGGGAGAGGGAGAAGCAGACTCCCTGCCGAGCAGGGAGCCCGATGCGGGACTCGATCCAGGGACTCCAGGATCATGACCTGAGCCGAAGGCAGTCGCTTAACCAACTGAGCCATCCAGGCGCCCTGTTTTTCCATCTCTTTAAGAAAACTTTCTATGTGCACTGTTAGGTGATAGGATTTTATTTTAAACATTACCAGTACTCATTTCAGAGAACATCTTGTGATTAAAATGTAGGTTTAATATGAAAAATAAAAATAGGAAATTCTTCTGATTTACCAAATTATACCTTTGTAGGCAACTCTGCCTAACACAGTGCTAAGATATGTTAACTCCCGATATTGACTCTTTTAGGGCTTAAATTCATAAAAACAAGCAAAACAGATACAATATCGCTTATGTTGTCCAACAAGACACAGTAGGTATGGATTTATTTTACTATATTAGTTAAAGTTCCATCTCCATCTCTGGTGTGCATTACAGCCTAGGACAAAAAGTGGCTGTGTCAGTAACACAGAAAAACATTAAGTTTACACCTCATGTATGACTAGAACTACATCATCTTCATTCTAATTAAATCTGCTACACTTATCTAGCACTTTCCAGTATAAAATACAATTCTACATCATTTCATTTTGTCACCATTAAAATTCTGTAAGTTCTAGAAATAACTTTGCTGATATTAAAGAAACAGCAGCTCCAAGGTGTTAAAACACTTTTTGAAATTTGGAAGTCTTGCATCACGAAGTAAGTCCCATTTTTCTGACTCTAGATTCATAATTCCTTCCAATTATACCATAGCATATTGCCGTCTTTAGGGCATTCACTGATAAATACTTAGTTTGAGTCACCTGTAAACATTAATTCAGGGAATCCAAGTCAGGTATTTAGGATTCAGAAATGCAAATGTATTTGATTCTATTAACAATTTAAGTAAATATTTATCACTTGGTCATAATTAGGATACAAGAATGACTAATAACAGATACTTCTGGGCAAAGCTGGTGAAATAAATTAAAATCATAAAATCATTCTCCCAAAATACATCTACTTCTTGCTATTGAAATTCTCATTATCAAAATAGTTTCTATAACAACTTTTTTTCTTTAAAATTGAATATGTGAATAAAAACTATGCTATAATCAACTTGCATGTGTGCCAGGAGGGAAACATGCTTTGGTTAAGTCCACAAATAGAACATGCAGAGGGCACTGCAGTTACTCCTCAGCTTTTTCTCAGGAATCTTCTATTTGCTCTTCATGCCATTTAAATATATCATGCATTTATTACTATGATCTTCCCCATATTTTTCTTGAGGCTTAGACTTCCATAGATCCCAAAATGTACTTCTGCTAGGCACTGGGGAAATATCATCAACCTATACTCAATGACGACTACGTTTTTAGTAACACTAATATTTTTCATTTTTATTATAATACATGATTATTGTCATGCAAATGGAAATCACAATTTACATTTGATAATGTACAAGATCATTTTACACTACAAACATAGTCACTAATGAGTTCCTTAAGTGTTAAATAATTGGGTTATAGCTGTTTTAAATGTTATATGTTATGTTGAAATAGAACAATTTTTATCTAAAATTTTCTCTCCTGTTAGGTTGCCCCTTTCTTCATCTTCTAGCTAGAGAGAACACACTTTGTTGAAGCTTTTTTTTTTTTTTTTGTCTGCACTATTTCTGGGTTGCCAGCTTCTTCATCTCCAATTCTGAGATACATGAGACAAAAAAATAAGTCTGAAGGAAGTCACCATTGTATTAGTCCTTGGATCTTGAGATCATTAACCTGTCTTCCTCTCTTCACCTTTCAGAGTCTTCTTATGATATATATATCACATATTATATATATATATCTCCAGGTATTTAGGTGTACTTAGTAGGGAAAAAAGGAAAAGCATGTCTTCTCCAAATTCCCAGAATTGGAAGTCCTATAGCATCATTTTATTTTGTTTTTGTTGTAGGGTCAAACTGAAAATAACTTAAAGCACTATTTCAATTAACAATGGAATAAATAGGGGTACTTCAGTGGGTCAGTCAGTTAAGCATCCAACTCGATTTCAGCTCAGGTCATGATCTCAGAGTTGTAAGATCAAGCCCCACATCAGGCTCCACGCTGGGCATGGAACCTGCTCAAGATTCTCTCTCTCCCTCTCCCTCCCCCTCCCTCTCTAAAAAAATCAAAACAAAACACCCCCAAAACACAATGTAATAAATAAAGTATGATAGATTCATATTATAGAGAACTATACTAAAATGGAAGAGAGTGAAATAAGAAATATGTCACAACGTCAATGACTCAGATAGACATAATATTAAGGAAAACAGACAGAAAAATAAATGAATATATAGTGGATGATTCTATGCGTATAAATGTCAGGAAATGTGTTCCATTTAGGGAGTTGTAAAGATAACATGAAGGAGGCTTTTGAAAATCTAAAAATATTCTGTCTCTATAATTATTAGGTTGCTATCTATACAAATGTATTCACTTGGTAACAATTCATAATGTTTATCTAATATATATATATAGAGAGAGAGAGAGAGTATATATATATATATATATATATATACTCTACCCTACTATATGCATTATATATTTACATAGTTATAATAAAATATTTCCCAAAAATATAACACAAACATTATACTTAATTTTGACTAATTGAATCTTTTCTCCTAGAAACTTGAAAGACAATGGAACCTGCCATTTCCACTTCTATTAGTCATTATAGCAGAGATCATAGCCAATGTAAATAGCAAGAGGGAAAAGTGAAAGATAAAATAAATGGAGAGGGGCACCTGGGCAGCTCAGTTAAGCATCCAACTCTTGATCTCAGCTCAGGTTTTGATCTCAGGGTTCTAGGTTCAAACCCCATGTTGGGCTTCATGCTGGTCATGGAGCCTACTTGAATGAATGAATGAATGAATGAATGAATGAATGAATGAATGGATGAATAAATAAAATAGGAAGAAATTAGAGGGTAATTATTAGAAGATGATAGAGCTGCTTGCAAAAAAAAAAAAAAAGGAGAAAACGAAAAGAATTTCACATTCTACAAATTAGTTCCAAAATATAGAAATCATTTATATACTGTTCCTAAAATATTAGAAATATTATATAATTTATTAAATATTTGTAAACAACTAAGTATTAGAAAAATTGATGAAGACATATTTAGAAGAAATATGTATCATGTTCATGCACAGGATACCTCAATTATGATATATAGATTCAATAAAATACAAATAAACTCAAGCCAGGTGTTTGGGACATTAATAAGCTGATTCCTAAGTTTGCATTGGAAAATACAAGATAAAAACTTGCTAAACTGACCTTGAAAAAAATGAACAACTTTGAGTATACATATACTACCTATTAAATACCATGTGCTATGCCATTTCCTTAAGAACATGCCCAGACTAACCCACTGGTTCAAGGAATAGGAATGAGAGATATGTGGAGCAGAGCCACCCTTAGCTAAACCCAGCTATATCTGATGACCTCCAGCCTGTACAGAAGTGAGAATATTCTAAATACAGCTCAACTACTTTGTAAACTGAACCAACTATAAGCTCATCTGCAAGCACATGATTGAATATTAATATGTGTATATTGCTGAGATTTTGTGATTGTTACGTAACCATATTGTAGCCAGTTACACACACACACATACACACAAACACACAATAAAGCACTTTATAAATAGAGTACCTTATCCCATAAACCCATTATATAGTCACATTATTTTATTTAAGTTTAATGGACCAAAGTTTGAACTTGTTAAACAAACTAAAAGAACGTTCAAATTATTAATTATTAATTTCTAAACATAAAATTATAGTTTGTAAAACTAAAGTTGCAGAATGTTCAAATCACCCAGTTTTCTTTATTTCAAGTCTGCTGATCACCTCCACCTTCCAACTGGTTCTTATTATTCCATAGAAATAATCTTAGCTCCCCACTCTCAATCCCATGATCTTAGAACATCTATAGCAGTAGCTTTCTCAGTCTCTCGCAGCACTTTCATATGGTCTGGTGACTAGATCGCATTGCCAAGTGTGAATATTACCTTGCAATTAGATTTTCTCTTATATCCTCTATCTTTCATTCTTTAGGTTTTCTCAATGTTCTACATTGTATCATGAGCAGGAACCCTTGGATTTAAAGCCAGAAGGTACAATTGAGTACTTTCTAAGATGAACTTCATTGTACAGTTGTGGAAACAGATCCAAAGTGACTTCCCCAAAGGCATTACGGTTGGACACAGAGCTAAGGTTAATAATTGAGATATTTTTATTCACATTCTGTCAGTCTTTTAGGATTTCCCTAATATCTTTGTCTACTATACACCCATGAAATTTATTCTGGGTTCCTAGCCATAAATTTGAAAACTGGTAGTGATATCTTTGATGCCTAGCAGTAGACAATAAGGGAAACTTAAAATCATTGCTAATTTGCTAATCTATAAATATATGCTCAAAATTTGATGACATACTCAAAAGTCTCAAGTATAAATATAAGTATATTAGACCCAATAGAGCATAACCAAATGTTAGACTGTAACAGTTTAATTCACTTTACATTATCCCTACTGGGTAGTTAAAATGGCTTTATATTTGATTTCCAAACATGTTGCTCTTTAATATATGACTTACTAATGTCACTGGTAATTTATAAAGAGAATTTGTTTTTTCCCCCCCTTGGGATAAATAACTGCCCTTACATACTAAATTCAGTGTATTAGTCCCACTGTAATATTTAATGGCAAGAGTAGTAAATTTTCTATCTTGATTTTTTAAAGTGGACTCAGCCACTCTAAGTTTCAAAAGAGCATTCTTATTTTTTTCTTCTAGCAGAGAAAAGCAAAGGGAAAAAGGTATTGAATGCAAAGCTCAAATAAGTATAAGACCAGAAATTGCAGAACTATTCTTTTGAAGATTCTCCCTTAAAAGGGAGACCAAAGAAGCACTAGTATCAAAGATGTTAAGTTGTAATTGATGCTGTAGGGTATATGGAATTTTGTCACATAGATAAATTTTAAGGTACACAGAAAAAAATAATACTTAGATCTTACATTGCATTTTTAAATTAACACTGTTTTACAAATATTAATAAATTCTGATTACATCCCTGTGAGGTGGGTGAGTGTTATTAAACACTGCAGGTCAGAATTGCAATAGCTCAAGAGATAATAGTTATTGCTATAGTAACATGGACACCACAGGCCCAATACCAAAATTCTTACCCTTGCAAAATGTTCAGTGGTTTTAATGAGCATTCACTGTGAATCCAGTGTGCCCCATGTGCTCACTTCTTTGGGAAATATTTGAACTCAGTATTGCTTTATTCTTGTTAACTGCGTATAGTATAGAACATGTGAGTCACCCAAAACAGCATGGGGTAATTTAGGCTGACATTGCGATTACATTTAGACTTCACCATCTGGGTCAAGCAAATGAATTACAAATAAGTCTGGTCCCTAATGAGGGGTGGCTTTGTCTAACAAAGAATAAAGACAGTGAAAGTCACTTGAATCTGTGCTTTTGTTGACTGCTATTCAATGAGTACCCCTCTATATTGTTTCTATAAAATATTAGAAAATATTGTCATGTCAGAGTTGGATGAGTGCTTTAAATTTCATTTAGACCCTCCTTTCTTTTTTTTTTTTAATTTTATTATGTTATGTTAATCACCATACATTACATCATTAGTTTTTGATGTAGTGTTCCATGATTCATTGTTTGTGTATAACACCCAGTGCTCCATTCAATACGTGCCCTCTTTAATACCCATCACCAGGCTAACCCATCCCCCCACACCCCTTCCCTCTAGAACCCTCAGTTTGTTTCTCAGAGTCCAGAGTCTCTCATGGTTTGTCTCCCCCTCCAATTTTCCCCCTTCATTTTTCCCTTCCTACTATCTTCTACTTTATTTTAACATATAATTTATTATTTGTTTCAGAGCTACAGGTTTGTGATTCAACAGTCTTACACAATTCACAGCACTCACCATAGCACATACCCTCCCCAGTGTCTATCAACCAGCCACCCCATGCCTCCCACCTCCACAATTCCAGCAACCCTCAGTTTGTTTCCTGAGATTAAGAATTCCTCATATCAGTGAGATCATATGATACCTGTCTTTCTCTGATTGACTTATTTCACTCATCATAATACCTTCCAGTTTCATCCATGTCGTTGCAAATGGCAAGATTTCACTCCTTTGGTAGTGCATAATATTTCATTGTATATATAAACAACATCTTCTTTATCCATTCATCTGTCAATGGACATCTTTGCTCTTTCCATAGCTTAGCTATGTGGGCATTGCTGCTTATAATCATCAGAGTACACATACCCCTTCGGATCCCTACATTTGTATCTTTGGGGTAAATACTCAGTAGTGCAATTGCTGGGTCATATGGTAGCTCTATTTTCCACTTTTTGAGGAACCTCCATCCTGTTTTCCAGAGTGGCTGCAACAGCTTGCATTCCTACCAACAGTGTAGGAGGGTTCCCCTTTTTCAGAATCCCCTTCAACATCTGTTGTTTCCTGACTTATTAAATTTAGCCATTCTGACTGGTGTGAGGTGGTATCTCATTGAGGTTTTGATTTGGATTTCCTTGATGCTGAGTGATGTTCAACACTTTTTCATGTGTCTGTTGGCCATTTGGATGTCTTCTGTTCATGTGTTCTGCCCATTTCTTGATTGGATTCTTTGTTCCTTGGGTGTTGAGTTTGATAAGTTCTTTATAGATTTTGGATACTAGCCCTTTATCTGATATGTCATTTGCAAATATCTTCTCCCGTTCTGTCGGTTGTCTTTTGGTTTTGTTGACTGTCTCTTTTGCTGTCAAAAGCCTTTTATCTTAATGAAATCCCAATAGTTCATTTTTGCCCTTGCTTCCTTGACTTTGGCAATGTTTCTAGGAAGAAGTTGCTGCAGCAGAGTCGAAGAGGTTGCTGCCTGTGTGCTCCTTGAGAATTTTGATGGACTTCTGTCTCAAATTTAGGTCTTTCAACTATATGGAGTCTATTTTTGTGTGTGGTGTAAGGAAATGGTCCAGTGTCATTCTTCTGCATGTGGCTGTCCAATTTTCCCAACACCATTTGTTGAAGAGACTGTCTTTTTTCCATTGGACATTCTTTCCTGCTTTGTCAAAGATTAGTTGACCATAGAGTTGAGGGTGCATTTCTGGGCTCTCTATTCTGTTCCATTGATCTATGTGTCTGTTTTTGTGCCAGTACCATACTGTCTTGATGATGGCAGCTTTTTTTTTTTTTTTTTTTAGATTTTATTTATTTATTTATTTGAGAGAAAGAGAGAGAGAAACAGCATGAGAGGGGATAGGGTCAGAGGGAGAAGCATGGGACTCGATCCCATGACTCCAGGATCATGACCTGAGCCGAAGGCAGTTGCTTAACCAACTGAGCCACCCAGGCACCCGATGACAGCTTTGTAATAGAGCTTAAAGTCCGGAATTGTGATGCCACCAGCTTTGCTTTTCTTTTTCAACATTCCTCTGGCTCTTTGGGGTGTTTTCTGGTTCCATACAAATTTTAGGATTATTTGTTCCATTTCTTTGAAAAAAGTGGATGTTGTTTTGATGGGGATTGCATTGAATGTGTCGATTGCTCTAGGTAGCATTGACATCTTCACCATATTTTTTCTTCCAATCCATGAGCATGGAACGTTTTTCCATTTCTTTGTGTCTTCCTCTATTTCTTTCATGAGTATTTTATAGTTTTCTGAATACAGATTATTTGCCTCTTTGGTTAGATTTATTCCTAGGTATCTTATGGTTTTGGGTGCAATTATAAATGGGATCGACTCCTTAATTTCTCTTTCTTCAGTCTTGTTGGTGTATAGGAATGCCACTGATTTCTGTGCATTGATTTTATATCCTGCCACTTGACTGAATTCCTGTATGAGTTCTAGCAGTTTGGGGGTGGAGTTTTTGGAGTTTTCCACATAAAGTATCATATCATCTGCAAAGAGCAAGTGTTTGACTTTTTCTTTCCTGATTCAGATGCCTTTTATATCTTTTTGTTGTCTGATTGATGTGGCTAAGACTTGTAGTAATTTGTTGAATGACAGTGGTGATAGTGGACATCCCTGCCGTGTTCCTTAGCTTAGGAGGAAAGCCCTCAGTTTTTCCCCATTGAAAAGGATATTCACTGTGGGTTTTTCATAGGTGGCTTTTATAATATTGAGGTATATACCCTCTATCTCTATATTCTGAAGAGTTTTGATCAAGAAAGGAACCTAATGCTTTGTCTAATGCTTTGTCTAATGCTTTGTCTAATGCTTTTTCTCCATCTATTGAGAGGATCATATGGGTTCTTTTTCTTTCTTTTATTAATGTATTGTATCAAAATGATTGATTTGCAGATGTTGAACCAACTGTGCAGCCCAGGAATAAGTCCCACATGGCTGTGGTGAATAATCCTTTTAATGTACTGTTGGATCCTATTGGCTCATATTTTGGTGAGAGTTTTGCATCCATGTTCATCAGGGTTATTGGTCTGTAATACTTCTTTTTCATGGAGTCTTTGTATGGTTTTGGGATCAAGGTAATGCTGGCCTCATAAAACGAGTTTGGAAGTTTTCCTTCCATTTCTATTTTTTGGAACAGTTTCAGAAGAATAGGGATTAATTCTTCTTGAAATGTTTGGTAGAATTCCCCTGGGAAGCCATCTGGCCCTGGGCTTTTGTTTTTTGGGAGATTTTTGATGACTGCTTCAATTTCCTTAGTGGTTATAGGTCTGTTCAGGTTTTCTATTTCTTCCTGGTTCAGTTTTGGTAATTGATACATCTCTAGGAATGCATCCATTTCTTCCAGGTTATCTAATTTGCTGGCATAGAGTTGCTCATAATATGTTCTTATAATTGTTTGTATTTCTTTGGTGTTGGTTGTGATCTCTCCTCTTTCATTCATGATTTTGTTGATTTGGGTCCTTACTCTTTTCTTTTTGATAAGTCTGGCCAGGGGTTTATCAATCTTGTTAATTTCTTCAAAGAACCAGCCTCTAGTTTCATTGATCTGTTCTACTGTTCTTTTGGTTTCCATTTTATTGATTTATCCTCTGGTGTTTATTATTTCTCTTCTCCTGCTGGGTTTAGGCTTTATTTGCTGTTCTTTCTCCAGTTTCTATAAGTGTAGGGTTAGGTTGTGTACTTGAGACCTTTCTTGTTTCTTGAGAAAGGCTTGTATTGCTATATACTCCTCTTAGGACTGCCTTTGCTACATCCCAAAGATTTTGAACAGTTGTGTTTTCATTTTCATTTGTTTCCATGAAATTTTTAAATTCTTCTTTAGTTTCCTGGTTGACACATTCATTCTTTAGTAGGATGCTCTTTAGCCTCCATGTATTTGAGTTCTTTCCGACTTTCCTCTCGTGGTTGTGTTCCATTTTCAAAGCATTGTGGTCTGAAGATATGCAGGGAATGATCCCAATCATTCTTCTTTTGGATAGACCCTTTAAGTAGGATATAGTATCCTTCCTCATCTCTTATTATAGTCTTTGGTTTAAAGTCTAATTTGTCCAATAGAAGGATTGCCACCCCAGCTTTCTTTTGGTGTCCATTAGTATGGTAAATGGTTTTCCACCCCCTCACTTTCAATCTGGAGGTGACTTTGGGTCTAAAATGAGTCTCTTGCAGACAGCATATCAATGGGTCTTGTGTTTTTATCTAGTCTGATACCCTGTGTCTTTTGATTGGGGCATTGAGCCCATTTACATTCAGGGTAACTATTGAAAGATAGGAATTTAGTGCCACTGTATTGCCGGTAAGGTGACTGTTACTGTATATTGCCTGTGTTCCTTTCTGGTCTATGTTACTTTTAGGCTCTCTTTTTGCTTAGAGGACCCCTTTCAAGATTTCTTGTAGGGCTGGTTTTGTGTTTGCAAATTCCTTTAGTTTTTGTTTGTCCTGGAAGCTTTTTATCTCTCCTTCAATTTTTAATGACAGCCTAGCTGGAGAGAGTATTCTTGGCTGCATATTTTTCTCATTTAGTGCTCTGAATATATCCTGCCAGTCCTTTCTGGCCTGCCAGGTCTCTGTGGATAGGTCTGTTGCCAATCTAATATTTCTACCCGTGTAGGTTACAGATCTCTTCTCCCGAGCTGTTTTCAGATTTTTCTCTTTGTCTCTGAGATTCGTAAGTTTTACTATTAGATGTTGGGGTGTTGACATATTTTTATTGATTTTGAGAGGGGTTCTCTGTGCTTCCTGGTTTTGATGCCTGTTTCCTTCCCCAAATTAGGAAGTTCTCTGCTATAATTTGCTCCAGTATACCTTTGCTCTTCTTTCTCTTTCTTCTTCTGGGATCCCAATTATTCTAATGTTGTTTCGTCTTATGGTATCGCTTATCTCTCGAATTCTGCCCTCGTGATCCAGTAGTTATCTCTCTTTTTCTCAGCTTCTTTATTTTCCATCATTTGGTCTTCTATATCACTGATTCTCTCTTCTGCCTCATTTATCCTAGCAGTTAGTGCCCCCATATTTGATTGCACCTCATTAATAGCCTTTTTGATTTTGACTTAGTTAGATTTTAGTTCTTTTATTTCTCCAGGAAGGGTTTCTCTAATAACTTCCATGCTTTTTTCAAGCCCAGCTAGTATCTTTCAAATCATCATTCTGAACTCTGTTTCCAACGTCTTACTCATGTCCATATTGATTAGGTCCCTGGCAGTCGGTACTACCTCTTGTTCTTTTTGTTGAGGTGATTTTTTCCATCTTGTCATTTTGTCCAGAGGAGAATAGATGAATGAGAGAACAAAATGCTAACAGGGTAACAACATCCCCAGAAGATATACTCTAAACAAATCAGAAAAGACCTGATGCCGGGGAAAAGAAAGGGAAAGAAAGAAAAAAGAAAAAGAAAAAAGAAAAGAAAAAGATAAAAACAAACAAACACAGGACAAAACAAAAAAATCTAGAATATGATCAAATATGATCAGGCTCGTGCATTGATCAGTGCCACACACTAGATTTTGGGTGTATTTTGGTCTGTTAGAAGAAAGTGCCTCCCAAAATTTTAAAGAAAGAAAAACTTATGTATGTACAAAAATAAAGGTTGATATGATGAAGGGTTGGAAAATGATTTTAAAGATGAAAATTATAAAAAAAAATTATAAAAGGAATTGATAAGAAGTTGTTTGAAAAAAGAAAGAAGAGGATTTAAAAAACAAAAAAGAAAAAAAAAAAGAGAGAATCTGATCAGGAGGCAGGAGAGTAGAACAAAGCCATACACTAGACATTTAGGGTATATTTTGATCCGTTAGAAGAAACTGAATCTCAAAATTTTAAAGAGAGAACAACATATATATATATATATATATATATATATATATATATATGCCAAAAATAAGGGTAACTACTATGAAAGGATAGAATATGACTCTAAAAATGAAAAATAAAAATGTTTTTAAAAAAATGATTGATAATACATTGGTTGAAAAAGGGAAAAAGAAAAGTTCAAAAAAAAAAAAAAGATAGTTAAAAAAAAATTTACTTTGAAAGACTAAAGAATCATGGCAAAAAAGGCATGCATTCTATGTGCATTATTCCCCTAGCGCTGGAGTTCTGCCATTCTCACTGATTGGTAAACTTGGTCTTGGCTGGCTGTTCTCGCTGATCTTCTGGGGTAGGGGCCTGTTGCCGTGGTTTCCAAATGTCTTTGCTGGAGGTGGAATTGCCCGACACATTCCGGTCTGGGTTAAGTAATCTGCTCGGGTTTGCTCTCGGGAGCTTTGTTCCCTGCAAGCTTTTGGTACAGCTTTGGAGGCCAAGAGTGAAAATGGCGGCCTCCCAATCTCCATCCCAGGGGAGCCGAGAACTCGGGGCCTGCTCCTCAGTGCGCCCCCAGATAAAAGCAGTCAACCACTCCCATCTCCCTGGTCTCCGGCCACACTCGGTGCTCACCCGGTCTGTGACCAAGGATTTCTATCTCTGGCACACGACTCCGTGTGGAGTCTCCAAACCCAGTGGATCCCTGCCATGTGCTCCCACACCGCTCTTCCCGGGGGAGGAAGGGGAGTCTCCCCGGATCTGCCGCTTGTTGGGTCCCTGCTGGAGGAGCAGTGGCCTGAATGTGCCGCCGATCACAGTTTATGGTGACTCCGAGCTGAGAGCCCACTCCTCAGCTCTGTCTCTGCAGCCGGCTTCCTTGCTCTGATACCTGGGAGCTCTGTCACACTCAGGCACCCCTGGTCTTTCTGTGACCCCGAGGGTCCTGAGACCACACTGTCCCAGAGAGAGTTCCACCCCCTGCCTAGCCACTGGAGTGACGTCCCTCAGGGGAGCAACCTTTAAATGTTCCGATTTTGTGCTCTGCTGCTCTATCACTTGCCAGAAGTGGCGGACGGAGGCCCCCTCCCCCACCGTCTATCCTCCCAAACAGCACCTCGGATTCACTTCTTTGCACATCCTACCTTCCAGAAAGTGGTCGCTTTTCTGTTCAGAGAGTTGTTGCTATTCTTTTCTTCAATCTCCTTTTGAGTTTGTAGGTGTTCAGAATGGTTTGATCCATATCCAGCTGAATTCCTGAGCCCAGACGAAATCCAGGTCTCCTACTCCTCTGCCATCTTGCTCCGCCCTCTCTATTCTTTTTTTTTTTAAGATTTTGTTTTATTTATTTATTTGACAGAGAGAGACACAGCAAGATAGGGAACACAAACAGGGGAGAGGGAGAAGCAGACTTCCTGCAGAGCAGTGAGCCTGATGCAGGGCTTGATCCCAGGACCCTCTGGTCCATGACCTGAGCCAAAGGCAGACGCTTAATGACTGAGCCACCCAGATGCCCCTCTCTCCTTCTATTCTGAATGATAGCCTTGCTGGATAGAGTATTGTCAGCTGCAGATTTTTCCTATTCAGCATGTTGAATATATCATGCCACTCATTTCTTGCTTGCCATATTTCTATGGATAGATCTGCAGCTAGACTTCTAGATCTTCCCTTGCAAGTTAGGGACTTCTTTCATCTTGCTGCTTCAAGATTATTTTTTTCTTTATTGGTATATTTTGCAAATTTAATTACAATATGTCTTGTGTTGACCTGCTTTTGTTGATTTTGGTGGGAGTTCTTTGTGCCTCCTGGATCAGGATATCTGTTTCCTTCCCCAGATAAGGGATGTTTTCTGCAATTATTTCTTTAAATAAATTTTCTGTCCCTTTTTTCTCTCTTTTTTTTCTTCTGGGACTGCTATAATATGAATGTTATTATGTTTGAATGGAGACACTGAGTTCCCTAAATCTGTTCTTGGTTCCATAATCCTTTGTTCTCTTTTTTGTTCATCTGCGTTGTTTTCCATTATTTTATCTTCTATGTATATCTTTTTAGTTCTCTGCTTCTTCCATTGTTGTTTCATTGCATCAAGTCTGTTTTAAATCTCATTATTGAAGTTTTTTCCATTTCTGACTGATTGTTTTTTAAGTCTTTTATCTCTGTGGTAAGGGCCTCCCTGAAGTCTTCCATTCTTTTCTCAAGTCCAGTGAGTAACCTTATGATTGTTGCTTAAAATTCTCCACCAAGCATGTTACTTATATCCATTTTGCTTTGATCTCTGGCTGTGACCTTATCTTGTTCTTTCATTTTGGATGAATTCCTCTGTCTTGGCATTTTGTTTAAGTATCTGTGTTCTTCTATTGTTAGAAAAGCCTGTTATGTTTCCTGCTCCTGAGAGTAATGCCCTTATAAAGAAAATGTCATATGGTTTCTAGGGTCTGGTGCTTCAGAGGTTGTCTCTGGTGCGTGCTGCCTGCAATCTGCTGTTGTGTTTTGGCTGCTCTATTCTTCAGGCCAGTGGTCTGTAGAGACTCTCCTTGCCTTTAGTGGGCAGTGTTTGGTCCTTGGCTAGAATGTGGCAAGTTTTAACTAGCTGTACGCTGGTCTGCTTATTAAATGAGACCTGATACAATTTCCACTAGAATGAAGTCCTGTAGAACTCTCTGGCTGGGGACATGGTGTGGGCAAGGGTTTCTGTTGGTCTTCTGGGGAAAGAGCCTGTTGTGTTGAGACTGACTCAAATATGACCAAGAAGGTGAGTACAACCAGAGTGCAGGAGGACTTGTTGTAAGCAAGTTAGCATTCAGCTGACACTGTGCTGTTTATTGCAGGAGGCTATATGTTTATGTGGAGGAGCAGGGGAGGAAAATCATGCCAGCCAACAACTTTGTCCCCAGAGAAGGGTCTCTGGGCCTGCTTCTCTCAGGAAAACACTTTGAGAAGAATGAATTATATCCCCTCTCTGGTCCCAGGCATTTTTCAGATTGCTATTTCTACACTGTCTGCCTCCTGGTTGTTTGCTTGCCTTCTTTCCAGGAGTAGGGCAGCACCCTCATGCTCTATCACAGCCAAGCCTGCTGACCTTTAAAACTTTAGTTTCTTTTTTTTTTTTTTTTAAGATTTTTTTAATTTATTTATTTGAGACAGAATGAGAGAGAGAGAGCACATGAGAGGGGGGAGGGTCAGAGGCAGAAGCAGGCTCCCTGCTGAGCAGGGAGCCCTAAAACTTTAGTTTCTAAGCCCTGTTGGTTGCAAGAACTCATGAAAACCCCTCTGTCTTATAGTCCCAGTGAATGGCTTTAGGCAAGTATTTTCCTTGTGCATTCTCCTGTGTTCTCCTCTCTCTCTTGCTTTTCTCCACCATCAGGGCTCCCTCCTCTCTGAAGCATCAGAGAACCATTTCTCCTCCAAGCCACATCTCCACACTTCTTATCTTCTTTGATATGACCTTTTCTCTCCCTCTAGTTGTGGAGTTTATTCTGTCAGTCTTCAGTTTAATGTTGGAGGTACTCAGAATGATTTGATAGTTATCTAGTTGTGTTCCAGGGATAAGACTAGACTAGGGTCCTCCTACTTTGCCACTATCTTAGCTTACCTTCCTTTGTACCAGATTTTTCAGACATATTGATGTGGAGGTAAGTTATATAATCAACAAATGGATTTTAAAAAGAAATGCAGCAAAAGCATGGCAGAGACAACATGACTGACAATGATAGAAATAATCCAAATATATCAATTTAAAATAAACCTAAGTAGACTAATTTGATTAATTTGGATAAAAAAATCATCTAAATACTACTTATAAGACACACAGTAGAATGGTTAATTTTATATGTTAACATGGCTAAGCCAAAGAGCATGTAGATGTTAGGTCAAACATTATTCTAGTTGTCTCCAGTTGTGAGGATGTTTTTGGATGAGATGAACATGTAAATTGGTAGACTAAGTAAACCAGATTTCCCTCCTTAACATAGATGGCCTTCATCCATTGAGTTGAAGGCTGGAAAAGAACAAAATCATTACCCTTCCATAAATAAAGGAAAACTCCTCCTGCCTGTGATAAGATACCACATGATCAGAATGGTTAAAATATAAAAAACAAATAATAACAAGTGTAGGAGAGGATGTGAAGAAAACAGAATTCTCAAACACTGTTGATGGGAATGTAAATAGGTACAGACACTGTGGAAAACATTATGGAGGTTCTTCAAAAATTAAAAATAGAAATATCATATGACTAATAATTTTTCTACTAGGTATTTACCCAAAGAAAATGAAAATACTAATTTGAAAGGATATATGCACTCTCTCTTTGTTGCAGCATTATTTACAATAGCCAAAATATTGAAACAAACTAAGAGCTCATCAACAAATGAATGGATAAGGAAGATGTGATATATATTTATACATCTGCATATATGTATATGTATGTAGCCATTAAAAGGATGAGAGCAGGCTATTTGTGAGAATATGAATGGACCTAGACTGCATTATGCTAAATGAAATAAGTCAGCTTGAGAAAGACAAATATCATATGATCTCACTCATATATGGAATCTTAAAAAAAAAGAATAACCAAACAGAAAAAACAGAAACAGAACCATAAACACAGGGAACAAAGTGATGGTTGCCAGAGGAGAGTGTGGTTGGAGAGATGAGCAAAATGGATGAAGGGGAGTGGGAGATAAAAGCTTCCAGTTAGATGGTAGCTATACTTAATGTTGAGTAAAATATAATGTTTAAAGTTGTCAAATCATTATGTTGTAAACCTGAAACTAATCTAACATTTTGTATCAACTGCACTCAAAAAAAATTAATAAAAAATTTGTTGGGGGGGCGCATGGGTGGCTCAGTTGGCTAAGCGACTGCCTTCGGCTCAGGTCATGATCCTGGAGTCCCAGGATCGAGTCCCACATCGGGCTCCCTGCTCAGTGGGGGGTCTGCTTCTCCCTCTGATTCTCTTCCCTCTCGTGCTCTCTGCCTCTCATTCTCTCTCTCTCTAATAATAAATAAAATCTTTAAATTTTTTTTTTTGTTGGATATAGGTAAAACAGTATGCCAAGCAAATATATATCCTGAAGTGCTTATATTATTAAAAAAATAAAAATAATTATTTATGAGCTAATAATACAACGTAAGAAAACAGGAAAAGATCCACAAAACAAAACCAAAGAGAGTACTAAGATAAATAATTAAAAGTAGATTTTAATACAAATTAAAAGATACGATAGAGATCAGCAAAGCCAAAAGATGATCCTGTGAAAAAGGTAGTAACTTAAACAAGTAGCTTACAAAATATATCAAGGAAAGGAAAAAGAAAATCAATAATGGTAGGAATAGAAAAAAGTGCATAACTAGGGGCGGAGCAAGATGGCAGAGGAGTAGGAGACCTGGATTTCGTCTCCTCTCAGGAATTCAGCTGGATAGGGATCAAACCATTCTGAACACCTACAAACTCAACAGGAGATTGAAGAAAAGAAGAGCAACAACTCTCTCATCAGAAAAGCGACCACTTTCTGGAAGGTAGGACGTGCGGAGAAGTGAATCCAAGGCGATATTTGGGAGGATAGACGGCGGGGGAGGGGCCTCCGCCAGCCGCTTCTGGCAAGTGATAGAACCACGGAGCACAAAATCGGAACTTTTAAAAGTCGGCTCCGCTGAGGGACGTCACTCTGGTGGCTAAGTGGGGGGTGGAACCCTCCAGGACAGTGTGGTCTCAGGACCCTCGGGGTCACAGAAAGACCGGGGGTGCCTGAGTGTGGCAGAGCTCCCAGGTAATGGAGCAGGGAAGCCGGCTGCAGAGGCGGAGCCCAGGCGTGGGCTCTCAGCTCGGGGTGGCCATAAACCGTGATCCGCGGCACAGTCGGGCCCCTGCTCCTCCAGCAGGGACCCAACAAGTGGCAGATCCAGGGAGACTCACCTTCCTCCCCCAGGAGGAGCCGCGCGGGAGTGCACCGCAGGGATCTGCTGGGTTTGGAGACTCCACACGGGGTCGGGTGCCAGAGACAGAGGCGTGGTCACAGGCCGGGCGAGCACGGAGTGCGGCCGGAGACCGGGGAGACGGGAGTGACTGATGGCTTTTCTCTGGGGGCTCACTGAGGAGCGGGGCCCCGAGTTCTCGGCTCCTCCGGGGCGGAGATTGGGAGGCCACCATTTTCACTCTCCGCCTCCAAAGCTGTACGGAAAGCTCGCAGGGAACAAAAGCTCCGGAGAGCAAACACGAGCAGATTACTTAGCCGGGAGGGGGCAAGGGCGGGGCAATTCCGCCTCCGGCAGAGACATTTGGAAACCACGGCAACAGGCCCCTCCCCAGAAGATCAGCGAGAACAGCTGGCCAACACCAAGTTTACCGATCAATGAGAACGGCAGAACTCCAGCGCTAAGGGACTACTGCACATAGAATTCACGGCTTTTATACCATGATTCTTTAGTCTTTTAAAGTTAATTTTTTTTAACTCTCTTTTTTGTCTTTTTATTTCTTTTTGAATTTTTCTTTTTCCCTTTTTCAACCAACATCTTATCAATCACTTTAAAAAAAAAAAAACATTTTTATTTTTCATTTTTAGAGTCATATTCTATCCCTTCATAGTAGTTACCCATATTTTTAGCTTATATATATAAGTTGTTCTCTCTTTAAAATTTTGAGATAGTTTCTTCCAACAGATTAAAATATACCCTAAATCTCTAGTATATGGTGCTTTCTATTCCCCTGCCTGATCACATCCTCTCCCTTTTTTTTTCTCTTTTTCTTTTTTCTTTTTTTAAATCCTCTTCTTTCTTTTTTCAAACAACTTCTTATCAATTCCTTTTATAAAATTTTTTATAATTTCCATTTTGACAGTCATATTCCATCCCTTCACCATATCAACCCTTATTTTTGTACATATATAAGTTTTTCTTTCTTTAAAATTTTGGGAGGCAATTTCTTCTAAAAGACCAAAATACACCCCAAATCTAGTGTGTGGCACTGATCTATATACCATATAGATCATATTTGATCACATTCTGGTTTTTCTTTTGTTGTTGTTGTTTTGTTTTGTTTTGTTTTTTGTTTGTTTTTATCTTTATCTTTTTCTTTTTTTCTCCCTTTCCCTTTCTTATCCCACTGCTTCAGGTCTTTTCTGAATTGTTTAAAGTATATTTTCTGGGGACGTTGTTACTCTGCTAGCATTTTGTTCTCTCATTAATCTATTCTCCTCTGCACAAAATGACAAGATGGAAAAAATCACCTCAACAAAAAGAACAAGAGGTAGTACCGACTGCCAGGGACCTACTCAATACAGACATTAGTACGATGTCAGATCTAGAGTTCAGAATCATCACTTTAAATATACTAGCTGGGCTTGAAAAAAATATGGAAGTTATTAGAGAAACCCTTTCTGGAGAAGCAAAAGAGCTAAAATCCAACCAAGTAGAAATCAAAAAGGCTATTAATGAGGTGCAATCAAAAATGGGGGCACTAACTGCTAGAATAAATGAGGCAGAAGAGAGAATCAGTAATATAGAAGATGAAATGATGGAAAATAAAGAAGCTGAGAAAAAGAGAGATAAACAACTACTGGATCACGGGGGCAGAATTCGAGAGATAAGCGATACCATAAGACGAAACAATATTAGAATAATTGGAATCCCAGAAGAAGAAGAAAGAGAGAGAGGGCCAGAAGGTATAATGGAGCAAATTATAGCAGAGAACTTCCCTAATTTGGGGAAAGAAACAGGCATGAAAATCCAGGAAGCACAGAGAACCCCTCTCAAAATCAATAAAAATAGGTCAACTCCCCGACATCTAATAGTAAAACTTACGAGTCTCAAAGACAAAGAGAAAACCCTGAAAGCAGCTCGGGAGAAGAGATCTGTAACCTACACTGGTAGAAACATTAGATTGGCAACAGACCTATCCACAGAGACCTGGCAGGCCAGAAAGGACTGGCAGGATATATTCAGAGCACTAAATGAGAAAAATATGCAGCCAAGAATACTCTATCCAGCTAGGCTACCATTGAAAATTGAAGGAGAGATAAAAAGCTTCCAGGACAAACAAAAACTAAAGGAATTTGCAAACACAAAACCAGCCCTACAGGAAATCTTGAAAGGGGTCCTCTAAGCAAAGAGAGAGCCTAAAAGCAACATAGACCAGAAAGGAACACAGACAATATACGGTAACAGTCACCATACAGGCAATACAATGGCACTAAATTCCTATCTTTCAATAGTTACCCTGAATGTAAATGGGCTAAATGCCCCAATCAAAAGACACAGGGTAACAGATTGGATTAAAAAACAAGACCCATCGATATGCTGTCTGCAAGAGACTCATTTTAGAACCAAAGACACCCCCAGATTGAAAGGGAGGGGGTGGAAAACCATTTACCATGCTAATGGACACCAAAAGAAAGCTGGGGTGGCAATCCTTATATCAGACAAAGTAGATTTTAAACCAAAGACTGTAATAAGAGATGAGGAAGGACACTATATCATACTTAAAGGATCTATCCAACAAGAAGATCTAACAATTGTAAATATCTATGCCCCTAACATGGGAGCAGCCAGTTATATAAGGCAATTAGTAACAAAAGCAAAGAAACACATCGACAACAATACAATAATAGTGGGGTCTTTAACACCCCCCTCACTGAAATGGACAGATTGTCTAAGCAAAAGATCAACAAGGAAATAAAGACTTTAAAGGACACACTGGACCCAATGGACTTCACAGACATATTCAGAACATTCCACCCCAAAGCAATGGAATACACATTCTTCTCTAGTGCTTATGGAATATTCTCCAGAATAGATCACATCCTAGGTCATAAATCAGGTCTCAACTGGTACCAAAAGATTGGGATCATTCCCTGCCTATTTTCAGACCACAATGCTTTGAAACTACAACTCAATCACAAGAGGAAAGTCGGAAAGAACTCAAATACATGGAGGCTAAAGAGCATCCTCCTGAAGAACGAATGGGTCAACCAGGAAATTAAAGAAGAATTAAAAAAATACATGGAAACCAATGAAAATGAAAACACAACTATTGAAAATCTTTGGGATGCAGCAAAGGCAGTCCTAAGAGGAAAGTATATAGCAGTACAAGCCTTTCTCAAGAAACAAGAAAGGTCTCAAGTACACAACCTAACCCTACACCTAAAGGAGCTGGAGAAAGAACAGCAAATAAAGCCTAAACCCAGCAGGAGAAGAGAAATCATAAAGATCAGAGCAGAAATCAATGAAATAGAAACTAAAAGAACAGTAGAACAGATCAACGAAACTAGGAGCTGGTTCTTTGAAAGAATTAACAAGATTGATAAACCCCTGGCCAGACTTATCAAAAAGACAAGAGAAATGACCCAAATCAACAAAATCATGAATGAAAGAGGAGAGATCACAACCAACACCAAAGAAATACCAACAATTCTAAGAACATATTATGAGCAACTCTATGCCAGCAAATTAGATAACCTGGAAGAGATGGATGCATTCCTAGAGATGTATCAACTTCCCAAACTGAACCAGGATGAAATAGAAAACCTGAGCAGACCTATAACCACTAAGGAAATTGAAGCAGTCATCAAAAATCTCCCAAAAAACAAAAGCCCAGGGCCAGATGGCTTCCCAGGGGAATTCTACCAAACATTTCAAGAAGAATTAATACCTATTCTTCTGAAACTGTTCCAAAAAATAGAAACGGCAGGAAAACTTCCAAACTCATTTTATGAGGCCAGCATTACCTTGATCCCCAAACCAGACAAAGACCCCATGAAAAAGGAGAATTACAGACCAATATCCCTGATGAACATGGATGCAAAAATTCTCACCAAAATACTAGCCAATAGGATCCAACAGTACATTAAAAGGATTATTCACCATGACCAAGTGGGATTTATCACTGGGCTGCAAGGTTGGTTCAACATCCGCAAATCAATCAATGTGATACAATACATTAACAAAAGAAAGAACAAGAATCATATGATCCTCTCAATAGAGGCAGAAAAAGCTTTTGACAAAGTACAGCATCCTTTCTTGTTCAAAACTCTTCAGAGTATAGGGATAGAGGGTACATACCTCAATATCATAAAAGCCATCTATGAAAAACCTACAGCAAATATTATTCTCCATGGGGAAAAACTGAGAGCTTTCCCCCTAAGGTCAGGAACGCGGCAGGGATGTCCACTATCACCACGGCTATTCAACATAGTATTGGAAGTCCTAGCCACAGCAATCAGACAACAAAAAGAAATCAAAGGCATCCAAATTGGCAAAGAAGAAGTCAAACTCTCACTCTTTGCAGATGATATGATACTTTATGTGGAAAACCCCAAAGACTCCACCCCAAAACTGCTAGAACTCATACAGGAATTCAGTCAAGTGGCAGGATATAAAATCAATGCACAGAAGTCAGTGGCAATCTTATACACCAACAACAAGACAGAAGAAAGAGAAGTTAAGGAGTCCATCCCATTTACAATTGCACCCAAAACCATAAGATACCTAGGAATAAATCTAACCAAAGAGACAAAGGATTTGTACTCAGAAAACTATAAAATACTCATGAAAGAAATTGAGGAAGACACAAAGAAATGGAAAAACATTCCATGCTCATGGATTGGAAGAACAAATATTGTGAAGATGTCAATGCTACCTAGAGCCATCTACGCATTCAATGCAATCCCCATCAAAATACCATCCACTTTTTTCAAAGAAATGGAACAAATAATCCTAAAATTTGTATGGAACCAGAAAAGACCCCGCATAGCCAGAGGAATATTGAAAAAGAAAAGCAAAACCGGCGGCATCACAATTCCGGACTTCGAGCTCTATTACAAAGCTGTCATCATCAAGACAGCATGGTACTGGCAGAAAAACAGACACATAGATCAATGGAACAGAATAGAGAGCCCAGAAATGCACCCTCAACTCTATGGTCAACTCATCTTCGACAAAGCAGGAAAGAATATCCAATGGAACAAAGACAGTCTCTTCAACAAATGGTGTTGGGAAAATTGGATAGCCACATGCAGAAGAATGAAACTGGCCCATTTCCTTACACCACACACAAAAATAGACTCCAAATGGTTGAAAGACCTCAATGTGAGACAGGAGTCCATCCAAATCCTAAAGGAGAACACAGGCAGCAACCTCTTTGACCTCAGCCGAAGCAACTTCTTCCTAGAAACATCGCCAAAGGCAAGGGAAGCAACGGCAAAAATGAACTATTGGGACTTCATCAAGATAAAAAGCTTTTGCAAAGCAAAGGAAACAGTCAACAAAACCAAAAGACAACCGACAGAATGGGAGAAGATATTTGCAAATGACATATCAGATAAAGGGCTAGTATCCAAAATTTATAAAGAACTTATCAAACTCAACACCCAAAGAACAAAGAATCCAATCAAGAAATGGGCAGAAGACATGAACAGACATTTTTCCAAAGAAGACATCCAAATGGCCAACAGACACATGAAAAAGTGCTCAATATCACCCGGCATCAGGGAAATCCAAATCAAAACCTCAATGAGATACCACCTCACACCAGTCAGAATGGCTAAAATTAACAAGTCAGGAAACGACAGATGTTGGCAGGGATGCGGAGTAAGGGGAACCCTCCTACACTGTTGGTGGGAATGCAAGCTGGTGCAGCCACTCTGGAAAACTGTATGGAGGTTCCTCAAAAAGTTGAAAATAGAGCTACCATATGATCCAGCAATTGCACTACTAGGTATTTACCCTAAAGATACAAAAGTAGGGATCCGAAGGGGTACGTACACCCCGATGTTTATAGCAGCAATGTCCACAATAGCCAAACTGTGGAAAGAGCCAAGATGTCCATCGACAGATGAATGGATAAAGAAGAGGTGGTATATATATACAATGGGATATTATGCAGCCATCAAAAGGAATGAGATCTTGCCATTTGCAACCACGTGGATGGAACTGGAGGGTATTATCTTGAGTGAAATAAGTCAAACAGAGAAATACATGTATCATATGATCTCACTGATATGAGGAATTCTTAATCGCAGGAAACAAACTGAGGGTTGTTGGAGTGGGGGGTGGGGTGGGAGGGAAGGGATGACTGGGTGATGGACACTGGGGAGGTTGTGTGCTCTGGTAAGCACTGTGAATTGTGCAAGACTGTTGAATCACAGATCTGTACCTCTGAAACAAATAATGCAATATATGTTAAGAAAAATAAAAAGAGGAAGAAGAAGAAGAAGGTAGCGGGAGGGGAAGAATGAAGCGGGGGAAATCAGAGGGGTAGACGAACCGTGAGAGACGACAGACTCCGAAAAACAAACTGAGGGTTCTAGAGGGGAGGGGGGTGGCAGGATGGGTTAGCCTGGTGGTGGGTATTGAGGAGGGCACATTCTGCATGGAGCACTGGTTGTTGTGGACAAACAATGAATCATGGAACACTTCATCTAAAACTAATGATGTAATGTATGGGGATTAACATAAGAATAAAATTTAAAAAAAAGTTCAAAAAAAAAAAGTGCATAACTAAAAAATAGGAATTTTTTAATATAAGAGAATATTTTAAACATAGCCTTTTATTTATACCAATGAATTTGTATGTGTATATGAAATTATCATTCCCCAAAAAATATATCTTACAAATATAAACAGAAAGAAAAAATAGCCTTTGGTTAAAAAACAAAAGCAAAACCAAAAAACAATCTGCAAACTCTGCTTAGTACTTATTTTTTAATGTTGTTTGGAGGACTCAGAATAAAATTATTACATATATGTATATAATGAATAATGAAAATATACATTGTGAGTAAATTATGAAAAAATGTATTTTGTGCACTTTCTTTATTTTTTAAAAATTTCAGTGTCATAAAATAAAGGCTGTCACATAGAAGGAAGCTAGAGAGATGACAAATAAATTTAATGCATTACTTTGGATTGGACCAGAAACCAATAAAATATTATAAAATATACCATTAGGACCTTGGGGGAATTTGAATATAGGCTGTATGCTAAGTAATTATATTTTATCCAACACTAAATTTCTTGATTTTAATAATTGTACTGTAGTTATGTGGGAGAATATCCTTGTCTTCAGATATGTAGAAGCAGAGATGCTAAAAATACTTATAATTGGTTAATCACATCATTGAGAAAATACTTCTCAGTTGGAGAGTATAATTTATAGATGTTTGTAGTCTTAATACAAGAACTTTTCAGTGAGTGTTATATTTGAGAAAAGTAACTGAATTTAAAACTTACATTAATGCTTGGTTATGTCATTTGGTCAAGCCCTTTGTCAAAGAGACTCTCTATATAGTTTATTTCATGGAAGGGGATTTGCACACTTGCACCATGCAACTTGAACATCATTTTCTTTGGCTTCTGAAAAAGGAATTACTATTCTTGAGTGATTCAGCAGTTTATTGGCCATGGATAGGGTAAATGATGAATTATTTTTATGAATACTATTCACAAAAAATTGTTAAAACATTTAGGAACAAACACAAAATAAGTTTCAAAGAAAGAACAATTTAAGTGAGAACCAAACATAAAAAGGAATTTTTTAAAAGATTTTATTCATTTATTTGAGAGGGAGAGAGAGCAAGAGAGAAAGAAAGTATCAGCAGGGGAAGGAGCAGAGGGAGAGGTTGAGGGAGAAGCAGAATCCCCCCAGCAGGGAGCCTGATGTAGGCTTGATCCCAGGACCCTGAGATCATGACCTGAGCCAAAGGCAGAGGGTTAACTGACTGAGCCATCCAGGCATCCCAAAAGGAATTTTTTTAGAAAGGAATATTTCAAAATTAGAAACAGAGAATTTCAAAGCTCTGTTTTCAATATGCTGTAGGATATACACACATATACACAATCACACACACAGCTCATCACCTATGTTTGCATGATTTTTTACTATCGAGAAGAATAGGGACTCTAGAAGGAGTATATTCTAAGTTTTCTAACCATTTGGAAAAGAGAAAACAAAAAGAATTCTCACTTCATCACAAAATTAGAAAAATAAAATAAAGTATATGTAAAGCAGTGAATAGAGAGACAGAGAAAACTGTTGCAGATATCCATGAGAAAATCAAACAAGTCCTTGTGGCAGATACTCCTCAGACTGCAGAGTGCCTGAGGGTCCTGCAGATTCTTCCTGTTGTCTTAATGTATAAGGAAGAAGGATAAACCAAGGCTGTTTGAAGTTACACAAAAAGAGAACGACAAGCGATCAAGACCATTTGAAACTACGATATAGAATAATAAAGTGCTTAATTTTCCTCTGATGGATATGACTCAATTAGTTTAATATGTGAAGTTTTAGAAGATACAATTTTTTTCACAAAAAATCGACTTAGATTTTTGGATGATATGTTTTCTTTATTATTTCAAGTTATCTAATTCCTTTTTTTTTTTAAGATTTTATTTATTTGACAGAGAGAGATAGCGAGAGCAGGAACACAAGCAGGGGGAGTGGGAGAGGGAGAAGCAGGCTCCCCACCAAGCAAGGAGACCGACGTGGGGCTCGATCCCAGGATCCTGGGATCATGACCCGAGCCGAAGGCAGACTCTTAATGACTGAGCCACCCAGGTGCCCCTAATTCCTTTTTTTAACTTATAAATTTCTACAATAAATATGTATTGTTGTAGAATATAATATTTAAATGTCATATAGCATACTGTAAGAAGAGACTAAGTAGTGGTGAACTAGAAAACTTAGGGATCATTGGCTAAAAAAATGAGCTTTATAACCTCCTATATGAAAGTCATAGTGAATTTGCTTACTCTTCTTCCATATCAGTCTTGAGCTTTTGTGACTATATCATTTAAATAGTGATTAACATAAACATATGTTATATATTCATCAAATAATGCACATTCAAGGGGATAGAGCTGTAATACTATACTGAAATAATTCTTGTGCTGCAATGTCTTGCTGTTTTACTTTTGTGTTATTTTCAAATTCACCCAGTGCACATTAAGAACACATTATGTTTCACTTGTTATAATTGGATATTGTTTATTTTATATTTAATATTTATGGTGTCTGTCCATTATATCAGTTACATAAATACTTAAAATACCTCTACACCTACAATAGTTTTCTGTTGCTGCCATAACAAGTTACTGCAAACTTAGAGACTTAAAATGATACCCATTTTGTAGCTCATAATTCCTGTGGGTCAAGAATCTTAGCACAGTGGGACTCAGTTGGTTCTCCTCTAATTCTCACAAAATTAAAATCATGGTATTGGCTAGGCCACCTTCCTTTCTTCAATGTCTGGAGAAGAATTTCCTTTCAAACTAGCTCATTCAGTTTGTTGGCAGAACTCAGAACTTTTCAACTTGAAGTTGAAAGACTGAGATCCCCATGTACTTTCTGGCTGTCAGCCATGGGCTGACTTCAGCTCCTAGAATATACCTCCCACTCCTTGAATGTGACCCTCTCCATCATAGAACCAGGCATGACACTTGGAACCCATCTCACATATGCAATTTCCTTGACTTGTCTGTCTGCCACGTCTTGCCATACTCTTCTGCTATATTTTGCTGCTTTCTTCCTTTTCCAGCTGCTTTTAGGGGCTCACATGATTAGATTGAGCCCACTTGTGGCATCCAGGCCACTCTCTCTGTTGTAAGGTGCTTAAACCTAGTTACATCTGTAAAGTCCCTTTACCAGGTAAAGTATTATTTTCACAACTTCTTCAAATCAAGCCATGGACATCTTTGGCAGTAGTGAGCTACCTACTGTCAAGAATACCCAAATCCACAATGTCAAGCTACTTATTTAAACCAAGATTTCTTTTTTATAAAGATTTTATTTATTTATTTGACAGAGAGAGAGAAAGAGCACAAGTAGGCAGAGTGGCCAGCAGAGGGAGAGGGAGAAGCAGGCTCTTCGCTGAGCAGGAAGCCCGATGCGGGGCTTGATCCCAGGACCCTGGGATCATGACCTGAGCCGAAGGCAGACACTTAACTGACTGAGTCACCCAGGTGCCCCATAAACCAAGATTTCTGAAAGACTTTGAGTCACATATGTTTCTTTCTCTTTTTTATTAAGTTTGTCATGAAATAGTAGATATTATACTACTATATATGTTTTTAGATAGCAACATATCGTTGGCAAATCCAAGCATCATAAAAATGTACTAACTACTTGGCCATTTATTATGTGTATCTCATGAGTTGATACTGAGTATTGTTTCCCAGGGAAGAAATGGGTGAAGACATATTGTTCCTACTGCTGCTTCTATTCCACTATTTTCTGTTCAGTCAAATACCAAATTCATGAACATCCTGAATCCATACAATACCTTGTACCAGGTTCTACAGATTTTGAATGTAGCTCTACTTCTTTAAGGCATTAATTTAAGGTAAGTCATTTAGCAATTTGCTCATGTTCAAATTCTTAGCATTTGTTTGCTTCATAGGTAATTATGGAAAAGCTACTTTCTGTAACACTTTTTAAATTGTTGCAGTTCACATGGCATAGAGCTAATCAAAATTGTACAATACTTTATTAAAAATCATATATATTTTAATGTCAATGATAATCTCAGCATGAAGATAATAATCAGATAATAAATATTCTGATGATATGTAATAAACAGAAAAAATGGGAATTTTGCTTTGCTTTATCTATTGTTATGTAGTTACTGCCCTTGCTGCTTTTAATGAGTGTGAGAAGAAATAGAAGATTCAGTAGCGTCAAACTCTACGGAAGAAACTTGGGGCAATCCAAGAGAAATAGCCCATATATTATGACTGAAGAAAATATGAAGTTTAGAGGCACCTGGGTGGCTCAGTTGTTAATCATCTGCCTTCAGCTCAGGTCATGGTTCCAGGGTCCTGGGATTGAGCCCCACATCGGGCTCCCTGCTCTGCGGGAAGCCTGCTTCTCCCTCTCCCACTCCCCCTGATTGTGTTCCCTCTCTCGCTGTGTCTCTCTCTGTCAAATAAATAAATAAAATCTTTAAAAAAATATTAAGTTTAGGTGAAAGGAAAGTTGGAAAGCACAGATAAACTGATTAGCAAAAAGAGCCACTAGCAAGGATCATTTCTGAGAGAATATATTTACCACAGATTAAAAATATTTGCTTCACTCATCTAAGTTCTCAGAATTCTGAGTAAATTGTTGAGCTCCAAGGAAAATCCTAAAGGTGCTTAAGCTCTAGCATTTATCACCATGAAATTCCTTAAGAGGGTTTCCAGTGTGCAATTTTGCAATACTCTTCTCCTAATCAATTTCACCCACTGGCCTCAGTGGAGTTTGCCACACTACAGTCTTTTTGGTCACTGGCCAACAACAACAAAAAAATTAATGCTTATCTAAAAGGACACAAAATAATGATTCCCCAGACACTTGGACTTTTTTACTGTAATCCACCCTTTATATTTTAGAATTTTAGAAAGCCAAAAGCACAACATTTAAATTTAGGTGATATATATCAGGACTATTGAATGATGAGTATTAATTACTTCTATATACATCCATTTTTATACTATGAGAAGTATATATAATTTCCCAACTAAGTATATTCTTTCTGTTATCTCATTGGAGCCTTTGTGCAGAGCAGGGAATGAATAAAGGGATATAGAGATTAAATGCTTCCCTGAATCAGACTAATTTCTTTCATTATATAATTCAGTTTCTGCTAACACAATTTATTGTATTATGATCAAGGATTAAGTGATGATATATTATGTATCTACCTAAAGAGAATACCCTAAAATAATGGCAACAATCAATATAAATGTTCATTTTTCATATAGTTTGCATAGTTTTGCTATTGCAATTGAGTGTTTTACAAAAAGATGCCTAATAGAGATTAAATTTTGTTATTTTTTAAAGTGTTTCTTAGAAGATCAAATTCCTTCATTTTCAGTGCCAGTATCACTAAGAAAGTTTTCCCTTAGTAAAATAAGAGTGGGAATAGGGAGTCTTAAAATTGTTTTGAATATTCAATTTGTCATGGCAAGATCACTTTGGAATGACAGAAGACATCATCCCTTAGGAAAGCAAGAAGTATTAGAATTAATCCCAGTTGTTCTGAGTGAAGATTAAATAATCAGATCTTTTGTGTTTTGAGGGGACAAGACCAACCAAACTAAACTGACCCCACCCACTGGGCCCAAGAAGCAAACAAACAAACAACAGCAACAGTAAATAAATCTCATGCTAGAATGTAATTTAATAGGAAGGAGGGAAGAGTGTTCTGAATGGTTAATTGTTCTAAAAAGCCTTATTCAGGGACACACGGGTGGCTGTCGGTTAAGCACCCAACTTCAGTTCAGGTCATGATCTCAGAGTCTTGGGATTGAGCCCTGCATAGAGCTCCACACTCAGCTGGGACTCTGCTTCTTCCTCTCCCTCTCCCTCTACCCTTCCCCCTGCTTGTGCTCTCTCTCTCTCTCTCAAATAAATAAATAAAGAAGTCTTAATTTTTTTTTTAAATAATAAAAGGCCTTATTCAATAGCCTGGGCTTAGATTTCACCTTAAAATGTAGTTTGTAGATTTAAAAAAAAAAGATTTATTGGGCACCTGAGTAGCTCAGTCAGTTAAGCGTCTACCTTTGGCTCCAGTCATGATCTCGGGGTGCTGGGATAGATCCCCATGTGGGGCTCCCTGTTCTGCTGGGAATCTGCTTCTTCCTCTCCCTCTGCCCTTCCCCCCCACTCATGCTCTCTCTCTCAAATAAATAAAATCATAAAAAAAACATAATGTTGTATATTGATCAGTTGACAAAAATTTTGTGTCCAGAGTTCATAGGAACCTAGTCCTTCATTTCTCCTAGGATCAATATTTTAGTATTTGCTAATTCAGTGTTCAAGGCAACTTTATAGAATATAATTACAGCAAACAATGAGGTTTGACTGTGTATATGTTTTTTGTACTACATTTTTAGGTATAATTTCCATAGAGTAAAATGACTTGATCTTAAAAAAGTATAGTTCAATAAGTTTTGACAGCTGTATGCTATTTGTCCACTCTACAAAAACTACATATGTATATGAGTATATATATTCACCATAGAAGATGCTCTTGTGTTTCTTTTTGGTCAATTTTTTGCAGGATAATTCTGTCACTGAAGACTACTTCTGCCTCTTTTCGGAATTTGGAAATGAACATATACATTTTGTATTCTTTATCTGGTTTGTTTCACAAAGCATGCTTTTTTGTGATTCATCTGTGTCATTGCATGTATAAATAGTTCAGTCCTTTTTTATTAATAGTAGGCCATTACATTAATGTGCTGCAAAGTCTTTATTCCTTGTCCCATATTAATGACTATTTGGTTTGTACCCAATTACTTACTATTTTTATTTGAAATTCTTATGGACTAATTATTTTGAACAATTTTCATGAATATATTACTCAATTCATATTTTCTTTTGTCAAGTGTCAGTTCAGGTATTTTTGCACATATTTTATTTTTTGCTATTGATCCATAGTCCTGTATATACTAAATATGTCTTCTAAGAGATACATGTATTGTGAATATTTTGACTCAAATTATTGCACACATCATCTTCTTACTGAAGTCTTTTGATAAAAAGAAATTTCCAATTTTTATTAAGTTTAGTTTGGCAATTTTTATTTGTTTAATTCTTTCTGTGTCTTGGATAAGAAATTTTTCCCACGATTTTGAAGCCAATCCATATTTACTCTTATAATCTTTATACTTCTGAATCTTAAGATTAGGTCTAAAATGCACATCTGATTAATTTTTACATATGGAATGAGTTATGAGTAAAAACTTTTCCACAGGGATATCCAGTTTTGAGTACCATTTGTTAAAAGCAAACTTTATTTTCTCTGTTGAACTGTTTCCTTTTTAAAATATCAATAGATCATTGGTCAATCTCCAGAGTCTTTATTTTGTTCCATTGATCTGATTGCTCATACTTTATGTCAATAAAACACTATGTCGATTACCGAGGTTTTTGATCTTGAAATCAGATAGAATATATTTTTCAATTCTTCTTTTTCGAGGTTGTTTTTAGCTATTTTGAATTCTACACATTATCATAAAAGTTCTGGGATCAGATTTCATTTTCTCCTAAAAGTTCTCTAATGGTTTTGATTGTTAATGCATTGATTTATAGATCAGTTGGGGGGATGAACAATTTTACAATATTAAAACTTCTCACTCATAAATGCAATATGTCTCACAATTTTTAATGTCATTTTTTTTTGTCAGCAAGATTTTGTACTTTTCAATGTGCCTTCATATGTATCTTCTCTGATATCATTTTTAAAAATCTCATTTCTAATAACATTGCAAACATTTATATTCCTTTTTCCATTTTTTCATTGCAAGAATAATGAAACAGTATTGGTTCTTGTATACTGGCCTTATATTGAGCAGCACTTGCTAAATTCACCTAACAGTTCTTGTTGATTTGTTGAAGATTCCAATGGTTTTCAATGAATCTGTAATAGTCTAACTCAATCTTTCTGTTTGCTGTAGCCTCCAAATCTGCCACCACCAGCCTTTTCCCTCTTTTCTCATATCAGAGCAAGCTGAATAGAAAATTTCAGAGTTCCTCTCTCAGTATTCCTGGGAGTTGAAGCCATGCAAACTCCTGCCAGCACATGGAAATCCTCTTCCTGACCCCACTAATTAACCACAATAAAAACAAAACCAGTCTCTTCTCTCAGCTTTCTCGAGATATTTATGGACCTGCTTGGGAATCTTCTCTGTTCTTCACAGGAAGGCTTATTATGTGACCAATAAATGTTTTATTTTATTTTAATTTTTAAAGATTTTTATTTCTTTATTTGACAGAGAGAGAGAGAGAGCACAAGCAGGGGGAGTGGCAGGCAGAGGGAGAGGGAGAAGCAGGCTCTCAGCTGAGCAAGGAGTCTGATGAGGGGCTCGATCCCAGGACTCTGGGATCAGGACTTGAGCCGAAGGCAGACACTTAACCAGCTGAGCCACCCAGGCACCCACCAATTAATATTTTAATCCATATATTAATCTTACTGCATGTGTGGGCTTAACATCCAAACAATTCGGGGTGGGGTGTTGATCCTGCCTTCTGTGAGGCAACGACAAGATAGTGTGTGACATATAATCGAATAATGACAGTTTCGCTTCTTTCTTCTCAAATGTCATGCTTATTATTTCATTTCTTTGTTCCAATGCACTAGCTAGGACTTCAGTACAATATTGGATAGAAAGGATTGTAGTGGTCTTCCTTATCTTGTTTGAAATTTTAAGAGAAATTGGTCAATATTTCCCTATTAAATATGTTACCTGAATGTTTTAATAGATGTAATTTATAAAATGGACAAAATGTCATTCTATTCCAAATTTTCTGAGGTATTTTATCTTAAATTGATGTTAAATTTGTTAAATTTATTTGAGGCACCTAATATTTAGATTTCTGATTCCACTTTATAAATGACTTTTTTCCTTTTGTTCTTTGCTATTTTTAGTAATTTCTCTACAGATTACACTATGTAACTGTTTTTATCACAGTTGACAATTAATAGTAAGAACCTTATAATAGTAAATGTATATAACTTCCATGAACTTTGTCCCATTATTGTTATATATTTAACTTATGCTACAATGCTGCAATACATTGCCATTATTTTGCTTTAAACAATCAGTAATCATACATACCTACACACATGCATGCATACATGTTTTAGCATGATATACACATAAATATTATACACACATATAACATGTAAGTATATATGTATACACATCTGTGTATATGTATGCATATTATTATTATATTGTGTATGTGAATATATTGTCATGCAAATGTATCACATGAACATAAATATAGTTCACATAATTTTATATATTTATGCTTTGTCATGTTGCTTATTCCTTTATGAAGATTTGAATTTTTACCTAGTGCCATTTACCTTCACCTGCACAAATTCTTTAAATACTTATTGCCATGTAGTCTTGCTACATATGAATGTTCTCAGCTTCTCAGGTTTAACTGCCTAAAATTGTCTTACTTTGCTTTCAATTTTGGATTATTTGTTGGGTTTAGAATTGTGTGCTGAATTTTTAATGCATTTTAATGATGTTCCACTTTTTTATATTTATTCTAGTTGAATTTGCTGTACTTCTTGGATCTCCTGGTTAAGAGTTTATTCTAACTTTGGAAAAATCTTGGAAAAAAAAAAAAAAAACTTTGGAAAAATCTTGATAATTATCTCTTCAAATATTTCTTCTGTCCCATTCTCTTTCATCTCATCTGATAGTCGGGTAAGCCAATATTAGATTAATTGATCATTTCCCTCAGATATTGAGAATTCTATTTCATTTCTTCCATTCTTACTTGTTTGTGTATGTGCTTCAGTTTAAGTAATTTCTGTTAAATTGCATTGAAATTTGTTGATGCTCTTCTCTTGTCAATTCTATGAAATCCCTCAAGTGAATTGTTCATTTATAACATTTTCATTAAATTATTTTTTAATAGTTTCAATCTCTCTGCTATGATTTACTGTCTCTTCATGTATGCTCTCCGGTGTTTTGTTATACATTCTAGTAAACTATTTTTATAGTTACTTTAAAAACCCTATTGAGTAATTCTGACAACTGGGTCATCTTTGCATCTCTATTCATTTTTTTCCTTTCTTGAATATTGGTTATTCATAAACAGGCATCTACAACTATCTCATATATTTTTAGAATTATACACTGGACATTGTGTTGAAAAGGACAGTAAAGGGGAGCCTGGGTGGCTCAGTCAGTTAAGCATCTGTCTTCGGCTCAGGTCATGATCCCAGGGTCCTGGGGTGGAGCCCCACACCAGGCTCCTTGCTCAGAGGGGAGACTGCTTCTCCCTCTGCCTGCCACTACCCCTGCTTTTGCGCTCTCTCTTGCTCTCTCTCTCTGTGTCAAATAAATAAAATCTTTAAAAAAAAGAGAGAAAAAAGAAAAGGACAGTAAAAATTAACCTCTACTAATTTTTAAATTAAAAATTCAGGGGCACCTGGGTGGCTCAGTTGTTAAACATCTGCCTTCGGCTCAGCTCATGATCCCAGGGTCCTGGGATCGAGACCCGCATCGGGCCCCCTGCTCAGCGGGAAGCCTGCTTCTCCCTCTCCCACTCCCCCTGCTTGTGTTCCCTCTCTCGCTGTGTCTCTCTCTGTCAAATAAATAAAATCTTTTAAAAAATAATTAGTTAATTAAAACTTCAAAATAGCTATCCTCAGAAATTGTTGCTTATACGGTCAGTCCACTGACATGAGGATCTGAGTCCATCTAATCTGCAATTGAGAAAGTTGTGCTTAGTTTCAGCTAAATTCATCAGCAGCTTTAAATGTTTGGGGGGACAGAAGTATGTCTCCAACATATCTTGGGATCTGAGAAAGAGCAGGATGCCAGAGATGTTCTATTGTTTTATAGCACAGACACCAGCTTTCTGAATAATGGAAGATTTCTCTTTTCTTTTCTTTCTTGTCTCCCCCCAGCCTACCTCTCTCCCTCCTTCTCTCTCTCTTTCTCTCTCTCTCTCTCTCTCTCCCCTCTCCTTTAGAGTCAAGCTATCCACATTTTGAGTTGTTGAAATTTTCTCTTTAATCCTGAATTTCTGAGCTTTAGGAGATTTATTTCATACTTTGGAAGACAGTTGCAACATAGAAAGTGAAGACTCAGTTTTCCTCAAATGTACATATCTCAGTGTATTAGTTTGTTAGGGTTGCCATAACAAAGTACCACAAACTTAACAGACTTAACAGACTTAAACAACAGAAAATTATTGTCTCACATTTCTGAAGGCCAGAAATCTGAGATCAAGGTGTTAGCAGATGTGGTTCCTTCTGAAGAATGTGGAGGAGAGTATGTTCCATCTCTCTCCCAGCTTCCTGTGGATTGATGGAAATCTTTGTCATTCTTTCACTTATAGACACATCACTCCAATCTTTTCCTCATATTCATAAGGCATTCTGTGTGTGCATGTGTGTGTGTGTGTTTGTATGTATGTATGCCTGTGTCCAATCCCCCTCCCCTTTTTTTTGCAAGGATGCTGATCATATTGGATTGGGGGCTCATTCTACTCCAGTATGACCTCATCATGTTCACTAACTACATCTGAAATGACTCTATTTCCCAATAAGTGTATATTCTGAGATCCTTGGGGTTAAGACTTCAACATAATAATTTCATAGGAAAGGGGGGCACAACTCAAAGCATAACACTCAACTTTCCTGCCACACAGTCATCTTTCAGAGAACTGCTGCAAGGTACTCACTGCAGACATGTAGAGAATTGAAGAATTTCCTTCAGCACTCTTGTTCTGTCTCCATCTTTTGGTTAGCCATTGCTTTTTCATTAGACAACCCCCCCCCCCATAACTATTAAGGTGATATTTCTGTTATTTCTCTTACCCTCCTCCAGCATTCAGTGGGGAGATGCTCTGCAGTGAAAAAAGCTGTCTGCTTTCAGTTTATGAAATAGTTATGTGCTTTGGAGTGATATCTTGCCCTGTGACTGTCCACCTTAGAAGATAGGACCTTCCACTTGTTTAGAATCTTGACTGCCATTGGAATGTGGGAACTAGGGGTGCCTGGGTGACTCAGTTGTTTAAGCGTCTGCCTTCAGCTCAGGTCATGATCTCAGGGTCCTGAGATCGAGCCCCATGTTAGGCTCTCTGCTCAGCAGAGAGCCTGCCTCTCCCTCTCCCTCACTGCCTCCCGCCCCTCTTGTGCACTCTCTCTCTCTCTCTGTGTCAAATGAATAAATAAAATATTAAAAAAAAAAGGAATGTGGGAACTATCTGCCATATGCCTCCAGGACTCAGCATCCCATCCTCAACCACAATAAGAAAGCCCATGAGAATGCTGATGGATAGTTTCAGACTTGCTTTGTAACTGGGGCTCACTGGGATTTGAATCAATCATTCCTACCCATGCATGGGCATTAAAAGTTCATTACAATTTGGCTTATTTTCTCCTTATCCCATATATAATGATTTCCTCCTCATTTTGACACTCTACCAGGAATAAGACCAACCATGGATCTCTTTTCTCCCAAGAAGGACATGCTATATCCTGGAAATTAGTTCACTTAGTTTTTTTTTTTTTTTTAAGATTTTATTTATTTATTTGAGAGAGAGAGAATGAGAGAGAGCACATGAGAGGGGGGAGGGTCAGAGGGAGAAGCAGGCTCCCCGCCGAGCAGGGAGCCCGATGCAGGACTCGATCCCAGGACTCCAGGATCATGACTTGAGCTGAAGGCAATCGCCCAACCAACTGAGCCACCCAGGCGCCCCAGGTTTTTATTATTGTTGTTTTGTTTTTTAATCTTCAACACTCTGATTTTTGTAAACTTGGTTTTTTGCTCATATGTCTTGTTATAAGGGTGGTAGCAACATTCTGTTATGATTTTCTATTATCTTAAACAGTAATTGAGTCCCACCATCATGTCTTTCTTAACTAGCCTCACAAAGAAAATGTGAGGTTGCTGTGTTAAACAACTTCAGTGGATGCCATTAACATTATAGTCTATGTAAACGTTATACCCTGAAACTGAACAGTTCTCAAAATACATGGCTAGACATAGTATGCCTTCAATATTAACAGCACTCTTTGAAGAAAGCCTGATTCATCTCTGCATAGTGCCTATGAGCTAAGAGAGAATTGGAGAGATTTATTTCAGTGATTAATGTCTTGGGTATTCTTACTGGGAACTTTTCTTCCCTGAGTGAAAAAATAAAAAGTACTTTAATCTGATGGGCTCAGGTGTGTTTTCTTGAGAAAATCTTACATGACATAATGCTGTATGATGGGAAGTCTACTACCCGATGCTGAGCTTCTGAAGTGAACAACACATCCCTGAAAATGAAGACAATATAGTTGTCAACAATTTTACTTCAACTTCTACAGAGAAGAAAACCAAGGTTAGTTTCTTCACAATCATCAGTTTTCTACAGCTTGATAGAGATAAAGTCAAATAGACATGGATTCTTTTTTAAGATTCCCTTAAACAATAAAGTTACTTACCTGGAAGATGTATCAGATGGTAAATTAAAGACATGAAAAAGACTAATTTGGAGTTTTATATTTCTGTACTTTTCAATAACTTAGCTTCCAAACACTTACCTTCTTAAGTTCAACCATGATACATTATTTGCAGTGCCAAAGTTTGTGTAGGAATATCCTGGACCTATAATAATTTAGAACATTGAACAAAAAATATATATATAATTCTGTGTTTTCACTTTGGTATTCAATAAAGGCAATTTTTCTGTATTTTTTCCTTTAAAATTCAATTTCCCAAAAGGAAAAATATATCATTTTATACTCCATACTAATTTGTTAATAGGAATAATATTTTAAAAGGCTAAAGTTATTATCATGGTAATATTTTATTCTAATCTCTGTAAATAAATACTCTGTCACTTTTTATAAATGACCTTTAAAAACAATTAAAATTCAAATATTTTGATATCTGGTTTCAAAAAGTATAGTATTAGAAAATTCAAAGTAATTAAGATGATATTATACAGCCTATCTACCATTTTACATTTTCCACATTGGTACTTCTCTAAAGAGTCTGCCAAAACAATGCATTTATAAATCTTCAGAAAAAAATGAAGGAGATGTATTAATAAATAGATATATAGATAAACAAATATTATTAGCCTAAGATCTGATGAGCAAAGAAAGCCCTAAAAGTTAAGTACATTCTTTGTATATTCTATGTTCCATATCTCTAAAGAACAATATACACATTTTAAAGCCAAAGGTTAAATATATTTGTCCTTTTTCAGCATGCTACAAGCAGATCTAAGAAAGCAAGTGCAAACTATTGATCTGATGTCTAAATTATATAGGAAAAAACAATATAACTTCATATTTTTACATTTTTAAACTTCTGGGACACACACACACATACACACACTTAAGGACACAAAGATCTAATACCAGATTCTATGACCAATCAATTGAAACTAAAGATGAAGGACATTAGCTAGAGTGATAACCCATTTAAATTGCATTAATTATTATGAAAATTTTCTCAGTACCAGGGTCTTTTTTTTTTTTTTTTACATTTTTGGGTTTTAACTAAATGTACATGTTTGTATTATTCTAAAGGTTCAACCTTTTAGTGTAGATCATTTGCTAGTAATAGTGAAATAATATATATTATATAGGGCAGTCAAACCACTAACAAATTATTTAAAACATACAAAGTTTCCCTTTGTTAAATGGGATGTAGTTAACCACCATTTCTTTCTTTGCATGGAGCTGAATTCTATTTTTGCTGTTTTCACATCTTAAAGAAAGATTAATTGATACGTAACAAATTGCTCTTACATTGGAATTTGGCACTGACCATAGATTATTACAAATGATTGCTAAATTTGTGAGTAATTATATTATACAGCACATCAATTAGTATGTGAAACTCCTTGTTTCAATTCATTCTGCAGAACACAGATATCACTTAACTTTTTTATATTCTATCTTTACCTTTCAGCATAAATAAAATACATTACCTTTCAAATTGTCAAAGTAGTAATATAAATTACTATAAAACATGCCATAAACATTACTATGGGACATTCTGGCTCTGAATTGTTTTCCAGGGAAATGTAGAAGTTTGGTGTTTATTTTGCAATGTGAATGTATATATTAATGTTGATTTTGAATTTAACTTCCAAGAGTGAACCAAGGCTTTAATTTTCTGAAGTATCATGAGTGTATTATCCCTCCATGAGGTTTATGCTTTTATACATTGCAATATGCATTCTTTTCACTGTCCATAGAGAATAAATCCTCACATTGCTTGCATTTAAATTCTAAGTAATCCTTTTGTGCACTCTATTCAACTTTGATACACTTTTTCTGAACACTTTTGGATTTTGATTTTTCAAAGAACAAAATGCAATAAAGAAAGTTTGACTGCAATGCATCCTTTTAAAAACGATGTGTAGGGGTGCCTGGGTGGCTCAGTCGTTAAGCATCTGCCTTCGACTCAGGTCATGATCCCAGGGTCCTGGGATCGAGCTCCACATCAGGCTCCCTGCTCTGCGGGAGGCCTGCTTCTCCTTCTCCCACTCGCCCTGCTTGTGTTCCTGCTCGTGCTCTCTCTCTGTGAAATAAATAAATAAAATCTTTAAAAAACAAAAACAAAACAAAACAAAAAAAACAATGTGTAGACTTCCCTTCATTCTCAAAAGAAAATGTAATTATGCTCTCATTTAACTTTATTATGCTTGAGAGCCTCTATTCCACTATACATATTCTAATAGGTTATTCATTAAAAGTTCATTTAATTGAAATTAGCATAATTATATCAAAGCTTTTCCCTATCTACTCTGTTTCTTCCTTTTCTGAAGCCCAAAGGTCAAAATGATTTTAACTAATTTGTGATTACTGTCATTAGCTAAGTGCTGTAGAGTAACAATAGGGTAATAAGAGTATCAAAGAGCCATTGACTGATGAAATTGTAAATAATAAATTCCTTTTCCAAAGAGGTCAAAATACTTCAAAAACGATTGTAGATGAGGTGAAGTCTTTTATTTTCTTCCAGAAAATAAGTAAAATCTGTGCATTCCTTTTTCTTATTTCCATTCTTACTGTTCTATATTCTCTGGCAAATATTCATCATTGTTTTCATCTTCAAGGTCATTCTTTTAATTTTGTGGCATCCTTCTTCAATACCACTCAAAGATTTTCCATACCATATTATCTCAGCAACCAAGAATTCATTTACTTCTACAAATTGTTTTAGGTCTTATATGAATGGAAAATTAAAAAAAAAAAAAAGTCCAGAATATAATAATACAATTTGATGATTTTAAGAAAATACTGTGATGAATACCTTTGGTTGTATATTGCTAAAATTCTGAATTCCATCCTAAGTAATTTATTCCTCTATATTAATGTGTCTTCTTTCAAAACTGTAAATATCTTGTGATTTGCAGTATTTGTATTTTGATTATCCAACATGCTAACACTAAAGCAAATGTTTCAAAGACTTTTAAACACACAGCTGAGATCATTGTTTTTAACACACAACTGAAATTATCAAAATTAAAGAAAACAAATTATGCCACAAATAGAAAGTCCGTGGAAAGAAAACTCAAATTAAGTAACGAGTTAACCTGTCTCACCTAGGTCTTTATGTTTTCAAACACTGATGATAATTCCACTCTGAACACATAATTCCTTAGTTTTCATTAAGTTGTTAAATAGGCTTTAATGTATTCTTACACAACTGAATTGGGCCAAGCACCCTGTTTGAAACTTCAGAGACAAAGATAATAAAGTCCCTGCCTATATGCTTATCATATCATTAGACCCTCATTTAATTCTGTTAAGTGTATACATATTATTGTGTATTAGTATGCTATGGTTGCTGCAACAAGGTAACTTAAACTGGGTGGCTTAAGCAACAGGAATTTTTTGTCTCACAGTTCTGGATGCTGGAAGTCTGTAATCAAGGTATCAGAAGGATGGTTCATTCCAAGGGCTATGAAAAAGACCATGTTCCATGTCTCTCCTCTAGCTTCTGGTAGGTTGTTGGGATAATGAGATCTTTAGCCATCTGTATTTGCTAATTGGCTTTATCCAAAAGAAAAGTAAACTTTTTAGTATCTTCATGACTGCAGGTAGTTTTACAACTAGGAGAAGTGTCTCAGAAGTTAGGACCCTAGCTTTACCCACAGGAGTAGGAAATAGGGGTGTTACTTTTCCTTGGTGATTGCATTTTAAAGGGATAGCCCCCGGTCCTTGAGAAAAGCAGTTCTGGATTGTAAAACTGGCAAGAGGCTTTTCAAGAGATTTAGATCTCTAAAGGGCAGACAAAGAATTTACAATTATAAGTTTTTTAAGTAAATGCTCTAAAGAAAGGGAGATCTTGGCCTTAAGGCAGAAAAGAAGCCATGTCTAAAGTTTAATCAAGCTGAGAGGAATTTTAACATTCTCTTGGTCCTTGTTTGGTATTATTAATCTCCAACAAAAAGTAAACTACTTGGAGGAAAGAATTTTGTCTGTCTTGGACAAGAATTATTCCAGAAGACATAGCACAGTATCTGGTTCAAAAAAACACTGTTGGATGAATGAATGGAATGTATAAATAATAATGCTTTCCTGGAATAAGCTTCCAGTTCATATTCACAAAAGAACCAATGAAGGTTTCTAGGTATTTAGAGTAAGAGAGCACTCATGGTTCTTGGTTTAGTTTGGATTTCTCTTATTTCGTTACAATTGAGGTTCTACTCTATCTTTAAAAGGTCTCTTCTGCAATGATGTTTTCTTGCAACAGAAAACTTAACTTCTGTCTCTTTATTTTTTATTTTTTTTAAGATTTTATTTATTTATTTGACACAGAGAGACACAGCAAGAGAGGCAACACAAGCAGGGGGAGTGGAGAGGGAGAAGCAGACTCCCGGCTTAGCAGGGAGCCCAATGCAGGGCTTGATCCCAGGACTCTGGGATCACGACCTGAACCGAAGGCCGATGCTTAAGGACTGAAACACCGAAGTGCCCCTGCCTCTTTATTTAAATTAGAAGGACTGAGATGTGCTTTGTAAGTTGCTCCTTTTTGTTATTTGCTACAGACGATTTTACACTAATTTGTTGCCTGGTGACATTGTTTCTTTTCATTTAGTCTCTGTTTGCCAGATACCACAACTAATACCCATAAATTAAATATTTTGTGTACTTTATGACCATTGTTTTGCTCACTTTGCATTCTTCTTGGTGTGCAGTGGAGTTATTTTTCTATTTCTTTTAGGTTTAAGCTGAAAATAGATTTACTACTTGGAAGAAAATAACACAGAGCCCAAACTTTCTGTATTGGAATTCAGATATGCTCCCAGTAGGGTCTTCTCTATCATTGATTTGTGTCCATGACACATGGGCTGCATATACATTCTTGCAAACTGAATATATAATGACTCTAAATTGTACTGTCTAGTTGAGCAGCATATAAGAGAAATTAAGATTTTTCCTCCTGTGAAGTGATTGTGATGCTATATATATTATTTTCAAACACCATGTTATTTTAAAAAAAAATCTCCCAGATAAATTGTTAGTTGTTTTTAGTTACTCTTTTTCTTCAGTAATTGTGCCATATTATTCAACTTGACTCCTTTCCTCTTCAACCCCACCCAGGGACAGATAATGAAAGTAATGAGTGACAGCTATTGTCTGTCTAGGAAATGATTTTGCAAGACAGGAAATAAGAATTTAATTTTCTTAATTGACAGGAGCGTCTCTTGGTTTCTTATATACATATCTATATATCTCTCTATATATTTATATATTTATATGTTTATATACATAAATTTGTGTTTTGCATCTTTTTGATTTCAATATTTGGTTAACATTTGGAGCTAAGTCTTGCTATTGCTTTCTTTGTTATGCTGTCAGACATATGGTTGTAGTGTCTAAGATCGGGGGAGATGTATGTGAGGACAGGGAAAACAATGATTCCACTCTGGTAGAACAGCAGTTATAGGCAAACTACAAAAAAGGAAAAAGAATACGGCTGCTTGCAATTCCAATCTCTGCTGCTCGACCAAGCAGACCGAAGGTAACCACTGGCTGTGAAAGTAGCCTCTAGCTATCTCACTTTGAGCCACCAAGAGGGAATCATCCTTTTGGAAAAAAAAAAATAGGAAATAAGAGAAATTGCTTTGAGGGCTTGGAAAGGAGAAACAATAATGCAAGTATCAGTTGCTATATAAAAAATAATTGTTGTTCAACAAAAGTTACTTTTAACGAGACTATAGCTGGTCATAATGCTTTTTGAAACTGACTTAATTTTTGTTAAATGAAAATACAATAATAAAATGAAATATCAAATATAGTATCTACTTAATAATTTTCTAGGACTTAAATGAGATATTTTATAAAATAAAAAAGCTCTAATAAATACAACAGTGTCTCTTTTTCTGTTTCTCTCTGCATGAGTTCTAACAAATCCTCTGCTATGCATTTTCATTTCTAATATTATTCATTGACTTTTCTGTGTTGGCTTTTCTAACCCTAAAAGGCAAATTTCCAATAGACCTTGACACATTTTCACTTTCATTTAAGGGGGATAAATGCTCCAGCATGCACACTGATGGAAACTAATTTCATCTAAATGCTCTTAGGCTAGCTATCTGGAAATGTAAATACTCCTACTGCAAATTTTGTTGCCAAAGGTTTTTCATTACTAGCAGGAACCCTGACCAGATTGTGAGAAAGCAGCAAAGTCCTAACAACAACAACAACAAAAAGTAATCTGCTTTCTTTATCAAATTATCCATGAGTATCCGATGCATCATTGAATTAACAGGGAAATCTACACTTTCCACAAAGGTTTCCTCTGTAGTTTTATACTAATGTCAAGTGATGGAAAGATGATCATATTTGATGAGTAAGATTAAGCCCCAGAATGAGGTCTATGAATGATGAGTATTGTGCATCCAGCAGGGAATTCACAACTCCAAATCTAAACTTGAAGCATATTTTTAGTCACTTATCAAGAAATAGACAAAAAAAAGCTACAGATTTTTAATATGTAAACTTTCATGACTAACTCCATATGACCTATGTCATCTATTTTGATTTCTAGTCTATATCATGACATATAGCACTTATTTTTAATCTATTTTATTGGTATACAAGTTATGTAGATAAGATACATCAGTTTCCCTGTGCATTTTGATGAGTTTTGGCAAGTATATAAACTTATGTAGCCACTATCTTAATCACTTTATAAAACATCCATAAATCTAAAAAGTTCCACTGTGTCTCAGTAGAGTCAATCCCACCCCCACAAACATAGTCAACCACCAATCTGTGTTCTGTCTTTATGGACTTGTTTTCCCCTTTTCAGCATCTTATGTCAAGAGAAGCATACTACATGAGCTCTTTAATTTCTGGCTTTGTACACCTAATACATTGTTTTGGAGATTCATCAAAATAACTCTATGAATGAATAATGCACTTATTTTTATTATTGACTCATATTCCATTATATTAATACACCACAATGTGTTCATCCACTTACTTGTTGATGGACGTTGTGCCCTCTTCAGTTTTGGGTTAACATGAATAAAATTGTTAATGGACATTTATATACAGGTTTGCATTTTCCTTGGGTAAATCTTAGAAATGGAATCAGTGGCTCATATAGCAAATGTAACTTTAACATATAAGATGTTGTAAAATTGTTTTCAAAAAATAAAACCAGCAATGCATGAGAATTACAATTGCTCCACACCTACTCTAATACTTTGAACTGACAGACATTTAAGAAATATTAGCCACTATGGGTATGTAGTGAGTATCTAGGTGTACTTTCCTTTTTATACCCTTCTTAATGTAAGAAATAATTTTCAATCATCTAAACAGTCTCAAACTCACAGCAAAATTGCAAACAGAAGTATAAGAAATTCTTTTTCAAATCAATTTCGAACAATTTGCTGACCTGATACATAATCACCCCTGAATATATTAGTGTGTATTTCCTATAAACAAGAACATCCCCTGCGTAACCAAAATAGGACCATCAAAATATGGACATTAACAGTTATATATTAATGATATGTATATTTCTTTGACTCCATTCACATTTTTCCCACTACCCTAAAATGTTTTCTACAGTAAAATAATCCAGTAAAGAATCATCACTGCATTCAATTGACATACATTCTTAATCTACCTCCATCTGGACATGTTTCTCAGTCTTTCCTTGACTTTCATGGCCTTGGTATGTATTTGAAGATTGTATACTGGTGATTTATAGTATGTCACTTTTAAATGTTTCTTCATTATTAGATTCAGGGTTTTGTTCAAGTAAGATATCAGAGAGTAATATTGCATTCTTCTCATTGTACCCTAACAGGATACAGTTTGTCCCAATGCAGATAGATTTCACTTTGATCACTTGATTAAGGTATTGTCTGCCAGGATTCTCCATTGCATTCAAAAGATATTCTTTTATACTCCATAAATAGTATGTATTTTAAAAGAGAGATATTTGAAAATATGTATATATTTTATGCCTAATTGATCTTTAAATTTTTGATTGATTTATATAAATATGGATGAATTATTTCCTATTTCATTCATTGAGTAATAATATAATACTAACTATATTTATTTTGAGGCTGAAATTATCCCGGATTTTTTTTTTTTTTTTTGGTAAAGTCCTCCCTTTCAAGCTTACTTCTATATAGTTGTGACATCCTCTGATCATCTTTTAAACACATCCTTGCTCCTGGCACAGCAATATATTCTAAGCTCATCTTGTATTTCCTCAAGCCAACCCTTGAATTAGGCAATGTTCCAGGACCTGTGACTCCTTATACCATGTCATGGTGTTTAGAAACCAACTTAACTGTCCATTGAGTTCGCCTAAGAGCAAGGACACTCTAATAACAATAGGCATCTGTATTTGTTTTCTATTTCTGTGCAGCATATTACCAAAAAATGTGTGCCTTAAACCCATACAATATAGTATCCCATAATTTCATTAGGTCAGATGTCTGGGTGTGGGTTAGCAGAGGCCTCTGTTCAGGGATTCACCAGGCTGAAATCAAGTGTCAGCTGGTGCTTGGATTCTCAGCTGAGGCTTAGGGACCCCTTTAAAACTCACTGATTGGGCGCCTGGGTGGCTCAGTTGGTTAAGAGACTGCCTTCGGCTCAGGTCATGATCCTGGAGTCCTGGATCGAGTCCCACATCGGGCTCCCTGCTCGGCAGGGAGTCTGCTTCTCCCTCTGGCCCTCCCCCCTCTCATGTGCTCTCTCTCATTCTCTCTCTCTCAAATAAATAAATAAAATCTTTAAAAAAATTAAAAAATAAAAAAAAAATAAAACTCACTGATTGTTCATAGAATTCACTTCCTTGTAGTTGTATGATTGAGGTGTTTGGATCCAGGCTAGCTTTTAGCCAGAAACTACTCTTAGATCCTAGAAGTTGCAGTTCCTTACCATGTGGCCCCACAGACAATTCACAATATGGCTGTTTGCTTTTTTCTAGGCCAGTGAGAATTCCTCTCTCTGACTCTTCACCTTTTAAGCCTCATTTGATCAGTCCAGGCCCACCCAGAATAATCTCTCTTTTGATTAACTCAAACTCAACTAATCAGTAATCTAATACCAAGAGTTATATCCCATTATATTTACAGATCCCACCACACTACAAGCATGTACAATAGGGAGCAGGAATCCTGGGGTGCATCTTAAAATTCTGCCTGTCACAGAACCTAATGGCCCTATCTTAATTTCTTTTACTTTATTTTTCCATCCCTATTCAATTCACATTTTTTCAGTCCTTATGTATGTTAATTATATCTGTTATTTTCAAATTTTTATTATGAAAAATTTCAAATACAGAGGACAGTTGAAAGAATTTTACCATAAATACTTTAATATCCACTACTTTCTATTAACACACTACATTAATATATATATATCCATCTATTTTCCCTTTATTTACCCAAAAATCCATCTTCATTTTTAACACATCTCAAAGGAATTTTCAGGTATCAGTACATTCCACTCTAAATACATTAACAGGCATAGCACTAACTAGAGTTCAGTATTTGTTCACAATGTTTTCCTTTGATACAAAATCAACAAATAATGTTATTCATAACTTTTAAGTATGAATTAACTGAGTTTTGATGAATGCAAGCAGCTGTGGCATCCAGAAGGACAGCTGAGGTGTATGGGACTGTGGTAATTATTATCTGTGGGGTACCTTTCTATAAATAAATTTAGTCATCCTAAATCAGTATGTTTGAAAAATTCCAATTGTTTGATTTTATGCAATTATATGAAAGAAATATCTCTCTGGTAAGTAGGACAATTCACACACCTTGTTACAGGTCCACCCACAGAGCTTCAAGACAACTACATTGCACAAGCCTAAGAGATTGTTGGGCTATCAATTCAATCTCACATGTCGGTAGAGGATTGTAAAACACCCCCCCAAAATAGAGAAAAGGGTCAACACAGATGCAGAACAGGGTTTGGGTGACCTTACCTGGATGGTACTGCTATACCCATTGTATCCAGATAATTTTTAAAAAGGTACTTCAAAGTATGGTACTGAGGTATGGAGTCGGAGGGAGGACCCTGCTTGTCCAGTGTAAGGATGGTACTGGTACCCCAAATCCTTATAAAAATATAACATTATTATCATCCCTAAGAAATCTCCCTTTAGCGCTTCATAAGTATTCCCCACTCTACCCCAGGGAAGCAATTGTTTTTCTGTTATTTGTTCACAAAGGTTAAGTTTTGTTTGTTCTTTACTTAATATAAATCATATGGTATCTACACTTTTGTATAGGCCTTACATGCAGCAAAATATTTTAGAGATTTATCCAAGTTTCTGTATGCATGGATATATGAATATATGAATACATCCTATTTTTAAAACATTCCTCTTTTAGTGGGCATCTGGGATATTTTTAGTTTCTTGAAATTATAAATAAAGCTACTATCAGCAGTCTTGTACACTTTTTGTTTTGTAAACCTATGTTTTCATTTTCTTGAATAAATTTTGAGGAGAAGAATTGCTTGGTAATAGGGTAGTGTATATTTGGTTTAAAAGAAATGGCATAAACTCTTCCCAAATTTCTTTTTCTAATTTTTAAATTTTAAAATTTAATTCCAATATAGTTAATATGCAATTTTATATTACTTTCAGGTGTATGATACAGTGATTCAACAGTTCCATACATCATCCTGGCCTCATCACAACTACCCTCCTTAATCCCCATCACCTATTCCACCCATCCCCACACCTTCCTCCCCTCTGGTAACCATCAGATTGTTCTCTATAATTAAGAGTCTGTTTCTTGTTTGTCTATCACTCTCTTTTTTTTTTTTTTTTGCTCCTTTGCTTTGTTTCTTAAATTCCACATAAGAGTGAAATCATAAGGCATTTGTTTTTCTCTTATTTTGCTTAACATTATACTCACTAAGTCTATCAATGGAATTGCAAATGGCAAGATTTAATTCTTTATATGGTTGAGTAATATTCCATTGTATACATATACCATTTATTCTTTATCCATTCATCTGTCGTTGGATAATTGGGCCACATCCATAATTAGGCTATTGTAAATAATGCTGCTATAAACATAGGGGCATATGTATCACTTTGAATTAGTGTTTTTATATTTTTTGGGTAAATACCCAGTAGTGTGATTACTGGATTGTACAATAGTTCTATTTTTAACTTTTTAAGGAATCTTGATACTGTTTTCCCCAGTGACTGCACCAGTTTGCATTCCCAAAAACAGTGGAAGAGGATTCCTTTTCTCCACTTCCTTGCCAACAGGTTGTTTCTTGTGTTTTTGATTTTAGCCATTCTAACAAGTGTGAGGAATTTTATTGTAGTTTTGATTTGAGTTTCCCTGATGATAAGTGTTGTTTGGCATCTTTTCATATGTTTGCCATCTGAATGTTTTCTTTGGAGAAATGTATGTTCATATCTTATGCCATTTTTAATTGGATTATTTGTTTAGGGGTGCTGATTTGTATCAGTTCTTTATATCTTTTAGATATTAGCCCATTATCAGACAAATCATTTGCAAATATCTCTTCCATTCAGTACATAGCTTTTCAGTTTGTTTGATGTTTTCCCTCACTGTACAGAGCTTTTTATTTTGATGCTAATCACAAGAGTTTATTTTTTTTAATTAACATATAATGTTTTTTGTTTGTTTGTTTCAAGGGTAAGAGTCTGTGATTCATCAATCTTACACAATTCACAGTGCTCACCATAGCACATACCCTCCCCAATGTCCATCACCCAGCCACCCCAACGCTCCCACCACCCTCTACTCCAGCAACCTTCAGTTTGTTTCTGAAATTGAGTCTCATATGGTTTGTCTCTCTCTCTGGTTTCATCTTGTTTCATTTTTCCCTCCCTTCTCCTATGATCCTTTGTCTTGATTCTCAAATTCCTCATATCAGTGAGATCATATGATACTTGTCTTTCTCTGATTGACTTATTTTGCTCAGCATAATACCCTCCAGTCCCATCCATTTCGTTGCAAATGGCAAGATTTCATTCTTTTTTATGGCTGCATAATATTCCATTGTATATATATACCACCTCTTCTTTATCCATTCATCTGTCCATGGACATCTGGGCTCTTTCCATAGTTTGGCTATTGTGGACATTGCTGCTATAAACATTGGGGTGCATGTGCCCCTTTAGGTCACTACATTTCTATATTTATGGTAAATACCCAGTAGTGCAATTGCTGGGTCATATGGTAGTTCCATTTTCAACTTTTTCAGGAACCTCCATACTGTTTTCCAGAGTGGCTGCACCAGCTTGCATTCTCACCAACAGTGTAGGAGGATTCCCCTTTCTCCGCATTCTGCCAACATCTGTCATCTCCTGACTTGTTAATTTTAGCCATTCTGACTCGTGTGAGGTGGTATCTCATTGAGGTTTTGATTTGGATTTCCCTGATACCTAGTGATGTTGAGCACTTTTTCATGTGTTTGTTGGCCATTTGGATGTCTTCTTTGGAAAAATGTCTGTTCATGTCTTCTACCCATTTCTTGATTCAATCGTTTGTTCTTTGGGTGATGAGTTTAAGAAGTTCTTTATAGATTTTGGATACTAGCCCTTTATCTGATATGTCATTTGCAAATATCTTCTCCCATTCTGTCGGTTGTCTTTTGGTTTTGTTGACTGTTTCTTTTGCTCTGCAAAAGCTTTTTATGAAATCGCAATAGTTCATTTTTGCCCTTGCTTCCCTTGTCTTTGGCGATGTTTCTAGGAAGAAGTTGCTGCAGCTGAGGTCAAAGAGGTTGCTGCCTGTGTTCTCCTCTAGGATTGTGATGGACTCCTGTCTCACATTTACATCTTTCATCCATTTTGAGTCTATTTTTGTGTGTGTTATAAGGAAATGGTCCAGTTTCATTCTTCTGCATGTGGCTGTCCAATTTTCCCAACACCATTTGTTGAAGAGACTGTCTTTTTTCCATTGGACATTCTTTCCTGCTTTGTTGAAGATTAGTTGACCATAGAGTTGAGGGTCCATTTCTGGGCTCTCTATTCTGTTCCATTGATCTCTGTGTCTGTTTTTGAGCCAGTACCATATTGTTTTGATGATTATAGCTTTGTAATGGAGCTTGAAGTCTGGAATGCTGATGCCACCAGCTTTGCCTTTCTTTTTCAGCATTTTCTGGCTATTTGGGGTCTTTTCTGATTCCATACAAATTTGGGGATCATTTGTTCCATTTCTTTGAAAAAAGTAGATGGTATTTTGATAGGGACTGTATTAAATATGTAGATTGCTCTAGGTAGCATAGACATATTCATTAATATATGTTCTTCCAATCCATGAGCATGGAACATATTTCCATTTCTTTGTGTCTTCCTCAATTTCTTTCGTGAGTATTTTATAGTTTTCTGAGTACAGATCCCTTGCCTCTTTGGTCAGATTTGTTCCTAAGTATTTTATGGTTTTGGGTGCAATTGTAAATAGGATTAACTCCTTAATTTCTCTTTCTTCTGTCTTGTTGTTGGTGTATAGGAATGCCACTGATTTCTGTGCATTGATTTTATATCCTGCCACTTTACTGAATTCCTGTATGAGTTCTAGCAGTTTGGGGGTGGAGTCTTTGGGTTTTCCACATAAAGTATCATATCATCTGCAAAAAGTGAGAGTTTGACTTCTTCTTTGCCGATTTGGATGCTTTTGTTTCTTTTTGTTGTCTGATTGTTGAGGCTAGGACTTCCAGTACTAGGTTGAATAGCAATGGTAATGGTGGACATCCCTGCCATGTTCCTGACCTTCAGGGAGAAATTCTCAGTTTTTCCCCATCGAGAATGATATTTGCTGTGGGTTTTTCATAGATGGCTTTTATGATATTGGGGTATGTACCCTCTATGCCTATATTCTGAAGAGTTTTGATCAGGAAAGGATGCTGTACTTTGTCACATGGTTTTTCTGCATCTATTGAGAGGATCATATGGTTCTTGTTCTTTCTTTTTTAATGTATTCTATCACATTGATAGATTTGCAGATGTTGAACCAAACTTGCAGCCCCAATAAATCCCACTTGGTCATGGTGAATAATCCTTTTAATGTACTGTTGGATCCTATTGGCTAGTATTTTGGTGAGAATTTTTGCATCCATTTTCATCAAGGACATTGGTCTGTAGTTCTCCTTTTGGATGGAGTCTTTTTCTGGTTTTGGGATCAAGGTAATGGTGGCCTCATAAAACAAGTTTGGAAGTTTTCCTTCCATTTCTATTTTTTGAAACAGTTTCAGAAGAATAGGTATTAATTTTTCTTTAAAAGTTTGCTAGAATTCCCCTGAGAAGCCATCTGGCCCTGGGCTTTTTTTCTTGGGAGATTTTTGATGACTGCTTCAATTTCCTTAGTGGTTATGTGTGTGTTCACGTTTTCTGTTTCTTCCTGGTTCAGTTTTGATAGTTGATACATCTCTAGGAATGCCTCCATTTCTTCCAGGTTGTCTAATTTGCTGGCATAGAGTTGCTCATAATATGTTCTTATAATTGTTTATATTTCTTTGGTGTTGGTTGTGATCTCTCCTCTTTCATTCATGATTTTGTTGATTTGGGTTCTTACTCTTTTCTTTTTGATAAGTCTGGCCAAGGGTTTATCAATCTTATTAAATCTTTCAAAGAATCAGCTCCTACTTTCGTTGATCTGTTCTACTGTTCTTTTGGTTTCTGTTTCATTGATTTCTGCTCTGCAGTCAAATGCTCTACCACTGAGCTATACCCCCTGATTTCTTCTCTGATCTTTATTATGTCTCTTCTCCTGCTGGGCTTAGGCTTTATTTGCTGTTCTTTCTCCAGCTCCTTTAGGTGTAGGGTTAGGTTGTATACTTGAGACCTTTCTCGTTTCTTGAGAAAGGCTTGTGTTGCTATATACTTTCCTCTTAGGATTGCTTTTGCTGTATCCCAAAGATTTTGAACAGTTGTGTTTTCATTCATTTCTTTCCACGAATTTTTTTAATTCTTCTTTAATTTCCTGGTTGACCCATTCATTCTTTAGTAGAATGCTCTTTAGCCTCTGTGTATTTGAGTTCTTTCCATCTTTCCTCTTGTGATTGAGTTCTAGTTTCAAAGCATTGTGGTCTGAAAATACAATAGTTTGTTTTTTTTTTTTTTTTTGCTTTTGTTTCCCTTGCCTCAGAGGACATAGCCAAAAAAACTGTTACTATGACCAATGTCAGGGATATTTCTACCTGTTTCCTCTTCTAAGATTTTTATGGTTTCAAGTCTTACATTTACGTCTGTCATCCTTTTTGAATTTGTTTTTGTGTATGGTGTAATACAGTGATCCAGTTTCATTTTTTGTATGTAGCTGACCAGTTTTTCTAACACCATGTGTTTTTTTTAAACATTTATTTTTTTTTATTTGAGAGAAAGAGAGAGTGTGGAGAGGCAGAGGGAGAGAATATTTAAGCAGACTCCCCATTAAAATGGAATCCAAAGCAGGACTTGATCTCATGACCCATGACATCATGACCTGAACAGAAACCAAGAGTCGGACACTTAACCAACTGAGCCATCAAGGAGCCCTTCCAACACCATTTGTTGAAAAGGCTGTCTTCTTCCCACTGGATATTATTTCCTGCTTTGTTGGAGATTAACTGACCATATAATTATGGGTTTATTTCTGGGTGTTCTTTTTTGTTCTATTGATTTATGTGTCTATTTTTGTGCCAATACCATACTGTTTTGATTACTAGAGCTTTGTAATGTAACAAAGTCTGTAATTATGATACCTCCAGGTTTGCTTTTCTTTTTCAAAATTGTTTTGACTACTTGGGGTCTTTTGTGGTTCCATACAAATTTTAGGATTGCTTATCTTAGGTTTGTGAAAAATGCTAATGGTATTTTGATAAGGATTGCATTAAAAGTGTAGATTGCTTTGGGTAAATCAGACATTTTAAAAATATCTATTCTTCCAATCAATGGGCATGAAATATCTTTCTATTTATTTCTGTCATCTTCAATTTTTTTCATCAGTGTTTTATAGTTTTCAGAGTACAGGTCTTTTATCACTTCAGTTAGTTTAATTCCTAGGTATTTTATTGTTTCTGGTGCAATTGTAAATGAGGTTGTTTTCTTAATTTCTCTTTCTGCTGTGTATAGAAATGCAACAGATTCTGCATATTGATTTTTGTATCCTGTGAGTTTATTAAGTTCATTTATCAATTCCACTAGTTTTTTTTTGGTGGAGTCTTTCAAGTTTTCTATATAACCATACTGTGTCATCCAGAAATAGTGAAAGTTTTACTTCTTCCTTACCAGTTTGGATGCTTTCTGTTTCTTTTGTCCTCTAATTGCAGTGGCTAAGCCTTCCAGTACTATGTTGAATAAAAGTGGTAAGTGTAAACACTGTTGTCTTCTTCTTGATCTGAGGGGGAAAGCTCTTAGTTTTTCCCCATTGAGTATGATGTTTGCTGTGGGTTTTTCATATATGGCCTTTATTATTTTGAGAGATGTTCCCTCTAAACCTATTTTATTGAGGGCGTTTATCAAGAAGGAAATTATACTTTGTCAAATGCTTCTTGAAATTGTCATATTGTTTTGATCCTTTTTCTTATTGATGTGATTTAACACATTGATTAATTTGTGAATATTGGATCACTCCTGCATTTCAGGAATAAATCCAACTTGATTGTGGTGAATGATATTTTTAATGTGTCATTGGATATTTTTAATGTGTCAGCACTTGGAATATATCATGCCACTCTTTTCTGACCTACAAAGTTTCTAGTCAATTGCTAGTATTTTGTTGAGGGTTTTTACATCTATGTTCTTTAAAGATATTGGCTTGTAGTTCTAATTTTTTGTGTCTGCTGTCTTTATCTGATTTTGGTATCAGGATAATACTCATTTCATAGAATGAATTTGGAAGTTTTCCTTCTTCTACTTTTTTGGAATAGTTTGAGAAGAATAGGTATTAACTCTTCTTTACATACTTGGTAGAATTCATTGTGAAGCCATTTGGTCCTGGACTTTTGTTTGTTGGGAATTTTTTGATTACTGATTCAATCTCCTTGCTGATGATCAGATTGTTTAAATTTTCTATTTCTTTCTGCTTCAGTTTTGGTAGGTTATATGTTTCTAGGAAATTATTAACTTCTTCTAGGGGTTGTCTATTTGTTGGCATATGGTTTGTCATAATATTCAACAATATAATTGTTTGTATTTCAGAGATACTGGTTATTTCCCCTCTTTCATTTGATTTTGTTTGAGTCCTCTTTCTCTCTCTCTCTCTGAGTCTGTCTGGAGTTTTATCAATTTCACTGATCTTTTCAAAGAACCAGCTCCTGGTTTCATTGATTTGGTCCATTGTTTTGTTTTAGTTCCTATATCATTCATTTCTGTTCTAATCTTTATTATATCTTTCCTTCTGCTGTTTTTGATTTATTTGTTGTTCTTTTTCTAGTTCTTTTAGGTGTAAGATTAGGTTGTTTATTTGAGATCTTTCTTGCTTCTTGAGGTAAGCCTGCATTGCTATAAACTTCCCTTTTTGAACTGCTTTTGCTGCATCCCAAAGGTTTTGGACCATTGTGTTTTCATTTTCATTTTCATTGTTTCCATGTACTTTTTGATTTCATCTTGAATCAATGGTTGACCCATTCATTGTTTAGTAGCATGTAATTTTTCCTCCATGTATTTATGGTCTTTCTAGATTTCTTCTTGTGGTTGATTTCCTGTTTCATAGTGTTGTGGTCAAAAAAGATACATGGTATGACTTCAGTCTTCTTGAATTTGTTGAAGCTTGTTTTGTGGCCTAATATGTGATCTATTCTGGAGAATGATCCATGTACATTTGAAAACAATGTGTATTCTATTTTATGATAGAATGTTCGGAATATATCTGTTAAATCCATCTGTTCCAGTGTGTCATTCAAAGCTACAGTTTCCTTGTTGATTTTCTCTTTCTATGATGAGTCCATCAATGAATTATTGTACTATTAATGTATTACTATCAATTAATTCCTTTATGTTTGTCATTAACTATTTTATGTATTTGAGTGCTCCCATATTGGGTTCTTAAATGTTTAAAATTGCTAAATCTTCTTGTCGGATTGTTCCCTTTATTATATAGTGTCCTTCTTTGTCTCTACTTACAGTCTTTGTTTTAAAGTCTACTTTGATAAAAGTATTGCTACTCTGGCTTTCTTTTGACAACCATTTCTATGATAAATGTTTTTCCATCCCCCCCTCCATTCTATCTGCAGGTATCTTTAGGTCTGAAATGAGTCTTTTGTAGGCAGTATATTAATGGGTCTTCTTTTTTTATCCACTCTGTTACCCTATATTACTCGATTGGCACATTTAGTCCATTTACATTCAAACTAATTGTTGATAGATATGTTTTTATTGATATTTTTTACTTTCTTTGTGGTTGTTTTTGTAGCTTTTCTCTGATCCTTTCTTCTCTTTCTCTCTTTCATGGTTTGCTGGATTTCTTTGGTGATATACTTAGGTTTTTATTCTTTATTTTTGCATATCTGTTACTTTTTTTTTTTTTTTTTTTGATTTGTGGTTACCATTTGGTTTATATATAACCTCTTCTGCATATAGCAGTCTATATTAAGCAGATGGTCCCTTAATTTTAAACTCATTCTTTATTCATCTCCCCTCCATGTTTCAGAAATTTGGTACATATTTTACATCTTTTTATTTGTGTTTCTCTTGACTGATTTTTACAGGTGTGCTTATTTATTTATTTATTTATTTATTTGACTTTGTGCTATATATATAGATAGATAGATAGATAGATAGATAGATAGATAGATAGATAGATATAGATATATTTACTCTTTCTTACATTTCTTATTTTCCACTCAGAGTTCCCCTTAACATTTCTTGTAGGGTTGATTTAGTGGTTATGAATTCTTTTAATTTTGTTTATCTGAGAAATTCTTTATCTCTTCTCTTCTGAATGATAGCCTTACTGAAAGGAGTATTCTTATCTGAAGATTTTTCTCTCTCAGCACTTCGAATATATCATGCCACTCTTTTCTGGCCTACAAAGATTTTGCTGAAATATCATCTGATAGCCTTATGGGGTTTCCTTTGTATGCAACTGTCTTCTTTTCTCTTATAACATTTACAATTCTTATTTTTCACTAATTACTGCTATTTCAATTACTATTAAAATAACATTCACATTATAGGGATCCATCCCTCCAGAGAAAGGGGGACAGAAAATGTATTTGAAGAAATAATGCTGAAAACTTCTTCAGTCTGGGGAGGAAAACAGAGATCCAGATTCAGAAGGCACAGAGATCCCCCAGCAAATTCAACACCAAAACACATAGTAATTAATATTCCTCTTGGTTATAAGATTTATTTAATATTAATGAATTTAGTAGTATTTGATTGGGTGGGCATTGGGAATTGTGTATTTTTTAATATCTAGATTTTGTTTCCTTCCTAAAAAGAGTGACAGAATTTTCCTCAGAATTTAGTTAAATTACTTGCAGATAATTTCAATCTTCTTAAGAACTGTTTTTTGTTTGTTTGTTTCTTTGTTTTTTAAGCTCGTTAAGATAAGGCTGGAGTAACCTTTACCCTAGCATTAATGCTAATATATGCCTCCTCTGCTAGCTCCCATTGAATGCCAGAGGTATTCAATAAGGTCTCTCAACTATGGCTGATTGAAGCTTGAACACTTCCAGTCCTGTGTAAGCACTGAGAATAATATAGCTTACTCTGAAGCCATTGTTCCTTGCTAGTCTCATGAAATTTTGCCCTATGTATGGGTAGACTGCTATTGAAGAACAGACTCAAAATGACACAGGCAGATTTCTACAGGTATTTTCTTGTGTAGCTTCCTCCATTCCATTGCTCTGTCCTGAGAATTTCAGATGCCTCAACTTCCTTGAGCTTCTGTCGGTATTTCTCTAACTCAGCAAGACCCATTTTCTCAGCTTGGGTTCACCTTTCAGCACCACATCTAGAAAGTGCCCCCAGAGACAAATCCAAGACAATGATATAACTCACTGTGTTTTCTCAGTGATCAAAGTTCTTTGCTGCCTGATGCTTATAGTCTGATACTTGCTCTTTCATACATTTTCACTGGTTTTCTGATTTTTGAAAGCAGAGAGACAAGTTGAGTAGCAGAAACTCGGTCAAGGCTAGGAATGTAAATAGAGGAGTTTTTTTTTTTTTTCCCCCTAAGAAATTTCTAAATAGTTCATATTTAAATAATTATGTTTAGGGGCACCTGGGTGGCTCAGTAGGTTAAGTGCCCAAATGTTGGTTTCAGCTTAGGTCATGATCCCAGGATCGTGAGATCAAGCCCTGTGTTGGGCTATGCACTGGGTGTGGAGCCTTCTTTCTGTTTTTTTTTGTTTGTTTGTTTGTTTTTTAAGAGTTATCCTCTTAATCTTTTTTTAAAATTTTTTATATATATATATAAAAATATTGTCCAGACACTATATATATATATATATATATATATATATATATATATATATAACCACATCTTCTTTATCCATTCATCTGTCGATGGACATCTTGGATCTTTCCATAGTTTGGCTATTGTGGACATTGCTGCTATAAACATCGGGGTGCAGGTACGCCTACGGATCTCTACATTTGTATCTTTGGAGTAAATACCAGTAGTGCAATTGCTGGATCATATGGTAGCTCTATTTTCAACTTTTTGAGGAACCTCCATACTGTTTTCCAGAGTGGTTGCACCGGCTTGCATTCCCACCAACAGTGTAGGAGGGTTCCCCTTTCTCCGCATCCCCGCCAACATGTGTCCTTTCTTGACTTGTTAATTTTAGCCATTCTGACTGGTGTGAGGTGGTATCTCATTGAGATTTTGATTTGGATTTCCCTGATGCTGAGTGATGTTGAGCACTTTTTCATGTGTCTGTTGGCCATTTGGATGTCTTCTTTGGAAAAATGTCTGTTCATGTCTTATACGCATTTCTTGATTGGATTCTTTGTTCTTTGGGTGTTGAGTGTGATAAGATCTTCATAGATTTTGGATGTAGCCCTTTATCTAATCTGGCATTTGCAAATATCTTCTCCCATTCTGTCAGTTGTCTTTTGGTTTTGTTTACTTTCTTTTGCTGTGCAAAAGATTTTTATCTTGATGAAGTCCCAAGAGTTCATTTTTCCCCTTGCATCCCTTGCCTTTGGCAATGTTTTTTGCTGCCTGTGTTCTCCTTTAGGATGTTGATGGACTCCTGTCTCACATTGAGGTCTTTCAACCATTTGGAGTCTATTTTTGTGTGTGGTGTAAGGAAATGGTCCAGTTTCATTCTTCTGCATGTGGCTATCCAATTTTCCCAACAACATTTGTTGAAGAGACTGTCTTTTATCCATTGGACATTCTGTCCTGCTTTGTCAAAGATGAGTTGACCATAGAGTTGAGGGTCCATTTCTGGGCTCTCTATTCTGTTCCATTAATCTATGTGTCTGTTTTTGTGCCAGTACCATACTGTCTTGATGATGACAGCTTTGTAATAGAGCTGGAAGTCCGGAATTGTGATGTCACCAGCTTTGCTTTTCTCTTTCAGCATTTTCTGGCTATTTGGGGTCTTTTCTGGTTCCATACAAATTTTAGGATTTTTTGTTCCATTTCTTTGAAAATAGTCGATGGTATCTTGGTGGGGATTGCCTTGAATGTGAAGATTGCTCTAGGTAGCATTGACATCTTCACAATATTTGTTCTTCCAATCCATGAGCATGGAACGTTTTTCCATTTCTTTGTGTCTTCCTCAATTTCTTTCATGAGTATTTTATAGTTTTCTGAGTACAGATCCTTTGCCTCTTTGGTTAGATTTATTCCTAGGCATTGTACGGTTTGGGGTGCAATTGTAAATGGAATCGGCTCCTTAATTTCCCTTTCTTTGGTCTTTTTGTTGGTGTATAGGAATGCCACTGATTTCTGTGCATTGATTTGATACTCTGACACTACTGAATTCCTGTATGAGTTCTAACAGTTTTGGGGTGAAGTCTTTTGGGTTTTCCATATATAATATAATATCATCTGCAAAGAGTGAGAATTTGACTTCTTCTTTGCCAATTTGGATGCTTTGATTACTTTTTGTTGTCTGATTGCTGTGGCTAGGACTTGTAATACTATGTTGAATAGCAATGGTGATAGTGGACATCCCTGCAGCATTCCTGACCTTAGGGGGAAAGCTCTCAGTTTTTCCCCATTGAGAATGATATTCACCGTAGGTTTTTCATAGATGGCTTTTATGATATTGAAGTATGTACACTCTATCCCTATACTCTGAAGAGTTTTGATCAAGAAAGGATGCTGTACTTTCTCAAATGCTTTTTCTGCATCTATTGAGAGGATCATATGAATCTTGTTCTTTCTTTCGTTAATGTATTGTAACACCTTAATTGATTTGTGGATTTTGAACCAACCCTGCAGCTCAGGAATAAATCCCACTTGGTCAAATGAATAATTCCTTTAATGTACTGTTGGATCCTATTGGTTAGTATTATGGTGAGAATTTTTGCATCCATGTTCATCAGGGATATTGTTCTGTAATACTCTTTTTGGATGGGGCCTTTGGTTTTGGGATCAAGGTAATGGTGGCCTCATAAAACGAGTTTGGAAGTTTTCCTTCCATTTCTATTTTTTGGAACAGTTTCAGAAGAATAGGTATTAATTCTTCCTTAAATGTTTGGAATTTAAGAATTCTCCTGGGAAGCCATCTGGCCCTGGGTTTTGTTTGTTGGGAGATTTTTGATGACTGCTTCAATTTCCTTATTGGTTATAGGTCTGTTCAGGTTTTCTATTTCTTCCAGGTTCAGTTTTGGTAGTTGATACATCTCTAGGAATGCATCCATTTCTTCCAGGTTATCTAATTTGCTTGCATAGAGTTCCCCCTAATATGTTCTTATATTTGTTTGTATTTTTTGTGTTTGGTTGTGATCTCTCCTCTTTCATTCTTAATTTTGTAGATTTAGGTCCTTTCTCTTTTCTTTTTGATAAGTCTGGCCAGGGTTTTATCAATCTTAATTCTTTCAAAGAACCAGCATCTAGTTTCATTGATCTGTTCTACTGTTCTTTTGGTTTCAATTTCATTGATTTTTGCTCTGATCTTTATTATATCTCTTCTCCTGCTGAGTTTAGGCTTTATTTCCTGTTTTTTCTCTAGTTCCTTTAGGTGTAGGGTTAGGTTGTGTATTTGAGACATTTCTTGTTTCTTGTATTGCTATATACTTTCCTCTTAGGACTACCTTTTCTGCATCCCAGAGATTTTGAACAGTTGTGTTTTCATTTTTATTGGTTTTCATGATTTTTAAAAATTTTTAATTTAATTTTTAATTTAATTTTTTAAATTCTTCTTTAATTTCCTGGTTGACCCATTCATTCTTTAGTAGGATGCTCTTTAGCCTGCGTGTATTTGAGTTTTTTCTGACTTTCCTCTTGTGATTGAGTTCTAGTTTCACAGCATTGTGGTATGAAAATATGGAGGGAATGATCCCAAACTTTTGGTACTGTTTGAGACCTGATTTGTGACCTAGGATGTGATCTATTCTGGAGAATGTTCCATGGGCACTAGAGAAGAATGTGTATTCCATTGCTTTGGGATGGAATGTTCTGAATAGGTCTGTGAAGTCCATTGGGTCCAGTGTGTCATTTAAAGTCTTTATTTCTTTGCTGATCTTTTGCTTAGATGATCTGTTCATTTCAGTGAGGGGCGTGTTAAATTCCCGCACTATTATTGTGTTGTTGTCAAAGTGTTTCTTTGCTTTTGTTATTAATTGCCTTACATATTTTTGGGTCCCATGTTAGGGCATAGATATTTACAATTGTTAGATCTTCTTGTTGGAAAGACCCTTTAAGTAGAAGGGAGTGTCCTTCCTCATCTCTTATTACAGTCTTTGGTTTAAAATCTAATTTGTCTGATATAAGGATTGCCACCCCAGCTTTCTTTTGGTGTCCATTAGCATGGTAAATGGTTTTCCACCTCCTCCCTTTCAATCTGGGGGTGTCTTTGGTTCTAAAATGAGTCTCTTGCAGACAGCATATTGATGGGTCTTGTTTTTTAATCCAGTCTGATAGCCTGTATCTTTTGATTGGGGCATTTAGCCCATTTACATTCAGGGTAACTATTGAAAGATAGGAATTTAGTGCCATTGTATTGCCTGTATGGTGACTGTTACCGTATATTGTCTGTGTTCCTTTCTGGTCTATGTTGCTTTTAGGCTCTCTCTTTGCTTAGAGGAACCCTTTCAAGATTTCTTGTAGGGCTGGTTTCGTGTTTGCAAATTCCATTAGTTTTGTTTGTCCTGGACGCTTTTTATCTCTCCTTTTGTTTCACTGACAGCCTAGCTGGATAGAGTACTCTTGGCTGCATAGTTTTCTCATTTAGTGCTCTGAATATATCCTGCCAGTCCTTTCTGGCCTGCCAGGTCTCTGTGGATAGGTCTGTTGCCAATCTAATGTTTCTATCTTTGTAGGTTACATATCTCTTCTCCTGAGCTGCTTTTGGGGATTTTCTCTTTGTGTCTGAAACTTGTAAGTTTTACTCTTAGATGTTGGGGTGTTGACCTATTTTTATTGATTTTGAGAGGGGTTCCCTGTGTCTCCTGGATTTCGATGCCTGTTTCCTTCTCCAAATTAGGGAAGTTCTCTGCTATAATTTCGCCCAGTAAACCTTCTGCCCCTCTCTTTCTTTCTTCTTCTTCTGGCACCCCAATTATTCTAATGTTGTTTCGTCTTATGGTATCGCTTATCTCTCGAATTATGGCCTCATGATCCAGTAGTTGTTATCCCTCTTTTTCTGAGCTTCTTTATTTTCCATCATTTGGAGTTCTATATCACTGATTCTCTCTTCTGCCTCATTTATCCTAGCAGTTAGCACCCCCATTTTTGATAGCACCTCATTAATAACCTTTTTGATTTTGACTTGCTTAGATTTTAATTCTTTTATTTCTCCAGAAAGGGTTTCTCTAATAACTTACATGTTTTTTTTCAAGCCCAGCTAGTACATTTAAAATCATGATTCTGAACTCTAGGTCCAACATCGTACTAATGTCCATATTGAGTAGGTCCCTGGCAGTCGGTACTACCTCGTGTCCTTTTTTGAGGTGATTTTTTCCATCTTGTAATTTTGTCCAGAGGAGAATAAATGAATGAGAAAACAAAATGCTAACAGGGTAACAACATCCCCAGAAAATATACTCTAAACAAATCAGATAAGTCTTGAAACCGGGGAAAAAGAAAGGGAACGAAAGAAAAAAGAAAAAGAAAAGAAAAAGATAAAAATGAACAAAAACAGAACAAAACAAAAACAAAAACAAAACAGAATATGATCAAATATGATCAGGCTGGTGCATAGATCAGTGCCATACACTAGATTCTGTGTGTATTTTGGTCTGTTGAATGAGAGAACAAATTGTTAACAGGGTAACAACATCCCCAAAAATATACTCTAACCAAATCAGAAAAGAAAGGGAAAAAAGAATAAAGAAAAAGAACAGATAAAAACAAACAAAAACAGAACAAAGCAAAAAAAAATATAATATGATCAAATATGATCAGGCTGGTGCATAGATCAGTGCCACACACTAGATTTTGCGTGTGTTTTGTTCTCTTAGAGGAAAGTGCCTCAAGAATTTTTAAGAAAGACAAACTCATATATGTACAAAAATAAGGGTTAATACAATGAAGGTATGGAATATGACTGTAAAGATAAAAATTATAAAAAAATTATAAAAGGAATTGATAAAATAAGAAGTTGTTTGAAAAAGGAAAGAAGAGGATTTAAAAAAAATAAAGGGGGAGAATGTGATCAGGCAGGAGACTAAAACAAAGCCATACACTAGAGATTTAGGGTATATTTTGATCTGTTAGAAGAAATTGTGTCTCAAAATTTTAAAGAGAGAACAACTTATACATACATATGCCCAAAATAAGGGTCACTACTATGGATGGATAGAATATGACTCTAAAAATGAAAAATAAAAATGTTTTTTATAAAAGGCTTTGATAAGATGTTGGTTGAAAAAGGGAAAAGGAAAAATTCAAAAAAAAAAAAAAAGACAGTTAAAAAAAATTAACTTTGAAAGACTAAAGAATCATGGTAAAAAAGCCATGAATTCTATACGCAATATCCCCTAACGCTGGAGTTCTGCCGTTCTCATTGATCAATGAACTTGGTCTTGGGTGGCTGTTCTTGCTGATCTTCTGGGGGAGGAGCCTGTTGTCGTGGTTCCCAATTGTCTTTGCTGGAGACGGAATTGCCCTGCCCTTGCCTGTCTGGGCTAAATAAACTGTTTGGGTGTGCTCTCGGGAGCTTTTGTTCTCTGCAAGCTTTCCGTACAGCTGTGGAGGACGAGAGTGAAAATGGCGGCCTCCCAATCTCCGCCCCAGGGGAGCTGAGAACTCAGGGCCCCGACCCTCAGTGAGCCCCCAGAGAAAAGCAGTCAATCACTCCCATCTCCCCGGTCTCTGGCTGCACTCCATGCTCACCTGGCCTGTGACCAAATGTTTCTATCTCTGGCACCTGACTCAGTGTGGAGTCTCCAAACCCAGAGATCCCTGTGGTGCACTCCCACACTGCTCCTTCTGGGGGAGGAAGAGGAGTCTCCCTGGATCTGCTGCTTGTTGGGTCCCTCCTGGAAGAGCAGTGGCCTGACTGTGCCGCCGATTATGGTTTATGGCAACCCCAAGCTGAGAGCCCACGCCTCGGCTCCGTCTCTGAAGCCAGCTTCCCTGCTCCAATCCCTGGGAGCTCTGCCCCACTCAGGCAGCCCTGTGGTCTTTCTGTGACCCAGAGGGTCCTGAAACCACACTGTCCCATGAGGGTTCCACCCCCCACTTAGCCACTGGAGTGATGTCCCTCAGCGGTGCCAACTTCTAAATGTTCCAATTTTGTGCTCTTCTGCTCTATCACTTGCCAGAAGCGGCCAATGGAGGCAACCTCCCCTGCCATCTATCCTCCTGAATATCACCTCGGATTCACTTTTCCACACTTCCTACCTTCCAGAAAGTGGTCCCTTTTGTGTTCAGAGAGTTGTTGCTATTCTTTTCTTCAATCTTCTGTTGAGTTCGTAGGTGTTCAGAATGGTTTGATCCCTATCCAGCTGAATTCCTGGGACCAGACAAAATCCAGGTCTCCTGCTCCTCCATCATCTTGCTCTGCCCCCTGGGTGTGAAGCCTTCTTAAAATTATTCTTTTCCTTGTGTGCCTGGATAGCTTAGTCTATAAAGTGTCTGCCTTCAGCTCAGGTTGTGATCCCAGGGTCCTGGGATTAAGCCTTGCTTTGAGTTCCTTGCTCAGCAAGAAGTCTGTTTCTCCCTCTACTCATGCCCGCTCTCTCTCAAATATATAAAATCTTTAAAATAAGAAAAGAAACATTATATCTCTCCCTCTGCCCTTCCCCATCCGCTTAGGCTCTCTCTCTCTCTCTCTCTCTCAAAAAAAAAGAGTAGGGTGGGGAGCAAGATGGTGCAGGAGTAGGAGACCTGGATTTCATCTCCTCTCAGGAATCCAGCTGGATAAGGATCAAACCATTCTGAACACCTACAAACTCAACAGGAGATCGAAGAAAAGAAGAGCACCAACTCTCTCATCAGAAAAGCGACCACTTTCTGGAAGGTAGGACGTGCGGAGAAGTGAATCCCAGGCGATATTCGGGAGGACAGACGGCGGGGGAGGGGCCTCCGTCGGCCGCTTCTGGCAAGTGATAGAGCCGCAGAGCACAAAATCGGAACTTTTAAAAGTGCTCTGCTGAGGGACGTCACTCGGGTGGCTAAGCGGGGGGTGGAACACTCCGGGACAGTGTGGTCTCAGGACCCTCGGGGTCACAGAAAGACCAGGGGTGCCTGAGTGTGGCAGAGCTCCCAGGTATCGGAACAGGGAAGTCAGCTGCAGACACGGAGCCGAGGCGCGGGCTCTCAGCTCGGGGTGGCCATAGACCGTGATCCGCGGCACAGTCGGGCCCCTGCTCCTCCAGCAGGGACCCAACAAGCGGCAGATCCGGGGAGACTCACCTTCCTCCCCCGGGAGTAGCCGTGTGGGAGCGAACCACAGGGATCTGCTGGGTTTGGAGACTCCACCCGGGGTCGGGGGCCAGAGATAGAAACGCGCGGTCACAGGCCGGTGAGCACAGAGTGTGGCCGGAGACCGGGGAGACGGGAGTGACTGACGGCTTTTCTCTGGGGGCTCACTGAGGAGCGGGGCCCCGAGTTCTCGGCTCCTCCGGGGCAGAGATTGGGAGGCCGCCATTTTAACTCTCTGCCTCCAAAACTGTACGGAAAGCTCGCAGGGAACAAAAGCCCAGAGAGCAAACCCGAGCAGATTACTTAGCCGGGAGGGGGCAAGGGCGGGGCAATTCCGCCTCCGGCAGAGACATTTGGAAACCACGGCAACAGGCCCCTCCCCAGAAGATCAGCAAGAACAGCCAGCCAAGACCAAGTATACCGATCAATGAGAACGGCAGAACTCCAGCGCTAGGGGACTACTGCACATAGAATTCACGGCTTTTTTACCATAATTCTTTACTCTTTTAAAGTTATTTTTTTTAACTGTCTTTTTTGTCTTTTTATTTCTTTTTGAATTTTTCTTTTTCCCTTTTTCAACCAAAATCTTATCAATCCCTTTAAAAAAAAAAAAACATTTTTATTTTTCATTTTTAGAGTCATATTCTATCCCTTCATAGTAGTTACTCATATTTTTAGCTTATATATATAAGTTGTTCTCTCTTTAAAATTTTGAGATAGTTTTTTCTAACAGATTAAAATACACCCTAAATCTCTAGTATATGGTGTTTTCTATTCCCCTGCCTGATCACATCCTCTCCCTTTTCTTTTTCTCTTTTTCTTTTCTCTTTTTTTAAATCCTCTTCTTTCTTTTTTCAAACAACTTCTTATCAATTCCTTTTATAAATTTTTTTATAATTTCCATTTTTACAGTCATATTCCATCCCTTCATCATATCAACCCTTATTTTTCTACATATATAAGTTTTTCTTTCTTTAAAATTTTGGGAGGCACTTTCTTCTAAAAGACCAAAATGCACCACAAATCTAGTGTGTGGCACTGATCTATATACCATATAGATCATATTTGATCACAGTCTGGTTTTTCTTTTGTTGTTGTTTTGTTTTGTTTGTTTTTGTTTTTATCTTTATCTTTTTTTTTTTCTTCTTTTTCTTTTTTCTTTTCTTTTTTCTCTCTTTCCCTTTCTTATCCCACTGCTTCAGGTCTTTTCTGATTTGTTTAGAGTATATTTTCTGGGGACGTGGTTACTCTGCTAGCATTTTGTTCTCTCATTAATCTATTCTCCTCTGCACAAAATGACAAGACGGAAAAATCACCTCAACAAAAAGAACAAGAGGTAGTACCGACTGCCAGGGACCTACTCAATACGGACATTAGTACGATGTCAGATCTAGAGTTCAGAATAATCACTTTAAAGATACTAGCTGGGCTTGAAAAAAATATGGAAGTTATTAGAGAAACCCTTTCTGGAGAAGTAAAAGAGCTAAAATCCAACCAAGTAGAAATCACAAAGGCTATTAATGACGTGCAATCAAAAATGGGGGTGCTAACTGCTAGAATAAATGAGGCAGAAGAGAGAATCAGTAATATAGATGAAATGATGGAAGATAAAGAAGCTGAGAAAAAGAGAGATAAACAACTACTGGATCACGAGGGCAGAATTCGAGAGATAAGCGATAACATAAGACGAAACAATATTAGAATAATTCGGATCCCAGAAGAAGAAGAAAGAGAGAGAGGGCCAGAAGGTATAATGGAGCAAATTATAGCAGAGAACTTCCCTAATTTGGGGAAAGAAACAGGCATGAAAATCCAGGAAGCACAGAGAACCCCTCTCAAAATCAATAAAAATAGGTCAACTCCCTGACATCTAATAGTAAAACTTACGAGTCTCACAGACAAAGAGAAAATCCTGAAAGAAGCTTGGGAGAAGAGATATGTAACCTACAAGGGTAGAAACATTAGATTGGCAACAGACCTATCCACAGAGACCTGGCAGGCCAGAAAGGACTGGCAGGATATATTCAGAGCACTAAATGAGAAAATTATGCAGCCAAGAATAGTCTATCCAGCTAGGCTGTCATTGAAAATTAAAGGAGAGATAAAAAGCTTCCAGGACAAACAAAAACTAAAGGAATTTGCAAACACAAAACCAGCCCTACAGGAAATCTTGAAAGGGGTCCTCTAAGCAAAGAGAGAGCCGAAAAGAAACACAGACCAGAAAGGAACACAGACAATACACGGTAACAGTCACCAAACAGGCAATACAATGGCACTAAATTCCTATCTTTCAATAGTTACCCTGAATGTAAATGGCCTAAATGCCCCAATCAAAAGACACAGGCTAACAGACTGGATTAAAAAACAAGACCCATCGATATGCTGTCTGCAAGAGACTCATTTTAGAACCAAAAACACCCCCAGATTGAAAGTGAGGGGGTGGAAAACCATTTACCATGCTAATGGACACCAAAAGAAAGCTGGGGTGGCAATCCTTATATCAGACAAATTAGATTTTAAACCAAAGACTATAATAAGAGATGAGGAAGGACACTATATCATACTTAAAGGATCTATCCAACAAGAAGATTTAACAATTGTAAATAACTATGCCCCTAACATGGGAGCAGCCATTTATATAAGGCAATTAATAACAAAAGCAAAGAAAAACATCGACAATAATACAATAGTGGGGGACTTTAACACCCCCCTCACTGAAATGGACAGATCATCTAAGCAAAAGATCAACAAGGAAATAAAGACTTTAAATGACACACTGGACCCAATGGACTTCACAGACCTATTCAGAACATTCCATCCCAAAGCAGTGGAATACACCTTCCTCTCTAGTGCCCATGGAACATTCTCCAGAATAGATCACATCCTAGGTCATAAATCAGGTCTCAACCGGTACCAAAAGTTTGGGATCATTCCCTGCCTATTTTCAGACCACAATGCTTTGAAACTAGAACTCAATCACAAGAGGAAAGTCGGAAAAACTCAAATACATGGAGGCTAAAGAGCATCCTACTGAAGAATGAATGGGTCAACCAGGAAATTAATGAAAAATTAAAAAAATACATGGAAACCAATGAAAATGAAAACACAACTGTTCAAAATTTTTGGGATGCAGCAAAGGCAGTCCTAAGAGGAAAATATATAGCAATACAAGCCTTACTCAAGAAACAAGAAAGGTCTCAAGTACACAACCTAACCCTACACCTAAAGGAGCTGGAGAAAGAACAGCAAATAAAGCCTAAACCCAGCAGGAGAAGAGAAATCATAAAGATCAGAGCAGAAATCAATGAAATAGAAACTAAAAGAACAGTAGAACAGATCAATGAAACTAGGAGCTGGTTCTTTGAAAGAATTAACAAGATTGATAAACCCCTGGCCAGACTTATCAAAAAGAGAAGAGAAATGACCCAAATCAACAAAATCATGAATGAAAGAGGAGAGATCACAACCAACACCAAAGAAATACAAACAATTATAAGAACATATTATGAGCAACTCTATGCCAGCAAATTAGATAACCTGGAAGAGATGGATGCATTCCTAGAGATGTATCAACTACCAAAACTGAACCAGGATGAAATAGAAAACCTGAACAGCCCTATAACCACTAAGGAAATTGAAGCAGTCATCAAAAATCTCTCAAAAAACAAAAGCCCAGGGCCAGATGGCTTCACAGGGGAATTCTACCAAACATTTCAAGAAGAATTAATACCTATTCTTCTGAAACTGTTCCAAAAAATAGAAACAGAAGGAAAACTTCCAAACTCATTTTATGAGGCCAGCATTACCTTGATCCCAAAACCATACAAAGACCCCATCCAAAAGGAGAATTACAGACCAATATCCCTGATGAACATGGATGCAAAAATTCTCATCAAAATACTAGCCAATAGGATCCAACAGTACATTAAAAGGATTATTCACCATGACCAAGTGGGATTTATCCCTGGGCTGCAAGGTTGGTTCAACATCCGCAAATCAATCAATGTGATACAAGACATTAACAAAAGAAAGAACAAGAATCATATGATCCTCTCAATAGATGCAGAAAAAACTTTTGACAAAGTACAGCATCCTTTCTTGATCAAAACTGTTCAGAGTATAGGCATAGAGGGTACATACCCCAATATCATAAAAGCCATCTATGAAAAACCTACAGCGAATATTATTCTCCATGGGGAAAAACTGAGAGCTTTCCCCCTAAGGTCAGGAACGCGGCAGGTATGTCCACCATCACCACTGCTATTCAACAGAGTATTGGAAGTCCTAGCCACAGCAATCAGACAACAAAAAGAAATCAAAGGCATCCAAATTGGCAAAGAAGAAGTCAAAGTCTCACTCTTTGCAGATGATACGATACTTTATGTGGAAAACCCCAAAGACTCCACCCCAAAACTTCTAGAACTCATACAGGAATTCAGTCAAGTGGCAGGATATAAAACCAATGCACAGAAGTCAGTGGCATTCCTATACACCAACAACAAGACAGAAGAAAGAGAAATTAAGGAGTCGATCCCATTTACAATTGCACCCAAAACCATCAGATACCTAGGAATAAATCTAACCAAAGAGACAAAGGATCTGTATTCAGAAAACTATAAAATATTCATGAGAGAAATGGAGGACGACATAAAGAAATGGAAAAATGTTCCATGCTCATGGATGGGAAGGACAAATATTGTGAAGATGTCAATGCTACCTGAGCAATCTACACATTCAATGCAATCCCCATCAAAATACCATCCACTTTTTTCAAAGAAATGGAACAAATCATCCTAAAATTTGTATGGAACCAGAAAAGACCCCGCATAGCCAGAGGAATATTGAAAAAGAAAAGCAAAGCCGGTGACATCACAGTTCCAGACTTCCAGCTCTATTACAAAGCTGTCATCATCATGACAGTATGGTACTGGCACAAAAACAGACACATAGATCAATGGAACAGAATAGAGAGCCCAGAAATGGACCCTCAACTCTATGGTCAACTCATCTTCGACAAAGCAGGGAAGAATGCCCAATGGAAAAAAGACAGTCTCTTCAACCAATGGTGTTGGATAAATTGGATAGCCACATGCAGAAGAATGAAACTGGACCATTTCCTTACACCACACACAAAAATAGACTCCAAATGGTTGAAAGACCTCAATGTGAGACAGGAGTCCATCCAAATCCTAAAGGGGAACACAGGCAGCAACCTCTTTGACCTCAGCCAAAGCAACTTCTTCCTAGAAACATCGCCAAAGGCAAGGGAAGCAAGGGCAAAAATGAACTATTGGGACTTCATCAAGATAAAAAGCTTTTGCAAAGCAAAGGAAACAGTCAACAAAACCAAAAGACAACCGACAGAATGGGAGAAGATATTTGCAAATGACATATCAGATAAAGGGCTAGTATCCAAAATCTGTAAAGAACTCATCAAACTCAACACCCAAAGAACAAAGAATACAATCAAGAAATGGGCAGAAGACATGAACAGACATTTTTCCAAAGAAGACATCCAAATGGACAACAGACAGATGAAAAAGTGCTCAATATTACTCAGCATCAGGGAAATCCAAATCAAAACCTCAATGAGATACCACCTCACACCAGTCAGAATGGCTAAAATTAACAGGTCAGGAAACGACAGATGTTGGCGGGGATGCGGAGAAAGGGGAACCCTCCTACACTGTTGGTGGGAATGCAAGCTGGTGCAGCCACTCTGGAAAACTGTATGGAGGTTCCTCAAAAAGTTGAAAATAGAGCTACCATATGATCCAGCAATTGCACTACTGGGTATTTACCCCAAAGATACAAAAGTAGGGATCCGAAGTGCTACGTGCACCCCGATGTTTATAGCAGCAATGTCCACAATAGCCAAACTGTGGAAAGAGCCAAGATGTCCATCGACAGATGAATGGATAAAGAAGATGTGGTATATATATACAATGGAATATTATGCAGCCATCAAAAGGAATGAGATCTTGCCATTTGCAACCACGTGGATGGAACTGGAGGATATTATGTTGAGTGAAATAAGTCAAACAGAGAAAGACATGTATTATATGATCTCACTGATATAAGGAATTCTTAATCGCAGGAAACAAACTGAGTGTTGTTGGAGTGGGGGGTGGGGTGGGAGGGATGGGGTGACTGGGTGATGGACATTGGGGAGGGTGTGTGCTCTGGTAAGCGCTGTGAATTGTGCAAGACTGTTGAATCACAGATCTGTACCTCTGAAACAAATAATGCAATATATGTTAAGAAAAAAAAAAAAGAAGAAGAATGTAGCGGGAGGGGAAGAATGAAGTGGGGGAAATCGGAGGGGTAGACGAACCATGAGAGACGATGGTCTCTGAAAAACAAACTGAGGGTTCTAGATGGGAGGGGGGTGGGAGGATGGGTTAGCCTGGTGGTGGGTATTGAGGAGGGCACATTCTGCATGGAGCACTGGGTGTTGTGCACAAACAATGAATCATGGAACACTTCATCTAAAACTAATGATGTAATATATGGGGATTAACATAAGAATAAAAAAAAAAAAAAAAACAGCCCAGCAATAATGGCTATGCATGCTGCTTCCTTTATTATGGACCTAAGACTCTAAAAAAAAAAAAAAAAAAAAAAAAAAAAAAGAGTAATAATAATAAAATTAAGAAAATAAATGAATAATTATGTGTAAATGATAAATGAATAAAATATGCAGCCCTGTCTTATTTCAGCTCTTTATTTGCATAACTTTTTTTCATTATTTATATCACTGTTGGATTTCCTTTGTCATTTTGACCTAATTATAATTTTGATCAAAATACTTTGTAATCGTTCATTTATTTAGTGTGTGAGTGACATCAGTTCAAGCACTTTTTTGCGATAACACATACAAGTTTTCCAGCTTAAAACTAAAGAGAAATTTTATTATAAATAAAAGTATATTTCACAGAACTAAACCGAAATTATTCTGTCATATGTCAGATATGAGTCTATATAACCCCAGAAGTTTCCTGTCTCATTGTCACCTTAATTTTACTTTTCTATCATTTTGGCTTTCTCTCTGTTTTTTTTTTTTTTTTTTAAGATTTTATTTATTTATTTGACAGAGAGAGTCAAATAAATATTTGACACTGTGAGAGAGGGAACACAAGCAGGGGGAGTGGGAGAGGGACAAGCAGCCTCCCCGCAGAGCAAGGAGCCGATGCAGGCTCAATCCCAGGACTGTGGGATCATGACCTGAGCCAAAGGCAAATGCTTAATGACTGAACCACCCAGGCACCCCTTATTTTGGCTTTCTATGTGTTCCAAGTTCATGTAGCATACTGAGTGGAGAGATGATCAATTTCACATTTCTGGAGGATTATCTCTGAATGGCCTTTCTCAAAGTAGGAGGCTTCTGCTAAATCAAAATCTTATGACCAGATATGTTGGGTCACACTCATAAACTTGAATATTTCTTTATAAACACATGTACATTTGATTTGTTAAAGTAAGATAATTTTCTGGAAATTAGTAGTACAAAACACTGGCATCTAACTTATGGAAGGCTAAGAGATAATTTTATGGCAATTGCAAAATTTGTGTCCTGTCACATGTTCTGGTTTTGTTTTTTGTTTTTTTAGTATTTTTCTTTTAAAATTTTAACTGGGGCGCCTGGGTGGCTCAGTTGGTTAAGCGACTGCCTTCGGCTCAGGTCATGATCCTGGAGTCCCTGGATAGAGTCCCGCATCAGGCTCCCTGCTCGGCGGGGAGCCTGCTTCTCCCTCTGACCCTCCCCCCTCTCATGTGCTCTCTGTCTCTCTCATTCTCTCTGTCTCAGATAAATAAATAAAAAATAATAATAATAAAAAAAAATAAAATTTTAACTGATAAGTTTAAATGTTTTGAGAATGATGACATTGAAGTTAAGACAATAGGTAATTCAAGAACAGAATATTTAGGATTAGTTTGTTCTTTAAATGTACTATAGAATGTTGTCTGCAAGTCACATAAACACATGTTCTGGGATGCTTGGACATATGAATATAGACAATAGAATATTTTTTTTAAGATATTATTTATTTATTTGAGAGTTCGAGTGAAAGCAAGAGAGAGAGGACCCAAGCAGGGGAGCAGCAGAGGGAGAGGAAGAATCAGGCTCCCTGCTGAGCAGGGTGCCCCACGTGGGGCTTGATCCCAAGACCCTGAGATCATGACCTGAGCTGAAGGCAGATGCTTAACTGACCAAGCCACCCAGGTGTCCTAGACAATAGAACTTAAATTCATTGCCTTTGCTAGGAAAAAAAAAGAAAAAACAAAAAAAAGTGAACAACTTTGAGTGATTTTTATCATGATGCTATACTAAGAAAATCACCTTTCTATATTAAAGTCTTCCAAGGTACATGTCTTTTTTTTAAATTAATTAATAATTTAAATTTTCAGATTAGTGAATAGCATTTGTTGGTTCCTCATTTGATAAATGTGGTGTTATCTAACTTACCATGTTGGAAACAAACTAGAAATATTCCCAAATTTTATATTTTATGTTTAGTTTTGCAAAGTACATTTGTACTTTGTATATATACAAATAGTTATATATACAGCTTTATGTAATTTACATTATATAAGTTTATATGTATTACATATATAAGCAAAGCCATGTAAATATTTCTACTCATATATTTTTATACTTATTTTCATATATTTGTATTTATTTACTTATTTATTCTGGGTGACCCAAACAGCATATACTGATTGCCATTTTGTTTATATAATAAACACAAATTATGAATTTTCTTTGTTTTTTAAGTAAAACACAAAACACTTTGTAATGTAAATCATGGCCTAATTTTTGTGTCAGGGAGATTCTTTATTATATTTTGGAAAATAATAGAAAAAAATTGACATATTTTTGTCCTGAAATTTCCAGAAACACACATCTAAATTTGTGTTACCTTTATTTCAAAGTGAAATATATTTAAATATTACATTATCATTATAATCCAAAGCCACATAGCACTTTTCTTAGAAAATATTTTTTTAAATATTCAATAAATATTAACTGATTTGACATTTATAGCCTTCCATTTCACAATAATTTATTTTAGCATCTTATGTCTCTCAAATTTTACTTCTTGACAAGATAGTACAATATTCAGGAGGGAAAAAAACACCATCTACTTTACCCCACAGTCACTGATGATTGTTTGTTACAATAGTAGAATATAGTCCATTCTGACTCATAATTATTATATGAATTTGTCATGAAAAGAAATTTTTCCAAATATTTATAGCGTTCACTGATTTATGCTGATATTTAAATTTTAAGTAAAAAGAGTAATCTGACTCTATTAACTGTTTGCTATTTTAGCAAATTTGAAAAAAATTCACTTTGTTTTTCTAATATATTTCTACAAACTCATACTGCAACACATAGAGTTCTTAAAAATATTTATTTTTCAAATATGTTTGTTTTCCCAAACAATAAAATTCCAAAAGAATGTATGTTGTAGACATATTTGCTGAAGTAAAATTTAATATAAGATGGAATTATTCTTTAGGCCATGGGAGGTCTAATTTTATGAAACAATAACATCAGCATCATTTATAGTATATTATGCAATGGTACAAAATGTGGAAATGATATTTAATATCTTTAGGATATGCCACATAGAAAATTGTTTGCCTATGTGACCAGTTTCTAAATAGGAAAGTCAAGTTAAAAATATGAACAGTGCCATTTTTTTTTTTTAACTTCTAAATGGCTCTTTAAAACATGGAGAAACAATTAAGTCAATTTAGGTTTTTGTTTAGTTTTAGTGTGTATATTTGTTTTACATATAAGGCTGACTATATATTTGCAGTACATTTTTAGGTTTGGGCAAGAGTATGACTGAATCCAAAAGCAGTTTGACTAGGGGATTCCTTATTTTTTTTTTTTTTTAAGATTTTATTTATTTATTTGAGACAGAGAATGAGAGAGACAGAGAGCACATGAGAGGGGGGAGGGTCAGAGGGAGGAGCAGACTCCCTGCAGAGCAGGGAGCCCGATGCGGGACTCGATCCCGGGACTACAGGATCATGACCTGAGCCGAAGGCAGTCGCGTAACCAACTGAGCCACCCAGGTGCCCCTCCTTATTTTTTGAGGGAAATGATTTTTACTCCACTGGATTTTCTGATATAAATTTCATAGAAGAGGGGTATGCTTATAACTATTTGCAAAATGAGTGTCTTTAGTGATTGTGAAAATCAGTCTTAATTTTTAAATACGAAGAAATGTTAACATAAAAATGTACACCTTACTCTACTAGAAGAAATTATAGGTGCATTAGAAAGTTATCATTGGAAGGGGCGGAGCAAGATGGCGGAGGAGTAGGAGACGTGGATTTCATCTCCTTTCAGGAATTCAGCTGGATAGGGATCAAACCATTCTGAACACCTACAAACTCAACAGGAGATTGAAGAAAAGAAGACCAACAACTCTCTCATCAGAAAAGCGACCACTTTCTAGAAGGTAGGACGTGCGGAGAAGTGAATCTGCGGCGATATTCGGGAGGATAGACGGCGGGGGAGGGGCCTCCGTCGACCGCTTCTGGCAAGTGATAGAGCTGCGGAGCACAAAATCGGAATTTTTAAAAGTCTGCTCCGACGAGGGACGTCACTCTGGTGGCTAAGTGGGGGGTGGAACCCTCCGGGACAGTGTGGTCTCAGGACCCTCGGGGTCACAGAAAGACCAGGGGTGCCTGAGTGTGGCAGAGCTCCCAGGTAATGGAGCAGGGAAGCCGGCTGCAGAGGCAGAGCCCAGGCGCGGGCTCTCAGCTCGGGGTTGCCATAAACCATGATCCGCGGTGCAGTCGGGCCCCTGCTCCTCCAGCAGGGACCCAACAAGCGGCAGATCTGGGGAGACTCACCTTCCTCCCCCGGGAGGAGGCGCACGGGTGTACAACGCAGGGATCTGCTGGGTTTGGAGACTCCACCCGGGGTCGGGTGCCAGAGATAGAAACGCTCGGTCACAGGCCGGGTGAGCGTGGAGTGTGGCCGGAGACCGGGGAGACGGGAGTGACTGACGGCTTTTCTCTGGGGGCTCACTGAGAAGCAGGGCCCCGAGTTCTCGGCTCTTCTGGGGCAGAGATTGGGAGGCCGCCATTTTCACTCTCCGCCCCCAAAGCTGTACGGAAAGCTCACAGGGAACAAAAGCTCCGGAGAGCAAACCCTAGCAGATTACTTAGCTGGGAGGGGGAAAGGGCGGGGAAATTCGCCTCCAGCAGAGACATTTGGAAACCACGGCAACAGGCCCCTCCCCAGAAGAGCAGCGAGAACAACCAGCCAAGACCAAGTTTACCGATAAATGAGAACGGCAGAACTCCAGCGCTTGGGGACTACTGCACATAGAATTCACGGCTTTTTTACCATGATTCCTTAGTCTTTTAAAGTTAATTTTTTTAACTGTCTTTTTGTCTTTTTATCTCTTTTTGAATTTTTCTTTTTCCCTTTTTCAACCAACATCTTATCAATCCTTTTTTTAAGAAAAAAAAAATTTTTATTTTTCATTTTTAGAGTCATATTGAATCCCTTCATAGTAGTTACCCATATTTTGGGATTATATATATAAGTTCTTCTCTCTTAAAAATTTTGAGATAGTTTCTTCTAACAGATTAAAATATACCCTAAATCTCTAGTATATGGTGTTTTCTATTCCCCTGCCTGATCACATCCTCTCCCTTTTCTTTTTCTTTTTCTTTTTTTAAATCCTCTTCTTTCTTTTTTCAAACAACTTCTTATCAATTCCTTTTATAAAATTTTTTATAATTTCCATTTTTACAGTCATATTCCATCCCTTCATCATATCAACCCTTATCTTTGTACATATATAAGTTTTTCTTTCTTTAAAATTTTGGGAGGCACTTTCTTCTAAAAGACCAAAATACACCCAAATCTAGTGTGTGGCACTGATCTATATACCATATAGATCATATTTGATCACATTCTGGTTTTTCATTTGTTGTTGTTTTGTTTTGTTTGTTTTTGTCTTTATCTTTATCTTTTTCTTTTTTTTCTTTTTCTTTTTTCTCTCTTTCCCTTTCTTATCCCACTGCTTCAGGTCTTTTCTGATTTGTTTAGAGTATATTTTCTGGGGACGTGGTTACTCTGCTAGCATTTTGTTCTCTCATTAATCTATTCTCCTCTGCACAAAATGACAAGACGGAAAAAATCACCTCAACAAAAAGAACAAGAGGTAGTACCGACTGCCAGGGACCTACTCAATACGGACATTAGTACGATGTCAGATCTAGAGTTCAGAATCATCACTTTAAAGATACTACCTGGACTTGAAAAAAATATGGAAGTTATTAGAGAAACCATTTCTGGAGAAGTAAAAGAGCTAAAATCCAACCAAGTAGAAATCACAAAGGCTATTAATGAGGTACAATCAAAAATGGGGGCACTAACTGCTAGAATAAATGAGGCAGAAGAGAGAATCAGTAATATAGAAGATGAAATCATGGAAAATAAAGAAGCTGAGAAAAAGAGAGATAAACAACTACTGGATCACGAGGGCAGAATTCGAGAGATAAGCGATAACATAAGACGAAACAATATTAGAATAATTCGGATCCCAGAAGAAGAAGAAAGAGAGAGAGGGCCAGATGGTATAATGGAGCAAATTATAGCAGAGAACTTCCCTAATTTGGGGAAAGAAACAGGCATGAAAATCCAGGAAGCACAGAGAACCCCTCTCAAAATCAATAAAAATAGGTCAACTCCCTGACATCTAATAGTAAAACTTACGAGTCTCATAGACAAAGAGAAAATCCTGAAAGCAGCTCGGGAGAAGAGATATGTAACCGACAAGGGTAGAAACATTAGATTGGCAACAGACCTATCCACAGAGACCTGGCAGGCCAGAAAGGACTGGCAGGATATATTCAGAGCACTAAATGAGAAAAATATGCAGCCAAGAATACTCTATCCAGCTAGGCTGTCATTGAAAATTGAAGGAGAGATAAAAAGCTTCCAGGACAAACAAAAACTAAAGGAATTTGCAAAAACAAAACCAGCCTTACAGGAAATCTTGAAAGGGGTCCTCTAAGCAAAGAGAGACCCTAAAAGCAACATAGACCAGAAAGGAACACAGACAATATATGGTAACAGTCACCTTACAGGCAATACAATGGCACTAAATTCCTATCTTTCAATAGTTACCCTGAATGTAAATGGGCTCAGTGCCCCAATCAAAAGACACAGGCTAACAGACTGGATTAAAAAACAAGACCCATCGATATGCTGTCTGCAAGAGACTCATTTTAGAACCAAAGACACCCCCAGATTGAAAGTGAGGGGGTGGAAAAACATTTACCATGCTAATGGACACCAAAAGAAAGCTGGGGTGGCAATCCTTATATCAGACAAATTAGATTTTAAACCAAAGACTGTAATAAAAGATGAGGAAGGACATTATATCCTACTTAAAGGATCTATCCAACAAGAAGATCTAACAATTGTAAATATCTATGCCCCTAACATGGGAGCAGCCAATTATATAAGGCAATTAATAACAAAAGCAAAGAAACACATGGACAACAATACAATAATAGTGGGGGACTTTAACATCCCCCTCACTGAAATGGACAGATCATCTAAGCAAAAGATCAACAAGGAAATAAAGACTTTAAATGACACACTGGACCAAATGGACTTCACAGACCTATTCAGAACATTCCACCCCAAAGCAACGGAATACACCTTCCTCTGTAGTGCCCATGGAACATTCTCCAGAATAGATCACATCCTAGGTCATAAATCAGGTCTCAACCGGTACCAAAAGATTGGGATCATTCCCTGCCTATTTTCAGACCACAATGCTTTGAAACCAGAACTCAATCACAAGAGGAAAGTCGGAAAAACTCAAATAAATGGAGGCTAAAGAGCATCCTACTGAAGAATGAATGGGTCAACCAGGAAATTAATGAAAAATTAAAAAAATACATGGAAACCAATGAAAATGAAAACACAACTGTTCAAAATCTTTGGGATGCAGCAAAGGCAGTCCTAAGAGGAAGGTATATAGCAATACAAGCCTTACTCAAGAAACAAGAAAGGTCTCAAGTACACAACCTAACCCTACACTTAAAGGAGCTGGAGAAAGAACAGCAAATAAAGCCTAAACCCAGCAGGAGAAGAGAAATCATAAAGATCAGAGCAGAAATCAATGAAATAGAAACTAAAAGAACAGTAGAACAGATCAACGAAACTAGGAGCTGGTTCTTTGAAAGAATTAACAAGATTGATAAACCCCTGGCCAGACTTATCAAAAAGACAAGAGAAATGACCCAAATCAACAAAATCATGAATGAAAGAGGAGAGATCACAACCAACACCAAAGAAATACAAACAATTATAAGAACATATTATGAGCAACTCTATGCCAGCAAATTAGATAACCTGGAGGAGATGGATGCATTCCTAGAGATGTATCAACTACCCAAACTGAACCAGATTGAAATAGAAAACCTGAACAGACCTATAACCACTAACGAAATTGAAGCAGTCATCTAAAATCTCCCAACAAACAAAAGCCCAGGGCCAGATGGCTTCCCAGGGGAATTCTACCAAACATTTTAAGAAGAATTAATACCTATTATTCTGAAACTGTTCCAAAAAATAGAAACGGAAGGAAAACTTCCAAACTCATTTTATGAGGCCAGCATTCCCTTGATCCCAAAACCATACAAAGACCCCATCAAAAAGGAGAATTACAGACCAATATCCCTGTTGAACATGGATGCAAAAATTCTCACCAAAATACTAGCCAATAGGATACAACAGTACATTAAAAGGATTATTCACCATGACCAAGTGGGATTTATCCCTGGGCTGCAAGGTTGGTTCAACATCCGCAAATCAATTAATTTGATACAATACATTAACAATAGAAAGAACAAGAATCATATGATCCTCTCAATAGATGCAGAAAAAGCTTTTGACAAAGTACAGCATCCTTTCTTGATCAAAACTCTTCAGAGTGTAGGGATAGAGGGTACATACCTCAATATCATAAAAGCCATCTATGAAAAACCTACAGTGAATATTATTCTCAATGGGGAAAAAACTGAGAGCTTTCCCCCTAAGGTCAGGAATGCGGCAGGGATGTCCACTATCACTACTGCTCTTCAACATAGTACTAGAAGTCCTAGCCACAGCAATCAGACAACAAAAAGAAATCAAAGGCATCCAAATCGGCAAAGAAGTAGTCAAACTCTCACTCTTTGCAGATGACATGATACTTTATGTGGAAAACCCAAAAGAGTCCACCCCAAAACTGCTAGAACTCATATAGGAATTCTGTCAAGTGGCAGGATATAAAATCAATGCACAGAAGTCAGTGGTATTCCTATACACCAACAACAAGACAGAAGAAAGAGAAATTAAGGAGTCGATCCCATTTACAATTGCACCCAAAACCATAAAATACCTAGGAATAAATCTAACCAAAGAGACAAAGGATCTGTACTCAGAAACTATAAAATACTCATGAAAGAAATTGAGGAAGACACAACGAAATGGAAAAACGTTCCATGCTCATGGATTGGAAGAACAAATATTGTGAAGATGTCAATGCTACCTAGAGCCATCTACACATTCAATGCAATCCCCATCAAAATACCATCCACTTTTTTCAAAGAAATGGAAAAAATAATCCTAAAATTTGTATGGAACCAGAAAAGACCCCGCATAGCCAGAGGAATATTGAAAAAGAAAAGCAAAGCCGGCGGCATCACAATTCCGGACTTCAAGCTCTATTACAAAGCTGTCATCATCAAGACAGCATGGTACTGGCACAAAAATAGACACATAGATCATTGGAACAGAATAGAGAGCCCAGAAATGGACCCTCAACTCTATGGTCAAGTCATCTTTGACAAAGCAGGAAAGAATTTCCAATGGAACAATGACAGTCTCTTCAACAAATGGTGTTGGGAAAATTGGATAGCCACATGCAGAAGAATGAAACTGGACCATTTCCTTACACCACACACAAAAATCGACTCCAAATGGTTGAAAGACCTCAATGTGAGACAGGAGTCCATCAACATCCTAAAGGAGAACACAGGCAGCCACCTCTTTGACCTCAGCCAAAGCAACTTCTTCCTAGAAACATCGCCAAAGGCAAGGGAAGCAAGGGCAAAAATGAACTATTGGGACTTCATCAAGATAAAAAGCTTTTGCAAAGCAAAGGAAACAGTCAACAAAACCAAAAGACAACCGACAGAATGGGAGAAGATATTTGCAAATGACATATCAGATAAAGGGCTAGTATCCAAAATCTGTAAAGAACTCATCAAACTCAACACCAATCAAGAAATGGGCAGAAGACATGAACAGACATTTTTCCAAAGAAGACATCCAAATGGCCAACAGACACATGAAAAAGTGCTCAACGTCGCTCAGCATCAGGGAAATCCAAATCAAAACCTCAATCACGTACCACCTCACACCAGTCAGAATGGCTAAAATTAACAAGTCAGGAAACGACAGATGTTGGCGGCGATGCGGAGAAAGGGGAACCCTCCTACACTGTTGGTGGGAATGCAAGCTGGTGCAGCCACTCTGGAAAACTGTATGGAGGTTCCTCAAAAAGTTGAAAATAGAGCTACCATATTATCCAGCAATTGCACTACTGGGTATTTACCCCAAAGATACAAAAGTAGGGATCCAAAGGGGTACGTGCACCCTGATGTTTATAGCAGCAATGTCCACAATAGCCAGACTGTGGAAAGAGCCAAGATGTCCATCGACAGATGAATGGATAAAGAAGAGGTTGTATATATATACAATGGAATATTATGCAGCCATTAAAAAGAATGAGATCTTGCCATTTGCAACGATGTGGATGGAACTGGAGGGTATTATGTTGAGTGAAATAAGTCAAAAAGAGAAAGACATGTATCATATGATCTCACTGATATGAGGAATTCTTAATCGCAGGAAACAAACTGAGTGTTGTTGGAGTGGGGGGTGGAGTGGGAGGGATGGGGTGACTGGGTGATAGACACTGGGGAGGGTATGTGCTCCGGTAAGCGCTGTGAATTGTGCAAGACTGTTGAATCTCAGATCTGTACCTCTGAAACAAATAATGCAATATATGTTAAGAAAAAAAAAAAAAGAAGAAGAAGGTAGCGGGAGGGGAAGAATGAAGCAGGGGAAATCGGAGGGGTAGACGAACCATGAGAGATGATGGACTCTGAAAAACAAATTGAGGGTTCTAGATGGGAGGGGGGTGGGAGGATGGGTTAGCCTGGTGGTGGGTATTGAGGAGGGCACGTTCTGCATGGAGCACTGGGTGTTGTGCACAAACAATGAATCATGAAACACTTCATCTAAAACTAATGATGTAATGTATGGGGATTAACATAAGAATAAAAAAAAGTAAAAAAAAAAAAAAACATGTTATCATTGGGTGGCTCAATCATTAAGAGTTTGTCTTTGGCTTAGGTCATGATCCCAGTGTCCTGGGATCAAGCCCCGTGTTGGGCTCCCTGCTCAGCAGGAAACCTGCTTCTCCCTTTCGCACTCCCATTGCTTGTGTTCCCTCTCTCTCTGTCAAATAAACAAATAAAATCTTTTTTAAAAAAAGTTATCATTAAAAGAATTATAGCTACTTTGTCACAAAGGAGACAATAGAATTTCAGAGTTTCCAATTATTTAAAAATTAGTTATTTACCAATTATTTTTTAAGACAAAATCATCCTTCCTCTGAAATTTGTTCTTCTCCTTTTTAAGCCTTACTTAAATTTATTCAATTACCTTTTTAGCAAAGCTTAAATATCATGAATTATCACTGTACTTCATTTTTTTATAGATTTTATTTATTTATTTGAGAGAGAAAGAGCTAGAGAGAGCATGAGCTGGGTGAGGAGCAGAAGGAGAAACAGACTCCCCAGTGAGCAGGGACCCTGATGTTGGGCTCAATCCCAGGACTCTGGGATCATGACCTGAACAGAAGGCAAACAACTTAATCAACTGAGCCACCAAGTGAGCCACCGAGTTGCCCCAAATTATCACTATACTTGAGATACACTCATACATACATACATATATATAAATTTCAATATAGAAATATATATTTCTTTGTATATGCATAAAATATATGTGTATGTTAGTGTATTTATAAGTATTTATGTAAAATTAAATGACATACATACATACACCATATATATACATGATTGCTCTTGTTTTTGATGACCTTGACAGTTTGTAGAGTATTGGTCAATATTTTGCTGAATGTCCCTCAATTGGGACTTGGCTAATGTTTTCTCATGATTAGAATGGGATTATGAGATTTTTGGAGGAAGATTATTACAGAGGTAAGCTGCCACTCTCATCACATAGTATCAAGTGCATATACTATCAGCACGACTTCACTGATGATGTTAATCTTGATCACCTGGCTGAAGTATTTGTCAGGTTTGTCCAGGACAGAGTTGGTGCAGGGAGGCGTGGGGGGTAGCCCAGACCTCAGGATGGGGAGTTGTGTTCCACTTCCTTGTGGACTAAGTATATATTATAAATTATTTGGAAATCTGCATGAGGACTTCTATTTTTATTTATTCTTTTATTTATTTATTTATTTATTTATTTATTTATTTATTTATTTACTCGTTCACTTATCTATGTATATATGTATGTAATCCTCTCATTCTGCCAATATGGACTCTTAGATACTTCAAATGCTTTGGGCTATAATCCAATATTCTTATTTTATTGTTTTGCCCATATTGTTCCAGACTTACCTGTTGGGAGATTTTTCATTCGCTCCTGTGACTCTTTAACATACTTCATCATTGTATGTGTGTGTATATGTTGAGTGTGTATCTGTGTATGTGTTGTGTGTGTATGTGTGTCTTTTTCCTTTTTTTTTAAAGGTCTTCCTTACATTTCCTTATAATATACTCTAAGCTTATCTTGTATATTCACTGCCCAGTCCTGAAATCAGCCAAGGAACCCTAGTTCCTTTCACTGGTAAATGGTATTAGAAACTAATATCTGGGCATTAGGTAAGCTCATTGCTACTTGGGTGTTTGCTTCTAGGTACTCTGAATTGATATAGCAAGGAAATGCATGTATGCATATATGTATGCTTAATTATGCATTACATGTATCTATAAATATATATGTGACCACACATATCTATATAAATAATGTTACATTTTGTTCATGCCGATACTTCCAGCTCAAATTCATTACCATATGGGTCATTCTGGTCTCCTTCCCGTGCTTACCTATAACTCCATTCCAACAATGAGAAATCTAGCTCCTACACTTAACCATTCATTTACTTAATTGTTCAATTTCAGTATACATATATAATAGTTTCAGAATTGCTAACTTGTACCCTTGGGAAACAACTATATCAAGTAGAATATTTTACCTATGAACATTTATTTTTACTTTTATTCTTACAGACCCACTAATTTCTGAAGTTACTTAGAACAGCACCTTTTCTGTTCACTGCCCTCACTGAAGTTGTTTCATGTTTGTAATACAGTTGGATGTTTTTGGCATATTTGCATTCCGTCCTGGGATACCTTGACCAATCAAATGATTTTTTAAAAATTGGTAAATGTTGAAGTCCACTCTGTGCAGTCAAATTCACTGCAGTTTTGACAAATGCATAGTGCCAGATGTGCACCATTACAGTATCACACAGAATAGTTTCTCCACCTCTAAAATTTCCCTTATACAATAACTTCTCCACAAACCTCTGGCAACCACTGATGCGTTTACCATCTCTATAGTTTTGCCTTTTCCAGATCATCTAAATTGAGTCATACAGTGTATAGACTTTTACATTGGTTTCTTGTACTTATCAGTATGTATTTAAGATATATCTATGTCTTTGAGTGGCTTGAGAGCCCATTTCATTTTATTGCAAAAAAGTATTTCATTAAATGGATATACCAGTTTGTTTATCCATTCACCTACCAAAGAACATCCAGTTATTGGTGTTTAAAAAGCTACCACTATAAACATTTTTTAATGGTTTTTGTGTGAGCATAAGTTTTCAACAGTTGGGTAGTTATGTAATTATACAATTGCTGAATTATACAGTAAGATTTTGATTAATTTTGTAAGATACTATCTTCCAATGTCTCTCTATCAATTTATACTTCCACCAGCAATTAATGAGAACTTCTGTTGTATTACATTCTTGTCACCAAGTGGTATCATCAGGTTTTGGATTTTAACCAATTTAACTAATGTGTAAGGGTACATCGTTTTAATTTGTAACTTCTAAAAGACAAATGGAAGTGAACGTCTTTCACATGTTTATACATCAGATATCACTGAGATGTCTGTTTAGGTATTTTGCTCATTAATTATTGGGTTGAATATTGTAAAAATTGAGTTTTATGAATTCTTTATATATTTTGGATATTCGTTCTTTATTGGATATGTTTGCATTTTTTTCCAATCTATGACTTGTCTTTTCATCTTCTTCGTAATGACTTTTGCACATCATGAGTTTTTAATTTTAGTATAATCCAACATATCTTTTTTTTTCTTCCATGAATCATGCTTTTGATGTTGTCTCTAAAATCTTGTCACCAAACCCAAGTTTTCTCTGATGTTTTCTTCTAGAAGTTTTATAATTTAGCATTTTTAGAAAATATTTATTTATTTATTTATTTATTTATTTATTTATTTATTTATTTGAGAGAGAGACAGAGAGCATGATTGGGGGTAGGGACAGAGGGAGAGGTACAAGCAGACTCCTCGCTGAGCAGAGCGCCCCATAGAGGGCTCAATCCCAGGACCCTGAGATCATGACCTGAGCTGAAGGCAGCCACTTAACTGACTGAGCCACCCAGGCACCCCGTCAAAGGAGCATAATACAATTCAGAAATACAAAATCATTCTCAGATATCCTTATGAAAAGTTGGGTACATACCTAGCAGTGTTATTGTGGGTAATTATAAAGAAATGTTTGAAGTTTAATTTTTAATTTACCTTTATCTTCAATTTTTACTTATAATTTCAAATTTTTAAATTTAACTTTTAACTTTTAAGTTACCTTTAACTTTACATTTACCTCTAAATAATTGTAAATGACTCATTATTTTCTTAAAGACATGAGATTCCTCCTCAGTAAGTTGTGCATAGTCTTTGTGTAATCTTTACATGGTTATTTGTCTATCTTTACTGTTTTCTTTATTGTTTTTTTTAAGATTTTATTTATTTGACAGAGAGAGACACAGCGAGAGAGGGAACAGAAGCAGGGGGAGTGGGAGAAGGAGAAGTAGGCTTCCTGCTGAGCGGGGAGCCTGACACGGGACTCAGTCCCAGGATCCTGGGATCATGACCTGAGCCGAAGGTGGACGCTTAACGACTGAGCCACCCAGGCGCCCCTATTGATTTCTTTAAATTTCCTTCATACCAATACTTCTTCATATCATTGTCTATATACTCATATTCCTTATTGTTTTAAATTTACAATGATAAATAAATATTTCAAATTTGATGGGGTCAAAAGTACAAATATACAGCTCTTATTACCTGTATTTGGCATATATTATTAGGATATCATTTTCCCATTTGAAAAATCCCTCTTTATATTATTCTACTAGGTCCCAGCTGTCTCTTTTACTCCCAGGCATTTACTGTATCTTAGACTATGCAGAACCTAAAATTCATCCTTGACATTCCTAATGATTCAGAATCCATGAGTAATGATCCATTATTAAATCTCAAGAATCCATGAGTAATGATCCATTATCCAATCTCTTATTGGATGGTAAGGGTTCAGAAGTCTCTTGTAAGTTCTTCTCTTGGAATTTCTGACTCAGAAATGAAGGTCTTGAGCTTGTAGCTAGGGCAGAAGATAATAAAAAAGCAGGGGGAGTAGCTATGGTCTTATTTTCACCTCTAATCTCTAACCCAAATCCATAAATATTTAATATGGTACTAACTATTTCCTCAGTATAACCAGAATACATCTTTTAAATTTTATGAAATCTTTTATTTAAAAGAGGGAGAGAAGTTATGTTAATCTAAAATAAATAAATTTTATATTTCCATTTAGAGTTGTCTGTGTCCATTATAGATGTTGATAAGATGAAGAAAAATATCTTTTTAAAAAAACTGCTGGCATATGGAAGTATTTTTCAATCTCTCTTTTTTGAAGATTAATCGTTCCTTTTTTTAACAGCAAACATTCAAATTTACATCCTACCATCTTATGCTTAGCATTATGGAATAAGTATTTAATATTTTGTTACTTTGTCTTCATAAATACAATTTAATGACATCATCATTTTGCTGTGTCAGAAAAGGATTATAATGTGGTTGACAGACTCCATACACAGACATGACAATTCTTTAATGACAAAAGATACAGAACATGGATATTTGGCTACATAATGCAGGAGCTAAAACAACATATTCCCAGAGAGTGCAATAGCTTCTGTTTATCCAGGGCATCCCCTGGAAATCATAAACTGTATATAATGCTAGTCAGAGCAAAGATTCTGCCAGGCATGAGAAGTTCCCTTTGATGTTCCTATGTGGGTTGTCTTGTCTCCCCTTTCCTCCTGACTTGCACAAAGATTTGCAATGCTCTCTGTTCACATGTGGTAGATATCTCATGCCAAATAACCCTGCCACCCCCAGGTATGTTTAGAATAAGACATGGTGATGCTGAAGATTATATTTAAGATACTTCCCCCTAAAGGCTCAAGTCTGGAGTGTCTGAGTGCAATGGCACTACAATGAGTGGATGTAACATTGTATTCCTAATAACTCCTCCTATTTGCTATTCAGGTTATTTACACTTTTTTTTTTTCCTACTATAGCTGGTAGCACAAGAAATAAATTCTGCTAAAGCCTTCATCTCTATTTTGAAAACATCTTTAGTTTAAAGTAGGAAGCAGTTTCTTTAATCTTAATTGATTATGGATAAATAATATTAGCAAAAACAATGACTTTAATTAATCACTGTTTTAGGGCTAAAAACTCCTGAAAGTGAGAGTTCACATGATCTTAATGTGTCCACATCTGGTTTCACAATTTTTAAACTATTGTAGTCAGGCACTCTGAAGGAGTGGTCTCCTAAGCTTTGGACTAAATAATTCCTTAGTTGGAACAATTTTTCTAAGATGAATTCCTTCTCCCTAGTCAGTGATTTCTGATTTTGATTCGGACTAATTACCTTATGTATTGTAAGTTAAATGATTGGATACAATTTGGGGGTAAGACTTCTTTCTTATATAGGTCTTAACAGAGAATTTTTTTTTCATTTTGTATTTTATTTTATTTTTTATTTTTTATTTTTTTTAGTATTATGTTATGTTAATCACCATACATTACATCATTAGTTTTTGATGTAGTGTTCCACAATTCATTGTTTGCGTATAACACCCAGTGCTCCATGCAGAACGTGCCCTCTTTAATACCCATCACCAGGCTAACCCATCCGCCCACCCTCTCCCCTTGAGAATATTTTTATTAGACAGGCTGAACCCTGCGGAAATCTGACCTGTACATCTAGTTACACTTGGACGTTATTACCTAGCAATGCTTTGACTAACGGCTTACTATGTGCATGAAACATTTACATTTTATTCTGTGCTAATATTGCAACATCCTTACAAATTTTCCAACATTGATTTTGTATTTTATTTTTTAAAGATTGATTATTTTTTAAAGATTGATTGATTTATCAGAGAGAGTGAGAGAGAGTGAGGGTGAGAGCACAAGCAAGGGAAGCGGCAGGCAGAGGGAGAACAGGCTTCCTGCTGAGCAAGGAGCCCAATGCAGGACTCAATTCCAGGACCCTGGAATCATGATCTGAGCCGAAGGAAAGTGCTTAACCTGCTGAGCTACCCAGTGCCACTGATTTTGTATTTTAAAATAAACCAGTCCCTCTCTCCTCTGATAATGTTTAATACTATTTAATATAAAATTTAAAACATGTAAAATATTTAAAATAAATATTTGCTTATTTAGTATTTAAAACAATATTTATTTAAATAAATATATTTACAACAAATATGTAAAATGATACTGATATTTAATGATAATTTTAAAGATTTAAAATACTATTTAATATTTGATATTTAAATAATATTTAAAATAAGTAAAATTGAACTAAATAAGATTGTCAACCATTTAAACTAAATATAATTTTTTCACAAGATTATTTGAAATTTAGAAATTAATAACCCCTTACTTCAATTTATACTTGTCCATTATTAGTATTTTTTGTACTCTCTTGCCTAGATAATGCATCATGTCTGAACAACTCAGTCTGGGAGGTCATCACCTCAGTTAACCAGTGGCCAATATCAGCCTCATACTCTTCATGGACTCTGAATTCTCTCTTCAAAGTTCTGATACAATTGCTTTATGTTTATTCATAAATACTATACTCCTGCTCAAAAACATTGTCAAATGAGATCTTTATTTAATTCAAACAAAATTTAAGATTGATACTATTATGTGATCGTATTTACAATTACTATTCATATTTATATTTAATTTTATTTTTTAATTTCTTGAGAAGAAAAGCAATTTTTAAAAAATTTAGAAATTCATAATTATACACTTGTACTCAATTTTTACTTTTGTTAGTATATGCTATTGAGTAGAAATTGGAATGTGTGGTATTGAAGATTATGGGTGCCCATATTTATTTGTGCAATAACCTCAAGCATTGAACATAAGTATGTGATAGATATAGAAAAAAGAAAACAGGAAACACATGGAATTACACTGCTATTAAATCTATGTAATGTCATTTGAATCATATCTAAATGGCTTCTTAGCACTTGATACGGTCACCCTGACCTCTATACACAAAGAGAAGTTAAAATTCATTAAGCACTCCTTAATTCTGATTTCATTTGATCTGTTCCTCTTGACTTTGTGTTCAGTAACAAGAGCTGCACATATGCTAGACAATTCTGGGTGTCAAGAAAGTCAAAATTCATATCTTTTCCACTTGCTCAAATATTTCTGCAAATAAATTCACTCCATCTGTTCTTCATGCTCACAGATAAGCTACAGTGTTCATAATGGAGTTTGAAAACATATCCTAGTAATGAAAAATTGGTCTGAGCAAACTTTTAGGAGGAAATGAATATAAATTTAATGATCACTTTAGTGCTAATTGTTACTCTACTTTTAGAAACTGAATTCATCTCAAGGGTAATGTTTTTCTCATATAACAATATTTTACTCCTCAACTCTCAACCCTTTAAATCTTTTTTTTTTTTTTTAAAGATTTTATTTATTTATTTGACAGAGACAGAGACAGCGAGAGCAGGAACACAAGCAGGGGGAGTGGGAAAGGGAGAAGCAGGCTTCCTGCTGAGCCGGGAGCCCGATGTGGGACTCGATCCCAGGACCCTGGGATCATGACCTGAGCCGAAGGCAGTTGCTTAACCAACTGAGCCACCCAGGCGCCCTCAACCCTTTAAATCTTGACATATCTAATTTTTATCATGCCATCTAAAGAAACACACCTCATGTCACTTTTCTGCCTTAAACAGATGCTATTATTAAAATGCAACTGTTTTCACCCATTAGTACTCAGTGCTTCATAAAGGTTCACATTACCACACACTGTTGACCAGCCTTATTCTGTAATTTGAAGTGGGAGACTAACATGGATGTAATAATAAGCAAAGGGGAGAAATTCACTGTTAGCGGACACACAGAGTTTTCTACCCTCAGCATTAGCTATGTAATACAGTGGCTGAGATGGCAGTAGAGAGAAAAGTGGGAACAATGAGCTGGCTTTCATTCAGCGAGATGGAAGAGCCTGTCAAAGACACCAACAACTAATCAGCTGCTGACACTGATTGATGCGTTTGCTTGCATTCAAATCTATCACAGTGACCAAGTAATGTCTACCATTTACCCAGTGGATGGATAAACTGGAGCTAATATATGGCTTCTAAGAAAATAGATCATTAATTCTGCTTAATAGGTGGGGGCTAAAGCCTAAATCTTCTTCCAAATAGCAACCTTTCCCTTAATGGGGGGGGGGGCAAGTTATGGTCGACTAGGCAATAATATTTTTTACAAGTGACAAATTTGCTGTGTTAGATTTTATTTCAGCTTGCACTTTGCAATTGTCACTTGCTATTAAATCTATCAAGAATTTATTAACATGTTAATTAAAATGGCTGAAGAAGATAAGAATTGATAGACTGAAGGAGTCAGAGGATTGCTTTTTGTACATTCTTTCCTGGCGTGAAAATTATATTTCTTCATCTGACTTTATGCTAATTTTTTTTCTTTTCCATGAGATGATTTTTTAAGACTTATAGTCATTGAGTTAATTGCATTTTATTATTACTGGCTTCTAATTAATTGCAGGGCATATCATAGAATGGCTTCTTAATGGCTTATAAATCCATATTTTTCACCAATCAGCATCAAAGAAAGATGGTTTGAAATATGAATTGTCAAGTGATAATTTGAAGTATAATTAAAAGACATACCAAGGTTTCTATTAAAGTAAGTCAGATCTGACTAACTAGGAGAGGTAGAAAGAGGTATACTTTCAAAAGTTTCATGAGACTGCTAAGTCTATTTTGTTAAGCATCAAACTTTTTGGGTATTGGGGTTAATAAATAATTTGTTTCAAAATATTTATTTAGAAATCTCTGCAGAAAGAATCTTTTTAAGGGATAAAACTAAAACTCAAGTGGATTTATATTATGTCAATAATAAATACAGTTTCTGAATTACTTTTAGTCATTCATCTGCAATATAATAAGATATTACATAATTTATAATATTCAAAATTTATGTGGTATATTTTTATAAATAATTTATATAAAGTAAGTCTAATATATTTTTTATAATATGCTTAACACAGATAAGCTAAACTTTGTAAAATACTTAAATAAAAAACTCAAGAAACTTATATGAAATAGAAATAAAAATCAGTTTGTTTAGGAAATGCTTTTATTATGAAATGGGTTAAATTCCCCCTACCTTGCTACATTCTTTACATCGTATCAAAGCTTCTTTTTTTTTTTTAAGATTTTATTTATTTATTTGAGAGAGAAAGAGAATGAGCAGGGAGGAGGGGCAGAGAGAGAGAGAAACAGGCTCCCCAATGAGCAGGGAGCCTGATGTGGGGCTCCATCCTAGGACCTGGAGATCATGACCTGAGCAGAAGGCAGACGCTTAACTGACTGAGCAACCCAGGCACCCCTGTACCCAAAGTATTAAAAAAAATGGATAAACTAAAGTTATTTCAGTGTTCACGACATTACATCATCCTATTATCTAAATGATTATTATACAAAGTCAAAAAAATCATTAATTCTGTGGTAAGTCCAGGGTATGAAATAACTAATTTTAAGAAAAACAATCATCCACACTACTCAATGGCAAATATCTGAACTTTATTAGAAACCAACAACAAAGATAGTTCTGCTTATTAATGCTATCTTTATATTTTTAATGCACCATACCAAACAACTTTGGAATTACTGATTGCCATAATAATGAATATGGCAATTCAGACATTAATAAACATCAGACTTTTCACTTAAAAAGATAAAAGAGGGAAACATATGGTTAAAAACTGTATGTGAGGGAGGATGGAAACCTATCTGACCAGTAATCAAAATAAACTAATTCAAACTTAAGGCGGCATATATGCCTTATAAAGAACAGTGTGAAATGTAACAGAGACCTGGTTATACTGAAAAAAAGGCTCTATTGTAATTGAATATGTGAATGTAAATCATTCCATCATTTAAAAATCTCTTAAGCAACCTGTAAAGGAAGTCATAAAAACTGTCATTTCTTGATCTTGTCAGTCTAATTTTGGAAGCTAGCTTCAGAAAAGAATGCAAGAGATACACAAAAAGCAAAAACAAAAACAAAATTTATTATGGAACAACTAATAATAATTGTTCTTGGCAGAAATCATACACTAAGTGTTCAAGAATAGAGAAATGATTAAGCAAACTATACCTTGGCATATTCCACCATGGTTTAATTAGGCTCATGATGCTAAGTTTAAAAAGAAACAAATATATATTTTATAGTAATATTAAATATGTATATCCATATGTTGCATAGTGGTTTGTTATTGTTTATATATTTTCATGCATATACTTGAAATATTTTTTAAGATTTTATTTATTTATTTGAGAGAAAGAGGGAGAGAGCACAAATGGGAGGGCAGGGACAGAGGCAGAGGGAGAAGCAGACTCCCACTGAGCAGGGAGCCCTATGCCAGGCTTGATCCCAGGACCGTGAGATCATGACCAGAGCTGGAGGCACATGCTTAACCAATTGAACCACCCAGATGCCCCATATACTTGAAATATTTTAAAAATTCATTTAGGAAGTGTACTCATTGAATTCCCAATAATAGAACTTAGGAATTAAATTCAGACAATATTTTACATGAATCTCTTGCTATCTCATTACCTGATATCTGAAACTCAATATTTGGATAATGTAGTATACCTCAGTATATAAACTTGCCATCCAAATTAACATTACTTGGATTCAAGAAATAAGAGATATGAATAGTAGATCATTCTTGTATATATAAATATTAAGAATTGTCTTTGGATGGTGGGAATATGGGCTTTTTTTTTCTTCTTTCTAAATTCTCTGTATCAAAATTTATAATGAATATTTTTTTGTATCGATGGGGAAAATATATTTGAGAGAAAGAGAATTTCATAATAGACTGGATCTGTTGGCAACATAATTCAATATGCTTTCAGTTCTTTTGTGCCTTCTAACATCTCTTTTCTCATCTCTGGATTATATCCAAATCTGTTATGTTTGCACTTTACCTACGTCTACATCAGGCTTATACTCTCCATGTGTCTCCAACTGCAGCATAAACTGGGCTATAAGCTGCAGCTGGGCTATAGAAAAGAATTTAGACACCATTATACTAAAAGGCAAAAAATTTGATAGAAGTTCTGAAAATGTTTATGAATTATGCCAGGACTTGATAAGCCCTTTCATCTGAAGAGTCAGGGGAAAGTCCTGTACAGTCTCCAGGAAACTGATTCTGGCAAGGAGCTAAATGATCTGAGGCTGAGATCCTTTATTTAGAAAATATGCAACTGAAAAACACTTCTGTTGGTAAGAATGAATGCCAATTAGATACATTTTTTCATTTGTCCCTTATGAGAAGTAGTAGTCAAACGCGAAGCAAAACAAAACAAACATTATTTCAAATAAGAAACATTTCCACTTAATATTGGCAAGCCAGAATTAGAGAAAGAGTTGATGAATAATATCTATTCAATTATGAACTACTTCATCTTTGGAACATAGAGAAAAATCAATACTGTAATTCAACAATGAAAAACAACCATGATAATAAATCATGTACTTAATTTAGTAAGTACATAAATTAATAAATACATATGGGGTAAGGACAAATATAATATAAATTTAATTTGAAAATAAAGGTAAAATTACTATTTAAGAAAGCTTCCCATAAAATTAGGTACAATTTCTAAAAGAAGGCAGCAACAACACTTGAGGCTCTGAGCTTGCCTGTGGTCAAAACAAGGAAGAAAACAAAAGATCCATCATATCCCTGAGAAAATAAACTAGGAACACAGGAGAAGCACACCTTCTCAGGTACCAATATACTTGGGAGTTATCCCTGGATGCAATCACTAATGATAGGTGTAATGAGAATCTATGTCTCTGAGAGCATGAAGATGTTCATAGCATCAAGCGCTGTGAACATGTAAACCAGTATGTAGAATAAATTCTGTAACATTATCCTACTCTTCAGGGTTTTTTTAAAGATTTTTATTTATTTATTTAACAGAGAGATAGAGAGAGAGCACAAGTAGGCAGAGTGGCAGGCAGAGGGAGAGGGCGAAGCAGGCTCTCCACTGAGCAGGGAGCCCGATGCAGGACTCGATCCCAGGACCTCTGGGCTCATTACGTGAACCCAAGGAAGACGCTTAACCAACTGAGCCACCCAGGCGCCCCATCTTACTCTTGAGTTTTAATATCTGTAACATTTTACCATTTAAAGGAGATAAAAGCCATATGAAAACTTCTATACTGTTCTTCATGGTAATTGAAATGATACTACATTTTACTTGGTTTTGTTTAGCATATGTCAAAATATTTTATAGTCAACACTGTATTCATTATTTTATATTCATCAGCATAACAATTAAGAACATGGAATTTAGAGTTACATCACCTGGCTTTGAATTATAGCTTTGACAATAATACCTGCATGACACCAGGAAAGTAACATTATTTTTTTTTTAAGATTTTATTTATTTATTTCAGAGAGAGAGAATGAGAGAGAGCACATGAGAGGGGGGAGGGGCAGAGGGAGAAGCAGACTCCCTGCCGAGCAGGGAGCCAGATGCGGGACTCGATCCTGGGATTCCAGGATCATGACCTGAGCCGAAGGCAGTCGCTTAACCAACTGAGCCACCCAGGCGCCCAAGTAACATTATTTTTATATCACTAAGTTTGTTCAATGATGGGGATATACATAACTTCTACCTCATAGGGATTTTTTTTTGTTATGATAAATTAAGATGATACCAATAAAATGCTTGAAAATATCTGAAACTTTTTAAAATTTTTAAAAAATTTCCTTAGTATTTTTTTTAAAGTAGTCGCCACATCCAACATGAGACTTAAACTAATGACCCTGAGATCGAGTCTTGTGCTCTACTGACTAAGCCAGCCAGGTGCCTCATATCTGAAATATTTTAAGTGTTCAATAAGTAATAGGTTAACATAATAATGATAATGATTTTTTTTAATTATTATAAAGTCAGTGGTTAATTCTCACATTATCTCTATACAAGAATGTGGGTAGGAGAGTCATTCTTTTTGTGTTACCAAATAAAGAAAAAAAGGCTCATAAAACTATGTGTTGCTCAAAGTGACACTTGAATTAATATCAGGAATAGACAAGAGTCAATGGCAATTCATGGCAGATGTGCTCCTAGCATTCTGCAGGCATGGCATTGCTAAATCACATGTTTTCTCTCTTATACAATGCAGTGCTGGTTACCAGCAAGAACCCAGGAGAGTGGATTTACCCATCTTCCCAGGAGGCAATGGTGCAAGCAATCAATGGTGTTATGGCTGCAATGGATTGATATGTATAACTCACTGCACACATTGGCTATCTTCTCCTGCTACTCCCTAATCTTTACTCTAGTAGTCCTTTTCCAGTCCATTTTTTCCCTCCCTTTACACAGTCTCCAGGACCTTTTTTCCTGATGAAAAACTGTAGCCCAGGCAAAGGATTATTCCACAGCAATGTCTGGGAAAGAGTTGTTCAGTCAAAGTTATATCTCCAGATTCTAGTCCAGTGAGATTTTCTGACCACTCACTATTCCTGCTTACCCAGGGAAAGAGCAAGACCTATAAAAGGGAACTTCTCCACTCAGTCTGGTCACTCGATCCAGGTTCAGCCTCTCCCCCTTCCCCACTGCCTTGCTTGCTTATATAACCACTAGTATAAGCTCTTCTGCTTTTCTCAAATTCACTTTCCATTTTCTAGCATGGTGCTCAGAGTATGCTCTATATTTAATATATTCTCCATGAATGCATGCATATTTGAATCAGCATGATGAACTGTGTAACTAAAACCTGCTGGTCTCAATTTCTGCTTAGCACAGAATGAAACAAGTCTGAAAGAGGCAGGGATGGGGAGATGAATGTGGCACTTGAACCATTCTGGCTCTAAAGAGCCTTAACAAAGGTTGTTAAACTTTATTCCTCCCTATTAAAATTATCTTTGCCAAATGATTATTTTAGAAGCCTAGTGGCAGGTGTATTGTTTCTAGCTCACTGATCCTGCAGGGAAACCCACCATCCCACAGCAGGCTTTGCTATTTGTACCATAGATTAAATTGCTTGGTTAGAGGGGAAATCAATTGCTATTTTTACAAAAACTTCACAAAATGCTTGCAATCTACAATCTAATCAAAATCTAAAAACCCCTTGTAGATTAGTTCTATTGGCTCACTTTATATTGCAGAACTGATGACATTTCTCACAAAACCCTGTACTGCTTCATTTCTTTCAACTACAGGGCTGATTTTCCTGATACCTACCAGGAGGAAATGAGTCCTTGAGGAGTTGCTCATCTTTAGGGTATTATTTTTTATCCCTGTTTTTTAAATGCAGCCAAATTATTTTTTTCCTGTATGCAACATTCTATTTCTACATCCATTTACCCAAATTTATTCGTGGAAGTGGATAGGAACAGCAAGTCACCTATCAGCAAAAACAATTGCCTGCCACTCTGGAATCACTTTTAAAAGGGCACCAAACATTCATTCAATAAATATTTACTGAATACCTACCTTGTGTTAGACAAATGCGTAATGGATTATGAGAGCTGAAGAAAATGGATAAAAACTCACTTCTAGCCTGCCAAAAGAGATTCAATATGTATGCATGATATGTATATACATACATATATATATATATGCATGCACATGACATATATATTACATCATACCACACATCTACTATACATTATAGTATTATATATATGCATTACATATAATGCATTGACTTGTTAATGAATTATTGAATAATTATTACAGCTCACAAAATAGGGATTACCAACTCAACCTCCCACTGTCTCATGTGAATGCGTACACTGTGGTAGTCAAATTATTTACACTACCTTTCTCTATATCCCTCAATGACTTTTTATTTTATTTTATTTTTTAAATTTTTTATTGTTATGTTAATCCCCATACATTACATCATTAGTTTTAGATGTAGTGTTCCATGATTCATTGTTTGTGCATAACACCCAGTGCTCCATGCAGAACATGCCCTCCTCAATACCCACCACCAGGCTAACCCAACCTCCCAACCCCCTCCCCTCTAGAACCCTCAGCTTGCCCCTCAGAATCCATCGTCTCTCATGGTTCGTCTACCCCTCCGATTTCCCCCCTTCATTCTTCCCCTCCTGCTACCTTCTTCTTTTTTTTTTCTCTTAACATATATTGCATTATTTGTTTCAGAGGTACAGATCTGAAATTCAACAGCCTCAATGACTTTTTAAATAACAAATGGGTTTTACTCATACTACATGAAATTTTAGAAGTGAGATTGTTTTCTTTTGTGTTAGTGTAAACATGTTTTGTCATAAGCTTCAAGCCATTTTAAAACAACCTCCTTTTATGTCCAGGCAACATTCAGAGTGTTAGCACATCCATTACTGACCAGGGCCAGATTTAATTTAGATACTTTTAAAGTTGAGTTAACAGGAACTTTCTGCTTCTTCATTTCAATGTCAGCACTTCATATCCAACTGATTGAATTATAAACGACTGAAGAAAGTACAAGCATTGCAAACATCTATTTGAAATGTAAATATCTTTCTTTGAAATGCCTTCTTTCCATGACAGAAATAAACTTCAAACAAAGCTTTATGCATGTACTGCAATGGAAGGATATTTTAAATACTGAGTCTTGATGTGATTAATTTAATGATTATTTCCAAATCACAAAATTATAATAATGACAAAGAAAAAATAAATGACTAACTGACATGTGTGGCAGGAAGACTAAAGAGACAGATAGTTATTGTACTATGGCCAAAACATTGAGAGTAGTTGTTCTAGTCTGAGAGTTTTCTGCTGAGTTAGAGCATTGTGAGATTCTAGGTTCTTATTTAATCCTTAACTTCCTTTAGCAGAAAACTTTGCCTGTTTTCCTTAAAATAACTCTTTTAGTTTTTGTGATATATGAACAAAAGCTGCATTAAAATGTTGAGTTTGAGAACAGATCTAAACATTACCTCAAATTTTCGCTAACTTAGGAGTCCATGGAAACAGGCAAATTTCGTTTTGCTAGTGTTCCTCACTGTATCATTACCTCACACATATCCTCTCTGTTACTCCCAGTCACAAAGCATGATGATAATGATACTATTAGTCGTACAAAATCATCATTGATTGATAGCCCACCACACCATGCCACATCACTTTTCCCTCCATCTTTGGTGCAACCTTAGAATCTCTATATCATCATGTCCATTTTTACGGCTCAGATTTTAATGTTCAGGGAAATTAAATAATGTTCTGATAGACAAATAAGACTCAGTAAAGAAACTATTAATTAACTCTAAATCTTTCTGCCTCTGGAATCTGGTTCTTTACCAAAAGATACTTATGTATGCTTTTATTGAATGATTAATACCTGACTTGGACTATGGTATGCTTTAGCAATATAATGGTGAGCAAAATAGGCCATAAAGTTAGAGTGTAAATTTATTATTATTCTTCCCACTGACATTTTTATTTCATATGATTTCTTAAAGTAGTATTCTACCGCAATATATTGCATCTGGAAAAACACAATTTTAACCTCTATGGAACTTAACAGAAAATGTTTGGGAATTTTTTGGTTGCTGTTGATTTGTTGGACCTAAATTCAAATCCACAAATTATTGTTTTTTCTGCCTTTTGTTCAAGACTATTCTTGCTGGATTTGTTCAACAATGTGGAAAAAGTAGATCAACCTCTTGTAATGTAAGAGGCATAGTTTTCCTATTATCATACCAGAGGCTCTCCAACTGGAAGATTGATCAGGTTCTTAGACTCTTTTGAAGGGCCATTTATTACAGTTATGTTTCTTTATCTTTTAGCCAATTAATATATTTATACTACATAAAGCTTTAGGAAAGCATGGAAAAACCTGGTCGTCAATCCTGAACCTTGTAATTCTCTTATAAATCAAAACTTATTCATGTTTTGCTTGATGTGGCATTATGTTCTATATGATGCCTCATGACATAAATGCATCTGTTTAGCATAAACCTATTTTTTTAGCATAAACCTATTTATCATGAGTGATTCACCTAATTATCCCAATACTAAAATAGTATAAAGAACAACGACCACCATATTTTTTTTTCAAATTTGGATGCATAAATGAAAATCTCACTGAAGAAAAATATTCTTTGGATTCAGTCATGCCAATCTCTTAAGAGAATTAGAATAGTTGCTGAACCAGAGTGATGTCTTCTTGTTCGCCCATTCTGAATTTGCAGATATAGCAAATATTAAAGGGAGAGTCTCTTTATGGATGTGCGTTTGAACGTGTGTTTGTGGTGGGGGGGGCTACCTAAAGTATAGGTACTTCAGATATTACCATGTGGATACACACAACATGTTTTCAGTTTGTGAAGTGTGGGATGATTCATGAGAGTGATTCATAATATTGTGTTACCTGTAATTCAAGAAATTATATTTATTCAGAACAAAAAAAGTTAGAGATGAATAATAAATGAATACCCCCACAAGCACATACAATCACACTTTAAGGATTCAATACAAACACCTGTGCAGATCTTTCTCTTATAACAACTCGTTATTCTGCCTGTTAAAAAAAAGAAGCTAAGTTTACATGAATCTAGTATAAAGTTTAATTAAGCATTTTGCTAATTTATCATAGCCAGATTTTAGTAAACTACTAATGAAATTCAGTATACAATTGACATACAGATTGCATATTATATATAAATAGGCTTACTTAGAACAGTACAAATTTAGAATAATCACAGATAAAGAAAAGTGCATCATTCTAAAGTTTAAGTAAACTTATCTGTCTTTTTATTATAATAACATTTTAAGCACTTCCCAATATGTAGACAGCAGCCTGATACATGACCTAAGGAGATGACAAGTTATCAAACCTAATACTCATTTGAAAAAAAGGATCTCAGTCTAGGCAGCAAGAGATTTCTGTGTGTAGAAACACAATGTCCTCTTAGCAGTACTAGCAAATATCAGTGTGGTTCTCTGTTCCATAACTACACTTAACCCCATCAAGAATGCTCTCACAGGGGTGCCTGGGTGGCTCAGTTGGTTAAGCGACCACCTTCGGCTCAGGTCACGATCCTGGAGTCCCGGGGTCGAGTCCCGCATCGGGCTCCCTGCTCAGCGGAGAGCCTGCTTCTCCTTCTGACCCTCCCCCCTCTCATCCTTTCTCTCTCCTTCAAATAAATAAATAAAATCTTAAAAAAAAAAAAAAAAAAAGAAAGCTCTCACAAATAAAGATTGTGGGCAAATATGGAGGGGAGAGTGTGCTCACACTGTCTTCACACACCAAATTATATTACAGTTTATGTGACCTGGCCAAAGGTTTTATTTATTTATTTATTTATTTTTTTATTTTTTTTTTAAGATTTTATTTATTTATTTGAGAGAGAGAGAATGAGAGAGAGCACATGAGAGGGGGGAGGGTCAGAGAGAGAAGCAGACTCCCCGCCGAGCAAGGAGCCCGATGCGGGACTCGATCCCGGGACTCCAGGATCATGACCTGAGCTGAAGGCAGTCGCTTAACCAACTGAGCCACCCAGGCACCCTGGCCAAAGGTTTTAATTGCCATTTATAAAATCACTTCTCTATTAAAAGAACAGGGGGAAAAAAAAGAAAGGGATTCTGAATTCTAAAGAAACAACTCATATCTGTAAAACAATACTAAGTCTTCAAAATAGAATAAATAAACTGGGACTGATGACATGGAGGTCATTAAAAGAGGGCAAATAAAAGCATTTTTGAGGTTTTCCAATATATAATCTGCTTATATTCCAAAAGTAGAAAAACCATTGCAATTAAATACTTATGTTCTACTTATTTTAATGAATATCTTTCCTTTATTAAAAAAATATCAGATTTAGGTAGCTGTTCATGAATATATTAGAGTCATTTATCTTAGAGAAACTTCAAGAGTTTTAGCTTGCTATCTCTTCTAATTATAGAATTTAACCAAAAGAACTGTCTGAATAATAGATGTTTAATATCTATCAACTGGGGACTTAAAACATAGAATATAGAATTTCACCTATTTTCTTCTCCTGATCTTTATCAGTCTTACTAATGAAATCTATCTTTTGCCTAGCCGGATTCTTTTAGGCTACTTTTATCTTCCCTCCCTCCTTCCTTCCTTCCTTCCTTCCATCCTTCCTTCCTTCCTTCCTTCCTTCCTTCCTTCCTTCCTTCCTTCCTCCTTTCCTTCTTCAAGATTTTATTGATTCTATGGCTCAGTAAAGGGAGAAATGAATGGTACAGTCCATGAACATGGTTATCATGCATGTATTTAATTTTTTTAAAAATTGCCCTTAATAATGTTTTAGATTTTTCTGTGGATTTATTTATAAGCATTTCATTGTTTCTCATCCTATTATGTAAAGTATATGTTTACTATTTACCTAATTGCATTTTTGATAATATAAGTAAATACAAGTAATTTTTGTATCAATTCTGTTGATAACTCTGTATCCAGTTCAGTTTGCTTAATTAACTTATTAGTCATTAATCATTTATTTTTATGTTTATTTGGATTGCTCCTTGATTATGGATATACTTTTTTTAATAGGTACAGGACTATTCACACTACTTACTCTTTATTGTCTAATTTTTTCAAGGTTTAGTTTTCAAGAAATTTATTAATTTAATTTTAGCTGTTGAATTCATTAGCATAAAGATTACCATAAATTCCTCTTCCTATTTCTTTAAAGTCTGTTGAATCATTAGTGATTTTCAATTTCATACTAAATACTGATTACCTATTTTTTCTCTATTTTATTTTCTTAGTCTTGCTCAGAATTTCTAAAATACACATAACACAATTTACCATCTTAATCATTTTTAAGTGTTTGGTTCAGTGGTTTAATATCATTCATAATGTTGTGAAACTATTACCAGCATTTCCATAATTCTTTTCATCTTGTAAAACTGAAACTCCATACCCATTTTACATACCTCCCTATTTCCTTCCCTCTCTCACACTAGCCCCTAGAAATCACCATTCCACATTCTGTCTCTGTGATTTTGACTACATTAAATACCTCACATAAGTGAAATCATACAATATTTGTCTTTTTGTGATGGGCTTATTTCACTTAGCATAATGTCTGCAAGTTTCATCCATGTTGTATCATATGTCAGAATTTCCTTCCCTTAAAAACAGTATGGAGGTTCCTCAAAAAGTTGAAAATAGAGCTACCATATGACCCAGCAATTGCATAACTGGGTATTTACCCCAAAGATACAAATGGAGTGATCTGAAGGGGTATGTGCACCCCAATGTTTATAGCAGCAATGTCCACAATAGCCAAACTATGGAAAGAGCCAAGATGTGCATCGACAGATGAATGGATAAAGAAGAGGTGGTATATATATACAATGGAATATTATGCAGCCATCAAAAGGAATGAAATCTTTCCAGTTGCAATGAGGTGGATGAAACTGAAGGGTATTATGCTGAGCGAAATAAGTCAGAGAAAGACATGTATCATATGCTCTCACTGATATGAGGAATTCTTATTTATTTATTCATTTATTTATTTGACAGAGAGAGACATAGTGAGAGAGGGAACACAAGCAGGGGGAGTAGGAGAGGGAGAAGCAGGCTTCCCCACAGAGCAGTGAGCCCGATATGGGGCTCGATCCTAGGACCCTGGGATCAGGACCTGAGCTGAAGGCAGACGCTTAATGACTAAGCCACCCAGGCGCCCCTGATATGAGGAATTCTTAATCTCAGGAAACAAACAGAGTTGCTGGAGTGGTGGGGGGTGGGAGGGAAGGGGTGGCCGATAGACATTGGGGAGGGTATGTGCTATGGTGGGCGCTATGAATTGTGTAAGACTGTTGAATCACAGACCTGTATCTCTGAAACAAATAATACATTATATGATAAAAAAAAAAAGAAGAAGAAGAAGATAGTAGGAAGGGAAAAATGAAGGGGGGGAAATCAGAGGGAGAGATGAACCATCAGAGACTATGGACTCTGAGAAATAAACTGAGGGTTCTAGAGGGGAGGGTGTGGGGGGATGGGTTAGCATGGTGATGGGTATTAAAGAGGGCACATACTGAATTGAGCTCTGGGTGTTATACACAAACAATGTATCATGGAACACTACATCAAAAACGAATGATGTAATGTATGGTGATTAACATAACATAATAAAATAAAAAAATGTGGAATAATATCTCATCATATATATATATATATATATATATATATATATATATATATATATAGTGCATATGTATATACACTACATTTTGCTCATCTTTCCCATGGATACGTGGACACTTGGATTGCATCCATATTTTCGCTATTGTGAATAATGCTGCTATGAATGTGGGTGTACAAATACCTCTTTGAGATCCTGCTTTCAATTATTTTGTTTATACATTCAGAAGTGGAATTGATAGATTGCTTGGTAATTCTATTTTTAATTTTTTGAGGAACCATCATTTTGTCTGCCACACTGTTGGCTCTACAATTTTACATATCTACCTCATATCAGTGTGTGAGGCTTCTAATTTCTCCACAGCCTCACCAGCATTGGCTCTTTTTTGTCTTTTGTTAATTAAAACTTTTTTACTAGTAGCCATCCTAATGGGCATAAAGTAGTATCTCATTATAGCTTTCATTTGCGTTTTCTGAATAACTGGTGATGATGAGCATTTTTGTATGATTACAGGCCATGTGTGTATCTTCTTTAGAGAGATGTATATTCAAGTCCTTGCTCACTTTTGAATTGGGTTGTTTTTGTTGTGTTTTAGGGGTTTGCTATTTGGATATTAACCCTTTAACAATCTATGTTTTGCAAATATTTTCTCTCATTCTGTGGGTTACCATTTTACTCTGATAGATTTTTTTGGTGCACAAAATTTCAATATTTTCATGAAGTCTACTTTGTCTATTTTTTTTCTTTTGTTGTCTGTGACTTTGCTATCATATATAAGAAATTATTGCCAGATTTAATATCATGAAGCTTTTACATTAATGTTTTCATCTAAGAATTTTATAGTTTAAGTTGTAATTTAAGTCTTAGGTAATTTTGAGTTAAGTTTTGTATACAGTATTTGATAAGGGTGCAAATTATTTCTTTTTTAGGTGGATATCCAGTTTTCCCAGCACCATTGTTGAAAAGATGGTGATTTCCTCATTGAACCTTCTTGGTACCTTCATCAAAAATTATTTGAACATATATGTGAGGGTTTGTTCCTGTGCTATTTTATTCCATTGGTCTGTGTGTCTACTTTTATGCTGGAACCACACTGTTTTGATACTGTAGCTTTGCAGTAAGTTTTGAAATCAGAAAGTATAAATCATTTAACTTTGTTTTTATTTTTGTTTTTGTTTTCAAAATTTTTTGGGTATTTGGAGTCCCTTGAGGTTCTATATGAACTTTAGAATGAGTTTTTCTATTTCTGCAAAAAAATATCATGGGATTTTGATAGGGATTGCATTGCATCTGTAGATCACAATACTCTCTTCCAATCCATGAACATGGGGTGTGTTTCCATTTAGTATATTTTTTATGTCTTTCAGCAATATTTTGTAGTACTCAATGTTCAAGTTTTGACCACCTTTGTTAAATTAATTCACAAGTATTTTATTCTTTTTGATGCAATTATAAATAGAATTGTTTCCATAATTTCCTTTCCAGATTGTTCATTATTAGTGTATAGAAACACAATTGATTTTTGTGTGTTGACTTTGTATCCTGCTACTTTGCTGAATAAATTTGTTAGTTGTAGCAGGGTTTTTTGTTGTTGTTTGTTTGTTTGTTTGTTTTTGATCTTAGGGGTTTTCTACACATAAGGTCATATCATCAGCAAACGGAAAATTTTACTTCTTCCTTTCCAATTTTGATACATTTTCTTTCTTTCTTTCTTTCTTTCTTTCTTTCTTTCTTTCTTTCTTTCTTTCTTTCTTTCTTTCTTTCTTTCTTTCTTTCTTTCTTTCTTTCTTTCTTTCTTTCTTTCTCTTCTTTCTTTCCTTCTCTCTTTTTTTTGCCATTTTTTGCCTAGTTGCTCTGGTTAGAACTTCCAGAACTATGTTGATAGAAGTGGTAGAAGCAGACCAGATGTTAGAAGAAAACTTAAATTGAGTATGATGTTTGCTGTGCTTTTTTTCATATGTGACTTTTTTTTTTAAGATTTATTTTATTTATTGAGAGAGAGAGAGAGCATGAGAGAGAGGAGGGTCAGAGAGAGAAGCAGACGCCCTGCTGAGCAGGGAGCCCGATGCGGGACTCGATCCAGGGACTCCAGGATCATGACCTGAGCCGAAGGCAGTCACCTAACCAACTGAGCCACCCAGGTGCCCCTCATATGTGACTTTTACTATGCTGAGTAAATTTCCTTCTATTTATAGTTGACTTTAGTGTTTTTATCATGAAGGTTTTGAATGAATTTGTGTTGAAATTCTGCATGATTTCATCTATTTTGTTGATATTTTTCTTTATTTTGTTTAACATAAATGATTGTTTTAAGACCTTGTGTGATAAACAAAAATAAATGTTTATTTTTTTATTATTTTATTTCTAGTCTCTTAATTGAGAGTTGGTGGACCTCTTTATCTTCAACTTGAAAAACTGTGAAATATTCACCTCTGGTGGAAAATTTAACCTTAGGTCGTTAAATTCTTGCCTTTAATTGTGTGTTTGAATTGAAGAATGCTTCTCCTTCCAGCAACATATTGTCTTCTAAGCACTACAGGCTAGTTTCACTTTGACTTTTGAAAGCCTTGGCTTATAGGGCATCTGGGTGGCTCAGTTGGCTAAGCATCTGCCTTTGGCTCAGGTCATGATCTCAGGGTCCTGGGATTCAGCCCCAAAATGAATCAGGCTCCTTGCTTAGCAGGGAGTCTGCTTCTCCCTCTCCCCTGCCTGCCACTCTTCCCGTTTATTCTCTCTCTCTGTCAAATAAATAAATAAAATCTTAAAAAAAAAAAAAAAAAAAAGCCTTGGCCTAATCCTCTGCATACTCTCATATACAGCCCCAAACTCATCAAATATTTCATGAAGTGATAAAAATGTTTCTGTGGCCCCCCAAGTTTCCAGGTTGTCAGGCAAACCCCACACAACTACTAACTTTTTTTTTTTTTTTAAGATTTTATTTATTTATTTGACAGAGAGAGACACAGCGAGAGAGGGAACACAAGCAGGGGGAGTGGGAGAAGGAGAAGTAGACTCCCCGCTGAGCAGGGAGCCCAATGCGGGGCTCGATCCCAGGACCCTGGGATCATGACCTGAGTCGAAGGCAGACGCTTAATGACTGAGCCACCCAGGCGCCCCTGAAGTCAGTGTTTTACTTGGTAAACATGTCTGAGACCATGCATCCCTGACTGCTAAGCACCATGGCGGACAGGGCTAGAAAGGTAACAGCTTTATTTTGAGCAGGGGGCAAAGACAAGGCAGCACTTTATAGCTACATTGTAACTAGATCCTGCATCACTACTAACGTTCTTCCTGATTGTTGTCCACTGACAGTTCCTCCAAATGAGAAAACCAAATCTTCATTCTGCATCCAGAATCAACACATTCTTCCAGTCAGAAAATTGTCAGTGATTATTTGCCCATCTCAGAACAACTTTCCCTTTTCTGGAATTCCAATTATCTTGTCCCCATTGCTTCCAAAAATCTCTAATAACTTTAAAGTAAGATTTTGTAATTTATCTTTACTTCTCAATATGACAACATAGAACTGGCATATCTTCCCACATTCTACCTAGAACCTGAAATCCTAAACTTGATTATTTTAAAATATGTTATATATGTGATTTCTTGTTTATTCTGAATTTTCTTTGCATATTTATCTCTTCCTCTAATAAATCAATATTTCCGAAGTTCTATGTTTGTAAATCTTTTTAAAGTATATTTTGCATCAGGAAATACAAATCAAAACCACAATAAGATATCACCTTACACCTGTCAGAATGGCTAAAATTAACCACACAGGAAACAAGAGGTGCTAGCAAGGATGCAAAGGAGAACCCCCTCACACTGTTGATGGGAACACAAACTCGTTGCAGTCACTCTCAAAAACAGTATGAGGATTCCCCAAAAACTTAAAAATAGAACTACCCTCTCATCCAGCAATTGTACTACTATGTATTTACCCAAAGGATACAAAAATAATAATTTGAAGGGACATATGAACCCTGATGTTTATAGGAGCATTATCTACAATAACCAAATTATGGAAAGAGCCCAAATGTTCATCGACTAATGAATTAATAAAGAAGAAGTGGTATATATATATATACAACAGAATATTACTCTGCCATTAAAAAAAAAAAAGAATGAGATCTTGCCATTTGCAAAGACATGGATGGAGGGAGCTAGAGAGAATTATGTTAAGTGAAATAAGTCAGTCAGAGAAAGACAAATACCATATGATTTCACTCATATGTGGAATTTAAGAAACCAAATAAATGAACATGAAGGGAAAAAAAGAGAGAGGCAAACCATAAAACAGACTCTTAACTCTAGAGAACAAACTGACGGTTACTGGAGGGGAGGTGGTTGGAGGGATGGGTTAAATAAGTGATGGGGATTAAGGAGGGCACATGTGATGAGCACCAGGTGTTGTACATAAGTGATGAATCACTAAACTCTATACCTGAAACTAATATTGTACTGTATGTTAACTAGCTGGAGTTTAAATAAAAACTTGGAAAAAATAAAAGTATATTTTGATATTATACTTTTTCTTTTGTATTTTGTTCTAATTTAAATAGATATCTGCAATTTTCTCCCCTACATACTTTGTATTCCTTTTAGCTTGCTCTTTTTGCTCTTTTTCCATGGTTTGAGTTCAGTCTATTTATTTTTCACTATTTTTCTTTCCTTATAAATGTATTTAAATCAGTATATAAAGGTTCTAGAATGTACTGGTTATATAACAGATGCTCAAAAAATATCTATTCAATCTCATCTCAAATATAGATACAAATATAATTAAAGAAAAGTATTACTTAAACCATGCTACCTTCCACAATTTCATATCTGCTTTTGATCCTTCACATATCCTCCATACAACTAGTAAAAATGAAGATCCTTAGACACTCATTTAATAAATGACTAAGGCCTTCCACAGTAAAATCACCTATATCAATGACATAATATAATTCATATACATGCATATATATTGTATATATGCATTTCATCGATGTTAAATATAAATATATGTAGTTATACACACATGCACATTTCAAAAAATATATACATGTAATTACAATACACATCAAATTTTGAAATTCAAAAGTTTTGGAAATAGGTTTTCATGAGTGCATGAATAGATATATATTTCTTTGTGATTCACTTAAAAATTTAACTCCACACTACCTAGTGGTTTTGATATTAATTAACTAATTTGATTATTTGTGGGAATGCAGATATTAATTAATTATTTCATGCCATAATTTGATAAATTTTTATTGACTCTTGTTTGGCATTGTATTAATAAATAAGTAACTTTTTTTTAAATTTAGTGTCTAAACTTACAAGATTTCATTAGAGGCATTTCATCACAGAAAAGGAACTGAGATCAATTAATAAATTTAGAGTAGCTATAAGATTTGTTTAAGGTGATATTTATTTTATCTCTTCAGTTTTGATTACTTTTTTTGTCATTTAAACTGGAGACTAACTACAGTAAATGAGTGTTTAAATATAAAGAGGTTATTATTTCTTCCTCATTTCTACAGTGGTTTGACTATGAAATAAAAATGTCATCAGTCTGACTACTTCAACTTTGCTCTGGAAGAGCTATCATTATAAATCAATTGCTTTATTCAATAATTGTTACAATAATTTAATTTATTCAACTCTGAGATGATCATTAATCACTTATAATTCTTTAGTCACTGTGCTAGGTAAGGCAAAAATGAAGATTAAAAATATGTGGGCTGTTAGACAAGCTACCTACAAGCTGGAATTTTTGTCAGATATCAGGAGCTCACAGCTAAATACTGTCTAGAAATTGAATAGCTCTCCCACTGTACCTACTGACTTATCCCTCTGACACATTGCCAGTTACCAAGATCGGAGTTTTTGTTTGTGTCTCTTGTAAAGTAAAGACCTGGAACAGGGACTGAAATTTGAAACAAATGCAGAACTTACCTCAGGCATAAAATCTCAGAGGTCCCCAAAAATCAGAAATCAAGATAAATAATAATTTAAATGCACTATTTAAAAAAGTTCAAAATGAATGTAAAAAAGATCACAGTCAATGAAATCAAGATTCCCAATAGATTTGATACAGCAGTGCCATGCAGAACAGTAATAGAGCCTAAGGCAATAAAGAGAAATTGTGGACTTCTATAAACATATTTAAACTAGTTTTAGTTATTTTTCCAGAACATTAAAGTAGAAGAGGTTGATTTCAAAAATATTATTGATAAATTTGCTTCCAAGAAGGGCAGATATAATAAAAAGTAAATAAATATAAATTGTTTTGATATAAATAAAATATTTTAAAACACTGATATTGCAAATTTTAATATACTGATTTTTCAATTTTAAAACAATTTTCAAATGTTGTTATTATGCCTGTTCAGAAGCAAATAGAATTCATATCAAGCAGATTTTCTCATAGATTTCCTGAGAGATAAACAATCCCTATGTCTTTATTGAGGTAAGACAGGAGAGATTCCTTACTGCAATGCACATTTTCCTGCAAGTTTACATTAACTTCTATAACTTTTACCTTGCTTTATCTGTCTCAACTTCTCACTCAGAAAGCCAACTACTCCTTTCTATGTGTAGTCCATTCTATTATCATGTACTAAAAACAACTTAAAGAGACATTGTTCAGTGAATTTTTTTTAAGATTTTATTTATATATTCATGAGAGAGAGAGAGGCAGAGAGAGAAGCAGGTTCCCCGCGGAGCAGGGAGCCCGACACAGGACTCGACCCCAGGACCCTGGGATCACCTGAGCCGAAGGCAGACGCCTAACCAACTGAGCCACCCAGGAGCTCTCAGTGAATGTTTGTTAAGCACGGCATTATTAGAATAGTAAAGGTGATACTATGAGAGAGATAGAATATATATTACACAATCAGTAGGATAAAATTATGTAAAAGTATAAGCACAATGATGGAGAGGAATTAAATATTGGGAAAAGCAATTATTTTCTTTCAAATAGTTATGGAAGTATTTCTCTAAGCACTGGAATAATGAAGTGTGTCAGTGACTTGAGGATGTTGAATTATGAAGAGAATGAGTGGATAAAGAATTCAATTATATATTGTTTGGGTGAAAGGAGCTAGAGAGAAAAGAGTAGGATATAAGGGATATTATGCTGTCTAAACTAATCTGATGAAAGAAATTTATAGCACAGAGAAAAGATATTGGTCAGCAGGTAATAGACTGCCAAGTCAGATAAATAATTCACAGACAACTCACAGTCATAATCATCATAATCAATATCATCATCATCACTGGTACAATTTTTGAGAACCCACTCTGGGTCAGCAAGAGTATTAAGCTTTGAAGTGTATACAGTGTGGTCAGTGATATCACCTTCTCTATTTTTCATAGGAAAAAAATGGAAATTCAGAAATATTAAAAATTTTGTTCAAAGTCATGTTAAGAGTTGAGGTTGGAAATCAGGCTTTATCTACTAATGTCAACTCTTGACACACGGCAGAGAGGTATCAAAAGGAATTCACTATCTTGTGTAGAATTGAACTAGAAGAGTCTTAGTGAATCTTACCAACTGTGTGAATTGATTTTACATACTATATCATTATCCTGTGCCATATTAGGATAGCATCAGAGAACATTATCCATCTCATTTTAGGGTGAGAAACTTAATCCCTTAAAGGTCTACAACTCTCAGGTCATGCAACTAAATCTAGGGCCATGCAACTCAGGTATTATTTAAAAACTTTAAATTTAAACTTCTCCTTTAAGAAGTCTGCTGCAGCACCACAGAAATGTACTTTGTTCTCTCCTATTTCCTTAATTTCAAAGTTATTCTAGTACTGATTTTAATCAGAAAGCATGTGTTAACCTATTTGTATATTTTGCTGGCCTCAATATCCATTCCAAGCTTAGGTGTCCTCTCTAAGCTTTCTTGTTTTTCACCTGTTTGTTTCCACGTATGGTGGTACTAAATTCATAATTATATGAAACAGTTTGTGAATGCTATCAAAAATCATGGATTTTGTGGTCAAGTGTGTTTGAATCCTCTGCCATTTTCCAATTCTAGAAACCTGAGTCATTATTTTAAAAAACAAAGAAAAAAAAAAAAACTCAGGCCTTTAATTTTCTCTTCTACAAAATGGATGCTGGTTAGTGTTAATGATAATGATTTTATAACTTCTAACATAATGCCAGGTCATATGCATACATAGTAAACAATAGCTATTAGTAGTAACGACATTACCTATGTCAAATTTGTGATGAACTAAAATTTAATAGTGTGATTAGAAAATAAACATAGCAATATTTATATCAGAGCAAATTCATCTCAATAGTTTAGCTCATAATTAATCTGAATACAAAATTATAAACTTTATGTGCAGTCATCACTCATCTTTGACCTGATATGTAACTTAGGATCTATCTTGAATTCATGGCATTCTAATCCCATCATATTAATGTTAAAAAACAGACCAGAAAAGTTATTTGAAAACTAGACAAGCAACATAATTTTCTCATGGATCACCAGAGAACAAAGGGATATAATTACTATTACAGAAATTGTATTTGTTTTTAGGTAAACATACAGGCTCTAGAATTATATAGACATAGTACAAATTCCAGCTCTAGTCAACAACTTCATGTGTAACTTTGAGCAATTTATTTACTTTATCTCAGCCTTTTTTGTTTTGAGGAGTGAGATATTCTAGCATCTATGTCAAAGGCTTGCTGTGGGATAGATTATGCACACTGTAAATATTAGCTATCAATATCATCATTTCTGGGGCACCTGGGTGGCTCAGAGAGTTAAGCATCTGACTTGATTTTGGCTTGGGTCATGGAGCCCCCATGTCTGGCTCCAAGCTGAGTGTAGAGTCTGTCCCTCTCCCTCTGCTCTTTCCCTCAAATAAATAAATAAATCTTAAAAAAAAAATCATCTCTGGCACTTCAGCATCACCATCAACATACTTCTAAGTATTGTTATCAATGTTGCAAACCTGAACTTGTGACTATTTCAGATTAATATGCAAACTAATAGTACTTGGCCAGACATGATTTTTTAAATGGTGCCTTTTTGAACAGCACATGAGAATTTCAGGAATAAAGCAATCTATTTTATAAAATATACTGATTGGATTATTTATTTAGCAGTTCTAGCTGGGAAATAAAAAAAAAAAAAAAAAAACCAGTTTGGATAAGTCCTAAACCTTTAAACACTGGATTTCTTTCATTCCCAAATGATTGTTGTTTCATTAACAAACAATGGATGCATTAAGGTATTCATTTACTTGTAAGCAGACACTGCATTACATAAGGTTTCTACTGGCTTAATTAACTGTCTATTTTACCAGACCTGCAAAATACACTCCTCTCCCAAGTCTCTAAACAAATATTAAATACCATGAATTTTTCATTTCTTTATATTTTTCCACTTAAAATATTATAAATTGAATTGAGTAGTTTTTTAGGGCCATGAATTTTTAAAACCCATATAGATAATTTTTTCATCCCTATGTTAGAGAAGATTGTATTCTGATTTCAGAAATTGCTGATTCTGAATGTATCCAGATATTTTCATATGATCACCAATAAATGGGGAAAATCATGATTCCAGGGCCCATATTATTGCTTTTCACACAAAGACAAATTCAAGCAGGTTTAATTGAGTGTCAAATATATGCTATAGTGATGTGTTAGATGCTGGAGCATTATATTTTCATGTTTTACACTTGACATTAGCACTTTCTCTTTCTTCTTTTCTTTCTTTTCTTTCTTCTTTCTTTCTTTCTTTCTTTCTTTCTTTCTTTCTTTCTTTCTTTCTTTCTTTCTTTCTTTCTTTCTTTCTTTCTTCCTTCCTTCCTTCCTTCCTTCCTTCCTTCCTTCCTTCCTTCCTTCCTTCCTTCTTTCTTTCTTTCTTTCTTTCTTTCTTTCTTTCTTTCTTTCTTTCTTTCTTTCTTTCTTTTTTCTTTCTTTCCTTCTTTCTTTCTTTCTTCTTTCTTTCTTTCTTTCTTTCTTTCTTTCTTTCTTTCTTCTTTCTTTCTTTCTTCTTTCTTTCTTTCTTTCTTTCTTTCTTCTTTCTTTCTTTCTTTCTTTCTTCTTTCTTTCTTTCTTTCTTCTTTCTTTCTTTCTTCCTTCCTTCCTTCCTTCCTTCCTTCCTTCCTTCCTTCCTTCCTTCCTTCCTTCCTTCCTTCCTTCCTTCTTTCTTTCTTTCTTCTTTCTTTCTTTCTTTCTTTTCTTTCTTTCTTTCTTTCTTTCTTTCTTTCTTTCTTCTCTTCCTTCCTTCCTTCCTTCCTTCCTTCCTTCCTGCTTTCTTTCTTTCTTTCTTTCTTTCTTTCTTTTTTTCTTTCTTTTTCTTCCTTCCTTCCTTCCTTCCTTCCTTCCTTCCTTCCTTCCTTCCTTCCTTCCTTCCTTCCTCCTTCTTTCTTTCTTTCTTTCTTCTTCTTTCTTCTTTCTTTCTTTCTTTCTTCTTTCTTTCTTTCTTTCTTTCTTTCTTTCTTTCTTTCTTTTTCTTTCTTCCTTCCTTTCTTCCTTCCTTCCTTCCTTCCTTCCTTCCTTCCTTTCTTTCTTTCTTCTTTCTTTTCTTTCTTTCTTTCTTTCTTTCTTTCTTTCTTTCTTTCTTTCTTCTTTCTTTCTGTTTCAGGTGTACAACTTAGTAATTCAATACTTAATACAACACCCAGTGCTCATCACAGCAAGTGCACTCTTCCTACCCATCACCTATTTAACGCATATCCCTACCTACTTCCCCTTTTGCTAACCATCAATTTGCCCTCTATCATCAAGAGTCTGTTTCTTGGTTTGCCTACTCTCTTTTCCCCCTATGATTGTTTTATTTCCTAAATTACACATATGAGTGAAATTATATGGTATTTTTCTTTCTCTGCCTGACTTACTTCACTTAGCATGATACTCTAGCTCCATCCACATCATTGCAAATGGCAAGATTTCATTCTTTTTTATGGTGGAGTAATATTCAATTATTTCTTATATATATTATATATAGGAATATATATAATATTCAATTATTATTGTGTGTGCTATCAAAAAGTATGCTTTAAGATACATCTTAAAAGCCAGCATAATTTTTTTTTAAAGATTTTTATTTATTTATTCATGAGAGTCAGAGAGAGAGAGAGAGGCAGAGGCAGAGGGAGAAGCAGACTCCCCACCTAGCAGGGAGCCCGATGCGGGACTCGATCCCAGGACCCTGGGATCATGACCTGAGCCGAAGGCAGACGCTCAACCATCTGAGCCACCCAGGTGCCCAAAGCCAGCATAATTTTTGATAGAATACCACTTCTTCTTTATCCATTCATCATTTGATGGAAATTTGGGCTCTTTCCATAATTTGCCTATTGTTGATAATGCTGCTATAAACATAGGGGTGCATATATCCTTTTACATTGGTATTTTTGTATCCTTTGGGCAAATATGTAGTAGTGCAATTGCTGGATGAGAAGGTAGTTCTATTTTTAAGTTTCTGAGGCACCTCCATACTGTTTCCCAGACTGGGTGCATCAGTTTGCCATCCCTCCACAGTGTAAGAGGGTTTCCCCTTTCTCCATTTCCTCACCAGCACCTGTTGTTTCTTGTATTGTTGAATTTAATCATTCTAACCAGTATGAAGTGATCTCTTTGTAGATTTGATTTGTATTTCCCTGATGATCAGTGATGTTGAGCATCTTTTCATGTGTCTGTTGGCCATCTGGAAAAATGTCTATTCATGTCTTCTGCCCATTCCTTCACTAAATTACTTGTTTTGGGGGTGTTGAGATTTATAAGTTCTTTATATTTTGTATACAAAATCTTTACCAAATATGTCATTTGTAAATATCTCCTATTCTGTAGGTTGCATTTTGGCTTTGTTTGTTGTTTCCTTCACTGTGCATAAGCTTTTTATCTTTACGAAGTCTCGATAGTTTATTTTTGCTTTTGTTTCCCTTGCCTCTGGGGACTTATCTAGAAAAAAAAGTTGCAAGGCCAATGTCAAAGAGGTTATTGCATGTGTTCTCCTCTAGGATTTTGATGGTTTCCTGTCTCACATTTAGGTCTTTCATCAATTTTGAATTTATTTTTGTGTATGGTATAAGAAAGTGATCCAGTTTCATTCTTTTGCATGTTGCTGTCTAGTTTTCTGAACACCATTTGTTGAAGAGACTGTCTTTCATCCATTGGATATTCTTTCCTGCTTTGTTGATAGTCCATTGTGAGTTCATCTCTGGGTTTTCTGTTCTATTCCATTGATCTATCTATCTTTTTCTGTGCCAGTACTATACATGACACTAGAATTTTCAATTGGTTTATGCTAAGGGTTTAATTCCTCAATAAATAAGTAAATAGATATTTTAATTTAGTATGCAACATTTTTATATTTTATATTAGCATTTTGACAAAGCACTGTAATTCTTTTTCTTCTGTTTGACCACTAGTTCATTTCAGTTCATATATATTTGTGTATATAAATAAAGTGTAGTAGAATTGCTCTACAAACTCAAAGCACAGTATAAGGTATATAAGATAAATAACCCCTTTCAATAGTAAAAGAGTCACATCTGGCAACTATGCTCTGTTTCAATTAAAAATAAATAAATAAAGCAGGAAAATAAAATTGAATGCCTAGACAGTATGACTGCTTTTGTATTTCTTTTGAGCTTTAGATATTTTCTCTAAAACTTAACCAAGTAAATAGTTTCTTGAGCTCCCTGCTCTGAAGACCCCAAGTGGATCTTTCTATTATTAAGTACGTGGATCAGCTTCTTTGGCCCTGGTTGACTTTTGTGTTCCTTTTTCTGTCTTATTCAAAGCCTCTGGGACTCGCTCTGCTTCCTTTCCTCTTTATTACTGTCACCTTCAACTCTATGCACTGGCATGCCTCACCACCAGGACTAGTTGCAATATAGGAATCTATCTATTTCCCTTTTCGGCTATGTGTGTGTGTGTGTGTGTGTGTGTTTTCTGCCAATGAAACAAAAGTAACTAGAAAGTAATTTTTCTACATTACTGATATTATGATCACATTTCTCTTCCTTTTCCAAATTAAATGAAAATCACATGGAATATCTAAATCTCAGATCAATAAGATGTTCAGTATTATTTTCCCTTAGATTAAATTCTACCTTAAATAATAAATAAGCAAACAAATAAAAAATAAAAAGCAACAACATCAACAAATCCATCCAAATCCAAAGGTTTATACGGTTCCCAAACGTCTTACATCTGACTCCCGAGGCCCCATTTATAATGGCCTGGTGCATGTGATTCTACTGGGCCAGTATCTGCTTTGCTCTGTGTTGCTTCACTGTGCCATAGTGGAAAGCTGCTCAAGTATTTCTCATCCTGAGACTCAATGGTGGCATTCAAATTTAGTGGCAGTAGGATATTTCTTCTTAATATCAGACTAAAAATAAAGAAGCCTATTATTTTAAGAGGCCTATTTTTAACTCTTGAAACACCAATAGTTAATTCCATTGTTTTTCCTGAACAGTGGATCTAGTACTTTCCTTCTAATGGTGGTAATCTTTAAGTCTGAAACCTACTTTGTAAAGACAGGTATCCTTAATTTCTATAATAGCTCCAAAAATGAAGTTTCTTCTAATGTTTTAAGGTGAAAGAGGAAGGGGGGACAAGTGCATGTTTATTCTTTACTAAAGCATTCTGCTACAAAACAAAAACAAAAACAAAACAAAAAAACATGAGCCTTTTGTTTTAAGGCTTTTTATTTTATATGTAATGAAAATGGATACAAGATTAGCTAGCTTCAAGGATATCATTACTGCATTAAGGACGAACTTAGTGTTTAAGTGAATGACTTTTGGTGTTGAAAGATATATTTTCAACTGCTCTCTCACTATTTACCAAAGCCAAATGATTAAATCTCTTTTACTTGGTTCCTTAATACATAAAACTGGTATTACTTCACTCACAGTATTTGGTTTTAATTACATTATTTTATTAATTCCTAGGTCACATGGCTTAGTTCTTTCATATTTTAACATCTCTGGAGGATGTCTTTTACAATCAATATGTGAGAAAAGAATTGTGGAATAACTTACTGGCAAAAATAGAATATCCTATAATTTGCTAAAATATAATATATGAGATAATGTGTAAAATGGAAATTAAGAGCTAAGCTTTGGAAAGAGAGTGTCTAGGATACAATCCCACCTTTGTCTCTGACTAGATATATGAACTTGGTAAGATTGGCCTATTTTTCATAATTGTGAAAAACTAATGATATAAACAATAAATGCTTACTTCATTGTCAGCCCAAATGATGTGATGTTTAGAAATTTCTGACATATAGCCAGTGTTTGTGAAAATTAAGCGGGCTTTAGTAAAGTGAAAGTAAAGTAAAATCCATTTTGAATTTCAGACATCTGATTTGTTTTTAGAAAGAAATTAACTAGTACTCCACATTCCGCAAGATTATACTAACTTCTTCCATGAAATTCCCCTTCAAGCCAGTGATGCAATCAGAGCAAAGCATTATTTTTAAACATCTATTCATTCAGTCACTTTCACTGAATTAATTTCAGAATTTTCATTGTTTTCTAAATGGCAAAATGTATGTTGGAAATACATACATGTCTAATATATGTATCAGAACAGATTTTTGGTAGAAATGATAGAAGAGTAGAACTTGATAAAACAGATTTTCAGAGAAATTTGTTTCCTTCTTTTTTATTTTTGTGGTATAAAGGTAGAAAACCTTTTCTTTAAATAAATAAATTGCCTTTCTAGAAATTTACATTAAAAAAAAAGACAGACCCTAGGCTTTGTCCTCCTTGAGAAAGTACTGCTTTATTTTCCACCTATATGAGCCATCTTTCCTAAGTGCCTCCTGTCCCATCATTTGGAGATTTGTAGGCAGGGTTAGTTTTGGATTGAAAGAAACTGCATGAAGTCTATACAACTAAAGTAGGAAGAACCTTCACTTTTCAAACGTCCTGAGATTTCTATACCCATCTATATTAGTTACCTGCAGCGACTATAGCAAAGTGCCACACAATGAGAGGCTTAAAAGAACAGAAATTAATTATATCACATTTCTGGATGCTGGAAGTCTGAAATCACAGTGTTGACAAGACCATGCTATCTGAAGGCTCTAGGGGAACATCCTTCCTTGCCTATTCCAGCTTTTGGTAGAATTAGGTGATCTTTGGCTTGTAAATGCATTATTTCAATCAGTCCTTTTCCTCTGTCTCCACATGACATCTCCCTGTGTGTCTCTGTGTATTCACATGGCCATCTTCTTATAAGGACGCCAGCCATACTGGATTGAGGTACTACCCTATTTCAGTATGACCTCATTTTAATTTAACTAATTATATCTACAAAGACCATATTTCCAAATAAGATCACATTTTGAGGTACTGAAGCATAGACTTTAACATATGTTTTTTGGGGGACATAATCTACCTATAACCTATAATACTGTAACATTATCATAGAGATATATGTCCTATAGCAATTTTAAGCACTATTATATTTTATAATATGGCTGAAACATCACTTAGGCCTTTGGACCTATTGAAACTCTGTAACAGGTATAGCCTAACATATAGGTAAGAAACTCAAACTATATATTAACATCATCTGATCTTATGTGAGAGCTCCATATGCAAATGTGAGATACAATTTATATATACAATTTATATACAATTTCCCTATCCTTATAATGACATAAATTGACTTTCTTCAATGTGCTTATACTAGAAAATCCTTACTTTATTGCCTACCACATAGGAAAAAATGTTGCAGACACATATTGCCTGGGGTTTAATGAATACTATTTCCTCAACTTTTATTACAAAGGCTTTCTGGATCTTTTCTAAAACTCATTTAAACAGACCATGTTGAACTGTCCTTCCAGTTCTTTAGTCTTTCAGTTTCAAAAACTTTCCCCTTGATTACATTTGGCCAGCAATTCCCATATTTATATCATGAACTTCTCCTTATCAGTAAATATACCATTTTCAAAATCTTCTTCAAAAATCCCACCCTCTCCAACCATCACCTCTGCTTCCAATTCATTTACTTTAGACACACCTGAGCACAGTTATTGGCTTCATTAGTATATTCATGGTGTGGTCTTTCTGGCCACTGAAATAAACTCCCTGCCTTCCCAGCCTGAACAAAACTCCCAAGCTTGATTAGAACCAACTACTCAAATTAACAAGTCAGGAAACGACAGATGTTGGCGGGGCTGCGGAGAAAGGGGAACTCTCCTACACTGTTGGTGGGAATGCAAGCTGGTGCAGCCACTCTGGAAAACAGTATGGAGGTTCCTCAAAAAGTTGAAAATAGAGCTACCCTATGATCCAGCAATTGCACTACTGGGTATTTACCCCAAAGATACAAAAGTAGGGATCTGAAGGGGTACGTGCACCCCGATGTTTATAGCAGCAATGTCCACAATAGCCCAACTGTGGAAAGAGCCAAGATGTCCATTGACAGATGACTGGATAAAGAAGAGGTGGTATATATATACAATGGAATATTATGCAGCCATCAAAAGGAATGAGGTCTTGCCATTTGCAATGACATGGATGGAACTGGAGGGTATGTTGTTGAGTGAAATAAATCAAACAGAGAAAGACATGTATCATATGATCTCACTGATATGAGGAATTCTTAATCGCAGGAAACAAACTGAGGGTTGCTGGAGTGGGGGGTAGGGTGGGAGGGATGGGGTGACTGGGTGATAGACACTGGGGAGGGTATGTGCTCTGGTAAGCGCTGTGAATTGTGCAAGACTGTTGAATCTCAGATCTGTACCTCTGAAACAAATAATGCAATATATGTTAAGAAAAAAAAAAAAAAGAAGAAGAAGAAGGTAGCAGGAGGGGAAGAATGAAGCAGGGGAAATCGGAGGGGTAGACGAACCATGAGAGACGATGGACTCTGAAAAACAAACAGGGTTCTAGAGGGGAGGGGGGTGGGAGGATGGGTTAGCCTGGTGGTGGGTATTGAGGAGGGCACATTCTGCATGGAGCACTGGGTGTTATGCACAAACAATGAATCATGGAACACTATATCTAAAACTAATGATGTAATGTATGGGGATTAACATAAGAATAAAATAAATAAATAAATAAATAAATAAATAAATAAATAAATAAATAAATAAAATATTTCTAAAAATTAAAAAAAAATAACATAGAACCAACTACTCACTCCACTGGCTCTGCTCTTAAATAATTAAGTGTTGCTAAAGAAAATAATAAAAAATTAATTTAATTATAATACTTTAACTTCATGATCAAAAGCCTCAAGTGGATATTAAACACTGCACAGTAGTTTGATACCATTTTCCTCGTTAAGTTCACATTCCCACTCTCTGAGATGTCTACTATACTAATTCTCCTTCTCCTCAACTTATCTATACTTCTTTTCTGACCACATTCTCAGCTGATGGCGTGGCCTCATAATTCACTCGTGATGTGGAATCCATCTGATGGAATTTATTCCTTTTTCCATTACCAAATCTACAAACCAACTTCTATCAGTAGCATTATATCAGTATTTCTTTTTTTTTTAAAGATTTATTTGTTTATTTGAGAGAGCGAGAATGAGAGAGAGTGAGAGTACATGAGAGGGGGGAGGGCCAGAGGGAGAAGCAGGCTCCTCGCTGAGCAGAGAGCCCAATGCGGGACTCGATCCAGGGACTCCAGGATCATGACCTGAGCCGAAGGCAGTCGCTCAACCAACTGAGCCACCCAGGCGCCCATATATCAGTATTTCTATCTGACTCTGATCTATTTTATTCTCAACTGACCTTCAATTTCTGTGCCTCTACAAGATCATTCCCTTTCACATAAAAACCTGTCCTAAAACCTACCTTCTAGATGAAAAGGGAAGTAAAATGAATACAATTGCAAAGGGAAACAAGGAAATATCAACAAAGCAATTCTACCTTAAGTTCACATCTGTTTCCATGTAACCCTATTCTTTTGTATCTTCTGAAACAAGTTATCAGCATCGTCTCAAAATTCTCACCTTTCATTCATCATTTGAAAAAAATATATATTTTATTTGCTGTGTTTTTTTGAAAGGTTTTTTTTTTTATTATATTAATCACCATACATTACATCATTAGTTTTTTATGTAGTGTTCCATGATTCACTGTTTGCTTATAACACCCAGGGCTCCATGCAGAACATGCCCTCTTTAATACCCATCACCAGGCTAACCTATCCCCCCACCCCCTCCCCTCTAAAACCCTCAATTTATTTTTCAGAGTCCATCGTCTCTCATGGTTTATCTCCCCCTCCGATTTCCCCCCTTCATTCTTCCCCTCCTGTTATCTTCTTCTTCTTCTTCTTTTTTTTTTTTTTTTTAATATATAATGTATTATTTGTTTCAGAGGTACAGGTCTGTGATTCAACAGTGAGTGCTGTGTTTTTTTTTTAATTTAAAAACAATTTCTATTTTTTGAAACATGGTGGTAAAAATTCTTATGATTACCAAATATTCTCTTAGTCATAATTTAGCCAATGGCCACATGGAAGAGACTTGTAAATATTTTCTTGCCGTTTGTCAGAAGAAAAGAAAATTAGTTTCTGTGACTAACTAGCCACTCTTTGCCATACCAACTTATTGAAAATTCATATATATGAAAACCGAAATCATTATAACTATGAAAGAACAATGTTACAAAGCTAAACCGAGCCAGAATCTAAAGTGTTCAAGAACAAGGGGCCTGGAATTCTGTATGTTATTACATTAAGGAGCAATAAAACATGGTCCAGTCTAATATTCAAAGCTCTGTGCTTTTAAGCAGAGGTGGGAGGATGCAGAGTTTGAAAGTAGCAATGAGAAATAAAAGGATGCCAAGCTCAACATCAAGCCCAAAAGTCCAAGAGATATAAAATACAAAAGTTATCACTTGGGGATGGCAGAAAACAGTGTTCTCAGAAAAGTGGTAGGTTTCTGTTAGAACATGAATGGAAAAGAAAAATCAGAAAAATTTTGAAGATATGGGCAGGTTCCTAATGTGGAGAGTGTTGGGGGAAGATGTTAGAATGGGGTATGTATAGTCCTCCAAACAGGGATTAGGGTAAGTAGAGAGTCCATGGGCATGTGGTGGGTTTGTGGAGGAAGGTGTGGATGAGGAATAACCTGAGACACCTAAGCTTCTCTTTGATGTCTTATAAGGGAAGGGAAAAAAAAAATGTAGAAATTATTCCTAATGGCTCTGAGGCAGAATGTGAGGCACTGGAACAGTAGGTGTGTTGATAGATCATGCAGAATACACTCTGTCTTCCACTTGGCTTCTGCTGATGAAGGTCTCCAGGTTGGACGGATGATACAACTAAAAACCAGGCCCACTCTTTGACTCTTACAAGTAAAGACATCAAAGACATATTTTTCCATTTAATTTATTGATTTAGATAATTTTATGAAGAATTCCAAATATCAAATTTTCCATGCATCCCTAGAATTAAAAATAGTTTCATTTTTACTGCATTGGGCTTGTTCACATATCTAGGTGTGTGTGATATTGATATTTTGCTAGATTCTATTTGAAATTATTTTATTTACAATGTTTTCATTTATAAAAATATGTATTTATTTATATAGTTTTTTTTTACTTTTTTCATAAAAGGATAACTATATATTTTATTTGGTCATGAAGAGTTTAAAGGACATTAGCACTGTCTCAGTTGCTTACAAATAAGAAAGAAACTATACAGATTTTGATGTACTCTTAGCAAACCTTTAATTACTATTCTTATATTTCCCATGACAATAGGTTTTATCAAGTTTTCCTTACTTAGATTACTTTTTGTATTTTATATTCTATCAAGAAACCATCCATTTACTCTCAAATGTCAAATATTTTCCCATGGAATTATATGTGGTGTTCTTTTACAATTATTTTAACCTCTTTTCCTTTTCTTTCTTTTTTTTTTAAGATTTTATTTATTTATTTGACAGAGAGAGAGCAAGAGCAGGAACACAAGCAGGGGGAGTGGGAGAGGGAAAAACAGGCTTCCCGCTGAGCAGGGAGCCTGATGTGGGGCTCAATCCCAGGACTCTGGGACCATGACCTGAGCCAAAGGCAGACACTTAACGACTGAGCCACCCAGGGGCCCCTTTAACCTCTTTTCTAAGAGTGGTTCTATCTCTTTCCTCATTCTTAATTTCATCTATTTCTCCCCTCTTTTTTTTTTTTTCTGTTCCTTTATTATATTAGTGATAACTTATCTTTCTTGTCTTACCTTAAAATGAATTAATGAATTCAACTTTAGATTGCTTATTGCAATAACTTCTACCTTTAGTTTTTATTTATTTCTATTCCCTCACTTGTTTTTATTTTTTAATGTTCTTTCTCTATTGCACAAATATGAGAAATATGTATTTTTAAAACAGTTTCTCTTGTGTAATGAATATAAAAAAAGCTTCGTGGACACAACAATCAGACACTAAAAAGAAATAAAAGGCAGCCAATATGGTAAGGAAGAAGTCAAGCTTTCACAAAATGCAGATGACATGATACTTCATATAGAAAACCTGAAACACTCCACCAAAAAAACTGTTAGAGCTGGAAAAAAAAAAACAAACAAACAAACAAACAAAAAAACAAATTCAGTAAAATCACAGGATACAAAATTAATGTAAAGAAATCAATTGTGTTTCTATAAACTGATAGTGAAGCAGTAGAAATTAAGAAAACAATCTCATTTATAATTGGCCCCAAAATAGTAAGATATGTAGAAATATACCTAATCAAAGAGGTGAAAGACCTACACTCTGAAAACCTATAAAACACTGATGAAATAAATTGAAGATGACACAAAGAAATGGAAAGACATTCTATGTTCATGGATTAGAAGAACAAATATCGTTAAAATGTCTGTATTACCCAAAGCCATCTACACATTTAATACAATCCCTATCAAAATACCACCAGTATTTTTCACAGAACTAGAACAAACAATGCTAAAATTTGTATGGAACCACAGAAGATCCCGAATGGCCAAAGCAGTTTGTAAAAGAAAAGAAAAGCTGTAAGCATCACAATTTCAGACTTTAAGTTATATTACAAAGCTGTAGTGATCAAAACAGTATGTTACTGGCACAAAAATAGACACATAGATCAATAAAACAGAATAGAAAACCTAGAAATAAACCCACAATTATATGGTCAATTAACTTTCAACCAAGGGGGGAAAGAATATCCAATGGAAAAAAGACAGTTTCTTCAATAAATGGTGTTGGGAAAACTAGAGAGCCATATACAAAAGAATGAAACCGGACCACTTTCTTACACCATACACAAAAATAAATTCAAGATTGATGAAAGGCCTAAATTTGAAACCATCAAAATCCTGGAAGAAAGAACAGTACTAACTTCTCTGACATTGGCCATAGCAACTTTTTTTCTAGATAAGTCTCCAGAGGCAAGGGAAACAAAAGCAAAAATAAACTATTGGGCTTCATCAAGATAAAGAGCTTATGCACAGTGAAGAAAAAAATCAACAACACTAAAAGTCAACTTACAGAATGAGAGAAGATAGTTGCGAATGACATATTTGATAAAGGGTTAGTATCCAAAATATATAAAGAACTTATAAAACTCAACATCCCCAAAACAAATAATCCAATTAAAAAGGGTAGAAAATATGAACAGATATTTCTCCAAAGAAGATATCCAGATGGCTAATAGACACATGAACAGATGCTGAACATCACTTATCATCAGGGAAATGCAAATCAAAACTACAATGAGATATCACCTCACATATGTCAAAATAGCTAAAATCAACATAAGAAACAACAGGGGTCGGCAAGGATGTGGAGAAAGGGGAAACCTCTTGCCCTATTCGTGGGAATGCAAAAGCCCTCTGGAAAACAGTATGGAGTTTCTACACAAAGTTAAAAAAAGAACTCCCCTAAGATCCAGCAATCACACTACTGGGTATCTACCCAAAGAATACAAAAGCACTAATTGAAAGAGATACATGCACCCTTATGTTTATAGCAGCATTATCAACAATAGCCAAATTATGGAAGCAGCCCAAGTGTTCATCGACCAATGAATGGATAAAGAAGATATGGTATATATATACAATGGAACCTTATTCAACCATAAAAAAAAAAAAATGAAATCTTGCCATTTATAATGGCATGGTTGGAGCTAGAGAGTATTATGCTAAGCGAAATAAGTCAGTCAGAGAAAGATAAATAGTACATGATTTCACTCATATGTGGAATTTAAGAAACAAAACAAACAAAGGAAAAAAAGAGAGAGAAACCAAGAAACAGACTCTAACTATAGAGAACAAACTGATTATTAACAGATGGGGGGATGAGTTAAATTGATGATGGGAATTAAGGAGTACACTTGTGATGCATACCAGGTAATGTATGGAATATTTGAATTACTATATTGTACACCTGAAACTAATATAACACTGTACATTAACTAGAATTAAAATAAAAACTTAAAAAAAAAAAAAAAAAAAAAAAAAGCTTTGTGGTCTAGACCACAAAGGAAATGCTTTTAGTATTTGCTGTATCCCCTAGACAATGATATAGTTTATCCTAGCTAGTTTTTCCTAGCTAATTCCCTACTTCAATTATTTTTTTCTTCACTTCTTTTTTGACAACGTGCTTATGTTGGAATGTCGTTGAGACATGTTTGTGGAGATATATATATATATATATATATATATATATATATATATATATATAAATTTTTACTGACTTATGACTAGAAAATATGCTTTCCAAAATTTCTATATTTGAAATACTCTTCAGATTTTTTGGTAAGGTAACTACATATAGAGAAACAAACAGAAAACAAACTGTCCATGAGTAATACTTTTACATATTTATATATTTAATTGAATCTGTTGATTTTTGGATTATATTATACTTTTATTTTTGTACTTACCAAATCTATTTGATTCTAAATAATGTATATGGATAATTCTGGATATAATGTATTGTATCTATTTTTTATTGACTTCTGATAAATTTAGCAATATATAATATATATAACCATGGATATACACTTATGGCAATTGCACAATCAGAAAGGTGTATCTATTATTTTACAAAACATATTTTCTCCTGAGAATTTTTTTTTTATTCTTATGTTAATCCCCATACATTACATCATTAGTTTTAGATGTAGTGTTCCATGATTCATAGTTTTTGCACAACACCCAGTGCTCCATGCAGAACGTGCCCTCCTCAATACCCACCACCAGGCTAACCCATCCTCCCACCCCCCTCCCCTCTAGAACCCCGTTTGTTTTTCAGAGTCCACCGTCTCTCATGGTTCGTCTACCCCTCCGATTTCCCCTGCTTCACTCTTCCCCTCCCACTACCCTCTTCTTCTTTTTTTTTTTCTTAACATATATTGCATTATTTGTTTCAGAGGTACAGATCTGAGATTCAACAGTCTTGCACAATTCTCAGCACTTACCAGAGAACATACCCTCCCCAGTGTCTATCACCTAGTCACCCCATCCCTCCCACCCCACCCCCCACTCCAACAACACTCAGTTTGATTCCTGCGATTAAGAATTCCTCATATGGGGCGCCTGGGTGGCTCAGTTGGTTAAGTGACTGCCTTCGGCTCAGGTCATGATCCTGGGTTCCTGGGATCCAGTCCCGGATCGGGTTCCCTGCTCGGCAGGGAGTCTGCTTCTCCCTCTGACCATCCTCCCTCTCATGCTCTCTCTCTCTCATTCTCTCGGTCTCAAATAAATAAATAAATAAATAAATCTTAAAAAAAAAAAAAAGAATTCCTCATATCAGTGAGATCATATGATACATGTCTTTCTCTTTTTGAATTACTTCACTCAACATAATACCCTCCAGTTCCATCCACGTCGTTGCAAATGGCAAGATCTCATTCCTTTTGATGGCTGCATAATATTCCATTGTACATATATAAGACCGCTTCTTTATCCATTCATCTGTCGATGGACATCTTGGCTCTTTCCACAGTTGGGCTATTGTGGACATTGCTGCTATAAACATCGGGGTGCACGCACCCCTTCGGATCCCTACTTTTGTATCTTTGGGGTAAATACCCAGTAGTGCAATTGCTGGATCATATGGTAGCTCTATTTTCAAATTTTTGAGGAAACTCCATACAGTTTTTCAGAGTGGCTGCACCAGCTTGCATTCCCACCAACAGTGTAGGAGGGTTCCCCTTTCTCCGCATCCCCGCCAACATCTGTCATTTCCTGACTTGTTAATTTTAGCCATTCTGACTGGTGTGAGGTGGTACGTCATTGAGGTTTTGATTTGGATTTCCCTGATGCTGAGCAATATTGAACACTTTTTCATGTGTCTGTTGGCCATTTGGATGTCTTCTTTGGAAAAATGTCTGTTCATGTCTTCTGCCCATTTCTTGATTGGATTCTTTGTTCTTTGGGTGTTGAGTTTGATGAGTTCTTTATATATTTTGGATACTAGCCCTTTATCTGATATGTCATTTGCAAATATCTTCTCCCATTCTGTCGGTTGTCTTTTGGTTTTGTTGACTGTTTCCTTTGCTTTGCAAAAGCTTTTTATCTTGATGAAGTCCCAATAGTTCATTTTTGCCCTTGCTTCCCTTGCCTTTGGCGATGTATCTAGGAAGAATTGCTTTGGCTGAGGTCAAAGAGGTGGCTGCCTGTGTTCTCCATTAGGATGTTGATGGACTCCTGTCTCACATTGAGGTCTTTCAACCATTTGGAGTCTATTTTTGTGTGTGGTGTAAGGAAATGGTCCAGTTTCAATCTTCTGCATGTGGCTATCCAATTTTCCCAACACCATTTGTTGAAGAGACTGTCTTTGTTCCATTGGAAATTCTTTCCTGCTTTGTCAAAGATGAGTTGACCATAGAGTTGAGGGTCCATTTCTGGGATCTCTATTCTGTTCCATTGATCTATGTGTCTTTTTTTGTGCCAGTACCATGCTCTCTTGATGATGACAGCTTTGTAATAGAGCTGGAAGTCCGGAATTGTGATGCCGCCGGCTTTGCTTTTCTTTTTCAATATTCCTCTGGCTATGTGGGTCTTTTCTGGTTCCATACAAATTTTAGGATTATTTGTTCCATTTCTTTGAAAAAAGTGGATGGTATTTTGATGGGGATTGCATTGAATGTGTAGATTGCTCTAGGTAGCATTGACATCTTCACAATATTTGTTCTTCCAATCCATGAGCATGGAACGGTTTTCCATTTCTTTGTGTCTTCCTCAATTTCTTTCATGAGTATTTTATAGTTTTCTGAGTACAGATCCTTTGTCTCTTTGGTTAGATTTATTCCTAGGTATCTTATGGTTTTGGGTGCAATTGTAAATGGGATCGACTCCTTAATTTCTCTTTCTTCTGTCTTGTTGTTTGTGTATAGGAATGCGACTGACTTCTGTGCATTGATTTTTTATCCCGCCACTTTACTGAATTCCTGTATGAGTTCTAGCAGTTTTGGGGTGGAGTCTTTTGGGTTTTCCACATAAAGTATCATATCATCTGCAAAGAGTGAGAGTTTGACTTCTTCTTTGCCAATTTGGATGCCTTTGATTTCTTTTTGTTGTCTGATTGCTGTGGCTAGGACTTCCAATATTATGTTGAATAGCCGTGGTGATAGTGGACATCCCTGCCGCGTTCCTGACCTTAGGGGGAAAGCTCTCAGTTTTTCCCCATTGAGAATAATATTCACTGTAGGTTTTTCATAGATGGCTTTTATGATATTGAGGTATGTACCCTCTATCCCTATACTCTGAAGAGTTTTGATCAAGAAAGGATGCTATACTTTGTCAAAAGCTTTTTCTGCATCTATTGAGAGGATCATGATTCTTGTTCTTTCTTTTGTTAATGTATTGTATCACATTGATTGATTTGCGGATGTTGAACCAACCTTGCAGCCCAGGAATAAATCCCACTTGGTCATGGTGAATAATCCTTTTAATGTACTGTTGGATCCTATTGGCTAGTATTTTGGTGAGAATTTTTGCACCTGTGTTCATCAGGGATATTGGTCTGTAATTCTCCTTTTTGATGGGGTCTTTGTCTGCTTTTGGAATCAAGGTAATGCTGGCCTCATAAAATGAATTTGGAAGTTTTCCTTCCGTTTCTATTTTTTGGAACAGTTTCAGAAGAATAGGTATTAATTCTTCTTGAAATGTTTGGTAGAATTCCCCTGGGAAGCCATCTGGCCCTGGGCTTTTGTTTTTTGGGAGATTTTTGATGACTGCTTCAATTTCCTTAGTGGTTATAGGTCTGTTCAGGTTTTCTATTTCATCCTGGCTCAGTTTTGGTAGTTGATACATCTCTAGGAATGCATCCATCTCTTCCAGGTTATCTAATTTGCTGGCATAGAGTTACTCATAATATGTTCTTAGAATTGTTTGTATTTCTTTGGTGTTGGTTGTGATCTCTCCTCTTTCATTCATGAGTTTGTTGATTTGGGTCATTTCTCTTCTCTTTTTGATAAGTCTGGCCAGGGGTTTATCAATCTTGTTAATTCTTTCAAAGAACCAGCTCCCAGTTTCTTGATCTGTTCTACTGTACTTTTAGTTTCTATTTCATTGATTTCTGCTCTGATCTTTATGATTTCTCTTCTCCTGCTGGGTTTAGGCTTTCTTTGCTCTTTGTTTTTTCTCCAGCTCTTTTAGGTGGAGGGTTAGGTTGTGTACTTGAGACCTTTCTTGTTTCTTGAGAAAGGCTTGTATTGCTATATACTTTCCTCTTAGGACTGCCTTTGCTGCATCCCAAAGATTTTGAAAAGTTGTGTTTTCATTTTCATTGGTTTCCATGTATTTTTTTAATTCTTCTTTAATTTCCTGGTTGACCCATTCATTCTTCAGTAGGATGCTCTTTAGCCTCCATGTATTTGAGTTATTTCCGACTTTCCTCTTGTGATTGAGTTCTAGTTTCAAAGCATTGTGGTCTGAAAATAGGCAGGGAATGATCCCAATCTTTTGGTACCGGTTGAGACCTGATTTATGACCTAGGATGTGATCTATTCTGGAGAATGTTCCATGGGCACTAGAGAAGAATGTGTATTCCGTTGCTTTGGGGTGGAATGTTCTGAATATGTCTGTGAAGTCCACTGGGTCCAGTGTGTCCTTTAAAGTGTTTATTTCCTTGTTGATCTTTTGCTTAGACGATCTGTCCATTTCAGTGAGGGGGATGTTAAAGTCCCCCACTATTATTGTATTGTTGTCGATGTGTTTCTTTGCTTTTGTTATTAATTGCCTTATATAACTGGCTGCTCCCATGTTAGGGGCATAGATATTTACAATTGTTAGATCTTCTTGTTGGATAGATCCTTTAAGTAGGATATAATGTCCTTCCTCATCTCTTATTACAGTCTTTGGTTTAAAATCTACTTTGTCTGATATAAGGATTGCCACCCCAGCTTCCTTTTTGTGTACATTAGCATGGTAAATGGTTTTCCACCCCCTCACTTTCAATCTGGGGGTGTCTTTGGTTCTAAAATGAGTCTCTTGCAGACAGCATATCGATGGATCTTGTTTTTTAATCCAGTCTGTTAGCCTGTGTCTTCTGATTGGGGCATTTAGCCCATTTACATTCAGGGTAACTGTTGAAAGATAGGAATTTAGTGCCATTGTATTGCCTGTCAGGTGACTGTTACCATATATTGTCTGTGTTCCTTTCTGGTCTATGTTGCTTTTAGGGTCTCTCTTTGCTTAGAGAACCCCTTTGAAGATTTCCTGTAGGGCTGGTTTTGTGTTTGCAAATTCCTTTAGTTTTTGTTTGTCCTGGCAGCTTTTTATCTCTCCTTCAATTTTCAATGACAGCCTAGCTGGATAGACTATTCTTGGCTGCATAGTTTTCTCATTTAGTGCTCTGAATATATCCTGCCAGTCCTTTCTGGCCTGCCAGGTCTCTGTGGATAGGTCTGTTGCCAATCTAATGTTTCTACCCTTGTAGGTTACAGATCTCTTCTCCCGAGCTGCTTTCAGGATTTTCTCTTTGTTTATGAGACTCGTAAGTTTTACTATTAGATGTCGGGGAGTTGACCTATTTTTATTGATTTTGAGAGGGGTTCTCTGTGTTCCTGGATTTTCATGCCTGTTTCTTTCCCCAAATTAGGGAAGTTCTCTGCTATAATTGCTCCATTATATTTTCTGGCCCTCTCTCTCTTTCTTCTTCTTCTGGGATCCCAATTATTCTAATGTTGTTTCATCTTATGGTATCGCTTATCTCTCGAATTCTGCCCTCGTGATCCAGTAGTTGTTTATCTCTCTTTTTCTCAGCTTCTTTATTTTCCATCATTTCATCTTCTATATTACTGATTCTCTCTTCTGCCTCATTTATTCTAGCACTTAGTGCCCCCATTTTTTATTGCACCTCATTAATAGCCTTTTTCATTTCCACTTGGTTGGATTTTAGCTCTTTTACTTCTCCAGAAAGGGTTTCTCTAATAGCTTCCATATTTTTTTCAAGCCCAGCTAGTATCTTTAGTGTGATTATTCTGAACTCTAGATCTGACATCGTACTAATGTCCGTATTGAGTAGGTCCCTGGCAATCGGTACTACCTCTTGTTCTTTTTGTTGAGGTGATTTTTTCCGTCTTGTCATTTTGTGCAGAGGAGAATAGATTGAGAGAACAGAATGCTAGCAGAGTAACCATGTCCCCAGAAAATATACTCTAAACAAATCAGAAAAGACCTGAAGCAGTGTGAAAAGAAAGGGAAAGAGAGAAAAAAGAAAAAGAGAAAAAAAAGAAAAAGATAAAGATAAAAACAAAAACAAACAAAACAAAACAACAACAACAAAAGAAAAACCAGAATGTGATCAAATATGATCTATATGGTATATAGATCAGTGCCACACACTAGATTTGGGGTGTATTTTGGTCTTTTAGAAGAAAATGCCTCCCAAAATTTTAAAGAATGAAAATCTTATATATGTACAAAAATAAGGGTTGATATGATGAAGGGATGGCATATGACCGTAAAAATGGAAATTATAAAAAATGTTATAAAAGGAATTAATAAGAAGTTGTTTGAAAAAAGAAAGAAGAGGATTTAAAAAAAGAAAAAGGAAAAGAGAAAAAAAAGGGAGAGGATGTGATCATGCAGGGGATTAGAAAATACCATATACTAGAGATTTAGGGTATATTTTAATCTGTTAGAAGAAACTATCTCAAAATTTTAAAGAGAGAACAACTTATATATATAAGCCAAAAATATGGTTAACTACTATGAAGGGATTGAATATGACTCTAAAAATGAAAAATAATTTTTTTTTAAAGGGATTGATAAGATGTTGTTTGATAAGGGAAAAAGAAAATTTCAAAAAGGAATAAAAAGACAAAAAGACAGTTAAAAAAAAATTAACTTTAAAAGACTAAAGAATCATGGTAAAAAGCCGTGAATTCTATGTGCAGTAGTCCCCTAGCGCTGGAATTCTGCCGTTCTCATTGATCGGTAAACTAGGCCTTGGCTGGCTGTTCTCGCTGATCTTCTGGGGAGGGGCCTGTTGCCGTGGTTTCCAAATGTCTCTGCCGGAGGCGGAATTGCCCCGCCCTTGCCCCCTCCCGGCTAAGTAATCTGCTCGGGTTTGCTCTCCGGGGCTTTTGTTCCCTGCGAGCTTTCCGTACAGCTTTGGAGGCGGAGAGTAAAAATGGCGGCCTCTCAATCTCTGCTCCAGAGGAGCCGAGAACTCGGGGCCCTGCTCCTCAGTGAGCCCCCAGAGAAAAGCCGTCAGTCACTCCCGTCTCCCCGGTCTCCGGCCGCACTCCGTGCTCACCCGGCCTGCGACCGCGCGCCTCTATCTCTGGCACCCGACCCTGTGCGGAGTCTCCAAACCCAGCAGACCCCTGAGGTGCACTCCCGCGCGGCTCCTCCGGGGGAGGAAGGTGAGTCTCCCCGGATCTGCCGCTTGTTGGGTCCCTGCTGGAGGAGCAGGGCCCCGACTGTGCCGCGGATCACGGTTTATGGCCACCCCGAGCTGAGAGCCCGCGCCTGGGCTCCGCCTCTGCAGCCGGCTTCCCTGCTCCGATACCTGGGAGCTCTGCCACACTCAGGCACCCCCGGTCTTTCTGTGACCCTGAAGGTCCTGAGACCACACTGTCCTGGAGTGTTCCACCCCCCGCTTAGCCACCAGAGTGACGTCCCTCGGCGAAGCAGACTTTTAAAAGTTCCGATTTTGTGCTCCGTGGTTCTATCACTTGCCAGAAGCAGCCGATGGAGGCCCCTCCCCCGCCGTCTATCCTCCCGAATATCGCCGCAGATTCACTTCTCCACACGTCCTACCTTCCAGAAAGTGTTCACTTCTCTGATGAGAGAGTTGCTCTTCTTTTCTTCGATCTCCTGTTGAGTTTGTAGGTGTTCAGAATGGTTTGATCCCTATCCAGCTGAATTCCTGAGAGGAGACGAAATCCATGTCTCCTACTCCTCTGCCATCTTGCTCCGCCCCCCCTTTCTGAGAATTTTTAAACTTAAACAGCATTTTATTTGATCCAAATATTGCTACCCCTAGTTTTGTGATATTTTCATTTGTCTGGAAACTCTTTAATTCACACACTAGTTTCAACTTTATTCTTTTAAATATATTTTATATAAATTTAACATTTCTTTTATAATGCCTTAATTACTTATATTTAATAAACCAAATGAATAAAACTTCATTGTTTCATTTTGCTTATCATTTATTTTAATTTTTTCTTTATTTCCAAATATGCCACTGATTTGATTTAGTTGATTTGTATTTTTTTCCCCTTCTGTAGAAGTTTTTTCTCCTTTGCATTTTATCAGTTATCATTAATTGTGCAATTTCCTGGTGTATATTAACAAACAAAACATACTCGCATTGCATGAGAACATAACAATTGTTCCCTCACTGTTTCCACTCACCAAGTAAATTGAGGCTTTTGAACAGTTTTATGTCTCCAATACCTTCCACTCTAGCTACAGTCAATAACAACGGCTAGCTTTACAGAAGATTGAATGTAGGCTAAGCACTGGTCTCTCAACTTTACATATAATAACACATGTAATAATCCCCCAAACCCTAAGAAATGGACTCTGTCATTATCCATACTAACATGAAAACTCAATGACAGCAAGTGTTTCTGTTGTTTTATTCACAAATATATTCTAAGTTCTAGAACAGTGACTAGTATACAGTAAGGGTTAAAAAAATATTTATTTAATAAACATATCCACAATTTTACTAGTATGGGGAGTGGAAGAACAAAGAGGTTCCATTATTTATTTTAATTTCACCACCAATAATCAGAACCTAGACTGAAGACCAGGCACTTTTGTTAAGAATCTATGCTCTTAGCCATTATAGTTTTTTTTTTTTTTTTTTTAAGATTTTATTTATTTATTTGACAGAGAGAGAGAGAGCACAAGCAGGCAGAGCAGCAGGCAGAGGGAGAGGGAGAAGTAGGTTCCCGCTGAGCAGAGAGCCTGACATGGGGCTTGATCCCAGGACCCTGGGATCATGACCTGAGCTGAAGGCAGACACTTCACCCACTGAGCCACTCAGGCACCTGCCATTATACTTTTTGGAGAGTTTTGGTTTTGATTTTGTTTTTTTTTATTTCTGTCCCATAAACAAAGGCTGTTTTCTGAAAATGGTTTAATAATTTTACTTTTAGAATGTCTATTCTCTTTCAATACACCGTTTTCATCCAATATTAATGTATCAGTATCAAGACCTTTCCTAGGATCCACTGCATTCTTGTCACTGCTCTCAAGGTTCTCTTTATATCCAGCCTAAGAGCACCCGAGGTCTTGGCAGAAATGTATGGCTTGGTGATGGAGTTGTAGCTGATGTTGTAAGTGGAGTGTGGAGTTATTGTTAGGAAATGTATTGTAAACCCTAAGGAGTGATTGTAGAAGCAACCTAAACGTCAGCAGCGTTCCTGTTCTTGGACTGTTGAACGCAATGGCCTTGTAGGAACAGGATCCCATCGTCTCCTGAGGCAGGGCATAGATAAGGAGCTATGAAAGAAAGTAACCCTCAACTGCCATTCCTGCCTCCTGCAATTGCTGGCACAGACATCCTGATCCTCCTTTATCCCATGACTGCCTCCCTGTGTGTCTGTGAGTTGGGCAGGGTGCAGGCCTGCTTTCCGGCTTCAAGATAATGGCCATCTCTTGGTATTCCTTCCCCATGTTTTGATAAATCTGTCCTTGCTTTGCTGATAAAAAAACAAAATAAAAGCTATATGCAGAACTCAGCTGCTGCTACTCTCCCTTGTAGAGGCAGCCCTGCACGACCCCTCAGACTGGTGTCTGAGAACGTTATTTTGGTGCATGACAATGGTGGAGGGTGTTTGCCACCACTTCTATTCTCTTTTCAAGCCTCCTGGATATGGGCAAAAACAGGGACCAAAGAGATGGTTCAGAGGATATATCTAACCCAAAAGGGCTAGGAAGAGTGAAAAAACTGGATCCTAGGCCAAAAGATTGCAACCAGTCCACACAAGAATGATTGAGAAGGATGAAAAGAGGGTGGAATAGTAAAGTTTCTCTGAAGAAAAAAAAAAAAAAACACATGTCTCCAATTCTCTCTCTCTCTTTTTTTAAAGGCTTTATTTTTCTAAAGCAGTTTTAGACTTACAGCAAAATTGAGAGGAATGTAACCTCCAAAAATGCACAACCTCCCTCATTATCCAGAATGTCATACAGTTGGAATCAAACAGCATGTAGCCTTTTCAGATTGGCTTATTTCACTTAATAGACTGTCTTTAAGTTTCCTCCATGTCTTTTCATAGCTTGATAGATCATTTCCTTTTAGCACTGAATTCAATTTTCTTTTTAGGAAGAGATTATAGGTGTGTCCTTGAAACTAGATCAGCAATTAAAGGTACGATGCTCATTGAACACTCTATATCACAGGTGGAGAAAGTGAGTTTCTTCTCATATCTTGATGGGATTACTTAATACCCTCAAAGGAATTTCAAATGCAAGTGGCCTCTTGACTGCTTGTTTAAATCATTTTCTTTCTATCATATCATGCATCATTTCTGACCATGACCACCCTCTCAAATTATGTGTGATATATTTTAATACCATACAATAACATATAAGAGTAAGAATGTATACACCGGGACAAAAGAAGGGACCGGGAAATTTGACTGCAGTAGAGACTAGTGAAAATCGAGGCCAAATTTCATGAAGTCAATTATCTTTGAAGAGAATTCTTTAAGCTCAAAGACATCAATAGGGCTGTGGTAAGGATTGAGGTAGCTTGGTACTCCCTAGAAAGAGAAGTTTGTATAAGCTGAATAGAATTGAGAGAGATGGAGCACCTGGGTGGCTCAGTTGGTTAAGCATCTGCCTTTGGCTCAGGTCATGATCCCAGGGTCCTGGGACCAAGCCCCACATTGGGTGCCCTGCTCAGCGGAGAGCCTGCTTTTCCCTCTCCCTCTGCCTGCTGCTCCCCCCTCTTGTGTGCTCATTTTCTCTCTCTCTCTGTCAAATAAATAAATAAAATCTTAAAAAAAAAAAAAAAGAATTGAGAGAGATATGTCCAGGCAAAGAGCAATGCATTAAAAGACATTAAGACACAGGGATTCCTAGGTGGCTCAGTCGTTAAGCGTCTGCCTTTGGCTCGGGTCATGATCCCAGGGTGCTGGGATCGAGCCCCAGATCGGGCTCCCTGTTCAGCGGGAAGCCTGCTTCTCCCTCTCCCACTCCCCCTGCTTGTGTTCCGTCTCTCACTGTGTCTCTCTCTCTGTCAAATAAATAAATAAAATCTTAAAAAAAAAGACATAAAGACACAGTTGTTAAAGGATCAACATCACGAGGTAATGCTATCTTTCTCTGAAGCTGAGAGTTTGGTGTGTTCCAGAAAATCTAGCAATATTAGATGTCCATCAGTCACTTGGACAAATCAGGCAGATTTCACTCCAAGCCTTAATATCACATTTGGTACCAATGTTTAATATCCACCTCAGATTATGTGTTTATTACCAAGCAGAAACAAATTATCATGCTGTTCAACACAGCTTGAAATTGCTACCTGTTTTAGAATTGTATCTCTTTACAGGCTTTATAGTATATTTGTTTTTCTTGTTTATTTATCTTTTCCATCAGAACTATATGTATTTTTAGACTAGCAAATTCAACCTTCCTAGAAAACTTATTACATTACAAAGCAGATTACACCAATGAAAGCAGATTTATAAAGCAAAGCAAAAAAATAGATCAACAAACAAAAATGGAAAAACTGGTCTTTCTAAACTTCCCTATACACTGATGTATTTCTCATTATTCTATTCTGGAAAGAAAATAGCATTTTAGTTTGAAATCTCACATTCATGCACTAAATAAAGAATTGTCTGAATGCTGAAAAGTTATGCTGAAAAATTACTTATTAGGCAACCAATAATTAAATTGTGGCTACTAATTTTTGGTGTTAATAAAATAATATGAAAGAATTCGTATTATAAACCACTGTCATGATTTAGCACTGTATGCTAAAAATTTTACTGGGTGCCCATAGGGATCTCTTCAGAACTTCTCTATAGACCTGGGATTATAGAGTTTAAAGATCAGTTCTGTGATAATGAACAGTAGGCAAAGCTGATAAAGGTAAACTTAGAATAGAAACGAATGTGGCAGAATGAATCATGAGAAATAATGAGAAGTAAAGTAAGAGGGAGAATTAATGACAGGCACACAAAAGTGCAAGTTCAGCTGTGTGATTGCAAAATGTCCCACTTTGAAGGTTTATGATTGGGCCCTGTGGTTTCCACTGCTCTTAAATAAATGGAAATAAGAATACCATGTCATCATATAATAGAGTTTTGACAAAGTTTTTAACATTTTAGCATTCCTCTTCTGTAAATTTAGTTGTAAGACTAAAAATAATTATAATCATTATTTCATATTTCATCATAATGTTTTCTAAATTTTCCCCCTTTGCATCTGCAAGTGTTTAGAATATGGTAAGCACTATAATAGACTTTTTAAAAGAATGCTATTTTTACCTAGTATTGAGCCCCTGACTGAAGGCTGGTCAATTCCCCTTCTTGAGCAGCCAATTAAATTCACGTTCCAGATACTTCCATCACAGTCCTGGGGTTCTCACTCTCCAGGCCAGTATGCAGCAGCCTTAAGTGCCCCAACCCAGGTACCAGGAAACTAGAGGCAGTCACTATCCCCCTCTTCCAGAAATGATTCAAATCAGATAATCCACAGGAAGCCCACAAAACCTACTTAACTCCATCCCACTTGTTATACATAAATGCCGCCTACAGCTGCAACTTGACATTATCTTGTCCCCAGATTAATCCTTTGTGTGGCCCTGCCTGGCAGCCTTCTCTCCTCTGGGCCTATATCAAAAAGTTATGTCTTTCATCCATTCAAATGCCATTGTTTTATAAAATAAACACACCCTCCGTATTTGTGGAATTAATTCATGATTGATTAAGCACCTATCTGCGATTTTTCAGCACTAAGGCAAGTGGAACTCCAATTCCTAGAATAATGGTCAGTTTTGAAGTATCATGTGTAAATACAGAGTCTGTAGTGTCTGAGATGCAAGTGTAGGAGTATCAGTGTTTGGTTTTCCAAGGACATTGAAGTAAAAAAAAAAAAAAAGAAAAGAAAAGAAAAGAAAAAGAACACCTTATTTCTCTTACCATACCCACTTTACAGCCATCACTACCTAAGACCAAAGGTTACAAAGACTGACCAGTGCCTTAGGGCATTCATAATTTCACAACAGCTTTCCATTGTGCAATCCTGCTTCTACTTAATTGTGGGCCCATGGACTTCATCCATTGACCTACAAACCCACATATACATTTTCAAATGCTTTCCAAAATATCATATTTAGTGTTTTCAGGTGGTAGGTTTTCTTTTCTTTTGATTTCCTTTCTTTATAATTGAAAAGGTTTTTCAGAATATTTAGTTTCCCATATTGAGAGAATTAATGTCTACTAATATAATCTTAATAACCATACAGATCCAGAAGATAGAAAGGGCCCAGAATTCTATAATACACCTATCAAGCTCTACTCTAGGAACATTGCCAAAACTGCACGGCACTACAATTACAATGTAAGATGACACGTTCTTAAGGAAAGTTGGTATAGCTAGCAATGAGGAATAAACTCGAAGGGGACATGATGGCCAATTTCAGCCTTTTGAAAGGGTAATTATGAAAAGAGGTACTTGCTCTGCTTCTGTTTCCAAATCATTTGTAAATGCCATGTCATTTGGACCATTAGAAGGACCAGGATTTCCTACATACTATATTTTTTTTGTAACATGTAACAGTACTGTTGGGGAACAACACCAAAAAGATGTGACTGTCAATTTATTCTTGAGCTAGACCTGGGCACCCAGAGGCTCCTTGCCCTTCTCCTGCCCTTAGAATGTGAGTTCTGCTGACCTTTCCTGTTCCCAGAGGCTGCTCCTCTGCAAAGACATAGTCTCAAGATACTGATGTGGCGTTGAAGATACCTGCATGGTCTCACATTGAGGTTTTTCATACATTTTGAGTTTATCTTTGTGTATGGTGTTAGAGAATGGTTGAGTTTCATTCTTCTGCATGTAACTGTCCAATTTTCCCAGCACCATTTGTTGAAGAGTGTCTTTTTTTCCATTGCATATTTTTTCCTGCTTTGTTGAAGATTAGTTGACCATAGAGTTGAGGGTCCATATCTGGGCTCTCTATTCTGTTCCATTGGTCTATATGTCTGTTTTTGTGCTAGTACCATGCTGTCTTGGTAATCACTGCTTAATCCATCAAAATCCTAGAGGAGAACATAGGCAATAAGCTCTTCAACATTGGCCACAGCAACTTCTTTCAAGATACATCTCCAAAGGCAAGTGAAACAAAAGCAAAAATGAACTTTTGGGACTTCATCAAGATAAAAAGCTTATTCACAGCAAAGGAAACAGTCAATAAAACGAAGAAGGCAATCCACAGAATGGGAGAAGATATTTGCAAATGACACTACAAACAAAGGGCTGATATCCAAGATCTATAAAGAATGCCTCAAACTCAACACCCAAAAGACAAATAATCAAGTCAAAAAATGGGCAGAAAACATGAACAGACACTTCTCCAAAGAAGACAGTAGCTAACAGACCCATTAAAAAATGTTCATCATCATTAGCCATCAGGGAAATTCAAATCAAAACCACATTGAGATACCACCTTACACCAGTTAGAATGGCAAAAATTGACAAGACAAGAAACAACAAATGTTGGAGAGGTTGTGGAGAAAGGGGAACCCTCTTACACTATTGGTGGGAATGCAAGTTGGTACAGCCACTTTGGAAAACAATGTGGAGGTGCCTCAAAAAATTAAAAATATAGCTACCCTAGGTCCCAGCAATTGTAATACTGGGTATTTACCCCAAAGACACAGATGTAGTGAAAAGAAGGGCCATACGCACCCCAATGTTCATAGCAGCAATGTCCACAGTAGCCAAACTGTGGAAAGAGCCAAGATGCCCTTCAACAGATGAATGGATAAAGAAGATATGGTCCATATACACAATGGAATATTACTCAGCCATCAGAAAGGATGAACAACCAACTTTTACATCAACATGGATGGGACTGGAGGAGATTATGCTAAGTGAAATAAGTCAACCAGAGAAAATCAATTATCATATGGTTTCACTTATTTATGGAATATAAGGAATAGCATGGAGGACCTTAGAAGAAGGAAGGGAAAAATGAAGGGGGGGGGAATCAGAGAAGGAGACGGACCATGAGAGACTGTGGACTTTGAGATACAAACTGAGGGTTCTAGAGGGGAGGGGGGTGGAAAGATGGGTCAGCCTGGTGATGGGTTTTAAGGAGGGCACGTACTGAATTGAGCACTGGGTGTTATATGCAAACAATGAATCATGGAACACTGCATCAAAAACTAATGATGTAATGTATGGTGATTAACATAATAAAATTAAGTTAAATTAAAAAAAAAAAAGAAAATACCTTCATGGTATATGTGCCTGAGCCCAGGTCGGGCCTGTATAAACTTTTAAGATTGGGAGGGCAGGTGCAGGGATCCATTCATTTTTCTACCACCCAAGATAAGCATAGTATGTAAGTTCCTTTGCTATTTTTTTTTTTATTCTTATGTTAAACCCATACATTACATCATTAGTTTTAGATGAACTGTTCCATGATTCATTGTTTGTGCACAACACCCAGTGATCCATGCAGAATGTGCCCTCCTCAATACCCACCACCAGGCTAACCCATCCTCCCACCCCCCTCCCCTCTAGAACCCTGTTTGTTTTTCAGAGTCCATCGTCTCTCATGGTTTGTCTACCCCTCCGAATTCCCCCGCTTCATTCTTCCCTTCCCGCTACCTTCTTCTTCTTCATTTTTTTTTTAACATATATTGCATTATTTGTTTCAGAGGTACAGATCTGAGATTCAACAGTCTTGCACAATTCACAGCGCTTACCAGAGCACATACCCTCCCCAGTGTCTATCACCCAGTCACCCCATCCCTCCCACCCCACCCCCCACTCCAACAACCCTCAGTTTGATTCCTGTAATTAAGAATTCCTCATATCAGTGAGATCATATGATACATGTCTTTCTCTGTTTGACTTATTTCACTCAACATAATACCCTCCAGTTCCATCCACGTCGTTGCAAATGGCAAGATCTCATTCCTTTTGATGGCTGCATAATACTCCATTGTATATATATACCACCTCTTCTTTATCCATTCATCTGTCGATGGACATCTTGGCTCTTTCCACAGTCTGGCTATTGTGGACATTGCTGCTATAAACATTGGGGTGCACGTACCCCTTCGGATCCCTACTTTTGTATCTTTGGGGTAAATACCCAGTAGTGCAATTGCTGGATTATATGGTAGCTCTATTTTCAAATTTTTGAGGAACCTCCATACAGTTTTCCAGAGTGGCTGCACCAGCTTGCATTCCCACCAACAGTGTAGGAGGGTTCCCCTTTCTCCGCATCCCCGCCAACATCTGTCATTTCCTGACTTGTTAATTTTAGCCATTCTGACTGGTGTGAGGTGGTATCTCATTGAGGTTTTGATTTGGATTTCCCTGATGCTGAGCGATATTGAGCACTTTTTCATGTGTCTGTTGGCCATTTGCATGTCTTCTTTGGAAAAATGTCTGTTCATGTCTTCTGCCCATTTCTTGATTGGATTCTTTGTTCTTTGGGTGTTGAGTTTGATGAGTTCTTTATAGATTTTGGATATTAGCCCTTTATCTGATATGTCATTTGCAAATATCTTCTCCCATTCTGTCGGTTGTCTTTTGGTTTTGTTGACTGTTTCCTTTGTTTTGCAAAAGCTTTTTATCTTGATGAAGTCCCAATAGTTCATGTTTGCCCTTGCTTCCCTTGCCTTTGGCGATGTTTCTAGGAAGAAGTTGCTTTGGCTGAGGTCAAAGAGGTTGCTGCCTGTGTTCTCCTTTAGGATTTGGATGGACTCCTGTCTCACATTGAGGTCTTTCAACCATTTGGAGTCTATTTTTGTGTGTGGTGTAAGGAAATGGTCCAGTTTCAATCTTCTGCATGTGGCTACCCAATTTTCCCAACACCATTTGTTGAAGAGACTGTCTTTGTTCCATTGGACATTCTTTCCTGCTTTGTCAAAGATGAGTTGACCATAGAGTTGAGGGTCCATTTCTGGGCTCTCTATTCTGTTCCACTGATCTATGTGTCTGTTTTTGTGCCAGTACGATGCCGTCTTGATGATGACAGCTTTGTAATAGAGCTTGAAGTCCGGAATTGTGATACCGCCGGCTTTGCTTTTCTTTTTCAATATTCCTCTGGCTATGCGGGGTCTTTTCTGGTTCCATACAAATTTTAGGATTATTTGTTCCATTTCTTTGAAAAAAGTGGATGGTATTTTGATGGGGATTGCATTGAATGTGTAGATTGCTCTAGGTAGCATTGACATCGTCACAATATTTTTTCTTCCAATCCATGAGCATGGAACGGTTTTCCATTTCTTTGTGTCTTCCTCAATTTCTTTCATGAGTATTTTATAGTTTTCTGAGTATAGATCCTTTGTCTCTTTGGTTAGATTTATTCCTAGGTATCTTATGGTTTTGGGTGCAATTGTAAATGGGATGGACTCCTTAATTTCTCTTTCTTCTGTCTTGTTGTTGGTGTAGAGGAAAGCCACTGACTTCTGTGCATTGATTTTATATCCTGCCACTTTACTGAATTCCTGTATGAGTTCTAGCAGTTTTGGGGTGGAGTCTTTTGGGTTTTCCACATAAAGTATCATATCATCTGCAAAGAGTTTGACTTCTTCTTTGCCAATTTGGATGCCTTTGATTTCTTTTTGTTGTCTGATTGCTATGGCTAGGACTTCCAATACTATGTTGAATACCCGTGGTGATAGTGGACATCCCTGCCGCGTTCCTGACCTTAGGGGGAAAGCTCTCAGTTTTTCCCCATTGAGAATAATATTTGCTGTAGGTTTTTTATAGATGGCTTTTATGATATTGAGGTATGTACCCTCTATCCCTATACTCTGAAGAGTTTTGATTAAGAAGGGATGCTGTACTTTGTCAAAAGCTTTTTCTGCATCTATTGAGAGGATCATATGATTCTTGTCCTTTCTTTTGTTAATGTATTGTATCACATTGATTGATTTGCGGATGTTGAACCAACCTTGCAGCCCAGGGATAAATCCCACTTGGTCATGGTGAATAATCCCTTTAATATACTGTTGGATGCTATTGGCTAGTATTTTGGTGAGAATTTTTGCATCCATGTTCATCAGGGATATTGGTCTGTAATTCTCCTTTTTGATGGGGTCTTTGTCTGCTTTTGGGATCAAGGTAATGGTGGCCTCATAAAATGAGTTTGGAAGTTTTCCTTCCGTTTCTATTTTTTTGGAACAGTTTTAGAAGAATAGGTATTAATTCTTCTTGAAATGTTTGGTAGAATTCCCCTGGGAAGCCATCTGGCCCTGGGCTTTTGTTTTTTGGGAGATTTTTGATGACTGCTTCAATTTCCTTAGTGGTTATAGGTCTGTTCAGGTTTTCTATTTCATCCTGGCTCAGTTTTGGTAGTTGATACATCTCTAGGAATGCATCCATCTCTTCCAGGTTATCTAATTTGCTGGCATAGAGTTGCTCATAATATGTTCTTATAATTGTTTGTATTTCTTTGGTGTTGGTTGTGATCTCTCTTCTTTCATTCATGATTTTGTTGATTTGGGTCATTTCTCTTCTCTTTTTGATAAGTCTGGCCAGGGGTTTATCAATCTAGTTAATTCTTTCAAAGAACCAGCTCCTAGTTTCGTTGATCTGTTCTACTGTTCTTTTAGTTTCTATTTCATTGATTTCTGCTCTGATCTTTATGATTTCTCTTCTCCTGCTGGGTTTAGGCTTTATTTGCTGTTCTTTCTCCAGCTCCTTTAGGTGGAGGGTTAGGTTGTGTACTTGAGACCTTTCTTGTTTCTTGAGAAAGGCTTGTATTGCTATATACCTTCCTCTTAGGACTGCCTTTGCTGCATCCCAAAGATTTTGAATAGTTGTGTTTTCATTTTCATTGGTTTCCATGTAGTTTTTTAATTCTTCTTTAATTTCCTGGTTGACCCATTCATTCTTCAGTAGGATGCTCCTTAGCCTCCATGTATTTGAGTTCTTTCCGACTTTCCTCTTGTGATTGAGTGCTAGTTTCAAAGCACTGTGGTCTGAAAATAGGCAGGGAATGATCCCAATTTTTTGGTACCAGTTGAGACCTGATTTATGACCTAGGATGTGATCTATTCTGGAGAATGTTCCATGGGCACTAGAGAAGAATGTGTATTCCGTTGCTTTGGGGTGGAATGTTCTGAATATGTCTGTGAAGTCCATTGGGTCCAGTGTGTCCTTTAAAGTCTTTATTTCCTTGTTGATCTTTTGCTTAGACGATCTGTCCATTTCAGTGAGGGAGGTGTTAAAGTCCCCCACTATTATTGTATTGTTGTCGATGTGTTTCTTTGCTTTTCTTATTAATTGCCTTATATAATTGGCTGCTCCCATGTTAGGGGCATAGATATTTACAATTGTTAGATCTTCTTGTTGGATAGATCCTTTAAGTGTGATATAGTGTCCTTCCTCATCTCTTATTACAGTCTTTGGTTTAAAATCTAATTTGTCTGATATAAGGATTGCCACCCCAGCTTTCTTTTGGTGTCCATTAGCATGGTAAATGGTTTTCCACCCCCTCACTTTCAATCTGGGGGTGTCTTTGGTTCTAAAATGAGTCTCTTGCAGACAGCATATTGATGGGTCTTGTTTTTTAATCCAATCTGATAGCCTGTGTCTTTTGATTGGGGCGTTTAGCCCATTTACATTCAGCGTAACTATTGAAAGATAGGAATTTAGTGCCATTGTATTGCCTGTAAGGTGACTGTTACCATATATTGTCTGTGTTCCTTTCTGGTCTATGTTGCTTTTAGGGTCTCTCTTTGCTTAGAGGACCCCTTTCAAGATTTCCGGTAGGGCTGGTTTTGTGTTTGCAAATTCCTTTAGTTTTTGTTTGTCCTGGAAGCTTTTTACCTCTCCTTCAATTTTCAATGACAGCCTAGCTGGATAGAGTATTCTTGGCTGCATAGTTTTCTCATTTAGTGCTCTGAATATATCCTGCCAGTCCTTTCTGGCCTGCCAGGTCTCTGTGGATAGGTCTGTTGCCAATCTAATGTTTCTACCATTGTAGGTTACATATCTCTTCTCCCGATCTGCTTTCAGGATTTTCTTTTGTTTATGAGACTCGTAAGTTTTACTATTAGATGTCGGGGTGTTGACCTATTTTTATTGATTTTGAGAGGGGTTCTCTGTGCTTCCTGGATTTTCATGCCTGTTTCTTTCCCCAAATTAGGGAAGTTCTCTGCTATAATTTGCTCCATTATACCTTCTGGCCCTCTCTCTCTTTTTTCTTCTTCTGGGATCCCAATTATTCTAATGTTGTTTCGTCTTATGGTATCGCTTATCTCTCGAATTCTGCCCTCGTGATCCAGTAGTTGTTTATCTCTCTTTTTCTCAGCTTCTTTATTTTCCATCATTTCATCTTCTATATTACTGATTCTCTCTTCTGCCTCATTTATTCTAGCAGTTAGAGCCCCCATTTTTTATTGCACCTCATTAATAGCCTTTTTGATTTCTACTTGGTTGGATTTTAGCTCTTTTACTTCTCCAGAAAGGGTTTCTCTAATAACTTCCATATTTTTTTCAAGCCCAGCTAGTATCTTTAAAGTGATGATTCTGAACTCTAGATCTGACATCGTACTAATATCCATATTGAGTAGGTCCCTGGCAGTCGGTACTACCTCTTGTTCTTTTTGCTGAGGTGATTTTTTCCGTCTTGTCATTTTGTGCAGAGAATAGATTAATGAGAGAACAGAATGCTAGCAGAGTAACCACGTCCCCAGAAAATATACTCTAAACAAATCAGAAAAGACCTGAAGCAGTGGGATAAGAAAGGGAAAGGGAGAAAAAAGAAAAAGGAAAAAAAAAAAAAAAAGAAAGATAAAAACAAAAACAAACAAAACAAAACAACAACAACAAAAGGAAATCGAGAATGTGATCAAATGTGATCTATATGGTATATAGATCAGTGCCACACACTAGATTTGGGGTGTATTTTGGTCTTTCAGAAGAAAGTGCCTCCCAAAATTTTAAAGAAAGAAAAACTTATATATGTACAAAAATAAGGGTTGATATGATGAAGGGATGGAATATGACTGTAAAAATGGAAATTATAAAAAATGTTATAAAAGGAATTGATAAGAAGTTGTTTGAAAAAAGAAAGAAGAGGATTTAAAAAAAGAAAAAGAAAAAAGAAAGAAAAAAAAAGGGGAGAGGATGTGATCAGGCAGGGGAATAGAAAGCACCATATACTAGAGATTTAGGGTATATTTTAATCTGTTAGAAGAAACTATCTCAAAATTTTAAAGAGAGAACAACTTATATATATAAGCCAAAAATATGGGTAACTACTATGAAGGGACAGAATATGACTCTAAAAATGAAAAATAAAAATGTTTTTTTTTTTTAAAAAAGGGATTGATAAGATGTTGGTTGAAAAAGGGAAAAAGAAAAATTCAAAAAGAAGTAATAAGACAAAAAGACAGTTAAAAAAAAATTAACTTTAAAAGACTAAAGAATCATGGTAAAAAAGCCGTGAATTCTACGTGTAGTCCCCTAGCGCTGGAGTTCTGCCGTTCTCATTGATTGGTAACCTTGGTCTTGGCTGGCTGTTCTCGCTGATCTTCTGGGGAGGGGCCTGTTGCCGTGGTTTCCAAATGTCTCTGCCGGAGGCGGAATTGCCCCGCCCTTGCCCCCTCCCGGCTAAGTTATCTGCTCGGGTTTGCTCTCCGGGGCTTTTGTTCCCTGCGAGCTTTCTGTACAGCTTTGGAGGCGGAGAGTGAAAATGGCGGCCTCCCAATCTCTGCCCTGGAGGAGCCGAGCACTCAGGGCCCCGCTCCTCAGTGAGCCCCCAGAGAAAAGCCGTCAGTCACTCCCGTCTCCCCGGTCTCCGGCCGCACTCCATGCTCACCCGGCCTGCGACCGTGCACCTCTATCTCTGGCACCCGACCCCGGGTCGAGTCTCCAAACCCAGCAGATCCCAGTGCGCTCCCGCACGGCTCCTCCTGGGGGAGGAAGCGAGTCTCCCCGGATCTGCCGCTTGTTGGGTCCCTGCTGGAGGAGCAGGGGCCCGACTGTGCCGCGGATCACGGTTTATGGCAACCCCGAGCTGAGAGCCCGCGCCTGGGCTCTGCCTCTGCAGCTGGCTTCCCTGCTCCATTACCTGGGAGCTCTGCCACACTCAGGCACCCCCGGTCTTTCTGTGACCCTGGGGGTCCTGAGACCACACTGTCCCGGAGGGTTCCACCCCCCGCTTAGCCACCAGAGTGACGTCCCTCGGCGAAGCAGACTTTTAAAAGTTCCGATTTTGTGCTCCGTGGTTCTATCACTTGCCAGAAGTGGCTGACGGAGGCCCCTCCTCCGCCGTCTATCCTCCCGAATATTGCCTCGGATTCACTTCTCCGCACGTCCTACCTTCCAGAAAGTGGTCGCTTTTCTGATGAGAGAGTTGTTGCTCTTCTTTTCTTCGATCTCCTGTTGAGTTTGTAGGTGTTCAGAATGGTTTGATCCCTATCCAGCTGAATTCCTGAGAGGAGACGAAATCCAGTTCTCCTACTCCTCCACCATCTTGCTCTGCTCCCTCTCCTTTTGCTATTATTAAAATTGCCATTTACTAACCTGGACTGGCCGGCCTCTTTCTTTGTTCTCTCTTTGCCCTCTGAGTACAGGGGCCTGTTTCAGATTACACCAGGAAAGCTCCTGACATGGTTGCAAACCAGCAAGTACATAATCTTCAAAAGCATAGAGTGCATTGCACTTGATCATCATTACAAAAAACTAGGTTTCACCTTTAAGAGTCATTCACCTCTGACTGTATTATACAAATATTTTATCTGACAGGCAGTATTCCTTTTGTTTTTTTTGTTATTTTTGTTTGTTTTGTTTTTTTATTTTTTTGGTTTTTTGGGTTGTTTTTTTTTTGCATTCAATAAAATAAATCTGCTTTTGGTTCTAGTAATGCTTACTATTTTGCCACAGGACCTCTGATACAGACTCTCTTTACTATATAATTTCTTTCTTTTTTTTTTTTTTTAAGATTTTATTTATTTATTTGACAGAGAGAGAGACAGCGAGAGAGGGAACACAAGCAGGGGGAGTGGGAGAGGGAGAAGCATGCTTCCCGCTGAGCAGGGAACCTGATGCGGGGCTTGATCCCAGGACCCTGGGATCATGACCTGATCTGAAGGCAGACGCTTAACGACTGAGCCACCCAGGCGCCCCAACTCTCTTTACTATATAAATAATAGAAATTCCAAAAAAGAATATGGCTAGTCAAGCAGCTTTTAATTGTTTTCAACACAATACTGGCAATGAAGTGTCCTATATATAATACCGCATTTGTAGAGCACACATAATCTGTCTTGGTTACAGAACTCAATAAAGTGCTTTATTCCTTGCCACCTGGCATCTGTTCCAAAGAAAACCTGTATAAATGTGCTGTTGCCTACACACAATCATTTTTTAACGCACCCTAAAGTCCACTTTTATAACAAGCTTTGTTCGTGAGCTTGTTTCATTGGAGCAATATGCACCGGAAGTCATAAAAGAGAATTAGTAATGTAGACACAGAACAAAAAAACAGAATTCATTTGTTCGTAAATTGTGCCCTGTTTGGCTGAGGTAGATATTTATGAATGATTTGTTAGATTTAGGTGTGATGTCCTGTGAGAGAGCTGTGTAGGAGCATGTATTATAGGCAAACATGTTTTCATATTTTACTTATTATCCAGTCATTCTCAATGTAATCTTTTAAACACCTTCCCTGACCTCAGGTGTAACACCAATCGCTTTTTGATGTTTTAAAAAAATAGAAGTACCCTTATCTGTGTATTGCAGGGATGATATTCTGAAACAAATGCAGATGTCCAGGATTTCATGAGAGCAAACTGTTATTACACTGTAATGTGATAAACAAACATGAATGCAGCCTCCTTTGTTTCTTATTCATAAGTATTATAGATGCTAAGTGTTTATCAGGCCATGATATAAAGCCTCTGTCAGGATTCATTTCCTTAGTGATTTGCTATTTTTTTAAAAATGAATGAAACTCAGATATCTTCACCATTGCATGGGGAAATAATTTCAACATTTAAATGACCTTGATGTTGATAATTCTCCAATTCCAGGATTTTAAAAAAAGTTCTTTATTTACACACACACACACACACCTGATACATGAACAATGCAGTAGGATGCAGTAAAAATAAAACTAGTTTTAATACCAGCTGCCCCTTAATATTTTTTCCAGTGGACTTCTTCCCTTGACCCCAGATGAAAATTCTTACAGTCCTCATGATTTTTATGCTCACTGTTAGGTATAATTTAAAAGCCCTTTAATCCTTTAAGTCAGAGAACACAGTATTGCATTTTAAAAAATTAAAATTGACCAGACCCATATAATAAATGGAATAAAACAACTACTATCTTTACTCATCAGCCAGAAGTATGATAGGAAGCATTAACTCCTCACATCAAATTAGATAAAGTAAGGGTTAGAAATAGAGTATGGGTAGTAATAACTTTTTATATTGCAGTGTGTTATGTGTGAAAATCACTTTCAGATTTCTTACCTTACTTAGGTTGGCAAACCTATATCAAGCTCAGTTTGATAGAGCATTTAACAACATAGGAAACATGTGCCCTACATAACTGTCAGTGAGAGTAATTCAAAATCAGCCAAATAGTTGAGAGAATCATAGTTACAGACTTTGATGTGAGGGTATGCAGTCCAGCACTTCTTCTATAGGAGTTTTTCTTGGATTCTCTATAATTCTTACTCATTCTCTAATCTATAAAGGCCTACACTAGAGAAGATCTATCAGTCTTTACTTTTTATAGTTTATTTTTGCAACAATCTAAGTATTGAATATGTGTTTTCAGAACCACACTGTGTCCCCTGGAGATTATGATAAGTGGCCATACATTCTTCAAGAGGAACATTGTAGCTATGCAATATTTAAAATCTCTCCTTAGATTAGGGAAGATCATCAGATAACTGCAAAATATCGGCTGTGTGCATTGACCCCAGTATACTTTTAAGTAGAATTGTGCTTTGATGTATCCTAAAACTAACCATAAGAGATAGTACAAGGTTTGCTTGTAGGAAACCCTTACACTCATTATATATGTTTAATTGCCATTATTGCTTATTTTACAGTAATTCTTTTATGACATATCCTTTATTTCATTTTTTAAAGATTTTATCTATTTATCTGTCAGAGAGAGAGAGAAAGAGAGAAGGAGCACAAGCAGGGGGAGCAGCAGACAGAGGGAGAAGCAGACTCCCCACTGAGCAAGGAGCCTGATGTGGGACTTGATCTCAGGACGCTGGGACCATGACCGGAGCTGAAGACAGATGCTTAACTGATCGAGCCACCCAGGCATCACTCCTTTAACTATTCCTCTTAGGCTTTAAAAGTAACTGTTGTACTTATATTGAGTAATCTGTATTGTATTATTTTGTTTTGGTTTATGAATATTACAGATAAAGTAATTTGCCAGGCTTCCTTTTTTGCATTGTGTTCTAGTATGTTCAGAATATAATTTTGAGAATATACATATAACATGTATAACAAGATATCAAGACAATTGTTTTCTACTTTAATCTCACTTTTAGGTTATTTTATTTTCACAACTTACATTTTCATCTTTTTTCTTTCTTTCTATTCATTGCATTGCATGAATTTTTCATAATTTCCTATATATATCTTCTGGAACATAATTGAATCTATTTAAAGAAATAATGATGCCTATTGTTTCACAACTGTGGTATAAAATGAGAAATTATTAAGCACATTGTATTGGAGCTAAATCCAAGAAGCTCTAGCCACCCATGGCTATTATATTTTTTTTCCCAGAGAGACTGTCACAGATGAAAGTCTGCATACTTCTTTTGTGTATGTATGTCATGTGACTCTGCTACCTTTGTCTCTAGTAACACGATGAAGTAATAGTGCCAACATGACAACAATAAAATCAGTATGTTTTTATGGTGTCCAAGGACCTGTAAGTTGTGTGACACCAAAACTTCATTCAACAGGAGTCTTCCATTTGGAAAATACAGTGGATTTGCTAGTGGATTTTTGGTCTGTAACCATATTTGAATACCCTTCTCATGCTCAGGTAATTTCACAAAGAAACATGTGTGGCAGAGAACACATTCTTTTGTGGGGACTAGCAGATAGATCTGTCTCCAATCATAGCAGTGTAAGAGCATCATCCAGTTTCAGACTGTGCCGTGGCCCCTCAAGTGTTGTGCCCTGTGCTTAGTCCTGTGCTTGTAATTTGAGCACTGTTTGTCTTCCCTACTCTATGTCTGATTCTCTGCTGCCTCCTGTATATTCTGTGAGTTGCCTAAAATAATTAAAACATTTAGAGTGAACACTGTTACTCATAAATAAAACCCCGATAGATATAGTTGGTATATAACTAACCCAAATCTCTCTTCGGCAGAATTAAGACTATGATATAGTGGCAAAGCAAAGCTGGAGAATTGGTGGAGCAAAGAGAGGCAGCCACAGATCCACTAGAGAAAAGAGTAGAGGATACTGACTTCTGAGGTACAGCCAAAGTGACTGGACCACATGCGAATCTGTGGCTCATTGTGGTTGTTTTACCCTCTTATCCGAGAGCCATCCATTGTTACATTCCTTCATTTGACCTCTGAGTTCCCATCTAAATGGATACTTTTGCAGGAAAAACCTGTACTCAAGAGTTTTGATAGATGGTGAATTTTCCCATCTCATTTTGTGCTACACACACACACACACACAATTACTTCCCTCATGTTCTTATTTTCTCTTTCTTTTTTTATAGTTTGAAATGATAGAAGTGTTTCTGATAGCTGGCCAGGGAACATAAGGACAGCATTTACTTATTCAGATTAACAAACTTCTCTAGTGAAAGAGTTGTTTTTTTATTTATAGAAATGAAAGTCTTTCTAAAGAAATGTGAACCTTAAAATGATACCTAATGCCATTTGTATTGTTTATTATCCCAGTTTTCTATCTCCTGCTGCATTAGCTCTCTGTTCTGAAATAATTTTTTTTAATACTTGTCTACAGAGCTTTCTTTTTGCTGTCTTCAACAAATCTCTTTTCCCATGAGGTTTTCTTTGGTTAATAACATCCTGTAAGTACTTAATGTGGCATTATGACTTGTTGCAAAGATAGCCTGAACAGTGCTTGACCTCACATAGTTCTGTAGATCACTATTGATTTAAAGTGACAAACTAAATTCTCCACATTAGCCTGCACCACATTTTTAATACCCTAATAAAACAGAATTACTTCAAAGGAAACAATTTTGTCAGTGGCTCTAAAGCAGGAAACAGAATGCAAATATCAGGGTACTTTTCTAAGTTATGGAGCATATACATCTACAAACCTAAATGCATCACAGAAATTCATTACCTTGTACAATATTTTGTAGGGAAAGAAAAAAAGCATCAGTTCTCATATCAGGGAATTTTTAATGATGTAAAATATATCTAAACTGATTTAAAATAACATTTTTTGGTTTTGGTGAAAGGTATACATATGTTGAATTTCCTCTTAACCAAGAGCTGCATAACCTTTAGAATGTTTTACAGTGTATTTAAACCCATCTCTACATTTTTTTCAAATTGCAGAAGTATCAAGACAGGTACCCCACAAACCGCTGGATTTCTTATTTCATTGCTCCCTTTTAGATTAAATTATCAGACCAACCGCTGAACATGACAAGTGGAGACATTTCTCCTTTTGAATTTATAATACTGCTCCTTCTACTTATTGTCATTCCTTCAACCCTAATACATTTTTACTTAGTATATGCACTCCATTTAAATGGACAACACATTTTAACTACAGATTAAAGAAATTATGGGTTCTCACTAAATTTTTAGATAAATCTCAAGTCCACATTTGCAGATATTAGAATATTAACTATCGTTTGATCATCATCCTTGTTACATTCCTTTATCTGGATCCCATGACTATTTTCTATACTTTATTTATGGAATTGTGATTCATTTCTCTGTTGTTGTCCACTGCCCCCTCCCAGGTTTGTTAATCTTTGTAAACTGTTCATCTATATATATATATATATATATATATATATTTTAATTTCATTAATGCCACCCCATTCCATGCCCATATTCACCTTTATATTTTTTCCTTTATAATAAATTTATTTTGTTGTTTTTTTCCTAGAAGTGCAAGAATCATTGTTGGAAATCAAGTTCTTTCATGAAATCATCACCCTGAAAATGACCTGTCTTAACAATTCAGCCTGGCTGGCTCAGTAGAAAGAGCATGCAACTCTTGATCTCAAGGACATGAGTTTGAGCCCCACACTGGGTGTAGAGATTATAAGAAAAAAAAAAAAAAATCAGCTGATGTCACCCTGGATGCTCTCCCCAGATTGCCCTAACCATCCTGCTTTCATAGGAGCACAATAGTTAACTCATTTTCTCTGAAATGAATGACCTTGTCCATCCACAATCCATCCATTAGCTCAACAAATGTGGACCGAGTTCCTATAGCCAACCATTTTCTCTATTTAGATGAATCAGTGTGTCAGACTTTATTACAATTACTAGTTTCTGTATCTATTTTTCCCATATCTATGAGCTCCTTGAGTTTAGGAACCATATTTTTTCTTTTATTTACAGTACCAAGGAATATCACAAAGGCCATTTGAAAAAATGGTTTAATGCATAATTAATTTTGTAGAATAAGTGTGGTATTTACCACAATGTGCTAGGTATACTAAGAATTCTCTATTCAAAAGCACGTGCCCTATGCAAAATACTGTGAAGGAAGACATTAGCATACATGGGATTTGGTTACATGTAAGGTAAAATAATGAAGATAAAGTGACTGAGAAAGCACATATTTTAATAATTTGTTCCTTCACAGTATCTATCAACAATCACTATACACTTCATATTTCTTTATTCCTAGATCCTAATCACTTTGCCATTGCCTATGTCTTTTAGTCTGTGTACTAGTTTGTGTAAGTCTGTATTTCTCTTTCAATCTTATGTCAAAACCTCAAAATTGATAATATATGCATCCAATTCAGTTAAGTAATTTGAACAAGGTCAGTTAGTGTGGAAAAGAACAAAAATCACCACAAAATCCTCCCATCCCTGTATGCATGACTCCATTATCACTTTGCCACTCCTCCCATCAAGCAGTAAAGTATAATTCTCCACCCTTCACACCTGGGCTTCACAATTTGTCTATATCCAATGGGACATTAGCAGATATGACCTGAAGAGAGGGTTGAAAAGTGATTGCACACCGGAGCTTTCTTTCTTAATGCTCTTTGGAATCCTGGCACTGCTCATGTAATGGGAAGTCTAGGATGGTCTATTGGGGTACCAGAAACCACATGGAGCCAATTGAAGCTCTTCCATCTGAACTCCTTTCGACAAAGCAGCTTGCCTACAGCTATATGTGTGAGTGAGTCATCCTAAATTGTCAACCACACACAAGCTCAAGAATAAGAAATGCTTATAAGTAGCAGAACTCTAAGGAAAAAAAAAATGTTTGTTGCTTTAAGCAAGTAAGTTTTCTTGTCTTAAACCATTTTCCTCAACTAAGTAAATAAATTCAGTTACTAAGTAGACAATCCAAGAAAGTAAAACAGTAACTATTTATATTAATTAGTCTTTTTTTTTTTTAAGATTTTATTTATTTATTTGAGAGAGAGAGAATGAGAGAAAGAGAACACCCGAGAGGGGATAGGGTCAGAGGACGAAGCAGACTCCCTACCGAGCAGGAAGCCTGATGCGGGACTCGATCCAGGGACTCCAGGATCATGACCTGAGCCGAGAGCAGTCGCTTAACCAACTGAGCCACCCAGGCGCCCATATTAATTAGTCTTATTATGCTACTGGTTCACTTACTATATTGGAAGATATTATAAGCATTTTCCAATGGCATTTGATTCTGTGCTGGATGTTAAAATTTATTATGAGGTTTATTTCAAAAGAGAAATAGACATTTTATTATGCAGAGTGTTGTTGGTGAATATGATATCAGTCTTTTCTCCCCATTTTATTTTATTTTATTTTATTTTTTTCTTCTTTTTTTTTTTATTCTTATGTTAATCCCCATACATTACAACATTAGTTTTAGATGAAGTGTTCCATGATTCATTGTTTGTGCACAACACCCAGTGCTCCATAATTCTTAATCGCAGGAAACAAACTGAGTGTTGTTGGAGTGGGGGTGGGGTGGGAGGGATGGGGGGACTGGGTGATAGACACTGGGGAGGGTATGTGCTCTGGTAAGCGCTGTGAATTGTGCAAGACTGTTGAATCTCAGATCTGTACCTCTGAAACAAATAATGCAATATATGTTAAGAAAAAAAAGAAGAAGAAGAAGAAGAAGGTAGCGGGAGGGGAAGAATGAAGTGGGGGACATCACAGGGGTAGACGAACCATGAGAGAGGATGGACTCTCCCCATTTTAGAGTTGGGTCTTTAGTTTTTAAATGTCTTTAGTAAAAGGCAGCTTAGATAAATTTTGAAATATGGTTATTTTTCTCAGTTACTAAGGCTTCCCCTTAGTAAAACAGTCAAATATTATTTTAATTATATGGAAATTTAAAATAAAAATAGGAATGGCAAAAGCACTTTTAGCTACCACTTGTAAGTCTTTGTTACATGGTAACCAGGCACTGGGCTGATTTATATATTCTAGCTTATTTAATTGTTACAGGACTTAGTATCTCCAATCACACATAGGAAAATGCAGATTAAGTAATTTATCAAACACCATGTCATCATTGAGAGGTATAGCTAGGTTTTGAACAATGCCTGTTTATTCCAAAGCCTGTGTGTTTAACTGTAATGATATGTATTCTGGTTCCCATTTATAGTCAGTTTGCTTTTAAGTGTATTCTGAAAGCAAAAATGAGCATGCCTTTCTTCATTTCCTGAAAATACCGATTTTTTTTTTTTTTGTCAGAGATGTTTTAGTGACTGTAGCACAGCAGCATAAAATCTGATGTAGACTTGTCTGCAGTAAGTCGAATGTCCTCAACATCAGAGATGATGCAGATGAAGAGGCAAATGAATGGCGTACAAAAAGTCCCCAAACCAGGGGCCATCTTGGTGTCTGTTCATCCTATTGTGGCACTTTTGTCTGGATTTCATCCATTACTACTTATATTAATAATTTAACATATGAAATGTATCAATGTAACATTATCTTCATAATGTTAGGAAATGAGCTGGAAAACAAGAAAACTAATACAGTTTAGAAACTTGTCTGAGATTACTTTGTAATTAAATATTAAATAAATGTTAAATATGTAAATATTAATATGTATATATTAAATCTTAAACTAACCTCTTGTGACCAAATAAATGTTCTTCCTATTTTTTCCAGAAAAAAAAAAAAAGTTTCAGGAGGAGTTGTCGCGGTGTGTTATTCATGGGATGGCCTATGGAGTCAACAAAACATGTTTTGAAACTAATTCTGCTATTTAACTTTGTTATACTAGTTATTACATATTATATTAAACTCTTAATTGTATTATAATATCTTGATTATAATCTCCTATAAAATAAAAGACACTTATCTTAAAGATATATTTAGAACAATCCTGATAATATAGAACTTAATTAATGGTAATTATTGTCATCAATAAGCCATGTCTGAAAAAAATACTCTTCTTTGCACCTCTACAGATAAATGAAAGAAAACCTGGCACTCAGTATAAAAAAGAGAAAGGAACAGATTATCTTTGGCAATGTGTCTCTTCATAAGCATAACCATCTTTAACTTTTACAGACTATATACTTGTTGAGAGGAGGTTATTATTCTGTATTTTCAAAGTCACCTGTCTTACTCGGGACAGAGGAATGGTGATGCTCCTGATGGTTATAGATAAAATCTATTTTATAATCAGTGTAAATATAGCCAGTATGATCAAAATTAAAATAGTAATTAGACTGAATTGATGTTTTAAAATCAGTTAAGTGATAAAAATAATAGTTGAAATATATTGTCCAATAATATAAGCTTAATAGACTAAATCTAATCATTTGTCCACTGACGGGGCCTAAAAAAATCCACCTCTGAAATTCTAAATATATTACCATAATTTATCAAAAGTTTCACTGTATTTATTAGTGTCATTTTACTGAATTGACTGACTAACTATTGGAATCCCATTTAGATTGAATTTTAAACAATTCATTTAATATTTGAGAAATAGATCTTGTGGAATAATGTTTAAAATCTAGAGGTAGAGGGAACCTTAGAACCTTACCTCTGCCATTAATTTTATAGACACGGAAATTCACTCCTATAAATGCAAAATTATTTGTCCCAGGTCACAGTATAGGAAGGGCATACTTAGTATAAGAAAGTGTAAGCCATCTTTCAGAATTGGCCAAATTTAAAGTTTTTCCTATAGTAAAAAGATATTTACTTCTATTAGAATTCTACTGAATTCTAACCTAAGAATTCTAGTATTTTCAAGGCACCTGGTTGAATCGGTCAGTAGAGCATGTGACTCTTAATCTTGGGGTTGTGAGTTCAAGCCCCACGTTGGGCAGGGAGCCTACTTTAAAAAAATTTCTAGTATTTTCAAATACTAAAAATGAAATATAAACTGATATCTTGTCTGCTTCTATGCAAGATCATTAACTGTACCAAGCTTTCTATTGATTAAAAATTGTTTTACTTTTATATTGTGTCATATTTTAATAAATTGGGCTTTTAAAATAAATTTTGAAAATCATTTATTTTTCCAAAAATGTTGTTATCGGTTCTTGAACCTCTTACATGAGGACCCCAAGATATTGCAATGTTCTTTTATCCATACTGTGTATTTCAATCTCACCAAGAAGTCAGTTACAATGTGCTAGGGACCTGCGATTTGTGTTCGTCTTTCCTGCTTGGCTAGCTCTTGTGTAGGCACAGCTGCCCTTATTCTTAGTCCCTGTATTTCCACTTATAAATGTGCCACCACTCCTGGCAGGGTTGCTGTTATAATTGGGCACCCCCTTATCCTCAGAGCTTGTATCATTCCTGATGCTCTGGAACAGTCATTGCCATTTTTTTTTTTTTTTACTGGAAAAATAAGAAGACAGCTTCCTGGTATCTTGATGTGAGGGACATAAGAATGTTTACTCCCCTGTGGGTTATGTTCTTTGGAGAAGGTTTCAAAGCTTCATTGCTATGTCTCAAAATCTAACAGATTTTATTTCAGTGTGATGCTTTCTTCATATTTTGTCTATGATGCAATAAATCTCCTAGGAGAAAACTCAGCTAAAAGAAGATTGCTTGAACAAGCTTAGGCAAGTTATCTTGGACTCAGAGCAGGGAAAAGCATGACACATTTTATTCTATATACCACCTGTCAAATCCTTCCTTGAACTGGGTCTGAGTTTAAACAACACAGTGACATCTCAGAAAAGGAAGCCAGAGATTTCCTCTGCGGAATAAAAATTTATGTTAATTTTTATTTATTTTTAAAAGAATATAGTTTAGATTAGAGAAATAAATACAGTGTTGTGGGGTTTTTTTTATACAACTGTATATGAATACACACACATGCACAGTGTACAAGGAATTATTTTAAGTCATGAATTATAAACAGAACTTCCTCAGAGAGATGAGAACAGATTTATAACCAGCTGGTGTCAGGCTATACTTGGCATGTGGTACCTAGATTTAGTTATCATCTTCAAAGCCCATGAATACGAATCTAACAACACTATTGTGCACCTAAGACAAATGGTCGGGAAATTCCTCTAAGCAATCTCAGGCAAGAAGAACAAGGTCAGACGTCATCACAATGCACTGAAGTGGCTGAGGCCCGAGTCCCTAACTAGGTTATCTGAGGCAGCCTGAGCTGTCAGGGCTGCAGAAGAAGCCAGTGGTATTTTGAAGGATGTGAGAGCAGCAAGTTGTTCTTCTGTATTTTTGTAGGCCAGTATAGACACATGGTTTCGTTAAATGAAAATATGTGAAAGATGTTAAGTTCTGAGAATCAGACTACTGGGGTAGAACGGGGTGCCTATCTTCCCTTTCCAAACTGGCACCGACATGTCCTTTGTGCATTTATCCATAAAGGGACCACCGTGCTCGTAGCTGAATAGATATTGAGTCCCTCTGAGTCAGCATTCTTCATCAAAATATCCAGGCCCTCTATCTCCCATCTCAGTAGCACTTACCATCCAGAAAACGGATTTTCTAGGGAATTCTAATGTTTCAAACTAACTTCTCTGAGAAATGCTTATCCCACTCAGCTCTGCCTCCTCAGAGAGTTTCTCTTAGAAAGTTTCCCCCATTGCTTCCTTCTGCTATACAGCTAGTTCTGCAGCTGATTGGGCCAGAGATCGATCTCTCATCCAACCTGAGCCAAACAGATTTGCTCTCTCAGAAATTTGGATTTAGGACCCCCGGATTCCATTTATTTCTAATGAAATCTGGGAATTACTCTAAATTCGAGGCTGAAAGGGCCATATTGAACCTTTGTTCAAGCTCAGCAGAGAGTGAGCTGCTGTTAGCTCCAGGTCCTTCTAAAAACTTGGTGTGCTTTCCATGGCTTCTGTATGACTGTCCTCTTGTAGTTTTCAAACACGGGCTCCTCCTGTTTTACTTACCTTAGCTTGTGTGGGTTCTCTTTCTTGCATTCAACTATTTCCTGAACAACCCCTGGAGAGATCAGTGTCTATTTAGCAAAAATAAAGTTTTAGGGTCTGCATATTCAGAGTGACCAGGCCTCCTTCTCTTACAACACAGATTCTGCTCTTTATTATTGCACAACAGTCTTGTTTTATCACAACTCTGAAGTGAGAGATCCATCACGGTACCAGTGCATCCACATGAATTATAGTCTGAAGGGAGAGACAGAGACTGCTTTTAAACTTTGCTCCATTTTGAGCTTTATATGTGAAGTCATGCATGGTTTATAATTTTTCTTGAAGATTTATCCATTAAAGAAGGCATTTGAGGGGCGCCTGGGTGGCTCAGTCGGTTAAGCGTCTGTCTTCGGCTCAGGTCATGATCCCAGGGTCCTGGGATCGAGCCCCGCATGGGGCTCCCTGCTCCGCGGGAAGCCTGCTTCTCCCTCTCCCACTCCCCCTACTTGTGTTCCCTCTCTCGCTGTGTCTCTCTCTGTCAAATAAATAAATAAAATCTTTAAAAAAAAATAAAAAAAAAGAAGGCATTTGAATCCAAATGATAAATTTTCTCATTACTGAATTTTTAAAACTTCTATGAATCCTGCTCATATAAGGTTCATTGTTGACCTAGATGAGTTACATAAAAACCTAATGCTATTTCCCATATGGGCTTGGCTTTTTAGATATAGCTATTCTCATGAAACCATGGGCCTATTATTTTTATACCCTCACATTCTTAGTTTCTGTCACCAAACACCAGTTGTTTTTGTTTTTATTTTCATTTTTGGTTTTCAGCTAGCTATACAGCTCAATTCAACAAAAGATTAATATCCTACTTGTTTTCACATGTTTGGAATACATTTTTTTTTAATAGAAAAATACATATGAAATGCCATTAACAACTGCCCTGGCTTGGCAAAGCCAAAGCATCTCTGAAAAGGGTCTTGTGTGAATAAATTTGGGTCCATCTTCTTACAAAGAAAAGTTCAATTGTTACCTACATGTCATTAAAATTAGAAATGTTTCTGCAGAAACAAATATTTGCAAATGATTGAAGAAGTCATTTAAAACTGTTCTTAAAAGGAAGAAAAAACAGTGCCTGTGCATAAATCAAATGGTGACTCTGCCACATTCTCCGGTATCTTTTCTTTCATTGCTTTTCTTTTGGAAGAAAGGACACCATAGCAACCAGTTTTTAACGGTTAAGAAAGGATACTTTAACTGGTTCCTTATTTTTTACCATAAGATGAACTATTTCCCCTCAGCCTCACTTTTCAATATCCTCTAAGACTATGTAACCAACTCTCTGGAATACAGTACATCAGAGAGGAAAGATACTATATAATATGTCTTTTTATACATTAAAACTTTTACAAAATTAAAACCTGTGGAAGAAAAATGCATGTGTGTGTGTGTGTGTGTGTGTTTTAATATCTGGGCTTAATGAGTTCAGTGGTCTCCTCATTCCAGTATTTACGATTCCATTTTATATAGCTGTGATGTACTATATTAACTATATTAGAGAACAATGAACTAAGTAAATATCTCCAAAAGAGTTACTACTAGAAATTGAATGAGATTAAAGCTTTTTTGTTTGGATAAACAACTAGATGATATTTGAGAAAAATGCTGGCATTAAAAGCCCGGATGATGGCTGATGCCAAATCATCACACACACACGCACACACATATATGCACAAATGCATTTGTCTTCATAATAGTTGTATACAAATTAGACTTTCCTAGCCAATCAGGAGAAAGGAGGTAAGGTTTAAAGAATATAGAAAAACAGCTCTCTCTCTCCTTCTTTCTCTCTGTCAAATGAACAAATAAAATCTTTTAAAAAAGGGGAGGGTCCCTGGGTGGCTCTGTCAGTTGAGCATCTGCCTTCAGATCGGGTCATGGTCTCAGGGTCCTGGGTTTGAGCCCTGCATTGGGCTCCTTGCTCAGCGGGGAGCCTGCTTCTCCCCTGCCTGCCGCTTCCCCCTGCTTGTGCTCTCTCTCCCTCTTTCTCTCTGTCAAATAAATAAATAAAATCTTAAAAAAAAAAAAAAGAATATAGAAAAACATATGAGAGAGTGAAAGATAATTTGATTGGACATAAGCCATAGCCAGATGATGTCACTTCAATGAGGTATACTGAAAGAAATTTTAAAGACTAGAAGGTTCTAAAATGCTTTAAAAAAAGACTTTTAAGAGATATTTTATTAGGTTAAATGACAATTCCCACCACTGACTCTTTAGCAAAAATATGTATGTTAACTAAGCATTTATGAGACTGTTTTGTCTAGGGTTGAGTTACTATATTTACAAGAAATAATAAAAAGTCTGAGTTTTTTATTTGGGTAATGCTCAATTAAAAGTCATAGATAAGAAATTATGTGGTAATAAATAAATGAGGGAGAAATAAAATTGTATGTATATAAGCTTGTCAGGAATTAAAAGACATTTTGGAGTTGTACGACTTGTACATGAATTGGACATTTTAGCAAATTGCAATCCCTTGAGGGTTAAAGATCCTCCTATTATCTATCCCAATTTCCATCTCTGTGTGGATTACAGCCATATTCATATAATAACTATAGATGAGAACAGCTCTTGACTTGGCAATCTGTGCTATATTTGTCTGAGAATAAAACATCCTTGAGCAAGTCTGGAAGGCTCATGGGACATTTCTGTAAAAGAAACTTTTGGAAAAGTTCTGGAAAAGACTTATTCCAAAGGAAGCTTTTAGATATACAAACCTGCTTCAGTTTTTGGAAGGAAATATTATTTTGATTACAGTTTACAACCCTTCTCTCAGATTTTCCCCTGACTCAGATCTGTAGACATATACTTGAGATACAGGGAGAGGAAATGACACTGACTTGTGAGTATAAACTATTAAAACCAATTTATAAATTAGGTCATATGGGAGGTAAGCAGAGTATTGTACCAGGAATAAAATCTGTTATTAAAATCCTCTATTCCAAAGAAAAACCTATGAGGCTTTGAAAAAAATCAAAGCAGAATCAGCAGATGTGCATTGGCAGTGAACCAATGATGCCTCTGGAAGTGGCATGACAGTTCCTGGAAGTCACTCTTCATGAGCTTCACGTAGGCTTTTCAGAGGTAACTGAACCTATGACTCAGTCCTCAGAGGCCCTAGAGATGGTTCATCAGCCGTCTCAGAGATGTTATACAAGGATCCAGATCAAGATGTAAAAACATGTTTCATGACATGTAACAGTGGGAAATATGGCTTTAGGGTAGATGAGGAGTTGCTCTGGGACTTCTAGATATGCTTTCGAAAGAACTCCATGACTAAGGAAGGGATTGCAATCAGATTGACACAAATGTAGATGGTGCTCTGAGTGACTACAGTGAAATTACCTTAGATTACTGTTGCAATACTGGAATCCTGTTTTGTCTTGTTTGTTTGTTTGAGGAGGGATGGGGGAGGGCTGCTGATGTGGTCTGGGAACCTGGTCTATAATCACAAATTGAATGAAAGAGATTGACAGCCCTAAAATTTTAGAATCAATAAAGGGAGCCTGATTATAACAAGGTAATATATATCCTGTAAAGAAAGGCCAGTATCTCGGTATTTCTGAATAGGCCCTAGTATTTAAAGACAGATTACTTTGCTTTTGAAGATAAATCAAACATAATGGATGATGGCTGGCTCTGGGCTCATCTGGTAATTGGAACCTAATATCCTAGCATTACAGATATGCTCTGAAGAATATAGCTCTGTATGTACATGTTAGGAGTTGTAAGCTACTTGTCAACATAAAATATATAGTATGTAGTCACATAACATGTGGACCAAAAGCCTTTGAATGTATAGGTCTATAGTACTCAAATATAAAACTACTGGTGGGAGTTTTCTCCCTCAAATGCCCAGGGACACTACTGTCACTAGGAATAAAACAGGAGTTCATAATCTAATGGTTTAATTGCCAATGATACAAAAATGACATGATGGCAGTTTTTTGTTTGTTTGTTTTGGTTTTGGTTTTGGTTTTAAATGGCTAAAGGGGATCATGCTTCACTAAAAAGAAAGGGACTTTTCTGATTTTTTTCTGATTTTCTCTTTTCAATACAACTGACTATATATGATTGAAATTATGGACCACATGAGACCTAGGGGAGTGTTAGATTTATCAGATGGAATGAAAAGCACGTAGCTTGATCACAGGGAAGAAGAAAAATTTCTTTTTGATATGTAGAACGGGGCAGAGTATCACTAGATTTTAATACTAAAGACTATTACTTAATTCAAAGGGTAAAGGATTCATACAGCAATCTGGTGAATCTGGTCATATTGACTACTTAAACATAGTTTTATTCCCAGTATACACAAGAATATATACTGTAAAAGACTTGGACTCTATCTCTTGGACTTTATCTATCTATGTGAAACATTATTTTGTCTCCTCTCTTCCAAACAAATAAACAAACAAGCAAAAGAAAAGAAAAGAAAAGAAAAAGAAAAAAAGAAAACCTCTTGTTTCCATTTTTCTCGTCTCGATACGAACTTTTATATGAAATTTGCTGATTTGGGGGCCTAACTGATATGAACTTTTAACATACAGCTTTTGAACCCAGCCCTAATTTAATATTTAAGATTTACTATAGACATGCACTGAATAACAAGGATAATGTTCCTTAGTAAGATATACCAATGGTATATGAAAATTCTCAAAGGGAATATGAAAGTTATTTTATTACCTTGAAAAATCGGGGGGGTTTCCTGAATATGCATATGTCCTTGTTTCTTTGATATTTACAGCAAATTTAATGGAGGTGGGGTTGAGTGGTTCTCTCCTTATCTCTCTTCAAAATGAATTAATACTCAATAATACTACTTAAAAAATCTAGTATGTTTATATTCAGTTTTTCTATTAATAAAGATTTTTTTGTAGCTCTCTGAATTCAATGTCTTGATAAGTTTTAGTTCTTTCCATAAGAATAGTATATAACAGGATGTTATATTGTGCTGAAACATCCACATTTTCTTGCCTGGTTGCATAGATGGGAATAAAATCTGTTCTTTAAGATCAAGGGGAAATGTATATATATGAACTTCTTTCTGACAGTTTTTTTTTTTAATTTTTTATTCTTATGTTAATCCCCATATATTACATCATTAGTTTTAGATGAAGTGTTCCATGATTCATTGTTTGTGCATAACACCCAGTGCTCCATGCAGAATGTGCCCTCCTCAATACCCACCACCAGGCTAACCCATCCTCCCACCCCCCTCCCCTCTAGAACCCTGTTTGTTTTTCAGAGTCCATCGTCTCTCATGGTTCGTCTCCCCCTCCGATTTCCCCCGCTTCATTCTTCCCCTCCCGCTACCTTCCTCTTCTTCTTCTTCTTTTTTTTTTCTCAACATATATTGCATTATTTGTTTCAGAGGTACAGATCTGAGATTCAACAGTCTTGCACAATTCACAGCGCTTACCAGAGCACATACCCTCCCCAGTGTCTATCACGCAGTCACCGCATCCCTCCCACCCCACCCCCCACTCCAACAACCCTCAGTTTGATTCCTGCGATTAAGAATTCCTCATATCAGTGAGATCATATGATACATGTCTTTCTCTGTTTGACTTATTTCACTAAACATAATACCTTCCAGTTCCATCCACGTCGTTGCAAATGGCAAGATCTCATTCCTTTTGATGGCTGCATAATATTCCATTGTATATATATACCACCTCTTCTTTATCCATTCATCTGTCGATGGATATCTTGGCTCTTTCCACAGTTTGGCTATTGTGGACATTGCTGCTATAAACATCGGGGTGCACGTACCCCTTTGGATCCCTACTTTTGTATCTTTGGGGTAAATACTCAGTAGTGCAATTGCTGGATCATAGGGTAGCTCTATTTTCAACTTTTTGAGGAACCTCCATACAGTTTTCCAGAGTGGCTGCACCAGCTTGCATTCCCACCAACAGTGTAGGAGGGTTCCCCTTTCTCCCCATCCCCGCCAACATCTGTCATTTCCTGACTTGTTAATTTTAGCCATTCTGACTGGTGTGAGGTGGTATCTCATTGAGGTTTTGATTTGGATTTCCCTGATGCTGAGCGATATTGAGCACTTTTTCATGTGTCTGTTGGCCATTTGGATGTCTTCTTTGGAAAAATGTCTGTTCATGTCTTCTGCCCATTTCTTGATTGGATTCTTTGTTCTTTGGGTGTTGAGTTTGATGAGTTCTTTATAGATTTTGGAGACTAGCCCTTTATCTGATATGTCATTTGCAAATATCTTCTCCCATTCTGTCGGTTGTCTTTTGGTTTTGTTGACTGTTTCCATTGCTTTGCAAAAGCTTTTTATCTTGATGAAGTCCCAATAGTTCATTTTTGCCCTTGCTTCCCTTGCCTTTGGCGATGTTTCTAGGAAGAAGTTGCTTCGGCTGAGGTCAAAGAGGTTGCTGCCTGTGTTCTCCTTTAGGATTTTGATGGACTCCTGTCTCACATTGAGGTCTTTCAACCATTTGGAGTCTATTTTTGTGTGTGGTGTAAGGAAATGGTCCAGTTTCATTCTTCTGCATGTGGCTATCCAATTTTCCCAACACCAATTGTTGAAGAGACGGTCTTTGTTCCATTGGACATTCTTTCCTGCTTTGTCAAAGATGAGTTGACCATAGAGTTGAGGGTGCATTTCTGGGCTCTCTATTCTGTTCCACTGATCTATGTGTCTGTTTTTGTGCCAGTACCATGCCGTCTTGATGATGACAGCTTTGTAATAGAGCTTGAAGTCCGGAATTGTGATGCCGCCGGCTTTGCTTTTCTTTTTCAATATTCCTCTGGCTATGCGGGGTCTTTTCTGGTTCCATACAAATTTTAGGATTATTTGTTCCATTTCTTTGAAAAAAGTGGATGGTATTTTGATGGGGATTGCATTGAATGTGTAGATTGCTCTAGGTAGCATTGACATCTTCACAATATTTGTTCTTCCAATCCATGAGCATGGAACGTTTTTCCATTTCTTTGTGTCTTCCTCAATTTCTTTCATGAGTATTTTATAGTTTTCTGAGTATAGATCCTTTGTCTCTTTGGTTAGATTTATTCCTAGGTATCTTATAGTTTTGGGTGCAGTTGTAAATGGGATGGACTCCTTAATTTCTCTTTCTTCTGTCTTATTGTTGGTGTATAGGAAAGCCACTGACTTCTGTGCATTGATTTTATATCCTGCCACTTTACTGAATTCCTGTATGAGTTCTAGCAGTTTTGGGGTGGAGTCTTTTGGGTTTTCCACATAAAGTATCATATCATCTGCAAAGAGTGAGAATTTGACTTCTCCTTTGCCAATTTGGATGCCTTTGATTTCTTTTTGTTGTCTGATTGCTGTGGCTAGGACTTCCAATACTATGTTGAATAGCCGTGGTGATAGTGGACATCCCTGCCGCGTTCCTGACCTTAGGGGGAAAGCTCTCATTTTTTTCCCATTGAGAATGATATTCGCTGTAGGTTTTTCATAGATGGCTTTTATGATATTGAGGTATGTACCCTCGATCCCTACACTCTGAAGAGTTTTGATCAAGAAAGGATGCTGTACTTTGTCAAAAGCTTTTTCTGCATCTATTGAGAGGATCATATGATTCTTGTTCTTTCTATTGTTAATGTATTGTATCACATTGATTGATTTGCGGATGTTGAACCAACCTTGCAGCCCAGGGATAAATCCCACTTGGTCATGGTGAATAATCCTTTTAATGTACTGTTGGATCCTATTGGCTAGTATTTTGGTGAGAATTTTTGCACCCGTGTTCATCAGGGATATTGGTCTATAATTCTCCTTTTTGATGGGGTCTTTGTCTGGTTTTGGGATCAAGGAAATGCTGGCCTCATAAAATGAGTTTGGAAGTTTTCCTTCCGTTTCTATTTTTTGGAACAGTTTCAGAAGAATAGGTATTAATTCTTCTTGAAATGCTTGGTAGAATTCCCCTGGGAAGCCATCTGGCCCTGGGCTTTTGTTTTTTGGGAGATTTTTGATGACTGCTTCTATTTCCTTAGTGGTTATAGGTCTGTTCAGGTTTTCTATTTCATCCTGGTTCAGTTTTGGTAGTTGATACATCTCTAGGAATGCCTCCATCTCTTCCAGGTTATCTAATTTGCTGGCATAGAGTTGCTCATAATATGTTCTTATAATTGTTTGTATTTCCTTGGTGTTGGTTGTGATCTCTCCTCTTTCATTCATGATTTTGTTGATTTGGGTCATTTCTATTCTCTTTTTGATAAGTCTGGCCAGGGGTTTATCAATCTTGTTAATTCTTTCAAAGAACCAGCTCCTAGTTTCGTTGATCTGTTCTACTGTTCTTTTAGTTTCTATTTCATTGATTTCTGCTCTGATCTTTATGATTTCTCTTCTCCTGCTGGGTTTAGGCTTTATTTCTGTTCTTTCTCCAGCTCCTTTAGGTGTAGGGTTAGGTTGTGTACTTGAGACCTTTCTTGTTTCTTGAGAAAGGCTTGCATTGCTATATACTTTCCTCTTAGGACTGCCTTTGCTGCATCCCAAAGATTTTGAACAGTTGTGTGTTCATTTTCTTTGGTTTCCATGTATTTTTTTAATTCTTCTTTAATTTCCTGGTTGACCCATTCATTCTTCAGTAGGATGCTCCTTAGCCTCCATGTATTTGAGTTCTTTCCGACTTTCCTCTTGTGATTGAGTTCTAGTTTCAAAGCATTGTGGTCTGAAAATAGGCAGGGAATGATCCCAATCTTTAGGTACTGGTTGAGACCTGATTTATGACCTAGGATGTGATCTATTCTGGAGAATGTTCCATGGGCACTAGAGAAGAATGTGTATTCCGTTGCTTTGGGGTGGAATGTTCTGAATATGTCTGTGAAGTCCATTTGGTCCAGTGTGTCCTTTAAAGTGTTTATTTCCTTGTTGATCTTTTGCTTAGACGATCTGTCCATTTCAGTGAGGGGGATGTTAAAGTCCCCCACTATTATTGTATTGTTGTCGATGTGTTTCTTTGCTTTTGTTATTAATTGCCTTATATAATTGGCTGCTCCCATGTTAGGGGCATAGATATTTACAATTGTTAGATCTTCTTGTTGGATAGATCCTTTAAGTAGGATATAGTGTCCTTCCTCATCTCTTATTACAGTCTTTGGTTTAAAATCTACTTTGTCTGATATAAGGATTGCCACCCCAGCTTTCTTTTGGTGTCCATTAGCATGGTAAATGGTTTTCCACCCCCACACTTTCAATCTGGGGGTGTCTTGTTTCTAAAATGAGTCTCTTGCAGACAGCATATCTATGGGTCTTGTTTTTTAATCCAGTCTGTTAGCCTGTGTCTTCTGATTGGGGCATTTAGCCCATTTACATTCAGGGTAACTATTGAAAGATAGGAATTTAGTGCCATTGTATTGCCTGTCAGGTGACTGTTACCGTATATTGTCTGTGTTCCTTTCTGGTCTATGTTGCTTTTAGGCTCTCTCTTTGCTTAAAGGACCTCTTTCAAGATTTCTTGTAGGGCTGGTTTTGTGTTTGCAAATTCCTTTAGTTTTTGTTTGTCCTGGCAGCTTTTTATCTCTCCTTCAATTTTCAATGACAGCCTAGCTGGATAGAGTATTCTTGGCTGCATAGTTTTCTCATTTAGTGCTCTGAATATATCCTGCCAGTCCTTTCTGGCCTGCCAGGTCTCTGTGGATAGGTTGTTGCCAATCTAATGTTTCTACCCTTTTAGGTTACATATCTCTTCTCCGAGCTGCTTTCAGGATTTTCTCTTTGTCTATGAGACTCGTAAGTTTTACTATTAGATGTCGGGGGGTTGACCTATTTTTATTGATTTTGAGAGGGGTTCTCTGTGCTTCCTGGATTTTCATGCCAGTTTCTTTCCCCAAATTAGGGAAGTTCTCTGCTATAATTTGCTTCATTATACCTTCTCGTCCTCTCTCTCTTTCTTCTTCCTCTGGGATCCCAATTATTCTAATGTTGTTTCATCTTATGGTATCGCTTATCTCTCGAATTCTGCCCTCGTGATCCAGTAGTTGTTTATCTCTCTTTTTCTCCGCTTCTTTATTTTCCATCATTTCATCTTCTATATTACTGATTCTCTCTTCTGCCTCATTTATTCTAGCAGTTAGCGCCCCCATTTTTGATTGCACCTCATTAATAGCCTTTGTGATTTCTACTTGGTTGGATTTTAGCTCTTTTACTTCTCCAGAAAGGGTTTCTCTAATAACTTCCATATTTTTTTCAAGCCCAGCTAGTATCTTTAAAGTGATGATTCTGAACCTAGATCTGACATCGTACTAATGTCCGTATTGAGTAGGTCCCTGGCAGTCGGTACTACCTCTTGTTCTTTTTGCTGAGGTGATTTTTTCCGTCTCGTCATTTTGTGCAGAGGAGAATAGATTAATGAGAGAACAAAATGCTAGCAGAGTAACCACGTCCCCAGAAAATATACTCTAAACAAATCAGAAAAGACCTGAAGCAGTGGGATAAGAAAGGGAAAGAGAGAAAAAAGAAAAAGAAAAAAAAAAAAAGATAAAAACAAAAACAAACAAAACAGAACAACAACAACAGAAGAAAAACCAGAATGTGATCAAATATGATCTGTATGGTATATAGAATCAGTGCCACACACTAGATTTGGGGTGTATTTTGGTCTTTTAGAAGAAAGTGCCTCCCAAAATTTTAAAGAAAGAAAAACTTATATATGTACAAAAATAAGGGTTGATATGATGAAGGGATGGAATATGACTGTAAAAATGGAAATTATAAAAAATGTTATAAAAGGAATTGATAAGAAGTTGTTTGAAAAAAGAAAGAAGAGGATTTAAAAAAAGAAAAGAGAAGAAGAGACAGAAAAAAGGGGAGAGGATGTGATCAGTCAGGGGAATAGAAAGCACCATATACTAGAGATTTAGGGTATATTTTAATCTGTTAGAAGAAACTATCTCAAAATTTTAAAGAGAGAACAACTTATATATAGAAGCCAAAAATATGGGTAACTACTATGAAGGGATAGAATATGACTCTAAAAATGAAAAATAAATTTTTTTTTTTAAAAGGGATTGATAAGATGTTGTTTGAAAAGGGGAAAAAGAAAAATTCAAAAAGAAATAATAAGACAAAAAGACAGTTAAAAAAAATTAACTTTAAAAGACTATAGAATCATAGTAAAAAAGCCGTGAATTCTATGTGCAGTAGTCCTCTAGCGCTGGAGTTCTGCCGTTCTCATTGATTGGTAAACTTGGCCTTGGCTGGCTGTTCTCGCTGATCTTCTGGGGAGGGGCCTGTTGCTGTGGTTTCCAAATGTCTCTGCCGGAGGCGGAATTGCCCCACCCTTGCCCCCTCCTGGCTAAGTAATCTGCTCGGGTTTGCTCTCCGGGGCTTTTGTTCCCTGCGAGCTTTCTGTACAGCTTTGGAGGCGGAGAGTGAAAATGGCGGCCTCTCAATCTCTGCTCCGGAGGAGCCGAGAACTCGGGGCCCCGCTCCTCAGTGAGCCCCCAGAGAAAAGCCGTCAGTCACTCCCGTCTCCCTGGTCTCCGGCCGCAGTCCGTGCTCACCCGGCCTGCGACCGCGCCTCTATCTCTGGCACCTGACCACGGGTGGAGTCTCCGAACCCAGCAAATTCCCGCAGTGCGCTCCCACACTGCTCCTCCCGGGGGAGGAAGGTGAGTCTCCCCGGATCTGCCGCTTGTTGGGTCCCTGCTGGAGGAGCAGGGGCCCGACTGTGCTGCGGATCATGGTTTATGGCCACCCCGAGCTGAGAGCCCGCGCCTGGGCTCCGTCTCTGCAGCCGGCTTCCCTGCTCCGTTACCTGGGAGCTCTGCCACACTCAGGCACCCCCGGTCTTTCTGTGACCCCGAGGGTCCTGAGACCACACTGTCCCGGAGGGTTCCACCCCCCGCTTAGCCACCAGAGTGACTTCCCTCAGCAGAGCAGACTTTTAAAAGTTCCGATTTTGTGCTCCGTGGTTCTATCACTTGCCAGAAGCGGCCAACGGAGGTCCCTCCCCCGCCGTCTATCCTCCCGAATATCGCCGCGGATTCACTTCTCCACACGTCCTACCTTCCAGAAAGTGGTTGCTTTTCTGATGAGAGAGTTGTTGCTCTTCTTTTCTTCGATCTCCTGTTGAGTTTGTAGGTGTTCAGAATGGTTTGATCCCTGTCCAGCTGAATTCCTGAGAGGAGATGAAATCCAGGTCTCCTACTCCTCCGCCATCTTGCTCCGCCCCCCTTTCTGACAGTTTTAAAAATTACTTATCATCTTGCAGTGTTTGCATGGCAGTAATAGAGGTTAGATAAATCCAAAAATAATGCCTGTGACAGATAAGAAACTAGTGAAGAAAACAGACACTCCTTATATAGGTTCAATCACTAGCATCTACAAGAACTAAAGCAATAATAATTCAAAAAAATAAATATTATTTTTTAGTCACAGCCTTGGCATTCATAACAAAACTGTGGCTTCATTACTGCTACTTATCTACTGAAATAACCACCCAAGTAGTAAGAAGTTGGAGATAACATTTTGTTTTACTAAGAAAATATAAAATAAATATAATTGCTTATTTTCAATGAATCTTTCTTTTTCATGACTCTTTGAAAAATGTTGATGAAATTGTATCTTTTAATAAATAATATGACATGGATATATAACACAGGTTATTATAAGATGCCTTACTAAAATAAAATTTAGTTTACCACTAAATAATAGTGCCAAACTGAAGTAATATGCTTTCAAAATAAACTTTTAGGTGTTCTTCTTAATCATAGAATTTAAATTCCATAATGGTATGTGAAAAAAGCAGAGCACAAAAATGTGTTTTTATGTATGTGAACCATATAAAGAAAATATAAAGAAATACCAAAATTTTCTGGGCCAAAATATGCCAAATATACCAGTTTGGTGAGATTATGTATGATTTTAATTTATTTGTGTTCTGTTAGTCATCATTTTTATAACTACATTTGCCATGAACCACAAACCAAAATTTATATTTGTCTTAATTTTCCTATCTATACTGTATAATCAAAGCTCACAAATCTAACATTGAAAACTTGGCACCGTAGCAAATACCTAAAACACTGAAATCCATTTAAACTTGATACCTAATTTATGTTTCATTTTCTTGGTAGTAACATAGTTATTTTAGCTTCTCTGATGAATTATTATCATATCATAAAAAGTAGCTAAAGTAAATAGAAAGTATCCTCTTCATAATTCCCAGACTTTTTTTGTTTCTGCCATTTTTTATTGTTCTCTCTCTCATTTTTTTTAAGATTTTTATTTATTTATTTGACAGAGAGAGAAAGCACACAACAGGGGGAACACCAGGAAGAGGGAGAGGGAGAAGCAGGCTCTCTGCTGAGCCCAATGTGGAGCTTGACCCCAGGACCCTGGGATCATGACCTGAGCTGAAGTCAGACACTTAACTGACTGAGCCACCTAGGTGCCCCCATTTTTTGTTGTTTTCAAATTATATTTGAAAACATGTTTCTTAGTCTATTTTAAGTACACATTTTTATATTGTACAAAGAAAGAAAAGACAAAACAGTAATAGATTTGCTATAATAAATACAATTATCACCTGTTTTATTTATTCAAGAAATCAGAAGGGGTACTAGTTTGAGGAAGTTTTACTAATGATCATTTTTTAGTAATAAATAAGAAACTGATCATTTTAAAATGTAATAAAAATTAAGATGACTGATAGCACTCAAAACTTTGTTGACCAAAAATGGCATATTGAACAAAAAGCAAGATTTCAATCAAATGTACTTGGGGCAAATTTTCACTGACACTCAGAATCTGTCTGATATTTGCTAAATTACTTCATTCTTTTTGATACTGTGATCTTAAATTGTAAAACGTTATAAAAATACCATATTCCTTTCCTAGGGTTGCTGTAATAATTACCACAAGCTGGGTGGTTTAAATCAACAGAAATTTATTCTCTCACAGTTCTGGAGGCTAGAAGACTGAAATGCGTGTAGGCAGGGCCATACTCTTTCTGAAAGCTCTAGGGGATAATCTGTTCCACTCTTAGATTCTAATGTTACTAGCAATCCTCAGAGTTCTTTGCCTTGTATATGCATATTTCCTATTCTTATCTCTGTCATATATAGTGTGTCTGTCTCTATCACTCCTTTTTCATAAGGACAAGAGTCATATTGGATTTAGGGCTTACCCTACTTCATGTGACTTCATATTAACTTACATCTTAATTACATATGCAAAAACCCTATTTCCAAATAAGATAACATTCACAGGTGCCAGGAATAGGAACTTCAACATAACTTTATTATTGGGAGGTGGGGAGGATGACACAGTCAACCCACAAAAATTACCTAACCCAATTGTTTTTAGTAAAATTAAATATACTATGTGGTACACCTGCAACTAATCTAACATTGTATGTGAAATTATACTTCAATAAAAAATAATAATAAAATAAATAGGACCTTTTTAAAGTTAAAAAAAAGAAAATTAAATGCAATATTATATGCAGACTAATTAGCAAAGACCCATACAATGTGGCCACTCAATGTTAGTTGCACTTCTGCTCTTTCACCTGTGGTATCATGTGAATAATGGTGACAATTCATTATAGTCAATACAATGTCCTTTAACTTTTTCACATTACTCTGCTAAATTATTTTAGGACAATTATAAAAGATATAATTGAAGAAATGGAATGTTAGGTGTTGTTTAGTGTACACTTCCTTATCTGATTCTGAAGAGCTCTCTACTTCTCAGAAAAGCGACCACTTTCTGGAAGGTAGGACATGCGGAGAAGTGAATCCGAGGTGATATTTGGGAAGATAGATGGCAGGGGAGGGGGCCTACATCAGGTGTTACTGGCAAGTGATAGAGCAGCAGAGCACAAAATTGGAACTTTTAGAAGTTGGCTCTGCTGAGGGACATCGCACCAGTATCTAAGTGGGGTGTGGAACCCTCACAGGACAGTGTGCTCTTGGGAGCCTTGGGGTCACAGGAAGACCGGGGAAGCCTGAGCACGGCAGAGCTCCCCAGGTTTCAGAGGGGGGAAGCCGGCTACAGAGACGGAGTGGAGGAGCCAGCTCTTAGCTCGGGGTTGCTGTAACCATAATCCATGGAATAGTCAGGCCACTGCTCTTCCAGCAAGGACCCAACAAGTGGCGGATCCGGGAAGACTCTGCTTCGTCCCCTAGGAGGAGTGGCACGGGAGAGCACCACAGGGATCTGCTGGGTTTGGAGACTCCACACACAGGGTCGGGTGCCAAAGACAAAAACGCTTGGTCACAGGCTGGGTGAGCACGGAGTGCAGCTGGAGACCAGGGGGATGGGAGTGATTGACTGCTTTTCTCTGGGGCTCACTGAGGAGTGGGGCCCTGAGTTCTCGGCTCGGGGCAGAGATTGGGAGGCCACCATTTTCACTCTGGTCATCCAAAGCTGTAAAGAAAGCTGGCAGGGAACAAAAGCTACCGAGAGCAAACTTAACCAAATTGCTTAGCCCAGACCAAGCAAGGGCGGGGCAATTCCTCCTCCAGCAAAGACATCTGAGAACCGCAGCAACATTAACCTCCCCCAGAAGATCAGCAAGAACAGCCGGCCAAGACCAAGTTTACTGACCAATGAGAACGGCAGAATGCCAGCACTAGGAGAATAGAGCACATAGAATTCATGGCTTCTCTCCTGATTGTTTAGTCTTGCAAAGATAATTTTTTGAATTTTCTTTTATCTTTTTCTTTTTTTTTTTTGAATTTTTCTTTTTCCCTTTTTCAACCAACATCTTATCAATCCCTTTTTTAAAAAGTCTTTTTTATTTTTCATTTTTAGAGTCCTATTCTATCCCTTCATAGTAGTTAACCTTATTTTTGGTATATAGGTATAAGTTGTCCTCTCTTTAAAATCTTGGGATACAGTTTCTTCTAAAAGACCAAAATATACCCTAAATTTCTAGTGTATGGCTTTGTTCTAGTCGCCTGCCTGATCACATTCTCCTTTTTTTTTTTTTTTTTGAATTCTTCTTCTTCCTTCTTTCAACCAGCTTATCAATTCTTTATAAAATCTTTTTTTAATTTTCATCATTATACTCATATTCTATCCCTTCATTGTATTTACCCTTATTTTTGTACATATATAAGTTTTTCTTTCTTTAAAATTTTAGGAGGTACTTTCTTCTAACAGACCAAAGTATGCCCAAAATCTAGTGTGTGGCACTGATCTATGCACCAGCCTGATCATATTTGATGATATGCTTTTTTTAAAATCTTTTTTTAATCTTTTTTCTTTCTTTCCCTTTCTTTTCCCCTGGTTTCAGGTCTCTCCTGATTTCTTTAGTGTATATTTTTCTGGGGTCATTGTTACCCTGTTAGCAATCTGTTCTCTCATTCATCTATTGTCCTATGGACAAAATGAAAAGATGGAAAAAAGCACCTCATAAACAAAGAACAAGAGCCAGTTCTGACTACCAGGGACCTAATCAATACGGATATTAGTAGACGTCAGAACTAGAGTTCGGAATGATGATTTTAAAGATACTAGCTGCACTTGAAAAAAACATGGAAGATATTAGAAAATACTTTCTGGAGAAATAAAAGAACTAAAATCTAACCAATTTGAAATTAAAAAGGTTATTAATGAGGTGCAATAAAAAATGGAGGCTCTAACTGCTAGGATAAATGAGGTAGAAGAGAGAATTAGTGATATAGAAGACCAAATGATGGAAAATAAAGAAGCTGAGAAAAAGAGATAAATAACTACAGGATCATGAGGGCAGAATTGGAGAGATAACTGATACCATAAGACGAAACAATATTAGAATAACTGGGAACTGAGAAGAAGAAGAAGAGAGGCAGAAGGTATTCTGGAGCAAATTATAGCAGAGAACTTACCTAATTTGGGAAAGGAAACAGGCATCAAAATCCAGGAGGCACAGACAACCCCCCTCAAAATCCATTAAAATAGGACAACACCCCGACATCTAATAGTAAAACTTACAAGTCTCAGAGACAAAGAGAAAATCCTGAAAGCAGCTCAGGAAAGAGATCTGAAACCCACAATGGTAGAAATATTACACTGGCAACACACTATTCACAGAGACCTGGCAGACCAGAAAGTACTGACATGATATATTCAGCACACTAAATGAGAAAAATATGCAGCCAAGAATACTATATCCAGCTAGGCCATCATTGAAAATAGAAGGAGAGCTAAAAAGCTTCCAGGACAAACGAAAACTAAAGGAATCTGCAAACACGAAACCAGCCCTACAAGAAATATTGAAAGGGGTCCTCTAAGCAAAAAGAGAGCCTAAAAGCAACATAGACCAGAAAGGAACACAGACAATATATGGTAACAGTCACCTTACAGGCATTACAAAGGCACTAAATTCATATTTTTCAATAGTTACCCTGATATATAAATGTGCTAAATGCCCCAATTAAAACATGTAGGTTATCAGATTGGATAAAAAACAAGATCCATTGATATGCTGTCTGCAAGAGACTCATTTTAGACCCAAAGACACCCCAGAATTGAAAGTGAGGGGGTGGAAAACAATTTACCATGCTAATGGACACCAAAATAAAGCTGGGTGGCAATCCTTATATCAGAAAAATTAGATTTTATTTTATTTTTTTAAATGTCTTTTTTTTTTTAAGATTTTATTTATTTATTTGAGAGAGAGACTGAGAGAAAGAGAGCATGAGAGGGGGGAGGGTCGGGAGGGTCAGAGAGAGAAGCAAACTCCCCGCTGAGCAGGGAGCCCGATGCAGGACTCGATCCAGGGACTCCAGGATCATGACCTGAGCCAAAGGCAGTCGCTTAACCAACTGAGCCACCCAGGCGCCTGACAAATTAGATTTTAAACCAAAGACTGTAATAAGGGATGAGGAAGGACATTATATCCTACATAAAGGGTCTATCCAACAAGAAGATCTAACAATTGTAAATATCTATGCCCCTAACATCGTAGCAGCCAATTATATAAGACAATTGATAACAAAAGCAAAGAAACACATCGATAACAATACAAGAATAGTGGGGGACTTTAACACCCCTCCTCACTGAAATGGACAGATCATCTAAGCAAAAGATCAACAAGGAAATAAAGACTTTAAATGACACACTGGACCTAATGGATTTCACAGATATATTCAGAACATTCCATCCCCAAAGCAACAGAATACACATTCTTTTCAAGTGCCCATGGAACATTTTCCAGAATAGATCACATCCTAGGTCACAAATCAGATCTCAAGCAGTACCAAAGATCGGGATTATTCCATGCATATTTTCAGACCACAATGCTTTGAAACTAGAACTCAATCATAAGAGGAAAGTCGGAAAGAACTCAAATACATGGAGGCTAAAGAGCATCCTATTAAAGAATGAATGAGTCAACCAGGAAATTAAAGAAGAATTTAAAAAATTCATGGAAACAAATGAAAATGAAAACACAACTGTTCAAAATCTTTGGGATGCAGCAAGGCAGTCCTAAGAGGAAAGTTTATAGCAATACAAACCTTTCTCAAGAAACAAGAAAGGTCTCAGATACACAACCTAACCCTACACCTAAAGGAGCTGGAGAAAGAACAGCAAATAAAGCCTAAACTGAGCAGGAAAAGAGAAATAATAATGATAAGAGCAGGTATCAATGAAATAGAAACAAAAAGAAGAATAGAACAGATCAATGAAACTGGGAGCTGATTCTTTGAAAGAATTAACAAGATTGATAAATCTCTGGCCAGATTTATCAAAAAGAAAAGAGAAATGACCCAAATCAACGAAATCATGAATGAAAGAGGAGAGATCACAACCAACACCAAAGAAATACAAACAATTATAAGAACATATTATGAACAACTCTATGCCAGAAAATTAGATAATCTGGAAGAAATGGATGCATTCCTAGGGATGTATGAACTACCAAAACTGAACCAGTAAGAAATAGAAAACCTGAATAGACCTAAAACCACTAAGGAAATTGAAGTAGTAATCAAAAATCTCCCAACAGACAAAAGCCTAGGGCCAGACGGCTTCCCAGGGGAATTCTACCAAGCATTTAAACAAGAATTAATACCTATTCTTCTGAAACTCTTCCAAAAAATGGAAATGGAAGCAAAACTTCCAAACTCGTGTTAGGAGGCCACCATTACCTCGATCCCTAAACCAGACAAAGACCCCATCAAAAAGTAGAATTACAGACCAATATCCTTGATGAACATGGATGCAAAAATTCTCACCAAAATACTAGCCAATAAGACCCACCACAACCAAGTGAGATTTATCCCTGGGCTGCAAGGTTGGTTCAAAATCTGCAAATCAATCAATGTGATAGAATACATCAAAAAAAGAAAGAACAAGAACCATATGATCCTCTCAAGAGATGCAGAAAAAGCATTTGACAAAGTACAGCATCCTTTCTTGATCAAAACTCCTCAGAGTATAGGGAGAGAGGCTACAAACCTCAATATCATAAAAGTCATCTATGAAAAACCTACAGCGAATATCATTCTCAATGGGGAAAAACTGAGAGCTTTCCTCCTAAGGTCAAGAACACGGCAGGGATGTCCACTAACACCACTGCTATTCAACATAGTATTAGAAATCCTAGCCACAGCATTCAGACAACAAGAAGAAATAAAAGGCATCCAAATTGGCAAAGAGGAAGTCAAACTCTCACTATTTGCAGATGATATGATACTTTATGTGGAAAACCCAAAAGAATCCACACTGAAACTGCTAGAACTCATACAGGAATTCAGTAAAGTGGCAGGGTATAAAATTAATGCACAGAAATCAGTGGTATTCCTATACACCAAAAACAAGACAAGAGAAAGAGGAATTAAGGAGTCAATCCCACTTACAATTGCACCCAAAAGTATAAGATACATATCTAACCAAAGAGGCAAAGATTTTGCACTCAGAAAACTGTAAAATACTCATGAAAGAAACCAAGGAAGACACAAAGAAATGGAAACACGTTCCATGCTCATAGACTGGAAGAATAAATATTGTGACGATGTCAATGCCACCTAGAGCAATCTACACATTCAATGCAATCCCCATCAAAATACCATCAACTTTTTTCAAAGAAATGGAACAAATAATCCCCAAATTTGTATGGAACCAGAAAAGACCCCGCATAGCCAGAGGAATATTGAAAAAGAAAAGGAAAGCTGGTGGCATCACCATTACAGACTTCAAGGTCTATTGCAAAGTTGTCATCATCAAGACAGTATGGTACTGGCACAAAAACAGACACATAGATCAGTGGAACAGAATAGAGAGCAAAGAAATGGACCCTCAACTCTATGGTCAACTAATCTTTGACAAAGCAGGAAAGAATGTCCAAAGGAAAAAAGACAGTCTCTTCAACAAATGGTGTTGGGAAAATTGGATAGCCACATGCAGAAGAATGAAACTGGACCATTTCCTTACACCACACACAAAAATAGACTCCAAGTGGTTGAACGATCTAAATGTGAGACAGGAGTCCATCAAAATCCTAGAGGAGAACACAGGCAGCAACCTCTTCGAACTCAGCCATAGCAACTTCTTCCTAGAAACATCGCCAAAGGCAAGGGAAGCAAGGGCAAAAATGAACTATTGGGACTTCATCAAGCTTTTGCACAGCAGAAGAAACAGTCAACAAAACCAAAAGACAACCGACAGAATGGGAGAAGATATTTGCAAATGACATATCAGATAAAGGGCTAGTATCCAAAATCTATAAAGAACTCATCAAACTCAATACCCAAAGAACAAAGAATCCAATCAAGAAATGGGCAGAAGACATGAACAGACATTTTTCCCAAGAAGACATCCAAATAGCCAACAGACACATGAAAAAGTGCTCAACATCTCTGGACATCAGGGAAATCCAACTCAAAACCTCAATGAGATACCACCCCACACCAGTCACAAAGGCTAAAATTTACAAGGCAGGAAATGACAGATGTTGGCGGGATTGCGGAGAAATGGGAACCCTCCTACACTGCTGGTGGGAATGCAAGGTGGTGCCACCCTCTGGAAAACAGTATGTAAGTTCCTCAAAAAGTTGAAAATAGAGCTACCATGAGACCCAGCAATTGCACTACTGGGTATTTACCCCAAAGATACAAATGTCAGGATCCGAAGGGGTATGTACACTCCAATGTTTATAACAGCAATGTCCACCGCAGCCAAACTGTGGAAAGAGCCAAATGTCCATCAACAGATGAATGGATAAAGAAGAGGTGGTATATACAATGGAATATTATGCAACCATCAAAATGAATGAGATCTTGCCATTTGCAACAACGTGGATAGAACTGGAGAGTGTTATGCTGAGCGAAATAAGTCAATCAGAGAAAGACATGTATCATATGATCTCACTGATATGAGAAATTCTTAATCTCAGGAAACAAATTGATGGTTGCTGGAGGGGTGGGGGATGGGAGGGAAGGGGTGGCTGGGTGATAGACATTGGGGAGGGTGTGTGCTATGGTGAGTGCTGTGAATTGTGTGACTGTTGAATCATAGACCTGTACCTCTGAAACAAATAATACATTATATGTTAAAAAAAATAAGAAGAAGGTAGCAGGATGGGGAAATTGAAGGGGAGAAATCGGAGGGGGAGACGAACCATGAGAAACTATGGACTCTGATAAACAAACTGAGGGTTCTACCGGGGAGGGGGTGGGGGATGGGTTAGCCTGGTGATGGGTATTAAAGAGGGCATATATTGAATGTAGCCCTGGGTGTTATACGCAAACAATGAATCATGGAACAATACATCAAAAACTAATGATGTAATGTATGGTGATTAACATAACATAATAAAAATAAAAAAAGAAAATCTTTGTACCACTCTTGTAACTGATAACTGATAGCAATATACATGATTTAACACCTTAAATTTATTTTGCAGATGATGAAAAGAAGTTAGAAATTAAATAGGCTACTAAATGTGAAATGCTTATAAAGTCTTGCAGTTCATTTTGACATTCTATTTCAGTTTTTGTTTCTAATATAATGAAATCAAAATGGCATAAAACTGATAGTTCCAGTCTCATTGGAAGCTCTTTTTAAAATTCCTTTTGAGTCTAGATTTTATCTCACACTGGAAATCTCAGTGAAGGAGGTGTTTGAGAGTTGTAAATCTCATTTTGGTTTCTGTTGTTTCATGATCCCTCAGGTTTCATTCATTCCTATCTTGTTTTATATATACCTCTTCTAAAGAACTTTTTCGAATTCATTTTAAGTAAGGAATTGTATTCTAAATAAAAAGATATTTATTAAGCACTTACTATTTGCCACTCACTATGCTAGAGAGGTTGCAAGGAATACTTTGTTTATGATTTACTGTATTCACTCCACCTTTATGAGACCCTTAGTAACATCATTATATTCATTTTATAAATGAAGAAAATGAGACTGTAACAAAAATCCAGGAGACTCAAGTTAAATTACTTTCCCATGACTTGTGAATGTGGAGCCAACATTCAATTTTTTTTTTTCCTCATCCTGTGTTCTTGTTTTCTTAACTACTCTAAGAATTTAGTACACTGCATGACATTTTATAAGCAGAATGAAGGTACTTCAGAGCCTTGTCATACCCAAGATCAAGCTGGTTTCCAAGATAATTGTCAAGCTCCTTAGAGCTTTTACCTATCTCAGGCTCTTTTAAGCATATGAATATTTCATTTTCTCTTGTACATTTCACAATAAATATTAGGCCAAATAACTCTATTTGTCTCTGAGAAGCTACTATAAAATGTTCTAGGGAAATCTACATAGATTCCACACAAACTATGTTTATTTATTTTTATTTAATTTTTAAAATAATACTTGGTAAATTGGGGGGCATTTTTATAGTTTTATTTTATTGTTAATGCTGCTGTTGTGTGGTTTTCAAGTATAAATCAAAGACCTTATACCAAAATAGGTGGTCACAGACTAAATTGAATATCTTCTGGAATATGTTTAGATACCCAAGCCACACATATATCCTCTGCTTTGCAATTAAATTATATGTTTTTACCTAAATTGACTTATGCCTTGGTGTAATTTATGCCTTTTATGGTTTTCTGAGATGTTTCTCTGGAATACATACATTTTTACCAAACACTCTTACCTAGCCGATCATTTTTAGGAAGTTGGTGGTGAAAAGACCGTCATATTTCCCAGGCAATACAACCAGTAAATATTTAGGGGTGAAGGAATCTTTGGCCTTTATCAATTACATATTTTTATGCATTAACACCTTGATTAGAAGGGTATGACATTTACATAATTTTCAGAAAACACTCTAAGAAGTGCTAATATGACACATTCTCCACCTTGCACTTGTTAAACACAAAACATTAAAAGGAATAGTTTTTATTCTGAAAATAAAAACTAAGTTTTTCCTAACTTATCAGCAACAATTGCTAATATTTTAAAAAAATATTGTCATTCAACATATTACCTTACTCTTCTTTTGATTTTGAAAGAGGAAAAATGAAATAGTGAAAATATAACTAGGATAATTTCATTTCATATATTTCTTCAGTTTGGTGAAATTGCAAATTAGACAATATTCATTTTACTCAAAGAAAAGTGCTCTACAAAGTCATCTGGTTTCAAGTGGCATGTTGACAACATCAAGCAATCGAATATTCTGAGATTACTTCCTTGAAAAGAGAACTTGATCATAACTGAGAACACTGTGGTCTCTAGGGTAAGGACAGAAAAGAACTTTCCATACAGATCAATATCTAATTAATTTAGATTAGAGATTTCAACTCTCAGGTTTCACTTATTTTATCTGAAGAAAATGAGAGGAATAGTTATTATGTAGAATTTTAAAAAGAACACATATTAGAGCCACTTAATCTTCCTTTTTTTTCTTTTCCCCAAAAGTATAAGCATAAAAAACTGGAAAACTATATGGAAAGAATGTAGTACTTGTTTTCCTGGTATAATAATTGGATTTCAGGGGCTCCTGGGTGGCTCAGTTGGTTAAGCGACTGCCTTTGGCTCAGGTCATGATCCTGGAGTCCCTGGATCGAGTCTCGCATCGGGCTCCCTGCTCGGCAGGGAGTCTGCTTCTCCCTCTGACCCTCCCCCCCTTCATGTGCTTGCTCTCTCTCATTCTCTCTCTCTCAAATAAATAAATAAATAAATAAATCTTTAAAAAATTGGATTTCATTTAGATTTTTTACTAATAAACTTTGACCACTAATAACCATTAACCACATTTGCCAATAACTGTAATAAATACATACAAGTATTTATATATTTCAATTATATTTAAATAATCGCTTGCCTTTCTTTAATTGACTTTATTTTTAGAACAATTTTAGGTTGAGTAAATGAATGGAAAGTACGCATCATTATCACCCAAGTCCATAGTTTACATTAGGGCTCACTTTGATGATGTACTTTCTATAGGTTTTAACAACTGTGTAATGACATGTATCCAACATTATAGTATCATACAGAGTAATTTCATTGCTTAAAAAAATTTCTCTGCTCCACCTATTCATTCCCCCTTCTCTGTTTACCACTGGTAATCACTGATTGTTTTACTGTCACCATAGTGTTGCCTTTTTCCAGAATATCATATAGTTGGAATCATATAGTATGTAGCCTTTTCAGATTGACTTATTTCACTTAGTAATACACATTTAAGATTTCTCTAGGTCTTTGCACGGTTTGATAACTCATTTACTTATAACACTGAATGACATTCCTTGTATGGATGAAACACAATTTATATATTCATTCACTGACTAAAATATATCTTGGCTACTTCCCAGTTTTGACAATTATAAATAAAGCTGCTATAAACATTGGTGTGCAGGGTTTTGGTTTTCTGTTTGTTTGTTTGTTTGTAACATAAATTTTCAACTCCTTTCAGTAAATACCATGGAGAGAGATTGCTGAGAAGAGTTTATTTTGTTCTTTTTTTTTTTTTTTTTTTAAAGATTGTTACTTATTTGAGACAGAGTGAGAGAGAAAGAGAGAGAGCAAGCACAAGCCGGGGGTGGGTGAGAGCAGGGGCAGAGGCAGAGGGAGAAGTAGACTCCCTACTGAGCAGGGAGCCTGATGTGGGACTCAATCCCATGACCCCAGGATCATGACCTGAGCCAAAGGCAGAAGCTTAACCTATTTAGTCACCCAGGTACCTGGGAGTTTATTCTGCGGCTGCCAAACCAGCTTCCAAAATGGTTGAATCATTTTGTATTCTTATCAGCAATTAATAATAGCTCCTATTGCTTTATATCCTCACCAGCATTTGGTGTTATCAGTGTTTTGGATTTTCACCATTCTAATAGGTATATAGTGGTATCAGATTGTTGTTTGAATTTGAAGTTTCCTAATGATATATTATATTAATCTTTTTCATATGCTTATTCCCATCTGCATATCTGTCATCTCTGTGAAATGTCTGTTTAGATCTTTGCCCATTTTTAAATCAGATTGTTCATTTTCTTATTATAAAGTTTTGAGACTTCTTTGTATATTTTGGATAATGGTCCTGTATCAGGTATGTCTTTTGCAAATATTTTCTCTCAGTCTCACTTCTCATTGTCTTGGCATTATCTTTTGCAGAGCAAAAGTTCTTAATTTTAATGAATACAGCTTATTATTTCTTTCATGAATTGTGCTTTTGGTATTGTATCTTAAAATCATCACCAACTCAAAGCCACCTAGAATTTCTCCTTATCTTCTAGGAATTTGTAGTTTTTCATATTATGTTTAGGTTTAGTATACATTTTGAGTTATTTTTTGTAAAGAGTATAAGATCTAGATTTATTTTTTTGCATATGGATATCCAGTTGTTCTACCGCCATTCACTAAAAAAGTTATCCTTTCTCTGATATATTGCTCTTGCTCCTTTGTAAAACTCAGTTGCCAATATTTAAGTAAGTGTGTTCCTGGGCTCTCCATTCTGTTTCATTTATCTATTTTTTTGTGCTTTTACCAAAACCACATTGTGTTGATTACTTAGCTTTAAAATAAGTCTTGAAGTTGAAAAGTGTCAGTCTTTTTTGTTCTTCTCTTTCAATACTGTGTTGGCTGTTTTGCATCTTTTGCATTTTCATATAAACTTTAGATTGTCTATATTTACAAAAGAACTTGCTAGTGTTCACTGAGGTTGCAATAAATCTATAGAGCAAGTTGGAAAGAACTAATATCTTGACAACACTGATCCTTATATCCATTAACATGGGATATTTTTCCATTTAGTTAATTTATTTATTTCATCAGAGTTTTTTAGTTTTCCTATTATAGATCCTGTATATATTAGATTTATAATTAAATACTTTTTTTTTCTTTGGGTGCTAATGTAAATGATAATGTATTTTCTATTTCAGATTCCACTATTCACTGCTGGTATTGACCTTTGTATATTAACTGTGTATCCTGCAACCTTGATATAATCATTTCTTAGTTCCAGTAAGGTTTTTGTTGAATTTTTTATATTTTCTATAGACAATCATGACACCTGTGAACAAGACAGCTATATTCTTCTTTCCCACTCTGTATACATTTTATTTCCTTTTCATGTCTTATTGCATTAGCTAGGACTTCCACTACAAATTAAAAAAAAAAAAAATAGTGAGAAGGGACATCCTTACCTTGCTTCTCATCTTAGTGGGAAAGATTTAGTTTCTCACCATTATGTATGTTAGCTCTAGATTTTTTGTAAATGTTCTTTATCAGGTTGAGGAAATTCCTCTTTATTCCTACTTTGCTGAAAATTTTTATTATGAATGGGTTTTGAATTTTGCAGATTTTTTTTTCCTAAAGGTATTGATATGGTAGTGTCCTTTTTTTTAACCCTTAGCCTTTTGATGTGATTGACTACATTACTTGATTTTGAACGTTAAACCAGCCTTGAAACCTGAAGTAAATCCCATTGGTTGTGATATATGATTCTTTTTATACACTATTGGGTTTGATTTGTTAATACTTTCTTGAGAACTTTTGAATCTATGTTCATGAGAAATATTAGTCCATAGTTTTCTCTCTTTGCAATGTCTGCTTTTAGTATTAGTGTAATACTAGCCTTATAGAATGAGTTAGGAAGTATTTCCTCTTCTTCTATCTTCTGAAAGACATTATAGCATATTGGTATAATTTGTTCCTCAAATTAATGGTAGAATTCACCAGGGAACTAATTTGGGCCTATTTTTTTGTGTGTGTTTTGGAAGGCTAAGTATAGATTCTATTTCTTTAATTGATATTTACCTATTGAGATTGTCTATTTCTTCTTGTGGATTATATTGCAGATTATGTCTTCCAAGAAATTAGTCCATTTCATCCAGATTCAAATCTGTGGACATAAATTGTTCAAAGTGTCTCAGTATTTTGCATTAAATATCCATTAATCTATAGTGATATTCCTTTTTTCACTTCTGATATTAGTACTTTATGTGATCTCTCTCTCTCTCTCTCTTTTTTTTTTTTTTTTAGTTGCCTGACTAAAGGTTTATCAATCTTTAAAAAGAAAAAAAAAAGCTTTTGGTTTTGTTGATTTTCTCTATTGATTTCTTGTTTTCAATTTCATTGATTACTGTTCTATTTTTTGTTATTTATTTTTATCTCACTTTAGATTTAATTTGTTCTATTTTATTTTTAGTTTTCTAAGGTGGAAGCTAGTTGATTTTAGATTTCTTTTCCAGTTATGCATTAAATCCTATAAATTTCCCTCTAAGTAATGTTTTCTTGCATCCGGTGAATTTTTATAACTTCATTTTCATATAGTTCAAATATTTTAAAATTTCTCTATATTTAGATTTATTCTTTGACTCAGATGTTATTTTTGTGTGTTGTTTAATCTCCACCTATTTGGGGATTCTTTACATATTTTGCTGTTCTTAATTCCTAATTTAATTCCATTGTGGTCTGAGAGTATACATCATATGATTTCTATTATTTTAAATTTATTAAGATGTATTTTATGGCCCCAAATGTGGTCTATCTTGGTGAACATTCCATGTAAGCTTGAGAAGAATGTGTCTTCTGGTGTTGTTGTATGAATAGTCTAGAAATGGCAATTAGATCCAATCGATTGATGGTGCTGTTGAGTTTAACTATGTCATTACTGATTTTCTGCTTGTAATATCTCTCCATTACTGATAGAATGGTGTTGTTATCTACAACTATAATAGTAGATTTATTTACTCTTTCTTGCATTTCTATTCATTTCATTTTTCTTCGTATGTTTGTTTTGTTTTCCATATTTGGTTAGGTGTATATATATTAAGTATTGCTCTGTCTCTTTAGAATATTGACCCATTTATCGTTATGCAATACTCTATATCTCTGGAGATTTTCTTTGCTTTTAATTCTGCTATTTCTTAAATTAATATAGCTATTCCCGATTTCTTTTGATTGTGTTAGTATGATTTATCTCACTCCATCACTTTAATCCATAGGCATCTTTATATTTGAAGTGAGTTTCCTCTTGACAACAAATAATTAAGTTTTGTTTCTTGATCCACTGTAAAAATTGTTATCTTAATTTGTGTATTTAGACCATTGATATTTCAAGTGATTATTAATATTTATTTTTAAAAACCTGAAGTGGAAGGAATTCTGCCTATGGACAGGGGCTTCCACTCATGCCTGAGAATTCCAGCCAACTCTTCTTGACAGCCTGCCCTACAGACTTAAGACTTCCCAGACATTCACTGTAATTGTGTAAGCCATTCCTTGCATAAATCTCTTACTGTTTATATATTTTAAAAAATGTATAAAAAGCTTTTTGAAATTTAGATCATTAATATATGGAGATCAATGTGCGAAATAAATAAATTACATATATATTTTTTTAATAAAAGACAAAGTATTATCTACTAGAAACTCTACATCTTGATAAGTTCCTTACTGAAATCTCAATCTTTCTGGAGCACTTTGATGTGAAATACCTACCTCTTAAAAAAATGTAACAAACAAAACATGTTATAAAGACAACCATTAATAGACTAACTAATGAAGTTTTCTCTCACCCCACATACGTGCCAGCATTTGTAAAGAAAAAAATACTCAGAGTCCTTTTATGGTATTAAAATGGATGCATTTCTTTTTTACAAAGATAAGATTGAAAGTGAAGAATAAGCTCCCATCCTTCCTGAAATCAAAGCCAATGCAAAGGCTTGGAAGGACAACAAAGCTTTGGTGAATGGTATCCTCCTAAACATAGAAAGAACACCACAAACACCTAGCCCTTGGGACACTTTGAGGTGGGTAGCCTGGAATCTCAGAAGTGCATCCAGTGAAGGAGCAACCTACAACTAGCCATTACCAAGTTCCCCTTGGTTTTGGACCTGACCATGACCAAGGACTTGTCCATTTTTTTAAAATGCAAATTCTATTTTTATTAGATGAAAAAAAAATATTCAGGATAATTACCTTGGGATTCTAATGAATGTTAAGACCAACAAATAGCAGATGGATCAGTTGAGAAAGCTTGATGACTGTGACACTAGGTGACACTCTGCTCTGTCCTAATGGTGAGAAGCCATCATCTATCATTCAACTGGACCATGACCATGAAGCTAAGCATCCCCCAAACCACCATGAAACAAACAACAAACCAACAATCTGCCTTCTTATATCTCCTGTGGTGGCATTCTTAAAATAATGGTTCATATCAAAATGGAAGTGAAACAAATTTTACAATTTATGTTGTTCTGTAAAGAGTTATGCAAATTCATATAAATGAAATTTATATTTTGAGATAGACATATTTAACATGTATATAAGATTGTATTTTTTTTCTAAGTGGCTATGATGAATACTGAAAAATAGTTTCATGATTACCTTTTCAGTTTCTATAATTCTAAAAAAGGGTTTTAGAGTGTCTTAAAATTTCTCCACACACAAAAAAAAAGTCACTAAATTTTACTTAATCTAGGGTCCTACTCTTTATTATTGGTCTTGTGTGAATATTCTTAGTGGGAAATTTAATATGTAAATGTGATTACATGATGAGCAAATACTTTCAGAATATTTGATTTGTTTAAGAGAAAATATTTCTGATATACAAAATTATTTAAGCAAAATATAAATGGCTCTGAAGTAAAAAAATAATTAGTTCATTAATTACCTCAGATCTATGAGTAATGAGATAATGTGAAAACTGACAAACTTATGAAAACATATTAGCCCTCATTAATAATCATATAATTGCAAATTTAAAAAAACTAAGTGTATATAATTTTTTAACAGATTATACTAAGAAAATTTTTAAAAATGAATCATTTCTGTGTGAACTAAAATGTGGGAAAAGGGCAGCCTTACGATAGTGTAAAAAAAAAAAAAAAAACCTGCCTTCTGGCCATGTAGCTTCAAGATGAGTGTCCAAACTAAAAATGTGCATATTTCTTAACAGATATTCTATTTCTAGAGAGTCAGCTTGAGGAGATAATTGGACAAGTACATAAAAATGCATTTATAAAAAAATATTGTTGCAGGATCAGTTAAAACAGGGAAAAAAAAAGAAAAATAAGATAAATAAGCAAAAAAAAAGATAAATAATCAAATAATAAAATACACCATTAAAATATATTCCTTAAAGATGATGAAATCTAAGAAGACACTATATTTATTACCATGTGATAATGCCCCTAATCTTTTTTTTTAATGAAAAAAGGCAGGTTATACAATCACCTGTGTAATCAAAATATCCAATGAATACAAATAAAATAACATCTGACTTCTTCTAATGTGTTGTGTAATATTTTACTGAATTTGAAATCTGTACATACGTGTTTTTGATGGTTCAACTTTTATAAGCCATTTCCCAGTGAATGAAGTTCTCCTTCGAGTATCCTAGCCTGTGTTAGGAGGGCTGCTGCAAAGAAGTAGGCAGTCATTCTCCAAACAATTCAAAGCAAGCACAAGCCTGAGGGGCTGCTTATTTAGAAAACAAACAAACAAACTTTATAAATTAAGACTACATATATTGAAATCTCAGTCAATACCTGCAAATCTGAGCCAAAGGTAAAAGTCACTATGATAGGTGGACTAAATCTCAGGTATGACTGGCAATGCAACCACATTGCAAATGGTCATTTTTGTGGGGAGTGTTCTATGAAGATCAGCAACAGGTTTAGTTATCTGATGATGGTAATTGTCTCTCAAAGCAAGGATGATAGGCTAGAGAATTGGTTCATGGTGTGTCAACGTCTAGTGCGTTGGGGTCCCTGGGTAAGGGTCTATGAAATCACCAGGACACAGGGGATGCAGAGCAAAGGCAGCACTTGCAACTGCATACTGCCGTTTATTACTCACATAGCTATATACTCGCAGTGATCAGATAAACATAACAATGTATACTTAAAGTATCAACCCAACATCCGTGAAGTAAGATACACGAAATTCAATAAGAACAAAATACATCCTGTTTATGCTTGCAGAATAAAGAATTCTCTTAGCCATCCTTCCTTTGGAGACAACATGTTCTTTGTCTTTAGAAAGAACACTTCTGTTTAGAAAAGCACACTTTAAGCTAGGCAAGAGCCACTTCCTGCTGATCCAGGCATTTAGGCCTTGCAACATGAGGTAAGGGGAAGAGAACATTTTCTCCTCCTGGCCTAGGCCTGCCTGGCCAACCTTAACCTCAGTGCAGTCCTCAAATGACCCTGGCCTGCAAGGGGTCTACAAGCCTACACCATCTCAATTCCCTCTTTTTTCTTTTGTTTTAATAAAAGTGTCCTCCAAAGGATGGCCATAGAATTCTGGGAAGGCTTTAGATAGCAAAAATGCAACAGCATAAAGCATAAGATAACAACCAACAATACAAATCCCATTCCTCCGGCAGTATGCCCCAAACTCTGAATAATACCTTTTGGATCTAGTCCCTCAAGTTGCCTAAGAAGTAAATTGGCCAACGTAGCGGCATCTGATACAGTAAGCAAGGCACACATAGCCAAAAATAAATTTTCAGGCGTACAAGCCTTCCCTGTTCGCTGCAGGATTTTTTCCCCTTCCCCACTAAGCTTTTTATTTTGCCCCCAAGTCGGCAAAGCAGTAGCAAATATCTGCCAATGGCGACGTCGTCCTCCCAAATTCAGATGTGCCATGGCCTGTAACGGAAGTTCATCTTGGTCTGGATTCCCCATCCGTCGCCTGGTGGGATACGGTGCCGTTCGAATTGGCCCTCGACCGGGTCCATCGTGCGGGGAGCCAGGAACAGGTCCGTCCATCCTCTGTGGAGACATAAGCATAACCCTTCCCTCTATAAAGCAATAGCCCCGGTTGCCATTCTGCATCTGCGGTTGGTTTAAACCATATATGTTCCTTTAATGGAGGGGGAGCGACCTCTCCCTCTATGAATTGCTTTTCTGCTCGGGACAGGATATCTCCCTGCGGAAGATTCAAGAAATTTAATGTGAACAGAGCTTGTTGCAAAATGGAACGTGCATTTGATTGAGTGAATGCTAAGATATGATCCTTTTTCCTCCTTTTTAATTTTTTAATTTGTAACTTTAAAGTATTATGTGCACGTTCTACAATAGCTTGCCCTTGAGGATTATACTCAATGCCTGTTTTGTGCATTATACCATATTGTTTACAGAAAGTTTGAAATTTTTTACTGCTATATGCAGGTCCATTATCTGTTTTAATAATAGATGGTAAACCCATCACAGCAAAAGTTTCTAGAAGATGGGAGATGACATGCTGTGTGGTTTCACCACTTTGTGCTGTGGCCCAAATGAATTGGGAATATGTATCTATTACCACATGTACATACATACAAAGTTCAGAAAACCACATCTGCCACTGCAGATATTCAGGCTCCTTTAAAAGAGCCCGACAGAGGACCCTCCAGTCCTCAGGAGAAAAATTGTTATAATGTCGAACCAGACCATTGACTAGCTCCTTAACATAATGTGAATGTGGTCCATATAAAGACACTGCCTTTTTCAAGCGACCAATATCTTCTATACCTATTCCTTCATAATATGGTGCTTGTGCCATCCCCTGGATTGGGGGCGGCCTAATAACAGGAAAAGCAAAGACAGAATTAGCTGCGCCAGCCTCATCATCGCTATCCTCTAGCGCATCAAGCTCAGCTAAAGCAGCAGAAAGGAAAGGATTTTTAGAAGAAAGAGCTGGTACAGACGGCAAAGGCGGAGCAGAGGGCTTCCTAGAGGGTTTCTTAGACTCCTCCGTCATAGCCATAACCTGCTGAAAAACCTTCCACACACGTTCCACCTCGGGATCCGATTTTACTTTCGGTTTTGGTTCTTCATTACCACACTCGCTAGGCTCACGGGATGGTGTAAGCTTAAAGGTATCTTTCTCTACCGCCCTTTTCTCATCTGTATCTAGAGGGAGGTCTTGTATAGAAGGAGCCATCTCCTTATGGAAGTCTTCGACCGTGCGGTCGTCCTCCATTGCTTTAAGCACTGTAAAAATAATCGACCAAATAGACCAAAACCACACGGGAATTTTTTCTCCCTGTCTCATTGCCTTCTCGACATTATGTCGAACTCGCCGCCAATTATCCATGTCTAAGGTTCCCTCCTCTGGAAACCAAGGATTCCATTCTCGAACCACCTTCAAACACAGCTCAATATCATTAGAAGCGACAGTGATACCATAGACAGCAAGTGAATGCTTCAGCATTCGAACATAAGGAGTAGAAGTTTCTTGTCCCATCACCCTGTACTTAATTAAGTTACTCACCCTTCCTGAACGTCCTTCAGGGTCCCTGTTTGGGCGCCAATTGTCAACGTCTAGTGCGTTGGGGTCCCTGGGTAAGGGTCTATGAAATCACCAGGACACAGGGGATGCAGAGCAAAGGCAGCACTTGCAACTGCATACTGCCGTTTATTACTCACATAGCTATATACTCGCAGTGATCAGATAAACATAACAATGTATACTTAAAGTATCAACCCAACATCCGTGAAGTAAGATACACGAAATTCAATAAGAACAAAATACATCCTGTTTATGCTTGCAGAATAAAGAATTCTCTTAGCCATCCTTCCTTTGGAGACAACATGTTCTTTGTCTTTAGAAAGAACACTTCTGTTTAGAAAAGCACACTTTAAGCTAGGCAAGAGCCACTTCCTGCTGATCCAGGCATTTAGGCCTTGCAACATGAGGTAAGGGGAAGAGAACATTTTCTCCTCCTGGCCTAGGCCTGCCTGGCCGACCTTAACCTCAATGCAGTCCTCAAATGACCCTGGCCTGCAAGGGGTCTACAAGCCTACACCATCTCAATGGTGTTTTATCTACAATGTATTCTGAATGTTTTAAGTTACTCTTTGTTATTTCAGTTCATGTTTTTAATTTCATTAAAAAAACATATTTTGAATCAATACATTAAAGGTATTTTCATTGTAATCTTTTATGTGATAGGCATTCAATATAAAGCTTGAAAACACAGGAAAAAGGTCACATTTAATGAGGTTTATAAGCCAAAATATTCACAAGGTTGATACATTTCAATGTATGAAATGTGCATAAAATGTGAAAAAACTCCTTGACTAATAAAAGGCATTATTCACCGTCTTAAAATAACCTGTGAAATCTAAAGAGAAATTTGCTATAAGACATACTAACTTCAGAGTATATTCTACAGGAAGATCAAAGAACTGTGAGAGAATAATATTCCTTTTATCTAAAAATATTGCATTTAACTGAAGTGTTAATACATCCTTATTCTTGGGATTCAGTATTCTTTAAAAATACTATTGTGAATGAAAAATATCCATAGATATTTAAACATTGAAATCATCTCAATTTTGTTAATTGCTTATTAACAAAGTTAGTATACATTTGATAAAATAGGTAACATTTAATTTGTTTCTCTTCATGTTTATGAAGACTTTTGTTAGTGAATATTAATTTATTTAATTGTTGCTTGTACCCTTTCATGATCCTATTAAACCATTGCTTGTAAGTAGAAATGGAGATTGTTTTAAATAAGATCATTGAGTTGAGGCATTTGGAATTCAAACTGTCATCCTCCTAAAATATCATTTCATATGTGTCCTTTATAAAATTGCATTTTTATCTCAAAAAAGCATGATCTGTGGACTTAAATTTGATATTGCTTCCTATGGGACTTTGAAACTGTATTTATTTGCACCCTCTTCAATTCCCTCATCTGTATTAACATATTTCACTTCTTAGACACCTTAAAAAAAACTACGTTGTTGAAAACCATATTCCCCTAACTCTCAAACTTCATTGAAAGGTCTTTAATGTTTAACTGTCTTTCCCCATCATCCACTGTATACTTAATCCTGGTAATTAGATTTGTTTGACCTAACAATCTAATAAATTTGTTTGTGAAGGTGACCAATGAATTATCTGGTATTATTTTTTCTTAATAATTCTACATTGTGTGACATCCTTTTTTTAAAATCTCTCCCTATATAATTTTAGGTAGTGCTTTCAGACAGTATAATAGAGTGGGTTTCAGCTGTTTCTAGAGCCACTTAACTCGTACAAAATATTGAAGTTTAGATACTTAACTTGAATTCACACAGTCTCTTTTAAAATATCTAGGAAATGGAAATAAAAGTAATATTTCTCACACGGGGTTTCTGTTATGATTAAACAATAAAATGTATGAAAATTCCTCGGACAGGGATTGACACTGAGTAAACGTTTTCTATATTATTACCTATAGTTTTCTATATTATTACCTATGGTTATCTCCTGGATGGTTTCTTTCCTTCCTAATGTTTCTGTTTTAAAGCCATCTTACAAGGTTTATTCCCTGGCCTCTTTTCTTTTTTATGGGGTTTCTGCTCTGGAAGTTCAAATATTAACAGCTATAACAGCAAGTATATACTTCTATCTTTGGTTTGTCATCAACAATCAGTATCTAAAAATTTCTCTTTCTCTTTTTTAAAGATTTTATTTATTTATTTGAGAGAGAGAGTGAGAAAGAGCACAAACAGGGGGGAGGGGCAGAGGGAGAAGGAGAAGAAGACCCCCCACTAATCAGGGATCCCCAGGTGGGGCTCCATTCCAGGACCTTGGGATCATGACATGTGCTGAAGGCAGACGCTTAACAGACGGAGCCACCCAGGAGCCACAGTATCTAAAAATTTCTATTGTCTTCAAAACATTTCCACTTTAGAAAAAATAAATTTTCTTCAAACAGACTCTGGCTTAGATTTATACAACTGCCCAATGTCCTTTTGAAATGCCTAGCCTAATGTAATGGAATTTAGGAATCTCTTGCCTAATTATGAAGTCAATTGTTATAACTGACTTCATAATTAGACAAGTTATATAGATATGTGTGTGTATTTATTTATAATACATATACATAAATGGGCATTGTTCAATGGGAAGCTGGAAATAAGTAGGTAAATCCAGTGCTGTGATGATTTACTGATTTATGAAAAAAATATTTTGGAGAATTTTAGTCATCTAAAGGGAGTCAGTTAATACCTAAACTATAATCATGTAACTACAAAACAATTGTGCATTTTCAGATTTAGATTAGATTAAGTTAATCTTACTTTAAAGAATTATAGAGTAGGGTGCCTGGGTGGCTCAGATGGTTAAGCGTCTGCCTTCGGCTCAGGTTGTGATCCCACGGTCCTGGGATCGAGTCCCACATCGGGCTCCCTGCTCCTTGGGAGCCTGCTTCTCTCTCTCTCTCTCTCTCTGTCTCTCATGAATAAATAAATAAAATCTTTAAAAAAAATTAAAAAAAAAAAAAAAAAAAAAAAAAAAAGAATTATAGAGTATACCTAATCACTGATCACATTTCTAATTACCATGTTAGATTAAGAATAAGATCATACCATTTAAATAAAAATAAATAATAATATGTGAAAACAGGGGCTATCAATAAACATAAACCTTTACTTTGATTAATTGTTACTTACTCTTAGTATTAATGGGCATGTGACTCTTTAAAAGAGCATAAGGAGTAAACACTATATAAAATGTGCAGTTCTCAGGCGCCTGGGTGTCTCAGGCATTAAGCGTCTGCCTTCGGCTCAGGTCATGATCTCAGGGTCCTGGGATTAAGCCCCACATCGGGCTCCGTGCTCAGCAGGAAGCCTGCTTCTCCCTCTCCCACTCCCCCTGCTTGTGTTTCCTCTTGTGCTGTGTCTCTCTCTGCCAAATAAATAAATAAAATCTTTAAAAAAAAAATGTGTAGTTCTCATTCAGTGAAATTTTCTTTAGACAAACCTGGACCTGAGCTTGCAAAAAAGAACACGTACATTGAAAAAAAAAAAAAAAAGAAAAAAAATACATACTGCTTGAATTATATTAAAATTTTTAAACAAAGAAAGTCAAATATTTTCAGTAAAAAGTTTTCTAACACCCCTGTGATAGTACAGAGAGCACTTCTTCAAAACTCTTGAGTGTATCAAATAAAATAGTATATATCAAAACACTTTGAAATCCATAGCACAGTGTAAAATACTTTTGAGTGCAGCAATGATGCCTTAAGACCACCAATACACGAGAAATGGAAATACACTTTATGTCCTACTTTCACATAAAAATCTCTACATAAATGCTAAATGACATATTATTCGACATACTTTAAGAATGAGACAACATATTTAAAAAATGATGTTTTCTTAGTGGAAAATACACTCTGAGCTTTGGAAACATAATATGAAAGATGCAGACAGATTTGAATATATCAGGATAAATAGGGGTTTATCATGATGGTGGGGAAATTAGACATGTAGTCACTTTCATGCATATCAATATCTGAGATACCACAACCTCTCTTGCTTCCTCTGTGCGTGTATATATACATGGATTTTGTATAGGTAAATAGATGAAAGACTACCTTCTTATCTGCTACAAAAAAGAAGCCATAGGGTACTAATACAACTGATAAACATACTCTTTTTGTAAAGGTGGAGGTTGAGGTGGTGAAATACACAGACATCCATCAACTGCGATAGTGGTACTATAATGTCATTAATCACAGAAAACAAGGTGATTGGCAGTTGCAGAATAAAGGTCCTCTATTTGTCACTTGAGAGAAAAGAAAATGTATCTTTTCTAACATTAAGCCTGCTGTAAAGGTGGAGACAAGAACCATTAAGCCTTTATCAACTGCATATTTTCAAGTTAATGTAGTAGACAAAAGTGGATTTAGCTCAATTTGGAGTTTTTCGTCTATGTTGCCGAGGAAACTGAATGACAGACACATTTAAAATGTGGCTTTTTTCCCCTTTTTTCTTTCCTTTCTTCTTCTTCTTCTTCTTCTTCTTCTCCTTCTTCTTCTTCTTCTTCTTCTTCTTCTTCTTCTTCTTCTTCTTCTTCTTCTTCTTCTTCTTGTTCTCCTTCTTCTTCTTCTTCTTCTTCTTCTTCTTCTTCTTCTTCTTCTTCTTCTTCTTCTTCTTCTTCTTCTTTTCCTCCTCCTCCTCCTCCTCCTCCTTCTCCTTCTTCTTCTTCTTCTCCTTCTTCTCCTTCTTCTTCTTCTTCTTCTTCTTCTCCTTCTTCTTCTTCTTCTTCTTCTTCTTCTTCTTCTTCTTCTTCTTCTTCTTCTTCTTCTTCTTCTTTTTTGTTAGCTCTCACCTGACAAGATTTGTAATAATTTGTAATAATTCTATTTTTTATATTTCAGAAGGCAAAATATGAGTGGTGTGTAGGACAAAAAATTAAGAATCTCTTGGACCCCTTGTTTCATTTTTGATTTTGCCAATATCATTGAAAAGGGTTTTGGGTCCAGAAATCTGAACTTTTCCTATAGAAAGAGCCTAAGCCTCGTATGGAGGACTTACAAGAAATACAAGGCATTAATACAAACTCAAGAACTTTCTAGTATCATCAAAGGAACAACACCCATGTAAATAAAAAGATAAATAATGCCCAGAGATGTTTTTTGATACTTTGTGACCACTAAGGTTTAAATATGCCCAGCCAATCCTTTAACATAAAATAAATTATTAAGAGTATCAAGATTTGGGTTTCAATTCCAGTTATGACACTTAAGCAGGTTTTATAACCTATCTAAACTTTTATTTTCTTGTTCACAATTTAGACACATTAACAGAACCCCTTAAGCCATTTTTTTGAAATATAACATTTCAAAAGAACATATAAACTAAATGCACAGATACAAAAATATATGAATACTCATGTGCCCAACAACCAGATCAATGAGATATAGCTTGTATTTTGAAAGGCCTATTTTGCCCTTGCCCATTGCATCTCTCTCTCTTGGTCACAGTGGTAAGTAACCATTCTTTCTTTCTTTTTAATAATAAAAAAAAAAAGATAATAAATTAATTAATTTTCATTCATTGTTCCTTTTATTTATTTTGTATTTTATTGTCTTTATAAAAGTAGCATCATATAGTATGCAACTTGCAATTTTCAATGTATAATTTGTATTTATCCATGTTGATATATGTCATTCAAGTGCATTTATTTTTTACTTTGTATGATTTTTTGCTGTAAGCATATTAAGAATATAGTTAACCCTTCTCCTGTTCATGGGCATTTAGGTTGTTTCTATCCTCAACATAGTGAAGACAATGCTTCTATAAATGTCCATGTATATACTCATGTGCAAAGTCTATTCATTTTCATGTCTCTCTCATAATTTTAAGGGACACCTTGATTATAACTTCCTTTATCAAAATTCAATTCCCTCTCTCTTTTTATAAAACATACCTATTTTAAATTCTGATTCTGCTTATTGCAATATTCATTGATTATATATTTGAATATATGTGCCTGATAGTATAATTTATTGATTATATTAACTCTCATTCATGACTTCTTCATCTATTAAGAAACTTAGTTTTCAGAATTGTTTTGAACTGTTTTTTAAGTATAAGCCTATACAAATATTTTGCATTTGTTTTAACAAGACCTTAGGTATGGCACTAGTAGGCAGAACTATTTTATACTAAATTTTAAACTTTTCAAGGATTAGGTAAAACTTTAACACAAGCTATTGCAAAAAATACAGGAAAGTGAAAATGCTCCCAATCTATTTTTTTGATGTTAGGAAAATCCTGATATAAAATAAGGGGAAAAGGTATTAATAAGGAAAAAAAAATAAAACCCAATTTAATTTCCCTCATGACATGGACATGACCAATCTTCAAAAAATATTAGCAAATCCAATCAAGCAATATAAAATAAAGAGATTACATTATGATGAATTAAGTTATCCCCAAAATACAAGGTAGGTGATTTTCAACAAGTCTTTACATAATGATTCCCTTAAATATTTTATTAAATATAAGAAGCTCAGGGGTGCTTGGTTGGCTCAATCAGTTAAGCGTCTGCCTTTGGCTCAGGTAATGATCCCAGGGTTCTGGAATCAAGCCCCATATCAGGCTCCCTGCTCAGTGGGGAGTTTGCTATTCCCTCTCCCCATCACCCTGCTCCTACTCTCTCTCACTCTCTCTTTCTCTCAAATAAAGAAACAAAATGCTTTATTTATTTATTTTTTAAAATTTTTTTTAAGATTTTATTTATTTATTTGAGAGAGAGAGAATGAGAGAGAGCAAGCACATGAGAGGGGGGAGGGTCAGAGGGAGAAGCAGACTCCCTGCCAAGCAGGGAGCCCTATGCGGGACTCGATCCCGAGACTCCAGGATCATGACCTGAGCCGAAGGCAGTCACTTAACCAACTGAGCCACCCAGGTGCCCCAAAATGCCTTTTTTAAAAAAAATAAGCTTAACATAAAAGAATTCATACTCTATTTATATGAAGTCCAAGAACAATCAAAACTAATTTAATGTGACAATAATTAGAAAGTTATGGCATCAAAGCAAAACAGACTAAAAAGGGACATGAAAGAATTTCCATATTTTATGTGGTGAGATATGGATATAGAAAAATGTCAAAACTCACCAAACCAAACACTTAGGATTTTTTATTATGTTCTCCGTCAATTATATGTCAGTGAACAAGTAATTGGAAAAGAGCGTCATAATGATAACATAAATATGTAAAAGCTGCAGTACCACTGGTCTGAAATTGTCTTTTGGAAATCACTTGAGATAGAGCATGAGAAGCAGGCAAAAAAAAGCCTAATGTGCTTGCAAATTCTCCTAAGAGATTTGAACTTAATCCTGTAAACTTGAGGACCAATTGAAGGATGTTCGATAAAGAAGTGATCTGATGGATTTTACTTCTTAAAAAGATCACTTGGGCATCAGAGACAGTAGGAAGGAAATAATGCTGGACGTGAATTAATACTATCAGCTGGCTACTGTGGTAAGAAATAATGAGGATCTGAAGCTGAGAAGCAGCAGTGGGGATGTAAAATAAATGGAGATATTTAGAAGTCAGGAAAATGAAAGTTTCATGTGATGTGTACAGAGGCTGTCAAAGCTACCTTTCAGATTTCTGGACTCAGAAGAGGTTTCTTCAAACATAAGATAAGATAGGAAACGTAAGAGAAGGGGCTTCTTTGGAGGAGATAACAAATTGCTTAATTTGGGCATGTTGAAATTGGTATGCATGTAGACCCTGTAAGTAAAAAAAGGTCTAACAAATGATAATTAAGTGAATTTTGACCTTAGGATAGAAGTTTTTGTTCAGGTTATATTATTCAGAATTCTAAACACATAGGTTGTTTGTAAAACCATGAATTTCTATGAGCCATATGCACTGTTTAATGACTAAAAACTTGCTAAAACATTTTGAAGTATTAGATATTTTTGAATATCAGTTGCAGTGGGATTTCCAAGGTGTATGTTTTTGTGAGGAGGGAAAGGTTCTTGAAAACATTGAGGCATACATAAGCACATTTTAATAATTCACCATAGGCATGATGTAGTCATAGAGTTATCTATGAAACAATTATTTTTTTAACTTTCATAATATTAAATATTTATTAAGCATTTTTAACATGCCCATGCAAAAATGGCCAAGTTAATAGCAACTACAATATAAAAAGACACAAACAGAAGCTAGATTCCTGCCTACATAGGTTAAGAAATGAATTTGCAAAACCATAGATATTATTCAAATAATTAAAAAAGGGAGTCAATGGTAAATAAGTTAAATCTAATCGAGTGGTGAAGCATCCTGACCCAAGATTGCTGTTGTTTATCTACCTTAATTAGGTGATAAAGTCCAAAAATGATTAAATCTTAAAGTCAAAGAAAGGACTTAGGCTGTGAAATAAATCCTAGTTTTAGAAATTACATTTAAGTTCTCAACATTGGCATTGAGATTATAGCTGAACTCAATCTGCCTCATGTGATTACAGGGAACACATGCTAGATACATATGCTCTCAATCCCATGACCTGACCAAAAGTCCAATTTCTAGACAATCTAAGTACACTGAGAAACTCACACTAAACCATTCTGGTCTGTGATTCTAACTCTAAATTCACTTGATATTATATAATATATAAGGATTTAACAACCAGAAAAAGCATACAAATATAGTAAATCAAATCTGTATCTTTAGTACTTTTATAAGTTTATAAATAGTTGTGGATATTTGGTTATTAAGGTATAATATTTAAAATAATCTGACACTACATGATAAAAGATCTTTTTTATTCCAACTTAAAATGCTAAATAATAATTTATTTTACACTAGTGATTTTAAGATGAAAATTTAGCTAACTTTGCAAACATAATAGGATGTTCAGAAAAACTTAAAAATGACTGGATTTATAAATTTCAATGTGGGATTTATAGGACTATGTAAGTGACTGAATAGACAAAGTGTTTAAAATAAAATATATGTATGCATTTTATAATATTTAGAGAGACAATTAAATTCATTTTTAAAATACTTGAGCATTTTGGTAAACACCTGAAGTGCAGAAAGAGAATATTTATAAATGTAATTCATAATATTTACTGAAACTTATTTACCTATATAGCCAAAGTTCTTTTAAGTACAATTACAGAATTTTACAAACCTGATAAATAATGAAATATTTTAAATCAATTTTCAAAGTTAAAATATAATTAGCATTTGAATTTTTATTTTTTACAAAATGGCATATTGATTTTTAAAAATCATGTAAACCCAAACAATCACATCTGTACATCTTCAGAAAACTAAATTCACACTGACAACTGACATTCACATCCCCCAACAAAGGGTAGATATGTTTAAATATCTAATTTATAAAGTGAATGTGCAAATCAATATGATCCCTAGTAAATATCATTTGAACAGTGAATAACTGTACTTTTGAAATTTGATCACTATTCTTTTTCTTTTTTTTTATTATGTTATGTTAGTCACCATACAATACATCATTAGTTTTTGATGTAGTGTTCCATGATTCATTGTTTGCGAACGTATTATTTTCTACTGGCATAATGTATTTGTGGAGTGTATCTCACTTCTAGACTTTATTTTTCTTTAAGAAATGGTGCACAAAACAAATGAACTCTCAGCCTGAATGAAATAGAATGCCAACACATCTATTGATGAAAATTACAATGAACACATTACAAATTTTCATTTGTATTACAAATGAAATATTACAAAATTACAATTTTCATCTATTGATGAAAATTACAATGAATATTATAATATTTCATAATTTTTTTTTTGGAAAAACACAAGGGTATAGATAGGGTACCTCTTCTTTCCAATGAAAAACGTAAGAAATGCTCCCTTAAAATAGCCCTTTAAAAATTGTTGGTTCCCTGATTTAAAATTACCATCTATACAAGGAGTTTGAGAGTATAGGATTAGAAGAGAGAAAATGTGAAGAAGGAAAATGTGTGAAAGACATTTTTAAGGGCAGTTTATTTGATTAAAGGGATATAATTTATGGGGTGCAAATCACAGAATTAGGGAGATACTAGTGTTTAATTAGAAGGATTAAGATGATTATATTTTTGTATATTTAAACCATTCTAATAATAGTGTTACCATATGATTAAGTGTATATAAACATATATTTAAATAAAATTAAAATGTGTCAAATGACACTTTTTTCCTCAGCTTCACTGAAAAGAAATATAACTATATAACATATAATCATATAACTTGTGTAAGTTTAAGGTGTACAACATTATGGTTTTGCCGGGAATGGCCAGCAATCTCTGTACTGACAGATGAAAAGTTTACTCCAAACTTTGCTGTGAAAGAGAGGGGAAGGCAAGGGGGTTAAATGCTCAGAGACAAGACCCTTTGCTCTTCTTTGCTCATGTTTTTCTTGGCCCTTCAGGATAATCACAAATCCTTATCAGTTTCTCAAGCATATGATGTGTGATAAGGGGTCTTACTGAACTAGGAGGATCTGTTTAAAGGAAAGATAGATATGCTAAGCTGAGTGTTCCACGAGTTCTGCTAAACATAGCCTAAGGGACAATGCATACTCTCTTAGATCACAGGGCTGCTGTTTGGGCTAAGAAGGCTTCAGGAAGGCAACTCCCCAGGGCATTCCAAAGGCAGAGTGGTCACGCCGGCCTTGGCATTCCAAAGGCCTACACCCTCTCCAAAACCTCCGTCGCCCCAGCGGCCTCCGTGTTACATTTTAGCAAGCCAGGTATTATGGCTGATTTCATGCTCTACATTAACCCCAACAGGTTTGATATATAGAAATATATTTTTTAAGATTTTATTTATTTATTTGACAGAGAGAGACACAGCGAGAGTGGGAACACAAGCAGGGGGAGTGGGAGAGGGAGAAGCAGGCTTCCCACGGAGCAGGGAGCTCGATGTGGGGCTTGATCCCACGGAGCAGGGAGCTCGATGCGGGGCTTGATCATGACCTGCGCAGAAGGCAGACGCTTAACGACTGAGCCACCCAGGTGTCCCTATATAGATATTTTTAAATAATACCACAAAAAGGTTAGTTAACAATTCATTACCTCACATAGTTACATTTTTTGTGTGATGAGAACTTTTAAGATCTACTTTCATAGTAACTTTCAAGTATACAATATGATATTGTTAACTAAAGTTACCATGCTCTACACTATATACCCAGAACTTAATCACCTTATAATTGGAAGTATACACCCTTTGAACAATAACATCCATTTTCCTCACCTCTCCCCCTGGCAACCACCAATCTACACTGTGTTTCTATCATTTGTTTTTTCTTGGGTTCTCCATATTAGTGATATCATACAGTGTTGTTTTTTATGCCTGATGCTAAATATTATATCAAAGTATATTTTTTTCCATTTCTTGTTAACTGAAAAAAAAAAAAATACATTCATTGGAGTTGTAACTCTAATTATGTTGCCAAAAAGCTGTGCTAAAGTATTTGGTACAGATAAATGGGACACTGGGAAGTTGAACGGTCTTATTTGAGCTGTGACTAAGCTTTACTCCACTTCTGCAGCTTCCTAGACCATGGAGATCCATCTAGGTTTCCCTTATCTGAAAGTTTTAATGTCAGGTCCTTTCCAGAAATAGACACAGTATTGTGCCAAAATGCATAGACATTCTCTAATGATGAGCAGTTTACTCTAAGAGGTATAAAGTATTTTCTCTCAAACAACAGGAAGTCTTTGTTTACCATATTTGCCATTTTTAAATAAAAAGAGATGCCCAATATTTTGTATGTTGATTTCTATTTTGAACAGAATCATTTTAGTCAATATATTCTCAACTGTATGTAAAAAATTTTATAATAATAAGAGCTCAGTTTATTTTTTTAATTTTAAAAAAAGATTTTATTTATTCATTTGACAGAGAGAGAGAGTGAGCACAAGCAGAGGGAGGGGCAGAAAGAGGGAGAAGCAGGCCCCACGCTGGGCAGGAAGCCCAATGTAAGGCTCAATCCCAGGACCCTGGGATCATGATTTAAGCCAAAGGCAGATGCTTAACCAACTGAGCTACCCACGTTCTTCAAGAGCTCAGTTTAAACTATGAAACTTAAATATGTATTCTGAACACTTACCTTTTTGGTGTGTGTGCATTATGAAATATACTGGTAATTGATACTAAAATCAAGACAGTATCAGAGTGGAGACTGAGAAATATGAACTATGAACAAAAGTTATGATATTTTTTATTTTGGACAGTGCTTTTTTATCTAAAGAATAATACACATGTGTGGAAGCACAAGCATGCACATGCATAATTCTATTTTATCTTTAAAAATTTGTGTACATTTTGTAGAGTTTATGTACACATATAAGCAAGGTATTTATGATTTGTGACAAAATGTTTTATTGCAATACAAATGACTAAATTATCATGAAAAATTTATATCTCCTTGATATAATGACAAAACTACAGGTGTTTTATTAAGAATTAGGGTGATGGGGCAGGACAGAAGCATGCAGCATGAGAAGAACAAAGTAGATACATTCTTCTCTGAAGATGGCCTTGCTATACGCTATACAAGTTTAAATCTAATACAAACCACATCTTGTCAATATGACACTATTTTTTTAATTATTTCTTCTGAAAGTACATTTATATTTGAATTTGGACACTGGGTTAACATTTTTACCCTTTTCTTCATGTGACCCTATAGACACCCACTGACAAAAGCTCATTTGTAAGTAGAAATGCTCATTCTAAACTTTCCTATGATTCTGTCTATTCACTAGACATATGAATCCTCTTCAAGTATGTGTTACCTAGACCAATGTTTAATCCCCACTTTCCTATGTCCATCCTAGCTCACCCTTCCTTTAACTTGGTCATGTCTAAGAACTGGTACTAATAAATGTTGATGTAATTTACTGTGAGTGTAGAAAATAATCATGAAATTTCCATTTAAAAATTGCAAGTTGCCTTAGATAGATAAGTTTTTTTTTTTCCAAATATCATATGATGAGCCGTTGTTTCATTCTATTTTGTGTACCACGGTGTATATATAATCTATGAACAATCTGTTTAAATTGTGAGACTTACATTTCTAGAATTTGAATTTATATTTACAGATACCAATAATTCACAGTCTAAGGTCAAAAGAACAGATTTATTACTATTCCATTTAAAAGTGCCCCTTAATTTATTGAAAATCAAATTATAATCCAAAATAAATTAAAATCAAAAGAATAGACATCTTTCAAAATAAAACTTCAATGCAAAATTAATATAGAAGGCATTTTAGACATTGCAGTATGTGTTGTTTGTTTTTTTCTATATATGATTTTTTTATAATAAGACAAATCAAGAATTAGCTAACAAAATACATAAAATAAACTTGCAATTTAAAAAAATGGAATTCTCTATGGAATAAATCTGTACATCTTAACGTAGTAAACCTTTGGTTTTTTTGTGTATTATATACATATATAGACAATACATGCACACACACATTCTCACATATTTGAGTATTTTGTTTCTAAAAGTGGAACTGGCTTAGTATTATTCATTCCCACAGGCCGAGGAAATGACATTAATTCAGCAATTTCATTTAGCCTTTGAGCACTATCAATGAGGCATCATAAATTATTTGTTTGCTTATTTACTTGTAAACAAATACTGTTGTACTTTAAAATGTAAATACTACTGGATTTGGGAATATAAATGCTCATAACATAGTAGAAAGTGAGGCAAACTAGTAATAGCTATTGTGCATAAATACTATAAGTAAGGTTATGCACAAATGAAGAAAGTGGTAGGAAAGAGGGAGTGACCAGCTTTACTTGTGAGAAATCAAAGAAAACATAATAGAGACTATATTCCAAATGAATACGAAATATGGGTAGGGAACAAGCCCAAAGAGAAAGTGCATTTTAGGTCTATACAAACCAATGAAGGAGCAGGATATGTTCAAGAAATAACAAATTGTATAATATGACAAAAGTGAATTGGAAAAAGAAGGAAGTTGGTAGCTCAAAGCTTGACAGAAATGTAGATGTCAGATCAAGCACAATATCATTCAGTGTACACAGAAGAGAGGCACTTACTATGTACACAAATGAAATTCATTATATATTTTTTAAAAAGTAAAGATTTCATTTAGATTTTATTCTTATCACATTGGCAGCATGTTAGATGTGAACAGTATGTGCAAATGTAGACAGATGCTTTGTCAGAAATTATGAAGAATAAACAAAAGAAATGTCAGAAGGAAATGGAAGAACATGTAACAGTCATTGAAGATATTAAGTTATAGGAATCCATAAATAATTTAGAGACTAAGATAAAAGGAGAGAGAAGACACACTTTCTTACACTGTTGTTGAGGACCAGTTGACTGTATATGCATGGGTTTATTTCTTGGTTTTCTATTTCATTTCATTAGTCTACATGTCTGTCTTTAGTCCGATACATAACGATTTTAATTACTGTAGCTTTTTAATATATTTTGAAACTACGAAGTGTGATGTCTCCAGCTTTATTCTTCTTCCTCAAAATTGCTTTGACTATTTTTGTTTTTGTGGTTCCATAAAAATTTTAGGATTGTTTGTTCTATTTCTGTAAAAAATGTCATTGTGAGATTGACAAAGATTGCATTGACTCTATACATAGCTTTGAGTAATTTAGACATTTTAATAATATTAATTCTTCCAACACATGAACATGAAATGCCTTTCCATTTATTTGTGTCTTCCTTCTTTTTTTTTTTTTATTGTTGTTATGTAGTTTCCAGTTTACAACTCCTTGATTAAGTTTAGCTCTCAGTATTTTATTTTTTTATGCTATTGTAGATGGGAAAAGGATAATCTCCTCAACTTATGATGTTGTGAAAACTGGATTCATGCTAGAGAATGAAATCAACCCTTATCTTACACAATACACAAAACTCAACTCAAGATGGAATAAAGATTTAAATGTAACATCTGAAACTTAAAACGCTTAGAAGAATGCATATGGGACAAGCTTTATGACAGTTGTCTAGGCAATGTTTCTTATGTGTTACCACAAAAGCATGAACAACAAAAGGAAAGATAAGTTGAATTTCATCAAACTGAAAAGCTTCTATGTAGCAAGAGAAAAAAACAGAAAAAAAGGCAACTTATGAAAAGAGAGAAATTATTTGCAAATCATATATTTGATAAGAAGTTAATATCCAAAATGCATAAGGAATCACTACAACTCAATAGCAAAAACAAACAAACAAACAAATACTTGAGTAAGAAATGGGCAAAGAACTTGAATAGGCATTTCTCCAAAGAAGACATGTAAATGACCAAAGTCTACATAAAAAAAATGCTACCCTCATTAATCATTAGGGAAATGTAACTCAAAATGACAATGAGATATCACCTCACACATGCTAGGATGGATATTATAAAATCAAAACTCTGTGTGTGGGTGTCAGGGTGTGTGTGTGTGTTTGTGTGTGTTGGAACCCTTATAACATGTTAGTGGGGATGTAAAATTGTACAGCTGCTTTGAAAAGAACAGTATGGAGATGCCTCAAAAAATTAAAAATGGAACTACCATATCATCCAAAAATACCACTTCTGAGTAAAATCCAAAAAGAATGAAATCAGGCTCTTGAAGAATATCTGCACTCCCATGTTCATTATAACATTATTCACAATAGCCATGATATGGAAACAACTAAATGCTAATCAATGGATGAATAAAGCAAAAGTGGTAGATAGACACATATAATGGACTATTATTCAACCTTATAAAAGAAGGAAATCCTGCCATGTGCAACAATATGGATGAACCTGGAGGACACTATGCTAAGTGAAACAAACCCATTACAGAAGGACAAATACTGCATGATTCCACTTATATAAGGTATCTAAAATAGTCAAACTTCTAGAAACCATAATGATGGTTACCAGGGGCTGGATAGAGGGGGAAGTAAGGAGTTGCTCTTCAACAGGTACGGTTTCAGTTATACAAGATGAATAAGTTGTGGAGATCTGTACAACATTGTTTCTGCAGTTAACAATGCTGTATTGTGCACATAAAAATTTGTTAAAAGAGAGGATCTCATTCAAATGTTCTTACCACAATTAAAAAAAAACAAACACCATTTTAGACAATCCTATGTGACTCTGTTTTCTTTGAACTCCAGTAAAATGAGGTAAAAGAAGTATGTACATGTGTATTGCAAAAGAGAACAGAAAAAGTGCCAACAAAATCCTGCAAATGAGAGAGTGATGAACAAATTGTTAAAAACTTATCAGAGTAAAGAAAGCTGAATTTTATGTAATAAAAAGGGGAAAGCCATAATTTTGTTAGAGGAACTCCATTCCAGAAATTCAATAAATCCAGGTTCCAGATGTCTGTGAAGGAACCAGTATAATGTGAGACCAAAAACAGAAAGACTATTTTAACCACTGTGTAAGTTACACCTGGAAATCATTCTCCAGCTCTGGCAATCAGGTTATTGCCCTTCAGCAGGGGAGCTGCCCTTAGGGAAACAAAGTAGAATAGAGAGCAGACATGAGGTTCTGAACTGAAACCAACTGAATTCAATAAAACCTGTGCATATTGACTGATAAGATGTCCTTCTATCTTTCCAAATCATATCTCAAATTCTATTATAACTGCTAAGAAAAAAAATTGTACTAAAAGATAACAATAAAACATAAAAACTTTTTTTAGAAAAAAATATAAAAATATAAAAACCCTGTGTTTGGGTGCCTGGGTGGCTCAGTTGTTAAGCGTTTGCCTTCGGCTCAGGTCATGATCCCAGGGTGCTGGGATCGAGTCCCACATAGGGCTCCCTGCTCAGCAGGAAGCCTGCTTGTCCCTCTCCCACTCCCCCTGCTTGTGTTCCTGCTCTCGCTATTTCTCTCTCTCTGTCAAATAAATAAATGAAATTTTAAAAAAACACCTGTGTTTAAGTAGAAATGTTCATAATAGTGAATGCATATTATACATACATGCATATGCATGCACACACACTAATTTGAGCAAAAGTCTCAAAATACTAAAGCATGCAAACCTAAATAAAATTTAAATAACCATATTAGGATGGGCTCCATGGTTTTCAAAAATAAATGATGTAGAAATCATAGCTGATTTCAACTTAAACGTAAAATATCATTAAATCAACTTGGTGATGTTATGAATGGTTAAAATGCCATGACTACTGGGAATTGAAAGGAAACAAAAATTATATTTCTGAGATGGTAACGAAAAGTAGGTCAAATGCAGAAAGCCAGAGACGGATGTGCGTATGTAATAGGAATCCTTATCATTTATTTATTTTATAATTTATGTAGAGACTCATTCATGCCCTAAAGACTCTAAAATTCAGTTTTAAAATGATGATAAGATGGTCTTACTTAAGGTAGACTTACAAAACTCTCAGAAATATTAATCACACTATTAGCAACTCAATTTAAACTAGGATTTAAGATAAATCCCTGGAGTGGTGTGGCCTTCCTTATGTATGTTAATGTTTATTTGCTTTGCCCTCTCTTATGACTTCCTCTCTGAATAATCATAGATTTAATGTAAATGAAAAGACATGGAGTTAAGCCAAAAGAAATTCCAAAATTAAATGTATATAAGCAGCATAGTTTAATATAGTATTCAGAAATAGTTTATTTAGTTGTCCTCACCATAAATTGAATTTAGCTCTCACCCCTAGAATTATTCACTTGGCAAAATATATTCACAAATAATCACAGGGTGAATTTATCCCATCATTAATATTCACTTTATGATTTTCTACAAATTTTACCAAAGATTTTCATTTCCTGTGATTTTCACCGTAGTATTATGAAAACAACTTCAGTTAGTAATTAGAATTGAAAAATGTCTAATTGCATGTAAGTTACTCTCACAGTGTTGTTTATATTTATGAAAGAGATTTTACTCATTTTTAAAATTGAAGACTAAAAGTAAATCCAACCATTGTCACATAAAACATTACATAAATAATAATTTAAAAACCCAGCAGCCTAAATATTAGATATGAATACCAAGAAAGTTTTCTTTTAAAATTTAATTTTATAGACCATAGGTACTTTCTAATTTTTTAGGAAAAATCTTTATTAGATATGGTGCCTTCTTTTAAACGTCTCTTTCTATACACATCCATAAATTATATTCTGTTCACCTGGGGACTATAAACTATTGGTTTCAGTCAAGCTTCTTTTCACTTATGACCACATATATGCATACAAAATAATTTGGCTCCCTAAATAAGATACTGTCTACCAGCAATGAGCCAGATACTGATTTTATTTTTGTAACAGCAACATGCTACATAAGTTTAGCTATTCCAATAAAATATCCAATAAAAAAATTCCAGGCAGCTATTTTTGAGAAGTGGACAAGTTTATTCTGGAATTTAAAGTAAATGCAAATTTCCTAGAATAGTCAAAGCAATTTTTTAAGTGAAAAATAAAGGATGAATTAGAATACATAAAGGTACATTAGTAATAGTAATAGTAATAGTAGTAATAGTAGTAGTAGTAGTATTTGTGAAAGGAGAAAAATGTACATCAATGAAGATAGTTGAAGACCGGGGCACCTGGGTGGCTCAGTTGTTCAGCGTCTGCCTTCGGCTCAGGTCATGATCCCAGGGTCCTGGGATCGAGCCCTGCATCAGGCTCCCTGTTCAGCGGGAAGCCTGCTTCTCCCTCTCCCACTCCCCCTGCTTGTGTTCCCTCTCTCACTGTGTCTCTCTCTGTCAAATAAATAAATAAAATCTTTAAAAAAAAAAAGATAGTTGAAGACCAACCCATAAATGATATATCAATCTTCAATAAAGGTGTCAAATTAACACATTAGGGACACATACATCATATCATACATACACACTGACTTAACATGGAGTCATAGACCTTATTTAAAAAGTTATTATAACTGTAATACTTCTAGAAGAAAACAGCACAAACTATTTCGCTCTTGCTTATGGGCAAAGATTTCTCAAACACTACACAGATATACATACAATTAAAAACAATAATTGAAAAAAATAAAAATAATATTTGATAATTTATTTGCTCTGAAACACAGCTATCAAATGAAAAATATAACACCAAATGGCAGAAATTATTTTAGTACATACACCTGGTAAAGAACTCATGTACAATATATGAGACAAAAAATGAAATATAACAAAGTTTTGGACATGTCACATAAACACACAAAAAGATACTAGATGTGAAGCAATCAAAACTCTCATACACTGCTAGAACAGATTTAAAATGGTATGAACACTTCAGACAACACCTGTATGTTCCTTATAAAGTTCAATATGCACCATTCATAAGAGCTTGGCCTTTACCAAGAAATATGAAAACACAAGGCCACAGAAAGAATTAACAAGAATGTCCGTAATAGCTTTTATTCTAACAGCCAAAAATTATGAGCAACTCAAATGCCTCTCAATAAGGTAATTGATAAATGTGGTATCTCCATGCTATAGAACATTACTCAGTATTAAGAAGGAACTATCAGTACAACAACATGGATAGATCTCAAAATCATTATGTTCAGTGAAAGAAGTTAGACACCAAAATGTACTGACAACATATATAAAATTCCAAGGTGCCTGGGTGACTCAGTCATTAAGCGTCTGCCTTCGGCTCAGGTCATGTTCCCAGGGTCCTGAGATCGAGTTCCGCATCGGGCTCCCTGCTCGGCAGGGAGCCTGCTTCTCCCTCTCCCAGTCCCCTGCTTGTGTTCCTGCTCTCTCTGTCAAATAAATAAATAAAATTAAAAATATATATATATATATATAAAATTCCAGATAACTCAAACTAATATGTAAAAAAAGAGAGCATATTATTGATTCTATGGTGCCAAGGACATAAGAAGTGATTGCCGACAGTGGTACAAAAAAATATTGATGGGTTATGGAAATGTTCTGTCTCCTGATTTTGTAATGGTTTCATGGGTGTACATTTGTTAATATTCCTCAAATTTTACACTTTAACTGAGCACATTGATGTTAAAAAAAAAGAAGAAAGTTCACAGGAACTATCATGTGGTAAAACTTTCTATATTCTTAAGCTTTCAACACTTTCAATATTCCTGTTATTAGGTAATGAGATTATGATATATGGCTTGCTATGAAAATTCAATGGTTACTAAAAAATATAAATGCAAATGAATAGATATATCCACTGTTTAGAGCAAATGTCATAATTTTAATTCATCCTTATTTTAAAAATATTAATTTATAACACACATCTAAAAGTAATTAGACTTAGAAATGTTTTTGAACTTTAGCCTCTTACTGCTTAGTAACAGAATTTATTACATTGATAGTTATTAAAGATATTTTAAGCAATAGTTTTTCTTTAAAGATTTTATTTATTTGATAGAGAGAGACACAGTGAGAGAAGGAACACAAGCAGAGGGAGTGAGAGAGGGAGAAGCAGGCTTCCCACTGAGCAGGGAGCCCGATGCGGGGCTCGATCCCAGGACCCTGGGATCATGACCTGAGCCGAAGGCAGACGCTTAACGACTAAGCCACCCAGGCGCCCCTTAAGCAATAGTTTTGAGGACATGTTCTGGGGTCACAACCATGGCTAAGAAAATTATGCATATGTATGAATGTACTGAGACAAAGTTTGAACCCTTGCAAAATTAGTCATTTTTGACCTTTAGTATTAGTGGCCTATCTCTGGGTGCAAATCCCTAAAGATAGTGCTAGAACACTACTACTGAATGACCCTCTTTTACCCTGTACTGTTTAAGTATTTAATGTGAGAATGAAATGTGTTCACCCATAAAAGTATGTTACCATAATTCATGTGACTTATTATAGCTATTTTAAAAACAATATACATTCCTCTCAAAATTTGGCCTTTGATAGTTTAAAATAAGTTCTTTTGTTTAATTTTAAAAACAGCTTTATTGCAGGATTATTAATATACAAAAAATGCATTTTTATGTATACAATTTGACAAGTTGACATATAGTTGTAAAACCATGCACAGTTAGGATAATAGACATATCATTACTTCCAAAAGCTTCCTCATGTCCCTTTTTTTTTTTTTAAATGAATACATTCTATCATAATTTAAGAAAATACCATTCTATGTTAATGTAAAACCTTGCTGTTCAAATGTGTAAGTTTCTCCATGGGTATTAAGTCTTTTGAAAAGATACAAATTATTTAAAATTTTAATGCTAGTAAACATACAGTGTAGTATTAGTTTCAGCTGTACGATATATGAGTCAACACTTCCACACAATACCTGGTGCTCATCACAGCAAGTGCCCTCCTTAATCCCCTTCACCTATTATACCCATCTCCCACCCACCTCCTCTCTGGTCACCATCTGTTTGTTCTCTAGAGTTAAGAGTCTGTTTTTTGGGTTTTCTCTTTTTTCTTTGTTTGTTTGTTTTGTTTTAAAATAAGTTCTTGAGACTAAAGGGTGTCCCTTCATATCAATAGCCCCACCACCCAGCATAGTGTCCCATACAGAGTAGGTATTTCATATATTTACTGAATATATATGTACATATATAACACTGCTTAATCAGGAGGTTAAACAGAACCTCTGACTAGGCTCTGGCTTTAGAGACATAAAGCAATTTGAATGCTTAAGAAATTAAAAGCTTTAGATAGATTTTACTAACAAAATTAATTCAGCATGGCAATGGGGTGAATATTCTTCCTAATACATATTGTGTAGCCTGTGAAAATTTCATACTAATCATAATAAAGCTGTTATTTATTTCTCCCAAGCTGCAAATCTATATTCTATTTTGCTTCAATTCTCATTCCCCAACTGTTTTGTTTTGTTTTTTTTCATTTTCTAGGTATTAATGATAATCTGGCTAATTTGGAACAGTATTACTGGAGAACTTTCTATATCCTTTTTGCTATAGGAGGGCAAAGAAAAGGAAGTGAGAGAATTCAGTTTATTGAATATTTACTGAGTCCTTCAATATATCACACAAAGTGTTTGGGTTAGAACAAATACTAAGACATTTTGCTTTTCTTTTTGTAGTCTGTAGGAAGAGTTTACAGACTAATGAGGATCGATAATAGATTGTGGTAACTTTGTTGGAAGTTGGAAATTGCATCTCATGATTTATCAGTATTCTTAAAAGTAACTTATTCCATACATGAAAAATAGAATTTCACTATGTGGTTTGGTTTTAAGTCATTTGCTACAGCTATATGTAAGAATTAAAAAAGAGAGAGAGAAGGGGTAAAATTTCAATAAGTTTTGTTTAATAAATGATTTAAAGCAACTTGTCTGCTGGTAAAACAATACAGTTTTTCCACCATCCCCTTCAATAATTCTTTTCCTTTTTGTCAAGGGGATTTTTCCACAAGTAATGCAAAGAATGCAAGAAAAAGACAGAAGTATGTAGTTTCATTTCAAAAAATCAAACTTATGACTTATATTACCAGGCAACATAATTATATTAGTCTGAATAATATTATACTTGTGTATTTAAATAGTGCTACTTGGAACTATCTGGTTTTGAACTGAGAATCAAGAAATATATCTTATATCATTTCTTTTAATATTTCAAAGGATATAATCTAAATTAAAAATATGTTTTTCAAAATACTTGAGATACTGGAATTCTCAAAAATAAATAATGATCTCAAGAACCTAAGCATTTTTTAATCCTCAGAATTATGTATGGAAAATAAAGTACTATAGTTAATCATATGCTTTGAGAGTTATTTTCAAGTGCCAGATAAGACTCGTTAAAAGATTTGAATAGTTGCACTTTATGCTACTTCTACTTAACTCTTACACAAGATGGTGAGCAATTAAGCCTAATACAAGTAATTCTATTACAAAATACATATTATTTTGAGCTTAATTAGATCCTCCATTCATTGCATGGCAGCTGTAGTCACTTCTACTCAATTTAAAAGAGGAAATAAATTCTTTGGTAATTCATAATATGGATAAGAGATTCAAAATTCTAATTGAAATGACACTACTGACATAATTTATACGAATTCTTCCAATCAATTCTAGTTATATAATTATTTAAAAAAATTAGGATGGTACTTATTTTTTTATGTTCAAAATAAAATACAATATAGCCAAGTTTGGAAATTTAAAGATACCTTGATAAGACTGCTTTGATATGAAATTTTGTTATTTTCTAAATAAGCATACAAGAATTATACCTAAGTGAAACTATTTGTGTTTTTTAGGATCACAGCAGGAGGGACTTGGTGGTGGTTCTAACTTCCTGCAAGTCAAGAACCATGTAGTCTGGTAGGAGCTACAATCTTGAAAGATAATATAGTTCAGCAGTGTATAAAATTCTAAATTAAAAGCTGTTACCACCACCCCATTTCAGCAGGAAGCAGCCAGAGTGGTCTTTGTCCCATTTCCTAATGGCAGTTAAGGTTACTATTCCAGGGGGAGGAATGAGTAAGGGACAGGAGGGGCTAGGTAGGGAGAGATAGATAAGGGGCTATGTGATCAGGCTCACAGAAATTCTAAAAATGTGGAGGTGTGGGGAAACCAGAGATAAGGGAACAAACTGGACCACCCTGCCCTAGGACCACCCTGCCCTAGGCATGGGGAATGGGTGTCTTTTATGATAATCACCTGTGACCAACAAAGAATAACCAGACCCTAAAAAGGAAGTAAGCCATTGAATGCTATCACTAATCCTTGCTCAATGGTGATATCAATAGAGATGCTAAAAGAATTTAAGTCCCCTGGTTAGCTTTCTACAAAAGACCAACCCTAAAGGCCTTCAGTGGCAACCCTGCCTGTTGGACCCCTGTCACTCCTAAGAGCTTTTTCTTTATCCTTGCTTAATAAACTTCTATCACTTTACGCACTCTCCTTTGTCTGAGAGATTCATTCTTCGACTCTGTGAGACAAGATACTAGCTCTCCTGCATCAGAGCTACTATTATTTTTGACCCTTTATAAATGATGAATTGGAAGTAGAGAAATATTTGTTAGATTTAAGTCACACATTTTGCAAGTAATTGAAATGGGATTCAAATCCAGACTAACTAGAAAACTTGTGTCTTTACCAAGTAATACAAGAAAAGAATGAGGAAAAACACAAAATTTGAATGACAGGAGTATGAACATCCTCCTAAAATTAGTCCCAGGAGAAAAAAGAGAATAAAGAGAAGCAATAATTAAATAAGAATGGAAAATTTTCCAGAATGAGGAGAAAACATAAGATCTCTGATCAAGAAGGTCTATTGAGTTGTAAGCACACAGACATAGGGTAGTAAAATTTAAGTATATCTAAAACAAGAGAAATTTTCAAAACTTCCCTGAAGGAGAAATATGGGTCATAAATAAGTAAATGAGAATCAGATTTCTAGTTGCAATAAAAATATGAAGTAATGTTTTAAAAGTTTTGAGGTACCAGTTTTTACTTCTTATTTATTTATTTATTCAGTGAGTAAAGTGATAGAAGTTTATTAAGCAAGGATAAAGAAAAAGCTCTTAGGAGTGACAGGGGTCCAACAGGCAGGGTTGCCACTGAAGGCCTTTAGGGTTGGTCTTTTATAGAAAGCTAACCCAGGGGACTTAAATTCTTTTAGCATCTCTATTGATATCACCACTGAGCAAGGACTAGTGATAAAACTTTCAATGGCTTACTTCCTTTTTAAGGTCTGGTTATTCTTTGTTGGTCACAGGTGATTATCATAAAAAAGACACCCATTCCCCATGCCTAGGGCAGGGTGGTCCTAGGGCAGGGTGGTCCAGTTTGTTCCCTTATCTCTGGTTTCCCCACACCTCCACATTTTTAGGATTTCTGTGAGCCTGATCACATAGCCCCCTATCTATCTCTCCTTACCTAGCCCCGCCTGTCCCTTACTCAGCTTTATCAAAAGATCATCGTAAGTCCATAGCATCAACTTTGACTCACCCAGAGAAATATCAAGATTTTAAAGGGTACATCTAGAAGCCTTTACTGCAAACCATCACGTTTATTTCTCCAAAATTCTCTGATGCTAATCAGCCAACTGAATCCTGTAACTCTAACTCCTACCTTCCCTTCTTATACTTTACTTTTTTACCAGGTGCTGAATGTACCTCTCCATCAGTGAGTCCCTGTGCTTTGTGCGTTTGGGAAGCAAGGGGAGGGGTACTTCCAGAGTCAAGCAGAAGGTTAGCATTTCATGTATTTAATAATTTTTATGAGAATGGAAAGTCAATCTTCTCCTCTGTGATTCTCATAACTTCCACAGCTTAAGAACAATGTTTTAGGCCATGATCGTGAGGATTATGTTTTGTTGTTTTTATTGTTCTGATCTACTGCATGATTCAAAATGTGGTCTAACCTCTTTGGATCTTTTGTCTTCTTTAGTGAGATTCTTATATCTTTGCTACTCAAGTATTGATTTCTATTCATACTGCAAAGTATGATCAAAGTTCTCAAGCACATCTCTAGATACCACCAAGGTAGTTCCAGAGATAATGTCAGTTTTAAATTTCTTCTTCAGATTTCAGACACAAGCTTTTGAAATTGTTTCTAGCTTTTGTTGAATAAAAGAGCTATCATTTTCTCCCCTAATTTTCCACAACTTTAAGATTATTTAAAATGGTATCCTCTGGTATATCTTTCTCATTCAGCATAGTTACTGAGTCGATATTCAAATAATATCTTTTAAAGATTCAATAGCAGATAGGCCTACTTGAATTTTCATGGTGCTTAATACCGTAATTTAATATTGATAAAATGACATTTAAAATTACTTTTGATAATAAAAATGAACACTTACCTAGAACAAGAAATATACATTTAATTTTCATTTAATTCTTATATAAAAATCCAAGTAGTAATACAAATTTTTACAAATGTGAAATAGTGGCTTACTAGGATCACATGGTAAGTCATAGAATCTGAGTCTCTCTTGCCCCAAATTAATGTCCTCTATTGTCCTCTAATGTCCTTTAAAACTTAACACATAAAACTTTGATTTTCATTAGATGTAACCTATAATTTTTATCATTATTTTTTTGAAAAGAACAATTTTAAGATTTCTGAAAACTCAGATGATTCCAGGGGAGTCCTTATACTAACAGTTACCCAACTATACATTTGCATAAGATCATTGCTTCAAAGTAATTGTAGTTTTCCACAAAAGTTGACCTTATTCTTTTTTAAAGAAGCTTATTTTTCTAGTGATGAATGCTGGCTGATCTGAGACCACTCATTAGCAATTTACCCTTGAGGATATATGTTACAATTTTAGTTGAAGTGTTCAGAGAAATAAAAATGTTCCCCATTTCCAAATTGATCCAGGATTTAAGCATGTTATATGGGACAAAAAACAACCAAATAAAAATAGACATATTAGAGATGTACCTAATATCTAAAGATAGTTTCCATTGTTTTACTCTATTTTTATTTAATTGAAGTTTGGACAATATAATGATTGTATAAAAAAGACTATCTGGCTAATATAACATACTTTGGTATTGATTTTGTTATGACAAAATCTTGATAAAAGTAATACAGTTGTTTCCAGTCTATTTAGAAGCCAACTACGTATTTTATAAATTACCCATGTCATTTTCCTCTGCCATAATGTAATATATAGACAAATCTTGATTTTGTTAGTTTTGTTCCCACAATTATTTTGCATCATAGAATGAATGGAAAAAATGAAATACGTAACTTCTAAAAACAAAAAACAACATATAACTGAAAAATATATGATAGGAAGTGGAATGAAGTGAGAGAATTGATGTTCCATTCATAATTATTCAAAAATGCCTAGCATTCCACCTTTTCTCTTGTACAAGCTGTTTTTTATAGCTTCAAATGACCCTTCTGAACCCACAGTCACTGACAGTGCACCATTATCCACATTGTACCATTATAACATCTATATATTTAAACTCTGTCTGTTCTTCAACCACTTAATAAAATCTTCCTTTCAAAATGTATATAAAATTAGTCTCATTCCTCTTAAATTTTAAACACTTTATCTTTTGAACTCAATTTTATTTTATTTTTTTTAATCCTGTGCCTTTGTTCTAGGAACTAGCATTATTTCCTTCTAGATGAGTAATCCTTTAAAGGTCACAACTGTCATTTTCAACTCTACAGCTCCTACAAATTTTGATAATAACTGTTAATCAACACATTGTAATAGCCGATTTTAGTTTAATTTCCCTCTTTCTACTTAAGGTGTTCAACATAAATTGTGACCTCTGTAATTTACTACAAGTTTTCAAGAAAAAAAAATAGCATGTAGTTCTTGGTAAACCATGTGCTAACTGTCCACACCAAGTTCTTAAGAAAAATAAAAATAAACAATTCCTAGTACAGGCAATGAAATCAAGGCAGAGTACATAATTAGCAGTGCAGAGGCTTAAGAAAAGTACACACACACATCATGTAATTTTTTTCTTGCTGAATAACAAATTACCATTCATATAGCAACTTAAAAACCAAACAAATTTAGTATCTCAGTTTGCATGGGTCAAGAGTGTGGGTGAAGTTAACTGGGTTTTCTACTCAGGGTTTCATCAGGTTGAAAGCAAGCTTAGCTAGGGGTGCAATTCTCATCTCATTCTAGGGATCCTCTTCTAAACTCCCAAGTTTAGAGAGGGAGTTGTTGTTGTTGTTGTTGTTGTTGTTGTTGTTCTTGGCAGGATTCATTTCCTTTTCATATGGCTGAGGTCCAGAGTTGTTTTTTGGCTATCACCCAAGGAACACTCAGCTCCTAGAGGCCACCTGTGGTGCTTTATAACATGACTCTCATAGGAGGTTCACTTTTTTTCAGGGCTAGCAGGAAAATGTCTGCTGTTGCTTCCTGACTCTTTTAAGGGCTCACTGGATTAGATCCAACTCAAAGTTAGCTGATCAGAGACCTTAATTACCTATGAGAAATATTCCTTTTGCCATATGTGATAACATAATCATGGGAGTGATATCCTATTACATTCACAGGCTCTACTCATACCCAAACAGAGGGTATTACATACAGTGTGTATTCTGGAGGGCAGAAACCTTAGGGAACACCTTAGAACATCTTGGAAGTCAGCCTGCCACCCAGGGCTCAAATTAATTTCAGGGTCAGAATCATGACATTAGACTTGAACATCATTGCTTGCTGAATACCGTGATTATGGTCTTACATGGTAGCCCCTGATGATTATGGCCTGATTTAGGGTAACCAGTCATACTGGTATGGCTGAGCTATGGAGTTTCCAAAGATTTAAAATTGTCAATGTTAAAACTGTGACTGACATGGGCAAACCAGGTTGGTTTGTCACATAAGTCCTTATTCCTCACCTCATGGAAGTACTGACCATTACCTTCACCAATGGTCCATTGGAAATGGAAGAGGGACATTGAGAAGCCATTGTGTTTCATCTTTATCTTCTGTATCTCACTTTGATATTCCAAATAGTAGAGAAAACCGCAAGTTCATAAGTGTTAAACAAAGGGCTGATAGGCTTTTATCCTCTATTCTGTCAGAGAGCCATGTAAGTGAAACACACATACCTATCATTTCAACTTCATGTATTATCAAGCATGGTGATAATATCTATTGTTTTTCAAAAGAAATGAGAAAAGAATGCTGGTAGTATCTGTGTGTTTTATTTCCTTCATTTCTAAATCTAATTTTTGTCTTCTTGATCCAGTCATAAAACATGATTAAGTCAATATATTCATATGATGGAATGAAGTTATCCAACTTTCTTGATATTCTGAAAAAAAAAAAAAAAAAAAACTTCATGCAGTGAAAACACCTTTACAACTGTAGATTTGTTTATAGTTAGTCAGATGGCATTTATGCAGAACACTGCTAACACTGGGGAAAATGAAGATAGAACTGGATTGGGTAGGAGAAATTAAGATAAATGGCTGGGCCACTTTTAGTTAATTTGGCAGACTAAACTGATAAATTAATTTCCCTCTCCTTTTTCTCATATATAATAATGCTTGGAAGAAAAACAATAAATTCCGGAGCTCAAAATCAGAAAAGATAAATGAAGACATAAAAAATAAACTCAAAGTTAGAACTCTGAAGGAACTAAAATCTAGGTGCTTACAGCATAATTAGAATCAGACATGATCCTTAATGCTTAAGGTGTGCCCCAGAGCAGTGGTTCTCCTACTCTTTGGTCTTGAAAACCACTTAAATGCCTAAAAAAAAATTATGATCCCAAAGAGCTGTTGTTTATTCACATACTGTATTAGATTGATAGTTTGATATTTATTCTATTAGAAATTAAAACTGAAAATGTTTATTTATAAATTCATTTAAATAGCAATTAATTCATAAGTTAACATAAATAAGATTTTAATTATTTTTTTTCAAAACAATAAGAATATTATAAGAAATGTTGCATTGTTTTATAGTATTTGTAAATTTATTTCATATCTAGATTAATATATTACAGCCATATTCCCATATATGTTTTTTTTTAATTCAATCTGTATAGATATCATATGGGATGTAGATATCATATGGGATGTAGAAATTTATTTGACATTTATAAGAGAACAAATGAATATTGTTTTGATCTCATAGACACTCTGAAAGTGTCTCAGGAACCCCAGGGATCCCATGCCACACTTAAGGAATTTATGCCCCAGAAGCAAGGGGGAAAGTAAGTCTGGATTCTAATACTTGTAAAAAAAAGTATCAACTGAGATAACTGTAGATAGCTGAAAGTCTCAAAGGACTCATCCAGAAGTGAAAATATTTGGTGAGTGGCAAGTTGGAAGGACACAGGAAGCCTGTGGCCCACATAGGGCCTTGAATAGAACAAAAGTTTTCCATGAGACTTTGGAAACTGAGTACTGCAGTATGCTTAGTTATAAGGTCATGATTAATACCACTAATGTGATACACAGGGACGTAAATTGAGAGATTAACCTCAAAATGAGTTCAGAAATAGAAAAATTCATATAGACTTAGCAGTGACAAACATTAACATATTGAAAAGGGATAATCTCACAACCCATGATATCACCATAGAAAACAATATCACTGAGGAAGGCATAACTTCTAAATAACAAAGTATTTGAGGAAACAATACATTATGAAGATGAGTGAGTATGCATACATTCACACAAACACCCACATACACAAACACACACACACACACACACACACAAAAGGAGAACTGAACAGAACAACATAAAAAGAAAAAATTCAATATTCTCAATAGTCGTGCTTAAAATGTCCAACATAATAAGATATAAGAAAACAAGAAAAATAAAACATTTTGAATATTTTTAAAAAAATAATAGCCATCTGAATAATCTATTAAAATATACATAATGAAATTAAAACCCATACACCCACATATCCATCAAATACTTGGAAAAAACACTAGAATTTAGAGATAATTAATGATAAATTTAAATATAGGGCTGAAGAGATTACAACGCAGCACAGAGAGAGAAAAAGGCATGGAAAATACCAAATAGATGGAGATATAAGAAGTCCCAAAGTATATCCACCAATAATTCCAAAAAGAGAAAAAAATATTAAATGGGAGAGAAATAATATGGGGAAGTTCTAAGACTGAAGAAGAACATGAAATCTCAGGAAAGGAGACAATTAGTCTCATGAAGGATAAACCAACACTAATCTTCACTGAGACACATTAAAATTCAAATACAAATGAAATAAAAAGATATTAAAGTTTAATAAAGAAGGACCATACAACTGTCAGCAGTGTTGTCATTAATAAAAAGAGATGTCAGAAGACAAACAATATCTTGAAAGTACAAAATAAAGAGTGGATATAAAATTCTATCCAGTTGTATTATTGTGAAAAACATACTGAGAGAGTTTATGATTACAATCTTTGAAGCTATTGACTGTGTACTTTCTCAAGAAGTTAATACAGAAGAAAAAATTGGCATGCATGGAGCAATAGTTACATAAAATTGTTTTAACTTTATGGAAAATCCAAATGAATACAGACTATAGGAAGAATAATTTTAATCATGTATTAATGAAGTATTAATCAAGTAAAGGAGTAAGCATAGAGTTTATAAAACAAAATAAACAAGAAAGTTTCCACATTGGAAAATCTATGTCATTCTTCATACTAATAGATAAGAGAGAAAATATGACCCAATGGATACAGCAAAAATGTATCATTTTGTGTGTGACTAACACTTATTTAGCACACAGTGCCAAGTACAGTTCTAAATATTTTAAAAACCATTAACAAATGCATTAATCTATGACAAATGTATTATAATTATCTTTACTATACAGTTGAGACAACTGAATACAGAGTGGTTAGTGGCATGTAATGTAATAATAACAAGGCTAGTAGGGGCAGGATTTGAAACCTGGCAGTATGGTTCCATAATTTGCACACTTAACAATTTTGCTATTTTGCTTCTTAATGTCATTCATAATATTTTTTAAATAATCAAACTTGGAATATAGGAAGCATTTTAAATATGACAAATAAACATCAAAAACCTACAGAAGATTAACATAAAAAGGAAAAATTTCGGAAATATTTATATTAAATTTGTGGAAAATATATGTTTCTCAAAAGCATACTTATTTTTAAATGTACTGTAAGAAGCTCTAGTCAATCTAGTAAGACAAGAAGAAAATGATAGGAATAACTATTTGAAAGACAGAGACTTCTTAAAATTGTAGATGATAAGAGTATACCAATAGCAAAGTTCCAAAAATAAGCTCATAATTTCATGTCATTTAAAAAAATCTGCTATTAGATACATGATCATCTTACAAAAGTAAATAGCATTAATAAATAACAAATAATAAAAAATAGTACTATTAATTAATAAATGATGGTGAGCATAGCCTAACATATAGAATTTTCGAATCACTATGTGGAATACCTGAAACTAATGTAACATTTGTGTGAACTACACTTTAATAAAAATATAACTTTAGTAAAAAATATTATTATTGAATAAAAATAAAATAGGCCTAGGAATAATGTATTCAAAATTATGCAAGAAGAATAAACTTAAAAATATTATCAGAATATATAACAAAATATATGATAAAATTTGTATACAACATTTATGAATAGGAAAATATTAATTCTTTTAAAATTAAGCTTTCCAATTAAAATTACTAAGAATGTTTCATGGTATTAATCAAAGAGAACTCAAAATCCATACAGTAGAATAAAATAAAAGGCAGACAAGCGGCACAAAAGCAAAATAAGGATTAGGGAGGGGGAGGTTTTTTCCTATTAAATAATAAATCTTATTAAAAAGTTATAAGAATTGAGGTTGCCTAGGTGGCTCAGTCAATTAAGCATCTGAAGTTGGCTCAAGTCATGATTTTAGGGTGCTGGGATCGAGCCCTGAGTGGGGCTCCTTACTCAACGGGAAGTCTGCTTGTTCTCTCCCTTTCCCTCTGCTCTTCCCCTTGCTCACGCTCTCTCTTTCTCTCTCTCTCACATAAATAAATAAAATCATTATAAAAAGTTAAAAGAATTAAAATATTTTGGCATCTATTCACACAGATAATATTGGACTAATTAAAGAAAATAGATATCCTAGAATAGATAACATTAATGATAGATGTGACACTAGAAGTTAGTGGAGAAAGCATTGATCTCAAACAGAAAAAAATTATCATTATCTCACTCCATGCAGTCTTTCTCATCACATAAGTAAAAAAAATAATAATAAACTCCCAGAGAATAAATAACTCAAATGAAAATATAGATAAATGTGACTACACATCATTAAAATAATTATATAATTACTAACACTATAAATAAAATTAAAAGACAAGAAACATACTGGGAGAACTTATAAACAACAGCAAATTCATAATAAAAAACAGTAATATACCATTCCACACAATTTAAATTGACAAGAAAATCAACAATTTAAGTTTTCAGCTGCCACTGGGAAAGCTGATAGGAATGAATATTTGTACAATCACCTTGGGAATCAATCTGGCAATCTTTGTTAAAAATTAAAAATGCACCTATTGGAAGACTAGTAATTCCACTTGCAGTGTCCTCAAGGTCAGGTGCTTAGGGAGACATAAAGGGCTGAACATATTATCATTTGTAAGTTTTTAAAAAAGTAAACCAAACCAATCTAATGTTTTACTTACAAGGAAAATTATTATAAAACATATGGTATATTCTTATGTTATACTACGTAGTATAATTCAAACACATAAATTCAATCATTATATAGAACGTGGATTGATCTTCCCAGCACAATAATAAGTGAAAATGGCAATTTTCAAACCCTATATCTCTTACGTTAATATTTAAAAACATACAATGACATTTTTATTTATAATATCAATAATTATAAGGCCCTATCCCTTCTTTCAAGGTTTTCATTGATTATTGGCAGATATAAACTTGCAACCCAGTATTTATAATACAGAGATTAGAGGGAAAGAATTATCAGGTTTTTTTTTCCCTCGCCCTGACCTCTAAAGAGAAATTTACTTTTACTTATTCTCCAACAATCCCCTTCCCACCAACAATCCAAGCATGTGAGCACACAGAAGTCTACTATGCCCAGTGTAGTCCCTCAAAATCCTACAGTTGGGAATGACTGGGTGTAAAGACTGTGGTGAGACTGGGAGTGAAGATGGGTATAGGATGAAGAAGTATAAGAAACTAGTATGGTAATGCCAAATAAAAGAAAATATTCTGGCACTTTTTGTTTAAAATGATAGTGCGTTAAGTAAATGAATGGAAGGACAAAATGGATGTTTTAAGAAAATTGTTGTGATAGGTTATCCCTTTGTGAGCCTTGAGAAATATAAGTAAAGAAGTTGACTTTTGTTGACAATTAAATGTAATATCATTTTTCTTGCCAACCTGAATTTTCTTAAACATCATGCAGTCTTACACTATTTCATAAGATTAGTAATAGCGGTAAGGACAAAAGTAGCACAAATGAGAACTTCATCAATGCTTCATGGGGGACAACTGTAGGAAAAGCATGAGAAAAAAAACTGGAATAAGTTTCCCAAAACTTCCAAAAGGAGAGCATCCCGGGACCCTGGGTGCCTCAGTCCGTTAAGCATCTGCCTTCATCTCAGTTCATGATCCTAGGGTCCTGGGATGGAGTCCCACATCGGGCTCCTTGCTCAGTGGGGAGCCTGCTTCTCCCCTCCCCACCCCTCTCACTCGTGCTCACTCTCTCTCACTAACTCTCAAATAAATAAATAAATAAAATCTTAAAAAAAAAAAAAAATAAAAGGGAGAGCATCCTAGAAGGATCAAGAGACATGTACAGATAGAGTAAAATCAGAAACCATTTACAGCCATAGAGCCTACTAACTACATTGACCTGGCTGTACTATTTAGCTGTCTTCACCAACATGACTTTACTAGTCCATTGTTTTCAAGATGAAATTACCTTAATATTTCTAGAAAATTTGCCTAGGAAGATAAAAGTTTCAAAGACCTTTTTATATGTTTGAGGAACTTGGGGGTGGGACTTTTAAATAAATGTCAGATTATACAACTTTTTTTTAAGATTTTATTTATTTATTTATTTGAGAGTCAGTGAGAGAGTGAGCACGAGCGAGAGGGGCAGGGAGGGGAGAAGCAGGCTCCCCACTGAGCAAGGAGCCCGATGTGGGACTCCATCCCAGGACCCTAGGATCATGAACTGAGATGAAGGCAGATGCTTAAGGGACTGAGCCACCCAGGCGCCCCTACAACTTTTCAATAGATAGAATCAATTAACTGTTTACTTCCCAATATTCTTTCAAACCCTCACCTCCAAATCCTTACCTTGCTGGGGCTACCAGCTTAAAATTGTTTATCATAACATTTACCTAATTCTTATTAAGCCCTCCCATTAAAAGACTTGCCTTAAACAAGACTCCAAAACTTCTTAAATATTTTGACTTTGTCCTTCCTTTTGAGATACTGCTAAGAATCTGTCAAGTAGCTATCTCCCTTACCCAAGTAAGAATAAACACAACTTCACCTTATCATCAGGTTGTCTTGGTGATATTTACAGGGAGAAAGCTTTTGACAAGAGGCAGCAAACAGCATGAGCTGTTACGAATAACAGTAATTCGATAGCGCTGAAGTACAGTATTTTGAAAGAGAATATCAAGAGAAACCTGTAGAGATAGGCCAAGACCTAACTCTAAAAGGTTCTGTATGCCATTCTAAAGAACCTGGCTATTAGTCAAAAACAAAAGATTAGTATATAAGAAGGAAGGTGGCTGTTTTTTTTAGATTCTTTCAGAAAAATCTCTTTGGAAGCTAAGAAAAGTATAGCCCATTAGAAACATTAAATTCTTAAATATCAGAAATGACATGCGATTTGATCATAAGTCCAAGAATATTGTTAATGTTCCTCTGATAATTTATGATATGAAAAATAAAAATTTTATAATTTTGGCTTATAGGAAATTTTAGTATTATATTTTTCATTCATAAAAACAGCTAAAATAAGTTATAAAGTATCTATTATATGTTTATTATTAATTTTTAAACAAAAAAATCACAAATTTTAGAGTATTTACTTCAGTTCTCTTGAGCTTCTTCAACCTCAGTGGTCATCTTCCAGAGCAAAAACTTTAATGAAAACCACAAATATTTAGCTCTTGAAGTCTTGTATCATAGGAAGTCTAACAACTATGATTTCCATAAACTTCCATTTAGTATTATAATTCAGATAACAAAGCACTAGAATTGTATGTTTTGAATATTCAGTGCACTTCTAAGATATCTTCAAAACATGAAGACAATTTGATGGAACAGATCATTATTAGAGCAGTTTTCTTCAGCTTTCTGCTTCTGAACTTATTGCAAAATGTGTCAATGGTTATTCTAGTACTCACATCAAGTCATTAAAATAGAATATATAAAACAAATCATAGGTGAATCTATTTCTTTAAAGGTAGAAATCTTTCTGATTAAAAGAAATTACATATTTCTCCTTGAGTTGGTAACAAACTATTTCAAATAATACTATTTTCTTTGTGAAAATCATAGTTACTTTTCAATAAGTACAAAACACTATTGGCAAAATGTTATCATTTAATCCTTTACGTTCTATTATATTATAGATGAGGAAAGTGATGCACAAGTTATTGAACTAGGGAGAGAGAAAATTGGCATTTGAATCTAGGTAGTTCAAAACTTATGTTAGTCTAATACTAAATATAACTATTTACATTATTTTTTTTTAATTGCCAGCTATTTACTTTGAAAATCTTTGTGGACTGTATTTTCATTTGATTTAATTACTCCATTATTATTATCATTTAGATTAAAACATTGATATTTTATTTATTTATTTATTTTTAAAGATTTTATTTATTTATTTGACAAAGAGAGATAGCAAGAGCAGGAACACAAACAAGGGGAGTGGGAGAGGGAGAAGCAGACCTCCCGCTGAGCAGGGAGCCCGATGTGGGTCTTGATCCCAGAACACTGGGATCATGAACCTGAGCCGAAGGCAGACGCTTAACCAACTGAGTCACCCAGGTGCCCCAAAACATGGATATTTTAAATACACAAAGAAGATAAAAATATTTTCAACCAAAAATATTCAAGGTTATTTTTTATGTGCATTTGTAATGTAACCAAAAAGCTTCCTCTATGTTCCAAGTTGAATAGAATGTTTGTCTAAATATAGTTTAGTTTTTTTTAAACCTAATTTAGTTTAATAATTAGTAATAAAATAGACCTGAAGGACATAAAAGAGATGTGTGGATCATATAATTTTCTATATAAATATTTTTTTCTCATTTTTGGTTCTAAAATAGACTTTAGTTTCCAGTAAATGCATGAAAATAATGCAAACCTCATTACAAACATAGGTAATGCCTCAGCATATGTTAGCTGTTTTTCAAATATTTTGTAATATAAAAAAACAAGAATCAGAACTGGCATATTTATAATGAATGGCAGAAAAGTTCAGTAAACCAAAAAATCTTAATCATCAAGGACTTCAACAGTGCTGCTTTCTTACTATTGAGATTCTTCATAATCTTTCCACACCCACAAACCCAGAGAAAACTATCTTTTTCATTAATGTCTTTTTTTTTTTTTAATTTATTTGCGAGAGAGAGAATGAGAGACAGAGAGCATGAGAGGGAGGAGGGTCAGAGGGAGAAGCAGACTCCCTGCCGAGCAGGGAGCCCGATGCGGGACTCGATCCCGGGACTCCAGGATCATGACCTGAGCCGAAGGCAGTCGCTCAACCAACTGAGCCACCCAGGCGCCCCTCATTAATGTCTTATATAATATTTCCCTTAGGTTTTATCTGTTTATCAGATTTTCCTTCTTATTTTCCATGGGAATTATTGTATGAAGTAGAAATTATTAAATGCTAATTAACTACAAATAATATAGGGAACATTTATGTTGGTTCAGGAGATTTGATGCAGAAACTGGATTTTCTTTGCTTTAGAACCAAGGACTGTGTACCTCACAAATTTCCAGTGTTACACAAACCAGCTTTTACTTCCAAAAATATTTAGGAAGTCTGCCTAAAATACAGAATGAATGCCCTTTGTGGAAATTATGAATCATTTGATCTAAGATTGGGGCCCAAGCATGTGTATTTTTTTTTTAAGATTTTATTCATTTATTTGAAGGAGAAAGAATGAGACAGAGAGAGAGCATGAGAGGGAGAGGGTCAGAGGGAGAAGCAGACTCCCTGCCTAGCAGGGAGCCTGATGTGGGACTCGATCCCAGGACTCCAGGATCATGACCTGAGCTGAAGGCAGTCACTTAACCAACTGAGCCACCCAGGCACCCAAGCATGTGTATTTTTAAAAATCTTTGCAGGTATGGTAATGACATTCTGAAATGTCATTCAAGAAACACTAGTTTATCATAGTTCACATTAAGGCTTATTTTTGTTTAATAATGTAATTATTATTTAATATTGTAATTAATAAATGTAATTGTATTTGTGCAATGATGTTCTTTCTCAGTAGCTCTATACCAAATTAATGAAGACAATAACAAGTAAACAGGTAATCCAAAGAACATAATTTCTTTGTATTATTTCTATCATCTTTATGGTGGTGGGGGGAATAGGATAGGAATATCAGACTAAGGATCTACAAAGTAATTTCAAAGAAATTCTAAAATTCTGTCTACCAACTATTCCATCTATTAATTCTCTGTTAGACAACTGTTTCTCTTACTTCTATTTTGCTGAGCCATATGGTAAATTCAGAAGGCATACATGTGGCAATTGTTATGTACTAAACCCTATTGATGAAAATCATAAGAGCAGCAACTTCATGTCCCTTTACCTAAACATCTTTATGAAGTAAGAGTTAGCAGTTATATACATACATGCTCTTTTTAAAAAAATCAAAAGCCTCCATTTTCAATGGAAAACTGTTAATAACAAATATTTGAAAATTTATTATATTCTTTCTAAATTATATGTGATACTTTACATTAACTTCCTAAACATAGGATATTTAAAACAATATAAAACAATATAAAACAGAGATTCAGTTTAGAGAGGAAAAAAAAAGACACATAAATCAGTAGTTAAAATATGGCCTAAATTACCTAATAATACAACAGAAGTAGTAGAAAGAAAAGTATGTTGTATTAGGTTGGGTTGAATAGGTCAGGGGAAACCTTTGTCATGATGTGATAACTATACTGAGATTTGGGAGATAATTCAAGTTTATACATATTGACAAAAAGGGGACAGACATTCCAGGCAGAGAAAGAGGGACATAGACTTCAAATATTCCTTAAAAACTACTGAGAGAAATTACATGATTATTCCCTACCCTAAGTGATCTAGCTGCTATTCTTACTTTCATGTATGCTTTTGAAGCATTTGCTGTTTATAACACTCAGTGGTGTAGGACCTAGGTATACAAGACAAGATACTAAAGTCCAGTTATTCAGCTTTCTCTTACTATAATTCATTATGAGGTCTTGAGTTCCTTGCTCATAAATGCTAATTCACATATTTTATGATGTCTATTTTGCCTCAGTCAGATTTAGAAACTTCAAGTTGTTGGGAAAGTCAAATTAACTGTTATTGGTTATAGCTTGTTTTTTTTTTGCTTGTTTGTTTGTTTGTTTTTTTTTTTATTTTTCCTTTAGAGGTTGATAATACATTGACTGCAGTAAAAATGCAAACATACTAATTATTCAAAAAGGATATATTTAATAAATTAGTTGAATAACCTATAATCAATGTAATACTATGAAGATAGTAAGGGTTATATGTGAAAGGGGAAAGATGAGTGGATGAGTGTTGTATAAATATCTTTAATTAATTAGATAAAAAAAATATTTAGCCATTAATTTCATTCATTAATGAAAGGTGAACAGAGAAAAAATAATTTGATACATTTTCAGAGATGTCATTCCAAATTATTCAAATTATGAGATACATGACTGGAGTATTTTTCTAGAAACAAGCATAAGCTGCTATATTAAAAGTTCTGCAGATCTAGATAAACAGAAATAAAATTGAGAAATTGCATATAACATGAGGATGATTTTGACTGCCCTAGGCTATGATAATGGGATTTCTGCCAAGTGTGTAAAAGAGAAGGCTATAAGAAATGCTTTGGTAACGCTAAAGGACTTCCAAAGAAGTTATGACCTGATATACCCTTTGAAGATTTTTATGTAATGCTTTTGCCCTTCTGTAAGAGCCCGACTAATTTTTTAATGGTATCTAATTTCCTGTAGCATTTTTCTGTACCCAGCATATCTGAAACAATATATTCAACTGGACAGTTGGTATTTAATATAAGCAAAAAATAGTAGGAAAAATCATAGAAAAAAATTAACATTTTTTATTTGCACAATAGTGCTGAGTGTTAAAAATAGGCAAATAGGCTCTATCTTGGTTAGCTAAACATTAGATTTTATTACAATTACACACCCATGCACACATATTTACACACACACACGAATGTAAATTGAGATAGATAATTATATATATACATATATATATACATATATATATATATCTGACAAATATAAATTATTCAAATTCCCATTGGAGATTGGAGAGTTCTGGACAGAACAATATGTTGGTGGAGGCATAGGTTTTTATGACTTCCAAGCAATATAATTAGTTTATTTTCCCAATTCCAGTTGGCAAGGATATTAAACTAGGTCCAGGTCCCCTTCCTACATCAGTAAGGGAGTGAATAGATGTAGAGAAAAATATTATCATATCCTCAATTAGTCTTTACAATACATCATACACAATGTATGATACTCAATAAAAAATAACAAAGTAACTTAGGAAAAAAAAAAAAAAAGTTGGCCAAGCAAGTAAAACAGAAAAACTACCAGATAGCATGATAATGATAATGTGAAATAAAGGCATATAAATAAGTATAATTACTATGCTAAGGAATTTAATATAGAAAGCATTTACCAGATTATAGGAAACTATAAACAAGAATCAGAATAAAATGTTTTCTGCAGATTAGACATTGATTAAAATAGAATTTATAAACTTTAGGATAGGTCAGAAAAAATATTCAAATGGAATGACAGAAGTTGGAGTAAACTGGAAGAAAGACCATCAGAGACATATGTAGCAGTCAAATATCAATATGAAATCCCACTGGGCAAGAATGCTAAGGATCTCATGCTCTGACATTGGAATAAATCCCTTGATTAATCCATCTGATAATCCCTGGCTTTGGTTCCTTAGAGGTTTTTTTTTTGTTTTTTGTTTTTTTTTTTTAATCTTGGCTTTCTTAGGCAGGATTAATCTGTATTTGACCTAGGAATAATTGACTTGGTCCTTGTGGTAGATTGAATAATGTCTCCCCAAAGATGTCCATATCCTAATCTCAGGAACCTGTGAATATATCACTTTACATTCCAAAGAAACTTTGAAGATATGTATAAGTTAACAATCTTGTGATGAAGGATTACCCAGGATTTTTCAGCTGGACTCAATATAGGGGAGGTCAGAGAAAAGGGAAGATGCTACACTCTGTCTTTGAAAATGAAGGAAGGGTCCATAAACCAAGGAATGTAGATAATATCTAGAAGCTGGAAAAGACACAAAAACAGATTCTCCATAGAGCCTCCAGAAGAAATGTAGCCCTGCAAACCCAATTTGGACTCTGACTGCCAGAATACAAAGAATAAATCTGTTTTTAAGTAGCTAAGTTTATAATAATTTGTTACAACAGAAACTAGAAAATAATATACACCTATAGCAGTAACTAATAAGATTTAACAATTGTTTCTTTTGTAGGTAGGGTATAAGTGTAATCCATATTAAAATGTGTTATGAGAAGAGAAGATGGGTATGTGAGTGTTCAGGCATGAACAATGTCAAATACAGTTTTCCTGCTTAGCATTCATTTCTATCCTCTTCTACCTTGCTTCCCTAATTTTAGAAGCTAACAACTAAAACCTGACTTTCACAAGACTCCTTGCAGTGGCAGGAGGTTCTTAGAGAGAACAACAATACTAGTTTGCCAGAGATTATCCCAGTTTAGCACTGAAAATATCATATCCAGGAAACCCTACAATCCTAGGAAAACCTGTAATGCTGCATCATGGCTTTCACGGATCTAGGTACTATTCACTTTGGGGGCATGTTTTTCCAGAAAAAATAACTAAAGAACTAAATAAAAATATATGAATTTACAACTGTATTGGTATAAAAACAAATAAAACACATGCTTCATTCATTATTATATATTTATACTATTATATTCTTTTTTTCTCCTGATTTTAAAAGAAATTAAGATTAAAACATTTCTACTTTAGCCAATCATTTTTCCTGCTGGAATTTAGACATGATAGTTAGAGATACAGCATCCCACCAGTACATGGGAGAAAGGTCAACAAAATTTCAGAAACCTTGGCTTGGCTTCCTTTAGCTGCTGAAATAATTCCAGTAATCACTCACCAGGTGTCTTGTTTAGTGAGGGGAAAAAAAATCTATCTATCATCTATCTATCTATTATCTATCTATCTATCTATCTATCTATCTATCTATCTATCATCTATCTATCTATCTATCTATCTATCTATCTATCTATCTATCATCTATCATCTATCTAATATTTATGAATTGAAGCCATCAGTTTTGTGCTCCTCACAGCAACCACAATCCTTAAATGATGCATCCATTTACTTACAATGTAAGAAAATAACTTGCATTGTGTCAAACACAAAGAATGGTAGTTCAATGAAGAAAGTCACGTTAGAATAAAAGTAATAAATCATATGATAACATGTGCCAAAGAAAGACTACCATATAAAGTACTTATGATATTATTTTCTACCTAAAGATAGAAAATATTCCATCTTTCCTTCAAATAATAAAACCACTAAAACTTTTTAAATGGCTAAATTCCAATAAGACTGAATCATGATCAAAATAACATACATCTTAAGAGCCTTCTAAATCTAGAAATTAAGTTGTCATGCTTAATGTTATCTGTTAAAACATAGAACAGAAAAAAAATAAAGAAGTGCAAAAGGACAAAATAATGAGAGGGAATGAGAAATCCATGGGAAAATGAAAGTAGAAAAGGAAAAATGAGCAATGTCTGGGGAGGTAATAAAGATCAAAGACCTGACTCTGTTTGTGAAGAAATAGGCTCAATATCCCTGTTCATTGTTTATGTCCTAATGTAACTGAGAGTCTTCAGTAGTTCCATAGCAGCAAAATGAGTTTTGATGTCAATTATTTGATGTCTTTGAAAAGTTTCATAGTGTAAAACAGACCATTTATTTATAATTACATATGTTGTGTAACTCCAGGATGTTGAGTGCTGGTATTTAAGTTCCTTGAGGACAATGTCAATGCCTTTTCAAATTTTCTATGAGGGGGTGGGAGGAAAGATGGTTGAAGAGTAGGGGACCTCGTTTTATCTGGTCCCTTGAATTTAGCTAGATAACTATCAAATCATTCTGAACACCCATGAATTCAAACTTTGATGTAAAGAAAGAATATCTGGAACTCTGCAAGTAGAAAAACAACCACTTTTTGCAAGGTAGGATGTGTGGAGAAGTAATTCTGAGGGGATATATCAGAAGATAAATGGCAAGGGGAGGGAGCCTCAGTAAGTTGGCTACTGGAAAGTGATATAACCCTGGAGGGCAAAATTAGAACCCTTAGAAATCTGCTCCAGTGAGAGATATCCCTGCCTGAAAGGTGCTCAGGCAGTGAAACAGGGCAGAATTCTATGTGGGATAGTGGGGTCTCAGAATTCTTGGAGTCACAGAAAGAACAAGGGTGCCTGAGCCCATAAAGTTCCCAAGCATCGGAGCAGGGAAACTGGTTACAGTCAGCAAAGCTGGGAGGGAGCTCTCAGCTCAGTTCACCATAAACTGTGAACTACACCTGGACAGGGTACTGTTTTCCATGTGGGGACACTACAAAAAAAAGAAAATAGCTACCCTCCACTTTCCCCAAGGAGGGGTGGAGTGAATGTGTACACAACCGGGCAACAGCTCTCAGTGCAGGAGCCCTGTAAAGGACAGTGGTGGGCGACCCTCTGCCTTCCCCCAGGAGGGGTGGAGAGGGTGCAGGCTCCATCTGTTAACCGCTTTATGTGCCAGGGCCTGACAAAGTGCAGAAACTCAGGACCCTATGCCTTCCCCCAGGGATGATTGGTGTGGGTGCACACTGCAGGAGTTTGCAGAGTTTGACATACACAAAAGTAAAGACTGTTTATCATTGAGGGTTTACTGAAGAGCGGGAACTGTGATCTTTTGGTTCTGGGGGTGGAAATCAGGGTGTGGCCATTTTTATTTTGATCCTCTAAAGAGGTGCAGAAAGCCTTCAGGGAACAAAAGTCACACAGAGCAACCAAAAACAGCTTACACAGAAACCAGCCCCCTGGAAAGAAGTGGTACAACTCCGCTCAGGCAGAGGCGCCTGAGAAGAAGTGTAACAGGCCCCTAACCCAGAAGACCAACTGAAGAACAGGTGGACAGCAAGTTTACAGACCACACAGGACTGTAAAATTCCAGTGCCGGGGGAAAATATTATATAGAATTTATTTTTTTCTCATGGTTTGTTTATCGTTCAGTTTAAACTTTACCACATCTTTTTTTTTTCTTTTTTTCCTTTTTCAACTAGATTCTTATTTTATCAACTCTTATTTTTAATTGTTTTTTTTTCACTTTCATTTTTACATTCACACTTTATAGATATATTTTTCATTTTTGGCTTCCTTTCACTCTATTCCATTATATATATATGTATATGTATATATATACATATATATATAAATTTTGCTTTCTTTACAATTTTGGGATTAGTGTCTTCTAACATAGTCTAAAATACACTCAGAACCAAGGGGATCACTCTGTTTTGTCCTATGAGATTATATTCTCTCTTCCCTCCCCTTTTTTCTTTGTCTTTGTCTTTTCTTTTTTGGGTTTCTGACCTCTTTGGATTTGTCTAGTATGTATTTTACTTGGGTCATGGTTGATATTTTTGATTCTGTTCACTTGTTTATCCATTTTCCCCTGGGCAAAATGACTAGGAGGAATTCACAATTCAAGAAAGAACCAGAGGTAATACTCTCTGCCACATATCTAATTGATATGGATATAAGTAAAATGCCAGCTGGAATTCAGGATAACAATTATAAAGTTACTAGCTGGGTTTGAAAAAAAGCATAAAGACACTAGAAAATATCTTAGTGCAGAAATGATACCTAATCAGGCCAAAATTAAAAAATTATCTCTAAATAATATGTAGTCTCAAGTGGCTGATCTAACAGCTAGGGTAAATGAAGCAGAAGAGAGAGTAAGTGATACAGAAGACAAGTTGAAGGAAAGGAAGGAAACTGAGGAAAAGACAGAAAAACAACTAATGGACCATAAGAGGAGGCTTTGAGAAATCACCAATGCCATAAAATGAAAAAAATTAGAGGGGGCAGAGCAAGATGGCACAGGAGTAGGAGACCTATTTCATCTGGTCCCGGGAATTCAGCTAGATAGGGCTCAAACCATTTTGAACACCTATGAACTCAAGAGGAGAACAAAGAAAAGAATAGCAGCAACTCTCTGAACAGAAAAGCAACCACATTCTGGAAGGTAAGATGTGCGGAGAAGTGGATATGAGGCGATATTAGGGAAGATAGGCAGTGGGGGGAGGGGCCTCCATCAGCCTCTACTGGCAGTGATAGAGCAGCAGACCACAAAATTGGAAATTTTAGAAGTTGGCTCTGCTGAGGGACGTCACTCCAGTAGTTAAGCGGGGGGTGGAACCCTCACTGGGACAGTATGGTCTCAGGTCCCTCAGGGTCAAAGAAAGACCAGGCATGCCTGAGTGTAGCAGAGCTCCCAGGTATCAGAGCAGGGAAGCTGGCTGTAGAGACGGAGCCAAGGAGTGGGCTCTCAGCTCGGGGTTGCCATAAAACATGATCTGCGACACAGGCAGGCCACTGCTCCTCCAGCAGGCACCGAACAAGCAGCAGATCTGGGGGTACTCCCCTTCACCCCAGGAGGAGTGGTGTGGGAGTACACTGCAGGAATCTGCTGGGTTTGGAGATTCCAAACTGGATCTTGTGCCAGAGACAGAAATGCACAGTCATGGGACAGGTGAGCACAGAGTGCAGCCAGAGACTGGGGAGAAGGGAGTGATTGGCTGCTTTTCTCTGGGGCTCACTGAGGAGTGGGGCCACCAGTTCTTGGCTCCTCCAGGATGGAGCTTGGGAGGCTGCCATTTTCACGCTGGTCCTCCAAAGCAGTATGGAAAACTTGCAGGGAACAAAAGCTCCCAAGGGGAAACCCGAGCAGATTACTTAGCCCAGCACTCGGCAAGGGCAAGGCAATTCAAACTCTGGCAAAGACATTTGAGAACCATGGCAACAGGCCCTTCCCCCAGAAGACCAGCAAGGACAGCCAGCCAAGACCATGTTTACTGATCAATGAGAACGGCAGAACTCCAGCACTAGGGGAATACAACACATAGAATTCATGGCTTTTTTCCCATGATTCTTTAGTCTTTCAAAGTTAATTTTTTTTTATTCTTATGTTAATCCCCATACATTACATCATTAGTTCTAGATGAAGTGTTCCATGATTCATTGTTTGTGCATAACAACCAGTGCTCCATGCAGAATGTGCCCTCCTTAATACCCACCACCAGGCTAACCCATCCTCCCACCCCCTCCCCTCTAGAACCCTCAGTTTGTTTTTCAGAGTCCATCGTCTCTCATGGTTCCTCCACCCCTCCGATTTCCCCCGCTTCATTCTTCCCCTCCCGCTACCTTCTTCTTCTTCTTCTTTTTTCCTTAACATATATTGCATTATTGTTTCAGAGGTACAGATCTGAGATTCAACAGTCTTGCACAATTCACAGCGCTTACCAGAACACATACCCTCCCCAGTGTCTATCACCCAGTCACACCAACCCTCCCACCCCAACCCCCACTCCAACAACACTCAGTTTGTTTCCTGCGATTAAGAATTCCTCATATCAGTGAGATCATATGATACATGTCTTTCTCTGTTTGACTTATTTCACTCAACATAATACCCTCCAGTTCCATCCACGTCCTTGCAAAAGGCAAGATCTCATTCCTTTTGATGGCTGCATAATATTCCATTGTATATATATACCACCTCTTCTTTATCCATTTATCTGTCGATGGACATCTTGGCTCTTTCCACAGTTTGGCTATTGTGGACATTGCTGCTATAAACATCGGGGTGCACGTACCCCTTCGGATTCCTACATTTGTATCTTTGGGGTAAGTACCCAGTAGTGCAATTGCTGCATCATATGGTAGCTCTATTTTCAACTTTTTGAGGAACTTCCATACAGTTTTCCAGAGTGGCTGCAACAGCTTGCATTCCCACCAACAGTGTAGGAGGGTTCCCCTTTCTTCGCATCCCTGCCAACATCTGTCGTTTCCTGACTTGTTAATTTTAGCCATTCTGACTGGTGGGAGGTGGTATCTCATTGAGGTTTTGATTTGGATTTCCCTGATGCCGAGCGATATTGAGCACTTTTTCATGTGTCTGTTGGTCATTTGGATGTCTTCTTTGGAAAAATGTCTGTTCATGTCTTCTGCCCATTTCTTGATTGCATCATTTGTTCTTTGGGTGTTGAGTTTGATGAGTTCTTTATAGATTTTGGATACTAGCCATTTACTTGATATGTCATTTGCAAATATCTTCTCCCATTCTGCCGGTTGTCTTTTGGTTTTGTTGACTGTGTCCTTTGATTTGCAAAAGCTTTTTATCTTGATAAAGTCCCAATAGTTCATTTTTGCCCTTGCTTCCCTTGCCTTTGGCGATGTTTCTAGGAAGAAGTTGCTTTGGCTGAGGTCAAAGAGGTTGCTGCCTGTGTTCTCCTTTAGGATTTTGATGGACTCCTGTCTCACATTGAGGTCTTTCAACCACTTGGAGTCTATTTTTGTGTGTGGTGTAAGGAAATGGTCCAGTTTCATTCTTCTGCATGTGGCTATCCAATTTTACCAACACCATTTGTTGAAGAGACTGTCTTTGTTCCATTGTACATTCTTTCCTGCTTTGTCAAAGATGAGTTGACCATAGAGTTGAGGGTCCATTTCTGGGCTCTCTATTCTGTTCCATTGATCTATGTGTCTGTTTTTGTGCCAGTACCATGCTGTCTTGATGATGACAGCCTTGTAATAGAGCTGGAAGTTCGGAATTGTGACGCCGCCAGCTTTGCTTTTCTTTTTCAACATTCCTCTGGCTATGCGGGGTCTTTTCTAGTTCCATACAAATTTTAGGATTATTTGTTCCCTTTCTTTGAAAAAAGTGGATGGTATTTTGATGGGGATTGCACTGAATGTGTAGATGGCTTTAGGTAGAATTGACATCTTCACAATATTTGTTCTTCCCATCCATGAGCATGGAACGTTTTTCCATTTCTTTGTGTCTTCCTCAATTTCTTTCATGAGTATTTTATAGTTTTCTGAGTACAGATCCTTTGTCTTTTTGGTGAGATTTATTCCTAGGTATCTTATGGTTTTGGGTGCAATTGTAAATGGGATCGACTCCTTAATTGCTCTTTCTTCTGTCATGTTGTTGGTGTATAGGAATGCCACTGACTTCTGTGCATTGATTTTATATCCTGCCACTTGACTGAATTCCTGTATGAGTTCTAGCAGTTTGGGAGTGGAGTCTTTTGGGTTTTCTACATAAAGTATCATATCATCTGCAAAGAGTGAGAGTTTGACTTCTTCTTTGCCAATTTGGATGCCTTTGATTTCTTTTTGTTGTCTGATTGCTGTGGCTAGGACTTCCAATTCTATGTTGAACAGCAGTGGTGATAGTGGACATCCCTGCCACGTTCCTGACCTTAGGGGGAAAGCTCTTAGTTTTTCCCCATTGAGAATAATATTCGCTGTAGGGTTTTCATAGATGGCTTTTATGATATTGAGGTATGTACCCTCGATCCCTACACTCTGAAGAGTTTTGATCAAGAAAGGATGCTGTACTTTGTCAAAAGCTTTTTCTGCATCTATTGAGAGGATCATATGATTCTTCTTCTTTCTATTGTTAATGTATTGTATCACATTGATTGATTTGCGGATGTTGAGCCAACCTTGCAGCCCAGGGATAAATCCCACTTGGTCATGGTGAATAATCCTTTTAATGAACTGTTGGATCCTATTGGCTAGTATTTTGGTGAGAATTTTTGCATCCATATTCATCAGGGATATTGGTCTGTAATTCTCCTTTTGGATGGGGTCTTTGCCTGGTTTTGGGATCAAGGGAATGCTGGCCTCATAAAATGAGTTTGGAAGTTTTCCGTCCGTTTCTATTTTTTGGAACAGTTTCAGAAGAATAGGTATTAATTCTTCTTGAAATGTTTGGTAGAATACCCCTTGGAAGCCATCTGGCCCTGGGCTTTTGTTTTTTGGGAGATTTTTGATGACTGCTTCAATTTCCTTAGTGGTTATAGGTCTGTTCAGGTTTTCTATTTCACCCTGGTTCAGTTTTGGTAGTTGATACATCTCTAGGAATGCCTCCATCTCTTCCAGGTTATCTAATTTGCTGGCATAGAGTTGCTCAGAATATGTTCTTAGAATTGTTGGTATTTCTTTGGTGTTGGTTGTGATCTCTCCTCTTTCATTCATGATTTTGTTGATTTGGGTCATTTATCTTGTCTTTATGATAAGTCTGGCCAGGGGTTTATCGATCTTGTTAATTCTTTCAAAGAACCAGCTCCTAGTTTCGTTGAACTGTTCTACTGTACTTTTAGTTTCTATTTCATTGATTTCTGCTCTGATATTTATGATTTCTCTTCTCCTGCTGGGTTTAGGCTTTATTTGCTGTGCTTTCTCCAGCTCCTTTAGGTGGAGGGTTAGGTTGTGTACTTGAGACCTTTCTTGTTTCTTCAGAAAGGCTTGTATTGCTATATACTTTCCTCTCAGGACTGCCTTTGCTGCATCCCAAAGATTTTGAACAGTTGTGTTTTCATTTTCATTGGTTTCCATGTATTTTTTAAATTCTTCTTTAATTTCCTGGTTGACCCATTCATTCTTCAGTAGGATGCTCTTTAGCCTCCATGTATTTGATTTCTTCCCGGCTTTCCTCTTGTGATTGAGTTGTAGTTTCAAAGCATTGTGGTCTGAAAATAGGCAGGGAATGATCTCAATCTTTTGGTACCGGTTGAGACCTGATTTATGACCTAGGATGTGATCTATTCTGGAGAATGTTCCATGGGCTCTAGAGAAGAATGTGTATTCCGTTGCTTTGGGGTGGAATGTTCTGAATATGTCTGTGAAGTCCATTAGGTCCAGTGTGTCCTTTAAAGTCTTTATTTCCTTGTTGATCTTTTGCTTAGACGATCTGTCCATTTCAGTGAGGGGGATGTTAAAGTCCCCCACTATTATTGTATTGTTGTCGATGTGTTTCTTTGCTTTTGTTATTAATTGCCTTATAAAATTGGCTGCTCCCATGTTAGGTAGGGGCATAGATATTTACAATTGTTAGATCTTCTTGTTGGATAGATCCTTTAAGTAGGATATAGTGTCCTTCCTCATCTCTTATTACAGTCTTTGGTTTAAAATCTAATTTGTCTGATATAAGGATTGCCACCCCAGCTTTCTTTTGGTGTCCATTAGCATGGTAAATGGTTTTCCACCCCCTACCTTTCAATCTGGGGGTGTCTTTGGTTCTAAAATGAGTCTCTTGCAGACAGCATATCGATGGGTCTTGTTTTTTAATCCAGTCTGTTAGCCTGTGTCTTTTAATTGGGGCATTTAGCCCATTTGCATTCAGGGTAACTATTGAAAGATAGGAATTTAGTGCCATTGTATTGCCTGTAAGGTGACTGTTACCGTATATTGTCTGTGTTCCTTTCTGGTCTCTGATGCTTTTAGGCTCTCTCTTTGCTTAGAGGACCCCTCTCAAGATTTCCTGTAGGGCTGGTTTTGTGTTTGCAAATTCCTTTAGTTTTTGTTTGTCCTGGAAGCTTTTTATCTCTCCTTCTATTTTCAATGATAGCCTAGCTCATTATATTTTCTTGGCTGCATATTTTTCTCATTTAGTGCTCTGAATATATCCTGCCAGTACTTTCTGGCCTGCCAGGTCTCTGTGGATAGGTCTGTAGCCAATCTAATGTTTCTACCATTGTAGGTTACAGATCTCTTCTTTCAAGCTGCTTTCAGGATTTTCTCTTTGTCTATGAGACTCGTAATTTTTACTATTAGATGTCAGGGTGTTGACCTATTTTTATTGATTTTGAGAGGGGTTCTCTGTGCTTCCTGGATTTTCATGCCTGTTTCTTTACCCAAATTAGGGAAGTTCTCTGCTATAATTTGCTCCCTTATACCCTCTGTCCCTCTCTCTCTTCTTCTTCTGGGATCCCAATTATTCTAATGTTGTTTTGTCTTATGGTATCGCTTATCTCTCGAATTCTGCTCTCGTCATCCAGTAGTTGTTTATCTCTCTTTTTCTCAGCTTCTTTATTTTCCATCATTTCATCTTCTATATTACTGATTCTCTCTTCTGCCTCATTTATTCTAGCACTTAGCGCCCCCATTTTTGATTGCACCTCATTAATAGCCTTTTTGATTTCTACTTGGTTGGATTTTAGCTCTTTTACTTCTCCAGAAAGGGTTTCTCTAGTAACTTCCATATTTTTTTCAAGCCCAGCTAGTATCTTTAAAGTGATGATTCTGAACTATAGATCTGACATCGTACTAAAGTCGATATTGAGTAGGTCCATGGCAGTCGGTACTACCTCTTGTTCTTTTTGTTGAGGTGATTTTTTCCGTCTTGTCATTTTCTGCAGAGGAGAATAGATTAATGAGAGAACCAAATGCTAGCAGAGTAACCACATCCCCAGAAAATATACTCTAAACAAATCAGAAAAGACCTGAAGCAGTGGGATAAGAAAGGGAAAGAGAGAAAAAAGAAAAAGAAAGAAAAGAAAAAGAAAAAGATAAAGATAAAAACAAAAACAAACAAAAGAAAACAACAAGAACAACAAAAAAAACAGAATGTGATCAAATATGATCAGGCTGGTATATAGATCAGTGCCACACACTAGATTTGGGGTGTATTTTGGTCTTTTAGAAGAAAGTGCCTCCCAAAATATTAAAGAAAGAAAAACATTATGTACAAAAATAAGGATTGATATGATGAATGGATGGAATATGACTGTAAAAATGGAAATTATAAAAAATGTTATAAAAGGAATTGATAAGAAGTTGTTTGAAAAAAGAAAGAAGAGGATTTAAAAAAAGAAAAAAAAAAGAAAAAAAAAAGGAGAGGATGTGATCAGTCAGGGGAATAGAAAGCACCATATACTAGAGATTTAGGGTATATTTTAATCTGTTAGAAGAAACTATCTCAAAATTTTAAAGAGAGAACAACTTATATATATAAGCCAAAAATATGGGTAACTACTATGAAGGGATAGAATATGACTCTAAAAATGAAAAATAATTTTTTTTTTTTAAAAAAGGGATTGATAAGATGTTGGTTGAAAAAGGGAAAAAGAAAAATTCAAAAAGAAATAAGAAGACAAAAAGACAGTTAAAAAAAAAAAAACTTTAAAAGACTAAAGAATCATGGTAAAAAAGCCGTGAATTCTATGTGCAGTAGTCCCCTAGCACTGGAGTTCTGTCATTCTCATTGATTGGTAAGTTTGGTCTTGGCTGGCTGTTCTCGCTGATCTTCTGGGGAGGGGCCTGTTGCCGTGGTTTCCAAATGTCTCTGCCGGAGGCTGAATTGCCCCACCCGTGCCCCCTCCCTGCTAAGTTATCTGCTTGGGTTTGCTCTCCAGAGCTTTTGTTCCCTGCGAGCTTTCCGTACAGCTTTGGAGGCGGATAGTTAAAATGGCGGCCTCCCAATCTCTGCCCCGGAGGAGCTGAGAACTCAGGGCCCTGCTCCTCAGTGAGCCCCCAGAGAAAAGCCATCAGTCACTCCCGTCTCCCCGGTCTCAGGCCGCACTCCGTGCTCGCCCGGCCTGTGACCGCGTGTGGTATCTTTGGCACCCGACCCGGTCTGGAGTCTCCAAACCCAGCAGATCCCTGCGGTGCACTCCTGCACGGCTCCTCCCGGGGGAGGAAGGTGAGTCTCCCCGTATCTGCCGCTTGTTGGGTCCCTGCTGGAGGACCAGGGGCCCGAGTGTGCCGCGGATCACGGTTTGTGGCCACCTCGAGCTGAGAGCACGCACATGGGCTCCGCCTCTGCAGCCGGCTTCCCTGTTCCATTACCTGGAAGCTCTTACACACTCAGGCACCCCCGGTCTTTCTGTGACCCCGAGGGTCCTGAGACCACACTGTCCCACAGGGTTCCAACCCCCGCTTAGCCACCAGAGTGACGTCCCTCGGCGGAACAGACTTTTAAAAGTTCCGAATTTGTGCTCTGCGGCTCTATCAGTTGCCAGAAGCGGCCGATGCAGGCCCCTCCCCCGCCATCTATCCTCCCGAATATCGCCTCGGATTCACTTCTCTGCACGTCCTACCTTCCAGAAAGTGGTCGCTTTTCTGATGAATGAGTTGTTGCTCTTCTTTTCTTCAATCTCCTGTTGAGTTTGTAGGTGTTCAGAATGGTTTGATCCCTATCCAGCTGAATTCTTGAGAGGAGACGAAATCCAGGTCTCCTACTCCTCCACCATCTTGTTCCGCCCCCTCCAAATTTAATTTTTTTAATTTTCTTTTTATCTTTTCCTTTTTTCTCTTGAATTTTTTTCCCTTTTTCAACCAACATCTTATCAATCCTTTTTTAAAAACATCATTTTATTTTCCATTTTTAGAGTCATATTCTATCCCTTGAGAGTAGTTAACCTTATTTTTGGTATGATTTTTTCTCTCCTTAAAATTTTGGGATACAGTTTCTTCTAACAGACCAAAATATACCCTAAATCTTTAGTGTATGGCTTTGTTCTAGTCTCTTGCCTGATCACATTCTCTCCTTTTTATTTTAATCCTCTTCTTTCTCTTTTCAACCAACTTCTTATCAATTCCTTTTATAAAATCTTTTATAATTTTCATCTTTAGAGTCATATTTCATCACTTCATTGTATTTACCCTTATTTTTGTACGTATATAAGCTTTCCTTTCTTTAAATTTTGGAAAACACTTTCTCCTAACAGACCAAAATATGCCGAAAATCTTATGTGTGACAATGATCTATGAACCAGCCTGATCATAATTGATCATATTCTGTATTTTGTTTGTTTGTTTATTATCTTTTTCTTTGTCTTTTTCCTTTTTTTTCTTTTTTCTTTCTTTCTCTTTCTTTTCCCCGGTATCAGGTCTCTTCTGATTTGTTTAGTATATATTTTTCTGGGTTCGTTGTTACCCTGTTAGCAGTCTGTTGTATCATTCATCTATTTTCCTCTGGACAAAATGACAAGATGGAAAAAATCACCACAAAAAAAATGAACAAGAGGCAGTACCAACTGCCAGGGACCTAATCAATATGGATATTAGTAAGACGTTGGAACTAGAGTTCAGAATGACGATTTTAAAGACACTACCTGGGCTTGAAAAAAACATGGAAGATATTAGAGAAATGCTTTCTGGAGAAATAAAAGAAATAAAATATAACCAAGTGAAAATCAAAAAGGCTATTAATGAGGTGCAATCAAAACTGGGGGCACTAAAGGCTAGGATAAATGAGGCAGAAGAGAGAATAGTGATATAGAAGACCAAATGATGGAAAATAAAGAAGCTGAGAAAAAGAGAGATAAACAACTACTGGATAATGAGGGCAGAATTTGAGAGAAAGTGGTATAAGAAGAAACAATATTAGAATAATTGGAATCCCAGAAGAAGAAGAAAGAGAGAGAGGGGTAGAAGGCATATTGGAGCAAATTATAGCAGAGAACTTCCCTAATTTGGGGAAGGAAACAGGCATCAATATCCAGGAGGCACAGAGAACCCCTCTCAAAATCAATAAAAAAAGGTCAACACCTCACCATCTAATAGTAAAACTTATGAGTCTCAGAGACAAAGACAAAATCGTGAAAGCAGCTTGAGAGAAGAGATCTGTAACCTACCATGGTAGAAACATTAGATTGGCAACAGACCTATCCACAGATACCTGGCAGACCAGAAAGGACTGGCAGGATATATTCAGAGCACTAAATGAGAAAAACATGCAGCCAAGAGTACTCTATCCAGCTAGGCTGTCATTGAAAATAGAAGGAGAGATAAAAAGCTTCCAGGACAAACAAAAACTAGAGGGACTTGCAAACACAAAACCAACCCTACAAGAAATATTGAAAGGGGTCCTCTAAGCAGAGAGAGAGCCTAAAAGCAACATAGACCAGAAAGGAACACAGACAATATACGGTAACAGTCACCTTACAGGCAATGCAATGGCACTAAATTCCTATCTTTCAATAGTTACCCTGAATGTAAATGGGCTAAATGCCCCAATCAAACGACATACGGTATCAGATTGGATTAAAAAAAACAAGACCCCTTGATATGCTGTCTGTAAGAGACTCATTTTATACCCAAAGTCACCTCCAGATTGAAAGTGAGGGGGTGGAAAACCATTTACCATGCTAATGGACACCAAAAGAAAGCTGGGGTGCCAATCCTTATATCAGACAAATTAGATTATAACCCAAAGACTATAATTAAAGATGAGGAAGGACACTATATATTACTTAAAGGTTCTATCGAACAAGAAGATCTAACAATTGTAAATATCTATGCCCCTAACATGGGAGCAGCCAATTATATAAGGCAATTAATAACGAAAGCAAAGAAGCACATTGACAACAATACAATAATGTTGGGAGACTTTAACATTCCCCTTACTGAAATGGACAGAACGTCTAAGCAAAAGATCAATAAGGAAATAAAGACTAAATGACACACTGGACCCAATGGACTTCACAGATATACTCAGAATATTCCCTCCCAAAGCAATGGAATACACATTCACCTCTAGTGCCCATGGAACATTCTCAAGAATAGATCACATCCTATGTCACCAATCAGGTCTCAACTTGTACCAAAAGATTGGGATCATTCCCTGCCTATTTTCAGACTACAGTGCTTTGAAACTATTACTCAGTCACAAGAGGAAAGTTGGAAAGAACTCATACATGGAGGCTAAAGAGCATCCTACTAAAGAATGAATGGGTCAACCAGGAAATTAAAGAAGAACTAAAAAAAATACATGGAAACCAATGAAAATGAAAACACAACTGTTCAAAATCTTTGGAATGCAGCAAAGGCAGTCCTAAGTGGAAAGTATATAGCAATACAAGCCTTTCTCAAGAAACAAGAAATGTCTCAAATATACAGCCTAAATCTACAGCTAAAGGAGCTGGAGAAAACACAGCAAATAAAGCTTAAACCCAGCAGGAGAAGAGAAATAATAAAGATCAGAGCAGAAATCAATGAAATAGAAACCAAATGAACAGTAGAACAGATCAACGAAAGTAAGAGCTTGTTCTTTGAAAGAATTAACAACATGGGGAAGAGAGGTGAAGGAGTAAGATCGCAGAAGAGTAGGAGACTTAAATTTTGTCTGGCTGCAGGAATTCAGCTAGATAGAGATCAAATCATTCTGAACACCTACGATCTCAACTAGAGATCGAAGAAATGAATAGCAGCAACTCTCTGAACAGAAATGCGGTCACTTTCTGGAAGTTAGGACATGCTGAGAAGTGAATCTGAGGTGATATTCGGGTAGATAGATGGCGGGGGAGGGGCCTTCACTAGACGCTACTGGCAAGTGATAGAGCAGCAGAGCACAAAATTGGAAATTTTAGAAATTGGCTCTGCTGAGGGACGTCGCTCCAGTGATTAATCTGGGGGTAAAATCCTTGATGGGACAGTGTGGTCTCAGGACCTTTGGGGTCACAGAAAGACCAGGGTGCCTGAGTACTGTAGAGCTTCCAGGTGTCAGAGCAGGAAAGCCGGCTGCAAAGACGGAGACATGGAGTGGGCTCTGAGCTTGGGGTTGCCATAAACCATGATCCACAACAGAGCTGGGCCACCGCTCTTCTAGCATGGACACAACAAGCAGCAGATCTCCACTTCTTCCCCCAGGAGAAGTGATGCGGGAGCACACCATAGGAATCTCCTGGGTTTGGAGACTCCACACGGGGTTGTGTGCCAGAGATAGAAACGCTCGGTCACAGGCCGGGTGAGCACAGAGTGTCCCAGGAGACCAGGGAGACAGGAGTGATTGACTGCTGCTCGCTGGAGGTTCACTGAGGTTTGGGGATCCTCCAGGGCGGAGCTTGGGAGGCTGCCATTTTCACTCTGGTCCTCCAGACGTATACAGAAACCTTGCAGGGGAAAAAGAAGAAAAGAGAAATCATAAAGATCAGAGTACACATCAATGAAATAGAAACCAAAAGAACAGTAGGACAGAACAACAAGACTAGGAGTTGGTTCTTTGAAAGATTAACAAAATAGATAAACCCCTGGCCAGAATTATCAAAAAGAAAAGAGAAATGACCCAAATAAATAAACTCATGAATGAAAGAGGAGAGATCACAACCAACACCAAAGAAATACAAATATAAGAACATATTATGAGCAACTATAGGCCAGCAAATTAGATAATCTGGAAAAAATTGATGTATTCCTAGAGATGTATCAACTACCAAAACTGAACCAGGAAGAAAAAGAAAACCTAAACAGACCTATAACCCCTAAGGTAAATGAAGCAGTCATCAAAATCTCCCAACAAAGAAGATCCCAGGGCCAGATGGCTTCCCAGGGGAATTCTACCAAACATTTAAAGAAGAATTAATACCTATTTTTCTGAAAGTGTTCCAAAAAAAGCAAAAACAAAAACAAACAGAAGGAAAACTTCCAAACTTGTTTTAGGAGGCTACCATTACCTTGATCCCCAAATCAGACAAAGACCCCATCAAAAAGAATTATAGACCAATATCTTTGAAGAACATGGATACCAAAATTCTCACCAAAATACTAGCTGATAGGATCCAACAATACATTAAAAGGATTATTCACCACAACCAAGTGGGATTTATCCCTGGGGTGCATGTTTGTTTCAACATCTGCAAATCAATCAGTGTGATACAATACATTAATAAAAGAAAGAACAGGAACCATATGATCCTCTAAATTGATGCAAAAAAAAAAAAATTTGACAAAGTACAGCACCCTTTCTTGATCAAAACTCTTCAGAGTATAGAGATAGAGGGTACATACCTCAATATCATAAAAGCCATCTATGAAAAACCCACAGCAAATATCATTCTTAATGGGGAAAAACTTAGAGCTTTCCCCCTAAGGTCAGGAACACGGCAGGGATGTCCACTATCACCACTGCTATTCAACATAGTATTAGAAGTCCTAACCACAGCAATCAGACAACATAAAGAAATAAAAGGCATCCAAATCAGTAAAGAGGAAGTAAACTCTCTCTCTTTGCAGATGATATGATACTTTATGTGGAAAACCCAAAAGACTCCACCCCAAAACTGCTAGAACTCATACAGGAATTCAGTAAAGTGGCAGGATGTAAAATCAATTCACAGAAATCAGTGGCATTCCTATACACCAACAACAAGACAGAAGAGAGAGAAATTAAGGAGTTGATCCCATTTACAATTGCACCCAAAACCATAAGATAGCTAGGAATAAATCTAAACAAAGAGGCCAAGGATCTGTACTCAGAAAACTATAAAATACTCATGAAAGAAATTGAGGAAGTCAAAAAGAAATGGAAAAACGTTCCATGCTCATGGATTGGAAGAACAAATAGTGTGAAGATGTCAAAGCTACCTAGAGCAATCTACACATTCAATGCAATCCCCATCAAAATACCATCCACTTTTTTCAAAGAAATGGAACAAATAATCCTAAAATTTGTATGGAACCTGAAAAGACCCCAAATAGCCAGAGGAATATTGAAAAAGAAGCAAAGCCAGTGGCATCACAATTCTGGACTTCCAGCTCTATTACAAAGCTGTCATCATAAAGACAGTATGGTACTGGCACAAAAACAGACACATAGATCAATGGAACAGAATAGAGAGCCCAGAAATGCACCCTCAACTCTATGGTCAAGTCATCTTTGACAAAGCAGGAAAGAATGTCCAATGGAACAAAGACAGTCTCTTCAACAAATGGTGTTGGGAAAATTGGATAGCCACATGCAGAAGAATGAAACTGGACTATTTCCTTACACCACACACAAAAATAGACTCCAAATGGTTGAAAGACCTCAATGTGAGACAGGAGTCCATCTAAATCCTACAGGAGAACACAGGCAGCAACCTCTTTGACCTCAGCTGCAGCAACTTCTTCCCAGAAACATCGCCAAAGGCAAGGGAAGCAAGGGCAAAAATGAACTATTAGGACATCATCAAGATAAAAAGCTTTTGCATAGCAAAAGAAACAGTCAACAAAACCAAAAGAGAACAGACAGAATGGGAGAAGGTATTTGCAAATGACCTATCAGATAAATGGCTAGTATCCAAATCTATAAACAACTCATCAAACTCAACACCCAAAGAACAAATGATCCAATCAAGGAATGGGTAGAAGACATGAACAGACATTTTTCCAAAGAAGACATCCAAATGGCCAACAGACACATGAAAAAGTGCTCAACATTGCTTGGAATCAGGGAAATTCAAATCAAAACCACAATGAGATACCACCTCACACCAGTCAGAATGGCTAAAATTAACAAGTCAAGAAGCGACAGATGTTGGTGATGATGTGGAGAAAGGGGAACCCTCCTACACTGTTTGTGGCAATGCAAGCTGGTGCAGCCACTCTGGAAAACAGGTTGGAGGTTCCTCAAGATGTTGAAAATAGAGCTACCATTCGATCCAGCAATTGCACTACTGGGTATTTACCCCAAAGATACAAATGTAGGGATCCGAAGGGGTACGTGCACCCCAATATTTATAGCAGCAATGTCCACAATGTCGAAACTGTGGAAAGAGCCAAGATGTCCATTGAGAGATGAATGGATAAAGAAGAAGTTATATATATATACAATGGAATGTCATGCAGCCATCAAAAGGAATGAAATCTTGCCATTTCAACACCATGGATTGAACTGGAGGGTATTATGCTGAATGAAGTAAGTCAATCATAGAAAGACATGTATCATATGACCTCATTGATATGAGGAATTCTTAATCTCAGGAAACAAACTGAGGGTTGCTAGATGGTTGGGGGGTGGGATGGAAGGGGTAGCTGGGTGATAGACATTGGTGAGGGTATGTGCTATGGTGAGCGCTGTGAATTGTGCAAGACTGTTGAATCACACATCTGTACCTCTGCAACAAATAATACATTATATGTAAAAAAAAAAAAAGAATTAGAAGAAGAAGAAGAAGAAAATAACAGGAAGGGAAGAATGAAGTGGGGGAAATCGGAGGGGGTGATGAACCATGAAAGACTATGTACTCTGAGAACAAACTGAGGGTTCTAGAGGGGACAGGGGTGGGGGAAGTGGTTAGCCTGGTAATGGGTATTAAAGAGGGCATGTACTGAATGGAGCACTGGGTGTTATACACAAACAATGAATCATGGAACACTACATCAAAACTAATGATGTAATGCATGGTGATTCACATAACGTAATAAAATTAAAAAAAAAAAAAAGGAATGTAAGGAGAATATTAAAAAAAAAAAATGAAACAATATGAGAATTACTGGGGTTCCTGAGGAAGAAGAAAAAGAGAGAGGGCCAAAAAGTACATTTGAGCAAATCAAAGCTGAGAACTTCCCTAATCTGGGGATTTCCAAAATCAATAAAAACAGATCCACACCCTGACATTTAATAGTGAAATTTGCAAAAAAAATAAATAAATAAAAAATAATAATCCATATGCTCTGTATAAAAGACTCACTTTAGACCTGAAGACACCTCCAGACTGAAAGTAAGACAGAGAGGAACATTTATCATTCTTATGAACCTCAAAAGGAAGCTGGGGTAGAAATCCTCCATATCAGAAAAATTAGATTTTAAACCAAAGACCATACTAGCACATATAGAGGGACACCATATCACAATTAAAGGGTCTACCCAAGAAAAAGATCTAACAATTATAAATATATATGCTCCTAATTTGGGAGCAGCTAATTCTATAAACCAATTAATAACCAAAGTAAAGAAACACATCGATAATAATACAATAATAGTAGGAGATTTCAACACATCACTCACAGCAATGGTCAGATCATCTAAGCAAAAGTTCAACAAGGAAATAAGGACTTTGAATGACACACTGGACCAGATGGTCTTCACAGATATATACAGAGCACTCCATCCTAAGCAACAGATTGCACATTCTTCTCGAGTGCACATGGAACTTTCTCCAGAATAGGTGACATACTTGGTCACAAATCCGGTCTCAACTGATACCAAAAGATTGAATTATCCTCTGCATAGTTTCAGACCGCAATGCTTTGAAACTTGAACTCAATCATAATAGGAAATTTGAAGGGAACTCAAACACTTGGAGGTTAGAGAGCATCCTACTAAAGAGTGAATTGGTTAACTAGGAAATTAAAGAATAATTTTTAAAATTTATGGAAACTAATGAAAATGAAAACACAACCGTTCAAAACCTTTGGGATATAGCAAAGGTGGTCCCAAGAGGGAAGTACATTGCAATACAAGCCTCTCTCAAAACATTAGAAAAATCTCAAATACACAAGCCAAACTTACACATAAAGGAGCTGGAGAAAGAACAGCAAAAAAAGCTTAAACCAAGCAAGAGAAGAGAAATAATGAAGATTAGAGCAGAAATCAATGAAATAGAAACCAAAAGAACAGTGGGACAGATGAATGAAGCTAGAGGCTGGTTCTTTGAAAGAATTACTAAGATAAATAAGCTTATAGCCAGACTTATCAAAAAGAAAAGAGAAAGGACCCAAATTAATATAATCATGAATGAAAGAGGAGAGATCACAACCAGCACCAAGGAAATACAAAGAATTTTAAGAACAAGTTATGAGCCACTATATGCCAACAAATTAGTCAATTGGGAAGAAATGGATGCATTCCTAGAAACTTATAAACTACCAAAACTGAAACAGGAAGAATTACAAAATCTGAAAAGACCCATAACCAGCAAGAAAATTGAAGAAATAATGAAAAACCTCCCAAAAAGCAAGATTCCAGGACCAGATAGCTTCCCAGGGGAATTCTACCAAACATTTGAAGAAGAAATAATACCTATTCTACTGAAGCTGTTTCAAAAAATAGAAATGGAAGGAGAACTTCCAAACTTGTTCTGTGAGGCCAGCATCACCTCAATCCCAAAACCAGACAAAGACCCCATCAAAAAGAATTACAGACCAATTTCCCTGAATATGGATGCCAAAATCAAAGCACAGAAATAAGTTCATTTCTGTACACTAACAATGAGACAGAGGAAAGAGAAATTAAAGAATCAATCCCATTTAAAATTGCACAAAACCCATAAGATACTTAGGAATAAACCTAACCAAAGAGATAAAGGATCTATACTCTAATTCCATTTATAATTACACCAAAACCCATAAGATATCTAGGAATAAACCTAATCAAAGAGATAAAAGATCTATACTCTAAAAACTACAGAACATTTATGAAAGAAAATGAGGAAGACACAAAGAAATGGAAAACCATTCCATGCTCATGGATTGGAAGAATACATATTGTTAAAATGTCTATGCTACCCAGAGCAATCTACACATTCAATACAATCCCTATCAAAATACCATTGACATTTTTCACAGAGCTGAAACAAATAATCCTAAAATTTGTATGGAATCAGAAAAGACACTGAATAGCCAGATGAATGTTGAAAAAGAAAACCAAAGCTGGTGGCATCACGATACCAAGCTTCAAGCTATATTACAATGCTGTATTCATCAAGACAATATGATACTAGCACAAAAACAGACACATAGATCAGTGGAACCAAATAGAGACCCCAGAAATAGACCCTCAACTCTATGGTCAGCTAATCTTCGACAAAACAGGAAAGAATATCCAATTGAAAAAAGAGAGTCTCTTCAATAAATGTTGCTGGGAAAATTGGACAGCCACATGTAGAAGAATGAAACTAGTCTTTTTTCTTACACCGTATGCAAAGATAAACTCAAAATGGATGAAAGACCTGAATGTGAGACAGGAATGAATAAAAATCCTAGAGGAGAACACAGGCAACAACCTCTTCACCTCGGCCACAGCAACTTCTTGCTAGACACTTCTCCAAAGGCAAGGAAAAGAAAAGCAAAAATGAATTACTCAGACTTCATCAAGATAAAAACTTCTGCACAGCAAGGGAAACAGTCAACAAAACTAAAAGGAAACCTACAGAATGGGAGAAGATATTTCCAAGTGACATATCAGATACAGGGCTAGTATTTAAGATCTATAAAGAACTTCTCAAACTCAACACCAAAAAAAGAACCCAGTCAAGAAATGGGCAGAAGGCATGAACAGATATTTCTCCAAAGAAGACATACAAATAGCCAACAGACACATGAGAAAATGCTCCACATTACTTGGCATAAGGGAAATACAAATCAAAACCACAATGAGATACTACATTACAACAGTCAGAATGGTTAAAATTAACAAGACAGGAAACAAAAAATGTTGGTGAGATGTGGAGAAAGGGGAACCCTCTTACACCGTTTGTGGGAATGCAAACTGATACAGCCACTCTGGAAAATAGTATGGAGGTTCCTCAAGAAGTTAAAAATAGAGTTACACTATGACTCAACAATTACACTAGTAGGTATTTACCTCAAAGATACAAATGCAGTGATCTGAAGGGGCACCCACTCCCCAATGTTTATAGCACCAATGTCCAAAATAGCCAAACTGTGGAAAGAGCTGAGATGTCCATCCACAGATGAATGGATAAAGAAGATGTGGTATATACATATACAATGGAATATTACTCAGGCATCAGAGAAGATGAATAGTTAACATTTACATTGATGTGGATGGAACTGGAGGATATTATGCTGAGTAAAGTAAGTCAAACAGAAAGACAATTATATAGTTTCACTCACATGAGGAATATAAAAACAGCGCAGAGGATCATAGGGTAAGGGAGGGAAAACTGAAGGGGAAGTCATCAGAGAGGGAGAAGAACCATGAGAGACTCTTTTTTTTTTTTTTTTAAAGATTTTATTTATTTGAGACAGAATGAGAGAGAGCATGAGAGGGAGGAGGGTCAGAGGGAGAAGCAGACTCCCTGCCGAGGAGGGAGCCCGATGCGGGACTCGATCCCAGGACTCCAGGATCATGACCTGAGCCGAAGGCAGTCGCTTAACCAACTGAGCCACCCAGGTGCCCGAGAGACTCTTAATTATAGGAACCAAACTGGGGGTTGCTGGAGGGTAGGTGGGCGGGGCATGGGGTAAGTCAGTGATAGGCATTAAGTAGGGCATGTGATGTGATGAGCACTGGGTGTTATATGCAACTGATAAATTATTGAACACTACATCTAAATAAATAAATAAATAAATAAATAAATTAATTAATTAATTAATTTTCTTTCATATTTGTAAATCCCAAGCCTAGCAATAGTAGGCTTTTAATAAATGCTGCTGAATATGTAAATGGATTAATATCCCTTTTTCATGGACTGCTGAGGACACAAAAGATTATGTAAGACATAGATGGGAAGACAGCTGACACATGAAAAATAAATGAAACAAGTAGTGAATAATATGGCATGCTTTAACACTACTGGGTGGTAAAAAAGGAAAAAAATCTCTATGAGGTAGTCTTCATCAGTAAGGTGGGATATGAGCTGGTATTTGAAAAGAGTGTTCAGGTAGGCTGATAAGATAAAGGAATTCATGGGGCATCTGGGTGGTTCAGGCAGTTAAGCATCTGCTTTCAGCTCAGGTCATGATCCCAGGGTCCTGGGATTGAGCCCCACTTTGGACTCCCTGCAAAGCAGGGAGTCTGCTTCTCCCTCTCCCTGTGCCCCTCTCCCTGCTCATGCTCTCTCTTTCTTTCTCACTCATTCTCTCTCCCTCTCAAATAAAATATAGAAGAGATAAAGGAATTTATTTCCATTTGCAGTCAAAATACAGGGGAACATATGAGATATTCAGGAGAGTAGACTGATTTGATTGCTGCAGAAGTTTGAAATTTTAAACAAAAATGTAAAGATAAAAATTCCAATGATGCAAGTCCATGTGTTATATATAGTTGATGTGGTATTAGTGGTGTGATATCTGTGACAGGAAAGACTTTGAAGATCACATACATTAAATTCTTGAGCAAAATAGCATAAAGAAATTTATGATGGTAATGAAAAAGGGTTAAGGAATATGAACCAAAATTCTATGTTCCTCTCCTGACTCTGTTGTTTATAAATATGTGAGCCTGGTAAAATTAATCACATTCTATCAGACAGATTCTGAAACATGGGAGTAACAACAAATGCCCTGCCAGACCCTCTTCAGAAATACTAATGGAAAATTATAGACTTAAATTATAAGAAATCGGGGCACCTGTGTGGCTCAGTTGGTTAAGCGACTGCCTTCGGCTCAGGTCATGATCCTGGAGTCCCGGGATCGAGTCCCGCATCGGGCTCCCTGCTCGGCGGGGAGTCTGCTTCTCCCTCTGACCCTCCTCCCTCTCATGCTCTCTGTCTCTCATTCTCTCTCTCTCAAATAAATAAATAAAAAAATTAAAAAAAAAATTATAAGAAATCATTGAGGATAGATAGATGATTGATTGATAGATAGTATTATTTTTTATTTTTTAATTTTTTTTAGATATTGTTGGAATTTAGTATTTGTCCTTAGTTCTTTACCACATCTTACCACACAATAACCTATTGTGTTTACCTTCTCCTATTTTTTAAATTAATTTGTATTTTTTTGATGTAGTGTTCCATGATTCATTGTTTGCATAGAACACCCAATGCTCCATTCAGTACGTGCCCTCTTTAATACCCATTACCAGGCTAACCAATCTCCCCACCCCCTTCCACTACAAAACCCTCAGTTTGTTTCTCAGAGTCCACAGTCTCTCATGGGTCATCTCCCCCTCTGATTCCACCCCCTTTATTTTTCCCTTCCTACTATCTTCTTTTTTTTTTTTTTTTTAAACATATAATGTATTGTTTGTTTCAGAGGTACAGGTCCAATAGATATATTATAAAGGCAAAGATGGAAGAGATATTTTAGGAAAGTGGTTCAGCAAGAGTAAAAAATTGGATAAAGATTTTAAATAAGATAAAGCTTTCATTTTATCTGAAAAGTCTGATACAAGTGCCTTGATTGAACTGATATGAAACAAAGCGCTTAGAATAACAAAGATGACTCTGAAAAAGCCAGGGCAATGATTCTGGAAAAGGAAAGAAACCAGAGTATTTACCAATACCCTTGAGCACCTAATAACATCACTTAATTAGCAAAGACAACCAGTGAGTGTTGATTTTTTCTATATGTGTACCCATTATGTCTTCCAAGGAAGAGCATGAGCTGAAAAGAAACCATTTTGTATTCTTCATTGTTTCCCATATATAGTGCCATGTATATAAGTTATTCAGCCATTTTATTGAATTAATAAATTACCCCCAAAATATATTTTTTTTAATTCAGTGACATATTCTGAAAGCAAATAAATTAAATACACCCAATGATTTTTTTCAAGAATTACACTTTATCACTATTCTTCTACTGCTCTGGTTTTCCTGATAACAGTTTTTCAAATATTTTCTGTTCAGTTGCCCTCTTTGCTTTTCCCTCTAAGGTAAAATGTATTATTTGGTCAATGGAAGAGCTACTGGTTCATATTTTATTACTGAAAACTGCTGTGTGCATTTTAACATATATCTAGACTACTAAATGTGGGATTTAGGAACTTTCCATATCAAAGAATAAAAGACAGACTTGGATAACTGCGTCTGCTACCTGGCCTCATACTTCCCATCACATGGGTTGTCCCAATTTTTAGATGGGGCACTTGAGGCTCACTGGTCTCTCACACTAGCCTTTTTACTCCATAGTCTTATCAGTATAAAAGATGAAAATTATGTATTAAAGCCTCTTCCATCTCCTTTCTGAACTGTTGCAAAACTTAAGTGGTGAAAAGTACTTTTAAGTGGAAACTTAAAACTTAAATAGAGAATATGGGGTGCCTGGGTGGCTCAGTCGTTAAGCATCTGCCTTCGGCTCATGTCATGATCTCAGGGTCCTGGGATCGAGCCCCACATCGGGCTCCCCGCTCAGCAGGAGGCCTGCTTCTCCCTCTCCCACTCCCCCTGCTTGTGTTCCCTCTCTCACTGTGTCTCTCTCTGTCAGATAAATAAAAAATCTTAAAAAAAAAAAAAAAACTTAGAGAATAATAAAATTTATATAAATATATTTCATGTAAAAAATAGCCCCTCAAACATAATAGTTTTATATACTTACATGTAAAAAATAGCTCCCAATCCACAATTATTGGGTAACAGTTTTTGTGATCAGGAATCTGGGGTGGCTTATCTGGGTGCCTCTGGCTCAGGGTGTCTCAAAAAAGGCATTGATCAGGGCTGTCATCACCTCTTGGCTCCACTAGGGGAGGATTCACTTGCAAGCTTATACATGTGACTGTTGACAGGTCTCAGTCCTCACTCTGATCTGGCTAGAGATAGCAGTTTCCCAGCATATGGACTTCTTCATAGGACTTCTCACAAATGGGAGCTTCCTTCCCTTATAGAGCAAGGGATCTAAAGGAGAAAACATATGAGACAGTGAGAATACCCCCACAGTCCCTTTGTAACCTTTTCTCAGAAAGGCATACTATCACTTTTGGAGTACTCTATTCATTAGAATGGAGGCACTAAACTCAGCCCACACTGAAAAGGAGGGAATCACACAAAGACACAAATATCAGGATATGGGAATCACTGGAGACCATCTTAGTGGTTGCCTCTGATAGAACTACTAATTATTAGAATTCTAAAACCACAATATTTGGCATAATGGCTGGACTTTGAAAAACTTGACCTTGTGAATGGAATTCGGGAAACTAACACAATAACACATAATGTGCTATTTTTTAATTTTTTATTTTTTGCATTGGGCAAATGACTTTGGGCTTTGGACTTCATCAAGTCATCAAGCTTGACATTTGATACTGACATTTTTCTTTAGGTCCTTTTATTTTTTTATTTTATTTTATTTTATTTTATTTTATTTTATTTTATTTTACTTTATTTTATTTTTAAAGATTTTATTTATTTGACAGAGAGAGACACAGTGAGAGAGGGAACACAAGCAGGGGGAGTGGGAGATGGAGAAGCAGGCTTCCCGCAGAGCAGGGAGCCCGATGTGGGGCTTGATCCCAGGACCCTGGGATCATGACCTGAGCTGAAGGCAGACGCTTAACAACTGAGCCACCCAGGCACCCCTCTTTAGGTCCTTTTAATATTCAACTTAGAACATCTTCTCTCTACAGCATTGGTGGGTAAAATAATTTTACTATCACTGTTTTGTTTCTCAGGCAGATATCCTGGCCATTAGAGAATATTTGACATGGAGTTGTAAATCCCGACCTTTATCTAGACTAAGGGAAAATTCTGGAAATTAAGTAGTAGGCTTTCTTTGTATTCCTTCTATACCTTTATTTTCCACAAAGTGCATTCATTCCTGTGCACATTAGAGATAGGGATTTTCACTTTATCCTGAGAAATGTCACAGAACTTACTCCTTTTTTTTAATTACAGTGTAGTTAACATACAGTGCTACATTCATTTCAGATACACAATATAGTGACTCAGCCATTCCATATATTACTCAGTTCTTATCAAGAGAAATATACCATTAATCCTCTTCACCTTTTCCACTTTCACACACACCCACCTACCCTCTGGTAACTACTTGTTTTGCTGTTAATGTCCCTCTTTGAACCACTTTTGCTGCATTACAAATACTTTGGATAATTGTATTTTCATTTGTCTTCATGTATTTTTAAATTTCCTTTTTGGTTTCTTGGTTGACTTTTCATGATTTAGTAGCATGTTATTAACCTCTATGTATTTGTGCTTTTTCCAGATTTTCTTGTAGTTGATTTCCAGTTTCATAGTGTTGTGGTCAGAAAAGATGCATACTATAAATTTTATCTTTTGGAATTGTTGAAATTGATTTGTGATCTAATATGTGATCTATTCTGGAAAATGTTCCATGTGTACTTGGAAAGAATTTGTATTGTGCTGTTTTAGGATGGAATGTTCTGAGTATATCTTTTAAATACATCTGGTCCAGTGTGTCATTCAAAGCCATTGTTACCTTGCTGATTTTCTGTTTTGATGATCTGTCCATTGATGTAAGTGGGGTTTTAATATCCCCTACTACTATTGTATTACTTTCAATTATTTCCTTTATATTTGTTATTAACTGTTTTATGTATTCAGGTGCTCCCATGTTGGGTACATAAATATTTACAACTGTTATGTTTTCTTATTGGATTATCCCCTTAATGATTATACAGTGTCCTTCTTTGTCTCTTGTTATAGTGTGCATTTTAAACTTGATTTTGTCTGATATCAGTATTGCTACCCTGGCTTTCTTTTGACTCCATTCACATGATAAATATTTCTCCATCCCTTCAGTTTCAATCTGCAGATATCTTTAGATCTAAAATGAGTCTCTTGTAAGCAGCATATAGATGGATCTTGTTATTTTGTTTGTTTTTATTTTTATTTCTATCCATTCTGTCACCCTCTGTCTTTTGATTGGAGCATTTAGTCCACTTACTTTCAAAGTAATTATTGATATTTATTTATTGTCATTTTATTATTTGTTTTTTGTTTGTTTTTTTCAGTTCTCTGTTCCTTTCTTCACTTGCTCTCTTCTCTCACCATAGGTTGGATTTCTTTAGTGATATACTTGTATTCTTTTCTCTTTATTTTTGCATATCTATTACTACTTTTTGATTTGTGGTTACCATTAGGTTTGTATAACATCTTCTGCCTATAGTAGTCTGTATTATGTCCATGGCTGCCTAAGTTGACCCCATTCTTTACTCTTCTGTGTTTTTTAAGTATATGGTGTCATATTTTACATACTGTTATTTTGTGAGTCCCTGGACTGATTTTTACAGATATACTTAGTTTTTATTACTTTTGTGCTTCCTACTCTCCTTACTCTTACTTATGGACTTTCCTTTCCACTCACAGTCCCCTTTAACATTTCTTGAAGGGCACGTTTAGTGGCCATGAACTCCTTTAGCTTTTGTTTGTCTGGAAAACTCTTTATTACTCCTTCTATTCTGAATGATAGTCATAGTGGATAGAGTATTATTGGCTGCATATTTTTCCCATCCAGCACCTGGATATATTATGCCACTCTTTTCTGGTCTGCAAAATTTCTGCTGAAGATCTGCTAACAGTCTTATGGGATTTTCCTTGTATGTAACTGTCTTCTTATCTGTTGCTGCTTTTAAAATTCTTTATCACTGTTTTTGACAATTACTATGTTTCTTGGTGTGGACATTTTTGGATTGATTTTGTTGGTGGATGTCTGTGACTCCTGGATTTGAATTTCTGTTTCCCCCAACAAATTCAGGAAGATTTCAGCTATTATTTCTTCAAATAAGCTTTCTGCCCTCTCTTCTGTCTCTTCTGGGATTCCTATAATGCAAATGTTATTATGCTTTATGGAGTCACTGAGTTCCCTAAGTCAATTCTCATTTTGCATATTTTTTTTTCTCTCACTTGCTCAGATTGATTCCTTTCTATTACTCTGTCCTCCAGGTCACTAATTTGTTCTTCTGCTTTTCTTAGCCAGATATTTATTCCATCTTGTGTATTTTTAATTTCAGTTATTGTATTCTTGTGTATTTTAAATTCAGTTATTGTATTCTCTGATTAGTTCTTTTCTATCTCCTTGTTAAGGGTCACACTGATTTCCTCCACTCTTTTCTGAAGTCCGGTTAGCATCTTATGATCATTTCTTTAAATTCCCCATCAGGCATGTTACATCCATTTCACTTTGGTCTCTTGTTGTGATTTTGCCCTCTTCTTTCATTTGGGACATAGTCCTCTGTCTCTTTTTCTTGTCTAGCTCTCAATACCTGTTTCTGTGTGTCATGGAAGTTAGCTATGTCTCTTGCTTTCAAAAGTAGTGGGTGGGGTAAACACTTTTAACAAGATGGTTAAAGTCCTCTTCCACAAGGAATGTGCAGCCACCATGGAGGCTCAGCCAGCTGGGCCACTCCACAAAGCCTACGCTGGTGGGGCACACAATTTTAACAAGGTGCATGCATGCTTTGCATGAAGTGATTGGAGGCTGCTGCCAGCAGAACTGAGGCCCCACAGAGTGTACAGTCAGAAGATGTGATGTTGGTAAGGTTTGTAATGGTTTTCTAAGGGAGGGGACCCACAGTGGTAGGACTGAGGCAGGCCAGCTAGAGAGGTGAGGAAAGATGTACACAAGTAAGGTAATGAATACCACTCTATTCTGGCTCCAGCAGGCAGCTCTGTGTTTATGCTGGGGGACAGGACAGGGAAATGGCATCTGCCAGCTTTTTTCCGGAAAAGTCCCTCAGTGAACTCTGCAAAGTTTAAATAACTCTCCCTCCTGTTTGCCCCACATGTTTTTCAAACTGTTGCTTCTGTGCTCGCTTCAGTGCTAAGCTGCTTCTCTACAGCCTGTTTTGTGTGTGTGTGTGTGCATGTGTGTGTGTGCGTGTGTGTGTGTTATCTCTTTAAGGGTAAGGACTCAGTTTCCTATTCCCCCTTTCCCAGCTCTCCCAAAGCCAAGCCAACAGGCTTTAAATTTCACTGTTGTAAGAACTCACAAAATTCAGCCCCTCTGGTTTTCAAAGTGAAATGTATGGGTATTCATCTTCCCCAATGGAGCTCCCAAGTGTGTCTGTTTTTCTCTCTTCTCCATGCCTGTGGCCCCCTCCCTCTGGCAGAGAGACCCTGGGGTTTAGCTCTCCACTGTGTCTCTGTTCTTTCTATCCTCATCATGTGACTTCTTTTCTACAGTAAATGTGGAGTTTGCTCTGCAAGTCTTTTGGTCACATTCTGGATTATTTACACTGATGTGAGTGTTATCTATAGTTATATCCACGGGATGAAGTGAGTTATGGTCCTCCTATTCCTCCATCTTCCCCAGAAGTTCCTATTCCTATTCCTGAATAAATAAAATTATCTTAGAGACCCTACCACAGTGATATAAACCCCCATTGGAATAGAGATAAGGAAAAAGCTAGATTAAATAATCATAAATCCTGAGCCAAAAATCTAAAGAAAGCTTGAATACCAGATGCTTTTATCCTGATGCTAGCCAAGAAACCATGCAATGACATCAATAAGCAGAAAGACAAATTTCTCTAAATGAAAAGAGAAGGAGGATTTAAAAAAAAAAATAACTCTCAAAACATCAGAGGACAAACTAAGTATATACTGACAAATAATATAGAATGATGTTTTTCAATTGAGACTCAAGTTCACACAAGTCACCTTAGACCTGTGGTTCTCCACTGGACATGATTTCATTCCCCTGTGGAGAGTTAGCAATGTCCAGAGGTATTTTCAGTTGTCATAAGTGGGAGCCTCCTGGCCTCTGGCAGGTAAAGATCAGGGATGACGTTAAACATCCTACAATGTTTAAGATAGCCCATCATAATAGATAATTATCTGGCCAAAGATGTCATTAATACTGTGATTAGGGAAGCCTACCTGAGCCTTGTGGGAAAGGTATAAAAACATAGATATACCCAAATCTAATTTTTTAGAGAGAGGTCAGAAAAAGGTATATTGATGATGTTTTAGTGATTATCAAGTCAGAAAAAAATTACAGTTGTCTAAAGAGAGATAATAAAAATTAAGTATCTAAAAGTTTCAGGGCAAGAGTTAATTGGAATAACTCCCCAGTAGGAGCTAAGACCCAGGAAGCTATTAAGAAGCAGCATCTCAAAGCTACTGATTGAAAGTTCATAGTAAAATTATTTGGAGACTGGGGCACCTATATCAAATGATGATATAAAATTTGGAATTATGTAAGGAAAATACTGGGAAAAGGAGTGTAAATTATTCCAGTAATACTTTAGTAACTTTAAAGGTAACTCAATCATGTTTTTGAAATTTGAGATCCAGAAACTGAATATATTCTCAAAACACATCTGAATAGATAAGCAGAGATATCATTGGTAGAATCAAGCTTGGGCTAGAAGTTGGGGTTGAGGAAGAATAACCCTTGCAAGGGTCATAGTTTCTTACCAGCACTACACAAACACAAAGCCTACATAAATAAAGTTTAGTGATTTGTAAACTTGAATAGGAAAATTTCACATTTTCATCTTCATTAAGTTCTAATTCAGATATACTGTTGTTTACTATGGTGAATATAGATCACATATATTCATATTAGCAATATGATTTTTTTATTAAAAGAATTAACAGATATTTTTTATCACACTATAGTTGTAAATATGTTTTAAAAGATTTTATTTCTTTATTTGACACAGAAAGCACAATCAGGGGGAGTGGCAGGCAGAGGGAGAGGGAGAAGCAGGCTCCCCATTGAGTAAGGACCCTGATGCGGGGCTTGATCCCAGGACTCTGGGATCATGACCTGAGCCAAAGGCAGATACTGAACCTACTGAGCCATCCCGGCACCCCTAGAGTTGTAAATATCTTGAACTATCCTTTGTGTTTATCACTTTTGAAAAAATACAGCAGTTTTTTTGACACAGAGCTAGAATTGATATATATATCATGTCAATACAAAAACATATACAATATTGTATAACAATTTCAAAAATTTTGATAACTCTATGTCAGTTATATTGGTTTATTTTGTAATTTTAACAGTATTGTAAGAGGGAGTCATAGAATTGGCTTCACAAGACTACCAACTAGGGGGGCACCTAGGTGGCTCAGTCGTTAAGCATCTGCCTTCAGCTCAGGTCATGATCCCAGGGTCCTGGGATGGAGCCCCATATCGGGCTCCCTGCTCAGCAGGGAGTCTGCTTCACCCTCTCCCACTACCCCTGTTTGTGTTCCCTCTCTTGCTGTGTCTCTCTCTGTCAAAAGAAAAAAAAAAAAAAAAAAAAGACTACCAACTAGGTATTTGGCACACAAAAATAGTTAAGAAACACTTTCCTGTATGGAATTACTCCACTGAAGATGGAGGAGACAGGTAGGATTTACTTGCATAACTGATGTGTTGCCATATCCAGAATAGATGAGCTTCATATCTCTTAATAGGTTACCTCTCTAAATGACATTGGAAGAAATATGCTAGAATTAGAGATGTGTAGTCTTTAGAAAAGAAAAAAAAAATAATGATAGATGTATGCACAGTGTCCTGAACAACATACAGATAAGTAGTTCAAAAGATTACAAAAGAGTGTGCAATGACAACAATCAGGGTATGAGGTTTGATTTAATGCTGTTGATAGAAGGTTAGAGACTTCAGGAAAGTGGTCATGATAGGATGAAATCATAGCCTGATTTGGAAAGCAAGTGTGCACAAACTGTAAATCCATGGATTTTTTAAGCCAGATTTCCTAATATGAAGAAGAGGTGTCTCTCTTAGAGAAAGTAAAAGCTGTGAAATTGGTTAAGCCTTAGACTCTGTAGGAGAAAATCTAATGAAGGAAGCTAGATGGTTACTACTCTGAAGATTAAAAGTTTCCAAGATGAAAAATTCCCAGATCTCTTGGTTCTGGAAATTTGCAAATTCAAGGCAGCCAGCCTGTACTATCAAAGATAGTTCAAAACGAGGGTATATATTATTTAATTATTGATCTTTGGTCTCAATTTAGCATGGCTATATAAACTTTTCCTGAAAAAGAATGCTTGGAATTGAGAATTTACAGGGAACAAAAAGAAAAGCAAGTTCCTAGAAGCAAAGCATTGACTGGATTTGTAAGTCCTCTTTTAATTCAAATGGTATAAAGATTTGACCAAGGGGGCGGAGCAAGATGGCGGAGTAAGAGACCTGGATTTCATCTCCTTTCAGGAATTCAGCTGGATAGGGATCAAACCATTCTGAACACCTACAAACTCAACAGGAGATCGAAGAAAAGAATAGCAACAACTCTCTCATCAGAAAAGCGACCACTTTCTGGAAGGTAGGACGAGAGGAGAAGTGAATCTGCCGCGATATTCGGGAGGATAGATGGCAGGGGAGGGGCCTCCGTCGGCTGCTTCTGGCAAGTGATAGAGCCGTGGAGCACAAAATCGGAACTTTTAAAAGTCTGCTCCGCTGAGGGACGTCACTCTGGTGGCTAAGCGGGGGGTGGAACCCTCCGGGACAGTGTGGTCTCAGGACCCTCGGGGTCACAGAAAGACCGGGGTGCCTGAGGGCGGCAGAGCTCCCAGGTAACGGAGCAGGGAAGCCGGCTGCAGAGGCGGAGCCCAGGCGCGGGCTCTCAGCTCGGGGTGGCCATAAACCGTGATCCATGGCACAGTCGGGCCCCTGCTCCTCCAGCAGGGACCCAACAAGCGGCACATCCAGGGAGACTCACCTTCCTCCCCCCGGAGGAGCCGCGCGGGACTGCACTGCAGGGATCTGCTGGGTTTGGAGACTCCACCCGGAGTCGGGTGCCAGAGATAGAAACGCGCGGTCACAGGCCGGGTGAGCACGGAGTGCAGCTGCAGACTGGGGAGACGGGGGTGACTGACGGCTTTTCTCTGGGGGCTCACTGAGGAGCGGGGCCCCGAGTTCTCGGCTCCTCCAGGGCAGAGATTGGGAGGCCGCCATTTTCACTCTCCGCCTCCAAAGCTGTATGGAAAGCTCGCAGGGAACAAAAGCCCCAGAGAGCAAACGGGAGCAGATTACTTAGCTGGGAGGGGGCAAGGGTGGGGCAATTCCGCCTCCAGCAGAGACATTTGGAAACCACGGCAACAGGGCCCTCCCCAGAAGATCAGCAAGAACAGCCAGCAAAGACCAAGTTTACCAATCAATGAGAACGGCAGAACTCCAGCGCTAGGGGACTACTGCACATAGAATTCACGGCTTTTTTACCATGATTCTTTAGTCTTTTAAAGTTAATTTTTTTTAACTGTCTTTTTTGTCTTTTTATTTCTTTTTGAATTTTTCTTTTTCCCTTTTTCAACCAACATTTTATCAATCCCTTTTTTTTTTAATTTTTATTTTTCATTTTTAGAGTCATATTCTATCCCTTCATATTAGTTACCCATATTTTTGGCTTATATATATAAGTTGTTCTCTCTTTAAAATTTTGAGATAGTTTCTTCTGACAGATAAAATATACCCTAAATCTCTAGTATATGGTGTTTTCTATTCCCCTGTCTGATCACATCCTCTCCCTTTTTTTTCTTTTTCTTTTTTCTTTTTTTAAATACTCTTCTTTCTTTTTTCAAACAACTTCTTATCAATTCCTTTTATAATATTTTTTATAATTTCCATTTTTACAGTCATATTCCATCCCTTCATCATATCAACCCTTATTTTTGTACATATATAAGTTTTTCTTTCTTTAATATTTTGGGAGGCACTTTCTTCTAAAAGACCAAAATACACCCCAAATCTAGTGTGTGGCACTGATCTATATACCATATAGATCATATTTGATCACATTCTGGTTTTTCTTTTGTTGTTGTTGTTTTGTTTTGTTTGTTTTTGTTTTTATCTTTATCTTTATCTTTATCTTTTTCTTTTTTTTCTTTTTCTTTTTCTTTTTTCTCTCTTTCCCTTTCTTATCCCACTGCTTCAGGTCTTTTCTGATTTGTTTAAAGTATATTTTCTGGGGACGTGGTTACTCTGCTAGCATTTTGTTCTCTCATTAATCTATTCTCCTCTGCACAAAATGACAAGATGGAAAAAATCACCTCAACAAAAAGAACAAGAGGTAGTACCGACTGCCAGGGACCTACTCAATACGGACATCAGTACAATGTCAGATTTAGAGTTCAGAATCATCACTTTAAAGATACTAGCTGGGCTTGAAAAAAATATGGAAGATACTAGAGAAACCCTTTCTGGAGAAGTAAAAGAGCTAAAATCCAACCAAGTAGAAATCAAAAAGGCTATTAATGAGGTGCAATAAAAAATGGGGGCACTAAGTGCTAGAATAAATGAGGCAGAAGAGAGAATCAGTAATATAGAAGATGAAATGATGGAAAATAAAGAAGCTGAGAAAAAGAGAGATAAACAACTACTGGATGATGAGGGCAGAATTTGAGAGATAAGTGATACCATAAGACGAAACATTAGAATAATTGGGATCCCAGAAGAAGAAGAAAGAGAGAGAGGGCCAGAAGGTATAATGGAGCAAATTATAGCAGAGAACTTCCCTAATTTGGGTAAAGAAACAGGCATGAAAATCCAGGAAGCACAGAGAACCCCTCTCAAAATCAATAAAAATAGGTCAACTCCCCGACATCTAATAGTAAAACTTACGAGTCTCATAGACAAAGAGAAAATCCTGAAAGCAGCTCGGGAGAAGAGATATGTAACCTACAAGGGTAGAAACATTAGATTGGCAACAGACCTATCCACAGAGACCTGGCAGGCCAGAAAGGACTGGCAGGATATATTCAGAGCACTAAATGAGAAAAACATGCAGCCAAGAATAGTCTATCCAGCTAGGCTGTCATTGAAAATTGAAGGAGAGATAAAAAGCTGCCAGGACAAACAAAAACTAAAGGAATTTTTAAACACAAAACCAGCCCTACAGGAAATCTTGAAAGGGGTTCTCTAAGCAAAGAGAGAGCCTAAAAGCAACATAGATCAGAAAGGAACACAGACAATATACGGTAACAGTCACCTTACAGGCAATACAATGGCACTAAATTCCTATCTTTCAATAGTTACCCTGAATGTAAATGGGCTCAATGCCCCAGTCAAAAGACACAGGCTAACAGGCTGGATTAAAAAACAAGACCCATCGATATGCTGTCTGTAAGAGACTCATTTTAGAACCAAAGACACCCCCAGATTGAAAGTGAGGGGGTGGAAAACCATTTACCATGCTAATGGACACCAAAAGAAAGCTGGGGTGGCAATCCTTATATCAGACAAATTAGATTTTAAACCAAAGACTGTAATAAGAGATGAGGAAGGACACTATATCCTACTTAAAGGATCTATCCAACAAGAAGATTTAACAATTGTAAATATCTATGCCCCTAACATGGGAGCAGCCAGTTATATAAGGCAATTAATAACAAAAGCAAAGAAACACATCAAAAACAATACAATAATAGTGTGGGACTTTAACATCCCCCTCACTGAAATGGACAGATCGTCTAAGCAAAAGATCAACAAGGACATAAAGACTTTAAATGACACACTGGACCCAATGGACTTCACAGACATATTCAGAACATTCCACCCCAAAGCAACGGAATACACATTCTTCTCTAGTGCCCATGGAACATTCTCCAGAATAGATCACATCCTAGGTCATAAATCAGGTCTCAACCGGTACCAAAAGATTGGGATCATTCCCTGCCTATATTCAGACCACAATGCTTTGAAACTACAACTCAATCACAAGAGGAAAGTCGGAAAGAACTCAAATACATGGAGGCTAAAGAGCATCCTACTGAAGAATGAATGGGTCAACCAGGAAATTAAAGAAGAACTAAAAAAAATACATGGAAACCAATGAAAATGAAAACACAACTATTCAAAATCTTTGGGATGCAGCAAAGGCAGTCCTAAGAGGAAAGTATAGAGCAATACCAGCCTTTCTCAAGAAACAAGAAAGGTCTCAAGTACACAACCTAACCCTCCACCTAAGGGAGCTGGAGAAAGAACAGCAAATAAAGCCTAAACCCAGCAGGAGAAGAGAAAAAATAAAGATCAGAGCAGAAATCAATGAAATAGAAACTAAAAGAACAGTAGAACAGATCAACGAAACTAGGAGCTGGTTCTTTGCAAGAATTAACAAGATCGATAAACCCCTGGCCAGACTTATCAAAAAGAGAAGTGAAATGACCCAAATCAACAAACTCATGAATGAATGAGGAGAGATCACAACCAACACCAAAGAAATACAAACAATTCTAAGAACATATTATGAGCAACTCTATGCCAGCAAATTAGATAAGCTGGAAGAGATGGATGCATTCCTAGAGATGTATCAACTACCAAAACTGAGCCAGGATGAAATAGAAAACCTGAACAGACCTATAACCACTAAGGAAATTGAAGCAGTCATCAAATCTCCCAAAAAACAAAGCCCAGGGCCAGATGGCTTCCCAGGGGAATTCTACCAAACATTTCAAGAAGAATTAATACCTATTCTTCTGAAACTGTTCCAAAAAATAGAAATGGAAGGAAAACTTCCAAACTCGTTTTATGAGGCCAGCATTACCTTGATCCCAAAACCAGAGAAAGACCCCATCCAAAAGGAGAATTACAGACCAATATCCCTGATGAACATGGATGCCAAAATTCTCACCAAAATACTAGCCAATAGGATCCAACAGTACATTAAAAGGATTTGTCACCATGACCAAGTGGGATTTATCCCTGGGCTGCAAGGTTGGTTCAAGATCCGCAAATCAATCAATGTGATACAATACATTAACAAAAGAAAGAACAAGAATCATATGATCCTCTCAATAGATGCAGAAAAAGCTTTTGACAAAGTAAAGCATCCTTTCTTGATCAAAACTCTTCAGAGTATAGGGATCGAGGGTACATACCTCAATATCATAAAAGCCATCTATGAAAAACCTACAGCGAATATTATTCTCAATGGGGAAAAACTGAGAGCTTTCCCCCTAAGGTCAGGAACGCAGCAGGGATGTCCACAATCACCACTGCTGTTCAACATAGTATTGGAAGTCCTAGCCACAGCAATCAGACAACAAAAAGAAATCAAAGGCATCCAAATTGGCAAAGAAGAAGTCAAACTCTCACTCTTTGCAGATGATATGATACTTTATGTGGAAAACCCAAAAGACTCCACCCCAAAACTGCTAGAACTCATACAGGAATTCAGTCAAGTGGCAGGATATAAAATCAATGCACAGAAGTCAGTGGCATTCCTATACATCAACAACAAGACAGAAGAAAGAGAAATTAAGGAGTCGATCCCATTTACAATTGCACCCAAAACCATAAGATACCTAGGAATAAATCTAACCAAAGAGACAAAGGATCTGTACTCAGAAAACTATAAAATACTCATGAAAGAAATTGAGGAAGACACAAAGAAATGGAAAAACGTTCCATGCTCATGGATTGGAATAACAAATATTGTGAAGATGTCAATGCTACCTAGAGCAATCTACACATTCAATGCAATCCCCATCAAAATACCATCCACTTTTTTCAAAGAAATGGAACAAATATTCCTAAAATTTGTATGGAACCAGAAAAGACCCCGCATAGCCAGAGGAATATTGAAAAAGAAAAGCAAAGCCGGCGGCATCACAATTCTGGACTTCGAGCTCTATTACAAAGCTGTCATCATCAAGACAGCATGGTACTGGCACAAAAACAGACACATAGATCAGAACAGAATAGAGAGCCCAGAAATGGACCCTCAACTCTATGGTCAACTCATCTTTGACAAAGCAGGAAAGAATGTCCAATGGAACAAAGACAGTCTCTTCAACAAATGGTGTTCGGAAAATTGGATAGCCACATGCAGAAGAATGAAACTGGACCATTTCCTTACACCACACACAAAAATAGACTCCAAATGGTTGAAAGACCTCAATGTGAGACAGGAGTCCATCCAAATCCTAAAGGAGAACACAGGCAGCCACCTCTTTGACCTCAGCCGAAGCAACTTCTTCCTAGAAACATCGCCAAAGGCAAGGGAAGCAAGGGCAAACATGAACTATTGGGACTTCATCAAGATAAAAAGCTTTTGCAAAGCAAAGGAAACAGTCAACAAAACCAAAAGACAACCGACAGAATGGGAGAAGATATTTGCAAATGACATATCAGATAAAGGGCTAGTCTCCAAAATCTATAAAGAACTCATCAAACTCAACACCCAAAGAACAAAGAATCCAATCAAGAAATGGGCAGAAGACATGAACAGACATTTTTCCAAAGAAGACATCCAAATGGCCAACGGACACATGAATAAGTGCTCAATATCGCTCAGCATCAGGGAAATCCAATTCAAAACCTCAATGAGATACCACCTCACACCAGTCAGAATGGCTAAAATTAACAAGTCAGGAAACGACAAATGTTGGCGGGGATGCGGAGAAAGGGGAACCCTCCTGCACTGTTGGTGGGAATGCAAGCTGGTGCTGCCACTCTGGAAAACTGTATGGAAGTTCCTCAAAAAGTTGAAAATAGAGCTACTATATGATTCAGCAATTGCACTACTGGGTATTTACCCCAAAGATACAAAAGTAGGGATCCGAAGGGCTACGTGCACCCTGATGTTTATAGCAGCAATGTCCACAATAGCCAAAGTGTGGAAAGAGCCAAGATGTCCATTGACAGATGATGGATAAAGAAGAAGTGGTATATATATACAATGGAATATTATGCCGCCATCGAAAGGAATGAGATCTTGCCATTTGCAATGATGTGGATGGAACCAGAAGGTGTTATGCTGAGTGAAATATGTCAAACAGAGAAAGACATGTATCATATGATCTCACTGATATGAGGAATTCTTGATCACAGGAAAGAAACTGAGTGTTGTTGGAGTGGGGAGTGGGGTGGGAGGGATGGGGTGACTGGGTGATAGACACTGGGGAGGGTATGTGCTCTGGTAAGCGCTGTGAATTGTGCAAGACTGTTGAGTCTCAGATCTGTACCTCTGAAACAAATAATGCAATATATGTTAAGAAAAAAAAGAAGAAGAAGAAGAAGAATGTAGCAGGAGGGGAAGAATGAAGCGGGGGAAATCGGAGGGGTAGACGGACCATGAGAGACGATAGACTCTGAAAAAGAAACTGAGGTTTCTAGCGGGGAGGGGGGTGGGCGGTTGGGTTAGCCTGGTGGTGGGTATTGAGGAGGGCACATTCTGCATGGAGCACTGGGTGTTATTCACAAACAATGAATCATGGAACACTTCATCTAAAACTAATGATGTAATGTATGCGGATTAACATAAGAATAAAAAAAAAAAAAAAGATTTGACCAAGTAAGTGTAATCATGGATTTGGTCAATTAAATAACAAGACTAGCAATTGATAGAGGTGAGATATCACACATGGCTGTTTGCACATGTCAATTAAAACTTCTCAGACTTCGAATCAACTCTTTCCCAGGAGCTTCCAGGCAGTCTTCCACCAAATTATTAACAATGTTGGGCGCCTGGGTGGCTCAGTTGTTTCAGCGACTGCCTTCAGCTCAGGTCATGATCCCAGGGTCCTGGGATCGAGTCCCGGCTCAGTGGGAGCCTGCTTCTCCCTCTCCCCTCTCCCCTCTCATGCTGTTTCTCCCTCGCTCACTCTCAAATAAATAAATAAATAAATAAATAAATAAATAAATAAATAAATAAAATCTTTAAAAAAAATATCTTACATCTTTAGACATAGTAACAAATGTGGATAGGATCACTGAAAACTTTCAAGAACACTGGTACATCCTTTATGCAGCCAACAGTGTTCCAGCTGGGCTTTCATCAAAACAAAATGAAGCTTAGAGCCTTACAACAGAGAGTAAATAAGGTCTTAATCCCAGCTGCCTCTATATCAGCCATAAACCTTAAGATATTAGCAAAACGGAACTTGAACAAAGATCCATATAGTCTTGGGTACTTTTTTTTTTTTTTTTTGTCATAAGTACTGAAGTAGACCTTTCTGTATTCAATAGCATTCTCATAGGATGGTAAATAGTGAGCACAGACAGCTCTGCCCCATCATTGTCAGGGCTCACCAGATATATTCCACAGATTTATAAAAGACAACATTGACATTATATGGAATTTTAGAGTAGCTAAGTGTAGGTAATGTTTATATAAGAGGGGGGAAAGAATCAAGCAAATAAATTTCCTGGCATAAGAGAATTAAAATAAATTGGAAAAAAAAAAAGGTATGTTAGGGTCAATTATCAGTGACATAATGATATTTAAATTCCCTTTTAGAGGAAATGAGAGATATGGGAGACACTGACCCAGCCAAGTAATTGGGTCACTGCCCATCCAAATACAGATCTCCATTGACTAATTTACAACAGGGTTACTTCCTGATAAACCCAACATAAATTGAAAATGCATTTAATACACCTAACTCACCTAACATGATATCTTAGCCTAGGCTACCTTAAATGTGTTCAGAAACTTACATTCCTATCCTTGAGCAAAATCATCTAACACAAAGTTTATTTTATAATGAAGTATTAGATATCTCATGTAATGTATCAAATATTGTACTAAAAGTGAAAATCAGAATGTTATATGGATGCAGAATGGTTGTAAGTGTTTCAGTTGTGATTGTGTGGCTGCCTGGGAGCTGTGGCTTTTTGCTCAGCCTCATGAGAGGGTATGGTACCCCATGTTGCTAGCCCAGGAAAAGTTCAATATTCAAAATTTGAAGTATGGTTTTTACTGAACATATCACTTTTGCACCTTAGTAAAGTAAAAAAATCATTAGTCAACCTATTGTAAGTCAGGGACTGTCTGTAGATATAAAAACTCAACGGTTATATATAGAGTTGAGTTCTGCTCCAAAGTTTTGCCATAATACAGTGGGATAATCCAGCCTTAAGTATATCTCGTTTGAGACAATCACTGGGACGGTGATGTGGAGCCTTAGTTGTTGTGGAATATATTAAAAGATACAATAGCTGGAGTATAGCTTCAACCCCAACAATCATTGTGCAGAAAGCACAGTAGCTCTGTAGGGTGTATTCTCCCCAGGGCTGGTTAATCAAAGGTTAGACACAAAAAATTGTTCCAGCATATTTAAAGCTTCTGTTTTCATTTTCATTATATCTGCTAATATTCTGTTGGCCAAACTCTATAACAATAGACATGGAATATAAGCTGCCACAGTGGGAGGGACAACAAAAATAGACCAATAAACTTAACAGAAGTGGCTGTCAATTTCCCTTTAGAGTTTTCAGACCTGAGGAGAAGAATTTTCTGAAAACCAAAAAACACTTGAACTTCAATCCATAGTTCTGTCACTCATTTGTTTTTCCTCTCCCTTGTGCTGTCAGCTCTTTGGATTATGTTCCCAAACTATGAAAGTTGAACAAATAGAGTTCTTATTGAGATATAATTGGCATATAATATTGCATTACTTTCAGGTGTACAACATTATGATTAGTATAATGTATATATAACAAAATGTTCACAATTAGTCTAGTTAACATCCATCCTCCATCAAATAGATTTTAAGAAAATCATAAGGATACCTTAACTCACTTCCCAATTTCCAGGAGGAAAGCCCCACTGTTTCTGAATGTAAAGTATAACTTACAGAATAAAAAAATAAAGAGGCTAACAGTTGATGTCACATGGGATTAATTTTAGAAATGACTGCTTCTAATCAAAGGATTATGTTCTAACATGGGTTTCCTGCTGTTTTCTCGTTCAATTGGACGCCTCATTTAATGATTAACACATTGTTACACCAAAAAGGCAAAATTTGAGAGAAATTTCCTTTAACTTTAAGTAGTATTATGCGAGAGGACTTAATTTTTATTTTGTATCAAACATTTGGAGAACCGTTGAACTGGAAATATGAGAGAATAAAACTTGACTCTCAGTGAATTTTTCAGGTATAACATTCAAACATAAAATACAAAGAAATTTAAAAAAAAAACCCACAACTAGCAAAAGATAATACTTTCTCCTATTGTCTCTAGATTCTTTTTGGACTCCAAAAGTGTTACTTTATTTCACACCTGTTTTCCTCAAAGCAACTCCTGTATGATTTTGGTATATATCTTTCTTTATCTATGTTTTAATGTTTGTATCCATAAATACTATAGACTATTGTTTTGTGTGTCTGCATAAAAGCTCTCAAAATATACTATATATATTTTTATACCTAGGCCTTTCTCTTTCAGCATTATCTTTTGCAGTTCTGTATATGTGCATATATTATAAAAATGATTACTATTGAATGTTTTCCATCATATGTATATTCCAATATATTTTTTCAGCTCTTATTGTTGATCATATCATTGTTTCCAGTGGCTTACCATTAAACATGCTTTTGTAAGCTTTATTTTGGCAAGTGCAAACATTTTTCTAGGATAAAGAGATGCATATAGAATATATGGTTGTTGGACTATACATATTTTCCAACCTTACAATGGCAGAATTGTGTCCAAAATGTCATGCTACAATGTCTGAGATAAGAAGATTTTTTTTTAAAGATTTTATTTATTTATTTGAGAGAGAGAAAAAGAGAGTGAACATGAGTGGGAGGGCAGGGGCAGAAGACCCCACACAGGCTCCACGCAGGGCTCCACATGGGGCTGGATCCCAGGACCCTGAAATTACAATCTGAGCCAAAGGTAGAGTTAAGGAGATTTTGATTTTGTTACATTCTTAAGAAGGTAGTCATATATATATATATATATATATATATATTTTTTTTTTTTTTTCCCAATGATACAGTTATAAAACAGTATCTCTTTGTTTTATTAAATTTGCATTTGGTCAATGAGTTAATTTATTGTTAGTTTTCCTACTTTATGAATTATCTGTTCACATATTTTGCTGCTTTTTTTTCTCATAGAGCTGATTGTTTCTTCACCTTATTATTCACCACTATGCTCCTTATGATTTTTGTTCTTTGTGCTTTATTTAAGAAATATTCCTTGACATATACATTGAAGATATGTGTTTGACATCATATTGTTTTTTGTACTAGATCTATAAATTATCAGAAATTTAATTTGCATGTGGTACCAGAGATAAATCTAATTGTATTTTTTCCCCATTCAGTTAGAAACTTTCTGCAATGCATACACAGTTGTACTTTTTTGTTCTTAGTTCTCTTTTCTATTTTACTCATCTATTTGTAAATTTTCAAATAATATATTCTTTCAAATGGGAGCTTCTTAGTTTTGGACTGAGGTAAAACAAGGCTTCATTTTGATTCTTCACCCAAAGTACTGTTTTTGTTAGTCTTCAACATGATCTCTTCCACATAAATTTGAGAAACATTTTGCCAGTGTTCATAATTTTGTGTGGAACAGTATTTTTTATTGGTATATAATTCATATGCTATTAAAATTTAACCTTTTAAAATGTACTATTCAGAGAATATTTAGTAGACTCACAAAGTTGTGCAACAATCACCATTACCTAATTGCAAGATATTTTTATCACCCCAATAAGAAACCCCCATAATCATTAGCATTCATATCTTATACCCTTCTCCTCCCCCATGCTCTGATAAACATTAACTATGTGGCCTTTTGCGTTTTCTTCTTTCATTTAGGATAATGTTTTCAAGGTTCATTCATGATGTTGCATGTATTAGTACTTCAGCTTTTTATGGTTGAATGAGATTCCATTTTATGGATAAATCACTTTTTGTTTATTCATTCATCAAATGATAGACATAAGGATTGTTTCCAGTTTTTTGGTTGTTATGAAAAATGCTGCTCTGAACATTCTTGTACACATTTGTGTGCAGCCATATGTTGTCATTATTTTTGTGTATATACTTAGTAGTGGAATTTCTGTGTCATAAGGTAAGATTATGTTTAAATTTTTGGAGAACTTACAAACTGGTTTCCAAAGAAGTTGCATCATTTTATTAGCTCAGTAGCAATGTATTGGAGGTAGCCTCTGGATTATATCTGGCTATGCCAGGTCATTGAGAACTAGGCACCATTTACTTAAAGCAAAGACCTAGGACCTGTGACCTAGAACCACAGAAGTTTCCCTAAGAAATCTACACACACACACACACACACACACACACGGAAGTTGTTTGTTTCCTACTTCCCTATGGTATAAAAAAATAAAGGATACAGTGACCAGTTGCTGTATATTTTCAGTAGGGTAGACTAAGAGATTGGAAAGGTGCCTCTCCCACAGGCTTTCTTTGGAAGAAAAAGGGATTTAGGGGTAAGGTGTTGCTATTCCTTACGAAAAGATTGATGGTCATAAATTTCTTCTCATTTAAATAAAGATCCTAGTCACTCCCAAATTTCCAGTTCCTACTTTTATGAAATGTACAACACTTGTTTCTTATCCTTCCTGTATGCATTGAGTGGGGGGATTTGAGTTACGCCATTTTTTTATATTTGTTATCCAATTTTTGCTCTACAAGTTTAGGAAATTCAAGATAGTGAGGCACTAGAAAGAATGATTTCATCATGTCTTAGATTAAGAACACCCAATAAACATTGGATGTCCTTACTCTGAAAAGCCCTTGGATGTTTTTACAGTAGTTTTTTAGCTGTGGCTTTGTTATTGTATATTTAGAATAACAAAGTCATGAAAAAAAAAGATTTTAGAATAGGACGTCTGCACAGGTGCAAATGAAGGGACTCAAATTGATTTAGTTACTTAACGCCACTGTAAGTCTCACACCAAATCCTGGTCCTTTTTAGAAGCCAAAGCAGGCATTTAATATAAGATGAAATTAATCCCTTTGTTTCACTAAGTCAAAAATCCTGGGATACTCTAAACCTATATGACAAATATGGCACATACTTATTAGACAACACTCTGCTAGAAGAAACACATACATTTGGGAAGGGTAAATATCCTTAGCTATGAGAAACAGATATCATCTGCCTCAGAAGATTATCAACCTAAGAACTAATAGCTTTTATCTAACTGGATTAGAACTTTTTTTTTTTTTTTTTGAAATAATTCCCTTGGAAGGAAATGGAGAGAGGTTTCTGGCTAAGTAGAAAATGACACCATACCACTGCCCCAACAACAATAACAAATACCAGAACCTTAAATGTACTGAGATCATCCTGATGGACTGGAATCCTTGTATTTTTCCTCTTGGTTCATTTTTCTTTCAGTCCTCCAGAAGTGTTGGGGGAGAGTTTGAGTCTTGCTAAGCACAAAGTAACTCTAAAGTCTTTCTAAAAACATTTGATTCATATTCTAGCCTCAAGTGTTTGGAAAAAATTGTCCCACCCTTATATTCTTTCTCCTCCAAAATACGGAAACTCACTCTCTTTATAATTTTATCTCCAAGAGCTCCTGGTCACCAGGTACAAGAGTCCAGACACCTAGTTTCAGGCTACATCCAGAAAACAATATCCAATGGGCAGAGAGAAAGAAGTCCTTGCAGGAGAGCCAAACAAATAAACAAAAAGATGCCATAGATCAAGTCCCTTTACAAATTCTGCCAACAAGAGAAGGCTGACATGGGTAGGCATCAATAGTTAATATCTGAGATGTTGGGACAAAAAAGGTCAACCAAGAGGGGCTATCTACAAATGAGTTTGCTGGGTGAGTTTTCATTATTTTTGGAATCAAGTAAGACTGAGTCAGAGTTAAAATAGAGTCTAGTGGTGGTACAGTAGAGATCAATGGTAGTGTGTGAGGTGACAGTCTAACAAATCAGTACAATCAAGGAAGTGAGTTAAGTATGGCGAGAGAATGACATCCTGAGAGAGTAAATAGTTGGGTAAGTAGATAAGTTCCAGAGAAAAGGTGAGTTCTAGCTGGGGAACAGATTCCAGTGATTGAGTTTGTGCTGGGGTAGAGGAAAAAAAACAGTAAGGGGAGTAAAAAAATAGATCATAATGAATGAAGAATCCAGCAGTTAAAAAAACAAAACAAAACAAAACAAAAAACCTCTGGTGGCAGAAAGGCATACAGTAGTAATGGCAATAAAATGGGAATTGAGGGATGGTTGTTTCCAAGAGATAGTGCAGTCTAGAGGTAAAGTGGTCAGACCTAGTCTAGACTCAGAGGAGCTATGAAAGCCAAAATGGAAAAAGAAACATCATTTTCCACAGGCATTCCAAACAGAAAAATACATCGAGTGTCTACAGCTTAGCTTTCACACCCATAATGGCAGAAATATTGTTGTAATTGTTATGGGGAGTTGCAAACAACAGAAGTTTGTTCACCTGGTGGAGAAGGCAGAAGATACAAATTGCAGCATAAAGCAGAAGAGAGACAGAAGGGCCTGGCAGGGTCACAGTCCCCACATCCCTACTTCACAATTATCCATTCAAACATTACCCAAAGTTTTGTCTTACACCCACTCTGCTCTCAATTTCCACTCCCATGTCAACACTAGGCTATATACTGGAACCCCAGAAGTGCATGGATGTATTAAAAAGAGGAATAAAAGAAAAAAGGAAAAAAAAAAAGTTTAATCAACTGTTGTTGAGAGAACTCAGATCCTGTGGCGCATTACCTGCTTTCAAGTTAGTTCTCCAAGCTGAGAAAATGTAAGTATTACCTGTGATGAGGGTAAAAGCAAAGTGATATTCAAGAAGGAGGTTGAGAAAAGTGGTCATTGGAAACAGAATCTTGCAATAATAGACCCTGAGAGTTCCAGGGATTTGGTTACAAGGTCAAATGATCTACAGTAACCATAGCAAGGTTTATGTATGTTCAATGGTTTATTGTGTTAAGTGTTTTAATCCACATTATCCTAGTAAATAATCACAACAACCCATGAGTTCTGCAGGCCAGGCAATGTTTCAAAGAAGGAGCCTGAAACCTAAGGAAGTCAACTTATACAAATTTGGACTCCAAAGTCATGCCTCTAAAGTCAACCAATAGTCCTTCCAATACATCTCACACCACCACCAGTAGGCAAGATTCATCACTTTAATTCTCATGGGTTGGCAGAGCAGGAAATCTGAGAACTTCCTCAGTTCTAATTTTCTTTCTATGAGTCTCTGCTCTGATATCCCTATTTTCTTAGAAGCACTGTCCTTATGAACTAATGTCCTCATAGATTGTGAACCTAGGATGTCATTGAAAGGAGAGTTTAAGATGAATTCAGATTGCTCAGAGTTGAATCTTACATTTTAATGTTTCACTCCCCCACCCCTGCCTTCATCATTCTGTATTCATGCTAAAAGACATGAGAGAAAAATAGAGTATGGGATTCAATTCTTTACCTTCTGCCTAGGCAAGCTCCAACATTTGTTATTCATGAATAATATAGTCTTCTACATTGAATTAATTGAAATCTGTTTTTATATTGTTATTCATTTTTATGGTAGGTAGGAATATTTTCTACTTTTCCTTCTTTGAAAAACTCAAATAAAGATTTTCTGCTTATGATACTCAATATTTCAGCCAATAGTCTCCTACTAAAAGGGGGCATAAAATCTCACATTTACAAGTGCACATTGGCTTTGTCAGATAGGATTTATGCTTCTTTTGACCATGGATAAACCTTCAGAATATGATCAGAGATTTTTAGAGACTTACTACTGCTCTATAGATAAATTATGCAAAGAGGAGTGGCTTGTTCTAAGACACCCAAGAAGGGAAGGAGACTGAGGAACATGGCATGGCAGCTTTCTTCTCCTGTGTATACTTCGAACATTCTCAATATTCAATTCTACAGCCACTGAATCTCTATTTGAACATTTACCTTGGATCTTTCTGCCATACCCAGATGGTCGGCATGTGAGCTGTAATTAGAAGACTTTGTCCCTGCTCTAAGCCTTTGCTAACCCACTGGTTTTCCAGAGTAGGGGTTGGATAACTATGGCAGTGTGCAATCACAGGGTTGTGTTTTTGTATAGCCCATCTAGTAAAACCAGATTTCAACAGATGGACATTTGCAATCAATTTGGTCAATTAACTGTCTCATTGAGCTTTGTCCCTTTGAGATTCTCAGATTCTGATTCCTCTGTCACCACCCTACCTAGTCCATAGTAGTGTACTTTTCCAATGTTAAAACAGTTTTAACAAGCTCTATCACAACTCAAAATTGTGAGATACTGTAATCACAACTGAGGTCCTACAATTTCAACAAGGATTTTACAAAACACAAAAAAGAAAAAGGAACAAAAAAGAAATGATTTTTTTTTTTTTTAATTTTCATCTCGTAAAACATGGGAAAAAGAAACAAGAATCACATTCACAGCATGATTTCAAACCCTTGCTCTGTCACATGCCAGCTATGAGTCATTTAGGGTAAGTTGTCCTCCCCCCTTTGTTCTTCAGTTTCTTTTTTTAGAATTTTTTAGACTATTCAGAGATTACTTGAGTGCCTGGGTGGCTCAGTTGGTTAAGTGACTGCCTTCGGCTCAGGTCATGATCCTGGAGTCCCTGGATTGAGTCCCGCATTGGGCTCCCTGCTCGGCAGGGAGTCTGCTTCTCCCTCTGACCCTCCCGACCCTCCCCCCTCTCATGTGCTCTCTCTCTCAGTCTCTCTCAAATAAATAAATAAAAATCTTAAAAAAAAAAAGAGTATTCAGAGATTACAATATGAATCGGGGTATGATGGTGACAACTTGAGTAATCAAAATCAGAGACTCTTAAAGGGAGGTAAAATTCAATGGGACAAAGTCAATGGACCAAATTCATTACAATATACGTAATCAATCTTTGGTGCATAATAGACACTTGATAAATGGTGGTTACGATTAAGAATACCAATAGAAGTGAGGAGGAGCCTTACTGGTCCTGAAACTTATTTATTTCTTCAGAAACACCTAACTAGTAGTTCTTGGTAGCCTGTATCACTTTGTATTGTTATCTAGAAGATTGTAATTTTTCTGGGTAGGACTGGCACAGATCCTGGCCCAATAATCCATGGACAACAGTCCTAAAAGTCTACCATTTGAGTTTCCCTACCAACGTGTGATTCTTCATTCTTTTTCAATTATTATTTTTTTTTTAATTTGCTTACTTACTTCTTTTTCAGGTTAAGGATATTTCAGTGTCACTGATACAATGTGTCATGGGGTCATCATGACTATGTTTAGGATTGATGATTTGTTAGAACTCAGAGAACTTGGGGGTGGGGGAAGCCATTATTCTCATAGCTGTGGTTTATTACAGCAAAGGGGTACAAAATAAAATTAACAGAGGAAAGGCTTCATAGGGCGGAGTCCAGGAAAAAACAGACATGAGCTTCAAGTTGTCTTCTCCAAAGGAATGGGCTTCTTTCTCTTAGCAATCATGTGAGTCAACATTTAGAAAGTATTTACAACCAGGGAAGCTCACGCAAGCCTTTGTGTCCATAATTTTTGTTGGAGATCAGTCATGTTGTCATAAAGTATTCCATGACTGACTTTAGCTACTTATTCTCCAGTCCACTACCAGACAAATGTCAAACTGATAAAGTGTGGGTGAACAAAAACAGGTTTTCAAAAACAGATATTCACTCTAAATAACATTATTTAACATAAACTAACTGATGTGTGGTTCTAGGTCTCAGGTATATAAAGACATTCTTATCTGATTAGATTCTTTCCCAAGGGTTCAGAGTTAATTTCACAGGAGTGAATCATGCAGGCTTTGAGTACCCTGATACTGATGAGTTAACTTTTACTACCAGACAGCTTCAGTGATTTCCCCAGAAAATGAACCTTGACTCACTCACCTCTACATTAAATTCAAAGCTGTCTTGTCCCCTTTTTTCTATCATATAGCAGAAATGGCGCCTTATCCCCATGAAGCTGTATTGATCAGGATCAACCCCAAGTTAGATTTCACTCCTCTTTGGCCTATTCATGGCAAGCTCCCAAAGAGTCCCTTTACCTCAGAGTTTTCTCTTGTTTTGAGCATCACTCCCAGTGTCCAGTCAAAGATTTCGCTTGGTTTCAAGGATTTTCTACACTAAGATAAACTTACCCCATTTTTTTTCACCATATGTTATGTTGACTTATGTACTTATTATTCATTTACTCTTTGAAAATCAATTTATATGTCATTTTATGCTATTAAAACATTGTTGCCAGCCTCCTTTAAAATGCAAACAAAAAATAAATAAAAAACCCACAAATATGCAGATGCAAATATCCCACTACTCTGTGTTCCATGCACCATGTTAATCATCTAGAGAGAAATCTATGGTTGAATGAAGAGTCTGAATTACATTTTGAAATTATAGCATTCCAAATCTTGAGATGTTGGGTGTGCTTCACCATATTCTTGATTGAGACAATAGTAGTTTCCAATTTGAAAACTAAGACAATGAAGTGTGAAATTATATATCTGAATGCCAAAATATGAATAATGAATTCAATGGTAAAAATAAAAAAGAGTACCGAATTATGGCATTGGGTTTGCCTCATCACAAATAAATACTGTTATATAAAAGAGTTTTCTTTTTTTTTTTTAAGATTTTATTTATTTATTTGACAGAGAGATAGATAGAAGAGCACAAGCAGAGGGAATGGCAGAGGGAGAGGGAGAAGCAGGCTCTGCACTGAGCAGGGAACCCGATGCAGGACTCGATCCCAGGACCCTGAGATCATGACCTGAGCCGAAGGCAGACGTTTAACCATCTGAGCCACCCAGGCGCTCTATAAAAGAGTTTTCAGGGAAGATTTTGAAAAGTAATTATTTTGGAACTCTAATACAATGTTTTCCAAATACTACTCTTAATAAATCTTACACAGAATTTCAAGGTTTCAACTTAACAAAATTATTTTGAAAACCAAAAACTTTTCAAACCACAGAGAAATGGAATATTATATGGCAATCAATATTTCTGTTCTCATCTTTCCTTACCCAAAAAGAACAAATTAAATATTTTCATTTCTAATGGGGTATATGTCATTCAGTGTTCTCCAGAGAAACAGAACGATTTATATAGATATAGATGATGTATTTTATATAGATATATTTGATAGATGTATATTTTAAAATATGTAATATTTAAAATATATGTATACAAATTATATTAATATAATTATATTTGTTTGTTTAAAGAAATTTTCATATATGGGTTGCTGGGCCTGGCATGTCCAAAATCTGTAGGGCAGGCCATCAGGCTGGAAACCCAGGAACTGATGCTGCAGTCTTGAGGAAGAACTTCTTCTCTGGGAAACTTTATTTTATACTCTTTAATTCTTTCAACTGATTGGATGTGGCCTAACACTCACTATAGAGGATCATCTCCTTTACTTAAAGTAACCTTACTGTAGATGTACAAAATTCCTTCACAGCAATGCCTAGATTAGTGTTACTACAGCCTAGACAAGTTGACACAAAAGCTAACCATCATAGGGTAGATAAGGGATTTCAAAATGTAATTTCAAGATAAGGGATTCAAGAATATAATATATATCATAAAAATGTATAATAGACCTGAAGATACAGCTATCAGAGGCTGTCAGCTAACAGTATTTCTTGCAGCTTAAAGTAAGGTCCGCCCATAGCTGACCCAGGAGTTTTCCTTTAACCTCACAGTATCCACTTTTGAGTACTATCTGAGTACTTTAAAACTGCATGTAGTATTTTATAAACTAGGTATTAAAACCCACAGAAGTGAACAAAACAATTACATACCTCAAAATGGAAGGGGTATCATTATCTAAGGACCAATATAAAAGTCACAGGCTCATAAAAATTGCATCAAGAAGTCTAAAGGGAGAGGATTGTGGAGAATCCTAACATCATCAACAAATGCTTTTAATGTTCTGTTCAGAGCAAGAAGAAAAAGAAAAAAAAAAAAAAACAGAAAATCTAATTGCAGTTTATGGAATTTTATAGCAGATAAATGACTGCAAATTGCCAACTTCCATTTTGATGATTTACTATTTGTCAAAGAGAATAATCAAACATATTTACAGTAACAGAATTAACTTTTTTTGAGGTAATAAAAGCTGAGAATTCTTAAAAAGATCTTATGAAACAATTCAACTGTTCTAAATAATTTTTGTTCTCTGGAGCCAGGTGGTAAGCAATGCACAGAGGAATTTACCAAACTATCACTGAAAATCTTTAAGGAATAATTGAGGGCATGAATGATACTTGAGTAAGATGAAAATCAATACCATAGCAATAATTTTTAGAAAAGAAAAAAGGATATTATATATATTGGTGCTATGCAATAGGAATATACTGCAGGTATATTTGTAATATTAAATTCTCTAGTTGCTATAATAAAAAATAAATAAAAAGGAACAGATGAAATTAATATTGAGTATATTTTGTTTAATCTAATATATCCAAATAAATGCCATTCTATATGTAGTCAACATAAAATTAATAGTGAGGTAGCTTGCATTTTTATAGTACTAAATTTTTGAAATCACATAGTTCAATTGGTACACTCAATATTTATTGGCTATTTAATAACAGAATTGAACACTAAAAATCAATTTCCTTTAATAATTACATCTGCATTTAAATTTCAATTTTCAATATTACATTTGTCCAAGATAATAAAATTTAATATCCCCTTTGTCAACTCATTAGCGTCAAATTCAAAGGAATGTTCAATAAATTGAAAAGCAACTTTAAGTTTTGAATATCAGTATGTCTTCAAAAGATTTTTTTGTTTTTGTAGCCAATTTACATAACACTATTGATTAGAATTAAAATCTTCTGAATATTGATTCAAGTTGGATGTAGCTTCTATATTTTTGTATTATAAAATCTGTTAAGTTCTTTTTTTAACGATTTTTTTTTTTAGATTTTATTTATTTATCAGAGAGAGAGAGAGACAGAGTCAGGCAGAGGGAGAAGCAGGCTCTTTGCTGGGCAAGGAGCCTGATGTGGGACTCGATCCCAGGACCCTGGGATCATGACCTGAGCCGAAGGCAGAGGCTTAACCGACTAAGCCACCCAGGCGTCCCTTTTTTTTAACGATTTTATTTATTTATTTGTTTATTTATTTAAGACAGTAGGAGCAGGGGGATGGGGAGAGGGAGAAGCAGACTCCCCACTGAATGGGGAGACTGATGCAAGGCTCAATCCCAGGACCCTGGGATCATAACCAGAGCTGAAGGCAGACACTTAACCAACTGAGCCACCCAGGAACCCCTAAAATCTTTTAATTTCAACATAAATTTTCATACCTGTCTAGTGTAGTTACATAAGTTTTTTCTTTTTCTTCCATTTTATATTTAGCTTGTTCATAAACAGGATAAAATCATGGAATAAAGGTAAATAATACCAACATTTTTCCCCTTTGTTTATTGAATATTTACATGTATGCATTCCTTTACTTTCAGGATAAACTTGAACAAATGTTAACAGTACAGTGTATCTTTGTAATACTTTTCTAGAACATAACCTGTGAGTATGGCAAAGAACATTAAATTGTTCAATTCATTGTTTTCTATTTCTTTAAGCAGTTCCATAAGCTGGCAATGATCAATAGTATATATACATATGTACTGAATGGTAATAACAACAGTATCCATGGTAGTAACAACAGTATTCATGGTATTTTTTGTGCAGTCTGCTACAGAAAACAGAGCACAAGTACTTTAAATTTGTGTCATTCAGTTATATGATTCGTTAAAGGAAACATTAATTTCTTCCTTTAAAATACTCCTGCATTCAGATTTTTTACCTGAAATCTTTGGTGATAGAAAGAAAATTTGTGTATTTAAATATAGTTTTTTGACAAATACTTAAAACCCACAAGTTTGACTTTTTTGAGGCCATAAATTGACAGCATTTTGTTTACAGTTTGGATGCTTTGGGAGACAAAATTTATGGGAAGTATTGATTGAGCTATGTCTCACTTCACATAATCTCTGATATTGTTATAAAGACAACTGTTTGGTGTTGTTATAAAATTGTTAAAAATTGTTATAAAATCAATTGTTTGGTGGCTTAAATGAAGATCTTTAACTTTTGCAAAATTTTTTAATCTTTTCCTCTTAATTTCTAACAGTTCTCCACAATTGAAACAATAATTTATTTATTATTATATATAATTTATTATATATATAATTTATATATGTAATTTATTAGTTTATATATCTCCATAAAATTGTTTCCTTTTTTAATTTTTAAATTTTTTCCTTTTTATGTAGCGATCTGACCAATTTAAGCCTATCCAAGGATATAAACTAGATCATGTTGAAAAAATGTTTAATATTATAACTAGATATTAAATTCTGATTTCACATTTATTAGTTCTTTTATGATTTTTGTAAAGGAATTCTTTTCATTTTTTAAAGATTTTATTTATTTATTTGACAGAGACAGACAGCGAGAGAAGGAACACAAGCAGGGGGAGTGGGAGAGGGAGGAGCAGGCTCTCCACTGAGCAGGGAGCCCAATGCAGGGCTCAATCCCAGGACCTTGGGATCATGACCTGAATGGAAGACAGATGCTTAATGACTGAGCCACCCAGGTGCCCCAAGGAATTCTTTTCAAATTCATTATGAATTTTCTAGAAATGTTTCAATATTGCTTATTTTATTAGTTTTTTTAAGTTCAGTGCAAAAGTTTAGGTTATTAATTCATTATAGATTTTTTGAAAAATGTAAGTTACAGTGATAAATTTACCTGGAAGCATTTCTTTGGCTGCATCCTATACGTTTGGTATATTGTGTCTTAGTTTTCCTTCATGTTAAAGTATTTATCTAATAATGCCCAACATGATTTCTTCTTTGATCCATTGCTTATTCGGGGGGCTGTTATTTAATTTTACATATCTTTAAATTTCCACATTTTCATTTGCTATTTAGTTTTAGTTTCATTTCATTGTAGTTAAAGAACATACTTTGTATGATATCAATCTTTACATTAAGGAGCCATGTTTTGTGGCCTAACATATGATCTATCCTGGAGAATGTTCCACGCATACTTGAGAAGAATTTACATTGTGCTATCGCTGGGTGGGGTTTTCCATATATGTTGGTTATGTTTATTTAGTTGTAATGTTGTTCAAGTCTTCTATTTCCCTGCCAATCTCTTTACTAGTTCTACCCATTATTGAAATTAAAGTATTAAGTTTCCATCTATTATTGTTGATTTGTATATTTCTCTTTAAAATTTTATCAGTTTTTAGTTTATGTATTTTGGGGCTCTGCTATTATGTGCATATACATTTAATTTTTTTGATGGACTCTTATTATTACTAAATGTTTTCCTTTTTTGTTAGTAACTTTTTTGTTTTATACTCTATTCTATCTGATATAAGTAGATCCACTCTTTCCAGGATATATATATATTTTTCCATTTATTTACTTTCAAATCCAAAGTGCTTTTCTTTTGGTTTGTTTTATGATGGACTGCATATAGTCAGATCATAAAGTTTAATCCTTTTTGCTTATGTCTCAATTTTAATTGTAGTGTTTAACCCATTATATTTGATGTTACTACTGTTAGGTAGATTTACATCTAACATTTTGCTATTTGTTTATATTTCTTAGTCATCATATTCCCCTAGTTAAATACCACTCCCTTCTTTTGTGTTAAATATATATATTTTTAATTCTCTTGTGCTTCCTTTTACTATATTTTTAAAATTTACTTTTAGTTATTACTCTGGAGATTACAGTTAACACCTTAATTTAAAACAATCTATATTGGATTAATGCTAACTTAATTTCAATAATATGCAAAATGTTTAAATGTAAATCCATTTCCTATCTCCTTTTTGTTATTATTGCAGTACAAATTACATCCTTAATTTATTCTGTGCCTATCAACACAAATTCATAATTCTTACTTTATACAGTTTTCTTTTTAAAAACATAATTGAGGGCGCCTGGGTGGCTCAGTTGGTTGGGCGATTGCCTTCGGCTCAGGTCATGATCCTGGAGTCCCTTGATCGAGTCCCGCATCGGGCTCCCTGCTAGGCAGGGAGTCTGCTTCTCCCTCTGACCCTCCCCCATCTCATGTGCTCTCTCTCATTCTCTCTCTCTCAAATAAATAAATAAAATCTTTAAAAACATAATTGAAAATGCTACAAAAATACATTTATTCTTTATTTTGTATTTACTTACCTATGAAGTTGCTTTTTCAATGCTCTTTATTTTTTCATGTGGATTTGACTTAACTTTCCAGTGTCATTTCATTTAGCTGTAAAGACTTCATTTATATTTCCTATCAGTCAGTTCAGCTAGTGACATAATTTCTCAATTTTGTATTATTTAGGAATATTTTAATTGTCCTTCATTTTGGAAGGAAAATTTTGCAGGTATAAAATTCTTGCTTCCTGGTCTTTTTTTTCTGGACTTTTAATATATCACATTATTCCCTTCTGGCTTCCATGATTTTTGGGGATATATCAGCTATTAATCATACTGAAAAATTTTTTAGGGGATGAGCAGCTTCTCTCTTGTTGTTTTACTATTCTGCCTTTATCTTTGCTTTTCAGTAGTTTGATTATGATGCGGCTAGGTGCGGACATCATTGAATCCTACTTGGAGTTTGATGACTATTTTTGGATATATCGATTAATGTTTTTCATTAGATTTGAGACTTTTGCCATTATTTAAAAAATATTTCTATGCCTCTTTTTCCCTTTGTTATAAGACTCCCTTTATGCTGTTGCTGGTACACTTGAGGGTGTCTTAAATGTCACTGAAGTTCTGTTTAATTATCTTCATTATTTTTTTTTCTTTTTGTTTCTCACACTGAATGATCTCATTTGCCCATCTTCAATTTTACTATTTTTTTTATATCTGCTCAAATCTGCTATTGACTCTTCTAAAGAATTTTCATTACAATTGTATTTTTCAACTCAAGAATTTCTAGGTTTCTTTCCCATATAATTTCTATGTCTTTATTAATAGTCTTTATTTGATGGGACATCATTCTCACAATTTTTTTTTCATTTTTTATACATTTTCCTTTAGTTTTTTGAACACATTTAAGAAGCTGAATTAAATTCATTGTCTAACAAGCTCAATATCTGAGCTTTCTGAAACTAATTTTATCAATCACTTTTTTTTTCTGTATATGGGCCTTACTTTTGAGTTGTTTGCATTCTTTTTTTATTCTAAATTGGATAATTTAAATAATACAATGTGACAAGTCTGGGAATCAGATTTTCCCCCTTCTTCAAAGTTTGATTTTGTTGTTGTTTATGTCTATTGCTGTTAATAATAGACTGTTTAGTGATTTTTCTGACAAATTCTGTAAGCCCATATTCTCTGCTATGCATGACCACCAAAGTTTCTGCTTGTTTGTCTTCATCGTCAGCTAGTGTTTGGATAAAGATATCTTTATGAATTGGGACAAGCCCGCTACACTTAGTGTGTGTGTGTGCATGTGCGTGTGTGTGCATGTGCGTGTGTGTGCACGTGTGTGTGTGTGTGTGTGTATGGTGGAGACTTTTGAACACTCGGATAGATAGTTAAAACATCTGCCTAAGCTTTAACTTCCAACTTGTACATATCCTCACATTCAGAGACTAAGGCCATCTCAAATCTTTCCAGCAATGCATGTACAAAATGGGCATGTACACAGCCCTAAACATATGCATGGTCTTGTAGATTCTCAGGAATATTTTGTCATTTTCCAAAGCCCTTATGTGTATCTCATTTGCCCGTTTTTCCTTTTAAGATTATTGGCTACACTCTTGTTTTCCCCAACTGTTATCTACCACTTCAGGTAGCCATAAATTTGGTGTCAACAAATGTTCTCAACAAATGCCTCCAAAAAAGGCCTTTCACACTAGGTGAATGCTGATTCACTCAAAAAATGATAGCCTTGCTTGTAGACTTAGACAAAACTAGCAGAGTGGATGAATAATGGCAATTTGCTGTGAATGCACCTTTAATGGAATTTCAACCCTGTTTTCATCCTCCAATGAATGCTATAATAATAGTTTGTGTACTTATTGTTGTCTGTTGATTTAAGTCTAATTTAGAGTTAAAAAGGAAATCTTGGAATAGAAAGTGTTAAAATGGCATAAGGCTTACTTTTTAACCAAAATTTAGCCATTTCTCTTGAATAAATTCTTTCTACATTGCTACAGTTCTTTTATTAATTTTCAGAGTTTTGAAGTTTTATTCTATTTTTTCCACTTTTATTATTGCTTTTATGATAAAAGTAGCTTTTAAAATTCCTTTGTCTGCCATTTGCTCTGATATCACTCTGCCTAGTTTATAATTTAAAAATAGGATATTATAAAACATACTGGTAAAGGTAAACATAAAGTGAAATTCACAAGTCTAATATTATAGTGATGTGTTAATCTAGTTTAAAGATCAATAAACAAAAATATTAAAATTAACTATGCCTACAATAATTTGTTAATGGATACAGAATATGGAAAGGGGAATTGTGACAACAACACACAGAGTTATGGAGGAGAAATAAGGGTAGAGTAGATGTATGTGATTAAAGTTAACTTGTTATCAACTTAAAATAAGCTTTGTATCTGTAAAATATTTTATGTAAGCCTAATAGTGACCACAAAACAAAAACCTACAGTAGGTACACAAAAGATAAAGAGAAAGGAATAATAGCACACCACTATGGAAATGATCAATTCATAGAGAAATGCAGCAAAAGAAGAAAGGATCAAAACATCCAGAAAACAATAAGATGTCATTATTAAGTCCTTACACATCAGTAATTACTTTTGTATAAATAGATTAAATTATCAAATCAAGAGGAGAGTAGCTAAATGGTTTTAAAAAAACAAAAACAAAAGCAAGACCCAACTATATGCTGCATACTAGAGACTCATTTCAGCTTTAAGAACACATGTAGATTCAAAGTGAAGGGATGGAAAGATATTCCATTCAGTGGAAACCAAAAAAGAGCAAGGGTAGCTATCTACTATTATCAGACAAAATAGACATTCAGTCAAAAACTCTAGCAAGAGACAAAGATCATTAATAATGATGGGTCAATTCATCAAGAAGATACATCAGTTTTGAATATATATGCACCAATATCAGAACACCAACATATATTAAGCAATACAAACAGATCTGAAGAAATAGACAATTACATAGTAATAGTAGAGGTTTTCAATATGCTACTTTAAGAAATAGATCATCCAGCTAGAAAATTAATAAGAAAATACTTTAAATTGGAAAAATAACTATATTAACTCAAATTTAAAGTGTATTTTACATAGGTATCACTGTAATTTAAGCTGTCCACATAAAATAATTGAATGAACACACTGTTCATTACAAAGTTTACATAAATACATAGGAAAAAATCATTGGAAGTGAATCAACCCAATGGTACAAACTAGATTAGTTATGTGTGTTTTTTAAAAGATTTCATTTATTTATTTGAGAGAGAGCGAGAGTGGGGTGAAGGACAAAGGGAGAAGCAGACTCCCCACTGAGCAGGGAGCCCGATGTGGGGCTGGATCCGGGGACTTGTGGAGCATGACCCCAGCTGAAGGCAGACACCCAACTGACTGAGCCACCCAGGTTCCCCCAGATTAGTTATGTATTTATGTATAATACAAGAAATAACTGCATATGGTTCATGAGTGCACTATAATACTGTAGTGGAATACCTGACATTAAGCTTTTTGATTATAGTGTAAATGCTTGACATTAGGTTTTTGATTGCTGAGGCATCCATTTCAAAGGCATTCATCTTGAATATGCACATTGTCAGCTGTATGAAACTGCTACTAGCAAAACAACCAGGTAAGAAATTAAGCTGCCCACCCCCATGAAGTTCCCTCTATCAAAAAGCACTGGGCAACCTAGATAATTGACAGTTTGCATGACCCTGTTACTCCCTTCCCTGCACCCTATTTCCCGCTCTTATGCTTTAAATTAGTTGGTGAAGCATGAACCTGAAAAACCCTAGACACTCTACCTTTGGACCCTAATAAGCAGAGCCCCGGATCCTCTCTCTCACTCTCTCTCTCCCCCGCCCCCCCCCCACACACAATCTCTCTCTCTCCTTGACAATCTTACTGTGTGGCCCTTAGGTATGCTGTGTACTTTTCAGGACCTTTCAGTAGCAAATCTTGTTCCTCAAAGTTCCCTGATGGTTTTTGCTGAAATGCACCCTGCAATCAATAATAAGAATCATAAAGGATCCATCCATTCAACACTGGCCCAGGTGGAAGAAATATCTGTGTGGGATTGCTCTGTGAATTATAGTTCACTCTTTAAACCCAGTTCAAAATTGTTGAAGTGGCAATGTAAAGCATGTAAGGGAATTGTGGTCCAAATATCTGCTTCTTCAAAATATCTGTGAGTCCACATATTGTACTTTATTCACTTACATATTCAGACAATGAATTGTCATGTGTCAAAACCTTTAATAAAGTAAGCTTGACTATGGTAGCATACAGGTTATTTTGACAATTTGCTTATTGACATCCAGGCAATAAAATTTAAACTTTGGAGCTGATATTTAAGCATTCCAGTTTTTAATGTATATTCTTCTTTTACAAAATATGTGTACGTCTTCCTCATTGAAGAACCATGAACAACTCACAGTGTCTCTAGGATATAAGCGTCTTGGCCAAGTTCCCTGAAACTTCATTTTCATGTTTCAAATGATGTTTCTAGTCCATGGTCTGGTTGGACCTAAGATTACATCTTCTAGCTTCTTAAGTGTTCTGCAATATTTTGTTCAAAGTTGAGATTCCATACCTAGTTTTCATTTGACATCCTGGAGGAGGTTTTGGATTGTTGTTCAGTCTCTATAAACACAATTCATTTTGGCTCCAACTTGTCTTTTATAGAGTTCATGGTTCTCCAGTGGCTGCTTCTTTCTTCCACTCCTCTTTTTTCCCTTCCTCCCTTTTTTTCTCCCTTCCTTTCTCTTGCTCCCTTTATTTTTCTCTTCATTCCTTCTTGCATAGAGTTTAAACTAAAAATGAATCTCCTTTTTTGAAACACCACTGTTGTCTTTGTTATACCAGTACATACACCCTGGCAATAGCAGTATCTCAGAATGTTATTGTTTGGTTATTTAATATATGTTGGATTAGATATATATACCAAAATACATCAGATAGTGAAAAAAATGTTATTTGGTTTTCATTGCTTATTTCAAAGGTCTAATCAAGAGCTATTTATAAAACACAGTAATTTTGTCACACTAAAATAACTAAGAAAAATATTCTTAGGCAAGGTAAATAAATTACCAATTTTGTTCATGACTTGATTTGCCTGTGATAAAATAGTTCAACTCTGATTTTATTAGAGATAGATTTATTATAATTGTAAAATGAAAAGTAAATAAGCATTCTATAAGAGAATTATTTTTAAAGAATAAATTATTTGTGCTTCATTTTCTATTGAAATCATTACTTGAGAATTCATTAACTTTTTTATATGTGATGGCCACTAACATCTACTGTTTTATAATTAAAATGTAGCCAGGTATAGGGGATATATTTATCAAAATCTAGTGAACCATATTATCTTGTTTTCTATTCTTTCTATAGGAATATTTAGACATACAGATCACTCCATTCATAGAGTATGTGTGATGCATTAGTATGTGTATAAATTTGTTAGCCCTCACACAGTCTGCAGCTCAGTTTTAATCCCTTCCAAGGTAAGGTTTTTGTTTACCAGTCTTTAGAAATTAATCATTGTCATTGCATTGTTAAGAGAAAAAATAATAAGACATTGATAAAGTGGCTACAATTTGTGCAGAGTGTATAAAAATTAGATTATGCAGAAACAGACCAAAAGCTTAAATATATTACTGCAGTACACTTTTTTTTTTTCCTCTGGCTGCCAAATGAAAAGTGGTGTTTAAGAAGGAAATAGACATCTCTTGCAAATACAAAATAGGATAAATGCTTCCACAGTTATGTTTCAAAGGAAACTCTTCCTATGTATGATAGACACTTTGCTGCCTATTTCAAGAAAAATTGGTAAGACAATAATAAAGTTGTTCAAATTTCTATAGTATGACTTGCTATTATTAATGTAGTGAAGGGTATATCTCTTCTAATTAATTTGGCAGAAGTCTGCTAAGAATCCAGATGATGAAACATTTCTTTGCACTCAAGGAAAACAAATGACTACAAGGAAATTAGTTTTAAAAAGGTGACATTTTAAAATAGCAACACCCAGCAGATTTACTTGTACACTATTCCATGTAATAGCTTTTGATAATAAGTTTTTTTTTTTCTTTAACTTTGTACCAGACACAGTACTCATCTAATTTTGTTAACAATTCAATGAGGTAAGCTCTGTTATTATCTCTCATTTTACAGATGAGTGGACTGAGAGTCAGGGAAAATAAGTAACTTGTCTAAGGTCACCAGGCCATAAAGCAGAAGATATATAATGTGAATCCAGGAATGAAACTAAATCTTTGAACAGTTGTCCTACCTTGCCAGTCATTGGGAAAAATCTGTTTAGGTTCTAATACTCTGCCATTGGCATTCATTCATTCATTCCTTTTCCTATGTAGTAAGCATTTACTGAGCACAGACTATGTACCAAGAAATGAGCTAGGTTTGGGTGGGTGGGTGGGTAGTTTGCACTATTATAAGGAAGATACATATATCAGACCAAAATTGCAAATAATTTCTAATTGTAGTTCAGTTTGAGAAGGTTGAGGATGTATATTTGCATAGTGTAGCTAACCTTGTTTCAAGACAGTAATGGAAAAACATCTAGAGGTTAGTCTATTACAATGATATAGGGGAGGGCGCCTGGGTGGTTCAGTTGGTTAAGCGACTGCCTTCGGCTCAGGTCATGATCCTGGAGTCCCTGGATCGAGTCCCACATTGGGCTCCCTGCTCGGCAGGGAGTCTGCTTCTCCCTCTGACCCTCCCCCCTCTCATGTGCTCTCTCTCTCATTCTCTTTCTCTCAAATAAATAAATAAAATCTTTAAAAAAACAAAAACAAAAACAAAAAGCAATGATATAGGGGAAAGATAATGTTGACTTGGACCAGGACAGATGCAGTGGAACTGATGAGGATTCTAGTTATCTTTTATATCCAATAGAATTTGCTGATTGGTAAGTGAGGAGAGAGAGAAAGGAGTTGAAGTTGATTTTAACTATTTTTTTGTTTGTTCTCCCAAATGATAAGACTATTTGAGTTCTCATTAAATTAGATGGAGATGATTTGGGGAGGAACAAATTTGGGGGAAGTTCATAAACTCAATATTTTGTATATTACACATATGATATGACATTCAAAAGGAGACATTCAGTATTCATAAGAAATATGTCAGGAGCACAAAGAAGGTCTACTTTTGAGACATATACACATGCATACTATTTAAAACCTGGATTTTGAATAAAAGCACCAATAAAATGAAGAAAGATCTTGAAAGGAGGAACAGTGGGGACTCATGGGAATTACCAAGTGAGGGAAATGAGAAGGAACTAGCAAAGGAGCCTGAAAAGTGACCAGTGGTAGAAGGAATTAGAATAAGGGAAGTGTGGCATCCTGGAAGCCAAGTGTAGAAAGCATATTAAGGAAGAAAGGATTCTCAAAAGTTTCAAATGCTGCTGATGGATTAAAGATGGTAAGGACTGAGCTCCTCTATTTCCCTTCTGTACATTTGCCCTTAGGCAATAAAGGTTTACCCATTGTCCATTCTAAGACCTTCTTATTTTAGGCAATATAAAATTAAACACAGAACTTTGATCTAGTAATCCCACTTCTGAGTATATATCCAAAGGAAACAAAATCAGTACCTTAAAGAAAGATCTGTGTTCTTATGTTCATTTCAGTATTATTCACAATAACCAAGACATGGAAGCAATCTAAATGTCCACTGAAAGACAAATGGGTAAAGAAAATGTTGTACTTACATTCAGTGAACTATTATTCAGCCTTAAAAATGAACTAAATTCCACTATTTGCAACAACATGGATAAACTTGGAGGACATTATGTTAACTGAAATAAGCCAGACACAGGAGAACAAATACTATAAGATCTTATTTATATGAGGAAACTAAAATAGTCAAAATCATAGAAGCAGAGTAGGATGGTGGTTACTAGGGGCTGAGGAGAAGGGGAAAAGGGGATGTGTTGGTCAAAGGGTATAAGTTATCAGTTATGCAAGATGAATAAATCCTAGAGATTTATTGCATAATATAGGGCCTATAATTAATAATATTGTATTAAATACTTAAATATTTGTTAAGAATGTAGAGCTTATGGTAAGCTTTCTCATCATATGAATACATGAATAGAAAGAAACTTTTATAAATGATAAGTTTATGGCATTAATTGTGGTGATGGCTTTATTGTTGTATACCTATCTCCCAACTTATCAAATTGTATACATTCACTATGTACAACTTTTTGTTGTCAATCAGATCTCAATAAAGTGTTTTTAAATAGATAGATGGATAGATATAGATGATAGATATAGATAGATGATAGATAGATGATGATAGATGATAGATAAATAGATAGATAGATAGATGATAGATAGGATTTCTGCTAAATAAGGTTCCATATTTTTACATAGCTTAATTCATATAATATTCACAAGAATGCTGTTGTAATATGTAATTTATTCAAAATTAAGACTAGAGATTTCTGATATGGGCAAGGCTAAAAATAATACACTGGAGAAAGAAAACTGGTACAATGTTAAGAAATCTATAGATGTTTTTATTTTATATGAATATTTTCAGTAAAATCACAATAATAACAGCGAGCACCCTTAAATATATATAGAAAGGTGATTAGTAATTGTCATATTATATGTCTTCCTGGATTTATATCTCTGATAATTAGGACAATACCAGGCTTCCTGTCCAGACAATATGGTATAGACCTATATCTCCCTGCTCCTCCCCACTAAGCAATACTATAACTTGGTAATAATGCAAGAGACAATGCTACTGAGACATAGTGAAGCTAGCAGGCACAACTAGCAGGAGAGACCAAACTGTATCAACTACACTGGTCAGGAAGTCTGTTTGGTATCACCTCAATGCCTTTGGTTCTACAGGGAGCAGGCAAGCAGAATCCAGTCACAATTATTGTCCTGGTGTGAAAAACTTTCCTTATTCCTGCAGGACAAGTCCCTTCTGATTGCTGTGAGACACCTGGTAGGATGTGGGCACTGATAAGAAAGATCTCACCCCACTCTACATTCAAAGGAACATCAGAACCCATGCCTAGAGAAACCTTTCCTGTCCCATCAGGGACCAGTGGAAGCTCCAGAGGTACAAGATAAACTAAGCAGACTAGAATAACATCACAAAGTCTCCAAAAATTAAATTGCCATTAAAACCACAGCCCGCAAGTGTAAGCTAAGACCCAGGTGCTAAAACCTAAGCAGGGTGACTGACTTCTAAAATAAAATATTTAAATAGGACACAGAATCTCCTAACATAATAGACAAAATTTCAAGAGTGCAACAGGTCATACCAAGCACAAAGAAAATCACAAGTTAAATGAGAAAAGATACTCAGCTGATGCCTATAATGAGATGAATCTTATGATGGAATTCTCTGACAAGGGATCTGAAGTACCTGTGATTAACCCCCACCCTCCAACACACACTATATACATATTCTCTTGAAACACATAAAAAATGAAAAGCTTAGCAAAGTAATATGTTAAGAAAGAAACAAATGTTAATTACAGAACTGAAAAATACAATAAAGGAACAAACAACACTTACTGGATGGGTACAAATAAAAGAAGATACAATCAGTGAACTTAGGGAAAGAACAACAAAGCTTAGCCAATGTAACCAATAGAAAGAAAAGAGATTAAATGGTAAAATTTAGAAAGCCTCAGATATCATGAGCAGTACACAAAAGTCCAACATTTGTATCATTGGGGCCCCAGAAAGAGAGAAACAAGAGACTGAATTGAAAGAGTATTTGAAGAAATAATGGCTAAACTTCCCAAATTTGGCAAACGACTCACACTTCCCAGTCCAAGAAGCTGAGAAAACCCAAATAAGATAATCCCAAAGAAATACACTTCAAAACACATCAAAAGCAGAAAGTAAAAGATCAATCAATCAATCAATCAATCGAAAGTGGCCAGAGAGAAGTTATGCATTACTTGTTACAGGAATACTGATTCAAATACAGTTGAATGTTGAACAACATGGGGTTTGACCAATAGTAGCAGATTTTTTTTTGCTAAATAAGGTATAGTACTATAAATGTATTTTGCCTTTCTTATGATTTTCTTAATAACATTTCTTTTCTCTAGCTTACTTTATTGTAAGAATACATTATATAATAGATACATAACATACAAAATATGTTTTAATTGACTGTTTATGTTATTGGTGAGGCTTTTGGTCAACAGTAGGCTATTAGCAGTTAAGTTTTTGGGGAGTCAAAAGCTACATGCAAATTTTCAACTACACATAGGGTCAGTAACTTTAACTCCTGTGTTGTTTAAGTGTCAACTGTAATTATATATTTCCCAGAAGGAAATGTTAGAAGAGAACGGCCAACAGTGAATTCCACAGCTTGCAACACTATTCTTTAAAACTGAAGGGGAAATAAACAGTCTCAGATAAAGGAAAGGTAATATGAATTATTGGCACATTTATTTTGATACTGTTTGTAATCAATTATTTGGAACTGAAGCAAAATAAGTACTGCAGTTTTTAATGTTTTAAAATACCTTTAACTTCTGGGGCGACTGGGTGGCTCAGTCAGTTAAGCATTCGACTCTTGATTTCAGCTCAGGTCATGATCTCAGGCTCCTGGGATCATGCCCTGTGAAGGCTCTGTGCTCAGTGAGGAGTCTGCTTCAGGATTCTCTTTCTCCCTCTCCCTTTGCCCTCCCCCCACTCATGCTCTCTTTTTCTCTAAATAAATAAGTAAATAAATCTTTAAATAATATAAAATATTGGTAGTTTCCTTTTTTCTTTTTCTTTTAGAGCGGGGAGAGGCACAGAGAGAGGGAGAGAGAGAGAGTCAAGCAGACTCCATGCCCAGTGCAGAGCCTGAAGCAGTGCTCAATTTCACAACCCTGGGATCATGACCTGAGCTGAAATCAAGAGTCAGACACTTAACTGACAGCCACTCAGGCACCCCACTCTCTCTTTTTTAAATTTTAAATAAGAGAGGGAAGTTAAAACATTTTTCTTTGATCACTATATAATTTCATTCACCCAATTTGCATTTATGTATCTTTATACTTTTCATTATTTTGTGTAACTATTTACGACATAAAGACATATACATGAAATTATCTCAAAGGAAATCAAAATAACAAATCAAAGAAAAATGTTCTTATAATGAATATAAAGTTCCATTCAAATTTACAGTTCTTTAGGGGAAAATAGCAAACTTTAGTAGGTTATAATTATATGCTCTAAACTTGTAGCGTTAATTAGAATTTACAGGTATTTTCTCAGTCAATTAAGAATCCTCATAACCCTCCAAAATAGAAGTTCCAATGCTACCAGAGGGAGTAAAATGGTCCAATAGCAACAATTTGAGCCTTACCTTAGCCAAGTAAGTCTGGCCTAAATACTAGGACTAATGCTTACTAGCCTGAAGAATTTTGCACAGTGAATTTAGCTTCTGTTTCATCATTTCCTTACTAGAAAATTAGAAAGAAGTATTTTGTTCTTTGTTAATAAGAATAGTACACAGGAATTTATATAAAATTATGTTGAACATAATACCTATCATATTTCAGATATCTAGAATGGATTGATAAAGAATAAACAAATGATGCAACCTAATCTCAGAAAGTTTCCCAGATTTGATCAGTCATCATGATAGAAAATGATATAACTGGCACTAATATGAAGTCACCATAGTTAACTTTACCTCTTTTCAACTGTAAGAAAAACGGGAATTATTATTTATTTTCAAACAGATAACAATTCCATTAAAGCCCCTTTGAAAGCAGGTACTGAGCAACTAAGCCTGTCTTAACCATCTTTGGATCACAAAACTGTCAGAATTCCTTAGAAACAGAGGTGTTGCTTAACAAATATTAAATAAATTCATAAGTGAATAAAAGAATATATTGCTTTTTATTTGGGGATCAATATATGCAGTTCTACTTCTTCTTCATTGAGAATCTTATACCAAAACAAATACTTGTCTCTTTATTATGAATCACTTAAAATCTAGTATAGTAAAATCTAGTACCTAAATTCACATTGAATAAAATTAAAACGTATTTGTATAAATAGTCAATTTTTACACAGCATTTAGTCAATCATAAATGCAGATAAATTCAATTTCTTTTGTGATGTTTTAAATATCCTACTGATTTTCTTACAGTATTATTGCTTCTTCCAAGAAGTTTTAGGGCTCATTGTAACCCCATATAATTTCTCCCTTCAAATTGCTCTCATGAAGAGCAGGATTTAAATTGGTACTACATACATCATTTTTCATGGTCTCTTTAGGATTAAATCTCTCTACATGGTGCCTTAAGAAATATTGCCAACTTGGCTTCAAGGTTATAGTGTAGACACTGAGAGATTAGAATTCTGCATAAGTATTTGAAAAATAGACAGACATGAAGAGTTCCAGTTGATGGTATAATAGGGCTCTTTTGAAACATTAAAGAGACTCTGCCAATGTTAATGTATAAAAATCATTAAAAATTTACATCCAGGATAGTATAAAGAGTTAATTCTAAAAGGCTGAAGAGATTTGGAATACAAGAGAGATGTTATACAACATATTAGATGGACAGGCCAAAAATAATTCAGCATTGGAGTATACTTATAGCTAATAACTAGAAGACAAGAGAGAATCACAAAGTCTAATTCTTCCATTTGTATCTACAATACCTAGCATAGTGGTTGAGACATGGAAGGACTTAATAAAAGTTCAGGAATGTGTCATGGATTAACCTTTCCAATTATCTTACATTTTCTCCCTAAGTGATTTTTCTGTTTAGTTTAGAATGAATATTCAGTCCTTTGGCATAGATTCAGCAAACAGTGTAGGGAATATAGTCTTTTTTTCTTTTGTAAAATGAACAAAATATTAATGCAAAATACCTGAAAACATAATCACTGATAAGTAGCCTATTCTTTTTTAGTGCCATGAATGAGCAGAACAGGCCCAATCCAACCCAATCTCTTTCTATGATGTATTCTTTCTTTGCCTTTTCCATAATCATTATTTTGTGTCAGGTTTGTATTATAATGGGAAGGTTTAGAAACTGGTTACTTAAAAAGCATTTTATAAAACACAATACCAAACATTCTAGTAAGGTTTGTAGGACAATTTTTTCTTGGCAAATGGATATGGGTATTTTTCATCAGGTACATTCATCTTTTATTCAAAAATATCATATTGTGTTTCCCCCATCCCAACAAGCAAAAAGCTGAACAGACCTAAAAATTAATAAATCTTTCTGGATTCATAAGAAAGGCATGGACATAGGGCAAAACCCTGCCCCTAAGATTGGCGATATGGGCCAATATCAGGACTCAAGTCTTACCAGAGCAAAGACTCACAAGCAGAAACCCCACAAAGGAACCAGAACCTGAGTAAGAAAACCTGAACTGTAATGGACAAATTGCTGAAAGTTCAGTGCATTTGAAAATTAAAAACTCCAGGGGAACTCAGTCATATGAGAACCCCCACAACTATGTGTGATTTACCTCCAGGAGCTCGACCAAGGTCCTACAGTAAATATCAGAGAAAAATCCCCTTAACCTTCTAGCAAGAGCAGGAGAAAAAAAAGAAAAAAGAAAAAGAAATATGCCATAACATTCTCTTCTTGCCTCCAGGGGAAACTAATAAAAGAGAACCTAAACTGCCAGAAACTAAGCAACTTGGGGAAGGGAAATACCCAACTCCAACTCGAGCCTTCCATGTGAGAGAAGGGAAATACTCACCTACGGCCCATGCTAGCCATTTTGCCAACCTAAAGGGGGTAAAAAAAAAAAAATGAGAAACATGTAAAGTTTACATTCCAGAGGCAGAAGCTCATTAAAAGACTAAGATTTTATTATAGGACTGACTATAGAAAGTTTTCCCATATACACACTTCACCACTACAATACTAAAAACCTCTGTACAACATTTTTTTAAACCATCCTTTCCAGTTACCAAGAAAAAATTACAAGGCATATCAAAAGGCAAAAACACAATTTGAAGAGATGGAGCAAGCACCAGAATCAGACATGTCAGTGATTTTGGAATTATTCGAACAGGAATTTAAAATAACTATGATTAAAATGGTAAGGGCTCTAATGGATAAAGTAGACAACAAGCCTCAATAGGTAGATAATGTAAGTAGAGAGATAGAAATCCTAAGAAATAACAAAATAAATAAATAAATTCTAGAAGTGAAAAATACTCTAACAGAAATGAAGAGTGACTTTGATGGGTTTATTAGAATGGGTGCACCTAAAATAAAAATCTCTGTGCTAAAGCACACATCATCAGAATCCTTATAAACTAAAAAGCAAAGAGAGCAGAGATTGAAAAACAAAACAAAACAAAACAAAACAAAACAGAATATCCAGAGGCTGTGAGAAAAATAAGAAGTGTACCATACATTCTAATGGGAATGCCAGAAGGAAAAGAGAGAAAGGAAACGAATATTTGAATCAACAATGACTGAAAATTTCCCCCAAATTAATGTCATATACCAACTCACAGATCCAGGAAGTTCTGGGAACACACAGTAGGAAGATGTCCCAACACTATGCCTAGACATATCATCTCTAATCACAGAAAATCAAAGACAAACAATCCTGAAATAAGCTGCGGGGGCAGAAGGGGGGTTACTTTACTGATAGAGGAACAAAGACAAGAATTACTTCTGACTTCTCCTCAGAAACCATGCATGAAAGAAGAGAGTGGAAGAAAATATTTGAAATGTGGAAAGAAAAAACAAATCAACCTAGAATTCTGTACCCTGCTAAATTATCCTTTAAAAGTGAAGGGAAAATAAAGACTTTCTAGGACAAAGAACAATTGAGTGAATCTATTTCTAGTACACCTGACTTGCAAGAAATGTTATAAGTCCTTTAGAGAGAAGGTAAATGATACAGTTCAGAAACTCAGATCTACATAAAGAAAAGAAGAACATCAAAGAAAAAAGCAAGTGAAAGTAAAATGAAAGTTTATATTTCTCTTATTTTTCCCTTATCTAACAATAAGAGATTGTTCAAAATAATATTAGCAACAATTCCTCAATTATGTGTGTGAGTGTATATATATGTACATATATATTCATTTTACTTATATTTTAGAACATTGTTATATATTCTAAATATAATATTCTAAAATATAAGTGAAATGTATATAAGTGAAATGTATATATGTGAAATGTGAAATTGTATATGTATTCTAAAAATAATATTCTAAAATATAAGTGAAACAGACAATGGTACAATTATGGGAGCAAGGAATTAGAATTATTTTGTTTTTATAAGGTACATTACCTTTGAAGTGGTATATTATTATTTGAATATGGACCTGGATTATCTGTAAGTGTATATTGTAAACGCCAGGGCAACCACTAGAAAAAAATAATAATAACTATAGCTAAAGAAGGAGATAAAATGGAATCATGATATTCTTTTTAAAAACAAACAAAAAAAAAAGACAGAAAAATTGTGGAAGACAAAAATAGGAACAAAGAAAAAAGGTAGCAGATAGAAAACAGTAATGAATGTAGTAGATATTGATTCAGTAATGTCAATACTTACTTTGAATTTCAATTGTCTAAATACTGCAATTAAGATTGTCAGAGTACACCAACAAAGACAGCTAAACTCTATGCTATGTACAAGAAATCCACTTTAAATGTAAATATACATATAGATTAAAAATAAATGGATGGGAAAAAATGTCCCATGCTAACACAAATCAAAAGAAAGGAAAAATAGCTATATTAATTCCAGACAGAGTAGATTTCAAAGTGAGGAATGTTATAAGGAATAAAGAAGGGCATTATATAATGATGGTCAAATGTCCAAGAAAACATAACAAGTCTTAGCATTTATAACACCTAACAGCAGAGTATCATAATTACAGGAGGCAAAAAATCTCATAGAAATGCAAGGAGAAATAGATTATTTCAACTATCATAGTTAGAGACTTCAACACCCTTCTCTCAACAATCGACAGATCCGTTAGACAGAAAATCAGGAAGGACATACTTAAACTTGAAAATATCATCAATTAATAGATAAAATTAAATCTAAAGACTACTTCATCCAATAACAGAATACACATTCTTCTCAAACTCACATGGAACATTCACCAAGATAGACCACATTATGAGTCATAAAAGACACCTTTATAAATTTAAAAGAATAGGAAGCATTCAAATCTGGAGCTTAGATGGTGGAGTAACAGGAGGACCCTAGGTTTGCCTCATCCCTTGAACACAGCTAGATAAACATCATATCATTCTGAATACACGAGAAGTTGGTCTGAGGACTGACAGAACAAACTGCACAACTAGAGGGAGAGAAGAGGCCACATCATGGAAGGTAGGAGGTGCAAAGACATGGTTTGGGAGAAAAATAAATCATGAATGTGAGGAGGGGAGGGAGCCCTGGTCATGGAGAGAGGCAGGAGAGAGAGAGAGAATGAGAAAGGCACACACAGGGAGTCCTACAGAGAAAATACTTCCCCAAAGTCATTGACTGGGAAATAAGAAGGGCTGATATTCATGAGTTTTTACAACTAGTGAGACTCAAAGACTGGAATTTTAGAAGTCCAAGTCATGGCTGGTGTGGAGCCCTGAGGGTGCTGCACTGTTCCTCTGGAGAAGTAGGGCAGATAGCCCCAGGTTAGATGGCACCATCTGAGGATCCCCTGGGACTCTTTGGGAGAGGCAGTTCCCCCTTCTTGGAGTGCATCTGGGAGAGGAAGTAGTGCCTCTCCAGGATAAAAGAGCTGGCAGGCACCATTTCCTTCCCCTACCCCTTAGCATAAACTAACTTCAGTAAGCAACACCACACCAACACTGGCAGCCTAAACTGCTTACACCAAAGTCCACCCCCCTGCATTCTGCTGGGACTGCTTTTCTCAGGCCAGTGTGCCTGAGAACCAGTGCAGCTGGCCCCACCTCCAGAATACCAGCACAAACTACCCCACAATGTCTGTGCACACATCACATCTACTGGCTATAGAGTTCTGCAAATCTTCAACTCTAGTGGAAAAAGCATGAGATTTCTTCTAACAAGCAGACCTGAGCACACCTAGTTAAAATCTGCCACACTCTGGCCAAGGCCCAAAATCTCTCCCTGCAGGCAAGAAGAAAGTCTTCAGAGGACCAGCCTGAGGAAAAGAGCAGACAAAACACAGCAGCAGAGTGTCAGCATACACAAGAGACACTTCCTGAAGCACCAGGCCTTGGACAGTATATAACCTCTTCTTCATAAAGCCATTACTCTCAGGAACAAGAAACAAAACAGGCTTTCCTAAAAGAGACCTAAACAAAATGCCAATATGGAGGAATTCATCCCAAATGAAACAACAAGAAAGGGTCACTGCCAGAGATCTAATCAATCAAAACAAACATAAATAATATGCCTGATCCAGAATTGAAAGCAACAATCACAAAAATGCTCACTGGGCTTGAGAAAAGCAAGAGAAGACACCCAGGAAGTCCCTTACTGCAGAGATAAAAGACCTAAATACTAGTCAGGCCAAATGAAAAATGCAATAACCAAGATTTGAAACTGACTGGATGTAATGATCACAAGGATGGAAGAAACAGAGGAACAAATAAATTATATGGAAGACAAAATTATGGAAAATAATGAAGCTGAAAAGAAAAGGGAAAGAAAAATATTAGATCATGAATGTATACTTATGGAACTCAGTGATTCTATAAAGTGTAATAACATTCACATCATAGGAGTCCCAGAAGAAGAAGAGAGGGAAAAGGGGGTAGAAACTTTATTTGAGGAAATTATGGATGAAAATGTCCCTAATCAAGGGAAGAAAACAGATGTCCAAATTCAGCAGGCACGGAGAACTCCCAACAAAATAAACGAAAGCAGGGGCGCCTGGGTGGCTCAGTTGTTAAGTGTCTGCCTTCAGCTCAGGTCATGATCCCAGGGTCCTGGGATCAAGCCCTGCATTGGGCTCCCTGCTCAGTTGGAAGCCTGCTTCTTCCTCTCCCACTCCCCCTGCTTGTGTTCCCTCTCACTATGTCTCTCTCTGTCAAATAAATAAAATACTTTTTAAAAATCAACAAAAGCAGGCCAATACAAAGGCATATTGTAGTTAAATTTACAAAATATAGAGATAAAGAGAAAATTCTAAAAGCAGGGAGGCAAAGGACGTCTCTAACTTACAAGGGAAGACAAAAAGAGCTTAGTTTCAGATCTTTTCACAGAAATTTGCCAGGCCAGAAGAAAGTGGCATAATATATTCAACGTGCTGAATGAGAAAAATGTGCAGCCCAGAATATTCTATGTAGCAAGGCTATCATTCAGAATAGAAGGAGAGATAAATAGTTTCCCAGATAAACACAAATTAAAGGAGTTGTGAACACTAAATCAGCCTTGCAAGAAATATTAAAGGGCAAGAGTGGAAAGAAAGACCAAAAGCAGCCAAGACTTGAAAGGAATAAACAAAATATCCTGAAACAATTACAAAACAAGTAATAAAATGGCAGTAAATTCATATTGATCAATAATTAATCTGAATGTAAATGGACTAAATGCTCCAATAAAAAAAATAGCATGTCAGAATGGATAAAAAAGCAAGATCCATCTATATGCTGCCTAAAAGAGACTCATTTTAGACCCAAAGACACTGATAGATTGAAAGTGAGGGGATGGAGAAATATTTACCATGCAAAGGGATGTCAAAAGAAAGCTGGTGTAGTAACACTTATATCAGGCAAACTAGATTTTAAACCAAAGACTGTAACAAGAGATAAAGAAGAGCACTACATCATAATAAAAGTGTCTATCCAATAAGAAGATCTAATAATTGTAAATATTTATACCCCCAATTGTAAACATTTGGAGCACCCAAATATATAAAACAATAAATAACAAACCTAAAGGAATTCATTGATAACAATATAATAATAGTAGGGGACTTTAACACCCAAATAACATCAAGGGATAGATCATCTAAGCAGAAAATTGACAAGAAACACTGGTTTTGAATGACACACTGGACCAGATATACTTAACAGATATATTCACAACATTGTATCTTAAAGCAGCAGAATATACGTTTTTTTCAAGAATACATAAGACATTCTCCAGAATAGAATGCATTCTGGGTCACAAATCAGGCCTCAACGAGTACAAAAAGATTGAGATTGTACCATGCATATTTTCTCATCACAATGTTATGAAACTTGAAGTCAATCAGAAAAAAAAAAAAAAAATTTGGAAAGGCCACAAATATATGGAGGCTAAAGAACATCCTACTAAAGAATGAATGCATCAACCAGGAAATTAAAAGAAGAAATGTGTATGTATATATATATATATATATATATATATATATATTTATGAATGAAAATGAAAACACAACAGTCCAAAACCTTTGGGATGCAGCAAAAGTAGTCCTAAGATGGAAGTATATAGCAATACAAGCCTACCTTAAGAAGCAAGGAAAATCTCAAATATACAACCTAACCTTACACCTAAAGGAGCTAGATAATAAAACAACAAATGAAGTCTAGAGCTAGCAGAAGAAGGGAAATAATAAGGACTAGAGCAGGAAAATAATATCAAAACAAATAAAAAGCAGCAGAAAAGTCAATGAAACTAGGAGCCGATTCTTTGAAAGAATTAATAAGATTGATTAACCCCTAGCCAGACTAAAAAAAACAACAACAACAAAAAAAAACCAGAAAGGAACCAAATAAATAAAATCAAAAATAAGAGAGGAGAGATCACAACCAACATCCCAGAAATATATACAATTGTAAGAGAGTATTATGAAAAATTATATCCCAACAAACTGAGCAACCTGGAGGAAATGGATAAATTCCTGGAAATATATAAACTATCAAAACTGAAAGAGAGAGAGAAAACTTGAAAAGACCAATAAACGGCAAAGAAATTGAATTACCCAACAAAAAAAGTCCAGGGCCAGATGGCTGCCCGAGGGAATTTTGCCAAACATTTGGAGAAGAGTTAATACCTATTCTTCTCAAACTCGTCAAAAAAAAAAAAAAAAAAAAAGAAGAAGAAGAAAAGAAAAGAAATGGAAGAAAAACTTCCAAACTCATTCTATGAGGCCACCATTTTCTTGATTCTGAAACGTGAAAAAGACTCCATTGAAAAACAGAACTACAGGCCAATATCCCTGATGAACATGGATGCAAAAATTCTCAATGAAATACTAGAAAATTGAATGCAACAGTATCATTTACCACACTCAAGTGACATTTATTCCTGTGTTGCAAGGGTATATTGATATTCACAAATCAATCAACATGATACACCACATTAATAAAATAAAGGACAAGAATCATATGATCCTCTCAATAGATGCAGAAAAAGCATTTGACGAAATGCATCTGTTCTTGATAAAAACCCTCAACAAAGTAGGGATAGAAGGAACATACCTCAACAAAATAAAGGTCATATATAAAAGATCCACAGCTAATATCATCCTCAATGGGGAAAAATGAGAGTTTTTCCTCTATGGTCAGGAATAAGACAGGGATATTCACCCTCACCACAGTTATTTAGCATAGTACTGGAAGTCCTAGCCTCAGTAACTGAACAACAAAAGAAATAAAAGATATCTAAATTAGCAAAGAAGAAGTCAAACTTTCCCTATTTGCAGATGACATCATGCTCTAAGAAGAGCCAAAAGACTCCACCAAAAAATTGCCAGAACTGATACACGTATTCAGTAAAGTCACAAGGTACAAAATCAATCTCCAGAGATCTGTTGCATTTCTTTATACCAATACTGAAGCAGCAGAAAGAGAAATCAAAGGATTGATCCCATTTACCATTCCACCAAAAACTGTAAGATACCTAGGAATAAAACTAACCAAAGAGGTAAAAGATCTGTATTACAGAAATTATAAAACACTTATGAAAGAAATTGAAGATGAGACAAGAAATGGAAAAACTTTCATGTTCATGGATTTGAAGAACAAATATTGTTAAAATGTCTATACTAGCTAAACCTATCTACACATTTAATGCAATCCTTATCAAAATACAAACAGTATATTTCACAGAGCTGGAACAGACAATACAAAAATTTGTATGGCAGCACAAAGACCCCAAATAGCAAAAGCAATTTTGAAAAAGAAAAGCAAAACTAGAGGTATCACAATTCCAGACTTTATGGTATATTACAAAGCTTCAGTCATCAAGACATTTAGTACCACCATAAAAACAGATACATAAATCAATGGAACAGAATAGAGAAGCCAGAAATGGACCCACAACTATATGGTCAACTAATCTTTGACAAAGACAGTCTCTTCAACAAATGGTGTTGGGGCAAGTGGACAGCAACATACAAAAGAATGAAATTGGACCACTTTCTTACACCATACACAAAAAATAAATTTAAAATGGATTAAAGATCTAAATGTGATTAGGAAACCATCAAAATCCTAGAGGAGAACACAAGCAGTAACTTCTTTGACAACAGCCTTAGGAATTTCTTGCTAGTACATCTCCTAAGGCAAGGGAAACAAAAGCAAAAATGAACTATTGGGACTTCATTAAGATAAAAACTCCAGCACAGCAAAGGAAATGATCAAGAAAACTACAAGGCAACCTTCGGAATTGGAAAAGATATTTGCAAATGACATATCTGATAAAGGGTTAGTATCCAAAATATGTTAAGAACTTATAAACTCAACACTCATAAAATAAAATGATTAATCCAATTAAAAAATGGGCAAAAGGCATGAATAGACATTTTTTCCAAAGAAGAATTGTCGATGGCTTACAGACATATGAAAAGATGCTTAACACCACTCATCATCAGGGAAAGACAAATCAAAACTACAATGAGATATCACTTGACACCTGTCAGAATGGCTAAAATTAACACAGGCAACAACAGATATTGGCTAGGATGTGGAGAAAGGTAAACCCTCTTACACTGTTGGTTGGGATGCAAACTGGAGCAGCCACTCTGGAAAATAGTATGGAAGTTCCTCAAAAAATTAAAAAAATGAAACTACCTTATGAGCCAGCAATTGCACTACTAGGTATTTTACCCAAAGGATGCAAAAATACTGATTTGAAGGGATACATGCACCCCAATGTTTATAAGAGCATATCAACAATCTGCAAATTATGGAAGAGCCCAAATGTCCATTGACTGATGAATGGGTAAAGAAATGGTAAATAGGGTGCCTGGGTGACTCAGATGGTTAAGCGTCTGCCTTCAGCTCAGGTCATGATCCCAGGGTCCTGGGATTGAGTTCCGCATCGGGCTCCCTGCTCAGCGAGGAGCCTACTTCTCCCTCTGCCTCTCTCTCTCTCTCTCTGTCTCTCATGAATAAATAAATAAAATAAAATCTTAAAAAAAAAAGAAGTGGTATATATATTTATACAATGGACTATTTTTTTTAATGGACTATTACTCAGCATCAGAAAGAATGAAATCTTGCCATTTGCAATGATATGGATGGAGCTAGTGAGTATTATACTAAATAATATAAGTCTGTCAGAGAAAGACAAATACCATATGATTTATAGTATAGTATATGGTTATAATATGGTTACATATGGTTATAATATGATTATATAAATTCCACTTATATGCGGAATTTAAAGTGGAATTTAGGACACAAAACAAATGAACATAAGGGGAAAAAAGAGGCAAACCATAAAGCAGACTCTTATAGAGAACAAACTGAGGGTTGCTGGAGGGGAGGTGAATGGGAGGGGATGCGTCAAATGGGTGATGGATATTAAAGAAGCACTTGTGATGAGCACTGGGTGTTGAACGTAAGTAATGAATCACTAAATTCTACACCTGAATCTAATATTACACTGTATGTTAACTAACTGAAATTTAAATAAAACTATGAAACTAACAAAAATAAATAAATAAAGTGAAATGAAGAAAACAATAAAAATTAAAAAAAAGAATAGTCATGGCCATATATCAACCTAAAAATAAATAAACAAATACATAAATAAATAATAAAATTGAGTTTGATTTTACTTATTAACAACAACAAAAGGTTATCTAACTTCTGATGTTTAAATTTAAGAGGTTTATTTAACATATTTCAGAAGGAAATCAATTATATTTTTAATTCTGTCTTTTATTTAAAAAAATATATATATAAATAGAAAAATCTAGGGACAAAGCAAAAACAATCAAAATCTGAGTTCATGGATGCAAAGGACAGACTGGTGGTTGCCAGAGGTAGGGGAAAGGGGGATGGGGGTGGGCAAAATGGCTGAAGGGGGTTAAAAAGTAAAAACATCCAGCTATAAAATAAATAAGTCTGGGATGTAATGTACAGTGTGGTGACTATAGTTAGTAATACTGTATTGTATATTGAAAGTTGCTAAGAGAGTGGATCTTAAATGTTTTCAGCACAAGAAAAGAAAACTAATAATTTAAGGTCATGGGTGTTAATTAGCAATATTGTGGTGATCATTTCAAAATATATACAAATATCGAATCATATGTTGTACACTTGAAGTTAATATAATGTTATATGTCAATTATACCTAAATTTTTGAAAATAAATAAGATAAAAATAAAAATGGGCTAAATAAAAAAAACGTAATTATCTCTAACTTTTTAATTTTTTTTTTAAGATTTTATTTATTTATTTGAGACAGAGAGAATGAGAGAGAGCACATGAGAGGGGGGAGGGTCAGAGGGAGAAGCAGGCTCCCCACCGAGCAGGGAGCCCGATGCGGGACTCGATCCAGGAACTCCAGGATCATGACCTGAGCCGAAAGCAGTCGCTTAACCAACTGAGCCACCCAGGCGCCCTCTAACCTTTTAATTTAAAGCAAGAACTAAAAAAAAAAAAAAAAAAGGAAGCATTCAATGCTTCTTCTTAGAACACAATGAATTTAAACTAGAACTCAATAACAGAAAGAAAACTGGAAAATCCCCAAAACACATGGACATTAAACAACACATTTCTAAATAACACAAGTCAGAGAAGTAACCTCAAGAGAAATTTTAAAATATTTTGACTAAATGAGGATAAATGACAACTTACCCAAATTTGTGGGATGCAGGAAAAACAGTGCTTAAAAGGAAATTTATAACATTGAGTGCATAGATTAGATAAGAAGAAAGATCTAAAATCAATAATCTAAGTTTCCACCGTAAGAAACTCCAAAAAGAAGATTAATTAAAACTACCAGCCTGTGGAATCTCTGCATATATAGAAGACAGCTCTGTTGGTTTGCAAAACACTCCTGATATTGAGATAGCAATCTATAAGGAGTATGTCAATAAAGAAAGTCAGAATTTTAAAAGCAGTTTAACTAGGTATAGCGCCCCTGAGCTTTAATGTGACTTCAAGACCAGAATAGATAAAAGGAAAAAAAAAATGTCTGTTTCCTAATGAGACATGTTTATTGATAATAACCTGAGGATTCATTTAAAGTGGAAGCACTATCTAATGTTTAAGACAGGCATGGATGGTTTATTTAAACACTAAGGTCAACTTTCATAGTGAATCACTATTACTAATGGAAGTATGTCTTATAGTCCTGATGAGTGAGTGTTACAGTTAAAAACAAGCAAACAAAAATCACTTCTCACATGGTGCCTGGCTGGCTCAGTAGGTAGAGTTTGCAACTCTTGATCTTGGGTTGTGAGTTCAAGCCCCACACTGAACATAGAGATTACTTAAAAACACTTCTCATATTTGGGGATGGTTTTAGAACTAATATAGAATATCCATCCTGCTTCAAACACTTAGAAATTTTAAAGTAAAATACAAGAGCAACAATGAAAAAATTAAATATAAAAGAAAGAAAAATCCCTTTGTGTCAGAAAAAAGAAAAACAAAAGTGTGGGTTTCAGGCAAGAAACAAATGCACAGCTGATACCATGAAAGCCTTGGAAACACTGAGGATATAAGTACTAGGAAGGAGATTGAAGCCATTATTTTGTCATCATATCCTCAAATTGGGCAGCTGAAACTAAAAGGCCTGACCAGCTGAAGCCCTAAAAGAATTTCCACACTAGTAAATACACACTAGAAAAGTTGGGTATTTGCACTGATAAGCAACATGGATAATTACCTCTGCCTGATATTTTGAGAAAGAAAATAAACTTATTCTGTGAGTGTAGAGGAAGATTTCCTATCCTTTGCATTATGTGGGAATCTTCTTTTTTTTTTTTTTAAGATTTTATTTATTTATTTATTGGAGAGCGAGCAAGAGAGAAACAGCATGAGAGAGGAGAGGGTCAGAGGGAGAAGCAGGCTCCCCACTGAGCCAGGAGCCCGATGTGGGACTTGATCCCAGGACTCGATCCCGGGACTCCAGGATCATGACCTGAGCTGAAGGCAGACGCTTAACGACTGAGCCACCCAGGCGCCCTATGTGGGAATCTTCTAATAATGTTTTTAGACACATAGAACTTCAGGGACACATGGAAAAATACAAAGCCAAAAAAACAAGTTTTTAGCAAAAGTTCCATAATCCATAGGAAAAGAGACCCTTCCCCCACTTTCACCACCACTACACACACACACACACCCATACACACACACTATCCCTACATATAAAATTTTTCTATGTTTGAAATTTAATTTCACAGTAAAAATTACCAACTGCATAAGGAAATAATCATAAAGCACAATAAACAGGAAGATTAACAATCTAAAATGTGAGTTAATAGAATTATTGCTTTAGGGCGCCTGGGTGGCTCAGTCGTTAAGTGTCTGCCTTTGGCTCAGGTCATGATCCCAGGGTCCTGGGATCAAGCCCCGCATCGGGCTCTCTGCTCCACGGGAAGCCTGCTTCTCCCTCTCCCACTCCCCCTGCTTGTGTTCCTGCTCTCGCTGTCTCTCTCTCTGTCAAATAAATAAATAAAATCTTAAAAAAAAAAAAGAATTATTGCTTCAAATTATTACTTAAGATTTTAAAATAATGTTTAAAATAATTAAAATAGAAATAAAAATGAAGGGATATGAAAAAAAACCACACTGTACAGGATTGTCAAATTGGTCATAATTTATTTCCTCCCAGTAAGAGTGCCTTTATGATATGAATATGAATCTCTACTCCTCAAGAGTGAACGGCCTATCTCCCCACTTCTTTGGTTTCTTTAGATTATTGTTTTCCTTTGACCTAGACCATGTGGCAGAAGTAATGTGCCAGTTCTGAGCCAGGATTTCAAGACTTTTGTGTGTTTCTCCCTTGACATGTGGAAAAGCCTGAACTAGCTCAGTGAAGAAACCACATGGGGCAGAGAGAAACCATTCAACCTGGGGCCTACTGGACTAGCCAGGCAGCTAAACCATCATCTGATTTGTGTACCCACCAGAGAGCACAAAAAAACACTTATCTGAGCCCAGTCTCAATTTCCAACTCACATAAATATAAGATATATACATGGTTATTGTTGTAAACCACTAATTTGGGGGTAATTTGTTTTACAGCAAAAACTTGCTGACATATGCAAAATTGAAATGCAAAAGACGGGAAATTATTTTTTTTTAAATAATAAAAATCTAAACTAGGGAACCAGATGTGTATCATGAATCAAAGGAAAAAGATGTCTTTGTCTTTAGAGGCTTGGGACTATACAATAAATAACCTTTAACCCATACGCTGGTACTTTTGCTTTAAAAACAGGCAAGGTCCAGCTTCTTTGTACCAGAGAGGGACTCTCTCAAAACCAAAAAGAAATCCACTAGGAGATGTGGCTTTCATTCCTAGCTGACCTAGTGCATGGATAAAGCAAGTAGGGATAATAAAAAATAATAAATAAATAATAAACCTAAATAAATAATAAACCCAAATAAATGGGGACACATATTATGTTCGTTAATTGGGAAGACTCAACACAGCAAAGAGATTAGTGTTCCCTTTATTATTTCCAGTTTTAAAGAAATTTTAATGAACACCCCACAAGAACTTTTCATGGCAAAATGCTTTCTTTTAATATTAATCTTTATTATTTTGTTCTGAATGCACACATGAGGTTTCTGAATCAGAGCAGATTTCTTATGATTTACTTTATAGTCAATAAAAAGTGTGCCATGCCATTCTGTCTCAGTTATTACACTTATGCCAATATGATGGGCACCAAGTCAAACATTCTCCACATACATAATCTGACTTGTAGGCAAGGAATAGAGAAAATGAATTTTCTGTACTTAAATTCAGAAAAAATGTAGGCAACTGACTCCTTCTAGCCATCATAGAGAGTCTTTCTTGGAAATTTCTACTCTAATACTTTGGAATTTAAATAATCTTCTCCAGGGAAAGTGAAAGACAGGCATGGATGGTTTATTTAAACACTAAGGTCAACTTTCATAGTGAATCACTATTACTAATGGAAGTATGTCTTATAGTCCTGATGAGTGTTACAGTTAAAAACAAGCAAACAAAAATTATAAAGCCTTAGGCTTTATAATCCAAAAATGACTTATTTTTCCTTCAAGTGTAAAAACATGCCTCTACAGATAGGTAAATCTCTGTGGAGTTTTCAATATTTATACAACTGTAAGTTAACTTCTGCTTGCTCTTCTAACACAGCTTCCAAGGTCAGTAAAATTTCTTCTATGCCTTAACTATTTAAAAACATAAAGATATTTTCTCTACAATCTACATTATTTCACAGTAGATAATAAATATGCCTCCCAATAATAACCCAGGCCCAGAGAGTGTTATAGTTGACTTCTTACAAATATGCACTGAATGATGAATTCACATGATATTCAAGTTTAACATAAAAATTGGGAAAAGGGGCACCTGGGTGGCTCAGTCAATTAAGTGTCTGCCTTAGGTTCAGGTCATGATCCCAGTGTCCTGGAATAGAGCCAGGCATCAGGCTCCTTGCTCAGTGGGGAGTCTGCTTCTCCCTCTCCCTCTACCCCTCCCCTCTGCTTGGTGCTCTCGCTCTCTCTCTTGCACTTTAAATAAATATATAAAATCTTTAAAAAAAATAAAAGTTCAGAAAAAAATAAAACTCTAGCGCATCTTATAAGGTTCAAAAAAATAATTAATACAATACAAAACAATGAGAGACAGTGAGATTGAGAGAATTAAAGATCAGTTTTAATTATCAATTTAATTATAAAAACTTTAAAATATTACCTAACATAATTTTATGCTATTGTAAAATAACCTATAATGTATTTATTACACAAATTTAAAAGCGTTTCAACAGTAGTAAGTCCATGTAATTCACCACATTCACAGATGAAAGGAGCAACATCAACATCACATAGTATGATCATTTCAATGATAGCAGAAATTCTTTTATACCTTTCTATTGCTATTAATCACCTAAAAATCTCGTGGGAAACAAAAGGTAGAAGGGAACTTAAATTGTTAAGAAAGTACTTACAGGAGGAGCTTTAGATGTTATTTCCCTATGGTCAGTAAAGTAAGAGTGATGCTTATTAAGAGGATCACATACTTGAGATGTTGCCAGGGTTCTAAAACAAGAGGCCAACAAACTTTCTTAAAGAGCCAGATAGTAAGTATTTTACTCTTTGGGGGACAAGAGACAAAACTGAGGATATTATGTAAGAATGTATATAACCATTTCACATGTATCCATTAAAATGCAAAAAAATATATTATTTCCAAGGCCTGAAAGGAAAAAAAAAAAGTAGAAGTAACTGGCCGTTTATGTGCCATGATCATAGTTTGCCAATTCTGAAAAGAAAAAAAAAAGAAAAGAAAGAAAAAAGAAGAGAAGAGAAAAGAAAAAGGTAAAATTAAGGGAATAAATAGCATATGACTCAATAATTCTGCTACTTTTTGTTGCAGGGTTGTCCAGTGCAATGGTCAGGAAAGAATTCTTGTTGTATGGCACAACGCAGCAAGTTTATTTAAGTAGCATGGGGACAGGACCCATGGGCAGAAATAGCTACACTCTTGCTTTATGAAGCTGGTGGTTATATGCTTAGTGCTCAAGGGTGAAGGGGGGTGCAGGGAGTACCAGATCATAAATGTTCTTTTCCGGATTTCTACTCATAAAACTACTTTTGCAAGATTTCTCTGGTGCTTGTCGTTCAGTTTGATATTAACTATTATTGAGATATACAGGCAGTCCGTGAGACCCTTTAAGAATTAACAACCAGGACATATTTGATTCTTATTGGAACTTTGCAGGCTATAGGTCAGCCCTCTGGGCTAAAGGTGAACATTTTTCTGCTTCTATATGTCATTGCTTTGACACAGACATTATACATAAAACCTTATTTCTTATATATATATTTTTTCTTGATCTTATACAGGCTTACACATTGTTGATTTGATAGTACTTTTATAATAATTATAATGTAACTTGTAACAATAATATTTCATTCTAATTCCTTAGTAAACGTTGTGGACCACCTTATTTCACGAAACGAGATTAGAAAAATATATTTTCTGTAACAAACCATCTGTAATTGAGAATTACTTCTATAGAAGACCAAATTCAGTATATTTATTATAATGATTTTTACCTGCCACAATTCCAGAAGGACAATTTTCTGATTTTGTCACACAGAGTGTTTAGTGTCTCTCATTTTTTAATGATGATTACAATCTTTGAGTACTTTGAAAATAGCAAAGCACTATCTAAATATGTAGTAAAAAAAAAACAACCCTGAACAAATACATAGTACAGTTGTGTTTCTGTCCAAGAATGAAGCCTCAAAGAACTACTTAAAGTGCCTCATTTTCCTTTGCACTGAGCGAAGCAAATAGCCTCAATTGAGCTCATTTGATGAAAAGTCCTTAAGACATTCCAATTACATTTTCTACTCCACTCAGGCTAACCATCCAGTGATTTTTTTTTTTTTCGTCCGTCTATTGCTGACATATTCAAGAATACATTAGAATAGGAGAAAATTTATTTAAGGACTCTTGGAGAATAAACATCTGTCCTTTTTTTTTTTTTAAAGCTTTTATTTATTTATTTGAGAGAGAGAGAATGAGAGACAGAGAGCATGAGAGGGAGGAGGGTCAGAGGGAGAAGCAGACTCCCTGCCGAGCAGGGAGCCCGATGCGGGACTCGATCCCGGGACTCCAGGATCATGACCTGAGCCGAAGGCAGTCGCTTAACCAACTGAGCCACCCAGGCACCCCCTAAACATCTGTCCTTTAATCAGAGAAATTTTATAATTAAAAAGTAATATCCATATAATCCAATAGACGAAAGACTGTGTAAGAGAACTGAATTTTCCTTCTGATTGATGGGAATGGAGAGAGTGCTGCCTTTGCATTCTTGTCTTGGATGACAGCTTGCTGATCTTCTATAGCATTCCACGGGCAGCCTGCCTCTTAATTCCATCAAATGGCAGACATGACAACAGCAAACAGTTACAGAGATATAATTTCTATCATATGGAGTTATTTTTATTGGTTTATTAAATTAGCTTATCTAAAAGTACAATCTGTTTCAATTTTTATTTAAAGCTGCATTCATTTAAATCTGTCTTATACCTGTACATGCATATGTGAATCTGTCGGAGTTGGGTGTTTTGCTTTTATAGGACAACTTCATTAAAAATGACAACAGCAACATTTTAGCTGACTGGAGAGATTTTTATTCTTAGTATATAGACCAGTCATTTGACTTATGAAATTGGTTTCAAAAGGCTTGCAGCAAAATGGCTTTGACAGGATGTCACACTGTGAAATGTGGGTGACAAGATGGATCTCAGTGAATAGTGCAAAGAAAGATGACATGAATTAATTTCAAAATAACAACTTGATTCTGCTGATAGAGGGAAAAGAACATTGATTGTAACAGGACTGGCAACGATAGTCCTGAGGCTTTACGAATACAGAAATAACAAGTGGAGGAGAATTTTAGATTTCAGTTTTCATAGAATAGTTGAAGTAATGAGGAGGACAGGTTCAGAAAAACACAGGCAAAATGTTCATTCAGATTAAGACCAGAGTGTTTGAATTATCTGATGATAATTATGAACCTCTCAATCTCCCGAGAGGTAAAAAACAAGTTGGAACTCCCTGAGCCTGTCAGCATAGCTTCCTTCAGATGTGTTACATGAGTGTTCAACTTGGTAACTATTCATTAAGTTGCACATGTATGAAGTATATGCTTTTTTGTACATATGCTGCATTTTGCAGTTTTTTCAATCCATTTATTTCTCTCTTGCCCTCAGGTGCCAATCCAGGACTAAAACTTCCTTCAAGTTTTTTTTCTTATCTAAGTTCAGAATCTCAAAAGCTAAAGAAATTGAATGATTTCATTTCTATACTGGTTCTGTTTATCTGTCCAAAAGAAGCAGAAAAAAATAAGGGGTATATTAATTGACTGATTTCCATGCAAAACCAATCTTAACTCCTTACTGAGGACCTGAGTTTTATTGACTAGGATTTCCTTGTTTTTTAGAGGTAGGATGAAATATAGAATATATTTATTGCCTTGAGATTATTTCATAGGAGAGATAGGGAATATTGAGAACAACATTATAGAATGCCTTGCTTAAAACAGCTTCTGATTGTATAATTATTTTCTGGAAATGTCTCAACAAATATCAACTGACATCTGTATTTGCCAAAGGCAGCTCATCTTATAGCATAAAGGTCTTTAAAAGAAAAAGAAAAAAAAAATCTGCTTGATGCAAGTCACCAGACCAGTTGTTCTAAAGGAGACACATAAAAAGGAGTCCCCTAATTTAGCAATTTGGGTTACCACAGAAGTAAAGATCATGGATGTTAAATTCAAGCAGCCATTGGTTCACTCCGATTTGACAATTAAATTTTTGTGACTACAGAAATATTATTTTCCTTCTCTAATAAGATTCTAATAATGACATCCTATTACAACCAACCAGTCTTCCAAAAGGCCCTTAAAGTTCCTCTTAGCTTGACTAAACTTTAGACTTTTTTCCTAACTCTTGGCCCTTGACATCCCTTTTCTTAGAGCATTTACTGTAAAAAACTTAAAACTGTAAATTCTTTCTCTACCCATTTGAGATATAAAACTTTTATTTAACTGTTTAGCAGTTAACAGACATTTAGGTTGTCTCCATATCTTGGCTATTATGAATAATGCTGCAATATATATAAAAGTAATCACTTCGAGATCCTTTCTCATTTCTTTTAAATATAACCCAGAAGTGAGATATCTTGATCATATAATAGTTCTATTTTTAATTTTTTGAAGAAACTCCATATGTTTTTCATAGAGGGTGTATAAATTTACATTCCCACCAACAAGACACAAGGCTTCCCTTTTATCCACATCCTTGCCAACACTTATTATCTCTTGTCTTCTTGTTGATATTCTACCAGTGTGATTGATATCTCATTGTAGTTTTGATTTGCATTTCCCTGATGATAAATGATATTAAGCATCTTTTCATGTATGTGTTGGCCACTTGTATCTCTTCTTTGGAAAAATGTCTAGCCAGTTCCTCTACCCATTTTTAATCAGATTGCTTTTAGTTTGTTTGTTTGTTTTGTTTTTCTTGTCTGTTATTGAGTTATATGAGCTTTTTATATATGTTGGATATTAGTCTTATCCAATAAATGATTTGTAAATATTTTCTCATATTTCATAGGTTGCCTTTCCATTTTGCTGATTGTTTCTTTTGTTGTGCAGAAGATCTTGAGTTTGATGTAGTCTTGTTGATTTTTGTTCAGTTTCCTATGCTTTCCTATCAGTTTCCTATGCATGCTGTCACATGCAAAAAATGATTGCCAAAACCAATGTTGAGGAGTTTCTTCCCTATGTTTTCTTCTAGGAGTTTTATAGTAGCAGGTCTTATGTTTAAGTCTATGATCCATTTTGAGTTTTTTTTTTTTTTTTAAGAGTTATTTATCTGAAAGAGAGAGAGAGTTGGTGGGGGGAGGGGCAGAGGGAGAGAGAGAATCCCAAGCAGACTCCCCACTGAGCACAGAACCTGATGTGGGGCTCTATCCCAGGACCCCAAGATCATGATATGCTGAAATCAAGAGCTGGCCACTTAACTGACTGACTCACCCAGGCACCCTGAATTATTTTTTGACCAGTGTATGACAGGGGTCCGATTTCACTCTTTTTTCACTTGGTTATCCAGTTTACCCAATAGCATGTTTTGAAGATACTATCTTTTACTCATTAATTGTTCATGTTTTTCTTGTCAAGTATAAGTTAAACATGTATGCAGGAGTTTATTTCTTGTCTCTCCATTCTGTCCCATTTGTTTATGTATCTATTTTAATGCCAGTACCATACCATTTTAATTACTATAGCTCTGCAATATATTTTGAAATCAGGAAGTGTGATGTCTCCAGTTTTGCTCTTTCTCAGGATAGCTTTGGCTATTTGGGGTCTTCTGTACTTCCATACAAATTTTTGATATGATATATATTTACTATTGTGAAAAATGCTATTGGAATTTTGATAGGGATTGTGTTGAATCTATAAATGCCATTGAATAGTATGTACATTTACATAATATTTAATCTTCAGACCAATGAACATGGGATGTCTTTCCATTTGTATCTTCATCTATTTCATTTATCAAGGTTTTATAGTTTCATTGTACAGATCTTTCATTTCCTTAGTTATATTTATCCCTAGATATTTTATTATTTTTGATGTTATTTTGAATGGAATTGTTGCTTTATTTTTTTTTAGAAATTTCATAGTTAGTTTATAAGAATGCTACTGATTTCTGTATGTTAATTAAATATCCTGCAAGTTTACTGAATTTGTTAATTAGTTCCAACAGGATTTTCTGCTTGGTGTAAGCATCTTGTCAGTTTTACATCCTATCTCAAAGAACTAGGAGCCATCCCTTTGAAATGTAATGATCAAGGAAAATAATGCCCCTATCCTCCAAGGTCTGTAGAAGGGTAGGAGCTTAATTTGAGTGGGTGCCTTGCTCCAAATTATAAAGCTACCTTGTTTCATGAAAATGAAAGATAAGGTTTTGTTTTTAATTTCCCTTTTCAGTCAGACCAATTAGCAAATACAAATAACTTAAGATCCTCCCTCTCCCAGATACTTCAAAACTCACCCACCCTTTGTTTCAGCCAAGTTATGTTCTTAGTGTCTCTACCCATTGACATGGACTCAAAGGAAGTCCACCTTTCCTGTTTAACTTTTTCAAGTAAAATGTTTTATTTGAAAATGTTTTAGATGTAAAACTCATTTAAGGCACACATCAACCCAATTACATTGGGGTGAGATATGATTATCATTTTTAATATTTTTGTTAATTAAAGTTATCATATATAATTTATTATTAGAAGAGCTCTGATTCTAATACAGGTAGTCAAACTGTAGAGCTTATACCTTTAAAGACTACTTTATATGGTCTTTCTACCTTCATTTCTTTCCATCTGAAAAATGGGTATAATGATATTTATATAACTTTTTTTTTTTTTTAAGAATTAAACACTGCAGACCTTACACCTAAAGGAGCTAAAGAAAGAAGAACAAACAAAACCCCAAACCAGCAGAAGGAATAATATAATAAAAATTAGAGCAGAAATAAATCACATAGACACTAAAAGAATAAGAGAACAGATCAGTGAAACCAGGAGTTAGTTCTTTGAAAAGATCAACTAACTTGATAAATCTGTAGCCAGAATTCTAAAGAGAGAGAGAGAGAGAGAGGAGCCAAATAAATGAAATCACAAATGAAAAAGGAGAGATAGCAAAACCACCACAGAAAATAAAAACACTTGTAACAGAGTATTTTGAAAACCTATATACTAAAAAATTGGATAACCTAGAAGAACTGGTTAAATGCCTAGAAACATATAATCTATCAAAATTGAAACATGAAGACATAGAAAATTTGAACACACCAATTACTAACAATGAAATCAAATCAGTAATGAAAAAGCCCCAAAAAACAAAAGTCCAGGACCAGATGGCATCACAGGTGCATTCTACCAAACATTTAAAGAAGAATTAATATCTATTCTTCACAAACTATTCCAAAAAATTAAAGAGAAGGAAAATGTCCAAATTCATTCTATGAGGCCAGTATTACCCTGATACCATTATCAGATAAAGACACAGCAAAAAAGGATAACTACAGGGCAATATCTCTGATGAACATACATGCAAAAATCTTCAAGAAAATATTAGCAAACTGAATCCAATAATACATTTTAAAAAATCATTCATCAAATCAAGTCGGATTTATTCCCAAGATGCAAGGGTGGTTCAATATTCACACATCAATCAATGTGATACATCATATCAATAAGAGAAAGGATAAAAAACACATGATCCTTTCAATAGATGCAGAAAAAGCATTTGACAAAGTACAACATTCATTCATGATAAAAGTCATCAACAAAGTAGGTTTAACGGGAGCATACCTCAACATAATAAAGGCCATATATGAAAACCCCACAGCTAACATCATCCTTAATGGGGAAAAACTGAGAGCTTTCCCCCTAAGGTCAGGAGGATGAATGTCCACTGTCACTACTTTTATCCAACATAATAATGAAAGTCCTCACCACAGCAGTCAGACAAGAAAAAGAAATGAAAAGCATCCAAATCAATAAGGAAGAAGTAAAATTCTATTTGCAGATGACATAAAACCTGAAAGACTCCATCAAAAAACTAGTAGAACTGATAAACAAATTCAATAAAGTCACAGTATACAAAATCAATCTACAGAAATCTGTTGCATTTCTATATATCAATAATGAAGCAGCAGAAAGAGAAATTAAGAAAATGATCCCATTTACAATTGCACCAAAAATTAAAAATAAAAACAAAACCTAGAAATAAACTTAACCAAAGAGGTGAAAGACCTGTACTCTGAAAACTATAAAACATTGAGGAAAAAAGTTGAATATCACACAAAGAAATGGAAAGACATTCCATACTCATGGGTTAGAAGAATAAATATTGTTAAAATGTCTATACCACCCAAAGCAATTTACAAATTTAATGCAATCCCTATCAAAATATCAATAGCATTTTTCACAGAACTAGAACAAACACAAAAGACCCTGAATGGCCAAAGCAATCTTGTAAAAGAAAAACAGAGCTGGAGGCATCACAATTCCAGACTTCAAGTTATATTACAAAGCCGTAGGAATCAAAACAGTATGTTACTGGCACAAAAACAGACACATAGATCAATGAAAAACAATAATAAAAAAAAACCCAGCAATAACTCCACAACTATATCCTCAATTAATTTTCTACAAAGCAGAAAAGAATATCCAATGGTAAAAAGAAGTTTCTTCAACAAATGGTGTTGGGAAAACTGGACGACATTCAAAAAAAGAAACTGGACCACTTTCTTAAACTATACACAACAAATAAATTCAAAATGGATTAAAGACCTAAATGTGAGACCTGAAACCATAAAAATCCTGCAAGAGAACACAGGCAGTAAATTCTTTGACACTGGCCAAAGCAACATTTTTCTAGATATGTTTCCTGAGACAAGAGAAACAAAAACGAAAATACAGTATTGGGACTGCTTCAAAATAAAAAGCTTCTGTACAGTGAAGGAAGCAATTGACTAAACTAAAAGGAAACTTATGGAATAGGAGAAGATATTTGCAAATGACATATGTGATAAAAGGTTAGTATACAAAATATATAAAGGACTTATAAAACAACACCCTAAAATTGAATAAACCAATTGAAAAATGGGCAGAAGACATGGACAGATATTTCCCCAAAGAAGACATCCAGATGGCTAACAGACACATGAAAAAATGTTCATTATTAACTACCATCAGAAAAATGCAAATCAAAACTACAATGAGATATCACTTCACATCTGTCAGAATGGCTAAAATAAAAAACATAAGAAACAACAAGTGTTGACAAGGATGTGGAGAAGAAGGAACCCTTGTGCACTGTTGGTGGGAATAAAAACTAGTGCAGCCTCTCTGGAAAACACAGTAGAGTTTCCTCAAAATGTTAAAAATAGAACTACTCTACAATTCAATAATCACACAACTGGGTATTTATCCCGAAAATACAAAAATACTATTTCAAAAGGATACATGAACCCCTATGTTTATTACATCATCATTTACAATAGCCAAAATATGGAAGCAGCCCAAGTGTCCATCAACTGATGAATGAAAAAGAAGGTGTGGTACATATATGCAATGGAATATTATTCAGCCACAAAAAGGAATGAAATCGTGACATTTGGACCAACATGGATGGAGGTAGAGTGTATAATGCTAAGTGGAATAAGTCAGTAAGAGAAAGACAAATACCATATGATTTCATCCATATGTGGAATTTAAGAAACAAAACAAATAAGCAAAGGAAAAAAAAAAAAAAAAGACAAAAAGCAAGAAACAGACCCTTAACTATAGAGAACAAACTGATGATTACCAGAGGGGAGGTAGGTCAGAGAATAGGTGAAATAAGTGAAGAAAGTAAGAGTACACTTATCATAATGGGCATTGAGTAATGTATAGAATTGCTGAATCATTATATTGTATACCTGAACCTAATATAACACTGTGTGTTAACTGTACTGGAATTAAAATTAAAAAAATTAATTGAAAAAAACAATTAAACACTGTAAAATGCTTATCAAGCAGAGTTAATTCTGCAGGTATCATTAAAATTAATATATTTTAGTTAATATTAATTCATAGAATAATGTATTTTAATAATAGTTGATTACAACCTGTTTATATACAATATTTCCAAGATTTTTCTTTCCTAAAAAATGTCTCTTAGAATTACTTTAAGATAATAATTTCTAAACTAACCAGGAGTTAGGATTTGATATGTCAGTATATTTTAAAGAGTATTAAAAAAAATATTTCAAACAATTAATCTTGATCCTCAGTATGGGCAGATTATCTACCTCCATCCTACCCTTTTTATAAAAATAAGCATCATATAAGCAGTTAATGAAATTCAAGGCTGAGAATGATTTGCTATTGTCTCATGATCTCCTGAAGAAAGAAAATTATTTTAGAGAGTCTATATATATATCAAACTTTTCCCATAAACAAAACATACTGGATGAATTGTCAAGCATGCTTATAACCAGTACTCATTTCTATGAGAGAGGAACATAGACTCTTTCTTCTAAATGCTCTTCATTTTTGTCTTTGAGTGGTTCATTATAAAAGTGTGTGTGTGTGTGTGTGTGTGTGTGTGTGTGTGTTGGGGGACAGGGAAGGCAGGCTGGAATAAAGAGGTGCAATACCTAAGGAACAGGATATTTCTTTCCTGCTAAGTAGTGATGATGCACTCCTGGAAATCAAATAGTTATTATTAAAAACTACAAGATAAGCAATTTTGATAACAATCAGCTGTGTAAATGTTGAATACTTTCCATTGTTATGCAAGGTAGTTTAGACTGCTTGGAGCAGTCTGGGAGCAGGATGACCCAGATTCACTGTTTTTGTTCTAAATCTGCAGCTTGCCAAATACTCCTATGCTGGGGACACTAAACTAACAAGGAGCTTCATTTATATATTCAATAAAATATTATATATTATAAATATAAGTATATATATATAATTCTTATCTACAAAAGGTCAAGTATATTAATCCAGGGTTGTGAGGAAGTGGTTCACCTTTGTGAAATAAAATTGCAGCAGGATGCTTTCTCAAAATACACCCTGAGAGAATGAAGTGCTACACTAAACTGAGGCCTGTATACTACTTCTATGAAGACTCAGATCTTTAATATTTTTGCTGAAGTGCAACATTAATTTAGCAGTGCTTTTCCTATGGAGTTTTGAAGCTGAGTGTTTCTTTTCCATAATAGTCTCAGAAGGTTTATTTTTCTACCTAATTCAGAAGTTGCTTTTCACAATGTCGAATTGCGCCTGATCTTTGCAAAACAGCAATATTAAGAAACTTGCCCGAATTTTGTGTTCAGTAAATAGCTTAGTGCAAGGAATCCCCCCACTTCATCATATACTGAGATAAGACTCACAGATGCCCCACCTTGGTTACCTGGGACAAGGCCAGACACAGACCATTCAAATTCCTATTCTTTCCTTTTAGAGATTAGCTCAACTGTTTGTCCTAGCTGATCAATCAGAATAAAAGCTTGTTAAGTGTTGGACTCTGAGAAACAAACTGAGGGTTCTAGAGGGGAGGGGGGTGGGGGAGGGGTTAGCCTGGTGATGGGTATTAAGGAGGGCACATATTGAATGGAGCACTGGGTGTTATACGAAAACAATGAATCATGGAACACTATTTCAAAAACTAATGTTGTAATGTATGGTGATTAACATAACAAAATAAAATTTAAAAAAAGAAGAAGCAAAAAAAAAAAAAAAAAAAGCTTGTTAAGGGACTAGCCAAGTTAGGCTTTGCTCTTCCCTGGGCTCTTGAACTCTGACCCACTTTCAGCCGAGCCAGCATACAGTCCTTCTTTAAGGGCTTCTCTTGAGAATTGGCTGACTTCAAGGATAAACATCCCTGATCAACAGTTCAGTCATGTCACCCTGTTATCCCACACCTTCACAACCCATTCTGTCTACTCTTGCTCACTCCTGCATTAAAAGAAAAGTGCTTATCTACTTAAACTTTGAGATATTTGCCATTTCTGTATTGTAATAGTCTCCTTCCCTGCCCCATTACAATTGTCCCCACTCCTTATTACAGTAATCCTTTCTAATTAAGTCTCTCCTTACCTAAGACCAGATTTTTTTTATCTGATACTTTGCATATAAATTATTTCATTGAAATTTAGACTCATAGAATATCAGTACTGGAAGGAGCCTCAGAGCTAATGTAGTCTGATTTTTTTTATATTCTTATATGTTTAAGAATCACTTTATATACATATATATATTTAAGATTTTATTTATTTGACAGAGAGATAGAGAGAGCACAAGTAGGCAGAGGCAGAGAGAGAAGCAGACTCCCCGCTGAGCGGGGAGCCCAACGCCGGACTCGATCCCAGGACCCTGAGATCATGACCTGAGCTGAAGGCAGACATTTAACTGACTGAGCCACCCAGGCGCCCAATCACTTTATATTTTAACATGTATAAAATCTAATATGTGTATTAGAATTGGATTCGGGATCATGATGCAATAAAATTAGTTCATATACATTACATAATACCAAAGTTTCAGATCAGTTGTTCTTAGAGTATGGATTGGGAGACACTAATTCTCAAATGTCCTCTGTTTGCAGATGAAAAATGGAGATTACATGACTTAACCAAAGAATATGCAGCTAATCAGTAAGCTAGGCTTGGACTATGACAATGATTCTCAAACCAGTATGTGTCCCATTACACAATACTGTCTTTGTAATGTAAAAAAAAAAAAAAAAATGTGACACCAGCATTTTTGAATGGAAGCATAATAATAGGTCTATGTGACAGGCATTTGCTTGGAGAATATGAAACAATGGAGAGCCCTCTGGACATATCGGTACATTGACATTAATTATTAAGTGCTAATTAGTAGAACCACACATTAAATACTATAGTGGGCTATCTTCAAACTGATTATTGAATATATTACTAAGCCTTGATTTACATTCTTGGGATACATTAATATATCAGCCTTCTTATCTCTACTGAGGAAAATATATAGCATTGCATGAATGATAACTGTTCTATTCAATAGGCTTTAAAAACAATCTATTATTTCAAGTAATACAGAAAGAAAACCTGCTTTAAATTAAAAATCTGTTTTTAATATAAAAGTAAAGTTGTGCCCTTTATTGAAGAACAAAAATGAGTCTAGTCAGATGCACATAATAACATTAAAAGACAAAGGACACTCCAGTGGCAAAAAATAAATGGATAAATATGTGATATATATATATATATATATATATATATATATATATATATATATATATATATATATATATATATAATGGGATATTATGCAGCCATCAAAAGGAATGAGATCTTGCCATTTGCAACAATGTGGATGGAACTGAAGGGTGTTATGCTGAGTGAAATAAGTCAATCAGAGAAAGACATGTATCATATGATCTCACTGATATGAGGGATTCTTAATCTCAGGAAACAAACTGACGGTTGCTGGAGTGGTGGGGTGTGGAAGGGATCGGGTGGCTGGGTGAGAGACATTGGGGAGGGTATGTGCTATGGTGATCACTGTGACGTGTGCAAGACTATTGAATCACAGATCTGTACCTCTGAAACAAATAATACATTATATGTTAAAAAAAAAAAAGAAGGTAGCAAGAGTGGAAGAATGAAGGCAGAGAAATCGGAGGGGGAGATGAACCATGAGAGACGATGGACTCTGAAAAACAAACTGAGGGTTCTAGAGGGGAGGGGTGTGGGAGGATGGGTTAGCCTGGTAATGGGTATTAAAGAGGGCACGTTCTGCATGGAGCACTAGGTGTTATACGCAAACATTGAATCATGGAACACTACATCAAAAACTAATGATGTGATGTATGGTGATTAACATAACATAATAATAATTTAAATAAATAAATAAATAAATGAAGAAAGTCACTATTTTAGCACACTGGATTTTTTTCTTAATTTTTTAAGTGAAAATCTATTCTTGCCTGATTTTGCTTCTCTATTTCCCATTTATCTTTGCTGTTCTTTAAAAACCAGATTGTGATATACTGGTTGTCTCAGCTTTGCAAACATACAATCATTTGTAAAGGAATTGTTTTGCAAATTGGTACTAGACAATCTTTCATTTTGCAGTTGAGGTAGCTATTTATAAAGTTGAGGAAAAAGGAGTATCTTAAAAACAGTGGGTCCACAAGTAGACAGCATTTCAAGGAATCAGTCTCTTACTTGGGAATCAAAACTTCATAGTTTTTATTGTAATTTTTATGTACAAATAAAACAGAATAAAAGCCCAAACAGAAATATATTTCCTAATACCACTTTAAAGATGTGTGTGAACAGTAGTTGACCTCTGAGAGTTGACTATAGGAAGGTTCAATTCTTTTATTATGTCAGATTACTTTGTGACTAACCAAGAGTGTGGGGGAAACTCTATAAGTATGTTGAAATTTATACCTTCTACTGTGTCACATCTTTATAAAATGTAATTTGATTATGTTGCTTATGCTTTGTTTACATAGGCCTATGTTTGGTATATTACTATGTAGTATGAATTTTCCCTTTATCTTATTTTTGAAATACTGTCCCATTTTTCAATTTATTCTTGGGTATTGTGGACAAATATGTATATCTATATCCAAGCAGCTAATGAAATGTCAAGTTTAAATTAACGGTTTGTTGTCTGATTCTGTGAGTTATCTATAAAAGTTTTTTTTTTTTTTTTTTGGTAGGGGTATCAGCATGAAAATACTTAAAATGAAATTTGAATAGTATCAAGTGAAAACAATAACTTCCAAACCTTCGATCTACCATTCAGATACACATAGCTTGAGGCTAAAAGAAAAGGAGCAAGTAGAGAAAAGGAAAAATACTTCCAGATGAAATACATATATACACACAGGAGACTTCTAGACAGTTCCCTAATGTGTGAAACAAAAGAATACATATGTTCTAAGAGTATGCTGTATATAACCACAGTCGTTTAAGAGATAGACTATAATATATAGGCACTGTTGCACACATATTACATATTAATTGTGATCCCATTTTTAGATAACCTTTCTACATTTCTTAAGATAATTGCTGATATTTTCATATTATGGTATTTTGCTACAGATATAATTTTGTGACACAACTCAAATGCTACTTGAGGAGGTGTTATAATCGACCAGCTCATTTGTGTGAGAGTTTCAAAACTCTCATGATATCTGGTCTTCTCACTTTTCCCAATGTGAAAGGAAATCTTGAAAAACCCAAAGGTTATGGATTTCATTTTTAAAAAATCAAAGTTTTATTTCTCATTCTTTTAAATATTGCTTGTGAGACCTTGGGAATATCTTTTTTCTCTCTCTTAGAACTACAGTTCCTTCATCTATAAAATAACAAGTCATTATTTTACAGAGAATGGACCACAATAGACTATGTGAGTCTTCAGTAGATGTATATTGAGTTGTTTCCCTATGTAAAAGCCTATTCCCTGCTATTCAATGCTCTCATAGGCACTGATTGCCTTTAAACATCTCTAAAATTGTGACAACTTACTCCATAAAAATATGTCGCAGTACTTTTTAAAATCCAGAATCAAAAGTTGTGATTTAATTTTTTCAAACTTAAAGATGTTTACCCTATTTAGTGTTATTTTGGCATCTCTAATCAACCAATTTCCTTCTACTTGCAGTTCTTAAATTATGAATTCAGAGAACTAATGGGACTGATACTTCAGCAGATGGTTTAGCCCTAGAGTTTCATCTGAGTCTGAGATTTTTAGGTTCCTTGGCAGAATAAAAGATATAGCTGTTTGCTCCAAATTTAGACAGAATAATTTAAATAAAGGAAGAGTGATACGACTGGAATGATTCTAAGAAGCAATTATAAAATATATTAAGTATTAAGAATACTTGATAATTTTCAGAATTTGTAAGTAAAACCAATAAACTCATGGGAGTGTAAAACATAAGAAAACCTATAAATTTCCTGACTTATTAAAAAAGCAGATGCTAGTGTGCGATGATTTTTCTGAATTATCAAATGATGGTCTCTGACCATTACCTAGAAAGGAAAATAAGGAATAAGTTGAATTAGCCTCTTCAGCTGCAGCTATGTGAGGCAACCAAACCAGATTTATCAATAATGAAGTTATATTTAAGAATCAAAAAGTTTTCTTTTAATTCTTAACATATGAAAATACAAAGATAGAAATATATAGTGAGAGACTTTATTGTATATTCAGACTGACCTCTGTCACCAATCCTAAACGTACATTCATTTCTGAGGATATATATTGAAATTTTTTATCTCAAATTTAATAATGGATTTTCATTTATAATGATTCTTCTATTCCCACTGAGCCAGAAAACTAATTATAAAATATTTAATTATCTTTCTAGTAGGTGTGTTTCTTTCTAGGGCTAGGTCCAAGGCAACCTGGTATGAGTGTGAGAACTTTCATAGGTCTCCTAATCAACCTCTTTCCTTCTAGGACAAAGTTTATCAGTCACACTATGTCTCCCTGGGGACTGGCATTTCTTCCCCACACTTCTGTATGAACTAAACGGATACAAAAGGCCACCATATTGTTTTTTTCTTTTTAAATAGAGTGCATTTATAGGAAAATTGGGAGCTTTATAAGGTTTCAACTACATACAGTATATTAGAATATTTCACTATCATAGAATCATTCTATTCTCAACTCCCAGTGAGGAAAAGTCTGTCCAAATAAAAAGTTGATGTGATTGAATTTGTTTCAAACCAAGGCCAGTCCAAAAACTCTTATAAGCCACAGGCTAGTGAAGAGCTTTCCGCAAGAATTGGAAACGATTAGGTGAGTGTTGATGTTTTCCCCTAGCAGCATAGCTACATTAATGCCACTGTTGTTTAGTTAATAAATTAACAAATGAATCTATCATATGTAGGTTATTTGAGGGGTCAAAGTATTATGTATTAAAAATCTAGGCTCCATAAAAAATCAAGCAGTTTTTTTTTTTTTTTAAGATTTTATTTATTTATTTGACAGAGAGAGACACAGCGAGAGAGGGAACACAAGCAGGGGGAGCGGGAGAGGGAGAAGCAGGCTTCCCGCCAAGCAGGGAGCCCAATGTGGGGCTAGATCCCAGGACCCTGGGATCATGACCTGAGCCGAAGGCAGACGCTTAACGACGAGCCACCCAGGCACCCCAAAAATCAAGCAGTTTATTGCTTAAAGACAGCTGCAAAAAAATCTAACTACATGAGTGTTCAAATGTTCAAAATACCTATATTTTTGAATAATATGTCAAGCCCTTTCCTTGAATGTGTTTTAATTATTTTCTTTTGAATCCTACCTTTGGTAATATTCGGTTTTAGATTTAGAAAATTATGAACTTCTTGATCATCTTAAAAGAAACTTTATTTCTTCTCTGAATTTTTTTCTTCTTTGTAAATGGCATTATTTCTCATGTTCTCATCATGCTATGTCTGGACTATTGCAATACCCTAAAACATGACTTAATTTATTTGCTTATAGAACATACTGTAAAAACAATGGACTTCATAAAATGTTTGTGGCCTCGTTGACTTTCATCGAACTGGAGTAAAACACCTTCTCTGTAGTGTAATCATATACACAGTGACAAAGTTAGGCCTTTATTTACAAGGTTAAAACTATAATTTTGGTCCTATCAAGTAATGAGAGTTGCACACTCTTTATTTGTTCTTTTATTAATAAAAAGCATGCCTATATTATGAAGAACAATCTGAATCTGCCTTTTAGCAAATTTCATGTGGTAAGTTCCTCAGCATCACTTGAGTCCACATTGCAGATTTGTGTGCAATCTGTACATATGAGTGCCTAATACAGGGTCACAGTGGCAAGGAGACTATGCTAGTGTTCCTAAATTGTGATAAACAACAACAAAAAATTTACAAGTGAACATTATAAACATAATTATTTCTTTCATATTCCATTTTTGTTTGTTCACTAATTCTGTATTTTGGCAACCCCAGTGGTTCTGGTAGAGGAGGGGATGCCTAGAAAAACAATGGGCAAATATAATTTATAAAAAAACAAATTTTATAAAAAGTTTGACTAGTTGGCTTTGAAGTATAATTTTCACTGAAAACTCTAAATACGTCTATATATTTGTCCCTTATAGAGGTAATTCAATTCATTTAAGTCAAACTAAAAATGTCTCCTTTCTAATCTCCTTCCCCACCTCCACCAAGTATTGAGAAAATGATGATGGCAAAAGAAAGACATATTTCTGTTTGTTAGATTTCTAAGTGTGATGAGAAAGAATTGAGGTAAGGGGTCTCAAATTTCCTCAATGGAGACATTCAGACAAAACTCTGATTTATGGGGGAAGTACCTGTACATACACATGCACACATATACCCTGTAAAGAAAAAAAGAAAAATATGGCACCAATAACTAGATTTGGATACTTCCCTGGGAAAACAAGTTGATGATCTACTAGTCAGATCTGTAAGATGCTTCACAATGTAAATCTTATTAAATATTGGGCTAATGTCTGCTTTAAAATCAAGATAATTAAAAACTATTTATTTGGAAAGGACCCACAATCATGTATTTCTAAAAAATTTAAATAGCTTCTGTTTTAAAAATATTATAATAAATTAAATTAAAAAATAATGAATTTTTAAAAATTAAAAATAAATTTCAAAATAAAAAGTTATTTTTATTATTCATAGTAAAGACAAGCAGAATTTATTAACATAATTGAAAATACCAAATTACTTTTAAAACTAGATTTAAACATCATTAATTTAGAAATCCTAAATTGGTCAGAGCTACTATCTATTGAAACAATTTGCTAGTATCAAATGGAATGAGGTAAAGAGAAAATTGTAAGACACTTTTGAACTCTTTTCAGACAACTCAGAATAACAATTCACAAATACAGAATACATGTTTATTTTAGCAATGTAAAACTATCAAGAAAGAGGCTGGTATTTTAATTTATTCATAATAAACTATAATTTTCTATGCATCAGGCCTAACCATTACTAGATAATACTTTGGCAGTCTTAGTCCAGCTTACTATATATAATTGGACTTGTTAAAACCAAATTTCATTTTAAATTCCCCAAATTAAACATTGTACTCATAGCCACTTATTGACTTAAGTTGAGTTGTGAAATTTTGCTACAGAAGAATGCATTAAAAAAATTCAAAAATTCAAAAAAATGCATTCATAAGCATAAATTTAGGAGTGGTACTCATCTTCTAAATAATTTTAAATTATATATTTTTAATCCAGAATTTAACTCACACATATATGGTCAACTGATCTTCCACAAGGGTACCAAATATGCAATGAAGAATAGATATTCTCTTCAATAAATGATGTTAGGAAAACTGGATATCCACATGTAAAAAATGAATGTGGACTTTATCTTACTCCATACATAAAAAAAAAAAAAACACACACAAATGAATTAAAGACTCAAATGTAAAACTGAAATTGTAAAACTCAAATAGACAAGAAAGACTACATCAAACTAAAAAGACTCTGCACAACAAAGGAAAGAACCAACAAAATAAAATGGCACCTATGGAATGGAAGAAAATATTTGAAAGCCATATATCTGATAAGGAGTTAATTTCCACAATATATGAGGTAAGAAGCTCCTAAAATGTAATGTCCAAAACAAAACAAAACTGATAATGCAATGTTAAAAGTGAGCAAAGGACTTGAATAGACTTTTTTTTTTACAAGAAAGATACACAAATGGCCAACAGTACATGAAGAGATGTTCGATATCACTAATCATTAGGAAAATGCAAATCTAAACCATAATGAGATATCACATCATGACTGTTAGGATGGCTATTACGAAAAAAAAAAAAAAGGATAATATTGATGAGGATGTGGAATAAGCCAGTCACAGAAAACAAATACTGCATGATTCCACTTATATGAGATATTTAAAATAGTCAACTCATAGAATCAGACAGAATTGTGGTTGCCAGCAACAGTATGGAGGGGGAACTATGGATCTTTCTAATTGGTATAAAGCTTCAGTAATGCAAGAAGAAATATATCTAGATATCAGCAGTGCAGCATAGTGCCCTTGGTCAAAATATGTATTGAACACTTAGAAATTTAAGAAGTTTGGGGGCCTGGGTGGCTCAGTCTGTTAAGCGTCTGCCTTCAGCTCAGGTGGTGGTTTCAGGGTCCTGAGATTGAGTCCTGCATTGGGCTCCCTGCTCGTGGAGAGCCTGCTTCTCCCTCTCCCTCTGCCTGCTGCTCACCCTGCTTGTGCTCTCTCTCTGTCAAGTGAATAGATAAAATCTTAAAAAAAAAAAAAATAAGAAGAAGTTAAATCTCATGCTGTGTTCTTACCACAAGAAAAAAAGGGACAGAAGGAAACTTTTGGATGTGATGGACAGGTCTATTACCTTGATTCTGGTGACAGTTTCATGGGTGTACACATATGTCCAAATTTATCAAATTGCAGACAGTAATGCATACAGTTTTTTGTATATCAATTACACCTTACCAAAGCTGTTTTGAAAAATATATTTATTGGTATATACATATTTTTTTTCTGTTGATATATGACATAAAGAGAGCAAGTTGAAAACAAAAGGATGATTGGAGAAGAAAGAGAACCCATAGGATATTATGTTACTTTAAAAAATTATTGTGTTATAGTAGAATTTAAATATGAATACATATTTTAGCTGAAAGAAATTAATATAACTACACTGTTCATACCATTTATTTTAAAATTGACTAATGACACATATATAGGGTGATATTTATTAATTTACCCAATATTATTTGATTGCTAACCTTGTGGCAAGTACTGTGTTAGGCATTGGGAATGATATGAAAATACCTGGATTAGGATTTTCAAGATGGTGGCAGAGTAGGAGGACCCTAAGCTCATCTTGTTCCATGAACACAACTAGATAGTTGTCAAATCACCCTAAACACCCCAGAGATCAACCTGAAGATGGACAGAACAATCTTCACAACTAAAGGGAAAGAAGAGGCCACATCAAATGTAGGAAGTGGAAAGACATGATTTAAGGGAAAAACAGATCATGCATGCTGCAGAGAAGGGAGCTGTGGTCCGAGAGAAGAACAAGAGAGAGGGGCACACAAGAGAATGCACAAGAACAACATTTCCCCAAAGCTATTGGCTTGGAAAATGAGAGGGGCTGAATTTCATGAGTTTTTGCAACCAGCAGGACTTAAAATCTGGAGTTTTTAAGGTCAGTAGGCTTGGCTGTGATAGAGCCCTGAGGGCATAGCCCTACTCCTGGAGAGAAAGTAGGCAAACAACTCCAAGAGCAGACTGGTTGGAAACAAAGATCTGAAAAACACCTGGAGCACACAAAGGGGTTATTATTTGCTATTCTAGGAGCACTTCCCTGAGAGGCAGCTTTCACAGAGACCTCTCCAAGAACAAAGGAGCTGGCTAGCACCATTTTCCTCCTCCATTCCACAGCAGGAACTCAAAGCCACCTAAAGGAAATAGCTCAACATGGACACTGGCTGCCTAACTTGCTTATACCAAGCACCAAACTCCTGTGCTCTGGCCTTCTCAGTCAAGCTTGCCTCAGTCCCAGTATAGTGGGCCCCTACACTGGAAGACCAGCACAAACCCCTACCATGCCCCTGCACATGTCTGCCAACCAGAGAGTTCTGCAGGGCTTCAATTCTGGTGGAGTTGGTGTCAGGTCTCATTTTGGAAGCAGACCAGAGACATCTAGTTAAACCTTGCCATATTCAAGCCAGGGACCCAAACACTGCCCATAGGCAAGGAGAGGCTCTGCAGATGACTGACCTGAAGGATGGAGCGACCAAAACAGAACAGGAGAGTGCACATAGGACACACGTGACACTGCCTGAAGGACAATGCCCTGGGCACTACATGACCTCTTCTTCATAAGGCTATCAGAAGCAGAAGACATAACTGGCTTTTCTAACACATACGAAGGCAGAGACTTAGACAAAACTCCAGGATTAAGGAATTTATTCCAAATAAGAGAACAAGATAAGTCCATGGCCAGAAATCTAAGCAAAACCAATATAACAAATATGCCTGATGGAGAATTTAAAGCAACAATTATAAGGATACTCACTGGGCTTGGGAAAAGAATAGAAGACATCAGGGAGACCTTTACCATAGAAATAAAAGAGTTAAAAAAGAATCAGTCAGAGATGAAGAATGCAAATAAACAAGGTTGAAAACAGGATTGATACAATGAACAGCAAGCTGAAAGAAGCAGAAGAATAAATTAGTGACCTAGAATGCAAAATAATGGAAAATAATGAAGCTGAACAAAACAGAGAAAGAGGAATTATGCAAGAGAATAGTCTTAGGGAACTCAGTCACTCCATCAAACATAGTAACATTTGTATTATAGGAGTCCCAGAAGAAAGAGAGAAAAGGAGGCAGAATATTTGAGGAAAAAATAATGGAAAACTTCCCTAATCTGGGGAAGAAAAAGAAGAGATTTTTAGATCCAGGAAGCACAGAGAACTCCCATAAAAATCAATGAAAAAAAGGACAACAGGTCATATTATAATTACATTTACAAAACATAGTGATAAAGAAAAAAAATCTTAAAAGCACAAGACAGAAGTCCTTAAGTTACAAAGGAAGACCCTTAAGGCTAGCTGGAAATTTCTCAACAGAAACTTGGGAAGCCAGAAAAGAGTGGCGTGATATATTCAAAATGCTGGATGGAAAAAATCAGCAGCCAAGAATACTGAATCCAGCAAGGCTAGCATTCAGAGTAGAAAGAGAGATAAAGTTTTCCAGACAAACAAAAACTAAAGGAGTTCATGAACACTAAACCAGCCCTGCAAAAAATATTAAAGGGGACTTTTTGAGTGAAAGGAGAGACAAAAGTGACAAAGACAAGAATGGATCAGATAAAATCTCCAGAAACAAGGACAAAACTCATAATAAAATGGCAATAAATACATATGTATCAATAATTACTTTGAAAGTCAATGGACTAAACATTCCAATCAAAAGACATAGGGTGTCAGAATAGATAAAAAAACAGATAACAAAAAACAAGACACATCTATATGTTGCCTTCAACAGAATCATTTTAGACTGTAAGACACCTCAGATTGAAAGTGAGGGGATGGAGAAACATTTATCATGCAAATGGATATCAAAAGAATAAGTAGCAATACTTATATCAAACATATTAGAATTTAAACAAAGACTGTAAAAAGATACAAAGAAGGGCATTATATAATCATAAATGGAACAATCCAACAGGAGGATCTAATAATTGTGAAATATTTATGCACTCGACATGGGAGCACTCAAATATATAGAACAATAACAAAGATAAAGCAACTAATGATAATAACACAATAATGGTAGGGAACTTTAATACCCTACTTACATCAATGGACAGATCATCTAACTAGAAAATAAACAAGGAAACAATGGTTTTGAATGACACACTGGACCAGATGGACGTAATAGATAAATTCAGAACATTCCATCCTATAATGGCAGAATACACATTTCTTCCAAGTATACATGGAATAGTTTCCAGAATAGATCACATATTAGATCACAAAATAGGCCTTAATAAATACAGTGAGATTGAAATCATACTATGCATCTTTTCCAACCACAATGTTATGAAGCTAGAAGTCAACCACCAGAAAAAAATTTGGAAAGACCACAAATATATCAAGGTTAAACAACATGCTACTAAATAACGAATGGTCAACCAAGAAATAAAAGAAGAAATTAAAAAGAAAATACATGGACACAAATGAAAATGAAAACACAATGGTCCAAAATCTTTGAGATGCTTCAAAAGCAATCCTAAAAGAGAAATATATAGCAATATAGATCTACCTCAAGAAGCAAGAAAAACTAAAATAAACAACTTAACTTTACACATAAAGGAGCTAGAAAACGAACAACAAATAAAGCCTAAAGCCAGCAGAAGGAAGAAAATAATAAAGATTAAAGCAGAAATGAATGATATAGAAACTAAAAAAGCAGTAGAACCAATCAATGCCACCAGGAGTTGGTTCTTTGAAAACATCAATAAAATTGATAAACCTCCAGCCAGGCTTTTCAAAAAGAAAAAGAAAATAGACCCACATAAATAAAATTACAAATGAGATATGAGAAATAACCATCAACAACACAGAAATATAAACAATTATAAGAGAATATTATGAAAAACCATAATTTCAGAAGAGTTAACACCTATTCTTTCAAACTATTCCAAAAAACAGAAAAGGAAAGAACACTTCCCAATTCATTCTATGAGGCCAGCATTGCCCTGATACAAAACCATATAAAGACACCACCAAAAAAGGGAACTACAGGCCTATATCCTTGATTTACATTGATATAAAAATTCTCAGTAAAATACTAGCAAACCAAATTAAAAAATACATTAAAAAAATTCATTCACCACGATCAAGTGGGATTTATTCCTGGGTTGGAGGTATGGTTCAATATTTGTAAATCAATCACTGTGATACAACACATTAGTAAAAGAAAGGATAAGAATTGTATGATCTTTCCAATAGATGCAGAAAAAGCATTGGACAAAGTACAATATCCATCATGATAAAAACCCTCAAGCAAAGTGGGGTTAGAGGGAACATACCTCAACAAAATAATGGTCATATATGAAAAACCCACAGTGAATATCACCCACAATAAGGAAAAACTGAGAACTTTTCCTCTATGGTCAGGAATAAGATGGGATGTCCACTCTCACCACTTTTATTCAAGATAGTACTGGGACTCCTAGACACAGCAATCATACAACAAAAAGAAATAAAAGACATCCAAAACAGCAAGGAAGAAGTAAAACTTTCACTATTTGAAGATGAAGAGATACTCTATATAGAAAACTTGGGGCACTTGGGTGGCTCAGTTGGTTGGGTGGCTGAGTCTCGATTTTTTGCTCAGGTCATGATCCTGGGTGCTGGGATCAAGCCCCGCATTGGGTTCCACACTCAGTGGGGATTCTGCTTCGGGATTCTCTCTCTCTCCCTCTGTCCCTTACCCCCTCTAAATAAAATAAATAAATCTTTAAAAAGAAAAGAAAAGAAAACTCAAAAGACTACCCAAAAAACCCACTAGAACTGATAAATGAATGCAGTAAAGTCACAAAATCAATGTTCAGAAATCTGTTGCATTTCTATATATCAAAAATGAAGCAGCAGAAAGAGAAATTAGGAATCAATGAAATTTATAATTGTACCAAAACCAATAAGATACTTAGAAATAAACCCAACCAAGAGGTAAAAGATCTGTACTCTGAAAACAGTATGATACTGATGAAAGAAACTGACGATGACACAAAGCAGTGGAAAATCTTTACAGGCTCATGGATTGGAAGAACAAATATTTTTTAAATGTCTATACTACCCAAAGCAATCTACACATTTAATTCGATCCCTATCAAAATACCATCAGCATTTTTCACAGAGCTAGAGAAAAGAATCTTAAAAATTGATGGAACCATAAAAGATGCCCAATAGCCAAAGTAACCTCAAGAATGAGAAGCAAAGCTGGAGGCATCACAATCCCAGACATCAAGTCATATTACAAAGCTGTAGTAATCAAAACAGTATGGTACTGGAACAAAAATAGACACATAGATCAATATAACAGGATAGAAAACCCAGAAACGAGCCCACAAGATATGGTCAATTAATCTTTGACAAAGCAGGAAAGAATATCCAATAACAAGAAGACAGTCTTATTGACAAATGGTATTAGGAAAACTGACAGCAGCATGCAAAAGAATGAAACTGGACCACTTTCTTAGACCAAGCACAAAAACAAATTTGAAATGGATTGAAGACCTAAATATGAGACCTGAAACCATTAAAATCTTGGGGGAGAATACAGGCAGTAACCTCTTTGACATTTGGCCATAGCAGCTTCCTTCTAGATATGTCTCCTGAAGCAAGGGAAACAAAAGCAAAAATAAACTACTGGGACTTCATCAAGATAAAAAGCTTCTGCACAGCAAAGGGAACACTTAACAAAACTAAAAGGCATCCTACAAAATGGGAGAAGATATTTGCAAATGACATATCCAATAAAGGGTTAGTATCCAAAATATATAAATAACTTATACAAGTCAACACCCAAAACCCAAATAATTCAATTTTTAAAAATGTACAGAAGACATGAAGAGACATTTCTCAAAGAAGACATCCAGATGACCAACAGACATATGAAAAGATATTCAACATTACTGATCATTAGGAGAATTCAAATAAAGACTACAATGCAATATCACCTCACACCTGTTTGTATGGCTAAAATAAAAAACACAAGAAACAACAGGCTTTTGTGAGGATGTGCAGAAAAAGAAACCATCTTGTACTGTTTGTTGGGAATGCAAACTGGCGCAGCCACTCTGGAAAACAGTATGGAGGTTCCTAAAAAAGTTAAAACTAGAACTAACATATGATCCAGAAATTGCACTAGTAGGTATTTGCCCAAAGAATACAAAAGTACTAATTCAAAGGGATATATGCACCCCTATGTTTATGGCAGCTTTATCTACAATAGCCAAATTATGGAAAGAGCCCAAATGTCCACTGACTGATGAATGGATAAGAAGTGATATATATATGCAATGGAATATTATTCAGCCATGAAAAGAATGAAATCTTGCCATTTGCAACAGTATGGATGGAGCTAGGGAGTATTATGCTAAATGAAATAAGTCAGTCAGAGAAAAATAAATACAAATACCATCTGGATTTAAGAAAGAAAACAAATGAGCAGGGGGAAAAAAAGAGAAAGAGGCAAATTAGAAAACAGACTCTTAACTATAGAAAACAAAAGGATGGTTACCAGAGAGGAGGTGGGTGGGAGGATGGGTTAAACAAGTGATGGTGATAAAGGAGTGCATTTGCTGTGATGAGCACCAGATGTTGTATGGAAGTGCTGAATCACTATATTGTACACCTGAAACTAATATTACACTGTGTGTTAACTAACTGGAATTTAAATAAAAATTATTAAAAAAAAATATGACCTGGATCAGAACCCAGTGCTTAAAGAGTCTAATGGAGGATGTCCTTTATTATGCAATAGATCTAGGCTATAACATAGATAACCAAAATGGCACTGCAGCCGCAAAGTTAATAAGTACCTCAAAGGATGTATATACAGGAATCATAGAAATTGACAGACAAAACTACTAGCAACAGAGGGAACAAAGAAAGACATCACTAATGCGATAGTATTTGAGTTTTGTATTCAAGGCTATGTAGAATTTGAATACATGGATATTTAGGTTAACAGCACAGAAGGTGGAGGAAACATCATGAACATAGACACAAAAGCAAGGGAGGCTTATTGCAAAAAGGAGAGTTAATTCAATCAGTGCAGAGATATAGAAGGGTAATAATGAAGAATAATAATGGAAATACATGTAGGGGCTATATTATAGAAGACATGAAAGGCCAAGATAAAAATATTAAATGACATATTTTGAATAATCATGAACAATCATGAAAGATTTGTCAGGAAAGGACTGTCCTCCACAAAATTAACTTTGGAGAAGTAGATAAGTTGGACCATGAAACAGAAAAAGAGAGAGAGAGATAAGAATACTAATTAGGAATCTATTGTTATCTAACTATTAAGTAATGAATCCTTGGGTGAGGGGGTGCCTCGGTGGCTCAGCTGGTTGAGTGTCTGACTTGGTTTCAGCTCAGGTCATGATCTCACGGGTTGTGAGATACATCCCCACATCGGGTGGGCTCCACACTCAGAGGGGAGTCTGCTTGAAGATTTTCTCCCTCTGTCCCCCCACTCTCTCTTTATATCTCTCTCAAATAAATAAAAATCTTTAAAAAATAATAAAAATAAATAGTGAATCCAGGGGGGCGGAAATGAAATTGAAGAGAGATCAGAATCCTGATTTAGAATACTGATTTTTATGCAGTACTGGGAGAATTGGAAATTCATTGGAAATGGATTAAAAACAAACTTGAAAATTTTGAAATGTATGCCTCGAATTTGTAGTTATTTTGTTAATAGAAAAAATCCTGAAAGGTGATATTCAAAATATTCCCTAACTACTGTGATATGAATACTAATCATATGGAATGGGCACTGGTTTGGGGCTATACTGTCAGTGTCAAGTCTGAATTTCACACAGGGAAGATGATTGACAGGAAAGAAAATGCAGTAAGTGTTAAGGGCTATCAAGATTATCAAGGTTTGAGTTGCTCGTGGGATATGTATTTGGTCATGTCCTATCGTCACATGCAAATTGAGAATATTACTCCACAATCTGGTATATTTCATATAAACCATAAGTGGAAAAATTCCATTCAGGTAGAGAGAGGGATAATTTGAGCTCCAAGGTACAAAACACCTTCAAGCAATTATTGCCAGTAAAACATTACAGAAGTTTTTCAGCTTGTAAACACTAAGGAAGATGGCAACCACTAATTTTTGGTGGGGGAATAAAATATACTGTCTTTACTCTGCTAAAGAACTCATGGTATATTAGGTGAAGTATTTCTGATTATACACTTTCATTAAGATAAGGAACATAATGCAGTGTGGTATAATGGAAGAAATACACAATTTTAATTTATATGCATTTTCCTGCAAATTTTAGATACCTAAGTTTAGGTAAGATAATTAATGCTTAACTTCTCTGAGACTCTCTTTCCTCCCACACAAGATATGAAAAGTAATACCTTAGGGTTCGTAGTTAAGGTTCAAGTGGATAATAAATGTAAAGGACTTAACCGACGCAAAATGCCAGAGTAGTTTCCCCACGAAATCCAAAGTTTACTTTATCATGCTAAAGCAGCTGGATGGATTTCCATTATGTTATAGTGTATGCTTGAGAATGGTCTGACTTAAAGTATACTTTAGGGGCACATGCGTGGCTCAATTGGTATCATCCAACTCTTGATCTCAGTTTAGTTCTTGATCTCTGGTCATGAGTTCAAGCCCTGGGTTAGGCTACACACTGGGCATGGAGCCTACTTTAAAAATTTTTTAAAGTATATTTTATATGGCATAATCAATATTAATTTTGGTGGCCTTTGGACTATGTATCAAAGTGAAAGGAAGTCTTCTATCTGAATGGCTGAAATCAACATGCTCTATGTGGTTGGCATGACTGTCTTTTAGAAAAACATGAAATACTTTCTAAAACAATGTGGACCGTAAAATCAACAGTTGTTTCAAAATCACCAGTGCAAAGTCATAGGGCACATGGACTAAATTCTAGACTTCAAAAAAGTCAAGAATTACTTACTCAACATATATCCCTGGATATTTAAATTCATGATAAGCAATATTCTTTTAGATGAAATAATGAAAGTATCCTCTAAGTATTTAAGTTATTCTTTCATAGAAGTTGAGCCTTAGAAAGCATTCTTCCTTTTGCAGAATATAGGATGTTGTACTGATTTATGTGAAAGTAGCTTGACAGAAATAACACCCTCTAAGGCAACAATCTCAATGTGAGAGAACAATTTAAAATAACACTGGGCATATCGAGCTTTAAGGGTAATAAACATGACTGTGTTATTGTCATCAAACTAATGAAAATGTGACTAACTCCCTGTGGATTTGAATGCCTTAAATGGGCAAAAATTCCTTTTTTTTTTTGAATATTTGTGATCCAAGTCAATTTTTTTCCCCACTCATGAACTAATCTCATCGAAACACACTTATAGCAGAAAATCTCTTGTGTGAAATATACTGAATTCTAGGCCAACGAAAGACCTGCAAATTATATGTCTGCTCTTTCTTGAATCAAATCTATGCTAAGATTCATTCATTCAAATCTCATTTCTGGGGCATACCTGATTATTTTAAACATCTCCTACGGATTGTAGTATTTCACTATTTGATTTACTATACACTCAAACCTCTTTATAAAGGAGTTTTCTGTGCTTTTATTAAGAATTTTGAAGGAAACCATAACCAGTGAGAGTAAATCAGAGATAAATTCAAGAAACTGTACGAAAAAAGAATTTATTTTTAACCTGTTTGGGAAAAAACTGAAAATAAGTGAAAAGTAATTTGATATAATACATTTATGAGATGTTTTATGATACCATATCTCTTGAGAGATGGCAGATCTTTGAATATACTGTGGTTCTGTAGACATACAGGTGTGACAGGTGTGACAGTAGCCTTAAAGTCTAAGACCTTGAAGCCATGATGACAGGGATAAATGTGTGGACCAGAGGGGTAGGTTACTAACTTTAAAAAAATTATTGGCATTTTTTTTGTGTTTCTGAATAACACATATGTAATTGTTTTTTATTATGTAGCCAATTTGATGCATTTTTGGCAACTCTGATCCATTTCCAATGATACAATCACCTGCCTGCTCACTCACACACAGGAGATTGGCCCGGAGGTGGTAGGCAGTATGTTCTTCCTGGTTGTCTTTGAGACATTGATTTGCCTAAGGACATAGAAGTATATAAGAAAATTAGAGCAGGATACTAAGGTCTCCAAAATCTCAATCTACTAGCTTTTCCTTTAACCATGGTCTTCTGAAAATACAGTATAAGTCAAAAACTTCTGAAAAATAGCCTAATTCATTTTTAAAACAGACATGTCCATTGAATCTAGTCATTTTTCTTATCCTAAATCATTATAGCAAAGCATCATATGTGCATCCTATGTGCATCCTGAGATTCCATGGCAAATTTCTTTTTATGTATTCCTCATTATCTCAGTTATTATGTCAGAATCGTAAAATGTTCACCTATTCCTTGAAAAAATATCATCTCAAATGGCATTTTGTTCAGGGAATCTAACTGTAAGCATGGTTCCATCTTACACTGGGCATCCTTTTTTAATATCTTTCACGTTCCATTTAGTTGTTGCAGAGGTACTCACCATTTAGGACACCATTATCAACTGTTGCTAATAACAGGAAACCGCAATCTTAAATAGTTGTACCCCTTAGGACCAGATGTAACAAGTGTGATATTTTACATATTATTTTTAATTATTTTTTAAATTATAAATTTTAATTTAAAATTATAAATTTTAAAAATTATATTTTTATTATTATTTTTATTTTACATGATTATTTTTTACCTTCCTTTATAGATCTATATGTTGTTTTAAGAAACAGTGAAGAAGGGCCGCCTGGGTGGCTCAGTTGTTAAGCGTCTGCCTTCGGCTCAGGTCATGATCCCAGGGTCCTGGGATCGAGCCCTGCATTGGGCTCCCCGCTCTGCGGGACGCCTGCTTTTCCCCCTCCCACTCCCCCTGCTTGTGTTCCCTCTCTCGCTGTGTCTCTCTCTGTCAAATAAATAAATAAAATCTTAAAAAAAAAAAAACAACAGTGAAGTGTTGCCTGGGTGGCTCAGTTGGTTAAGCATCTGCCTTTGGCTCAGGTCATAATCCCAGGGTCCTGGGATTGAGACCTGTGTGGGGCACCTGGCTCAGGAGGGAGACTTCTTATCCCTCTCTCTCTGCCCCTCTCCACTGCTCATGCTATCTTTCTCTCCCAAATAAACAAATAAAATCTTAAAAAAAAAAAAAAAAGTGAAGATCGGGATATATGATATGAAAATGGTAAGTTATACATAAAATTAAAATAGTCTAAATTTATCTGTGATGATAATTTATCATATTAGACCCTGATTTAAGTTACATCTCTTAGAAGCAGGCTCAGGTGGAGATTTTTGTTCAAGTGGTAAGTTGAATGCTATTTTCCAGATGAGGGGAGTGAGGAAAATTGGATGAGGCAGGATGCCAAAAGGTAGTAAGAAGGTGATCTCAGCAGCACGGACAGCACCACAGTTAGCCCCACTTTGTGACAAGGGACTGGCCTTCTGTACAAGCCCTAGTTGGCTGCGGGTGGAGGTGGAGGAGTCGGTGTGTCCAACCAGGCAAGGTAGCTATCATTTGGTCATGGGCAATTCACCAGAAAAGGGGACGTGTGCGAGTTGTTACTGGGTAGATATAAAGAGCAGAAAAGGGGAATTAGGTGAACACGTAGAGCATCTAGGACAGATTCTGTTCCAATGTTCTAACATGAGTGGAAGCTTTATTTCAGCTTCTAAGTATTGCTTTAAAATGTAATTAACATCAGTTGTTGCCGCCTCAGCAGAATGAAAATTTCTCCAAATTGAAATAATTATTTAAAAAATACTTTGTGAAAACTACACAGACTCAAAAAATTTGTTTAATTTGGCTTCACCCACAGTAAAACGGCAGTTATATTAAAATCTTGCATGAAGCGATTTTACTCACATCATTAGATGGAATTTTAGGAAATATATGTAATACTTTGTGAATTATATGGGTCTCCATTTTATTGCATAAAATACTACCAACTTATCAACATAACAATGAGACAGACACAGTAATAAATGAGTTCATTGCCTAGGTTGATTGATGAATTTCTTCTTCCTTTTTGTTTTGTTTTGTTATAAAGCTATTATTAGTTAATGTAGAAGAATTGATTATATTTTATTTAACAGTTTATCTTTAATTTAATAAATGTAAATTATTTTAATGCAGGTATGTGTCTTCTTGTCCTGGGCTCCTCAATGATTAGGTCTAGGCTTGCCCCAAAATGACCACTTTTAATGCTTTTTTGGTTTGGGATCATCTGGAAGGCATTTTGCACTTTTGCACCAGTTAAAAAATTATTTGCCACTTTTTAATTAATCAGTTTTAAGTAGAATATAGTCTAGTTCCACATTTAAAAATATGGTACTTAATAACCCTCATATGGCATCCAAAATTTCCCTGCTCTATGACTTTTCCAAGTTTTTTTTAATTAGATGTTTACTTTTAGTTTTTTTTATTTGTTGTTTTCCTTTCTGTAAGTGTATCTAAATTTCTGTTTCTTTAGATATTACATATAGGCCATACCATTTTTTCCTTCTTGAAAGGCTAAGAAACGGGCTCCTTTACCAGACCCTACCTTAGCTCTCCCTCTACTTAAATTGTACTTGTTATGTTGTTACATTTATAATGTCAAGGTATGGAATATTTACTTTAGGTTTATTTATTTATATTTATTTATTTATTTTTATTTATTTAAATTCAATTTAGTTAACAGATAGTGTATCATTAGTTTCAGGAGTAGAATTTAATGATTCATCAGTTTCATATAATACCCAGTGCTCATTACATCAAGTACCCTCCTTAATGCCCATTACCCAATTACCCCATCCCCAACCTACACCTCCTCCAGCAACCCTCAGTTTGCTCCCTATAGTTAAGAGTCTCATGGTTTATCTCTCTCTCTGTTTTTATCTTATCTTATTTTTCCTTCCCTTCCCCTATGTCCATATGTTGGAGGATAATAAACCTGACTGTGTTATTGTCATCAAACTAATGAAAATGTGGCTAAAATTCCACATATGAGTGCAATCACATGGTATTTGTCTTTCTCTGACTGATTTATTTCACTTAGCATAATATCTTCTAGTTCCATCCATGTTGTTGCAAATGGCAAGATTCCATTCTTTTTGATGGCCGAGTAATATTCCATTCCATATATATAGATATATATAGATATACAGATATATAGATATATATTTATATATCACATCTTCTTTATCCATTCATCTGTTGATGGACATCTGGGATCTTTCCATATTTTGGCTATTGTGGACATTGCTGCTATAAACATTAGGGTGCATGTGCCCCTTCGAATCATTATGTTTGTATCCTTTGGATAAATGCCGAATAGTGCATTTGCTGGGTCATAGGGCAGTTCTATTTTTAATTCTTTGAGGAACCTCCATACTGTTTTCCAGATTAGCTGTACCAGTTTGCATTCCCACAGTTACTTTAGGTTTATAAATGCAATTGAGCCATCTGCTGTTGGTACTTAGAGTGACTCAAATACAAAACAAAAAATTGCTTATAAGATGGTAATTATGTTAATGTAATTGTTGAGTGTTAAACTCTAACTTTGGGTCATGCATAATCTTCCTGGGATGTTATAGAAGAAGAGAAATCATTTTAATAGCCTAGACCACTTCCAGAGTGACCAAATTACCCAGAGTACCAGGAGAGTGGCTTTTCATTTCACTTTATACCCAATGGTAATTTCTTCATGAAAGTAATTTAATCAAAATGAAGCAAATTAGGGGGCACCTGGGTGGCTCAGTCAGGCGTCTGCCTTCAGCTCTGGTCATAATCTCAAGATCCTGGGATTGAGCCCCGCATTGGCTGCCTGCTCAGTGGGGAGTCTGCTTTTCCCTCTCCCTCTGCTCCTCCCCTGATCATACTCTCTCTCTATCTCAAATAAGTAAATAAATAATCTTAGAAAAAATGAAGCAAATTAGGCATAAAGGTAATTTATCCAACCTATGAGCCTAATCACACCCGTGATGTAGATTTGCTGTATCCAGGAAATTTTCAAACATACTGGCTTAAATTTATAGATTTACATAAAATGAATGTTGTTTCTCTTTTCCCGCTCTTACCCACACTGCCTCCTGCTCAATACTTTCCAAGGAGTTCTTACTATGCCTCCACTATGATACAAAACTATAATTGGAACTTACTTCTGTTTTCAAAAAATTACCTCATTTTAATAAGGAGGATATTTTGTTTCTTTTCCATCATATTTGCGGGTAGTTGACACAGTTACATTCAATGTTTTTATCATTTCTTTATGATAGAAATGTTATGTTAGAAATCATTTTCTCTTAAATCACATTTAAATTTTGTTCCAATGTTTTTAAAACAATGTGAGACTTACCTTTTTTTTTTTTTTAATGATCCTCATTGGTTCTTTTTTTTTTTTAAGATTTTATTTATTTATTTATTTGAGAGAGAGAGAGAGAGAGAGAGAGAGAGAGAAACAGCATGAGAGGGGATAGGGTCAGAGGGAGAAGCAGGCTCCCCGCCGAGCCGGGAGCCTGATGTGGGACTCAATCCCAGGACTCCGGGATCATAACCTGAGCCAAAGGCAGTCGCTTAACCAACTGAGCCACCCAGGCGCCCGATCCTCATTGGTTCTTAATTTCATAATCCTTGTCACTAAAACTTTGCCTTTCAAAGCTCAAAGTCAAATGTATTCTAGTCTCTTAAGGCACAGACAGGTTAAATAACTTCTTTAAGGACACACACCTCAACAGGTGGATGACAGTCTGGCTGTTCTGCATCTTCTCTGGTATCCAGTGCTACTGATGATATCTAATGTCAGCTCAACTATTTCTTTTTAGGCAAACGAATCTTTGATTCTGGAAACTTTAAGAATTCTATCTATACTTTTGATATAAGGAAGTTCCACAAGACTCTTTCTAGGTGCGGACATTCTTCCATTCTGCTTCATACTCAATAGGCACATAATTCTATAAATAAATCTATTCACTTCTCAAAAGTTTGTATTATTATTTTTTATATATAATTGCTCTGCTTGTCTCCCTCTTGTGCCACCATTTTCTCTATTCTTCTTTCTTTTTAATAGAAATTTTGTTACTTGAATATAGGGTATTCTGGATTGATCCCCTCTATCTGTTATTTTTCTGATTATTCTCACCACTTCATCTTTTTTTCTGTTCTCTACACTGGAAATTTATTTTAAATTTATGTGCCAGAATTATTTTTATTCTATCCCTGAAAAATACATTTCTTTAAAAATTCTAAGATATGTTTTTGCATTTCCTTAAAAGATGATTCAATTTCTTAAGAGACCAGATAGCATTTTTTATCCTGGGTTCCTATGTAATACTTAAGATTTCTCTATGAGCACAGGGATGAGAAACTAATATGAAACTCTATTCCGTATGTACGGAACAAATTATTTAAACTCATTATTAAACTACAGCCTACTCCAGCTGTCTATGCTATCTGATTTAGGTCTTAATCACTCTCAGGGATCTGCCAGTAAGAAAAGACCAACCTTTGAAGCTGCCTTATTAAGTATATATTTTAGTTGCAATGTTTTCTATTTTGGCTTATCCCTTTTCCTTTTCTCTCTCTCATACTTTGTTCTTAATGTATCTGTTGCTGGTCCACAATAACCCAAGTCACTTTCAGTTATCAGTTCTGTTATATGTTTATTCCTCTTTGCATGTAATTAACATAATTTCAATGAGATATTTTGGAAGGGAGGAAATGTAAAGATATACAGTTTTCATTTTTTAAGTTATAAATCTGATGCCTGAAAAAAATTTTTGTTATAAAGGCTATATTTTAAAATTAATTTGAAAGTTATAAAACCTTATGGCTTCTAGTTATGAGGAAGTATTTGATTCATGAATATTATTAATTGAAACCCAAAGTTTTAATACTATGTCCTTGATCTCTTTTTCCTGTAAGACCTAGCAAATATATAACAGCTCTTATTCCCTTTCATAAAATGTCTGTTCTCCCCACTCCTTTTTTCTACTATAACTGTTAGAAAATAAGTGTGTCTTCTGTACTTGTTTTTTGTGACAAGTTCACTGTCCTAGAGTTCTCTGTTATATTTTTTCATCTTTCATTTCCATGGTGAGCTATATATGCTCCCTCAAGCCGTCTTTCCTTCTCTTTTTCATTGATATCCTTGTGATTGAAATATTATAATCCATCTCCAGAGCACTCAAGAGCCATCACAGTTCTCATTCATCTTGAAACTCCAATAATTGAAGTCCTTTACCTGCTCATATCTTTCTGTTATATGTAAGATTTGTCTGTTGCAAGAAATTTCCATTTTGTTTCGAGATTACAGATAAGAACTGAAGTGTATACTACATTGAAGAATAAGCTCTCCTCCCAAGATTCTAAAAATTCCTTTTCTCAACAACTGATGAGCATGCCCTTCAGATTACAGAAGGTGAAAAGCAGATCATCATGAATAAATAATTTGTCTAGTCTGCCCCCAATAGAAAAGATGATACAAAATTGTAATTGAAGTTTCCATAATGTCTTCAATAGATATTATTTTAAGCACAGGAGTGTAAACTTCTGAAAAAGGGAATGAGAAGGCCCCTGGGTGGCTCAGTCGTTAAACGTCTGCCTTTGGCTCAGGTCATGATCCTGGGGTCCTGGGATCGAGCCCCGCATCGGGTTCCCTGCTCTGCTGGAAGCCTGCTTCTCCCTCTCCCACTCCCCCTGCTTGTGTTCCCTCTCTCACTGTCTCTCTCTCTGTCAAATAAATAAATAAAATCTTAAAAAAAAAAAAGGAATGAGAAATCCTTAGAGACACTTAATGCATTTATCAAATTTTTTTCTTCCTACATTTTCCAGAGAATCCCAAGCTATATTGTTATTTTCTGTCTGAATTTCTTATCTCTCTAAATCATTCTTTTACCACTCCTCCCTTTTGTACTTGTCCTCACACAGAGAACTGGGAGAATCCCAGACTGGGAATCTCATGTCCTTTGGGGAAACATCTGACATATTGTACATTCTTTTAAAACTTTCTAGGGTCAATTCATTTTGACTTAGTAGTATTAGTTACTGTGGGACATACTAGCAATAGGAGTGGCTGCTCCTGATATGAGAATAATCTCTTTTTTTTTGACCCTTCTCTTCTCAGGAAGGTGTTGAGAATTGATTAGTATCCCTTCTCAGATGTAAAATGTTTTGAACAAGAGTTCAAATCCTCTGGCAAAGATAAGTGAAGTTTCCTTTGGAGGTAAGGAAGTAAGAAAAAAAAAGTTAAATATTTTCTTTATGCCACCATGTTAGAACTTTTAAAAAATTTTATGTCACAACTTATAATTGATCTTCTATAGACAGACTACCTCTTAAGGGATTCTCTAGTGAAATAACAAATTGTATGATAATTGTCTGCATCACTGGATTTTCTTAAAGATAAAGAGTTTGTAATAAACATTCTAGCAACTGAAAAATGGTGATCAGAAATGTCACAGAAACTTGGAACACTGACATTTTTATGGAGTAACTACTCCCCATTCAAGAACATTTACTATTAAGTTTATCTCTATTCTGCTGAGTGAGGTAGAAATGCTATTGGATGCAGAGAATGGAGGCTCATAGTGAAACTCCTTCATACTGACAGTATTTGTGGAAAATGACTGCTAATAATATATCAGGTAGTGCAATGATGCAAAATTAATTGCTTCACTTAACAGACTTTGAGAATCCTTCTGATCAGATTTCACTGATTCTTTAAAACAAGGCAGAGATTCATTCAAAAGGTCAAAGCAATTTAAGAGTCTAAAAAAAAAAAAAAAAGAAGCCCCTCTCTCTTCCAGTGTACCTTGCACACAAGCTTTCTTAAATTAGCAGTTCAGAGGCTGTGCTTCGAGCATAAGGAAATTGTTGGGATTCAGAGTATGACATTGAGAAAGTACAGAGGGTTTTATCAAATGAAAATTTATGAAATGAAAACTTAAAGTGTTAATATCTATCTTTACAAACTTATGAGGATAACCATAAGCTTTGATAATATTTATTCAACATGTACTACAGAACCTTCTATTAGCATATATTTATTTTTTTAAAGATTTTACTTATTTATTTGACAGAGAGAGACAGTGAGAGAGGGAACACAAGCAGGGAAGAGCTGGAGAAAGAGAAGCAGGCTCCCTGCTCAGCAGGGAGCCCAATGTGGGGCTCAATCCCAGGGGATCATGACCTGAGCCAAAGGCAGACGCTTGATGACTCAGCCACCCAGGCACCCCTATTAGCATGTATTTAAACTGTAGACTCATGTCTAATTAAATAAACAAATTTTTAACTGTCCTACAGTCCATATCCATTGAATACATTATATCTCATGTTTCCCTGACCCCAGCCTCCCCAGAAAAGTTAAGAGAGCAGATCTTTATTTAATAATAGTTTTTATTGTATTGTGCTTAATAGTCATGGAACACAGTTTCAAATTCCATCTCCAGCTGGTATGACTGTTTGCCCTGGACAAATAATACAAATTTTACCTCAATTTTCTTATCTTTAAAATGGGAGTAACACTTATATCTATCTTATAGTTGTTTAAAAAATTAAATGAGAAAAATCATTATGTGCCTTATCAACTGGCACATCAGAATCAATCATTAGATACTATTATCATTAGCACCATCTTTCTCTTACCTGGCACTGTATCTTCATTAGTAAAATCATGTTATGCCTCCCCCTGCTCCTCATATTCTTATTTCCTTGAGGTAGATTACATATTCCCTTACTCTGCCACAATAGAGATGTTGTGAATGTTTTGCTTGCTTCCTTCCTTCCTTCCTTCCTTCCTTCCTTCCTTCCTTCCTTCCCTCCTTCCTCTCTCTCTCTTCTTTCTTTTCTACCTCTGAAAATGATCTTGAAGCTAACAAGTCCCTTCTTTCCTAATTATCACTGCTGGACATTTTATTTGTTGATTGGTTTGGATTTTTTAAATTTTTAATTTTTTTTTTTTTTTTTTTTTTTTTTGTGGCTCAAGTCATTGAAAGATTACTCACCAATCTCAGTGCTACTGTGACCGCTTTAAGTGTGTGGCTGTCTCATTCTCAAGCAGCGGGGTCATCCATTTTCTATCTTGTTTTGAGGACCTATTATGTCCCCATTATCTTACCCCAGGAAATGTAAAGCATTTCCTATCCACCCACTCTGCCCCTAGCTCTTCCAACCCTAGGACCTCCTGCACTCTACAAGTTGCCTGCAATTCAGACTGAGATACATTTCCTGAACTAGATTTACATCTACTATGTAAATGTCCTGATTTTCAATATCCATATAAGTATAATGTATAACACAATTTAAAACATTGAGTTTAGATCTATTTTAACAGCCATTCTGATATATCCACAAAGTTTTAGAAGTACCACCTATATTTTTTCTTTTATTTTGGACAACCCATGACTTTCTCATTCAGTTTAGACTGTAACGATAAATTGTTTCTCTATTCTTCAAAAATCAGTTATTTTTTTTCCTTTTCTCACTGAATTTCAAAGAATTATGGTTTACCAAAATGTATGTAAATGGTTCTTCTGTGATCACTTAATGGCATTGTTTCTCCTCAACCAAGTCATCTTTCAGCATGGATATAAAGATGTGAGTCAATGTGACATATACATGACTTTCTATTGTCAATATAAATTATGAGTTGACATGTTCGACTCTTAATTTTTGATTAAATATTTAAAATTTCTGAAACTCACTGTAAATTATATATATATATATATATATATATATATATATATATATATATTTTAACTTACATTCCAGTTAGTTAACATACACCGTAATATTAGTTTCAGGTGTACAATTTAGTGATTCAACACTTACATACAACACCCAGTGCTCACTACAGCAAGTGCCCTCCTTAATACCCATCACCCATCCAACCCATCCCCCCATCCACCTCCCTTCTATAACTATTACTTTGTTCTCTATAGTTAAGAGTCTGTTTCTTGGATTGCTTCTCTCTTTTTTCCCCCTATGATCATTTGTTTTGTTTTTTAAATTCCACATATAAGTGAAATCATGACATTTGTTTTTCTCTGACTGACTTATTTTGCTTAGTATAATACTTTCTAGCTCCATCCAAATCATTGCAAATGGCAAAATTTCATTCATTTTATGGCAATAATATTCCATATATATATACATATATATATATACACACATATATATAAAGAAGTGGTATATGAATATTCCATATATATTAATATGTGTATTCCATATATTCATATATATTTCATATATATCCATATATATTCCAAATATATATTCATACGCATTCTAAATATATATTCATATATATATCTCATATATATATATATATACATATATATATATATTCTGTATATATACCACTTCTTTATCCATTCATCAGTTGTCGGACATTTGGTCTCTTTCAGTAATTTGCCTATTGTTGATAATGCAGCTATATACATCCAGGTGCATGTATCACTTTGAATTAGTATTTTTGTATTCTTTGGGTAAATACCTAGTAGTGCAATTGCTGGATCATAAGGTAGATCTATTTTTAACTTTTTGAGGAACCTCCATATTCTTTTCCACAGTGGCCATACCAGTTTGCATTCCCACCAACAGTGTAAGAGGGTTCCCCTTTCTCCATATCCTCACCAAAACCTGTTGCTTCTTGCGTTGTTAATTTAGCCATTCTGACAGGTATGAGGTGATACCCCATTGTAGTTTTGATTTGTATCCCCCTAATGACCAGTGATGTTGAGCATCTTTTCATGGGTCTGTTGGCCATCTGTATGTCTTCTTTGGAAAAATGTCTATTCATGTCTTCTGCCCATTTTTTAATTGAATTATTTGTTTTTTGGGGGAGTTGAGTTTTATAAGTTCTTTATATATATTGGATACTAATATATATATATATATTTATGGATATAAATATATATATTTTAATCCAACACACCTGTGTTCTCTAGGGAATTATTTTTGGTGTTGTTGTTTTGCTCCCTCTCCATAGGCTATACCATAAAAAAAATTACCATGTTCATAAATGCCTCTGCCAGTACATTCATGTAAAATCTGCTGGTGCATGTACGCAAAGGTGTCCTTAGGGTATACATTCAGAGAAGAACTGCTGGACCTTAGGGCATGTGTATCTTTAACTTTAGAAGCTAAGGTCAAATTATCTTCTGCAGGGCTTACACCCAACAACAACGGAGTACACATTCATGCTAATATTTGATACTGTCAAAGTTTTCACTTTTTAAAATTCTTTCATTAGGTCCAAAGTGTCTCATTTCAGTTTTAATTATATTTCTGAGATACCTGTTAAGTTTGAACATCTTTTTCCTGTTTTTATTGGTAATTCCTATTTCTTCTTCTGGGGAGGTTGGTTTTGGCCATTTTACTTTGATCATTTTATTCCATAGTTATTTTGAAATACTTAATCCCTGGATGAAAATTCTTTATAGGTTATATATGGTGGAATTCTTTTTTCAGTAGTGGGTATTTTGATTTTCTTCCAGGTGACTGCTGATGAACAAAATTTCTTAAGGTATTTTGGTTTGTCGATTCTCTAATTTTTGTTTTAACAGTTGTTTGTGCTCTTGTATCTTCTTAAAAATTCCTTCCATGATGCTGGCTCATAAGGATTCTCCTCTTTAACTTCCAAAAACATTAAGGTGCTGTTTTCCACATTAGTCCAGGAAATAAACGTGTGACCAAATTTGCTTCCATGTTCCTCTCAGCTGGACTACATTTTAGATGGGCTTCTTCCTGTTGGATAGCCCCTCACTTGCCTTTTTTAAAAGCATTTACTTTAGAAAACCTGTCATAATAAGTTCTTTAGCTGTCCCCTTTGAGATGTAAAACTATTTAAAGGCCACCTGCCAATTTTACCACCCAGAAGTGTTTTTCTCAAGGACCTGGGAAATATCTTTTTCTAATATAATCATTAAGGATAACCTCCAGGTTTTTGTGAGAGGGTAGGAACCTAGCTGCCACTGGCAAGTTACTTCACATTATAACACTACCTCCTATCATGAAAGTATGAGGAAGTTTACTTTTCCTTTGAGTACAGTCACTTAGCAAACACAGGTGGTCTTGTTCTCCCCCTCACCCCAACTCTTAAAAACTAACAGTGTTTCTTTTGGTTCATCAGAGCTAAATTCATACTTCATTCTGATCTCTCTCTCCTATTGAAATAGCTATGAATAAAGTCTTCCTTATGTGTTCAGCTTTGTCTGGTGGAATTTTTGTTTTGACATTAGCTCTCACTCTAAAAAAAAAAGCCATTTAAAAAAAATAATCTATTTCTACTGAGCTATTTCGAATATATTTTGTCTACTCTTTGCTGTTTTGAGTTTCACTATTCTGAGTGAAGTAGAATTATTATTATGCTTTATTTCTCCTACTTAAATTAATTCATTGGGTTTCTGAAATTTAAGAGTTGTTGGCTTTCCTTAGTTTTGGAAAATTCTCAGCCATTATCTCATGGAATATTTATTTTCCATTCTCGTTTTTACTCCATAACTTTGATTTTAGACATTCTAAATCTTTGTTGTCTTCATCTTCTTGTTTTGCCATTTTTTTAATTAAGCTTCTTTTTAAGTTTTTTAAAGATTTTACTTATTTATTTGTCAGAGAGTGAGAGAAGAGAGCACAAGCAGGGGGAGCAGCAGGCAGAGGGAGACACAGGCTTCCTGCCGAGCAAGGAGCCCGATGTTGGGCTTGATCCCAGGACCCTGGGATCATGACCTGAACCGAAGGCAGACGCTTAACTGACTGAGCCACCCAGGCGTCCCTGTTTTGTTCACTTATTAACTCTCCTTCCAATCGTGTCAAAACTCTCATTAAGTCCACTAATTTTTAATTATTTAAGATATGTATAGTTCTATTTTATTATTTTGTAAATTTCTTTATTAATGTTTTATAGTTCCTTTCTCTTCACTTGTGATTTAAGCCCTACTTAATATTTGACTAATACTTTCTATTTTATGTCTTATAATTCAAATATCTAAGATCTTGTTGATCTGATACTGCTTTCAGTCATTTTCAGTGATTTTTAGAAGGTAATTTCATATTTATTGTGGGGATTGGTGGGAAGTATTAAACTTTGGAAAAGGTGAGATTTCCTGACAATATTAAATGTAGCTTGTGCTTGCTATTTGCAAGCATTACTACTCCTGACTCTAATTTGAAATGGGATTTTGGCTTTAGATATTTTTGAGGTGTTCATAATGCCAAGGTACTATGAGTTGATACTATTAATATGTGCATTCATATGGTAATTATATATTTTTAGAAGACTATCTATTTATGGATCATATCTGCCCTCTTAACCACAGCTCTAAAAGTGCAACTATCATTGTTCTTCCCTCATAGTAAATTGTTTATTTAATTTAAATTTAATTTAAAATTACTCTCAACTGAATGCATAGTCCTTTGGGATCTCAAATTCATGCGCATGTTTCCCAGCTGGACTTGCTAAGGACCTTAAGTGGGATCAAGGCTTAATATCCCTGTCTTCTTTGATCTTTAACATGTGAAAAGTTAAAGTCACATTTACTAGGGTTACACAAATACATTACAAATGAAGAATGGTTTCAGTGCTCTTATTAAATGTCTAGATTCTTGCTTTTTTTTCAATTTTATTTTTTAGAGTCAAGATTTCTAACTATCTTGCCAGAACATACACATTTGAAGCTTTATTGTTGTTTTCCTTTATTCATTTTGTTTTACCTAGCATTCTTTGTTGTTTTCATTGACAGTGAAAATAGCGATTATTTTCACTAATAGCTATATAGTTTGCTAGAAACTGACATTAGTATGATTATATTTTAAAAACAACTGATGTGAGTGAGGAAATAAGGTTGAAATATAACTTGTGCCAATTACACCACTTGCATATTTTAAAAAACTATAGCTATAATATGCACTGTTTATAGATAGACATATGTATGTGAAAATATATTTTAAATGCATAATTGGTGAAATGAGGTAAATAGCAAGCTCAAGCTACTTCAGAGAAAGGTATTTGGGAATGACATAGGACATTGATAAGGAGAATGAGTGCATTTATTCACTGATTTTTTTTAAAGATTTTTATTTATTTATTTGACAAAGAGAGACACAGTGAGAGAGGGAACAAAAGCAGGGGGAGTGGGAGAGGGAGAAGCAGGCTTCCTGCAGAGCAGACAGCCCGATGTGGGGCTCGATCTCAGGACTCTGGGATCATGACCTGAGCCGAAGGTAGATGCTTAACAACTGAGCCGGGCAGGTGCCCTTATTCACTGATTTTTGACTATAAAATAGCTTGTATATTTATAACATTATTTCATTAAAATGCCTTAAGCATCAGGAAAAATAGGAAGTAGATTTAAATAGTATCCACAGTAAAGTGAAAACCAGGACCAGAGCATTGAATTATAGGTTTATAGAATTATAAACTGATGAAATAAAATGTATCACTTTGCATTAGTATATTATGGAATACCTTAAAATAACCTTTGAACAAGGTCCTTTTAGTGCATATTTAGCGTTGTGGATGCTAATATTGATGTTTATTTTTCTTTGTTCATTACAATGAAAAATACATTTGTTACATGTTAAAAAGCATATAATTCATATTTCTCAATAAATTAGCAGCAAATATTTTGATTTTTAAACAAGTTCTATTTTTTTCCATTTTTATGATAATTACTTTAGATTTGATCTTATAATTTTGAAAACATTTTAAAATCCTATACTCTTTGAACTTGCAATTTGTTTATCCATGACTTTCTTGTTATACGACATACCTGCTAGAAATGCAAAGTACATGGATAAGCTTTTATTTTCTTTTTTTTATTCTTATGTTAATCCCCATATATTACATCATTACTTTTAGATGTAGTGTTCCAGGATTCATTGTTTGTGCATAACACCCAGTGCTCCATGCAGAATGTCCCCTCCTCAATACCCACCGGCAGGCTAACCCATCTTCCCACACCCCTCCCCTCTAGAACCCTCAGTTTGTTTTTCAGAGTCCATCGTCTCTCATGGTTTGTCTACCCCTCTGATTTCCCCCGCTTCATTCTTCCCCTCCTGCTACATTCTTCTTCTTCTTCTTCTTTTTTTTTTCTTAACATATATTGCATTATTTGTTTCAGAGGTACAGATCTGAGAGTCAACAGTGTTGCACAATTCACAGCGCTTACCAGAGCACATACCAACACCAGTGTCTATCACCCAGTCACCCCTTCCCTCCCACCCCACCCCCCACTCCAGCAAAACTAAGTTTGTTTCCTGTGATTAAGAATTCCTCATATCAGTGAGATCATATGAAACATGTCTTTCTCTGTTTGACTTATTTCGCTCAACATAATACCCTCCAGTTCCATCCACATCGTTGCAAATGGCAAGATCTCATTCCTTTTGATGGCTGCATAATATTCCATTGTATATATATACCACTTCTTCTTTATCCATTCATCTGTCGATGGACATCTTGGATCTTTCCACAGTTTGGCTATTGTGGACATTGCTGCTATAAACATCGGGATGCACGTACCCTTTCAAATCCCTACTTTTGTATTTTTGGGGTAAATACCCAGTAGTGCAATTGCTGCATCATATGGTTGCTCTATTTTCAACTTTTTGAGGAACCTCCATACAGTTTTCCAGAGTGGCTGCACCAGCTTGCATTCCCACCAACAGTGTAGGAGGGTTCCCCTTTCTCCACATCCCCGCCAACATCTGTCGTTTCCTGACTTGTTAATTTTAGCCATTCTGACTGGTCTGAGGTGGTATCTCATTGAGGTTTTGATTTGGATTTCCCTGATGCTGAGCGATATGAGCACTTTTTCATGTGTCTGTTGGCCATTTGGATGTCTTCTTTGGAAAAATGTCTGTTCATGTCTTCTGCCCATTTCTTGATTGGATTCTTTGTTCTTTGGGTGTTGAGTTTGATAAGTTCTTTATAGATTTTGGATACTAGCCCTTTATCTGATATGTCATTTGCAAATATCTTCTCCCATTCTGTCGGTTGTCTTTAGGTTTTCTTCACTGTTTCCTTTGCTGTGCAAAAGTTTTTATCTTGATGAAGTCCCAATAGTTCATTTTTGCCCTTGCTTCCCTTGCATTTGGCGATGTTTCTAGGAAGAAGTTGCTTCAGCTGAGGTCAAAGAGGTTGCTGCCTGTGTTCTCCTTTAGGATTTGGATGGACTCCTGTCTCCATTGAGGTCTTTAAACTATTTGGAGTCTATTTTTGTGTGTGGTGTAAGGAAATGGTCCAGTTTCATTCTTCTGCATGTGGCTGTCCAATTTTCCCAACACCATTTGTTGAAGAGACTGTCTTTGTTCCATTGGACATTCTTTCCTGCTTTGTCAAAGATGAGTTGACCATAGAGTTGAGGGTCCATTTCTGGGCTCTCTATTCTGTTCCATTGATCTGTGTGTCTGTTTTTGTGCCAGTACCATACTGTCTTGATGATGACAGCTTTGTAATAGAGCTGGAAGTCCGGAATTGTGATGCCGCCAGCTTTGCTTTTACTTTACAACATTCCTCTGGCTATGCGGGGTCTTTTCTGGTTCCATACAAATTTTAGGATGATTTGTTCAATTTCTTTGAAAAAAGTGGATGGTATTTTGATGGGGATTGCATTGAATGTGTAGATTGCTCTAGGTAGCATTGACATCTTCACAATATTTGTTCTTCCAATCCATGAGCATGGAACATTTTTCCATTTCTTTGTGTCTTCCTCAATTTCTTCATGAGTTTTTATAATTTTCTGAGTACAGATCCTTTGCCTCTTTGGTTAGATTTATTCCTAGGTATCTGATGGTTTTGGGTGCAATTGTAAATGGGATCGACTCCTTAATTTCTCTTTCTTCTGTCTTGTTGTTGGTGTAGAGGAATGCAACTGACTTCTGTGCATTGATTTTATATCCTGCCACTTGACTGAATTCCTGTATGAGCTCTGGCAGTTTTGGGGTGGAGCCTTTGGGTTTTCCACACAAAGCATCATATCATCTTCAAAGAGGGAGAGTTTGATTTCTTCTTTGCCTATTTGGATGCCTTTGATTTCTTTTTGTTGTCTGATTGCTGTGGCTAGGACTTCCAATCCTATGTTGAATAGCAGTGGTGATAGTGGACATCCCTGCCGCGTTCCTGACCTTAGGGGGAAAGCTCTGTTTTTCCCCATTGAGAATGAAATTCGCTGTAGGTTTTTCAGAGATGGCTTTTATGATATTGAAGTATGTACCCTCTATGCCTATACTCTGAAGAGTTTTGTCTAGAAAGGATGCTGTACTTTGTCAAAAGCTTTTTCTGCATCTATTGAGAGGATCATATGATTCTTGTTCTTTCTTTTGTTAATGTATTGCATCACATTGGTTGATTTGCGGATGTTGAACCAACCTTGCAGGCCAGGGATAAATCCCACTTGGTCATGGTGAATAATCCTTTTAATGTACTGTTGGATCCTATTGGCTAGTATTTTGGTGAGAATTTTGGCATCCATGTTCATCAGGGATATTGGTCTGTAATTCTCCTTTTGGATGGGGTCTTTGTCTGGTTTTGGGATCAAGGGAATGCTGGCCTCATAAAATGAGTTTGGAAGTTTTCCGTCCGTTTCTATTTCTTGGAACAGTTTCAGAAGAATAGGTATTAATTCTTCTTGAAATGTTTGGTAGAATTCCCCTGGGAAGCCATCTGGCCCTGGGCTTTTGTTTTTTGGGAGATTTTTGATGACTGCTTCAATTTCCTTAGTGGTTATAGGTCTGTTCAGGTTTTCTATTTCTTCGTGGTTCAGTTTTGGTAGTTGATACATCTCTACGAATGCATCCATTTCTTCCAGGTTATCTAATTTGCTGGCATAGAGTTGCTCATAATATGTTCTTATAATTGTTTGTATTTCTTTGGTGTTGGTTGTGATCTCTCCTCTTTCTTTCATGATTTAGTTGATTTGGGTCATTTCTCTTCTCTTTTTGATAAGTCTGGCCAGGGGTTTATCAATCTTGTTAATTCTTGCAAAGAACCAGCTCCTAGTTTTGTTGATCTGTTCTAATGTTCTTTTAGTTTCTATTTCATTGATTTCTGCTCTGATCTTTATGATTTCTCTTCTCCTGCTGGGTTTAGGCTTTATTTGCTGTTCTTTCTCCAGCTCCTTTAGGTGGAGGGTTAGGTTGTGTACTTCAGACCTTTCTTGTTTCTTGAGAAAGGCTTTTATTGCTATATACTTTCCTCTCAGGACTGCCTTCGCTGCATCCCAAAGATTTTGAACAGTTGTGTTTTCATTTTCATTGGTTTCCATGTATTTTTTTTTAATTTTTCTTTAATTTCCTGGTTGACCCATTCATTCTTTAGTAGGATGCTCTTTAGCCTCCATGTATTTGAGTTCTTTCCGACTTTCCTCTTGTGATTGAGTTCTAGTTTCAAAGCATTGTGGTCTGAAAATAGACAGGGAATGATCCCAATCTTTTGGTACCGGTTGAGACCTGATTTATGACCTAGGATGTGATCTATTCTGGAGAATGTTCCATGGGCACTAGAGAAGAATGTGTATTCCGTTGCTTTGGGGTGGAATGTTCTGAATATGTCTGTGAAGTCCATTGGGTCCAGTGTGTCATTTAAAGTCTTTATTTCCCTGTTGATCTTTTGCTTAGACGATCTGTCCATTTCAGTGAGGGGGGTGTTAAAGTCCCCCACTATTATTGTATTGTTGTTGATGTGTTTCTTTGCTTTTGTTATTAATTGCCCTATAAAATTGGCTGCTCCCATGTTAGGGGCATAGATATTTAAAATTGTTAGATCTTCTTGTTGGATAGATCCTTTAAGTAGGATATAATGTCCTTCCTCATCTCTTATTATAGTGTTTGGTTTAAAATCTAATTTGTCTGATATAAGGATTGCCACCCCAGCTTTCTTTTGGTGTCCATTAGCATGGTAAATGGTCTTCCACCCCCTCACTTTCAATCTGGGGGTGTCTTTGGGTCTAAAATGAGTCTCTTGCAGACAGCATATCAATGGGTCTTGTTTTTTTTTTTATCCAATCTGATAGCCTGTGCCTTTTGATTGGGGCATTTAGCCCATTTACATTCAGGGTAACTATTGAAAGATAGGAATTTAGTACCATTGTATTGCCTGTAAGGTGACTGTTACCATATATTGTCTGTGTTCCTTTCTGGTCTATGTTGCTTTTAGGGTCTCTCTTTGCTTAGAGGACCCCTTTCAAGATTTCTTGTAGGGCTGGTTTCGTGTTTGCAAATTCCTTTAGTTTTTGTTTGTCCTGGAAGCTTTTTATCTCTCCTTCAATTTTCAATGACAGCCTAGCTGGATAGAGTATTCTTGGCTGCATATTTTTCTCATTTAGTGCTCTGAATATATCCTGCCAGTCCTTTCTGGCCTGCCAGGTCTCTGTGGATAGGTCTGTTGCCAATCTAATGTTTCTACCCTTGTAGGTTACAGATCTCTTCTCCCGAGCTGCTTTCAGGATTTTCTCTTTGTCTCTGAGACTCATAAGTTTTACTATTAGATGTCGGGGTGTTGACCTATTTTTATTGATTTTGAGAGGGGTTCTCTGTGCTTCCTGGATTTTGATGCCTGTTTCCTTCCCCTAATTAGGGAAGTTCTCTGCTATAATTTGCTCCAGTATACCTTCTGCCCCTCTCTCTTTTTCTTCTTCTTCTGGGATCCCAATTATTCTAATGTTGTTTCGTCTTATGGTATCGCTTATCTCTCGAATTCTGCCCTCGTGATCCAGTAGTTGTTTATCTCTCTTTTTCTCAGCTTCTTTATTTTCCATCATTTGGTCTTCAATATCAGTGATTCTCTCTTTTGCCTCATTTATCTTAGCAGTTAGAACTCCCATTTTTGGTTGCACCTCATTAATAGCCTATTTGATTTCTACTTGGTTAGATTTTTGTTGTTTTACTTCTCCAGAAAGGGTTTCTCTAATAACTTCCATATTTTTTTCAAGCCCAGCTAGTATCTTTAAAGTGATAATTCTGAACTCTAGATCTGACATCGCACTAATGTCCGTATTGAGTAGGTTCCTGGCAGTCCGTACTACCTCTTGTTCTTTTTGTTGAGGTGATTTTTTCTGTCCTGTCATTTTGTGCAGAGGAGACTAGATTAATGCGAGAACAAAATGGTAGCAGAGTAACAATGTCCCCAGAAAATGTACTCTAAACAAATCAGAAAAGACCTGAAGCAGTGAAAAAGAAACGGAAAGAGAGAAAAAAGAAAAAGAAAAAAAAAAGAAAAAGATAAAGATAAAGATAAAAACAAACAAAAACAAACAAAACAAAACAACAGCAACAAAAAAACCCAGAATGTGATCAAATATGATCTATATGGTATATAGATCAGTGCCACACACTAGATTTGGGGTGTATTTTGGTCTTTTAGAAGAAAGTGCCTCCCGAAATTTTAAAGAAAGAAAAACTTATATATGTACAAAAATAAGGGTTGATATGATGAAGGGATGGAAAATGACTGTAAAGATGGAAATTATAAAAAATTTTATAAAAGGAATTGATAGAAAGTTGTTTGAAAAAAGAAAGAAGAGGATTTAAAAAAAGAAAAAAGAAAAAAAAAAAGGGAGAGAATGTGATCAGGTAGGGGAGTAGAAAAAAACATACACTAGAGTTTTAGGGTATATTTTAATCTGTTAGAAGAATCTATCTCAAAATTTTAAAGAGAGAACAACTTATATATATATGCCAAAAATATGGGTAACTACTTTGAAGGGATAGAATATGACTCTAAAAATGAAAAATAAAAATGTTTTTTTAAAAAAAGGGATTGATAAGATGTTGGTTGAAAAAGGGAAAAAGAAAAATTCAAAAAGAAAAAGAAAAAGAAAAAAGACAGTTAAAAAAAATTAACTTTGAAAGACTAAAGAATCATGGTAAAAACGCCATAGATTCTATGTGCAGTATTCCCCTAGCGCTGGAGTTCTGCTGTTCTTATTGATCAGTAAACTTGGTCTTCGCTGTCTGTTGTCGCTGATCTTCTGGGGGAGGGGCCTTTTGCCATGGTTCCCAAATGTCTTTACTCGAGGTGGAATTGCCCCGCCCTTGCCACTCCCAGCTAAGTAATCTGCTCGGGTTTGCTCTCCGGAGCTTTTGTTCCCTGCGAGCTTTCCGTACAGCTTTGGAGGTGGAGAGTGAAAATGGTGGCCTCCCAATCTCTGCCCCAGAAGAGCCAAGAACTCGGGGCCCCGCTCCTCAGTGAGCCCCCAGAGAAAAGCCATCAGTCACTCCCGTCTCCCCAGTCTCCGGCTGCACTCCATGCTCACCCGGCCCGTGACCGCGCATTTTTATCTCTGACATCTGACCCCGTGTGGAGTCTCCAAACTCGCAGATCCCTGCGGTGCTCTCCTGCGCCGCTCCTCCCGGGCGAGGAAGGTGAGTCTCCCCGGACCTGCCACTTGTTGGGTCCCTGCTGGAGGAGCACTGGCCCAACTGTGCTGCGGACCACGGTTTATGGCAACCCTGAGCTAAGAGCCCGTGCATGGGCTCTGCCTCTGCAGCCAGCTTCCCTGCTCCGATACCTGGGCACTCTGCCACACTCAGGCACCCCCGGTCTTTCTGTGATCCCAAGGGTCCTGAGACCACACTGTCTCGGAGGGTTCCACCCCCCGCTTAGTCACCAGAGTGACGTCCCTCAGCGGAGCCGACTTCTAAAAGTTCCAATTTTGTGCTCCGCGGTTCTATCACTTGCCAGAAGCGGCTGACGGAGGCCCCTCCCCTGCCGTCTATCCTCCCGAATATCGCTTGGGATTCACTTCTCCACACGTCCTACCTTCCAGAAAGTGGTCGCTTTTCTGATGAGAGAGTTGTTGCTATTCTTTTCTTCGATCTCCTGTTGAGTTTGTACGTGTTCAGAATGGTTTGATCCCTATCCAGCTGAATTCCTGAGAGGAGACGAAATCCAGGTTTCCTACTCCTCTGCCATCTTGCTCCACCCCCCATGGATAAGCTTTTAATAACTCTTCAATTTGCATTCCCTTTTTTAAAACTTTATTTTATTTTTCAAAATACTTTATTTCTACCTTTTTAAATTTTTTTCCATTTGAAAAAGTCAGAGTTCAAAGGCCCAAGGTCCCTTCAATAAGCCAAGTCATGTTCTGATGGCAGAGGTAATGTTGGAATTTGCTTATGCATTGAATAAATTATGCATTATTTTAACACCCTAAAAATTATTAAGGTGACACTTTTAGGTCTATGTAACAACTACTTCCAACAATGTAAGTTCCATTTAATGGAGACAGGGATTATCACCATAAAGAATATATGTAGACAAATTTGTTAAGGTAAAGTTCATGGGTGGTGGGAAAAATGTTCTAGAACACTGTGGTGTCACTTCCAAAGGCATTTGCTAAACCTTCTGAGTATTATTAAAAAGTGTCCATAAGTATAAATTTCAATATAGTTAGTAATGGTTGTTCAGTAATTCAGAACAATCTTCTTCCTGGAAAAATGGGAAATGCTATTTAAATGTGTATATGTCAGTATAAATATATAAAAATATGTATAGATTTGAAATTATGTGTATATATGTATATACAAATTTACATATAAACATACATAAATTTGTATATGTGTATATCAAGATCTAGAAGACAAAAATCAAAAGCTGAAGCTACTGTTTTAAAGTTGTTTTTGTTAAACTGGTACAGCCATTATGAAAAGCATTATGAATATTTCTCAAAAAATTAAAAATAGAAATGCCATATGTTATAATAATTCCACTATTGAGTATTTACACAAAAAAACCAAAAACACTAATTCAAAAAGATATGCACTCCTATGTTTATTGCAGCATTATTTACAATAGCCAATATAGGGAAACAACCTGGGTGTCCATCAATAGACTGATGAATAAGGAAGTTGTGGCACATTTATATATAAGAGAACACTATGCAGTCATATAAAAGGTAAGATTGTGCTTGGAAGGTATTATGTTAAGTGAAATATGTCAGACTAAGAAAGTAAAATGCCATATGATTTCAGTCATATGTAGAATCAAAAAGGAAAAAAAAAAATAAGCAAATGAAAAGCAGAATCAGACCTATAAATACAGAGAACAAACTGATGGTTGCCAGAAAGGAAGGGTGTAAGAAGTTGGGCAAAATGGATGAAGGCGAGTGAGAGATATAGGGTTCTGGTTATGGGATAAATAAGTCATGCTAATAAAAGCACAGCATAAGGAATATAGGCAATGTTATTGTAATAGCAATGTGTGGGGACAGATGGTAGCTACACTTGTGAATACAGCATAATGTATAAATCTGTTGAATCACTATGTTGTACACCTGAATCTAATGTAACATTAGGTGTCAATTATATTAAAAACAAAACAAAACAAAGAACAAGGGATTAAGAGTTTAAAGAAGGTATAAGTACAATAAAACAAAAATATAAAACTTCCTAGAAATTATAGATAAAATAGAAAAGAATGCACACCTCACAGAAAAAAAACAGGAAATACAAAATAATAATAACAAAATAAAGTTGCTTTTGCTCTGGACTAAGGCTGAGAAGCAATTTTGAGAGACGAGATGAGAAGCAAAAGTTGAAGTTCAAGATCTCTGAAAGGTTGGGAATCTGGTAAACAATCCTTTATTTATACTTAATTACATAAACTGCACAACTGCTCACCAGAAGTAAACTTAAATCAAAATTAAAGTAGGTCTTGCAGACACAGAATCCTGACTTCAAGACACTTTGATAGTTCAGGAAATTTCAGTTTGTAAAATTGGCTTACAGTGATTTTAGATTGTTCACTCCATCATATGGCTGTAGAAGCAAAAGGAAATTCTCTCTGAGGAAAGGTAATATTCTTCTAATTATTGATTCTTCAAATTATGTCCCATAAATTTCTAAAATACATTGTCTAGCACACATTTAAAATAGTCTAGGGATTAGATAAGGCAAATCATGGTGTCTGAGCACCAACAGAAATTACTGACAACTGATATAAGCTCACTAAAATTCTTTGTAGTAAAAGGGTATTCTTTCTACTGGGGAGAAAAGCTGAATTTAAAAATGTCACCAAGGAACTTAAAAATATAAACATACATTGCGGATTTGCAAAAGAACTGACTAGAAATTCTAGAAATGGAATATACACTAATCAAGACTGAGAACTCAGTAGGATTAATAGCAGTACTAGAATAAAAAAAAAAAAAAATCCAGATTTAAGCACAGAGGAACAAGAAGACTGAAAAATTGTGAAGGAGGAGACATGGAAAATGTAGTGAGAAAATATAACACGTATTTTTTTTTTTTTTAAAGATTTTATTTATTACTTTTTCACAGAGAGAGAGAACACATAAGCAGGGGATCAGCAGGCTCCCTCCTGAGCAAGGAGCCCAATGTGGGACTTGATCCCAGTTCTCTGAGATCACGACCTGAGCCAAAGGCAGATGCTTAAGCCACTGAGCCACCCAGGCATCCCATATAATACACATTCAATTGGAGTCAGCAGAAATGGAAGAAAATGTGGAAGAAAGAATAGATATGTTTTTTAATTCATAAGAGTTTCCTTTAATTGGTAAAAGAGCATCTGTAGATTCAAGAAACCAAATGAATACCAAGGAGGTAAGTAAAATCTATATACAAATACATTATTTGGACCTAAGGAAAATCAAACATAAAAAGAAATTTTGAAACAGATTACCTTTAAGTTCACAACAGTTAACAACCCTTGGGCTCATAGACGACTTCTAATAGCAGAATGGGAGCAAGATAGCAGGAGAATAATATTTTAATACATAGATTGAAAATAATTTCCAATCACATATTTTAAATACAGAAAAAAATATTCAAGAATGGATGTGAAAAATAATATTTCTAGATAGAGAAATTCTAGTAAGATGCACCATCAGCAAACCTATCATAAAGTGAATGCTTAGAGCTTTCTTCAGGAAGAAGAAAAATGATCTCAGTTGTCAGTTTGAACATGCAGAAAGGAATGAAGAGCAACAGAAATGAAAAATTATACTTTCACCCAGATATCTAAATTCTGGGCCATCTAGCACAGTTCAACAAATTTGAAATAATAGAAATCATACAGTAGCTGCTCTCAGACCACAGTGGAATTTAACTCGAAATCAATAACAGAAAAATGGAAAGTCCCAAACTCTGTGGAGTTTAAACAACATACTACTAAGTAACACATTGGCCAGAGAAGCAATCAAAGGAGAAACTTGAAAATATTTTCAACAAAATAAAAATTGAAAGCACAACTTACCAAAATTGTGGGATGCAGTGAAAGCAGTAGTTAGAGGGAAGTTTACAGCATTGACAATATATTAGAAGAAAAATGAAAGATCTAAAATCAATAATCTAAATTTCCACCTTAGGAAACTAGAAAAAGAAAAGCAAACTAAATCCAAAATAAGCAGAAGAAAAAACATAATATCAGCAGAAATCAATGAAATTTAAACAGGAAATCAATACAGAAAAATCAATGAAATTAAAACCCACTTCTTTGAAAAGATCAATAAAATTGACAAGCCTTTAGCCAGACTAACAAAGAAAAAACGGACACAAATTACTAAAATCATAAATGAAAGAGGGGGTTCACCTGGGTGGCTCAGTTGGTTGAGCCTCTGATTCTTGATTTTGGCTCCAGTCGTGATCTCATGGGTCATGAGATTGAGCCCTATGTTGGGCTCCCCAGTTAGTGGGGAGTCTGCTTGAGATTCTCTCTCCCTCTCCCTTTGCCCCTCCCCCCACTCATGCAAACACACTCTCTACCACAGGAAAAAAAAAAATCAACACCAACAAAAATAATCTAATTTAATATAGGCAGAGGACCAAAGGAGCTTGGGAGCAACAAAGCAGGAAAGAATATACAATGGGAAGAAGGGAGTCTCTTTAACAAATGGTGTTGGAAGAGTGCCTGGGTGGCCCAATTGATTAAGCATCCAACTCTTGGTTTTGGCTCAGGTCGTGACCTCAGGGTCGTGAAATGGATCCCAGTGTCTGGCTCCATGCTCAGCAGGGAGTCTGCTTGAGATTCTCTCTTTCCTTCTCCCTCTGACCCTCCTCCTGCTCACATGCTCTCTCTCTCTCTCTCTCTCAAATAAATAAATCTTAAAAGAATAAATACAATAAATGAAAGAGGGGACATTACTACAAATCTCCTGGATATTAAAAGGATAATAAAGGAATACTATGGACTTTATACCCATAAATACTCTATGCCCACAAGTTTGATAACCTAAAAGAATTGGACAAATTCCTTGAAAGATACAATCTACTATTTCTTTAAGAGGATAAAGCAGAGGCAATATTTCCTAACTCATTCTATGATGCCAGCATTAATCCAATAGCAAAACCAAAATATTAAAATAAAAGAACAGATCAATATTATTCCTGAACATAGATGCAAAAATTCTTAAGAAAGTATCAGTGAGTTGAACTATACAACATGACCAAGTGGGATTTATACCATGTATATAAGGCTTGTTCAACATTTGAAAATCCATCAGTGGAATGAGGCTTGTCCATCATTTGAAAATCCATTAGTGGATTCATCACATCAACAGGCTAAAAAAGAAAACACATAATCATGTCAATAGATGAAGAAAAGGCATTTGACAAAATCCAACACCCATTAAATAATAAAACCTCTCAGTAAAGTAGGAATAGTAACAAACTTCCTCAAATTGATAAAGAATATCTAAAAAGCATACAGCTAACATCATAATTAAGCATTCTCATTAAGATCAGGAACAAAGCAAGGACACCTCCCATCACCACTGTTCTTCAAAATCATACTAGATGTCCTTGCTTAAGCAAAGACGTTAGCACCCCCCCGCCATTCAAATACTTAGGTACAAATCTAACAAAATGTATACAAAATCTATATGATGAAAACTACAAAACACTCACAAATGCAATCCAAAAACTAGATAAATATAGAAATATTCCATGTTCATGTATATGAAGACTCAATATGTCAAGATGCCAGTTCTTCCCAACTGATCAGTGCAGTGATTCAGTGCAGGGCCCAGCAAATTATTTTGTGGATATTGACCAACTCTGAAGCAAAAGACCCAGAATATCCAACACAATATTGAAGAAGAACAAAGTTGGAGGACAGACCCTACCCAATCCCAAGACTTGTCCTAAAGCTACAGTAATCATGACAGTATGCTATTGGCAAAGAATACACAAATAGATCAATGAGACAGATTAGAGAAATTAGAAATAGACTCCCGTAAGTGATGAAATTATGTAGCACAGAGTTTTTTGGGGGTTGGTGGAAATAATATGTATGACACCATGATGGGATATACATGTAATTATACTTTGTGTAAACCCACACAAAATGTACAACACCAGGAATGAGGCATAATGTCATAATGTAAAGTATGGACTTTGGGTGTTTATGGTATGTGAGTGCAGGTTCATCAATCTTAAAAAATGTACCATTCTAGGGGGGGGGAGCAAGACGGCGGAGGAGTAGGAGAACTGGATTTCGTCTCCTCTCAGGAATTCAGCTGGACAGGGATCAAACCATTCTGAACACCTACAAACTCAACAGGAGATCGAAGAAAAGAATAGCAACAACTCACTCATCAGAAAAGCGACCACTTTCTGGAAGGTAGGACGTGTGGAGAAGTGAATCCGAGGTGATATTCGGGAAGATAGACGGCAGGGGAGGGGCCTCCATTGGCCACTTCTGGCAAGTGATAGAACCACGGAGCACAAAATCGGAACTTTTAAAAGAGTGCTCCGCTGAGGGACATCACTCTGGTGGCTAAGTGGGGGGTGGAACCCTCCGGGACAGTGTGGTCTCAGGACTCTCGGGGTCACAAAAAGACCAGGGGTACCTGATTGTGGCAGAGCTCCCAGGTAATGGAGCAGGGAAGCTGGCTGCAGAGGAGGAGCCCAGGCGCGGGCTCTCAGCTCGGGGTTGTCATAAACCGTGATCCGCGGCATAGTCGGGCCCCTGCTCCTCCAGCAGGGACCCAACATGCGGCAGATCCGGGGAGACTCACCTTCCTCCGCCGGGAGGAGCCGCATGGGAGTGCACCACAGGGATCTGCTGGGTTTGGAGACTCCGCACGGGTTCGGGTGCCAGAGATAGAAACGCGCAGTCACAGGCCGGGTGAGCACGGAGTGCGGTCGGAGACTGGGGAGACAGGAGTGACTGACAGCTTTTCTCTAGGGGCTCACTGAGGAGCGGGGCCCCGAGTTCTCGGCTCCTCCGGGACAGAGATTGGGAGGCCGCCATTTTCATTCTCCGCCTCCAAAGCTGTACGGAAAGCTCGCAGGGAACAAAAGCTCCGGAGAGCAAACCCGAGCAGATTACTTAGTCCGGACTGGGCAAGGGCAGTGCAGTTCCGCCTCCGGCATAGACATTTGGAAACCACGGCAACAGACCCCTCCCCAGAAGATCAGCGAGAACAACTAGCCAAGACCAAGTTTACCGATCAATGAGAATGGCAGAACTCCAGTGCTAGGGGAATACTGAACATAGAATTCATGGCTTTTTTACCATGATTTTTTAGTCTTTCAAAGTTAATTTTTTTTTAACTGTCTTTTTTTCTTTTTTTATTTCTTTTTGAATTTTTCTTTTTCCCTTTTTCAACCAACATCTTATCAATCCATTTTTTTAAAAAAACATTTTTATTTTTCATTTTTAGAGTCATATTCTATCCCTTCATAGTAGTTACCCGTATTTTTGGCTTATATATATAAGTTGTTTTCTCTTTAAAATTTTGAGATAGTTTCTTCTAACAGATTAAAGTATACCCTAAATCTCTAGTATATGGTGTTTTCTATTCCCCTGCCTGATCACATCCTCTCCCTTTTTTTTTCTCTTTTTCTTTTCTCTTTTTTTAAATCCTCTTCTTTCTTTTCTCAAACAACTTCTTCTCAATTCCTTTTATAAAATTTTTTATAATTTCCATTTTTACAGTCATATTCCATCCCTTCATCATATCAACCCTTATTTTTGTACATATATAAGTTTTTCTTTCTTTAAAATTTTGGGAGGCACTTTCTTCTAAAAGACCAAAATACACCCGAAATCTAGTGTGTGGCACCGATCTATATACCAGCCTGATTATATTTGATCACATTCTGGCTTTTTGTTGTTGTTGTTGTTTTCTTTTGTTTGTTTTTGTTTTTTATCTTTATCTTTTTCTTCTCTTTTTTCTTTTTCTTTTTTCTCTCTTTCCCTTTCTTTTCCCACTGCTTCAGGTCTTTTCTGATTTGTTTAGAGTATATTTTCTGGGGACGTTGTTACTCTGCTAGCATTTTGTTCTCTCATTAATCTATTCTCCTCTGCACAAAATGACAAGACGGAAAAAATCACCTCAACAAAAAGAACAAGAGGTAGTACGGACTGCCAGGGACCTACTCAATAGGGATATTAGTATGATGTCAGATCTAGAGTTCAGAATCATCACTTTAAAGATACTAGCTGGTTCTCCTTCTCCCACTCCCCCTGCTTGTGTTCCCTTTCTCACTGTGTCTCTCTCTGTCAAATAAATAAATAAAATCTTAAAAAAAATAAAATAAAATAAAATAAAGATACTAGCTGGGCTTGAAAAAAATATGGAAGTTATTAGAGAAACCCTTTCTGGAGAAGTAAAAGAACTAAAATCCAACCAAGTAGAAATCAAAAAGGCTATTAATGAGGTGCAATCAAAAATGGGAGTTCTAACTGCTAGAGTAAATGAGGCAGAAGAGAGAATCGGTAATATAGAAAACCAAATGATGGAAAATAAAGAAGCTGAGAAAAAGAGAGATAAACAACTACTGGATCACGAGGGCAGAATTCGAGAGATAAGCGATACCATAAGACGAAACAACATTAGAATAATTGGGATCCCAGAAGAAGAAGAAAAAGAGAGAGGGGCAGAAGGTATACTGGAGCAAATTATAGCAGAGAACTTTCCTAAATTGGGGAAGGAAACAGGCATGAAAATCCACGAAGCACAGAGAACCCCCTCAAAATCAATAAAAATAGGTCAACACCCCGACATCTAATAGTAAAACTTACAAGTCTCAGAGACAAAGAGAAAATCCTGAAAGCAGCTCGGGAGAAGAGATCTGTAACCTACAAGGGTAGAAACATTAGATTGGCAACAGACCTATCCACAGAGACCTGGCAGGCCAGAAAGGACTGGCAGGATATATTCAGAGCACTAAATGAGAAAAATATGCAGCCAAGAATACTCTATCCAGCTAGGCTGTCATTGAAAATTGAAGGAGAGATAAAAAGCTTCCAGGACAAACAAAAACTAAAGGAATTTGCAAACACGAAACCAGCCCTACAAGAAATCATGAAAGGGGTCCTCTAAGCAAAGAGAGACCCTAAAAGCAACATAGACCAGAAAGGAACACAGACAATATATGGTAACAGTCACCTTACAGGCAATACAATGGCACTAAATTCCTATCTTTCCTTAGTTACCCTGAATGTAAATGGGCTAAATGCCCCAATCAAAAGACACAGGCTTACAGACTGAATTAAAAAAAAAAAAGACTCATTGATATGCTGTCTGCAAGAGACTCATTTTAGACCCAAAGACACCCCCAGATTGAAAGTGAGGGGGTGGAAGACCATTTACCATGCTAATGGACACCAAAAGAAAGCTGGGGTGGCAATCCTTATATCAGAGAAATTAGATTTTAAACCAAAGACTGTAATAAAAGATGAGGAAGGACATTATATCCTACTTAAAGGATCTATCCAACAAGAAGATCTAACAGTTGTAAATATCTATGCCCCTAACATGGGAGCAGCCAAAGATATAAGGCAATTAATAACAAAAGCAAAGAAACACATTGACAACAATACAATAATAGTAGGGGACTTTAACACCCCCCTCACTGAAATGGACAGATCATCTAAGCAAAAGATCAACAGGGAAATAAAGACTTTAAATGACACACTGGACCAAATGGACTTCACAGACATATTCAGAACATTCCACCCCAAAGCAACGGAATACACATTCTTCTCTAGTGCCCATGGAACATTCTCCAGAAGAGATAACATCCTAGGTCATAAATCAGGTCTCAACCGGTACCAAAAGATTGGGATCATTCCCTGTCTATTTTCAGACCACAATGCTTTGAAACTAGAACTCAATCACAAGAGGAAAGTTGGAAGGAACTCAAATACATGGAGGATAAAGAGCATCCTACTAAAGAATGAATGGGTCAACCAGGAAATTAAAGAAGAATTAAAAAAAAATTCATGGAAACCAATGAAAATGAAAACACAACTACTCAAAATCTTTGGGATGAAGCAAAGGCAGTCCTAAGAGGAAAGTATATAGCAATACGAGCCTTTCTCAAGAAACAAGAAAGGTTTCAAGTACACAACCTAACCCTCCACCTAAAGGAGCTGGGGAAAGAACAGCAAATAAAGCCTAAACCCAGCAGGAGAAGAGAAATCATAAAGATCAGAGCAGAAATCAATGAAATAGAAACTAAAAGAACAGTAGAACAGATCAATGAAACTAGGAGCTGGTTCTTTGAAAGAATTAACAAGATTGATAAACCCCTGGCCAGACTTATCAAAAAGAAAAGAGAAATCACCCAAATCAACAAAATCATGAATGAAAGAGGAGAGATCACAACCAACACCAAAGAAATACAAACAATTATAAGAACATATTATGAGCAACTCTATGCCAGCAAATTAGATAACCTGGAAGAAATGGATGCATTCGTAGAGATGTATCAACTACCAAAACTGAACCACGAAGAAATAGAAAACCTGAACAGACCTATAACCACTAAGGAAATTGAAGCAGTCATCAAAAATCTCCCAAAAAACAAAAGCCCAGGGCCAGATGGCTTCCCAGGGGAATTCTACCAAACATTTCAAGAAGAATTAATACCTATTCTTCTGAAACTGTTCCAAAAAATAGAAATGGAAGGAAAACTTCCAAACTCATTTTATGAGGCCAGCATTCCCTTGATCCCAAAACCAGACAAAGACCCCATCCAAAAGGAGAATTACAGACCAATATCCCTGATGAACATAGATGCCAAAATTCTCACCAAAATACTAGCCAATAGGATCCAACAGTACATTAAAAGAATTATTCACCACGACCAAGTGGGTTTTATCCCTGGACTGCAAGGTTGGTTCAACATCCGCAAATCAATCAATGTGATACAATATATTAACAAAAGAAAGAACAAGAATCATATGATCCTCTCAATAGATGCAGAAAAAGCTTTTGACAAAGTACAGCATCCTTTCTAGACAAAACTCTTCAGAGTATAAGCATAGAGTGTACATACCTCAATATCATAAAAGCCATCTATGAAAAACCTACAGCGAATATCATTCTCAATGGGCAAAAACTGAGAGCTTTCCCCCTAAGGTCAGGAACGCAGCAGGGATGTCCACTATCACCACTGCTATTCAAAATAGTATTGGAAGTCCTAGCCACAGCAGTCAGACAACAAAAAGAAATCAAAGGCATCCAAATAGGCAAAGAAGAAGTCAAACTCTCCCTCTTTGCAGATGATATGATACTTTATGTGGAAAACCCAAAAGACTCCACCCCAAAACTGCTAGAACTCATACAGGAATTCAGTCAAGTGGCAGGATATAAAATCAATGCACAGAAGTCAGTGGCATTCCTATACACCAACAACAAGACAGAAGAAAGAGAAATTAAGGAGTCGATCCCATTTACAATTGCACCCAAAACCATCAGATACCTAGGAATAAATCTAACCAAAGAGGCAAAGGTTCTGTACTCAGAAAACTATAAAATACTCATGAAAGAAATTGAGGAAGACACAAAGAAATGGAAAAACGTTCCATGCTCATGGATTGGAAGAACAAATATTGTGAAGATGTCAATGCTACCTAGAGCCATCTACACATTCAATGCAATCCCCATCAAAATACCATCCAGTTTTTTTCAAAGAAATGGAACAAATAATCCTAAAATTTGTATGGAACCAGAAAAGACCCCGCATAGCCAGAGGAATGTTGAAAAAGAAAAGCAAAGCTTGCGGCATCACAATTCCGGACTTCGAGCTCTATTACAAAGCTGTTATCATCAAGACAGCATGGTACTGGCACAAAAACAGACACATAGATCAGTGGAACAGAATAGAGAGCCTAGAAATGGACCCTCAACTCTATGGGCAACTCATCTTTGACAAAGCAGGAAAGAATGTCCAATGGAACAAAGACAGTCTCTTCAACAAATGGTGTTGGGAAAATTGGACAGCCACATGCAGAAGAATGAAACTGGACCATTTCCTTACACCACACACAAAAATAGACTCCAAATGGTTGAAAGACCTCAATGTGAGACAAGAGTCCTTCAAAATCCTAAAGGAGAACACAGGCAGCAACCTCTTTGACCTCAGCCGAAGCAACTTCTTCCTAGAAACATCGCCAAATGCAGGGGAAGCAGGGGCAAACATGAACTATTGGGACTTCATCAAGATAAAAAGCTTTTGCACAGCATAGGAAACAGTCAACAAAACCAAAAGACAATCGACAGAATGGGAGAAGATATTTGCAAATGACATATCAGATAAAGGGCTAGTATCCAAAATCTATAAAGAACTCATCAAACTCAACACTCAAAGAACAAAGAATTTAATCAAGAAATGGGCAGAAGACATGAACAGACATTTTTCCAAAGAAGACATCCAAATGGCCAACAGACACATGAAAAAGAGCTTAATATCGCTCGGCATCAGGGAAATCCAAATCCAAACCTCCATGAGATACCACCTCACACCAGTCAGAATGGCTAAAATTAACAAGTCAGGAAACGACAGATGGGTACTCTTTTTTTTTTTTTTTTTTTGAAAGGGAAAGAGAGTGCACATGTGTGACTGGCAGGGAGTCCAGAGGAAAAGAGAGAGAGAGAATCTTAAGCAGTCTCCACCCCCAGTCCTAAGCCCATTGGAGGGCTCCATTTCACAACCCTAAGATCATGACCTGAGCCGAAATCAAGAGTTGGAGGCCTACCTAACTGAACCACCCAGGGAACCCATGGGTGCTCATTTTCTAATAATTCTAAGTGTTACATTTATGTTTATGCCATTTTCCTTATATTTGTATATTTCACAATAGAAAATGAAGCAAAAATAAGTAACAAGGAAAAAGAAAGTTGAGGGAACCCTTACCAGGGACAGTTATATTTAAACTTCTATGACAAAATGTCCAATTTGCATATCATACTTTGTCATTTGCTCACATTCCGACATTAACCAGCGTTGGATCCCTGTGACAAGAAACTTCAGTCATGCAGTCAAACATGCCAGTCCTAGCACACTGAACTTCTCTTCTCCAATAATGACGTCTTTCTAGCCATGCTTTTCTTTGCAGTTTTACTGCACCTGAACTGAATTTATACTTCCTTAAACCTGAGGTAATTTCCTTTAACTTCCTTTTCGCCAGGGGCACAGACCAGTTTACAGCAGTGAGTAATCCCATGGTTTCCACAGAGAGCTCAAGTCACTTAGCCATTGAACAGTCTGACTTAACCAAAACAAAGTGAAAAACCAATCATTAAAATAGCTTTGGCCTGTATAGAAATCTAGAGATTACCAGCAGTTTAACAAACACAACTCATTTCATCTCAAATCATTAACCATGTGAGCTTAGCATGATTGTCCTCATTTTGTAGTTGAGGAAACTGATGTTCATAGAGCATATCTCATGGCTCCATATCACTCAGCTACCACCATGAAAGAAACAGACTAGGAATCCAGGGTTTCTTTCAGATCCAGTCTGTTGCTGGTGTGTTACTGGTATTGGCTCCAAATGGAACTAGTCTATTTAAATGACTTTCTTGACTCCTAAGGTTCATAAGCAAGCTAAAATCCCCCAAAAGAATGATGTTGTGTGGCAATTTACGTCTTCAAAGTGTTTTAAATGTCTATTTTTAGCCAACTGTCAACATCTAAATATTGGTTTTAATATTACCCTGCTTGTATATATATATTAATATTGTCCGGATGAAGGCACTGAGGTTCAAGGATAACTTAGGACACTTGAACTCAAAGCCTGTGCTTGGCCCAATTGTCTTATTACCCTTATATAATTATATTGTTAGAAATATCTTTTGAAATTTTGTAAGCCCCTCTGGAAATCATATTATTATGCTTGCATAGTTACAGGGGTATTAACTGTATAAGCAGTATGTGTGTGTGTGTGTTTATAATTTGTATAGTGTCTGCAAAGGTATTGTAATGAAGCCACAAAGTCCTAAAACTTAATGCTATAAATCCAGACGGGGGAGGTAAACCTAGACTGATAAATATCTTTAGTTACGATACAGCACTTTCATTAATTTGAATTTCACTAATTCACACTTCACAATAATTCATTTAGGGTATTTACTAAATTGTTATAAAATGGCCTGAGCTTTTACTGATCTATAATGAAGGGTTTGGAAAGAAAATTAATACTTGCCCAGAGAATATCGAAATAACTGAAAAGGATGTAAGGACCTGTTTTCAGATGTCCAAACACTCCAGAAATCATTTACATACAAGCAATTGATGAGCTAATTTCAACTCATTCTTATCTATTCATTGAGGTTATTCAGCTTCAGAAGTCTAGTTCTTTGTTAGTCTAATTCCAATTATAGTATATAAGAGGGTATTTAAAATGCATTTTGAAAAAAATGCATTTCATTAGAAAGAAAAAATTACAATTTAGATCTTTCACTAAGGGAAATCAATCCAGATTGGGAACCAGATTAATGAGTTTTCTCTATTTATGACTAAAAACTTTATGCTCTCTAATATATTAAATAAAGGAGAAACCATGATCTAGGTTATAGTTTCTATTCTCAGGATTAATTGCTTTTTTAATTAAGAATTTCTGCATTGGTTATAACTTTAATTATCTAGCGAATATATATTTACACTTCCAAAAGTATATAGGAATTTAACAAATTTCAATTTTAAAACTTGAGAGTGAATCAAGGGATATATATATAATACCAGTGCAGCCAGGATGTTTGGTTAAGCTTTTACAATAATCTAAGGAAAATGAGCAAATATTGGTACAAATCCAGTCACAGGATTGAAACTATGCCTGGTAACCTGTTGATATAGCAAGTGTGTTAGGAGTTATTATCAGACAAAAGGTCAATTAATCAATATACCAAGTATTTACATGTTCATGGACGACTGCTGGAGGCAACGTAGAAGATACATAAATCATTCAAAAATTACTATGAAAAATTATAGTATAGAGGCAAGAAAACCATCTGATTCAAATTGTAACATTACCACTTAGGAATTGTATGGTTTTTTGCCAATTAACTTTACAGTACTTCTATTTCCTTCTCTGGAAAAATTCTGAGAATAATGCTTTCATTCTCCCAGTCTTATAAAGTTGCTATGAGGATCGAAAATATCAATCTGTTTTGAAAATGGTAAGTCGCTCTCTAAATACAAGGTGTCAATTAGTTTTAGGAATAACCTACTACATGACTAATTTGACCTAGAAAAATTCTGGGAACGGTGCTTTTAAACAGGTTAAGGAAGATCACTTCATTTCTGCCACATGAACTGAGTGCTTATTGTCCTACACCAGCTGAAAATCTGTCAGATATGAGTTGCTGACCAAGAATGCTGGGAAAATGCATGATGGAATGACACTGAAAATAGCAGAGCCAGAGGCGGCAATATGATTATATTAATTGCCAACCTACAGGACCCTAAAACTGTGTTGCAGCACTGGAGAGACAGTTGATAATACCTAATAATCCCAAGAACAAGTGTTTCATCAACAATGTAAGTTTGTACATGATGCCATCCTGAAAGCAACTTTGATTTTATCACTGAGATTATATTCCCTGCAGCTTAAAGTAGATTTATTAAATCCCCTTTGTTCTAGACCAAGTTGCTTGTCTAAGCTTCAAATAAAAGTAACATTAGTTTGTTCCCTTTATGCTTTTTTTTCAATAGAAGCAAGGCAAGTTCCAAGAATGACACTATGATAAATTATAAAAAAAAATTACCAATAGAATAAAGAGTACAGGTGTCACATGGCTTGTAAATTATTCTGACAGCCCAAGGCAACAAGCAGCAAACAATTTGTACAGAATATTTCAGGAAGGCATCACTCTCCAAACTCAGAGCTAAAGTTCCCATGGAAAGTTACTCATATAAGTGGGCTTATGTCATGAAAATTGTTCATCTGAGAACTGCAGCTAGCCACACAAACTGAAGGTGTAAATTAGATAAGACTCCATTGAATCAGTATCTATCTAATAATATAGAGAATAGTGAACTAGTTCTTATCTTTTGGAAACTTCACTGGATTTAGGGCTGAGAAAATTTAGCCCAGTGAGAACTTGAGTCTCCATAAGACTTGAGTTGGAGGATAAAGATTCTAATTCCAGTTTGATAAGTAAGTAGATACTTAATCTTGAGCAAATAAAATAAATTCTCTAAGATTATTTTCCTTATCTATGAATGCGATAACAGTGGAAAAAGTATTATTGAATGTCTTTGTTAAAATAATCAGATTAAGCCATATATCCCAAATAGTCAGAATCTACTAAATGCTAAAAACTATATTCACTAAATCAGAGTTCTAAATATGGCACTGTGCTATTTATATAGGTAACCTTTTTTTTTAATTTAATTTTGCATAATTACTGTGCTTTTATGTTGTGTGTCTCTTTGTTTTAATGGCCCATCCCCAGAAAGAACACGGACATAGAGAGTTTCCTAGACCCCTTTATCTTCTTTTGCCCTTGCCTTTCTTCTGTCGGTTTTTCATCTCTCGATTCTGCCGTCCACAGTAAAACATGCTTGGCAGGCTTCCTCCTGGACCAGCACTAGTGTTCTAAGTGAAGGTACTGTCGTTTTCTTTGTCTACTACTTGCTAAACTTCAGTGATTTAAGAAAATGCTTCTTGGCTCAATTCCCCTGAGTTCAGCAAGTATGTTTCCACTGCCCTTGTTACTTCTGTTCCTAATTGCTAATAGGAAAAAATAAAATAAAATTTAAGCAGTAGAAACTGCAGAAGGTGCTAATTTACTACAGAGGCTTCCTATAGTCTGCCCCCAAATTTTCTTTTGTTCTCTTCACTATATGAGTTAGATTTAAGGAATTAGTTAAAACAGTGGAAATGGATATGTTGAGATGAGTGTTGGTTGGGAGTGTTCCCCCATTATTCAAAAAGCCCTTTCTTCTCTAGCTGTCTGCCTGGGTTCAAATCCTGACTGTAACACACACTAGGATCTTCAGCATGTTACATGAGTTCTGAGCCTCTTGGTTTCTCCTGTAAAATGAGGAAAAAAATATCACATGCATCATAGGATAATAGTTAGAATTAAATGAGTTAATGGTTGTAATGATTTAAAAAACAATGCTGAACATGGCAAAACTGTTACACATTAGCCATTATTATTGTTATTCAATCTTCTACAATATATCAGGTTACTTAAAAGGAATTCCATCATCCTTTAGGGGTTATACTTGCCAGTTAACTCTCATATCCACTACATATACTCTGTTTTAATACATAATGAATGTAATATCTATGTACACATATACAACCAAATTCACATATAATTAATCATTAAAATTCTAAATATTTTGGTCAGCTAAATTAGTTTCTTCAATGTAATTGGTAATTGGTTGGACAAAAGAGAGATAAGGAAGCAAGTTAAGGAATATGGGACAACATACTCTGTGAACAGACGTTCCTAATACTGCTATGATCTTTCTTTTTCAACAACTGTAGGAACAATGTTTTTTCTCCTATATTCTTAGTCACCACATGTTACTGAAGTCTTCCTGCACATGGGCTGTACCATATCCTTGTAAAGGTTAGAAAGGAGGGAGGTGGGCAGAGACTAAAGCAAGAGTTCTATTTTTAAAAATTATGTATAAAACCTTACACCTGCTTATATTCATTTATTTAGAAAATAATAACCTCATATTCTTGGCCAGTAACTGTTACAATTTCCTTTTGAGAATTCCATTATTTTGATATTCTCAGATATATTGCAAATGCTACAGCTAAAGCTGTGTGAGGTATTTAATTAATTTTATGAATATAATTTAGTACCCAACTTTAGGGTTAAGTATAATGACACTGATGTCATTTCTGTGACTGCCTTCCTAACAATTTGAAAAGAAGTATGAAGAACTCCAACCCAAAGTCAGAGGAATCTGTTTGAATTCCATCCCTACCACTTACTTATCTGTGAGATTAGAGGAAAATTACTTGCCTCTCTGAGCTTCCATTTCTTTTTTTGTAAAATGGAGATTACAATGCTTTCTAACTCAGAAATCTCTTATTATACAAAATAAAAGACAAACACACCATTCAACTCTGCTCTGCAAGGAGAATTGACCAAAAGCCTCCAGTTGCCGCTCCTCTGAATGTATAAGGTGTTTGTATGAGGCCATGCTTCCTGAGGGTTGCTCCAATGTTTAAGAACGGGGATAAGGAATACAATCCTATGGATACAGATGGTAGCTACACTTGTGGTGCCCATAGCATAATGTATAACTTTTAGAATCACTACATTTTACACCTGAAACTAATGTAACAGTATGTGTCAACTATACTCAAGTAAAAAAAAAAAAAATTAAATACAAAAAGAAAAAAAGAACTGTGAGTGTTCAAGCCAAAGTGAGTAACAAGACTCCTTCATTGAAGACTTTGGCAAGAAGATTCCAATGGGCTTGGCCAAACATTTCTTAGACCTGGGCTGCAGTGTAAGATCCTTCATACCCACGCTTCCTCCTTTCCACTCTCCTTCATACTCTCTGATCTGTACTGCAATCAGGAAAAAAAAAAAAATCCTCTTGTGCTCCTCACCCTAACTCTTTATCCATCACATACATTTCCCACACCAAATCTCTTACCTTTAATGATATCTTGACATCTGCAAATTCAACCTAGCAAATCATATAACATAGTACATGACACATAGTAACCACTAGTAAAATGTTAATGACCTTATAGGAATAGACACCTCATGGAAGAAAGAATTCTATACACATTGTGTGAAGTGAATATACAGAATTTTATTTTCTCCAGCACAAAATGTGTATATTCTTGCACATAATGTGCAAATGGATTTCTTTTTTTTTTATTTTACATTGTAGCAAAATCATCAGTATATTTTATTTCTGTATAGATTTTCCTCAATACCTTCTGTAGCCACATGCATGCATATTTTAATAATTCTGACAATATTTTTACCTAAAATAGTGAGTTAAAAATTTAGAATTTAGCCTTATTCTGTCTAGGCTATTTTAAAGGTATGGAGATCACACGAAAGAGACATTCGAACAAGAAAGAAAGGAAACAGTCATTTAAAGGAATTGGAGTTAAAAATAAATGGCAAGGGAAATCCCATGGAGCAATGACATGTGTGCATGTCAAGGGAGGGGGTGGCATCAGAATGTGCTAAGGAGGAAGAGTAGAAAAAAGTAGAAAAGAATCAGAAAGAAGAACAAAAGCATAAGCACTCACAAGAAATGGAGGAGATTTAATTTCTCCAAAAGATGAAGAAGCAATTTCTTGTTTCATATCATTTCTCTTCTTTTCCCTATATCTGCACAATGGAAAACTGAAGTTTGTCATTCTTGCTCTGTAATTTCTGGATAGCCACCTTTGATTCTAGAGTTATACTTGTTATTTAAAAAAAAAAGCATGCTTAAAAAAATGCATGCTTATGTGCTATTATTTTAATTCTACAAACTTTATTAGGAATTTGTTAAGGGCTCAAAATCATCCAGAGGATTCATAACTAAAAACAATATGTTTCTTGCTTTTCAAGACTCTACACTGAAGTGCAAGCATTAAAAAAAAGTATAACATACTGTGCAAACTGCCTTATTAGAAGACTGTACAAGTGGTCTGGAATGATCAGAGGGAAAGATTTGCTCTGCCTTTAAGAGTAGAAATACTCTAGGGCACTTGGGTGGCTCAGTAGGTTAAGAATCTGCCTTTGGCTTGGGTCATGATCTCAGGGTCCTAAGATAGAGCCCTGCAATAGGCTCCCTGCTGAGTGGGGAGTCTGCTTCTCTCTCTCCCTCTGCCCTTCTACACCCTGCTCATGCTCTCTCTCAAATAAATAAATAAAATCTTTTTTTAATGGAAATACTTTATAAAAGGTGAAATTGCACAGAGTTTTGAAAAATAGGCCTTCTCCAGTGAGATGGGGTCAAGAAACATCTGAGGCAGAGGGAATAACAACATAAGTAAATTCATAGAAGCATGGGGAGCCATGAAACACCCTAAGAATGACAAATAATTCCTTGTGATTGGAGCTAGGTTGACATAGATGGAAAAGAGCTTGGCAAGAGATGACGCAGGAGTGGTGAAAAGAGGTCAAATTATGAGCAGCTGTGTGCTATGCTTTTATTATAGGAAGAGACTGTTACTATCAAACTATTAAGAAGACTTGTTGAAGCCTCTTTGTTTATTTAAAACTTCATCTCTTTTTCTTATTTCCCAATTGTTTACTCAGAGCAAACTTTCTTTCTAATCACCATTTTGGACTATGTAGGGAGAGATTTCAGATATGTAATTTAGCAAAACAAAATATTAAAACCCATTTAGTTTCTCACTTCTTCTGCATGTCAGCATTCTGCAACTAATTTGGTTCATATAGCATGCTTTTCCTTCATTCCAAGTTTTGCTAAAATTTATTCTTTGAAAAGCACAAAGACATGCCTCATGTTCAAAGTTAAAAATTTTACCTGAGGGATTTGAAATCTATGAATAAGAAAGTCTGTGAAAAAGTGGCTTTTCCCATTGGTCTGTATAAATGCAAAAAAAAAAAAAAATCACAAAGTTAACAGCCCTCTTGTCAAAGTCCAGTATTATCAAAGTATTCCTTAGAAGAACCCTTAAATTGATGCTGATACTTTGGGGACTGAACAGAACTAAAGTTAGTTCTATATTCTGTTCATCTGGTAAGCAGAGAAAGTTCAGTCTTCCAGCCCCAGTCTACATAGGAAAAAGAGAGAGAGAAAACTCTTACATTCCTATTGCCAAATCTTATTGCATGACCTCTCAGACTAGCAATTTTCGATCAATAATAATTGCAAAGTTAGGGTCAACTGTATTTGCAAAATTTAAAACCTCAATATCATGTTAATAGGGCATGGGTTTAATCAGTCAGCCATGTAAATTTATTTTTAATCATTAAAAACTTTCACAAATTTGAACAAGTTTTTTTTCAAGCTGAATTGTTTTGAGCCACAGCTTTATTTTATTCAGTACCCGAGCCAGATCCCTATTACTGAAGAAAAAACAAAAAACAAAAACAAACAAACAAAAGAAACCTATACTCCTTTAAGACTTTAAACTGGGCAGTTGTAGCCTGAAACATTAAGCATAGAAGTCATCATTCTAGAAAGGGAGCATAGGGCTCATCTGCAGGTCCAATGTGGAATTGTTTTATAATGATTCAGAAACTCAATCCCTTTAAAGTAAATCATTAGGAACTTTGATTCTTCAAAAGTCTAGATTATGGATTTTCCATTAGTAATTTGATAACTTCTAAAGATATAAAACATAATATTGGGAAGGAAAAATTTTTGAAAAATCTTATCTTTTCAAATTAAGTTGAAGGTTTTTTTTCAGATAGAATTTTTTTTGTAAAGATGTAGAATGATTCCATTCTAAATGGGCTCCAGTGATTTTTTTTCAAACATTGTGTCATTTTGTGGGGAGGGGAGACTGATACAGGTAATGACTCAAAAAAACTAGGTATTGTAACTATTTGTAACATAAAGATAATATATTTAAAGCATGTGAATACTTCATCAATCTATTCCTTAGGTACTAGAAGAAACCTATTTAATATTATATGGTTGCATTATAAATAGCTTACAGTCATTTGAAAAGTATAGTAATTATCAATGGTATTACCCTTCATCTAATGCATTGGACTTTGGGACTCATCCTGCAATGTATTTTCTCATTCCTCTCCAAGTGTGTACCTGCAAAGTAAGACTAAGGTGACAATAGTAAAATTTCCATGACATAAAGATTTCCATATAAAAATTTAAATATCTTAAATTGTCAAAATCTGCAATTACAGGCAAGACATACTTGTATAGGGGCACCCGGGTGGCTCAGTTGGTCAAGCGTCTGCCTTCAGCTCAGGTCATGATCTCAGGGTCCTGTGATCGAGCCCCACATCAGGCTCCCTGCCCAGTGGGGAGCCTGCTTCTCCCTCTCCCCACTGCTCGTGCTCTCTCTCTCTCTCTCTCAAATAAATAAAATCTTTAAAAAAAAAAGACATACTTGTATAAAGATACTTTTATAGAGGAGATTCTATTAAATTTTATTTAATGGAAAACCCATGCCATATACTATATGTTTATCCTCATCTGTGATATGTTATATGCTCTTTGACTAATTTTCCATTCATATTATCAGTCTTAGAATGGAAGTTCATAGGACTTGTGACCAAGACATGAAACTTTAAGGAGACATCATATTTAGACAGTGTTATATGTTTTTTTTTGTTGTTGTTGTTATTGTTTATCATTGGTATTTTGTTCCTCTCCTTGACATCTATGTTTTGATCAACATCAATTTCTGCAAATAAATTAGCCATGATTTTGAAAGGGATTACATCGAATCTGTACATTAATTTGGGGAATATTGTCATCTTAACAATATTAATTTTTCCAATCCATGAACATGGGATATCATTCCATTTATTTAGGTCTTTAATTTCTTTTAAAAATGTTTAGTAGTTTTCAGTGTACAAGTTTTGCACTTTTTTTTTTTGCTAGATGTATTTCTAAGTAGATTTTAAAATGATATTTTAAATGGGATTGAAACAATTATATATAAATACAACTGCTATTTTGTATATTGATCTTGTATTGTGCAAAATTCTTTTACATTTAAGGGAAGTTTGCTGGATATAGAATTCTTGGTTGATAGTCTTAATTTTTCAGCACTTTGAATACGCTATCCCACAGCCTTTTGACCTCCATAATTCTAATGAGAAGTCAACTGTTCATTGTGTTGAGATTCCCTGTTTATGATGTTTTCTCTTGCTGCTTTCAAGATTCTGTTTGTCTTTGATGTTTGACAGTTTGTCTATGACGATAAGCTATGACTGTATCTCTGAGTTTAGTGTGCCTGATTTTCAGATGTGTAAATTAAGTTTTTCTTCAAATTTGATGTTTGACCATTATTTCTTGAAGTATTCCTTTGTATCTTTTTTCACTCTGATTTCTGATAGATACACTTGATATTACCTCACATATCTCTAAGTTTGTGTTCATTTTTCTTAATTCTCCTTTCTTTTCTTCAGTCAGGGTATTTTAATTGACCTACATACAGGTATGTTAATTTTTTCCTCTACCAATTAAAATTTGCCTCTGAATCTCTCCCTGAATTTTTCATTTCAGTAATTATAGTTTTCAATTCCAGAATTTGTATTTGGTTCTTTTTTTAAAATGACTTCTTTATCTTTATTGATATGCTTTATTTTGTGAGACTTCCCTTTAGATCTTTAGAAATTATTCTCTTTGTTGAACATATTTATAATGACTGATGTAAAATCTTTGTCTTTTAAGTCCAGTATATAAGTTCCCTCAGGAACAATTTCTATTCCCTTTTTATTTTTATTTGTTTGTTTCCTTCATATATATAGACAATATTTTCTTTTTTCTTTGCATATTTCACATTTTTTAAATTATGCATACAGTCGATTGGAAATATTGAAAAGTGGCAAATCTGGAAATTGGATATCCACTCTCTAAGGTTTGTAGTTGTTGCTTTTTAATATTGCAGCTTGTCATGGCTCTTTTCTCTGTTTAGTGACTTTCCTGATCTAATTCCTTAAAATATATTTTCTTTGTTGTGTGTGACTAGTAAAGCTTCTTATTGATTAACTTAGTGGTCAGATAATGTATGGATAGGAATTTTCTTAAATGCAGTGAATCAATAAATTTTCCATGTCTTGCTGAAGGGCTTTGTATGTGTATTCGAGGACATCTTTAATGTTCCTTCAATTACATCTCTGCCTTAGCCTTCACTTTCTCATTACACAATGTCTCAAGGTCAGAGAGAGTTGAGAGATTAAGGTCTTTTCATACCTTCCCTGGGCATTTACAGAGCTCTATACATGTGTGTGGCCTTTTAGATACCCCAGGAATACTGCTTTGAAAATTGAAGAATTTCAAAACCCCCTACTGACATCCTTTGGCACCATATTTTCTTTTCATGCTTTTCAGCCAGTCACTCATTTGCCCCACTGGGTAAATTGCCAGCTGAGACAATTGTGATGTTAAACAATTGCCACTGATTTTTTGACAAACACCCTGAAAATAGGTCTTTTAGTACTGAAGGAGTTTTGGTTAAGGTAAAATATATATACAAGTCTTGTGAATCAGGTTTGTCCAAAGAACCTTCAGATATGTGAAATAGTGACAGTTCTTGAGAATGGGGCTTTTGGGTGAGCTATAAATTGATTCTATCCTCCTTCATAGTGTGTGCTGGTCATCTGAACTTCAGAGTTACTGGGGTTATAAGACTGCTGATTTTTAAATCTATTGCAGGACTGGAAAGAGACTTACGAAAATAGGACAAGGTAAAGTGTCACAAAGTTTACTATTCCTACTGAGATTCAGCTGTTTCATTGAATAAACACTCCTCCATTGTTGCACCCATTGATTAATTTCTAGAATTTGAAAAGGCTGTTTTTGACAATTTTTGCCAGTGTTCTTATTACTCTTATGTAAGGATCAGATTTTTAGAGGTTTTTCTCTCCTACCTTCAGTGGAAGTGCTTCCTTCCTTCACTATGATTTTTATAAACAGAATAAATGAAAACCTTAGATATTTTTATAGCTCTCCACTTTATGTTAGTCAAATGAATGTGGAAGGAAAAGAAAGAAGTCTAATTGATTTTTGATTTTTGATTATTGTACTAAACTATATTGTTATTTTCTAAGGATTACAATTCAAAAATAGAACTGTTGAATCCAAAATAATTCTAAACTTTGTATAAAAACTTCACTTTTTAAAGAGACTAAATACTGTGATCCCATTTCTATCTCTAAATCCCATGATCAATACCTGTCAATACCTGTACTATCAATACCTAGTGCTCCATCATGATGAGGACATATGCTATTTAAATCTATTTACCTGTGTGTGTGTGTGTGTGTGTGTGTTTAAAGAATAGCATATAGCCTGATAATAATGGTATATTAGGTATCTATCAAAGACTTTATATGTGTATGCATATTCTTATTGTTAAGTCTATTAAATTGCAAACTGTGTGTGTGAAGCTAAGTGTGTATGGTTAGATGTGGCTGTATTTAACCATCTTGTTATGCCTGTTAGTTATTTTCATAGTGCCTTATAATTAACAGGCATTCAACATTATTTCTGAATACAATATAATCGCCAGTCATTGTCCAATATCTAATGGGTCTGCTACATAAATATTTTCCCATAAGTGAATAAATAATGTTTACCTACATATTTACCTTTCTTATTTAATATTAGAATAGTGTACTCCCAACGAATCTAACACACCTTCTCCCATAATGTGGCAATTGTATGCTTGATTCTGACTAAAGATTTTATAAATATATAAATCTCAACAAATATATTTAATGTCATTATTTGCACAATAATTGTCTTTAAAGTGAGAACACTAATTTTGTATACACAAGACAGACACATATTCATTTCTAGAAAAAATTATCTGGATCTTGGCTCCTAAATACTCTTGTACTCATCATTGTACATTACTTTCCCCCCATTTTGTTATTCATTCATTAATCATATGTTTTACCTTTAAGCTTGAATTTATACACTTTGTTTTTAACTCACTCTATTTTCTGATTTTTATTTTGTTTTATAATAATTTTGTATGAATCTACTCAACCATGCCAAGGTTTTTCCTATATACTCATAATGATCTTTAATGTACTTAGCACTGTGATGTTCCATGACCTTTTTATAATATGAGCACTGGGTTTTATTCAGATTGCTGGCTTGACCATACCTAATCTTTTCTTTCTCAACTGACACTCAATCCTCCATATCAGTTAAAAAAAATAAATAAATCATACATCTGACACTACTCCTAATGAGAGGTGAGATTTATATTTTCTCCCTTGAATCTGGGAAGTCTAATACCTGCTTTGACCAGTTTGGGAGAGCATACCTGGCACTTCTGAGAACAGGTCATAAAACACTATGCAGTCTGCCTGACTCTCTGGGAATATTTGCATTTAGGATGCATCCTTTCAGAATGGAGCTGCCACAATGTAAGACACCCGAGTCACATGGAGAGGCCATATGTAGGCATACTGGGTGACAGACTCAGGTGAAATCAGCTTTCATATCTTCACAACCCATCTAGCAGACAATACTGTCCAGATAATTTCAACTCCCAAATGTTCACATCATTCCCAGCTAATTGAGTCCTCTCAAGTGAGGCCCCAGATACAGACAAGCCATCCCGGTTGGCCCTGTCTGAGTTCCTAAGCCACTGAATCTGAGTATAATAAATTGGCTGTTTTATGTCCCTAAGTTGGGGTTGTTTGTTTTACATTAATAGGACTAAGGGATCCGGCCTAGTTCCAAGTCCTCTCTATGACCACCCACACTGCTCAGTAAAGTTCTGGCAAGTGGAGTCTGGCAATTGCTATATCAGTCATTCACGGAGTTTTGAGAACATTGTTTCTTAAAAATTCACTGGGTGACATGTATTTTCTTTTTCTCTAATGTCCCTTTCTCTTGGAGGTAGCTTCATGGTCAAGGATGTAAGTCAACACACATCCCTGGACACTTGGCTTTCTCATTGTAACACTATATGTCTTGGGAAAGGTAGAACGTGTATCTAAGGAAAAACTGGCGCTTGAGATATCCCATAGTCTCAATACATCATAGTTTTCACTAAAACTGGGGAACCAAACATTTTAAAAACTTACTGTTGATCATTGAAATGGCTGGTCCATTAAGTGGTAATAAATGTTCAGAAAGAACATGGGTTTTAAATTAAATCTGGCACTAAGATCTATTTGTAGTAGCAAAGTGCATATAAAGTAGCAAACTGCCTCCCTGCAGTCAGGTCTGTTCCTGCCATTTAATGTTGCCATACATATGTTTTATGATAGATACTGTATTCATCTAACTGCAGTTTGGACCACTTAATTAATGAAAATCTGCCACAGTAAATGATAAAAAATTCAATCCAAATCTGTAGACTTTGGTTTTAAACCATTAGCACAAAGTATTATATAATCCTCTGCTATCTAACTAAAAATGGTGCCTATTTGGCCATTGAACTTAAAGGTGTAAGTAACTAAGATTAAGATAAACTTGACATAAGATAAGGCTTCCTCTTATGCTAACAGTGATAAGATGCCTACAAAAGAGGAGTAATAATTTCTGTACATTGATGATTTATAGTGGCATATTGTAGATTTTAAGTAGCAGTTTAGTGAGCTTAGCCAAAATTAACTGAAAATTTTATATTTCTTTGTCTTAACCTAAGGAAAAAAATATAAATTTTATTAACTTTCTTTCTCTTTGGAAAAGCTATTATAAACCTTTCTCCAAAATAATCAACTAATACTCTAAGTGTTAATTTCTAAAGGTATAGTTTATACATTGAGCCATATTCTTTTTTTTCCCCTGCATGCTGACATCTCAATTAATTTAATTAATTTAATTAAATTTATTTTTTTATTATGTCAGTTAGCCAACATATAGTATATCATTAGTTTTTGAGGTAGTGTTCAACAATTCATTAGTTGTGTATAACACCAGTGCTATATTCTGTTCCTTAAAGTTATTTGTAGTTGAACAAACAAATCAGCCAGAGTGCACATTAATTTAACATTTGTTCTTCAAGAAAATGATGATTAGAAAAAAAGAAAAATAACAAAATCTGTGGAGAATCTATTCTATATAAAGCATCCTAAGAAATGTGTAAATAGAAAAAGAAAATTAAAAGAGTAAATTAAAGGTCACATTAGAAAGTAAGACACCTATAAATAAAACACTATAAATGTAAAGAGAAAATATATCAATTCATATTTTCAGAATAAAGATGGAGCATATAGTTCTTATGTTCATTTTTTTTTACCTAAGAATTTCACTAAAAATTTTATAAAATAAGTTGATCAAATTATATGTTTCTAAAATTATAGGAAGTTAAAAAGCAAAGTAAGAAATTAATTTGGGGGAAAATCAAGATTATAAGAGTCAAGTGTATAACTTTAGGAGATTTTTAAAACATGTACCAAGGTAACTGAAAATGTGTATTTCATAATTTATGTATGTCTATAATAAAATACTATGCATGTCTTTCTCTGATTGACTTATTTCACTCAGCATAATACCCTCCAGCATAAAAAAAAGCAACAATGCAATAGTTTAAGGATTTAATAAATCTAAAGAAACTGCTCCCTTTTAATTTTAGTCTTGTCCAGATTCAGTCATGACAAAGCCTCCTAAAAATCAGATTGTTGAGAAAATAATTTATTTTTTAAAATTGTCTTTTAAAAATATGTGTTTTAAATTTAATGTAGTTTAAATCTTTCCAAGCACATGTTGTTCCTAGCATTAGGCAAATTGCAATGAAAATACATGCCTTAGTTTTTGTTTGGTTCAACAAGCAAGAATGATGTGGAAATGGCAACTTTTATAAGTAAATTGATTATAAAAATAATTGAATTTATTTAAAATGCTTAAAATCAATTACAAAAGAATGCTTTCTTAATAGTTAAAAATATCTGGGGATGATATTATAATAGTCTACATATTTTGATACATTGATAGCTTTGCCAGGCACTTGGAATACTTGGATGAATAGAAAAGCAGTTGGTTCTGTCAAAAAACCTAATATGTATTAGAGTAGAGAAATCCGGAAAGAGGTCAATTACAGAACAATGCCAGAAGCTTAATGATCAAAGAATGTATTAGGTACAGAGATCACAAGATGAAGGAGCTATCAATTCTATTTGGAGAGAGGTCAGAGATATCTTCCCTGGAGAAATTCTTTCTGAGTGTTTTCGAGAAATAACTGCTTCACTTTGAGGACATGGAATGAATAGTTATTACAATTAGAAAGAATAACAGTGAGGAATGTATGGTAGAACAGAAATTTGATTTTAATGTATTGTACTAGTGTGTCAGTAAGTGAAGTGTGAAACACACACATCCTGGACTGTTTTCTGCCACCCTGTATCCATAAACCGGAAAGGGCAACATCCATATCCATGAGAAAGGTCTCACACAGAGCTGTTATGATAATCAAATAGCTTCATAGATTTCTTTGAATTTGTTCTTAACATCACATTCCTACTTCTAAATCTCTATAATGTCGACCATTTTCCTTAATTAGTGTGACCAGGGGAAAATATCATTTATATTGGTTCACTTTTTTAAAGTGAAAGTAGATAGTTACGTTGGGATAGCTGGTACCAAATGGGACTGTCACAGGTCAGTGAGTATGTGAAGTAACACCACTTCTACCTTTCCTCTCCTGTATCCAGCCTACTTTCTCTTCTAAATTGATCCATGTTTAGAAGAAACTGACCAGATCTTGATCACTTTGGGAAACTTTTAACAAATCCCAATTATCTTTTAGACAAGGGGAGACTAGTTTTTAATGAAGATTTTTACTTTATAGCCTCACTTAACTATTCCTTATTTAGCTGTTACTATCTCTCTACATGTTCTATACAAGAGAGTCCAGCCAGGTGACTCATTATTTAATGCATGTACCAGGGAAATATTTTCACATTAAATTGTTTGTGTTTTTTCCCAACACAATTTTTCCTGCTTTTATTCTTTATTCTTCCTGTTTTATTCCCCACTATCTTCACTTAAGGAGCAGCAAGGACTTTCTATATGCATGCCTTCAAAATAACTTGACTTTTATAGAAAGATGTGAAAGAAGAAAAGAGAAAAGCTCAGTTTTGAACTTTGGTTAAACTTTCAGTTTTAAGGAGCTAAAGACCATACATTTGAAATAAAAGGCTCTGGGGATTAGAAGAACTTGAGAACCCAAAGCTAAGGTTTATATCATGAACAATAAACTTCCAGTAAAATAGAGGAAGATCCAGATTGTTCTCCCCTTACAAGGCTAGATAAGAAATGCTGGAGCTGTGGTGGAAAACAAGAAAGAAGACACAACCCAGGGTATAGAGGGATGGGTTAGCTAGGATAAGAGAATGGGTCTGTAGGAATTAATGAGCACAAGTAGAATCCACATTATGGTTCCCAAAAAATGAGCACTGTCTTTTCTTGGCTCCAAGAAACAGGTGGGAGCCAAGTTCCCAGTAGTTATTATAAGAAAGTAGGAGGCATTCTGCCTATATTGACTGTAATATTAGCTGTCCTTTTTACACTCAAGCATTGATGACCTCTCATCTGCAGTAGCCCAAATGTTGCTCGTCAATAGCACACCAAGAAAAACATAAAGAGCAAATTAAAACTACAATTAGATATCATCTCATACCTGTCAGAACAGCTAAAATAAAAGACACAAGGAATGACAGGTGTGGCCAGAATGTGAAGAAAGGGGAACCCTTTTGCACTGTTGGTGGGAATGCAAACTGGTGCGGCCACTCTGGAAAACAGTATGGAAGTTCCTCGAAAAGTTAAAAACTACTCTGATCCAGCAATTGCACTTCTAGGTATTTACCCAAAGAATACAAAAATACTAATTCTTAGAGATAGATGCACCGTGATGTTTACAGCAGCATTATCTACAATTGCCAAGTTATGGAAAGAGCCCAAGTGTACATCAATTGATTAATAGAAAAAGGAGAATTATATGATTCAGACATGAAAAAGAATGGGATCTTGCCATTTGCAACAACATGGGTGGAGCTAGAAATTATAATGCTAAGCAAAGTAAGTCAGTCAGAGAAAGATAAATACCATATGATTTCATTCACATGTGGGATTTAAGAAACAAAACAAACAAGCAAAAAAAAAAGAGAGAGAGAGAGATAGGCAATCCAAGAAACAGGCTCTTAACTATAAAGAAAAGGGGGCGGAGCAAGATGGCAGAGGAGTAGGAGACCTGGATTTCGTCTCCTCTCAGGAATTCAGCTGGATAGGGATCAAACCATTCTGAACACCTACAAACTCAACAGGAGATCGAAGAAAAGAAGAGCAACAACTCTCTCATCAGAAAAGCAACCACTTTCTGGAAGGTAGGACGTGCGGAGAAGTGAATCCGAGGCAATATTCGGGAGGATAGACGGCGGAGGAGGGGCCTCCGTCAGCCGCTTCTGGCAAGTGATAGAAGCACGGAGCACAAAATCGGAACTTTTAAAAGTCTGCTCCACCGAGGGACGTCACTCTGGTGGCTAAGCGGGGGGTGGAACCCTCCGGGACAGTGTGGTTTCAGGACCCTCGGAGTCACAGAAAGACTGGGGGTGCCTGAGTGTGGCAGAGCTCCCAGGTATCGGAGCAGGGAAGCCGGCTGCAGAGGCGGAGCCCAGGCGCAGGCTCTCAGCTCGGGGTGGCCATGAACCGTGATCCGCGGCACAGTCGGGCCCCTGCTCCTCCAGCAGGGACCCAACAAGCGACAGATCCGGGGAGACTCACCTTCCTCCCCCGGGAGGAGCCGTGTGGGAGTGCACCGCAGGGATCTGCTGGGTTTGGAGACTCCAAACTGGGTTGGGTACCGGAGATAGAAACACGCGGTCACAGGCCGGGTGAGCACAGAGTGCAGCCAGAGACCAGGGAGACGGGAGTGACTGACGGCTTTTCTCTGGGGGCTCACTGAGGAGCGGGGCCTGAGTTCTGGGCTCCTCCGAGGCAGAGATTGGGAGGCCGCCATTTTCACTCTCCGCCGCCAAAGCTGTACGGAAAGCTCACAGGGAACAAAAGCCCCGGAGAGCAAACCCGAGCAGATTACTTAGCCGGGAGGGGGCAAGGGAGGGGCAGTTCCGCCTCTGGCAAAGACATTTGGAAACCACGGCAACAGGCCCCTCCCCAGAAGATCAGTGAGAACAGCCAGCCAAGACCAAGCTTACCGATCAATGAGAGCGGCAGAACTCCAGTGCTAGGGGAATACTGCACATAGAATTCATGGCTTTTTTACCATGATTCTTTAGTCTTTCAAAGTTAAATTTTTTTTAACTGTCTTTTTGTCTTTTTATTTCTTTTTGAATTTTTCTTTTTCCCTTTTTCAACCAACATCTTATCAATCCCTTTTTTTAAAAGAAACATTTTTATTTTTCATTTTTAGAGTCATATTCTATCCCTTGATAGTAGTTACCCGTATTTTTGGCTTATATATATAAGTTGTTCTCTCTTTAAAATTTTGAGATAGTTTCTTCTACCAGATTAAAATATACCCTAAATCTCTAGTATATGGTGTTTTCTATTCCCCTGCCTGATCACTTCCTCTCCCTTTTTTTTTTCTTTTTTCTTTTTTTAAATCCTCTTCTTTCTTTTTTCAAACAACTTCTTATCAATTCCTTTCATAAAATTTTTTATAATTTCCATCTTTACAGTCATATTCCATCCCTTCATCATATCAACCCTTATTTTTGTACATATATAAGTTTTTCTTTCTTTAAAATTTTGGGAGGCACTTTCTTCTAAAAGACCAAAATACACCCCAAATCTAGTGTGTGGCACTGATCTATAAACCAGACTGATCATATTTGATCACATTCCGTTTTTTTTTTGTTGTTGTTGTTGTTGTTCTTTTGTTTTATTTGTTTTTGTTTTTATCTTTATCTTTTTCTTTTTTTTCTTTTTCTTTTTTCTCTCTTTACCTTTCTTTTCCCACTGCTTACAGGTCTTTTCTGATTTGTTTAGAGTATACTTTCTGGGGACGTTGTTAATCTGCTAGCATTTTGTTCTCTCATTAATCTATTCTCCAATGCACAAAATGACAAGACGGAAAAAATCACCTCAACAAAAAGAACAAGAGGTAGTACCGACTGCCAGGGGCCTACTCAATACGGACATTAGTATGATGTCAGATCTAGAGTTCAGAATCATCACTTTAAAGATACTAGCTGGGCTTGAAAAAAATATGGAAGTTATTAGAGAAACCCTTTCTGGAGAAGTAAAAGAACTAAAATCCAACCAAGTAGAAATCAAAAAGGTTATTAATGAGGTGCAATAAAGATGGGGGCACTAACTGCTAGAATAAATGAGGCAGAAGAGAGAATCAGTAATATAGAAGATGAAATGATGGAAAATAAAGAAGTTGAGAAAAAGAGAGATAAACAGCTACTGGATCACGAGGGCAGAATTCGAGAGATAAGCGATACCATAAGACGAAACAACATTAGAATAATTGGGATCCCAGAAGAAGAAGAAAGAGAGAGGGGGGCAGAAGGTATACTAGAGCAAATTATAGCAGAGAACTTCCCTAATTTGGGGAAGGAAATAGGCATCAAAATCCAGGAAGCTCAGAGAACCCCTCTCAATATCAATAAAAATAGGTCAACACCCCGACATCTAATAGTAAAATTTACGAGTCTCATAGACAAAGAGAAAATTCTGAAAGCAGCTCGGGAGAAGAGATATGTAACCTACAATGGTAGAAACATTAAACAAGCAACAGACCTATCCACAGAGACCTGGCAGGCCAGAAAGGACTGGCAGGATATATTCAGAGCACTAAATGAGAAAAATATGCAGCCAAGAATACTCTATCCAGCTAGGCTGTCATTGAAAATTGAAGGAGAGAGAAAAAGCTTCCAGGACAAACAAAAACTAAAGGAATTTGCAAACATGAAACCAGCCCTACAAGAAATCATGAAAGGGGTCCTCTAAGCAAAGAGAGACCCTAAAAGCAACATAGACCAGAAAGGAACACAGACAATATATGGTAACAGTCACCTTACAGGCAATACAATGGCACTAAATTCCTATCTTTCCATCGTTACCCTGAATGTAAATGGGCTAAATGCCCCAATCAAAAGACACAGGCTATCAGACTGGATTAAAAAACAAGACCCATTGATATGCTGTCTGCAAGAGACTCATTTTAGAACCAAAGACACCCCCAGATTGAAAGTGAGTGGGTGGAAAATCATTTACCATGCTAATGGACACCAAAAGAAAGCTGGGGTGGCAATCCTTATATCAGACAAATTAGATTTTAAGCCAAAGACTGTAATAAGAGATGAGGAAGGACATTATATCCTACTTAAAGGGTCTATCCAACAAGAAGATCTAACAATTGTAAATATCTATGCCCCTAACATGGGAGTAACCAATTATATAAGGCAATTAATAACAAAAGCAAAGAAACACATTGACAACAATACAATAATAGTAGGGGACTTTAACACCCCCCTCACTGAAATGGACAGATCATCTTAGAAAAAGATCAACAAGGAAATAAAAACTTTAAATGACACACTGGACCCAATGGACTTCACAGACCTATTCAGAACATTCCACCCCAAAGCAACGGAATACACCTTCTTCTCTAGTGCCCATGGAACATTCTCCAGAAGAGATCACATCCTAGGTCATAAATCAGGTCTCAACCGGTACCAAAAGACTGGGATCAGTTCCTGCCTATTTTCAGACCACAATGCTTGAAACTAGAACTCAATCAAAAGAGGAAAGTCGGAAAGAACTCAAATACATGGAGGCTAAAGAGCATCCTACTAAAGAATGAATGGGTCAACCAGCAAATTAAAGAAAAATTAAAAAAATACATGGAAACCAAGGAAAATGAAAACACAACTGTTCAAAATCTTTGGGATGCAGCAAAGGCAGTCCTAAGAGGAAAGGATATAGCAATACAAGCCTTTCTCAAGAAACAAGAAAGGTCTGAAGTACACAACCTAACCCTCCACCTAAAGGAGCTGGAGAAAGAACAGCAAATAAAGCCTAAACCCAGCAGGAGAAGAGAAATCATAAAGATCAGAGCAGAAATCAATGAAATAGAAACTAAAAGAACAGTAGAACAGATCAACAAAACTAGGAGCTGGTTCTTTGCAAGAATTAACAAGATTGATAAACCCCTGGCCAGACTTATCAAAAAGAGAAGAGAAATGACCCACATCAACAAAATCATGAATGAAAGAGGAGAGATCACAACCAACACCAAAGAAATACAAACAATTCTAAAAACATATTATGAGCAACTCTATGCCAGCAAATTAGATAACCTGGAAGAAATGGATGCATTCCTAGAGATGTATCAACTGCCAAAACTGAACCAGGAAGAAATAGAAAACCTGAACAGCCCTATAACCACTAAGGAAATTGAAGCAGTCATCAAAAATCTCCCAAAAAACAAAAGCCCAGGGCCAGATGGCTTCCCAGGGGAATTCTACCAAACATTTCAAGAAGAATTAATACCTATTTTTCTGAAACTGTTTCAAAAAATAGAAATGGAAGGAAAACTTCCAAACTCATTTTATGAGGCCAGCATTCCCTTGATCCCAAAACCAGACAAAGACCCCATCTAAAAGGAGAATTACAGACCGATATCCCTGATGAACATGGATGCCAAAATTCTCACCAAAATACTAGCCAATAGGATCCAACAGTACATTAAAAGGATTATTCACCACGACCAAGTGGGTTTTATCCCTGGGCTGCAAGGTTGGTTCAACATCTGCAAATCAATCAATGTGATACAATACATTAACAAAAGAAAGAAAAAGAATCATATGATCCTCTCAATAGATGCAGAAAAAGCTTTTGACAAAGTACAGCATCCTTTCTTGTTCAAAACTCTTCAGAGTATAGGCATAGAGGGTACATACCTCAATATCATAAAAGCCATCTATGAAAAACCTACAGCGAATTTCATTCTCAATGGGGAAAAACTGAGAGCTTTCCCCCTAAGGTCAGGAACGCGGCAGGGATGTCCACTATCACCACTGCTATTCAACATAGTATTGGTAATCCTAGCCACAGCAATCAGAGGAAAAAAAGAAATCAAAGGCATCCAAATCAGCAAAGAAGAAGTCAAACTCTCACTCTTTGCAGATGATATGATACTTTATGTGGAAAACCCAAAGACTCCACCCCAAAACTGCTAGAACTCATACAGGAATTCAGTCAAGTGGCAGGATATAAAATCAATGCACAGAAGTCAGTGGCATTCCTATACACCAACAACAAGACAGATGAAAGAGAAATTAAGGAGTTGATCCCATTTACAATTGCACCCAAAACCATAAGATACCTAGGAATAAATCTAACCAAAGAGGCAAAGGATCTGTACTCAGAAAACTATAAAATACTCATGAAAGAAATTGAGGAAGACACAAAGAAATGGAAAAACGTTCCATGCTCATGGATTGGAAGAACAAATATTGTGAAGATGTCAATGCTACCTAGAGCCATCTACACATTCAATGCAATCCCCATCAAAATACCATCCACTTTTTTCAAAGAAATGGAACAAATAATCGTAAAATTTGTATGGAACCAGAAAAGACCCCGCATAGCCAGAGGAATGTTGAAAAAGAAAAGCAAAGCCGGCGGCATCACAATGACGGATTTCCAGCTCTATTACAAAGCTGTCATCATCAAGACAGCATGGTTCTGCCATGAAAACAGACACACAGATCAATGGAACAGAATAGAGAGCCCAGAAATGGACCCTCAACTCTATGGTCAACTCATCTTTGACGAAGCAGGAAAGAATGTCCAATGGAACAAAGACAGTCTCTTCAACCAATGGTGTTGGGAAAATTGGATAACCACATGCAGAAGAATGAAATTGGACCCTTTCCTTACACCACATACAAAAATAGACTCCAAATGGTTGAAAGACCTCAATGTGAGACAGGAATCCATCAACATCCTCAAGGAGAACACAGGCAGCAACCTCTTTGACCTCAGCCGAAGCAACTTCTTCCTAGAAACATCGCCAAAGGCAAGGGAAGCAAGGGCAAAAATGAACTATTCGGACTTTATCAAGATAAAAAGCTTTTTTTTTTTTAATTTTATTTATTTATTTGAGAGAGAGAGAATAAGAGAGAGCACATGAGAGTGGGGAGGGTCAGAGGAAGAAGCAGACTCCCTACCGAGCAGGGAGCCCGATGCGGGACTCGATCCCGGGACTCCAGGATCATGACCTGAGCCAAAGGCAGTCGCTTAACCAACTGAGCCACCCAGGCGCCCAAGATAAAAAGCTTTTGCAAAGCAAAGGAAACAGTCAACAAAACCAAAACACAACTGACAGAATGGGAGAAGATATTTGCAAATGACATATCAGATAAAGGGCTAGTATCCAAAATCTATAAAGAGCTCATCAAACTCAACACCCAAAGAACAAAGAATCCAATCAAGAAATGGGCAGAAGACATGAACAGACATTTTTCCAAAGAAGACATCCAAATGGCCAACACACACATGAAAAAGTGCTCAATATCGCTCAGCATCAGGGAAATCCAAGTGAAAACCTCAATGAGATACCACCTCACACCAGTCAGAATGGCTAAAATTAACAAGTCAGGAAACGACAGATCTTGGCGGGGATGCGAAGAAAGGGAACCCTCCTACACTGTGGTGGGAATGCAAGCTGGTGCAGCCACTCTGGGAAACAGTATGGAGGTTCCTCAAAAAGTTGAAAATAGAGCTACCCTATGATCCAGCAATTGCACTACTGGGTATTTACCCCAAAGATACAAAAGTAGGGATCTGAAGGGGTATGTGCACCCCGATGTTTATAGCAGCAATGTCCACAATAGCCAAACTGTGGAAAGAGCCAAGATGTCCATCGACAGATGAATGGATAAAGAAGAAGTGGTATATATATACAATGGGATATTATGCAGCCAGCAAAAAGAGTGAGATCTAGCCATTTGCAGCAATGTGGATGGAACTGGAGGGTATTATGTTGAGTCAAATAAGTCAAACAGAGAAAGACATGTATCATATGATCTCACTGATATGAGGAATTCTTAATTGTAGGAAACAAACTGAGGGTTGCTGGAGTGGGGGTGGCATGGGAGGGGAAGGGGTGACTGGGTGATAGACACTGGGGAGGGTATGTGCTCTGGTAAGCGCTGTGAATTGTGCAAGACTGTTGAATCTCAGATCTGTACCTCTGAAAGAAATAATGCAATATATGTTAAGAAAAAAAAAAAGAAGAAGGTAGCGGGAGGGGAAGAATGAAGCGGGGGAAATCGGAGGGGTAGATGAACCATGAGAGACGATGGACTCTGAAAAACAAACTGAGGGTTCTAGAGGGGAGGGGGATTGGAGGATGGGTTACCCTGGTGGTGCGTATTGAGTAGGGCACATTCTGCATGGAGCACTGGGTGTTGTGCACAAACAATGAATCATGGAACACTTCATCTAAAACTAATGATGTAATGTATGGGGATTAACATAAGAATAAAAAATAAATTAAAAAAGAAAAAAAATGAAAAAAAACTATAAAGAATAAACTGATGGTTACTAGAGGGGAGGTGGGGGGATGTTTTAAATAGGTGATGGGGATTAAGGAGGGCACTTGTGATGGGCACTAGGTGTTGTATGGAAGTATTAAATCACTATATTGTACACCCGATACTAATATTATACTGTATGTTAACTAAATGGAATTTAAATATTTTTTTTTTTTAAAAAGAGCAACATAATGAAATTTGCTTTGTGTGACCTAACTTGTCTGGACGTTTAAACAACACAGTGAGGTCAGATTTGAAGACCTTGAATACAGGAAGGCAAACATAAATGAAAGGGATACTTTTCCCTGTCCTTCTCTTTAATCTTCCACATTCTTGTCAATCTGGATAGATGAAACACAAAGTTACCCCAGGACTCCTCTTTTCCCCTCAGAGATGTTAAATCTCCCCATCACCATTTTTTTGTGATTTTGAATTCCATCTTCTGCTTCTACTCATACTACCCCTTTGCCTGAACTATTATTGCCTCACTTCTTGCTGCTATGGGATGTCCTATTCATCAGCAAAGAATCAATATAGATACAGGCTATTTGAAAATCTAATTGTTAATAGTCTTCATTGTAGAATTTGTAGTTTTAAGTAGTATTATCTGTCAATGTTCATCTCTAGTTCCTTTTTGATAAAATTTCCTCAATAAATCCATCATATGTAATCACTTCTTCCGTTAAAATTGCACCCCACTGTTTGGTTTATAATAAGCCTGTAACATATCAGTCAGAAATTTTGGATGTGATAAATCTTCATTTGGCCCAGATGTTAGTACCTGAACTGATGGTGCCAATTCTTTTCAGAAGAGAGATTTAATTCTCTTTCTAACCAAGTCAAAGATAAAGACCTTAAAATTATCTTTCATGCTCACTACCATTTCCCATCACAAGGTTTTCTAGATGTTCTAGAATACTTAATCTTGCCAGTAATATCCAATAAGGAATGCTATTTGTTCTTCTTTCTTCCTTCTGGCAATCATCAGCCCTGAATTTGTATTATCTTACAATACTCTTTCTTAACCTAGCTTATGATATTTCTGAAATCATTTTTGCTATCTTAGAGTTTACCTATATTTCCTCATCATTGTTCCCACAGAGTAGACGTGGGCAAACTACCATGCAGGGGATCAAATTGCCCATTGACCTGTTTTGTTTTGTTTTGTTTTCCACACAGGTAACTAATAATGGATTTAAAAGTTTTAACAAGTTGTACAAAAAAGACTATGCAACAGAGACTGTGTGGCTTACAAAACCTACAATACTTAATTTACCAATTGCTGATAACAATTAGTCACTCTAGGGGAAAAGTTCACTGAAATCTGAGTTTTAAATATTTACATTTATTTTCAAATATATATTCACACCATGAATTAGATCAATGGTTTAATCATTAGGTACACATGTGTAAATATAGAATTTGAACCTTTCTCTTTATATGATAATATTTAGTAAACTATGCATATTTTAAAATATTGTGAAATGAAAAAAAGGGAAACGATCTTGATTTCAACATCTTCAATGTTACAATAACTAGCCTCTCTTCTGAAACAAAGAATGAGGTGTTTTTATTGAGGGATATCATACAGTTATATTAATAAAATTGCAATGAAAAGAGTTTAAAATCCATTTTTAAAAGAAAGGTAGTTGTTTTCCCTGAAATAGTGGGTGACTATTTCTGTTCTCTGACAGTAGGGGAGGTTCCATTATTTCAAAGGTTTCATTATACCTCCGCTGAGAGTGAAATAAACAGTCAATTCACTGAAAATAAGAGTGACAGGAAGGTAGTTGCATTCGTTTAAATCCTGAAAATTTATAGAATTTATCTCAAGGTGAGCTGTTAGGTGCTGTTGTAAGAGTGCATATTATTCAACTAGTCATCAGCATATCCAAATGAACAAACAAAATGATTAGAAGAATTTAGGAAAATTCTCTTTGCTTTACATTTGGCACACAAGAAATAATGAACTTGGTTCTCTATGTGCCCAGAAGATGATTGGCAGGGTATCTTTAACAATACAAAGGTTAAATATTTTTACTAACACACTCCTCCCATATTCATTGGTGTAGCAAATGGAAATGCTAAACAATAACACACCCGCCACCCCCAAATACACATGCTGATGTTTACCATTCAAGCTATAGTTTATTTCCCGAGTGAGGATGCACTAAGCACTATCTGAGCAAATTGTTAAGGAAGCAGTTGCCCCTTCATTACTATCTGCTTTTCCTTTTCTCTATTCACTACTCCTCTACTTACCACTCCACAGGAAACTGGTATCCTCATGCTTAGGATGCTAAGAGACATTAATTTGGGTGCTGCCACTAAAAATATCTGTAACACCAGTAATTTATTTCTTCATCCCATTCTTTTCCTAACACATCATATTGTTAGGTACACTGTTTTCTCTTACTGTTTCTCTGAAGGAGATTGAAGCTACCAATCTTAATGAACCATTGATAAAATAAAAAATTAGGTACAAATTCTGTTAACTGACTTCCATCAAACTGATTTTACAGATTACTTAATACTCTCAACACAACTTGTAAAACATACTAACTAAAGCATATGCTAGTAGGCTACTTTTTATTACATCTGCACTGATTGTTGATTTACCAAGTGTTTATTGGGTTTGCACACCAACCAGCTTAATTTAGATTTAATACTTCACTTAATAACATAATTTAATTAAACCTTATATATACCACCAAAATATGCATATGAAAAGATAATTATTTTAGCACAGTTACTGAATGGCTTAAATATGCTGGATATCGTGAGAAAAACCAACAACCTAACGACCACATGTGGAAGCAAATTTCCTCTGGCAATATTGCTCAACATCTTTTTAAGGGGAGCTAAACTCACTTATTGATAAATAAAGTTAAATTAAGAAATCACTATACAATACAGAATTAGTTTCAATGTTAGCTACAAAAAAAAAAAAAAAAACCTCAGAAAGCATTATATACATGACAAAATGCATTTAAAAAAAACAAAGAAAAAGTATAGTATTGCAACAAAGCAGATGAATTTTCAAGTTCCCAGGGTTTTGTTATAGGAAAGTCACATATTTTAAAACTTGAAAAGTTACAAATAATTTATGACCAGATTAATGTGACACACAAAAATGAGCAGGAACTGACTTAAACCAGATTTTTTTTTCTTTCTCTATATTTGAAGAAAATAGAATCATACTTTCAAATACAAATTATTGGTTAGTTAGTGATATGTCATTTTTCATCCAGCCTATGAAATAAGTGGACCTGAGGGCTAAATGCAAAATTCTTTGAGTTCTGTTTTGGAATAAATGGCAGATAATTATGTGTCACATGGAACTGTTAAAAGTTAGCAACATTAAACATACAGTTTATAATATAGCATTCACAAATAACAAAATTCCCGATTCAATAATTCAATAAATCTTGAAGAAAATGTGACCTGAATTTTTAACACCACCACCCAAAACTCCTAAATAAGGAAAACCATGAAGAAAATGGTTTAAGTGATATAAATCTAATTGGAACTTTGGCGATATAAGGAAGGTGATGTTAAATGATGATGATTTGTTAGAAAAAATTATGTATCATATGATAACATAACTGTCCTTCATAAAGCAGACACATCTAGAATGGAAAGGATAAACTAGGCAAGTAAAAATAATTTATGCAGTAGCTAAATCATGCCTTGATTTTTAAAAAAAAATAATACTTTGTCTAAATTGATGATAATATTGGGGCACCTGGGTGGTTCAATCTGTTGAGCATGGGACTCTTGATTTTGGCTCAGGTTATGATCTCAGGGTGGTAGGATTGAGCCCTTCATCGGGCTCCCTGCTCAGCAGGGCATCTGCTTGAGCTTCTCTCTCCATCTCCCTCCACCCCTCCCCTGATTTGTGCACACTTTCTCTCTAAAATAAGTAAATCAATCTTTAAAAGAATTAGACAATAATATTAAGAACAAGAGTGAAATTACTATGCTGTAAAATTACTATTTTTCACTAATCAATTTATTGGTTTCATTTTTCAAATGAGCTTTTTAATGTTTTTTTGTTAGAATAATGCATTATTAAATGTTTTTGTGACAAGTAGTTTCACAGAGTTTTTTCAAATTATTACTAACTACATATGCCAAAATAATTGATGACGGCATCTACATTATAGGGTCTCGAGTGTCAATGAAATTAGCAATAAGGCATTCTTCTTGTTATTCTCTCTGCATTCTTCTTGTTATTTCTCTGAAAATTTTAATTTATCTTTTCTGGTACTTTTTCTGATGTTCTAAATAACATTAGTCTAATTTTTCTACCCAGAGTAATACTACACACCCATTCACAGCTTTAGCAATGTGTTTATCACCATGTTATTTTTTTTCTTCTAAATTGTTCAGACCTACCTTTCAAACAACATTCTTGAAATTACCCATTATGCCAATGATTGACACAAATTCTGCATGTCCAAATTAAAATTCAATTTCTTCTCCCCTCAAATTGATTTCTTATTTATTTATTTAATTAATATATCACTCCCTTACCGATAACATAGACATAAAACACTGAATCACCCATAAACTACTCTATTGGGCTACCTTTTCTCCTTCCCTTAAGTAATCATCATTCTCTTAAGTTATAAGACCTTGCTTTTCATTTTACTTCTCTAGTTAAATCCTTCATTTATGTCACTTGACTTATGAAGTATAACAATAAATTCCTAAACTATTGTGTACAGAAAAATAAACTAATATGCTATTTTTTCCCTCAAAATTCTTTGATGATTCTCTATAAAATACACAGTAAATGCAAATTTCCTTATATACTATACAGAGCTACTAGGAATTCAATCACATACTAAACTTTCAAGTAGCATTCACCATTCTCTCACTACTTGCTATTTTCTACTTGCAAAAATATTAATGTAGCCTCATATCTTTGAGTTTATTTATATATAATCTTACTGTTAATCCTTTTTTGCAAAAATATACTCACCACTTAAAGTTCAGGCTAGATGCCATCTCTTCAATAAAATCTTCAAAATCTTTTATTGATAATGTGATATGTTCCTCCAAGGCGACAAATTTTCATAATTTTACATGGGTTTTAGTTTTGGAAATAAAATAAAGTTATCCATCACTAAGCAAACGGTTAAAGTGCTGAGTATCATTTTTGGGAGCATGACTCTACAAAATTTTAAATGTGTAGTTTGTCCTGGCTGCATAACATGTTAGATGTAGGGACAGACAGTTTTTAAAAGTGGTAAATACAGTAAAAGTCATGAGAACCATATGAGAGAACTGGGACTAATTCTAACATACATCTCTAGAACGAGAAAGAAAGAGGCAATGGGGGAAAAAGAGCAATGTTCAAAGATATATTGACTAACATTTTCAAACTTTATGAAAGAAAAACAAGCTACAGATTAATAGTAAAACTGCTGAAAATAGAAGACAAAGGGAAAATCTTAAAAGAAGAAAACAGAACTAAATAGCACATTAAAAGGATCATATACTACAATAAACTGGAATTTATCCCTAGGGTGCAAGGACTGTTAAACACATGCAAATCAATAAATGTGATACAATATAGAATGAAAGACAAAAATCATATGATCATCTCAATAGATGCAAAAAAGTATTTTAAAAAATGCAACATCCTTTCATGATAAAGCCCTCAGTAATCTAGGTATACGTTAGTATATAGGTATATTTAATATAATAAATACCACATATGACAAACACACAGCCAACAGAATATTCAATGGCAAAATTTAAAAAGCTTTCCTCTAAGATCAGGAACCTCAGTGTGTCCACTATCACCATTCTTATTCAACATTGTACTGAAAGTCTTAGCTAGAGCAATAAAGCAACATATAGATATAAAAGGCATCCAAAATGTAAATAAAGAATTAAAATTGTCTCTGCTGATTATGTACCTTATACATAAAAATTCCTAAAGATTTCACAAAATATTTGTTGGGACTAATCCATAAATTCAGTAATGTTGTAAGATATAAAATCAACATATAGAAATCAGTTGTTTCTCTACACTAACAACAAAATATGAGAAAAAGAAATAAAGCAACAATTCCATTCACAATAGCACCAAATCAATAAAATATTTAGCAATACATTTAACAAGGAAGTGAAAGATCTGTGCAGTGAAAACTATAAGACTCTGATGAAGGAAATTGGAGAAGACACAAAGATGTGTTCATGGATTAGAATTAATATTGTTAAAATGTCCATATTACCCAAGGCATTTATAGGTTCAATGTAATTCTATGAAAATTCCAATGGCATTTTTCATAGAAATAGAAAAAAAAAGTCCTAAAATTTGTATGGTTCCACAAAATATCCCAAATAGCCAAACAATCCTGACAAAGAAGTTTAAGCCTGGAGGCATCACACTTCACGATTTTAAGGTTTATTACAGGCAAAGCAATCAAAACAGTATGGTACTGGCATAAAAACAGATGCTTAGGCCAGTAGAATAGAATAGAGAGCCCCAAAATAAAGCCCCACATACACTGTAAGCTAATATTTGACAAGGGAGCCAAGGTGGGGAAATGATAGTCTTTTTAATACATGGTATTGGGAAAACCAGATAACCACATAAGAGAGTGAAATTGGACCTCTATTTCATACCACTCACAAAAATTGAGTCAAAGTAGAATAAAGACTTAGATGTAAGACCTGCTAAAACTCTTAGAAGACAACGTGGAAAAGGCTCCTTGACTGGATAACCAAAAATCAGTGAGACTATATAAAACTAAAAAAAACACAACATAAAAGAAGCACGGCACAGAAAAAAAAAGCAGCAATCAACAAAATGAAAGACAACTTATGGAATGGCAGAAAATATTTTCAAACTATCTATCTGATAAGAGATTAATATCAAAAACATATAAAGAATTCATACAACTCAATACCAAAAATAAAACTAAATAATGGGCAGAGGAACTTAATAGAGATTTTTTTTTTCCTAAAAAAGAAATATAAATGTCCAACAGGTACATGAAAAAATGTTCCACCTCACTAATCATTAAGGAAATCAAATCAAGACCATAATGAGATATCACCTCACACCTGTTAGGATGGCTATCATCAAAAAGATGAGCTAAAGGTTGGTGAGGATGTGCAGAAAAGGGAGGTCTGTGCACTGTTGGTGACAGTGTAAATTGTTAGAGCCATTATGAAAACAGAATGGAGATTCATCAAAAAAATTAAAAATAGAATTACCATGTGATTCAGCAATCCCATATTTAGGTATATGTCTGAAAGTAATGAAAACAGGATCTCAAAGAGATATCTGTACTCCCATGTATATTGTAGTATTATTCACAATAGCCAAGATAAAAGCAATTTGTGTCCATCAACAAATGAATGGGTAAAGAAGATGTGATATATACCATACACACACACACACACACACACACACACGACTATTACTCAGCCATAAGAAAGAAGAAAATCCTGCCATTTGTAACAACGTGAACGGCCCCTGAAGGCATTATGCTGAATGAAATAAGTCAGATAGAGAAGACAAATACTTCATGTGAATATTTATGTGTGGAATCTAAAAAAGTAGAACTTTGAGAAACTGGGAATAAGATGGTGGTTACCATGGGCTGGAGGTTGGGAGAAATGGGCAGATACTGGGCAGAGGGTAAACACTTCCAATTAGAAGATTAATAAGTTCTAATGTACATCATTGTGATTATAGATAATAATATTGTATTATATTCTTGAAAGTTGTTAAGAAAGTAGATTGTAAATGTTCTCAGCACAAAAATATAGTGTTAACTATGTCATGTGATGGCAGTGTTAGCTAACCATTATGGTGGTAACCATTTCCAAATCAACATGTTGTACACCTTAAACTTATACAATGTTACATACCAATACATCAATTATATGTCAATAAAGCTGGGGAGAAAATATTAACTGTATATAATATCAGATATGTTGGCAAAAGTATATATTATAAATTTAAACTTTTGGCACAAGCTATAAAGTTTTACTCATTCTATTTCAAATCAAAATGACACTTTATTTAAAGAAAGAGCATTGAAAAAATTGTTTTCTCATATTTTATGCAGTAACAAAGGATAGAATATATAAAACTATAGAAGTTTAAATTACTGATTGAAATCCACTCACTGAAAACTGCCTAAAAGAGATAATTAGGCAACCAGTATGTGTTCAGAACAACACATATGAAAGTTGAATTTTATGTAATATTATAGAAAAGAGTAATCTTTCCCTGAGCTTCCTCTTTGGCTAGATGGTGGTCTTCATTGTGATCTGGGGACATTTTGGTCAGAAACATTTGGCAATTCATTTTTCAGTCATTTTGCAGATGAAGCCAAATAAGTCAGGGGGGGGTGCAGAGATGTTGCTAAGTAACAGCTTTATCATTCATCAATACTTTATGACTATAAAGAAAAAATCCACAAATTCTATCATTTAAAAAATCCTCATGAGACCTTCTCTTGTAACAATTTGACTTTTATTTGTTCTTCCCCCACATAAAAGAGCTAAACCTAACAAAAGTACAAACTGTGATTCCTAACGACTGAGCCACTCAGGCGCCCCAAACTGTGATTCCTTATAAATAGAAATGACAGGTAAGATATTAGTTTCATTAGATATTTGAAATAAATGCTACAATGTGAAGTTATCAGTAATTATACTCTCTTTATCTCTAATATATATTTTTAAGTAAGTAACCCAAGATCTCTCTTTTTTGTGTTAATATAACAATGGTGACATTTCCTTATACTATAAATTTAAAGATTTTATATTTCTTTCTCCCCTCAACTCCATTCACATATATACAGATACAGACATCACATATATACAGATGCTATACATAAACACATATCTTAATATTTACATCCAATACATTACAGACATGTATACTATATACATCTTACCCTATAATAGGGAATAGACTTTTTTTAAAATATAAAGAAGTAACAGAATTGTTGCTTTATTGGTATCTATCTGAGCTTGCCATTAAACTCAGCAGCACCAGAAACTCAAAGATTATAGTCCACTTTCCCTCAAAGAGCATTTATAACCTCTGTGATTATTCCAAACCCATCTGGTGAACATTTACACTACTTATACAGTGTTAAGAGCCAGGACGTTAAATCCACAATTATCTGGGTTTCAATATTGGCTTCACCACTTACCTGTGAGAACTTAAGCAATTTATTTATTTATTTATTGCCTCATTTTTCTCATCAGTAAAATAAAAATTACTGTAACTTCTACACTTTCACACAAACTTAGAACATATTTATTAGATGTTCATCAAATGTTCATCTATTCTTCTATATACTCCTTTTTTCTGCAGAACTTACAATCATATCCCATGCAATTAATTGTACATTTTTTAAAGATTTTTATTTACTTATTTGACAGAGAGAGAGCTAGAGAGCACAAGCTGGGGAAACAGTAGAGGTAGCTGGAGAAGCAGGGTCCCTGCTGAGCAGGGAGCCCGATGTAGGGCTTGATCCCATGACCCTGGGATCATGACCTGAGTCGAAGGCAGATGTTTAACTGACTGAGCCACCCAGGAGCCCCTAATTGTACATTTTTAAATTACCTGTCTCCTCACTAAGCAAGTTCCATGAAGACAGATACTTTTCTTTGTTTTGTTCATTGCTATGGCCTAGGATAGTGTTTGACTCACAATAGGTAATGAAAACTTATTAATTGTATTAACTCTCTAGTTAAGCATTTTATTGATCTACTAATATTCACACTTATGGTCAGAATATAGTACCTGTTTAGTCTCACCTAAATGTGATTCAGTGCAATTCAAACATCTTGATTTTCCTGAGTTTCCTAATATTAGTAGTTTCCAAATGTACAAGGTTTAGATTGTTGTCAAATTCAGATAAACATATATACAAATCATTTGCAACTTCTTAACATATAAACTACGGGTGTAAAATTTTATTATCAATAAATAGCTTTCCATATATCTAAATATGATACTATTTTTACTGATGATGAGCACGGTGGATTTTGCAATTCCTTGCACAGATTTCCCTTCAATAAGGGACTTGTGACCACAGCTGTTGAAAGTACTGATGGCTCTCAGAGATCTTCAGAGATTGCCTCAACTTGGCTCAAGGTTGCACTGCCTGCTGGGCTGACCCAACTCTATAAGTGAATGGGAGGTACAAAATCCTGATCACAGTGATTGGATCATAAACTCAGGACAACTCTGAAGAGACATTTTTATTCCAAGGTTCTCAGCAGGATTAGTAAGACTGCTGTTGAGCTTGTAGCACAGCTCATCTTTTGCCCAATTGTGTTTTCTTCCTCTCTATTCCATAGGTGTCAATCCCAAATACCCTCATTAATGAGCAACCTTCAGATCCAATTCAGTTTTAGAGTCACCTTCCTGGGTAACCAAGCAAACAACACTAATTTGATAAAGCAGTTATTAGGATTGTGTTTTGGATCTGGATCACTCAGCTCTTGACTGTCATCGACTCATCACTGATGGTAGCTGAGCACACACAGTGCCTAGCATAAAGCAGCCAACCAATTGTTAAAACTAGCAGTTATGTTGAATTAGATTGACTTACAGATGAATTAGATGACTTACAGATGAAAGAGAGAGTATTAACTGATGCATTTTAAAACTGTGGGAAATAGTAATCATAAAGATAATGACTTCATTGTCTATTTCTGTGTTCAGGAAAGTCTGGAAAAGATTGAAAGATGTTTGGGCGATTAATTTCCAATCATTGAGTGAGGAAAGTATGGAAACCAGAGGGTCTCCTTGGTAAAACTTATCAGGGAGTACAAACATCTCTGCTATGGCAAGTTCAGGACCTTAGCAAAGAATGGAGCCTCATGGGATAGCCTGATTTGTGTTAACATTCCAAAAATGAGAATTGAAGATTTTCCTGAACCCTCTGAATCTTCATAAATGATTCATCTCTTCCTATTACTGCTAAAACCATACCCCCTTGCTTGGAGATGATGCAGAAACATCATCTTAATAAGACAGCATACACTGTTCTGAAGATTTTTGTTCCCAAAGAGGAAACAATTCTGAGAAGGTCCACAGCAAGAGTCCTATTGGATTATAATCTTTAACTGCTGCTTTAGATAAATAACTGAGGATACTGTGCCAAGGGACTAGTGAGCAAAAAGGAATCCGTTTTGTGGAATAGGTAATTGACTACACTGCTGTTATCCAATGGGATGAGATACAAGTATTTTTAAACACCTGTCAAAGATGCCTTGCCCAACTGTAACAATAAAGACAAGAATAGGAACTCTGACCAGAGAAGGACATGAAGAGCAGTGTTTAGACTCCATGGGTCAAATGACAAGGTAAACTACCAAGACCGGTAGGGTGGCTAGAGAAGGGTGAGAGGAATCTAAAATATATAATAGTGGTGAGAAGCAATGAAGATTAGCAGCATTCCAAGACCAGCTGCTACACTGGTCAATGCAGAATAATACTCCTTGAATCCTCCCCTTCTAAATCCACCCAAAAGTAGAAGTCAACTGTAATCCTGAAGAAGTTGCTCCCAGAGTGAAGAAGTGGATCAGAGTGCTGCCCAGCATGACCCATGGTGGACACTGTAATGGGCTTTCCAGATCTCCCTTCAACAAACTTATTGCCCCATTGCTGAGTGTGCTATCAGAAGACAATCTTCAACTTTAATCCTTTTCAGGGACTTCTTCAACATTAGAGAGCTGTCTGGCCATTGCTGTGCCCCTCCTGTGGCCCAATTTAATATTAATTGATATTGGAATATAAAGTTTGGGCCATCCAGCCCAATATTAGAACAACTCTGAAGAGATACTTAAGCTCAAGAACTTTCCATGGAGTTAGCTGAGCTGTTGTTTCTGCAAAATGGCTGACTTCTCTTTCTCCCTCCCCTCTGCTCAATCCTGCTTCCTTCCCCACTTGTCTTATCAAGTCTCGATTCCAAGAACATTTCTTAATAAACTTACTGCAACTAAACTCCATCTCAAAAATGCATTCTAGCCTCTCAATTCTAAGTTTCATCCAGGGCACCTAACCAATGGCAGCGTTCTTAACTAGAAAACTTTCTAGTTGTTTTGGTAAACCTTGACTAATTCTTAGGATTTGTTATTATCCAGTCAACTTTTATTGTCTTGTTCTTTGTGCCTTGCTATCTTGTTTATTCATCACAGCATATTAGAATTTCTATAGAGAACCTATAGAGTTTCTATAGGTTTCACACATAAACCTTTAAGAACTCTTCTGACTATACTTGATCACATGAGGATTATTTTGTTTATTTTTTATTTTTATTTATTTATTTTTTAAAGATTTTATTTATTTATTTGAGAGAGAGAAAATGAGAGACAGAGAGCACGAGAGGGAAGAGGGTCAGAGGGAGAAGCAGACCTCCCTCCGAGCAGGGAGCCTGATGCGGGACTCGATCCCGGGACTCCAGGATCATGACCTGAGCTGAAGACAGTCACTTAACCAACTGAGCCACCCAGGCGCCCCACATGAGCATTATTTTGATCCAATACCCCATTTACTTCATTACTGATTACTTCTCACCAAGTCACTATTCTTTAGCTGATGTTCTTTGGTTACATTGTATCTGTTTATCTCACCAATTCTTTTGGTACTTATCTTTTGTTCATAAAAATTAGTTATTACCTCCATCCTCTCCATTTTAAAAATGAGGAAGCTCAGACAAGAGAAAAAAAGGTGCCTAGCCATATCAGTGATATTGCTTCTCTGTTTTAGATTTCATCTCATACCTGAGTTTCCATTGCATGTTATTTTCCTATAGGCATTACTGATTATGAGATTTTTATCTTTTTCTGTCCTTTATGTCTCATATATGTGTTGCCCATTAGATTTCTTTGTGTTTTTCATCTCATCAAACACACTATAAAATAATGCATCTTGATGTTAGATAATTCAGAATGTGAAATAACCCAAAAATAGTAGCTATGTGCTTTTGGGCAAGGTGTTTAATGTCCCTAATGTCATAAAATAGTGAAATCTTTTCTTAGGATATGGATTGGATGTGGGCAACTCAATATTTAGATACCGGTGAACGCTGGATAAATTAGGACAGGATGGCTGGAGTGACTATGGAAGCTGTACATTAAGGTTTAGTATCTTAAGTTAAATATATTTGTTAAGATGATTAAACACAAATCAGGGATGCCTGGGTGGTGCAGTCGGCTAAGCGTCTGCCTTTGGCTCAGGTCATGATCCCAGGGTCCTGGGATAGAGTCCTGAGTCCCGCATAGGGCTCCTGGCTCAGTGGGGAGTCTGCTTTTCCCTCTGCCTGCCGCTTTCTCTGCTTGTGCTCTTTCTCCCTCTGACAAATAAATAAAATCTTTTAAAAAAATAAAAAACACAAATCAAAAGATTTAATATTTGGTTTGATATTAATAGAGGCACTAAGCTATGATATCTTCCTATAGTAATATTATAACATTTTCTAATTTGTTATTTCCTCCCATTAATTCACCCTTTATCTGCATAAAAACTTATTCTCTTTATTCTCTTTCTTGGTCAAAATACCTCAGTTCCTATTTATTTAATTTATTGGATTAATAAATTCTCTACTTTTCTTTCTGTGATGACAGATAAAATTTATTTGTTATTTGAATCTGAGCTCTTTAATTACTTGTATGTTTCATTTGCTGATTTTTTGAATAAGAAATTCTTGGTTTTGTTCTCAATTTTGCAAATATAGAGACTTGTGTCAATGTTCATATAATTATTGATTGAAGAGGACAATCTTCAGCCAATGTAGAGTGTTTAATAGATATATTACTACTTTAAATGAATATATTAACATAAATAATGAAATGGAATACCCAAGATTTTAAAAATACTCAATTAAAAGTCTATAAGCAGCTCTAGCTGTACATATCTAATAAAATTATAGTAGGAACCAAAGTAGCTATATTCCATATAAATGTAACTTAGCAAGACAATAAAGTCATTTATTTGTGCTAAAATCATTTCAGATAATAGGGAAAACTATGTGAAAGCAGTATATTGAAACTGTGTCCCAAAAGTGTGATTTAACAATGACCTGAACACATTGCATATAGGGGAAGAAAGCTTAAGGAATTTCAAAAACAGGCACACCGAATATTGTGTGGTCATTAATACTTTCTATAATAAATGCATTTAATAGAACTTAACCAAATAAAATAAATTTACATCTTAAGACTGAATGTCTAGCTGAAATACCATATCATATTATATTCACAAGTATTACATAATTTATATAAGAAAAAGACAAGGTGTATATTATTGAAAACATATTTCATTAGTATCAGGCTTTTTAAAATTTCAGCCTAATGATGTGGAGAGAAAAAATAATATGAAAATTAAAAAAAAAAAACAAAGACTAGATTTTTGTGATTAATATGATAAGTTTGCCATAGGGGCATATGAACAAAATATGTAAAAGTCCTCAGAAAGGAGACTTTCCACTATATTGATCATTATTACCCATTTATTCATATTAACTTCATTTGCTGATTTGTAAGCACCTCCCAAGTGCAGGTGCATCAGGCAGTATAACACAAGTTACACTGCAATAACAAAGTATCCAAAAATCTCCCTAGCTGAATAAAACTAAGGTTTATATATTTAGTTAGTAAAACTAAATTTATATCTCCTCTGTGAGTTGGCAGGAGGATTTTGCTCATAAAAGTCAGCCAAGAATTTAAAGCATGCCAAGATTTCCTATAATCAGCCCTGATTTAAAAAGAGTTCTGAAGCATATAACTATCAGTTAAGCATAATTTCTCCAGTGAGTCACTGACACTGATGGTAAGGGAGGCCACTCCAGCTTTTACTCCTTGTATTCTGGATCCACAGTTTTTCCTATTGGAAACACATTATCATAAAGGTATCTTTGATTCAGTACATATACTGTACTACATCCTGGAGGATGGCACCTCATTCTTGCAGAATGCCTCCAAGTTGGCACATCAGCTTTATCTCCCTTAAGCCATCCCAGCACTCTTTTGGAAAGTTGCTTCCAGACAGTACAATATATAAAATATAGGACGCCTGGTCAACTTCCATATTAATTATTCCTAAATTGATCTAATTGTTAAATGCAATCCTAATCAATACCCAAGCCACAAATGGGACTAAATATTTACCAAACATATGTCATATAAATACTTGTAATCAGAATATATAAACAGCTATTAAAATTCGATATTAAGAAGACAAACAACTCCACAAAATATGCAATATGTTTGAATAGACACTTTGTAAAGAATGTCTAAGAATGGTCAATAAGAACATGAAAAGGTGACCAACATCCTTAGTCACTTAGAAATGCTACTTATATCCATGATACGATATCAATTTACAATCACTGGAAAGGTTACAATAAAAATGACTTAATATCAAATGTTGGCCAAGAGCAGAGCAATTAGAACTCTGACACAGTGCTAGAAATGCAAACTTGGTAGTCTCCTTGAAAAACAGTTGAGACTTTTTAATGATAAAGAACAAACTGAGGGTTACTGGAGGGGAGATGGGTGGGGAGATGGGCTAAGTGGGTGATGGGCATTAAGGAGGGCACTTGTTGTGATGAGCAAGTGATGAATCACTAAATTCTACTCCTAAAACCAATACTACACTATATATTAGCTAACTTGAATTTAAATTAAAAAAAAACAAAAAATGGGGTGCCTGGGTGGCTCTGTTGGTTAAGCATCTTCCTTTGGCTCAGGTCATGATCTCAGGATCCTTGGATCAAGCTCCATGTCTTCAGAGTGGGGAGCCTGCTTCTCCCTCTCCCCCACCACCCTCCACTCATGTTCTCTCTCTCTCTCTCTCAAATAAATAAATAAAATATTTTAAAAAAAGAAAAACAGTTGAGTCATTTCTTATAAATATGCACCTTGATATATGACCCAAATATCCCACTCCTATCTATTTACCCAAGAAAAAAAATGAACATATGTGAGCCCAAAAAGACTCCTACATGAATATTCACAGTACACTGATTTATAATATCATCAAGCTGAAAACAATGCCAATGTACATCAGCAGAATAGATAATCAAATTGCAGTGTACTCATACAATGAGAAAGATGAAAGATGATTACAGCATTCTTCAATATAGAAAAATAGTAAAAACAACTCAGTGTGTCCCTGAACAATGGAATCTATCACTTGGTGTAGCCATACAAAGAAATTCTACTCAACAATAAAAAAAGGAAATATAAGCAAATGTATTCACATGAATGAAACTTAAAAGCACAAAGTGAAGAGAAAAGGTTAATTGTAGAAGAATATAATGTTACTATATTGTGTAAAAATTGAAATGACAAAACAATATCTTATGGATTCATATGAATCCATAAGATAATTAAGTAAACTTAAGTTTTCTAAACAAAGCAATAAAATAGTTAATAAAAAATTCAGTAGTTATCCCTGAGGAGAAGGAAAAGAAAGGAGAAGCCATAGAAAAGAGGCACACATAGTTCTTCAAATATATTGACAAACACCTATTTCTAAAAATATATGGATGTGTGGGTATTTACTTTTATCTTCTTCATTTAAATTGAATGTATGCTTTATATGTACATAATATTGATGTATGCTGATATATATGTGTATATATAGTTTATATATAATTAATGTTTAATATATTTCAATTTTTTTAAAGATTACAAGTCAAAAATGAGGTTTATACTTGGCTAGAAAGAGGCTGAGCTGTGTTTTACAATGTGGATTTCTCTAATCCCAAAGTCCATGTTTTAAACCATTATCTTATACAGCCTTCAAAAATAAATTTCAGAATAACTGTCATTTCAGAGCCACTGTGGGAAAAAGGGAAAGGAATCACTGTTGAACTCTTAGTTAGAAAGAGAGCTCCAACCTAATTTTCATCAGTTAGGAGAGCAATTTACATTTACAGTTTCCAAGTGAAATAGGTGGAAGGGAATAGGAAATAATGATGAAAGAGGGGAAGGCCAACAAGGTTAAATGAAACTTCCTTGAAATTTATGTGGAGAAGGTAAAAAATAATCCTTCAATGTAATACCTGAATACAGCAAGTGACTTCTTTTACCAAGCAAATATAAAAAATAATTAAATGTGGGGGATGCAAATAAAATTTTCCTAGTAGAGATTAAATTGGTTAATGTAAAATTATTATTTCTTCCTGCTAATTTGTTTTATATTTCTTTTTTTTAAATACCACCTATATTCCTTGATCTTGCCTTATTTTTTATTATTCTCAATCAATCTTTTCCATGTTATCTTAGGGGCTCATCCCTCATAAAAAGTATTCAGTAATTTTTTTCATATTAAAATAAATATTGTCAAAAAATAAAAATAAAAATTATCATGCAGGAAATAATTGAAATCCAAGACTCATAGCTAGGGCTGAGTGTCCTACCAACTAGACTAAGCAGTCACTAGACTTCCCTGATTGCTCTCTTGGCTCTGTCATATAAATGTATACGAACTTTGGTTTCCCTGATAAATAAATAAAAATACTTAAAAGTAAGTTGAACTTTATAGGATTATTGTAAAGATTAAATGAGTTGATGCATATAAAAATCCTACAACAAGGCATGGCACATATAGAAAATTTGATAAGTATTATTTCTTATTGTCCAATCAACCACCATATATAGCAGTGTAGTATGGGCATTTTGTATTGAAGGCTGTCCAGTACACTAACTGGGTGAGATTTCAATAGTCAAATATGATAAATACATGAATTCATGAGATGGACATGATCAGGATATAATTTGATTTTTAACATGGAGATGAACAAAAGGCTTTGCTGGTACTGAGATAACATAGACGTGTAGGCAGTGGAACTGCCTCCAGAAAGAGTCCTAGTCTTTGGGATAGAGAAAGAATTCTTGTTTTTTTGTGTGTGTGTGTGTTAAATTCCATGATATTCTTTCAGGGAGTTTGGGAAGTGGCGGAATAGAAGTCATTTGGTATGACTAATGAGCAGGGATAGAAAAATTATTCCTAAAAATTTATTTAAACTCCATAAAACTTGTTTTTAAGAACTTATCTGGTAATTTATATACCTGAATCACCTGGTTTCATTGATTGCATTTTCTCTTGATTTTAGGATACATTCTCTTGTTTCCTCCTGTATTTATTTTTAAATTGTATTCCAAACATTGTGTGAAAATGACCTGGAAAGCCTGTAGTTTAATACTTTGTTACACAGCAAATGTTTATTTCCAAAATACCAAAGTCTTTTCATTGTGGGTTGGTTAAGATGAGAGGGTTATCAGTCTCAAATTAGACTCAAGTTGAGCCAGAGCTCTATCATCATTTTAATCATATTGAATTTGTCTTTGATTATTCCAATGCCTTGAATCCCAAACCATATTTTTCCCCTCATTATTCAGATTTCCAGAAAGTTGGAAGCAATATCAACTATCTTTGGTTCATTTTTGTATTCTATTCCAGGAGAGTCCTAGAACCCAATTACCATAAGAGTGTACAGAAATATGTGATTTCATATGTTCCCAACCCCAATTTCCCTGTTGCTTTCTTACAGAACTCTGAGGGAGAGAAGATTAGGGAGAGAAATTTCTTGACTAAACTGTTTGTCTTTGCATTGGTGCTCTTAAAGCTTCTGATTCACCCCATCAATCATAAGGGTTCTCCAAGGCTGGCTGTTTTCTCCTTGTCTTTGCTAAATTTCTCCACCTATCCATATATATCAGCCCATCTCTATGTTCAGAAGCTGCTAACATTCTGCTCATACATAAACATCTTATTTTATTCTAAAGTATAATTTTATCAAGTCTCCCTTGCATCTAATTCTCTTCACAAAGTCCACATAATAATATATGAAATTAATTTAGAAATATATTTAGCTATCCTAATATACCCAAAATATCACTTTAACCCATAGTCAATATAAAATTATTGAGATAGATCACATTATTTTTTAAAAATATTTTTATTTATTTATTTGACAGAGAGATAGAGAGCGAGCACAAGTAGGCAGAGGGAGAGGAAGAAGCAGGTTATCCACTGAGCAGGGACCCAGATGTGGGGCTCGATCCCAGGACCCTGGGATCATGACCTGAGCTGAAGGCAGCTGCTTAACCGACTGAGCCACCCAGGCGCCCCACATTATTTTTTGTACTAAATCTTTAAATCTGGTATGTACTTTAGAGCATATCTTAAGGTACATGCTAAATTTTCTTTGGTGATACTTAGTCTACATGTATTTTATAAAATTTATTATTGAAAATGTAGATTTACATAACCAAATTGTTGAATAACTAAGTGAAGTATTTGTTTTTCTAACTTAATTGTAACTGTAAATAAATACAATTTTAAAATTTAGATATTTAGCTTCACTAGCAACATTTCAAGGGCTCAGTTGCCACATGTGGTTAATGGTTACCATATTAGTGAACACAACTCTAGCTGTTCCCCTTGTCTTGAATTTTCTTTTCACTCCTCTTTTTTCTTTTAAGATTTATTTATTTATTTGAGAGAGAGAGAACAATAGTGGGGGGCAGAGGGAAAGCAAGAGAGAAAGACGTACACTACCCGCTAAGCACAGAGCCTGATGCAGAGCTCTATGCAGGGTTCATCTCACAAACCTGAGATCATGACCTGAGCCAAAATCAAAATGATTTTGGGACTGAACTACCGAGGCGCCCCTTCAAACTCACTATTCTATCATTCTTGTGTTTTTTAAATCTCTGCCCAAACTTCACCACTTAAATGAGTCTAACTTCTCTACCAAATTTAATTCAGCTCTTTAATGCCCACCCACACTGGCATTCCTCATCTTTCTTATCCTGCTCTACATTTTCTTTTATTCCTTATCAGTTTTATCTCCAAATATTCTATATTGAAATAATTAATTAATTAATTATGTTTTATAGTCTCCTTGCCTCCTACTAACATGTAAGCTTTACAAGCATATTAGTCTTTATTTTATTCATTGATTTTTCACAAGCAACTAAAACAGCGTCCAAAAGATAGCAGGTGTTTGTTTAAATATTGTTGAATGAATGGATATCCCCCCACAAAAAAAATGCAAATATTTTGTTAAGTTAACCTATCTCATTTTCACATCTACAGACAAACAAATTAGTTTTGAATGCACACTGATTTGAACTTTACAGTGAAGTGGGACATGAGTTTTCCTCTTTGTACTAAATTATAATAAGAAAGACTAGAAGATCTGACAGAGAAGTGATGAGATTTCAGGTATATTTGTCCCTGTCCTCTCTGTCTTTGTTTCTTCCAGAAGTTGTTAGTTAAAAGTGTTTGGTGTAAACAGGTATGAGAAAAAACCGGTTGCTTTTCTGAATAGAGTATATCAGAAACTACAATCAGCTACAAAACAGCACCAATTTTGCTACCTCTTACATGTAAATGTCTTAGTACATTAGTGTTAGTCTTACAGTCTTACAAAATCTCTTCTTTTAAAAAATCTTCTCCATTGATTACATAGTAAACACTGCCTTGATATGTGTTTACATCAGGAATTAGCTATTTATACCATATTACTTCAAGATTTTGATAGAACAAACTCAGGAGGAAAATACCTACTCTAAATTTGTACAGCAAGCTGATGGCAAAAAATCGAGACTCTCATTCCTTATGTGAATTGGGAACTCCATGTGTTCACTATATTTGCATCATCGATCAAGACATTACTATGCTAACAGAATTCACAGAAGCAACAGATGGGTACTTTTATTTTTATCTAAAAGATCAGCTGATACCTTAATGTCATCTTTTTTTTTAGTACCTTGAATCTCTCACTCTTGCATATTATTGGTACTCCATAAGCCAGGTTTAAACTGGTTTGGAAAATCTCACAAAATCTTCAACCCCAACAATTCTAGAAGATGATTTCTTCCTCCCTATCAAGTCTGCCTCCAGATTACCATTAAAATCCTAAAATTGTCATGCCTATTTTAAGCTTAGCTTTATTCACTTTTACCACATAGATTAAATTCTGTTCTCGACACTCAGGAGAACGGATTTAAACACAATCTGTGGCTTCATCATTTTATTGTATCTATTTTAAATAGATCCAATTAGATTGTATTTGGTTTTCCTTCATTAATTTCCCAAAATGTCTACTGGTAAGTTTGACAGTGACAAATAAAAATAAATTTTATATTGTAGGTGACACATGGGCTAGTAATAGCCACTAGTTATTAAATTGATCCAAGTGATCAGGCAACATTTTCAGTAAAAAGGCAATCAGAAGAAAACTATTATACTAAAGTATAATACTAAGTTTATTATATTTGCTCTACTCTTTAGGAGACTTCCAGAATTTTAATCATCAACTTGAAATATCATTTGCTGGAAAATCAACTTAAATTAAATTAGAAGATAAAAATTTTCCTGTCAGAAATTGAAACCAATCATCTGCATCTAGCAAGCTTTTAGCCTTCAAGTTCTTTGATGAAGAGACTATGATATTCTGTCATCATTCTGACTTTCTGTAGCTGATGGCCAGAGATATTGTTAAACACAACGATCTTGCTGTAATTATCCACTTGACATCTGACTTTTAGACATTAGCCATCATAACTATAAGTATTAATTTTGCACTTGGGATATTTATTTTCTCTCTCCTTATGTCATTGGAACCATTTATAGCAACTGAACAATCTTTATGTATCTGGCAGCAGTTTTAGTAAAAGGAAAAATTTAGTCCTTTATAGCTAAACTCAGGCCAACAAAAGACACATTAAGTCATTTATGCAGTTCACACTCTGTTTACATGAATGTTCCTTACCTTTGCAGGCATTTTCTCCTTAGGGAAGTAGCAATTATGGAACTATGCATGCTCTCTTTTTTAAGATTTGCTTTCTTAGGAAAACGAAGGTCAATAGCAGAATGCATACAGTATTAGTTACTATTAGTATCTAATACCATATAGCTGTATGTAGGGCATTTTTATTGTCCCTATTTTCTGTTTTGTAACTTACTTGTATTTTCTTATTAGGAACTGGGTCTTTAGTTGGAGGTATTTTGGGGTTTAGAAAAAGGATAATACAGTACTTTCTTTTTCTTTTCTTTTTTTTTTTTAAGGTTTTGTTTATTTATTTGACAGAGAGAGACACAGCGAGAGAGGGAACACAAGCAGGGAGAGTGGGAGAGGGAGAAGCAGGCTTCCCGCTGGGCAGGGAGCCCGATGCGAGGTTCGATCCCAGGACCCCGGGATCATGACCTGAGCCGAAGGCAGACGTTTAACCAACTGAGCCACCCAGGCACCCCATAACAATACAGTATTTCAACACATTAAGTACTTGAATTGTATGGTGAGTATCACTCCAAAACATGAGCAAGGAGGAGTAAGATTAAGAACTATAAGATCATAAATGACATATTTAATTAGAACACTTTTTTTGTTCTCATCATAAGTTAATAATAGAAAAGCAGGAGTTCCTCCTATAGTGTGAAAGTGATATATTTTTAGTACGAAGTATTTTGCAGAGTGTAGAGTGAGTATACAGAGAGAAACTATACACAAGATGTAATTGAAATCAGTATATTTTTACATAAAAGTTTAGATAGAACATTGGGTGAATATACTTAATGAGCTTCTGCATGAATTGAAAATATTTGGATAATATATCTTTAGACATTTTAGACTACAAAAGGCACAAGTGAAAAGCTTAAAGAAGGTGAAGTCATCTTTTAAGACCAATATATTTGAAACAAGGTATATTAGATTTTTTAAATAGGTGTTTTCTAATAGAAATGTAATGTGAGATACCTATGTAATTTAAAATTTACAGTAGTCATATTAAAAAAATAAAATGAGTGAATTGCATTTTAATAATATATTTAAAACAATATATCAAAGTATTTTAATATGTAAGCAACAGGAATTATTAATGAGATAGTTCACATGCTTTTTTCTCATACTAAATCTTATAAATAAGTGGATTTTTTATACTTACAGTTCATCTCATTCAGATGCTACATTTTATTCTAAAATAATTTGCTTGCCTTCAGTTTTCATAAACTTTACAGTAGGAAAAAGAGACACACATACCAAAGTTTTTTTCTTTTTCCCAACGTTTTTTCAAACTTAAAATTCCCCCTAACTGGATTGAAGACCAAAAATCATTTTCATTTAATATTTGATTTGACATTGATACAACTAACTCATTTATCTGAGAATAACATTTCATTTTTTAAGCAAAAATATATCGACTTCAAAATTACATCTAAGTTAAATAAATTACCTAACTCTAGAGTAAACAGTACTATTAATGCCAAATTCAAAAGCATGTTGCATAAATTGGAATGCAGTTTTAAATTTATCAGTATGAAAATGGTTTCAAAAATTTTTCTTAGTTTTTACACCAATTTACATTATACTGTCAAGAACCAAAATCTCTATATTGATCAATGTAAGAAAATGTTGAAAATCATCATTATTGTTTTCATTATGTTAAAATTCATTTTCAATACAAATCCTGTACCTTTCTAAGTCACAAGCTTTTTTTTTTCCCTACTGTAGTTCTAAATCAAAATTCTTCGTTTTTAGTACATTATCTGTGAGAGAATATAAATCACAAGACCATATTTTGTCTTTGTTTAAATATTTTTTAATCAAGCATTCTTTTATTTTAAGATAGTTTTGAATTTGAGTTAATAGTAGAGTAAATCTCTGTAAAACCTTCCAGTATACAACCAATAAGCATTGGCAAAGAACTGTCATTAAATTCACTGTCTTCTTTCATCAATCACATAAATTGTGCAGTACTGAATGGTCTTAACAACTGTATCCATAACATTTTCCGGAATCTGCTTCAAAAAAACTAAGCACAAATATGTTCAATATTTAGCAGAGTGGAGAAAATCAATAAGTGAAAAATCAGTCTTTTGTTGTAAAATTCCAATTAATCCAGATTATTAGTTAACAAAGTTGGAGTATAGATCATTGATATAGCAACTAAGTTTTTTTTTACAACTAGCTGATATTCTGTGATAAATGTAAATAAATAAAAAAAGTCTGTGCAAGAGTTCAATAATGTTAATGAATTTAATAAAATGCTTATTAGCAAAGTTAAGAGCCCTTTGAAACAAAACATACTGAATATGGTAATTTTTTTAATATTTCCTACATTGTAACACTCACCTAAAGCTAAAGAAAAGTTCTTAACATTTTTCAAAATTTGAATAAATTGATTTTTGATGTGGTTTCAAAGTTCTATGATTTTGAATAATTTTTAAAGGTCTTGTATTCTATAACAATTATTTGGTGGCTTGAGTGATGATCTTTAATTTATTGTAAAATATCTTTATAAATTATTTTTTTCATGAGTTTCTAACAAAATTTCCACAACAGAAATAGCCATTAATTGTACTTTCTTTGTCCATCATTGTTTCAAGAATCCCAGCTGTTTTATAACTCACCAAACTAATAAGCTCATATTGTTAAAACTGTTTATTTTATTTTATATTTTTAAAATTTTATTTTATTGTTATGTTAGTAATCATACAATACATCATTAGTTTTTGATGTAGTGATCCACAATTCATTGTTTTTGTATAAAACCCAGTGCTCCATGCAGTACGTGCCTTCCTTAATACCCATCACCGGGCTAACCCATTCCCCCCCCCCCCCCCCCGCTAAAACCCTCAGTTTGTTTCTCAGAGTCCATAGTCTTTCATGGTTCATCTCCCCCTCCGATTTCCCCCCTTCATTTTTCCCTTCCTATTGTCTTTATTTACAGGAAACATCAATTTGTGATGTATTTTTGTATAAGGTCTCTTTATATTGTCCACTTTATTATCTTTAAAACTATTTTTAAAAGATTTTATTTATTTATTTGACAGAGGGAGACTCAGCGAGAGAGGAAACACAAACAGGGGGAGTGGGTGAGGGAGAAACAGGCTTCCCGCTGAGCAGGGACCCCGATGTGGGGCTCAATCCCAGGACCCCCAGACCATGACCCGAGCCGAAGGCAGATGCTTAATGACTGAGTCACCCCTACGCCCCTACAACTTTTATTTTTCACACAAATAAAAACAGCTTTTGTTTTGCTCTGCTATAGAAAATGCGATCTCCATTCAAAGTAACATTTGGTGCATACCTTGTTTCAATAAATTTTTATCTTTAGTGTTCTCATCATAATTCTAGTTTCTTCATCTCCACTAGATACTGCATTGAAAATATGCCTTTGTTTTAATAAGAATGAAATATTGGGAGCCAGTTTAGTATGGTCTCCCTAGGTCTGAATAGATGGAACACAATTTCAATGTTAATGACTGCAAGTCTGAGTGAAAAAGTAAAAGAGGAAGAAAAAAAAAAACCTTCCCACTACTACTGAAAACACTAGAATGCCTACTTCAGCCTCCCTTGCAGTACTTGGCCAAGCTGTGGTAAATGGTAAATGTATGTAGGTATACATATATGTATATATGTGTATACCACATATATAATAGAATATTACATGACCATAAAAAGGATTAAATCTTGCCATTTGTAATAACAAGGATGGACCTAGAGGGTATTATGCTAAGTGAAATAAGTCAGACTGAGAAGACAAATACCATATTATTCCATTCCATATGTGGAATTTAAAAAAACAAAACAAATGAAAAAAAAAAAACAATAAAAAGCAGAATTAGACCTATAAATACAGAAAACAAACTGATGGTTGACAGAGAAGAGGGGGGTGGAGGGATGGGCAAAATGGGTGAAGAGTAGGGGACACAGGTTTCCAGTTATGGAATGAATGCAGTCAATGATACTGTAATAGTGTTCTATGGGGATAGTAGCTACACTCGTGATGAGTATAGCATAACATATAGAGATGTCAGAACATCATGTTGTACATCTGAAATGAATGTAACATTGTGTGTCAACTAAGTCCTCACCAACACTTGTTTCCTATGTTTTTTTGATTCAGCCATTCTGACAAGTGTGAGGTGATATGTCTTTGTAGGTTTGATTTGCATTCCCTGATGCTGAAGAGGCTGAACATCTTTTCTTGAGTCTGTTGGCCATCTGGATGTCTTCTTTGGAGAAATGTCTATCATGTCTTCTGCCCATTTTTTAATTGGATTTGTTTTTTGGGTATTGAGTTGTATCAGTTCTTCATATATTTTGGTTACTAACTCTTTATCAGATATGGCATTTGTAAATATCTTCTTCCATTCAGTAGGTTGCCTTTTAGTTTTGTTGACTGTTTCCTTCCCTGTGCAGAAGCTTTCTATTTTAATGTAGTACCAATAATTTATTTTTGCTTTTCTTTCCTTTCCCCAAGGAGACATATCTAGAAAAACATTGTTATGGGCAATGTCAGAGATATTACTGCCTGTGCTATCTTTAAGGATTTTTATGATTTTGGGTCTCCCATTTAGGTCTTTAATCCTTTTTGAGTTTATTTTTGTGTATGGTATAAGAAAGTTGTCTGGTTTCATTCTTCTACATGTGACTGTCCAATTTTTCTAACACTATTTGTTGAAGACACTGTCTTTTTGCCATTGGATACTTATTCCTCCTTTGTAAAAGATTAATTGGCAATATAATTTTGGGTTCATTTCTGGGATTTCTGTTCTATCCCATCGATCTATGTGTCTATTTTATGCCAGTGCCGAACTGTTTTAATTATTAACACTTAGTAATATAACTTGAAATCTGGAATTGTAATACCTCCAGCTTTGTTTTTCTTTTCCAAAATTGCTTTGTCTATTTGTGCTTTTTGTGGTTCCATGTAAATTTTATGATTTTTGTTCAAGTTCTGTGGAAAATGCTGTTGGTATTTTGACAGGGATTGCATTAAATATGTAGACTGCTTTGGGTAGTATAAACATTCTAAAAGTATTTATTCCTTCAACCCATGAACAGGGAATACCTTTCCATTTCTTTGTTCAAAGAATGAAACCAGACCAATGGGATTTTTGCCCCATAATTTCACTTTCTGCTCTTCCATTATTAGTGTATAGGAATACAACAGATTTCTGTACATTGATTTTGTATACTGCAACTTTACTGAATTCATTTATCAATTCTAGCAGTTTTGTTTTTGGTGGAGTCTTTAGAGTTTTCTATACATACTATGTCATCTGCAAATAGATTTTTATTTTTTCCTTACTAATTTGGATGCCTTTTATTTCTTTTTCTTGTCTGATTACTAGAGCTAGGACTTCCACTACTATGTAGAATAAAAGCAGTGAGAGTGAACATCCTTTTCTTGTTCCTGACCTTAGGAGAAAAACTGAGAGTATGATATTTACTATGGGGTTTTCATATATAGCCTTTATTATGTTATTATGTTGAGCCTTTATTATCTTTCTAGGCCTACTTTGCAGAGGGTTTTTATCATAAATGGATGTTGTACTCTGTCAAATGCTTTTTCTGCAACTATTGAAATGATCATATGGTTCTATCCTTTCTCTTATTGATGTGATGCAACACATTGATTGATTTGCAAATATTGGACCACACTTGCAACCCAGGAATAAATCCTACTTGATAGTGGTGAATTGGATTGAATTGTTGGATTTGGTTAGCTAGTTTTGTTGAGGAGTTTTGCATCTATGTTCATTAGGGATATTGGCCTGTGGTTCTCTTTTTTAGTGGCATCTTTTTTGGTTTTGGTATCAGGGTAAAGCTGGCCTCATATAATTAATTTGGAATTTTTCCTTATTTTTCTATGCTTTGGAATAGTTTGAGAAGAAAGCTATAAACTCTTTAAATGTTTGCTAGAATTCACCTATGAAGACATCTGGCCCTGGGGTTTTCTTTATTGGGAGTTTTTTTATTACTAGTTCAGTTTCTTGGCTGGTTTTTGTTCTGCTCAAGTCTCCTATTTCTTCCTGTTACAGTTCTGGTAGTTTATATGTCTCTCGAAATTTGTCCAATGTGTTGGCATACAGTTTTTCATAATATTCATTATAATTGTTTGTATTTCTGTGGTGTTGGTTGTTATTTCTCCTCTCTCATTTATGATTTTATTTTTTGAGTCCTTTGACTTTTTTTTTTTCCTTGATACATGTAGCTAGAGGTTTTTCAATTTTATGGATTGTCTCAAAGAACTAGCTCCTGGTTTTATTGATCTGTTTTATTGTTTTGCTTGTTTTAGTTCCTATATTATTTATTTCTACTTTATTCATTATTATTTCTTTCCTTCTGCTGGTTTTAGGTTTTGTTCATTGTTCTTTCTCTAACTCCTTTAGGTGTGAGGTTAAGTTGTTTATTTGAGATTTTTCTTGCTTCTTGAGGTAGGCCTATGTTGCTATACACTCTTCTCTTAGAACCACTTTTCTGCATCCCGAAGTATTTGGACCATTGTATTTTCATTTTCATTTGTTTTCATGTAATTTTCTATTTCTTCTTTAATTTCTTGGTTGAACCTTAATAGAGTCAACTGCTTAATAGAATGTTACTTAACCTCCAATATATTTGTGGTCTTACCAGCTTTTTTCTTGTGGTTGACATCCAGTTTCAAAGCATTGTGGTCAGAAAATATGCATGGTATGATTTTATCTTGAACTTGTTGAGACTTGTATTGTGGCCTAATATGTGATTTATTCTGTATCACATATTAGTAATAAAGTGCACACATAAAGTGTTCTGTGTGCACTTGAAAAGAATGTGTATTCTGCTGTTTTATGATCAAATGATCTAAATGTCTGTTAAGTCCATCTGATCCAATGTGTCATTCAAAGCCAGTTTCCTTTTGTTTTTTTAAAGATTTTATTTATTTATTTGACAGCGAGAGACACAGCGAGAGAGGGAACACAAGCTAGGGGAGAGGGAGAGGGAAAAGCAGACTTCCTGTGGAGCAGGGAGCCCAATGCAGGGCTCGATCCCAGGACCCTGAGATCATGACTGGAGTCAAAGGCAGATGCTTAACGACTGAGCCACCCAGGCACCTCTTATTGATTTTGTGTTTAGATAATCTGTCCAGTAATGTAAGTGGGGCATTAAAGTTCCCTACTATTATTATATTACTATTAATTATTTCTTTTATGTCTGTTATTAACTGTTTATGTATTTGGGTGCTCCCATGTTTGCTGCATAAATATTTACAATTGCTATATCCTCTTGGTTGATCACCCCCTTTACTATTATATATTGTCTTTCTCTCTTGTTACAGTCTTTGTTTTAATGTCTATTTTCTTTTTCTTTTTAAGATTTAATTTACTTATTTGACAGAAAGAGAGAGAAGGCACAAGCAGGGGGAGCTGCAGAGGGAGAGGGAGAGGCAGACTCCCCACTGAGCAGGGAGCCTGATGTGGGGCTCAATCCCAGGATCCTGGGATCATGACCTGAACCAAAACCGGAGGCTTAACCAATTGAGCGACACAGGCACCACTTAAAGTCAATTTTCTGAAATCACTATCACTACACCACCTTTCTTTTGGCATCTATTTACATGATGGATGGTTCTCCATCCCCTCACTTTCTATCTGCAAGTGTCTTTCAGTCTGAAATGAGTCTCTTGTGGTCAGCATATAGATGACATTTTTTGGTGTTGTTTGTTTGGTTTGTTTGGTTTGGTTTTTATGCACTGTATCACGTATGTTTTTTGATCGGAGTCTTTATGTACATTCAAAGTAATTATTGACAGATATGTATTCATTGCCATTTTGGTACTTGTTTTGTGGTTGTTTGTATGGATTTTCTCTGATTCTTTCATCTCTTTCTCTCTTACATGGTTTGTTGGCTTTCTTTAGTGATATACTTGGATCCCTTTCTCTTTATTATTTGTGTATCTATTACTGGTTTTTAATTTATGGTTACCATTAAGTTTATATATAACATCTGCATATAGCAGTCTATATTAAGTTGATGATCACTTAAGTTTAAACCCATTCTTTACTCCTCTGTGTCCCATGTTTTAAATATATGATGTTGTATTTTGCATCCTTTTATTTTATGGATCCCTAGGCTGATTTTTACAGAAATATATATTTATACTGCTTTTGTATTTTTTACTTTTTATACTGTCACATATGGTCTTCCTTTCCACTCAGAGTACCCTTTAATATTTCTTGTATGGCTGGTTTAGTGGTCATGAACTCCTTTAGGTTTTGTTTGTCTAAGAATCTCTTTATCTCTCCTTCAATTCTGAATGATAGCTTTGCTGGATAGAATGTTCTTGGCTGAGATCTTTCCCTTTCAGCAGTTTGAATATATTATGTCACTGTCTTACGGACTGCAAAATTTCTGCTGAAAAATCCACTGATAGATTTATGGGATTTCCTGTGTATGTAATTATCTTCTTTTCTCTTGCTGCTTTAATTGTTTTCACTACTTCTTGTTATTTTAATTACTATGTGTCTTGGTGTGGACCTGCCTGGGTTAAATTTTGGAGCGATAACTGTCACCTAGATCTGGATATCTAATCCCCAGATTAGGGAAGTTTTCAGCTGCCATTTCTTCAATTAAATTCTCTGTCCACTTACTTATCTCTTCTTCTGAAATCACTATAATTTGGATGTTACTATGTATCATAGAGTCACTGAGCTCCCTAAGACTATTCTTAATTTGCATAATGTTCTTTCCGCTTCTTTGCTCAGCTTGGTTACTTTCCATTGCTCTGTCTTCCAGGTTGTTAATTCATTCCTCTGCTTCAGCTAGCCTGCAATCCATTAAGTGTATTTTTAATTACATTTACTGTGTTCTTGATTTCTGATGGTTCTTTTTCTTTGGAATTATTATTTTTGTTATTATTTTATGTTAATCACCATACATTACATCATTAGTTTTAGATGTAGTGTTCCATGATTCATTGTTTGTGCATAACACCCATTGCTCCATGCAGAACGTGCCCTCTTTAATACCCATCACCAGGCTAACCCATCCTCCCACCCTCCTCCCCTCTAGAACCCTCAATTTCTTTTTCAGAGTCCATCATCTCTCATGGTTCATCTCCCCCTCCGATTTCCCCCCCTTCATTCTTCCCCTCCTGTTATCTTCTTCTCCTTCTTCTTCTTCTTCTTCTTCTTCTTCTTCTTCTTCTTCTTCTTCTTCTTCTTCTTCTTCTTCTTCTTCTTCTTTTTAACATACAATGTATTATTTGCCTCAGAGGTACAGATCAGTGATTCAACAGTCTTGCACAATTCACAGCACTCACCATAGCACATACCCTCCCCAATGTCTATCACCCAGGCGCCCCATCCCTCCCATGCCCCACCACTCCAGCAACTCTCAGTTTGTTTCCTGAGATTAAGAATTCCTCATATCAGTGAGGTCATATGATACATGTCTTTCTCTGATTTACTTATGTCACTCAGTATAATACCCTCCAGTTCCATCCACATTGTTGCAAATGGAAAGATTTCATTCTTTTTGAAGGCTGCATAATATTCCATGGTATATATAACACTTCTTCTTTATCCATTCATTTGTCAATGGACACCTTGGCTCTTTAAATGGTTTGGCGATTGTGGACATTGCTGCTATAAATATAGCAGTGCACATACCCCTTCGGATCCCTACATTTGTGTCTGGGGTAAATACCCAGTAGTGCAATTGCTGGATCATATGGTAGCTCTATTTTCAACTTTTTGAAGAACCTCCATACTGTTTTCCAGAGTGGCTGCACCGGTTTGCATTCCCACCAACAGTGTAGGAGGGTTCCCCTTTCTCCACATCCCTACCAAATCTGTTATTTCCTGAATTGTTAATTTTAGCCATTCTGACTGGTGTGAGGTGGTATCTCATTGAGGTTTTGATTTGGATTTCCCTGATGCAGAGCGACGTTGAGCACTTTTTCATGTGTCTGTTGGCCATTTGGATGTCTTTTTTCGAAAAATATCTGTTCATGTCTTCTGCCAATTTCTTGATTGGATCATTTGTTTTTTGGGTGTTGAGTTTGATAAGTTCTTTATAGATTTCGAAACTAGCCTTTATCTCATATGTCATTTGCAAGTATCTTCTCCCATTCTGTTGGTTGTCTTTTGGTTTTGTTGACTGTTTCTTTTGATGTGCAAAAGATTTTACCTTGATGAAGTCTCAATAGTTCATTTTTGTCCTCTCTTCCCTTGCTTTTGGCGATATTTCTAGGAAGAAGTTGCTGTGGCTGAGGTCGAAGAGGTTGCTGCCAGTGTTCTCCTTTAGGATGTTGATGGACTCCTGTCTCACATTGAGGTCTTTCCACCATTTGGAGTCTATTTTTGTGTGTGGTGCATGGAAATGGTCCAGTTTCATTCTTCTGCATGTGGCTATCCAATTTTCCCAACATCATTTGTTGAAGAGAATTTTTTTTTTTCCATTGGACATTATTCCCTGCTTTATCGAAGATTAGTTGACCATAGAGTTGAGGGTCCATTTCTGGGCCCTCTATTCTGTTCCATTGATCTATGTGTCTGTTTTTATGCCAGTACCATACTGTCTTGATGATGACAGCTTTGTAATAGAACTGGAAGTCCAGAATTTTGATGCCACCAGCTTTGCTTTTCTTTTTCAACATTCCTCTGGCTATGCAGGGTTTTTGTCTGGTTCCATACAAATTTTAGGATTATTTGTTCCATTTCTTTGAAAAAAGTGGATGTTGTTTTGATGGGGATTGCATTGAATGTGTAGATTGCTCTAGGTAGCATTGACATCTTTACAATATTTGTTCTTCCAATCCATGAGCATGGAACGTTTTTCATTTCTTTGTGTCTTCCTCAATTTCTTTCATGAGTATTTTATAGTTTTCTGAGTACAGATCCTTTGCCTCTTTGGTTAGATTTATTCTTAGGTACCATATGGTTTCTGGTGTGATTGTAAATGGGATCGACTCCTTAATTTCTCTTTCTTCTGTCCTGTTGTTGGTGTATAGAAATGCCACCAATTTCTGTGCATTGATTTTATATCCTGTCACTTTACTGATTCCTGTATGAGTTCTAGCAGTTTTGGGGTGGAGTCCTTTAGGTTTTCCACATAAAGTATCATATCATCTGCACACAGTGAGAGTTTGACTTCTTCTTTGCCGATTTGGATGCCTTTGATTTCTTTTTGTTGTCTGATTGCTGTGGCTAGGACTTCTAATACTATGTTGAACAGAAATGGTGATAGTGGACATCTCTGCCATGTTCCTGACCTTAGGGGGAAAGCTCTCAGTTTTTCCCCATTGAGAATGATATTCACTGTAGGTTTTTCATAGATGGTTTTTATGATATTGAGGTATGCACCCTCGATCCCTATACTCTGAAGAGTTTTGATCAGGAAAGGATGCTGTACTTTGTCAAATGCTTTTTCTGCATCTATTGAGAGGATCATATGGTTCTTGTTCTTTCTTTTATTAATGTATGATATCACAGTGATTGATTTGCGGGTGTTGAACCAACCTTGCAGCCCAGGGATTAATCCCACTTGGCCGTGGTGAATAATTCTTTTAATGTTCTTTTGTATCCTACTGGCTAGTATTTTGGTTAGAATTTTGCATCCGTGTTCATCAAGGATATTGGACAGTAATTCTCGTTTTTGATGATGTCTTTGGTTTTGTTATCAAGGTAATGTTGGCCTGATAAAACGAGTTTGGAACTTTTCCTTTCATTTCTAATTTTTGGAACAGTTTCAGAAGAATAGGTATAACTCTTCTTGAAATGTTTGGTAGAATTCTACTGGGAAGCCATCAGGCCCTGGGCTTTTGTTTTTTGGGAGATTTTTGATGACTGCTTCAATTTCCTTAGTGGTTATAGGTCTGTTCAGGTTTTCTATTTCTTCCTGGTTCAGTTTTGGCAGTTGATACATCTCTAGGAATGCATCCATTTCTTCCAGGCTATCTAATTTGCTGGCATAGAGTTGTTCATAATATGTTCTTATAATTGTTTGTATTTCTTTGGTGTTGGTTGTGATCTCTCCTCTTTCATTCATGATTTTGTTGATTTGGGTCATTTCTCTTCTCTTTTTGATAAGTCTGGCCAGGGGTTTATCAATCTTGTTAATTCTTGCAAAGAACAAGCTCCTAGTTTTGTTGATCTGTTCTACTGTTCTTTTGGTTTCCATTTCATTGATTTCTGCTCTGATCTTTATTATTTCTCTTCTCCTGCTGGGTTTAGGCTTTATTTGCTGTTCTTTCTCCAGCTCCTTTAGGTGGAGGGTTAGGTTGTGTATTTGAGACTTTTCTTGTTTCTTGAGAAAGGCTTGTATTGCTATATACTTTCCTCTTAGGACTGCCTTTGCTGCATTCCAAAGATTTTGAATAGTTGTGTTTTCATTTTCATTGGTTTCCATGAATTTTTTTAATTCTTCTTTAATTTCCTGGTTGACCCATTCATTCTTTAGTTGGATGCTCTTTAACCTCCATGTATTTGAGTTCTTTCCAACTTTCCTCTCATGATTGAGTTCTAGTTTCAAAGCATTGTGGTCTGAAAATAGGCAGGGAATGATCCCAATCTTTTGGTATCGTTTGAGATCTGATTTTTGATCTAGGATGTGATCTATTCTGAAGAATGTTCCATGGGTACAAGAGAAAAATGTGTATTCTGTTCCTTTGGGATGGAATTTTCTAAATATATCTGTGAAGTCCATTGGGTCCAGTGTGTTATTTAAAGTCATTCAAAGTCTTTATTTCCTTGGTCTTTTGATGAGATATCTGCCCATTTCAGTGAGGGGGGTGATAAAATCCCCCACTATTATTGTATTGTTGTCAATGTGTTTCTTTGCCTTTGTTATTAAATGCCCCATGTTAGGGGCATAGATATTTACAATTGTTAGATCTTCTTGTTGGATAGACCCTTTAAGTAGGATATAATGTCCTTCCTCATCTCTTATTTGGTTTAAAATCTAATTTGTCTGATGCAAGGATTGCCACCCCAACTTTCTTTTGGTGTCCATTAGCATGGTAAATGGTTTTCCACCCCCTCACTTTCAATCTGGGGGGTGTCTTTGGGTCTAAAATGAGTCTCTTGCAGACAGCATATCAATGGGTCTTGTTTTTTACTCCAATCTGATAGCCTGTGTCTTTTGATTGGGGCATTTAGCCCATTTACATTCAGGGTAACTATGGAAAGATAGGAATTTAGTACCATTGTATTGCCTGTAAGGTGACTGTTACTGTATATTGTCTGTGTTCCTTTCTGGTCTATGTTCCTTTTAAGCTCTCTCTTTGCTTAGAGGAACGCTTTCAAGATTTCTTGTAGGACTGGTTTTGTGTTTGCAAATTCCTTAATTTTTTGTGTGTCCTGTAAGCTTTTTATCTCTCCTTCGATTTTCAGTGACAGCCTAGCTGGGTATAGTTTTCTTGGTTGCATATTTTTCTCATTTAGTGCTCTGAATATGTCACGCCAGTCCTTTCTGGCCTGCCAGGTCTCTGTGGATAGGTCTGTTGCCAATCTCATGTTTCTACCATTGTAGGTTACAGATCTCTTCTCTCAAGCTCCTTTCAGGATTTTCTCTTTGTCTCTGAGACTCGTAAGTTTTCCTATTAGATGTTGGGGTGTTGACCTATTTTTACTGATTTTCAGCGGTGTTCTCTGTGCCTCCTGGATTTTGATGCCTGTTTCCTTCCCCAAATTAAGGAAGTTCTCTGCTATAATTTGCTCCAGTATACCTTTGCTCCTCTCTCTCTTTCTTCTTCTTCTGGGATTCCAATTATTCTAGTGTTGTTTTGTCTTATGGCATCACTTATCTCTCAAATTCTGCCCTCATGATCGAGTAGTTGTTTATTTCTCTTTTTCTCAGCTTCTTTATTTTCCATTATTTGGTCTTCTATGTCACTGATTCTCTCCTCTGCCATCTTTTATCCTAGCAGTTAGCACCCCCATTTTTTATTGCACCTCCTTAATAGCCTTTTTGATTTCTACTTGGTTAGATTTTTGTTCTTTTACTTCTCCAGAAAGGGTTTCTCTAATAACTTCCATATTTTTTTCAATCCCAGCTAGTATCTTTAAAATCATCATTCTGATTTTTTGTCTGTATTGAGTAGGTCCCTGGCAGTTGGTACTGCCTCTTGTTCTTTTTGTCAAGGTGATTTTTTTCTGTCTTGTCATTTTGTCCAGAGGAGAGTAGATGAATGAGAGAACAAAGTGCTAACAAGGTAACAACGTCCCCAGAAAATATACTCTAAACCAATCAGAAAAGACCTGAAACCAGGGTAAAGAAAGGGAAAGAAAGAAAGAAAGAAAAAGAAAAAGATAAAAACAAAAACAAAACAAAACAAAAAGAGCAGAATATGATCAAATATGATCAAGCTGTTGCATAGATCAGTGCTGCACACTAGATTTTGGGTGTATTTTGGTCTGTTAGAAGAAAGTGTCTCCCAAAATTTTAAAGAAAGAAATATATATATGTACAAAATAAGGCTTAATATGATGAAGGGTTGGAATATGACTGTAAAGATGAAAATTATAAAAGATTTTATAAAAGGAATTGATAAGATAAGAAGTTGTTTGAAAAAAGAAAGAAGAGGTTAAAAAAAAAAAGAAAAAAATCAGGAGAAAATATGATCAGGCTGGAGACTAGAACAAAGCCATACACTAGAGATTTAGGGTATATTTTGATTTGTTAGAAGAAATTGTACCTCAAAATTTTAAAGAGATATCAGCTTATATATATATATATATGCCAAAAATAATGGTAACTGCTATGAAGGGATAGAATATGACTCTAAAAATGAAAAAAATGTTTTTTAAAAAACGGATTGATAAGATGTTGGTTGAAAAAGGGAAAAAGAAAAATTTAAAAAAAAAGACAGTTAAAAAAAATTAACTTTGAAAGACTAAAGAATCATGACAAAAAAGCCATGGATTCTATGTGCATTATTCCCTTAGTGCTGGAGTTCTGCCGTTCTCATTGATCGGTAAACTTTTTCTTGGCTGGCTGTTCTTGCTGATCTTCTGGGGAGGGGCCTGTTGCCATGGTTCCCAAATGTCTTTGCAAGAGGCGGAATTGCCCACCCTTGGCTGGTCCAGGCTAAAGAATCTGCTCGGTTTTGCTCCCAGGAGCTTTTGTTCCCTGCAAGCTTTCCATTGGGCTTTGGAGGATGAGAGTGAAAATGGCGGCCTGCCAATCTCCACCCTGGAGGAGCCGAGAACTCGGGGCCTTGCTCTTCAGTGCGCCCCCAGAGAAAAGCAGTCAGTCAATCCCATATCCCCGGTCTCTGGCCGCACTCCGTGCTCACCTGGCCTGTGACTGAGCATCTCTATCTCTGGCACCTGACCTCGTGTGGAGTCTCCAAACTCAACAGATCCCTGTGGTGCACTCCCACGCCACTCCCCCCGGGGGAGGAAGGGGAGTCTCCCTGGATCTGCCACTTGTTGGGTTCCTGCTGGAAGTGCAGATGCCCGAATGTGCCACGGATCATGGTTTATGGCAACCCCCAGCTGAGAGCCCGCGCCTCAGCTCTGTCTCTGCAGCCGGCTTCCCCCCTCTGATGCCTGGGAGCTCTGCCGCACTCAGGCACCCCCGGTCTTTCTGTGACCCTGTGGGTCCTGAGACCACACTGTCCCATGAGGTTTCCAATCCCCGCTTAGCCCCTGGAGCGACGTCCCTCAGCGGAGCTGACTTCTAAAAGTTCTGATTTTGTGCTCCGTGGCTCTATCACTTGCCAGAAGCAGCCCACGGAGGTCCCCTCCTCTGTTGTCTATCTTCCTGAATATTGCCTCGGATTCACTTCTCTGCACATCCTACCTTCCAGAAAGTAGTCACTTTTGTGTTCAGAGAGTTGTTGCTATTCTTTCTTGGATCTCCTGTTGAGTTCGTAGGTGTTCAAAATAGTTTGGTCCCTATCCAGCTGAATTCCTGGGACCAGACAAAATTTAGGTCTCCTACTTCTCCGCCACCTTTCTCCACCCCCTCCGATGGTTCTTTTTACTCTCTCTCTGATGTCCTTCATTCTTTTCTCCAGTCCAGTAAGCATCTTTATGATAATTAGTTTAAATTTCTATCAGGCTTATTACTTGTATTTGTTTGATTCTGATTTCTTGCTGTGGTTTGATCCTTTCATTTGGGAGATGTTTCTCTGTATCCTCATTTTGTCTGACTTTCTGTGTCTGTTTCTGTGTGTTAGGAATGTCACTTACTTCTCTTGTTATTAATGATAATAGTCTTATGAGGAAGAGATCCTATAGTGCCCTGCAGTGCAGTGTCCCGTTTCCCAGGGCCCAGTGCTTTAAGCAGTATCTCCTATGTATGTTGTATGTGCTCAGCTGTTAATCTTGGCCTCTTTTCCTTCAGTCCGGTTGTCTGCAGAGGCCCCTATTGTGGGCAGCAAGGTGTGCAGGGGTCTGCTTGTGAAACAAGACCTGCCCCCACTGCTGCCAAAACCGAGGTCTCCCATTTTATTTCTAATCACTTCTTCTGACAGCTTTTGATCTCATTCTTGAATCATTTATTTAGTATATATTTTAATTAAAATTTTGTATATATTATAACTATACATTACTAGCATATATAATTTTATTTGGTATGAAAGTATACATTTATCAGGTATTAAGCTAGTCACTGAAAATACAGAGCCCATTCAGAAAAAAAAAAAAAATCTCTGGCATCCTATTTTTCACTGTCTAGACTTATCTCATATCCTAAATTATAGTGTCTTAGATTTTAAAGACACTTTATATATTTAATTCTATATCCCATCATTAGATAGAGACAACAGTATCAGTTTATCATTTAGATTTAAGTTTCAGTCACCTCCTCAGCATTCAGAAAGTTCTTATTTTTAGCCAAGTAGGAATCATGTGACCAAGGCTTTCTATTGAAGGGGGTGGTGGTGAAAGAAATGTTTCTTATTTTATTTTATTTTATTTTTTATTTTATTTTTTTTTTAAGATTTTATTTATTCATTTGAGAGAGAGAATGGGAGAGAGAGCACGAGAGGGGGGAGGGTCAGAGAGAGAAGCAGACTCTCCGCTGAGCAGGGAGCCCGATGTGGGACTCGATCCTGGGACTCCAGGATCATGACCTGAGCCGAAGGCAGTCACTCAACCAACTGAGCCACCCAGGCGCCTGAAATGTTTCTTATTTTAAAGCCTCCCCCCTAAACTTCTCCCATGATTCTCACAATCTGTCTTTGCACATGTCAGCCAGATAGATGGAGAGGATCTAGTAGATAATTTAGAAGTTGTAAGGGATGGTAGAGTCCCTTTTAATAATACGAGATCTTAAATGACTGCATGTAACCCAGAGTACCTACCACACCAAACCCAATTCCCTGAATTTGATCTTAATGTGAAGAAAAGCAATGTTATTTTGCTAAACCATTGAGATTTTTTTGTGCTTATGATATAAAAGGTAGAATGAATTAACCTGATCAAAATGCAAACATTGGTACCAAAATAAAGACTACAAATACCATTGACTTAGCAGTTGGATGACAAGACAATTTCCCCTGGAAGTAGGAATGTAATGCAATGGAAACACATTTATTAATACTGCTTCTTGTTTAATGTTGTAGGTAGACCATATACGTACTAGTTATCAGTTCTAGTTAGGAGAAATGGTAGGAAATAATCAAAATGTTAGCTTCTAGCTACCATTAACTGCATTTTGCAAAGTAATTCAAGAAGGAAATATGTTTGGGGGAGAAGTAAACAGAAGGAAGGGAATAGACAATGCCCAGAAATTACCACCTTGAAAAATAGAGAAGTCAAACTTCCACCAAATAGTAGGTGGGAGAAGGGGGACTGAGAATGTCTTTAAGACAATAGACTGCATTAGAACTAGTGTTGGGGAAAAGGTAAAAATAAACCTTCCTTTTTAAACGTGACATCTTCAAAAAAGTCACCATTATCTTGGAGAATGAGGGGAGACAGAAAGAGAAAGAGAGAGATGGAGAGGGGAATCAAAAAAAAAAAAAAAGAAAGAAAGAAATTTTGAGAACTATGTTTGACAGACCTAACTACCATGACGGTAACTACCATGTGGGACTAACTGGTAACAAATAGATTGGAAACTAGTAAGGTGTTTTTAAGAGAATTATGTTATTGAGGAAAACTAACAACCCAGCCTAAAGAGTTGTAGTCCTCATACTTCTATAAATATAATTACTTAATTTTTTCCCCTCTACAAATGTAGGACAACTTCATGTTGCCTGATGCAAATAATTTTATGTTGCCCTGAACAATTTTGTTCTGTTCTGACAGCCTTTTCTCTTATAAAATGATTTTGTTTGTTTTTAAAAATTTTATTTATTAATTTATTTAGAGAGAGTGCATATGCTTGAGTGGGGAAAAGGCCAGAGAGAGAGACTCTCAAGCAGACTCCATGCTGAGCAAGGAGCCTGATGCAGAGCTGAACCTCATGGCCCTTTGATCATGACCTGAGCCAGGATCATGCTTAACCAACTGAGACACCCACATGCCCCTCTTATAAATGAGTTTTTAAAAAATTAAATCATATATGTGTATATATGTGTATATGTACAAATGTAAGAATAGGTGGGGGAAAAAACTCTTTCTCTTTTATTTATAGGTTATGGGACCCAGAGGAATCACATCTGAACCAGATATTATGTGATAAGAATTCCAGAACACTCAAATATTCTGTATGTAGGTGGGACAGAGTGACTCAAATGGAAATTTTACCTTAGTCTGACATGGTAAAGTAAATGTATTCTCTCTGTGAGGCCAAGCAAGAAATGAATAATTGGTAAACAAAACACAGATATGCAGAAATGGTATGTACTTATCAAACCATTTCTCTTTCCAAGGCAAATAACTAAATTGTATTTCCAGGTTCTGTTTGCTTCTTGCTGGGGTCAGAAAATTAAACAAAATTTTACTTGAGTATAGTTGGCACACAATGTTACATTAGATTCAGATGTACAGAATAGTAATTTAACAAGTTTATACATTATGCTATGCTCACCACAAGTGTAGCTACCTTCTGTCACCATACAATGTTATTATAATATTATTGGCTATATTTCTTATGCTGCATCTTTTATTCCAGTGACTTATTCATTTCATAACTGGAAGCCTGTATCTCCCACTACCTTTCACCATTTTTCTCATGCCCCTGGCAACCATCAGTTTGTTCTTCATATTTACATGTTTGATTCTGCTTTTGTTTATTTTTTTTTAAGGTTCCATATATAAGTGAAGTCATATCATATTTGTCTATCTCAGTCTGACTTATTTCACTCAATATAACACCCTCTGGTATCATCCATGTTGTCACAAATGGCACAATCTCTTCCTTTTTCATGACTGCATGATATTCCATTATATATATCACATCTACCTTATTCATTTGTCTATTGATAGACACAGGTTGCTTCCATATCTTAGCTATTATAAACAATGCTGCAATAAACATAGGGATGCATATATCTTTGGATTAGTATTTTCATTTTCTTTGGGTAAATATCCAGTGGTGGAATTACTGGATCATATGGTATTTCTATTTTTAATTTTTAAGAAACCTACATACTGTTTTCCACAGTGCTGTACCAATTTACATTCCTGCACACAATATATGAGGGTTCCTTTTTCTCCACATCTTTGCCAACACTTGTTATTTCTAGTCTTTTTGATTTAAGCCGTTCTAACAGGTATACGGTGATATCCCACTGTGGTTTTGATTTGCAATTTCCTGATGATGAATGAAGTTGAGCATCTTTCCATGTGTCCGTTGACCATCTCTATGTCTTCTTTGGAAAAATGTTTATGCATAAAATTAATTTTTAACCTTAAATAAGAGCTGAAGTGGTAAAGTAATGTGTCCCTTCCAGGTCTTCTCTCTGTCTAATTTCTTTCTCTTCTCTTTCTCCCATATTCCCTGTCAGTTGACTAAAAGACTTTGCTGCTTCCTTTAAACCAAATGTTTAATATGATGGAGCCATGCTATGAAATGATCCTTAGTCCCTTAACCACCCCTTGGAAAAGAGAAACTGAACAGCTTTGGGCTGTGACATGAGCAAGAAATCCAGTGAGATTTTGGAATTGTTCATTAGAACAGTTAGCTTATACTGACAAAGCGTAAGTCCAAAACTTACAACATTGACACAGGACCCTTGTAGAAGGCAGTGCATAAAAAAGATAAATCAGGCAGCAGTGTTCAAAATCCACCTATACCTTACCAAAGAATTTGGAAAAAAATCACCCATGGTAACTTGGAAGTTAGTTAGATTACATGACTACTAACTTGTATTTCTAAGGGAATAATTTGGAAAACAAAATATTAGTAATGTGTGCTGTTTTTATTGATTGTATCTGACAAGGTAAAACCAGAAAGAGATAAGGTCCAGAATGAATTAGCCAGTTCTGCAAGTAGAAATGAAGCATGAAAGCAGGTCTAGAATTTTGCAGTGTTCAAATATTGGATAAACCAAATGTTTCCAGATCCCTGGGAGAGATAAGATAGCAAAAGGCTTTTAGCTACATAGACCTGGTGAAATTTTTCAGCTGATCAAAGTGTGTTAGCTTTCTGGCAAAGAACAGATCAAAGACAGGACCTTTACATTTATTGTTCCATCTGGCCTCAGCCGTTAAATATTCTTCCATATGGTCATTAAATAGAAAGAGATACAAGGGAGCCAGAAGCCAAAGAAATAGTGTAATTTTGAAAAACACCTAGCAAAGAATGGTAGATGGAGTTGACGTCACAGGGAAGTGAAACAAACAGAAGCAAAGAGAACTTTTTGAAAAAAATTGATTGCAGAGAAATTGCAAGCCCAGACTAAAAAGCATGAAATTCAGCAAGCCCTAAAACATTCTGAAGGCTAAGAGAAGACTTTGAAAACTATGTATCCTCTAAGAAGAACACACCTAAACGCCCTCTTCAAATATGATGAAGGAAGATAGCAGTCAAATGGAATTTCTCACAAAGCAGGGTGTATTTATTGAAGCTGTACTCTTAACATTCAATAGTGGAAGAGGGCAGATAATTTACTTTTTTTAGTTCATATTTCATTCAATTATCTCAGAGATGCATTAGGTATTATTTAAAATGCTAATTAATAAAATTCCTAACAAAACACCAGGCATTTATTTCAATAACCCAGAACTAGCTTTAAAATATGCATTCTTTTATAACCACTGAGATGTTGTTGTTGTTGTTGTTTGCATTGGGTGTGCATAGAGGAAATCAACTCCTATCCTGATCTGGGCTCACATTTGTTAATATACAAGGCTGCAATCCAATATTCTATGTGAACATAAATTTGATTTCTTGTCCACATGTTCCATTGTTTTTATTCACTAGGTCTTGCCTGTCTTCAGTGAACCTGGCGTTTTTCTCTTTAGTCTTTTCCATAGTTTTTATATTCTGCTTCTTCAATATATTCCTATTTAGATTTTCCATAAGGCCCTAAGAACATTGATGAATGGTGCCATGGAGGTATTAATATTTCAAGACATTTCACTATGACAAATTTACGATTGCTACATAAAAAATAGCAAAAGGCAAGGTTTAGAGAGTAAGAATCATCTAAAAACTGAGAAGAATTTTCTTTTCTGGAGAGAACTAACTTCCATGTTCTCCCCTATTTTTCTCTCCTTTCCCTTCTTCTCCCTTCAGAGTCCTCTTTGCTTCTGGATCAACAGAGTGCACAACATATTATTTTTCTGTAATTAAATGCCTTTTCCTTTTAAAATTGTGCCCCTCTTTTTGACTTCGTACATGGAGAAATGAAGCTTTATTTCTGTCCTTTTCTATGCCATTGTCCTCAGAAAGCTTCAGAAAGAATTGTGGAACTACAGAAAGCCCAGTTCTTGCAACTCACCTCTCATACTTGTATGTATTTTGTAAGCAACTTAGAGTCCTCTTAATTCTGAAAACATATATTTTGAATATCTGTAGGCCAAATCACAGTCATGATTGCACACTGCTTAAGGAGATAAATCTTAGGTTCCTTGATTTCAGACCTTAATTAAATATTGTAAATATCTGTGTCTAATTTTGATATTAATTTCATTATATTTACCTTTGTAATTAAGGATCTTACATGTTAATTAGCAGCACGAATAGTACTATTTTCTCTATATGATTGAGATAAAAAGTAATTCCATTCACCTGAAACTGTTGTACTATAGTCATTTTCCCCTTGTTTTTACATATGTCATTTGTAAAAACTACACATAATTTATGGATACTGGAGGGCAAATATATAAAAATTGCATGTGATATATAATCAATATTTGAAAAATAAAAAAGGCCTTCAAATTTTCTATGTTCAAAAGCTCTTCCCTGAGGTAAATATATGAATTACATTTGTTTTAGCTTCTTTAGAATCAATTTTCAGTTTGATATGCTGTATTAATAAGGATTGGGAATTTTAAGAAAAATAGAACAGATAAATTAACTTACATGTTACATAAATAAATAAATATTAATGAATAATAAAACCCAAGCAGAGAGGGGGAATGCATCTTAAAATTTAAAAAACTATAAATATGGAGATATATTGTTAAACATACCAAACTTTGATAGAATCTTTCTACACAGATATTCTTTCTAAGATAATACCCTCCAAAAGGTATTGATAAAAATAAATTGACAGTTATCTTTCAATATGTGATCAACATGACACATTATTGTTGAAAGACTAGCCAGAGAGTGAATATCCTTAGCACATACAGCATTCTCTCTCTCTCCCCCTCTCCCATCCTCCTCCTCCCCCTCTCACCTTCTTTTCCTTTTCCTCCCCCCTCACTCTCTTCCAGAGAATTATCTCTGCTTTGCTTCATGTTGGTAAATGACTTCATATGTCGGGTGATCAAGAAAACTCTTTTCTGTCACCATTGCTAGATGTTTTCTGATACAGTTTCCCTTTTCATGTATTTCCTGGTAAAAGTCTTAGACTGATGTTAAGATATATACCTCAGGGTTATTCTGAATATATCTTTCAAGTCCTTTGTCTCCCATCATTGTCCAATACTTATTCACATTGATGTCAATTTTAATGATGAGTGAATCAAAGTGGTCTTCTTTAGTTGCACTGACATAATCTAAATTAAATTGGGGGAATGTCTGCAGAAAAGGAGAATTTTGTCTTTTAAACCAATTTCTTTCCTCAATGAAAAATATTTCTCTACATCAAGGAGACATTTCTTACCACCTACATTCTTATCTTCCCTTATTTCATTCTGCTTCTGTAGGACTTAAAATATATAACTAAATAAAGATTCAAATTTCTTACTTTAATTACATATATAATAAAAGCAAATCTTGCTTATTCTTCTATAACTGAAGTTTAAAATATCATCCATTAATGGTTAAAAACTAGCAGCATTCTTAGAGATCATTGCCATCAGTTCCCTTTTTTTATCTATAAAAGATTAAGTGATTTGCCATTGAACCATCTCCTAGTCTACTACTCTGCTCTGAATAGCATCTGTCCAATTAAACCTTGTAATACTTACTTGACAAGATATGAGTGGCTAGAATATTTTCTAATATATGAAAATAATTTCAATTTTATTCTTTAATTGTGTATTTAAGCAGGTATATGTGTGCATTGAAGTCACAATTGCGAAGTCACTGTGAATTCTAGGTTTAATTAATACAATCTGTGAGAATGTAGTCCTATGGTTACATTTTTGCAGTATGAGGTACTTGAGTGAAAAGAGCCTTGTGTAATATTGGTAAGTACATTCTAATGCTTATTGTAGGAAAGTATATTAGATTGATGAAAAATGTACTAGGTAAAGATATTATCATCATTTGAAAGCACCAAAGAATTCTACATTCAATAGGCATTTTTTCATGAAATAAGCATAATACAAAATTGAAAATCTTTAAGAATGTTGTAATGTAAATTTACAAGCAAATTTAATCATAATTTGTAATTGTAAGAAAGTCCATTGTAAAGAAATTTTATAAAGAATTCGACAGGAAAAGTTTAACAAACTTAAGAATGACTCGCATGAAAAGGAGAACTTTTGGTCATCCTGAAATAAAGCATCCTGCTCTTCAATACGCATACAATTTAACAGAATAAAATTATGCAAATGGGAGGCAATATATTTATTCTGAGAAAGGTAAAGTTTTAAAATATAATCAAGCTGAAATATTATAAAATGAGTTCTACTGCAACAATATTTTAGGATAATAGCAGAGATGTCAGTTAAGCAATTTGCAAATCGTATATTTCCCTGCTGTGTTTGCAAGATTACCTTGTGAATCATCAGATTCCATAACTCTAAAGCTTTTGATTTACATTTGCCTGAAATGCAAGGCCAGAAAGGACACTGCAAATAAGACAAACAACATGATGATCTAGTAGCTACAGTACCAATAAAAAATAAACAAATAGGTCTCTTCTTCCAAAAGGCTGAAGCTGACACTTTACTTTTGCAACCAATAATTCTCTGCAAATATATAGACTCTTTATATAGATTACACTGGAACAGCATTTTTACTCAGGCTTGTTCATGTATTTTATATCCAAAGTGATATTTGAGGCTAAAGGTGGCATGAGAGGGCTTCTTTATCTATGACATTTTCCAGAATTTTTGTAATTTTCCATTCCTGTATTTTTTACCACATTCTATTTCCCTTTGCTCTCTTAATCAAATAGAGTTTTATTTTTTTTTTGTATTCAAACTTACATTCTCACTGGTATTGCTTGCATTACTTGTTTTATCATGTCCTGTACTTTCACCAAGAATAGATAACTAATATTTGCCAGTGCTTTACATGCAGGAACTTTTATAAGTGATTTTAGATGTATCATGCATTAGTCCTAAGAATAAATCTATCTATCTATCTATCTATCTATCTATCTATCTATCTATCTATCTATCTATCTATCTATATTAAACAAATAAGAAAACAGTTACTGTGGGCTTAAACAGCCCTCACTAGGTCATTTGCCCATAATTAATGGAGCTGGAATCCAAACCATTTGCCTGACTATTTTTGAACCTCTGACTTTCTTACCAGTCTCTCCCTCCACCTTTACTTTCAAAATGCTCCAGGCTTAACCACAAATGTGGCTGTCAGCAACTACGATTTGCACTTTCTAAGTACAGTATCCCAGGTTACAACTGATTAAACCTCTGTAGATGCCTGCACAAGCTGATTTTCTCTATTGAGTAAAGAAGGCTTACGTGTATTTATGTGTGTATATACGTGTGTATGTGTATCCTGTGGCTGATGGAGAAAGGCATTCACAATGTAAGTGCAAAACTACAGAGAGCTGGTCTGAACTAGGAATGTAAGACTGATACATAAACAGAACCAGAGATAAGAAGATAAGAAAAGCCAGATATAGCACCCATATCTTATCAGTTCCAAAACCAAAGCAAGTATATTTGTACTACTGTGAAGCTTCAAATTGCAATTGGGGTTTGCCCAGCTAATCTCTATAAATGTCTATAAATGTGGAGGTCGGAGCTTCAGTATTTTAGAGTGTAGACTAAGTAGAAAAAGTAAGGTGAAAAAGTGAGGTGAAAAAGATTTAAATGTATACAAATGGGATCAAACAGATGAGATACAGAGAACACTGACGGCTCTTCAGTTTTTTCTTAAGCTCCTACAGGGTCAAACTGCCTTACTACATTTGGGCTGACACAATTATTATCTGAAAATTTTGATAATCCCTATTTGTTTTGTTTACTGTAGATTGATTATATCCAACAAACATATAAGCTAATAGATAATATTCTCACCTGTAAGATTAGAATAATACTAGCTTTTTCAAAGGACTTTATCAGAATATAATGAGATAAATGAAAAAAAATGCCTAATATGTCTATTCCGGAATATTTGACTCCTTTTACCCTATTTCTTTCCTCCCAAATTTTATTTTATGATCTATACAATAATTTTTAAATATTTTTTCTTTCTTAACTTTATAAAATTAAAATAATTTATAAAAATAGTACAAAGACTTCCTATATTCCCTTCACCTAAATTCTTCAAATGTTGATATCTTACGTAGTCATAGTACAGTTAGCAAAAACAGGAAATTAATTTTGCTACAATAGTATTAACTAATCTATAGACCTTATTCAAATTTCACTAATTATCCTACTAATGTCCTTTCTCTGGTCTAAGAGCCAATCAGGATCCTACCTCATATTTATTGTCATGTTCCTTCAATCTTCTTCTATATGGGAAAACTGCTCAGTTTTCGATGACTTTGACATATTTAAAGAGTACTACTCAATTATTTTGTAGAATTTATTCTAGCTTAGATTTTTTTTGATGTTTTGTCAGGATTGGATTCAAGTTATACACTTTTGGTAAGATTACTACTAAATACTATTAAGTATTTAGTAACTCGTAGTAATCTTTTATTTAGTAATGAGAATTACTAAATACTTCCATTTTTGGGGAAGATAACTTTAAGACTCTGCAAATATCTTATATCTTATCATACTTTGCCCCATCAACATTTGCATCCACTGTGATTTTTGCCTATGGAAGTTATTATTGTAGTGATTGCCAAAGATGATTTTCTACTTTCTCTATTTCTACTGGTCTTTATTGGAATTCTACTCTAAGGAAAAGCAGTCTCTTCTACCCAATGTATTAATTTGTTCGACTGTTTATTTATATTGCTATGGAATCATGTATTTATTTTATTCTGTTAACAATTCAATGTTTTTAATTGTTAAAATTGTCCTAGATTTGGCCCGTGGGAGATTTTTCAAGTTGGTTTCTGTCTTTAGACACGCCAGAATCATTTTTTGAAAATGTGGCTCTTTATTTTCTGGCACTACTAAACATTGCAAGCATATCTTGCTCTGGCATCAGCATTTTTTCAAAGAGTTCTGGTTTATTTCATTGGAAGAATGATATTTAGGGCAACCACTAGTTACTACGCCTGTTTATTGCTACTGATTTGCCACTGTTCTAGGATGTCACAATAAATAAATCTAAGATATGCATGTATGTATATACACGTGCGCATATGTGTGTAATATACTCATATATACACACACACCTGTGTCTCTTTCTGTACATCTCCACTTGGGTGTGTGTTAAAAAGTTTATACTGATACATTAGTTTCCAGCACAATAGCAGACTTCATTTCATCCTTCCCCCATTCCTGTTTGCAGCTACTTCCACAGTGATTAACCTGGCTCTGATAATCTACGCTATATTTACCTATTTGCTCAATCCCAGAACACACATTAACTAGTTTCAGAACTACCAACCCATACCTCGTGAAAAACAAATTTACTAACCAGATTATAATATTTGGGTGCAATGTTTTTGTCTTGGGTCTTACTGTATATAAACATATAATTTTTGCTTAAGTTATTCTTACAATTATTTATTCTCTTCATATCCTTCAATATAGTTACATTAATTACTTGTCATGCATATAGGTACAATGGTTGTACACTTCATTTTTGAGGTATGTAAAACATTGCTCTGATTACAAAAGTCACACTATACACTATAGAAAGAAGTATTATCCCTCCTCTCCTTAACCATTGTGTCCTCTTCCTACTCACCCGTTCATTACTTCTCTGTGATGTGTTGTTATTTGTTATTTAATATTATTTCATATTTGTTATTTAATATTTTTTAAAAAGTGATATTCAAGGATGTTGGTATTTTTGTCCTAATGGTTACTACTGTACCTTTCTTAATTCCTGTAGTCCCCCATTTTTGTATTTATCTGTCTGGATTGTCAGTTTTCAATAGTTTAACTCTGAACTATTGCTTTATCAACCATCAAGGAAATACTTTATTTGCCTTTTTCCACTTCTCTTTTGGTTGCATTAGCTCTAATCCATCACAATATGTAACATTACATATTAGTCTTTTACTATTATCCACATCTCTTGTTTATATTTTAGAACTCCATTTTTCATATATTAAAATATTCACCGTCACGTTTTTGCTTATGTTTTACCTATAATCAACTGGTTATAAAAAGTTTATCCTCTAACAAGTTTTTCAAAAGATCCCTTAGATGCCAAAGTTCTGGTACACCGGATGCTGTTTCATATGGCTTTGATAAGTGAAGGAGAAGTTAGCTGATATATAAGTTTTTTTCCAAAAATACTTCTTTGTTGCCTTGATTTGTGTGTTGTTTTCCAAAAAACTCTGATACCTTTGTCATTGTAACTCATTTGGTGATGGTGGTTGTGTTGTTCCTGTTTTCTCTAGTCTCAAACAGTATTTTCTTGGCTTGTTGCTGTTTTTCTAATCTCAGAAGTACATTTGTTACAATTGATGAAACTACATTGACACATCGTTACTACCCCAGGGCACAGTTTACATTAACTTGGTGTTGTACATTCCAAGGGTTTTGACAAATGTATAATGACATGAATCTACCATGGTAGTATAGTTTTATCACTCTAAAAATAATGTAGGGTCTGCCTATTCATCTTACCCATCCTCCTTCCTCCAACCCCTAACAACCACTCTCCTGTTTACTAAACCATAGTTATGCCTTCTTCAGAATGTAATATAGTTTGAATCATACAGTAAATAGCTTTTTCAATTGGCTTCCATCACTTTATAATGTGCTTTTAAGTTTTCTCTGTGTCTTCTAATGGCATGATAATTCATTTCTTTTTCTTTTTTTTTTTTAAAGATTTTATTTATTTATTTGACAGACAGAGACACAGTGAGAGCAGGAACACCAAGCAGGGGGAGTGGGAAAGGGAGAGGGAGAAATGGGCTTCCCCCTGAGCAGGGAGCCTGATGCAGGACTTAATCCCAGGACCCTGGGATCATGACCTGAGCCGAAGGCAGACGCTTAACCGACTGAGCCACCCAGAAGCCCCAATTCATTTCTTTTTAGCACTGAATATCCCATCATCGGGTTGTACCACACAGTTTATTTATCCATTCACCTGTTGAAGGAAGCTGTCAAGTCATTGTTGCTGAAGGAAAATATGAGTGAAGGTCCTCTTATTCCACCGTCTTGCTGATGTTATGCCTCAAAATATTTTCTAATTTCACTTGTGATTTATATTTTGACTTGTATGTGATTTTAAGTGTTTGTTGCTTAAATTGTACATATTTATAAATCCCAACTTCCGTTTGTTGTTTTCTATTTATTTCTACTATTGTCAGAGAATATATTTTTATTTAAATAATTGAAAATTTATTTAGTTTTTGTTTGGCCTAATGTATGTTCTATCATGGAAAATACTACATGTATTTTAGAAAAATGTATATTCTGATTTTGGATAGAGAGTAAAATATATATATATATACCTGTTAGGTCTAGTGAGTGTATAATGTTGTTCAAGTGTTAAGTATTTACTTGTTGAACTTCTAATTATTATCCATTATTTAAAGTGAGGTATTTAAATATTCAAGTACTATTGCTGAAATATCTATTTCTCTCCTAAATTCTGTCAGCTTTTGCTTCACATATTTTAGAATTTTGTTTCATATATTGTTGTTAGGTATACATATATTTATGATATATCTTCCTGATAAATGGACACTTTTATAATTAAACTGTCTTATTTGTTTCTATTAACACATTTTGACCTGAAGTATGTTTTCTATTACTATTATAGGCATTTCAGCTCTCTTTTGGTTGCTGTTTTCTTAGTAACATTTAGCATGATTTTCTTTTTATCCTATTTGATCCCAAAATCTAAAGTAATGCTCTAAACATATACAGTTTGGAACATGCTTCCTCTTAAGTTTATTATGCCAATTTTTATCATTTAATTGGCATATGTAAATCATTTATATTTAATATAATTACTAATATTATATTAATACTACCATTTTACTACTGCATATTTTTATGCTTTTTTTATTCCTCCATCCTCCCATTACCTTCTATTTTGTGATATAGATATATTCTAGTATACCATTTTAATTCCTTTGTTTCTATTATATTTTTGAGTTATTTTTCTTAGTTTCTGGCCTAGAAATCACAATTAGCAATTTATGTTGAAATAATCTTATTTGAATTTGCATTTAATTACAGCTAGCAAAAACCTTGCTTCAGTATCTACCACTCCCTCCTTCATATTTAATTATCTTATGAGTTACATATGTTTTTATATACTATGAGGTTATCAACACTAGTTTTATAATTATTTTAAATGCAATTGTCCTTTTAAAAGTATAGAATAAATAAGTATAAAAGTATAAACATATTTGGGAACTTATCGATGTAGCTAGTTACCTGACTTGTTCCTGATATATCTTCGTGTGTATTCTAGTTATTGTGTAATATGATTTTATCTCAGCTTGAAAGATCTTCTTTAGTATTTCTTGTAAGGCAGTTACCCATACTTCCTTCTGCCTCTGTAGTTCAGTTTGCTATCTGCAACAAAAATGAAGCAACAGTACAAAGGCTTAACATTTATTATCACTCATTCTTATATTTGGTGCTGCAGAAACAATTCTTATTCTCAGATTTCCCCTGGCTCCATTTTCTATTTTTTAATCCTAAAAATTTCTTCATAACTTCCAAATCAATAAAGTTTTCTCTTTCCATACTGATTTAATTTTCTTCCTCGGCATATAGGCATTATCACTGTACCTGTAGGAAACTTTTCTCTAAAGCTTATCTCATTTAGAAGCATTAGGTATTTATATTTCTATCACTTTGTGGGAGAATAAGCACCATTAAGCCATGGACCAAATTAATATTCATATTAGAATGGTGTATAGCATACTGTGGGCACTCGACAATTATTGAATTAATAAATAAATTAATACAAGAGAATTTTGAGACAAATTTTGAGTAAATAATAATAGTATTTCTGTTCTGAACCTCAAAATACTGACAAGTTTTCACAAAATTTATCTATTAAGACTATAATTCATTTAAAATCTAAAAATGTTTAAAAGATTAACACATATACTTACAAATAAGAAATATTATCATTGGTGTTTTTGAAACCAACATCATTTTATGAGTGTCCATCATCAGTCAGGATTTCTGTTTATCTTACTGAAACTTGAGGACACTCAAGGTTGTTATCTGTCCAGAGAATAAGAAAACCACATAAACTTTTCAGGCTAGATAATAAAAAGTGAAAAATAAATAATAAATGTCTAAACTAAAGCTAAGCTTTTAAGTTCTTATTTTACCCTAATTTTTGCATTATTGCGTGAACTGATATCTAATAGGATAGAAAAATGGATTTTCTAAGCACCAAATAAAAAGCATTCATGTGTCCTACAAGATGCTTTATCCTCCATACCTTGGTTATTTTCTTTCTTTCTTTTTTTTTTTCATATTTGGCTTAGATCCCTAGTGATTATCAGAATAATTAAAGTTTATGTCTGTTTTGAAGGGCAGCTATTAGTAGAAAGCATCATTAAAAATCAAGTGGGCATCTGGAACAGGGCAGAAGTTGAGAAGCATAAAATACACTAGATACTACATCATGAGTGGTGGCTGCATGAATAAGTTATTGCCTCTTTAAAAAGTTGATAGTTTATTGTCTAGCATATTCTTGGAAAAATATTTTTAAATTATTTTAGAATTGATCTATTTGTTCCAACTAAAATTCTACTACTTATATTGGATCAATTCATTTATCCAGTCTTGGTCAAAGTATTCGGATACTATTACAAAGGACAATGAAAGTGAATAAAAAGTTATTGAATGCAGTAAGTAGAATGAATTCAACTCAATTTTACTGAACAAGGAAATTTGATACGTCTTGATAATGAGACCAAATATTTTAAGACAGATTTATTTATCAAGGAACTTAAATAATACTGAGAGGAAATTTTACCTAAAACATAAAGAAAATTAAATTGCATTATTGTAGGATACACAATCGGTATTTCTCAACATATAGAGTTGACCTAAAAATTTTATTGAAATGTAATTTTAATTCTGTGCATCTGGGTTGGTTCCTGAAGTCATTTATCATACTTTGATACAAAGAGGTTGAACAATATCATAGGTATATTAAAAAAATAGCAGTTAATATGTATTAGGAGTCAGAAAGATTGCAAAGCTGATTACATCAGCTGTCCTTAAAGAAGGAAAGGATTTCAGTAAGTGCTTTATTTTATGTTGCAATAAAAAAAGAAAATTCCAATATTAATAAAACTTTTTCAATAAAACTTACTTGTTACAATTCCACCTTGGGTGTGATGCGAGAAGGTTACTAAGAGAACTTGTTGCAATTTTACTTTAATTCGTTTCCCCGGAGAAGCATACATTTCTTCATGGCTTCTCTTTGCCCAAGTTTTTGATTTTCTAGTCTTATTCATAAGGCATTAGAATGGACTTGAACCTCCTTTTCATTAGCAGGGGGTAACAAGCAATCTGAAAAGCAAACTTCTACAATGAATTAGATCTCCAGACAACTTGCTCAAGCAACAAGCAGAACACATTTCTGACGTAAGCAGACATATTGAATGAGATAATGTGCTTCTACAAAGTTCTGACCGTTTGAACTGACTCGGACCATGTGAGAGATGTAGCTAGAGCAGCGTACACAGATTTGAGTGCATTCTGTTTCATAACCAAATCATTCTCTTCTGATCTCTTATATTTTGTTCGCTTCAAAAATGCCTCCCAATCTTCTGCCCCATTGTTCCTACAAGGTGAGCTTACAAAAAGCATGTGATACTAAGCACTTGATGATGATTTATCTTGACATGACCTCCTTGGTTTATATCAGAAGCCACAATTAGGCACATGTCCCATTGCTTTTCATTTTTTTTTTTTTTTACCAACCCTACTTCATAAAAGCAAATTAATCCTTTCATCTTGGAAAGCAGAACAATTTAATACCTTCCAAGCACTTATATTTGCATGATTATTAGTCATTTTATAAGTCCTTTTTACTAAACACAATGGCAACTTATAATACCATGTATGTACCTATACACATCCTTGAATATTACTATTTTTACCATTCAAATATAATCATTCTCCAGCTTTCTTTTATCAAATCCTACAAAAGTCTTTGAAACTTCATGTGGTAGTAATACTCAGGGCAAAAATATTCTAGAAATAGTTCCCAGTAGAATGCTACTGTTTTGCCAATCTCATATATATGAAATGAGAGTGATATAACCTTTTTCTCTGGATCAGAAATATAATTACTGGATTTAAGAAAAATCACACACAAAAAAACAAGAGCCTGTGTGTAGGAGGAGTATTCCAACACAAATGGCAAAGGGCGTAGGGGTCAATCAGGCTACTTAAATAAGATACAAATATGAAGAAAATTAACTGTAATATTGTAATAATGTGTACAACTTCCAATTTACTTCAGTAGTCTTTAAAATTTATTTTTGCTGGTTGAGAAGGATTTCACTGTACTCATGTAAAATATAGTAAATCATTAAAAGTCAGATTATTATCTATGCCTTTAAACAGATAAATTGAGTCTGAATATTCATGGCTCTCATCAGAGGGCCAAACTTTTTAAACCTATCCAATGTTTGCTTGTAATATTTGAACTTTGTGATTGAGTGCACGTGAGGGTGCACTAAATATTCCTCTTGATTGACTAATATCAATGGGTATATTCATAAATTGTACTACCATGAAAAATACTAGTGGCATTGGTTTTAATATAACATGTTCTATGCACATTTCACATATTGGAAACATTTATATGCAATATTCAGCTACACATACTAAGATTTGGAAATGTTTTAACTTTACAGATTGCCAAAAATTTAAATATCTACAAAATGATTGACACCTATTAGCTATTTTTATGTTACTAGCTAACATTAAATGCTCCAGAACTAGTAATTTAATATGGGACCTATCTCTAGTGTTACCCAGATTAATCACTTTACCTAATGAAGCTACCTATGGTTTTAATTAAACCTTTAATGTTAGTGAAAGTTAAGTGAATACTTTTGAAATAAAAGCATGATATGCAAATTCATCTTTAATCACATTTGACAATTTTTTAATTTGCTATAATTCATTTATGATTCTGTGGTTCTCTTTATTTGTAAAATGCTTGGCTATCAGGCTCTAGAAAACTAAAGTTTTTATAGTATCTAATATCTGATAAGCCTATTAGATACAATTAAAATTTAGAAGATTTGCATAACATATTCTTGAAATGCAAAATAATTTCAAAATTTTTACACTACAAATACTAGGATGTGCATTGCTTAGTGTATTTTATATGCTTATAATTTAGAAATAAATATATTTGCCTGTAATATTATATCTTTCCTTATAAATCAATTTTATAAATCTGTGTTAAAATCTATAATTATAAAATTTCATTAAATGTAACATGTTTGATATTACATGATTACACTTGGCATATTTTTGTGTAAAAATCTGTAAATTATTTAGATTAACTAAACTAATAATTTTATATAGTAAGTTATCACATCTAAATGTTCTTAAATTAGGATCTCATCACTGCATGCAAATATTTAGAGGATATTGCAATAATTTACAAATCTGTGGTTTGTTATATTTTAAGAGATGTGGCTTTCATTTCTTTCTGATTATTGCTTCATAACTTTCTAAAAACTTCTGATCTCTTACTTTAATCCAAAAGTTTTTTCTTGATTTTATTACTGTGATCATCTTAGTTTATTGTGATGACTTTAATTTTTCTATTTCTTGAGACCTGAGAAAAGATGTTGGTAGTCAGATTATTGCATATAGTTGAATGAGTTATTGCTGCTACTTAATACAAAGATTTTGAAATAAGCATTTGTACTGCAAGATGTCTGAAAATCTTCCTCAACTATTCATTTAGTGGAGAAAGACATTTAACACCTTAGAAAGATAATTTTCCCCTTGTCTCATTTCTCTCACCACTATTTCTTTGTCACTCTCTGGACATTTTCGTAAAATATATTCACTAATGTTTCATTGCTCTATTGAGGTACACTCATTAAGTATTTTTTTTTTTTTTGAAAAGTTAAAAATTCCTTAATTTTTTATTCCTGGTACCACTACCACAATTTACAGGGCAATATACCTGATGTAATGAAAAGAAAAAGAAAAAGACAAAGCTACAACAGATAAAAGACCTCAGGAATGTACATCTAATTGACACTACATTGCATTAATCAATAGCTGCACTTTTTGCAAACTGTGGCTATGACAGTCCTGAACAAGAAGGGTTTCCTGTTTAAGCTGCAGTAACTTTTCTGACTATGGATCATCGTTCCTTCTGTGGCAGATTTTTACAGTTCCTCTAATGCATTTGGGACGACTGTCTCAAAGTAACCTGCAGCTTTCCTGACAACTCCTCGCTCTCTCTCCTGCTAAGAACTGTAGCCCTTTTCTTCTGAAATTTTTTTAGAACCTTCTGCTGCCATATCCACCATTTCCACCACCAGATCCATAACCACCACCATAGGGACTGCCCGAGCTTCTTCCACCAAAACTGCCCCCCTTCATGGGTCCATAATTTGATTGCTGTTGTCCACTATAATTTCCAAAATCATTATAGTTCCCACCACCACCACAGTTACCACCTCCAAAATTTCCTCCTTCATTGTAACCATCATATCCTCCACCACCACCTCCATATCCGCCTCCTTGGTTTCCATATCCTGGTCCACCACCACCATAGCCTCCTCTACTAGTATATCCAGGACCACCACCATAGTTGCCACCATCACCTCCAAATCCATTATATCCACCATCACCTCCTCCATAACTACCTCTGCTGCCACCACCTCCGCCACCATAGCCTCCTCTTCCACCGAAGTTTCCACCACGGCCAAAGTTACCACCACCTCCAAAGTTTCCTCCGCGACCCATGAAGTTGCCAGATCCACCTCCACGACCTCTTTGTGATCCAGCAGACTGCATTTCTTGTTTAGAAAGGGCTTTTTTCACTTCACAATTATGCCCATTAATAGTGTGGTATTTCTGAACAACAATTTTGTCAACTGTATCATGATCATCAAAAGTTACAAAAGCAAATCCTCTCTTTTTTCCACTCTGCCTGTCTTCCATAACTTCTATGGTTTCAATCTTGCCATACTTTTCAAAGTAGTCTCTCAAATTATATTCTTCTGTATCTTCTTTAATACCACCAACAAAAATTTTCTTCACTGTTAGATGGGCACCAGGCTTTACAGAATCCTCTCTAGAAACAGCTCTCTTTGGTTCCACTACACGCCCATCAACCTTGTGTGGTCGGGCACGCATTGCTGCATCCACCTCTTCAACACAAGAGTAAGTCACAAAGCCAAAACCCCTGGAACGTTGTGTTTGGGGGTCTCTCATCACCAATCTGTAAGTGTACCCCATTTTTCAAAATGTTCTCTTAAACTATCATCTGTAGTTTCAAAGCTCAAACCACCAATAAACGGTTTTCTCAACTGCTCTGGTTCCTTTGGATCATGGCCCTCCTCCCCCCGGCGGCGACGGCCGGAGTCGGGCTGGGGGCGACCGGGCGGCGGTTTTACCTCCATTTTGAGACCCCACTCATTAAGTATTTTTAAGAAGTTATTCAACATAAAGCACTGCACAAGTCACTGAGAAAAGAATAATTATTAAAACACCGTCCTGCTCTCAAAAGTTTAGACTGCAGGGGAAGATTATAAATAAATACAATATACATTCATATTCATCATTACATATGCTGCGAAAATTGTCTCTAAAGAGGACCATCATCAATTTCTTCCCTTCCCATATCTAAATGCTACTTCTCACAAATAGAGGTAAATTGGGTTTGTCCTCCCCTTGAATGTACTGTAGATTTAGTGACCTTCTTGACCAAAAGAATGTGGAAAAATTCACATTCTGAGACTTCTGAGTCTGAGACTTAAGGCACCTTACAGGTTTTACCTGGGTCTCTGAGAAAAAGCTGCTGTTAGGTAGGAAACCCAACACCAGATGGCAACGTTTTGGGTATGCCCAGAATAGCCCTGAGAAAAGGTCTTATTAAGAGAAACAAAGTTAACCAGCCAGCCCACAGCTTCCAGCCATCTTAGCTGAAGAATCAAAGATGTGAATGCATATACTCCGCACAACTGAGTCTTCAGATCATTTCCAAGCCCAGCAGCTACTGACGGCAGTACACATGGGAAATATTAAAGATCATGCATTTGAGCCCTGTTAACCTACAGAACTATAAGTAATAATAATATATCTCATTTTAAACCACTAAGTTTTGGGCTGGTTTGTTATCTTAAAAATACTTAAATAGAAACCATGTGTCTATATTTACATATGTACTATATAAGATAGATATATAACATAGAGAATATGCATTATATAAGATGAACATGTCTCTATATACAGAGCAATGAAAAAGATACAAAAGGCCTTAGTCAAGCGGATATTTATGAAAAATGGGACTGAAGTGATAGAGCAAAATGAGAGAAAAAGGGATGTAAAATCTTTCTCTAACACTATAAGAATGCTTCAAATTATGATGCAATAGGTAATTGTGGCAAAAGTACCAGCTGATAACCAAGCTTATTTCTTCTTCCCTCTCCAGTTTTTCTTGGCCTTTGTTGCCATTTATATAGGGCCCTATGATTGTATTTTAGCAAATAAAATAAGAGCGGAAATGTGTGTGTAAACTCCAAAGCTGGCCCTTGATTTCCATACCATTTTTCCCTCCCTCTCTCCCTCTCTTCCTACCTTCCTTCCTTCCTTCCTTCTTTCCTTCCTTCCTTCCTTCCTTCCCTCCTTCTTTTCTTCCTATCTTCCCTATCCTTTCTTCTTTCTATATATCCTTCATCTCTTCTTTTTAAAAGAAAAATATATTACATTTCAGGGTGTATTCCCATGAGTTTCTAATCTAAACTCCATCCTATGGGATAAAATCATTATAAATATATCTTACTAAGATCTGCAATCTTATTTCTTTTCTTTTTTTTTTTTTTTGCCTTTTCTACCTGTCAATACCATAGGATTCTAGAATATATTCTGATTATTCAAGCTTCTCTCATGTTATTCTTTTTTTTAAAAGATTTTATTTATTTGAGAGAGAGAAAGAGAGAGAGAGAGCGAGCATGCATGCACAGAGGGAGAGGAAGAAGCAGAATCCCCGATAAGCAGAGAGCCTGAGATGGGGTTCAATCCTAGGACCCTGAGATCACCATCTGAGCTGAAGGCAGACTCTTAACTGACTGAGCCAACTAGGCACCCTCTCATGATATTCTTGCTGTCTTTCTCCTGTTTTCCTTCTCTTCATCTTTTAAATATTATTTTAATTCCACACTTCATATTTCCATATTCAAAATTTATTATATTTTCTCAAAGCACCCTGTTCTGTTCCTTTACCAAATGGACACACTTTATATATTTATTTGTGTAATATTTTTATCCTTTATTAAAATGTATATTCTGTGAGGCTAGGGAAAAATTTTTCTCGTGACATAGAGCACTTTATAGTTATCAATAAAATTCATTTGAATTTGGGTTTCTATTATTTACAGTAAGCTAACCATATTTAATTGAAATGACTAAGATTACATTTCGGGTTTGCATATATGTTACCAGAACACTCTCTAACCTCCTTTCACAATTATACTTATTCCATTCATTATAAATTGACATATGAAAAAGTTAAGTAGAGTTTTCAGCATATTTAATAAAAAAGTCAATGATAAGTTCAAAAGTGTATGTCATGAATTTCTTTATCATCGGGTAGCTCTGAAGAAATCTTAGAAACAATAATTTTTATTCGTTTCAACACAGCCAAACATATGAACCAGGAATAGCTGAGAAAAAAAAGAAATATTATTAAGCATTGGTTGAAGCCTGATATTTGCATTTCTTATCCTGAATATGTGGTCCTAAATGACCAAAGATAAAGGATATACATGTTGCTTTTCACTTTCTCATGAACCTCATATAACAAAAAACAAAAGGCCAGTTCACTTGACTAATTCTCAGACAGAAATTCTACAATCTGATTTAAACATCAAGTGAAAAGAGAAATTATAAATCTATATTAACCTTGTTAGCCCAGAAAGGGTATCAACAGGTTACTTTTGGGACACCTGGGTGTCTCGGTCAGTTAAATGTCTGACTTCGGTTCAGGTCATGATCCCAGGGTCCTGGGATCAAGTTCTGCATCGGGCTCCTTGCTCCTGCCTGCTTCTCCCTCTGCTTGTGCTCTCTCTCTCTCTGACAAACAAATAAATAAAATCTTTTAAAAAATAGGTTATTTCTCATTGAAGACATACTTTTTCCATTAACTTTAAAATTTGGTTTGGAGTTTTAGATTGTTAACTCTTTCTCAGTGTTGCTTATAAAATGATCCTTTCCAGAGTAGTCGGCATGTGAGGGGGGAAAAGGAAGTAGATTGTGCATTTGATTATTTAGTAACTACATAAAAAATATGCTATGCCTTTATTTAAATATAGAAATATATATATACACACATACATATATACTATGTATACACACATACATATATACACGTAATATATATGTATGTGTGTATATATTAAGTTTTGCTATTAGCATAAATAAAACTGATCAAGGGAAAAGAAAGGAAGATGTGCTTTCTTATTTTAGAAATTTATTTTTTCTTACTTTCTACTTTTAATATTTTTCTAGATTTGAGATATAATTGACATATAAAGTTATGTAAGTTTGTTTATTTTTTTAAAGATTTTATTTATTTATCTGACAGAGAGAGAAAAAGCACAAACAGGGGGAGCTACAGGGAAAAGCAGAGGGAGAAGCAGGCTCCCTGCTGAGCAAGGAGCCCGATGCGGGGCTTGATCCCAGGGCAGACACTTAACCCACCGAGCTACCTAGGCCCCCCTAAAGTTATGTAAGTTTAAAGTGTACAATATGTTGATTTGGAACATATATGTTTTGCAAAATGATTACCACCAGAGCATTAGCTAAAACCTCCATCACGTCACATACTTACCTTTTTTTTTTTTTGTAGTGAGAGTATGTAAGATCTACTCCCTTAGCGAGATCAAGTATGTAACCCATACTATCAACTATAATCACCACGCTGTACATTAGATCCTCAGATCTTATCGGTCTCATAACTGGAAGTTTGTATGCTTTAGCCAACATCTCCCAGTCTCCCCCACCCGCAGCTCCTGCCAAACCACTCTTCTACTCTGACTCTACAAACTCAATTTTGTTAGATTCCTCATATAAGTGAGATCATACAGTATTTGTCTTCTCTGTCTCACTTATTTCACTCAATGTCCATCCATGTTGTCAAAAATGGCAGAGATTTCTTCTTTCTTAGAGATGAAGAATATTCCATTATACTCTCACACACATACATACACCCACACATACACCTCACATTTTGTTTTGGAACATAGGGATCACAGATGCATTCATTTGTTGACAGATATTTAAGTTGTTTCCATATCTTGGCTATTGTGAATATGCTGCAATGAACATGGAAGGAAATATATCAATTTGAGGACCTGTTTTCATTTCCTTTTGATGGGAAATACCCAGAAGTGAAATTGCTGGATAATGTGGCAGATCTATTTTTAATTTTTTGAGGAAACTTTGTATCTTGGTCATGTCAGTTGCAAAGTCTCCTCTTTTATTTCTGATTTTATTCATTTGAAACTCCTCTTTTTTCTTTGGTAGTCTCTGTAAAGGTTTGCCAATTTTGTTTATCTTTAAAAAAAAGATCTTAGTTTCATTGATCTTTTTATTGTTTTTTAGGGTCTCTATTACATTTATCTCTTCTCTGACCTTAGTGATTTCCTTTCTTTTGCTAATTTTTGGGTTCGTTTGCTTTTTCTAGGTCCTTGCAGTGTAAAATCAGTTATTTGAGATTGTTATTTTTCTTAATGTAGATATTTATCTTTATAGACTTCCTGCTTAGGCTGCCTTTACAGCATCTCAAAGGTTTTGGTATGTTGTGCTTTCCTTTTCATTTTTTCAATATGTTTTTAAATTTCTCTTTTGATTTCTTCTTTGATGTATTGGTTGTTCAGTAGTGTATTATTTAATTTCCATGTATTTGTGAATTTTAGAGCTTTCCTCCTATTATTGATTTCTATTTTCCTACCACTTTGATTGGAAAAGACACTTGCTATAATGTCAATGTTCTTACATTGGTTAAGACTTATTTTATGTCCCAACACATAATCTATTGTGGAGAATGTTCCATGTGCTTTTGAGAATAATGTATCTTCTGCTGCTATTGGATGGAATGTTCTGTGTACATCTGTTAGATCCATTTGGTCTAAAGTATGGTTCAATTCTTTTTTTTTTTTATGTTATGTTAATCCCATACATTACATCATTAGATTTTGATGTAGTGTTCCGTGATTCATTGTTTGCATAGAACACCCACTGCTCCATGCAGAACGTGCCCTCTTTAATACCCATCATCAGGATAATCCATCCCCCACCCCCCTCCCCTCTAGAACCTTTAGTTTGTTTTTCAGAGTCCATAGTCTCTCATGGTTCGTCTCCCACTCCGATTTCCCCCCTTCATTCTTCCCCTCCTGCTATCTTTTTCTTTATTTTTTAACATATAATGTATTATTTGTTGCAGAGGTACAGGTCTGTGATTCAACAGTCTTAACACAATTCACAGCGCTCACCATAGCACGTACCCTCCCCAATATCTATCACCCAGCCACCCCATCCCTCCCACCCCCCACCACTCTAGCAACCCTCAGTTTGTTTCCTGAGATTAAGAATTCCTCATATCAGTGAGATCATAAGATACATGTCTTTCTCTGTTTGACTTATTTCACTCAGCATAATACCCTCCAGTTCCATCCACGTCATTGCAAATGGCAAGATCTTATTCCTTTTGATGGCTGCATAATATTCCATTGTACATATATATACATACCACATCTTCTTTATCCATTCATCTGTCGATGGACATCTTGGCTCTTTCCACAGTTTGGCTATTGTAGACATTGCTGCTATAAACATCGGGGTGCAAGTACCCCTTCGGATCCCTACATTTGTATCTTTGGGGTAAATACCCAGTAGTGCAATTGCTGGATCATAGGGTAGCTCTATTTTCAACTTTTTGAGGAACCTCCATACAGTTTTCCAGAGTGGCTGCAAGGTATAGTTCAATTCTAACATTTCCTTTTTGATTTTCTCTCTAGATGATATATCTATTTTTAAAATTGGAGTATTAAAGTTCCCTCCTATTTCTGTATTGTCTAGTTTTCCCTTCAAATCCGTTAGTCTTTGCTTTTAATGCATTTGTGTGTTCTCATATTGTGTGCTTTGTACAGTTGACCTTTGAACAATACAGATTTGAACTGTGTGCGTCCACTTATAGGCAGATTTTTTTATAAATACAGTGCAGTACTATAAATGCATTTTCTCTTCCTTATGATTTTCTTAGTAACATTGACTTTTCTTTAGCTTACTTTGTTGTAAGAATATAGTATATAATACATATAACATACAAAATACATGTTTATTAACTATTTATGTTATCAAAAGACTTCTAGTCAACTGTAGGCCATTAGTAGTTAAGATTTGGGGGAGTCAAAAGTTATATCTTTAACTGTGTAGAGGGTCAGTGTCTCTAACTCCCACATTGCTCAATTATATGATTGTTATATCTTCTTGATAGATTGACCCCTTTATCATTATACAGTGCCCTTCTTTGTCTCTCGTTATCTGTTTGGCTTAAAGTCTAGTTTGTTTAGTATAAGTATAGCTATCTTTGTTCTCTTTTGGTTTCCAGTTGCATAGGATATCTTTTTCCATCCTTTTACTTTGATCCTATGTGTGTCCTTAAAGCTGGGGTGAATGTCTTATAGGCAGGACACAGTCGGGTCTTATTTTTTATTCATCCAGTTACTCTATGTTTTTTATTACATAATTTAAGCTATTTACATGTGGAATAATTATTTATGGGTAAGGACTTACTATTAGCTTATTTTGTGTTTTCTGACTGTTTTGTACTTCCCTTGTTCATTTTTTCCTCTTACTGTTTTTCTTTCAAATTGATTTTGCATGGGGATATGCTTTCATCCCCCTTGCTTTATCTTTTGTGACCCTACTGTAGGTTTTGGCTTTGCAGTTACCAAAAGGCTTACATAAAATATCTTGTACGTATAGAAGTTTATTTTAGGCTGATAACAAACTTCAGTCACATATAAAAATTCTACCCTTTTATTTCTTCCCCATCTTATGTTTTTGATGTCATAACTTACCTCTTTTTACATTGTATATTTATTTAAAAATCATTGTACCTATAGTTATTTTTAATACCCTTGTCCTTTAACCTTTATACTAGGGTTAAGTGGTTAACACACTACCATATTACAGGATTAGATTATTCAGAATTTAAGTACATACTTATCATTACCCCAGTGTTTAGTATATTCTCATATGTTTTCATGGTACTAATTAGCTTTTTTTTTTTTTTTTTTTTTCAGTTTGAAGAACTCCTTTCAGCATTTCTTGTAATGTAGGTCCAGTGGTGGTGAATTTCCTGAGCTTTTTTTTTTGGCTGGGAAAGTCTTTATCTATCCTTCATTTCTGAAAGATAACTTTCCTATATATAGTATTCATGGTTGGTAGCTTTTTTTCTTTCAGCACATTGAATATATCATCTCACTCACTCTTGACTTGTAAATTTTCTGCTGAAAAATCTGCTGATAGCTTTATGGGGGTTCCCTTGTAAGTAATTGGCTTTATTTTTCCTCTTGCTACATTTAAGATTCTAATTTTCTTTTTTTTTTTTTAATTTTGGACACTTTTATTATAATGTGCTTTCAAGATCTCTTCAATTTCATTTTGCTTGGTGACCTATGAGCTTCATGAACTTGAATATCCAAATCTCTCCCCAGATCTGGGAAATTCTTAGCCATTATTTCTTTAAATAAGCTTCCTGCCCTTTCTCCCTCCATTCTCCTTCTGGATACCCAATGATTTTTAAACTTGTAGTTTTGTGTTGATATATTAGATTTTTTTAATTTCAAATTTTTATTTAAATTCTACTTAGTATATATGGTAAAACTGGTTTCAGGTATAGAATATAGTGATTCATCACTTACATATAACACCCAGTGCTTATTACAAATGCCTTACTTAGTCCCCATCACCCATTTAACCCATTCCCCACCCACATCCCTCCATGAACCCTCAGTTTTTTCTCTAGTTAAGAGTCTCTATGGTCCGCTCCCTTTTTCTTTTTACCCTTCTCCTATTTTCATGTATTGTTTCTCAAATTCCACATATGAGTGAAATCATATGATATGTGTCATGCTCTATCTCACTTAACATAATACACTCTAGCTTCAACCATATCCTTACAAATGAAAAGATTACATTCTTTTTGATGGCTAGGTAATATTCCATTATATATATGTGTGTGTGTGTATGTGTGTGTGTGTGTATATATATATAAATTATAGATAAGGACTTACTAATAGCTTATTTTGTCTTTTCCACTATATGTACACACATAAGTGTATGTATATATTACATATTATATATAATATATATGTTATATATTATATTCCATTACATATACATAATATATAACATATATTATGTATATTATATAACATATATATTATATATATAATACATAATACATATGCGTGTGTATATATATATAAAATATTCCATTATATATACTACATCCTCTTTATCCACTGATCAGTCAATGGACATTTGAGCTTTTTCCTTGGTTGGCTATTGTTGAAAATGCTACTATAACCATTGAGGGGCATGTGCCCCTTCGAATCAGTATTCTTCTGTCTTTTGGGTAAATACAAATATTGCAAGTGCTGAGTCATAGGGTAGTTCTATTTATCACTTTTTGAGGAATCTCCATACAGTTTTGCAGAGTGGTGGCACCAGTTTGCTTTCCCACCAACAGTGCAAGAGGGTTTCCCTATCATTGTATCCTCGCTAACACCTGTTGTTTCCTGACTTGTTAATTTTAGCCATTCTGACTAGTGTGAAGTGGTATCTTATTGTAGTTTTGATTTGTATTTCCCTGATGCTGAGTGATGTTGAGCATTTTTTCATGTGTTTTGTTAGCCTGCTGGATGTCTTCTTTGGAAAATTGTCTATTCATGTCTTCTGCACATTTCTTAACTGGATTATTTGGTTTTGTGTGTTAAGTTTGATAAGTTCTTTATAGGACCTGGATACTAGCCCTTTATCTGATATGTCATTTTCAAATATCTTTTCCTATTCTGTAGGCTGCCTTTTAGTTTATTTGATTGTTTCTTTTAATGTGCAGAAGGTTTTTATCTTGATGAGGTCCCAATAGCTCATTTTCCCTTGAATTCCTTGTCTCCAGCATCTATCTAGTAAGAAGTTGCTGCAGCCAAAATGAAAGAGGTTTCTGCCTGTGTCCGCCTCCAGGATTTTGATGGTTTCCTTTCTCACTTTGAGGTCTTTCATTCATTTTTGTGTATGGTGTAAGAAAGTGGACTAATTTCATTCTTTTGAAGGTAGCTGTCCAGTTTCCCAACACCATTTGTTGAAGAGGTGGTCTTTTTTCCATTGGATATCCCTTCCTGCTTTGTTGAAGATCGGTTGAGCATATTTCTTCAATTTCTTTCAGAAGTGTTCTATAGTTTTCAGAATACAGAGCAGAATACCTCTGTGGATAGCTTTATTCCTAGGTATCTTACGTTTTTTGGTATAATTGTTACTGGGATCAGTTCCTTTGTTTTTCTTTCTGCTGCTTCATTATTGGTGTATAGAAATCCTGTGACTTTGAGGATTTCATGTATTAGTTCTAGCAATTTTTTGGTGGAGTCTTTTGGATTTTCTACTAGCAGTATCATGTCATATGCAAATAGTGACAGTTGGACTTCTTCCTTGCCGATTTGGATGCCTTTTACTGATTTCTGTTGTCTGATTGTTGAGGCTAAGACTTCTCATACTGTGTTAAGGAATATGATGAGAGTGGACATCCCTGTCTTGGTCCAGCCCATAGAGGAAAAGCTCTCAGTTTTCCCCATTGAGGACGATATTAGTTGTGGGTCGTTCCTATATGGTCTTTATGGTGGTGAGGTATGTTCTTTCCATCCCTACTTTTTTGAGGATTTTTTATTTTTTTTAAGAAAGGATGCTGTATTTTGTCAAATGTTTTTTCTGCATCTATTGAGAGGAGCATATGGTTCCTAATCTTCTTTTATTAATGTGGTGTATCATGTTGATTGATTGGCAAATAGCAAACCACCCCTGCTTCCCAGGATATACCCCACTTGAGCATGGTGAATGATTCTTTTAATGTACTGTGGGATTTTATTTGCTAGTTTCTTGTTGAGAATTTTGCATCCATGTTCATCAGGGATATTGGCCTGTAATTCTCCTTCTTAGTGGGGCCTTTTTCTGGTTTTGGAATCAAAGTAATGCTGGCCTCATGGAAGGAGTTTGGAAGTATTCCTTCCATTTCCATTTTTTGGAACGATTTGAGAAGAACAGGTGTTAACTCTTCTTTAAATGTCTGGTAGAATTCCCCTAGGAAGCCATCTGGCCCTGGACTTTGGTTTGTTCGGAGATTTTTGATTACTGATTCAATTTCTTTGCTGGTTATGGTTCTGTGCAAATTCCCTATTTCTTCCTGTTTCAGTTTTGGTAGTTTGTATGTTTCTAGGAATTAGTCCATTTCTTCCAGATTGTCCCGTTTGTTGGCATATCATTTTTCTCAACATTCTCATGATTATTTGTATTTCTGTGGTGTTGGTTGTGATCTCTCCTCTTTCATTTGTGCTTTTATTTACTTGGGTTCTTTCTCTTTTCTTTTTGATAAGTCTGACTAAGGGTTTATCAATTGTATTAATTCTCTCAAAGAACCAGCTTTTAGTTTCATTGATCTGTTCTACTTTTTTTGCTTGTTTCTATAGTGTTTATTTCTGCTGCAATCTTTATTATTCCCCTTCTTCTGTTGGCTTTAGGCTTTATTTGCTGTTCTTTTTCTAGCTCCTTTACGTGTAAGGTCAGGTTGTGAATTTGAGAATTTCCTTGCTTCTTGAGGTAGGTCTGTATTGCCATATACTTCCCTCTTATGACTGCCTTTGCTGCATCCCAAGGGTTTGGACTGTCATGTTTTCATTTTCATTGGCTTCCATGTACTTTTTTATTCCTTCCCTAATTTCCTGGTTAATGCATTCATTCGTTATTAGGATGTTCTTTAACCTCCACGTGTTTGTGGTCTTTCCAAATTTTTTTCTTGTGGCTGACTTCAAGTTTCATAGCATTATGCTCTGAAAATATGCATGGTATCATCTCAATCTTTTTGTACTTGTTGAGGCCTGATTTGTACCCAGTATGTGATCTATTCTGGAGAATGTCCCATGTGCACTCGAAAAGAATGTGTATTCTGCTGCTTTAGGATGAAATGCTGTGAATATATCTGTTAAGTCCATCCGGTCCAGTGTGACATTCAAGGCCATTGTTTCTTTGTTCATTTTCTGCTTAGATGATCTTTCTATTGCTGTGGGTGGGGTGTTAAAGTCCCATACTATTATTGTATCAGTATCAATGAGTTTCTTTATGTTTGTTATTAATATGATTCATATATTTGGGTGTCTCCAAGTTGGGGGCATAAATATTTACAATTGTTAGATCTTCTTGATGGGTAGTCCCCATAATTATGATATAGTGCCCTTCTTCATCTCTTGTTATGGTCTTTGGCCTAAAATCCAGTTTGTCTGATATAAGTATGGCTAGTCTGGCTTTCTTTTGATGCCCATTAGCACGATAGATAGTTCTCCATCCCCTCACCTTCAATATGGAGGTGACTGTAGGTCTAAAATGAGTCTCTTGTAAGTATCATATAGATGGGTTTTGGGTTTTGTTTTGTTTCTTTTTTCTTTTTTTTTTTTTTTTAATCCATTCCGATACCCTATGTCTTTTGATTGGAACACTTAGTCCATTTACATTCAGAGTGATTATTGAAAGATATGAATTTGGTGCCATTGTGTTACATGTAAAGTTGGGATTTCTGGTGGTGTCTCTGTTCCTTTCTTGTCGTTGTTGCTTTCATCTTCTTTTTTTTTTTCCCCCTACTCAGAGAGTTCCTTTTAATATTATTTGCAGGGCTGATTTAGTGGTCATGAGCTCCTTTAGTTTTTGATTGTCTGGGAAGCTCTTTATCTCACCTTTTATTCTGAATGACAGCCTTGCTGGATAAAGTATTCTTGGCTGCAGATTTTTCGCATTCAGCATGTTGAATATGTTGTGCCACTCTCTTCTGGCTTGCAAAGTTTCTGCTGAATAATTCCCTGATATCTTATGGGGATTCCTTTTTTGTTACTGTCTTCTTTTCTATTGCTGCTTTCAAAAAAAAAAAAATTATTGCTGCATTTTGCAAATTTAATTCCAATATATCTTGGTGTGGATCTGCTTTTGTTGATTTTTTTATAGGTTCTCTGTGCTTCCTGTATCTGGATATATGTGTCCTTCCCAAAGATTAGACACATTTTCAGCTATTATTTCTTCAAATAAATATCCTGCCCCCTTTTCTCTCTTCTTCTTCTTCTTTTGCAATTCCTTTAATGAAAATGTTATTACATTTGATGGAATTGCTGGGTTCTCTATGTCTATTCTCATTTTACATAATTCTTTTCTCTCTTTTGTTCAGCTCAATTATTTTTCATTGCTCTATTTTCTAAGTCATTAATTTGTTCTTCCGTTTTTTCCATTCTGCTGTTCATTCCATCAAACATGTTTCTAATTTCATTTATTGAGCCCATTATCTCTGCTATGTTATTTGTTACCTCTGTGTTAATAGCATCACTCATGTCTTCCAATCTTTTCTAAAGTCCAGTGAATATCCTTATGATCATTGCTGTGAATACTCCCAGGCATTTTACTTATCTGTTTTGCTTATATCGGTGGCTGTGGTCTTGTCCTTTTCTTTCATTTGGGGTAAATTTCTTTGTCCTCTCATTTTGTCTAAGTCTGGCCTGTTTATTTGTGTTAGGAAAATCAGTACCATTTCCTGTTCTTTAGTATAATGGCCATATAAAGAAGAGGACTTGTAGTGCCCTGCTATGTAGTCCCCTGTTCCCCAGGGCCTGGTCTTGTTAAAAGGGTCTTCAATGTGTGCAGCTGTTTTACCTGGACACTTTACCCTTCAGGCTAGTGTTCTGCAGAGGTTCTCTTTGCCCCTTGTGGGCAGTATTTGGTACCTGGGCTAGATGTGGTGTGTTTTAACTAGGTGTGCTCTGGTTGGCTTGTGAAATGAAACCTGTCACTATTGCTACTGGAGCTAAGTCCTCACAAAATTCCTGACTTGGGAGAAGAAGTATGAATGGGAGTTTGGGCTGGTCTGGGTAAGCAGGCCGACCTTACTGGGACTGAGGCAAGCAAGACTGGGTAGGTGATTCCACAGGAACAGAGGGTAATGGGGGGCTTGGTGTAAGCAAGTTACATAGGGGATGTCAGCACTATGCTGGTACCCACAGGTGGTCCTCTGCTTAGCTGAAAAGTGGGGAAGGGAAATGACTATCACCATTTCCTTTGTTCCCTGAGGGTTTCTCCCTGAAGAGTGTCTCTCTGGGATGCACTCTAGGATGAACAAATAATCTCCCCACTCTGTGTCCCAGACACTCTTTAAATCACTCTTTCCATGCTGTATGTCCACAAGTTGTTTTTTTGCCTGCCTTCTCTCCAAGAACAGCATAAAACCCTCTAGACCCTATCCCTACCAAGCCAGTGACCTTTAAAACTCTAGGCTTTAAGCCCTGCTGGTTGCCAGAAGTCATGTAATTTGACCCCTCTCACTTTCCAAGACAATTGCTATGGGAATTTGTTTGTTTGTGCACTCCTCTGTGTGTTAGTCTATCTCTTGCCCTTCTCTGCAACCATGGCTCCCTCCCCACCATAGTGACCAAGATCCATTTCCCTCCCAAATTGTGTCTCTGCATTTCCTACCTTCTTCAATGTGTCCTCTTCTCTACCTTTTGTTGTGGAGTTTGTTCTGCCAGTCTTCAGGTCAATTTCTGCAGTGCTTAAGAAGATATGATAGTTATCTAGTCATATTCATAGGAGGAAGCCAGCCTAGGGTCCTCTTACTCCACCACCATCTTCTAAACCCCTTCCTGGGTTGGCTTTCTTAATTTCCTTTTTATTTTATATGTTTTAGTGTATCACAATGTAGCAACAGGTATTTAAAAGTTGATTTTGTATCCTGAACTTTACTGAATTCCTCTATTAGTTGTAATAATTTGTATGTGTGTGGAATCTTCAAGGTTTTCTAAATATAAGATCATGTCCTCTTCAAAAACAGATTATTTTACTCCTTTCTTTGATTATATACTTTTCATTTTTTTTATTTGAAGAAGTGCCCAAGACTTCCTATGCTTCACATGATTGACATCACTCCTCCAGAAGAACATTAAATTTCTATTCAAATTCTCATAGATATAATGAATAAATATCCATATGATCTATTTTCCTCATATAAGATTTGATAATTTGTGTTTTGAAAGAAATTGTTTCATAAAAATGTGTGGATATTGCGTTGGTCAAAGTATTCCATTATTCCTCTTTCATATCTGATAATATTTTTGTCTCCTTTCCTTTTATCTTGATTGGCCTGGCTGGAGCTTAATCTATTTTGTAAATCTTTTCAGAAACCCAACTTTTAGATTTGATTATTTTCTCTTATTTTTCTCTATTGCTGTTTTCAATTTCATTGAATACTGATGTAATATTTATTATTTCTTTTTTTCCTACTTGATTTGTAATTAAATTGTTGTTCTTTTTCAAGTTTCCTAATTGGAAATTTAGAGTAGTAATTTTCACATGGAAAATGGTGGGGTGGGTGTTTACTGGAGTACAGCAGTTATTGTCTTAAAGCTTTTATTTCTAGGCTCCTGCTTTTCTAGTTGTTAGACTAGAAAGAAGAGACTTTTTTCCCCTTGTGGTTACTGGCATATCCAGTTTCTAGCTTCTTTAGATCCAAGCCTAGGATATAAGAGGCAAAAGGGAAACTAAAGGAAATTGCTACTGTGTTTTCTAGGGTCCCAGGTCTGTAGCTAGTCTGTCTTCTTTGTCTTGTCTTTCAGAAGTCTTCTTATGTGTGTTTTATATATAATGTCTTGGGTTTATTGACTTAGCTTATGGGAAGAATAGAGGAAAGTACATTTATTCCATGTCCCTGAAGTGGAAGACTAGAAATTTATTTTGTTTTAAATCGGATTTTATATTAGTAATAAATGTTACTATACTATACCACATGGTCTTATTGTATAAGACTGTACAATAGGCACCACTGTGTGTGTGTTTACATACTGGAATCATTAAAATTGAACTATATATGCTTACATGCTTGACAAAAGAAAGAACTAACCAAACAAAAGAGGAGAAATTAAAAAAAAAAACTATAATAATGTATGGTTCAAGTGATTATATTAAAAATGGCTTCTTACTGGTTTTTAGTATTTTGTAAGAATTTTTTCACTCTAAATATTGTTCTACCACAAAAGTTACTTATTTTTATTGCCCTAAGTTGTATATGAATTACTTTATCTGGTCTTTTACTAAAAAACAAAAATTGATTCTAGTACTAATGGAGGAAATTGTTTTAGTTAGACTTGTTAAGAGCAAGAATGGCAGTCTCTGTTGTGATGCATTCTTAAGCAAAATTTAAGATTAATTTTGATTATAAATTATTTTTACTTTTTTTTCTCATTTTGAAATCTAGTCAGTCCTTATCCAAGTCATGATTTTAATAGGGCTGTATAGTTTCATTTCTTGTCTTATGCACTTCATGTTTATGGAAGAATGAATTATCTGCTATACATTCATCTAGAAACTTGAAAGAACAAAATTTGTTTTAAGAAACCTTAAGCTGTAATGGCTCTTCAAAAGCATTTATTTGTTTTTCACTTTGCAAAGAGTGAAAAGTGCTACTCAGTAATTGTATTATATATGTATACATATATACACATAAGCTCACACACCAAGAAGTAGCATAGCAGATAATGAAAAGAAAAAATAAAATAGTAAAAATTACATTTGTATGCTATCATAAAACCTAGAGTCAAATAATTTTTAAGGTCTCAGGGTTCCTTAAGTGTGTCACTATACAAAAGAATGATAATGTTATTAATATTAATGTTATAACTCTTAAGTCACAAAGAAATATTTAATCAAGTTCTGCATTTTTTTTAAGAAATGAAATAATGTAAATTCAGTTAATTCTATGTCAAAGAGAAACTCTATCTTAGTAATATTCCATTGTATTCATCTAATCATCAGGAAGGATGAATACTTACCATTTACATCGATGTGGATGGAACTGGAGGGTATTATGCTGAGCAAAATAAGTCAGTTAGAGAAAGACAATTATCATATGGCTTCACTCATATGTGAAATATAAGAAATAGTGGAGAGGGTCATGGGGAAGGGAGGGAAAACTGAATGGGAAGTAATCAGAGAGGGAGACAGACCATGAGAGACTCTTAACCATAGGAAACAAACTGAGGGTTGCTAGAGAGGAGGTAGGTAGGGCTATGGGGAAATTAGGCAACGTGCATTAAGGAGGGCAGTGATGTGATGAGCACTCGGTGTTATACACAACTGATGAATTATTGAACTTTACATCTGAAACTGATGGTATAATATATGTTGGCTAATTGAATTTAAATAAAAATAAAAAATACATACAAGACTTCAGTTTTAATAAGAAAAACACACACAATATCTTCTTAATAATTTTATATTAATTATTGTATATTGAAATGATAGTAGAGGGGCGCCTGGGTGGCTCAGTTGGTTAAGCGACTGCCTTCGGCTCAGGTCATGATCCTGGAGTCCTGAGATCGAGTCCCGCATCGGGGTCCCTGCTCAGCAGGGAGTCTGCTTCTCCCTCTGACCCTCCCCCCTCTCATGCTCTCTCTCTCAAATAAATAAATAAAATCTTAAAAAAAAAAAAAAAAGAGAGAGCCTTCCGGCAAGATGGCAGAGGAGTAGGAGACCTGAATTTCGTCTCCTCTCAGGAATTCAGCTGGATAGAGATCAAACCATTCTGAACACCTACAAACCCAACAGGAGATCGAAGAAAAGAAGAGCAACAACTCTCTCATCAGAAAAGCGACCACTTTCTGGAAGGTAGGACGTGCGGAAAAGTGAATCCACGGTGATATTCGGGAGGATAGACGGCGGGGGAGGGGCCTCCGTCGGCCGCTTCTGGCAAGTGACAGAGCTGCGGAGCACAAAATCGGAACTTTTAAAAGTCTGCTCCGCCAAGGGACGTCACTCTGGTGGCTAAGCAGGGCGGTGGAACCCTCTGGGACAGTGTGGTCTCAGGACCCTCGGAGTCACAGAAAGACCGGGGGTGCCTGAGTGTGGCAGAGATCCCAGGTATCAGAGTGGGGAAGCCGGCTGCAGAGGCGGAACCGAGGCACGGGCTCTCAGCTCGGGGTTGCCATAAACCGTGATCCGCGGCACAGTCTGGCCCCTGCTCCTCCAGCAGGGACCCAACAAGTGGCAGATCCGGGGAGACTCACCTTCCTTCCCCGGGAGGAGCCGCAAGGGAGTGCACCGCAGGGATCTGCTGGGTTTGGAGACTCCACACGGGGTCAGGTGCCAGAGATAGAAACGCGCAGTCACAGGCCGGGTGAGCACGGAGTGCAGCTGGAGACCGGGGAGACGGGAGTGACTGACGGCTTTTCTCTGGGGGCTCACTGAGGAGCGGGGCCCGAATTCTCGGCTCCTCTGGGGCGGAGAATGGGAGGCCGCCATTTTCACTCTCCGCCTCCAAAGCTGTACGGAAAGCTCGCAGGGAACAAAAGCCCCAAAGAGCAAACGGGAGCAGATTACTTAGCCGGGAGGGGGCAAGGGTGGAGCAATTCCGCCTCCGGCAGAGACATTTGGAAACCATGGCAACAGGCCCCTCCCCAGAAGATCAGCGAGAACAGCCAGCCAAGACCAAGTTTACAGATCAATGAGAACGGCAGAACTCCAGCCCTAGAGGAATACTGCACATAGAATTCACGGCTTTTTTTACCATGATTCCTTAGTCTTTTAAAGTTAATTTTTTTTTAACTGTCTTTTTTGTCTTTTTATTTCTTTTTGAATTTTTCTTTTTCCCTTTTTCAACCAACATCTTATCAATCCCTTTAAAAAATATATATATTTTTATTTTTCATTTTTAGAGTCATATTCTATCCCTTCATAGTAGTTACCTGTATTTTTGGCTTATATATATAACTTGTTCTCTCTTTAAAATTTTGAGATAGTTTCTTCTAACAGATTAAAATATACCCTAAATCTCTAGTATATGGTGTTTTCTATTCCCCTGCCTGATCACATTCTCTCCCTTTTTTTTCTTTTTCTTTTTTCTTTTTTTAAATCCTCCTCTTTTTTTTTCAAACAACTTCTTATCAATTCCTTTTATAAAATTTTTTATAATTTCCATTTTTACAGTCATATTCCATCGCTTCATCATATCAACCCTTATTTTTGTACATATATGTTTTTCTTTCTTTAAAATTTTGGGAGGTACTTTCTTCTAAAAGACCAAAATACACCCCAAATCTAGTGTGTGGCACTGATCTATATACCAGCCTGATCATATTTGATCACATTCTGGTTTTTCTTTTGTTGTTGTTGTTTTGTTTTGTTTGTTTATGTTTTTATCTTTATCTTTTTCTTTTTCTTTTTTCTCTCTTTCACTTTCTTATCCCACTGCCTCAGGTCTTTTCTGATTTGTTTAAAGTATATTTTCTGGGGACGTGGTTACTCTGCTAGCATTTTTTTCTCTCATTAATCTATTCTCCTCTGCACAAAATGACAAGACGGAAAAAATCACCTCAACAAAAAGAACAAGAGGTAGTACGGACTGCCAGGAACCTACTCAATACGGACATTAGTACGATGTCAGATCTAGAGTTCAGAATCATCACTTTAAAGATACTAGCTGGGCTTGAAAAAAATATGGAATTTATTAGAGAAACCCTTTCTGGAGAAGTAAAAGAGCTAAAATCCAACCAAGTAGAAATCAAAAAGGCTACTAATGAGGTGCAATCAAAAATGGGGGCTCTAAGTGCTAGAATAAATGAGGCAGAAGAGAGAATCAGTAATATAGAAGATGAAATGATGGAAAATAAAGAAGCGGAGAAAAAGAGAGATAAACAACTACTGGATCACGAGGGCAGAATTCGAGAGATAAGCGATACCATAAGACGAAACAACATTAGAATATTGGGATCCCAGAAGAAGAAGAAAGAGAGAGAGGGCCAGAAAATATAATGGAGCAAATTATAGCAGAGAACTTGCCTAATTTGGGGAAGGAAACAGGCATCAAAATCCAGGAAGCACAGAGAACCCCTCTCAAAATCAATAAAAATAGGTCAACATCCCGACATCTAATAGTAAAACTTACGAGTCTTATAGACAAAGAGAAAATCCTAAAAGGAGCTCAAGAGAAGAGATATGTAACCTACAATGGTAGAAACATTAGATTGGCAACAGACCTATCCACAGAGACCTGGCAGGCCAGAAAGGACTGGCAGGATCTATTCAGAGCACTAAATGAGAAAAATATGCAACCAAGAATACTCTATCCAGCTAGGCTGTCATTGAAAATTGAAGGAGAGATAAAAAGCTTCCAGGACAAACAAAAACTAAAGGAATTTGCAAACACAAAACCAGCCCTACAGGAAATCTTGAAAGGGGTCCTCTAAGCAAAGAAAGACCCTACAAGCAACATAGACCAGAAAGGAACACAGACAATATACAGTAACAGTCACCTTACAGGCAATACAATGGCACTAAATTCCTATCTTTCAATAGTTACCCTGAATGTAAATGGGCTAAATGCCCCAATCAAAAGACACAGGCTAACAGACTGGATTAAAAAACAAGACCCATCGATATGCTGTCTGCAAGAGACTCATTTTAGACACAAAGACACCCCCAGATTGAAAGTGAGTGGGTGAAAAACCATTTACCATGCTAATGGACACCAAAAGAAAGCTGGGGTGGCAATCCTTATATCAAACAAATTAGATTTTAAACTAAAGACTGTAATAAGAGATGAGGAAGGACACTATATCGTACTTAAAGGATCTATCCAACAAGAAGATTTAACAATTGTAAATATCTATGCCCCTAACATGTGAGCAGCCAATTATATAAGGCAATTAATAACAAAAGCAAAGAAACACATCGACAACAATACAATAATAGTGGGGGACTTTAACATCCCCCTCACTGAAATGGACAGATCGTCTAAGCAAAAGATTAACAAGGAAATAAAGACTTTAAATGACACACTGGACCCAATGGACTTCACAGACATATTCAGAACATTCCACCCCAAAGCAACGGAATACACATTCTTCTCTAGTGCCCATGGAACATTCTCCAGAATAGATCACATCCTAGGTCATAAATCAGGTCTCAACTGGTACCAAAAGGTTGGGATCATTCCCTGCCTATTTTCAGACCACAACGCTTTGAAACTGTAACTCAATCACAAGAGGAAAGTCGGAAAGAACTCAAATACATGGAGGCTAAAGAGCATCCTACTGAAGAATGAATGGGTCAACCAGGAAATTAAAGAAGAATTTAAAAAATACATGGAAACCAATGAAAATGAAAACACAACTATTCAAAATCTTTGGGATGCAGCAAAGGCAGTCCTAAGAGGAAAGTATATAGCAATACAAGCCTTTCTCAAGAAACAAGAAAGGTCTCAAGTACACAACCTAACCCTACACCTAAAGGAGCTGGAGAAAGAACAGCAAATAAAGCCTAAACCCAGCAGGAGAAGAGAAATCATAAAGATCACAGCAGAAATCAATGAAATAGAAACTAAAAGAACGGTAGAACAGATCAACGAAACTAGGAGCTGGTTCTTTGAAAGAATTAACAAGATTGATAAACCCCTGGCCAGACTTATCAAAAAGAGAAGAGAAATGACCCAAATCAACTAAATCATGAATGAAAGAGGAGAGATCACAACCAACACCAAAGAAATACAACAATTATAAGAACATATTATGAGCAACTCTATGCCAGCAAATTAGATAACCTGGAAGAAATGGATACATTCCTAGAGATGCATCAACTACCAAAACTGAACCAGGATGAAATAGTAAACCTGAACAGACCTATAACCACTAAGGAAATTGAAGCAGTCATCAAAAATCTCCCAAAAAACAAAAGCCCAGGGCCAGATGGCTTCCCAGGGGAATTCTACCAAACATTTCAAGAAGAATTAATACCTATTCTTCTGAAACTGTTCCAAAAAATAGAAACGGAAGGAAAATTTCGAAACTCATTTTATGAGGCTAGCATTCCCTTGATCCCAAAACCAGACAAAGACCCCATCAAAAAGGAGAATTACAGACCAATATCCCTGATGAACATGGATGCAAAAATTCTCACCAAAATACTAGCCAATAGGATCCAACAGTACATTAAAAGGATTATTCACCATGACCAAGTGGGATTTATCCCTGGGCTGCAAGGTTGGTTCAACATCCGCAAATCAATCAATGTGATAGAATACATTAACAAAAGAAAGAACAAGAATCATATGATCCTCTCAATAGATGCCAAAAAAGCTTTTGACAAAGTACAGCTTCCTTTCTTGATCAAAACTCTTCAGAGTATAGGCATAGAGGTACATACCTCAATATCATAAAAGCCATCTATGAAAAACCTACAGCGAATTTCATTCTCAATGGGGAAAAACTGAGAGCTTTCCCCCTAAGGTCAGGAACGCGGCAGGGATGTCCACTATCACCACTGCTATTCAACATAGGATTGGAAGTCCTAGCCACAGCAATCAGACAACAAAAAGAAATCAAAGGCATTCAAATTGGCAAAGAAGAAGTCAAACTCTCACCCTTTGCAGATGATATGATACTTTATGTGGAAAACCCAAAAGACTCCACCCCAAAACTGCTAGAACTCATACAAGAATTCAGTCAAGTGGCAGGATATAAAATCAATGCACAGAAGTCAGTGGCATTCCTATACACCAACAAGACAGAAGAAAGAGAAATTAAGGAGTCGATCCCATTTACAATTGCTCCCAAAACCATAAGATACCTAGGAATAAATCTAACCAAAGAGACAAAGGATCTGTACTCAGAAAACTATAAAATACTCATGAAAGAAATTGAGGAAGACACAAAGAAATGGAAAAACGTTCCATGCTCATGGATTGGAAGAACAAATATTGTAAAGATGTCAATGCTACCTAGAGCCATCTACACATTCAATGCAATCCCCATCAAAATACCATCCACTTTTTTCAAAGAAATGGAACAAATAATCCTAAAATTTGTATGGAACCGGAAAAGACCCCGCATAGCCAGAGGAATGTTGAAAAAGAAAAGCAAAGCCAGGCGGCATCACAATTCCGGACTTCCAGCTCTATTACAAAGCTGTCATCATCAAGACAGCATGGTACTGGCACAAAAACAGACACATAGATCAATGGAACAGAATAGAGAGCCCAGAAATGGACCCTCAACTCTATGGTCAACTAATCTTCGACAAAGCAGGAAAGAATGTCCAATGGAACAAAGACAGTCTCTTCAACAAATGCTGTTGGGAAAATTGGATAGCCACATGCAGAAGAATGAAACTGGACCATTTCCTTACAGCACACACAAAAATAGACTCCAAATGGTTGAAAGACCTCAATGTGAGACAGGAGTCCATCCAAATCCTAAAGGAGAACACAGGCAGCAACCTCTTTGACCTCAGCCGAAGCAACTTCTTCCTAGAAACATCGCCAAAGGCAAGGGAAGCAAGGGCAAAAATGAACTATTGGGACTTCATCAAGATTAAAAGCTTTTGCAAAGCAAAGGAAACAGTCAACAAAACCAAAAGACAACCGACAGAATGGGAGAAGATATTTGCAAATGACATATCAGATAAAGGGCTAGTATCCAAAATCTATAAAGAACTCATCAAACTCAACACCCAAAGAACAAAGAATCCAATCAAGAAATGGGCAGAAGACATGAACAGACATTTTTCCAAAGAAGACCTCCAAATGGCCAACAGACACATGAAAAAGTGCTCAATATCGCTCAGCATCAGGGAAATCCGAATCAAAACCTCAATGAGATACCACCTCATACCAGTCAGAATGGCTAAAATTAACAAGTCAGGAAACAACAGATGTGGCGGTGATGCGGAGAAAGGGGAACCCTCCCACACCATTGGTGGGAATGCAAGCTGGTGCAGCCACTCTGGAAAGCTGTATGGAGGTTCCTCAAAAAGTTGAAAATAGAGCTACCATGATCCAGCAATTGCACTACTGGGTATTTACCCCAAAGATACAAAAGTAAGGATCCGAAGGGCTACATGCATACCGATGTTTATAGCAGCAATGTCCACAATAGCCAAACTGTGGAAATAGCCAAGATGTCCATTGACAGATGACTGGATAAAGAAGACGTGGTATATATATACAATGGAATATTATGCAGCCATCAAAAGGAATGAGATCTTGCCATTTGCAACGACGTGGATGGAACTGGAGGGTATCATGTTGAGTGAAATAAGTCAAACCGAGAAAGACATGTATCTTATGATCTCACTGATATGAGGAATTCTTAATCGCAGGAAACAAACTGAGTGTTGTTGGAGTGGGGGGTGGGGTGGGAGGGATGGGGTGACTGGGTGATGCACACTAGGGAGGGTGTGTGCTCTGGTGAGCGCTGTGAATTGTGCAAGACTGTTGAATCTCAGATCTGTACCTCTGAAACAAATAATGCAATATATGTTAAGAAAAAAAAAAAAAAGAAGAAGAAGAAGAAGGTAGCAGGAGTGGAAGAATGAAGCGGGGAAAATCGGAGGGGTAGACGAACCATGAGAGACGATAGACTCTGAAAAACAAACTGAGGGTTCTAGAGGGGAGGCGGTGGGAGGATGGGTTAGCCTGGTGGTGCGTATTGAGGAGGGCACATTCTGCATGGAGCCCTGGGTTTTGTGCACAAACAATGAATCATGGAACACTTCATCTAAAACTAATGATGTAATGTATGGGGATTAACATAAGAATGAAATTTTTAAAAAAATTAAAAAAAAGAAAGAAATGATAGTAGATTGGATACATTGGACTAAATAAAATATGCAATTAAAATTTTACAAAAGAAACTATCTTATTCAAGACAAAATTCTAAGTACCTAACAATAGCACATAAAATTCAAGATGCCATAAATTAAACTAAGGAAAAATTACATTGAAAAACATAGTTGGCAGTAAAGCTAATCTTGGAATTAATTTTAAGTGCCAAGTATAATGACTGCTACTATGTATGTATGTATGTATGTATGTATTTACCTATTTATTTATTTACTTTCATTTATTTCTGTATTTACTCATATCCATATTTATTTATTTTGTGTTACAAATTTGTTTTTAAGTATTGTTCTTTAACAGGATAAATATTAAGGTCAATTGAAGTCATTTGGTAAAAATTTTAAATAGGAAATTGTTAGTTCCCTGATTATACTAGATGAAATATTTAATATTGCACTTAGATTTGTAGCTTTGGTAGGGCATGAAAAATGCTTACAACATTTATATTTCTGTTGCTCAACAGTGCACATATATGTGTGTGTATGTTGGAATCCCATTTATATTTACTAATGTAGAAATATTTTCAAAGAGACAGTCCTCTTAATCTAATTATGAAATAAAGAATTTTCTCTCTCTCCTACAAATATACCCTGATTACTATGATGCAAAAAAGTTTATACATAAATAGAATAACCCCTACAGGAGTAATTTAGAATCAGTTAAAATAAGTTGTAGTATCTGTTTATGTATAAACTTTTTTGTATCATTGTAGTCAGGGTGTATTTGTAAGACAGAAAGAAAATCATTATTTCTTTTATCTATTTTTGAATGATTACATTTATGTTTAAATTATGAGTGAATCTTTATTTCTCCAAGTTTCTTGTGTGAACGATAGTGGCATACTTTTATATAAAATAAAAATAATATCCACACTTCTTAATTTATAATCTATGCTTATCTTTGAACAACGTGGTTCAATACTTAAGACTTGACTGAATCAGAGGGAATAGTTGTTGAGGGGAAGGCTAGATAATGATATATTTTTTTTTGTTTTCTAAGAATAAGCTAAATAGCTAGAAAATATAGAACACTCCCAAGAGTGTAGAGAATCCTTAATTCATATCTTTTGTGTGCAGTAAATCTCTTTTTTAAGCAAGTTTGTTTCTTCTATCAAATAGAGCTTCAAATAATGGATAATGGTATAAAACAGTGACCATGTTGTGACAGGTGTCGCTAGGTACAGGAGTCATCTCAGTGATGAAAAGAAGAGAGACCCAGGGTAGCACAAGTGCACAGTACAGGCAGACTTTAAAGAGATAATTTTTATTTAACTTTGAAAATGATTTGGGTCTTTATAAAAGTATGATATCCCACATCGATACAAGCTTGAGAAAGGGTAAATAGGTGTTAAGTAATCTTTCTTAAGCACATCAGCATGAGCCTTGCATCAAGAGCTACAGTCCCTCTTTTCCAGGTGTATGAATATTTTTTCTCCTATAAAAGTCTGCTTCTTTTTCTCTTCTTCTTCTTCTTCTTTTTTTTTTTTTTTTTTTTTTTAGTTTATGTGAATGTGGATGTTATGAAAAAGGAAGGGGAGAGGGAAGAGAACTCGAATAAGGATAAATTTAGCCTAATTTAGTGACATGATGTCACTTCGTCTTTGATTTCTGTCTCTGCTTTGGCCTTAAACTTCCATTACAGTAGCTATAGTTAAGCCTCTAAACTTTAAAAAGTTCATTAAAAAAGAAAGAAAGAAAGAAAGAAAAAAGAGTCAGTGCTGACGTTCAGTCATTGGGGTAATAAATTCTCAGGCTTAAAATCTCATAGGCTCCCACACAGAGATCAGTTCCTGACACTTTGGTCAGATAAGTATTATCAGAAAAAAAAAAAAAATCTCTCTAATGATAAATTTAGTTCAGGACATCTCCTCCCAGCAAAAGCTCATATGTGACAGAAAGGGACACTGTGCCTCTTCCTATTGGCTCATTGACATATCAGGAATCATGCACTTTTTAAACAGGAGAAACTTGTCAAGATGATCCATGGTCCATACTTGGCTCACTTCTAAGATACTATTAGAAACAAGAAAATTACTCTCAGCTCAGAGACAGAAAGGAACCAACACACAAGAATGTATCAAGCCCATGAAGTATTGAAAGACACCTAAAGTTTCAGGTCAGTAGTTTAGAGAAAAATAGTCCTTTCTAGGGCTGCCAATTTGGGCACAATTTGGCCATTTTTAGCAGGCATGAAAAATAATATGTGGAGTATATTAGTTATTAGTTTTTTCATCAAAATAGAGGAAAAACTGAGACTTATGGCTATAAATACTTTCCTGTAAGAAATACCATTCAGTTATATTGACTAAACAGTATAGGAACATCCTGGTTAAAAAATGTTTGCTCCAGGGTGGAAAAGTGAGGAAATATTTTCACAGTTGTTTACTTCCTAAGAGTCACTTTAATTGACCAAACTATGGCAAAAATTACTTTGAAGATGTTATTTAAGTTAAATACCAGCACAACTTAAATATTTTGTGTGAAATATCTTTTAAGATGATACAATGATTCCAGGTGTGGAACTGATTGCTTAAAGCACTTGCCTGAAGGATTTAAAACCTAAGGCAATTGAATGTTGTGAATGTACTTAAAATATGAAAAAAAAAAAAAAGAATTGGCTCCCTCATTCAGTCAAGGTGAAGAAATGATCTGTAAATGATAAAACATTAGATAATGTCCAAAAGTCTCAAGAAAAGGGGTTGCCTTACTTCACGGTTGGAGAAGGGAGTCAAATCTACATTCTGAACACAAAGATCTACATTGATCAATACCAGCAGTGGGATCAAAAGGTCCCAGGTGAAAATCCCCAAAGGGCAGAAACAAATTACCACCTAAACTGGTAGAGGATAAAATTGATTTATCATGTTTTGTACTAAAACCCTTTACATCTGCTAGAGCCTGGCAGTCAGGGATGGAGGGAGTCCTTGAATATATATACTTTAGATTGTAATTTGTTTCACTCATGATGCTTTATTACTTTGAGTTTGGACTAGAGAAGTATGGCCTTGGAAGTTCATGTAGAAAAGAGCAGTGTCTCAAATCTTCCCATTAGAATAAACTATATCATTCAGTGTCTACATGGCAATGAAATGTCATTTGGGAATAGTGACCCTCTTTTTTTTTTTGGCTATACTGTTACCAAACCTCTATACATTAAAAGGAAAAGACAAAGGGAATAACATATATAAGCCATCAACATTTTCTTGATATGCCTGAAAAATAAATTCACTTGCAAACACTGTTTTGTGTATAATTAAATAATTAAATTAAATGTTTCAAATGCAATGCAATGGAGAAAATGATAGAATACATGCATATATTATCTTTTTAATAAGAATGTGGCAATCCAGTTTGAGTATATTTAATCAAAGAGAGAGTAAGCAGAGTGACGTCAGCATCATGGCAAAATATGACCTCCCTCACTTTTGCCCCCTACCAACAAAAATTCAGCATCTGTCCACAGACCAACGTGCCTTTGAGGGATCTGTGGGATTCAATAACTAATACCAAGGGACTCAGGGGGAGTCTTGCCCACCCATGCATCAGATAATAGGCAGATAGACCTCAGTGTTGGCTATGGACCCTTCAATGGCCCATGAACCAGCTCTAGCTTATCTGCCATGGTACAGAAGCTCCTGGATAACACTGACTTATATGGTTACTCAAAGACAAGAGCTTTTGTGGAAGTCCAGTTTCCAAAGATGTTCAAGCATTCCATGAGACCAAAAAAAAAGAAAAGAAAGAAAAAAAAAATGACTTTGGATGCATGGTAGCGGGTAAAAGGAACATTTTTACTTTATGTACATCACTCATTTCCCCAAGATGGCACAGTTTAGAACCAAGACCAAAAAAGAACTTCCCTGGCCTATGATTTCTTCCACAAGGGGAAAGGGAGAACATGTGAGTGGGCACCTGGTTTCCTCAGCTGTGTGGGACACTGCCAAAGGGCTTATTTCACTCTTACCTCATCCAGAGTATGGAATTGGAAGCTTCATTACTGGGGAGCAGAAAAAGTCTGGGAGAGTGGCAGATAGGAGTCTCAGAGGACATTTAATTGATATGGATCCCAACTGCCTTGCAGATTCTATCAATAAGATCACCTACAACCTGCTGAGAATATCTCACTGATAGATCTTTCCAAATGGCCTATAGGCACCCTTAGTGCTCCATGTGCCACATCCACACACCCCACCCCTCATTACCATATGGCCAGATCTCTGTGCACGCTATCAAAGGTGGCATGAATGGGCCTTGGCAGATGGCAAGTGAGCCTAGGCAGAAAGTTGGAAAAATCTAGTGTGTTGCAAGATCCAGTGAAGGTTATCAAGCTTAAAATTCTGCCACAAGAGGAAGCAAGGAGTGTGGAACAAGTTCATCTATAGAAGTGCTGAAAAAGTCTTAAAATCTCTACCAGGCTGATAGAAGGTATTTCTTCCCAAAAAGCAGTCGGTAAAGACTGGAAGAAGTGACTACTACTTCAAATCCAATACAACAGAGAGAGGAGTTAAGATTGTGGAGTAGTAGGGGGACCCTATGCTTGCCTCATCCCTCAAACACAGCTAGATAAATACAAATCATTCTGAGCACCCAAGAAATCACTCTGAGAACTGAGAGAATGAACTGCACATCTAGAGGAAGAAAAATGGACACATGGTGGAAAGTAGGAGCTGCAGAGAGTTGATCTGAGGGAGAAAAAAATTGCATGTGCTATGGATGGGAGGAAGCTCTGATCACAGAGAAGGAAGAGAGAGAGAAAAGGAGAAAGCAGTGTGCAGGGGATTGCAAAAGAAAAACTCTTCCTCAAAACCATTGACTGGAAAAAAGAGAAGGGCTGCTTATCACAAGATTTTAAAAGCAGCGGTGCTCAAAGTCTAAAGTTTTAGAAGTCCACACCATCACTAGGGTTGTGCCTGGCAGCCTTACTGGTGCTTCTGTGGGAAGCGAGGACAGAGGTCTGGGAGCAGCATGGTCTGAAGATCACCTGGGTTGCTCAGGAGAAACAGTTCCCTTTCTTGGAGTGCATTTGGGATAGGTGGCACTGTCTCTCAAGGGAAAAAGGGATGGTGGGTGCCATTGAGTGGCCCCATTAATTAGCATTGCAGCAGAGGCACCTGCTGAGGCAGCTAACATGGATCCAGGTTTTGGTTGTGCTTTACAAACTCCGAGCCTCTGTGCAGCCATATGACTGCTTTTCTGGGACACTCACCAGCAAAAGCAGAGTGAGACCCTCTCCCAGAGGATTAGCATGAGACTGTGCTGCACTGGGTCCCTATAATTTGCAGTTTTAGAAATCCAGTCATGCACTACTAGTCAGGCTGAAATTAAAAAAAAAAATACTATCACCAGATGTAAAATTGACTGTATGTAATGACAAAGAGGATGGACAAAGAGTGGAATGAATCAGTGATACAGAAGATAAAATTTTGGAAAATAAGCTGAAAAAAAAGAGGGAAAGAAAAGTATTGGATCATGAATGTAGACTTAGGAAACTGAGTGACACTGTAAAGCATAATAACATCTGTATCATTGGAGTCCCATAAGAAGAAGAGAGGGGAAAGGGGCAGAAAGTTTACTTGAGCAAATTAGAGCTGAAAACTTCCTTAATTGGGAGGAGAAGACAGACATCAAAATCCAGAAGGCACAGAGAACTCCCATCAAACTCAACAAAAATTGGCCAAAACCAAGACATAACATAGTAAATTTTTAAAAATATAGAGATAAGGAAATAATTCTGAAAGAAGCAAGGGAAAATAAATTCCTAAACTACAAGGGAAGACAAATCAGATTCACAGCAGATTGGTCCACAGAAACCTGACAGGCCAGAAGAGAGTGGCACAACATATTCAACACGCTGAATGCGAAAAATCCGCAGCCAAGAATACTTTATCCAGCAAGGCTGTCATTCAGAATAGAAGGCGAGATAAAGAGTTTCCCAGACAATCAAAAACTAAAGGAGCTCATGACCACTAAACCAGCCCTGCAAATAATATTAAAGGGGGCTCTCTGAGTAGGGGAAAAAAAAAAAGACAAAAGCAACAACGACAAGAAAGGAACAGAGACACCACCAGAAATTCCAACTTTACATGTAACACAATGGCACCAAATTCATATCTTTCAATAATCACTCTGAATGTAAATGGATTAAGTGTTCCAATCAAAAGACATAGGGTATCAGAATGGATTAAAATAAAAAAGAAAAAAGAAACAAAACAAAACCCAAAACCCATCTATATGATACTTACAAGAGACTCATTTTAGACCTACAGTCACCTCCATATTGAAGGTGAGGGGATGGAGAACTATCTATCGTGCTAATGGGCATCAAAAGAAAGCCAGACTAGCCATACTTATATCAGACAAACTGGATTTTAGGCCAAAGACCATAACAAGAGATGAAGAAGGGCACTATATCATAATTATGGGGACTACCCATCAAGAAGATCTAACAATTGTAAATATTTATGCCCCCAACTTGGAGACACCCAAATATATGAATCATATTAATAACAAACATAAAGAAACTCATTGATACTGATACAATAATAGTATGGGACTTTAACACCCCACCCACAGCAATAGAAAGATCATCTAAGCAGAAAATGAACAAAGAAACAATGGCCTTGAATGTCACACTGGACCGGATGGACTTAACAGATATATTCACAGCATTTCATCCTAAAGCAGCAGAATACACATTCTTTTCGAGTGCGCATGGGACATTCTCCAGAATAGATCACATACTGGGTACAAATCAGGCCTCAACAAGTACAAAAAGATTGAGATGATACCATGCATATTTTCAGAGCATAATGCTATGAAACTTGAAGTCAGCCACAAGAAAAAAATTTGGAAAGACCACAAACACGTGGAGGTTAAAGAACATCCTAATAACGAATGAATGCATTAACCAGGAAATTAGGGAAGGAATAAAAAAGTACATGGAAGCCAATGAAAATGAAAACATGACAGTCCAAACCCTTGGGATGCAGCAAAGGCAGTCATAAGAGGGAAGTATATGGCAATACAGACCTACCTCAAGAAGCAAGGAAATTCTCAAATTCACAACCTGACCTTACACGTAAAGGAGCTAGAAAAAGAACAGCAAATAAAGCCTAAAGCCAACAGAAGAAGGGGAATAATAAAGATTGCAGCAGAAATAAACACTATAGAAACAAGCAAAAAAAGTAGAACAGATCAATGAAACTAAAAGCTGGTTCTTTGAGAGAATTAATACAATTGATAAACCCTTAGTCAGACTTATCAAAAAGAAAAGAGAAAGAACCCAAGTAAATAAAAGCACAAATGAAAGAGGAGAGATCACAACCAACACCACAGAAATACAAATAATCATGAGAATGTTGAGAAAAATGATATGCCAACAAACGGGACAATCTGGAAGAAATGGACTAATTCCTAGAAACATACAAACTACCAAAACTGAAACAGGAAGAAATAGGGAATTTGCACAGAACCATAACCAGCAAAGAAATTGAATCAGTAATCAAAAATCTCCGAACAAACCAAAGTCCAGGGCCAGATGGCTTCCTAGGGGAATTCTACCAGACATTTAAAGAAGAGTTAACACCTGTTCTTCTCAAATCGTTCCAAAAAATGGAAATGGAAGGAATACTTCCAAACTCCTTCCATGAGGCCAGCATTACTTTGATTCCAAAACCAGAAAAAGGCCCCACTAAGAAGGAGAATTACAGGCCAATATCCCTGATGAACATGGATGCAAAATTCTCAACAAGAAACTAGCAAATAAAATCCCACAGTACATTAAAAGAATCATTCACCATGCTCAAGTGGGGTATATCCTGGGAAGCAGGGGTGGTTTGCTATTTGCCAATCAATCAACATGATACACCACATTAATAAAAGAAGATTAGGAACCATATGCTCCTCTCAATAGATGCAGAAAAAACATTTGACAAAATACAGCATCCTTTCTTAAAAAAAATAAAAAATCCTCAAAAAAGTAGGGATGGAAAGAACATACCTCACCACCATAAAGACCATATAGGAACGACCCACAACTAATATCGTCCTCAATGGGGAAAACTGAGAGCTTTTCCTCTATGGGCTGGACCAAGACAGGGATGTCCACTCTCATCATATTCCTTAACACAGTATGAGAAGTCTTAGCCTCAACAATCAGACAACAGAAATCAGTAAAAGGCATCCAAATCGGCAAGGAAGAAGTCCAACTGTCACTATTTGCATATGACATGATACTGCTAGTAGAAAATCCAAAAGACTCCACCAAAAAATTGCTAGAACTAATACATGAAATCCTCAAAGTCACAGGATTTCTATACACCAATAATGAAGCAGCAGAAAGAAAAACAAAGGAACTGATCCCAGTAACAATTATACCAAAAAACGTAAGATACCTAGGAATAAAGCTATCCACAGAGGTATTCTGCTCTGTATTCTGAAAACTATAGAACACTTCTGAAAGAAATTGAAGAAATATGCTCAATCGATCTTCAACAAAGCAGGAAGGGATATCCAATGGAAAAAAGACAACCTCTTCAACAAATGGTGTTGGGAAACTGGACAGCTACCTTCAAAAGAATGAAATTAGACCACTTTCTTACACCATACACAAAAATGAATGAAAGACCTCAAAGTGAGACAGGAAACCATCAAAATCCTGGAGGCAGACACAGGCAGAAACCTCTTTCATTTTGGCTGCAGCAACTTCTTACTAGATAGATGCTGGAGACAAGGAATTAAAGGGAAAATGAGCTATTGGGACCTCATCAAGATAAAAACCTTTTGCATACTAAAAGACACACGCACCCCAATTTTTATAGCAGCACTATCAACAGTAGCCAAATTATGGAGAGAGCCCTAATGTCCATCAACAGATGAATGCATAAAGAAGAATATATATATATATACATATAATATATATAATATATATAATTTATATACACACATATATAATATTATATATATATATAATACACACACACACATATATATACATATATATAATAGAATATCATTCATCCATCAAAAAGAATGAAATCTTGTCATGTGTGACAGTTTGGTACTATACTGAGTGAAATAAGTCAGTCAGAGAATGAAAAATATCATATGATTTCAATTTAAGAACCAAAAAAGATGAACACAGGAGAAGGGAGTAAAAGATAAGATAAAACAGGGAGGGCAAATCATAAGAGACTCTTAACTATAGAGAACAAACTGAGGGTTGGTGGAGGGGAGGGCTATGTGGGGATGGGCTAAATGGGTGATGGACATTAAGGAGGGCACTTGTGATGAGCACAGTGTGTTATATGTAAGTAATGAATCACTAAATTCTACTCCTGTAACTAATACTACACTATAAGTTAACTTTAATTTAAATAAAATCTTGGAAGAAAAAAAATAAAGGGGGATAATAAGAAAAAAAATAGCATTATTGAGATATAATTAACAAACCATAAATTTCATTCATGTAAAGTGATTAATTCAATGTTTTTTTATTATATTCATAAGTATGTATACCAGCATTACAGTCAATTTTAGGCCACTTGCTCACCTCAAAAACAGACCCTAGACTTCCAGTTTTTGTTTGTGTGCAAGGAATTTGGAAGATGCTACTCCATTCTGACAAGTGAAAAGCTAAGCAGCTCGAAAAATCAGCAACTCTCCTTAGATTTATAATAGAGGGAAGGACTCAGGGCAACTACTACTTCCAAGACTGGAGAAACAGGCAAATAAAGATTCACAGTTTACCTGAACATAGATTTGGGGATAGAAACTGTAAAACCAGTGATGGGGTAGGAAGACTTGAACTGCAGTTGCCAAAATGGTGGAGGTTCAGAGTGAACAACTCCGAGAGTTAAAAACTTCAGGGGAACCCAGTCATAGAGGGCACCCCACAATATTGTGAGATTTGCCCCCGAGAACTCCTGAGATTAAATATCTGAGAAACATTCCCTCCTGCATCTGGCAGGATGAGAAGAACATGAATCATATCGAAATACCCCAGAGCAATCCATTCTTTTTTGTTTTTTATTGTTATGTTAATCCCCATACATTACATCATTAGTTTTTGATGTAGTGTTCCATGATTCATTGTTTGTGCATAACACCCAGTACTCCATGCAGAACGTGCCCTCCTCAATACCCATCACCAGGCTAACCCATCCTCCCACCCTCCTCCCCTCTAGAGCCCTCAGTTTGTTTCTCAGAGTCCATCATCTCTCATAGTTCATCCCCCCCTCCATTCTTAAAAAGGCCTGCCCACAGGGAAAACTAGTTAACCGCAGCCTGATCAGCTGGGTATTATAAGAGGCTGACTGAACTTGGGAAGGAAAATAACCAACTTCAGCTGGTTCTAGCCTTCTGTGTGATAGGAGGGAAATACCCAACTGCAGCCCACTCTGCCCATCCTGTCCCACTAAATGGGGAAGGAAAAAATGAGAAACTTGTGAATTCAAAGTACAGAGGGATAGGCTCACTGAGTGACTGAGACCTAATCACAGGAGTAGAGAACACTTCCCCTCCCACAATACCACGCAATGAAGGCCCATTTATAGCAATTCTGTTTTGGGCACATCATGTCCAGCTATCAAGAAAAAATTACAAGGCATACAAAAAGGCAAAAAAAAAAAAAAAAAGTCCCACAAATTTTGAAGAGACTGAGCAAACATCTCTTGACCTATGTGTCAGGAAGTTGGAATTCTCAGAACAGGAATTAAAGACAACTATGAATAACAAGGTAAGACCCTAATGAATAAAGTAGACCACATGTAAAAACAGATGGGAAATATAAGCATAGAGATTAAAATCCTAAAAAAAAATTACTGATCAAACACACTGTAACAGAAATGAAGAATATCTTTAATGGGTTTATTAACGACATGGCTGAAGAAAGAATTCTGGGCCTGAGAACATATCAATAGAAACTCCCCAAAACTAAAAAGCAAGGAGAACAAGAGTGAAACAAACAAAAAACAGAATATTCAAGTACTGGTGGATGAATACAAAAGGTGTAAAATATGTGTAATGGGAATACCAGAAGAAGAAAAAGAGAAAGTGTCATGAGTATGCTGTGAAGGCACACACATGAGTTGTGTCTTTCCACTATGCCAGCTTTATTCAATCATAAAGCAAAGTTAAATCACAATTATAAGGCAGGTTCAGGATTCCAAACTCAATGACAATTCACCATGTGATTAAACTTGGCTTCTTACACGGCATACAAGGCAGTACAGAAGACAAGCCACACAAGAAACAAGATAACAGAAGGATGCAGGAAGTTAACGAACTGAACGTGAAGTCAGTCTGTGGGCGCGCAGTTGAGATAAGGCCTTAGTCTGGTCTGGATCAGCTCTCCACACTTACTCCTTCTGATGTTCAAGCAGTGAAGGATCTCGGTTCTGTTTGGAGATCAATTGGGCAGAGCCTTCTGGGGCAGTTGCCTTTTTTTAAGTGTCTGGACATAGAGGGGTGAGATCTGAAGAGTCTGACAGTTTGTTGCCAAAATCCTTCCCTTTTTAAAGGGATTTAATCAGTTTTGGGTTTCTGCAGACCTCCTCTGTTCTGCTCATTATCAGTTCTGAGGTGTCGGCTGACGTTTGTCCCGGCGATATCTCATAGCTTCAGTACCTTAACTGCTTGCATCATTGCTTGACACAGGCCCCTGCTTGACACGAGAGACTCCATTTTGCTCTCCACAGAAAGGAACAGAAGAATTGTTTTGAACAATAAAGGATATAAATCTTCCCAGATTAATATAATACATGAAACTATAGATTAAGATCCAGGAAGCTCAGAGAACACCAAGCAGGAAAAATGAAAACAACAAACAACAAAACTATACTTAGGCATATTATTTTCAAACTGCAGAAAATCAAAGACAAAGAAAAAAAATCCTGAAAGAAGCGAAATAAAAAAGCATCACCTATGGAGGAACAAAGGATCATATCCAACTTCTCCTCAGAGACCATCAAACCAAAAAGTGTGTAGTGAAATATTTAGTGTTGAGAGAAAGACCCACCAACCTAGAATTCTGTACAATGTGACATTATCCTCCAAAATTGAAGGAGAAATAGACTTTCTCAGACAAACAAAAATTGAAGAAATTTTTGTCAGTAGACCTGCCTTGTGAAAAATGTTAAAAGAAGTTCTCTAGTTACAGAAGAACAAATACTGCATGATTCTCCTTACACAAAGTATCTACAATAGTCAAGCTTATAGAAGCAGAGAACAGAATGATAGTCACCAGGAGCTTATTGGTGGAGGAAGAGTTGCTAATCAATGAGTGTAGAGTTTCAATTATGCAAGACAAATAAGTTCTAGAGATCTGCTGTACAACTTAGGGCCTATAGTTAACAATACTGTATTGCACAGTTAACAATTTAAGATATATCTTATGTAAAACGTTCTTAGCACAAATTTAAAAATAAAAATAAAAATGTGTGTCTGTAGGGATAGTGCTAAGAACAGATCCCAAGTCTTCAATTACTAAAAAATACTTTTTTTCTCAAACACCTATTTTCCCTTTGTGTTTCATTTCCAAGAGTTCGAAAGTATCATTTTATTTTGTGGTGCTGTTCTTCAAACAATGCAGAGTTTTTCCATCTATGGAATGTTTAAACTCACAAAACAAACTATTGAAATATGTTTGAAATAAAGTAATCACTTTTTAAACTTACACATAATATATTTGGATAAAATGTAATTGTGCTGAGCTCAGTGGTTTAGAATGTTAGATAATTGAAAGATATACAAATAATCCTCTATGGAAAAATAGAAGACATACTTCTATTGTAAGAAAACAATTACAGCTGGATAACTAAAACAAGATATTTAGTGAAACATAACTCAAGGTAATGGGTAATATTTCCAGAGAGATATAAAAATATGCACATTTAGATAATGTATAAAACTATGATTTCAGGATTATCCCATATGAAAATGTTCGATTAATATTTATATACTATGTTTTGCTTGGAAGAATGAAATATTCTAGATGTTTTAATCCAATAAATCCATACAAGTTGCATTTCCAAGCTTCTCATTACAACAGAGAGGGTTTAAAATACACATTTTTGTGACTATTATACCTTCCTTGATTTATAGGCTATAACACATAGCACTAGCTTTGCTGTGGGGCCACATCTGTCTCTAACACCTGTTAATACCACGATTGTTTAACTCAGTCAATTATATACTCATGGGCAAAGAAGTATAACAAAGGACTTCTAATTTGAAGGAGTTTATGGACTCCTTGAGGAAAATTAGTCTTAGTGATCTCTCCCCCAAAAAATGAAATGGAAGAATATATAATAGTTGATGGTAATAATATATTATAAAGTAGTACTAGATTAAGTACCTAAAGGATGACATGAACAGTTGGATTTGTAGGAGCACAGAGGAGAAAATAGTCATAGAAGATAGGAAGAGGAAAACTTCACAGAGGAGGGAGAATGTGCATTAGGTTGAATATCAGGGCATCTAGTACAGTTAGGGGCCTTATATCCAAATTTAAACAGTTTTGTCTGTAAATCCATTTTTATTATCTTTTCATTGCTGTGTCTTATGAAGGAAGTGTATATTTTACTTTATAAAGTAAACTTCTCAATCCAATGAATCTTTTTCTTCAGTTATTATCTGATTAATCATAATGTTGATATTGAAAAAATCACCTATTTTATGTTCATTCCCTATTAAGTTATAATTTAAAAACACACTTGAGAGAACAGAGATACACAATTTCAGTTTGGCAAGAAGTTTATAACCGACTTTGCCCAATGCATGTTTATATCTAAAGGAGGCTCTTTCATATTCACCACAATTATCCATATGTGTAGATACTTTTTTTTTTTTTTCCAATCACGTTCTGCATGGAGCACTGGGTGTTATGTGTAGATACTTCTTATAAAGTAGTGTATTTAATCTGTTGTGTTAAGATGCAGGCATGTCATGATCAGCTCTGAGATGATTTATTAATAATAATTGTAGCATTAAATTCAAATACTGTACTTTTGCAAACAATTGCCTCATTATCACTAGATTGAATCACTATGTAGTCTCTTAAATGGAAAATAATACAATAAAATCATAAGTATTTTGGAGAGAATTATGCACAGTACATGTGATCAGTAGAGTCTTTCATGTGATGTGGTATGAGTATGTATCATAAATATGTGGTCACAAGACCATATATATAACATATATAAGATTCTATATATTGTGTTGGAAGACATACATAACTGACGCCTTTAAAGAACTGTCAGCAAAGGGAGAGTTGAATAAAGCTCTTAAGACCAAACATGAAAGTAAAAATAAATGTGGAGCTTTAGTGTATTCTTTCTAAAATGTGTTTAAAAACCATTATATTGGGGGCACCTGGGTGGCTCAGTCGTTGAGTGTCTGCCTTCGGCTCAGGTCGTGATCCTGAGGTCCTGGGATCGAGCCCCGCATCGGGCTCCCTGCTCGGCGGGGAGTCTGCTTCTCCCTACCCCTGCTCCTGTGCTCTCTCTTTCAAATAAATAAATCTTAAAAAAAAATAAAAAAAATAAAAATAAAAACCATTATATTGAACCATCTCCTGAAAATGTAGATTTTAAAAATACCAGTTTTAGAAAAATTTCATGTTGAAATGACAACTGTTTATGTAAAATCATTTTTAAAGCATCTAAATATGCCAATGATACTGTGTCTGAAGGTATACTTCTCAAGTAAATTGTATTCTTATACCAAAGATTATATGTGTTCTATTTATACCAAGAGTTTTTAGGGTAAAGCAAAATTATTTTTATTAACCAAGTAGTCTGATAAAGTCCCCACAAGAATGTTCCATCACTGTGTTTGTATAATTTATCCACTAAGGGATTTTATTTACTTGCATTAAACTTTACCAGAAATTTGAGAAAATTATTGTTTAATCTTTCTGAAAAAATGGTTATTTTTGTTGTCTTGAGTGACTGACAGATAATTAATTAGATCATATACAAAATACAACCTTTAACTGACACATTATATGAAATAAAAACTTAAAAAGAATAAAGCTGGAAGAAAATATCAGATAGAGAAATGTTCAGACATCAGATGAGAGCTTTTATTTATTTTTTTTTTTTGAAGATTTTATTTATTTATCTGACAGAGAGACACAGCAGGAGAGGGAACACAAGTAGGGGGAGTGGGAGAGGGAGAAGCAGGCTTCCCGTGGAGCAAGGAGCCTGACGTGGTGATCGATCCCAGGACCCCGTGACCATGACCCGAGCCGAAGGCAGCGGCTTAACCAACTGAGCCACCCAGGCGCCCCCTAGAGAGTTTTTATTTTATTTTTTTTAATATTGTTGAGGAGGGGCACCTGTGTGGCTCAGTCAGTTAAATGTCTGACTCTTGATTTCACCTCCGGTCATAATCTCAGGGTTTTAAGATTGAGCCCTGTGTCAGGCTCCACACTGGGTGCTTAAGATTTTTCTCTCTACCTCAGCCCCTCCCCAGTCTCTGTCTCTCTTAAAAAATTATAAATATATAAATATATATAAATATAAATAATAAATATATATATGTAGTTGAGGAGATTGAAACTAGTATCAATTGTTTCATATGTCTTTTATTGGTCTCCATGTGATTGTTACACAGGACTCAGTTTACCACATGTTTTGCTTTCTACAAAAGTCATGAATTAGAGCTCTCCTCCATCCTGTTTCTCCAGGTATTGTATTTTCAAGCCCCTATACTAATCCTTGTACTCCAAAGGAATACTGCTTTCAAACACCTGATAAATGAAGGCATCCATCAGCAGCTACATAAACGACAAGTGGATAGCTTGACAGGAGAACCACATAAAGCAGCATTATCTAAAAGCTGACCCATTCAGTATGGCTTTTCCTACCAGTATTAGCTGTTACAGCTTAGTCATGTGCAGCATTATTCAATTCCCAGATATGTTTCTCCCTGAAAAAAATACCCAGATGGGTATCTCCAATATGTCTAAAAATCACTGTACTTATTTATACTGGTGTAAAAGAAACATGTTCCTAAACAAGGGGAGATAGATAGTATCTCAAATCCATGGAAGAAAAGTGTAGTGCTTTCCTTGCACATGTTTTATTCAATAACAAGTTTCCTATTAGCATCGATTCACCAGATGTTTAGACCTGGAAAGATTCTTGAAGCATGTTTTGGAAGTTTTATCTCTTTCTTTCTTTTCATAGCTGTAAACCCTTTGGCCAAGTACTTCCACCATGGGGGTCACTTATACACAGACAACACAGACACACATAGACACACGTACTTATGCACACATGCATAAACACTAGTCAGTCACATACCTTGCCAAGTGCAAATACAAGATTGTGGCAGTTCTTTGAATGTTGAAATAAGAAACAAAATAAAGATATATAAGCAGAACAGCTAAAATATTCCAATTGAAAGGATATAACATCAACCCAGAAATTATAGTCCTGGGTATTTTTCCAAGACAAATGCAGATCTAAGTTCAAGCAAAAATCTGTACACAAATGTTTATAGAAGCTTAACCTATAATAGTAAAAAACTGGAAACATCCCTGATTTTATTTCTCATAATTTTCAATAAAAGAATATCTGCAATGTCTCTAGCATTATCAACATTGTGTAGTCTTAAGTGAAATATTTGGGTAGATTCAGACTGGGCAATAGATCCCTTTGATTCATAGTTTATGTCTTCATATGAACTTGAAAATTCATTCCATGTCTTGGTTAAAACTTGATGCATTTCCCATGTGTCTGATGTTTTCTCTACAATTTGAAGTGCCCTTATGTCTCAAGACAATGGTAAACTTCCACTAATCATCTAATGGCCAATTCAAACATTTCCTCCTCTAAAAATCTCTCCTTTCACATCATTTGTACTATCTATACCAATATAATTAAGTGTTCCCTTCATTTCATCACTAATACTATATATGTTGCTAGTAAAACACAAATGAATATCTATTGAACATGTCCATTTATGTGTAAGTCATGTGTTCAGTAACCATATAATTTATCATCCAAATTGGAATACTTCTGATAGTAAAACATGATGCTATTAGTAACAATGTCAGGCTAACTGATATAAATTCAGATGATAACTTAGGACCTAGGATCAAACTCACCACTAAAAAATAATCATGTGGAGTTTGGGGACATATATATGAGGAGACTAGCAATTTGCTTTTCATGTAATTAATGTGTATTAATGTTCATAGCACCTGAATACACAAATGAATCCATAAATGACTTAATGTATATATACTCTGGTCAGTGATCTTTGATGATTCCTTTGGTACAGTTAATAAGCTTCTGTCGCTCAGTAATTTGCTTTACAAGACTGGGGATGGGAATTTGCTCACCACATTTTTGTTTTGCTGTCTTGCTCCCTTTCAAGTCTCCACGGAAAATGTACACCTGAGAAAGACTAAGAAGCTGGAGGTAGGAGGAAGCCCCCTGATTTTTTTTTTTTTAAGTAACTCTGTTTCTTTACCATTGTAGCAACAACTACTTCCAATAGTAGCAGTTGAATGTAGTTGGTGGGTTTTAACAGAAGTCACAACCATCATTGCTCATCAGAGACTCTGGTCTTGGACTAACACCTCATCTTCAGAAATCTGGTTCTCTTGCAGCTCAGAGATAACTTTAGCACCTGGTCAGAACACACCTTCTCAGAGATCTGAGTTTCAGTTGTGCAGGACCTTTTTCTAAGCTCAATTTTACTGATTCAAACCACTCCCCTAAGGGTGGCAAGAGTTTCATGCAATTGTTACCTACATGATACCTTGATATTCTCTCTGTGTTTTTCCAATTACTTATTTAACACTGTCAAACCTAGTTAAGAATTATTTATATTATCTTGTTAAATAACTGAATTGTACAGGCACCTTCTTTTTTTTTTTTTTTTTTTTTTTTTTTTTTTTTTTTTTTTTTTTTTTAATTTTTTTATTCTTATGTTATTCCCCTTACATTACAACATTAGTTTTAGATGAAGTGTTCCATGATTCATTGTTTGTGCACAACACCCAGTGCTCCATGCAGAATGTGCCCTCCTAAATACCCACCACCAGGCTAACCCATCCTCCCACCCCCCTCCCCTCTAGAACCCTGTTTGTTTTTCAGAGTCCATCGTCTCTCATGGTTCGTCTACCCCTCCGATTTCCCCCGCTTCATTCTTCCCCTCCCGCTACCTTCTTCTTCTTCTTCTTTTTTTTTTTTTTCTTAACATATATTGCATTATTTGTTTCAGAGGTACAGATCTGAGATTCAACAGTCTTGCACAATTCACAGCGCTTACCAGAGCACATACACTCCCCAGTGTCTATCACCCAGTCCCCCCATCCCTCCCACCCCACCCCCCACTCCAACAACACTCAGTTTGTTTCCTGCGATTAAGAATTCCTCATATCAGTGAGATCATATGATACATGTCTTTCTCTGTTTGACTTATTTCACTCAACATAATACCCTCCAGTTCCATCCACGTCGTTGCAAATGGCAAGATCTCATTCCTTTTGATGGCTGCATAATATTCCATTGTATATATATACCACATCTTCTTTATCCATTCATCTGTCGATGGACATCTTGGCTCTTTCCACAGTTTGGCTATTGTGGACATTGCTGCTATAAACATCGGGGTGCACGTAGCCCTTCGGATCCCTACTTTTGTATCTTTGGGGTAAATACCCAGTAGTGCAATTGCTGGATCATATGGTAGCTCTATTTTCAACTTTTTGAGGAACCTCCATACAGTTTTCCAGAGTGGCTGCACCAGCTTGCATTCCCACCAACAGTGTAGGAGGGTTCCCCTTTCTCCGCATCCCCGCCAACATCTGTCGTTTCCTGACTTGTTAATTTTAGCCATTCTGACTGGTGTGAGGTGATATCTCATTGAGGTTTTGATTTGGATTTCCCTGATGCTGAGCGATATTGAGCACTTTTTCATGTGTCTGTTGGCCATTTGGATGTCTTCTTTGGAAAAATGTCTGTTCATGTCTTCTGCCCATTTCTTAATTGGATTCTTTGTTCTTTGGGTGTTGAGTTTGATGAGTTCTTTATAGATTTTGGATACTAGCCCTTTATCTGATATGTCATTTGCAAATATCTTCTCCCATTCTGTCGGTTGTCTTTTGGTTTTGTTAACTGTTTCCTTTGCTTTGCAAAAGCTTCTTATCTTGATGAAGTCCCAATAGTTCATTTTTGCCCTTGCTTCCCTTGCCTTTGGCGATGTTTCTAGGAAGAAGTTGCTTCGGCTGAGGTCAAAGAGGTTGTTGCCTGTGTTCTCCTTTAGGATTTTGATGGACTCCTGTCTCACATTGAGGTCTTTCAACCATTTGGAGTCTATTTTTGTGTGTGGTGTAAGGAAGTGGTCCAGTTTCATTCTTCTGCATGTGTCTATCCAATTTTCCCAACACCATTTGTTGAAGAGACTGTCTTTGTTCCATTGGACATTCTTTCCCGCTTTGTCGAAGATTAGTTGACCATAGAGTTGAGGGTCCATTTCTGGGCTCTCTATTCTGTTCCATTGATCGATGTGTCTGTTTTTGTGCCAGTACCATGCTGTCTTGATGATGACAGCTTTGTAATAGAGCTTGAAGTCCGGAATTGTGATGCCACCGGCTTTGCTTTTCTTTTTCAATATTCCTCTGGCTATGCGGGGTCTTTTCTGGTTCCATACAAATTTTAGGATTATTTGTTCCATTTCTTTGAAAAAAGTGGATGGTATTTTGATGGGGATTGCATTGAATGTGTAGATTGCTCTAGGTAGCATTGACATCTTCACAATATTTGTTCTTCCAATCCATGAGCATGGAACGTTTTTCCATTTCTTTGTGTCTTCCTCAATTTCTTTCATGAGTATTTTATAGTTTTCTGAGTACAGATCCTTTGTCTCTTTGGTTAGATTTATTCCTAGGTATCTTATGGTTTTGGGTGCAATTGTAAATGGGATCGACTCCTTAATTTCTCTTTCTTCTGTCTTGTTGTTGGTGTATAGGAATGCCACTGACTTCTGTGCATTGATTTTATATCCTGCCACTTTACTGAATTCCTGTATGAGTTCTAGCAGTTTTGGGGTGGAGTCTTTTGGGTTTTCCACATAAAGTATCATATCATCTGCAAAGAGTGAGAGTTTGACTTCTTCTTTGCCAATTTGGATGCCTTTGATTTCTTTTTGTTGTCTGATTGCTGTGGCTAGGACTTCCAATACTATGTTGAATAGCAGTGGTGATAGTGGACATCCCTGCCGCGTTCCTGACCTTAGGGGGAAAGCTCTCAGTTTTTCCCCATTGAGAATAATATTTGCTGTAGGTTTTTCATAGATGGCTTTTATGATATTGAGGTATGTACCCTCTATCCCTATACTCTGAAGAGTTTTGATCAAGAAAGGATGCTGTACTTTGTCAAAAGCTTTTTCAGCATCTATCGAGAGGATCATATGATTCTTGTTCTTTCCTTTGTTAATGTACTGTATCACATTGATTGATTTGCGGATGTTGAACCAACCTTGCAGCCCAGGGATAAATCCCACTTGGTCATGGTGAATAATCCTTTTAATGTACTGTTGGATCCTATTGGCTAGTATTTTGGTGAGAATTTTTGCATCCATGTTCATCAGGGATATTGGTCTGTAATTCTCCTTTTTGATGGGGTCTTTGTCTGGTTTGGGGATCAAGGTAATGCTGGCCTCGTAAAATGAGTTTGGAAGTTTTCCTTCCGTTTCAATTTTTTGGAACAGTTTCAGAAGAATAGGTATTAATTCTTCTTGAAATGTTTGGTAGAATTCCCCTGGGAAGCCATCTGGCCCTGGGCTTTTGTTTTTTGGGAGATTTTTGATGACTGCTTCAATTTCCTTAGTGGTTATAGGTCTGTTCAGGTTTTCTATTTCATCCTGGTTCAGTTTTGGTAGTTGATACATCTCTAGGAATGCATCCATCTCTTCCAGGTTATCTAATTTGCTGGCATAGAGTTGCTCATAATATGTTCTTATAATTGTTTGTATTTCTTTGGTGTTGGTTGTGATCTCTCCTCTTTCACTCATGATTTTGTTGATTTGGGTCATTTCTCTTCTCTTTTTGATAAGTCTGGCCAGGGGTTTATCAATCTTGTTAATTCTTTCAAAGAACCAGCTCCTAGTTTCGTTGATCTGTTCTACTGTTCTTTTAGTTTCTATTTCATTGATTTCTGCTCTGATCTTTATGATTTCTCTTCTCCTGCTGGGTTTAGGCTTTATTTGCTGTTCTTTCTCCAGCTCCTTTAGGTGTAGGGTTAGGTTGTGTACTTGAGACCTTTCTTGTTTCTTGAGAAAGGCTTGTATTGCTATATACTTTCCTCTTAGGACTGCCTTTGCTGCATCCCAAAGATTTTGAACAGTTGTGTTTTCATTTTCATTAGTTTCCATGTATTTTTTTAATTCTTCTTTAATTTCCTGGTTGACCCATTCATTCTTCAGTAGGATGCTCTTTAGCCTCCATGTGTACAGGCACCTTCTATAGGAATAATACTGCTACATATTCCACGGACTATGGGCCCTGTGAGCTCATGTTCTTACATTATTCATTACTAATTTGCTATCAGCCACAAAAGCATAAAATCAGTAATCAGGTCCAAGCAGAAAATGTGAAATTGGTAATGCTTATGATCCTACTTGCCTTCTGTAGCTCCATATCTGAAGACTCCAAGAGAGAATATTAATATCATCACCTCTAAATTTTCCTGACTGAAAAATCTTATCTTTTTACTTTCATCATTTTGGTAACTCCTTTAAAATCATTCCCTGATCATTTATGCCCTCTTTGAGGTCTTAATCATAAACAAGTACATAATCCCAGAAAAATAGCTCCCATTGGCAGGACTTTGACTTTATCTCCAATATCCACCTTCCTAATATCCAATATTTATTTTCTTTCTATTTTTACTCATTATGCACAATATAACAATTGCAATGGTAAATTTAATATAATAAATATATAGAACTGTAAGGTATTGACTGCACTCATATTATGGTTTATTTCCAGATACCTTCCTATTGTAATTGGTGCAGTCTATTGTTTCATTTAGTTCTTTTACCTAATATGTCAAAAATAATTATCTATTTTCATATAAATCTCCACAATGATCACTTATACGACTAACAATAAATTGTTAATTTGGTTTGTAAATATTTATGTAGCTACACTCCAGGTTCTGAGAACTTAGTTTGGTTTCAGATTTTGTCCATATACACCACAATAAATATATTTGCCGATATATTTATATCTATTTTTCCCTTGGAATATATCCTTAGTGAAAATACCTAGTTTTGGAAATACTGAGTATGAGAGATGAAATCATATGCCTGTACTAAAGCCAGACAAAATCTGCTATCTGATGATTTACCTCTAGGCTCATCTACAACAGAGAAGTCAAAGCAGTCTTTTCCTAGGTGGCCAGAAGATTTTGCATCAAAGCTAGTACTAAGAAATTGAGAATTATGTTTTTCATGGAAAGCTTATTTGTTAGTATTGGTTTTTCAGGTGGGAAAAGAAGGAGACCAGTCACATAGACTAGTAAGTTATTAAGTTCTTTTTGACTCTCAACTCAATCTGTAAGTGCAGGGTTGATAAGGAGAGAAAAAGTTGAAGATTCTTAAAAACATTTTAAGGTTACAATTCAGACTTAGACTTGATAGTCTATTGAGACAGGGTGCATTATTAACAGAGTGACATTGTATACACTCGATCTTCTGAGAACATTGCTGGTTCGGTCTTCCTCAATCCCCCTGAAATACAAGCAGAAATAATAGATTCAGTAACCTAGGTCAGAACAGAGAAAGATGAAAATGTGCATGGCACATGAAAATAAATTAGGAGGAAAAATAGAAGATGTAGAGAAGAGTAATTCAAAAGAAAGCAGTGATTAGAAGAATTAAATTGTAATGAAAAAGTAAAAAAGGAGCAGATCCAAAATATACATTCTTGAAAAATTAGTAAGACAAGGCTGTTGGTAATCTGTAGAAGTTTCAGTGGTGTGATGTGAATGAGAACTAGATTGGAGTAGGAGTTGAGAACACGGTCGTAGATGATTGGGGCTGCTTTTTCCAGAAGTTTGTTCATAAAGGAAATGAAAGAAATAAAGTCATAATTGCAAAGAGTAATAAGATCAATGGGAGGGTATTAGATTTGATTTTTTGTTTTATTTTTTGCCTTCAAGACCAGGTTACTTTTGTATGTTCAAATGTTGATTAGACAACAATGTATGAGTAATTATTATTGCATTTGCAAATTGTGCAGTTTTTTAAGGATATTATGTATAAAAAATTCATACATGCAATTAATAGAATTGGTAGGAAAAGTGGAAGCAGAATCTTCAATAAAACCCAGATAGAGAGGTAAGAAGCTGAATAAATGGTTTTGTTTTATGAATAAATTGTGGGTTGAAGACAGAGTTTTAAGTTGTGATTATTTACATAATAATAGCAATAACGGGGGTGGGTAATACTGCCAAAAGAATGTGCAGAGTAAGAGAAGGGAAAGGAAGGGAAGAGAAAAAAACAGAAGAGAAATCAGGGAGGCTTTAGAAATATCCTTGAGTTGGTTACAGATTAGAATGCTTTTGTTTATGAATGGAAATATTCATGTGATTTTCACATGTCATTACCTATATTCTATATATCTATATTTATATCTACATCTGTATCAATGTATGTGTTTTGATTTATCTAATTCTCTATATTCTGGAACCTACAAATATTTAAAAACAGAAAAACTTCATCTTTGCACACCCACTGTTTGACAAAGATCTCAAATATGTTCATAAAATTTTGAATTTTTTTCATTGTATGCTATTTTTAAAATTCGCTTTTGTGCTTTTCTTAATAATAGATTTTCAGTATCCAAAATGTATGCTCACTAAGACGAATAAACAAAGCATTGCCTGAAAATTATATCTTCAATTTTTCTGGATAGCTGAAAACTAAATGTAGCTAATAATAATATGATATTGAGGTATTTATTTCCCCCAAGCAGGCTACAGAAATACAGCTCCTGATTTTTGTTAGCTATATGATTACTACTTAATTGCAATACATTATGAGAATCAAAATTAATTTATGTCTGGGAGTTGAATATTTTACTAATTTTATTAATAATTTTGAACATTTTAAAATTAGAGCACTGTATAATCAATCTTTTTCCATTGAAATTACTTGGAGGGCCCATTACTCCTACCCCAAGATATGAGAAAACACAATCAATGGGAATGAAGCAATGAAATCTTCATATTTAACAAGCACTTCAGAAAATCATTATGTTAGCCTCTGAAATGCCTCTCAATGATTTCCACCTCCTTGTAATTCAACTTTTGTAGAATCATTTCCCTTCAAGTGTGCATTGGATCTAATGATTTGATTCTAACAAACAGAGTACTCCAATGTAACAGAATGCCCTTCCAGGATTAGATTGTAAATCATTGTGACTTCTTTTTTGTTCACATTCACTTTCTCTTTCTTGTTTGCTCCCACTTGCTCAAATTGATGAAGCCAGCTCCCATGTTCTAAGATGCCTTATGGACAGCTCTGTATTACAAGGAATTGAAGACAGTCTCTGGCAAACAGCCAGCAAGGAACTGAAGCCCCCAATCCAATCCAAAAATGTTCAAGGAATTGAATACTGCCAACAACTACCAATTGAGCTTGAGTGGATTTTGGATCCTATCAGTATCAAATATTGATAAAACTGCATCTTGGATGACACTTTGATCGCAGGCTTGGGAGAGTCCCTGAGTCTGAGAACTCAAATAAGCCACATGCAGATATTATAACATAGTAAATATGTGTTGTTGTAAAATTCTAATATTTGGACAATTTGTTATGCAGCAATAGATAACTGTTAGAATAATATTGCACACTAAGACCAAGAACCACCATTAGAAAAATCAATAGTAGCAAAATCATGATTAAGAAGGCAAAGGTTTTCTGTTTGAAGCCCTTAAACTTTTATTATTACAACTTGAATATTCTAATATTATATACACACTAAAAAAAAAAAAGCGGAGAAGAAATACTCTGAGAATCACTCATCTGATACAATGAAGAGATCTCAAAATATAGTTTCCTAAATAAGATACATATTTTTTCCTTTCACATAACTTTGTAAAAATAACCAAATTGTCCAGAGCTGAAACTCAGACAGTACAAGCAATAACAATAGGACCCAGACACTATTTTATTCTTCTGCTGACTTAATACACATGATTAAAATTGGCTTACTGTCATTATATCTACATTTTTCACCGTTAAAAGGAGGAAGAGGATATAGAGAGTGAAGTTTTCTTTTAATGGCATGGCACTGAAATTGTGTATATATATTTTTTTCTGTTGACTCCTTCTTAGCCAGAATTTATTCATGTGGCACACAAAGCTTCAGATGAAGCAAGGGAAAGGTAGTTTCTGGCAGATAAGCCATATGTCCAATAAAACTCTGAAACCAAGTTTGGATTTGGCGGGATGCATGAGTATTATCAGTTACAGAAATCAATTTTGCATCAGACATTGGATATTCTTAAAGAAAAGAATAACATAGCAAATTAGGCAAGCAAAACACATAAGCAAAATATGAGGTATGACAGAAGCTGGCATTTTCAAGAGGTTGAAGATGATACATTACAGTTTCAGTGTAGGGTTCTGGAGGGATTTGAATGAGTTTATTGAAAATGAACTTATTGAAAAAGATGAATCCAGAATGGTAACTTAGTATCTTAGCAGAAGATCTAAAATCCCTACCAAGGAATTTTTTTTTTTTTCCTAAGAAGAAGGGAAACACGGGCCGCCTGGGTGTCTCAGTTGGTTGAGTGACCAGCTCTTGATTTTTTTTTTTTAATTACATTATTTTTTTTAAGATTTTTTTTATTCTTATGTTAATCCCCATACATTACATCATTAGTTTTAGATGAAGTGTTCCATGATTCATTGTTCGTGCATAACACCGAGTGCTCCATGCAGAATGTGCCCTCCTCAATACCTGCCACCAGGCTAACCCATCCTCCCACCCCCCTCCCCTCTAGAACCCTCAGTTTGTTTTTCAGAGTCCATTGTCTCTCATGGTTCATCTACCCCTCCGATTTCCCCCGCTTCATTCTTCCCCTCCTGCTACCTTCTTCTTCTTTTTTTTTTTTCTTAACATATATTGCATTATTTGTTTCAGAGGTACAGATCTGAGATTCAACAGTCTTGCACAATTCACAGCGCTTACCAGAGCACATACCCTCCCCAGTGTCTATCACCCAGTCACCCCATCCCTCCCACCCCACCCCCCACTCCAGCAACCCTCAGTTTGTTTCCTGCAATTAAGAATTCCTCATATCAGTGAGATCATATGATACATGTCTTTCTCTGTTTGACTTATTTCACTCAACATAATACCCTCCAGTTCCATCCACATCGTTGCAAATGGCAAGATCTCATTCCTTTTGATGGCTGCATAATATTCCATTGTATATATATACCACCTCTTCTTTGTCCATTCATCTGTTGATGGACATCTTGGCTCTTTCCACAGTTTGGCTATTGTGGACATTGCTGCTATAAACATCAGGGTGCACGTACCCCTTCGGGTCCCTACTTTTGTATCTTTGGGGTAAATACCCAGTAATGCAATTGCTGGATCATATGGTCCAGCTCTTGATTTTGACCCAGGCTATGATCCTGGGATTGAGCCGCCCATTATGCTCCTTGCTCAGGAGAGAGTCTGCTGGAGATTCTCTCTCTCCCTTTCCTTCTGCCCCTCCACCAAAATAAATAAATAAATTTTTAAAAGAAAGAATGGAAACATTTCTTTATTTTGAGTAAAATAGTAAAAAGAATGGTTTGTGTTAAGAAGCCTCTCAGGAAGCAGAAATCAGGGGCAGCTGGACATAAAGAGAGTTTTAACCCACGTTAATTTGTAGTTACATTTTAAGACACATAAGAAATAGAGCCATGGAAGTGAGAAAGAGGAGGTGGCATTTTAAAGAAATAGAATAAAGTAGGATGGATTAGGATAGGATAGGATCAAATAGAACAGAACAAATATCATAACATAAAACAATATAACATACAAATTGATAATAAATTGAATGTAAAGAATGAGCCAGAGGGAACATTTGATTACAATTCAAATTCCCAGGCTAAAATTCTCCCTGAACAGCAGCTCTTCTGGGAGGAGGTAGTACAGTAGAAATTATTGAGGTTTTTTTGGAAAAAAGATAATGAATTCTGTTCTGCATAGGTAGAGTTTCAAGTACCTATGAGATGATCTGATAGAAATTTGTGACTAAAATCATAAGCTATATTTTAGTTTGCCCATGTTCACTGCCTTGACTTTATTTAGAACACAATGCTTTTGTTGTGCTGAGTTGATTGATCTAGTAGTTTGTCACCAAGCCAGTATTTCCAGAACCTATTACCCAGTTAATGTCTTTCACATGCTTTTTTTCTCTCCATCAGCATGTGTTGGGCAATGAAGCACAAAAATTGCATATGGTGCCTTAATTTTAATACACAAATATATACTGCTTTACTAGTGCATTTATTGTCTTTCTTTTCCTAAAAGGCTCTAATTGAGAAGACTGAAATAAATCAGGTTTGCTTTGAATAATGATTTTCCAGCACTTGTTCTTCTTGAATAATATGAATTCTCTACCTAACCAGAAAGAAATTAAATTTATTTGGGAGATTCTGAACAATACTGTTAGGATTTATTTTCTTTAAATAATAATTTTTTTTTTTTTTTTTTTTTTAAAGATTTTATTTATTTATTTGAGACAGAGAGAATGAGAGAGACAGAGAGCACATGAGAGGGGGGAGGGTCAGAGGGAGAAGCAGGCTCCCCGCCGAGCAGGGAGCCTGATGCGGGACTCGATCCTGGGACTCCAGGATCATGACCTGAGCCGAAGGCAGTCGCTTAACCAACTGAGCCACCCAGGCGCCCTAAATAATAATTTTAAATACTGATAGAGAGAAAAAAAAAGAAAGTGTATATTGTAATAATAATGAGTCTTCTAAGAAGTTACTTCAGATTTGAGACTTCTTCATTTACTCCGTCAATGAACTAATATACTGCCCTGTTAGACAAGGTCTTTAAGCCAATTATATAAGGTTAATTATATAAATTAGCATACCTAATATGATATTAACAGCACTAAGCAGGGGAATAATGAGTGTTACCTAACTGAATGTATTAAATTCATCTGTGTTCATCTACTAACAAAAGCAGTAATCTCTTAAACATTAAATAGAATAACCATTATTTACAAGTATTTGTTTTTTAGAGAATGAGAGAAGTATATATGAATTATGCTACTTGCTTTCTATTTCTAATTTTGCATACTATAATGATGTTCTCACAGATCACAATACTTGAATATATTTTAAAAATAAAATCACTATCCAATGATTAAATGTTGATGTAGAAAGTCGGCATAAAGGATTGCAAATTACATTTAGAATTCTCTTTATATAGTATTTTGTGTCCTTAACAATGGCTTGCTTGATTTTGGCAAACCTAACACAGCCATGTTGAAATCTGTCAAATGCCATAAAAGGACATTCAAGATATTTCCCAGTTGGTCTCCAAGATTGTTTCTACTCTGTACCCCTTGTGGTCCAGCCACAGCTACTTCCCATTGGATGAAAGTGCCTTGTTCTTTCAGGACTATGAATTTGCTGATTTTCTTTTTTCTTTAATTTTATTTTATTATGTTATGTTAATCACCATACATTACATCATTAGTTTTTGATGTAGTGTTCCATGATTCTTTGGAATGAATGTGTATAACACCCAGTGCTCCATGCAGTACTTGCCCTCTTTAATACCCATCACCAGGCTAACCCATCCTCCCACCCCCTCCCCTCTAGAACTCTCAGTTTGTTTCTGAGTCCATAGTCTCTCATGGTTTGTCTCCCTCTCCGATTTCCCCCCCTTCATTTTTCCCTTCCTGCTTTCTTCTTCTCCTTCTTCTTCTTCTTCTTCTTCTTCTTCTTCTTCTTCTTCTTCTTCTTCTTCTTCTTCTTCTTTTCTTCTAACATATAATGTATTATTTGTTTCAGAGGTACAGGTCTGTGATTCAACAGTCTTTATTTTCATAAGTTGCCATGTCTTTCCTTTCTCTATGTTGAGTTCTTACCCTCTCCTCCTTTCCCAGGACATATTTCTATTACTCTTCTTCTTTTTCTCCTTCTCATCTTCATCCTTCTCCTCCTCTTCCTTTGTCTCAACAGAGTTATTATCTTTTTTGCATACCCACTTCATTTCCTAACAGACCACCTCATCATAAATAATTCTGCACCTCTCTGTGCAAATCTAAGGTTGTGTTTTTATTTTTCTTATGCCATAAATCACTGTCTTCCTTGGGCTATGATTTCTTAAATAGACATGTGCTTCTTGCCCAAGATAATGAAGATTTGAAAGATATTTTACATTTTTCTTCCTTAGTATCTAGTCTTGAAACTTGCATATGTTTAGCTCATAATAAATACTTGCTGAAATACACTGAGTATGCATGGTATTTACTGGCAAGGTACCCACTGAATTAAAAATTGACACTTTTTAAATAAAATAAATGAAGTGGAATCTTTCTATTTATAAAGAAAAGAAATTAAATAGGGAAATGGAAGTATTTGCTAAAATTATGTTTCCACAGTGGATTCTAGTTAATACTAAAAGCTTAGGAATTGAAGTGATTTTTTTTTTTTTTGGACAAAGTGAGTTCATAAGAGCCCCCAGGGAGACAAAAAGGTTCCATATGGATAAACAAACAAACAAAAAACCTAACAGTGAAATTACTGGTAGATGTAGGAGGGGGAAAAAAAAAAACAGTGGAGAGAAGATCATAATGGAAGATTACAAGTAGGAAGTGGAGTAATTATGTTAATAAAGGAAACCATAAGGCTACAAACTAAAAGGTAAGATGAAATGATATCACAAGGCATAGAAACAAAGTAAATTAAAAAACACAAAAGGAATGGCATATTGTTTTTAGTAAATTAATAAAGATTGAAATGAGACAAAATTACAAAGATCCAATATTTTGTTTTACTCTATAATGAAAACTGCCTAATATAACAGAAAGATAACATAAATAGGAAGAAATATCATTCATAATTATAATGCCATATTTAAAATTTTTAATCTTGGTAGAAACATTAGAAATTGTGGGATAGAAGACTATTGGCCAACTATTATCACTTGACTCATTATCATTCACTTTAGTATCTCCTTGCCCTTAACTCTGATTTCCCAACTCACTCCACCCAAAATACTCTCCTGCTATATCTCTTGGAAGTGCCACTCTGTAAATAGCAAACTTTGTTTTATTCTAAAGCTTTTTTGAAACAATATGATCACGTCCATGTCAGAAGCAAAAACTAGTTATTTTCTGAACCTGTCATTTCCATTGTTTTCCTCTTAAACTGAAGCTTTTATTATCCAATGCTTTATATCCTTCAGAGTTAACAGAGGTGCCCTTGATCCCCATTGCTTTTATAATTTATTATTTTCCCCCTTTTTGTTGAAAATAATTTTGCTTCCTTTGATGCCCATGGCAATCTGACACCAATCTTCCTCCTTGTAGCAATTAGTTATCTGTATCTTGATTACTCTCATTCATCAAAATCCTCACATTTGACTTTAAACGTTTCAACCACACTTTTCATTTCTCAACTCAAGCTATGTTTTTTTCCTGGATACATTCAATGAGCACATGGATAATTATCTAATATTCTTCCTATTGGATTATTTATCTCCTTAGTCCAAAGGATCTTTCCCAAGTAGAAAATATGTTTTGATCTTTTAATAAACATTGTTGGAATCCTAAATAATGGCATCCCTTTACATATCTTCAGTTAAATGCATCACAAGATCACACTTAAGAAAAATACAATCATGGGAGATGAATATTTTAACTGGGAACATCATCATGCTGAAAAATCTAAGAATCTGGTTGTGTAGAAGAGAATAAATATCGGATAAGTAACCAGCAGAGTCTGTAATACCATGTACTTTCATATCTCAAAGATTTATACTGCTGATATTCTTTCCCTCTTAGATTTACCTCCACTATCTAATGGAATCTTCTCATTGCCTTTTAATTTTTTATTTGAATATAGTTGATACACAATGTTTCTTTCATTTTATGTGAACAACAGAGTGATTCAACATCTCTATACATTATGTTATGCTCACAAGTGTAGCTGCCATCAGTCACATACAACATTATTACAATATCACTGACTATAGTCCCTATGCTGTATCTTTTATTCTCATGACTTATTCATTCCATAACTGGAATCCTGCATCTCCCACTTCCCTTCACTCATTTTGTCCATCCACCATCCCCTCCCCCTGGCAACCATCAGCTTGTTCTCTGTATTTATAGGTCTGATTCTGCTTTTTGTTTATTGTCTTATTTTCTGGATTACACTCATGAGTGAAATTACATGGTATTTATCTTTCTTAGTCTGACTTATTTCACTTAGTGTAATACTCTCTAGATCCATCCATGTTGTCACAAGTGGCAAGATCTCATCCTTGTTATGGCTGCATAATATTCCATTGTATATATGTGGAGAAAAAAGAACTCTCCTGTACTGTTGGTGAGAGTGTAAACTGGTAAAATTACTGTTGAAAATAGTATGGAGTTTCCTCAAAAATTTAAAAATAGAAATAGCATAAGATTTACCAGTGGGTATTTATCTAAGCAGTGGGTATTTATGGGTATAAGATTTCACATTTATATTATATATGCTAGAAATAACATAAATACCAGTGGGTATTTATCTAAGGAAAACAAAAACACTAATACAAAAGATATATGTATCACTACGTTTACTGCAGCATCATTTAGAATACCCAAGATATGGAGGCTTCCTATTGTCTTTTAAATATGCCCACAATTGTCCCATTTGTATAAGTTACATCCCACATTCAAGCACTTACTCTTCTGAAGCTACATTTCTTGCCTCCATTTGCATTCAAACATTCCTGAAAGTGTTGTTGAATTTCAATTTCCATTTCTTGCTTTTTTTCTTTTTTAAAGATTTTATTTATTTATTTGAGAGAGAAAGAATGAGACAGAGAGAGAGCATGAGGTGTGGAGGGTCAGAGGGAGAAGCAGACTCCCTGCCGAGCAGGGAGCCCGATGCGGGACTCAATCCCTGGACTCCAGGATCATGACCTGAGCCGAAAGCAGTCGCTCAACCAACTGAGCCACCCAGGTGCCCCTGAATCTCCATTTCTTTGGCTCTCATTTATTCACAAGCCTAATTCATCAGGTTTTACAACAATTCTAATGCAGCAACTCTCACTGAATTTATCAGTGATATTGATGTCACAAATTCACACATGACATTTCATTAATCCTCTTTCTTGACACTCTTACCTCTGGACACTATTGACCACTATCTTCTTAAAATAAACTCTTCCCTTGGTTTCCCTAACAGAATAATTCTCTGAGTTTTCAGCCCACATGCCTGACTTCTGTGTCTCTTTTTTGGAAGTTGTTACTCTTTTATACAACCCTTATATATGTATATATACATATATATATATTTTTTCTTTCAAGGTTACACTTATACTTCCAACTATATTATCTTCCTAGGCCATCTAATACATTCACTCTTTTTTATTACACAAACATTTATTTAACTACCTATTCTGTGCCAACCACTCTTTCAGGTGCTAGAGATTAAACAAAGCCTACTAAAATCCATGATCACATGAGGTTACATTTTAGTGTGGAATATGGCCAATAAACAAAGTAAATAAATATATAGTCTATTACAAAGTGACAAGCACCAGGGAGTAGGAAGAAAGTAGAGACATGGGATAGGTATTGTCAGGGTGGAAGAACTGAATTTTCAAAGAATAAAAAATGCCTCAAAGAAAAGGTGATATTTGAGAAATTTGAAGGAGGTAAGAGAATGGTGTTATGTGAATATTTAGGAGGAGATCATCTGGAAGGGAAAACCTGGAGGACATATAAAAAATATGTATATATATATATAGAGAGAGAGAGAGAGAGAGAGAGAGAGTTTTAATTGTGTAAATACATGATTGAATAAATTAATACATTTATTATTGAATGAATAAATGAATCTTGATGATTACTATTCTTCATTAAAAGACATTCATTATTTTAAAATCAGTGAAATATATAATTCTATATTTTCAGTCATTCTTCCATTGCTAATACTTATTCTCCTTTTGTGCTGTAAATTAAATCTAAAATATAATTAATAAGTATATTAATATGACACAAATATACATATAAATATAAAATATAAAATAAAAATAAAATATACTAATAAAACATAATTGATAATTCAGTTTATTAGCACTCTTCTGGAATTAAAAGGAGAAAACTAGGAAAACCGTAGTAGTTTATAGGATGGATTTAAATACTTAATCAAATTGTATACATACACTCTAGAGATTTGGAAAAGTCATTTTGAATTCTTACTATGGTCCAGTCACTCTGTTTTCTCTATCTTCTCCCTTTACTATCAAGTAAGTACATTTGGTATCCACAAAAAAGCCCTAGCTTTTAAATCAAATAATTTAAGTAAGCAGATATTTTTATAAGAATGAGGTTATTGCTTTCTCAGATGTTGTGCTCTTAATAATAAATAATTTTAATCTCAACTTTATATGCTGCTGATGATTTCAGCCAATGCCAAGGTTGGAACATGTTGGCCCAGACATATCTTACTCCCTGAATTTCAAACAGCAGCTTATTTTACCATCTCTTATTTACTAAATTCCAGAAGACCAGTTGTGGCCTGATTAGTCAGTCAATGGCCTGGGGTAATTTGTGGGAAACTTCTCTCATAAAACTAACAAAGTTGTGAGCCCCACCAGCTGGAAATCAATCTAGTCTTTCCCATCTCTTAACATATTTTCCATGTCTGATCCTTGATCCACAATGACTGGGTAGTAGAAGAAGAATAGGAACTCTAATAGACTGATGATCTACTGAGAGCAAGACTAAGATCTCATCTGACATAAAATTTTATTAATTTAGTTTAAAGGAAATATATCCTCTTAATTAGGAGCAAGATTTTGTGATTTTGCCGATAGTTAAAAAAGGAATAGAAAAGTTGGTGGAAATGGATTAAATATATAAAACCACGGAAGTGGTAATAGTTAAGGGGGAAGGTCTATACATTAAATAAAGTACACCTAAAGATTTGTCAAGATGAATATCAAGATAGATGTAAATATACATACATATATGTCATACTTCCACCTTCTCACATTCTCTAGACTGATAAAGCCACCAAATCTGCACACAGTTCACTTCTAATCTCTTGTCCTGTGCATTCACATGATTTTTAACCATAGTCTTATGCTGCAATCAAGAACCAATTCTTGCTGACATTAAGGGATTTTAAAATGTTTTTAAACTGTTATGTTTCAACATTCAGGATGATTTTTTTCTATTTCTGTTATAAGATTCTGGACACATCTTCCTGAATGCCCTGAACACTTTGCTAAAATATTCCCTCTTATTTGTCATAAGACACTTTGGACATATTGTTTCTGCTATGGTTTTATTGTTTCCATTCAGTGTTCTTAGTAAAATATTGTCCCAGTTCTTTCAATTCTTCTTCACGTTGCATAGTTTCATCCCACTTTCCATAACTGTTATGACAGTCTCTTCTACTTTGCTATATATTAATTATCTTACACAATAGTTTACAACTACCATAGTGCCAAAAGTACCCCGAAACAAGATACACGGTGCATTGGAGACTGTAAGAAATATTGTTCACTGAAAATTATCACTATTTTGTTAACAACTAAGTCTCAGAAATAACAGGTTTGGGATTTGAAAATCAAATCAAATCTTTCTGGTTCCAAAGTCAGTTATGTTTCCTTTGTATTTCTGAATTCATGCTTTTTAATCCTCTATTTTCCCTTCCCTTTACTCTATTAGATGCCTACAGCTGATAAAACAAATTACTGCCAGCATTCTTTGGTTTACTATTGCATAATTCTAATCTCTGCTCTCATAGTCACATCACTTTAACCTCTTCTGCCTATGTCAAATCTCTCTTTGCCTCTGTCTTTTCTTATAGTAATTCATATAACAGCACTTAAGCCCCATCTTATCATCCAGGATAATCTCCCCATTTCAAGATCTTTACTTAATCACATCTGTAAAGTCCTTTTTGTCATATAAGATAACATCAACAGGTTCCAGGACTAAAGACAGAGATATATTTTGAGGAAAGGGCATTATTTAGCCTCCTATACTCTCTATCCTTCTCCACTCTTCTCTTTTCCCAGGTTCTGTTAACTACACCTTTCCCTCATTCCTTCTATTCTTTAGGGAGCTACAGCTCCTTTGTATTAACCTTGTAGTTCAGCACTATTTCTTGCACTTTCACTAACCTATAGCTTTACAAATATCCCCTTTAGTAAGCATTTCTTGAATTATTCTAATTTGTGTGTGTCATCTATACCCTCCCCAGATCTTTAAAATATCTAAAACATAATGTATAACTGGGTGAAAAGGAAGTCCTGAAATTTCCTTCCCCCCATGGACATACCAATTTAATGACAATATTCAGAACAGTTCCCTTTGTGAGAAATCCAGAAACTGAGAGGATCCTGCATGCTGGGTGAGCACAGAACCAACCACATCAAAGCAGGTAAAAACATTTGAGACACTCTTTGACCATAAGCCCTCCATCTGCACAGCACCATACTATTGGAAGGAAATTCCCAGCTCCCAGATTCTTCCTGGGCAGGGAAGGAAAGGAATAAACCTTAAGTCCAAAATTCAGTTTATGCTGGGGGTTTACTGATGCACTGACTTCTGTCTCAACTGTTTCTGAGCTCTAAGTCCTGGTATACCCTAATTCCTTGGACACCATTAAAAACAAGGACTGATGTTTGACCTAGAAAACTAACACATGCCACAGCTCCATACCCCAGCTCAGCAGAAAGAAAGCAAACAAAGAGAAACCTGGTTCTCAGCCTTTTTAAGGGAGGGGGAAAATAGTGAGCCATACATCCAATGCTGACTTTCAGGTTGTTTCCTAAGAACTAGCACAAAAATGTGAATGGCTGCCCAGGATCTCTGACTGAGCTGATTGCTGTGGGTCTTCACTTGTATAAGACTAGTCCATGGAGAATGAGATAGCTGTGTTGTCTAATGTGCAGAAACCAATACAAAGAATCAGGGAAATGAAAACAAACAAATAAAAATGGAAATATATTCTAAACAAAGGAAAGCAATATATCTCTAGAAATTTATCCTAATGAAATGGAAATATATAATTTGCTTGAAGGAAAATTCAAAATAACCATTAAGAAGATACTCAGTGAGGGCAGGAGTTTAATATATGAACAAACTGAGAATTTTTTTTTTTTAAGAGAGAGAGCATGTGTGTGCCAACAGTGGGGGATGGGCAGAGGAGGAGGGAGAGAGAGAATCTGAAGCAGGGTCAACACACAATACAGAGCCCGAGGCAGGGCTTGATCTCATGGCCCTGAGATCATGACCTGAACCAAAATCAAGAGTAGATGCTTACCCACTGAGCCACCCAGTGACCACTCAAACTGAGAATTTTGAGATAAGAAATATAGTAAAAGTACAAAACAGACATAGAGATGAATACATGCAGAAGAATGAAACTGGACCATTTCCTTACACCACACACAAAAAATAGTCTCAAAATGGATGAAAGACTTAAATGTTAGACAGGAATCCATCAAAATCCAAGATGAGAACACAGGTAGTATCCTCTTTGATTTCAGCTGCAGCAACTTCTTGATAGACACATCTCCAAAGGCAAGAGGGGAAACAAAGGCAAAAATGAACTATTGGGACTTCATCAAGATAAAAACTTTTGCACAGCAAAGGAAACAGTTGACAAAACCAAAAGACAACAACAAAATTGGAGAAGATATTTGCAAATGATATATCAGATAAAGGGCTAATATCCAAAATCCATAAAGAACTTATCAAACTCAACACCCAAAAACAAATAATCTAATCAAGAAATGGGCAGAAGACATGAACAGACATTTCTCCAAAGAAGACATCCACACGGCCAACAGACACATGAAAAAATGCTCGACATCACTCAGCATCAGGGAAATAGAAATCAAAACTACAATGAGATACCACTTCACACCAGTCAGAATGGCTAAAATAACAAGTCAGGAAATGACAGATGTTGGCGAGGATGCGGGGGAAGGGGAACCCTCCTACACTGTTGATAGGAATGCAAGCTGGTGTACCCACTCTGGAAAACAGTATGGAAGTTCCTCAAAAAGTTGAAAATAGAGCAACCCTATGACCCAGCAATTGTACTACAGGGTATTTACCCCAAAGATACAAATGTACTGATCTGAAGGGGTTCGTGCATCCCAATGTTTATAGCAGCAATGTCCACAATAGCCAAACTACGGAAAGAGCCCAGAAGTCCATTGACAGATGAATGGATAAAAAAGAAGTGGTGTATATATATTCAATGGAATATTACTCAGTCATCAAAAAAAAATGAAATCTTGTCATTTGCAACAATGTGGATGGAACTAGAGGGTATTATGCGAAGTGAAATAAGTTAATCAGAGAAAGACAAGTATCATATGATTTCACTGATATATGGAATTTAAGAAACAAAACAGACTCATAGGGGAGGACAGGAAAAAATAAAATAAGACAAAATCAGAGAGGGAGACAAACCATAAGAGACTCTTAATCATAGGAAACAAACTGAGGGTTGCTGGAGGGGATGGGGGTGGAGGGATGGGGTAACTGGGTGATGGGCATTAAAGAGGGCATGTGATATAATCAGCACTGGGTATTATATAAGACTGATGAATCACAAATCTGTACCTCTGAAAACAAGAGGTTGAACAGAAGCCTAGACTGAGCAGGAAAAAACATGAGCAGTAAATCAAAGACAAGTCATTGGTAATTATTCAGGAAGAGGAGCAAAGTGGGAAAAAATAGAATGTAAAAGAATTAAAAAGATTAATTAAAAGAATTTCTTAAAAGAATTAAGAAAGCTAAAGAGACTTAACTTATGAGATACCACACATAATAAGAACAATGAAGAAAGATGTAGTAAGCTATTCAAAGAAATAATGGCCCAAACTTCCCAAATCTGGGGAAGGAAATTGACATCTAAATCCAGGAAACCCAATGGATACCAGTAGTGGAACCCAAAGAAATCCACACCAAGACACGTTATAATAAAATGACCAAGGTCAATGACAATAGGGAAATTTTGAAAGCAGCAAGTAAAGTGAAATGTCACATACTAGAGGAACCCCAAAGACTCTCAGAGACTTTCTTAGCAGAAACATTGTCACCTTGGAAGTTGGAGAGGAATCATATATTTAAAGTGTTGAAAGAAAAAGATACCAGTGAAGAATATTGTACCTGGAAAAACTGAACTTCTAAAATGAGGAAGATTTAAAGACATTCCCAGACAAGCAAATGCTCAGAGAGTTAATCAGTACTAGACCTGCCTTTTAAGAAATGCTAAAGGGAATTCTAAGTTGGTGGAAAAATTACTAAGCAACATACAAAAGCATATAAAGTTTAAAACTCACTGTAAAGGTAAATATATATTCAAATACAGAATACCATAATATCTTTTTTTCTAAGATTTTATTTATTTATTTGACAGAGAGAGACACAGTGAGAGAGGGAATACAAGCAGGGGGAGTGGGAGAGGCAGAAGCAGGCTCCCACTGAGCAGGGAGCCTGATGCGGGGCTCAATCCCAGGACCCTGAGATCATGACTTGAGCCGAAGGCAGATGCTTAATGACTGAGCCACACAGGTGCCCCAGAATACCATAGTATCTTAATGGAGGTGGATAAATCACTGTTAATTCTAGTATAAAACTTAAAATGCAAAAGCATTAAAATAATATAACTATAAAAACATGTTAATAGATACAAAATATAAATCTATGAGAATTGTGTCACTAATACCATCAATTGGGAGGAAAAGGAAATGTATAGAGTTTTGTATGCTATTGAAGTTACTATCAGGTTTAAACACTGTTATAACTATAAGCTGTTTTAGGTAAGCCCTATCATAATCACAAGGAAAATGCCTATAGAATATACACAAAAGAAAAAAGAGAAAAGAATCAAAGCATATCAACTTAAAAAAGAGAGGGGCACCTTGGTGACTCAGTCAGTTAAGGATCTGCCTTCAGCTCAGATCATGGTCCCAGGGTCCTGGGGTAGAGCCCCATGTTGGGCTCCCTGCTCAGCAGGGAGTCTGCTTCTCCCTCTACCCCTCCCCCTGCTTATGTGCACTTTCTCTCTCTCTTGCTCTCTCTCTCAAATAAATAAATAAAATCGTCTTAAAAAAGGAAAAAAAAGAAAATCAATGAAACATGAAAATATCAAAAGAGGAAAAGAATGACAAAAAATGTAAGGCAGGCAAAAAAACAATGAACAAAATGGCAATAGCAAGTCATTCCCTATCAATAATTACTTCAAATTCTAAATAGATTAAACTTACCAGTCCAAAGACATAGAGGATCTAAAAGAATTTAAAAACAAAACAAAACAAAAAAACCCACAAACAGCAACCCTAAGATCCAAATATATGCTATTTACAGAAGAGTCACTTTAAGTATAAGAATACATATAGACTAAAAGGGATAAAAAAGATATCCATGCAAATGGTAATCAAAAGAAAATGGCTGGCATTACTTATACCACAGAAAATAGACCTCAAATACTGTCACAAAAGACAAAGAAGAATATTATGTATGATAAAAGGTCATTAATACCAGGGGTTAGTATTCGAAATATATAAGGAACTCTTACAACTCAATAGCAAAAAGAACAATAACCCAATAAAAATGAACAAAGGACTTGAACAGACATTTCTCCAAAGAGGACATACAAATGTCCAAAAGTATATGAAAAAATTATCATCATCACTAATCATCAGGGAAATAAAAATCAGAACAACAATGAAATATTACTTCACACTTAGGATGACTATTAATTTAAAAAAAAGATAAATGTTGGCTAGAATGTGGAAAATTGGGACCCTTGTATACTATTCTTGGAATGCAAAATTTTGTCACTTCTATGGAAAACAGTCGGTTCCTCAAAAAAAAATGTAAATGAACTATTACATAATTCAGCAATCTCATTTTTGTGTTTTTATGTGAAAGAATTTAAATCAGGATCTTGACAGGTAATTGTATGCCCATATCCACCGCAGCACTATTCACAGCACCAAGATGTGATGTATTTTTATGGATAAGTTGATAAAGAAAATATGGTATACTCATGCAATGGAGTATTATTCAGCTTTAAAAATAAGAAATAAATCCTACCATATGTGACAACATGGATGAACATTGAGGATATTATGTTAAGTTAAATATCATGGTGACAGAAGGAAAAATATTGTATATTATAATTTATATGAAGTTTACAAGATAGTAAAATACATAGAAGCAGGGAGTGGAGTGGTAATTCCCATGAGCTGGGCAGGGGAAAAGGAAATGGTGAGTTGATATTTAACAAGTGTAAAGTTTCAGTTATGCAAAATTAAGTTCTTGAGATCTGTTGTATAGCATACTGTCTATAGTTATCAATACTGTACTAACCACAAATTTGTAACAAGGTAGATTTCACATTAAGTGTTTCTTTTTTTTTAAAGATTTTATTTATTGGGCGCCTGGGTGGCTCAGATGGTTGGGCATCTGCCTTCGGCTCAGGTCATGATCCCGGGGTCCTGGGATGGAGTCCCGCGTCGGGCTCCCTGCTCCTTGGGAGCCTGTTTCTCCCTCTGCTTCTCTCTCTCTCTGTCTCTGTCTCTCATGAATAAATAAATAAAATCTTTAAAAAAAATAAAATAAAGATTTTATTTATTTATATGAGAGAGAGAGAATGAGAGACAGAGAGCACAAGAGGGAAGAGGGCAGAAGGGGAAGCAGACCCCCCGCTGAGCAGGGAGCCCGATGTGGGACTCGATCCCGGGACTCCAGGATCATGACCTGAGCCGAAGGCAGTCACTTAACCAACTGAGCCACCCAGGCGCCCCCACATTAAATGTTTTAATACAGTATATATATAAAACTTGATCAATGTACTTCCCTACTTCGACCACCAAAGAACTTAGCATATTTCTATGTGTGGTAGAAGGAACATTCTGAAATATTCAGTTTTGATTTAATTAAAAAAGAATAATTTCATAGTTCTTACTTCTGCAAATCCATATGGACAAAATACTATAACTCAAATGGATGTTTTATGATCTATCAGGCTTATTGTACTCCCCTGATACACAATGTTGAGCAAGGAAGGTTTCATGAAAAATATCTAACTTTTACTCATGTCATGTAAATGAAAAAGGAGATCAACTAATGATAATGAACTCCCTCTTACCCTCCTTATTTGCACATTTTAATAACTTGTATAAAACCTATTTTATACTCTGAAAGTTATCACTACTTTAGCACACTTAATTTCAAAATGAGAGGCAAGGATCCTCCAGGCTGGTGGGGTAGGGGTAGTTACTTCCAGGCAAGAAAAGAGAAGAGGAGAGGAAAGGAGAGGAGGGGAGAGGAGGGGAGGAGAGGGAGAGGATAGGAAGAAAGGGGAGGGAAAGAGAAGATAGAGAGAGAATTTAAACCCAAAGTTATTAATAAGTGTGCCACACACAAAATGTCAGAACAGACAAGTGACTCCTAAAATATTTTTGAAGAGTCTGTTAGGTGGACCATGGAAATTTCTCATTTTTTTCTAAGATCTTTTACATGTACTAAAGTGAATCCAAAAAATTAAAAAATATTTTATTTTATCTTTTTTTAATTTCAAGTTTCTTATTAATTCCAGTTAGTTAACATACAGTGTTATATTAGTTTCAGGAATATAATGTAGTGATTCTTAATTCCATACAGCATCCTTTGCTCATCACAATAAGTACATTCCTTAAACCAATCACCTATTTAACCCATCCCCCACCCACCTTCCCTTTCGTAACCATCACTGTTCTCTAGGTTAAGAGGCTGTTTCTTGGTTTGCCTCTCTCTTTTTCCCCTTTCCTCATTTGTTTTGTTTCTTACATTCCACATATGAGTGAGATCATATGGTATTTTTTTTTTTCTCTGACTGACTTATTTTACTTGGCATTATACTCTGTAGCTCCATCCATGTCATTGCAAATGAAAAGATTTCATTCTGCTTTATGGGTGAATAACATTCCCTTGTATATATGTACCACATCTTCTTTATCCATTCACTGGACATTTGGGCCACATCCATATCCTGGCTATTGTAAATAATGCTGCTTTAAATTTGCATGTATCCATTTGAACTAGTGTCTTTGTATTATTTGGGTAGATGTCGCCTAGTATGATTGCTGGATCACAGGGTACATCTATTTTTTAATGTTTCAAGGAATCTCCATATGTTTTCCACAGTGGCTGCACCAGTTTGCATTCCCACAAACAGTGCACAAGGGTTCCTTTTTCTCCACATCCTCACCAACACCTGTTGCTTCTTGTGTTGCTAATTTTAGTCATTCTGAAAGGTGTGAAGTGATATCTCACTGTAGTTTTGATTTGCATCCTCTGATGAGGAGTGATGTTGAGCATCTAACCATGCGTGTGTTGACTATATGTATGTCTTCTTTGAAGAAATGTCTGTTGTATCTCCTGCTCATTTTTTAATTGGATTGTCTTTTTGGTATTGGGTTGTATAAGTTCCTTATATATTTTTGATACTGTTTATCAGATATGTCATTTGCAACTATCTTTTCCTATTCCAAAGGTTGTCTTTCATTTTTGTTCATTGTTTCCTTTGCTGTGCACTTTTTATTTTGATGTAGCTCTGATAGCTTATTTTTGCTTTTGTTTCCCTTGCTTCAGAAACCTATCTAGAAAAAGAAAAGTTGCTAAGGCCAATGTCAGAGGTTACTGCCTGTGTTCTCTGTTAGAATTTTTATGGTTTCAGATCTCACATTAAGGTCTTTAATCCATTTTGAATTTATATAGGTGCGTGGTGTAAGAAAGTGGTCCAGTTTCTTTCTTTTGCCTGTTGATATCCAGTTTTCCCGATACCATTTGTTGAAGAGAAATTATTTTTCCTTTTGGATATTCTTCCCTGCTTTGTTAAAGATTAATTAACCATGTAACTGTGGGTTCATTTTTGGATCTTCTATTCTATTCTATTGGTCTATGTGTTTGTTTTTGTGTCAGTACCATACTGTTTTGATCACTACAGCTTTGTAATATGACTTAAAGTCCAGAACTGGGATAGCTCCAACTTTTTATATCTACTTTGAGCATTTGGGGTCTTTTGTGGTTTTATACAAATTTTAGGATTGTATATTTTAGTTTTGTGAAAAATGCTGTTGGTATTTTGATAGGGATTGCATTAAATATACAGATTCCCTTGGGTAGTATTGACATTTTAACAATATTTGCTTTTCCAGTCTATGAGCATGGAATGTCTTTCCATTTCATTGTGTCATTTATAATTTCTTTCATTAGTGTTTTATAATTTTCCAGTACTATGTTGAATAAAAGTGGTGAAAGTGGACATACTTGTCTTGTTCCTAACCTTAGTGGAAAAGCTCTCAGTTTTTTCCCATTAAGGATGATGTTAGCTGTAGGTTTGGCCTTTATCAAGTTGAGGTATGTTCCCTCTAAACCTATTTTGTTGAGGAGTTTTATCATGAATGGATGTTGTACTTTGTCAAATGTTTTTTTCTGCGTCTATTGAAATGATCATATGGTTCTTATTCTTTCTCTTAGTGATATGATGTATCATGTTGCTTGTTTTGTGAATATTGAACCACCCTGGCAACCCAGGAATAAACCCCCTTGATGTGGTGAATGATTTTTTTTAACATATTGTTGCATTGGTTAACTGCTATTTTGTTGAGGAGCATTGCTTCTATGTTCATCAGGGATATTGGCCTTTAGTTCTCATTTTTAGTGGTGTCTTTATCTGGTTTTGGTATCAGCACAACACTGATTTCTTAGAATGGATTTGGAAGTTTTCCTTCCTCTCCTATTTTTTAGAATAGTTTGAGAGAAATACGTATGTATTAGCTCTTCACATGTTTGGTAGAATTTGCTTGTGAAGACATCTGCTCCTGGACTTTTGTTTGTTGGAAGTTTTTTGATTACTGATTCAGTTTTTGGGCTTTTGTTGTTTTATTTTTTTTATTTAAATTCAATTTAACTGATATATACTGTATTATTAGTTTCAGGGGTAGAATTTAGTGATTCATTGGTTGCATACAACCTCCACCCAACCCCCTCCAGCAACCCTCAGATTGTTTCCTATAGTTAAGAGTCTCTTATGATTTGCCTCTCTCTCTGTGTTCATCTTATTTTATTTTTCTTCCCCTCCCTCTATGTTCATCTGTTTTATTTCTTAAATTCCCACATATGAGTGAAATCATACGGTATTTGTCTTTCTCTGACTGACTTATTTTCCTTAGCACAACACCCTCTAGTTCCATCCACATCGCTGCAAATGGCAAGATTTCTTTCTTTCTGATGGCTGAGTAATATTCCATTGCATATATATATATATATATATATATATATATATATATATATATATATAAATCATATCTTTATCCATTCATCTGTCAATGGACATCTGGGCTCTTTCCACAGTTTGGCTATTGTGGACATTGCTGCTATAAACATTGAGATGCATGTGCCCGTTTGGTGATTCAGTTTTTTTTGTTTTGTTTTGGTTTGTTTTGATTTTTCTGGTTATCTTTCTGGTCAGGTTTTCTTTTTTTTTTTTTCTTTTTTAATTGTTATGTTAATCACCATACATTACATCATTAGTTTTTGATGTAGTGTTCCATGATTCATTGTTTGTGCATAACACCCAGTGCTCCATGCAGAACGTGCCTTCTTTAATACCCATCACCAGGCTAACGCATTCTCTCACCTCCCTCCCCTCTAGAACCCTCAGTTTGTTTTTCAGAGTCCATCATCTCTCATGGTTCATCTCCCTCTCTGATTTCCCCCTTCATTCTTCATTCCCCCCTTCATTTCCCCCCCTCCTGCTATCTTCTTTTTTTTTCTTGCATTATTTGTTTCAGAGGTACAGATCTGTGATTCAACAGTCTTGCACAATTCACAGCACTCACCATAGCACATACCCTCCCCAGTGTCTATCACTCAGCCACCCCAGCCCTCCCACCCCACCCCCCACTCCAGCAACCCTGAGTTTGTTTCCTGAGGTTAAGAATCCCTCATATCAGTGAGGTCATATGATACATGTCTTTCTCTGATTGAGTTATTTCGCTCAGCATAACACCCTCCAGTTCCATCCACGTTGTTGCAAATAGCAAGATCTCATTCCTTTTGATGGCTGCATAATATTCCATTGTATATATATACCACTTCTTCTTTATCCATTCATCTGTCGATGGACATCTTGGCTCTTTCCACAGTTTGGCTATTGTGGACATTGCTACTATTAACATCGTGATGCATGTACCCCTTTGGATCCCTACATTTGTATCTTTGGGGTAAATACCCAGTAGTGCAATTGCTGGGGTGTAGGGTAGCTCTATTTTCAACTTTTTGAGGAACCTCCATACTGTTTTCTAGAGCGGCTGCACCAGCTTGCATTCCCACCAACAGTGTAGGAGGGCTCCCCTTTCTCTGCATCCCTGCCAACACCTGTCATTTCTTGACCTGTTAATTTTAGCCATTCTGACTGGTGTGAGGTGATATATATAAACAACCAAAACTGAAACAGGAAGAAGTAGAAAACTTTAACAGAGAACAGAGTTTTCTACTTCTTCCTGTTTCAGTTTTAGTTGTTTATATGATTCTAAGGAATTGTCCAGTTCTTCTAGGTTGTCTAGTTTGTTGGTATATATTTTTTTCATATTCTTTTATAATTATTTTTATTTCTGCAGTGTTGGTTGTTATTTCTCCTCTCATTTGTCATTGTATTTTTTTTTTCTTTCTTTCTTTTTTTCCTGATAATTCTGGCTAGAGGTTTATCATTTTTATTAATGTTTTCAAAGAACTTGCTCCTGGATTTATTGATTTGTTCTGTTGTTTTTTAATTTCTATCTAATTTATGTTTGCTCTAATCTTTATGTTTGTTGTTCTTTTTTTAGTTTCTGTAAGTAAAAGGTTAGTTTGTTTGAGGTTTTCCTGTTTTGTTTTGTTTTACTTCTTGAAATAGGCCTACATTATTTTAAACATCTCTCTTAGAACTGCTTTTTCCACACCCCAAAGATTTGGGCCATTGTTTTCATTTTCATTTTTGTCCATGTTCTTTTTATTTCTTCTTTTATTTCCTTGTCAACCCATTCTTTGCTTAGTAGCATGTTATTTAATCTCTGTGTGTTTGTGGTCTTTCCAAATTTTTTCTTATGGTTTAAATCTAGTTTCATCACATTGTGGTCAGAAAAGAGTCATGGGATGACTTTAATCTTCTTGACTTTGTTGAGGCTTGTTTTGCAGGATAATATGTGACCTATTTTGAAGAATGTTCCATGTACACTTGAAAAGAACGTTTATTCTGCTGTTTTAGGTTAGAATGATCTGAATATATCTGTTAAATTAATTTTTTCCAGTGTGTCATTCAAAGCCACTGTTTCCTTATTGACTTTCTGTTTAGACAATCTATCCTTCAATGTAAGTTCTGTGTTAAAGTCCCCTACTATTGGGGCACCTGGGAGGCTCAGTCTGTTAAGTGTCCAACTTTTGATTTCAGCCAGGTCATGATCTCAGGGTCATGAGATCCAGCCCCAAGTTGGGATCAGGGCCCAGTGGGGATTTTGCTTTTCTCCCTTTCCCTCTATCCCTCCCTCTGCTTGAGCTCTCTCTCTCTCTAATAAAATAAATAAATTTTTAAAAGATTTCCCTACTGAACCCTCCTACACTGTTGGTGGGAATGCAAGCTGGTGCAGCCACTCTGGAAAACAGTATGGAGGTTCCTCAAAAAGTTGAAAATAGAGCTACTATACAATCCTGCAATTGCACTACTGGGTATTTACCCCAAAGATACAAATGTAGGGATCCGAAGGGGTACCTGCACCCTGATGTTTATAACAGCAATGTCCACAATAGCCAAACTATGGAAAGAGCCAAGATGTCCATCGACAGATGAATGGATAAAGAAGAAGTGGTATATATATATACAATGGAATATTATGCAGCCATCAAAAAAATGAAATCTTGCCATTTGTAAAGATGTGGATGGAACTGGAGGGTGTTATGCTGAGCAAAATGAGTCAATCAGAGAAAGACATGTATCATATGACCTCACTGATATGAGGGATTCTTAATCTCAGGGAATAAACTGAGGGTTGCTGGAGTGGTGGGGGGTGGGAGGGATGGGGTGGCTGGGTGATAGACATTGGGGAGGGTATGTGCTATGGTGAGTGCTGTGAATTGTGCAAGACTGTTGAATCACAGATCTGTAACAAATAATACATTATATGTTAAAAAAAAAAAGAAGATAGCAGGAAGGGACAAATGAAGGGGGGAAATCAGAGGGGGAGACGAACCATGAGAGACTATGGACTCTGAGAAACAAACTGAGGGTTCTAGAGGGGAGGGGGGTGGGGGGATGTGTTAGCCTGGTGATGGGTATTAAAGAGGGCATGTATTGAATGGAGCACTGGGTGTTATACGCAAACAATGAATCATGGAACACTACATCAAAAACTAATGATGTAATGTATGGTGATTAACATAACATAATAAATAAATAAAAAAAGAGACCCCTACTATTACTCTTATTATTGATTAATTATTTTATTTTTTATCAACTATTTTTTTGGGTCCATAAATATTTACAGTTGTTATAACTTCTTGTTGGATTCTTCTCTTTATTATTATACAGTGTCCCACTTTGTCTCTTATTAAGTCTTTGTTTTACAGTCTATTTTCTTCAATATTAGTATCGCTACTCTGGCTTTCTTTTCACATCCATTTGCATGATGAATATTTCTCCATCCCTTCACTTTCAATCTCCAGGTGTCTTTAGATCTAAAATGAGTTTCTTGCAGACAGCATGTAGATTGGTCATTTTTTTTTAATCTGTTATGTTACCTTATGTCTTTTGATTTGAGTGTTAAGTCCAAGTAATTATAGATACATATGTATTTATTGTCATTTTGTTACTTGTTTTGTGGTCATTTCTGAACATTTTTTCTGAATCTTTCTTGTCTTTCTTTCATAATCTGCTGATTTTCTGTGGAGCTATATTTGGATTCCTCTTTCTTTATTCTTTATTTATTGGTGGTTTTTGATTCACGGTTACTCTTTGGTTTGTATAATAACCTCTAGTGCCTATAGCAGTCTATATTAAGTTGATGGTCATTTTAGTTTGAACTCATTCTTTACTCTTCTCCTTCCCATGTTTTAGGTATATGTTGCTGTATTTTATAGACTTATATTTTGTGAGTTTCTTGACTGATTTTTTACAGGAATATTTATTTTTTTACCATTTGTTTATTTTCTACATTCATACTGTAATTTTTGGTCTCCCCTTCCATTCAATGAGTTCCCTTTAATATCTCTTGCAGGACTGGCTTAGTAGCTATGAACTCCTTTATTTTTTGTTTGCCTGAGAAACTCTCTCTTATTCTACTCTGAATGATAGATTTGCTATACAGAGTATTCTTGGTTGCAGATTTTGCCATTCAGTTCTTTGAATATATCATGCCACTCTCTTCTGGCTTGCAAAGTTTCTGCTAAAAAAAAAAAATCCTGGTAGCCTTATAGGTTTTCCCTTGTAAGTTACTATCTTCTTTTGCACTGCTGCTTTTAATTTTTTTTTACCACTATATTTTGTCAATTTAATTAACAATATATCTTTGTGAGGTTCTGATTTTGTTGATTTTGATAGTACTTCTCTGTGCCTCCTGGATCTGGGTATCTGTTTCCTTCCCCAGATTAGGGAAGTTTTCAGCTATTGTTTCCTCAAATAAATTTGCTGCCCCCTTTTCTCTCTCTTCTTCTGGGACTCCTTTAATACAAATGTTATTACATTTGATGGAATCCCTGAGCTTCCTATGTCTATTCTCAATTTGCATAATTATTTTCTCTTTCTTTTGTTTAGCTTGATTATTTTTCATTACTCTGTCTTCTTGGTCACTAATTCATTCCTCTACTTCTTCCATTCTGCTGTCCATTACATCAAGCTTGTTTCTCATTTCACTGTTTGAGCACTTTATCTCTTCTATATTATTCCTTATCTCTGTGTTAAGGATCTAACTATTGTCTTCCTCTCTTTTCTCAAGTCCAGTGAGTATTCATATGATCACTGACTTAAATTCTCTATCAGGCATGTTATGTATATCTGTTTCACTTAGATCTCTGGCTGTGGCTTTGTTCTGTTCTTTCATTTGTGATTAATTTCTCTCTCCTCATTTTGTCTTCCTCTTTCTGTCAGTTTCTCTGTGTTGGGAAAGTCAGCTATGTCTTCTGTAGTGACTTTATGGAGAAGATTTCCTGTAGTGTCCTGCAGTGCAATATCCCCTATTTACCAAAACCTGGTACTTCGGGTTAGTATCCTGTGTGTGCTGTTTATGCCTTTTGTTGTGTCCAAGTCACTTTTCCTTTTAGTGCAATTGTCTTCACTGACTCTCTGCCTGTGTAGGCTGTGTTTGTTCTCTGGTGTTAGTGGAACCCAAGCAGGCCAGCTCTGAAGGGGTGTGCCTGCAGGAGAACTTGGTAGCAAGGTGGAGATGTTAGAAAAATTTGCCCTGGGCCACTAGTCCAATGCCTGATCCCTCAAAGTGCTGTGCTGGCTGGGGGCTGTGCCCTGGTCAAAATACCATTATAGAGTTAGTTTTTAAACAATTAGGAATGGAAACCTATTTCTAAAATTCAGAAGGTAAAATTACAATTTTCTGTAAAAATGTCTGCAACATAAATTATATGTTTTTGTAATCAAAAAATTTGTATCTTACTGAAAATTACCTTATTATAATGATTTAAGAACATGCTATTTCTAAACATAATAACTACCATGGTAGAACCTCTGGGGATTATCTCTATATGTGGATTATAAAATAGCTTTTTGTTTATTAAAGAAAGCTCTTTGAATAATTATAATGTTTGATATCTATATCAATGTAGGCACTATAAACTTTTCAAATAGACCCAAAATTTGTGTTGGTCCAATATTCAAAAAAAAAAAAAACAAAAAAAAAATGAAAGTAAGCTAAGTTTGAAATTTCTGAGTAAAATAATTTAACTAATAATTAATATACTTTAATTAGAATTGATTGAACTTCATTTTTTTTTTTCAGAAAATGTATACAAAGATATTTTTCAGATCTTGTTCTGACCTTTGCTGATTTGCCATTAGTTCTAAATAGCACTGTTATTATTTGAGATAATTCTCCTTGGTTAAGTAATAAGTGAGCTGTTATGCATTAATCTCTTTAAGTATAATGCAACACTGAAGTTTCCATTTGGGGGAAAGATTTATCTAATAATGTAGATTTGTGTAGCTGGTTATACCTTTTCAATTGAAAAGTGAATAATCATTACATTCACATTTCTAATGTAAAGGTGAATAAATTGGTACTGTTGAGCTTCAAGGTCTGAACAGGAATGATTCTTCAGATACTAAAATGGGAAAGACAAAAAAAATGGAGTTACAGATGTCTCAACTTTATTGTAAGGAAGCCCTAATATTAGAAGGCAACATAGGCAATGTACATTATTATTGATTTTGAAAGTACTCCCTTTAGGCCAACCTGTGGGTTGATTTTCTAATCCAAATAAAAAATGGAAATATCATTTGAAAATGTAATTAACAAATAGCCTCTCTTAAGGAAAACATATTTGACAGTTCCTTAGGCTATTTGTGACTTATTGATCAATGAAATGTAAGTTTCTTAGAAACTGGACAATTTTAGAAACAGAGGGCAGAAATTAAACCTGGAAGGTATCTTCTCTACTGCATCTACCCAGAAGCCTAGCCATGTGTTCAACAGTGAAGAAATATTCCTTGAGTGAAGAAACATGTCTTATTAAAAACTGTTACTGCTCATATGAATGAATGTGTTCACAAAAGTCAATAACAAATGTGGAACATTTATCTTGAATGTATCCTCTTCTAACCTAACTGTTTAATTACTTTAAATACATGTCTTAATTTTATGGGTCATTTTTGCCTTTAGCTTGTAAATATATGTTGTAAACGGCTTAATTTGTCTTTCAGTGTAAAGCCAAACTTTATAAATTACAGGGCTAATATAAGTACATAATAATATAATAAATATACATAAAGTTCAAATGGATCAAAAGGCTATATACTGAAAATAGATCTCTCCTGGTAACCAAAATTCTTCAACAGTCCTCAGAGATAATCACTATTAACTGCATCTAATATGTTTTACTAAGAATAATGTACACGTACATAGGTATAAGTGTGGTCATTCTATCATGAAACTATTTTTTAAATTTTTTTTAAAGATTTTATTTATTTATTTGAGAGAGAGGGTGAGAGAGAGAGAGAGCACAAGAGGGGGGAGCGGGAGCGGGAGAAGCAGACTCCCTGCTGAGCAGGGAGCCTGATGCGGGACTCCATCCAGGGACTCTAGGATCATGACCTGAACCGAAGGCAGTCACTTAACCAACTGAGCCACCCAGGCGCCCAATGAAACTTTATTTATTTATTTATTTTTTATTAAGATTTTATTTATTATTTGACAGAGAGATAATGAGAGAGAGAGAGCACATGAGAGGGGGGAGGGTCAGAGGGAGAAGCAGACTGCCTGCCGAGCAGGGAGCCCGATGCGGGACCCCATCCAGGGACTCCAGGATCATGACCTAAACCGAAGGCAGTCACTTAACCAACTGAGCCACCCAGGTGCCCTGAAACTTTATTTTTTACTTAAAAGTTATTGCAAGGTTTTTCCTCTGTTAGGACATAATACTTGATTTCATTTTCTAACATAAAAATAATCCTATCATAGAGAAGTGAGGTTTCATATTGAAGCTATATTCTACTGGTGGACATATGTTCTTCTAATTTGTGTACAATTATAAGCTGTTCTACATAGCACTCCTTTATACTCCCGATTGTGTCTTCTATAACCTGTGATTATATAAGATAAATTCTTATAAATGGAACTGTTTAATCAAAAGTAATGTGAATTTGTTATATTACACATTGGCAATAGCCTTTAAAACTTGCAACAATTTACAAAAATATCAATATTATGTGAGAACTATTTCCCCATAATCTTGACAAACATATTATTAATCATTTTAATGTTTACCAATTTAATAAAAATAATCTAGTTTTATTAGTGTCTTCTAAATATATGTGAAGCCCAAAATATTTTCATATGTATATCTATTTTTATTTCTTTTTCATGAACTGTCAGTTTATTTCTCTTTACCCTCCTTTCTTAGGTTGTTTGTCTTTTCATTTAATTATTTTTGAGATATTAAGAAAAGTATCTATTTATTTTTTTGAATTTTACAACTCCATGTTTTTACTTGATATCTATTATTGATCCAACCTTACATTTTTAAATTATTTCCATTAAATAATGTAGAATTACATTTATAATAGTTTTCAAATAATTTACTTATGATACCTGCATCACTACTTGTAGTAAAAGTGGCCTCTTTTTTATTTATTTTTATTTTTGTGCTTGTGCTACATGGAACTTTCCATAACAGATGCAGCAAAAATCAGATTTAAAGCAGAGATGATGTGAGTTACAGCACAATAAACATCTGAAACAAAAGATCCTTTACTGTTGAGATTATCTGTGTCCCATTATGTCTTCTCTGTGACTGAATTTTCAATGTGTTGTTAAAAACTGGTACTGAGGGCGCCTGGGTGGCTCAGTTGGTTAAGCAACTGCCTTCGGCTCGGGTCATGATCCTGGAGTCCTGGGATCGAGTCCCGCATCGGGCTCCCTGCTTGGTGGGGAGTCTGCTTCTCCCTCTGACCCTCCTCCCTCTCATGCTCTCTGTCTCTCATTCTCTCTCAAAAAAAAAAAAAAAACACACACACACACAAAACAAAACTGGTACTGAATCCACAACTGACTGCATGGCTTTGATTGATTTCATTATCTCCCTACTCTAGAAACCTTTCTAGGTTCCCTTCATTTTTGGTCAATTCTTCAGCTAGTCTAGTGTGTTTGCCTGATAGAGTGATCCATACCTTTCATTCTAGAAGAGTCTGAGACTTTGTTTTTCTTGATGTTTATTGGGAAATGGTTCCATTCAATAGTATCATGGATCATGAAAACACCAAGAGATTTCCCAGTGAAAACTGAGTTCTAGACATGCTTAAGGTCCTTTTTTTTAACACTATGCCTAGATCCTCATAAAAATATAAATTTATTACCCATACCAGTATTATAACTCATTTTTCTTCTTTTTAATATACCAGTTTATTATACCCAAAGTGACCAGAAAAGAAGTCATTAGTTTAGGTTTAGTACAATCTTTACTGTATTCCTTGGGGGGAGGGTTCTGCCTTGGAAGTGGGACATCCAATCAATTAGGACTTAGAACACCAAGAATGGAAAACATATTTAAGAAGAGAATCAATGTAAGTGAGAGGGAAGACAAGCCTACCTCCATTTCTCCCCCAAATACACATCTTGAAGTTAAACATCACATATCTACACTTGACTAAGTGTGTTTACTACAAGAGAGTCCTAATCTCTCAAGGTGTTTTCCCTGAGGTGGCAGTTTAGCTGAGCCTTCAAGAAGCCATTCTATCTTTTTTTTTTTTTTTTTAGTATGGTTGCTTCTAGTGACATGATATATGGTAAGAATAGTCTTCACAGCCACAGGTTAATGGTGGCACTAGTTTTGCCACTAAATAAGCCCATTGATCTGAGACAATATTATGTAACCTTCTATGTCAGTAAATGTAATTTTCAAAAAGCCTTTAGTCACTGCTCTTGGCAAAGACACTGCAGGCAGGAAAGGCCAAACTATATTTGCAATAGTTGTCAATTCTGGTGAATACAGATAATTAACTTTGCCAAGGTAGAAGGGATATAACAAAATAAAACTGAAACCATGTAACCCTTATCACCTGAAACAATGATACAAATGGAGAATTTGTAGAATCTCTCAGTATAGACATCATGTAAGTAGCTGGAAATACCACTTGACTGCATTTTTTTTTTTTCCAAGGAGGGATGGACAACCAAGTGAAATAAAATAATGTAATGGGAATCACAAACTTCTGCATCTTTTAAAGTCATGGATTGCATTGAAAATTTCAACAATTTCTCCCAGGATGAAGTGTTACTTACAATTTACTTATGATTACTTGATTTACTATGATTTGGTAAGGAGAAATGGGGAGCAGTTTTGGGGCTAACTTGGCTTTTTCTTTTCTTTTTTTTTAAGATTTTATTTATTTATTTGAGAGAGAGAGAGACAGAGCATAAGTTGGAGGGAGAAGGATTTCAGGACTGTGAGATAATGACCTGAGCCTAAACCAAGAGCTGGCTGCTTAACCAACTGAGCCACCGAGGCACTACTCAACCTTACTTTTTCTAACATCATCTTTCTACATCTTAGGTTAGGAAACCACTGTGAGAAGTATTCCACCAGGTAAGTATGTCCATTCTAATTATGCAGTAAAATACCAAGCAAATAAGCACAAACTGGGTCTGTGTACCAATCGTATCCAATATAAGAGCTTTGTGCAGAATTCCATATATTATCTCATCCCATAAGTTGCCCTCTAACAAGGAGGCCATAACAGCAATTCAGGACATCTGGTATCAGTGTTTAGTGAGACTGCATTTAACAGACAAAATATCTAGTATTCCTCTTTCTCCATTGAGGAAGGATTGAAGGGCATTGCCATGTTCCTCCTAAATAAAAACAGCCTCCACCTTAATCAGTGTACTTTGGGTCTGATTACAGAATTGGGTTTAAAAAGTAAAGAAGAGATTGCAATGTGTCCCTTGTAGCAGCTGACTACAGCTTTTATCACCTTTACTTTAAAATTTTTAATCACATAAATGAAGCAACATCTCAGATGACAGGCTATTTTGTCCTTAGCTCTTAAGTCTATTATCTCTACTCTTTGTCCTCCTAAATAACCCTTGATTTACCTGGTTAATTTCCAATGAAAATTTAAGATTGAGAGCTCCTATGTTTTCTCCTTTGTTTTCTCACCCACTCTAGTCCAAAATATTTCATTACATAATGTTTTTAGGTATGTTTAAATAAGATTCAGTTAAAGACCCCAAAAATCACACAGCAAATCTTTCATTGGCACCTTTTACATGCTCCAATTTTCTGCAGTTTTATCTTAACCTAAATCTTACACTATTCTGCTTAAAGATAAGGTGCACACTACTGCTTCACAATGATATTCAAATAGAGCATTCAATTAAAAAAATATAAAATTTTATTTGAACAGCAAATAGTCATTTAAAGTACATTTCTACTTTACCTTTGTAGATAACATGTAGAATAATCCAATTAGGAACCAGGATAATTTAGATGCAATTATTTTTTTTCTTAAATATATCCAAATGATAAATCATTTTAAATGCACAAGTATAATAAATCATTTTCTATATACAGTTATGATGGCAAGTAGGTAATTTAAAACACATAGTTTTTTTTTTTTAATTATTTATTTGAGAGAGAGAGAGGATGAGAGAGACCATGCAAGGGGGAGGGGCAGAAAGAGAGGGAGAGAGAGTCTTAAGCAAACTCCTTGCTGAGTGTAGAGCCTGATGTGGGGCTTGATCTCATGATCCTGAGATCATGACCTGAGCTGAAACCAACAGTTGGAAGCTTAACCTACTACACCACCCAGCTGCCCCTAAAACACTTAGTTTTTAAGGTAAATTTATTCTTTTAGTGGAATATATTAGTGTGTGGTATAAATATCTAAATAATTCTCTTTATATATTAGGTTCACATCCATTCTTTTTTTTAACCTCATTCTAATAATGCTTCTTTTATTTTCTACTACTATAGCAAGTTCTTTCTATATCTTCACTCTTTGTGATTAATAAAATGTCCTAGAAAAATATAGAATCCTGACAAATCAAATATCTTTTATTTTCTAGGCTAGGAACACATTCTATATTAAGCACAGCCACTTGAGTTTTAATGTATACTTAGAGAAATATGACCCATTTATTTAATATTATTAGCTGAAAATGAAAGTTATTGCTGGAGGTCTTTAGCTACATAAAGAGGTATCAAAGTTCACGTTAAGTGTAGTCAGTGTGTACAACCAGTCATCATTTCCTGCAAGCTGAAGGAACCATACAGAACACCTCTAGCCATTGAAAATAATTGTGTTCCCCAGTTCATGCACTATCAGGACTCATATGTATTAAAAATATATTGATTGTTATTTTGTTTCAATTCTTTAAAGGAACCCCTGTAATTTCTTCTGTATTATCCTCTGGTTCTGGGTGATGGTTGTCTGTTTTACTTTCTTCTATGTTTAAGTAGAAAGCTAAGAGATAGCCAAGTGTGTCAGAGCTGAGTATATTTTTCCATATCAGATGTTTCTTAGAAATATGCAATGTGCAAGCAATCAGCAGTAATACTTTAACATACTTAATCTTAAGTATCAAGCTGCAGCCTACTTTTCCCTAATACACTTAAAACCATATGGTTGTTTCTGGTTTTGGTGTCAGTTTGGTTGGGTGGGTAATACTTAGGCACAACATGAGACATTTTCATTCATTCTTAAAAGGTCTTTATTCACACTTGAGCTAAAGCAGCTGGTGGAGGGTTAGAGAGCACTCGAGTCACCAAATCTCTGGATATTGCTTTCTGCTGCACCATCTGTGCCCTGTTAAATATTCTTGATTTTTGCCAAGTTTGGGCCAATTTATATGTTAAGTCAGTTACTGAAATCAGGAACCAAGAAGCTTCAGGGAGAAAAAAAAGTGATATTAAACTGCACAACTCTTATACATTAATCATTAGTATTGGAATGGGAAGTTCAAGTACTGCCACTCAAAAGACCGTTGTGAGAAATCAGGCTCCTTGGATTTTGGGAGGAGTGTGAATGTGAATTATTTTTCAGAACCATTCACCCCAGAGAAATGTACCTCATCCTAATCTTTCAAGATAGAGAGTGAATTTTGTATGGGATGCTACAGAGCAGCTGCAGACTCAGGTCTGTTCACAAATGCTTTTTAATCTTCTATGCACCATAGCCTAGTAAGACCTAATATAGTGGCTAATTACTTTGGTAGCTTAACAATTTTACAGTCTTGTACCTGACAACAGCTTCAGATAACACAGATTAGCCAGTATGTAACTTCTCATTTTAAGAAGTATAGCATTCTAAATTGCCACATGGAACAAAGACTCAAATTAGGAATCTTGCGCCTGCTATCTTGCTCTTGAGATATTGATTTTCAATAGTGAACAAGAATGTGTTGCTATTTCAAAATTAAAACGAAGTCTTAGGATATAAAAGTCAAATTACATTACCTTTTTAGATTCCTTTGATTAGTTAGATATAAAGTTTCATTGAGACTAATAGCCTGCTAGGTGTGGAAAACACTAAGATTTGAGGCAGAAATTTTAGAGACTGAATAAAGGAGAAAAACAAAAAAGACCAGTGGATGGTTAAGAAATACAGGAGAAAAAAAAACAAAAACATATTTCCCCTGAATACTTAGCAAACTCTATAACATGAAATAATACTTAATCTAATTGGAATTTTATTTAGTGAAAGATCAACATATTTTAATATAACTAATGAGACTGGTGTTAGCTAATACTTGCCAATGATCTTCTATGTGCCTGGTACTCTGCTGAATGCATTCATTATCTCATTTTATCTACTCAAGCCATATAAGCGTAGACACTCTTAAGTATGCATTAGAAGCCATATATTTCAGTGTCTTATACACAAAAGATAGTAACAATATATTTACTGACATCAAAGCCATTTCAAATTCATTCTCTGCCAAGAGTGCTATTAAATCATATACAAGTATCTTAATTATGGGTTCAACAATCACCTCATATTATCTGAGGCTACAACTCACATCCCATATTATAAAGGACTGAGAATATATTTTATTTTTTTTATGTTGCTCTGAAATGAGTGGTAACATATTCTGTAAAGAAATAACATTAAGTACCTTGTCCACATAAAAACAAAGATATAAACTTTGGCCTACTGCCAAAATACCAAAACAAATTGGTAAAGCATATCTTTAGAATTATTTAAAACTCTGCCAAGTTTTCAATGCTTACAGCTAAAACAACAATATTTTCTGGGATTAAATGTTTAGTTTTATTTGCCACAAGCAAAGCGATGAATCACTTAATCTCTACTGGGATGTCCAGGTATCTGTCATGATTGTCAAGATGCAGACAGCACTATTAAGTTTCAAAGTATTATAGGAATCAGGGAGATTGTGTGAATAAACTGAATAACTCAAATAGATTTTTTTTAAAGATTTTCTTTATTTTGAGAAAAAGAAAGAGAAAGTGAATAAGTGGGGGGAAGGCCAGAAGCAGAGGGTGAGAGAGAATCCCAAGCAGACCCCCTGCCAAGTGTGGAATTGGCAAGCAAGGCTTGATCTCACACTGAGATCACAACCTGAGCCAAAATCAAGAGTCAGACACCCAACTGACTGTGCCACTCAGGCAACCCAAAGAGATTGTGGTTTTTAAATTACTTTTAAATTTGAGAAAGAGAAACAGATGTATTTTCTTAGAGGAAGTAAATATAAGTTTCAAAATTCAATATGATCTAAAAGTTTCTGAGAAACTACCATAAATAATATTAAAATTGGGAAAATTTATTGAGTTTATGTAATTTCTCCAGGCTAGAATACCAAACCATAATGTCAAATTAAAAAAAAACACACACACACAAAGTGTTCCACACATGATTTTTATTTAAATGCACAACTTCCCCAGTCTATGAATGGTAAGAAAGAGAGTGAAGTAGAATAATGTATATTTTTAAGTAACAACTCAAGTATGGAATTACCCAAACTGCCTCTACAAGAAAATCACATTCAGTAGACACCATGCCCTTCAAGTAGTAAAGTAGGATCTAAATGAATGACAACATACTTCATCAATAAGAACTAACCATCTAACCAGCATGGGTGTATTAAAGTTGATAGTGGTGGTGCAAAGATTATTTTACATAATAATAATAATATCATTTAATATTTTATCAAGAACTCATGAAGTATCAAAAACTCATTAAGTATCATCTCTAAAAATCATGGATTGAAAATGATCTATATTCTTTATCATCATGATAATAAATTTAATATGATTTTCATAGAGACTTTTATTTATATCTGCCAGAATACCAGTTTACCACGATCTTTTTGGATTTTATTTATCATATAATTTTGAAAATAAACTTAGACTACTATTTTGATGTTTTAAGACTCTCATAGTTGTCTTAAAGTTACAGAATAAATCTTCAGTGATTTTGAAAAACAAAAAAAATTGCTAGTGTTTAAAATGTCTATTCTCTAAAAACAGGAATAAATGTTGAGATTTAAGCAAAATAATATTTAGATATTATGGTTTATAATCTTCTGCATGATTTAAAAATATAGACTTCTGGTGCACCTGGGTGGTTCAGTTGGTTAAGCATCCAACTCTTGATTTCGGCTCAGGTCTTGATCTCAGAGTGGTGAGTCCAAGCCCCGTGTTGGGCTCTACATCAGGCATGGAGCCTACTTAAATAAATAAATAAATAAATAAAGTAATAATAGACTTCTGAGAAAATTTAACTAAGTTTAGGCACTATTTTTTTCTATATTACAGGAAAACCTGGAGTAAATAATTATTAAGGAAATTAATTTTCAATATTACAGTATTCAAAACATTGCTTTCTTTGTTGTTTTGGTATACAATTAATTTTTAAAAGGAAGAAAATATTTCAAAAATATCATGGATGTAAAACTCTCAGAATTAAAGGTCACATTGTCCCAAAAGGACATTTTGATAGAAAGAGATGCATTGTTCAATACCATAATTTAATACCAATATGTGTGTCTTAAAAGAATCATTTTCTAAAGAAATAAAACTGATTTTCTGAATTCACAAGACCTAAGAGTAGGAGAAAATTGGTGCATCTACCTGGTAATTTCCACATAGGTTATAGATACTGATTAAGGTGGCGAGTGATTTAAAATCACTTTAAAACCAATGTCTTTCTTTTTTTTTTTTTAAAGCCAATGTCTTTCTTAAAATAACTTATTTAGAGAATAACAATGAAGTCCATTCTAAGTTACTTTTAAGTAAATAATCTTTATCTTGATTTAAATATCTGAACATGAGTGTTCAGGAATACAGACTGATGTTTACTTTTCCATAGTAATTAATATTCTCACTAATATCTGAAACAGAGAATACCTGATAATGATAATAATTTGTTTAAAAACATAAATTGTGAAAGTTCTCTTTATCTGAAGTAACGGTTAGCTCTCCTGCTGATATATGGGGCAAATTTTAAATGAATTAACTTCTGCGAAGTCTAAATCAGTACAAACCACCATTTTCCAATAATAATACTGTCTGTTTTGTTAGAATTTATTTCAGAGAGGAAACAAAAATATTTTGAAGAAATATAGACAAGTTCATTATCTCTAGAGTATTAAAAAGTACTGAAATGTTTCTCATTTAACAAAACCAAGGCCCAAAATATTTCCAATCATACTCATACTTCTAAATACCACCAAGATTAAAAATAAAATGAAAATCTCATGGCTTAATTCCTAAAGCAGTTAAAATATCTAAGAAGTGTTATATAAACAAAGAAACAAGCAAAAACCAACACACAAACAACTTTTCCTAAATGTAAATACTCAGGAGCCTTTAAAATGATGTTTAAATTTTTCTATAATGTGTCTTTGCAAAGAAAATAAATAAACACATAATAAAAAGAGAGGAAGAGTATTTTGAGATATGTAAAAGAAATTTATGTTGTACCAAATGGAGTATTGGAATGAAAGATGGAAGAATAAAACCTGACACACAAGTCTCGCTTCTGGATAATTAGAGGAATAGTACAAATATTATCTGTTAGGTGAAACTGGATAGAAGCTGTTTTTCCTGAAAGAGCATGAGTATGTTTAATATAAGGAAATAAAAATTTAGATGCAGAGTGTGGAAGTGGAATCAGGATAAGAGATACAGATTTAAGAGAAATCAGAGTTAACATTTGAAGTGATGTGGAAAGAACTAAAGTTTCAAAAGGATGAGATCTTAGTTATATTTCTTTTTTCCAAATTTATCTTATGAAGAAGAGCAATCTCCCAACACACACACCATATATCATAGAAAACTAAGGCTCAGAGCAGTGAACTCAATGTCTTGAGTTGTAAGAGCAAATCAACATTTAAGATTCCAAGACTTCAGCTGTTGATAACACCTCATTCCCTATGAAAGTGTTGTTTAAAAGTAAGGAAAATAACTGAGGTAAAATATTGCTATTGAAAAAGTTCAACAAATATTACTCAAATGGATAAAAGAACAAAGAAGTAATACAATTTAATGAGTCACTACTTAAAAAATAGATTTAAAAAATCCAGGTCTTATAAATAATATGATTCAAAAGGAGGTTGGGAGATCATCAACATATATCTAAATAAGTGTTTAGAAATGAGAGCATATATAGATATTGATCCAAAATTAATGAAAATCTGATTTATATTTCAAAGAGAGTGATTTAAAAGACGGCATCTATAGGTTTAATGAAGCTACAGGTGATGGCATTTGTACAGTCAGATCTTAATGGAAACTTTCAACACAGTTACTACGAATATCAGGACACCAAACAGCCATGGGCAGATGCCAAGTCTGTCTCCAAACCCACATGTAGAATTCCTTCTTGATAAGATTCAGAGCTTCTCTGTATAGACAAGTTACATTGAAGAGTCCTGTAATGGATAAGTTTAATTTACTTATTTACCCTTTGAAAGATGCTTTTAAAACAAGATTATTTTTCCTTTTAACTACCAGCTTTTTAATGCAATATTATCATTTCATAGTATGCTGATAATGTCAGTAACTGAATGTAAGACCAGAGTTTCACCTGGATAACTGGTCTCCTTGTCCTCAGAACGTAAAAGACAAACTTGCTTTGATCTGTGCTGCATCTGGAACATCCTGGCTCTGACTCCATTCCCTCTCCTGGGTTTTGGAAATCTTAGAACGGCATTAGGATGTGGGGAAATGTTCTTCCCACGAGATTCACTAGCTTGACAATGGGTAATAAAAACCTGGATACAAATGTCTTACAGGACAACAGAAGTACAGCAAACAAAGCTTTTAGAAAGGGAAAAATGAGCTCCAATTAATATAATTTATATATTTGTGTGTGTTTGCAGAAGAGTGAGATGGAGAGGGAAGGGGTTGCTTTGAAGGAGCAACGAAAGCAGAGAATTAATTTTATCATTAGTATACATATTTAGTGTAATTTTAATGAACACAAAGCAGATATTTTTATTGTGCAAAGTATAATAAAAACAATACAGCAAAGAAAATGACAGGAGCAAGAAAACCAACAGATTCTGAAATCAAAAACTTAACAGTTACGGAGAATTAGGGAACATAATAAGCTCTTTAGTTTTCATATGTAACTATAAATGGAGATTGAAAAATCATTTAAGAATAAAAGAAATTCTTAATGTAGACCAAAAGACTTAGAAAACTTATTAATGTGTTTAATTTTAAAAAATCATAAAGGTTTTTTTTGAATTATGGGTCAGAGACTCACTTAGGCAATATTAAAATGTGTTTTAGGAGAGGCCAAGGACTCTTACCATAATAAAATAAAATTACTAAGAACCACAAAGATCAGCACAAAAGCTGGATCTTCTCCAAGAAATCTTGGCATGACAAAGTAGATCAATTTATAAACTGGATCTAATTTACTAGAAGGCCAGCCAATTAGACTTAATATTTTCTTGAATATACATTACAGTTTTAGAGAAGTAAAAATATGAAGCATTTATTTTATCAAGGAAGTTGAGAAATTTTTCTTGAAAATCTGATAACAGCTACTAAAATCACATTTTGAGATTTTCTAACTTATAAGATGCTATGAGTGATAGTAGTTACACTGGTTCATTTCCTGTCTCCTATTCTGTAAATATCAATGTATTACTTAACTGCTGTTAAAATGTATTTTCACATCAATGTATTGCAAAGTAACTTTTTCTTAAACATTAAAGTTTGATCTAAAATCTCCAATTAATAGTTTTGAAAAAATATAACATGCTAAAAAAACCCACAAGCATATTAAATATGACCAAATTGAAGCCAAAGGCCAGTTATAAAAGTATTTATGTTATTTCCATTCAATTTGGTTATTTACTGAGGACCTTCTATGCATTAGGAACAAATAGGATTGTGATGATAAATGAGGCCATATTTATTGTATTTACTTGAGCTTTCATCCAAACAGCTATTTTTGAATTAGTCACAAAATTTGTTGGTAACTAAAAGCAAAGTTTACATACTTTTCCCTTATTTCTCCTATCCAAATTAAATTTGAGGAATTAACTTCTTTTTGAAATTTATATTTTTCATCTTTTTATTATTAAAGGTTCCAAAAATACAGAGTAGGTTAAAATAATAAAATTATCATATAGAGTCATCAATTAATATTTTTTGCATTTCCTTTAACATCTATCTCTCTATATACATATCATCATCATCTATTTAAACTATCTATACTTATTTATTTGTCCATCTGTCTTTGCCTTTTTTATTTTATTGAATCATTTATAAGTAAGTAGTCCATATTCAAATTTGTTGAACCACTATTTACTCAAAAATCACACATTACATTTGTTTCTTAAATCTCTTTAGATTCTTTAAATGTAATATAAACATTTCTACACTATTTGGGGTCTTTTTGTTTGTTTGTTTTTTGTTTTTTTTGGAACTATTAAGATAGTTTTGTAGACTATACTAAAGTCTAGATTTGTCTGCTTTTATCTTTGTAGTGTTGTTCAGTTTGTTCCTTCATATACTGTATTCTTTATGAAAAGGTCTAAAAATGGGATCAGTTCCAAGTTACACATATTTTGTCGAAAAGACATCATAGTTCATTGGCTAGTTAATTTACAGTCAAATTGTCCTACTACAAATCATGCTAAGTTGGATGACTTGATTTCTTTGGAGACAGGGTGATCTAAAAGTTCATTTTTACCTCTGATATTAGTAACATTTAGGATGATGCCTAAACCAGTAATGACATGGGCCTGCATAATTATTGCTTTGAGGGCTAAATCATACAAATTTTCTTAATTCATCTTGTTCATATTATTAATAAGTGTTCTTTACAGAGGACTAGAGATAATTTCATAGAGCTAATCTCAATTATGATAAACAGCAATACTCTTTTTTTAAGTAATATATAAGCTTGATTATTTTTCTTAATGTTTCTTTGGTAAGAATTTGTATGAGTCACTTATTTTTAGTTTGTATCTTTATGAACATCAATATGTACTTACATATTTTTATATATTTAGTGTATTACAATCAATTAGAGTAATATGTTTTTTTAATGCTTTAAATTTTTGCTAATTTCATCAGAGAGCTCTTTCAATTTGACATCTGTGCACCAAATTAGTCTTTAAAAGTTTTTTTGGTTATTGATACACAAAATACACCATGTTTTTCTTGCAATATCCCTGTCTTACATCTAGAAATATCCATTTCTCCAAGAGACCCTATATCCTGTTAGTAAGGAATGCAGTGGTCAAGTCCTCCCTTTCCTTTTTCATGGTAGAAATACTTCAGTTTTCCCATCAAGAAAGATGTTAGTCCAAAATAAAGTATATGTCCTTTTTCACGGAAAGAGAGATACTATCATTTAATATATTATTCTGCATGTGTATTTTAACCAGAAATGGGTATTGAAATTTGTTGAAAAGTTTTTCAGCTTCTATGAAAATATAATATTTTTCCTGAGGCTTATTAGTAGAAAGACAACAATTATTTAATTCTCTATTTTCTAGGTTGTAAAACCCCATAATTGTATAACTAGGTATTTTTTTAAGCAATTGCTTTTGGTGCAAAAGACAATACCCATACCACTTTCATAAATATTAAAAATAGAATTAATAAATTATGAAATTTTGTGTTTAACAAATAAGATCTATCAAGTTGGACCTCTTTGGTAAGTTACATTGAACCCATTTTCTAAATAAAACATCAAAACAATTTTCATTTGTATTTAACAGATATGGATCATAAAGCATCATTTTATATTACTAAGAACTATCCTCTTTTGTTTGACTATTGTTCTATACTTTGGAGTTCTGATTCTCAGTTCATAAATGTATATTTACTAAATATGTTAGTAAGTCCGACTAAAGTTGTCATAGAAAACAGCAACTGAAACTAGATATAAGAATCTTCTATCGCTACAAAAATTTTACATCCGTATACCTTTAAACTCTGTAAGTTCACTTTTAAAAAGTCATAAAATATAATATGTGTGCAAAAAGTATATGGGCAGTAATATTCATTATAATTTGTTTATCATGTACCAAAAACTGAGGATTTGTTCATCCAGGACTTCTCATGTAAATTATAGTGTATATAATATAGTGTATATAATGGAATACTATTAAACTCTTAAAAAGAAAGTGAAGGGGTGGAGCAAGATGGTGGAGGAGTAGGAGACCTGGATTTCATCTCCTCTCAGGAATTCAGCTGGATAGGGATCAAACCATTCTGAACACCTACAAACTCAACCGGAGATTGAAGAAAAGAAGAGGAACTCTCTCATCAGAGAAGTGAACACTTTCTGGAAGGTAGGACGTGTGGAGAAGTGAATCTGCGGCGATATTCGGGAGGATAGATGGCGGGGGAGGGGCCTCTGTCGGCCGCTTCTGGCAAGTGATAGAGCAGCGGAGCACAAAATCGGAACTTTTAAAAGTCTGCTCCGCCGAGGGACGTCACTCTGGTGGCTAAGCGGGGGGTGGAACCCTCCGGGACAGTGTGGTCTCAGGACCCTCGGGGTCACAGAAGGACCGGGGGTGCCTGAGGGCGGCAGAGCTCCCAGGACACGGAGCAGGGAAGCCGGCTGCAGAGGCGGAGCCCAGGCGCGGGCTCTCAGCTCGGGGTGGCCATAAACCGTGATCCGCGGCACAGTCGGGCCCCTGCTCCTCCAGCAGGGACCCAACAAGCGGCAGATCCGGGGAGACTCACCTTCCTCCCCCGGGAGGAGCCGCGCGGGAGTGCACCGCAGGGATCTGCTGGGTTTGGAGACTCCACCCGGGGTCGGGTGCCAGAGATAGAAACACACAGTCACAGGCCGGGTGAGCACAGAGTGCAGCTGGAGATGAGGGAGATGGGAGTGACCGATGGCTTTTCTCTGGGGTTTCACTGAGGAGCAGGGCCCCGAGTTCTCGGCTTCTCTGGGGCAGGGATTGGGAAGCCACCATTTTCACTCTCCGCCTCCAAAGCTGTACGGAAAGCTCGCAGGGAACAAAAGCTCTGGAGAGCAAACCTGAGCAGATTACTTAGCCGGGAGGGGGCAAAAACATTTGGAAACCACAGCAACAGGCCCCTCCCCAGAAGATCAGCGAGAACAGCCAGCCAAGACCAAGTTTACCGATCAATGAGAATGGCAGAACTCCAACGCTAAGGGGAATAATGCACATAGAATTCATGGCTTTTTTACCATGGTTAAATTAACCAAAGTTAATTTTTTTAACTGTCTTATTTCTTTTTTTTTTTTTTTGAATTTTTCTTTTTCCCTTTTTCAACCAACATCTAATCAATTCCTTTTTTAAAAAAACATTTTTATTTTTCATTTTTAGAATCATATTCTATCCCTTCATAGTAGTTACCCATATTTTTGGCATATATATACAAGTTGTTCTCTCTGTAAAATTTTGAGATAGTTTCTTCTAACAGATTAAAATATACCCTAAATCTCTAGTATATGTTTTTTTCTCCTCCCCTGCCTGATCACATTCTTTCCCTTTTTTTTCTTTTTTCTTTTTTTAAATCCTCTTCTTTCTTATTTCAAACAACTTCTTATCAATTCCTTTTATAAAATTTTTTATAATTTCCACCTTTACAGTCATATTCCATCCCTTCATCATATCAACCCTTATTTTTGTACATATATAAGTTTTTCTTTCTTTAAAATTTTGGGAGGCACTTTCTTCTAAAAGACCAAAATACACTCCAAATCTAGTGTGTGGCACTGATCTATATACCAGCATGATCATGTTTGATCACATTCTGTTTTTTTTGTTGTTGTTTTGTTTTGTTTGTTTTTATCTTTATCTTTTTCTTTTTCTTTTTCTTTTTTCTCTCTTTCTGTTTCTTTTTCCACTGCTTCAGGTCTTTTCTGATTTGTTTAGAGTATATTTTCTGGGGACGTGGTTACTCTGCTAGCATTTTGTACTCTCATTAATCCATTCTCCTCTGCACTAAATGACAAGACGGAAAAAATCACCTCAACAAAAAGAACAAGAGGTAGTACCGAATGCCAAGGACCTACTCAATACGGACATTAGTATGATGTCAGATCTAGAGTTCAGAATCATCATTTGAAGATACAAGCTGGGCTTGAAAAAAATATGGAAGTTATTAGAGAATCCCTTCCTGGAGAAGTAAAAGAACTAAAATCTAATCAAGTAGAAATCAAAAAGGCTATTAATGAGGTGCAATCAAACATAGGGCGCTAACTGCTAGGATAAATGAGGCAGAAGAGAGAATCAGTAATATAGAAGACCAAATGATGGAAAATAAAGAAGCTGGGAAAAAGAGAGATAAACAACTACTGGATCACGAGGGCAGAATTTGAGAGATAAGCAATACCATAAGACAAAACAACATTAGAATAACAGGGGTCCCAGAAGAAGAGGAAGAAAGAGAGAGAGGGGCAGAAGGTATACTGGAGCAAATTATAGCAGAGAACTTCCCTAATTTGGGGAAGGAAACAGGCATCAAAAGCCAGGAAGCACAGAGAACCCCTCTCAAAATCTATAAAAATAGGTCAACACCCCGACATCTAATAGTAAAACTTACGAGTCTTATAGACAAAGAGAAAATCCTGAAAGCAGTTCAGGAGAAGAGATATGTAACCTACAATGGTAGAAACATTAGATTGGCAACAGACCTATCCACAGAGACCTGGCAGACCAGAAAGGACTGGCAGGATATATTCAGAGCACTAAAGGAGAAAAGTATGCAGCCAAGAATACTCTATCCAGCTAGGCTGTCATTGAAAATTGAAGGAGAGATAAAAAGCTTCCAGGACAAACAAAAACTAAAGGAATTTGCAAACAGAAAACCAGCCCTACAAGAAATCATGAAAGGGGTCCTCCAAGCAAAGAGAGACCCTAAAAACAACATAGACCAGAAAGGAACACAGACAATATACGGTAACAGTCACCTTACAGGCAATACAATGGCACTAAATTCCTATCTTTCAATAGTTACCTTGAATGTAAATGGGCTAAATGCCCCAATCAAAAAACACAGGCTATCAGATTGGATTAAAAAACAAGACCCATCGATATGTTGTCTGCAAGAGACTCATTTTAGACCTAAAGACACCCCCAGATTGAAAGTGAGGGGGTGGAAAACCATTTACCATGCTAATGGACACCAAAAGAAAGCTGGGGTGGCAATCCTTATATCAGACAAATTAGATTTTAAACCAAAGACTGTAATAAGAGATGAGGAAGGATACTATATCATACTTAAAGGATCTATCCAACAAGAACATCTAACAATTGTAAATATCTATGCCCCTAACATGGGAGCAGTCAATTATATAAGGCAATTAATAACAAAAGCAAAGAAACACATTGATAACAATACAATAGTAGTGGGGGACTTTAACATCCCCCTCACTGAAATGGACAGATTGTCTAAGCAAAAGATCAACAAGGAAATAAAGACTTTAAATGACACACTGGATCCAATGGACTTCACAGACATATTCAGAACATTCCATCCCAAAGTAAAGGAATACACATTCTTCTCTAGTCCCCATGGAACATTCTCCAGAATAGATCACATCCTAGGTCATAAATCAGGTCTCAACCAGTCCCAAAAGATTGGGATCATTCCCTGCCTATTTTCAGACCACAATGCTTTGAAACTGGAACTCAATCACAAGAGGAAAGTCGGAAAGAACTCAAATACATGGAGGCTAAAGAGCATCCTACTGAAGAATGAATGGGTCAACCAGGAAATTAAAGAAGAATTAAAAAAATATATATGGAAACCAATGAAAATGAAAACATAACTATTCCAAATTTTGCGATGCAGCAAAGACAGTCCTAAGAGGCAAGTATATAGCAATACAAGCCTTTTTCAAGAAACAGGAAAGGACTCAAGTACACAACCTAACCCTATACCTAAAGGAGCTGGAGAAAGAACAGCAAATCAAGCCTAAACCCAGCAGGAGAAGAGAAATAATAAAGATCAGAGCAGAAATCAATGAAATAGAAACTAAAAGAACAGTAGAACAGATCAACAAAACTAGGAGCTGGTTCTTTGAAAGAATTAACAAGATGATAAACACTTGGCCAGACTTATTAAAAAGAAAAGAGAAATGACCCAAATCAACAAAATCATGAATGAAAGAGGAGAGATCACAACCAACACCAAAGAAATACAAACAATTCTAAAAACATATTATGAGCATCTCTATGCCAGCAAATTAGATAACCTGGAAGAAATGGATGCATTCCTAGAGATGTATCAACTACCAAACTAAACCAGGAAGAAATAGAAAACCTGAACAGACCTATAACCCCTAAGGAAATTGAAGCAGTCATCTAAAATCTCCCAGAAAACAAATGTCCAGGGCCAGATGGCTTCCCAGGGGAATTCTACCAAACATTTCAAGAAGAATTCATACCTATTCTTCTGAAACTGTTCCAAAAAATAGAAATGGAAGGAAAACTTCCAAACTCATTTATGAGGCCAGCATTACCTTGATCCCAAAACCAGTAAAAGACCCCATCAAAAAGGAGAATTACAGACTGATATCCCTGATGAACATGGATGCCAAAATTCTCACCAAAATACTAGCCAATAGGATCCAACAGTACATTAAAAGGGTTATTCACCATGACCAAGTGGGATTTATCCCTGGGCCGCAAGGTTGGTTCAACATCCACAAATCAATTAATGTGATAAAATACATTAACAAAAGAAAGAACAAGAATCATATGATCCTCTCAATAGATGCAGAAAAAGCTTTTGACAAAGTATAGCATCCTTTCTTGATCAAAACTCTTCAGAGTATAGGGATAGAGGGTACATACCTCAATATCATAAAAGCCATCTATGAAAAACCTACAGCGAATATCATTCTCAATGGGGAAAAACTGGGAGCTTTCCCCCTAAGGTCAGGAATGTGGCAAGGATGTCCACTATCACCACTGCTATTCAACATAGTATTGGTAGTCCTAGCCACAGCAATCAGACAACAAAAAGAAATCAAAGGCATCCAAATTGGCAAAGAAGAAGTCAAACTCTCACTCTTTGAAGATGATATGATACTTTATGTGGAAAACCCAAAAGACTCCACCACAAAACTGCTAGAACTCATACAGCAATTCAGTCAAGTGGCAGGATATAAAATCAATGCACAGAAGTCAGTGGCATTCCTATACACCAACAACAAGACAGAAGAAAGAGAAATTAAGGAGTCAATCCCATTTACAATTGCACCCAAAACCATAAGATACCTAGGAATAAATCTCACCAAAGAGACAAAGGATCTGTACTCAGAAAACTATAAAATACTCATGAAAGAAATTGAGGAAGATACAATAAATGGAAAAACGTTCCATGCTCATGGATTGGAAGAACAAATATTGTGAAGATGTCAATGCTACCTAGAGCAATCTACACCTTCAATGCAATCCCCATCAAAATACCATCCACTTTTTTCAAAGAAACGGGACAAATAATCCTAAAATTTGTATGGAACCAGAAAAGACTCCGCATAGCCAGAGGAATGTTGAAAAAGAAAAGCAAACTGGTGGCATCACAATTCCGGACTTCCAGCTCTACTGTAAAGCTGTCATCATCAAGACAGCATGGTACTGGCACAGAAACAGACACATAGATCAATGGAACAGAATAGAGAGCCCAGAAATGGACCCTCTACTCTATGGTCAACTAATCTTTGACAAAGCAGGAAAGAATGTCCAATGGAACAAAGACAGTCTCTTCAACAAATGGTGTTGGGGAAATTGGATAGCCACATGCAGAAGAATGAAACTGGACCATTTTCTTACACCACACACAAAAATAGACTCCAAATGGTTGAAAGACCTCAATGTGAGACAGGAGTCCATCAAAATCCTCAAGGAGAACACAGGCAGCAACCTCTTTGACCTCAGCCGAAGCAACTTCTTCCTAGAAACATCGCCAAAGACAAGGGAAGCAAGGGCAAAAATGAACTATTGGGACTTCATCAAGATTAAAAGCTTTTGCAAAGCAAAGGAAACAGTCAACAAAACCAAAAGACAACCGACAGAATGGGAGAAGATATTTGCAAATGACATATCAGATAAAGGGCTAGTATCCAAAATCTAGAAAGAACTCATCAAACTCAACACCCAAAGAACAAAGAATCCAATCAAGAAATGGGCAGAAGACATGAACAGACATTTTTCCAATGAAGACATCCAAATGGCCAACAGACACATGAAAAAGTGCTCAATATCGCTCAGCATCAGGGAAATCCAAATCAAAACCTCAATGAGATACCACCTCACACCAGTCAGAATGGCTAAAATTAACAAGTCAGGAAACGACAGATGTTAGCAGGGATGCGGAGAAAGGGGAACCCTCCCACACTGTTGGTGGGGATGCAAGCTGGTGCAGCCACTCTGGAAAACTGTATGGAGGTTCCTCAAAAAGTTGAAAATAGAGCTACTATATGATCCAGCAATTGCACTGCTGGGTATTTACCCCAAAGATACAAAAGTAGGGATCCGAAAGGGTACGTGCACCCCGATGTTTATAGCAGCAATGTCCACAATAGCCAAACTTTGGAAAGAGCCAAATGTCCATCAACAGATGAATGGATAAAGAAGAGGTGGTATATATATACAATGGAATATTATGCAGCCATCAAAAGGAATGGGATCTTGCCATTTGCATCAACGTAGATGGAACTGGAAGGTATTATGTTGAGCGAAATAAGTCAAATAGAGAAAGACATGTATCATATGACCTCACTGATATGAGGAATTCTTAATTGTAGGAAACAAACTGAGGGTTGCTGGAGTGGTGGGTGGGGTAGGAGGGATGGGGTGGCTGGGTGATTGACACTGGGGAGGGTATGTGCTCTGGTAAGCGCTGTGAATTGTGCAAGACTGTTGAATCTCAGATCTGTACCTGTGAAACAAATAATGCAATATATGTTAAGAAAAAAAAAAAGAAGAAGAAGAAGAAGGTAGCGGGAGGGGAAGAATGAAGCGGGGGAAATCAGAGGGGTAGACAAACCATGAGAGACGATGGACTCTGAAAATCAAACTGAGGGTTCTAGAGGGGAGGTGGGTGGGAGGATGGGTTAGCCTGGTGGTGGGTATTGAGGAAGGCACATTCTGCATGGAGCACTGGGTGTTATGCACAAACAATGAATCATGGAACACTACATCTAAAACTAATGATGTAATGTATGGGGATTATCTTAAGTATAAAAAAAAAAAAAAAAAAGACCCCCATTCTAAAAAGTGGCCCAGGCCAGCCAATCAGCATGGGCCATTTCCCCTGGCTGCAGAAACTGACTCAGAATGTGCTTACAGTATAAGACAGGTCAATCGGAATCACTAAGGGTCAGCCAGATGCTGTTGGTAGATCTAATGGAAATTAGCACTTCCATTGCTGGGTCTTCTCATCATTTAGGATGTAATATTGAAGTTCCTGATGTTCAACTTGTCACCATGAAAAAGGAGCGGCTGAAATAAAGCCTAAAGAGAGGAAAACAGATCCAAGAAAACCCTGGAAATATTGTTTTAGCAGCTAGATCCAACTATGCCTGAAGCCATTACCTATGGACTTTTTTAATGATATCCAACAAAGTAACATATTTGTATAAGCCATTAGGATTTTATTACCTACTCGTATTTTAAAAACTCATGACTAATACAAAGAACCAGTCACCTCAGTTCCATGTCAAGTTAACCTATGTCAAATTAAAAAAAAAAAAAAAGACAAGAAAAAAGAAAAAAATTAAAAAGAAAAAGAAAAATAGATTTATGACACAGTAAGAATGGCTGTTTCATTATCCTATGATCAGCTTGTTTTCTGTGCATTTCTTTGTGATGAATATCATTTGGTTAACTTTGAGTACCATAAAACACTTATGATTTCAGCTCAGTAAATATTTTAGATGCACTTAAATGTGTAAAAACTTACCTAGAACTGGAAATATACAAAGATGAAACACATTTCTTACTCTGACCATGTAAGTCTTGAGCTTACCTTACTCACAGTGTTTGAATTATATAGCCAAAATAAAATATATATATATCTATATAAAAAAAGTGAAAATTAGTATGTGTTCACATGGAAGGATCTCAAAAATATGATAAAACGGAAATGAATTTTAAAATATGTAAATAGTATCCCATTTGAAAATTGATACGTCCCCCCATAGAAGTTCTGAGAGAGGGAATGTGCAAGAAATTTTACCCTAGAAAGAGGAACTTAAGTCAATAGGAAAGAAGTGTTTTGTTGTTGTTTTTTTTTTAATTTTAGGAATATTTTTAAGTGTAGATATATTGCTTCTATAATATAATATACTGCTTCTATAATATAAATGTTCAAAGGTATATCATTAAACGTGTCTAAATTTTTAAAAAAATCATGCATAGAAAAGCCATGATTTAATTTTTATACTCAGTTAAAAATTTGATTTTGTCTAAACATTAGATTCAACACACATTCCAAATTGTATAAAGTTTAGAAATTTTTGGCATTGAATAGCCAATTCATTTTTTTCTCTCTTTGGGTTGTTATTCCTCAGAATCAGAGAATTCAGTTAAAAATATTGGGTAGTTTGGGGGTGCCTGGGTGGTTCAGTTGTTGGGCGTCTGCCTTCAGCTTGGGTCGTGGTCCCGGGGTCGTGGGATCAAGCCCCGCATCAGGCTCCCTGCTCCTCGGGAAGCCTCCTTCTCCCTCTCCCACTCCCCCTGCTTGTGTTCCCTCTCTCACTGTGTCTCTCTCTGTCAGATAAATGAATGGAATCTTTAAAAAAATATATTGGGTAGTTTGGAAATGCAGCATGCCGTGGTGAACCGTTTCTTTCCATCACTCTTGTTTCTGTATGAAATATATTGCTCTAGGAAGCTAAATAGAGGAACTAAAGAGCCGAAGGTATGTTCCCTCTATGCATTATAGCTATTAAGAATCAGAGGTGTCACTGAAACCCCATTTGTTAGAAAATGTTAGATTCTATATCTGAATATCTAGATTTTCCAGCATATTTCAGAATGATTTCTTACCAAAGACCTAAATTAGGCTATGAGGAGCCAAACTCAAGTTCAGAGGCAGCATATACATATCTAAAAATCACTGAGTCCCCAAATAAACTGCATTATAGATCCCAAAAGTGAAATGAAGCTAATAAAAAATGTCCTCTGATAATAACTTTCATTAGCTACTCTGGCTCTCAAACTTTTAGAAAATGACAATCTCTTGCTCTTTCTTTTCTTTTGAGTGCAGAAGTCCTTAATCAAGTATCTTTTTTACTTAAAAAAGAAAGCTGATCTCTTAAATACCTTTTAGTGTCTAGTTATTTGGACACACACAATTGGAATCACTTTTAAATAACTTCTATATTTGCCAGTACAAAGTGGGTGAAACAAGAACATGTTATGAATTTTAAACTATTTGATGTGTTCTTAGAGACAGAAGTAGTTTTTGTGTGATGTAAGAATAGCCCAAACCTAAATAAAAGCAAGTTAGTTTATATGGGTAGTATTAGAAAAAATAATTTTGTTGAATATCTAAGCTGTAATGTATTTTGGCTTTAGATGGTGCATTTGGGCACCACAGTGAATCATAAAAATTGTAAACTCTTACTTTGGGAATGAGCTTCAGAGGCCACAGAGTGCTAGGTCAACTTTCCTTCTAAGTATCACTTATCTCTGAAGCATGTTGGAAGAAATGAGAATTTATTTTAAATATGAATATTTTCAGTGAGGACATTATCATTTATAAGATTGGCATAATGATTAGAAACATCTTCTTTAAGCTAGCTGTGTCTCCTTGTATCCATACTGTCTTTGGTTTTGCCCTCTGAACAACATATCACCAAATCTCCCAATTACATAATACAACACATTTCATAGCTGAATATTTCTACCCTATATTCAGTTCTATACTAAAAGTTAATTGTCTTCTGTTCCTTAAATGACTCTCTCTTAAACATGATATCCAAACACTTCAATAGTTACGTGACAACTTTCTAGACCTCCGTTTCTTCTATTTTCCAAACTCTTAGCCATTCTTAAGACTCAAGATATGCTATTTCTTGCCCTGTTATACTAACCACTTTAAAATACTACTTTTTGGGGCACCTGGGTGGCTCAGTTGTTAAGCGTCTGCCTTAGGCTCAGGTCATGACCCCAGAGTCCTGGGATCGAGTCCCACATCGGGCTCCCTGCTCAGCAGGAAGCCTGCTTCTCCCTCTCCCACTCCCCCTGCTTGTGTTCCCTCTCGCTGTGTCTCTCTCTGTCAAATAAATAAAATCTTTAAAAAAATAAATAAATAAATAAATAAATAAATAAATAAAATAAAATACTACTTTTTGTCCACTCTAGCATCATACAAATATCAGAACATCAAGAACTCTGTACTTAATTTAAAATTCATGCTTCACATGAGTTTTTATTTACTTTTAAACAAATATTCTTTAACAATCATTCTCAGTTTAGTTCACAGAGGCATGAGCACACTTGGACACTTTCAGGGGATTTGCAATGTCAAAAATTATTTAAAAATAACTCTAAGATGTTATTGGCCTTCTACTGCATTGACATTTGCCCTGTTGGTACAAAAACAATAGGAGACATGCTGACGTCATTCCACAAATCATAGCAGTGGCATCCAACTATACTAGTCTTCATTTTAGTTTTCACCACCATGTTCTTAAAAGGAAAAAAAAAAAGAATCTTTACCTTAAGATTGTCTTTATAAAGCAGTGAAAAGTATTTTTATTAATTCTTGATCTTTATTATTCTATGCAATGAAATGGGAAATAGATATAATCAGGAAATGATTAAAAAAAAACAATAGATATGACCATTTCTAAGTTGTGATCATGACAGAGAGAGAGATGAAGTGGAAAAGAAAACATAATTCAAAGTGAATAGTTCAAGAAACTGAGGAGCCCATGTTTGCGGATCCCCATAAGGAGGCTGAGGTCATCCGGGTGGTGGCAGAAGTAGAGAAAAAGAAGAAAAAAGTGAGTTAGAACACAAAATACCCTTCAGTGATTGAGAAGGATGATGTAGATTCCTAAGGTGTTGGTAAATGGCAAATTAAAGAAAGGCTAATTTGCTTTTTTGTTTTTGTTTTCATTTTAGTGGCTGGATGGCATGAAGTTCAAAGAAGTTGATGTTTTGAGAAATAGCTAAGATAAATGGTTTGCATTGTAGATGGAATAAAGGAAAACATCTATACTACCCCCAGTATATAGTTACAAGGAATAAAAGGGATAAAACATCTTCCACTAGGGAAGTCTACAAGGGAAATTACTTGCCAGGAAGCAAGAGAACTCCAGTTCTAAGAGTGAGAAGATGAAGGAAATATCTAGAGAAGGACTTGAGGTCAGAAAATCATGTGTGTAAAGAGTTTGGAGGGAGGAGAGGAGTAAGGCATTAGGTTTATGAGAATATGAATGTCCTCCGGATAACTGATGGCCTGAGATGAACAGGGATAAAAGAGATGATAAGTCCTGATCAGTTTCTTGCTTTAAGGTAAGCAGTGCCGTCGATTCAAACTGTGGTCCTGAACAGTTAGCATGGGGAGCTCACAGCAATTTCTCTAATTGGAAGCTATTGAAGATATGTCTGTGAAGGTAGGAAAGGAAAGAGCACTTTTACTGATGGCAGGGGAAAACCACTTTCTTTCCTGTAGCCTGTGTTTCACCTTCATGTGCTAGTGAACTAGGTGACAACTGTTCCCATTGTTTCCAGTGTGTCACTGCTCCTGGTGGTGACAAAGCCCTTGATGTGATGTAACAGAGTGGCTGACAAGGAAAGAAGTCTTCATGGCTCAGATCAGTATGGTCAATGAACACAGTTGGAAAAATAGGGCCATAATGCACTGGATTCGGAGCTGAAATTTGGTGCTACTATGCAGTGGCTTACTTGAGAGCTGCTGACTAAGAAGGATGGAATTGAAAGCAATGAAGTGATATTTAACAAGCATGGGAGCATGACTCAATGAGGAGTAGAAATCAATGAGGCAGAAACAGACTCCTCTTGGAAACAAATGAGGCAAAAATGGACAAACTCCCAGGCCTTTTCAGGATCCTTTTTCTGTTTGCAACTAAGTCAGCCAAGCTGAGTTCTAGCAATATTTCTTCCTGTTCTGAATTGCCTATATTTATGTCCAGTTATGGACATGAAAAATAGCCCACTAGAAGCATAACTGCCCATCCTCCTTACCCCTCAGCCACAATTGCTGTTTATACTGCACTAGTTCTAACTCACAATGTGCTTAAAAGTCATCACTCAGTCAGTGTCTAGCTTAAACCAAATACATCATCCCATTTCTCTTTTCAGAATATTGGGTTTGGAGTAAACAAGGACATTAGAGAGGACACTGTGCTAATGGATAGGAGTAGAATTCACACAAAAATATCAGGATCCAAAGGAAATCTTCAGACCAAAAGTCATGTTGTGTTCCCAGAAACATTTTTGCAATTTCATAAGGCTGCTGAGAATGGTTTTTGTAGTTTTGTTCAGTGTTAAGGAGCCATCCCAAGAAATGACTGAGAAGCATAGGATGAATTCATTGTTTTGTGGCAAACATTCAAGCAAGGGTGAGGGACTTAGTGTCTTTAGAAACAAACTGTATTATTTATAAGAAGGCAAGAATAATTGATCATAAAGTTCAGGGTAAAAGTTCAAATTTTCTAGCTGGTTTTCGAGGCTTTCCATGATCCACTGCCTGCTTCCTCACCAGACTTATTTCTCACTGTAGGCACCAGCCATATAGAGATAGTGTGCACTCCCCTTTGCAACTTTTTTTTTTTAAGATTTTATTTATTTATTTGACAGAGAGACAGCGAGAGAGGGAACACAGCAGGGGGAGTGGGAGAGGGAGAAGCAGGCTTCCCACAGAGCAGGGAGCCCAATGCAGGGCTCGATCCCAGAACCCTGGGACCATGACCTGAGCTGGAGGCAGACGCTTAACGCCTGAGCCACCCAGACGCCCCCTCTTTGCAACTTTTCTCATGCTGTTCTCAGCATGTAATACAAACTTCCACAGCTCAAGATATGAAAACTTTACTCCCCAGAGACCACCTCAAATATTACCTCTCTGTTTCCAGTCTTTATAAGATCATAAATCACTGTAGGAAAAGGCTGAACCTTTTTTTTTTTTTTTTTGGCCTCTGCACTGGATCTAGAACAGTGCTTTGAATTAACATGTATTAAGTACCTTCTATGTACTTTGAGATGATGTGTAACATAAGATGACATATGGACTTGGAGACACAGGTCTGACAATTCTGCTTCTACTATGTGCAAACACTGACACTTGAGAAAAAAATTAGATTTTCTGAGTTTATAAAAATGACAGCATGTCAGGAGTGCCTGTGGTGCAGTTGGTTAAGCTTCCAACTCTTGGATTTAGGTCAGGTCATGATTTCAGGGTCGTGAGATCGAGTCCCACATTGGGATCCACACTCAGCAGAGTCAGCTTGAGATTCTCCCTCCCTCTGCCCATCTTGCTCATGCTCTCCCTCTTTCTCTCTCTCTAAAATAAATAAATAAATCCTTAAAAAATGATAGCAGGTCAACTGAAATATAACATATAAAGGATTTTACCAAAATATAACACTAAATGATCAACTAATATTAATTCTTTTTATTTTCCAGCCTAAAATAATGCCTCAAAAAAACCCCCCAAAAAACAAAACAAAAAAACAAAACAAAACAAAAGAGGGGTGCCTGGGTGGCTCAGATGGTTAAGCGTCTACTTTCAGCTCAAGTCATTATCTTGGGGTTCTAGGATCAAGCCTCACTTTGAGTTCCCTGATCAGCGGGGAGTCTGCTTCTCCCTCTGCCTCTGCCCCTGCTTGTGCTTTCTTTTTCTCTCCCAAATAAATAAATAAATAAAATCTTTAAAAAGAAAAAAAAAAGCAAAAGAGAGTAATTCAGTACTCTGAAAATAGATACCAAGTTTGGCTAAGATTTGAGACAAAGTTGGAGAGACAACATGTCTCTGAGAGAAAAGAAATTTCTTACTCTTCCAAAGCCCTTTCTTCCACCTAGCATTGCAATAGGAAAAATAAAGACTGACTAGAGTATTTCTCATTCTTTTTTTGTTTGTTTTTTAGTATTTTATGTGCAAGGCCTATAATTTGCACACAACTTGGGGTAAAGATGGTATGCCACCACCTAGATTTCAGGGTCTTTTTAACTTTAGATGAGGAATGGAGTGGTCTTATAGATCCCTTAAGACAAAGCACGCAATTCTTTATGACTGAAACATCCCTTATGATTTTGTTATGTCAGTGAGTAAAGAATATTTGGGTGACTTATAGAATCAGTTATGGAGTTGTCAATGCAGAGATAATGATGATGTTTCTTAGTGCATTTTATTACTTAAAGGATATTTCAGATAATTATAATCAGAATGGACTAGTTTAGAACTCAGAAGCAGACACTAAGTAGGAGAAGGGAGTAGCACTGTAATTTACCACTTAATGTTCTCACTGATTTTAACAGTGATTAATTTTGCCTGATTATTTGAAACACTAATTAGATCATTTTGTTTACCTAAGTTGAATCAAAGTTTATCAAACAATCTTGATGTTTAATGTTGATGGATAAACAAAATACGGTATCACCATTCTCTCTTAATCTAAATATGTAAAATTCTAATCCCAGATTACCTTGACCTATGTGGTAGTTAGAAATACTTTCTACCAATTATCTTGACACATTATAGGATTGCACTGACTAGAACCCTGAAGTTAAGTGTGATAAGGTGACTTACTTGGTTAATGAAATGTGGGTGGAAATAACATACATTGTTTCTAGACAGAAGGTTTTTTTTTAAGGTACATAAGTAACTAACTGTTTAGATTCCTTCTCTCTTCTGTTATAAGTAGTCTGCATGTGTGAGTGAGGAGCACATAAAATGTAGTTCTAGTTATACATGATGGACTTGTATGAGTGAAAAATTAAGCTGCTTTTTAAGCCATTCATATGGTAAAGCTATTTTTAATTACAGCATTAGACTATGCTCAGTGGTCAAGAAACTGAAGCCAGGGGTTTAGTGTCTTCATAATAAAATCATGAGATCTATTGCATAGGATTAATGGTTAGATGACTGACAGCAAGGAAACTGTAATCCAGGGTGTGAAAGACACTTTGCAGGTTAGATAGTAGCAAATTTTTTTGGTAATACTGTTGCCTTTGTTAATTAAACATGTACCCTGGGGGAAGAAGTCAGATAACAGAATATTAGATGTGTGTACTGTTGAGTGGAGACTGGCATTGGTAAAGTATAGGAAAGAGATGAACTCAGAAGATAACTGGGCAATTTGAAAGCAGGAATAAAGAGGGATTTGAAAAAAATCTAATATTGGAAACTTTTAGGTTTGGGAAATACAACAGATTCTCATTTTGAGAGAATGAAATTGTAAGTAAAAAAGAGTTTATAGTGGGGTACCAGCGTGGCACAGTTGGTTAAGTGCCAGACCCTTGGTTCGGCTCAGGTTGTGACCTCATGGTTGTGAGATTGAGTCCTGAGTCAGTCTCCAGTCTCAGTGTGGAAACTGCTTAAGACTTCCCCTCCCTCTTCTTCTGCCCATCCCTCTCCACCCCCGACCCCTGTGCTCCCACACTCTTTCTCTCTCTCTCTAAAATAAATAAATAAATCTTTAAAGAAATACAGTTTCAAGAAACAAAGATCTATCAAGGCTGTCCTCAAAGGTCTTTCACTACTTTAGTGAAAACACATGAATAAACTAAAGCATGGGAGAATAAACATCCAATCAAGGTGGGTTGCAAATGAAACGTTAGCATTGCAAATGGTAAATATGGCTCATAGAAAATTAACTAGAGTGTGGTGATTTCTACCATCACATGATGGGCTCAAGGCATTCGTTGTTACCTTGAACCAGAATGAGACATGGGGAAAAGAAAGAAAGAAAGAAAGAAAGAAAGGAAGGAAGGAAGGAAGGAAGGAAGGAAGGAAGGAAGGAAGGAAGGAAGGAAGGAAGAAAGAAAGAAAGAAAGAAAGAAAGAAAGAAAGAAAGAAAGAAAGAAAGAAAGAAAGAAGAAAGAAAGAAAGAAAGAAAGAAAGAAAGAAAGAAAGAAAGAAAGAAAGAAAGAAAGAAAGAAAGAAAGAAAGAAAGAAAGAAAGAAAGAAAGAAAGAAAGAAATGAGGGAAGGAGAGAAGAAGGAAGGAAGGAAGGAAGGAAGGAAGGAAGGAAGGAAGGAAGAAAATATGAGAATTATAACTCAAAGGATACTTTGATTGTGGATATTGGCACATGGTGCTGTTTGATAGATAAGTTCATCTGATTTTTGAAAGAAATATAAAGCTAAATGAAGCATCAGTCTGGACTTAACATTATTTTAAATCTAAAAATGTTCATAGGGTCCTCAACTATTTGGACAGTAAGTAAGCTTTTAATAAGGGTAAATTTCTCACTATCTACTTGAGGATAATGTAAAAGAAAAAATCCCCCAGATGTCAATTCCAGAGCTATGAGAAGCAATCAACAGAGATGTTGTTAAACATCATCTCTTCCAGGATAAGAAGGGAATTTCTCAAAATATCTGCTCATAGAGATATCATAATTCCTACTGACCTAGAATCAAGGACCAATATTTGTCTCCCCCTTTTCCTTTCCCTTTCTTTCCTAAGAGGCAGTATTAATTTAGTTACTTATTTTCCTCTGTCATTGAATATTGAAGGATGGGAACATAAACTCTCTCCCCCCTGCCTTTTTTTTTTAAATATACGTCTCCAGACCAAGTAAACCCACATCTAGAACTCTAGGACTAGTTTAGGACTACTTCCCAGGACCCCAATTCAGAAATTTCTATGAACTCTCAGAGATGCTATTCTTGGGTATGGATATAGTGACCTACACAGGACTTTTGGATTTCCCCCTTGAAAAGGGGATATGTTTTTGTCTGGAAAGAAGGAACTGAATATATGTTGGCTAGAAGACAGACTTTGGTATCCACTCATATGTTTACCATTACTTTCAGTTTTTTTCTAGGAATAAAGTTGGTTTGCACACACATATAATTAAGTGAAGCCATGACATTTGCCTTGAAAAAGCAAATGAATAGGAACTGCATGTGTCACTTTCATATTGAAGATTTTAAGAACCATGCTTTTTTTTTTTCCCCCTGATATAGTGACTAGTGATGTTTCACATGGGAGAAATAATGTTAGGCTCTTTCCTGAAAGAAGAAAATGTGGAAAAGAGCTAAAACTAAATGATAATATCCACATGTCACATGAACAATAAGTGAACCTGGGTTTGTTTACTACTGCAATATATCTGAACCTGTTCTAACTAGAAGTTTGAAAGGTAATAAAAAATAAATAAATAAGTCTATTTCCTTTAAATCACTTCAAATTATTTCTAACTGCATTGTATGTATGATGTGGTAAAAAAACTTGATACACCCCTGTATTGAATATATGAAGATGTTGGAAATCAGAAAAGAAATTGGGCTAAGAGTTAATATATGTTTGCTTTAATCCTGAGTTTTCTATTCCATAATTGTAGATATATTGAAGAAATTATTTAGATTTTAAATCTAAAAATGACCATAGGGCCCCCAACTATTTGGACAGTAGGTAAGCTTTTAATAAGGGCAAATTTCTTACTATCTACTTGAGGATAGTAGGATTTATTTCTAAAATAAAGGATGTTTACTAATTTACTTTCTGGATTCCATGATTTTTAAATGTAAAAGAATTGGAAAAATGTTTAATGAATTTTAATATCTTTAAATGCAATTAATTTTAATTTAGCAACAGATTGTATCATTACCCACAGTACATACATATTATTTAGCATTTATCCAGAAACCAAGATAATATACTATAAATTTTGAGAAAAAACTATTCATAATTCTCAAGATCTCCCTTCCTTAGGCTTAGTTTCTTCCATCAGTGGGTTTAATATGCATTTTAATTTTCCAGAACTCAGAGTCTCACTACTATTACTTGCCTTAAGATCATTAAGGTCTTTACACCAGATCTTTATTTTGGTGAAAATAAACCTCAGATTCCCAGGTTCACTCTCATCTTCTACATTAAAATGCCTATAAGGCTCTATATATTCTTACTTTATTCCAATTTCACTATCTCTTCCCAAGTCCCCAAACTCTTCATCACTTTCAAAATCATGGCCCACTATCAATAAATTCTTTCATATCTGTAATTTCTTATATTAGGGTTCTCCAGAGAAACAGAGCCAACAGGATGTATGTATAGATATACAGATACATACAAGAAGAAATTTATTATAGGAATTGACTTATATGATTATAGAGGCTGAGAAGTTCCATGATCTGCCACCTGCAAATCTGCAAGCTGGAGAACCAGGAAAGCCAGTTGTGTAATTCAGTCTAAGTCAATAAACCTGAGAATGGTGGTGAGTGGTGGTGGTAGCAGGGAGTTAAAATAGAGTAAGTCCTGGTCGAAGTCCTAAGGCTCAAAAACTAGGAACACTGATGTCCAAGAACAAGAAGATAGATGTCTCAGCTTCAGCACAAAGAGTGAATTGGCCTTTTCTCAGCCTTTTTGTTCTATTCAGGCCTTTAATGGATCTCACAGACACACCCAGAAATCATGTTTTACCAGCTATCTGGGCATTCCTTAGCCCAGTCAAAATGATACATAAAATTTACCACCCTACCCATATATTCTCTACATGTCTTTTCTCAATATTAATCTGGATTTGTCCAGGAACATAGTTTCATCTGTATATTTCCTTGGTGATGATTTTTTTCTTCAACAATCCTTATACCACTGGTCTCAGATATAAAATAGGTATCACTGTTTTCATTATGGTTTCTAAACAGATAATTCTTTCTCTCTCCTCAGGTCCTTCACCATTATTTCTTGGATAGTGCCTGCTCCCTCATTTAAACCATCCTGAAACTAATAATGGTTCCCTATATGTTTATTTTAGCTATAGTTCCAAGACTATGAACTAAAAACTTATCTATATCTTCATGAGTAGGTAATCCCAGAATTTAAGTGGATTTTACCTTGTCCAGTCACTATACTTTCATAAGCAAGGAAACCCAATGTACCTTCTTGTGCACTAATATATTCAAACTTGTATTTAAAATGCATAATCTAAGTTTATGTTCAGCAAGCACAAGGTGTTTGCCATGATGTATTTTGATGACTGAGACTATTTACATCTACACAACTTAGTTATTGTAACCAAGAATGGAAACTATCTCTTACAGCATCAGTTGACTATTTATTCCAAAATTATGTCTCACGAAGATAAGACTATAAACCAACAAACAATTTCATTACTTGGTTTTGAAAAATCTTGTAATTCAATTTACCCAGACAAAAATTTGCTCACTTGGGCAAACAGCTTGCTTATCAAACAACACATATCAAGGCTAACTTCAAGAATCTCTCCTTATTGTGTCCGTGAATTCTAAACTACTGTTATTAAACTTGTCCAATTAATATCCAATAATATGCTAAATTGGTCCCCTTCAGAAAATATGCACCTTAAGTTGCTTGAATCCACACCCTAAAACTTATAGATACACCCCTCTCACTCTTCCTTCATAGACACCACTAAAATTTTTTAAAGATTGTGTAAAGCATTAGCTGTTTTAATCAACTTAACTTTTCTTGACTAGAATTTTTCCTAGTGGTTTTTGGTGGGAGGCTGGCCGCTGACAATATAATGCCAGAAAGCACTGTATCCTTGTATACATGCCAGAAAGCATTGTTTTCAAATTTATGAGTAACATTGGGGGATAGGTAGCTAAAAATTAATGAACATTGGAAAACAACAGGCTTGGTTTGAAGTCTATGTTGTCCACTAAGTACTTATTATATCTATGTATGATATATACTGCATATATCATTGTATATGCTGCTAGCATACAAGTCCGGATTTTTGAGTTAAATAAAATAAAAGGTTATAATTAGGATAATGGAGCAAGGAGTAAAAATAGACATCCTTGGGAATGTTGGGTCCAACAGGCAGTAAAAGTAAGCCTCTAGGGAATGAGATAAGGAATCAGAATTTAGGCAAATCTATAGTACATACCAAAAGACACACCAACAAAGAAAAGTAATAGCTGTAAGTAGAACTGCTGGCAACAATCACCTTGAAACTCAACTAACCATTTAGAAGAGGATCTTTGTTATCTTCCCTGGGCAGAAAAACAACTGGTGATAACAAACTTGCCATAAAAAACTATATGTATTCTCAAAGGAGCTTAGGGCAGAAAGTCAAGTGTGTTCTGACAAATTCTCAAGTAACATCCAGCTAAAGATTAGAACAAATGAGTCCTCTTAGTTAACATTAACTTGACATAGAGTCAGAAAAGAAGGTGTGGCTGAGAATGTATAATGATTTGCTCCCTTCTTTTCAAACATTTTACCAAATTGCCTAAGACGGGGGTGGGGGGAATTTTATAGCTTTTCTATGTGATCTTTAATCCTCTCTGTGAGGAGATTAAAAATAAATTGTTTTCTTTTTTAGCATCATTACTTGCCTAGGCAAGTTAAACATTTCACATGACTGACATATCTGACAGACATTACATCAATGAGAGAATACTTTTCCAAAAGCATTATTGTTAATTTCTATTATGCCAGTTATTATTTGAAAATACAATACTTTCTCTTCCATCAACCTAGCTGTCAGCTTTTTTTCCTTTCATTCCATTTCCACAAAAGTAATGGGCATCACTGACATTTTCCATTAAGAATGTTGAATAGGAGCTATTTATGCTTCTTAGCTGAGAAGTGTTAATGCTGTAAAGTTCATGTTCAATCTTATCACTTCTGTCAATGTGTTGAGATCATTTTTATCTCAAAAAAATGCACATTTCTAAAGAGAAAGACTAATTGTAAAGCTATTTCTGCTTGTTTTATTAATAAATTCTTATAGTAATGGTCACCTCAAAGGGTTTCTACGCTGAATAATTATTTTCCCTTTTATCACACATTCTTGTAGAGGTACAGTTTATTTGTCCCAGCTACAATTTTAATGTTTTATTTAAGGCAAATATAGGTCTGGAATGTTTAATTTACTCTGATTAACCTTAGAGACATCATTCTTTTAACCACAAAATATGGAAGATTAAAAATGTATGAAGAATCAAAATGCAATTTTGAGCCAAACTATACATTTTTATGTGAAAACAACTATTTATATCTTAAATATTTAGCAAGTTTGAATTTTTCAAAAATTTCTTTCTCCCTATTATATTTTGTAAAAGTTGATCTTAGAGTTTTTGTATAAGCTATTTCCATTCCTTCAAACACATTTCCTTCTATAAAATATGACTCAATTTTATAACTATATCAGAACTTATTTTTTTCATTTTCCTTTCCATGGGTCTTTACATTTTTCCAGGTTTGTGATATTATGAAGAAAGATATTGCCTATTTTCTTTTTTTTATATCTTCAGATCCACATTGGCCAGAGTAACTTTTTCATATTCTAAGAGTAGAATTGTTGAGTCATAGGCTAGGGGAAAGTTCTGCCTTTAAAGATGATGCCAAATTGTTTAATCAAGTGTTTATAACAATTTACACATCCATCAGTGATGTATAAAATCTTTATTTCGGTATTCAGTCTTTTCTTTAGGTCATCGTTCAGCTTAAACTAAGAACATAAGCTTGACATCATGCTCAACTCAGATGCTCCTCTGTTGACATGTTATGTAGGATATTCAGGTTCAGTTGAGGCTTAACTTCTGTGTCAGATTTCCTTGAAATTTTATTTAATGGTAATTTATAAAATAATGTGATGTGACTGCAAATGTATCACAACATCTGAGACTCCAGAAATTGCATATACAAGCAGTGCAATACAGACAATTATTAAGAGAAGGATTATTATCATAGTGGGTACTTTACTTTTTTTTTTTTAGAAGTTTCTTTTTTTTTAAGATTTTATTTATTTATTTGAGAGAGAGAATGAGATAGAGAGAGAGCATGAGAGGGGGGAGGGTCTGAAGGAGAAGCAGACTCCCTGCTGAGCAGGGAGCCAGATGCGGGACTCGATCCCGGGACTCCAGGATCATGACCTGAGCCGAAGGCAGTCGCTTAACCAACTGAGCCACCCAGGCGCCCCGGGTACTTTACTTTTAAGCCAGGATTACAGTGTGCTGAAATAAAACCAAGATTGTTGATCTTATTTCCAAACTAAAACTCTCAGAACTAGATATGGCTACATTAGACAGCCAAGAAAATACAGAATATGAGCGAAAATTAAACCTGATAATATGTGGCTCTGCATTTTGTTTCATTTTATTTAGAAAGTAACTACTTCATACCCTGGGATCTGCTGGATCTGGAATGACCCAATATGAAAGTTCTGTAGAGGAAATTACCTTGTCCTAAAAATCATCTGATACTTTAAGTTTGAAAATTCAAGCTAAAACAGCATTTCAGTATTCATGAATACTTGAAAAATATTCATGTGAGGATCATTTCCTTATTATTTTATTGCTGTGCCTTTCTTGATAATACCCAATAATATCCTCTGTTGGCATTCAAAATCTTTCTCTTCATGCTTCTTCCAGAAGAAACAGTCTCTAGATTTTAGATGACACAGGTTTTTAAGAAGGATGTTGAGGAAAATTTACCTGTACTAACTGGTAATAGAATGGAGATTTCAGATTCCAAGTGGTTCCCTGAATTGAGCTGGATATCTACCGGATGACTCTGAACACCCACAAAATGAACCTGAGATATAAGAATATATATCTGGATCTCTACAAACAGAATATCCCAAGCTGTTAGTTTCAAGGTATAAAGTGGGGAGCCGTGATTCCATGAGCAGATATCAGAAGATAAACAGAAGGGGGAGGGAGCCATGGGGAGCCTACACCACCCGTGAGCCATAGCCTCCTGTACTGGAGACAGGGCACAGACTCACAGACCAGTAGCGGCAGGGAAAGGACTTTAGGGCAGCCCCTGGCCTGAAACCTGGAGTGGTGGGGCTGCACATGTGAACTGGGGGTGACTGGCTGTTTTAGAAGCACAAAAGGCAGAGATGTGCTCCCGTGCCCTGACTTGGAGGTGAGGACTGGGAACCCTGCTGAGGAGCAAACAACCCAGGACCCTGCAGTTTATAGCAGCACAGAAGGAAATGGAGATAATGTGGCCTGGAGAGCTCACTGAAGAACAGACTGTGATCTCTCTGCTCTGAGGCAAAGGGTTGGAAATGGTCTCTTCTGCTCTGACTCTCAGAAGAGATGCAGAAAGCTGCCAGGGAAAGCTGCCAGAGAAGAAAAGCCCCCAAAACAGGTTTTCACTGAGCCCACCCCCCCACACACACAGGATGGAGGGCAACTCTGCCTAAACAGGGTTGCCTGAGTAACACCACGGCAGGCCTTAACCCCAGAAGACAGGCTGGGAGAACAAGAGGCTGACAACTCTAAGGTTCCTATAAAACAGATGCCTATTGCTTGGGCTGTGGTCAATAATTTGGACTCTGTGCATTCCCTCAACCACCCCTCAACAGAATGACTAGAAGGAGGAACCCCCCAAATAAGAAACTCAGAGACTGTGACATCTGCCACAGATTTACAAATGGATACAGATAAACCAAGATGTTGGAGAGGGACTTCAGGGTAGAAGTTATGAAAACAATAGCTAGAATGAAGAAACCGATTAATGACAACATAGGGTCTCTAAGGGCAGAAATGAAAGGTGACCTGGCAGAACTTAAAAATGCTATCAATGAGATCCAATCTAATCTAGATAATCTAACAGCTAGGGTAAGCAAGGCAGAAGAACGAATTAGTGATCTAGAAGACCAACTGATAGAAAAGAAGGAAAAAGAGGAGGCCAGGGAGAAACAACTCAAAATCCAAGAAAACAGAATCAGGGAAATAAGTGACACCATGAAATGTTCCAATGTCAGAATTATTAGGATCCCTGAGGGGCTGGAGAGAGAGAGAGGACTAGAAGATATATTTGAGCAAATCGTAGCTGAGAACTTCCCTAATCTGGGGAATGAAACAAACATTCATGTCCTAGAGGCAGAGAGGATCCCTCCCAAGATCAAGGAGAATAGGCCAATGCCCTGGCATGTAATAGCAAAACTTGCAAATCTTAGAACCAAGGAAACCATCTTAAGGGCAGTTAGGGAGAAGAGATTCCTTACGTACAAAGGGAAGAACATCAGAATAATGTCAGACCTATCCACAGAGACCTGGAAAGCCAGAAAGGGCTGACAAGACATATTCAGGGTACTAAATGAGAAGAGCACACAGCCAAGAATACTTTATCCAGCAAGGCTGTCATTTAGAATGGATGGAGAGATGCAAAGCTTCCAAGACCAGCAGAAACTGAAAGAATATGTGACCACTAAGCTGGCCCCATGAGAAATATTAAGGGGCTTCTGTAAAAGGAGAAAGACCCCAAGAGTGATATAGAACAGAAATTTACAATCTATAGAAACAAGGACGTCACAGGCAACAGGATGACAATAAATTCATATCTCTCAATAATCACTCTCAGTGTGAATGGCCTAAATGCTCCCATAAAATGGCACAGGGTTTGCAGATTGGATAAAAAGACAGGACCCATCCATATGCTGTATACAAGAGACTCATTTTCAACCTAAAGACATCCAGACTGAAAGTGGAGGGATGGAGATCCATCTTCCATGCCAATGGACCTCAAAAGAAAGCTAGGGTAGAAATTCTTATATCAGACAAATTAGATTTTAAATAAAGACTGTAGTTAGAGACACAGAAGGACACTAAGTAATTCTTAAAGGGTCTATCCAACAAGAAGATCTAACAATTGTAAATATCTATGCCCCCAACATAGGAGCAGCCAAAAACATAAGCCAAATATTATCCAAAATAAAGAGTCATATTGATAATAATATGTTAATTGTAGAGGACCTCAATACTCCACTCTTAGCAATGGACAGATCATCTAAGCAGAAAATCAACAAGGAAACAGGACCTTTGAATGACACACTGGACCAGATGGACCTCATAGATATTTACAGAACATTCCAACCTAAAACAACAGAATACGCATTCTTCTCAAGTGCACATGGAACTTTCACCAGAATAGACCACATACTGGGTCACAAATCAGGTCTCAACCAATACCAAAAGTTTGAGATTATTCCTTGCATATTCTCAGACCATAATGTTTTAAAACTGGAACTCAATCACAAGAAAAAATTTGGCAGAAATTCAAACACTTGGAAGCTAAAGACCACTCTGCTCAAGAATGTTTGGGTCAACCAGGAAATCAAAGGAGAACTTAAACAATTCATGGAAACCAGTGAGAACGAAAACACATCGGTCCAAACCTATGGGATACTGCAAAGGCGGTCCTAAGGGGGAAATACATAGCCATCCAAGCCTCACTCAAAAAAAAAAAAAAAAAAAAAGAATAATCTCAAATTCACTGACGAACTTTACACCTTAAAGAACTGGAGAAAAATCAACAAATGATGCCTAAGCCATGCATCAGGAGAGAAATAATTGGCCATTTGGATGTCTGCTTTAGAAAAATGTCTCTTCATGTATTCTGCCCATTTCTTGGTTGCATTATTCATCCTTTGGGTGTTGAGTTTGGTAAGTTCTCTAGAGATTTTGGATACTAGCCCTTTGCAAATATCTTCTCCCATTCTGTCAGTTGTCTTTTGGTTTTGTTGACTGTTTCCTTTGCTATACAAAAGCTTTTTATCTTGATGAAGTCCCAAGAGTTCATTTTTGCCCTTGCTTCCCTTGCCTTTGGCAACCTTTCTAGGAAGAAGTTGCTGTGGTTGAGGTTGAAGAGGTCTCTGCCTGTGTTCTCCTCAAGAATTTTCATGGATTCCTGTCTCAAATTTAGGTCTTTCATCCATTTTGATTCTAATTTTGTATGTGGTGTAAGGAAATGGTCCAGTTTCATTCTTCTGCATGTGGCTGTCCAATTTTCCTAACATCATTTGTTGAAGAGACTGCCTTTTTTCCATTGGACATTCTTTCCTGCTTTGTCAAAGATAAGTTGACCATAGAGTTGAGGGTCCATTTCTGGGCTCTCTATTCTGTTCCATTGATCTATGTGTCGGTTTTGTGCCGGTACCATACTGTCTTGATGATGACAGCTTTGTAATAGAGCTGGAAGTCTGGAATTGTGATGCCACCAGCTTTGCTTTTCTTTTTCAACATTCCTCTGGCTATGCAGGGTCTTTCCTGGTTCCATACAAATTTTAGGATTATTTGTTCCATTTCCGTGAAAAAAGTGGATGGTATTTTGATAGGGAGTACATTAAAAGTGTAGATTGCTCTAGGTAGCATTGACATTTTCACCATATTTTTTCTTCCAATCCATGAGCATGGAATGTTTTTCCATTTCTTTGTGTCTTCCTCAATTTCTTTAATGACTATTCTATAGTTTTCTGAGTACAGATTCTTTGCCTCTTTGGTTAGATTTATTCCTAGGTATCTTAAGGTTTTGGTGCAATTGTAAATGGGATTGACTCCTTAATTTCTCATTCTTCTGTCTTGTTGTTGGTATATAGGATGCCACTGATTTCTGTGCATTGATTTTATATCCTCCACTTACTGAATTCCTGTATGAGACACATGAAAAAGTGCTCAATGTCACTCGGCATCAGGGAAATCCAAATCAAATCTCAATGAGATACCACCTCACACCAGTCAGAATGGCTAAAATTAACAAGTCAGGAAACAACAGATGTTGGTGAAAATGAAGAGAAAGGGGAACACTCCTATACCGTAGGTGGGAATGTAGCTGGTGCACCCACTGTAGAAAACAGTATGGACGTTCCTCAAAAAGTTGAAAATAGAGCTACCCTATGACCCAGCAATTGCACTACTGGGTGTTTACCTCAAAGACACAGATGTAGTGATAAGAAGGGCAATATACACCCTAATGTTTATAGAAACAATGTCTACAATAACCAAAATATGGAAAGAGCCAAGATGTCCATCAACAGATGAATGAATAAAGAAGATGTGATACACACACACAAACACACACACACACACACACTGGAATATTATGCAGCTTTCAAAAAAATGAAATCTTGCCATTTGCAATAATGTGGATGGAACTAGAGGGTATTATGCTAAGTGAAATAAGTCAATCAGAGAAAGACAATTATCATATGATCTCACTGGTATGAGGAATTCTAAATCTCAGGAAACAAACTGAGGGTTGCTGGAGTGGTGCGGGGTGAGAGGGATGGGGTGGCTGGGTGATGGACATTGGGGAAGGTATGTGCTATGGTGAACACTGTGAAATGTGTAAGACTGTTGAATCACAGAACTGTACCTCTGAAACAAATAATACATTATATGTTAAAAAAAAATAGTAGGAAGGAAAAAATGAAGAGGGGGGAAATGGAGGGGAGACGAACCAGGAGGTTTTAGAGGAGAGGGGTGTGGGGGGATGGGTTAGCCCAGTGATGGGTATTAAGAAGGGCACGTATTGAATGGAGCACTGGCTGTTTTACACAAACAATGAATCATGGAACACTACATAAAAAACTACTGATGTAATGTATGATGACTAACATAACATAATAAAATAAAATTAAAAAAAAAAGAACTGAAATAAAAACAGCTGAGTTACTTCAAAAAGAAAAAAGTGAAATAATTAAAATTAGAGCAGAGATCAATGAATTAGAAACTAGAAACAGAGTAAATCAGATCAATGAAACTAGAAGCTGGGTCTTTAAAAATTAATAAGATTAACAAACCACTGTGAAAACTTATCCAAAAGAAAAGAGAAAGGACCCAAATTAATAAAATTATGAATGAAAGGGGAGAGATCATGACTAACACGAAGGAAATAAAAACAATTACTAAAAATTATTATCAACAACTATATGCCAATAAATTAAACAACCTGGAAGAAATGGATGCCTTCCTGGAAACCTATAAACTACCAAGACTGAAACAGGAAGAAATTGACAACCTGAATAGGCCAATAACCAGTAACGAGATTGAAGCAGTGATCAAAACCTCCCAAAAAACGAGAGTCCAGGGCCTGATGGATTCCCTGGGGAATTCTACCAAACATTCGAAGAAGAAATAATATCTATTTTCCTGAAGCTGTTTCAAAAAACAGAAACAGAAGGAAAGCTTCCAGACTCATTCTATGAGGCCAACATTACCTTAATCCCTAAACCAGGCAAAGAACCCATCAAAAAGGAGAATTTCAGACTGATATCCTGATGAATATGGATTCCAAAATTCTCAACAAAATCCTAGCTAATAGGATCCAACAATACATTAAAAGGATCATCCACCATGACCAAGTGGGATTTACCCCCAGGATGCAAGGGTGGTTCAACATTCACAAATCAATCAGTGTGATAGAACACATTAGTAAGAGGAGAGAGAAGAACCATATGGTCCTCTCAATTGATGCAGAAAAAGCATTTGACAAAATACAGCATCCTTTCCTGATTAAAATTCTTCAGAGTATAGGGATAGAGGGAATATTTCTCAAGTTCATAAAATCCATCTATGAAAAACCCACAGCGAATATCATCCTCAATGGGGAAAAGCTGAGAGCCTTTCCCTTAAGATCAGGAACACGACAAGGATGCCCACTGTTGCCACTATTGTTCAACATAATACTAGAAGTCCTAGCCACAGCAATCAGACAACAGAAAGAAATAGAAGGTATTCAGATTGGCAAAGAAGAAGTCAAACTCTCTCTCTTTGCAGATGACATGATACTTTATGTGGAAAATCCAAAAGACTCCACCCCCAAATTACTAGAACTCATACAGCAATTCAGTAATGTGGCAGGATACAAAATCAATGCAGAGAAATCAGTTGCTTTCTTATACACTAACAATGCAACTGTAGAAAGATAAATTAAAGAAATGATTCCATTTACAATAGCACCAAAAACCATAAGATACCTCGGAATAAACCTAACCAAAGAGGTAAAGGATCTATACTCCAGGAACTACAGAACACTCATGAAAGAAATTGAGGAAGACACAAAGGGATGGAAAAACATTAATGCTCATGGATCAAAGGAATAAACATTATTAAAATGTCTATGCCATCCAGAGCAATCTATACCTTCAATGCCATCCTGATCAAAATTCCAATGACATTTTTCAAAGTGCTGGAACAAACAATCCTAAAATTTGTATGGAATCAGAAAAGACTCTGAATCACCAAGGAAATGTTGAAAAAGAAAAACAAAGCTGGGGGCATCACCTTGCCCGATTTCAAGCTATATTACAAAGCTGTGATCACCAAGACAGCATGGTAGTGGCATAAAAACAGACATATAGACCAATGGAATAGAATAGAGAGCCCAGATATGGACCCTCAACTCTATGGTCAAATAATCTTCGACAAAGCAGGAAAAAATATGCAATGCACAAAAGACAGTCTCTTCAATAAATGGTGCTGGGAAAATTGGACAGCTATATACAGAAGAATGAAACTTGACCATTCTCTAACACCATACACAAAGATCAACTCAAAATGGATTAAAGAGCTCAATGTGAGACAGGAATCCATCAAAATTCTAGAGGAGAACAGAGGCAGTAACCTCTTCAACATCGCCCACAGCAACTTCTTTCAAGATACATCTCCAAAGCCAAGGGAAACAAAAGCAAAAATGAACTTTTGGGACTTCATGAAGATAAAAAACTTCTGCACAGCAAAGGAAACAGTCAACAAAACAGAGGCAACCCGCAGAATGGGAGAAGATATTTGCAAATAACAGACAAAGGGCTGGTATCTATAAAGAACTTCTCAAACTCAACACCCAAAAAACAAATAATCAAGTCAAAAAAATGGGCAGAAGACATGAACAGATACTTCTCCAAAGAAGACATACAAATGTCTAACAGACACATGAAAAAATGTTCATCATCATTAGCCATCAGGGAAATTCAAATCAAAACCACATTGAGATACCATCTTACACCAGTTAGAATAGCAAATATTGACAAAGCAAAAACAACAATCATTGAAGAGGTTGTGGGGAAAGATGAACCCTCTTACACTATTGGTGGAAATGCAAGTTTGTACAGCCACTTTGGAAAACAGTGTGAATGTTCCTCAAAAAATTAAAAATAGAGCTACCCTATGACCCAGCAATTGCACTACTGGGTGTTTACCCCAAAGACATAGATGTAGTGAAAAGAAGGGCCATATGCACCCCAATGTTCATAGCAGCAATGTCCGCAATACCTAAACTGTGGAAAGAGCTGATATGCCCTTCAACAGATGAATGGATAAAGAAGATGTGGTGCGTATAGACAATGGAATATTACTCAGCCATCAGAAAGCATGAATACCGAACTTTTACATCAGCGTGGATGGGACTGGAGGAGATTATGCTTAGGGGAAATAAGTCAAGCAGAGAAAGTCAATTAACATATGGTTTCACTTATTTGTGGAACATAAGAAATAGCATGGAGGACATTAGGAGAAGGAAGGGGAAAATGAAGGGGGGGAAATCAGAGGGGGAGACAAACCATGAGGGACTATGGACTCTGAGAATCAAACTGAGGGTTCTAGAGGGGAGGGAGGTGGGGGGATGGGTTAGCCTGAGGACGGGTATTAAGGAGGGCATGTACTGCATGGAGCACTGGGTGTTATAGAAAACAATGAATCATGGAACACCACATGAAAAACTAATGATGTATTGTATTTTGACTAACATAACATAATAAAATTAAATTAAATAATTTAAAAAAATGAAGATTTCGGGGACACCTGGGTGGCGCAATCCATTAGGCATCTGATTCTTGGTTTCAGGTCAGGTCCTGATCTCAGGGTCATGGAATCCAGCCACACATGAGGCTCCATGCTCAGCACAGACTCTGCTTGAGATTCTCTCTCTCCCTCTCTCTGTCCCTCTTCCCCTGCTCTCTCTGTCTCTCTAAAATAAATAAATCTTTTTTTTTTTTTAATGTAGATTTCTTAAACCACTTGTGTGTTCCCATGTCAGCCTGCAACAGAGCAGGGTCTAGCGTCAAAGGTGGTATTCCTAGATGCATGGGAGGCCTGTTACTAAGTCATAAAGGGAAGAAAAAATTAAACAGAAACAGTTGATCTCATTGTTCATAAAGCCATTGACACTACTTTTTGGACATGGACGTTTGATAGTTCTGAATGTTTTCTCTTGTTAATTCTCTTCTTAATTCAGAATTCCATTTGTTCTGCTGTTTCAGAAGATTGCTATAATGTAAACAGGGAAGTTTCTGAGTAAATGTCAAGGCTTTTTAAGATTTTAAATGAAACTTCCAGTAAAATGGGCACACAGTCCTTGGAAAAATGGGTTGAAGTTCTTCAGGACAAGAACACAAAATCAAGCAATTTTGTTTTGGTTGTTACTCTCAGAGCCAGGGCTTTCTTGCAAGGAACAGTTTTAATCCATTTGGAGAGCCAGAATATAATGGACAGAATATATTAAAAATCTAGTCCATGAGTATAGTTCTGTAAAATCCTCATGGAAATATTCAAAGCAACCCTGATCTGTGTTCAGTTTTCTATGTCCAGACTTTACAGTTTTACAATGCTTTATGTTGGTGACAGGATGCTAAGAATGATGATAGAGTATATTGGCTATTTGTCTTTTTGTATGATAAGTGATTCTATGCAAAATTTTTTCAGGGTTCCATGTGAGACCACTAGCACCACATAAAGTGCCAACCTTAAAACACCAGAGGTTATCATCAAGTAATATTCGACAGTATTATTTTGTGATGATAGAGTCATTGGTTAACATCCCATTACAGCCTCTGCAAACTTCTTCACAGATTTAACTCTTGGGTAACATGGGGATAAGGCTGGGTCTTAGTTATATACCTAATTAATAAACTAGGACATTGCTTTAGCCTCCACATTACTTCTTTGTAATGGTCACTTTCTTGCAGAGCAATAGAGCACTTAAAAATCCTTTAATCTGATGATTTTTCTGAAAAGGTTTCTACTGAGGTAAAAAATACTTTTTTCAACACATTTAAAAATTATGAATTAACTTAAAGACATACTTGCTATCATTGTATATAAATCTGTGTGTAGTTAATTGGCAATCGTTAGTGAGGGCAATGTGTTCTGTCTTCTCACCTGATTTCACCTATGGTTCACTTTGATGGGTGATTTGAGTCCTTTTATAATTTATCTAGCCTAATAGTTTACTATTTCAATTGTATAAAAACAAGAATATATCTGAATTTTCTTAGAATTTGAGTGATGATTTCTTTGGAATTTGGATAATTCCCAGACAAAATCAAATGCAAGTTTCTTCTGCCAATAATGGAAGGAATGGAGCATAGTTTAGATTCTTATGAAGATGGGGAGAAATATATGAAAGATAAAGCAGTATTACTTCATAAATGCTGATCCTAACTGCTGAGATATTGTATTTTTGTTGGGCATTAATTAGTATACAACCTGAAGGAGTATCAAATCTGAGAAAGACTCTAAAATCATGTCAGTAGAGACTTTCATTAGTTTAACTTCAGCTTTTATCACCCTGAGACAAGATATATATATAGGCTTTTGCTACTGATTAAGAAAATATCATAACAGTCTACCCACCTCTATTCATTTCCATGAAATTGAATAATAACACCAAGGACTGTCCATAACATTCATGTAAAATAGGAAGAAGGGTAGTTATGGTAGTTAACTATTATGATAGTTAAGGGCAAGGATTAGAAATGGTCAAAGAGTTCATTTTTTAAAAAATTGCCTTATCTAGGGGCACCTGGGTGGCTCAGTTGGTTAAGCGACTGCCTTCGGCTCAGGTCATGATCCTGGAGTCCTGGGATCGAGTCCTGCATCGGGCTCCCTGCTCAGCGGGGGGTCTGCTTCTCCCTCTGACCCTCTTCCCTCTTGTGCTGTCTCTCATTCTCTCTCTCAAATAAATAAATAAAATCTTAAAAAACAAAAAATTGCCTTATCTATTGGTTGCAAAGGAAGAGTTTTGGAGGCTGATGACTTGGTCACATCATATGGCATGACCATTTCAGGATAGTAGGAAACTCATTGTCTACATTACTAGGAGAGTCTCAGGAATTTTTTAAATTGACAATTAGTCTGGCAGAAATGAAAAAATTATCATCTTGGGGCAAACAGAAATTCAGATTTTTACCAAAAAAAAAAAAAAAAAGAAAAAGAAAAAGGAAGGAAGGAAGGAAGGAAGGAAGGAAGGAAGGAAGGAAGGAAGGAAGGAAGGAAGGAAGGAAAGAACAGAGGGAGGGAGGGAGGGAAATAAATTCTTACATATAAACAGTCATTGAAAGCATCCCTAATGGAATGGTCTTCTTTGATAGGAGGCAGTACAAACTCAGCAGGTGGAAAATCAGTGAAAAAAAAAAATACATATACAGTTTAGATACAGTCTGGGACTTACCTCACTGTTGTGAACATAGAGAGCAGAGCCCTGAATAGGAGGTTCTTGGGATATTAAGGAAGTATGCCCTTCCCAAATCAAAGGTCTTGACCATTGGAAATGAGTTACTCTTTGGGGGAGGCTTTGAGAGACTCCAAGGATGCCAAACTCCCACAAACACTACCAGAAAAAATGATTGGTTTAGCAAAACTAAGAAAATTAAATATACTGCAACAAGTAAAAACACTACCATAAAAGAGTCTTGTAGTCTTGTCTTGAGATTATTTTACAAAATATCTAAAAATTAATAGTCTCTTAAAATGTGCTTTTTAATGTCCTTTCACAAATACTATTGTTAAACGGGCACCTGGGTGGCTCAGTTGGTTGGGTGGCTGCCTTCAGCTCAGGTCATGATCCTGGAGTCCCTGGATCGAGTCCCGCATCGGACTCCCTGCTCGGCAGGGAGTCTGCTTCTTCCTCTGACCCTCCTCCCTCTCATGCTCTCTGTCTCTCATTTTCTCTGTCTCAAATAAATAAATAAAATCTTTAAAAAAACAAAAACAAAAACAAAAAAAAACAAATACTATTGTTAATTATTGCTAAAATGATAATATATAAAATAATACATTATGTATAATAAACAACATATAACCATATAGCTAATATTAGCTGAGTGCTTAATAGGTGCTGGGCAATATGTAAAATGGGTTTTTGTGTGTGTGTGTATGTGTGTGTGTGTATTTTTCTTTTAGTTCTTATAAAACCTCAACATGTAAAAGTACAGATAAGAAAATTGAGATAGATCAAATTATAATAAATGTTAGAACCAAGGTTGGAATCAAATCATATGCCTAATATGTACCAGGCAATGTTCTAAGCACCAGGGTTTCATTAGCTAATAGAAAAACAAAAATATTTAGCTTTCTGGAGCTTATATTTTACTAAATAGAGAAAGACAATACAAAACATAAGTGAGGGAAAGAGAAAGTAATAGCCACAATGCCATTCTCTTTGCTTTCATTCAGTTATTCCTTTTCTATTTTTTTACCTGTGTGCTTAAAATGTTAGTTTTCAGTCTCTTTTCCAAGTACTGTTCTTTAAAATAGTACATTATGAATATGCTTCATGTTTCTGTATGTGGCATTTTTAGTTTCATTGCATTCTCAATAGGATTTAAAATCTAATTTTTTAGATAATTATATTTCTAAATATATGGGTGTTTATGATGGTTTTTGCTTACTTCTTTTACTTAACATTGTGCATAGGGAAGGCTGCCTGTGTGTCACGGTTTTTTGAAATTTGTTGGTATTTGTGTCAGGATCTAATATGTATTGCGACTTTTTCAAATGTTGAGAGTGTTCTTGAGAATAATGTGTATTCTAGAATTGTTCAGTGTAGGATTCTATATGTTGTGCTTGTTAATTGTGCATTTTAAAATATTATAGCTTATCTATCCATAATTGGGATATTTGTCTTGACAGCTCTCATAAGATAAAGATTTGTTGGTTTCTCTTTGAACTTCCATCAATATTTTCTAGTTTATATATATCAAGTCTCCCTTATTACATGCAGACAAGTATAAAATTGTTATTGCTTCCTGAGTAATTGCACTCTTGATCATTATAGAGTGAATTATATATGAAGATTTTGTATTAAAATCTGTTTTGTATCAAATTAACATAGCTTTATTTTGCTTAACATGTGTCATGCTTTCTTCCCCATTCATTGAATTTCAAGCACTCAGTGTTTGAACTTTTTGGTACCTAACTTATACAAAGTTTAATTCTGCATTTTCATCCAGACTGATCATTATTGTTTTTATTTCTAATCCAGCATGTTTAATTTGTGTGCATATGGCACTGTTATTGATAATATGCACTTCTTTCTATATATTGTGTATTTCTGAATGATCTCTCTCTTTTTTTAATCCTTCTTTTGTTCACTTTTATTACCATATTATGAAATGATTAAGGTTACCCTTACCCATGCCATTTTATTTCTTGCTAGCAATTTGGATCTATTTAACTTTTAAAAAACTCTTTTAGTATTTACTTTGATATTTTACTTTGCATATTCTTAAATTCTAGAATAAGTTGATAGTTTAATCTTCTTTTCAAATAATAAATTTTAAAACATCATAACACATGTCCCCCTCCAAAATTACATAATTTTAGTTGTTTTGTCTTTTTACTATCAGGTATATAAGTAATGCATTCTTTTTTTTTTTTTTTAAGATTTTATTTATTTATTTGACAGAGAGACAGATAGCGAGAGCAGGAACACAAGCAGGGGGAGTGGGAGAGCGAGAAGCAGGCTTCCTGCCGAGCAGGGAGCCCGATGTGGGACTCGATCCCAGGACCCTGGGACCATGACCTGAGCTGAAGGCAGACGCTTAACGACTGAGCCACCCAGGCGCCCTATAAGTAATGCATTCTTTAACCTTATAGTTTATTGACTGTTCTGCATTAATATCAGATAAAAGATATTGTTAGAAATTTCTAAATATTTGGCCTAAGCTTTAATTAGAAAACATTTTAAGTTAAATTTTATTTTATGTATGAAAGACATAATTCCTTTTGAATTATGCACCTTTTATAGGCTATATACATGTTTCTCAAATCTTGTTTCCCATTTTAACCATTTGGGAGTATTTCAGATCATACCATTCTCAGTCTCTACCTTCAGATAATGGTGTTTTATTAGTCTAAGTTGAAACCTGATCATCTGTATTTTATAGACAACCTCCCACCAGGATACACCTTTCTACCAGGGGATTATAATAGTAGTCAAGTTTAAAACAACTGGTTAAGCACTGGGCTCTTTTTAATCAGAACAATATCTTGCTACTTTTGATATTCCTAGTACTTTATACATCAGATACAGTAGCTGCATGTTACACAAATAAGTGAAAAGCTACATATCACAATGATATTCAGAGTTTATAGAATATCAAAATTCAACATGTTGACACAGTCCTTCAAATGAAGTTAAAAATTAAAAATGAGGGTACCTGGGTGGCTCAGTTGGTTAAGCGACTGCCTGTGGCTCAGGTCATGATCCCGGAGTCCTGGGATCAAGTCCCACATCAGGCTCCCGGCTCAACGGGGAGCCTGCTTCTCTCTCTGGCCCTCTCCCCTCTCATGCTGTTTCTCTCTCTCTCTCTCAAATAAATAAATAAATGAAATCTTTAAAAAAAAATTAAAAATGGAAGTAAGCAAAACCATATCCATTTACTTTTCTCTTTTTTTTTTTTTTTTTTTTTAAGATTTTATTTATTTATTTGAGAGAGAGAGAATGAGAGACAGAGAGCACGAGAGGGAGGAGGGTCAGAGGGAGAAGCAGACTCCCTGCCGAGCAGGAAGCCAGACGTGGGACTCGATCCCGGGACTCCAGGATCATGACCTGAGCCGAAGGCAGTCGCTTAACCAATTGAGCCACCCAGGCGCCCCATTTACTTTTCTCTTGAGGAAATTTTATGTTTAGGTTATTTCAACAGTTTCATTTACTTTTTTTTTTTTTTTTTAAGATTTTATTTATTTATTTGACAGAGAAAGACACAGCGAGAGAGGGAACACAAACGGGGAGTGGGAGAGGGAGAAGCAGACTCCCTGCCGAGCAGGGAGCCCGATGCGGGACTCGATCCAGGGACTCCAGGATCATGACCTGAGCCGAAGGCAGTCGCTTAACCAACTGAGCCACCCAGGCGCCCTCATTTACTTTTTGAGAATAGAATCATGTCCATCAATTATAATCTTCCTTCTCTCTATTTTACCCATCATTTGAAACCATAAGCCATTAGTTTTTCACAATGTACCTGTTTATCTTCATTATACAAAATCAGACTTACATATCTGCTTATTCTAACCCAACACGTTTAAAGTTAGTGGTATTTTTAAATGGAAGCAGCAGTTTTGACTTGCAGCTTATTCCACATGACAGCTGTGAACTAAGGTTTTTTAGAATGTCTAGATCTCTTGTGAGGTAGGTAGACTTATTAATGCCAAATGATGCTCACACCAGGCAAGAGACTTCTTGCAGTGCAGGAAGAAGCAGTCATTTAATTTGTTATCACTAAAGGAAATATGCTACTGGGACTGAATGATGTCAAAGGCAGAAAGGCCTTTCTGGCAGACTGTCAATTTAGGCTCATTTGCATTCAATCGATAATAAACTATATTTAAATAAATATCTAAATACAAGCTATATTTTGTGTTGAATTGATTGCTCTTAATTTCATTTCTAGCATTTTTTGAAAGTCAAATTCAATGTGGAGAGCTTCAGGGTAAATATCATTCAGGCACAACATACTGTTACTTTAGATTATTCTGAATCTTCCTTGATTACAAGCTTAAGTATTAAATTTTCTATTTAATCACTAATTCACGTTCCCAGTTGAACATGCATATGCATGTGAAGTTAACAGAATATGTACATCTTTTTATATGTGTGTATAATTCTTAAAAATATAGGTTTTTAATTTTTCTAGACACATTTTTTCTATTATATCTGTCTAATTATGAATGAGGCTTAAAGAAGTCTCCCAATAAAATTGAAATTTTTATGAGGGTCTCCTTGCAGTTTTAAACTGTTTTTTTTTTTTTTTAATCTTTTACTGCTTTGTTATTTGGAGCATACAATTTTATAACTATTGTGTTTTCTTTATAAATTATGTGCCTTCTTATGACCTAATGCTTTTTTAATCTCCTCAGTGATTTATCCTTTGAAGTCTTCATTTCCTGTTATTGTTATGATTATTTTAGTGTTCATGACGCTTGTACTGTCCCTTTCAATGACACCCACAGAAAGAAGGTAAGAAGACACTACTGCGTAGGGGAGACACCTACCCACAGTAGAGGTCCAGCAGTACCAGTTCACCCTGTCAGGAATGTTGAAGTTGAAATGACCCATCAGAGTTATTTTGTATTCACAAATGGCTGTGTGTTTATACTTCTATCTTGAGCAATCACGGCATGTAAGCAATGTGTCCCTGAGATACCGCAGAAGATGTCAACTGAACACTGCAGACAGCACTTCTGCTTTGAAGGAGAACCAAGGTGGCATATCACCTTTTCCACCACAAATATTTTTATAAAGAAATAGCCGTACCAATTCCTTTGTTCTTCACCTCTTACTGAAGAACCAGCTTACCATATGTTATCCTTTCTGTGTAGTCTCAAGAACATCCCTTAATATTTCTTGTAGTGCCAGTCTGCTGGTGAAACATTTCTTACATTCCTTCCCCCAGATGTGTCTTTATTTTTCTCAATTTTTGAAGTATATTTCTGTTGGATGTAGAATTTTTGGTGGAGAGTTTTTCTTTGTTTTAGTATTTGTATGGGGGTCCTTGCAGCATTCTAAAGCTGTTTCATAATGTTATAGCTTCTTCAAAGTCTGCTGAGGAGCCAGTGGTTAACCATGTTGCTGTTCCCTCTATATAATGTATCTTTTTCCTCTCACTGCTTTGAAGATTTTATCTTCATCTCTGAATTTCATCAATTGATCTATGATGTGCACAGGTGTGGTCTTATTCGTGTGTATCTTGCTTTGACTTCACTGAGCTTATCGAAACATTAAGATTATTTCTTTCAACAAACTCGAGAAAATTTTGTCATTAATTCCTCAGATGCTTTTACTGCCCTATTCTCTCACTCCTCTCCTGAGAGCTTATTACATGAATATTAGAATTTTTGATACTGCTCCACAGTCCCCTAGACCATTTATTTTCACAATTGTTTTTCTCTATATTTTTCAAAGGATAATTTCAATTAATTTATCTCCAGGTTAATTGATACTTTCCTCTGCTTTTTCTATTCTGCTTTTTAGCACATCTAATGAGTTTTTAATTTCAGATATTGTATCACTCAACTTAAATATTTTCCACTTTGTTTTTTTGTTCATATTTTATATGTCCTGTGAAGATTTTCTGACTTTTTTCATTATGAGCATGTTTTATTATACATTTTTAGCATGCTTATAATTGTTGCTTTAAGATTACTGTCTGAGAGCCCCACGTCTGTCATCTCCAATATTTGCTTTTGAAAATTAATCACATTTTTTTATTTTATATATATATAGATTTACTTTGGACTGTATTCTGGATATTGTTAGTATTACAGAGACTCTGTACTCTGTGATATGCCTTAGAAGCATGTTAATTTATTGCTGTTGTTATAATGAAGAATTTGTTGTGTTCAAACTGCAATTAGCTGCCTGGGATCTGGTTTTTGGAAGTATTTTAAAAGTTAGGAATCCACGGGTGGTAAGAAGCTAGGAGGATTTTTACTTTTCTGGACTTGGCATGAGAGGTAGGTTTACTGTGGAAGCTCTGTTGAGGAGAAAGTTCTTTGCTCCCTGGACACCCTATCTTTCAGAGGTGGGGTAAGACTCTTCCTACATATATAGCTTTTTTCTGTTGTTGGAAATCAGAGTGCTCCCCAACTCACTAATTCCCACAATGATCCCTGTAGTTATAGACCTCTGAAAGCCATACCTTGTCTCTTTTTTCAAACCTAGACTCTGAGGGAACTTCTCCTGATATTTTATCAGGGATTGAGGGAGAAAGCTCTGTCTTATCTGCCATTTAAACTGCCAGCATCATAAGAGTGCTCCACTTCATTACACAATGTTGCTGTGTAAATCCAAGAAATCTTTTGGCTCTGAAGAGGCAAATAACTTGAAGCTGGTCATGGTTAAAACTGAACCATATTCAGAACACCATGATTTAAGAATCCACAGATTTTGCCTTTATTTTTTACACTGAGACTGAAACACATACATATTTTGCTCAATGGGTGTCCATGGTTCTATGATTCTATATGTGTTCATTTTTCTGACACATTTTGACTAACTGTCCTGCTTCTGTAGCTGGCTAGTTTTTTCTTATATGGACCAGTATGTACCCTGGAATAAGATTACATCACAGCACATTGTACTTCAATGTATGTGATATTAGTTTCCTTAGTAAATAAAATAAAACATTTCTATTTACTCACTAAATAGAGTGCTCACTTCGGCAGCACATATACTAAAATTGGAACAATACTCACTAAATAGAAAAGATTCTGCCTTTCTAGTTTATTATATGCATGCAAAGAAAAACTATAAAGATTTTTATTAAATAGTTTAGATACATATATGCAAGAATTTTTAAGTCTAAAAATTAGTAATGGTTTTCCAAAAATTTTTTCATTGATAATCATTATTCAAGGAGGTATGCCTATGGTTTTGCATGTCTTCCAATACATTGCTACTCAAAATGTGGTCTGCCGATCAGAGACAATCTGAAAACTGAAAATAGCTGCTATTCTACCACAAGGTAAGTACAGACATTGTGAGTGTTTTTAAAAATAAATTTTAATAGAAATTTGTTGAAACTATTCTTATCTGTAGAGTGTGAAAATACAAAATTACCTTGTATTATGTGTTTTTCTGATTTGTTTTCTAATATTCCTTTGTATTATACTTTATGATCTTATTTGTCTGCCATAGATTGGAAAATTTAAAAAAAAAATCTTTGTCATTATTCAAAGTGTCTTTAACATTACCTAGCAACTGAGGATATCACTGTAAGTGTATTGATAAGATCAGGTCTATACCTGTTGGAGGATAACTAAAGAATTTTAGCCAAGGAAAAGATTTGAGATGGCAGAGTTTAAGAGGATCATTGTAGTGCAAAGTGAAGGATGCCTGAAGACAAAAACAAAAAACAAAAAAAACAAAACTAATGCAAAGATTAGTATTTAAGGTTGGAGATGAGAGCCTGGTTCAAGATGATAGTAGAGTAGAAAGGGTGGAAATAAGACTTGAGAGATATTATTAATAAAAAAAATATATCAATAGGCCTGGACCCATTGTGTCAAGGTGTATTGCCATATTGTTAAATAAAACAAATAATATAAAGGATATTCCTCTAGAATATAATGAACTTTGTGACTCTTTAGGAGTCACAGGCCTTCAATAAAATAAAATGAATAAATCTTACATGTATATGTAAGACCCATAATCTCAATCATATACTTAGTATTCTTAAAATGTTCAACTTTGCTCTTACAAAGTTTTCACAGGAAAAAAATGAGTCCATATTTTATGAGATACTTATAACCTGCGTATCATTTTTAAAGAGAGAAAAATAATAGTTATATTATTTTTAATTGTAGTAGAAAAGGAATAGTTACAGAAAGAAAAATATTGTTTTATGTCTGAGGGAAAAAATGGATGGAAGTGACTGTACAGAAATGTCAATTTTAGTTTTTATTTTCTTCTATTGATAACGACTTACCAATAATTACAAAAGCTAGCAAAAATTTTAGGAACATAATTTTTGTCTAACCAAACCAATTTTTAAAATAAACACAACCAATGCATTTACCAACAAAGTGATGGTCTTTCCTATAGTCTGTTAGTACATGTTTAGCATACACAAATTCCAAAGGTAATTAAGTTCATAACAAAAAGATATCTCAAAATCTAAATTAATGCAACTATTCTAGTACAGTATCAGAATATGAGATGATTACTATTATATAAGTAGTCTTTATCAATCAACTTATTTGACAATATTTTCAAGTTTATAAGCTAAGGGTCATCTAAGTAAAATTCTTCAGTGGTTACCTTGAAGGTCAGAATCAATTGTATTATTTTTTCTACATCTTTTAATACAGACTGACAAATTAGTGACTTGACTGGGATAAGTAGAAATATGTGTGATTCCAGCTATTTTCAAAATGGACTTTATTATTGGATGATTTCATTCATAGATGACATAGATATTTTGAGATATAAAGAAATGTTCATTAAAAACTAGAGACAAAGGGGGCAGTCTGTTAAGTGTCTGCCTTTGTCTCAGGTCATGATCACAGGGTCCTGGAATCAAGCTCCACATGGGGCTCCCTGCTCAGACAGGAGTTTGCTTCTCCCTCTGCATCTCTCTCTCTCTCTCTCAAATAAGTTTTTAGAAAAAAAAAATAGAAATGAAAGGGACGCCACCTGGGTTGCTCAGTTGGTCAAGCCTCTGACTCTTGATTTCAGCTCAGGCCATGATCTCAGGTTCCTGAGATAGAGCCCTGTGATGGGCTTTGCACTCGGTGGGGATTCTGCTTGGAGATTCTCTCCCTCTGTCCCTTCCCCAACTCATGCACTCTCTCTCTCATGTGCACACTAAATTAAATTAATTAATTAAAAATAGATATAATAAATCTATGAATTAGATATGATGAAAATGGTAGCAATAGTTTGAATTGTAGATATAACTCTTCAGGTTCATTGTTTATATAGGATGTTTTATTCCTGGCTTTTATATAGTCTTACATATAAAGATAGTTTATATAGAATTATGCCAGGTTTAATGAAATGGAGATTCTATTACTGTGAATGGTGTGTGTGTGTGTGTGTGTGTGTGTGGTATATTTAATGCCATTTTTTATTCATACTGTCATGTCAGCTCATTTCATTATACCATAAACCTAGTTTAGAAGACAAATGCCTTTATTTTTTATTTTATTTTGCTTTTTTTATTTTATTTTATTTTTAATTTGAGTATAGTTGACACACAACGTTATTTTAATTCCAGGTATACAACTGAAGGGAAGGAAAAATTCTGCCTCAAGATCTTCCAGGTGGATTAAGAATTAAATGTACATGAGACAGATTAACAGGAGAAAAAAAAAAAGTTTTATGATGTGTGCACAGAACCCAGCTATGAAACTGACACTTAAAGAAATGACCAAGGCATGCAGTTTTTATGCTTTTTAGAAAAAGAAACAATAATTCTGTGAATAACTGACAGGGCATGGGAAACTTAACTTCGGAAGCTTCACTTCATAAGGAATTCTAAACAGAACCTGGGCTGGGGTAGTAAATTAGTAAAAAGTAATGAGGGGTTTTTTTGTACAACCTCCTCAGCTCTAAATTTCCCGTACCTGGTGCTAAGGATGTCTCTATACCAACTGGTATAGGAAGGGTACATTTCACATGGGAGATTTATTTATTGTTTTCAGGTGGATAGAGCAAAGTTTGAGTGTCCTTCCCACATAGGCTATCGCTTCAGTAACTTTTATTTAAAATAATCAATGTGCCAGATTGGCACATTTTGGGGCAGCCTGCTTTGGGCCCCTACACAACATAGTGATTCAACAACTCTGCAGGTTATGCTAGGATAACATATACATTTAATGTACACTGTAGTTAGATTCACTTCCCATAGTTTTGACCCCCAACTATAAAAATAAATTAAATAAAGGAACACAGTTTCAGTAATTCATTTGAACCCATTTCCTCATAATTCACCTATATAAAGTCCAAATATATTTGGGTGCCGAGGTAACTATTCAAGTTTGCAGCCACTTCCTGTCTCTTACTGTCCAACATCTTCAGTTAGCATCATTTTCATACTTTTGAAATCTTCTAATAGTAATGAATCCCCAAAGGGATCTGGTCAATCTCCTTTCTCCCAGGAAGCTCCCTATTTTTTCCTCTAAGTTACACACCAGTAACTGTTTGGATAAGAGTTTTGATAAAAGACTGTCTTTGAAACGGCACAAAAAGCATTCTGTAACATCTTCCCCTTCTTACAAAACAGTGTATATTACTTGTCTTACATTTACATAACTTACAGGGGCTCATAATTGGTCCTACTCCAAAGAAGCTGGCTGAATGTCTATACTTTTTTTTTTTTCAAGATTTTATTTATTTATTTGACAGATAGAGACAGTGAGAGAGGGAACACAAGCAGGGGGAGTGGGAGAGGGAGAAGCAGGCTTCCCGCGGAGCAGGGAGCCCGATGTGGGACTCGATCCCAGGACCCTGGGATCATGACCTGAGCTGAAGGCAGCCGCTTAATGACTGAGCCACCCAGGCGCCCTGGATGTCTATACTTCTATATGGAAGACGTAAGTAAAAGTTGGTGGCAATCCAAAAGCAGATAATTTTTCAATAACTAAATGAAACTTAAAACTTTAATTTTTCCCTCATCAGAACACTTAGCTACATATAATTCCCAACGGATAAATTCTGGAGGTTAGGCTAAAGATTCAAATATCAATTAGATCATTTTCAGATTATTTTGTTTTTAGGTCTGATTTGCCTTTTAATTCTGATGACAGAAAAGGACCCTCATCAATTTAGATAATTAAGTGTGGGAGGGGCGACGGGGTGGGACATGAGGAAGAGAAACCTATGTGGCTAAGTTTACACTGTTTGATGTGTAAGGATAGTTGATTTTTAGTCCATATACTGGGGGAATTTGCTTGCACTAGACTGGTTTCTGACACAGTATCTCTTACATTATTGAGCTACAGTCAATAAGTGTGTGTTTTCTTTTATCTGTATTGTACCTAAGCCATTTGTATATTCTAGTCTACTGGGGAAAGGAAATTAACACCAATATGATATAGTCTATAAATAAATCCATGCAAAAAAAGTTAAGGCATCATTAAGTATGATTTCTCTTTATATAGTGACCAGACCACATATAAGGAACAAAGCAACAAACCTAAAATTGCCAAAGGCAAAAAGAAAAGTAAACTATTCGAATTTTTACATTCTAATTGCCAACACAAAAAGCTAGACGAATAAACATTCTCTTGGGCATAAGCCACAATGTCCTTTGTTTTCAGCAAAATGTGAAATTTTCCTATTTATGCTACAATAGAATAAAACAAATTGCTGTCTTCACAAAATTACACTTGGGACAAGCATTGAATCTTTTTTTTTTTTAATATTCTTTTTGTTTTTTAACCAGTAACTATTCCAGAACTTTTGATATCAATTCATTTCTATGATCTTTGTCTATAATATGTATGATTTATTTTGCTTATCTTAGTTTGACACCTCTTATTATTATGGCAATTTATCCTTTTTGTTTCTCTGATTTGCCACAAAGAAATAATTGTACATTTTCTTTAATCTTAGTTGCCATAAACACGTCATCATTCCCTTAGCCTTAGGTGTTAAGTCTTTCTAAAATCTCTTAGGGCCCGATTTTGGTCCTACTACTTAGGATACACTCTTCAATGTTGATTTTTTTTCAGTAGAGGCTGATATAATTCTTCCAATAAGAGATGAAACTTTCTGGACTTCTTCCTTAGTACTTAGACATTAGCAACCTTTACAAGACCATATGGTGCAGATGGCCATCCTATTTCATCTGGCACCTTCCCAAATTCAGCCCAAATTTAATACCAAATTATTCAAAGTCAACTTATTGCAAGGAGTTAATCAGCCTTATTTTTAATAACAACTGGTGTGTAGCTATAGATAAATTTAGAAATGTGATTATTGAGTGAAAGATGAATATATTTTTTTTTGTATCTGAGGTAATACATTAATATTTTCTAAATTATTATATGTGGGAGCTATAATAATATCAAGTTTTTTTTTTTCTTTTTAGAAAGTAACATTCATTATCACAAACTAAAACCATAGGGCTTTACATCAAAAGCAAATATCTAAAATCTTTAATTAAAAAATATAAAATAACACTATGTAAAGCCTATGGTAAACAATGACTGGTTTGTGAAACATAATATTGGAAAAATACTAGAATGATGAAATTTGGGATAAAATAAAACATGTGTTGTTTCATTCAGATTTTGACAAACTTATTCAAACTATCATTTATTATCATTAAGTTATGCCTACAAATAGGCTCATCTTTTAACTATATATATACATATATATTTATATATATTTTATAATTATATATTTAATAAATTATTAATAAAACGATAAATATTTATGTAGAATTAAATTCTTAAACTGTTAACAAAATCTGAAAATATAATAGATATTGACTAAACACCTACTATGTTCAAAAAATTGTGCTAGAGCTGGAAATACAATAATGACCAAAAAGTTTTCATTTTCAAGGAAATCACAGTGTAATGGATAACACAGATGGATAAATGACTAATGGCAAAATAATCCAATATACGGAGTGCTACAATAGCAATTTTAACAATATGTTGTAGATATAGAGAAAAGTAGCATTTATTTCTGGCTAAGAGAATGAAGGAAGGCCTGACAAAAGGGAAGATAAGAGCTAGTTTTCATTGAATCCAAATATCCTAACTGCCAAGAATATTAAATTGGAAAGAAAAGGTACAAAGAAAGTTATGAACAAATTATACTGCCCTGCACATAGGTTAGCAGAGGGCAGTAGAAATAATGTTGGTAAATGTCATAGTATCAAGATTTTGACTAAGCTATCCCATGGTATTGCTGCCTCAGCATCCATTTTGTTTGGCCAAGTGGGCTGCTGGGAACCTAAAACTGTCATTAGTATCTCATGCAAGTGCATGTTCTATACAACAATCCTCAGAATCACAAGGAAATATAAGTTCCTGCAATGGCCCTTGTAATAAACAGTCTCTCTCACCCCCCCAGGGCTTTCTCCTTGTGTGTCCCTTAGATAAGACCTTACCAAAGCAGAGCTTACCAAAACCCCACCTTTTAGGGGTTTGAATTGACCAATCTAGGCTTAGTCTAGGAATCCCAAAAAATTTGACCAACAGACCCTAATAAAGTCATGTACCCCAGATCCTGTGGCCGGCACCCTGCCTTGACCTCCCCTTGTGGACCCTTGAAGTATGCCTTGTGTTTCCTCCAAGACTTGTGAGTAATAAACGTCTCTATTTCGATTCTCTTGTGGTCTTTTATTCAACCTTGGCTTACCATCTGATTCCCTGGGCTCTACTTAACAAGTGTTAATTTAACAGAGTCACAACACACAGAAAAGGAAGGTTGGGACATTTTGTAAAAGACCTTTTATCTCATTGTAGAGGGTTTATGTTTTATCTTTGAAAACAGCAATTGAATTAAGGTCCTCAAACAGTAGCATGACATGGTGAAATTCCATTTTCAACAAGAAAACTTGTTGTTCTGTGGAAGAGGGAAAGAAGATAGTAGAAATACTTAAAAGGACAAAGTAAGATAGTAATGTAATAGAGAATGTTGGTAAAGTAGAGAAGTAATGCAAAATTGGAAACAAAGGTGAAGAGAAATATTCAAGAGCTTCCCTCCCCACCTTTAGTAAAAGATAGAATACTTGGTGCTTGTTGCACATGAAAAGAGAGAAAAAGAAAGCATCTGTGTTATCCAGGTTGGGGGTGATCTGTGATGGAATTTATACTGGAAACATCTCTGACTTTATTTACTGCACTGGATAACTGATTTTTTTTTTCTCTGATATCGTTCTAGTTAAAATAATGGTAAGTCAAGTCCTGATTTTCCATAAATGTTGCCTTGTTGTCACTGTCCAAGAACTAGCCTTAGGTTCTATACTATCTGATGAAGAATGATTGCCAAAATATTTAAGGTACTTCTGCAAATCAATAGCAAAAAGAAAAAGAAAAAGTAAATAAAACATGGACAAATGACTTGAATGAACATTTCTCCATAGAAGACATATAAATGGTCAACACTCATATGAAAAGATGATCAACATTGCTAATCATCAGGGATATGTAAATCAAAACCACAATGAGATATTACCTCACACCTGTTAAGATGGCCATTATAAAAAACAAAACTAAACAAAAAGCAAGTGTTGGTGAGGATATGGAGAAATTGAAAAACTTACATGGGAGTAAGGTGGGAATGTAAATGGTACAGCCATTATGGAAAATAGTATGGAAATTCCTTCAAAAAATTAAAAGTAATATTACCATATGATACAGCAATCCAACTTCTGAGTATTTTTATGAAATAACAGAAATCAGGATCTCCAAGAGATATCTTCAATCCCATGTTCATTGCAGCATTGTTCATAATAACTAAAATGAGAAACAACCTAAATACTTATTGATGGATGAATGGATAAAAAATAATGTGGCATTTACATACAATGGCATTGTATGCAGCCTTAAAAAAAAGGGAAATTCTGCAACATGCAACAACATGCATAAACCTGGAGGATATTATGCTAGGTGAAATAAGCCACTCATGGGAGAATATATATTGTTTGATTCCACTTATACAAGATATCTAAAAAAGCCAAGCTCACAGAAGCATAAAATAGATTGGTGGTTACCAGAGGTTAGGGATGGGGAAATGGGAAGTTGCTAATTAACAGGTTTAAAATTTCAGTTACACAAGATGATTAACTTCTAGAGATCTGTACAACATTGTGCCTACAGTTAACAATATTGTACACTTAAAATGTTATTGAAAGGGTTAATCTCATGTTATATGTTCTTACTACAATAAAATGACACTTTCCATTTTATCCTATATTTATCTTATAGTAATGTAGAGTTAGGTTTTTTTGTTTTGTTTTGTTTTGTTTTTAAAGATTTTATTTATTTGACAGAGAGAGACACAGCGAGAGAGGGAACACAAGCAGGGGGAGTGGGGGAAGGAGAAGCAGGCTTCCCGCGGAGCTGGGAGCCCGATGCGGGGCTCGATCCCAGGACTCTGGGATCATGACCTGAGCCGAAGGCAGGCGCTTAACGACTGAGCCACCCAGGCGCCCCTAGAGTTAGGTTTTTGTTCTTGGTATGAATAAATTAAATTTCATGAAACTGTGATGCATCGACTTTAACATGTAAAATATTAGAGAAGTACGCATTCTTAAACATAATACTGTCTTAAAAGATAGTAGGTAATTCAAATTTCTTTCCATCAATACATATGTTCTGTTGTCAAAGAGAAAACACTTATAGAGACACCTGGGTGGCTCAGTCAGTTAAGCATCTGCCTTCGGCTCAGGTCATGATCCCAGGGTCCTGGGATTGAGTTTCATGTTGGCCTCCCTGCTCAGCAAGAGTCTATTTCTCCCTCTCCCTCTGCCCCTCCACCCCACTCGTGCTCTCTTTCTCTCACTCTCTCTCAAATAAATAAATAAAATCTCAAAGAGAAAACATTTAGAACTTTTATCATCTTAAGTGGCTTTCCCCTACAACTCTCAATCAACATAATACCCTGATTTCAAGTGATAATTTAAAGATGAGTTTTCAGTCTTGACAGAATTTATTACAATTTTCTGGGATATTAAGAAAAATAGCAACTCTATCTAATTGTACCAAAGATTGTGACCACAGTCTTCACAATTTCTTTATGGTCAAAGAAGACCCTAACTTTTAACTTGCCTTGCCTTTGTTCTGGCTTAGATTCTATCAATACTTATATGAATATAAAATCTTTCTCTCTTTTTCTCTCTCACTGGCTATATTGTCCCTATTATCTAAAATTAACCCTGTTAACCTAATGCTAATTACTAAATGACATTAGTTTGGCCTTACTCATTGTAACTATCATCACCTAAACTAATATACAAATGGATTTTATTTACCAAAAAAGAGGGAAAATATTGAAATGGGGGGAAATAAATCCATTGAACTTTGACTCTGACTTTTTCCACTTTCAGTTGAAATTTTGAAAGTGAGTAGGAGAGAGAGAAAGCTATATTTTCCCATTCTAAATGTATTTGAAAAAAGTATGACTTTTATTTTTTTTAATATTTATTTATTTGAGAGAGAGAGAGTGAGCAGGGGGAGGGGCAGAAGGAGAGGGAAACAAGTAGACTCCCCGCTGAGTGGGGAGCCCAATGCAGAGCTCGATTACAGGACCCTGAGATCATGATCTGAGCTGAAATCAAGAGTTGGATGCTTAACCATGTGAGCCACCCAGGTGCCCCGAAGTATGACTTTTATAAACACCACACTGATTATTAATAGAGAAATGGCTATTGTTTGAACTTTCCTTACTAAGAGGCAGAAAGCCTATTATGAAAGAAGATATTTTTTTAAGATTTATTTATTTTAGAGAGAGAGCACAAGTGGGAGGGGCAGAGGGAGAGGGAGAGAGAATCTCAAGCAGACTCCACGCTAAGCGTGGAGCCCAACATGGGGCCACCCAGGTGCCCCATGAAAAAAATAATATTTAAAGCCAGTGTAAGACTTAATAATTTTGGCTCATATAGACCTGCTGTAAAATTTAAATGTAAAAATAGGAAATATTGTGAATAATATTGACTTCATGTAGTTCTAGAAACTTGTAACAGATATCAACATTTTGGGCTTTGTTTCGCATATTTTTTAATTAAAAATGTGATTTTTTTTTTTTAATCACATCCACATCCCTTAGACACCGTTTCCATGCAAGTAGATTTTAAACCCAAAGCTCGTTTAGGGCCATAGCAACAGAGCTGTTCCATCAGCATCAGCACAACCCAAGAGTCATTTCTATACACAAACCAGGATTACTATTTACTCTTCCTGTGTAAGCACTATGGGAGTTGAATGCTTTAACCATTCTCATTGACTCCTATCTGACCACATATGCAACACATATTGCTGATACACAGTTGACAAGGGCTTTGATTCTTCCCTTTATTGATTCTTGAGGTATAATTTTTATTGACCCATTAAGAATAATGGATGATAGTTTTTAAAATCATTAAAAGGATAGAATATAAGAAAATTATAAAGGCAATAACATCAGTAATGACTCAACAAGCTCAAAATAAGAAAAATAACTGATTACAAGTGAAGACAATATTATAAAACATAGAATTAGCTCAATATTTGTAATTTAGTTTTAACACAGTATTACCTTTATGGCAAGGATGTTATTAAGAAAATTATGGTTTTTAATTTATGTTGTGTTTAGTTGTAAATTTTTTTGTTATCCATAAAGAATCATGAACTATAAGATCAAAGAAAGCATATTTAGCTTTACATTTGTGAATACTTAAGATATACTATAAAAAATAAATTATACAAAGAATATAAGAATATCTTTCTACTAGAACGCTAAGCAACGTTTATTTAAAAAAAAAAAAAATCGGGGCACCTGGGTGGCTCAGTCGTTAAGCGTCTGCCTTCAGCTCAGGTCATGATCTCAGGGTGCTGGGATCGAGCCCCGCATCGAGCTCCCTGCTCAGCGGGGGGCCTGCTTCTCCCTCTCCCATTCTCCCTGCTTGTGTTCCCTCTCTAGCTGTGTATCTCTCTGTCAAATAAATAAATAAAATCTTAAAAAAAAAATCCTTCAATGGCTGTTGTTCTAAGGGTATAGCACCAGTTTTCTTTTTTCCTTACTCTCCTGGGGTGATACACCAAAGTCTTCCATTATAATCTGTATGAATTACCTGCATTATCTGTTATGTATTATGAAAACTGAGGCACTTTAGGGGGCGGAGCAAGATGGTGGAGGAGTAGGAGACCTGGATTTCGTCTCCTATCAGGAATTCAGCTGGATAGGGATCAGACCATTCTGAACACCTACAAACTCAACAGGAGATTGAACAAAAGAATAGCAACAACTCTCTCAACAGAAAAGTGACCACTTTCTGGAAGGTAGGACGTGCAGAGAAGTGAATCCAAGGCGATATTTGGGAGGATAGACGGTGGGAGAGGGACCTCTGTCAGCTGCTTCTGGCAAATGAAGAACCGTGGAGCACAAAATCAGAACTTTTAAAAGTCTGCTCTGCTGAGGGACGTCACTCCAGTGGCTAAGAGGGGGGTGGAAACCTCGCGGGACAGTGTGGTCTCAGGACCCTCGGGGTCACAGAAAGACCGGGGGTGCCTGAGTGTGGCAGAGCTCCCAGGTAATGGAGCAGGGAAGCCGGCTGTAGAGGCGGAGCCCAGGCACGGGCTCTCAGCTCAGGGTAGTCATAAACCGTGATCCGTGGCACAGTTGGGCCACTGCTCTTCCAGCAGGGACCCAACAAGCGACAGATCTGGGGAGACTCACCTTCCTCCCCCGGGAGGAGCGGCACGGGAACCACAAGGAACTGCTGGGTTTGGAGACTCCACCCGGGGTCAGATCCAGAGATAGAAATGCACGGTCACAGGCCCGGTGAGCACGGAGTGTGGCTGGAGACCGGGGAGCCAGGAGTGACTGACTGCTTTTTTCTGGGGGCTCACTGAGGAGCAGGGCCCAAGTTCTCGGCTCCTCCGAGGTGGAGATTGGGAGGCCGCCACTTTCACTCTCTGCCTCCAAAGCTGTACGGAAAGCTCACAGGGAACAAAAGCTCTGGAGAGCAACCCTAGCAGATTACTTAACCCGGACCGGGCAAGGGCGGGGCAATTCCGCCTCCGGCAAAGACATTTGGAAAACATGGCAACAGGCCCCTCCCCCAGAAGATCAGCGAGAACAGCCAGCCAAGACCAAGTTTACCGATCAATGAGAACGGCAGAACTCCAGTGCTAGGGGAAAATACACATAGAATTCATGGCTTTTTAACCATGATTCTTTAGTCTTTCAAAGTTAATTTTTTTTTTAACTATCTTTTTTTCTTTTTCTTTTTTTTTTTGAATTTTTCTTTTTCCCTTTTTCAACCAACATCTTATCAACCCCTTTTAAAAAAAAACATTTTTATTTTTCATTTTTAGAGTCATATTCTATCCCTTCATAGTAGTTACCCATATTTTTGGCATATATATAGAAGTTGTTCTCTCTTTAAAATTTTGAGATAGTTTCTTTTAACAGATCAAAATATACACTAAATCTCTAGTATATGTTTTTTTTCCTACTCCCCTGCCTGATCACATTCTCTCCCTTTTTTTTTCTTTTTTTAAATCCTCTTCTTTCTTTTTTCAAACAACTTCTTATCAATTCCTTTTATAAAATTTTTATAATTTCCATCTTTACATTCATATTCCATCCCTTCATCATTTCAACCCTTATTTTTGTACATATATAAGTTTTTCTTTCTTTAAAATTTTGGGAGGCACTTTCTTCTAACAGACGAAAATACCCCCAAAATCTAGTGTGTGGCACTGATCTATATACCAGCCTGATCATATTTGTCACATTCTGTTTTTGTTGTTGTTGTTGTTGTTTTGTTTTGCTCTGTTTTTGTTTGTTTTTATCTTTATCTTTTTCTTTTTTTTTTTTCTTTTTCTTTTTTCTCTCTTTCCCTTTCTTTTCTCACTGTTTCAGGTCTTTTCTGATTTGTTTAGAGTATCTTTTCTGGGGACGTTGTTACTCTGCTAGCATTTTGTTCTCTCATTAATCTATTCTCCTCTGCACAAAATGACAAGATGGAAAAAATCACCTCAACAAAAAGAACAAGAGGTAGTACCGACTGCCAGGGACCTGCTCAATACGGACATTAGTACGATGTCAGATCTAGAGTTTAGAATCATCACTTTAAAGATACTAGCTGGGCTTGAGAAAAGCATGGAAGTTATTAGAGAAACCCTTTCTGGAGAAGTAAAAGAATTAAATCTAACCAAGTTGAAATCAAAAAGGCTATTAATGAGGTGCAATCAAATATGGGGGCACTAACAGCTAGGATAAATGAGGCAGAAGAGAGAGTCAGTGATATTGAAGACCAAATGATGGAAAATAAAGAAGCTGAGAAAAAGAGAGATAAACAACTACTGGATCATGAGGGCAGAATTCAAGAGATAAGCGATACCATAAGATGAAACAACATTAGAAAAATTGGGGTCCCAGAAGAAGAAGAAAGAGAGAGGGGGGCAGAAGGTATAATGGAGCAAATTATAGCAGAGAACTTCCCTAATTTGGGGAAGGAAACAGGCATCAAAATCCAAGAAGCACAGAGAACCTCTCTCAAAATCAATAAAAATAGGTCAACACCCTGACATCTAGTAGTAAAACTTATGAGTCTCATAGACAAAGAGATAATCCTGAAAGCAGCTCTGGAGAAGAGATATGTAACCTACAATGGTAGAAACATTAGATCGGCAACAGACCTATCCACAGAGACCTGGCAGGCCAGAAAGGATTGGCAGGATATATTCAGAGCACTAAATGAGAAAAATATGCAGCCAAGAATACTTTATCCAGCTAGGCTGTCATTGAAAATTGAAGGAGAGATAAAAAGCTTCCAGGACAAACAAAAACTAAAGAAATTGCAAACACAAAACCAGTGAAAGTATCCAAAAAAGCTAGTATCCAAAATGTATAAAGAACTCATCAAACTCAACACCCAAAGAACAAAATCCAATCAAGAAATGGGCAGAAGACATGAACAGACATTTTTCCAATGAAGACATCCAAATGGCCAACAGACACATAAAAAAGTGTTCAATTTCGCTCAGCATCAGGGAAATCCAAATCAAAACCTCAATGGGATACCACCTCACACCAGTCAGAATGGCCGAAATTAACAAGTCAGGAAACTACAGATGTTGGCCGGGATGCGGAGAAAGGGGAACCCTCCTACACTGTTGGTGGGAATGCAAGCTGGTGCAGCCACTCTGGAAAACAGTATGGAGGTTCCTCAAAAAGTTGAAAATAGAGCTACCATATGATCCAGCAATTGCACTACTGGGTATTTTCCCCAAAGATACAAAAGTAGGGATCCAAAAGGGTATGTGCACCACGATGTTTATAGCAGCAATGTCCACAATAGCCAAACTGTGGAAAGAGCCAAGATGCCCATCGACAGATGAATGGATAAAGAAGAGGTGGTATATATATACAATGGAATATTATGCAGCCATCAAAAGGAATGAGATCTTGCCATTTGCAACGACGTGGATGGAACTGGATGGTATTATGTTGAGCGAAATAAGTCAAACAGAGAAAGACATGTATCATATGACCTCATTGATATGAGGAATTCTTAATCACAGGAAACAAACTGAGGGTTGCTGGAGTGGGGGGTGAGGTGGGAGGGAGGGTGTGACTGGGTAATAGACACTGGGGAGGGTATGTGCTCTGGTAAGCGCTGTGAATTGTGCAAGACTGTTGAATCTCAGATCTGTACCTCTGAAACAAATAATGCAATATATGTTAAGAAAAAAAAAAGAAGGTAGCAGGAGGGGAAGAATGAAGGGGGAGAAATCGGAGGGGTAGATGAACCATGAGAGATGATGAACTCTGAAAAACCATCTGAGGGTTCTAGAAGGGAGGGGGTTGGGAGGATGGGTTAGCCTGGTGATGGGTATTGAGGAGGGCACATTCTGCATGGAGCACTGTTTGTTATGCACAAACAATGAATCATGGAACACTACATCTAAAACTAATGATGATAATGTCTGGGGATTAACATAAGAATAAACAAAAATTAAAAAAAAGAAAACTGAGGCACTTTATAATGGAAACTTTTGAGAAGCTACAGTTCAATCTTTATATGTAATACATATACTCTTGGTGTAGTTTATAATTTACTGGATGAAATTAACATATTTCATATTCATACATACATACAGAAAAGACAGCATAGATTTCATTGATAGTTACATCAATCTGAAATGCTTATTTATATCATCTTTGGAGAACTTTTTATACAAAAGGGTTTTTATATTGGTAAATGTAGTATATGGAAATTACTGATAATAAGAATAATTACCATTTAAACTGGACCAAAAACTGTGCTAAGTGCTTCCCATATACTTCATTTGATTCTGAAAGAAAGGTTAAGAGCCAACAAGTTCACATTTTTTGAATAACTGAGGCAAGGATTTCTGCCATGGTGGATAAGTTTATGTATAAAACTAAAGCTCAATTTGGCTTTATATAAAATTCTAGACTAACATCTTTTTCATTTGAATTTCAAATATGTTAACTATTGTCAAATGGCCTAAAGCATGTATGTTGAAAAGTACAATTTTTTAATATATTTTTCTTTTTCAAAATAATTTTGGAAAACAATTTTAAAGTTTAGGTGAAACTTTTTAAAAAAAGAGTAGAAGAGAATAAATGGAGTCCAGTGCTATAAATATAAAGATATATGTTATTGTTTTGTTTTGTGTTGTGTTGTTTTATTGTACTGTATTAAAAAATGCAACATGAGATCCTCATATATTTTTAAGTGCACAAAAACTATAGGTTTTTAAGTTGTAATAATTGAAACACACCTGCAACACAAAATAAAAAGCATAGAAATACCTAGTTCTCATACCTGAAAAATAATGTATAAGGTATAATAATTCTAAATATAATAAATAATGGGGATAATTCATTCTTAAAATTAATTTGCATAAGTAAATATTTGGGAAACAGTAAGAGCAAAACCTGGTTTCTATAAATCCTGTTCCATCTATTTTTAGGTTAAACATATGAAATTTAATAATAAAGAGATAACAAATTCATAAATAAAACAAGATATGAAATAAAATTCTGCTACATAAAATAAAAAGTCTTATGTGACAAAGGGAATTTTGAGGATCTGAGAAAATTAAAGCATTATTGCATATTACATTTGGAGAGATAAATATATAATTGTCCCATATAAGTGATTTTTTTTCAAATAGATTTTCTTCCATCTTCAACACTTTCCCCTCCCTAATTTCTGAAAGTGAACTTAATCTAAGGCTCAAAATAACAAAATTTAAAACAGTAACATCATGTTTCTGGGGTTATTGTGAAAACTAAATGTAGCTATTGGTCTTTATTGATGTTAGTGTTATTACTAATTAGTAGTATCAGTATTTGAAGAAATAATATGCAAAAGTTAGACTGAGGCATTTGAACTAATCATTAGTGCATTTTAACTGAAAATAAATTATGTAAGACTATCAAAATCATGTATATAAATAACTATACACAAATACATACATATGCATACTTAAAATGGAAGAAAATTTACCATAATTAAAATAACTCTAGGTGGGGTGCCTGGGTGGCTCAGTTGTTAAGCGTCTGCCTTCGGCTCAGGTCATGATCCCAGGGTCCTGGGATCGAGTCCCACATCGGGCTCCCTCCTCGAGGGGAAGCCTGCTTCTCCCTCTCCCACTCCCGCTGCTTGTGTTCCTGCTCTCGCTATCTCTGTCTCTGTCAAATAAATAAATAAAATCTTAAAAAAAATAAAAAATAAAAAAAATAACTCTAGGTGTTCTAATTTTAGGCAATTATCAAATTTTTATCAATTTCTAAGATATATTTTTATATCTTAGATGTGTGTATATTACACATCTAATATAAAAGATATTTTTATATCTTTATATGTGTCACATATATAATTCATTTAAACTACACATTTATTACATATAATTTAATTTCTCTGTTATATATAGATAGCAATTTGATTTACATGTAATATACATAGGCCATGTATGTTATATTCTAACATGTATAATTTAATATTAAAATATCATAACATTAATAAAAGTAATTTTCCCCTTTGTAGACAAACACTTTTCCCACTCCAGACCCTGCTATCCACTGGTCTTTGTTCTGTTTCTCTAGTTTTATCCTTTCAAGAATGTCATACAGATGGATCATGCACTTGAAATCCTGTCAGTCTGACTTCCTTTACTAAGAATAAGGCATTTGTGATTCATTGATGTTATATGTATCATTAACTTGTTCCTTTGTATTATTAAGTAGAATTTCTTTTTTTTTTCAATTTTATTTTAATTCCAATATTGTCAACATACAGTGTTATATCAGTTTCAGGTGTACAATGTAGCATATTTAACACTTCCATATACCTGTGTTCATCCTGATAAATGCTCTCCTTAATCCACATCACCTATTTTACCTGTAGCCCATCCACCTCCTTTCTAGTAATCATCAGTTTGTTTTCTATAGTTAAGAGTTTATTTCTTGGTTTCTCTCTCTCTCTCTCTCTATTTCCCTTTGCTTGTTTGTTTTGTTTCTTAAGTTCCACATATGAGTGAAATTATATGGTATTTGTCTTTCTCTGACTGGCTTCTTTTGCTTAGGATTATACTCTGTCTCCATCCATGTCTTTACAAATGGCAATATTTCATTCTTTTTTAGGACTGAATAATATCCCATTGTACTCATATACCACATCTTCTTTACCCATTCATCTATCAATGGATACTTAAACTGCTTTGGTGATTTGGCTATTGTAAATAATGCTGCTATAAAAAAAACTGGTGAATGTATACTTTGAATTAGAGTTTTTGTATTTTGTGGGTAAATAAATACCCCATAGTGCCATTACTGTGTAGTAGGGTAGTTTTATTTTTAACTTACTGAAGAACCTCCATACCATTTTTCATAGTGACTGCACCAGTTTGCATTCCCACCAACACTGAAAAAGGGTTCCCCTTTCTCCACATCCTTGCCAACATCTGTTGCTTCTTGTGTTTTTGCTTTTAGCCATTTTGACAGGTGTGAGGTGATATCTCATTGTATTTTTGATTTGCATTTCCCTGATGATCAGTGATGTTGAGCAACTTTTCATGTGTCTGTTGGCCGTCTATAATTCTTCTTTGGAGAAATGTCTGTTCATGTGTTCTGCCCATTTTTAATTGGATTATTATTTTTTTTTTTTGAATGTTGAATTTTCTAAGTTCCTTATATATTTGGGATACTAACCCTTTATCAGATATGTCATTTGCAAATATCTTCTCCCATTCTGTAGTTTGCTTTTGAGATTTCTTGTTTCCTTTGTTGTGCAGAAGCTTTTTTATTGTGATGTAGTCCCAACAGTTTATTTTTGTTTTTATTTCCTTTGCCTTATGAGTAGATCTAGAAAAATGTTGCGATGGCTGATGTTAGAGAAATTGCTGTCTGTACTCTCCTCTAGGATTTTTATGGTTTTGGGTCTCACCATTAGGTCTTTAACCCATTTTCAGTTTATTTTTGTGTATGGTGTAAGAAAGTGGTCCAGTTTCATTCCTTTTCATGTACCTGAGCAATTTTCCCAACACCAGTTGTTGAAAAGACTGTCTTTTTACCATTAGCTATTCTTTCTTGCTTTGTTGAAGATTAATTGACAATATCTGTGGGTTCATTTCTGGGTTTTATGTTCTGTTCCATTGATCTACGTGCCTATTTTTGCGACAATACCACCTATTTTGATCACTACAGCTTTGTAATATAACTTGAAGGCTGAAATTGTGATATCTCCAGCCTTGCTTTTCTTTTTCAAATTACTTTGGCTATTCAGGCTCTTTTGTGGTTCCATATAAATTTTAAGATACTTTGTTCCAGTTCTGTGCAAATGCCATTGGTATTTTGATAGGGATTGCCTTAAATGTGTAGATTGCTTTGGGTAGTATAAACATTTTAACAATATTTGTTCTTCCAATCCATGAGTATGGAATGCATTTCCATTTCTTTATGTTGTGTTCAATTTCCTTCATCAGTATTTTATAGTTTTTAGAGTATAGGTCTTTCACTTCTTCGCTTAAGTTTATTCCTAGGTATTATTATTTTGGGGTGCAATTGTAAATGGGACTGTTTTCTTAATTTCACTTTCTGCTGCTTCATTGTTGGTACATAGAAATGCAACAGATTTCTATACATTAATTTTTGTATCTTATAACTTTACTGACTTCCTTTAACAATTTTATTTTATTTTTTTTTTAAAGATTTTATTCATTTATTTGAGAGAGAGAGAATGAGAGAGAGCACATGAGAGGGGGGAGGGTCAGAGAGAGAAGCAGACTCCCCGCCGAGCAAGGAGCCCGATGCGGGACTCGATCCCGGGACTCCAGGATCATGACCTGAGCCGAAGGCAGTCGCTTAACCAACTGAGCCACCCAGGCGCCCCTCCTTTAACAATTTTAGCAAGGTTTTTTTTGTTTGTTTGTTTTGTTTTGTTTTGTTTTTGGTACTTTCTTTTGGGTTTTCTATATAGAGTATCATGTTATCTGCAAATAGTGAAAGTCTTACTTTTTCCTTACCAATTCTGATGCCTTTTATTTTTTGATGTTGTTGTCTAATTGCTGTGGCTAGGACTTCCCAGTACTATGTTGAATAAAATTGAGGAGGGTGGTCATCTTTGTGTTATTCTTGACCTTAGTGGGAAACTCAGTGTTTCCCCATTGAGTATGATGTAACCCTGGGTTTTTCATATATGGCCTTTATTATGTTGAGATATGTTCCCTCTAACCCTACTTTGCTGAGGGCTTTTATCATGAATGGATGTTGTTATTTTGTCAAATGCTTCTTCTGCATCAACTGAAATGATCATATAGTTTTTATCCTTTTCCTTATCAGTGTCTTGATTCGCAAATATTGAACCATCCTTCCATCCTGGGAATAAATCCTATTGATCTTGGTGAATGATTTTTTAATGTACTGTTGAATTCAGTTAGCTAGTATTTTGTTAAAGATTTTTGCATCTCTGTTCATCAGAGATACTGGCCTGTGGTTCTCACTGTGGTGTCTTTTCCTTGTTTTAGTATCAGGGTGATACTGGCCACATAGAATGAATTTGGAAGTTTTCCTTCTTCTATTTTTTTGGAATTACTTGAGAATAGGCATCTTCCCTAAATATTTGGTAAAATTTGCCCGTGAAGCCATAAGTTCCTGGACTTTTGTTTTGGGAGAACTTTTTTATTACTGATTCAATCTCCTTGCTGGTAATTGGTCTTTTCAAATTTTCTATTTCTTCCTGCATAGTTTTGGTATGCTATATGTTTCTAGGAAATTATCCATTTCTTCTAGGTTGTGTAATTTGTTGGCATACAGTTTTTCATAATATTCTCTTATGATTGTATTTCTGTGGTGTTAGTTATTATTTCTCCTTTTTGGTTGTGATTTTATTAATTTGAGTACTTTTTCTTCTTTCTCTCTTTCTTTGATGAATCTGGCTAGAGGTTTATCAATTTTATTGATCTTTTCAAAGAACCACCTCCCCATTTTATAAATCTGTTCTATTATTTTTTTTAGTTTCTATCTCATTTATTTCTGTTCTAATCTTTATGATTTCCTTCCTTCTGCTGGTTTAGGTTTTGTTTGTTGTTCTTTTTCTAGCTCCTATAAGTGTAAAGTTAGGTTGTTGATTTGAGATTTTTCTTGCTTCTTGAGTTAGGCTTGTATTTGTTATAAATTTCTGGCTTAGAACAGTTTTGGCTGCATCCCAAGGATTTTGGACTATTGTGTTTTTATTTTCATTTGTTTCCATGTTTTTTTTTTTTTTAATTTCTTCTTTGAATTCTTGATCCAGTCATTGTTTAGTAGCATTTTTTTTTTAAGATTATTTATTTGAGAGAGAGAGGAGAGGTAGAGGGGGAGGAAGATAGAGAATTCCAAGTAGGCTCCATGCTTAGCATGGAGCCCCACATGGGGCTCAATCTCACAACCTTGAGATCATGACCTGAGCAGAAATCAAGAGTTGGATGTTTAACCAACTAAGCCACCCACATGACCCTGTTTAGTAGCATGTTATTTAACCTCCATGTATTTGTGGTCTTTCTAGATTTTTTCTTGTGGTTGATTTCTAGTTTCATAGTATTGTGCTCAGAAAAGATGCCGTATGACTTCAATCTTTTTGACTTTTTTGAGACTTGTTTTGTGGGCTATTCTGATATGTGATATATTCTGGAGAATGTTCTGTGTGTGGTTGAAAAGAATGTGTACTCTGGGGGCACCTGGATGTCTCAGTCGTTAAGTGTCTGCCTTCGGCTCAGGCTATGCTCCCAGGGTCCTGGGATCGAGCCCCGCATCAGGCTCCCTGCTCCGTGGGAAGCCTGCTTCTCCCCCTCCACTCTCCCTGCTTGTGTTCCCCCTCTCGCTGTGTCTCTCTCTCTCAAATAAATAAAATCTTAAAAAAAAAAAAAAAGAATGTGTACTCTGCTGTATTAGGATGGAATGTTCTGAATGTATCCGTTAAGTCCTTCTGGTTGGGCATGTCATTCAAAGCCACTGTCTCCTTGTTGGTTTTCTGTTTGGATGATCTATCCACTGATGTAAGTAGGGTATTAAACTTCCCCACTATTATTGTATTACTATTGATTAATTCCTTTATGTTTGTTATTAACTATTTTATGTATTTGGGTACTCCCATTATGGGTGCATAAATATTTACAATTGCTGTATCTTCTTGTTGGATTGTCTCCTTTATTATTATATACTGTCCTACTTTGTCCCTTTTTAGAGACTGTGTTTAAAGTTTACTTTGTCTAAAATAAGTATTGCTACTCAGGCTTTCTTTTGACATCCATTTGCATATAAATGTTTCTCCATCCTCTTACTTTCAATCTGCAGGTATCTTTAAGTCTGAAATGAGTCTCTTGTAGTTAGCATATAGATGGGTTTTTAAATTTTTTAAATTTATTTTTTTTTATTTTTATCCATTCTCACCTATGTTTATTGATTGGAACTTTTAGTCCATTTACATTCAAAGTAATTATTGATAAATATATATTTATTGCCATTTTGTTACTTGTTTTGTGGTTTTTGTAGTTTATCTATGATCCTTTCCTCTCTTTTTTCTTTTTCATGGTTTCTTGGTTTTCTTTAGCAATATGCTTGGATTCCTTACTCTATTTTTTTTGCATTTCTATTACTGTTTTTTGTTTTTACCATTTTGTTTATATATAACATCTGCATATAGCAGTCTATATTATGACTTATCATGGTTGCTTAATTTTTAACATGACCTCCATATTTCAGATATTTGATATCATATTTTACATCCTTTTATTTTGTGCTTTTCTTGACTTATTTTTACAGATATATTTGTTTTGTTTTGTTTTGTTTTTGTGCTTCCTATTTTTCTTACTCCATTCACAGAGTCCCCCTTAGCAGTTATTTTAGGGCTGGTTTAGTGATCATGGATTCTTTTAACCTTTGTTTGTCTGAGAACCTCTTTATCTTTCCTTCTATTTTGAATGATAACCTTACTGAATAGACCATTCTTGGCTGCAGATTTTTCCCTTTCAGCACTTTAAATACATCATGCTGATCTCTTCTGGCCTGCAAAGTTTCTGCTGAAAAATCAGCTAATAGCATTATGGGGTTTGTTTTGAATGTATATGTCTTCTTTTTTCTTGAAACCTTTAAAATTCTTATCACAGGGCACCTGGGTGGCTCAGTCATTAAGCATCTGCCTTCAGCTTGGGTCATGATCCTGGGGTCCTGGAATCGAGCCCTGCATCAGGCTCCCTGCTCCACGGGAAGCCTGCTTCTCCCTCTCCCTCTCCCCCTGCTTGTGTTCCCTCTCTCGCTGTGACTCTCTCTGTCAAATAAATAAAATCTTTAAAATAAAATAAAATTCTTTATCACTATTTTTTGCCATTTTCATTACTATGTGTCTTGGTGTGGACTTTCCTGGGTTTAATTTGTTGGGGCATCTCTGTATGTCCTGAATCTGGATCTGTTTCCCTCCCGGATTCAGGAATTTTCCAGCTATTTCTCCTTCAAATACATAGTTTACCCCCCCCTTTTTTTTCTCTCTTCTCTTCTGGAATCCCTATAATGCAAATGTTATTTTCCTTGAGTGAATCACTGAGTTCTCTAAGTCTATTCTCATTAGGCAGTATTTGTCCCTCATCTGTTCAGGTTGACTGCCTTCCATTACTCATCCTACAGGTCACTGATACATTCCTCTGTTTCCTGTAGCCTACTATTTATTCCTTCTATTGTATTTTTTATTGTATTTTTTATTTCATTCTCTGATATGTTATTTTTTTATCTCTTTGTCAAGGGTCTCACTGATGTCCTCAACCCTTCTCTGAAGTCCAGTGAGTATCTTTATGATCATTACTTTAAATTCTCTATCAGACATATTACTTGTTTCTGTTTCATTTAGATCTCCTGCTGTGATTTTTTCCTGTTCTTTCATTTGGAACATATTCCTCTATCTCCTCATTTTGTCTACTCCTCTGTGTCTATTTATCTGTATTAGGGAAGTCAGCTTCTGGTAGTGAAAGTAGTGACTTTATGAAGAAGAGGTCCTGTAGTGCCTTGCAGTGCATTGTCCCCTATTCACCAGAACCTGCTATTTCAGGGGAGTCTCCTATGTGGGTTGTTTACATCCTGCTACTATGTCTGAGTTGTTTTCCCTTTCAGCACAGACTCTTTGCACTGACTGCTTGTTGTGAGCTGTTCTTGCTCTCTGTGGTTTTAGTAGTGAAACTCAGGCAGGGCAGCTCTAAGGGGGCATGATTGGAAGAGGGTCAGGGGTGGGGCAGCAGAATTAGCAAAATTTGCACTGAGCGGCTGGATCTCTCCCAGCAGAATGGCTGCTGGAGGTGCAGCTTGCTGTGGCAGCCAGGGGTGTAGTGTTTGTTTGTATGGTGGCTGGGTAGGGCTCATGCATGGCATTAGCAATATTTGCACTGAGCCTACCAGTCCTAGGCCAGATAACCTGAAGCATGATGGCCAACTGAAAGCATGGCACAAGAAGGCTGTGGCTAGGCAGGGAACATACCAAGTTAAAATTTGTGCTAAGCGCAAGGCCAAGGTCAGCAGGTTTGGGGTGGGTGAGTTCTCAGGAGGGCAGGATGCACTGCTAGCAGGTTAGGTAGTAAATATCTGTGTAGTTCTATGTTCATGTTGGGGATGAGGAAGGAAAATGGTGACTGCCCTTTTTTCCTGAGAAATCCTCCAACAGAGAGGGGTTCTCTGTGCTTCCTGGATTTTCATGCCTGTTTCTTTCCCCAAATTAGGGAAGTTCTCTGCTATAATTTGCTCCATTATACCTTCTGCCCCTCTCTCTCTTTTTTCTTCTTCTGGGATCCCAATTATTCTAATGTTGTTTCGTCTTATGGTATCGCTTATCTCTCGAATTCTGCCCTCGTGATCCAGTAGTTGTTTATCTCTCTTTTTCTCAGCTTCTTTATTTTCCATCATTTCATCTTCTATATTACTGATTCTCTCTTCTGCCTCATTTATTCTAGCACTTAGCGCCCCCATTTTTGATTGCACCTCATTAATAGCCTTTTTGATTTCTACTTGGTTGGATTTTAGCTTTTTTACTTCTCCAGAAAGGGTTTCTCTAATAACTTCCATATTTTTTTCAAGCCCAGCTAGTATCTTTAAAGTGATGATTCTGAACTGTAGATCTGCCATCGTACTAATGTCTGTATTGAGTAGGTCCCTGGCAGTCAGTACTACCTCTTGTTCTATTTGTTGAGGTGATTTTTTCCGTCTTGTCATTTTGTGCAGAGGAGAATAGATTAATGAGAGAACAAAATGCTAGCAGAGTAACAACGTCCCCAGAAAATATACTCTAAACAAATCAGAAAAGACCTGAAGCAGTGGGATAAGAAAGGGAAAGAGAGAAAAAAGAAAAAGAAAAAAAAGAAATGAAAAAGATAAAGATAAAAACAAAAACAAAACAAAACAACAACAACAAAAAAAAAACAGAATGTGATCAAATATGATCAGGCTGGTATATAGATCAGTGCCACACACTAGATTTGGGGTGTATTTTGGTCTTTTAGAAGAAAGTGCCTCCCAAAATTTTAAAGAAAGAAAAACTTATATATGTACAAAAATAAGGGTTGATATGATGAAGGGATGGAATATCAATGTAAAAATGGAAATTATAAAAAATTTTATAAAAGGAATTGATAAGAAATTGTTTGAAAAAAGAAAGAAGAGGATTTAAAAAAAGAAAAAAAAGAAAAAGAAAAAAAAAGGGAGAGGATGTGATCAGGCAGGGGAGTAGAAAACACCATATACTAGAGATTTAGGGTATATTTTAATCTGTTAGAAGAAACTATCTCAAAATTTTAAAGAGAGAACAACTTATATATATAAGCCAAAAATATGGGTAACTACTATGAAGGGATAGAATATGACTCTAAAAATGAAAAATAATTTTTTTTAAAAAAAAAGGGATTGATAAGATGTTGGTTGAAAAAGGGAAAAAGAAAAATTCAAAAAGAAATAAAAAGACAAAAAGACAGTTAAAAAAATTAACTTTAAAAGACTAAAGAATCATGGTAAAAAAGCCGTGAATTCTATGTGCAGTAGTCCCCTAGGGCTGGAGTTCTGCCGTTCTCATTGATCGGTAAACTTGGTCTTGGCTAGCTGTTCTTGCTGATCTTCTGGGGAGGGGCCTGTTGCTGTGGTTTCCAAATGTCTCTGCTGGAGGCGGAATTGCCCCGCCCTTGCCCCCTCCCGGCTAAGTAATCTGCTTGGGTTTGTTCTCTGGGGCTTTTGTTCCCTGTGAGCTTTCCGTACAGCTTTGGAGTCAGAGAGTGAAATGGTGGCCTCCCAATCTCCGCCCAGGAGGAGCAGAGAACTCGGGGCCCCGCTCCTCAGTGAGCCCCCAGAGAAAAGCCCTCAGTCACTCCCGTCTCCCCGGTCTCCGGCCGCACTCCGTGCTCGCCCATCCTGTGACCGCGTGTTTCTATCCCCAGCACCCGACCTCATGTGAAGTCTCCAAACCCAGCAGATCCCTGCGGTGCACTCCCGCGTGGCTCCTCCCACGGGAGGAAGGTGAGTCTCCCCGGATCTGCCGCTTGTTGGGTCCCTGCTGGAGGAGCAGGGGCCCGACTGGGCCGTGGATCACGGTTTATGGCAACCCCGAGCTGAGAGCCCGTGCCTGGGCTCCGCCTCTGCAGCCAGCTTCCCTGCTCCGTTACCTGGGACCTCTGCCACACTCAGGCACCCCCAGTCTTTCTGTGACCCTGAGGGTCCTGAGACCACACTGTCCCGGAGGGTTCCACCCCCCGCTTAGCCACCAGAGTGATGTCCCTCAGCGGAGCAGACTTCTAAAAGTTCCAATTTTGTGCTCCGTGGTTCTATCACTTGCCAGAAGCGGCCGATGGAGGCCCCCTCCCCCGCCGTCTATCCTCCCAAATATTGCCTCGGATTCACTTCTCCGCACGTCCTACCTTCCAGAAAGTGGTCGCTTTTCTGATGAGAGAGTTGTTGCTCTTCTTTTCTTCGATCTCCTGTTGAGTTTGTAGGTGTTCAGAATGGTTTGATCCCTATCCAGCTGAATTCCTGAGAGGAGACAAAATCCAGTCTCCTACTCCTCTGCCATCTTGCTCCGCCCCCCCAATAGTTCTTAATTTTGATTAAATCCAATTTATCAAGTTTTTATTTTATTCAGTGTGATTTTGGCATCATATCCATGGAAGCTTTGCCTAATCTAAAGTCTCCAAGATTTTTTCTGATGTTTCCTTTTATGTGTTTTATAGTTTTCTTGTTTTATATTTGAATGTGATCCATTTTGAGATACTTTTTGTATACACTTAAATATATGAATCAAGGTTAGTTTTTAAAGTATATATGTCCAATTACTCCACCATTTGCTGAAAACACTATCTATCCTTCCTTAATTGGCATCACTTTTAAAAATTGTTTTCCTATATTTGTGTACCTCTATTTCTGGACTCTCTGTTCTATTCTCTCTCTATATTTATTCAATAACACATGACCTTTATTCACAACACATATGTGAAGTTCTGTTTTATATATTGAAATCAAATAGTGTGGGTCCTCTAACCTTGTTCTTTCCCATAATTCTTTTAGCTTTCTAGTTTTTGTTTTGCTTTGCCTGTTTTTATTAAGAATTTTAGAATCAGCTTAACAATTTCTGCAGCTATCTTACTACTATTTTGATTGAAATTGCACTGAAAATATTAGGAGCATTTTGAGAAGAACTGACACCTTAACAATATCAATCCATGGCATATATTTTCCATTTATTTAGGTCTTTTTGGATTTCTTTCATTAATATATTTTGTAGTTTTCAGCAACCAGACATTATCCACTTTTGCTAAATCTTTAAGTATTTCATTGATTACTAGTATAAAATGCTATTTATTTTGATTTCCCTTGCTTTCATTTAGAAATTTGATGTATTTTTGTATATGTAACATACATCCTATAACACTATTAAAGTCACTAATTATGTCTGGTAGCTTTTTGGTAGCTTATTTGGATTTCTATAAGGAAAATAATGTAATCTGAAGTCCTTTTATTCATACTTTTTTAATTGCATTTTAAAAATATTTTATTGTACTAGTTATTACCTCTAGTACAATGGTAAATCAGAATGTTTAGGGCAGAAAATGCTTGCCTCCTGAAATCAGAATAACATATTGTGTCACTTTTCATTAAATATGGTATTACATGGCTTTTTTGATTTGGTTTTGTAAAAGCCCTTTATCTAATTCAGAAAGGTCAACTTTTATACCAGTTCATAGTCATTGTTTTTTAAATCATGAAGGTATATGAGTGCATGTATGTGTGTGTTTTGACTATGAAAGTTGAATGGATACTGAATTTTGTCAAATGTTTTTCTGCATCTATTAAGCTTTATCATTTTTTTCTTAATGAAATAGACCACTTTTTAAAAAGGTTTTATTTTTAAATAATCTCTACACCCAACATGGGGTTTAAACTCACAAATCCAAGATCAAGAGTCACACACTCTATCTACTAAACCAGCCAATCACCCCTAAATAACATCACTTTTCAAAAAATGATCCAGGCTTGCCTTTTTAGGGTAAATCCCATTTTGTCATTATGTATTACTGTTTATATGTATTGCATAATCTAAGCGATAGTTTGAGGATTTTTGCATCTATATTCTGGAGAAATATTGTGTTGTAAATTTGTGGAATTTTTTAGTTTTGTTTTTGTTTTTGTTTTACTTTTCTGATTTGGGACCCAGGTAATCTATGCCTTATAACATGAGTTAGGATGTGTTACTGGCTCTTTCAGTATTTTGAAGAAAATATAATACTAGGATTAGTATTAGCTTTTAAAAGAGTTTTGTGAGATATAATTCACACACCATAAAATTCACCTTCTTTAAAAAGTGCATGGTGGTTTTTCAGTATATTCAAACAGGTGTGCAATCATCTCCTTTACCTACAGAACATTTCATCCCCACTGAAAGCAAACCTGTAACAAACCTGTGTACATAAGATAAATCTACTTTGTTTATAGTGAGTAAGTCTTTCTATATATTGTTGATTACTTTGTTGTTTTTTTTTTTAGTCTTTTACATTTACATTTATAACAGATATCTGACTGTGGCTTATTTTTCTTCTGACATCTGATTTTGATATTAGAGTAATACCAGCTTCATAGAATAAGCTGATAAATGTTCTCACCATTTTGACTTTCAGAGGAGTTTGTAAAACATTTGTGTTAATACTTAATTTAAGTATTTGGTAGAAATAAACAGGGAAGCCATTTGGGCCAAGGTTTTTGTTGTGGGAAGTTTTGTGATTACTGGTTCAATCTCTCTATCCATTACAGGTCTATAGTAATTTATTTTATCTAAGTTAACTAACTTATTGCCATACAATTGTTCCATAGTATTTCCTTATAATTCTTTTTATCCTTTACTACCTTTTAGTCAATAATAGCATTCCCTCTATCCCTGATATCATTATTTTGAGTGGTTTTTCATTTTCTTTTTTTCGAGGTCATTGTTTACTAGTTAATTGTTTATCTTTCCACAGACCCAACTTTTGGTTGTTTTGGTTTTATTTATTTATTTATTATTTATTTAACTTCCCATTCCATTTATTTCTGCTTTGTCTTTGTTATTTCCTTCCTTCTACTTATTTAGCATTGAGTTTTTTCTTTTTCTATTTTATTAAGGGTAACCGTTAGGGTAAAGTCTTTTGAATTGAGATTTTTCTTTTTTTTTATTACTGTTGTTTAGAGCTCTAAATTTCCCTCCATATACTACCTTAATTGTCTAATTTTTGGCATGGAATATGTTTGTTTCAGTCATTTGAAAGTATTTTCTAATTCCCTTTCCAGTTCTTTAGTGGTCTATTGGTTATTCAGGAAAATGTGCCTTAATTTATTTTACATTTTCCTTTATCTCCTTTAAAATTTCAATTTCTTTCCTGAGACTTACTATTTTTAATTTGTTTTAAATGTATTCATATTTACTCAGCTCTTATCTTGGTCATTCTAAAATCTTTTGTCAAGTACTTTCAGCTTCTTTCTTATGTCTATATTGGTATCTGCTAATTTTTCCATCAGTTTGTGATTTTCTAGGATCTTATTTTGAAAACTGATTTTCAACTGAAACCAGGATGTTTTCATATTGCGTTACTGTTGTTATTATTTGAAATTTTAAAATTTATTTTAGCTGGCTGTCCCTTACATTGCTACAATGGGAATGGGGAGGTCACTGTCTTATAACATCCAATTAAAGGTAGAAGTACAGGTTTCTGATTCAGTCTCTACTGATGCTTGAGTGAGTGGGGCATCTGGGTAGAGGTGGAAGTTCCAGATCCACACAAGCTCTGTATTGACCCAGTGGTATGGGTGGTGACTCCTAGGCAATGGTGAAAGTGCTGACTCTCATCTTTGTGAGCACCACAGGGTTTAGAGTAGGAGTGCCTCCTTATTGCTTGGTCCTAGTGGAATTTCAGGTTTCCCTTGTAGTCTCTACTGAAATCATGATGAGTGGAAGTTTGGTTAACACAGGCAAAGCTGGATATCTACCTTCCCTACTTTGCCCTCTGGAGAGCCTCATTCTTGACTAATTTGTGTGGAAGTCCAGGTTCCCCTTTAAGGTTTTATTGGTGTGGATGAGGTTGGGGAAAAAATATTTTTTGTGGTGTTTTGTTAGCATGATTATTGTCTAAATGTTTTATTGTCTTGCCAGATTCCCCAGTTTCCTGGTCATTTGGCTAGAGAGAAAATGTTTCAGAGATTTTTCGTGTGTGTGTGCAGCCATAAACATTTTCATTTTGCCATATATTTCAGCTCCAAGTGTGACATACATGAGTCAAAAAGAAACCCGAGAACTCAACATACTTTGTTCCTTGCTAATAGAATTACTAGCTTATCTACTTTCACCTTTCTTAGATATATAGATATAGATATATATAGATAGATACAGATGATAGATAGATAGATGATAGATAAATGATAGATAGATGATAGATAGATAGATGATAGATAAATGATAGATAGATGATAGATAGATGGATAGATAGATAGATGATAGATAAATGATAGATAGATGATAGATAGATAGATAGATAGATAGATAGATGATAGATAGATAGATAGATAGATAGATAGATAGATAGATAGATAGATAGATATAGTGCTCTTGGTGTTTAGTTATATTTTGTGGGAAGATACAGAAAAGTGCATCTGTCCATCTTCTGAGATGTAGAAGAAGCTCTTCTTCATTGTTGAAGGATAGTTTTTCCTGATATGGAATTCTTAGTTAACATTTTTTTCTTTCCTTTCAGCACTTTTAATGCCACCCTTCCAAGTTTCTCTTTCTCTCTCTTTTTGGCTTTAGAAAGTTCAACAATGATGTGGCTAGGTATGGATATCTTCAGTTTTGTGCTATCTGGAATCTGTTGAGCTTATTGTTTATGGAGATTAAAGTTTTTCATCAAAACTGAGAAATCTATGGCCATTAATTCTGTCAAATATTTTTTCTGCACCTTTCTCTATTGATATTTTCTATTTGTTGAGACATTATACTCATACTTTAATTCTTTAGGCATGGTTTCCTTTTAGTTCTTTGAACATAGTTTGAATTAAGTTGACTTAAAGTCTTTGTCTAGTAAGTTGATATCTGGGCATATTCAGGAAAAATTTCTTTTTTTTAAGATTTTTCCTTATTTATTTGAGAGAGGGAGGGAGAGAGAGTGAACATGCATGGGGGCAAGAGGAGCAGAGGGAGTGGGAGAAGCTCACTCCCCGCTGAGCAGAGCCTGACACAAGGCTTGATCCCAGGACCCTGAGATCATGACCTGAGCTGAAGGCAGACACTTAACCGACTGAGCAGACCAGGTGCCCCTCAGGAAGAGTTTCCATTGATGTTTTCTCACTTTCCAATTTCTTTGCATGTCTTGTAATTTTTCTTTGTCGATAGCCAGATATTTAAAACAATATAATACAGCAACTCTGGAAATTAAATTTCTTCTGCTTTCAGGGATTATTGTGGTTATCTTTGTAACTACTGTTTGTGGTTTTCCTTAATTAATTTTGTAATGTATTATTATTTGCTGTGTAAGACCATTGAGATATCTCCAGTAAGCTATGATTGGACATCGGTAATTTGTTTGTTTTTTGTTTTTATTTTTTTGTTTTTTCCTTAAATACCTTGAACTAGTAAGTCTATGAGCCTTTGCAATAAGTTTTGTGTGTATGTTTCAAAACACCTTCCACACTCTTACAATTAAAATTCTGCCTCCACTTTATTTTCTGCTTGCATGTATCCAAAAGATCAGCCTGAGATTATATATTAGGTAGGGCTTAATCAGGCCTTTCCTGGCTTATGTATAAAACTCTACATGCATCTGGATTTTTAGATTTCCAGAAATAGGTTATGTAGCTTTTCAAGGCCACCTTTTGACATCTCATTTCCAGCTTTTCATTTTGAGTTTTTGGTCAGCTTTTAGTTTCCTCAAACTGTTACTGCTGTCTCAAAGAGCTGCAATTATGAATAATTGCTACTGATTGCTTCTGATAAGGATTCCAGGGGAAAGGTTGTTTGCCATGAGTGAGTTCTGAGTCAAATCAAATAAAGACAAGCAATGCCAGTGAATTTTTCCACAGAACTGCCAGACAAATCAAATAATGAAAAATACTTAATGTTGAGACTTTGGGGGAAGCTTGAAATACATTCTTCTCCCTTAGTGACTGCTAGTCTTTCAGGTTTCATGACTACTATGATTGTGAGGTTCCTGGTTTTCAAATTTATTGTGGAGTGGGGTCAGGGATTGAATAGGAAAAACTAAATTGCCACAAATTTCATCATCCTTAACAAGATCCAGCCATTTTTATTAGTTAAATATTCCTCAGACTGTTGCAAGTCTTTGGTTAATTTCTTGCATTCTAAAAAGTTGATTTTGAACATTGTTGCCAGTGTCCTTGTGCTTTTATGGACCAGCAGATTTTGGAGGTTTTTACTCCATCATTACAGAAATCTCAATATTATTTTCTAAAAGTTTGGTAGAATTTCTCTAAAAAAAAAAAAAAATCTGGACCAGAAATATTGTTCTCCTGTATATTTTTATCAAAAATTATATTTATTTAATACATACAGACTACTCATGTTTTCTATTGTTCTTGAATATAAATTCACAAGTTTTTTTTTTTTTTTCCTTTTAGCATTCTATTATTTTGAAAATGTCTTTATGGTCTATAGCAATGCTTCTTTAATTCCTGACATTTGTGAGTTTGTGTTTGTTGTCATTACTTTATACACACTCGTCAGTCTAACAAGAGGATTTCCATTTTATTGATGTTTACCAATAAATAGCTACTTAATCGTTTTTACTATTTTCTTTATTGTTTTCTTGTTCTTAGCTTCAATTATTTTGTTCCTATATTTATTATTACCTTTGTCCTCCTTTTTTTTTTTTTTCCCAGGGTAATTGATTTTTCCCCCTAGTTTCTTACAGGGAAACTGGATTATATATGCCTTAAATTTCCATAAAATACTGCATTAGCAGCTTTCCTCAAATTTTAGTATGCACAGAATTGATTTTTGTTTAAAGCACTGTATTTTCCAGTTTCTCTTGCCACTTCCTCTTTGATCCCATGAGTTATTTAAAAGGATGTTGTTTAATTTACAAAAATGTAGGAATATTCTGATATCTTTTAATTATCACAGACATTAAAACAGTTATAGTAACTGTATTCAATATGTTCAAAATTTTAGAAGATGAATAAAAGATATAAAAAAGAATAAAAACTAATTTTCAAAGTTAAAAACTAAAAAAATATATATATATGTACATTTGATGAGATTAATAATGAACTATATATTGCAAGGAAAAAAAGATTAGTAAACTTTATAAGATAATAATAGAAAGTATCCAAAATGAAACCCCAGAGAGAAAATATATTAAAAAGGATGTACAGGGCATCACTGAGGTGTATGACAATATCAGGTGGTATGATCTAAGTGTAATTGGAATCCTAAGAAAGAGAAGAGATGGGATTAGAGAACAAATCTTTGAAGAATTTGTGGCTGAATATTTTTTGGAATGGATTATACCTTCCTTTTTATATCATCGACTTAAAATTTTTTAACATTTTCAGAGGAGAGTAAGATGGCGGCAGAGTAGGAGGGCCCTAGGCTTGGTTCATCCCATGAACACAACTAGATAAGTATCAAATCATCCTAAATATGCCAGAAATAGACCTGAAAACTGACAGAACAAACTCAAAACTAAAGGGAGAGAACAGGCCACACTGAAGAAAGTAGGAAGTTAGGAGAGAAAGAGATCCCAGGTTCTACAGAGGGGAAAGAACCATGATCACAGAGAAGGGCAAGAGACAGGAGCACATTCCTTAATCTGGGGAAGGAAACAGACATCCAGACCCAGGAGGCACAGAGAACTCCCATCAAAACCAACAAAAACAGGACAACACCAAGACACATTGTAATTAAATTTACAAAATAAAGTGATAAAGAAAAAAAAAAAAAAGAAAAGCAGAAAGACAATAGAAGACAGTAACTTATAAAGGGAAATCCAGAAGGCTAAATTTCTCAACAGAAACTTGGTAAGGCAGAAAGGAGTGGCATGATAAATTCAAAGTGTTGAATGGGAAAAATCTGCAGACAAGAATAATCTATCCAGCAAGGCTGTCATTCAGAATAGAAATAGATATAAAGAGTTTCCCAGACAAGCAAAACCTAGAGTTCATGACCACTAAACTAGCCCTGTAAGAAATAATAAATGGGACCCAAAGTGGCAAAGACAAAAAAGGATTGGGGAAGATCTCCAGAAACAATGGCAGCACAAGTAATAAAATAACATTAAATACATATCTATCAATAATTACTTTGAATGCAAATGGACTAAATGCTCCAATCAAAAGACATAGGGTGACAAGAGTGGCTTAAAAAAAAAAAAAAAAAAATATATATATATATATATATATATATATATGCTGCCTATAAGAGACTCATTTTGGACCTAATGACACCTACAGATTGTGAGTGAGGGGATGGAGAAATATTTATCATGCAAATGGATGTCAATGAAAGCTGGGGTCCAAAAAAATAAAATGAAATAAAATCATTAAATAAAGCTGGGGTAGCAATACTTATATTGGATGAAATAGACATTAAAACAAAGACTGTAACAAGAGAATAAGAAGGGCACTATATAATAAAGTGGACAATCCAACAAGAAGATATAACAATTGTAGATATTTATGACCCCAAAATGGGAGCACCCAAATATATGACAATTAATAACAAACAAAAAGGAACTAATTGATAATAATACAATAGTAGCAGAGGACTTAGCACCCCACTTACATCAATGGAAAGATCATCTACACAGAAAATAAACAACGAAACAATTGCTTTGAATGCCATATTGGATCAGATGGTCTGTTGAATCACAGACCTGTACCTCTGAAACAAATAGTACATTATATGTTAAAAGAAGAGGAGGAGGAGGAGGAGGAGGAGGAGGAGATGATGATAGCCAGAGGGGAAGAATGAAGGGGGGGAAGTCGGAGGGGGACATGAACCATGAGAGACTATGGACTCTGAAAAACAAACTGAGGGTTCTAGAGGGGAGGGGGGTAGGAGGATGGGTTAGCCTGGTGATGGGTATTAAAGAGGGTACATTCTGCATGGAGCACTGGGTGTTATATGCAATGAATCATGAAATACTAAATCAAAACCTAATGATGTGATGTATGGTGATTAATATAACATAATAAAAAATTAAATTAAATTACATATTGTATTATTTAAAAAAAAAAGAGATATATTCCAACATTCCATCATAAAAAGCAGAATACACATTCTTTTCAAGTGTACGTGGGACATTCTCCAGAATAGATTACATATTAGGTTACAAATCAAGCCTCAACAAATACAGAACGACTGAAATCATAACATGCACCCTTTCTAAACACAATGCTATGAAACTAGATGTCAACCACAAGAAAAAATCTGGAAATACCACAAATACGTGGAAATTAAACAACTTGCTACTAACAAATAAATATGTCAACCAGAAAATCAAAGGAATTAAAAAAAAAATACATGGAGGGAAGGGTGGGTGGCTCAGTCAGTTAATGTGTTTGCCTTTGGCTCAAGTCATGATCCCAGAGTCCTGGGACCGAGTCCCATATTGGGCTCCTTGCTCAACAGTGAGGCTGCTTCTCCTTCTGCCTACCACTCCCCTGCTTGTGCACTCACTTTCTCTCTTTCTCACAAATAAATAAATTCTTAAAAAACAAAAAAATACATGGAAACTAATGAAAATGAAAACACAATGGTCCCAAACCTCTGGGATGCAGGAAAAGTGATCCTAAGAGGGAAATATATAGCAATACTGGGCTACCTTGAGAAGCAAGAAAAATCTCAAATAAACAACCTAACTTTATACCTAAAGGAGCTAGGAAAAGAACAACAAATGAAGCCTAATGCCAGCAGAAGGAAGGAAATAATAAAGAATAGGGCAGAAATAAATGATATAGAAACTATAAAAAAAAAAAGAATAGATCAATGAAATCAGGAGTAGTTTCTTAAAAAAAAAAATAAACTTCATCAACCTCTAGTCAGACTTATCGAAAGAAAGAAAAAAAGAAAGAAAAGAAAAAAGAAGAGAGAGAGAGGAAAGACCCAAATGAATAAAATTACAAATGAGAAAGGAGAAATAACAGCCAACACCACAGAAATACAATTATTGAGAGAATATTTTGAAAACCTATATGCCAACAAACTGGACAACCTGGGGAAAATAAATAAATTCTCAGAAACATATAAATTACCAAAACTGAAACAGGAAGAAATAAAAAAAAACTTGAACACCTATAACAAGCCAAGAAATTGGATCAGTAATCAAAAAACTCCCAACAAACAAAAGTCCAGGACCAGATGACTTCACAGGCAAATTCTACCAAACATTTAAAGAGGAGTTAATGCCTATTCTTCTCAAACTATTCCAAATAATAGAAAAGGAAAGGAAACTTTCAAATTCATTATATGAGGCCATCTTACCCTGATACCAAAACCAGATAAAGACACCATTAAAAAAGAACTGCAGGCCAATATCCCTCATGAGCATAAATGCAAAAATCCTCAAATAAAATACTGGCAAACCAAATCCAATAATACATTTAAAAAAATCATTCACCAGGATCAAGTGCGATTCATTCCTGGGTTAGGAGGGTGGTCTAACATTTTCAAAACAATCAATGTGATACATCACATTAATAAAAGGATAAGAACCATATGATCCTTTCAATAGATGCAGAAAAAGCATATTGACAAAGTACAACACCCATTCATGATAGAAACCCTCAATAAAGTAGGTTTAGAGGGAACATACCTTAACTTAAAAAAGGCCATATATGAAAATCCCATAGCTAATATCATCCTCAATGGGGAAAAACTGAGAGCTTTTCCTCTATGTTGAGGAACAAGATGGGGATGTCCACTTATGCCACTGTTATTTAACATAGTGCTAGAAGTCCTAGCCTCAGCAATCAGACAACAAAAAGAAATAAAAGACATCCAAATTGGCAAGGAAAAAGTCAAACTTTCATTATTTGCATATGACATGATACTATATTTAGAAAAACCTAAAGACTCCACCCAAGAACTGCTAAAACTGACACACAAATTCAGTAAAGTCATAGGATGCAAAATCATTGTACAGAAATCTGTTGCATTTCTATACACCAATATTGATGCAGCAGAAAGAGAGGTTAAGGAATAAATCCCATTTGCATTTGTACCACAAACAATAAAGTACCTAGGGGTAACCAAAGAGGTAACCAAAGAGGTAAAAAGAGCTGTACTCTTAAAACTATAAAACCCTGATGAAAGAAACTGAAGATGATACAAAGAAATGGAAAAACTTTCCATACCCATGGATTGGAAGAACAAATATTGTTAAAATGTCTATACTATCCAAAGCAAGCTACATATTTAATGCAATCCCTATCAGAATACCAACAGCATTATCACAGAACTAGAACAATCTTAAAATTTGTATGGAATCACAAACAACCCCAAACAGCCAACACAATCTTGAAGAAAAACAAAGCTGGAAGCATCACAATTCCACACTTCAGTTTTATATTACCAAGCTGTAGTGACCAAAACTGTATGGTACTGGCACAAAAATAGACACATAGACCAATGGAACAGAATAGAAAACTCAGAAATGAACCCACAACTATAAGGTCAATTAATCTTCAACAAAGTAGGAAAGAATATTCACTGGGAAAAAGAATGTTTCTTGAACAAATGGTGTTGGGAAAACTGGATAGCAACATGCAAAAGAATAAAACTGGACCACTTTCTTACACCATACACAAAAATAAACTCAAAATGGAGTCAAAACCATAATATGAGACCTGAAACCATACAAATCCTAGAGAAGAACACAGGCAGTAACCTCTTTGACATCGGCCATAGCGACTTCTTTCTAGGTATGTCTCCTGAGGCAAGGGAAACAAAAACAAAAATAAACTATTAGGACTTCATCAAGATAAAAAGCTTTTGCACAGTGAAGGAAACAATCAATAAAACTAAAATGCAACCTACTGAATGGGAGAAGATATTTGTAAATGACATATCTGATAAAGGGTTATATCCAAAATATATAAAGAATTTATAAAACTCAACACTCATAAAATAAAATCATTAATCCAATTAAAAAACAGGCAGAAGACATGAATAGACATTTTTCCAAATAAAATATATAGATGGCCAATAGACACATGAAGAGATGCTCAACATCACTGATCATTAGGGTAATGCAAACTAAGAGTACAGGGAGATATCACCTCACATCTATCAGAGTGGCTAAAATCAAAAACACAAGAAACACCAGGTGTTGGTGAGAATGTGGAGAAATGGAACCATGTTGCACTGTTGGTGGGAATGCAAACTGGGGCAGCCACTCTAGAAAAAAAATATGCTGGTTCCTCAGAAAGTTAAAAATAGAACGACCCTCTGATCTGCAATTGCTCTACTAGGTATTTACCCAAAGAATACAAAACTACTAATTCAAAAGGATACATGCACCCCTATGTTTATAGCAGCATTATTTACAGAGCCAAATCATGGAAACAGCCCAAGTGTCCATCAGCTGATGAATGGATAATGAAGATGTGGTATATATATACAATGGAACAGTACTCAGCCATAAAAAAGAATGACATTTTGCCATTTGCAGTGACATGGATGAAGTTAGAGTATTATGCTAAGTGAAATAAGTCAGTCAGAGAAATAAATACCGTATTATTTCACTCAGATGTGAAATTTAAGAAACAAGCGAAGGGAAAAATAGAGATGGAGAGGCAAACCAAGAAACAGACTCTTAATATAGAGAACAAACTGATAGTTACCAGGAGGGATATGGGTGGGGGGATTGATTAAATAGGTGATGGGGATTCAGGAATGTACTTGTCATGATGAGCACTGGGAGATGTATGGAGGTGTTGAATCACTGTATTGTACACCTAAAACTAATATAACACTGTATGCTGAATTAACTTAAAAAAATTTTTTTTAACATATTGAATACAGTTATTTTTACTGATTTAAAGTCTTTATATGGTTAATTTAAATTATCTGCTTCAGTCTGGGTTGATACTGACTTTTCATTTCATTGTAGGTAATATTTCTCGGCTACTGTGCATACCTGATAATTTTTTATTAGGTCCACACACTGTGAATTTTACCTTAGCGAGTGACGATTTTTGTATCCTCATAAATTGCTTTTGAGATTTGCTTTGAGATAGAGTTAAGTTAAATGAAAAAAGTTTGATCTTTCAAGTCTTGTGTTTAAAACTTTTAGTAAGTATCAGAGTAGTGTTGAATCTAGGGCTAAGTACATGTATACTTCAGAGATATTGTGGGTTTGGTTCTGAACTACCATGATAAAGCAAGTATCACCCTAATGTGAATCAAATGAATTTGTGGTTTCCCAGTGCATATAAAAGTTATGTTTACACTATACTGTAGTCTATTAAGTGAGCAATAGCATTATGTCTAAAAAAACAATGTACATACCTTAACTAAAAAAATATTTTATTGCTAAAAAATGTTAACCATTGTCTGAGCTTTCAGTGAGTCATAATCAGTGTTTACAGATCAACATACATATAATAATTAAAAACTTAAACTATTTTAAGAATTATCAAAATGTGATAGAAATACACAAAGTGAGCAAATGCTATTGGAAAAATGGTAGTAACAGACTTGTTCCATGCAGGGTTGCTACAAACCTTCAATTAAAAAAAAAAAAAGATGCAATATCTGTGAAGCACAATAAAGTGAAGCATGATAAAACTAGGTATGCCTGTGTTCCCCATTTCTGAGGCAAAACCAGGGTTACTCTATCGCATGCTCCATGAATTGTGAGTTTTCCAATCTGGTGAGAACAGACACTGTTCCTGTCTCTAAGTGACAGATATCATTCCCTTTTAACACTTCAGTTGATTCCTTTCTCATTGTCAAGTAGCTACCTTTGGTGAGCACACTCATGCATATTCTGTTGAATACTCTAGTGGGAGTCTCTGTAGATCTCTGTAGTTTCTTCTCAATACAGCTCTCTTAGACTCTGTTCTGCAAACTCTAGCCACTTTTATCTTTCCAAGTTCTTAGCTCCTTCTCAAATCAGATAGTAAGCTGGGTTCTGCCTGGGTTGTCTCTCCCTCTGTTATGGGATGGAAGCTTTCTCAAGTACAGAGTTCCTCTATTTGTTTTCTGTCTCTTAGGGATTATTGTACTCCTTTGCCATTTTTGTGTCTTTCTCTCAGTGCTCCCTCCTCTCTAGATCTTCACCACAGAGAGGGTTTCTCCAGGCACCCTGCCAACTGCTCCCAGTCCTCCCTGCATATGCTCAATGAAGAAAAAAAAGAGAAGGGACTGCAAGAGGTGTGAATTCTCCTGTCTGTGGATACAGAGGGTTCTATAATCTCCTGCTAACACATACTTGGCCTTCAGCAATTTCTTAAAATCTGTAACTAAATTATCCTATTACCCTTGTATTAGGGCTGGTTTCTGTTTCAGAGAAACAAGTGCTTACATCACATATCCTCTGGCAGGTGCCTGTTTTTCCTTATACTTTAACTTAAGACTTCAACATATGAATCTGGGGTAGAACACAGTTCAGCCCATAACAGTATTTATAGCATCAATTTCACAAATAGCAAGATCCCATCTTTTTTATGGTTGAGTAAGGATAAGACCTTACCATTGGAACAACATGGATGGACCCAAAGGATATTTATACTGTGTGAAATAAGTCAGATTGAGAAAGACAAATACCATAGAATTTCACTCATATATAGAAACTAAGAACAAATGAATAAACAAGCAAAAAGCAGAATCAGACCTATAAATACAGGTAACAACCTGATGGTTACCGGATGGAAGGGGATGGGGGAGATGGACAAAATGAATTAAGGGGAATGGGAGATACAGGCTTCCAGTTATGGTATGAATAAATCATGAGAATAAAAGGTACAGCAGAGGGAGTATAGTCAATGATACTCTAACAGCATCGTATAGTGACAGATGGAATATAAATTTGTGGTGAGAACAGCATAACATATAGAGATACTGAATCACTATGTTGTAGACCTGAAACTAATGCAACATTGTGTGTCAACTATACTCAATAAGAAAAATAAAGCATCAATTTTGTAAATTAGACTTAATTTTTAATGTTGTATATTTAAAATAATTTATAAACAACTTTTAAGAACATCTTAATTTAAAAGAGAAGAGGCTACTTTTGGATGTTTAAGAGTCAATTTTCATATACTAGTGCAAAACCAGAAGAATATGAAGGTAACATACTATGGTTGTGAAATAAATATTAGCTTTATAAGTATATTATCTACTTAGCCACTATACACAGTCAGTTCTGCAAAAAACTAAACAATATTTCAACTCCACTATTCCAGCTCTTGTCTTTATATTGAAAGATGAGATCCCTTTAGATTAGAATGTTTTTTAAATAATCTTAAAGATGATAAAATTTACCCATTCAGTATTTGTAACTATGGAGAATGTATATGTAACAAAAAGAATTTTTGTAGGCCAACATAATCATATAAATTAGAACTACAAATACCCAAGGTCTCAGAGGAAATTTAGATCTGCCAGTGGTGGTTTCTTTCTTATATTACTATCAATGATATTTGGTTCAATTTAAAATGCAATATAGTTTTCCCTGCAAAGTAGATTAAAATATTTGTTTCTTTGTAGCACATTATTATTCTAGTTATCATACTTCAAGTTATTCAATTGCTTCTCTTATTTGGCTTTTACCTGTATCAATTGTTAGTTTACATATTTTACATGTACAGTACACACACAAACACATATACATTGTGTGTGTATACCCACATAAACACACACATACACACATATGTAGTCTCCCTTAAAACTCTCTTAATCTGTGGTGCATAAATACATTTTCTGATTTTTTTTTCCCTCTATGATCAGAGATAAGAGGGATAGGCAGACAGTCGCATATACTATTCCACTCCTTAATGTCATGAAATTTACCAAAATTTAGAGCTTCTTCATGCTCATATTAAATCAGTCTTCTAATACTACAGTCCAAATTTATACCTTTCTTGTATGCTTTCCCCCTCATAGATTTTTCAATATTTTTTTCAAAGCTTAACCAATGACAGCTACTTAAATTTTACACCCAAAGCAAAATTTTCAGGAGATCTCTCCAATACTTTAACTTCTTAAAATTCTCTCTCTCTGTGATTTGTAGCACCACCCTTAATAAGCAAGTTAAGAGAGAGGAAGAGAAACTGGAGTCAAAAACAACAGGTCAGATTATATCCAACCAGAAGATCCTTTCCATTGTTTGTCAGGTATAAATTAACAATATCTTTGTGTCTACTGCACAACTGATTTTGTCTTTGTTCTGTCAACACTGAAGTGAAAGAATTCACACATTTGTACATTTTCCCAGTAGGTAATAGTTTTTTGTTGTTGTTATTTCTTTAGCAACATTGGTTCAAGACCACATACACAAGTTAATAAAGTAGACACCATTTATACTGATATATTTTAATATCTATCTGAGAGATTACAATTATCTCTGACCCTACTTTTCATAACCAAACAATAGGGACGTGATAAAGATCACAGATAGGGAGGTAACATACAAAAATGATGGAAAACATCTGTACTCCAAGAAACACCTTTAGGATAAAAACAAAGCAACAAACGAATAGGCCATCTTTTCTATGGTATTGTACTGTGGGTTAGTTGATAGACACTAAAAATTCCTTACTCTATAATTTCTCTTGCCCTCAAAAGACATTATGCAAACAATGACCCACATATAATTGTTTCCCTTCTTTTTCTTCATGTGATTTTAATATGTGGCCCTCCCCTAAAGGAACATTCTCACTAGTTGTAGAAACAACACACACACACTGGAAACATTTAAATAACAGAAAGCAGTATGGATATAAGTCTGTGTGAAAGGTTTGGACAAAAGCACTACTGAATTCAACATGTTGGGTGATAAATATGACACATTTATGGATGTTAGGATTAACATAAAGGCCTCTGCGTGTCCTCAAAGCACTGAGCTAACTCAGAACTTCAGAGTTACTGTTATATTTGGTGGGAATGGGATTGGAAACCAGGTCTCAAGGGGAAAGGCATGACAAGGAAATCTGGAGGTGAGCGTAGGTAGCCTATTGTTAATGGAAGCATGAGACCAGGACTCCAGTTATATATTAACCACCTGTGTAACCCTAGACAAGGAATTATATCTCTCTAGGCCTCGGCTTTACCATGTGTAAACTGGAAGACAGAATTACACCAGATGTCTTCACTTTATGTTTATGGGGCTTTAGGAGTATAGAGTGTCAGGTGAAGGACACAGTGCAGGCCTCACATCCCCAACACTGATAATACCAGTAAAGAAGGTCTATTGTTACGTGTCGTGTATATCAAAATATCCATCTATTTGAGGATAAAAAGTAATTATGTTTGAAAAATGGTATATTTAAAAAGAAAAAGATTGAGAACCATTGGCTTAGTTTACTCTTCCAGTCGATGTTTTACTGAAATGTCACTGAAAACACTTGCCCGTCATGACAAAAGTGTATTCTTCACACCATTAGAAAATTCTGGAGACAAATTAACTGTAGGTCCACTTTAATAGCTTGTACTCCCCTAAGTAAAGCCCAAGTCATACTCTTACTCATATCAAAAAATAACATTCATGACCATAAGGGAGTTGTGCCAGAGAAAAGGTAACCAACTTAGCTAAAACCTCTGAAAGGAAAAGAAGCACATCTTTCTCCCTCTTGCCCTCTTGTTCTCACTCTCACTGACTGGTTTAAGCCTCTACCTTTTAGTAACACATGCATCCTCCAGCAGTCTTTTTTGTATCTTTCTCTTACACTGTAGCTTCTGATGCTATCAACCCTCTGCACATCACTGTTGCCGATGGTCATTTATAAATCTGTCCATGTTTTTCTTGATGCTCAAGAATGTTTTCTCACCAGGTTAAATACCTTTTAAGCCATAAATTAAGGTAGACTTGTACTGTGTTAAAACTTCTATTTTACTGGTTTTTTTTTTTTTTGTAATTTGGCACAAAATTCTTTGATGCTAGGTAAGATGATAAGACCCGAAATTTCTTTCTTCAACACTGAATCAACCAATGTAACTCTAAATTCTCAATTTTCAAGAAAATTTCTTAACACTCTGTAGTAGAAACAGAATACTGGGTTCATAGCCTAATTTTTAATTTTCTAACTATAGCCTTGGGGAAATTACTGAATGACTTACCGTGTCCTAGTCTGTAAAATAGTGATTTAATTTTGTTTCGCAAGATGGTGTGAAAACTAATTCCCTGGTGAGATGCTAAGATCACAGTAGGAATTAACAAGTTAAACTTCCCATTTCTTCCCCTACCAACACATTATTTTTGAGTTTAAGAGACCATGTATGTTCCTTTAATTTCCTCCAATATGTCTGGCCAAGGTGCATTCTGGTCGTTGTGTAGCCCTGCTTGCCCAAGGAGGCATTATGCAAATTTCTGTGGTAGGCATAGAAAGAGCCTCTTGTGGTGCCCTGGCTATACTGCCATTCGTATATTAAGGTTTGACTGGTACTATCACTCAAGTAAATATATGACATTTTCATATACAGATTTCAGTCTCTTTCTGGAAAGTGTTTTAGAGTTTCTAATATCATCTTGCTTCTACAAGAATAAATACTATTTCCAATTGTAGCACACTTCTTAGGCTGTTATTCTAAGCTTCCCATAACACTACTGTAAGGGCATCCATGAAAGCTGGCTTTGAGTTTCCTAAGTGAGTCAAGGCATCGATTATTCATTCTTCCAATGAATACTATGGAGTATTTCCTGTGTGCCAGGGATGATAATAAGCACTTGAAGTACAATGTTGAAAAGGGTGTGCAAAACTTCTTTTATTAAAGTGGGGGTACTGAAGATAAATGAATGCTTAAATACTGTAAATTACAGCCCTTAGACAGATGAACACTGCATAGGGGTCAGGAGTCACTAGGAAAGGACTTTCTGGGCATAAGATACTTAAACTGAAATGTGAATCATGAAAAGAGCTGACTTAGCAAAAACCTAAAAGACTGTTGTGCAGGATCAGTATGAAGTTTTAAAATAGTTTGTAACTGTTATTTTGTTTGATAGGTAGATCTACTATCCTTTAAAATTTTAGAAATTTTTTACATCAAATGGCCATTACTATTTTATTATTCTATGCTATTTATGTTTTCCTTATAAAAGAATTTTATGAGCATTGGTTTTCATTCTGATAATATATTTTGTGTGGTTCAATACTAAATATTTCATCTAAATTTGCATTTATTTTTATATATTTTCAATATTATAATCTTAAAGAAAATCATTAGTAAAATCATAAAAACTTATTTGTTGTGGTTTTGTTGTTTTGCACTTTTCTAATAGCCCCATATATTCAAATATAAAATCTATGTTAGGTGGAGTAAATTATTTTCCCATAAAAAAAAAAATACATTCCTCATTCATTTACTCTGTATTGTCATGTATTGAATCTCTTCTCAAAATTACTGTTTCAACTTTTCAACAGCAGTATCCCATCAATATGGTACTGGAAAAAACATTAAGTATAATTCAAGTCAAGTGGTTTATAATTTGTTGGTAGAATTTATTTTTCTCTGAAAACTTAGGCATCTAAAATCAAGTGTGCTTTCCTGGAACTGGAAAGTATGTTCTTGACCCTATGTTTTCTCCTCATTAATAAATGCTGGCATGTCTAGTAACTGAGCAGTATGTAAGCAACACAATCAGGATAGTATATGTTTCCTTAGATTTGTAGAGGGTTGATGGGGAGCAAATTTATTTCCTTAGATTTGTATAGGGTTTCAGTTTTTTATTTTGATTTATTTCAATCTGAGGAGACAAAAATAATTGGTTTTAATAATACAAACTTTTGTTATATAGAATGATGTCACTGTCAAAAAGACAGAAAGTAGAAAACTTAGCAGAGGCATTTTGTTACTTAGGGATAAGTTCATCAGAGAACACACTGAGGAATTAAAACAAATAAACTGCACCCAGCATGCTTATTTTTCACAAGTCTTTGAGAACCACCCTGTTCCTGGAAAGACCACTTGGTTACAACAGAGATGTCCAAAAACAAAGAAAATCATACATGTACCTGGGAAATTGCAGAGTTAAGCAAACCTCTTTTAGTTATGCTTGACAGATTACAAAGGTTTTGTTTTATTTGTTTGTTGTTTATTTTTAGAGAGGGAGAGAGGGGGTGGAGGAAGGGACAGAGGGAGTTGGAGAGAGAATCTTAAGCAGGCTCCATGCTCAGCACCGAGACTGACACAGGGCTCGATCTCATAACCCTGAGAATATGATCTGAGCTGAAATCAAGAGTCTGATACTAACTGATGAGCCATGCAAGTGCCTCGATTACAAAGGTTTTAATAAGTTCCTGTGACCACTTCCTAATCAAAAAAAATACCTGACCAAAAGTTTGCTGGCTGGCAATATAAAGTGGTCCCAAAAATGGGCTTAGAGGAGACAGTGGTATCAGGGAATTATATCCCTGCCTCCTTACTTGTAACAAGTAATAAAAAGTTCTTTGCTCTCAACACTTACTTGGGCTGTATTCAATTTAATGCACCCCAAGTGGCAAACCAGTTCAGTTCTATTACAATAAGAAACAATTTAGATACACCAGCTAACTCTACTAAGGGGTGGTATTTGTAGATCTAGAATAGCAATTCCTAATGTATGAACTATTGGAGGTTCCTGAGTCACTTTCCAGAGGACTCTGAGGCCCAAAACTTTTTTAAATAATTGCATCAGATTTATTTTTTATTGCTACCATAACAAATTACTACAAACTTAAAACAGCAGAAAATAACTAGCATTATATAGATCAGAAGTCTGATACGGGTCTCATCAGACTAAAATCAAAATGATTGGCATGACTGTGATCCTTTCTGGAGGCTCTGTGGGAAAACCCGTTTCCTTACTAATTCAGGTTGATCTAGGAGAAGTTCCATTCTCTTGCTGTCAACTAAGGTCCATTTTCAGTTTCCAGAGACTTATGTATATTCCCGGGCTCATGGCCCTCTCACTCAATCTTCAGTCAGTAATAGTAGGTTGAGTGTCATTTTCACAATGCAAATCTCCCCTGCTTCTTTTTTTCTGTCATCTTTCTTTCTCTCTCACGGAAGCTAGGTATGGTTCTCTACTTTTAAGGGCTCAGTGATTATATTGGGCCAACCCAATAACTTAGGATAATCTCTCCAGCTCAAGGGCCATTAACTTTGACACATTTTCAATCTCCTGTTGTCACGTAACTTCACATTTTCATAGATTTCAAGGATTAAGATATAGATATGTTTATTATTCTGCCTACCACTTGGATATTTTTTCATCTACCACACTAAGACTTTGTCTTTTTTACTTTGCCACCATTTTCACTGACGGTGTATAAACTGTTAGCATTTTTGCACAATGAAGACATTGTCACTAAACTGTATTTGAAGTTGCTGTATTTTTCACTTGCAGTACTTGAAGTAAGATTAAAAAATAAAGAACATCAAGAATGTCCTTGATGAAACATTAAAATTATTAATTTTATTAACTATTAATTCTTCAGTACACCTCTTTGTAATATTCTGTCATGAAAAGAGAAGTGTTCATAAATAGTTTTCTTGTATTCTGAAGTATGATGACTAACGAGGAAAAACACTTCTACAATTGTTTGAATTATACACATAACTAGACTGTCTTTTCATGAAGCTACATTTTTGTTTGAATGAATAGCAGACAAATTAAGGTTATTTAAATTTGTGTTTTTGGCTGATAGTCTTGCACATGACACTTCAAGAAACCAAACAATAAAATATAAGATTTCAAGCCAAAATACAAATTAGGAAAATTTCTATGTGCCACCATGAACTAACTTCAGTGGTGATAATGATGATTGTTGTTTTTCTTTACATATTTTATTATAAAATGTGGTACCACTTGGAATATCTGCATAACTCAATGAACTAGTATTTTTCAAATCACAAGGTACAATGTAACAAAACTGTGAACAGGTAAAAACAAAACAAACAAACAAACAAAAACTCTATCCCCAAGTTAAGAGGCACCTGGGTGGCTCAGTCAGTTAAGCACCTGACTCTTGATTCCAGCTCAGGTCATGATCTTAGGGTATGAAATCAAGCCCTGCATCTGGCTCTGTGCTGGGCTGGGCATGAAGCCTGCTTAAGATTCTCTCTCGTCTCTCTTTCTCTTTCTCTGACCCACCTCTCTCTGTCTCTCTCTAAAAAAGGAGCAAGTTAAGAGTTAAAACAGACTTTAGTATGCAGTGATAGTTTCATATGTTAATGTCCATTGATTGGATTTCAGATTTCACACTACAACTAGTCTTTTAGAAACTACCACTTATCTGAAAAGTGTATCAAATTACTTTTCCCTTTCCCAAATATATCTTCATATACTTCAACCAAATCGACATAGCAATAAAATAAATGCAGAAGCAAATTGTAAATCCAGCTATCTTGAGAGGGAAAATACAGGTTTTTTTCATAAACATTTTGCTAAAGTGTGTGAAGGGTTTATTATTGTCATTTATAAATGACTTAATAAATATTTTTAAAATTTCTCAGTCTTAATGTCAATATGGAAATAGGAAAATAAAATAATCCTGAGATAAAAAGTTTTAAGAACTGGAAATTAGTTAAAATAATTTATTTTAGTAACTGTTATGTCTATTATTAACATCATTGTTAGATATTGAAGATAAAAAGCCACATTTATGATGTTCCATGACAGAAATATATTATACATGTAATAAATAAGCAAAAAATATGAGTTGCTTTATAAGGGTATAATCACATTTTATATATATTTGGAAATACAATTTTTGCTTTGTTAGAATATATATAACTTGTATGTTCTATCAGTTTTTTCCTCATATATTTTGAAGATCTCTGTGTTAAATGCAAACATATTTGGAATTGTTTTTTTAAGTTTTATTTTTTTTTATTTCTTAAAACATTTTTTTTAAGATTTTATTTATTTATTTGAGATAGAGTGAGAGCAAGCACAAGAGAAAGAGAGAGCACAAGCAGGGAAGAGGGGCAGGCTCTCCACTGAGCAGGGAGCCTGATGCAGGGCACTCGATCCCAGGACCTGGGATCATGACCGGGGCCAAAGGCAGATGCTTAACCAACTGAGCCACCCAGGGGTCCCCACATTTGGAATTGTTATACTCGTGGAGACTTAACTCTTTTACCATTCCATATGTAATGGTCTCTTTATTCTTGGCAATCTTCTTTGTTTCAAAGTTGCTTTGTCTGAAATTGATACAGCTCTTTCAGCTTTCTTTTGCTTCATTTTATCATCACATATTTTTCTCCATACCTTTACTTTTAACCTGTATCATTATATTTAAAGTCAGTTTCTTATAGACAATATATAGCTGCTTTGTATCCATTTTGATGGTCTCTGGTATATTTAAACCATTCACAAATTTAGAGTGGTAATTAACAGGTGGATTAATATTCATCATGTTTATAAATTTTCTAATCATTATATATTTCTCTATATATGTAATGATATATATAATGCAATGCATTAAAAGTAAGGGTTCAGTGAAAAGGTTTAGTGGAAATACACAAATAAATCTACCCTGTTAGACCATGATTGGAATATTAAAAATATAGTTTATAGGGCCTACTCAGTGGGAAGTAATTATTTTCTATAGTCATTAAAATAGTTATAATACAAAATTCCAATTCTGGGCTATTATTTTGTTTACAATATTTAAGTTCATATCAGAAATTTATAATAACACATAATTGCCTATACATGATAAATAAAACAAAATATATGTGCTATTAGGCATTCTTTTTTTTAATTTTTTTTTATTCTTATGTTAATCCCCATACATTACATCATTAGTTTTAGATGAAGTGTTCCATGATTCATTGTTTGTGCATAACACCCAGTGCTCCATGCAGAACGTGCCCTCCTCAATACCCACCACCAGGCTAACCCATCCTCCCACCCTCCTCCCCTCTAGAACCCTGTTTGTTTCTCAGAGTCCATCGTCTCTCATGGTTCGCCTACCCCTCCGATTTCCCCCGCTTCATTCTTCCCCTCCCACTACCTTCTTCTTCTTCTTTTCTTAACATATATTGCATTATTTGTTCCAGAGGTACAGATCTGTTATTCAACAGTCTTGCACAATTCATACCGCTTACCAGAGCACATACCCTCCCCAGTGTCTATCACCCAGTCACCCCATCCCTCCCACCCCACCCCCCACTCCAGCAACCCTCAGTTTGTTTCCTGCAATTAAGAATTCCTCATATCAGTGAGATCATATGATACATGTCTTTCTCTGTTTGACTTATTTCACTCAACATAATACCCTCCAGTTCCATCCATGTCATTGCAAATGGCAAGATATCATTCCTTTTGATGGCTGCATAATATTCCATTGTATATATATACCACCTCTTCTTTGTCCATTCATCTGTTGATGGACATCTTGGCTCTTTCCACAGTTTAGCTATTGTGGACATTGCTGGTATAAACATCGGGGTACACATACCCTTTCGGATCCCTACTATTGTATCTTTGGGGAAAATACCCAGTAGTGCAATTGCTGGATCATATGGTAGCTCTATTTTCAACTTTTTTTTTTTATTCTTATGTTAATCCCCATACATTACATCATTAGTTCTAGATGAAGTGTTCCATGATTCACTGTTTGTGCACAACACCCAGTGCTCCATGCACAACGTGCCCACCTCAATACCCACCACCAGGCTAATCCATCCTCCCACCTCCCTCCCCTCTAGAACCCTGTTTGTTTTTCAGAGTCCATCATCTCTCATGGTTCGTCTACCCCTCCGATTTCCCCGCTTCATTCTTCCCCTCCCGCTACCTTCTTCTTCTTCTTTTCTTAACATATATTGCATTATTTGTTTCAGAGGTACAGATCTGAGATTCAACAGTCTTGCACAATTCACAGCGCTTACCAGAGCACATACTCTCCCCAGTGTCTATCACCCAGTCACCCCATCCCTCCCACCCCACCCCCCACTCCACCAACACTCAGTTTGTTTCCTGCGATTAAGAATTCCTCATATCAGTGAGATCATATGATACATGTCTTTCTCTGTTTGACTTATTTCACTCAACATAATACCCTCCAGTTCCATCCACATCGTTGCAAATGGCAAGATCTCATTCCTTTTGATGGCTGCATAATATTCCATTCTATATATATACCACCTCTTCTTTATCAAGTCATCTGTCAATGGACATCTTGGCTCTTTCCACAGTTTGGCTATTGTGGACATTGCTGCTATAAACATTGGGGTGCACCTACCCTTCGGATCCCTACTTTTTTATATTTGGGGTAAATACCCAGTAGTGCAATTGCTGGATCATATGGTAGCTCTATTTTCAACTTTTTGAGGAACCTCCATACAGTTTTCCAGAGTGCCTGCACCAGCTTGCATTCCCACCAACAGTGTAGGAGGGTTCCCCTTTCTCCATATCCCGGCCAACATCTGTCGTTTCCTGACTTGTTAATTTTAGCCATTCTGACTGGTGTGAGGTGGTATCTCATTGAGGTTTTCATTTGGATTTCCCTGATGCTGAGCGATATTGAGCACTTTTTCATGTGTCTGTTGGCCATTTGGATGTCTTCTTTGGAAAAATGTCTGTTCATGTCTTCTGCCCATTTCTTGATTGGATTCTTTGTTCTTTGGGTGTTGAGTTTGATGAGTTCTTTATAGATTTTGGATACTAGCCCTTTATCTGATATGTCATTTGCAAATATCTTTTCCATTTCTGTCGGTTGTCTTTTGGTTTTGTTGACTGTTTCCTTTGCTTTGCAAAAGCTTTTTATCTTGATGAAGTCCCAATAGTCCCAATAGCACAATAGAAGTGCTTCCCTTGCCTTTGGCAATGTTTCTAGGAAGAAGTTGCTTCGGCTGAGGTCAAAGAGGTTGCTGCCTGTGTTCTCTTTTAGGATTTTGATGGACTCCTGTCTCACACTGAGGTCTTTCAACCATTTGGAGACTATTGTTGTGTGTGCTGTAAGGAAATGGTCCAGTTTCATTCTTCTAAATGTGGCTGTCCAATTTTCCCAACACCATTTGTTGAAGAGACTGTCTTTTTTCCATTGGACATTCTTTCCTGCTTTGTCAAAGATGAGTTGACCATAGAGTTGAGGTTTCATTTCTGGGCTCTCTATTCTGTTCCATTGATCTATGTGTCTGTTTTTGTGTCAGTACCATGCTGTCTTGATGATGATAGCTTTGTAATAGAGCTGGAAGTCCAGAATTGTGATACCGCCGGCTTTGCTTTTCTTTTTCAATATTCCTCTGGCTATCCGGGGTCTTTTCTTGTTCCGTACAAATTTTAGGATTATTTGTTCCATTTCTTTGAAAAAAGTGGATGGTATTTTGATGGGGATTGCATTGAATGTGTACATTGCTCTAGGTAGCATTGACATCTTCACAATATTTGTTCCTCCAATCCATGAGCATGGAACATTTTTCCATTTCTTTGTGTCTTCCTCAATTTCTTTCATGAGTATTTTATAGTTTTCTGAGTACAGATCCTTTGTCTCTTTGGTTAGATTTATTCCTAGGTATCTTATGGTTCTGGGTGCAGTTGTAAATGGGATTGACTCCTTAATTTCTCTTTCTTCTGTCTTGTTGTTGGTGTATAGGAATGCCACTGACTTCTGTGCATTGATTTTATATCCTGCCACTTGACTGAATTCCTGTATGAGTTCTAGCAGTTTTGGGGTGGAGTCTTTTGGGTTTTCCACATAAAGTATCATATCATCTTCAAAGAGTGAGAGTTTGACTTCTTCTTTGTTGATTTGGATGCCTTTGATTTCTTTTTGTTGTCTGATTGCTGTGGCTAGGACTTCCAATACTATGTTGAATAGCAGTGGTGATAGTGGACATCCTTGCCGCGTTCCTGACCTTAGGAGGAAAGCTCCCAGTTTTTCCCCATTGAGAATGAAATTCGCTGTAGGTTTCTCATAGATGGCTTTTATGATATTGAGGTATGTACCCTCTATGCCTATACTCTGGAGAGTTTTGATCAATAAAGGATGCTGTACCTTGTCAAAAGCTTTTTCTGCATCTATTGAAAGGATCATATGATTCTTGTTCTTTCTTTTGTTAATGTATTGATTGTATCACATTGATTGATTTGTGGATGTTGAACCAACCGTGCAGCCCAGGGATAAATCCCACTTGGTCGTGGTGAATAATCCTTTTAATGTACTATTGGATCCTATTGGCTAGTATTGTGATGAGAATTTTTGCATCCGTGTTCATCAGGGATATTGGTCTGTAATTCTCCTTTTGGATGGGGTCTTTGTCTGGTTTTGGGATCAAGGTAATGGTGGCCTCATACAATCAATGACTTTGGAAGTTTTCCTTCCATTTCTATTTTTTGGAACAGTTTCAGAAGAATAGGTATTAATTCTTCTTGAAATGTTTGGTAGAATTCCCCTGGGAAGCCATCTGGCCCTGGGCTTTTGTTTTTTGGGAGATTTTAGATGACTGCTTCAATTTCCTTAGTGGTTATAGGTCTGTTCAGGTTTTCTATTTCTTCCTGGTTCAGTTTTGGTAGTTGATACATCTCTAGGAATGCCTCCATTTCTTCCAGGTTATCTAATTTGCTGGCATAGAGTTGCTCATAATATGTTCTTAGAATTGATTGTATTTCTTTGGTGTTGGTTGTGTCTCTCCTCTTTCTTTCATGATTTTGTTGATTTGGGTCATTTCTCTTTTCTTTTTGATAAGTCTGGCCAGGGGTTTATCAATCTTGTTAATTCTTTCAAAGACCCAGCTCCTAGTTTCTATTTCATTGATTTCTGCTCTGATGTTTATTATTTCTCTTCTCCTGCTGGGTTTAGGCTTTATTTGCTGTTCTTTCTCCAGCTCCTTTAGATGTAGGGTTAGGTTGTGTACTTGAGACCTTTCTTGTTTCTTGAGAAAAGCTTGTATTGCTACATACTTTCCTCTTAGGACTGCCTTTGCTGCATCCCAAAGATTTTGAATAGTTGTCTGTTCATTTTCATTGGTTTCCATGTATTTTTTAAATTCTTCTTTAATTTCCTGGTTGACCCATTCATTCTTCAGTAGGATGCTCTTTAGCCTCCATGTATTTGAGTTCTTTCTGACTTTCCTCTTGCAATTGAGTTCTAGTTTCAAAGCATTGTGGTCTGAAAATAGGCCGGGAATGATCCCAATCTTTTGGTACCGGTTGAGACCTGATTTATGACCTAGGATGTGATCTATTCTGGAGAATGTTCCATGCACACTAGAGAAGAATGTGTATTCCGTTGCTTTGGGATGGAATGTTCTGAATATGTCTGTGAAGTCCATTTGGTCCAGTGTGTCATTTAAAGTCTTTATTTCCTTGTTGATCTTTTGCTTAGATGATCTGTCCATTTCAGTGAGGGGGGTGTTAAAGTCCCCCAATATTATTGTATTGTTGTCAATGTGTTTCTTTGCTTTTGTTATTAATTGCCTTCCATAATGGGCTGCTCCCATGTTAGGGGCATAGATATTTACAATTGTTAGGTCTTCTTGTTGGATAGATCCTTTAAGTTGGATATAGTGTCCTTCCTCATCTCTTATTACAGTCTTTGGTTTAAAATCTAATTTGTCTGATAGAAGGATTGCTACCCCAGCTTTCTTTTGGTGTCCATTAGCATGGTAAGTCGTTTTCCATCCCCTCACTTTCAATCTGGGGGTGTCTTTGGTTCTAAAATGAGTCTCTTGCAGACAGCATATCGATGGGTCTTGTTTTTTAATCCAGTCTGATAGCCTGTGTCTTTAGATTGGGGCATTTAGCACATTTACATTCAGAGTACCTATTGAAAGATAGGATTTAGTGCCATTGTATTGTCTGTAAGGTGACTGTTACCGTATATTGTCTGTGTTCCTTTCTGGTCTATGTTGCTTTTAGGCTCTCTCTTTGCTTAGAGGACCCCTTTTAAGATTTCTTGTAGGGCTGATTTCATGTTTGCAAATTCCTTTAGTTTTTGTTTGTCCTGGAAGCTTTTTATCTCTCCTTCAATTTTCAGTGACAGCCTAGCTGGATGTAGTATTCTTGGCTGCATATTTTTCTCATTTAGTGCTCTGAATATATCCTGCCAGTCCTTTCTGGCCTGCCAGGTCTCTGTGGATAGGTCTGTTGCCAATCTAATGTTTCTACCCTTGTAGGTTACATATCTCTTCTCCCGAGCTGCTCTCAGGATTTTCTCTTTGTCTATAAGACTCGTAAGTTTTACTATAAGATGTTGTGGTGTTGACCTATTTTTATTGATTTTGAGAGGGTTTCTCTGTGCTTCCTGGATTTTGATGCCTGTTTCCTTCCCCAAATTAGGGAAGTTCTCTGCTATAATTTGCTCCATTATACCTTCTGCCCCTCTCTCTCTTTCTTCTTCTTCTGGGATCCCAATTATTCTAATGTTGCTTCGTCTTATCGTATCGCTTATCTCTCGAATTCTGCCCTCATGATCCAGTAGTTGTTTATCTCTCTTTTTCTCAGCTTCTTTATTTTCCATCATTTGGTCTTCTATATTACTGATTCTTTCTCTTCTGCCTCATTTATTCTAGCAGTTAGAGCCCCCATTTTTGATTGCACCTCATTAATAGCCTTTTTGATTTCTACTTGGTTAGATTTTAGTTCTTTTACTTCTCCAGAAAGGGTTTCTCTAATAACTTCCATATTTTTTTCAAGTCCAGCTAGTATCTTTAAAGTGATGATTCTGAACTGTAGATCTGCCATCGTACTAATGTCCGTATTGAGTAGGTCCCTGGCAGTCGGTACTACCTCTTGTTCTTTTTGTTGAGGTGATTTTTTCCGTCTTGTCACTTTGTGCAGAGGAGAATGGATTAATGAGAGAACAAAATGCTAGCAGAGTAACAATGTCCCCAGAAAATATACTCTAAACAAATCAGAAAAGACCTGAATCGGTGGAAAAAGAAACCAAAAGAGAGAAAAAAGAAAAAGATAAAGATAAAAACAAACAAAAACAAACAAAACAACAAAAACAACAACAAAAAAAACAGAATGTGATCAAATATGATCAGGCTGGAATATAGATCAGTGCCACACACTAGATTTGGGTTGTATTTTGGTCTGTTAGAAGAAAGTGCCTCCCAAAATTTTAAAGAAAGAAAAACTGATATATGTACAAAAATAAGGGTTGATATGATGAAGGGATGGAATATGACTGTAAAGATGGAAATTATAAAAAATTTTATAAAAGGAATTGATAAGAAGTTGTTTGAAAAAAGAAAGAAGAGGATTTAAAAAAAAGAAAAAAGAAAAAAAAGGGAGAGAATGTGATCAGGCAGGGGAATAGAAAACACCATATACTAGAGATTTAGGGTATATTTTAATCTGTTAGAAGAAACTATCTCAAAATTTTACAGAGAGAACAACTTATATATATATGCCAAAAATATGGGTAACTACTCTGAAGGGATAGAATCTGACTCTAAAAATGAAAAATAAAAATGTTTTTTTAAAGAAAGGGATTGATAAATTGTTGGTTGAAAAAGGGAAAAAGAAAAATTCAAAAAAAAAGAAAAAGAAAAAAAGACTGTTAAAAAAAAATTAACTTTGAAAGACTAAAGAATCATGGTAAAAAAGCCATGAGTTCTATGTGCATTATTCCCCTAGCGCTGGAGTTCTGCCATTCTCACTGACTGGTAAACTTGGTCTTGGCTGGCTGTTCTCGCTGATCTTCTGGGGAGGGGCCTGTTGTCGTGGTTTCCAAATGTCTTTGCTGGAGGTGGAATTGCCCCGCCCTTGCCCCCTCTCATGTAAGTAATCTGCTCAGGTTTGCTCTCTAGGGCTTTTGTTCCCTGCAAGCTTTCCATACAGCTTTGGAGGCAGAGAGTGAAAATGGCAGCCTCCCAATCTCCGCCCCGGAGGAGCCAAGAACTCGGGGCCCCGCTCCTCAGTGAGCCCCCAGAGAAAAGCCGTCAGTCACTCCCATCTCCCCGGTCTCCGGCCGCACTCTGTGCTCACCCGGCCTGTGACCACGCGTTTCTATCTGTGGCACCCAACCCCGGGTGGAGTCTTCAAACCCAGCAGATCCCTGCGGTGCACTCCCGCGCGGCTCCTCCCAGGGAAGGAAGGTGAGTCTCCCCGGATCTGCCGCTTGTTGGGTCCCTGCTGGAGGAGCAGTGGCCCGACTGTGCCACAGATCACGGTTTATGGCAACCCCAAGCTGAGAGCCCACGCCTGGGCTCTGCCTCTGCAGCTGGCTTCCCTCCTCCATTACCTGGGAGCTCTGCCACATTCAGGCACCCCCGGTCTTTCTGTGACCCTGAGGGTCCTGAGACCACACTGTCCCGGAGGGTTCCACGCCCTGCTTAGCCACCAGAGTGATGTCCCTCAGCGGAGCACTCTTTTAAAAGTTCCGATTTTGTGCTCCGTGGTTCTATCACTTGCCAGACGTGGCTGATGGAGGCCCCTCCCCCCCCGTCTATACTCTCGAATATCCCCTAGGATTCACTTCTCTGCACGTCCTACCTTCCAGAAAGTGGTCGCTTTTCTGATGAGAGAGTTGTTGCTCTTCTTTTCTTCGATCTCCTGTTGAGTTTGTAGGTGTTCAGAATGGTTTGATCTCTTTCCAGCTGAATTCCTGAGAGGAGACAAAATTCAGGTCTCCTACTCCTCCACCATCTTGCTCCGCCCCTCTTATTAGGCATTCTTTTTCAGTTATTGCATGAAAAAATTGAATATTAAGTTTACAAATGTACATATTTGTAACTTTACTGGAAACAGCTTTTTTTAAGTTTCTGATATCAACAGGAATCAAGACAGTATCAGATTATAAAAGAAATTTAATTGGTTCTTCATTTCAAAGAAACACGATTGTTTATTGAATTTTGATGCTGATTTGCTTGTTTCCCAGGCTAGCGAGAGACATCTCAATTATAACAGATATTCTAGTTTTAATGCCTAATTGACAAGAGTCATAATTTATTCTATTCTGTGTCACTACCACTAAAAGAAAAAAAAAAACTGTCATAATGAAAAGACTGTATTATTTAAGACCAATTACTCAGCAAAATGTTATTGTCAGTAACTGTCATCCATGTAATTAAAATATGTAGAGATGGCTGTATCACGTAAGCAGTACAGTATCATGGTTAAAATGCAGTTTCTAGAGTCAAAATGGTGAAGATTAAATTTTAATGCTACATATGGGACTTGGATAAATCACATTTTTTTTTTTTAAGATTTTACTTATTTACCTGAGAGAGCAACAGCGTGTGTGTGTGAACAGGAGGAGGGGCAGAAGGAGAGGGAGAATGAGAATCTCAAGCAGACTCCATGCTGAGTGAGCCCCATGGGGGCTCAACCTCACACAATGACCCAAGCCGAAATCAAGAATCAGAAGCTGACCCAACTGAGCCACCCAGGTGCCCCAAATCACAGTGTTTTACCTTTAGTTTTCTCATGTGCCTAAACGGGAAAAATACTTACTATAGATTTGTTTTAATGATTAAATCCAAGAATCTATGGGAATGACTCATCAATTTCTTTCACATAGTAAATTCCATAATAGGTATTAGTTACATATAATGTATGATTGCTAGGTGCCTGGAAAACCTTTGCCAAATAATTATTTCCCTTCCAGTGTCTTAAATTTCACAATTATAATAAGAGAAGTTTATGAGTTAGAAGGGATATCAGAGGTCGGAAGGGTTACTTAACTTAGTAGGTTGTAGTTTTCCTAAGATAGATTTTGGTTAGAGATAAATGCTTTTGTGTTCCTCCCATGGTGATCTTACCTTAAAATGTAAATTCTCCAGGGAAGAGTAAGTTCCTGAATTGGTTCTCACCAAGTGATGAGCTGCTGATGAGGGCAACTATCTTTCATTGAAAGGCATATTTGCGTAGTAGTTTTAAGAACATGGAAGCTGAAATTGAATATTGGTTCTAATAATTAATACTAATCTTGGGCAAATTATTATTCATTTGTCTCAGTTACCTCTTTGTAAAATGTGAATAATTTTTTTACCTACCTCATAAGACTGTTGTTAAACAAGTTAATATTTATAAAACACTGAGAAGTGTACCTAGGACATAATAAGAACTACACAAAAGCCTTTTATTATTATTATTATGTAATTATTATTCCAAAAGATATATTAGGGAACATGAAATAAAATTGAAAAACGCAGAGGAAACCACCTTTAAAGAATTGAAGCCCCCAAATTACCAGCAATACCATTCACTTAGCAGAAAAATATGTAAATTCTCTTTGGAAGAAAATAGCCTCAAAATATTTCCATGATTAATACCATAAACACACTGATACAAAATAAAAAGTAATTATGAATGTTAGGAGAAAGATAGCATAGAAGAAAATCAACATAGCCAACAGATAATAGAAATATGCATGAGAGTTAAAATTATTTTTGCTAATAAACACATACTTTAAAATATATGTTGTGCAATATAAACAAAATTGTAAACTTCAACAGAAAACTGGAAATTATATCAAATACACAATGTAGAAATTTAAAAAATCAATAGGTAAATTTAGCAGGAGATTAGAGAGACCTGAAGAGAGAATTAGTGTACTTCTGTTACCAAACAATCTATCACAGACACTAACTCAGGAAATGAATGGGAGAGCCTTGGCACTCTGCCACAGCCAATTGCTCTGTCCCTGGGAACCTGGAGGGGGCTGGAAAAATTGAAAGCATGGCTCCTGGCTGAGTTTGCCAACACTGTTATCAAACAAACTCAGGTAACCTCATCATAAGAGAAGCCAATAACTCAAGAGATAAGGGTTTGGAAAAGAGAAAGGGAGAAATTTATTTCAGGTTCTGGCAGCCAAGAGAAGTGGCAGGCTCAAGCCTTAACAACCTCCCTCTCTCCTGACAAGATGGACACGTAGAGTTTTATAGGGAGAGGTTCAGGGTATTATAGTGTAAGAGGGCAAGCAGAGAGCATGTGATCATGGATGGGGCTGGTATGTGTTAAGCCCATGATCAGGCAGGGAAAGGATGTCTTCTAGGCATTCTGTTGCTATCAGGGCTTTTCCGGTCTGGAAGTTGGAATGGTCCAGTCATTGTCAATGTCTCAAGAAAGTGGGATAAGAAATAACTGTTGGGGTCTATAGTTAAGCAAGAGAGCTCACTGATAATTGAAGATAGATTGCAATAAATATCCAAAAGGAAGCATGGAGAGACAGAATTTTAGAAATATCGAAGCAGGGGACAGGGGAGGGAGATAGAGGAATAGTCATATTTGGAAAAGAATGAACTGAGAACTTTCTAAACTGATGATCTCAAAGGATAGATTAAATACATTCTAAAAACCGCAAACAGTACAAACAAAGAGTAATCTACAATTAGACATGAATAATCATTTTATAGGCATGCAAAGTTAAAGAGAACCTTAAAAGGAAGCAGAAAAACAAGGCAGATTACCTTCAAAAGATCAAAAATTGGACTGATAGCCAACTTGTAAATAATCTAATGGAAGCTGAATTACAGCCTCAAAGTATTGATAGAAAATGACTTGCAAATGAGAATTCGCTAGGATAACAATCTATTTTAAGATAAAAGCATACTGAAAGAATGATCATGAAATACTGACATTCTCAGAAAATTAAAAAAAAAAAACTTATCTAGGAATGGGAGCAAGATTGCAGAGGAGTAGGAGACCTAAATTTTGTCTAGTCACAGGAATTCAGCTAGATAGGTATCAAACCATTCTGAACACCTACAAACTAAATAGGAGATCGAAGAAAAGAATAGCAGCAACTCTATGAACAGTAAAGCGACCACTTTCTGGAAGGTAAGACATGCAGAGAAGTGAATCCGAGGTGATATTTGGGAAGATAGACTGTGGGGGAGGGAGCCAGCTACCAGCAAGTGATAGAGCAGCAGAGCACAAAATCAGAACTTTCAGAAGTCCGCTCTGCTGAGGGATGTCGCTCCAGTGGCTAGCAGGGGGTGGAACCCTTGCTGGGACAGTGGGGTCTCAGGACCCTCGGGGTCACAGAAAGACCAGGGGTGCCTGACTGTGGCAGAGCTCGCAGGTATTGGAGTGGGGAAACCGGCTGCAGAGATGGAGCCAAGGCATGGGCTCTCAGCTCCGGGTTGCCATAAACAGTGATCCGTGGCACAGTTGGGCCACTGCTCCTCCAGCAGGGACCCAACAAGCAGCAGATCCAGGGAGACTCCACTTCCACCCCTGGGAGGAGCAGCGTGGGAGCACACTGCAGGGAACTGCTGGGTTTGGGGACTCCAAACGGGTTCATGTGCCAGAGATAGAAACGCTTGGTCACAGGCCAGGTGAGCACGGAGTGCAGCCAGAGACCGGGAAGACGGGAGTGACTGATTGCTATTCTCTGTGGGCTCACTGAGGAGTGGGGTCCCAAGTTCTGGCTCCTCTGGTGTGGAGATTGGGAGGCCACCATTTTTGCTCTGGTCATCCAAAGCTGTACGGAAAGCTTGCAGGGAAAAAAAGCTCCCGAGAGCAAACGTGAGCAGATTACTTAGCACGAACCCGGCAAGGCCAGGGCAATTCAGCCTCTGGCAAAGACATTTGGGAACCATGGCAACAGGCCCCTCCACCAGAAGATTAGCAGGAACAGCCAGCCAAGACCAAGTTCACTGATCAACGAGAATAGCAGAACTCCAGCACTAGGGGGATACTGCACATAGACATCATGGCTTTATTCCCATGATTCTTTAGTCTTTCAAAGTTAATTTTTTTTCACTGTTTTATTTTTTTCATTTTTCTTTTTCCATTTATCAACCAACATCTAATCAATCCCTTTTTTAAAAATTCTTTTTTATTTTTCATTTTTAGAGTCCTATCCCTTCATAGTACTTAACCTTATTTTTGGCATATATATATATATATATATATATATATATATATATATATATATATATATATATATGTTGTTCTCTCTAAAATTTTGGGATACAGATTCATCTAACAGATCAAAATATACCCGAAATCTATAGTGTATGGCTTTGTTCTTGTCTGCTGCCTGATCACATTCTCTCCCTTATTTTTTTTTAATCCTCTTCTCTTTTTTTTTAACCAACTTATTATCTTATCAATTTCTTTTATAAAATCTGTTATAATTTTCACCTTTACAGTCAGATTCCATCCTTTCATTGTATTAACCCTTATTTTTGTACATATATAAGTTTTTCTTTCTTTAAAATTTTGGGAGGCACTTTCCTCTAACAGACCAAAATACGCCCAAAATCTAGTGTGTGGCACTGATCTATGCACCAGCCTGATCATATTTGAACATATTCTGTTTTATTGTTTTGTTTTGTTTTTGTCTGTTTGTTTTTATCTTTTTCCTTTTCTTTTTTTTTTCTTTATTCTTTCTTTCCTTTTTCTTTTCCCTCAGTTTCAAGTCCTTTCTGATTTGTTTAAGGTTTATTTTCTGGGGACGTTGTTACCCTGTTAGCATTTTGTTCTCTCATTCATCTATTCTACTCTGGACAAAATGACAAGATGGAAAAAAATCACCTCAACAAAAAGAACAAGAGGCAGTTCCAACTACCAAAGATCTAATCAATACAGATATTAGTAAGATGTCGGAACTAGAATTCAGAATGACGATTTTAAACATACTAGCTGGGCTTGAAAAAAGCATGTAACTTATTAAAGAAACTCTTTCTGGAGAAATAAAAGAACTAAAATCTAATGAAGTCGAAATCAAAAGGGCTATTAATGAGGTGCAATAAAAAATGGAGGCTCTATCTGCTAGGATAAATGAGGCAGAAGAGAGAATTAGTGATACAGAAGACCAAATGATGGAAAATAAGGAAGCTGGGAAAAAGAGATAAACAACTACTGGATCACAAGGGCAGAATTCGAGAGATAAGTGATATCATAAGAAGAAACAACATTAGAATAATTGGGATCCCAGAACAATAAAAAAGAGAGAGGCAGAAGATATATTGGAGCAAATCATAGCAGAGAACTTCCCTAATTTGGGGAAGGGAACAGGCATCAAAATCCAGGAGACACAGAGAACCCCTCTCAAAAATCCATAAAAATAAGTCAATACCCCAGCAACTAATACTAAAACGTACAAGTCTCAGAAACAAAGAGAAAATGCTGAAAGCAGCTCAGGAGAAGAGATCTGTAACCTACAATGGTAGAAACATTAGATTGGCAACAGACCTATCCACAGAGACCTGGCAGGCCAGAAAGGACTGGCAGGATATATTCAGAGCACTAAATGAGAAAAATATGCAGCCAAGAATACTACATCCAGCTAGGCTGTCACTGAAAATAAGAGAGATAAAAAGCTTCCAGGACAAACAAAAACTAAAGGAATTTGCAAACACGAAACCAGCCCCACAAGAAATATTGAAAGGGGTCCTCTAAGCAAAGAGAGAGCCTAAAAGCAACATAGAACAGAAAGGAACACAGACAATATATGGTAACAGTCACCTTACAGGCAATACAAAGGACCTAATTTTACAACTTTTAATAGTTACCCTGAATGTAAAAGGTGATAGATTTATACGATCTGAAGAGAAACCAGAGTATTTTACCCTGAATGTAAATGGGCTAAATACTCCAATCAAAAGACACAGGCTATCAGATTGGATAAAAAAACAAGACCCGTCGAGATGCTGTCTGCATGAGACTCATTTTAGAACCAAAGATACACCATGATTGAAAGTGAGGGGCTGAAAAACCATTTACCATGCTAATGTACATGAAAAGAAAGCTGGGGTGGCATTCCTTATATCAGACAAATTAGATTTTAAACAAAGGCTATAATAAGAGATGAGGAAGGACACTCTATCATACTTAAAGGGTCTATCCAACAAGAAGATCTAACAGTTGTACATATCTTTGCCCCTAACATGGGAGCAACCAATTATACAAGGCAATTAATAACAAAAGCAAAGAAACACATTGACAAGAATACAATAATAGTGGGGGTCTTTAACACCCCCCCCCCCTTGCTGAAATGGACAGATCATCTAAGCAAAAGATCAACAAGGAAATAAAGACTTTAAATGACACACTGGACCAAATGGACTTCACAGACATATTCAGAACATTCCATCCCAAAGCAACGGAATACACCTTCTTCTCTAGTGACCATGGAACATTCTCCAGAATGGATCACACCCTAGGTCACAAATCAGGTCTCAACTGATACCAAAAGATTGGGCTCATTTCCTGTCTATTTTTAGACCCCATGGTTTGAAACTAGAACTCAATCACAAAAGGAAAGTTGGAAAGAACTCAAATACATGGAGGCTAAAGAGCATCCTACTAAAGAATGAATGGGTCAACCATGACATTAAATAAGAATTTAAAAAATTCTTGGAAACCAATGAAAATGAAAACACAACTATTCAAAATCTTTGGGATGCAGCAAAGGCTGTCCTAAAAGGAAAGTATATGGCAATGAAAGCCTTTCTCAAGAAACAAGAAAGGTCTCAAGTACACAACCTAACCCTACACCTAAATGAGCTGGAGAAAGAACAGCAAATAAAGCCTAAACCCTGCAGGAGAAGAGAAATAATAAAGATCAGAGCAGAAATCAATGAAATAGAAAACAAATGAAAAGCAGAACATATCAACGAAATTAGGAGATGGTTCTTTAAAAAGATTAACCAGACTGATAAACCCCTGGCCAGACTTATCAAAAAGAAAAGAGAAAGGGCCCAATAAATAAAATCATGAATGAAAGAGGAGCGATCACAACCAACACCAAAGAAATATAAACAATTATAAGAACCTATTATCAGCAACTATATGTTAGCAAATTAGACAATATGGAAGAAATGGATGCATTCCTAGAGACCTATAAACTACAAAAACTGAACCAGGAAGAAATAGAAAACCTAAACAGACCCATAAGCAGTAAGGAAATTGAAGCCGTAATCAAAAATCTCCCAAGAAACAGAAGCCCAGGGCCAGATGGCTTCCCAGAGGAATTCTACCAAACATTTAAAGAAGAATTAATACCGGGGCGCCTGGGTGGCTCAGTTGGTTAAGCGACTGCCTTCAGCTCAGGTCATGATCCTGGAGTCCCGGGATCGAGTCCCACATCGGGCTCCCTGCTCGGCGGGGAGTCTGCTTCTCCCTCTGACCCTCCCCCCTCTCATGTGTTCTCTCTCATTCTCTCTCTCAAATAAATAAATAAAATCTTTAAAAAAAAAAAAAAAAAAAAAAAAAGAAAAAAAAGAAGAATTAATACCTATTCTGAAAGTGTTCCAAAAAATAGAAATGGAAGGAAAACGTCCTAACTCTTTTCACAAGGACAGCATTACCTTCATCTCAAAACCAAAGACGCCCTCAAAAAGGAGAATTACAGACCAATATCCCTGATGAATATGGATGCCAAATTCTCACCAAAATACTAGCCAATAGGATCCAGCAGTACATTAAAAGGATTATTCACTACAACAAAGTAGGATCTATTCCTGGGCTGCAATGTTGGTTCAACATCCACAAATCAATCAATGTGATACAAAACATTAATAAAAGAAAGAACAAGAACCATATGATCCTCTCAATAGATGCAGAAAAAGCATTTGACAAAGTACAGGATCCTTTCTTGGGATCAAAACTCTTCAGAGTATAGGGATAGAGGGCACATACCTCAATATCATAAAAGCCATCTATGAAAAACCCACAGCAAATATCATTCTCTATGGGAAAAAAACCAAGAGCTTTTCTCCTAAGGTCAGTAATATGGCAGGGATGTCCACTATCACCTCTGCTATTTGACATAGTACTAGAAGTCCTAGCCTCAACAATCAGAGAACAAAAAGAAAGAAAAGGCATCTGAATCAGCAAAGAAGAAGTCAAACTGTCACTCTTTGCAGATGATATGATACGTTATGTGGAAAACCCAAAAGACTTCACCCCAAAACTCCTAGAACTCATACAGGAATTCAGTAAAGTGGCAGGGTATAGAACCAATCCACAGAAATCAGTGGCATTTCTATACACCAAGAACAAGACAGAAGAAAGAGAAATTAAGGAGTCGATCCCATTTACAATTACACCCAAAACCATAAGATACTTAGGAATAAATCTAACCAAAAAGTCAAAGAATCTGTACTCAGAAAACTATAGAATACTCATGAAAATAATTGAGGAAGACACAAAGAAATGGAAAAAAGTTCCATGCTCGTGGATTGGAAGAATAAATATTGATGAATATGTCTATGCTACCTAGAGCAATCTACATATTCAATGCAATCCCTATCAAAATACCATCAACTTTTTTTCAAAGAAATGGGACACATAATCCTAAAATATGTATGGAACAAGAAAAGGCCCTGAAGCCAGAGGGATGTTGAAAAAGAAAGGAAAAGCTGGTGGCATCACAATTCCGGACTTCTAGCTCTATTACAAAGCTGTCATCATCAAGACAGTATGGTGCTGGCACAAAAAAACACACATAGACCAATGGAACAGAATAGAGAGCACCAAAATGGACCCTCAACTAATTTGGTCGACTCATCTTTGACAAAGCAGGAAAGAATGTCCAATGGAAAAATTACAGTCTTTTTAAAAATTGGTGTTGGGAAAATTGGACAGCCACACACAGAAGAATGAAACTGGACCATTTCCTTATACCACACATAAAAATATACTCAAAATGGATGAAAGCCCTAATGGTGAGACAGGAATCCATCATAATCCTACAGGAGAACACAGACAGCTACCTCTTTGACCTCAACCACAGCAAATTCTTCCTAGAAACATCTCCAAAGGCAAGGGAAGCAAGGGCAAAAATGAACTATTGGGACTTCATCAAGATAAAAAGCTTTTGCACAACAAAGGAAACAGTCAACAAAACCAAAAGACAACCTACAGAATGGGGGAAGATATTTGCAAATGACATATCAGAAAAAGGGCTAGTATCCAAAATCTATAAAGAACTTATCAAACTCAACATCCAAGGAACAAATAATTCAATCAAGAAATGGGCAGAGGACATGAACAGATATTTCTGCAAAGAAGACATCCAAATGGCCAACAGACACATGAAAAGTGCTCATCATCACTCAGCATCAGGGAAATCCAAATCAAAACCTCAATGAGATACCACCTCACACCAGTCAGAATGGCTAAAATTAACAAGTCAGGAAATGACAGATGTTGGCAAGGGATGTGGAGAATGGGGATCCCTCCTACACTGTTGGTAGGAATGCAAGCTGGTGTAGCCATTCTGTAAAACAGAGTGGAGGTACCTCAAAATTTGAAAATAGAGGTTCCCTATGAGCCAGCACTTGCACTACTGGGTATTTACCCCAAAGATACAAATGTAGTGATCCAAAGGCATATGTGCACCCCAATGTTTATAGCAGCTATGTCCTCAATAACCAAACTATGGAAAGAGCCAAGATGTCCATCAACAGATGAGTGGTAAAGAAGAGATGGTATATATATGTGATGGTATATTATGCAGTCATAAAAAAAAATGAAATCTTGCCATTTGCAATGACATGGATGGAACTAGAGGGTATTATGCTAAGCGAAATAGTCAATTGAAAGACAAGTGTCATATGATCTCACTGATATGAGGAATTTCAGAGACAATACCGAGGATCATAGGGGAAGGACACTTCCTTCCCCTATGAAACAAGATGAAACCAGACAGGGAGACAAACCATAAAAGACTCTTAATCTCAGGAAACAAACTGAGGGTTGCTGGAGTGGAGGCGGGGTGGGAAGGATGGGGGGGGTGCTGGGTGATGGACATTGGGGAGGGTATGTGCTATGATGGGCGCTATGAATTGTGTAAGACTGATAATTCTCAGACCTGTACCTCTGAAACAAATAATACATTGTATGTAAAAAAAAAAAGAAGAAGAAGAAGAAGATAGTAGGAAGGGAAAAATGAAGGGGGTGGGGGAATTGGAGGGGGAGAGGAACCATGAGGGACTAGGGACTCTGAGAAACAAACTGAGGGTTTTAGAGGGGAGGGTTGTAGGGGATAGGTTAGCCCAGTTATGGGTATTAAGGAAGGCACGTATTGAATGGAGCACTGGGTGTTACATAGAAACAATGAATCATGGAACACTACATCAAAAACTGATGATGTAATGTTCGGTGACATAACATAATAAAATAAAAATAAAAATAAATACCTCATCTATTAAAAGTGCAATAAGATGGTATCGGGTATTTTTTAGCCAGAAGGAAAATGATCCCAAATGGAAAATGGAAAATTGAGATGGAACACAAAAAGGTTTCAAAGTAAGTGTACTATTTTACACTGAAAATTTTAGAATTCCATATGTCCCACGGGACATATGTGGGAGAATATTTGGTGCTTTAAATTGTTTTCATTTTAGCTATTTTTGTGCTTATGTAGTTTTATCATTTTTGTATTTGTTTTTATTTATCTGCTGACTAATGATGTTGAGAATTTATTTATATACTTCTTGGATTTTTTTATATCTCCTTTTAAGAAGTGCCTATTCAAGTATTTTGCCAATTTATTACTTTATTCATCTGTTTGTTACTAAGGTCCAGAGTTTTAGTTTTTAAAATATATTGTGGATATAATTCCTTTACAATAATCTATGTGATTTACAAATATTTTCTACTAGAGATCATATTGGTTTTTTTGATGAGCATGAATTTTTAATTTTTATAAATTCCAATTTATCAATGTGTCATATGGTTCATACACTGGTATCCTAAGATATCTAGCCTAACTCAGAATTGTGAGGATATACCCATTTTCTTCTATTATCTTTACTGATTTTGATCTTAAGTTAGCCCTATCATCCAGTTCAAACTGGTTTTTGTCTAAGCTGTGATGTAATAGTGAAGAGCAGCCCTTGCTGCTGCTTCTCCTCTTCCTCTACTAAGCGCAGCCTATGCTTAAGACGTGGTGAGTTATGATCCCTCTTCTTAAGGACATAGGATCCTTGTAAACTGTTTAAAATTTTCCTTGGAAGATTTGTTTATTGTCCCCCATCTTTTAAATTCACTCAATCATTATATCACTGTGGATTCATAGTTATTTATTTTATAGATGGAATTTAATCCAAATCTATTTATTTTGTTACTCACATTGTTTTGATATTCATGAGAGGAGAAGCCAAAATGTTTGGTGGCTTTGTATTACAAAGTTATTAAGGATTCACTTTTAAACAATTTTCTAGTATATATATATAAAAAAAATAGTAAAAGTGGCTTTAAATGAAACAGAGAACCCTTTGTGCAAATGAGTTAGTCTAAACATTAATTAATGAATATAACACTTGGCATGAAAGAACTAAGTTCAATCATTAAATCTTCCAATAATAATAATCAGAATTTATCTAAGCATAAATTCTTCAAATATTGTATGTATAACATACTTAAAAAGAAAAGGAAAAATAACTGCCTCTGTTTTTCAGAAACTATATTCTAACAATCAAAATCATGTTAAAAAACAAATTTAAAATAATGCCTATCCCTCTGAACTAAGAAAAAATTAAATCTATGTAGACTTTTATGGATGGCTGAAGAAAACACCACCAACAAAAAAGCAGCATATCCTTAATATATGTCATACACTTCTAAAATTAAAAAAAAAAAAAACCTGTTTCATTCTGTGAGACAATAATGTAACATGAGACACAACAGAAACATCTTTGGCTCTATTATCCTAAAAACACTATAGAGCACCTGGGTGGCTGAGTTGGTTAAGCGTCTGCCTTCAGTTCAGGTCATGACCCCGGGGTCCTGTGATTGAGCCCCACATTGGCCTCCCTGTTCAGTGGGGAGTCTGCTTCTCCCTCTCCCTCTGCTCCTCTCCCTCCCCCTGTTCACACGCTTGCACTCTCTCTCATAAAAACAAAACACAAACAAAAAACAACACCATAGTCTACATTGGATTATGTACACAATACAGATAAACTTTATGAAGCTGTACGCAAAAGTCTGCAATGCTTAAAGGGTCCATAAGTCAATAAAAGATGACTTACTGTTAAAACATTCCTACGCATTCTAAGTGACATGCATAGATGTTTGATGCACACTCTTAAAATGAAAAATTAATTTCCTTAAAAGTGTTATAAATTTTCTCCAAGGAGTGACGATAATAACCTGTATTGTGAGAAACTAATACAGAAGACAGACCATTTAGACTTTCCTAATAACGTCATTATATTTAGCAACTAATGGGAGTAATGTCAGTGTTCTGTGTTTTATTTGCATTTATTATATTACCACAGTACAAATTCTAAATGCAACTTTTAACTTGAAGAACCACCCATATTACTGCCATAGACTTTATTATTTTTTTAGACTTTGAATAATTTAACTACATAGAGATAATTCAGATATGACACATAGAAACAGTACAATTAGAGTAATTTGCCTTAGAAATTTCCAAATCAAAATCTTTTTTTCTGATATCTGGGGAAAAATATATGTTACAGTTAGCTACATGAATAAGTTCATTTTATAGGTTAAGGTATTAGTACTCAAAAAAATTTTATGACTTCTACAGCTTTTCATACAGTGGAATCAGAATGAAAACTCAAGATCCTTCCCTTACTTTTATTCAAATGTAAAATAGACATTTTAAAAAGCTTGAGAATGTATACATTTTAAAAATGAGAATGCAGTAGGGGTGCGTGAGTGGCATGGTAGGTTAAGTTTCTTTGGATCAGGTCATGATATCAGGATCCTGAGATCCAGCCCCCCATTCAGTCCCCATCAAGTCCAGGGGTCATCAGGGAGTCTTCTTGTACCTCTGTCCCTGCCCCAACCCATGATATCTCTCTCAAATAAAAATCATTGAAAAAAAAGAGAATGTAATAATAGAAATTTTCCAAAGTTATCACAAATATTCAAAATTATGCCTAGAAGTTGTCCAAATTTTCTTCCAATTATTATGAAAAAATTAGCATTTTCATTCTTGTGTGTATGTATAAACATATGTACACAAATATCTTAATAATTTTGTGATACATTCATATTAGGAGGAAAATACTGTCCCATGCAATTCTGCATAGTATTTTTTCTTAATACATTCTGATATTTAAGTAGAAATGTTAATGTCTTAAAAGTTACATCAAAAGTATGATTTGCAATATTTAAAAAATTCAATTAACTTCCATGTATAAATTTGAGTTAAATTTTTCATATATTAACAAAATATTAGGTAGAATCACAAAGACTTGTGTAATAGTGGTTATTATGTATTCTGGATTATATAATTTTAGAATACAACAAAAATTATAAAAATATCTGAAATTTAGGTTTTTTATATGTTGTTTTTGGAAAGGCATTCAATTCAATAATTCTCTATTAATCACATGCTGTCATTAATATGATATGCTTAAAAAGGTAATCTAATAACTTATATAACTTGATATTAAATGAATTTATATAAATTCTTAAAAGACATTATAAGTAGATCATTATTATTCCTATATAAAGATTTTTTTTAAATTCAAAGAACATAAAAATTCTTTAAAAATGTGAAAAAAAGAGTTGTGACTAATAAAATTGGATTCCTCAAAATTATGTACCATATTAAATTCAGAGGAAATAATATCAGTCATTTCTATTTTCCTCTTGTAATTATGTTTTCTTCTGTATATATCTCTCCTCATTCCTTCAAAGGAAAAATGTATAACAATACACACTGACAGATCTATCCTTTAATCAAATTTTATAAAAGCTTGGGGAATATTTAGAATTTATACGGCTGTCTGATTTTAAAGAGGTACTTTGCACTAGTTGTCTAGGGAGTTATGAATCTCTCTCTAATAATGCAAAAGTAATGCTGAAACATCAAGACAGAACAAACATTTGTCATCTAACTACATAAAGATGAACAGAAGTATCTCTCAACATCATTCACAGGAACCACCAGAGATATAATGTAATGATTGAGTTGAAAATATATTGAATTTATTTTCTAGAAATGGGAATGCCTTCTGTTATATGCAAAATATCAGTTTGATAAATGACTGATTATTTTAATAAAACTTTAAAATACTTTCATGTCTCTCAGAAAAAATATCAAACCACTATTGTTTTTCATATTATGTTCAAAATGCAAACTGATTTTTTAATATCTGTAATTTACAATGAAACCAGAGAAAACCAAGAAATTATCTATTATTAATTTGATTTGGGCAGGTCACATAAGATTCTCTGGGATATATTCATATTAAGTGAAAACCCAATTTTATTTCTTCATTGATTTTCCCCAATAAACTGCTTTTCTTGATCCTGAAAGTGACTTTATTTATTCTGGACAATGTCCCTCAATGTAACCACTTCTATGTACCTTTCGGTACATCAGAAGTAAGGAAGAAAAAAAAAAAAAGAATTCCCAGACTCCCTTGCAGCTAGCAAGCTAATTCAACAATGTCATACACAAGCTTGAGATACTGAAGCATAGGACATTCTCTAGCTGCTGTTGATGATAATGAGTGAGGTTATAGAATGGAGATGTAGCTACATTCTGGAGTTCAGTGTTCAAGAGATGGAGAAGCATAGTGGTTAAACATAGTGTTTGGTGTCCTTTTTTTGTTAGTTACCAGTTTTGTGGGTATGAAACACAACTCTGATGATACTAGCCATGGGAGAAACAAGAGTAAATTTCTTATATCTCATTGGTAGTTACAGTGTTAGTTCTTGAAATCTATCATCCAGTTTTAACTCCACTTACTTCCAGTCCTCCCAGCCTTTCCAAAAAGTTTTATGCACATGATTCCATCTACTAGCCTATTTTTTAGTTAAAATATCTGTGCTAAACCTTGAGAAATTATATCAATAAACCTTGATACTATAAATGTGTCATTACATGACTAAACCTAAAGTCCCCCCTCATTTTTTTTGATAGAAAGAAAATAAACACACCACTGAAACTCTCATTGAATCATTAGAATAACAAAATGAAGCAAGTATTGTGTGATCCTCGAATTATAATTAGGAAAATATTCTAACTCGTTTGTTAGGAGAACTTCACATGCTGTGAATTTTATATTTCATAATTTCTGAGTCAAGTTTGATATTATAAAAACTGAGGTTTTCAAAGAATACTCCAACTTTTTTCTTCCTTGTCCACCTAGATTTTAAAGTGGAAAAAGACAACTAATATTTTACCTCCCTTGAGACTGAAATGACCATGTACTCAGCTTTCATCAATGAGGTATAAAGACAAATCAGCAAATCTGCTAGAGAACTTAGGTGAAATTTATTTCTGATTTAAAAAAAAAGAAAGGTAATAGAATATCTCACTGCTATTTTTTTCCCCTATTCTTCCTTCATTGAACGGTGCTATGATATTTAGAGCTGTTGAAGTCACATTGTATCCAAAGGCAGTAAGCACAAAGACCCAAAGCCAACACACAAAATAATAACTGAACAAAAAGATAAAAAGAGAGTATCAACTTCATAATATCAATGAACTACTAAATAAATCTTGGAGTCTCCTATCCTCAGTTTTCTTATGAAGTAATGTCATCATATGTGTTGTTTAGGACACTGGTCATCAAGTGTTCTGTTACTTGGCTAAATGTATCATTTACCAGTTTTGTAAGCTGAGGCCTTCTCTAAGGTTCTAGCAATCCTACCTAAAATTGAGATGCAGTTCCAGAGATACAAATTACATTTAAGTAAAAGTGAAATTATACATAGAGAATACAATGCTTAAACAAATGAAACCTCTGGACTCAATTTTTCAAATAAGAACTGAGTTCACCATGATTATATAGAACTTTAGGGCCACGGATAATATTTATTTCTTTCTGTCCTAGTCTTGCAGATAAACACTGAAGGAAGGCTCCTGACCTCAGAGTTTAAAAAAAAAAAAATCTCAGAAAAATCCGAGAAATTAATCATTTTGAGTGACATAAAATAAATCAAATTAGTATATGGGAAAAGTACCACTGGCTTCAATAACTTTAAAGAACAAATAACTAGAGTATATGTTCAATTCTTAGAGTTAATTCCCAGAAATTATAATTATTCATCCAGTACCATTTGGCATATAATTAAGCCAAAATTATTAGGCATGATATTTCTGGATTATCTAATTATTCAAATGTTCACATGAAAATTATATCTTCATAAGTATAAAAAAGTATGCAGAGATTAATAACCTAGGTGATGTTTTACCTAAAATAAAATATAAGAGAGTTTAAAGTTTTAAAATAGAGTTTAAAGTTTCTTTAAATAAGGAGAAATAGTTCAACTTTGGGTGCCATTTTGCAAGATTCTTAAATGAGTAACTTCAAATAACATTCTCCCTCTTAAAGCAGTTGTGATAGCTTTTTTTTTTTTTAAGTTTTTATTTATTTATTTGACAGGGAGAAACAGGAGAAGCAGGCTTCCTGCGGAGAAGGGAGCCCAATGTGGGGCTCGATCCCAGGACCCTGGGATCATGACCTGAGCCGAAGGCAGACACTTAACAACTGAACCACCCAGGCGCCCCTGTGATAGCTTTATACCTGTATTTGGCAACAGTGATTGAATGGAAAATTTTAGATCAAATCTATAAAGAATTAATTTGGAATAACTAGATTCACTAAATAGAGCTTATTTTGCATGTAACATTTAACATGAACCTATTTATGTTATTATGCCTGTGTTTACATACAATCTATCCAGTCATGTAGAATGCTACTTATAATGTTATAAATTAGATATGTTTATTGTTTTTAATCTTATTTTCCTAGGACTCAACTAGATTCAGTCCCTCAATGTGTAACAGCAGTGAATATAGGTCCTAGCTCATATGTGATTATTCTAAATGGATCACTTCACTGCTTCAGGTTTGTTAGGTTAATTGCTGTGATAGCTCAATCACTCTCTTTAATTTACCAATATTTTCTTCCTAGGTTTATTTGTTATTTATTTATTTTCTACTTTCATATTTTTCCTTTGATATCCCCTTCCTAATTAACAACAGTAGAGTAACTATAATATTGCACATTGCTTTCTTCTGAGCCTATTTCTACATTGAGAGGCATTTTTAGAAATTATCTTTTTTGGGGGTGCCTGGGTGGCTCAGTCCGTTAAGCGGCTGCCTTCGGCTCAGGTCATGATCCCAGGGTGCTGGGATCGAGCCCCGCATCAGGCTCCCTGCTAAGTAGGAAGGCTGCTTCTCCCTCTCCCACTCCCCCTGCTTGTGTTCCCTCTCTTGCTGTCTCTCTCTGTCAAATAAATAAATAAAATCTTTAGAAATTATCTTTTTCTTGTTAGGTGGAAATAATTTTATCTTGTTGGTTAAATGATGTGAGGTAGTTCACACATTTCTGTGTCTATTGTTTTCTCTTAGTCAAAATGGTTTTTCTCCTACCCTCCCCCATTTCACTGACTGTAGATAACGTGTACTTACTATTGCCAAAATGATATAAAAAGAGTGACATGATGCTTAATCGGTGTAATATTATGGCTAACCATATATATGCACAGAAGTGACAGACTTACACTCTGCATTTACTGTTGAAATATTTAAAAATATTGTTTCTTTCTTTAAAATAAAGTTTAAAAATAGTTTTAAAACAATGGGATGAAAAGGGTATAAAAGATTACAAAGTTAGTAGGAACTCAGATAAGGATAACAATCCCAGCCAATGCAGTTTGGATGCATGGCCTTGAGAAAGTCATTTTCCTTATTACTTATCTCTAAATAGGCATTATTAAATAAATACCTCTAAGGAATAGTTTGAGTAAAGTAGCAAATGTACATGAAGCAAAAGCCTTGGATAGAGTAGTCACACAGTGTATGTGTACATGAACTATATATCGTCATAAATCAAATATGGATGCCCATACACAAGCAAAAGTCTATTTATATATAACGATCTTAGTCTCTTCCTGTTGTTTACTGATGATATTGATGATTAGTGATAGATGACAGGTATAATGAGGATTAATAATAATAGTCTTGGGGCACCTGGGTGGCTCAGTCATTAAGCGTCTGCCTTCGGCTCAGGTCATGATCCCGGGGTCCTGGGATCGAGCCCCACATCTTGCTCCCTGCTCAGCTGGAAGCCTGTTTCTCTCACTCCCACTCCCCCTGCTTGTGTTCCCTTTCTCGCTGTCTTTCTCTCTGTCAAATAAATAAAAATATTTTAAAAAAATGAAAAATAATAATAGTCTTATAACTAAATGAATTTCTACATGGTAATTTTGCTTGAAAATATACTTTCACCACATACTCAGATAAAAGGTTAATAGAAAATTAGGGTCGCCTGGGTTGCTCAGTTGGTTAAGCGGCTGCCTTTGGCTCAGGTCATGATCCCAGAGTCCTGGGATCGAGCCCCACATCAGGCTCCCTGCTTGGCGGAAAGCCTGCTTCTCCTTCTCCCACTCCCCGTTTGTGTTCTCTCTCTCGCTGTCTCTCCCTCTGTCTAATAAATGAAATCTTAAAAAAAAAATAGATAGAAAATTAGTTTTCTCATATATGACTTTATAATGTGTTAATTTTAGTTAGAAAGGGTTGAAAACATAAAGCTGGGCTTTGTTTATAAATATACAAATATCTAATGCTGATCTCAGTTTTGAAAAAAAAAAATCTTCAAGATTATTTGTATGTTAAGTGACCTCACAGTCAATATGCTGCCAGTGTTGGGTAAAGACTGAAAATACACATTTTTATTTATTTATTTTTTAAAAGATTTTATTTATTTATTTATTTATTACCCATGAGGGTAATTTAAAATGTGAGGGCCGTATTTTAATACAGAAAAACACCCAAAAAATCTAAATAAATAATCAACATGGACAAAAAAAAAAAAAAGACCACAATGGATAAACCATTATCTACATATAGGTGGAAGAGTACAAATATTTTTTTACATTGTTAGATGATCATGTTTTAAAACCAGTAAACAGAAAGCATATTCAAATAATAAGAAATCCCTTTACTACCAGGGAAGAACATTATAATTTGATGTTGTATCCTTTTGAACAGGGCTCTTGATACAAATCTAGAAGCATAGGCAAAGATTGCTTTGATGCTTTTTCAAGTTTGGTTTGCTTGCTTGCTTCCTTGATCAAAAGCACTACTAATTATATCTGAAACCTCTTATATTATCCTGAAACCATGTTAAGAATAGAGGCAGAGGCGCCTGGGTGGCTCACTTGGTTAAGTGTCCAACTCTTGATTTCAGCTCAGGTCATGATCTCAGGGTCCTGAGATCGAGCCCCCCGTCAGCTATCCACTCAGCAGGGAGTCTGCTTGAGGATTCTGTCTCCCCTCTCCCTGTGCTCCTTCCCCTGCTTGAGTGCATGTGTGTGTGTATGTGTGTGTGCACACTCTCGCTCTCTGAAAGAAAGAAAGAAAGAAAGAAAGAGAGAGAGAGAGAGAGAGAGAGAGAGAAAGAAAGAAAGAAAGAAAGAAAGAAAGAAAGAAGAAAGAAAAAGAAAGAAAGAAGAAAGAAAGAAAGAAAGAAAGAAAGAAAGAAAGAAAGAAAGAAAGAAAGAAAGAAAGAAAAAAAAAAGAAAGAAAGAAAAAAAGAAAAGAAAGAAAGAAAGAAAGAAAGCAAGCAAGCAAGCAAGCAAGCAAGCACATTGTATCAATCCATACTGGAACACAGGGTGTTTTCTGTATTACTCTAGCTTGCTCCTAATCAAGACACTGACCAAAACCTAGGAAGAATGAGCAAGCTCACTGTTTTCATTTCTCACAGACAAAATGCAACAAGCAACATATGTTCCTGTTCACACTAACGCAAAAGTCCCATTTTGGTTATTAATACTGAAAATACTCAGAGTGAGTTAAGCCATTAATTATAGTGACAGCATTTATTCTCCCAGTGGCTTATATATGATTAGCTACAACATATGTTGCACTGCTTAAAAAAAAAAAAAAAGTAAAACAAAGGAAGGATCAGTGAAGAAAAATTGTAATTTTTCTGTAGAAGTGAAGAAAAGCACACCTGTACTCTCTCCATTTGTCTCTTTTACTCTAGCGTCTTGCTCATCTCTTAATTTGTATGTTAAGAAGATTTAAAAATAGCTCTACTGTTTCTGCTTTAAAACAGAACTTACATTTTAGCCAGTAAGATTTTGACATCTGCATGCTGAAAATTCAGGAAAAAATAAATATGTTGAATTCAAGTATTAGTTCAAATCTCAAGGCAGCACATTTATCAGAAAAATAAATTAAGGAGTAATATTTTGCTTTGGGGTGAAGTTTTGTGTACATTCTTTAAGGGATGATGCTTTGCATCCTTTTAAATATCAACACTGAGTATATTTAATATATGATTTAGTTTATGAAAATTAATCGATGGATCCTTATTCATAAGAAAAATACTAGGGTAAAGTGCAAGTTCATGAAATAAGAAAGGCACATGCATATCTTAACCTACAAACTGTAGTTTATATTAATATCCTGCGCTTCTCCAATTATTAGTTTACCAAGTGAGCTTATGATTTTTGTAAGCTGTATGTAGAAACAGATCTCTATTGGAAATAACTCCTCGTTTTTATGAAACTTATTTTATATAATGACATTTACAAAGTGAGTGTTTATGGCAAAACTTAGGAGTGAAGTGATGCTTTTTTATAATTTTCACAGGATTTTATTGCTCTAAAGATATATCTTGTGATTACTAATGGGCAAACAATGAGGTTACTGACCTATTTTGGCAAATTTTAAGTTGCCTCCTTCTGACTCTACTAATTGCATCTGGTGAATACTGGAACAGAAACTGCTGGGCTGGAAGGCATTGCTGTCATACAGCCAATGGGAGTTCTCTTCCCACAGCCTATAGCCCTGAGGTGGTTCCAAGCAGCTGGTGCCCTACTAGAGCCATGTGTCACATGGCTCAGCACACAGAGATTCCCTGCAGTAAGCAGGGCTTCCCTGCAGCTTTCTTATTTCTATGCAAAATACCCCCTTCTTATTGAGAAAGTGCTGTTAAATGTCTATGACTGCAAAGCTATTGAGAATTGAGGAAGCAGAGAAAAAATTGCCCTTAGTTCCTGGTACCCTGAACTTTGAACAATGTTAATGTGAGTTATGTGAGCATAAAAGAAATGCAAGGGCAGCAGGATTGCACCCTCAGTGGTTTCCAAAGAGCAGCCTGAGCTGCAAGACACATTACAAGTTAGCTGAGCAGTATCACAGGCTATTTCAGGGCTGAATACATTTACCATGCCGCTCTTCACTTATACCAGCTATCTCCAAAGTAGTTTTACCACCACAAAATGAGGATTTTTTTTTTGTTATTTAAAATAGCTCCCCTTCACTCAGAAATTAATCTTAAATTACTAGGATAGCATTTGTCCTTTCTGGATTATTGTGCCATGATGAAAAAGTGTATTTATTGCTAATGATTATTTTCCTTCAACGAGAAAAAGTCAGTATGCAATAGATTACATGAGAACTGGAACCATAGGGACTGCCATTTGTCATGTATGTCTTGTGAGAAAAATCACTTAACCTTTTTGAATGTATTTTCTCATCTTTAAACATAAGGCGATACCATATAACTGTATAAAATAATTTTAAGACATTAAAAATAAATAAGGCATTTTATAACTAATAAAATATTATCTATTATTGTTATCATTAGCTTAGTCACTTTCAAACCAACCACAATAACAACAAAAGGATATTTAGACACTATTTTGCTGAAAGATTTATCTCATATGTTCAATATAAATCCTTGCATGTTTAATATAAATCCTATTGTAAATTTTGGTTTCTTACAGGTTTTTTCAGTTACTTCACACTTAACACAAAACAGATTCTTGTAAACCAAGATTTCACAAATAAACACAAGGTCTAGAAAAGAAAAAGGGAAATCAGCATCCTCCTTTTTAAATCTCAGTTTATAGGGTAAAAATTATGAAATTTTCCAGGCTGTAACTATGTCTGGCTCTTGTTCTTATAAGTAGTCTTCCTACATGAGTGTATTGGTAATATGGCCAAACCATCCTCTCATTAACCGGTCTGCTTGACTTTGCAGTGCAGTGTGTTTCTAGTTCCCACAGTGCCAAACACTCCTATTTGATATTATGGTCGTTATACTTACTGTCCAAGGCTCTCTCAAACTCGTTAGTTGATCCAAGTTCAGTCTCCTTCACGTGGGAATTTCTATTTCCTAAGTCTTCCTCTTTCCACTCTAAGAAAATCCAAGTATATGCCACGAAGTTAGAATGTACCATTTTCTCTAACAATATTTTTTTCTCTGAAAATACTTTCTACAAATTGCCTCAAATAAAATGTGTCTCTGAGAGGACATTGATTTCTGCAGTCAAATGCTCTACCACTGAACAAACGACATTTATTTCTGTATCTCTACTTAGGTATAGCTATCAACATAGAGGTAACGTGGGGTTGCCATAAATGTGACCTGAGGTAAACAGGAGATCATCGTAGAATTGCCCTGACATAGGGGTGGGATAGCTGCAGCCGTGATGTGACCTGACAGGCCATGACGTAGACGTAGACGTGACCTGGGGAAGATGACAGGTAAATGTAGATGTGGAAGTAAACTTATTCAGGTTTGTTATTACCTATTCAGCAAATGACTTCTGTCTTGTACTCCGCTCTTCGCGGATTTTGGAGAATTCCTTCCATGCACGATGTAGCAGAGCCACAACCACAGGAGTTAGCTCTTTCACGGTCTAGCTTGGTGAATTTGGGCAGGTTACTTAAATTCCCTGAGCCTCATTTCTGTATCCTTTTCAGGACCTAACTATACATAATTAATTGAAAATAAATTATATTCAAGGGGCACTTAGGACCAACCTTCAAATGGTAATTATAGCAATTGTTTTTGTTACATTCCTGCTATTAAGATAATGCCTCCACTGCAATTGGTGGCGGGGGCGGGAGGTGCGGCGGTTAAAAGAAACTGCTGCCTCATTGGGCTTTTGCTATTTTGCTGCTTAGTGCACATGTTTTACAGATGAGGCTGTATCTTCACAGAAAAATACCTTTGGAAAATCTCATACTTTTTAGTCTATGTGTAGAAATCCTCATCTTCTAAACTGTATTTTATAATTCATATTATACAGTTTGTTGTTGATATTAGTTTAAAGAAAAAAAACTGCCTGTAGCTCCCCCTGCTTGTGCACTCTCTCTTTCTCTCTCTCTCTGTCAAATAAATAAATAAAAACTCTTAAAACAAACAAACAAACATTGGGAACCCTGGGTGGCTCAGTCTGTTAAGTGTCTGCCTTCAGCTCAGGTCATGATCCCAGAGTTCTGGGATTGAGCATCGCATTGGGCTCCCTGCTCAGTGAAGGAGTCTGCTTCTCCCCTCTTCCTCTGCCACTCCCCCTGCTTGTGATCTCTCACTCTCACTCTCTCTCAAATAAATAAGTAAAATCTATTAAAAAACAAAAAGAAGCAAACAAAATGCCAAACATTATATTAGAGTAGGTGGTAGATTTGCATTGTTTGAATTTCTGATAAACATAAACAGTAAATGACAAATGCTAAGATTAGTGAATAATTGAAGTTAAGCTAAATGTGGAATTTAAGAAATGTTAATTTTCTCCAGCAATTTCAAGGTTCTGCCCCAGTCATCATCCACAGAAGTGCACAGGGTAGTCAACACCAAAAATAGATGACACACAGAGGGGTGCCTGGGTGGCTCAGCCTGTTGAGCAGCTGCCTTCAGCTTGGGTCATGATCTCAGGGTCCTGCAATCAGGTCCCATATAGGACTTCTTGCACAGTGGGGAACCCGCTTGTCCCTCTCCCTCTGCCTGATACTGCCCCTGCTTGTGCTCTCTCTCTCTTACAAATGAGTGAAATCTTAAAAAAAAAAAAAAAAAAAAAAAAACAGGAGGAGAAGGAAAGAGAGCAGAGGAGTAGGGGACCCTATTTCAACTGGTCCCCGGAATCGAGCTGGATATCTACCAGACCACTCTGAGCACCCACAAAACCAGCCTGAGATGTAAAAAGATCTGGATCTCTACAAACAGAATATCGCAAGCCATTGGTTTTGAGGTATGAAGTGGGGAATCCTGATTCCATGGGCAGATATCGGAGGATATACAGCAGCGGGAGGGAGCCTGGCTGTGGGGATCCTACACCACCAGTGAGTGACAGCTTCGTGCGCTGGGGACGGAGCAGATTCATAGACCAGTAGCAGCAGAAAAGGACTTTAGGGCAGCCCCCGGACCGAAAGCCGGAGTGGCGGGGTCACTCATGAGAACTGGGAGCAGCTGGCAGTTTTATAAGCACAAAGGGCAGAGAGGTGCCAAGACCTGGAGGCAGGACTGGGGGCACTGCAGAGGGACGCACAACCCAGGATGCTGCAGTTTATGGCAGCACGGACAGAAACGGAGACAGTGTGGCCTGGAGAGCTCACTGAAGAACAGACTGCGGTCTCTCTGCTCCAAGGCAGAGGGTTGGAAACGGTCTCTTCTGCTCTGACTCGCGGAAGAGATGTGGAAGCCACCAGGGAAAGCCACCAGAGAACAAAAGCCCCCAAAACTGATTCCTGCTAGCCCATCCCCTGCCACAGGGGGCAGGGCAACTCTGCCCAAACAGGGTTGCCTGAGTAACAGCGTGGCAGGCCCCTCCCCCAGAAGACAGGCTGGGAAAACAAGAGGCCAGCAACCCTAAGGTCCCAAGAAAAAAGGTGCATCTTGCTTGGGTTCTGGTCAATAATTTGGACTCTATACATTCCCTCAAACACCCGTCAACAGAATGACTAGGAGGAGGAACCCCCAAAATAGAAAAGACTCAGAGATCATGACTTATGCTGCAGATTTACAAATGGATGCAGATATAACCAAGATGTCAGAGATGGAATTCAGGCTAGCTGTTGTGAAAACAATGGTTAGAATGGAGAAATCAATTAATGGGAACATAGAGTCTCTAAGGGCAGAAATGAAAGCTGAATTGGTAGAACTTAAAAATGCTATCAATGAGATCCAATCCAATCTGGATAATCTAACAGCTAGGGCAAGTGAGGCAGAAGAACGAATCAGTGACCTGGAAGACAATTTAATAGATAAAAAGGGAAAAGAGGAGGCCAGGGAAAAACAACTCAGAATCCATGAAATAGAAAATAGAATAGAGAAATAAGTGACACCATGAAGCATTCCAATGTCAGAATAATTGGAATCCCGGAGGGAGTGGAGAGAGAGAGAGGACTAGAAGATGTATTTGAGCAAATCATAGCTGAGAACTTCCCTAATCTGGGGAAAGAAACAAACATTCATGTCCTAGAGGCAGAGAGGACCCCTCCCAAGATCAAGGAAAATAGGCCAACACCCCGGCATGTGATAGTAAAACTTGCAAATCTTAGAACCAAGGAAACCATCTTAAGGGAAATTAGGGGGAAGAGATTCCTTACCTACAGAGGGAGGAACATCAGAATAACGTCAGACCTACCCACAGAGACCTGGCAAGCCAGAAAGGCCTGGCAAGACATATTCAGGCCACTAAATGAGAAGAACATGCAGCCAAGAATGCTTTATCCAACAAGGCTGTCATTTAGAATGGATGGAGAGATGCAGAGCTTCCATGACTGGCAGAAACTAAAAGAATATATGATCACTAAGCCGGCCCTGCAAGAAATATTAAGGGGGGTTCTATAAAAGGTAAAAGACCCCAAGAGTGATCTACAACAGAAATTTACAGGGACAATCTATAAAAACAACGTCTTCACAGGCAACATGATGACAATTAATTCATATCTTTTTTTTTTTTTAAGATTTTATTTATTTTTTGACAGAGAGAGAGACAGCGAGAGAGGGAACACAAACAGGGGAAGTGGGAGAGGGAGAAGCAGGCTTCCTGTGGAGCAGGGAGCCTGATGCGGGGCTCAATCCCAGGACCCTAGGATCATGACCTGAGCTGAAGGCAGACGCTTAACGACTGAGCCACCCAGGCGCCCCTAATTCATATATTTTAATAATCTCAACATGAATGGCCTAAATGCTCCCATAAAATGGCACAGGGTTGCAGATTGGTAAAAAGACAGGACCCATCCATATGCTGTATACAAGAGACTCATTTTGAACCTAAAGATAATCCAGACTGAAAGTGAAGGGATGGAGATCCATCTTCCATGCCGATGGACCTCAAAAGAAAGCTGGGGTAGCAATTCTTATATCAGACAAGTTAGATTTGAAACTAAAGTCTGTAATTAGAGACACAGAAGGACACTATATCATTCTTAAAGTGTCTATCCAACAAGAAAATCTAACAATTGTAAATATCTATGCCCCCAACATGGGAGCAGCCACCTACATAAGCCAACCATTAACCAAAATAAAGAGTCATATTGATAATAATACGTTAATTGTAGAAGACCTCAATACTCCACTCTCAGCAATGGACAGATCATCTAAGCAGAAAATCAACAAGGAAACAAGACCTTTGAATGATACCTTGGACTAGATGGACCTCATAGATATTTACAGAACAGTCCACCCTAAAACAGAATACTCATTCTTCTCGAGCGCACATGGAACTTTCTCCAAAATAGACCACATACTGGGTCACAAATCAGGTCTCAACTGATACCAAAAGATTGAGATTATTCCCTGCATATTCTCAGGCCACAATGCTTTAAAACTGGAACTCAATCACAAGAAAAAAATAGGCAGAAATTCAAACACTTGGAAGCTAAAAACCACTCTGCTCAAGAATGTTTGGGTCAACCAGGAAATCAAAGAAGAACTTAAACAATTCATGGAAATCAATGAGAATGAAAACACATCGGTCCAAAACCTATGGGATACTGCAAAGGCGGTCCTAAGGGGGAAATACATAGCCATCCAAGCCTCACTCAAAAAATAGAAAAATCCCGAATTCACCAACTAACTCTACACCTTAAAGAACTAGAGAAAAAGCAACAAACGATGCCTCAGCCATGCATTAGAAGAGAAATAATTAAAATTAGAGCAGAAATCAATGAATTAGAAACCAGAAACACAGTAGATCAGATCAACAAAACTAGAAGTTGATTCTTTGAAAGAATTAATAAGATCAGGCGCCTGGGTGGCTCAGTTGGTTAAGTGACTGCCTTTGGCTCAGGTCATGATCCTGGAGTCCCAGGATCGAGTCCCACATCGGGTTCCCTGCTCAGCGGGGAGTCTGCTTCTCCCTCTGACCCTCCTCCCTCTCATGCTCTCTGTCTCTCATTCTCTCTCTCGCAAATAAATAAAATCTTAAAAAAAAAAAAGAAGAATTAATAAGATCGATAAACCACTGGCCAGACTTAACCAAAAGAAAAGAGAAAGGACACAAATTAATAAAATATAGAATGAAAGGAGAGAGATCACGACTAACACCAAGGAAATACAAACAATTATTAGAAATTATTATCAAGAACTATATGCCAATAAACTGAGCAATCTGGATGAAATGGAGGCCTTCCTGGAAACCTATAAGCTGCCAAGACTGAAACAGGAAGAAATTGACAACCTGAATAGGCCAATAACCACTAACGAGATTGAAGCATGATCAAAAACCTCCCAAAAAACAAGAGTCCAGGGCCTGATGGATTTCCTGGGGAATTCTACCAAACATTCAAAGAAGAAATAACACCTATTCTACTGAAAGCTGTTTCAAAAAAATAGAAACAGAAGGAAAACTTCCAGACTCATTCTATGAGGCTAGCATTACCTTAATCCCTAAACCAGGCAAAGACCCCATCAAAAAGGAGAATTTCAGACTAATATCCCTGATGAATATGGATCCCAAAATTCTCAACAAGATCCTAGCTAATAGGATCCAACAATACATTAAAAGGATCATCCACCATGACCAAGTGGGATTTATCCCTGGGCTGTAAATGTGGTTCAGTATTTGTAAATCAATCAATGTGATAGAACACATTAATAAGAGGAGAGAGAATAGCCATATGGTACTCTCAATTGATGCAGAAAAATCATTTGACAAAATACAGAATCCTTTTCTGATTAAAACTCTTCAAAGTATAGCGATAGAGGGAACATTCCTCAAGTTCATAAAATCCATCTATGAAAAACCCACAGGGAATATCATCCTCAATGAGGAAAAGATGAGAGCCTTTCCCTTAAGATCAGGAAAACGTCAAGGATGCCCACTCTTGCCACTATTGTTCAACATAGTACTAGAAGTCCTAGCAACAGCAATCAGACAACAAAAAGAAATAAAAGGTATTCAGATTGGGAAAGAAGAAGTCAAACTCTCTCTTTTCACAGACGACATGATACTTTATGTGGAAAACCCAAAAGACTCCACCCCCAAATTAATAGAACTCATACAGCAATTCAGTAATGTGGCAGGATACAAAATCAATGCACAGAAATCAGTTGCTTTCTTATACACTAACAATGCAACTGTAAAAGAGAAATTAGAGAAATGATTCCATTTACAATAGCACCAAAAACCATAAGATACCTCAGAATAAACCTAACCAAAGAGGTAAAGGATCTATACTCTAGGAACTACAGAACACTCATGAAAGAAATTGAGGAAGACACAAAGGGATGGAAAAACATTCCATGTTTATGGATTGGAAGAATAAACCTTTTTAAAAAGTCTATGCTGCCCAGTGCAATCTATACCTTCAATGCCATCTTGATCAAAATTCCAATGGCATTTTTCAAAGTGCTGGAACAAACAATCCTAAAATTTGTATGGAATCAGAAAAGACCCCTAATCGCCAAGGAAATGTTGAAAAAGAATAACAAAACTGGGACATTATGCTGCCTGATTTCAAGCTATATTACAAAGCTGTGATCACTAAGACAGCATGGTACTGGCACAAAAAGAGACATATAAGCCAATGGAACAGAATAGAGAGCCCAGATATGGACCCTCAACTCTAAGGTCAAATAATCTTCGACAAAGCAGGAAAAAATATGCAATGGCAAAAAGAGTCTCTTCAATAAATGGTGCTGGGAAAATTGGACAGCTATATACAGAAGAATGAAACTCGACCATTCTCTAACACCATACACAAAGATCAACTCAAAATGGATGACAGACCTCAAGGTGAGACAGGAATCCATCAAAATTCTAGAGGAGAACATAGGCAGTAACCTCTTCAACATCGGCCACAGCAACTTTTTTCAAGAAATATCTCCAAAGGCAAGGGAAACAAAAGCAAAAATGAACTTTTGGGACTTCATCAAGATATAAAGCTTCTGCACAGAAAGGAAACAGTCAACAAAACAGAGGCAACCAACAGAATGGGAGAAGATATTTGCAAATGACACTACAGAAAAAAGGCTGATATCCAAGATCTATAAAGAACGTCTGAAACTCAACACCCCAAAAACAAATAATCAAGTCAAAAAATGGACAGAAGACATGAACAGACACTTCTCCAAAGGAGACATACAAATGTCTAACAGACACATGAAAAAGTGTTCATCATCATTAACCATCAGGGAAATTCAAATCAAAACCATATTGAGATACCACCTTACACCAGTTAGAATGGCAAAAATTGAGAAGGCAAGGATCAACAAATGTTGGAGAATTTGTAGAGAAAGGGGAACCCTCTTACGCTGTTGGTGGGAATGCAAGTTGGTATAGTCACTTTGGAAAACAGTGTGTAGTTTCCTCAAATAATTAAAAACAGCTACCCTAGGACCCAGCAATTGCACTACTGGGTATTTACTTCAAAGACACAGTTGTAGTGAAAATAAGAGCCATATGCACCCCAATGTTCATAGCAAGAATGTCTGCAATAGCCATACTGTGGAAAGAGCCAAGATGCCTTTCAAAAGATGAACGGATAAAGAAGATGTGGTACATATAGACGATGGAATATTACTCAGCCATCAGAAAGGAAGAATACCCAACTTTTACATCAACATGGATGGGACTAGCGGAGATTATGCTAAGTGAAATAAGTCAAGCAGAGAAAGTCAATTATCATATGGTTTCACTTATTTATGTGACATAAGGAATAGCATTGAGGACATTAGGAGAAAGGAGGGAAAAATGAAGGGGGGAAATCGGAGGGGGAGACCATGAGGGACTCTGGACTCTAAGAAACAAACTTAAGGTTTTTGAGGGAGGGGGGTGGGGGGATGGGTTTTCCCAATGAAGGGTATTAAGGAGGGCACATACTGCATGGAGCACTGGGTGTTATACTCAATGAATTATGGAACACTACATCAAAAGATAATAATGTACTGTATGGTACTAAGATAACAACATAACATAACATAAAATAACTAAAATAAAATAAAATTAAAATAAAATAAAATAAAATAAATAAAATAAAATAAAAAATAAATAAAATAAAATAAATAAAATAAAATAAAATAAATAAAATAAAAAATAAATAAAATAAAATAATAAAATCAAATCAAATCAAATCAAATCAAATCAAATCAAATCAAATCGAATCCTTAATCATTGCAGGTGATGCGTTGCACTTGTTCTATCCACAGTTGTGATCATAGCAGATCTGAGATGAGCAAGGAGACAGAATAGGACATAGGGAATGTAGGGCTCTAGACCAAAACACCCTGATTGACTTTGGAACATCACAGACAATCTGGAAAGGGTGAGAGAAGACAAAGAAAAACTATTCTCCTTGCTTTATTTTTGATTTTTGGTCTGTATGTTAGTGTAGGGGTGAGGCTTTTATGTAGATGACTCTAATTAGGTTTCTTTCCTCCAAAACAACTGCCCCTGAGAGTCAGTGACAAGAGTCATCCAGTTAGTGGTATAGGGGTCTGGGGAACCATTCTGGTACATCCATTGTCCCCCTGGGATGGTGTTTATTATTCATCTGGCTGTGGAGAGAAGTTGAAGGGTGTTAACTGATATGACTAGGGAAGGAGGCTATGATTTGGAAAAGCCCATGGCAAAAATCAGATTGATACCAATGAATTCATACAAAATAACTTGTTCTGTCTGGATAAAAAGGCAAAAAAAAAAAAAAGTTAATATCCATGTCCATTCAAAGAACAGAAATAAAAAAGCTATACATACCAAAAAAAGAAGGAAAAAAAAAAAAGATGATGATATTTGTGAGAATTTCTCACAACATTTTGAAACACATGATTTCTCTGTTCACTTTGAGCCTGCCTATTAAGAACTAGCTTTCAAACATGACTGAAGACAATAGAGATGAGTCTCCCCTACAAGGCATGGGTTCCCTTAACATACTCATCATCTCTGCCTCTGGGGACCTATAACTAAGATTATGTTGTATCATAGCCCAGTTGGGGAAATGCTGGGCCTGATAAAGGAGGTACAGGACTATACTCCAATGGAACTACAAGTCCTGCCTGCATATACCTACAGAAAGTGAAGGAGCACATACAGGCTGTTATCTGAGATTCTTGATCAAGGGAGATGGTACATAAAATTGGAATAAGGGAGGGATTATTGATTGAGAGCACTATTTCAAGTTATAGGATGTGGCAGCCTGGCAAGGATCTCAAGAAAGCTCTGAGAAGCATGGGTAAAGGGCTGCCCCATTCTATGTGGAGTTAAAATGCCAGAACTTCCATGGCTAATGGTTTTGAAACCATTAGCTCAGTGGAAGACACACCACAAAATTATGCCCATGAGATGGGGGCTCATGATGCACCATTTACTGAGACTTTAAGGACTGTGCTGGTGAGAGGAGCACTGGCATAACTCAAAAGTCAATGGTTGCTCTACTCCCTCAGTGCAAAAGGTCATTATAGAACTAGACTAGCTGGTAAGAATGGTCAGTAGGATCTCAAAAGAATAAAGGCAAGGTATAGTGCTTAACTGCCAGGATACAGGAACACTAAAATATCATAATGAGTAGATGAGGAGGATTGCAGATGAGGAGGATTGACCTACAGAGAGTTACAGAAGTGGTTAACGTAACTTATTCTTCCTAGGGGAAAAATAAATGAATGGCCAATAAAGATACTACTCAACTTGTATAATCAGAAAAAGAATAAAGTTTGAATGACAAGGTAGCTGAAGGGAGTTAACCCCCACCCCCAGGGACAAAAAGGTCACAAACTCTTGCCAGTCTTCAGACACAGACCCCATTGCCTGAATATTCCAGCTGGGCCTTTTGGAGAAAGAACCCTGCAACACCACAGAAAATACTTTGATAATAATTCTATGTGTTTCCTCAAAGTTTCCTATAGTCATCCACTTAGATAAATGCACACTGGCGAATGGAAAATATCCAAACATATTGAAGGATGTTAGATAAAAGATTGACATTAATACCCAATAATTTGATGCATCATTATGCCCCTCTCCTTATCCCTGTCTGCTCTGCCAAGATAGTGGCAGCATGTGAGAGGCAGGTAAACAAATGGAGTCCTGGTTAAAATCTGGATTATTTCAGTTCCAGTGAATCCAGAAATCTATCAAATTTTAACTTTTTTTTTCCCAAATGCATAATTGGAATTGGCATGCATAATAGTTTGTGCAAGCCACACACTGGGTCCTAGGCCTGCAAGGTAACAGCTATTATGTAGAAAGCCAGATGGCAACCATTAAAATTAACCCCTATCCCAGCCAAGATTATAAATCAAAAAAATAATACCACATCCCAAGGGATAAGAAAGATTAGTTCCATTCTTAAGAATCTAAAATATATAGGAGTAGTGGTTCCATTTAATTCAAAAATCAAATTGGGCTATATGAGCACAAAGTGGCTGGTTCACTGGAGGTATTGGTCAAACACATGCTCTTCAACAGATGGAGACAGATCCTACAAAGATTTAGGGGTTTTCCATTTCAGTAAAATTTTTAGGGATTTAGTGATCACGGGCATACCAGAACATATGTTCCAAAGTAAAAGACAAATAATTGCAGGTTGTACCTTCAACCGTGAGGAAGGAAATGTATCACCAGGTAGGCATCTTCAGGTTCTGGAGGAGTACACTCCACATCTGGGAATACTGTCCAGGTCCATATTACTGTGTGACACAAAATGCTTCTAGTTTTGGGTGGTACCCAGAACAGGAAAGTGCTCTGCAGCAGATCCAGCCTGTGGTGCCAGTAGCTCTGTCATACATTCTGGCAGACCTTATGGTATTAGAGGTAGCAGTGGTATCAGGATAAAATGACTCACGTAACTTAATGGAATGTGCTTGTGCTACAGGTAGAATCACAATAACCCTCTAGGGTTCTGGAGTAAGGCCATGGCATCTGAAACTTGAATTGTAAGCCATTTGAGGAAAAAATCTCTGGCATGCATCTGGTGAAGGGATAGCAAGGGACCATGAAATGAACAATCCCCATGATCTGGGTCCTATCAGATGTCTTAAGATTTTCAGATCCATCCATCAGCAATCCATCATAGTAAAGTTGTACCTCTATGATCAGATATAATTAGAAATACAGGTCATGAACAAGCTGCATGAGCAAATAGCCCAGATATGCATATCATTTATGCTGTTCAGTAGTGCTGCTCTCTCAGGTCACATCTTTGGTATATAAGAGATCTTGTCTGAACAGTGATGGAGAAAGTAAAAATTGAAGCTTTCTTTATGGATGTGGCAAAGAGGAGTGGCATGTTCACTGTAGCTTTCTTCAGGAGTGGATTTGATAATTAATGACAAAGGAAAATTCTCCAAATGGACAGCTTCATACTGTCCCTCTGGCCATCCATTCTGTTGTAAAAAAGACAAGTGGCCTAAGGTTAGAATATATGTGGTCTCATGGACGGTGGCAAATGGCTAGCTGGTCAGGACCCTGGGAAAAGAATGTTTGGAATGGGTCCACCGTATGTACATATGGCAGACATCAGGAAGTGAGCACAAAGTGTGAAGATATATGTGTGGATTACATCATAAAGTGTGTACCACAAAAGATATACTAATTAACAGATAGACAGAAAGACTCAGCTAGTTGATGTCAAGCAACCTCAGTCATCAACCACAGTACTATTGGCATGTTGGGTACATAAACAGAGTGGTCATCTTAGAAACTACTCATGAGAAAACAATATGAGCTCCCACTTACTAAGGGTCATTTATATAATTCTGATTTTAATGTTCAATCTGTCAGCAATAGAAACTAATGCTTAGTTTTCCAATATGATACTATTTCTCAAAGACACCAACTGGCCACTTGTTGGAAAATTATACATTGTAGTCCTTTCATCTTGGAGGGCCAAATATTTGTTCTGACAGAAGAGACAAATACTGAGGGTATGGGTTTTTCCAAGTGCTGGGCCTCAATCAGTACCAATTTATGGATTGGTTGATTCATTGGCATGAAACCCCATGGAATATACATGGTCCATCAGGTATCCTCATTAGACCAACTGGTCAGGCCTTTATACCAACAGCTTTATGACTCATTGCATAAAGGTCACACTCAGAAGGATATGCCCTTGGGTGAGGTACCTCACAGTGATGAAGGCAAGCTCTGAAGGACATGTTCACTGGAGGCTATTTGCTTACAGCTGTGTAGCAGTTACTTTCACAAAGGCAGATTCCTGTGTCCACCACACTACGCATGAATCATTCAACAAATACTTATCAAGTACCATACTAGGTATCATTTGCTGTATCAGAAACACAGATTACACCAATTGCAGAAACACAGATTACAAAATAGTAAATATTTATTTACTCTGACAACAATATATAGAATGATTATAGTAAAGTGAGCCAAGGTACAAGTTACTTTAGGAAGACAGGTGAGAGAAAACGGAGACTTAAAACAATGATAGCTTTTACTACATAAAATTTTTGTAAAAAAAACACAGATCACAAAATTGTCTTTTAATATATTTCAATTTAAAAAATATTTTAATTTTAAGATTAAATAGTATATAATATGAGATCTATACATATTCCCAAACTACTGATGCTTCAGGGAAGGTTACTATAGAAACTGACCACAGTAACTAGTTAGCTAGTAACATCAGGACTGTGGTGAGTGAAGATGAGAAGGGGATGAGAGCTGGTTTTGTTTAGGTCACTGCTGTCAAGTCGGCTCCCATATCTGATGTATCTAAGTTGTTTCACGAATATTTTCCATGGCTAGGAGACTCCATAAGGAAACTCCTTTCTTCTCTCTGTCTATTCAGGTCAGGAGAATTTTGCACACCCAGTCATCCATTATTTTGAAATTCTTTCAAAAGATTACTCTTCCTTTAAAAAAAATGATTACTTTTTATCCTTTTTAAACTCTTCTTAACATTTCACATTCTCTCTCTGGAATATCAGATGGTTCCTTTTTTAGCCAAAATGTTCAAGTTCAACTAAAAATACCAATTTTAACAAATAAGGTATACTTGTTCTATTAACTGCTTATGAAATCATATGCTATCTTATCTTTGTCTATCTTGAATCATCCCCAGTCTAAGTGTGCCCTCCTTGTTTTAAGTTAGTGCTGGACCCCAAGAGCCTCTTCAGAGGTTACTAGATGAAAGGCCCTTTGGAGAAATGTTTTAAAAGATCTATATAATGTACTTTAAGCAAATACTTGACTGAAAATGCTCCTTTTTCTAACTATAGCAAGGTTAGATATATCAAGCATTTTCCAGTTTATTGCTACCAAATTCACATATATATCTTCAACATTCCATGTTTAATTTTCAACAATTAGCACATTAATTATGCCATATATTTAATAGGAAGTGATAGATCTTTTTTCAAGTGTCCATAAGACAGTTGGATTTGAGCTGTACCCCATTACTTCTTCTTCTGGGCATACATAAAAAAATGCATTCTCTAGTCTACTTTGTAATTGGTGTGACATTCAGACTATATTCAACTCAGTGGAAGTGATCTGTGCCAGTTCTTGATTGGACATTTTAGGAGAGTAAGTGTGTCTTCTTCATGTTCTCTTTCTGCTTGCACCAGCTGGTTGCAGATGAGGACAGGGCCTCAGAAGATGGCAGAGCCCCAAGATGGAGCCTAAGCTTGTACATGGTAGTTTGAAGGAGACTGTCCTACTGACTTAAACTCCTACCTGGGCATGTTATATGAGCAAGAAATAAAATTCTGGCCCTTAACCCATGGAATTTTTGAGGGCTATTTATATATTTTTGGCTTAGTTGATCAATAAAATGTTCAAGCATACTTTTGGCTGAAGCTTATTTCTGTAACATTATTCCATTCTCACACTTAAAACTTCAGTGGTCCAAGAGTAAGGCCCAAACTTCCTTGCCTGATCCCTAATGCCTACATAAGCTGTTTTCAGCCTATCTTTCCAACATCACATTTTACCACTGGTTCCTCCTGATACTAAATTGTTTTCTACTTCCTTAAAGTATCATGGTTCTACAAGCTTCTTTACTCTTGGCACACATTATTCCCCCTGAAACAAAGGTCTTCCTCTCTACTTGCTTAGGATTTCCCATTTCTCCTTCAAAACTCTAATGTGAGTGGTTCATTGGCAGCTCAATGCAACATGAGTTGCTCTTTCCTGGGTACTTCCAAGGCCTACATATGCATCATTACTGCAAGTCTTAGAAGTTTTTATTGTAATTATTTGTTTATGTATCTATTTTTTTTAATTCTGTACAGAGAATTGCTTAATGGGAACCCGTCCATATTTATCTCTCTATATGCAATTTATATTGAAAAGATAAATTAGGTGCCTATCTAAAAGAATGGATGACCTACAAATTAGTCATTTAAATTTTCTTTTATGTGAAAGTTTAATTTAATTGACTCAAACTTACTTATATTTAAACTTTACTTCCTTAAGCCCTTATTAGCCATCTACATAGAGTCTCCTTAGAGAGTAGTAAATAAACTTACATTCTGCAATTTCCACCTATTCAACTTGTGAAATACAATTTTTCTCTTACCATTTAAAAAATTCTTAACAACAGCAATAAAAAATATTTCTAAGGTGGGTAATAAAAATATAATTGATATATCTTTCTCTCCAATAACCTCAAACCCTTCAGCTACCTAAAGCTATCCAGTTATTTAAGATTTAGTTAAAATTGGCTTGGCCATTTTTCCTCCTGTGGTGGAAAATACAACATCCTTTCTAATATCTCCTGGGGAAATCCTGGGAAGTGGATACAAAACAGTATTTCTCTTATGGATTTTTGTCTCAAAGTCCATGTTGAGATTCCTTTTTATCTCAGATGTATCCTGTCTCTTTTTTGGACATTACTCTTGATCCCCTCTTTCTTCAAAATATGACTTAAATCAAGGCTAGCTTGAAGACCTCAAAATTAGAAAGAGATGGTATTGGCACATAAAGCTTTAATCTGAAATTAGACATATTGATTTTAATAGCTTACTAATCATTCCTGCCTCTAAAATTAAAATTGGCCACTTCAGTCTATACAGGTTTCATCTCTTTCTTTCTCTCTCAAATATCTTATTGTATTGTGCTCACCCCTCTTCTTGTGATGAGATGAGATGATAAAATGCTTATGTGATGAGATCAAATGAGGTGAATGACCTAGGCACCATGATGTAGCACGAGGCTACTACTGACCTTTTGATGATATGTCAGAAGGATCATCTGCTTACAGACCATGGTTGACCATGGGTAGCTGAAACCAGAGAAAGCAAAACTGTAAGTAAGGGAGGGACTACTGTATCTCCCAAATTTTTACCCACAATATTTCCTCTAAAGATAAGTCATAAATGTGTTGATCAGTGGAATTCATTTCTGATTTAATATATTTCCTCATAATCAGCACTTCAATTAGATTATTTAAATATCAAACTTGATCACATACCCAGTTCTGAAGATCAAGCTACCCAGTGACCCTAATTTTGAATAGTTCAACCAAGTGAGGCCCCAGAGTGATTTCTTAATACAATATTGTATTCTACTTGGCCTATGGTTTCCGACCCTAAACAGAAGTCCCCTCCAGCCCCAAAAGAGAGAAAAAAGAAAAGAAAAATACCTAGAGTTAGATGGTCTTGATCTTTTATTGTGGGTCCCAGAATCTGCTAAGGTCTTACAATTTCATGTATAATTAACATATCACTATGTGTAAATAGCATCTCTAATATATTGTCAAAGTGGTAGGAAGCTCATACCACCTCTAGGCCTAAAGGGACAAGAAGAGAGAGGGTTTGATTGATTATCAGGGATAATGGCTGTTGGAGAGAGCTGCCTAATAAGAGTTGTTGTCTTTGAGAGAGAAGGCAGCAGACCTACAGTGACCATACAGGGAGAAGAGAGATTAACACTCCCACCACTCTCCTCTAGCTCTCCAGTCTACTGACAAGATTCCATTGGCTAAATCAACTCAAAGTCAGAGATCTGTGGAACCCATTAATGGTGTCCATGTTGGTCAGCCTCCCAGACTCAAAGGAAGTGGGGAATGGGTGAAAAATACAGTAAATATTCAATACAACACATTTACTAGGTGCCCCAGAAATAGCACTGGGGAGGAATGTTTCTGAATTTTGCATCATTGAAAATTTCTAAATGTATTTTCTACCCATTCATGAGATCATCTTACCCAGTAACAAGGGTTTGTTGTCCAAACTTAGTCTCAGTTATGCCTTCTATATCTTTACAATGCCCTGTGACTTTGGTTTCTTACTTTAGGAAAGAGTTGCCTTTAATTTAAAACTCCTCTGATGTTTTATTTTAGGATAATAGGGCACAAATTATGGCATACACTGCTTCGTTTTAGAAGACTAACAGTGAGAAAGACCATATATTGATTCATTTTAGAAGAGCAAATGTAAAATCAAAAATTACTTTGTACTTCTTTCTGTCTCCTGTAATCTTCTATGTATGCTGCTTCTCTCACTTCTGCTTCTTTCTCCCTGTTTTCTTGGTTTTTGCTACAGGTGATTGAAAGCAGGTATTTTTATTATTATTATTATTATTATTATGTTATGTTAATCAGCATACATTACATCATTAGTTTTTGATGTAGTGTTCCATGATTCATTGTTTGCGTAAAACACCCAGTGCTCATGCAAGAAAGGATTTTGTACTTGTCAAATATTTCTCTGTATCTATTGAGAGGATCACATGGTTCTTGTTCTTTCTTTTATTAATGTATTGTATCACATTGATTGATTTGAGGATGTTGAACCAAACTTGTAGCCCAGGGATAAATCCCACTTGGTTGTGGTGAATAATCCTTTTAATGTACTGTTGGATCCTATTGGCTAGTATTTTGGTGAGAATTTTTGCATCCATGTTCATCAAGGATATTGGTCTGTAACTGTCCTTTTTGATGGTGTCTTTGTCTGGTTTTGGGAATCAAGGTAATGGTGGCCTCATACAATCAATGACTTTGGAAGTTTTCCTTCCATTTATATTTTTTGGAACAGTTTCAGAAGAATAGGTATTAATTCTTCTTGAAATGTTTGGTAGAATTCCCCTGGGAAGCCATCTGGCCCTGGGCTTTTGTTTTTTGGGAGATTTTAGATGACTGCTTCAATTTCCTTAGTGGTTATAGGTCTGTTCAGGTTTTCTATTTCTTCCTGGTTCAGTTTTGGTAGTTGATACATCTCTAGGAATGCCTCCATTTCTTCCAGGTTATCTAATTTGCTGGCATAGAGTTGCGCGTAATATGTTCTTAGAATTGTTTGTATTTCTTTGGTGTTGGTTGTGATCTCTCCTCTTTCATTCATGATTTTGTTGATTTGGGTCCTTTCTCTTTTCCTTTTGATAAGTCTGGCCAGGGGTTTATCAATCTTGTTAATCCTTTCAAAGAACCAGCTGCTAGTTTCGTTGACCTGTTCTACTGTTCTATTGGTTTCTATTTCATTGATTTCTGCTCTGATCTTTATTATTTCTCTTCTCCCACTTGGTTTTGGCTTTATTTGCTGTTCTTTCTCCAGCTCCTTTAGGTGTAGGGTTACGTTGTGTATTTGAGACCTTCCTTGTTTCTTGAGAAAGGCTTGTATTGCTATATACTTTCCACTTAGGACTGCCTTTGCTGCATCCCAAAGATTTTGAACTGTTTTGTTTTCATTTTCTTTGGTTTCCATGAATTTTTTAAATTCTTCTTTAATTTCCTGATTGACCCATTCATTCTTTAGTAGGATGCTCTTTAGCCTCCATGTATTTGAGTTCTTTCTGACTTTCCTCTTGTGATTGAGTTCTAGTTTCAAAGCATTGTGGTCTGAAAATAGGCAGGGAATGATCCCAAGCTTTTGGTATTGGTTGAGACCTGATCTGTGACTTGGATGTGATCTGTTCTGGAGAATGTTCCATTGGCAGTAGAGAAGAATGTGTATTCTGTTGTTTTGGGATGGAATGTTCTGAATATATCTGTGAAGTCCATTGGGTCCAGTGTGTCATTTAAAGTCTTTATTTCCTTGTTGGTCTTTTGCTTAGATGATCTGTCCATTTCAGTGAGGGGGGTGTTAAAGTCTCCCACTATTCTTGTATTGTTGGTGATGTGTTTCTTTGCCTTTGTTATTAATTGCCTTATATAATTGGCTGCTCCCATGTTAGGGGCATAGACATTTACAATTGTTAGATCTTCTTGTTGGATAGACCCTTTAAGTAGGATATAGTGTCCTTCCTCATCTCTTATTACAGTCTTTGGTTTAAAATCTAATTTGTCTGATATAAGGATTGCCACCCCAGCTTTCTTTTGGTGTCCATTAGCATGGTAAATGGTTTTCCACCTTAAATCTGGGGTGTCTTTGGGTCTAAAATGAGTCTCTTGCAGACAGCATATCGATGGGTCTTGTTTTTTAATCCAATCTGATAGCCTGTGTTTTTTGATTGGGACATTTAGCCCATTTACATTCAGGGTAACTATTGAAAGATTAGTTTTTGTTTGTCCTGGAAGCTTTTTATCTCCCCTTCTATTTTCAATGACAGCCTAGCTGGATATAGTATTCTTGGCTCCATATTTTTCTCATTTAGTGCTCTGAATATATATTGCCAGTCCTTTCTGCCCTGCCAGGTCTCTGTGGATAGGTCTGTGGCCAATCTAATGTTTCTACCATTGTAGGTTACTGATCTCTTCTCCTGACCTGCTTTCAGGATTTTCTCTTTGTCTCTGAGACTCGTAAGTTTTACTATTAGATGTTGTGGTGTTGACCTATTTTTATTGATTTTGAGAGGGGTTCTCTGTGCTTCCTGGATTTTGATGCCTGTTTCCTTCCCCAAATTAGGGAAGTCCTCTGCTATAATTTACTCTAATATACCTTCTGCCCTTATCTCTCTTTCTTCTTCTTCTGGGATCCCAATTATTCTAATGTTTTGTCTTATGGTATCACTTATCCTTCGAATTCTGCCCCGTGACCCAGTAGTTATCTCTCTTTTTCTCAGCTTCTTTATTTTCCATTATTTGGTCTTCTATATCCCTGATTCCCTCTTCTGCCTCATTTTTCCTAGCAGTTAGAGCCTCTATTTTTGATTGCACCTCATTAATAGCCTTTTTGATTTCAATTTGGTTAGATTTTAGTTCTTTTTTAAAAATTGTTTTTAAATTTATTTTTTTTAAAGATTTTATTTATTCATTTGAGACACAGAGATACAGAGAGAGAGAGAGAGCAAGAGCAGTGGGAGAGGCAGAGGGAGAGGAAGAAGCAGACTCCCTGCTGAGTCAGGAGCCCGATGTGGGACTCGATCCCAGGACCCTGGGATCATGACCTGAGCCAAAGGCAGACGCTTAACCATCTGAGCCACCCAGGTGCCCCAGATTTTAGTTCTTTTATTTCTCCAGAAATGGTTTCTCTAATAACTTCCATGCTTTCTTCAAGCCCAGCTAGTATTTTTATAATCATCATTCTGAACTCTCGTTCCAACATGTTATTAATGTCTGTATTGACTAGGTCCCTTGCAGTCGGTACTGCCTCTTGTTCTTTTTGTTGGGATTATTTTCTTCCGTCTTGTCATTTTGTCCCGAGGAGAATAGATGAATGAGAGAACAAAATGCTAACAGGGTAACAGCATCTCCAGAAAGTATACACTAAACAAATTAGAAAAGGCCTGAAACCAGGGGGAAAGAAAGGGAAATAAAGAAAAAAGAAAAAGATAAAGATAAAAATAAACAAAAACAAAACAAAAAGAGCAGAATACGATCAAATATGATCAGGCTGGTGCATAGATCAATGCCACATACTAGATTTTGGGCATATTTTGGTCTGTTAGAAGAAAGTGCCTCCCAAAATTTTAAAGAAAGAAAAACTTATATATGTCCAAATATAAGGGTTGATATGATGAAGGGATGGAATATGACCATAATGATGAAAATTATAAATGATTTTATAGAAGGAGTTGTTAAGAAGTTTGTTTAAAAAAGAAAGAAGAGGATTAAAAAAAAAAGGGGAAAAAATGTGATCAGGCAAGAGACTCAAACAAAGCCATACACTAGAGATTTAGGGTATATTTTGATCTGTTAGAAGAAACTGTATCCCCAAATTTTAAAGAGACATCAACTTATATATATATATGCTAAAAATAAGGGTAACTACTATGAAGGGATAGAATAAGACTCCAAAAATGAAAAATAAAAAAGATTTTTTAAAAAAGGGATTGATGAGATGTTGGTTGAAAAAGGGAAAGAGAAAAATTAAAAAAAAAAAAAAGACAGTTAAAAAATATTAACTTTGAATGACTAAAGAATCATGGTAAAAAAGCCATGGATTCTATGTGCTGTATTCCCCTAGTGCTGGAGTTCTGCCATTCTCATTGATTGGTAAACTTGGTCTTGGCTTGCTGTTCTTTCTGATCTTCTGGGGGAGTGGCCTGTTGCCATGGTTCCCAAATGTCTTGGCCGGAGGTGGAATTTCCCCGCCCTTGCCCCTCTGGGCTAAGTAATCTGCTCGGGTTTGCTCTCGGGAGCTTTTGTTTCCTGCAAGCTTTCTATACAACTTTGAAGGATGAGAGTGAAAATGGTGGCCTCCCAATCTCCGCCCAGAAGGAGCTGAGAACTCGGGGCCCCACTCCTCAGTGTGCCCCCAGAGAAAAGCAGTCAGTCCCTCCCATCTCCCTGGTCTCCAGCTGAACTCCATGCTCACCTGGCCTGTGACAGCATTTCTATCTCTGGCACACGACCCCATGTGGAGTCTCGAAACCCAGAAGATCCCTGTGGTACACTCCCACTCCACTCCTCCTGGGGGGAGAAAGAGGGGTCTCCCCATATCTGCCACTTGTTGGGTCCTTGCTGGAGGAGCAGTGGCCCGACTGTGCCCTGGATCATGGTTTATGACAACCCCGAGCTGAGAGCCCGCTCCTTGGCTCCGTCTCTGCAGCCGGCTTCCCCGCTCCAATACCCGGGAGCTCTGCTGCACTCAGGCACTCCCGGTCTTTCTGTGACCCCAACGGTCCTGAGACCACACTGTCTCCACGAGGGTTCCACCCCACACTTAGCCACTAGAGCAATGTCCCTCAGCGGAACAGACTTCTAAAAGTTCCAATTTTGTGCTCTGCAGCTCTATCACTTGCCAGAAGTGGCTGACGGAGGCGCCCTCCCCCGCCATCTATCCTCCCGGATATCACCTCGGATTCACTTTTCCACATGTCCTACCTTCCAGAAAGTGATCGCTTTTCTGTTCAGAGAGTTGTTGCTATTCTTTTCTTGGATCTCCTGTTGAGTTCGTAGGTGTTCAGAATGGTTTGATCCCTATCCAGCTGAATTCTGGGGGGAGACGAAATCCAAGTCTCCTACTCCACTGCCATCTTGCTCCTCCTGAAAGCAAGTATTTTTAACTGAACCTCTCTACATATGTGGCCACAGCAGCTCTTTTCATAAGTCCTTGTAACATTTCCAGTATACTACTTGAAAAAACAAACAACAAAATATATAAATGAAAAATATATATACGAAAAACATCTATAAACATATATAGATACTTTTACTTTTTGGGGTAGACACTGTGTGATCTCATATTAGAAACTGTGGATACTCCCTTCAGAGTAGTGCTCTGTGTTAAAAGATAACTGACAAAGCTATCTTCTAAAGCCATAGCATGAATCTTAGTGTTCTTTTTGAAGTTAGTTAGACTCCCTTCCCTTTTTTAAGAGCTGAGTCTCTTCCTCTTAAAGTTTCATTACAGATACGGGGAAAATAGGTGCTGTTTCCTAAAGCTGAATGCTTTACCAAAACTCTTTATTAGGAGTATCTCTAGGAAATATTTACTGAAACATCCTTATCAGCATTTCCCCACCTTTGAAAACTTTGTTCTGTGACTTCCTGGAACAAAATTTTGAATAAAAGTACAAAAAATATGATTAAAAAGAATTGTACATTTGACAATCACATCAGGTGATTCTTCAAGATTTTCATAATTTGTATTGTATATCCTCATTAAGTACTATCATAATAATTGGTATAAATTGATTTTGATATGAGCCTGTTGATTTAAAGCAATAGACTGTGATTATTCTTAACTTAAAATATTTACAATTTTTTTTTAAAGGAGGGAATATCCATGTATATATAAAGTATATGGCTAGCTATAGTTTAAATACATCATTTTCTTATAAGGACTTTCTGGGAATAATAAATCATAGCACAAATTCCCCTAACCTCACAGAAGATGAATGTTCTATTTTGCATACAGCAAGCAAACATTTTGTCAAATATTTGTCAATTCTAAACAAGGTTTACTTATTTCTCAGCCTGGGACTATGGGGTACATACTATTTAATTCCTTACCTCCCTCCTCTCCCCCAATCAGATAACTCACATTTTAGTTTCTAGGGGAAACTAGAGGGAGGGAAAAAGAGAAATCTATTTCTTTCATACAGTAAGTTATCTGGGGATAAGCAATCCAAAATTACCAGGGAACAAAGATCCTCCCGTTTTCTGGTCATTCATTCTTAGTATATAAATCTTCCTCTTAGTATGTACCATATTACGATCACTTATTGAAAGTCATGCCTTTGCCATTTTTGTCAATAGACATAAACCAGAATTTTCCTGTGAAAGCTGGTATTTATTGTCACTCTAGTCATGACCCCTATTTTTAAATGAGATAGAAGAAAGGAATAGAATAGAATATACATTGTTAAAGTAATCACACAATTAAAGATGTTGTTGTTGGTGGTGGTGGTGGTGGTATTTGCTGAATATACTCAACTATAGAAGCTACAGACAAAATTCTATTCCCTGGGTTAGAGTATAACCACAAAAGCTTGCAAAACAAATTTCAGAGAAAGAAAAGTGATAAAGATTTCTAAATGACCCAATCACTGTCTTTTATTTTTCTCAAGTAAAACCAAACTATTGGCGGTGATAGACTCTTAGTTTAGAAAAGACTATTAAGTATGTTAACAATTTAGGGGCCTCATTAGGCAACTATTTTTGTTGTTGTTATTAATGAGCACATCTGTCACCTCACATATATATCTTTGTGTGTGTGTGTCTGTGTCTCTGTGTGAACATTTAAGTTCCACTCTCATAGCAAAAACAACCAATGGGCAGAGAAGAAATCAAAAGATAAATCAGTTTTTTTGAACATCCTCTGGAAGATTAGAGAAAAGGTGATGTTAAAAGTAATGAATCTTGGGGTGCCTGGAGGACTCAGTTGGTTAAGCATCTGACTCGATTTTGGCTCAGGTAATGATCTCAGGGTCATAGGATTGAGCTCCATGTCAGACTCCAAGCTCAGCAGGGAGTCTGCTGGAGATTTTTTCTCTCCCTCTCCTTCTGCCTTTCCCCCCAGTGCATGTGCGCTCTCTCTCTCTCTCTAAAATAAATAAATGAATCTTAAAAAAAAAGTAATGAATCTAAACATCAATAAAGATACTCAGATAAGATTGCACAATCTTGAGGAACAGACATCAAGTCCATTTAGAATCTATGTAGGCAGGACAAATTTCACTATTCATTGTTCATTGAAGCACCAAAAGTAGTTACCTTTTCCCTTAAACTTATTTTTCCCTATTAAAAATATTTAAGAAAGGGGTGGGGAAAAATGATTGTTTACTCACTATGAGAAAAAGAAGTCAGACAGAGGAGAAAATTTTACTTACACTGTCTTAATACCTGCTGAAGAGGTTAGAAGAGGATTTATCATAAATGTAAAATCCTTTTCTGCCAGAGTAGCTGAGACTTAATTTAGCCCAACCTCCTTTACCTTGGAGTCAAATCTAAACATTGGAGGGCTTTCATGGCACCAAGGCATGTGTGTGGGTTGCACCAGTTTCTGATTGTCTCACATCCATATCTGCATGTGTTGAGTCAGCCATCACCTGTCCTGGTATTAAGATTGATCAACTTAGACCATTCTGGGTTTGGTGTCTAAACTAGACACTTCTGGGTGATGACTGAGGGAAATGCAATGATTCATATTCTCTCTGCTGCTCTGCATTATTAAAATCTCTGTGCCTAGACACTCTCCATGGAGCTGGAAAAAGAATTCAAAGTGCAAGAACTCTAAACAATATTCACTGACATCTACATTCTCAGCAATGTGTGGTTAGTTTTCCCTTCTCCAAACCTGGGAAAACATTTACTTGCTTTGAGAGATGAGAAAGGAAACTAAATCTCGACCTCCTAAAACCTCAAATCTTTTGACTAAATAAAAGAGCCTATGAGACTTCATTTTGGAAACTAAGTCAAGAAAATTTCTTTGTTTCTTTGTACATTCTCATATCATTCCTTTGAGGTAATAAAAATAGAAGTGATTTTTAAAAAGGGAAAAGGCTAAGAAGGAAAATAGGAAGTGTCAATATATTTCAGAAATTTTATGTATGTATTTAGAATACATATATATTTGTAAAATAAAATTATATATCATGTGCTATATATTTTTAACGATTATTGATTGATTTTAGAGAGAGACAGAGAGCACAAGTGGGAGGGGCAGAGAGAGAGAGAGAGAAAGAGAGATAATCTCAAGCAGACTTCTCACCGAGCATGGAGCTCCACATGGGGCTCAATCTGACAACCCTGAGATCATGATCTGAGCCAAAACCAAGAGTTGGACGCTTAACCAATGGTGCCACTCAGGCATCCCTCATGTGCTATATATTTTACAAGCAGATTTATGAAATAAGTTAATTTATAATGTTAAATGTTTATAAACATATATATCTATAAAATAAGACTATATTATATGACTTGCATTTCAACATTTTTTCCAGTTTTATTGAGAGATATTTAACTAACATCATTGTGTAAGTTTAAGGCATATAGCATGATCATTTGATTTACATATACTGGACATGATTACCAAAACAGGTCCAGCTAACATCCATCTTGTATAGATATAATAAGAAGAAAATAAAGAAAAATGGACAAATATTTCTCTTTGTTATGAGAACTCATAGGATTTACTGTCTTAACAACTTTTCTACATATCATAAAACAGTGTTAGCTATAATCATCATGTTATACATTACATTCCTAGTACTTATTTATCTTATAATTGAAAGTTTATACCTTTTGACCATCTTCCTTCAATTTCTCCGACCCCTATCCTATGCCTCTGGTAGTCTAAGTCTGATCTCTTTCTATGAGTTTGTTTGTTTTAGGATTCCACACATAAGTAAGATCACACAGTATTTACTTTTCTCTGTCTGACTTATTTCATTTAGCATAATGCCTTCAAGATCCTACCATGTTGTTGCAATTGGTAAGATTTATTTGTTTTTTTATGGCTGAATAATATTCCATTGTGTATGTATATACCAAAACTTCTTTATCCACTTATCCACCGATAGACACTTAAGTTGTTTCCATGTCTTGGCTATTTTAAATAATCTGCTATGAACATGGGGTACAGATATCTCTGAGTTAATGTTTTCCTTTCCTTTGGATATATTCCCAGAAGTGGAATTACCAAATCATATAGTGGTTTGATTTTAATTTTTTGAGGATCCTCCATACTCTTTTCCATAGTGGCATTACATTTTACAATCGCACCAACAGTGCACAAGGGTTCCCTTTTCTCCACACCCACACCAGCATTTTTTATCTTTTATCTTTTTGATTATGGCCATTCTAAAAAGCATGAGGTGATATCTCATTGTAGTTTTAATTTGCATTTTCCTGATGACTAGTTATATTGAGATTTCATGTATCGGTTGGCTTTTCCTATATCTTCTTTGGAGAAATATTTATTCAGGTCCTTTGCCCATTTTTTTAATCAGATTATTTGTGTTTTTTGCTATTGAGTTCTATAAGTTTTTTTTATATATTTTGGATATTAATCCCTTATCAGATACACAATTTGCAAATGTATTATCTCATTTCTAGGGGCTTGCTGTTATGGTCTATTTCTGGGCAAGGCAACTGTTGGAGCTTTGAGGGCAGGGATGGGGGTGATGGTGGCTGAGAACAGTTGGATAAGATGGCTGGCTTTGTTCTGTACCCAACTGAAACTGTAGAATGAGCTCTGAGATTGCCTGAATTCTCTGGTTAGGAATAGGTACAATGTTCAGTAGTAAATGGAACTATGAATTAGCTTCCCTTTTCTGGCTTGCATGGGATCCAGGGCTCCGGGGCCTGTATAGTTCATTGTTTGGAAGCTGAATCAGGAGGAATGTCCACTGAATCCCTTGGTCAAGTGAGGCCACAGGTTTTGGTCTGCAAATGGAGAAAGTCATGGCTGTGTTCTCTAGTCAAGTGCCACTGTGTCTAAGGCTGTTGAATGGGCTGTGCAGCTTCCTACATGCTCTGGTTAGGTTCCCTGGTCAGAGAGTCTGAAGGCTGTATTCATTGGTAAGAGGGACTACAGATTAGATTCCCTAACCTGGTGCAGTGGGAGAAGCAACTCTAAATCCAGTAGAACTTTTTGTAATTTTGACTCAAGTCAACCTGTAATCTGAGTTTCCTGACTGAACAGGTCCATTGGCTTTGTTCTGCAAACTATCAGGTCTGTCTGCTGATCTCTGGGCTTTAGCACTAGGCTCCACTGCTTCCAAGGGTTCATACTAGCCCTTCTGGTCAGATGGGGTTGAGAAGACACTCTAAAGAAGGCAGAGCTGCAATTCAGTTTCTTGCCAAAGTATGGGCAAGGCAGGCTCCAGGGCTGACAAAATTTCTCATTTGAGGATCTTAATCAGACAGATCTATACCCCACTGTGTTCCTGGTCCAACTGTGCCCCTGACTTGGTTCAGCGGGTGAGCAAAGCCACTGTTTGGGATTACTACTTGGACACTGCAGGTATGAACTCAGTCTGCCAAGATCCCTGTGCTGATTGTTGCAAGCTTCCCTCCCCACTTTTTCATCACAGTCAGATTCAAAGTTGTTGAGCCCTATAGATTCACCTGCAATCCGCATGGTGCAAAATCTGAGTATGGGTTGCTGCAAAGTGGCCCACAATGCTAGGAAGAGTCTTGACATCCCCCCTGGGTTCTCTTTTTTCCACTGGAAGACCCAGAGTCTCAGGGGAGACTTCACATGGTGTTGTGCTGCCCTGGGGATGGTCAATGTGGTCAATTTGTGGCTGCTTTTCTTACCCTTCTAAAGGATTCCATTCCTGGTCTCTAGTGCAGGGGAGGTGTTTCAGCTTCATCCCCATGCCCAGGATTCTCTCAGTGATGTCTTGTTTTTGAATAACTGTTAGTTCTCTTTGTGAAGAAGAATGAAGTCAGGAACAACTTATGTCATCATCTTGGTGATGTCACTCTCAACTTTTTTTTTAAATTGAAATATAGTTAACACACGATATTACATTATTGTCAGGGGTACAACATAGTCATACGACAAGTCGATATGTTATGCTATGCTCACCAGAAGTGTAGCTATCATCTGTCATCATACCACGCTATTACAGTATAAATTGACTATATTCCCTATGCTGTACCTTTTATTCCTGTGACTTATTCATTCCATAACTGGAAGCCTGAATCTCCAGCTCCCCTTCAAGCATTCTACCTATCTCACACCCCTCTTCTCTCTAGCAAACATCAATTTGTTCTCCGTACTTACAGGTTTGTTTTTGCTTTTTGTTTGTTTTGTGTTTTTAGATTCCACATATGAGTGAATTACTGTATTTGTCTCTCTCATTTCACTTAGCATATTACCCTGTAGGTCTATTCATGTTGTTGCAAATGGCAAGATCTCATCCTTTTTATGTCTGAATAATAGTCCATTGTATGTATATACCACATCTTCTTTATTCATTTATTTATCAATGGATATTTGGGTTACTTCCATATCTAGGCTATTGTAAAAGATGCTGCAATGAATACAAGGTATTCATATATCTTTTCAAATTAGTGTTTTCATTTTCTTTGAGTAAATACTCAATCGTGGAATTGTTGGATCATATGGTATTTCTACTGTAATTTTTGGGGGTACCTCCACACTATTTTCCACAGTGACTACACCGATTTATAGTCCCACCAGCAGCTCACAGGGGTTGTCATTCTCAACTAATTAATTTAATAATATTTTCTCATTTTCTATAAGAAATATAGAAATTACTAATTCATAACATTTAGTACTCAATTGAAGAATAAAAATTTTATTTTATAAATGTTTTTTTCTAAATAAAAAGTAGATTCTCAGTAAATATTTGTTAAACCAGTAAGTTCCTGCATGATAGACTCATGGTTGGGTTTCTGTATTAATTTCATAATCTCTGCTACTGGGAAAGTTATGTTTTAACATTTTCTCTTTTGACACCACTCCAAAATAATTGACCTAAAATTGGGGTTAGGAACTTCATTTTATTTCAATTTTCTTTTCATTGTATGATGAAGAGCAGTCTAGGTCATAACAGATACCTTATTAGATCATTTCTGGATATCTATTTTTAAAACCTGCTGTGTTCATGTTTTAATTCTTTTAAGTTTTGCTAAAATCTTTTATCAGTTATTGTTTAATGAGTTGATGATTCAAAATAAAAAATAATTAGATTATATTTGTAATCTCAAAAATTCAGAATTGTTGTTCTCTTCCTCTTCCTTTGCCCCTCCCGTTGCTCTTTCTCTAAAATAGATAAATAAAATCTTAAAAAATTCAGAATTGCTACTGAAAGGTTAGTTGAGAAATAATCATATAATCTACCCCTGAACTTCTTTCTTGCTAGTGGTTGAGAGTGGTGATGATGGTAGCATGGGGCAAAAAAATTGGCAAAAAATATGTAATAGAACTTATCAACTCCTCTTTTCCTGTACTGTGTCATCAGGGGGATATAGAAGATACTGGGAGAGAGACATGTCAACGACTTAGAAGTGCAGGTGAAGTGGGAGACTACCTTAATAGAAGGAATATATCATCTTAAATGTAGTTCTGATAGGAAAATGTCAGCTCTCATATAAAAGACCTTTAGAATGGCTCTCACTGCAAAATGCTATAGTGCAGACAAGGGAGGTATGGCTATCTTGTGCCATCAGGGAAGATTCTCAGAACTGGATTTGAAAGAATAAATAACAATTCATCATTTTTAAGTTTCTTGGAAAGAATTTGCACATGTAGAGATAACAACACACACAAAAATACATGGAATTATGGAAGTGCATCAAGTATTGAATGATTCTAAATGTATGACACAATGAAAAGCCATGTGTGAAGAGAAAGTGGTAGTAAATCAATCTAAATAGTAGGCTGGCTACAGATTGTGAAGAACATTTTGCTAAGTGCTCAAGTTTTAGGACTTGATTCTAGTCATAATATTAAGAATTTAGTATTTGTTAAGGTTGTTCTTTCTAACTTCAGTGAAGACAACATACAAAGAGTTTTTTCAAATGATAAATTTGTGGACCTATGTGATTGCTTCTAATGTAACCCCTGGCAAGTTTTAAGAATAATTACTATCTAGGTCACTGTTCAGTAGTTTTGACAACTGACAGAATTTGTTTCAAAATAAACCTTCAGGGTTCATCTTCAGAGAGTTATGGCAAGAGTTGTATCAGTGGGCTTCATTCTTTCCTTAACATCTATGTAAATCTATGGGAAGTCTTAAGAATGCAGAATATTAAGAGCTTACATCATTATCAGTAAGATTCTCTTTTACATTTCATGTTTTCATTCAGTATGTATATCCTTTCAGGACACAAAATAAATAACCTTGCTATTTTCTTGCTGTATGACCTGCAGTAAAATTTTTTGTAAGTTTTTAATTTGCAACAAGTGTTAGATGAATGGATTAGAGACAGATGTGTGATCAGGCTGTAGTTTTACTACAGATCCATTAATTTACCTGTTTCATTATACATCCTAACACTTTAGCATAGTTTCAGTACCATGGTATTAACTATTGTCATTCTTTTTTTTTTTTTTTTAAGATTTTATTTATTTGACAGAGAAAGACACAGTGAGAGAGTGAGCACAAGCAGGGGGAGTGGCAGGCAGAGGGAGAAGCGGACTCCCCCGCCGAGCAGGGAGCCTGATATGGGGCTCGATCCCAGGACCCTGGGACCATGACCTGAGCCGAAGGCAGCCGCTTACTGACTGAGCCACCCAGACGCCCCTACTGTCATTCTTCTTAACAAGACATTTTATATTGAACTACCTACAGGATCTAACCACAAACTATGCTAACAGAGAAAATAATTCTCCTGGGATCCAAATGTCAATCATTTTCCAGTTTGCAAATTGAGTCCAAAAGATTGCAATGATAATGTCATTGTGATTTTTATACATGCAAGTACCTATGCATAGTCAATATCTAAATATCTAAAGCTGTTACAGAACTGGACAAGGAGATTGAATTAATGAAAGTCTTCCTAGGACAACAGCCACACTTCTACTACCTTCCCTATGGTGATGACATTCCTGAAAATAGCCTGTCAAAAATAAGACAAAGAGTTGGGAAAACTTTATGGCAAATTTAACTGTGAAATAACTGTTTTCTCCATCAAGAGAATTGCTATAAATGTTTTGCAGAATTTAAAAGTCATTCCAAAATTAGTTTCAAAGAATTGACTGCAAATGACAGTCCCCAAATGTGTTTTTTCCTTCTTCTTTTTCTCCTTGTCATTGCCAACTCAGAGCATTAAGAAAATCTAACGCTGAAAGGACTACTCCTGTGAGATGTGAAAATAATTATATGTTCTGCCTGAACTGATAGGCAGAGAAACATTCCATCTCAGATTCTGCAAAGCATGTCAATTTCAACTTTGCATGTTTTTTGTTTCTACTACCCACAAGTTGTAGAAGCAGTGATTGGAAAACAAAAACATTATCCCCACAGCAAGGAACCTTGAAAATTGGATAGATGATACACTTTCCCACATTTAGTGTAAAATAAATGGAAAGTGTTATTTCTTGCTGTAGGTTTTGGGATAGATAATAGAAGCAGTTTTATAAATTTGAGCCTCAATAATTTTGCTATAACTGTTGAATTAAGGATGGAACATTAAGAATACATATTTATGGACTCAATGTGATTTAGAAAAATTGTCTCTAGAGTAGAAATGCATGAAATGAATCTAGTTTTTCACTAACTTCATTTAAAATCTGAGTTTATTTCCTATTTAAAAGAAATGTCTAATAGAATAAATTAGAAGCCTTTGAAAATAAATCTTTCCTTTTTTTTAGATTATTTGATGCTGTAATACAAGTAGTGATTTTGTAAAGTTCCCAATAATTTGCAACATTCCAATACCTCATTCTCTGCTGTTGACAATTCCCAGGTCCCACTATGATTTTTACCATATGTGGTAGACCAAAGACTTCTTTTTTTGCCAACCTGAAATCAATTCTTATTCTCAGACTTTTTTTTTTCTTAGTTTTGTACAGTGTAACACTGAAATTAAAAAAAAAAAAAAAGCAAGCTTTTGCAAAAAAAAAAAAAAATCCAAAAAAACCTCTTTTGCCATGGGATGAGAATATATTGATGAATGTGATTTTTTAAATAACATTTTCTGATTATATCAAGAATATATCTATCCTATAGAAAGAAAAATTTGGAAAGGCATTAAAATTTTCAGTTATAATGCCTTTTATTAAAATTTTTGTACATTTTAATAGTTTTTTTTTTTTTAAAGGTGATGTCTGGGGGTGCCTGAGTGGCTCAGTTGGTTAAGCATCTGCCTTTAGCTCAGCTCATCATACTAGGGCCCTGGGATCGAGCCCCGCATTGGGCTCTCTGCTCAGCAGAGAGCCTGCTTCTCCCTCTGCCTGCCATTCTGCCTATCTGTGCTCTTTCTCTATCTCTCTGTCAAATAAATAAATAAAATCTTTAAAAAAAAAAAAAGGTGATGTCTGTACAACTTATCATATAATATTTTATATGTAACTTTTTTCCTCACTGGTGACTTTTTAAGCTTTCCTTATTAACTAGATACAAATACATGAATGCCTATTATTGCAACATATGAAATACTTGCAATTGCTTTTATAATTTTCAAATATTTTCATATTTAGATTGTTTTACAAATTGTTATTAGCGTAAGGAAAATATAGATGACTCTGGATTTCACACCAATATTAGAAACAAATGAACAACAAAAACAAACAATAGAATAGAAATAGAAAAAAATAGAAACAACAGAAAATAAAGATACCCAAAATCTCTATTTCAAATACTATGAGAATTACAATGATTTTCATAATATATTTATTTATGCTTGAAGTTATATTGACATATTTTCTCATGCTCTAGTATCTTTTTCCCTCTAGTCTCTCAATGTTATTAATATCATGCCTTCAATGACTGACATTTCCCCTCGTCATGTATGCCCTGATTTGGAGAAAATTGTGCCATTCTTCAGAGCAGCACTATCAGAAGATCGTTCTGTTTGGGTGATTTTTATTAAAAGAGGGAAATGGAGAAGATTACATATGGCACAGCAAATTATTTAAAATTGAACACCATATACTGTTACCATAAAATTTCTCAGGAATTCCCACAACATAGAATTTTCTGCTTGTCTACAGTTTTTCCCAGGCTCCCCAGCATCCACCCTCAGACTGAATGTTACCACCTCTCCATCCTCACCTCCTCTTTCCAACCCTTTACCCTTCTGCTTTTTTTTTTTAATTACCAACTACATGATTTCTCTTTGCCTGTGCCTGACACTTCAAACACTCACATTTCACTACACAGACAATTAAGCAATAATTACATGCCATTTGTATACAGGAGCCCTTGTCTTTTGTAACTAAAGGCCCATCAAATTCCATTAAAGTACTGTGTTTTGTTTTGTTGAAAGAATCATTTATTGTACCAGAGAGAGTAATTATATTGCTATCCAAAAGGCCAGCTAACCGGTCACCTGCTTATTTAATAACATTTATTTTCACAGCATAGGTACAGCAAAATAATTTTATCAACATACAAAAGAATGACAAAATCTCTAATCACTTCCTTAAGAGATTAAGGTGAAATTATTGTATCAAAATAGATTCTGTACATCAAGGAATTTTGTCAGACATTGTAACATTTATATTTCTACCAATAGTATGCAGTTGGGTAATTATAAAACATTACTAATAAAATAGGTATCAATTTGATAGGCTAAAAAAAGAAATGATTCATGAATTTACATTTCTATTTCATAAATATATCAAATTTATGTGTTTTTTTTTGTTTTTGTGAATTTTTCACCTGTTTGTAATATTGGTATATTCATTGAAAATGGTGTTACTAGTCAGTACATTATTTCAATTACTCTGAGTTTGACTGGACATATTCTTAGAAGAACATTGAGCTGGAAAGCAAAATTGTGTCTAATGGATAAAATGAATATAGATATTTCTGTACTGTTTAGTAATTTCCTCATTTTCCTTTGTCTTTGAAGTCCTAACCTTTCTCCCTGAGAATACAAATAAGGGAAGCGCCAACAAATCTATCCCTCTTACCAGCTCTTTTCATGGACAGTGTGACCCATGGAGGCAAAGTCAAGTTGAGACAAGTAATACATGGATGGAGCAAGGGAAAAATTATGGCAAATGGGGGAAGCCACATGAATAATGACACTGAGAAATATATCATAAGTCTTTTCCCAAAGAGCATTTCGATTCAAGAGAATACTACTTTTAGCTATTTATCCCAGATAGGGTGTTAATACTAGGAAAACATTCAGTTAGCCTACCTCCCAAGAAAATAAATTGGATTGAAGTTAAGATAGAAGGTTTACCAGTGAATTTTGGGGAAAAGAACAAAACGTCACCCCTTGATGAATTGGCTGCATAAGAGTAACCTGGAACTATACTTTAGGTTATGTTATGGTGATTATGTTTATCATATTGGTTCTTTTATATGCTTGAGAAAAATCTCATTTATATGCTTGAGAAACAGCTAGTAACTGATAGACTGAAAGCTTTCAACCAGGATGAAGTTCTTTGGCGACACCTTCTTGGGTATGAAGGGTAATACATTGCTCCTATCTGCAGAAGTTTATTTTGCTCTTTGACTACAGCAGATATGAACGTGAATAGAATACTCTATAAGCAAGCATTCATAGAACCAGAATAGTGACCAAGAGTGTCAATTTTAGCATCATACAGTATTGCCACACAGCATCACTGATGCTGAAAAATGAATGACATGATAAGCTTCATGCCTGCTTAGACTGAACTGCATCCAGGAGTTGAATATGCTCAACTGAGACCAGTTCTGGGGGTACTATGATTTCCAGTTAAGTGCTGTGTACTCAGATTGCATCTATGTCACTTGCAATCATTGGCAATGGTACTTGTGGTAACTTAACCTATGCTGACCCCTGGGTAGGGGGCAATATAACTAGCAAGGTCTGAAAGCTGAAGGGACTCCAAGAGAAGGTCTGAGCTGAAATACTCCATACCTACTCAGCATTGTACCCTCTAACTACACATGTCCTAAGTACACAGATAAAGTATTTTATAAAAGTCTGCTATTACCATCTATGCAAAGATAATTTTCTGCATCTTCATATTTTAACCACAGCATCTCTTGTCCAACTTTTGTAAAGATTTTTATATTAAACGTATTTATGTGATTTTTATGATATGCAAGAAACTTTTAAAGTACTGTACAAGTATTAACACATATTTAATCCTCATAGAAACCCTGATACTGTTGGTGGGAGTGCAAGCTGGTGCAGCCACTCTGGAAAACTGTATGGAGGTTCCTCAAAAAGTTGAAAATAGAGCTACCATATGCTCCAGCAATTGCACTACTGGGTATTTACCCCAAAGATACAAATGTAGGGATCCAAAGGGGTACGTGCACCCCAATGTTTATAGCAGCAATGTCCACAATAGCCAAACTGTGGAAAGAGCCAAGATGTCCATCGACAGATGAATGGATAAAGAAGATGTGGTATATATATACAATGGAATATTATGTAGCCATCCAAAGGTATGAGATCTTGCCATTTGCAACGATGTGGATGGAACTGGAGGGTATTATGCTGAGCGAAATAAGTCAAACAGAGAAGGACATGTATCATATGACCTCACTGATATGAGGAATTCTTAATCTCAGGAAACAAACTGAGGGTTGCTGGAGTGAGGGGTGAGGTGGGAGGGATGGGGTGACTTGGTGATAGACACTGGGGAGGGTATGTGCTCTGGTAAGCGCTGTGAATTGTGCAAGACTGTTGAATCACAGATCTGTACCTCTGAAACAAATAGTGCAATATATGTTAAGAAAAAAAAAAAGAAGAAGAAGATAGCAGGAGGGGAAGAATGAAGGGGGGAAGATCAGAGGGGGAGATGAACCATGAGAGACTATGGACTCTGAAAAACAACTGAGGGTTCTAGATGGGAGGGGGGTGGGAGGATGGTTTAGCCTGGTGATAGGTATTAAAGAGGATGCACGTTCTGCATGGAGCACTGGGTGTTATGCACAAACAATGAATCATGGAACACTACATCTAAAACTAATGATGTAATGTATGGTGATTAACATAACAATAAATTTTTTTAAAAAAAGAAACCCTGATAAACGGGCACTCTTATCATCCCTATTTAACAGTTCAGGAAATTAGGGCATATTAAAAAACAAAATTCAACAGAGTAAATTTTAAAGATCTTATTGGCTTTATTTAACAATTCATAATTTGGTCAGCATCCAATCTAGCAGAAAGAAGCTTCAAGGAGCTGTACAAAATTAGACTTTTGCAGGCAGGAAGGAGTGGGACAAGTCAAAAAAAGCTGGTTGGTTATTGCTAGGTCACTTTCCTTTAGAGGATGGCAGAGGTCAATCAAACAGATTACCTAACTAGTGCTGATTATACAATTCCTATTTGGTCTAAGATTCCATTTCTGGGAGAGCTGAAACTGTAATTAAGTTTTGGTTTGGTGATGTGGGGCTTAGCATAAGTGACTCAACTTATTTTTGTCTTCTTTTTAACAGCCACTAAGAGGTTAAAGGCTTCCCACTATTGAGTGGCTAATCTAGCTTTAAACCCATTGCCTCCAGAATCTGATTTCAATCATTGTCTTCTTACCAAATGCTTTTCCATTTTGTCCTCCCTTTGATATCTTCATTTAGCTTCTCATGTAGTACTCATTGCTAAATTCACATATTCCTTCTTTTAATATTCTGCTTTGAACATGCATGATATTGTATCTATTTTCCTAAAGTAAAAGACTGTTTCACTTCAGGAAATTCCTCACAGCTACATGTCTTAATTCTCCAGCCAAAGGAGTGGTTTGTTGTGACAAAACACACAAATCAGGGCACGCGCACACACACACACACACACACAAAGATCCACATTGAGACATAAAATGATGTGGAGGTTGTCCTAGAATATTAAGGTTATTTTTTCTGTAAAAAGGGAAGCTGTATATTTTTGCCAGAACACCTGCTTCAAGTGCTGTAACTGGGCCATTTCTCTACATCGCAGGCATTGAAGACTTTTCACATTTGTAAATGCAGTACAGAAGGATGGGTAATGATCCTTCTTTAAACATGTAACTTTTCTGGTATTTGAACACCTGCTAACGCTAAGTATAGATTTGAAAGTTTGGACAGACCTTTATCTGCTTAAACTTCACTCCTAGAATATCTCTTAAACATCATCACAATGACCAGTACTTTTTTCCAATAACTGATAGTAACACTGGAGGATACACATGGAACTCCTCTTTCACAGAATCAATCTCCTACTAACACCAGTAGATAGCTCTGTGATACAGGTTTTTCACTTACTGAGGTTACCAACCACACCTTCAATTAGAATGTAAAAGGCCATGAAGTCTCTATTTACTTTTTTCCACCTGAGTACCTAATAAAATGTAACAGTCTTGTAGTAGTGAAATGCATTTTCTGCAAAGCTTCCTATGACAAATCTTATTTAAGACTTATCAATTCTCGGGCGCCTGGGTGGTTCAGTTGGTTAAGCGACTGCCTTCGGCTCAGGTCATGATCCTGAAGTCCCAGGATCGAGTCCCGCATCGGGCTCCCTGCTCGGCAGGGAGCCTGCTTCTGCCTCTGACCCTCCCCCCTCTCATGTGCTCTCTCTGTCTCAAATAAATAAATAAAATCTTAAAAAAAAAAAAAAAAGACATCAATCCTCATCCACTTATAATACCTCTTTCACTTCTAGAACAACTGTGGCTTATAAACCAAAATTTCATACTCTTTTTGATCTTATCAATATTCTGGCAGCCAGTCTGTAAACCACAGAATTGTAGAATCCCTGAGAGAATGTTCAGGACACTGTTTTGTATACAAGTTAGAGTGTTAGAAAAAAGATAGTCAGTGGTAAAACCACAGGAAGATATATTCAAGTAGGAAATGTACTTTTGCTCAGTTTCTGATGTATCATTCTCACACATGGGAAAATTAGGGAATCAGGGCCTTGTCTCTTTCAAAGCAATGGCATAGTCAACCTGATGGTTATTTTGCCTTTTTAGAGATTCACCCTGTGTCATCACTCCCACTAACTTCAGGCCTGTCCCTCCCCATGGATATTTTCCTTAGTTCCACATTTTTGTCATACCCAGTCTATGCAGAACCTTCCTGATGCTCATGACCTACCCAGTGACTAAAAACAAGTATTTTAAATGTGCTGTAGAAGAGCTTCCATATTTCTCATTTGATTATATCATTCTATATTAACCTGAGAGGGATATGAACCAGGAGAGTCCCCACTGGATTATGCATATTATGTCAGGAAAATAATGGAGCATACCAGGGCCTCATGAAAAGTATGCATAAATCCAAATCCCACCATAGTAGTGCTGGTATGGGGCACAATATATTCTGCTCTGCCTCTTAAAATGGAGCATGTATTTAAAAACTAGGTGTGTTGGGGCGCCTGGGTGGCTCAGTTGGTTAAGCGACTGCCTTTGGCTCAGGTCATGATCCCAGGGTCCTGGGATCGAGCCCCGCATTGGGCTCCCCGCTCGGCGGGAAGCCTGCTTCTCCCTCTCCCACTCCCCCTGTTTGTGTTCCCTCTCTAGCTGTCTCTCTCTCTCTCTCTGTCAGTTAAATAAATAAATAAAATCTTTAAAAAAAATAATAAAAAAAATAAAAACTAGGTGTGTTAAATGACTTCTTTGCCTTTGGATATCAAGTAGGCCACCATTTGTACCAAACCACTCTCTTTTTCTCTTCTTATCTGGCTCATAGTTTTACTTCTCCCTATTTGTGGAAATACATCTTAAATACACTATTGACTCTCAACCAAGAATTAATAAAAAATTATACTTCCTCTCCAATTTAATAATTGAAAATATGAACAAGAGACTGCCAGAAGGAGATGAAACAGGGTTAGCTGACAAGGCAGGGTACGTTTAGATGGGTGGTCACTAACAGGGGGCTTGGCTGTATCCTAGGAGAGCTGTGATTAGCAGGCCAGGATTCAAGGCAGATATTCAAGCACTAATATAAGAAATAAAATGGCAGACCACTGTAATTACTAAAAATTAAGAGGATCAACTTCCATTGTCATTTTAGAGGGAAAACCAGGTGGGCATGTGTAAAATAAAAGGAAACGGTCTTCCATTATCATTTTTCTCCTTTTTTAGAAAGGCCATATGATCAATATGGAGGCAAACGATACATGTTATTATGTACAATGATATAGTGGTATATTTTACTTTCATTGTCTTAGTCTTCTTTAATCTTCTTATAATATACTTAGAGCATTAATGCCCTCATGTTAAAAATGAAAAAAAAAAATCCTCAGGCACAAATAATAAACTCCTTTCACAATTTTAAACTCTAGATGTCATTATTGGATCTTAAACTCAGATTTTCTGGCTCCAGAACCATGGTTGTTTCCCCTTTGGAACATTTGCTTCAATTCTAAGTGCCTTGAAGGTATGGGCTACATCATACTTCTTTTTTCATCATGTCTGAATATCATGAAACATCTTGTTTGAATATGTTCAGTTCATACAAGCTGATTTAATTTAAAATGGGGCAAAGAGGGGTTTGATTAAAATGAGTGTATAAAGTCTTAAAAGTATTACCCAAAGCCATTTATTAATGTGATATAGTATGATTTGAAAAACAATGTCTAAAGATTATTATAAAATATATATCAACATGTATCTTTTGAGTACAAGAAAATTGGGCTATTTGTCCATTTACATTTATAATTAGAAACAAGAATTTCTTTCATATTATAAATAAGAACTATACATTTATAACCTGTACAATAAAAATTTGTCTAAACTTGGACATATTAGAGTTGGACTTCTTTAAAATTCATAATGCAGGAACCTATAGGCCCCGTACCATAAAATTTAGTCTAGAGAAATATGATTTCAGTGTAATCATATGTTTCTCCTTTATCATCTCAATATTCGCTTTTTACAATTTTTATGTAATAAAAGGAAAACACCAGTTTTGCCGTGGTGCCACTTTTCTAGTCCTCTATACCATTTCCTAAATTCATTTCATGAAAAGTATCCTCCTTGAGCTTTTAGAATCAAATATCTTTGTTATTGTTTTTTTTTCCCTGTCATAGTCCCTTCAGTTTCAAACATTACTCATTCACTCTTAATATTTTGCCTTCTTTCTTTAAAAAAGTATATTTAAGAACATATCTTCTAGGTTTAACTGTTATTTTTACCTTATTGTCAAAAGTCTATATTTTAGGGCGCCTGGGTGGCTCAGTTGGTTAAGCGACTGCCTTCGGCTCAGGTCATGATCCTGGAGTCCCGGGATCGAGTCACGCATCAGGCTCCCTGCTCAGCAGGGAGTCTGCTTCTCCCTCTGACCCTCCTCCCTCTCATGCTCTCTCTCATTCTCTCAAATAAATAAATAAAATCTTAAAAAAAAAAAAAGTCTATATTTTATCTTATTTGACCTGGCTTCACTTATGATTCTTCTACTTTTGAAAATATCCATTTTTTTTTTCTCTTGCTAAGAATTTACTTTGCAAGTGAAGCTGAAACCTGGTCCACTGTACTCTGAAAATCAACCTGAAAAATTCTGATCATAGGAGAGAGCAAAGTAAATGTTGTTGTAATCCTCATTTGGTCACTGGGAAGCATAACATTTGAAGAAAGATTGAGTTTTTGAATTGGTTTCCCCTGCATTTCATCCAGGGCTTAAGAAAACTTGATGTGCTTGTGCTATTGATTCAGACCTGTAGACCTCATGACCTCATTATCTAGAAAAAAGAAATCTTCAAAACAGAGTAGACCGGACAGATTTTTCCCTCTTAAAACAAAATAAAACAAAACAAAAAGCTGGAGAAAGGGTTTGAAATATTTTCTTGAAGAAAGAGAGAAAGAAAAAAGTAAATAGTGTTAAGGGGGCTTCCAAAGTTCCTTTACTACTGTTCAGTGTTAAGTTTAGACCAAGGAGATTTTCAAGGGCATACCCATAGCAATCTAATTAAGACATAAGCTATTTCCAAAGGATATATATCCCTTCTAATTGGAGTTGGTGTGAACAATAAGAGGTTTGACTCTAAGAATTCATTTTTCTAAGCAAAAAGATCATACTTTTTTTTAAAGTAGTCACATTTGTAAATGGACCATACAAAGTGTGGCTTAACAACAGCAACAACAACAATCAAATGAATGAATCAGGAAAGCAAGGTTAAAGAATTATAGCATATCCTTAAACTAGGAGATTTTAACACATTGATGATGAAGTTAATCAACAAAAGACCTAAGCAGATAAGTCACTTCAATAACAACCCCAGTAGTTTCAAATTACATTTCTTACTAAGTCTTATGAAGTCCTCGCCCCAAACTAGCTCTTTTTCCTTCCAAGTCACCCTTTTTCCTCCTGTCCTTCAGATTGGAAATTAATAGTCTTCTTTCTATCTTGTTTTGTTTTGTTTTGTTTTGTTTTTCCCTACTACCTTTCCAAACTCTGGACAATTTTATCTTGGACATATGTCTCTCATTCAACCTTTTCTTCCTTACATGGTCTACCACTATTCTCTCCAGGCCTCTCACCATCCTAGAAGTGAGTTCTGAGTGTGAATTGATTCCTCATCTACCCTCCACCTAAGCCACCCCTCGTATTACTCCCAGTTAGGTCTTCTAAAGATACTGTTTTCCACATGCTAGTTCCCTCACTCTGACTTTGGCTGTCTAGCAAATACATATTTCCTTTTCTTTCTTTGGAGATTTCCTAAAGCCTCATGCACACTATGTGTCAGGAACTGTGCTAAGCAGGAAAAGACAAGACACAGCCTTTGCAATTTTTGATTTTGCAGTCTAGTAGAAAAAAACAGACACTGAACAAGTAATTACAAGGACATTGAGCTTTATAAAAGAGAAGTATAGCAAGTCATGTGAATATTTAAAGGGAGCCTTATTATTTTATTTCACTTTGCATACTTTCTCCTCCCAACACACTTTACCCTAGCATGAGCATTCCTTTGCAGTAAGGTCTGCTAAACTACTTAACATTCACTAAGCACATCCTGCTGTTTTTTAACTGTGTTACTCTCCACACTTCTGCTATACCAAATCCTTAAAAACTTAGAGAAGGCAGCATCAACACTTTCTTTTATGGTTCCTGCATATCCTCTGCATACTTCTATTATGGTACTTATCACATTATATGTAATTATAGTTTTATGTGCCTGTCTCCTCTCCCAGGTTGTTAGTATCTTGAGGGAAGCAACTATGTTTTATAAATGTTTGTACTATTCCAGCATCTAGGATAATGCTAATAATTTTATTAATCACTTAATAAAGGATATGTTGGATTGCATTGAATTGTTTTTATAGATTGGTTGTTTTCTATTATCTTTCAAATAAGTTGGCAGGTAATTAATTAAAAGGAATTCCTGTAAGTCATGCTTTCTATGGTTCCACCCTAATGAATCGGGCACAGGTTCATATGTACCTTATTTCTCACCTACATGGAAATCCCTTTACCTTGCAAAGCCCAGTTTTGCCCCCATGGCCCTGTTCATGCCATTTACTTCTTATATTGTGCTGTTTTGTGCTTCTCAAACTGATATGCATATTCTCTATAATTTTGGAAATTCAAATCTCTGTGTAATTATTAAAGTAACAGAATAAACATAATATAACATCTGGGAGCATCAATTTATCTCTAACTGTAAATAATTTTGAATTTTCCTAAACAACTGTAAATGTATCATAATGTCAAAGTAACATCTAAAAATAGCGAATATCTTTTCATCAAAAACATAATTATTTCTAAATTAGAACTTTTAGAGCTGTAGGTTTTCTTTGGGCACAATAGTGAGAAAATCAGTAAAGTATGTCATAAGGAAATGTACTATGGAATAGTTTATGTCTAGGTATAAGTTTAAATTCAGTTTTATTTTAACTAAAAGAACTACCATCTAGTCAGTGTCCAAGGTCTCTTGGAAATGAATTGGAGGTTTCAGCCCAATGCTTAAGGGACACAAATACCCATAATAGGATAAACCAGAGGCTACTACCAGATTTAGCGCTCTTGTCAAATGCTCTAGTGGAAAGGCCAAGGTTCAAGTGGCACAGAACAAAACTCTTCTCACATTAATTACTTGTCTTTTAAGCAAGGCCTTTGAGAGCATTTCAGTTTCTCAGAAAAGAGTATTGCAAATATTTCTACACTTATCAAGGGAGCAAACAGGAATGCCAAGTGATCAAACTAGTAAACAAACTGAATAAAATTAGATGGCTAAAGGCAAAAATACTGTTCTGCTTTACCATTTCAGACAAAAATTAATAATCAGCATAGTCTAATCAACCTTCCTTTTCAAGGGAAAAAAATGAACTGGCTAACATGCCAAAATATTTTATATGTAATGTCTTTTTTTTAATGTAGAGAATTTTCAATTTTAAGTATTTCCATAAACACTTAAAATAGGAAACTTAGTAGTGTCATTATATTAGTTGTTTCTTATATTATTTCTTCTACCTTCCCTTGCGAAATTGGCAAGATTCCAGACAGGCAATTATACAACCATTTGAAAGCATAATTAATCCTCCTATCATTGCTTTTCATAGAACTTACAGAAACTATTGTTTTTACTGCTTGATAGTAGGAATTGTAAGAAAATCACTGGAAACACAACAACATGATATGAAATAAAATTGTTCTTTGAGTGTGTTTATTTCTTAAACATGCATTATAAGTGGAGACTTTACTGTGTATATCAATAGCGTTCACTAGCGATGTGGAATAAATTGATTTCCCTACAGTCACTTAAGCAGCTGAACTATAATTACAAGTACAGTCCATTAACTGCAAGGGCTTAAATTCCTTCTTTTGTCATGTTTTCTATAAGGTATGCGTGTGAAATTGTCTTACTAAACAACCATTAAAAAACAAATCATTGCCAGGTAAAAGAATTCTCCATGCAATGGGGCCATATTCTGAACCAGATTTTTATGGAACTGTAGTTGAGGAAAGAACGCTACTGAGTAAAATATCTGACAATTTTTTTTTATTTCAGCAAAGCCAGAGTTATGATTATTCTCCTCCAGACAAAAAGTTGCTTTGGCATATTTGTTTGCTTTAAAAATGGTATAAATAGACAAACCATAAACCATGGTACATCCAGATGATGTACTATTATTGAGTGCTAAGAAGACATGAGCTATTAAGCCATGAAAAGAGATAGAGGAATGTTAAATGCATATTACTGGTGAAAGAGGGCAACCTGAAAATGCTACATACTGTAAGATTCCAACTATACAACATTTTGGAAAAGGTAAAACCATGGAGAAAGTAAAATGGTCAGTGGTTACCAGAGATTGGGGGGGAGGCAGGATGATTAGGCAGAGAACAGAGGATTTTTAAGGCAGTGAAAATACTCTGTATGATACTATAGTGATGTCATTATACATTTGTCAAAACCCACAGAATGTGCAACACCAAGAATGAACCATAATGTAAACTGTGGACTCTGGATGACTATGATGGGTCAATGTAGGCTCCTCAGTTGTAATAAATGTACCACTCTGGTACCACTCTGGTGGGGAATGTGGATGATTTGGGAAGCTATGCATGTGTAGGGGCAAGGAGTAAATGCGAAATCTCTTTATCTTCCCCTCCATTTTTCTTTGAACATAAAACTGCTCTAAAAAAGTTATACGCAAAAAATGAATCATGGAACACTACATCAAAAACTAATGGTGTACTGTATGGTGATTAACATAACATAATAAAAAAAGGTAATATCTCAATTAAAAAAATTTAAACCCTAGATACAGAAAAGTGTCTTTGAACTAAAAAAACAGTACAAATATATTTCACAGAGCCATTTTATGGCAATACCTTGTGTTTTTCACAACAGCTAATAAATAGCTATTATCTGGGTTTTGATGAGCACACTGGCATTTTCATCAAAAGTAACTGCTTCTATAAAGTCCAGTTGTATTTTGATTTTTTTTTTCATTTTTATTCCTTTACTATTCCTAAACCTCAGATGACACGGTTATTTTCTCACCGAATTCTGATCATTTTTTTCTAAACTTAAGTCCAAGGTAACAATTACCTTCTTTACTCATTGAATTCTTCACTTTTTCTACCCTTGAAACTATTCACATGTAATGTTATTTATTTGAAAAATACATTTAGCAAAATGAGAATTCATAAACATGCTGAGCTAATTGTAGTCCCCATTTCAAAAACTTGGGCCTTAGTCACTTTTACAATCTACATTGAGAAAACATTTTCCATATTCCTTTTTAAATTATGTATTCTGAATAATCTTTACATGAATATATAATTTATCTCCTTTTATCTTATTCCACATGATCTTCACTGTATTTTTATTTCATGTTTATGGATAAATGTAATTGATAACATGATGTTCCAAGTTATCATTATCATAGGCCTTTCCATTATTTTTTGGAACCAAGATATGTACTTCTATTGCTATATTCTGGTCATAATTCTTATCCCTGCAAGTCCATAAGATCACATAAACCTGTTAATACTAAATATTTAGTGCACTCCTATTTATTGACCACAATGTATAATCTGGTACATAGGTATCCGAAACGATGCATATTATCAGAATTATTTTCTATGTTTTTCTGAGAATTACTTGTTATCCATATGATATCAATTTTATCTTTTTTTCAGGTGATTTATGACATCTAGATTGCTCTAGTTTAATTTTCTCTGGGATATTTACTGCTTTACTATTAATCCTTGTGTAAAATATTTGGATTAAGGCTAGACTTTTTTATTAAACACTTTCTTTGGGTTTTATGGAAAGCACTTTGTCATTTATGAAACACCCATTAAAATCGCAACATAAATTATGGTGAAGAAAAATAAAATTATACCTTATACCTTAATTTGTATTCTCTTCACAATGTGTCTCTTCTCCAAAGGCATGACTTTGACTGAAAGGGTAAATAAAAGCCATAGTCATATAAGCCTTTTGAATTTCTGGACAGACCACAAATTTATAACCAGCATATTTCAGATTTCCTCTGGCCCTATCACTCGTAGAATAAAGTAGTGGTGAATGAGTGTGTTGAAATATGGCAGGTGTCCTATCACATCTGGAGACCTAAGTTATATGCTTATTTTTAATCCTTAGAGGTTAACTTTCCTGAAAGGCTGTCATGAAAGAGTCCTCCCTTATAAACACAAAAAATACAGTCCATGAATAGGCTCCTGGAATGGGCCTACAGAATATGGAGAGGCAATTCTAAAATTCCAGACGAGTCTCTGCCATTCTTTCCTAAACCCCAGGCTAGGTGTGGAAACTCATGAATTTGTATAACTAAAACCAGGGTTTATTTTTGGTCATTTATTGCTGGCTGACATCAAGGTCAGTGTTCCTGAATGCGTCGAGACATCTTACCACAGATTAAGTGCAAGGAGAAAAATTTCAGACAACACCCTGCTTAACCTTCAAGTTTTGCTGACAGATACATGGTTCATTCTATAATGTAGAATTGTTGAAACTAGATGCCCATGCTGAGATTACATCTTCCATTTTAGTGGGGCTAACATTATTAGTCTTAGTGAGTAGAATATGAGTAGAAATATCACTTTCTGGTCATACGGTCATTGATATGACCAACTTCTTATTTTCTAATGTAAGTAATTATTGCTTATATTAGAAAATACATAAGTTATAAAGTTACAGAGCTCTCTAGGCTCTGCTTTATTTGCATTTAACAATTTTGATGCATTGCATTTCATTTTCATTGAATTCAAAATATTTTGTAATTTTCTTTGTGGTTTTCTCTTTGACCCATGGATTATGTAGAAATGTATGATTTAATTTACAAATATTTATGCATTATTGGTAAATCTCTTTTAATTTCTAGTTTATTTTGGTAGATGTCACAAAAATATTTTTATGATTTTTATTTTGTACTTTATAAGTTTTATTTTATGGTTCAAAATATCATGTATTTTGGTGAATGTTCCAAGTGCGCTTGAAATAAATGTGTATTCTGCTGTTGTTGATTGAAGTGTTCTACAAACTTCAATTAGGTCAAATTGACTGATACTGTTTTTTTCAGATTATCTATATCGTTTCTGAATTTCTTTGTATCTTTTATATTGATTCCTGAGAGAGGACTGTTGAAGAATTAAACTGTAATTGTCAATTTGTCTATTTTCTTCAATCAATCATTTTGTTTTGTTTCATGTATTTAGAAGCTTTATTGTTAGTATCTAAACATTTAGGGTTGTTATGTCTTCTTGGTGAATTCTCCTTTTTACAATTATGTAATGCCTATCTATTGCCCTGATCATATTCTTGTTCTGATGTCTACTTTATGTTTTAATATAAACATTCCAGGGTTCTTTTAGTGCTTGCATTCTCTATATTAGCCACCCTTTTATGGTTTGCACTGACCTCTTTCTTTATATTAAAAATGAATTTCTCATAGACAGTATATATTTGGGTTCCTGATGTTTTTAGACCAATCTGGCAACCTCTGCCATTTAATTCGAATTTAATATAATCATTGCTATGGATAAACTTAAATCTCACATCTTTCTAATTATTCTTTCCTTTTTTAAACTATTCTTGGTTTGTTTTTGGCTCCCCTTTCCCTTTTTTCTGCCTTTTCCGAGTTACATTTAAAAGTAATTCCATTTTGTCTTAACTATTGGATTTTTTGTCATTCCTCTTTAATTTTACTGGTTGCCATAGTGTTTACAATATACACAAGTCTATCTTCATATTATATCATGCCACTTCAAATAAATAGTAAAAACTTTAAAACAATATACTTCCAATTATTCACTCTCACTTTGTGTACTATTATTGACACAAACTTTGCATATGCTACGTAACTAGTGTCTAATACATGCAAGCACACATACCATTGTCATTTGCTACTGTATATTTTGTTTAAGAGCCCATTACTTTTTAGAGAAATTAAAAGAAAAAATACCCAAATCTTTTACATTCGTGTTTGCATATATCATTTCTGGAATTTTTCAACTCTGTGTACATTCAAGTTTCTATCTTCTGTCATGTTGCTTCTGCCTGAAGAAATGTCTTTATATTTCCTATAGCACTGGTTTGCTATAAAAGTGTTTAGAACTTTTGAAATATATTTTCACTAGGTAAAGAATTTTAGGATTAAAGTTTTGATTTTTTTTTTTTCCTTGCACTTTGTGTAGAAGTCACTTCATTGTTTTTTGGCCTGCATGGTGCAAGACAAAAAGTTCAATGTAAATCTTAGCTTTGTTCCACTGAATATAATCTTTTTTTCCCTCTGAATACTTTCAATAACTTCTTATTATATTTGGTTTGTACTAGTTCAACTATAAGATGTTTGTGTATGGAGATATTTTTAACCCTTCTTGGGGGTTCTTTGAGCTTCTTGGATTTTTTTAAGTCTTACTATATTTGCAAAATTATTGGCTGTTTTCTCTTTAAATATATTTTCTGATCGTATCCTGTCTCACTTCTTTTGGGAGTCCAGTTACCTACAAACCAGACCATTTGATAGTGCTCAGCAGGTCTTATATATTCTATTCTGTTTTTCTCATTTTTTCTTTGTTTCAGTTTGAATGATTTCTATTAATCTATCTCAAATTTTATTATTTCCTTAGTTATGGAAAGCCTACTTGAAAGTATTAAAGTAATTATTTACCTCCAACACAGTGGATTATTTTGTTTCCTACTAATTATATTTTGTTTGCATATATGTGTGTATGTGTGTGTATATATGTATATGTATATATATATGCACACACACACACACACATATATACTTAAATTTTTACTTAAATTCCAGTTTGTTAACAGTGTAATATCAGTGTCAGGTGTATGATTTAGTGATTCAACACTTACACACAACACCCGGTACTCATCACAACTGCGCTCCCCAATCCTCATCACCCACTCAACCCATCCCCCTATCTACCCTCTGGTAACCATCAGTTAGCTTTCTATAGTTAAGCATCTGGTTCTTGGTAAATAAAAAAGATGTGGTATATATATATATATATATATATATATCTGAATATTAGTCATAAAAAAGAATGAAATCTTTCCATTTGCAATGACATAGATAAAGCTAGAGAATATTATACTAAGTGAAATTATACTTAGTTACAGAAAGACAAATATCTTATGATTTTACTCATATGTGGAATTGAAGGAACAAAACAAATGATCATAGGGGGGAAAAGTGAGAGGTAAACCTTGTTTTTATATTTTTGTCCCTCTGCTGAGATTCCTTATTTGTTTATGGTTGTTATACACCTTTTCCACTAAATACATTAATATATTAATAATGTTATATTAAAGTCTCTGTCTAGTACTGCCAATATCTGTATCATCTCTTAGTCTTGTTTTGCTAACAGAATTTGATACAACACATTTTTTTTTTCATGTCTAGAAGAGTAGAGACCCTTTTATCTGTGAAGTAGTTACTGTAGTAGAGGTGAGTTAGTCTAGTCAGAAGTAGAGCTGGCTAAATCTGGCTAGGAAAGCCTGAAATCCAAAGGCCAGATCAGCAGGCTGGAAACTCTTGGACAAGAACTGATACCATAGTCCATAGAATTTCTTCTTCTCAGGGCGCCTGGGTGGCTCAGATGGTTAAGCGTCTGCCTTCAGCTCAGGTCATGATCCCAGGGTCCTGGGATCAAGTCCCGCATTGGGTTCCCTGCTCCTTGGGAGCCTGCTTCTCGCTCTGCCTCTCTCTCTCTCTCATGAATAAATAAATAAAATCTTTAAAAAAAAAAAAAAGAATTTCTTCTTCTCAGAGAAATCTCCATTTTATGTGTAAAGCTTTTCCTCTGATAGAATGAGGCCCACCCAGATTTTCAAGGATAATTTCCTATACTTAAAGTCAGCTATTGTAGATCTTAATTACATCTACAAAATACTTTCATAGCAAAGCCTAGGTTCATATATGATTGAATAGCTGGCACAATAGCTTAGTAATTTGAAAAATGTAACTAGTTATCACACTCCATCCTTTGTCAACTTGGCACCCCATGTACATCTCCTTAAACCAAACTTAATCCCAAGACAAAAACAAAAACAAAAGTTATATTTTCACCTAATACAACTATCCTGCTTATACAACCATAAATGTGCTAACCCTTGCTCCAGAAGAGAATGAAAAGGCTTTGTGTTGATGTTCATTTTTCTTGATATCCTGAAACTTAAATACTGTGATTTGGCTATTATTAATATATATTGCATAATAAGGGTTAAGGAAGAAGTACCAATAACTGTTATATTGTTTCTGCAATAGGTCACGCGGTCATAGCTGGTGTTGAAACTACCTTCTTCCACTACCCATTCATTCCATATTTCCTTTGGCCTCATGAAGCACCTCAGCTGGTCATGGTTCTTTGCCTGGTGGGATCACTCAAACCATTCCTAAAGAGTCTGGGCAATTAGCAGTACTGCCTGAAGTGAGTTGTACTTTTCCATTGACTTCAATTATAGGACTTTGTACCACTAAGGGATCCCTTAAGAGATGTCCTGTATTCCAGACATTATTATTCCTTACCTCCATGGTGTAGTAGCATTTCAGTTTTCCCTTGGTAATCAAGATCAATGACCTCAGACAGTATAATAATTCCTTTCTCTGCCAGTTAATTCAGGGACATGAGAGTCTCTGAGTGTACATATGACAGTCTTAAATTTTACTTTAATGGAATCATTGTTGTGTTTCCTAATGGAAGCATTCTACTTTTTGGAAGTAGACAACTAAACCAGATGAGTATATGGTTATAGGGACAGGAAGTACAAATGTTTCTAGTGGATCACTAAGGGTAATAGTGATTACTCCTTGATTCTTGGACCTGAGAATTCTGGTAATGAGAGAAACAGCACCATATATTGGACACAGAATTAGAGCACATACAACCTTCTGGAGGACATTGTCCCATTCCTGCAAGATATTTCCAGCCAGCTAGCACTGTATTTGAGTTTTATTTTTATTTATTTATTTTTTAAGTATTTGAGTTTTAAAAGGTCATAACAGAGCTCTATCAAGCCAGCTGTTTCAGGGTGATGAAAAATATTGTAATTACAGTGAATTCCATGAGTCTGGGTCCATTCTCTCACTTCACAGTAAGTAGAATCAGCAGTAACTTGCAAGGCAACTAATTCCGAGGAGGCCATCACAGGCAAAATAGGGTTAACCCCTTCAGATGGGTAGAAGAGCTGCTTCTACTGGCAATGAAGACTCAGCAGAATTTAGAGGTTCGGTGTCCTCAGCTTCATTTTGTTTTTCCATATATCCCCATTCCAATTTTTCAGGATTCCTTTTCTTACCAACTAATGAATTCTCTTAATGCAAGATTCCCTGAGAGGTTGGAAATTCAATTTGCTTTGTAATTCAGCCACCTTTAGGATGAGACCTTGGGTTTGTTTTTCAGAAATCTTAGCCCTATGGATGAAGAAGATAAAGGTATTTCAGAGTGCATATACATACACACTTACAGATCATTTATACAGAATTTGAGATGTGGATTTCCAGTCTCAAATTCATTCTTTTCTTTCCCCACATTCTTCAGTGCCGTTAGGAGCAGCCAGACCATATCTTAGATTGATTAACATGTCCTAAGATGTCAAAAACATACAGAGTCTTACCTTTTTTAAGTATTTAGAAGGATCCAGTGGAGATTGTGATATTCATTGACACATCATGCCGTGAACTACCAGTGTCTTCTTCACCATTGGAAATAAGAGTCTTCTGTGCCTTTAAATCTAATCAGACTAGAGAACCAATTCCAGAGGGAAAAAAAAATAGAAGCAATTCAGAAAACTCATCCTTAAGATTGTCTCTCTCTAGAACCATTTGCAGTACCAAAATCTGTGTTAGGGTTCTACCAGAAAAACTAAAGCAGTAGGAAATACATGCATATGAAAAGAGATTTATCAAAAGTTATTGACTTATGTGATTATTAGAATGACTATGAAGTCCAAAATCTGTAAGGCAGGCTAGCAGACTGGAAATTCTTAGGGCCTGACTGTAGTCCACACAGATTTTTTTTTTTTTTCCTTCTTCAAGAAACCTCAATTTTGTTCATGAAGCTTTTCAGCTGATTGACTGAAGGTACTCAATAAACTCAGATTATTGGTGATAATTTCCTGCACTTAATTGACTGTAGATGTCCCTCAAATCCATAAATCCCTTCACAGGGACATCTAAATTAGCATGTTTTTGAATAACTAGCTATATATCTAGCCAAATTGACCGGTAAATTAAATATCACTGTATCTTATGAGTGAGATGGTTTCTTTATCCACACCAAGGAATAAAGTTACTTTTCTACCCTTCTCCCAACTTCAACCCATCTTTGTGTCCTGATATGAGGGGACGAGGTTGCAGGTTTTTCTGTCCCTTTTCCAATGGCTTAAGCAGTTAGGATTCAGAGGAAGTGGCAAAGATAGGTACCCGTTCTGCACATAGCTGATTAATTCCTTTGAGAGACTTTGTTTTTATTATCCCAGCACTTGAATTTTTTTTTTTCCTCATGAAAGAAGGGCTTTGTTCCCAATGTGTGCAGTTTTTATTCCTGCTTCCCACAAGTAGTTGATCACATCCTGCCTACCTGAACCACGAAGCTTACTTTTGCTGATATCTTGCTCTGCATTCTGTATTTCTTGAGGGTACCTGGTGGGATTGTGTGGAAAAGATTTTCGTGGGAGGGTACGACCCCCCTTGTGCCTGGAGCCCCCAGATATTCCAGACTATGCTAGCCCATCTGTAATCCTTTAGGGGTTCATTAACATTTTAACTGATTATTTCTTATCTGTTTGCATGGAAGCTCATAGCTTTTTCTCCTAATCTATGTCTCAGCTGAAATGTTACTGTGCCCCTTTTTTCCTTAGAGGAGAGTGTATCTCGTTGAAAATCAGGTTACATGCTTGTCTTGTGACCACTGCTTACTAATGGCTAAGTGAAAGTTATCATTTTGTAGTTTATACAGCTTTTTGTCATACTTAGGATTAAAGTGACTTTCTTTGCAGCTTTCTACATCATAAGTGGAAGTCTGTATGTATATTCTCTTACTAAAAATATATACATAATGTGTGTAAAAATGTATGTTCTCTTACTACTCATTTTGCAATTACAAAGATATTTGCATAATTTTCATAGTAATTTTTAAAAAGAAATAAAAATTTAATATAGTATTACACCTATCAGCTCAAGCAGGGTGCTAGGGTGGCTTAGTCAGTTAAGGGTCAGACTCTTGGTTTCCACTCAGATTATGATCTCAGAGTCTTGGGATGGAGCCCCACATTGAGTTCCATGCTCAGTGGGGAGTCTGCTTCTCTCCCTCTGCCCCTCCCCCCGCTCTCTCTCTCTCTCAAATAAATAAATAAATAAATCTTAAAAACAAAATTTATCAGCTCAAGCTTATTAGAAAGACCAAATTATAGTAGACAAAGAGTGTGAGTGAATTGTTAATATGATACAACAAGGTGAGAAGACTTATGCAGGAATTAGAGCATGGTTTAGCTGTCTTTTAGATCCATACACACAACTCACTGGTTATTACAAATATTCACTTTGGTCATTTGTGTGTCATTGATTTCCATATTGTTTCACTGTTGTAAAAAATGTAAAAATGTACTAAACCAGGATGAAAAACTCTCCATCATGGGAAGGCCTTGACCAAGGATTATGAGTATAGGAGATATAGTGTGGATGAATTTCAGCTGGTATAGATTGACAACATGGAGTCCCTGGAGTATATACTCCAACATGCATAGTATACTCCATACTGGAGTATGATGGTGACCCTGACTATCTCTATGGAATATATTAATCAAAGAGAAATGATTTTCTTTTTTTTAATATTTTATTTATTTATTTGACACAGAGAGAGAGAGCAGGGGGAGGAAGCGCACAAGCAGGGGGAGTGGCAGGGAGAGGAAGAAGCAGACTCCCTGTAAAGCAGGGAGCCCAATGCGGGGCTCGATCCCAGGACCCTGAGATCATGATCTGAGCCAAAGGCAGACACTTAAATGACTGAGCCACCCAAGTGCCCCAAGAAATGTTTTTCTATATCCTCAATCAGTAGGTTGTTTGGGGAATAAGGTATATAATCCTGAATTTTTTATTTACACCTGGTTTTGGAGACTCCTAGTGGGGTTTGGTTTTTAAGACACATCAGGCAACAGGAACGTGCTTAATTGGCAAACTCAGTATAATAAGAAACCCCACCTTGATAGGGTGCCTGACTAGCTCAGTCAGTGGAGCATATGACTCTTGGTTTTAGGATTGTAGTTTCTAGCCCCATAATGGGGCTTAAAAGATTACTTAAAATAAAATCTTAAAAAAAAAAAAAAAAAAAGAAACCCTCACCTTGAGCTGAAATTTGATCTCATGGTGCCTAGATGATTCACACCTACATCGATGGTTGTTTAAGGCCTGAAGACAAAACGCATCCCATCTGATCCAGGAGAGGAAGGAAAAAGATCAATGTTCTCTTGAGATCTCCAAATCTCTTTTGATAAAATCCCTCCTTTGCTATTGTTATATGTATCTTTTGCCTAACAAAACTCTTGTGTGAGGACAAACCACTTGAGTCTTATGAATCCATTCAGGAATCAGTATTTAAGGTAATTTATGTGCAAATAACATACCAATATTAATAATATGTTATATATATCTTTACATCATTTCCTTAAATGTAAACATATGCACATATTTTTTCTCCCTCTGTTTAACATAAATCAAGTTCATTTTATATATTACTTTAAAAGTTAGCTTTTCAGTTAAACTGTGTCATTGCTATTCTCCCATATCTGTATACAAGAACTATTTTATTCTTTCCAATAATTAACATTCCATATTAAATAAACACTTAAATGGTTCCCTAAGAAACATTGTGTGAAAATTTCAATCTCTTTAACAATCTCAATTTTTCATCTATTTGTGAATTTTAATTTACAATTTATAATTCTAAATTTTAAAATAAAATAATATCTTCAAAATTCAGTTTTATTTTTTTATATCAACTATCTATTAATATAGCCAACTTAAACAACGGTCTTTTGGAATACTCAAAAGGTATTTTAACATGGAACAAAATGTTGAGAATGATTCCACTAGCTCATTAATCACATCACCTTTCTCTTTTTTTCTGTGTTGTAGAGGCTTTTTTTTTTTTTTGGTATAGAAGAATAAATATCTCAGATTGTCTTGGATTTAGATTTTTAAATGTGATGTAGGTTGCATCAGTAAGATTAACATACAAGTGTTTTAGACCATAGAAATAGAGCATTATGAGAAGACCATTCATTTGATGACTGAACTTTATGTTAGCAAGCATAATCCAAGAACCATTAGATTTTTACTATTGAGCTGTATCAGAGTTGCTTTTGTCAAACCTTTAGCTTCATATTGACTGAGTAAAATGCAGAGCACCCATTTCATGGTCCATATCATAGAGGAAGAGGCATAATCCTAGAACCAATATTTCAGAACAGATTTTTGATTTAACAATTTCCTGCTTATGTCAGGACAGAAAATTCTAGGGTGTGCAGCTCTGGGAGTTGTTCCTAGAAGCTAAGCAAACTTCTAATTGTTTAATTTTTACAGTAACTATGTAATTCTTTAAAGCAATTCAGCAATCCTATAATACATTATAATTTATTATTCCCATGAAAATAGCTGGTATGGATTTGGTTTTCTGCAAGTGAATCCATCAGATACTGTTACTACTCCTTCAAATATGCTAACTCTTGCTTTTAAATCTGTCAAAATCACAGCATATTTTGAGAAATAAATTTGGCTGATGTCTTCATTGACTTATAGCTATCTTTACACTTTATAACTCTTCTTGATGAATTTTGATATATACATTTCTAGAAAATCGTCCAATATTAGGAAATTTTAGAAATCCATTAAGTATAAAGTGGTGCTAATTCTGAGTACCTGTGATGAAGTCCTGCATGGATATTTTTTTGAGTTATACCCTAAAAATTCTCTATTCTATTAGCCAGTTCAAGAAATTATGTCTTGGGATAATTGACCAATTCTAATCTTTTTTGTTATTTTTAAATTTACTTATTTCTGTTTTAATTTTATTGAATACTTTTGCTTTGATAATGAAAACTTTTTGTAAGATTTATTATATGAATGCTTAATTAATAGCTTTTTATGAGTTATTTTGAAATAAATGTAATAATTATATGATATATACATAGATATACATATATCTATGTATATACACATACATATGTTAATTTTTTCCCTGGGCAATTACTGAAAATATTGTGTAAGCAACCTGTTATTGTCGGACTTTCAATTTTTTCAAACAGATTATATTTTACAAATTTTCACATTATATTTTAGTGCATAAATATTCATAACAGAGAGCTTTGTTGTTAACAGTTTGCTTTATCAATATTGATCTTCTTGGGGCGCCTGGGTGGCTCAGATGGTTAAGCGTCTGCCTTCGGCTCGGGTCATGATCCTGGGATCCTGGGATTGAGTCCCGCATCGGGCTCCCTGCTAGGTGGGGAGCCTGCTTCTCCCTCTGCCTCTGCCTCTCTCTCTCTGACTCTCATGAATAAATAAATAAAACATTTAAAAAATATATTGATCTTCTTTTTCTCCTAATTATTTTGCTTTCTTTTTTTTTTTTAATTAACTATTTTGCTTTCCTGCGTTTCTGTGTCTATCTACCCATCTGTAGATATGTGTGTGTGCATTATGTGTATATACACATATACCATCTTCTTATTTATTAGAATACACAGTAAAAAAGAGGGAATAATTTTGTGTCACTAGGTGTACTTGTAAAAACAAGTGTAAAGTATAAGTAATATAAAATTGTAATAGTTTATCAAATCTATTTAGATTTTATAGTAGTTTTATCTTATATACATTTTATAACCTGTGTTTTTTTATTTTCTTAGCATCCAGAAAAGTTTACTGATTTTTTTTTTACACCTTTCAAGATTGAACAACTCATAATCTTTTTCAGTATTAAAAAGAACACTATTGGGGTGCCTGGGTGGTTCAGTAGGTTAAACATTGGACTGTTGATCTCAGCTCAGGTCTTGATCTCAGGGTCATGAGTTCAAGCCCTGCACTGGGCTTCATACTGAGCATGAAACCTGCTTAAAAAAAAAAAAAAAAAGGAACAATATTATTTTGGGACCCATTATTAAAATGAATGATTATATTTTTTTATTTGGACTTGTCCTTGTTTAAATAAACTTTCATTTATATATACCTATATAGAGAGATATAGTTTAGATTTAATACAATTGTATTGTGATACTGTTTTAGCAGTATGTATTTTTTAATTAAGATAATATTATTTTGTTTAATACTAAAACACATAGAGCAATAATTTTATTATTTTACTCAGCTTTATTGTTGAGAGCCACTACTTTCATATCTCTTATTTTATTTTGCTATTCTTGGCTACTTTGTATTCTATTTAAAAAATTTTTCCAGCTTTAATGAGGTATAATTGAAAGTTATAGTCTCTTCAATAAATGGGACTGGAAAAACTAGACATTCACATGCAAAAGAATGAAACTGAACCATTATCTTACACCACACACAAAAATCAACTCAAAATGGATTAAGGACTCAAACTCAGACCTGAAACCATAAAACTCCTAGAAGAAGGGGTACCTGGGTGGCTCAGTCAGTTAAGTGTCTGTCTTCGGCTCAGGTCATGATCCCCGGGTCCTGGAATCAAGCCCTGCATTTGGCTTCTTGCTCGACAGGGAGCCTGCTTCTCCCTTTCCCCACTGCTTATGCTCTCTCTTGTGCTCTCTCTTGCAAATAAATAAATAAAAATCTTAAAAACAAAACAAAAAAACTCCTAGAAGAAAACATAAGTGGTATACTCCATGACACAGGTCTTGGCAATGAGTTTTTTAATTTGACACCAAAAGCAGAAGCAACAAAAGCAAAAATCAAGTGGGACTACATGACACTAAAACGTTTCTGCACAGCAAATGAAACCATCAACAAAATGAAAAGGCAAAGTACTGAATGGGAGAAATATTTGCAAAGTATTTATCTGATAGATGGTTAATATCCACAATATATAAAGAACTCATACAACTGAATAACAACAACAACAACAAAATTCCAAACACCCCAATTAAAAAATGGGCAGAGGATATGAATAGACATTTTTCCAAAGAAGACATACACATGGTCAACTGGTATATGCCAAGGTGTTTAACATCAGGAAATGCCAAACAGAACCACAATGACACACCTATTAGAATGGCTATTATCAAAAAGACAAAAAGTTGCAAATATTGTTGAGGATATGGAGAAAAGGGAACACTTGTGCACTGTTGTTGGAAATATCAACTGGAGTCGTCTCTATGGAAAACAGTATAGAGGTTCCTCCAAAATTAAAAATAAAACTATCATATGATCTAGCGGTTCTACCTCTGGTTATTTACCTGAAGAAAACTACAGCACTAACTTGAAGAGATATATGCACTTCCATTTCCTCTTTTACTTGTTTTAAAAAACTCCTATTTATTATATTAATATTTTCTTATCAGATTTTTTGAACTCTATGCTTGTAGGATATTAACTTTTTGTATTTGTTCAGTTTGTTTTGTAACTTTCATTGTATATATATATGGACATTTTAAATAAATGTGTATATATGTGTGTATATACACATATATATATACACCTATAGGCAATATAGATATATACACATTAACATACTTTATACACATATATACATTTTATTAAAATCCATAAATATTGTAGTCAAAGATTTTGCTCACAACTCCTTATGCTTATTCAATTTATCCATGTTTTCATTCATTCATTCAAAATATATATATTTCAAAATATTATATATATATAATATATATATATTCAAAATATATATATTTATTTATATATATATATTTTAAAAATATATATATAGTTTTCATTCATTCATTCAAAATATATATATTTTTAAGTGACTGCTGTATTATAGGAAATGGAAATATAAAATAAAAAAGGAAGAGTCAAAGTAATCTCTGCCTTCATGGATCTTACATTCCAAATTAGGGAGACAACTATTACAGAATAAAAATAAAATATATAAGATGTTGAAAAATTGTCTAACAATGGGCTTGGTTATCACCACGTGTCATATGGTGTAACGTGTAGGATTTACAGGCAAAAGATTAGCAGTGGAATGGCACATAGATTCTTGAAGACTTCTTTTGTGTTCAGAAAGATATACATAAGTCATTCTTGGCATTATGCGTATTGAGTTGTAATCCAAAAGAGTGACTGCCCTCCTTTGTTATTCCAAATTTAATAAGGACTCTAGGGGACAGGTAGAATCTGAACTTGTAGTTCAGGGATTTTATCATCATCAGGTTGCTTTGCCAGGGACCTCAAATTATCTTCAGCTGAAATCAGATGTCCACAGTAGTTGCATACCTGTGCTAATAACCTGGAGACTTTCGTGAAGATTGAGACTAGGAGTTAAGTGTGGGGGAGGGGCTAGTTCTTTTAGTTCAAGCTCTATGTTGCCAGGCAACCAGAGAAAGCTGCCGCAGTCTTTCAATGGACAGCAGGAAAGGCAAATAAAATGTATCTGAAAACTGGGAAATTTATTATTTTGAAAAGGGTGTTCAGAGAAAGTTTTATTTAGATGCCAAAATGTAAGTAAAAGCTTGAAATAGGTGAAGGAGTGAGTCCTGTGGTTATTTGGTAAGAGCATTCCCTGATGATGGAATAGCAAAGACGAGAGCCCTGATCTTGTAAGTCATTCTAAGGACTTTGGCATTTGCTCAGAGTAAGCAGAAGAGCTATGGGAGGATAGAATAGAAAAGTAATATTCCAAATTACATTTTTAAAGATCATTCTGGCTGTTGAGAATACTCTGTTGGGCAATGAGAGTATAAAGAGCAAGATCACTTGGGATATTATTTAAATAATCCTGGTGTGTTTTCTCAGGTCTTCTGAGAAGTAGATGTCAAGACAGAATTCCATGCACAACAGATTTTTATTGAAGGAAACATTTGTGAAGGAAAATGGAAGGGGGCTAGAGGGGCCTGGGAGAGCCAAAAGACTAAAAATCTGACTTCTGTGAAAGATGGGAGAAAGGAAGAAAGGAAGGGAAGGAAACCAGGAAGATAGGTTGTTCTTGGATTGCATTGTGATCTTAATGAAAGTTTTGAAAAGACTGACAGGGAATTATAGAACCAGTGTCACCCGTGACATGAATCCCACATCTCTCAGGAATGTGTCTGCCTTAGATCCCTGCTGTGTTTAGTCATTGTCTGGAAGCAGCCCATAAAAAGCATGGTTTAAGCACAAATGTAGATTGGGATTTCCAAGTGCAGGAGTTGGAGCTATTTCAGTTAGGTTCCTGCAGTGGGAATTTAGATTGGTATATTTTCCTGGCTGCCACACCAGATTAGTAATGACAATGACAGGAGTTGGACCAGTAGAGGTGACAAGGAAGGAGTCTATATATATTTAGAAGATAGAGCAAACAATATTTGATGAAGGATGTGTTGTGTGATGAGAGAGACGTAAACAAGTGATCTATAAGGAATTTATCAAAACTAGCTCAAATTAATCTGTAGGTAAATAATAATTCAAATTCATATTTAAGATCAATTTATTACCTTTCTCCTTCAATTTACTTTTTTTAAAAAAAGAATAAATGTATTTAAAAACCTTATGTCTCATAATCCACAATATACAAATTAAATAACACAATTAAAATTTCAAATACTATTTTGGTAAAGGTAAGAACTTAATGTTGGCAAAGATTTTGGGAAAGGAGGACTTTTATCTTCTCTGCTGTGAGTATAATTCAGTTTGACAGTATGACAACAAACCAGTTTATCACATATATAAATATATGACAACTTACTTAAAAATTCTCAGTTTCCTTCAACACACTTTTTAACACTGTAGAACTTCCTGATTTTTAATCCCATCTGAAATGGTTTTCCTAGGTACTACTCTCACTAAATACCAAACATATTTTTTAAAAAATCTCCAGAATATGCCTATTTGCAATGTAGATTCATTTTTCTATTTAAAATCTATTAAGTTCTCTGAGATTTTTTAAACGAATAACTACTGAGTTTCTCTAAATTTCCATCTGCTAGAGGCAAAGATGTTACTTTATCTTTGTATCTTTGAAACCTAGGAAAAACCATGGAGATGAGACTAAATAAATGTTTTAGATATGTATTGTATTTAAGATACTTTTCAGAGTTTACAGTGGTAGAATAGGAGTTTAGGTGATGCACTTTTTTTTTTTTTTAAGGATTTTATTTATTGATTTGAGAAAGAGCATGAGAAGGGGGAGCTGCAAATGGAGAGGAAGCAGGAGCAGGGGGCCCGTCACGGGGCTCAATCCGAGGACACTGAGACCAAGACCTGAGCCCAAGGCCGACGCTCAACTGACTGAACCACCCACGTGCCCCTAAGAGATGCATTTTTGTAAATAATTCACACTAGTAAAAATTATATTTTTTACAAAATAAAATTTAAATATTTATTGTATATGCATGCATGTCAGTATACGTATACACACATTAGTAATTCTCAGATTTGCTGATACTCTTCCTGTAACATGCAATATTTTGTCTGAGTCAGAGTGTGAGAAATGACTTCTCATTTGAGGAAATGAGTTTAGATGAAACATAGCCAATGAAGTCCGAAGTACAAACTTGCCAACCAGTTTAAATGATTGAGTGTATTTTATTTCTTTTCTCTGAAAGTTGTGTTGCAGCTGAAGCACTCTCAAAATTATTTTTTTTCCTCAAGAGAGGGTTTTTGGTTTTTTTTGGTATAAATTTAAGTACTTTTCAATTTAGAATGTTATTTATTTATCCTGATAGTATATTCCATTACCTAATAAGTTTTTTCTCTACCTTAGGCTGTCAGAATTCAGTAATCCATATTTTTTTGGATCTACAAACAATTTAAATAAAATAATCTTTGTAATCAACAATCCATTAGTAAAACCATGAAAATTGCTGTAACACAAACCAATTACTTTTGGTGTTGTGTTCTTACTGTAATTTGAGGAGTAATGTGCCCCTCTCCCCATCTTCTTTTCCATATTATTTCTTAGCAACAGCATCAAATAATACATTCAATTGCTGACAAAGCTGATAAATTTAAAAGAAATGTAAACTGTGTGTAGTTAAATTAAATTTTAGGGAAGTGGTGGAGATTAATGCATATAACCACCTCACATGCTTTAATCACCTTGATTTGTCTCCCACAATTTTTAATATTTTTTTAAAGATTTTATTTATTTATTTGAGAGAGAGAATGAGATAGAGACAGAGAGAGCATGAGAGGGGGGAGGGTCAGAGGGAGAAGCAGACTCCCTGCTGAGCAAGGAGCCCGATGCGGGACTCGATCCCGGGACTCCAGGATCATGACCTGAGCTGAAGGCAGTCACTTAACCAACTGAGCCACTCAGGCGCCCTGTCTCCCACAATTTATAAGTAGATTTTCTTTACAATTTCTCTTACCTAAAACTTGTAGAGCATTCATATAAAAGTTGGACTGTGCTTGTTCTAAACAGTATTGTCTAACAAATAAAGGCAGAATCACCTGCTGATTTACTAGTTAATGTTAGTAGATATCTTAATTGAAGTTTTCCAATTGTGACTCTAAAGCATTATTCAGTTTTTGTACAATAGACAAAATTCTGAATGATTGTCTCTTATATTTTTTATCACTAAGTCAATGAATGCTATTTATGGTTTCTATAATTTATATAAGTAAATTATGTATGCACAAATATCAAAAGTTAAAAGTTAAAAATAATTGCATAAATATTTAATATGTGCCAATTATTATACTGTATGGCAGTTCTCAGTGGGGACATTTTTGTCCCTCAGGCAACATTTGGCAATGACTGGAGAAATTTTTGGTTCTTACAAATAGGAGTTGCTACTGGATTGAGGACAGGATGTTACTAAGCATCTTACAGTGCACCAGGACAGTGCCTAACAACAAAAAATTATCCTACTCAAAATGTCAAAAGTATGTAGATTAAGACCCTATTTTAGAGGTATAATCATAAGCAAGACAGAATTGTTATTCTTTCACATAAAATTTACAGTTTAACAAAAAGTATGCTAGTGAGCATTAATTTAAACTATATTCACTTGCAGTATTGAAAAGTGGTCTTATATTAAAATCATAATTAAAATTTATATTTTGATACGTTTAAAAGGGACCAATAAAAATACCTTTTTTTTTCATTTGAGATTGGGGCCAATTAAGATGTAGAGGTAGGGAAGAAATCATCAATTTTGCTACTTGCGCATGTTAGGTTGGATGATGTTGCTTAAATATGCAACAACTCAACCTACTTATCCTATTCAGCTCATTTTATGTTTTATCCATTCCATTGTGAGAATTCATACAAACCCTCTCCCAAACTTCTGCAGGAGAATTCTGAAGGAGTATAATGATTAAAATGATGACTTGTGGAGTTATGACCAGACCATTTATTAGCAATATGACCTAAGGAGAGCTACTTTACCATTCTGCAAAGTTAGGTTTCTCCAAGTGATAATATTACCTATGACATGTAGTTTTGCAAGAATTAGAATTGATAACGTATACTAAGAATTCAGAATAAAAACTCTAGCCTCCCAGTACTTGCTGGTCATTATCATCTTTTATAACCTCATCTGAAATTAAGAAGAGTTTCAAAATTAAACAAGAATTTATTGTCTTTCCTCATTCCCCAAGATGAAAAAATTCTTTAACCAAAGATATGTATTTTTAAGAGTAGAATACTAATAAAAAATTGGAAGCTGGTATATTTGTATCTTTATTTTATATCAAAAATTTAACTCCTCAGAAAGAAAGATGAGAGGTCTACTCCTGGGGTAGCTTACTAATTATAATTTCCCAAAGAAATTCATTAGTTATCCTATGGTCGTATGTTTGCAGGAGAGAAGCAGAAATAAAATGAATCAAAGGGCCAAAAAATTGTGTGGAAAGGAAAAATTCAGTAGTACCACTTTTTTAATTGAAATAAGGCAAATCGTGGGGCGCTTGGGTGGCTCAGTCAGTTAAGTGTCTGCCTTCGGCTCAGGTCATGATCCCAGGGTCCTGGGATTGAGCACTGCATTGGGCTCCCTGCTCAGCAGAAAGCCTGCTTCTCCCCCTCCCACTCCCCCCGCTTATGTTCCCTCTCTCGCTGTGTCTCTCTCTGTCAAATAAATAAATAAATCTTAAAAAAAAAATAAAGTAAGGCAAATCATGTTATCTACTCATTTTGTTACCTTAGGTAAACAACACATTTAATCATAATATTTAATACAGGTAATTTTACTCACTATTTCATAATGCTGGAAAAAATATTGTACTCTTTTGGGGGGATAGAATAACAAGATACATAAAAGAAAGAGGAAAAACAGTAAGAGTAAAATAGAGAAGATGCAATTGGGAAGGCATGCAAAGGTAGACATTTTTTCTTCAAAAGTAGACATTTCTTAACTGTATTACTCATTTAACTCAGGTGACAGTGTTTATTTCACTTATTTTGATTCAAACACTTGGATTTTTTTTTATATTTGTATAATTAATTGGGAGTTTAGGAAAATATTTTAATTTTTATGTGCCTAAAGGTTATGTCTCTAAAACCATATTCTTTTTTTTTTTTTAAGATTCTATTTATTTATTTGAGAGAGAGAGAATGAGAGAGAGCACATGAGAGGGGGGAAGGTCAGAGGGAGAAGCAGACTCCCCGCCGAGCAGGGAGCCCGATGCGGGACTCGATCCAGGGACTCTAGGATCATGACCTGAGCCGAAGGCAGTCGCTTAACCAACTGAGCCACCCAGGCGCCCTAAAACCATATTCTTTCAACATAGTTGGTGTTATTGATTTGTGAAATTGGAAGAAGAATCAATAAAATTCGACTTTTGAACAGTTTTCAAAAACGTGAAAATAATCTGTGGTGCTGTCAGATTTTATCATATATAGTATGAAACTTATCATACATAGTATAATGAGAACAAATATGAACTAAATAAGGACATCTTTAGCTAAAATATCACAGTATAATCTTAGCTGAAGGGCTACATATACGTAAGTACAAAAAAATCTTCAAAATAATAAAACACTTTTAAAGATTGATAATTAAGATCTGAGTTTTGATATAATAGCTTTAATATATCTTATCTACTGCTTAGTAATTAATAAATTCAACTAAATGTTTAATTTTGTTTTAAATTGGCTGTTAATTACTCATAAAATGAAGTGAGACAGAACATAAGGTTAAAAGGTCTGCTCTTAGAATCCAACTTTGTATTTTCCTGCCTGCTCACAAAAGAAAGTTTGTAATCTTTTTAGTAACTCTTCACCTAATTTTCCTCATTGACAAAACATAATTGTCAATAGGTCATTTGTAACTATGCCTTTCAGGTGCTTTTTTCACTTGAAATAAAGTAATCATGTATTTATGAATTATAAAGTCATAGTTTTACTCAATTGTGATAAGCAAATTATCACCTTGTGAAATATAAATAATAATGTGGACAGAAAATTTAATTACTATATATTAAATCACATTTTTCTTTCTATCCTCATTATTTTTTTCTAAATATAGTTCCTTGTTAAGGAAAAATTATGCTACAAAAATTAACTATAAGACATGATCATATAGCACTTGGGAATTAAGGAAATATGTGCAATTTTACTTATAAAGACAATTTTCAGAAAATTATTTATTATAATACAAAATATCAGATTAGAAAAATAACTTCCATTTTATGTGTGTCCTAAAAGTGAGCACTTATCTGATTTACCATATTATATTGACTATCCACCTAAGATCTAGTCTCCTAACTACCTGACCCCTTAATATATATAAAACAAAAGTAATTGGTAATTCTGATTCTGATGCTTGGATTAGTGGGGAAATCAGGAGCTTTGTCAAATAAATGAATTATTTGAGTTGGAGTGAGGAGGTGCTATTTAGGCCAAAGACATAGTCCCTAAATAAGTATTTTCATGAAGGAAATTCATATCCAAAATTCAAATGAGGGGCGCCCAGATGGGTCAGTTGTTTCAGAGGCTTCTTTTGGCTCAGGGCATGATCTCAGGCGTCATCCAGCTCTCTGCTCAGCAGGGAGCCTGCTTCTCCCTCTGCCCCTCCCCCTGCTCATGTTCTCTCTCTCTCTGTCTCTCAAATAAATAAATAAAATCTTTTAAAAAATTTCAAATGATACATGCTCTGTAATTTAATTTTTTTCTGATCTGTTTTGTTATTTACTGCATTGCAATGATTACAAAGTACATAATTTGATTTCTAAATTTCAGTGAAAATATTGACACTTCCTTGTATCTTATTTATAGTACACTACTATGTACAAGTAGAAAGTTTCAGAGCATAAGTTATCTTCTTTCTTCAACCCCATCTCACTTTTACATTTCATGAGCTTACTTGCATTACCTTATTTGAGGAAACACTAGCTTTTTTCTCAATACTTCTGTAAGTCCAAGAAAGTATTGATTTAGTTTTGGCTGATACTTTTGGTTGATAAGTCCAAAAATCTTGATTACTCTGTTTCTTCTTCCCTGTTTTCAGTATTGGGGGTAGAAAAACAAAATACTCACTGAAAAGACTATTTGAAACAAGGGGTGTCCAGTGTGCTATTGAGAGAATTCCTAGGAATGTTTTTTTTTGCTTAAAAAGGGGACAAATGCCAGAAGAAAATTTGTTGGTAGTACACTCTCATTCCTTTCCCTGCCTTGATTGAACATGAAGTATCTAGGACTCTAGCAGCAATCTTATACCCATGGGGACAAAGTGCAAGCATAAAGAGCTAACCGCTAGGATAGAGACACAAAACAGAAATGAGTTCTAGTTCCTTGTGACACCACTGAATAAGTTAACTGAAATTTAAAAAAAAATGCCTACTTCAAGACTATTAAGTGAGAAAAATAAATGCTTACACATTTTAACCCCTATGGGTCCTTTTCCTGATACTTGCCCCTAAACACATTTCTTGCTGAAAGAAGAGCCTACTATATGATATATGAATCAAACTTAAAAAATTATTTCTTCTTCTCATTCAAAAACAGCTCCAATGAAGGCATTACATTCTTTACAGTGTGTTAACGTCCTTTTCCCTCTTTGCTCATAGTTAAATCCATTCTTCTTTCTTTCTACTTAAAACACTTTAGATTTGAATTCATCTATAGAGAGTTATACCTACTATGTTTACTTATTTTGACATTCTACTCACCCTTAATTAAATATTTGATATCCTAGATCATTACCACATTCTCTGACACTACTCCTGTAGAGGTTTCCTCTCTCAGGTACAAAATACCAAGTTTTTATATAGATAATCTAATTAACAAGGTTAAGTCTTTATAAACATGAGGCACTGAAAAAGCAAGGTTTATGTGAGGGTCTCAAAACTCAAGAATTATTTCAAGGTCTGAATATAAAAAAGTCAAATACACAGTACCCCGTCTTCCACTCCTTACAGAATTCTAACAGCCCATTCCAACTTCTGGAGAGAAATTCAGACTTTTTACTAGAGAAAAGAGCCTTCCCCAAAAGATCTTCCCCAAAATCTTCCCAAAAGATTTTGATAATAAATAATTCCCACAAATAAAATATATGCCTGCCTTTTTTTTCAAGTTGCAGTGAAGGTGGCAAAGCTCAGAGTCCAACCACAGTCATGGATATTTTAATCAGCAATAACATAGTCACTTTCTTTTGAATATAAAAAGAAAGCCGGACAACCTGTGACGAAAATCTACAGCATAGGTAAGATAGATACTAAAATAAACAATAACATACAAAGAAGAAATGTGCCCTCTTAGGCCAGGAATAATAGACTATCACACCAAGTGAGGTTTTGTGGGCTACCTCAAGCAGCAGAGATTCTCTAAGTTATGATTTCCATGCTATATTACAAAGGATTGCATAACTTACATGTTCTCTAAGAAGCTATGACTCAAGTTCTGTGTGTGTTTATTACGAGTATTCCTCTTGCAATGAACATCATATTAAGGACACTGAAGAAGTAAGGTCTCTTCCTCCTAGCAAATATCATTAGTCTCATTACTCAGAGATCCATTATACAAAGATATTAGACCAAGTCATCTGTATTTTTTTCCTTTCCCATGGGGATCTCCATCTGGTAAAGTGAACACATGGGTTGCAGGACAGTTTTTTTGTTTTGTTTTGTTTTGTTTTGTTTTTTAATCCTTCTCCCATCTCCAAATCAGTAGAATGGGTAAAATTAGAGGGGCTGATAATGACTTGTATTTTTAAGGATTTGGAACAACTGAAACTCTCACACATTGCTGGTAGGAGTGTGAAATGATATAACATCATTTAAAACTCATTTGGTAACTGATACTTAAAAAGTCACTTATACATCTATCCTATGATGACACATTTGCACTTTTAAAATTTATATGAAATTTAAAGGAAAGATAAGTAAAAATACACATTCACGAAACACTTGTACTGTGGTGTTCAGAGTAGCTTAATTCATAATAGCTAAAACCAAAACCCATAACGTGCAGCAGAATGAATAAAGAAATTGTGACATATTTGTACAGCAATGAAAAGGAATAAAGTACTGATACAACAAGGGTGAATCTCAAAACACTTGGTTGTGTGAAAGAAGCCAAAAACTAAGATCTTCCACATTTTATCTCTTATTGAAATCCAAGAATGCATAAAATGAATTTATAATCATAGAAATCAGATTAGCCATTGCCCCTGAATAAGAATGGTGGTTGGCTTACCATGGTAGAATTGGTCAAAGGGGGCAAAAGAGAATATTTGGGGATGGTTGAAGTAACTTACAACTTGTTTTGTGTAGTGATTTCACAGTTGTACGCAGTTGCCAAAGTTCAAGACACTTAAGATTTATTAACTTATATTGTTTATTATTATCCATCAGTTTTACAGTTGTGTAATATGTTTATTAAATGTTTATACATACACATAGATTTTATGTTTATTGTACAAAATAGGTAGGATATAAAGAAATATAATAAGATTCTTAATATAGCTTCAAAAATATAAAAAATGCATTTTTATGGAAAAATAGGAAAAAAGAATACAAAGGAAAAAGAATGAGACTGATACAATATTTTCAAGTTTTTCTAGATGTTAGAAAACAATAATATGATTTCACTGTAATTCTGAGGGAAATTATTTTCAAACTAGAATTCTATATCCAGTTAAATTTTTAAGCAACGTGAGAGCAGAATGAAGATATTTGGACATTAAAGGACTCAGAAAGTTAACCTTCCTTTGAACACTGTCTCCAGAAAGGAGTGAAAATTGGGCTTCCTTACAGGAGAAATACCCTGGAAAGAAACATGGGTTTCAAGAATCTAGATTAAACATTCTTCCCTCACTGAAATCCAGACACACTGAATCTGACCTTCTTGCTCTTATAATAAATTCATTAGACATTCTTTGCTTCAGGACACTTGCACTTCCTGATCACTCTTAAGGAAATTACTGTTTCCTAGATATCTGCATGACCTGCCTCTTCAACTCAGTCAGGTTCTATTCAATCATTACCTAATGTTAAAGGTCTTTCCTGACCATCTTCCATTACACAGCCACCTTACCCTCACTTGCTTACTCTCTAACCCTTTATCTTGTTTAATTGATTTTCATAGGATTTATCTCCACCTGATATCAAATGCAATACATAAATGCATGTCTTAATAGTATATATGTTATTAGACATACATATATATAATTCATTAAATATAGTGTCTACTTCTTTTTGCAAGAATGTAAGCTCTATTGCTATCAGAGATTTTGTTAATATTTTCACAATAACCTCGGTACCTAGGAAATTGATATATAGAATAATGAGTATTTATTGAATGAATAACTTTATCAATCATTAAAAAATATCACACTAATTCAATTTACTTCTCTTTGTCCGTGTGTGGGACAAATATGCCTTTTTATTAATTTTATTATCATTTGAAACAAAATCTTGAGAAGAGGAAAGAGACACATGTCCAATCTTCAAACTCTTTCATGAATCACTTTAAAACCGTCTTATATGGTCAGACAAAATTTCCCAAAGGAAGTGCTATCAAAGTTATGCTAATATATAGAGAGCAACTTTTTTAAAAAAAAAAGAGATGGTGAAACGTGAATAATACAATTTTGGCCATGCTGCTAGGATGTGATGATGAGATTATTATTTTGAAAAGTGCTGTGCTAGTGTATTAAATCTGATCTAAGAAATGAAACTATCTAGACTACTGGAAAGATGTCCAAACAGTTTTTGGTGTGTTCAGGCACTGATGGTCATTTATTCACATTTTCATTTTACTTTGCTGAGAATATTGATTTTTTTTATTTTTTTTATTGTTACGTTAATCACCATACATTACATCATTAGTTTTTGATATAGTGTTCCATGATTCATTGTTTGTGCATAACACCCAGTGCTCCATGCAGAACGTGCCCTCTTTAATACCCACCACCAGGCTAACCCACCCTCCCACCTCCCTCCCCTCTAGAACCCTCAGTTTGTTTTTCAGAGTCCATCATTTCTCATGGTTCATCTCCCCCTCCGATTCCCCCCCCTTCATTCTTCCCCTCCTGCTATCTTCCTCTTTTTTTTTCTTAACATATATTGCATTATTTGTTTCAGAGGTACAGATCTGTGATTCAATAGTCTTGCACAATTATGCTGAGCGAAATAAGTCAATCAGAGAAAGACATGTATCATATGACCTCACTGATATGAGAATATTGATGTAATTTAAACTGGGTAAAATTGTACCTACTTTGGTTTATTTCACTGAGTGTAAAGTCACCTCCATGTTATTTACTTTACATAGAAGAACATTTTTTTTCCTTTCTTCAGGTTTTCCCAAGAGCAAGTGACATGTGCTGTGTTGTACTTTTGTGTTATGTGCTCACCATTCTTTTGTAAAAGCCATTAGCTATTATAATTTTGTTTTATAGTTTATAAATAATTAAAATTCTATGATTATATCAAGAAACTGAATCCATTTTTGTAGGAATCACAGATTACCTTGGCATTTTCTGTTGACTTAAGTGGTGCCTCTCTTTCATATACAGCCTTATAATATTTTTTGCTTTATACCTTGGAAAAGAAAATCCATAGAAGTCTTGTCTCATTTTCTCTATTAGTTAACAAGCATTCATTATTGGCAAGCCATCTAACCTTTCTGCTATTTATTTAAGTAAGGATATTCATCTCAAAATAGGGTTTCCAAATTGTGCTCCTGGGAGCTGTTGTTTGGGGTTCAACATTATCCTTTTTTCTTAAGATTTTGTTTATTTGTCAGAGAGAGAGAGAGCACAAAACAGGGGGAGCAGCAGGTTCCACGCTGAGCAAGGAGCCCAATGTGCGACTCCATCCCAAGACTGTGGGATCATGACCTGAGCCTAACGAAGACTCTTAACCAACTGAGCCACCCAGGTGTCCTGGGCTTCAACATTATCTTCAGGAATTATCTTGCTGAGATGTGGAAAGCATTAAGGGCAGAAATCGACTAGGTAGGATTTGGGAGGCCTTTGGTCTCCCTTTCTTCCCACTGCTGAGTGCCCACCAAACACCTCTCTATTATATGTTCTATGCTTGCATATAAGGGTTTTAAATTTTTTTTCTACAAAGATAATTTTGGACCAAAATTTAAAGACTTCCAAATTAGTAACATTATTATTATATTTTATTTTATTTATTTGACAGAGAGAGAGAGAGAGACAGCAAGAGCAGGAACACAAGCAGGGGGAGTGGGAGAGGGAGAAGCAGGCTTCCCGCTGAGAGTTTAGAATAGGGAACATTTTCACAGCCATCAATTTCAAACACATCTCTCAAAACACTGACACCTTCATAATGGAACTGATTATAGAATATTTGTTCATTCTAGTGTAATTTCCCAAACTATTTTCTGCTATATCGATTAATATACTTTGGCTTCTTGGAAATCCAACCAAATAATCCAAGTTTCCTTACTTTTTTTTTTATGACTATCAAGATGAGTTCCTGAAATGTGTGAATTTTGCTAAGGTTTTGTCAACATCAGTGTACTCTCCATACTAAAATTCAGCAATAAATAATGTTTCCATTAATGCAGAGAGAAAACATATATTATAGTCCTGAACCTTTTCAGGAAGCCCACTCTACTGAACAGAACTTCACATTTGTTTACTTCATGCTGAATGGAGCAGGTACCATCACTCACTATAGGATTTTCAACTTTCCCAGAACTGTCACAGCACAGAGGGTAGTAGGAATAAATCACTAAGTAGCCATACTGTAGTGAATTATATACAGATTAGGACAATTCTGAATAGATAATATTAACTCTCTGTAAAAGCTAAATCCTCTCCCTTATAAGCAATGCTCAAGCCCATGGTGACAGTAGAGAAACACAGAGATTATTTTTTTTTAAGATTTTATTTATTTATTTATTTGACAGAGAGAGACACAGCGAGAGAGGGAACACAAGTGAGAGAGGGGGAGTGGAAGAAGCAGGCTTCTCGCGGAGCAGGGAGCCCGATGCGGGGCTGGATCCCAGGACCCTGGGATCATGACCTGAGCCCTAGGCAGACACTTAACGACTGAACCACCTAGGCGCCCCAAGAGAAACACAGAGATTATTACCCCAAAGTGTACCATCATGATTAGAGACGGGGGGGCAAATAAAAACTTCATTGTTACAGAAACACGCACTCACTCTGATGCTTTCAAATATACTACTTTCTTTTCTTTTTTTTCTTTTTTTCTTTCTTTTTTGGTCTCTCTTTAATCTGAAAATTTAAGACTTCTGGGTCTTGGGATCAGTTAGTTATATGAAGTGGGAAAGCAGGTAATTCGGTCTGCAGATTAACTATTTTTAATGTAACAATCTTAGTTTGAGACCTTTGTTTTACTGGCTTTCAGCTTTTGTATTCAAATAAATGTGACAAAATTTATAATAAGAGAAGCTATACATCGCTGTGAAACAATTGCAGGGATAGAGATTTAGAACGATCTTTTTTAAAAGCTAAATAGTACACTAACAAGGAGGTCTTGGCAAATTATTTTATCACTCATTTAATTCTACTACCTACCCTCCCCTGTTTAACTTTCACTCATTCCTTAAACTTAATTTTCTCATTTGACAGACCGGATTTCCTTGTTTCTCAGGCAACATCCTCTCTCTCTATTTTTTCAACTAATAAACATTGTTTTTTAAGCAGTTATAAGTTCATAGAACAACTGACGGAAAAGCTCAGAGAGTTCTATATAGCATTTGTCTCCATACATTCAAATTTCCCCACTTTCAACATCCCTGCACCAAAGTGCAGTTCATTATCAATCGATGAACCTGCACTGACATATTATTATTCAAAGTCCATCATTTACACTAAGGTTAACTCTTGGTGTTCAGTGGGTTTGGACAAATGTATAATGACACGTTTCTGTATCCACCACAGAATAGTTTCACTGCCTAAAAATCATCTAGGCTCTGCCTATTCATCTCTCCCTTCCCTCAAATACCTGGCACAACTAATCTTTTCACTCTCTAAATAGGTTTTGTCTTTTTCAAAATGTCATATAGTAAGAATCCTATCTAGTATGCAGCCTATTCAGATTGATTTTTTTCAATTAATTATATGCATTTAAGATTCCTCCATGTCTATTCATGGCTTGATACTCATTTCTTTTCAATACTGAATAATATTCAATTGTCTAGATATGCCATACTTTATACATTCACCTATTGAAGGGTATCTTGGTTGCTTCCAAGTTTTGGCAACCGTTTAAATATTTCACTCCACTGACTTCTTACTTGCATTTCTGAGAATTCAGATGCAAATCTTATCTTTGCTCTTTGATTGGTAAGTATTTTTTTTTTTTAACCTCTTCTGGCTTCTTTCAAGGTTTCTTACCTTTGATTTTCTGAAATCTGAATATGTTTGATATCAAGGCATAGTTTTTGTTTTGTTTTGGTGTTTATTCTCCTTGCTGGTTTCTGAACTTTCAGGATCTGTGGTTTGGTGTCTGAAATTCTTTGAGGGAAATTTAGTCACTTCTGCTTCAAATATTGCTTCTGTTCCTTTCTCTTTTCTCCTTTTGGTGTTCCATTATGCATATGTTAAACCTTTTATAGTTGTCCCACAGATCTTGGATATCATGTTCTGGTTTGCTTGCCCATTTTTTTTTTCTTTGCTTTTCAGTTTCGGTAGTTTCTACAGTCATATCCTCGAACTCAGAGATTCTTTCCTCAGCAAGGCTCAGTCTTCTAATGAACCCATAAAAGGCACTCTCTAACATTTCTTTTTTATTACTATTATTTTTTTTTATTTCCTTCTCTCTTTCCATCTATACTTGTTCATTGTTTACCTCTTCCATTAAGCCCTTAGCTTATTAATCATTGTCTTTTTGAAAAACCTGTTCTGATAAGTCCACCATTCCTGCTATATCTGACTCTGGTTCTGACACTTGTTCAGTCTCTTCAAACTATGATTTTTTTTTCTTCTTAGTATGCCTTGCAATTTTTGGTTGAAATGTGGACATGATATATTGGGTAAATGGAACTGTGGTAAATAGGCCGTTAGTAATATAGTGATAAGGATTGTGGGGAAGGGAAGCTTTCTATATTCTTATGATGAAGTCTCAGTCTTTTGTGAGACTGTGCCCCCTGGACTGTTAATTTCACCAGTGCTTCTTAGTCTCTCCCCACCCCCAATAGTAAAAACTCCATGGCTATGGGTGCCTGGGTGGCTCAGTTGGTTAAGCGACTGCCTTCGGCTCAGGTCATGATCCTGGAGTCCCAGGATCGAGTCCCGCATCGGGCTCCCTGCTCGGCAGGGAGCCTGCTTCTCCCTCTGACCCTCCCCCTTCTCATGTGCTCTCTCTCTCTCTCTCATTCTGTCTCAAATAAATAAATAAAATGTTAAAAAATAAATAAAATTATTAAAAAAAAAAAAAAACTCCATGGCTAGGTCTGTAAATTACCCTTCCTCCACATGAAAGGTTAGAACCAGTTGGAACTTGTTATTTCCCTTCCCTCCCCCCAGGGTAAAAGGCAGGATTAGGCTCTGGTAAATTACTTTTTCCTAAGGGCAGGCCTTAGGAAGAAGAGCAGAATATTATAAAATATTTTAAAAGGGTTACTTTTCCTCTCCCTCCCCTACAAGAAGCAAGAGGGAATTTTTCTCTGATACTCACTTTGAGAACCTGATAGAGCTCTTGAATATAGAACTCACGAAAGTGTAGGTTCCTCCCTGTGTCTGAGTCCCCTTGGAGTTTCTAACACTTGGACTTACCTATACTGAGCCTCTAGCAATTTGACAATTGAGGTTTTCCTATTGAAGCACTGGTTTCTGCTGGGGTTTCTGTTCCTGGATTTCTGCTATGATAATTTGGGATTCTCTGTATCCACTTACCTATCTTTTTCTCCAATACTGGGACAGTAGTTTGCCCTCTGTCCGCACTTCTTTATCATCTCTAAAAAGAGTTGTTGATTATTTTTCCAGCTTTATTGGTTTATAATTGATGTATAACATTGTATAACTATACGGTGTACAATGTGATGATCTGATACATTTAAATATTGTGAAATAATTACCACGTTAAGGTTAATTAACACCTACATCTCCTCACATAATTGCCTTTTTCAATGATGAAAACATACAAGATTTACTTACTCTCTTAGCAACTTTAATGTATATGTTACACCTCAATTAACTATTGTCACCATGGTGTAGATTCCTAGAACTTGTTTATCTTATAGCTAGAAGTTTTTACTCTGACTGACATCTTGCCATTTCCCCATATTCCAGCCTCTGGCAACCATTATTCTTTCCTTGTTTCTATGAGTTTGGCATTTTTGGATTCCACATATAAGTGTGATCATGCCAAATTTGTCTTTCTATCTGACTTATTTCACTTAGCATAATGCCCTCAAGTTCCATCCACGTTGTGACAAATAGCAGGACTTCCTTCCTTTATATGGCTGAATAATAATCCTTGTATATATACATATCCCACATATTCTTTAACCATTCACCCACTGATAGAACTTAAGTTAATTCCATGCTTTTGCTATTATGAATTATGCTGCAATTAACATAGGTGTGCAGGTATCTCTTTAAGAGAGTGATTTCATTTCCTTTGGACATACACCCAGAAGTGAGATTGGTGGATCACATGGTAGTTTTATTTTAATTTTTTTGAGGAACCTCCTTATATTTTTCATAGTGACAATACCAATTTAAATTCCTACTAACTGTACAAGCGTTCTATTTTCTTCATGTTCTTGCCAATAGTTATTATCTATTGTCTTTTTGATAACAGCCATTCTAATACATGTGAGAAGATATTCTTTTGTGGTTTTGATTTGCATTTCCTTGATAAGTAGTGATATCGAGCACTTTTTTCATATACCTGTTGGCCATTTGAGGGTTTTATTTGGAAAAATATCTATTTAGGTCCTTTGCCCATTTGTAAATTGGGTTATTTAGTATTTATGCTGTTGAATTATATCAGTTCTTTGTGTATATTGGTTAAGTTTGCAAATATTTTCTCCTATTTTGTATGTTGCTTTTTAATTTTGTTAATCATTTCTTTTGCTGTGCAGAAGCTTTTCAGTTTAATATAGTCCTATGTGTTGATTTTTGCTTTTGTTTCCTTTATTTTATGTTTCATATCCAAAAATCAAGAACAACATTTAAGAACTTCCTCTCTATTTTTTACTAGGATTTTTATGGTTTCAAATCTTACATTTAAGGGCGCCTGGGTGGCTCAGTTGGTTAAGCAACTGCCTTCGGCTCAGGTCATGATCCTGGAATCCCGGGATCGAGTCCCGCATTGGGCTCCCTGCTCAGCAGGGAGTCTGCTTCTCCCTCTCCCGCTCCCCCCTCTTGTGCTCTCTCTCTTTCAAATAAATAAATAAAATCTTAAAATAAATAAATAAATAAAATTTAAATCTTACATTTAAGTCTCTAATTCATTTTGACTTATTTTTGTGAATAGTGTAAGATAGGGGTACAATTTTATTATTTAGCATGTGATTTTCCAGTTTTCCCAGCACCATTTATTGAAAAGACTACCCTAGCCCATTGAGTATTATTGGCTCCCTTGGCAAATGGAGCTGGAGATGAGCAGAAAAATATGGGTTTATTTCTGGTTTCTTGATTCTGTACATTGTCTCTATGTCTGTTCTTACACTGGAACCATGCAGTTTTCATTATTATAGCTATGTAATATAGTACAATGACTCCAGCTTTGTTCTTTCTCAGGATTGTTTTAGCTATCCAGAGTCTTTTGGAGTTCCATATGTATTTTAAGATTATTTTTCTCCATTTCTGTGAAAATGCGTTGGTGGTTTTGAAAGAAACTGCATTGAATCTATAGATGGTTTTGGGCAGTATGGATATTTTAACATTAATTCTTCCAATTTATGAGCATGGAATATCTTTCTATTTATTTGTTATTTCAATTTATTTTATCAAAGTCTTATAATTTTCACTGTACAGATCTTTTACTTCCTTGGTTAAATTTTTTCCTAAATATTTTATTCTTGTTGATGCTACTGTAAATAAGATTGTTCTCTTTATTACTTTTCCAGGTAGTTTGTTGCTAGTGTGTAGAAACACAATTGGTTTCTGTGTGTTGATTTCACATCCTTCAATCTAACTGAATTCATTTATTCTAAAAATATTTTGGTGGAGTCTGTTCAGTTTTCTAAATATAACATTACATATGCAAATAGAAATTATTTTACTTCTTCCTTTTCCATGTGTATGCCTTTTATTTATTTTTTTGCTTAACTACTTAGGTAAGACTTCCCAACTTTATTGAATAGTGATGAGAGTGAATCTTGTTCCTTTTCCTTGTCTTGTTCTTGGTCTTAGGGAAAAAGGTTTTAACCTTTCACTCTTTTTCTTTGCATTTTTTAAATTATATTATGTTAATCACCATACATTATATCATTAGTTTTTGATGCAGTGTTCCATGATTCATTGTTTGCATATATCACCCAGTGCTCCATTCAGTACATGCCCTCTTTAATACCCATCACCAGGCTAACCCATCCTCCCACCCCCTCCCCTCTAGAACCCTTAGTTTGTTTCTCAGAGACCATAGTCTCTCATGGTTCATCTCCCCCTCTGATTTCCTCCCCTTCATTTTTGCCTTCCTACTATCTCCTTTTTTTTTTTTTTTTAACATATAATGTATTATTTGTTTCAGAGGTACAGGTCTTTGATTCAACAGTCTTACACAATTCAAAGCACTCACCATAGCACATACCCTCCCCAATGTCTATCACCTAGCCACCCCATCCTTCCCACCCCCCACCACTCCAGCAAACCTCAGTTTGTTTCCTGAGATTAAGAATTCCTCATATCAGTGAGATATATGATACATGTCTTTCTCTGATTGATTTATTTTGCTCAGCGTAATACCCTCCAGTTCCATCAACATCATTGCAAATGGCAAGATTTCATTCCTTTGAATGGCTGCATAATATTCTATTGTATATATATATTCCATATCTTCTTTATTCATTCATCTGTCGATAGACATCTTGGCTCTTTCCATAGTTTGCCTATTGTGGACATTGCTGCTATAAACATTGGGGTGCACATACCCCTTCAGATCCCTACATTTGTATATTTGGGATAAATATCCAGTAGTGCAATTGTGGGGTTTTATGGTAGCTCTATTTTCAACTTTCTGAGGAACCTCCATACTGTTTTCCAGAGTGGCTGCACCAGCTTGCATTCCCACCAACAGTGTAGGAGGGTTCCCCTTTCTCTGCATCTTCACCACCATCTGTCATTTCCTGACTTGTTAATTTTAGCCATTCTGACTGGTGTGAGGTGGTATCTCATTGAGGTTTTGATCTGGATTTCCCTGATGCCAAGCGATGTTGAGCACTTTTTCAGGTATCTGTTGGCCATTTGGATGCCTTCTTTGGAAAAATGTCTGTTCCTGTCTTCTGCCCATTTCTTGATTGGATTCTTTGTTCTTTGGGTGTTGAGTTTGATATGTTCTTTATAGATTCTGGATACTAGCCCTTTATCTGATATGGCATTTGCAAATATCTTCGCCCATTCCATCAGTTGTCGTTTGGTTTTGTTGACTGTTTCTTTTGCTGTACAAACCTTTTTATCTTGATGAAGTCCCAATACTTCATTTTTGCCCCCGCTTTCCTTGCCTTTGGCAATGTTTCTAGGAAGAAGTTGCTGCGGTTGAGGTCGAAGAGGTTGCTGCCTGTGTTCTCCTTTAAGATTTGGATGGACTCCTGTCTCACATTGAGGTCTTTCAACCATTTGGAGTCTATTTTTGTGTGTGGTGTAAGGAAATGGTCCAGTTTCATTCTTCTGCATGTGGCTGTCCAATTTTCCCAACACCATTTGTTGAAGAGACTGTATTTTTTCCGTTGGACATTCTTTCCTGCTTTGTCAAAGATGAGTTGACCATAGAGTTGAGGGTCCATTTCTGGGCTCTCTATTCTGTTCCATTGATCTATGTGTCTGTTTTTGTGCCAGTACCATGCTGTCTTGATGATGACAGCTTTGTAATAGAGCTTGAAGTCCAGGATTGTGATGCCGCCAGCTTTGCTTTTCTTTTTCAACATTCCTCTGGCTATGCGGGGTCTTTTCTGGTTCCATACAAATTTTAGGATTATTTGTTCCATTTCTTTGAAAAAAGTGGATGGTATTTTGATAGGGATTGCATTAAATGTGGTGAGTGCTCTAGGCAGCATTGACATCTTCACAATATTTGTTCTTCCAATCCATGAGCATGGAACATTTTTCCATTTCTTTGTGTCTTCGTCAATTTCCTTTATGAGTATTTTATAGTTTTCAGAGTACAGATTCTTTGCCTCTTTGGTGAGATTTATTCCTAGGTATCTTATGGTTTGGGTGCAACTGTAAATGGGATTAACTCCTTAATTTCTCTTTCTCCTGTCTTCTTTTTAGTGTATATGAGTGCCACTGATTTCTGTGCATTGATTTTATATCCTGCCACTTGACTGAATTCCTGTATGAGTTCTAGCAGTTTTGGGGTGGAGTCTTTGGGGTTTCCACATAAAGTACTATATCATCGGCAAAGAGTGAGAGTTTGACTTCTTCCTTGCCAATTTGGATGCCTTTGATTTCTTTATGTTGTCTGATTGCTGTGGCTAGGACTTCTAGTACTTTGTTGAATAGCAGTGGTGATAGTGGACATCCCTGCTGCGTTCCTGACCTTATGGGGAAAGCTCTAGGTTTTTCTCCCTTGAGAATGATATTTGCTACGGGTTTTTCATAGATGGCTTTTATGATATTGAGGTATGTACCCTCTATCCCTATACTCTGAAGAGTTTTGATCAAGAAAGGATGCTGTACTCTGTCAAATGCTTTTTCTGCATCTATTGAGAGGATCATATGGTTCTTGTTCTTTCTTTTGTTAATGTATTGTATCACGTTGATTGATTTGCAGATGTTGAAACAAACTTGCAGCCAAGGGATAAATCTCACTTGGTTGTGGTGAATAATCCTTTTAATGTACTGTTGGACCTATTGGCTAGTATTTTGGTGAGAATTTTGCATCCATGTTCATCAAGGATATTTGTCTATAATTCTCCTTTTTGATGGAGTCTTTGTCTGGTTTGGGGATCAAGGTAATGCTGGCCTCATAAAATGAGTTTGGAAGTTTTCCTTCCATTTCTATTTTTTGGAACAGTTTCAGAAGAATAGGTGTTAATTCTTCTTTAAATGTTTAGTAGACTTCCCTTGGGAAGCCATCATCCCGTGGGCTTTTGTTTGTTGGGAGATTTTTGATGACTGCTTCAATTTCCTTAGTGGTTATAGCCTGTTCAGGTTTTCTATTTCTTTCTGGTTCACTTTTGGTAGTTTATACATCTCTAGGAAGACATCCATTTCTTCCAGATTATCTAATTTACTGGCATATGGTTGCTCATATTATGTTCTTATCATTGTTTGTATTTCTTTGGTGTTGGTTGTAATCTCTCCTCATTCATTCATGATTTTATTTATTTGGTTCTTTTTCTCTCTCTCTCTCTCTCTTTTTTTTTTTTTTTTGTTATGATAAATCAGGCCAGGGATATATCAATTTTATTACTTCTTTTAAAGAACCAGCTCCTAGGTTTCTTTGATCTGTTCTACTGTTCTTTTGGTTTCTATTTCATTGATTTCTGCTCTGGTCTTTATCATTTCTCTTCTTCTGCTGGGTTTAGGCTTTATTTGTTTTTCTTTCTCTAGCTCCTTTATGTGTAGGGTTAGGTTGTGTCCTTGAGACCTTTCTTGTTTCTTGAAAAAGGCTTGCATTGCTATATACTTTCCTCTTAGGACTGCCTTTGCTGCATCCCAAAGATTTTGAACAATTGTGTTTTCATTTTCATTTGTTTCCATGAATTTTTTAAATTCTTCTTTAATTTCCTGGTTGACCCATTCATTCTTGTCTAGGATGCTCTTTATCCTCCATGTATTTGAATTCATTCTGACTCTCCTCTTGTGATTGAGTTCTAGTTTCAAAGCATTGTGGTCTGAAAATATGCAAGGAATGATCCCAATCTTCTGGTACTGGTTGAGACCTGATTTGTGACCTAGGATGTGATCTATTTTGGAGAATGTTCCATGCACACTAGAGAAGAATGTGTATTCTGTTGCTTTGAGATGGAGTGTTCTGAATATATCTGTGAAGTCCATTTGGTCCAGTGTGTCATTTAAAGTCCTTATTTCCTTGTTGATCTTTTGCTTAGATGATCTGTCCATTTCAGTGAGGAGGGGTGTTAAAGTACCCCACTATTATTGTATTGTTGTCGATGTATTTCTTTGCTTTTGTTATTAATTGGCTTATCTAATTGGCTGCTCCCATCTTAGGGGCATAGATATTTACAATTGTTAGATCTTCTTGTTGGATAGACCCTTTAAGTATGATAGAGTGTCCTTCCTCATCTCTTATTATAGTGATTGGTTTAAAATCTAATTTGTCTGATATAAGGATTGCCACCCCAGCTTTCTTTTGGTGTCCATTAGCATGGTAAATGGTTTTCCACCTCCTTACTTTCAATCTAGAGGTGTCTTTGGGTCTAAAATAAGTCTCTTGCAGGGCTCCTGGGTGTCTCAGTTGGTTAAGTGACTGCCTTCAGCTCAGGTCATGATCCTGGAGTCCCAGGATTGAGTCCCACATCAGGCTCCCTGCTCAGCAGGGAGTCTGCTTCTCCCTCTGATCCTCCTCCCTCTCATGCTCTCTGTCTCTCATTCTCTCTCTTGCAAATAAATAAAATCTTAAAAATAAATAAATAAATAAAATAAATAAATAAAATAAGTCTTTTGCAGAGAGCATATCAGTCGGCCTTGTTTCTTTATCCAATCTGATAGCCTGTGTCTTTTGATTGGGGCATTTAGCCCATTTACATTCAGGATAACTATTGAAAGATAGGAATTTAGTTCCATTGTATTGCCTGTAAGGTGACTGTTGCCGGATATTGTTTGTCTTCCTTCCTGGTCTATGTTATTTTTAGGCTCTCTTTGCTTAGAGGACCCCTTTCATGATTTCCTGTAGGGCTGGTTTTGTGTTTGCAAATTCCTTTAGTTTTTGTTTGTCCTGGAAGCTTTTTATCTCTCCTTCTATTTTCAATGACAGCCTAGCTGGATATAGTATTCTTGGTTGCATATTTTTCTCATTTAGTGCTCTGAATATATCCTGCCAGTCCTTTCTGGCCTGCCAGGTCTCTGTGGATAGGTCTGTTGCCAGTCTAATGTCTCTACCATCGTAGGTTACAGATCTCGTCTCCTGAGTTGCTTTCAGGATTTTCTCTTTGTCTCTGAGACTTGTAAGTTTTATTATTAAATGTTGGGGCATTGACCTATTTTTATTGATTTTGAGGGGGGTTCTCTGTGCTTCCTGGATTTTGATGCCTGTTTCCTTCCCTAAATTAGGGAAGTTCCCTGCTATAATTTGCTCCAATACACCTTCTGCCCCTCTCTCTTTCTTCTTCTTCTGGGATCCCAATTATTCTAATGTTGTTTCGTCTTATGGTATCACTTGTCTCTCAAATTCTTCCCTCATTATCCAGTAGTTGTTTATCTCTCTTTTTCTCAGCTTCTTTATTCTCCATCATTTGGTCTTGTATATCACTAATTCTATCTTCTGTCTCATTTATCCAAGCTGTTAGAGCCTCCATTTTTTATTACACCTCATTAATAGCTTTTTTTTTTTTTTGACTTGGTTAAATTTTAATTCTTTTATTTCTCCATAAAGGGTGTCTCTAATATCTTCCATGCTTTTTTCAAGTCCAGCTAGTATCTTTACAATCGTCGTTCTGAACTCTAGTTCTGACATCTTACTAATGCCCGTATTGATAGGTCCCTGGCAGTCAGTACTGCCTCTTGTTCTTTTTTTTTTTTTTTTTTGAGATGATTTTTTCCATCTTGTCATTTTGTCCCGAAGAGAATAGATGAATGAGAGAACAAAATGCTAACAGGGTAACAATGACCCCAGAAAAATATACACTAAACAAACCAGAAGAGACCTTCCAGAAAATGGTCGTCTTTCTATTCAGAGAGTTGCTGCTATTCTTTTCTTCGATATCCTGTTGAGTTTGTAGGTGTTCAGAATTGTTTGATCCCTATCTAGCTGAATTCCTGCAACCAGACGAAATTTAGGTCTCCTACTCCTCCTCCATCTTGCTCCTCCCTAACCTTTCACTCTTAAGTGTGATGTTAGCAGTGGGTTTGGTATATATAGTCTTTATTTTATTGAATTATGTTCCTTCAGTACCCAATTTGTTGAGAGTTTTAAAATGAAAAGATATTGAATTTTGCTTAATGATTTCTCTCCATCTATTGAAATTATCATATATTTTTAAAGGTTTTATTTATTTATTTGACAGAGAGAGACACAGCGAGAGAGGGAACACAAGCAGGGGGAGTGGGAGAGGGAGAAGCAGGCTTCCTGCTGAGCAGGAAGCCTGATGCGGGGCTCGATCCCAGGACTCTGGGATCATGACCTGAGCCGAAGGCAGACACTTAACGGCTGAACCACCCAGGCACCTCTCATATGTTTTTTATCTTTTAATTTATATGGTATATCACATTTATTGATTTGCATATATTAAAACATCCTTGCATTCTAAAATAAACCCCACATGATCATAGAGTATGATTCTTTTAACATGCTGTTGAATTTGGTTTGCCAATATTTTGTTGAGAATTTTTGCAACTCTATTCATCAGAGATATTGGCCTATAATCTCTGAACATTGGATCTTTTTTCATGATATCAGAATATATTCATAGGCTTCTTTTTATCAGTTTATTCACTATTAAAAATAATTGTTTCTGATTGCCCTATATTGATTAATAACCCAGAACGAATTTTTACCCAACATTTTCCCTCAAGATCATAGATAAATAATCTGTTAGCTAGGCTGTGTGGAGGGCAAGAGCCACTCTAATAAGTAATCCATTTCTTTCTGACTCTCTAGTTCTGAATGGAATGAGAGTCCCATTGAATGAACCCTTCAACATTACATGGTTTTTAGGTGTGTGTTCTAATACAGTTCTTGTACAGATTTCATTCAAACGTAGTTTCAAAAACAAAAAAAAAAATTCTAAGTGTTGTGTTTTCCAATTAATTTCTATCTGCCCTTGCTGGATGTGTGCATTTGTGCATGTGTGTGTGAGTGTGTGTGGGAACATGTGCTCAGGCATGAGCATATGCATGCTTAAATTAATACTGATACTGAAATTTGTGGAAAGGAGTCAGAGTAGTCTATGAAAAGACCACTGTGCTTACACTTGCACTACCACATTGCTTAACTTTCCATTTACTTTCTCCATCTCTACATTATTGGAGACTGCTGCTACACTATATGTATAATGGAGATAATCAACATACAGGTGAAAATAATCATTGGAATTATATATGCTAAATGAATGAGAGCCATGGACAAAAAATGAATATATAGTTTGGTTATATTGGGGATCTGCAGGGGAGATCCCTTCAGGGTTTTTTGTAGGTTAGAATTTCTGTAGACTAGCAAAGAAGAAAGGGCAAATTTACAGTGTATTGAATATCCATAAAAAGACTGGCAAAAAAAAAATATGCTATGTATTTAAAAAGTATGTAGCATGATGAATTTTTGTATATTTGATGATTCTATAAAAATAATAAATTTCTTTAAAAATAGTTTTATAAACTTTTATGCTATACAAATAAAGGACTTCCTTAAAACAACATGGCCTTAGATATTGCTAGTTTCATTTTCCCTAATATGTAGAGGAATGATTCTTTTACTCCTGTTTTTTTTTTTTTTATTTTGCTTGATTTATAAAGAATCTCCATAACATTTAATAAGACCTTGTGTTGATTTCATATCTCCTTAATAATCATCCAAAAACTATCATTCACCATGTGCCTAAACAATGCACAAGGCAAAGTGGAAAGCAATTTTGTTAAAAAGAAGTCTCTTTTGATTTAAAACTCTAAGAATAACAACCTAATTTAGTAGAATCTTCAAGTGACAATGTACAGATAGCTCTCTCTTAAAAGGTTTAGATTTTCACTCTCTTTTTCATCTGCAAAAATAAATAATCAAAATCACAGATACCACATATAAGAACTTCAGATTCTGGAAAATTCAAGGCTATTCCCTGGATGATTCCATAGAATTAGTTTTGGCTAGGAGTAGAGATGGTATTTCTTCCCAGAGACAGTTCCTGGGAGCAGACCATGTATGTGCGCATGCATGCATGTGCATACACGTGTGTGGATATGTATGTGGTGTGTGTTAGAAAGCAGAATTAAAATTTAAATCAGATTACTTGTTCCACCAGCTTTATACACAGGTAAAAATAAGTCAAAATGCAAGTCATAGTTTTGAAGGTGGAAGAAAGTTTAAAAGTGGGTAGGGAGGGATTTTAAACTTTTACATTTTTTGCACACTTTTTGGCCTAGCAACAGAAAGGAGAGATGAAATAACTTATAGAATGGTGTTTTGATTTTCATGAATTCATTCCTCAGGATGAATGATTACTCTGTGAGTATCTCACTAGACTTCACACTCTTCCTTAGGCATTCTCTCTGGTTACCAGTCAATGTAGTTTCCCATCAGTATTCTGGCCATTGTCCATGAGACTGAATTATTTGGAAGATCTCCCATGATTCTGCCATTTTTTACTCACCATCTCTGGAACTTTCTTATTTGGAAAATACATCAGAATTTTAAATAGATGCATCACCTCTTTCTCGCTCATAAATATGAGCAAAGTTTGATCTGATTCTTAATCTAGGGAAAACACAAAAGCAGAAAATGAAAACAGTAACAGTTTAAAACAAAAAGTTGGACGTAGGAGAAGGAATGATGAAAAAGAAAAAAGAAAAAAAAAACCTAAAAAACAAAATTCAGATAATATTTTCCCATGATCATTGGCTTGAATTCTAGAAAAGTATGAAGTATAAAAAATATTGACAAATATGGAAGTAGAAAGAATCCCAACTCTGGAGTAATTATAAAAGGGAAAAATTACAAATTTAACCCAAAAGGTTTTCCAACTCTATTCCCTTGCAATAGTTTTTAAAAATTATATCAATGGGAAAAATATTTAATAATGAAAAGATTAGGGGCGCCTGGACAGCTCAGTTGGTTGAGTCAGTCATTAAGCATCTGCCTTCCTCTCAGGTCATGATCCCGGGGTCCTGGGATTGAGCCCCGCATTGGGCTCCCTGCTCAGCGGGGAGTCTGCTTCTCCCCCTGGCCCTCCCCGCTGCTCATGCACACTCTCTCTCTCTCTCAAATAAATAACCAAAATCTTTTAAAAAAATACATAAAAATAAAAAGCGAAGGATTTGTGCGGGGAGACTGCTTTTCCCTCTGCCACTCACCCTGCTTGTGCTTTCGCTCTCTGTCCAATGAATAAATAAAATCTTTAAGAAATAATGAAAAGATTATAAATTTAGGAACATGTTTTGATGGAAACAGCACATGGGTCATTTTTCACAAAAACAGAAAATATAAAATACCAAAAGGAACAAAGTTGGAACAGAATAAATGTGACCATAAAGAGGGGTGCCTGGGTGACTCAGTCATCAAGAGTCTGCCTTTGGCTCAGGTCATGATCCCAGGGTCCTGGATTGAGCCCCTCATCAGGCTCCCTGCTCAGTGGGAAGCCTGCTTCTCCTTCTCACACTCCCCCTGCTTGTGTTCCCTCTCTCGCTGTCTCTCTCTGTCAAATAAATAAATAAAATCTTTAATGTGACCAAGAGATAAATACTGCTAGTAGTTCATTTTCTATCCTCCCAGTGTCTCTAATTCTATTCATATTCTGCTTATGTAATGAATGCTTAAAACTTGCCATGGATGATTCTGTGTGCTTTAAATGTATAAACTAATTATGCTCAATAAACTTTTGAAATACTATTTTTGTTCTTATTTATGAATGAAGAAAGTATGAAAAAATATTTAGAGAATAGCAAAATTTGTCAAGGCAGTGGTGGTACAAACCCACATTGAAAGAAGATTATATATTGTTTTCAAATAAAACAATAATATAAGAATGAGTAATTTTTAAAAAGCAACTTAGTCTACCTTATGCAGCAATTTGACTCATGTCATCATTTAATCAAACATAGTATATAGTCCCTAAGTTTTAATCCTACCACAGTTTTTTTACATACTACTACAGTCTACTGTCTTTCACCAGCACTGTCCTACGTGGAATTCCTTAGCACACTAGGCACTATAGATTTTGCTTGGTATTTGTTATTCTTTTGTCTCTCTTACCTTGCTGTCCTCATTCATTCCTCACCAACAACCTCCTTCATCAACATGTACAAACATAAACGCACACACATATTCATTCCATCATAGATTCACACCTTGACCTTGATCTTCTCTGAGGTCTCTTATTCATCATCCTTCACTAACCCTTTCACGTGGAAATGCAGTGAACTTCTTTTTTTTACTTTTTTTTTAAGATTTATTTGTTTATTTATTTGACAGAGAGTGAGTACAAGCAGGGGAAGCAGCAGGCAGAGGGACAGGGAGAAGCAGGCTCCCCACTGAGTAGGGGACCTGACCTGAGCTGAAGGCAGTTGTTTAACCAACTGAGCCACCCAGGCACCCTGCAGTGAACTTTTATATATACTTTATATATTCTATATATATAAAATATAATATATTATATATATATATGTATAAATTATTTGTAAATAGCCTTCATGTAATTGTCTCCAAATGTACTCTGTGATCTCTTTCTGGACAGAGGTTAGAGAGAGTTTGGGCACATTTGTGACATTGCATTTATGTTTTATACATGACTTTTTTTTTTAATCATTTGCTTTATTGCTCTCTCAATTGAAGAATACTGATGTGTAATTACAAATAATTCAGAAATTATATCAGTGTTCTTTTTTTCATCATATATCAACATTCTTTTAAACAAGAAATGTTAACAAGAATACAATGAATACAATTTTAATTAATGAGTGATTATTAGGAAGTTCAAATATTTTTCCACAGATGTGTAAGCTTGGAAAAGGCCTTTTTCCCTTTTTATTTCCTTGCTAATCAATTCTTATACTCCTGGCTAATTTTTCTTATTGAAAGAGTCATATGGTTATTTAATGGATTCTATGTTACTGTGTGTGTGTGTGTGTGTGTGTGTGTGTGTGTGTGTGTGTGTCTGCCTGCATGCATGGACGCACGCACGCATACCCACACAATCCTTACAGTTTACTGTGCTCAGACTGGTTGAAAAGAAATTTCTCTCTCCTGCTCTCTCTCTCTCTGTCTCTGTCTCTCTGTTTCTTTCGGTTGAATTTCCAATGCATTGTGTACCTACTGGAAATTTTTCAAATTAGAAAATTAGTCAGGTATTTGAATTTCTTATTATATTATCAATACAAGCAAGAAATGCCCACCATAGGGTAGTATTGTAGTGATGTGCAGCTAAGAAAATACAGGATAATACAGAAGATACTTCTTTGTATGTATCAGGAAAAGTTTAAAGTTTTTAAAAAATAGATCTGATTTACAAGTATACTAAATTTTAGGTTTGAACCTCAGATAATTCTCTGTTTTTCATATGGAATAATGCTAAACTTAAATTTACATTACCTCCATCTATTTTCCTTTACAAAATTGGCTTTCTTTTAAATGATGATTTAGATTATAAAAACCTTTACTGTTCTTTAGAGAAAGTCATATTGCTAATAATAATGTATTTGGTATTGTGGAAAAGTGTTTTGAGTTGTAAAAAGTTAATATAGCAGTGCTTCAAGTGCAGAAAAAATTTATAACTTGCATACAAAAATCATCTTTTGAGGCAAAGATTTAATGAATTGTAACTGAGAAAGCTTGCTTAGTTCATTTATTAAAAATGATGCTTTGAATTATTAATGAAGTTTACCATGAAGAAATAGGATTTTATTCTTGTTTTTGCTTCAGATAACATTAACTTTTTTTTAGAAACTTCAGTAGAGGAAATTTAATGGGGAACCTGCTATTGTTAGAATTTATTTTGTATCTAGTTGTAAATCAATAATTGAATGGCACATAGAGTATATTACTTAATCAGTCTTTAAAAATAAATAAAGCATTGCCAGCAAATCTCAAGAGATTCCAGTATAATTTTTTATATGGAAAAGAAATATACTACCATTTTAGAAAAAAAAAAGTCAATTAAATAGCCTTAAAATCCATAAGAAATTGAAAACACAGCTGACTGGAGTATAGTGAGTTAAGTAAAAGCAATTCTTAATTTGGCAGAGTTTTAAACTAGAAAATTGAAAATAAACTAAAATTCATTGTAGTAAAATTTAAAATTTACCCCACCTAAATTTCAAAACCCTTTGCAAATGTAAAAAGACAACCACAAAGGTCTTTGCTGCAATATTTTTTTTTATTTTAAAAGGCAGAAAACAATCTAAATATTTATTAATAATATTTTTCAAACAAAATAACATCATGCAAGGATTTAAAACAATGAACTATGTCTTTATATATCAATGTGAGTAAATCTCTAAAACAGGAGGTTGGTGAAGAGAAAATACAGATTGAGCAAGAATAATGCAGTTTATAAAAAACAAGCAAACATACAAGTTATTTTTTACATTGCTTATGAAAAATGTATCTGTTTGTAAATATAGAAATTGTGGGCTGGAGAAATATGCATGGAACTTTTCATAGTATTTTTCTTTTGGGGGGAAGGATAATTAAGGAGAGTGAGTAAAGAGAACTTCAATTAAATCTGTTATCATAAATGTTTCTATATTCTCTTTTCATAATGGCAGGAAGCAATTAAACAATGTTTAGGGTGAACCCTGAAGTGATGGGAACATGGCTGTTTGTTATATTGTTCTTCATAGTCATCTTCATTTTTTAAATTTCTGGGACCAAAGAAAAGAACTATTCATTCTTTGCAGGAAACAAAGTTTCAATTCTCTAACATGTTTAAGGAAACTATCATGAATGTTGTATAGAAAACATAAGTTTGCTTCATAATGAAATCAGAGAGTCAAATCATCAGAAATAACATGAGACACATTAGTGATGATAGAAGTCAACCCGATTTTTTTTAAATAAGAAGATTGAGGGGTGCCTGGGTGGCTTAGTTGGTTAAGCGGCCAACTCTTGATTTTAGCCCAGGTCATGATCTCAGAGCCGTGCACTGGGCCCCCTGCATTGGGTTCCCAGCTTAGCAGGAGTCTGCTTGAGGATTCTCTCTCTCCCTCTCCCTCTGCCCAACCCCTCCCCTCTCTAAAATAAATAAATAAATCTTTAAAAAAATAATAAGATTGAGACCCAGAGGGTTTCAAATGTGCATAGTTGCTCATAACCCATATTTGTTTCACATTTCTACTAAAGAAGTGGATTTCTATTTCAACTTGGGTTCTTTTGTGGAATAAACATTTTACTGAAATTCATACATAGAATAATTAAAATCTGAAAAAAAAATTCCAGGTCATAAAAACTAAATTACCAAAGGGGACAAAGGACTTGAAAGGTAATTTGTCTTCCAGAAAGAGTCTGTTATCAGACTGCTTGCCATGAACCTTTCTCAGGGTTTGGATGCTATTCATAATCCAAAACGATATGTCACCAGAAATGATGCTGTTTGCCTTGGGCAATATGCTTACACAAGAGAAAATCTGATCATGATGTCAGACTTGTGAGACACTGGAAAAATAGATACGTTTTATTAAAACACATAAACAAGATACACTGTAAAAATACCAATATGTGTGAAGAGGTCCTTCTGGACAGAGGCTCATCCTTTATGTTCCTGGGACAAGAAATTTAGCTCTCTTGAAGCATAAACAATCTGCCTCTTAACTCAAGAGAGGATAGAACTTATTTAAGATCCACCAACAGCATATTATTTGGACTATATTACTTCTTGCCCTTCAGGGATGTGTGTTTCAACTCAAAGTAATATTTATTGCAAATACCACACTAAATATTTTTGTAATTTTCAACTTGATTTCCTGAGTAATTCCTGTCTCATAGACCCATCAGAATGACTTTTAGGTTAAAGGGAGTCCTGAGAGTCAAGATAGACCAAGGATCTCAATGAAACGATGTGACTTCAGAGGAAAACAGTTAAAATAACAAATTGTCCACAATAAGGACAGTAAAAGAATTGCCTAAGACTCACAAGAGAAAACTGAGCCTGTGGTAATGAAACTACTTTGTCTATTGCTATAAAACTGTTCTGTGACATCCTCAGTTATCACTGCCCTTATTGCCTCTAACAGGGCCAAAGAATGCCTACTATAAAGAGTAATTTCGTATCAAGTTTTTTATCAAACATCAACATATATATTAAAGAATATATACAAATAAGAAGGTAAAATCTTCAGTAAATACATTTTAAACCTTAAAAAAATCTATGCAATTGAACTCCTTATATTAAAATATAACAGCAGCATGTTCCGGACATGCTCCTAATTAGAACTTCAGCTACATAAATCCCAGATGAGCTTTTTATATTTCCAAGTTGAATTTTGAATGAAAACATTAATTTGCTTTCACTAGAGTAATCTCTACAGACACAAATGCTATCACAAATAATGTAAAAAAATAAACAATACTATTTTTTTTTAGAAAATTGTAATGCATGTCCATTGTGCTATGTTGTAGGCATGTGTGTTTACAAAAAAGTGATAAAATCCATTAACTTTCTTTTTGTACAATTTCCACTTAATTTCCCCATAGGAATAGTTCTAGAATGACCTACCTAATATTTATAAAGTGCTTTTCACACAAAAAGCAGTGATTTTCCAAATGTTATTGCTAAGAAAGAAGAGAATTACAAAGCTTCTAAAGGTATATTAATCATGGCAAGCCCTGAGGGTCCCATTTACTTTGTTGGGAAAAAGTTAATTGTTGAAAGATGCTCTAATGACCAGAAACAATAATGCACTTTAAAAAAATGTGCACTGATTTCCTTCTTAGCCATTGAAACTCCAGCAGTTTTCCAAGTTTATATGCTTATATTTCCAATGCTTGAATGCACACCTTTACTGAACTTGAATTGCCTCTTTTAAAATGGGATTAATAATTACTTTGGCCACATTTTTTTTTATTTATTTAATCCACATAAAGAATAGGTCACCGTTTATGCGTCATTAACTTTTATTTTCAACTTTTTTAAAATAAGATTTTAGATCTCATGCTCTATTTTACTGCTTTCATGTAATACATTTTGAAGAAAGCTTCCTATTTTAATAGCATATTTATTTTTTTAGGAAGTTATCTTCACACTCATTTTGTTCGGGAACTTATAAATTCTCTACATCTGGTAGCATTTTTATTTATTCTGAAGAGGCAATGAACTATTGATATTATTAAGTGTCATTTTAATATACATCTTTCATCTTTAAGGTATCTTTTCTAACACATTAGTGCTTTTTAAAATTTAGTTACAGTATTTTTCACATCTGACTTCCGAGCTCTTATTTAAGACATATATCTATATATATATTCATATATATATATATATACTCATATATATTCATATATATAGGGGCTAAGGATGGAAATTTGTGTAGCTGTACAATAGCATTATAAAATTACTTCTAAGCATGAGTAAGACTCAGAAAGAAACATACTTTCTTGCTCATTTGTCTTAAATAAAATTCTATTATCTTACTTGGAACACATAGGTGAAGTATTATGTATTCATTTGTTTTAGTTGAAGTTATTTATTTAGAAATTACCTGAAGACCAACTTTCATTTTCATCGTTTCCCCCCAGTTTTATTGAAATACAATATTGTATTAGTTTAAGGGATACAGCATAATTATTCAGTATGTATATATTACAAAATGATTCCCACAGTAAATTTAGTCAACATTCATCACTTCATATAGTTGCACACTTACTCTGTGACAAGAATTTATTCTTTTAGCAGTTTTCAAATATACAATATAGTATTATTAATTATAATCACCACACTGTATAGTATATTGTCAAAATGTATTTATCTTTCTAAATTTTATTATGTTAATCACCATACATTATATCATTAGTTTTTAATGTAGTGTTCCATGATTCATCGTTTGCATATAACACCCAGTGTTCCATTCAGTACGTGCCCTCTTTAATACCCATCACCAGGCTAACCCATCCCCCCACCTCACTCCCCTCTAGTATTTATATTATAACTGAAAGTTTGTACCTTTGACAATCTTTCACCATTAACCCCATATCACCATCATAACTGGCAAACCACCAATCTGTTATCTGTTTCTATGAGTTGTTTGTTTTTTATTTTGTTATTTTATTTTATTTTATTTTTATTTAGGTTCTATATATGTGAGATCATACAATATTTGTCTTTCTCTCTCTGAACTATTTTTGTTGGCATAATGCCCTCAGGGTTCATCCATGTTGTCACAAATTGAAAGATTTCCTTCTTTTTTATGGCTGAATAATATTCATTTGTGTGTTTGTGTGTATTACATTTATGGCACTTTTCTTTATCCATTCACCCACTGATGAACTTAGGTTGATTCCATGTCTTGGCTATTATAAATTATGTTGTGGGCGCCTGGGTGGCTCAGTCGTTAAGCGTCTGCCTTTGGCTCAGGTCATGATCCCAGGATCCTGGGATCGAGTCCCACATCGGGCTCCCTGCTCAGCAGGAAGCCTGCTTCTCCCTCCCCCACCCCCCTGCTTATGGTCTCTCTCTCGCTGTGTCTCTCTCTGTCAAATAAATAAATAAATAAAATCTTAAAAAAAATTACGCTGCAATGAACAAGAGGTGCAGGTATCTCTTAGAGAGTAATTTCATTTCCTTTGGATATACAACAGAAGTGGGATTGATGAATATAGGTAGTTCTACATTTAATTTTTTGAGAAAACTACATACTGTTTTCACAGTGGCTATACCAATTTATTTGTTCCCAACAGTAACAAGGGTTTTCTTTTCTCCACATCCACACCAACACTGGTTATCTATTGTCTTTTTAATGACAGCCATTCTAACAGGTGTGAGATGATATCCCTTTATGATTTCGATTTGTATTTCCCTGACGATTAATGATTTGAGCAACTTTCATGCACCTCTTGGCCATTTGTAGATCTTTGGAAAAATATCCATTCTGTTCCTCTGCCCATTTTTTTAATAGGATCTAGTGTTTTTTACCATTGAGTTGTATGAGTTCTTTATATATTTTGGGTATTAACCCCTTATCATATATGTGGTTTGCAAATATTTTCTCCCATTCAGCAGTTTGTCCTTTCATTTCATAGATGGTTTCATTTGATGTGAAGAAGTTTTCTTAGTTTGATGTAGTTGTATTTGACATAATTGATTTTTGTTTCTGTTGCTTTTTTTTTTTTTTTTTTGGTGCCAAGGCTAAATAATATTGCAATGACCAATAATAAGGAGCTCATTTCCGGGGGCGGAGCAACATGGTGGAGGAGTAGGAGACCTGGATTTCGTCTCCTCTCAGGAATTCAGCTGGATAGGGATCAAACCATTCTGAACACCTACGAACTCAACAGGAGATCGAAGAAAAGAATAGCAACAACTCTCTCATCAGAAAAGCAGCCACTTACTGGAAGGTAGGACGTGCAGAGAAGTGAATCCGAGGCGATATTCGGGAGGATAGATGGCAGGGGAGGGGCCTCCGTCGGCTGCTTCTAGCAAGTGATAGAGCCGCGGAGGACAAAATCGGAACTTTTAAAAGTCTGCTCTGCTGAGGGACATCACTCTGGTGGTTAAGCGGGGGGTGGAACCCTCCGGGACAGTGTGGTCTCAGGACCTTCGGGGTCACAGAAAGACTGGGGGTGCCTGAGTGTGGCAGAGCTCCCAGGCAATGGAGCAGGGAAACTGGCTGTAGAGGCGGAGCCCAGGCATGGGGTCTCAGCTCGGGGTGGCCATAAACCGTGATCTGTGGTACAGTTGGGCCACTGCTCCTCCAGCAGGGACCCAACAAGCGGTAGATCTGGGGAGACTCACCTTCCTCCCCTGGGAGGAGCCACGTGGGAGTGCACCGCAGGGATCTGCTGGGTTTGCAGACTCCACCCGGGATTGGGTGCCAGAGATAGAAATGCGCAGTCACAGGCCGGGTGAGCACGGAGTGCGGCCGGAGACCGGGGAGACGGGAGTGATAGGCGACTTTTCTCTGGGGGCTCACTGAGGAGCGGGGCCCCGAGCTCTCGGCTCCTCTGGGGCAGAGATTGGGAGGCCACCATTTTCACTCTCGGCCTCCAAAGCTGTACGGAAAGCTCACAGGGAACAAAAGCTCCGGAGAGCAACCCGAGCAGATTACTGAGACAAGAGGGGGCAAGGGCAGGGCAATTCCGCCTCCAGCAAAGACATTTGGGAACCACAGCAACAGGCCCCTCTCCAGAAGATCAGTGAGAACAGCCAGCCAAGACCAAGTTTACCGATCAATGAGAATGGTAGAAATCCAGTGCTAGGGGAATACTGCACATAGAATTCATGGCTTTTTTACCATGATTCTTTAGTCTTTCAAAGTTAATTTTTTTTAACTGTCTTTTCTTCTTTTTTTTTTTTTTGAATTTTTCTTTTTCCCTTTTTCCACCAACATCTTATCAATCCCTTTTCTTAAAAAAACATTTTTATTTTTCATTTTTTGAGTCATATTCTATCCCTTCATAGTAGTTACCTGTATTTTTGGCATGTATATATGTTGTTCTCTTTTTAAAACTTTGAGATAGTTTCTTCTAACAGATTAGAATATACCCTAAATCTCTAGTATATGGTTTTTTCTACTCCCCTGCCTGATCACATTCTCTCCCCCTTTTTTTTCCCTTTTTTTTAAATCCTTTTCTTTCTTATTTCAAACAACTTCTTATCAATTCCTTTTATAAAATTGTTTATAATTTCCATCTTTACAGTCATATTCCATCCCTTCATCATATCAACCCTTATTTTTGTACATATATAAGTATTCTTTCTTTAAAATTTTGGGAGGCACTTTCTTCTAAAAGACCAAAATACACCCCAAATCTAGTGTGTGACATTGATCTATATACCAGCCTGATCATATTTGATCACATTCTGGTTTTTTGTTGTTGTTGTTTTGTTGTTTTGTTTGGTTTGGTTTTATCTTTATCTTTTTCTTTTTCTTTTTTTTTCTTTTCTTTTTTCTCTCTTTCGGTTTCTTTTTCCACTGCTTCAGGTCTTTTCTGATTTGTTTAGGGTATATTTTCTGGGGACATTGTTACTCTGCTAGCATTTTGTTCTCTCATTAATCTATTCTCCTCTGCACAAAATGACAAGATGGAAAAAATCACGTCAACAAAAAGAACAAGAGGTAGTACTGACTGCCAGGGACCTACTCAATACGGACATTAGTACGATGTCCGATCTAGAGTTCAGAATCATCACTTTAAATGTACTAGCTGGGCTTGAAAAAAATATGAAAGTTATTAGAGAAACCCTTTCTGGAGAAGTAAAAGAACTAAAATCTAACCAAGTAGAAATCAAAAAGGCTATTAATGAGGTGCAATCAAATATGGGGGCGCTAACGGCTAGAATAAATGAGGCAGAAGAGAGAATCAGTAATATAGAAGACCAAATGATGGAAAATAAAGAAGCTGAGAAAAAGAGAGATAAACAGCTACTGGATCACGAGGGCAGAATTTGAGAGATAAGCGATACCATAAGACGAACCAACATTAGAATAATTGGGATCCCAGAAGAAGAAGAAAGAGAGAGTGGGGCTGAAGGTATACTGGAGCAAATTATAACAGAGAACTTCCCTAATTTGGGGAAGGAAACAGGCATCAAAATCCAGGAAGCACAGAGAACCCCTCTCAAAATCAATAAAAATAGGTCAACACCCCGACATCTAATAATAAAACTTACGAGTCTCATAGACAAAGAGAAAATCCTGAAAGCAGCTCGGGAGAAGAGACATGTAACCTACAATGGTCGAAACATTAGATTGGCAACAGACCTATCCACAGAGACCTGGCAGGCCAGAAAGGACTGGCAGGATATATTCAGAGCACTAAATGAGAAAAATATGCAGCCAAGAATACTCTATCCAGCTAGGCTGTCATTGAAAATAGAAGGAGAGATAAAAAGCTTCCAGGACAAACAAAAACTAAAGGAATTTGCAAACACAAAACCAGCCCTAAGAGAAATATTGAGAAATATTGACAGGGGTCCTGTAAGCAAAGAGAGACCCTAAAAGCAACATAGACCAGAAAGGAACACAGACAAGATACGGGAACAGTCACCTTACAGGCAATACAATGGCACTAAATTCCTATCTTTCCATAGTTACCCTGAATGTAAATGGGCTAAATGCCCCAATCTAAAGACACAGGCTATCAGACTGGATTAAAAAACAAGACCCATCGATATGCTGTCTGCAAGAGACTCATTTTAGACCCAAAGACACCCCCAGATTGAAAGTGAGTGGGTGGAAAACCATTTACCATGCTAATGGACACCAAAAGAAAGCTGGGGTGGCAATCCTTATATCAGACAAATTAGATTTTAAACCAAAGACTGTAATAAGAGATGAGGAAGGACACTATATCCTACTTAAAGGGTTTATCCAACAAGAAGATCTAACAATTGTAAATATCTATGCCCCTGACATGGGACCAGCCAATTATATAAGGCAATTAATAACAAAAGCAAAGAAACATATCGACAACAATACAATAATAGTGGGGGACTTTAACATCCCCCTCACTGAAATGGACAGATTTTCTAAGCAAAAGATGAACAAGGAAATAAATACTTTAAATGACACACTGGACCAAATGGACTTCACAGACATATTCAGAACATTCCATCCCAAAGCAAGGGAATACACATTCTTCTCTAGTCCCCATGGAACATTCTCCAGATAGATCACATCCTAGGTCATAAATCAGGTCCCAACTGGTACCAAAAGATTGGGATCATTCCCTGCCTATTTTCAGACCACAATGCTTTGAAACTAGAACTAAATCACAAGAGGAAAGTTGGAAAGAACTCAAATACATGGAGGATAAAGAGCATTCTACTGAAGAATGAATAGGCCAACCAGGAAATTAAAGAAGAATTAAAAGAATTCATGGAAACCAATGAAAATGAAAACACAACTATTCAAAATCTTTGGGATGCAGCAAAGGCAGTCCTAAGAGGAAAGTATAGAGCAATACAAGCCTTTCTCAAGAAACAAGAAAGGTCTCAAGGACACAACCTAACCCTACACCTAAAGGAGCTGGAGAAAGAACAGCAAATAAAGCCTAAACGCAGCAGGAGAAGAGAAATAATCAAGATCAGAGCAGAAATCAATGAAATAGAAACTAAAAGAACAATAGAACAGATCAACAAAACTAGGAGCTGGTTCTTTGAAAGAATTAACTAGATTGATAAACCCTTGGCCAGACTTATCAAAAAGAAAAGAGAAAGGACCCAAATCAACAAAATCATGAATGAAAGAGGAGAGATCACAACCAACACCAAAGAAATACAAACAATTCTAAGAACATATTATGAGCAACTCTATGCCAGCAAATTAGATAACCTGGAAGAAATGGATGCATTCTTAGAGATGTGTCAACTACCAAAACTGAACCAGGAAGAAATAGAAAACCTGAACAGACCTATAACCACTAAGGAAATTGAAGCAGTCATCAAAAATCTCCCAACAGGGCGCCTGGGTGGCTCAGTTGGTTAAGCGACTGCCTTCGGCTCAGGTCATGATCCTGGAGTCCCTGGATCGAGTCCCGCATCGGGCTCCCTGCTCGGCAGGGAGCCTGCTTCTCCCTCTGATCCTCCCACTTCTCATGTACTCTCTGTCTCTCTCATTCTCTCTGTCTCAAATAAATAAATAAAATCTTAAAAAAAAAAAAAATCTCCCAACAAACAAAAGCCCTGGGCCGGATGGCTTCCCTGGGATATTCTACCAAACATTAAAGAAGAATTAACACCCATTCTTCTGAAACTGTTCCAAAAAATAGAAATAGAAGGAAAACTTCCAAACTCATTTTATGAGGCCAGCATTACCTTGATCCCCAAACCAAAGACCCTATCAAAAAGGAGAATTACAGACCGATATCCCTGATGAACAGGGATGCAAAAATTATCACCAAAATACTAACCAATAGGATCCAACAGTACATTAAAAGGATTATTCACCACGACCAAGTGGGATTTATCCCTGGGCTTCAAGGTTGGTTCAACATCCGCAAATCAATCAATGTGATACAATACATTAACAAAAGAAAGAACAAGAATCATATGATCCTCTCAATAGATGCAGAAAAAGCATTTGACAAAGTACAGCATCCTTTCTTGATCAAAACTCTTCAGAGTATAGGGATAGAGGGTACATACCTCAATACCATAAAAGCCATCTATGAAAAACTTACAGCGAATATCATTCTCAATGGGGAAAAACTGAGAGCTTTCCCCCTAAGGTCAGGAACGCGGCAGGGATGTCCACTATCACCACTGTTATTCAACATAGTATTGGTAGTCCTAGCCACAGCAATCAGACAACAGAAAGAAATCAAAGGCACCCAAATCAGCAAAGAAGAAGTCAAACTCTCACTCTTTGCAGATGATATGATACTTTATGTGGAAAACCCGAAAGACTCCACCCCAAATCTGCTAGAACTCATACAGGAATTCAGTAAAGTGGCAGGATACAAAATCAGTGCATAGAATCAGTGGCATTCCTATACACCAACAACAAGACAGAAGAAAGAGAAAATAAGGAGTCGATCCCATTTACAATTGCAACCAGAACCTTAAGATACCTAGGAATAAATCTCACCAAAGAGACAAAGGATCTGTACTCAGAAAACTATAATATACTCATGAAAGAAATTGAGGAAGACACAAAGAAATGGAAAAACATTCCATGCTCATGGATTGGAAGAACAAATATTGTGAAGATGTCAGTGCTACCTAGAGCAATCTACACATTCAATGCAATCCCCATCAAAATACCATCCACTTTTTTCAAAGAAATGGAACAAATAATCCTAAAATTTGTATGGAACCAGAAAAGACCCCGCATAGCCAGAGGAATGTTGAAAAAGAAAAGCAAACCTGGAGGCATCACAATTCCGGACTTCCAGCTCTATTACAAAGCTGTCATCATCAAGACAGCATGGTACTGGCACAAAAACAGAGACATAGATCAATGGAACAGAATAGAGAGCCCAGAAATGGACCCTCAACTCTATGGTCAACTCATCTTTGACAAAGCAGGAAAGAATGTCCAATGGAAAAAAGATAGTCTCTTCAGCAAATGGTGATGGGAAAATTGGACAGCCACATGCAGAAGAATGAAACTGGACCATTTCCTTACACCACATACAAAAATAGACTCCAAATGGTTGAAAGACCTCAATGTGAGACAGGAGTCCATCAACATCCTAAAGGAGAACAGAGGCAGCAACCTCTTTGACCTCAGCCGCAGGAACTTCTTCCTAGAAACATCGCCAAAGGCAAGGGAAGCAAGGGCAAAAATGAACTCTTGGGACTTCATCAAGATAAAAAGCTTTTGCAAAGCAAAGGAAACAGTCAACAAAACCAAAAGACAACCGACAGAATGGGGAAAAGATATTTGCAAATGACATAGCAGATAAAGGGCTAGTATCCAAAATCTAGAAAGAACTCATCAAACTCAACATCCAAAGAACAAAGAATCCAATCAAGAAATGGGCAGAAGACATGAACAGACATTTTTCCAAAGAAGACATCCAAATGGCCAACAGACACATGAAAAAGTACTCAATATTGCTCGGCATCAGGGAAATCCAAATCAAAACCTCAATGAGATACCACCTCACACCAGTCAGAATGGTTAAAATTAACAAGTCAGGAAATGACAGATGGTGGCGAAGATGCAGAGAAAGGGGAACTCTCCTACACTTTTGGTGGGAATGCAAGCTGGTGCAGCCACTCTGGGAAACAGTATGGAGGTTCCTCAAAAAGTTGTAAATAGGGCTACCATAGGATCCAGCAATTGCACTACTGGGTATTTACCCCAAAGATACAAAATTAGGGATCCGAAGGGGTACGTGCACCCCGATGTTTATAGCAGCAATGTCCACAATAGCCAAACTGTGGAAAGAGCCAAGATGTCCATCCACAGATGAATGGATAAAGAAGAGATGGTATATATATACAATGGAATATTATGCAGCCATCAAAAGGAATGAGATCTTGCCATTTGCAACGACGTGGATGGAACTGGAGGGTATTATGTTGAGCGAAATAAGTCAAACAGAGAAAGACATGTATCATATGATCTCACTGATATGAGGAATTTTTAATCGCAGGAAACAAACTGAGGGTTGCTGGAGTGGGGTTGGAGGGATGGGGTGACTGGGTGATAGACACTGGGGAGGGTATGTGCTCTGGTAAGCGCTGTGAATTGTGCAAGACTGTTGAATCTCAGATCTGTACCTCTGAAACAAATAATGCAATATATGTTAAGAAAAAAAAAAGAAGAAGAAGAAGGTAGCAGGAGGGGAAGAATGAAGCGGCAGAAATCAGAGGGGTAGACGAACTATGAGAGATGATGGACTCTGAAAAACAAACTGACGGTTCTAGAGGGGAGGGGGGTGGGAGGATGGGTTAGCCTGGTGGTGCGTATTGAGGAGGGCACATTCTGGGCATGGAGCACTGAGTGTTATGCACAAACAATGAATCATGGAACACTACATCTAAAACTAATGATGTAATGTAGGGGATTAACATAAGAATAAAAAAAAAGGAGCTCATTTCCCTATTTTCTTCTAAAAATTTTATGGTTTCAGGACTTATATTCAAGTCTGTAATCCACTTTGAGTTGATTTTTGTGTACAGTGTAGATAGGGGCCCAGTTTCATTCTTTTTCAGGTGTTGTCCAACTCTCCCAGCACTAATTATTGAAGACACTATCTTTTTTCTGTTGCATGTTATTGGCAATTCTGTTGTAAATTATTTGACTATATATGTGTGGGTTTATTTCTAAACTCTCTGTTGTGTTCCATTTGTTTATATATATTTTTTTATACCAGTATCATATTGTTTTGATTACTATAGCTTTGTGATATAGTTTAAAATCAGGAAATGGTGATGACTCCAACTCTGTTCTTTCTCAAGATCGCTCTGGCTATTTGGGGCTTTTTGTGGTTCCATACTAATTTTAGGATTTTTTTTTCTATTTCTGTGAAAAATGTCATTGTAATCTGTAGCTTGCTTTTGGTAGTATGAATATTTCAACAATATCCATTTTTCTAATCCATGAAACCAGAGCCTTTTTCCACTTATTTCTGTTTTCAATTTTTTTTATCAATGTCTTATATTATTCAGTGTACAGATCTTCGTCTCCTTAGTTAAATTGATTCCTAGTTATCTTTCTGATACAATTGTCAATGGTATTATTTTCTTAATTTATCTTTCTGACAGTTTATGGTTAATATATAGACACACAACTCGGGGATTTTTATATATTGGTTTTGTACCCTGCAACTTTATTGAGTTTGTTTATTGGTTCTGACAGTTTTATGGTGGAATTTTAGAGGTTTCTATATACATGATTATATCATCTGCAAATGAGACATCTTTACTTCTTCCTTTCTGGTTTGGATGCCTTATTTTCATTGTCATCTTAATTAAAATATTCTTCAAAACCCACACTAAATTTTGATTATGACAAATTACAAAACCTAAAGTTGGGAGAGCTTTTGCTAACCAAAGTAAATAGGCTACAGTGACCTTATTTGGGAAAAAAAAAATCATTTTGTTAATTAAACAATCAAAATAGCACTTTATGACATTAATGCTTTGTATTTTATTCCATTCTGTGGACTTGTCATTTATTTGATAAGGGCATAATTTATAGGCAGTCACATCACTGTGGGTTTTTTAATAATGGGAAAACTGGAATAATTCAATTAAAGCATCACATTATTTTTATCATATCAATTAGAGATCACATCATATATTTTGAATCCTTCTGCCTAACACAATACCTAGAATATGATGTGTATTCAACAAATGTTATTTCCAATGAATCAATGAATTCTACTTTTCCATGGAGGAAAATATTAAAAAGAGATTTATTTTAGATGTACTCCAACTGTGGACAGGCTAGAGGTCTGTAGACATAAATGTTGTCTTTACAACACACACTGCTTTTCTGTGGTATGTGGCTCTGAATTCAATGCACTTTTTTTTTTTTCCTCTTTTGGTTAGGATACTTCACCAGGATTCCTAATAAACCTTCTATTAGATTTCTCATGTTCTAGCTCTGGTATATTGTCTCATGCTCACTCTTGAACTGACAGTAAGGATTCTAAATTGTTGAAGAGTCTGATGTTGGTCATTTGTTTTTGCATAATGCTTCACTTTTTATAAAGCACATTCATGTGTAATTTTGAAAATCATTTTTAAATACACATAATAAATGTTAACATTCTCACTGTAAATAATTCATACAACTTAATGTAACAGCTCCCTTTGGCTACTTCCTCATTGCAGGGCACCTCACAAAGAATAATCTCTTTACAATTTTTATGAATATTTTTATATATTTATGTTCATTCAACAATGTCATTTATTAATTTGTTATTATGCAGGGCAACAATATTATACTGCCTTTAATCAATTTTCTGACAAATGTTTTTCCAGTTTTTAACATCTCTGGATGAAAATGGACTATGTCTTATAATCATTGGCAGCTCATGCTTTAATTGGCAGTAATTATTCTTTGTAAGAAACAAAAGTATATCTTTAAAATGGCATATTATGGTATTTTTTAAAATAATGGTAGTTATTTGCTAAATGTATTTAATTTCCAAAAAAAGTATAATGTACACAAACTTACTACTAGAAGTCTGTTAGCTTCCTGATATGGAGTGGTGGTAGGTGGGGGAAAAGAGAGGATGGTTTCTGTTTTTGTTTTTGTTTTGTTTTGTTTTCTGAATAAGCTTCGGTCTTAAGTAGTCGCAGTAAGTGTGACTTTTATAGTTCTTCTGCCCCTCCTAAGCACTGCAGTTTAAGGTCCAGTTTATTCTTTTCCCCTTTCCCTGGGGTACTGTTCTCTTCTTTCCTTCCCCAGCCGCACTGACTTTCCACCAGTGCCATTAGGGCAATGATGTTTGTAGCCCTTCTCCCAATTTATTAAATTCCTTTGTGCTATAATGGAGAAAGTAAAAGAGGTAAGGCAGAGATTTGTGCTCATCTTTCACAGCTTCTCTTTCCTTTTCCCAGGTCAACAAAACAAAACAAAACAAATTTGCAGAACTCTCCTTAAATACTTTTTGTGCCCAGTGGTATTCACAGAGAGTAAATCTGCAAGTGTGTGGCTATCTCTCCATTTTCTGCAGCCCCCAAAACCTCACCTTATTTTCTGGAACTTGTACTTTGCAAGCTTCTTACTTGTTGTGTTTACCCCAGTGAGTATTCATGTAACCTTGTCTCCTCTTAGATTTGGGGCCAGTTGATTACTCTGTTCTCTAATTCATTGATTTTAAAAAAAGTCATTAATTTCAATTTAGTCTGACTTTTATTGTTCTGTTGTTATTGTAAGGGTAGAGTGACACTCTTTTCAACTCTCTACATCCTATAGCAGTAACCAGAATTCTCTTTTTGGTTTTGAAAAATATATTTATTTTTCATAAAATGTTATTTCTTCTAATGTAATGTATTTTTGTTGTTTTGCATGAACTAATTTGTATTCAAAATCTTCTCATTTTAATTTATTAAAGTGTAATATGTAAAGGTATAATCCACAAAAACAAAAGTAAGAGATTGCTTGAGTGTACTTGTTAAAGGCATAAAGGAGTCTTGAAACCAAAATGTTGTAGAATCTCTGCTCTAAACTTACAGGGGACCAAGAAATACTTCAAATCAATGAGCATGTGGCCTACTATACCTCTGCTTGAAAAGGACTGAGAACCTTGAAAACATCTTCATTTTCAGGGAAAATAGTTCATGTGAAGATTATATTTGTACAGTATAAGGGAATGGAAATTGCAGTATTTTTAAGTATAAGCTTTTAAGTTAACTTTCTACTTAAGAAATACCACTTTGGTCACTGATTTCTCTGAAAACACTGTCACCGTTTTGTCTTAGGCAGGGCCAGGTACATAACTGCAGGGCCCAATGTAAAACAGAAATGCTGGAACACTTGTTTAAAATAATAAAAAGTTTCAAGAGAGATGGCTGAGCATTAAACCAAGCATGGGGTGCTGTTTGACTGGACAGGTGGAAGACCATGAAAACAGTTCTGGGTCTAGGACTACCATTCCATGGAACTCTTTAAACACATGTTTACTCATGATGTTAGACATCCTTATTTTTTTTATTGTTCGTGTTTGTTTTACTTCATGGTGTTTTTGTTCACCCCTAAAGAGAGCAGCTACATTTCTGTCTTAAAATAACAAGATTTAAAGAGTGCATGTTCTGCATGGAGCACTGGGTGTTATAAGCAAACAATGAATCATGGAACACTACATCAAAAACTAATGATGTAATGTATGGTGATTAACATAACATAATAATAATTTAAAAAAAAATAAAAAAAAAAAGAAACAAGATTTTCCAAAGCTTCACATCAGATTTTGAAAGCAGCTGTCTATACCCAAAAGTTTTAATATTTTTATATTTTTCCCTTTTATCATTCTCAGACTATGTGTTTTTATACAACATCCCTTCTGATCCTGGAATATTTCAGAATTGCAGTTATGATGTCCTTTTAAATTATCCAAGCTGGTTTAATGTGGTGGAACATTGTTAGAGGAAATTATAAGTGCAAAGAGAGAAAAAACAGACATAAAATATGACAAAGCATAGAAGAGATAAACTAATCTATAAATATATATATAAACACACATACTTAAAACCAAATGAAATGAATCTTTATAATCAAGAAAAGCAGATACAGATACAAAAGAACACAACTCAAAATGTATCTCTACCAGATGGTATCTGTGTGGTGTTCTATAAACCAAGACAGTGTGTTATCCCTTATATTTCACATTTGAATTTACAACTTTTATTTTTCTTATCACACTAGAACACGGTTATTGTTTTCATGAATGTCTTTTCCAGTAAACTAGGCACTTCTGTAAGGAAGTTATGTCTTATTCATGCTCAGCCTAAAAAAGGGTTGATATTTTAACCCAAAAAAGTCAGTTAGATAAATTCAGACAATGATCTAAACTTATATTGCATGCCCAGATGGAATTTATCATCTAATGACAGATAGTATTCTTAAAAGGAACTGTCACGGAACACAAAGAGCTCCCAGCTTAGAGTGCATCAATCAATAGATCAGCCATCCTTTGATTTGAGCAAAAGGTTTTTTCTTACTTGCAGCAAGTACGGAGACAGGGAGACAGTTTTCAAAACATTGCCTCCCCTTGGGGTTAGTGCAGGAAGCTTTTATTCAGTATGCCAGGGGCCAAGGGCAGAAAGTTTGAATATTCATGAGATAATTTATACATATTCTATTACCTAGACACCTAGGTTAAATGCACATGTGCTGCATGTTAACATGCTAGTCCACACATAGTATGTTCAAAAACTAGCAGAGTTGTCCTGCTTCTGGGAAAAGATTTTAGTATTACAGTGCACTAAGGTAACTGTAAGGCAGTACAGGGGGCATTTGTGCAGGTCCTCAGGTTTGGTCCAGCTCATATTGGTTCTGTGTTAGTTTCTGGGTCTGAACTCCAGTGTTTCTCAGCTCTTCTAACAGTTTTGGTGGTGGTTCAGTTTTTCATGTGGCTCTTCTGAGTTGGGCTTCTGCAAAACATTTCATGGAAAAAACTTTTATATACCTTGTAAATTTTTTATGCCTCCATTGACAGAACCACTTAAAGAGAAGCCACTAAAAAAGTGAGTAAATTCATAGTAAATTATGAAGAAAAAAAATTGCTTGGAATTTTATCTTAAAATAAAACTTAACTTATAAAAATTACCTTTTCATGTATTGAGCAACAATTAGATTTATAATTACACATATACTCTAATACTTATGACAAATAAAATATGAATCAAGGGTTGAGTTACTGATTACATTTTGTTTCTAAATCTGGTGATATGATAAAATAACTCTTCCTTCATCTTTGCTTCCATAGCAAATTCAGAAAGTTGTTATTTAGAAAACCTTCAAGATCTTCTGATCCTGAGGTCCTCCATCCTTTGACCCTCAAACCCTTCCTTTTGACATGTAAAACATTGTTGAATTAACTTCTTCAACTATTAATCCATTTCAATTCTCAAAAAGACTCCCTTGTTAAGGACTTCTTTTTTTTAAAATTTTTTATTGTTATGTTAATCACCATACATTACATCATTAGTTTTACATGTAGTGTTCCATAATTCATTGTTTGTGCATAACACCCAGTGCTGCATGCAGAACATGCCCTCTTTAATACCCATCAGCAGGCCAAACCATTCTCCCACTTCCCTCCCCTCCACAAACCTCAGTTTGATTTTCAGAGTCCATCATCTTTCATGGGTCGTCTCCCCCTCCGATTCCCCCCCTTATTCTTCCCCTCTTGCTATCTTCTTCCTCTTTTTTTTTTTCTTGACAAATGTAGCATTATTTGTTTCCGAGGTACAGATCTGAGATTCAACAGTCTTGCAAAATTCACAGCGCTTACCAGAGCACATACGCTCCCCAGTGTCTATCACCCAGTCACCCCATTCCTCCCACCCCACCCCCCACTCCAGCAACCCTCAGTTTGTTTCCTGAGATTAAGAATTCCTAATATCCCTGAGGTCATATGATACATGTCTTTCTGATTGACTTATTTTACTCAGCATAATACCCTCTAGTTCCATCCACGTCATTGCAAATGGCAAGATCTCATTCCTTTTGATGGCTGCATAATATTCCATTGTATATATATACCACTTCTTCTTTATCCATTCATTTGTGGATGGACATCTTGGCTCTTTCCACAGTTTGGCTATTGTGGACACTGCTGCTATATACATCGGGGTGCACGCACCCATTCGGATCCCTACATTTGTATCTTTGGGGTAAATACCCAGTAGTGCAATTGCTGGATTGCATCGTAGCTCTATTTTCAACTTTTTGAAGAACCTCCATACTGTTTTCCAGAGTGGCTACACCAGCTTGCATTCCCACCAACAGTGTAGGAGAGTTCCCATTTCTCTGCATCTTTGCCACCATCTGTCATTTCCTGACTTGTTAATTTTAGCCATTCTGACTGGTGTGAGGTGGTATCTCATTGAGGTTTTGATCTAGATTTCCCTGATGCCTAGTGATGTGGAGCACCTTTTCATGTGTCTGTTGGCCATTTGGATGCCTTCTTTGGAAAAATGTCTGTTCCCGTCTTCTGCCCATTTCTTGATTGGATTCTTTGTTCTTTGGGTGTTGAGTTTGATATGTTCTTTCTAGATTTTGGATACTAGCCCTTTATCTGCTATGTCATTTGCAAATATCTTTTCCCATTCTGTTGGTTGTCTTTTGGTTTTGTTGACTGTTTCCTTTGCTGTGCAAAAGCTTTTTACCTTGATGAAGTCCCAAGAGTTCATTTTTGCCCTTGCTTCCCTTGCCTTTGGCGATGTTTCTAGGAAGAAGTTGCTTCGGCTGAGGTCAAAGAGTTTGCTGCCTCTGTTCTCCTTGAGGATTTTGATGGACTCCTGTCTCACATTGAGGTCTTTCAACCATTTGGAGTCTATTGTTGTGTGTGGTGTAAGGAAATGGTCCAGTTTCATTCTTCTGCATGTGGCTATCCAATTTTCCCAACACCATTTGTTGAAGAGACTGTCTTTGTTCCATTGGACATTCTTTCCTGCTTTGTCAAAGATGAGTTGACCATAGAGTTGAGGGTCCATTTCTGGGCTCTCTATTCTGTTCCATTGATCTATGTGTCTGTTTTTGTGCCAGTACCATACTGTCTTGATGATGACAGCTTTGCAATAGAGCTGGAAGTCTGGGATTGTGATGCCGCCAGCTTTGCCTTTCTTTTTCAACATTCCTCCGGCTATTCGGGGTCTTTTCTGGTTCCATACAAATTTTAGGATTATTTGTTCCATTTCTTTGAAAAAAGTGGATGGTATTTTGATGGGGATTGCATTGAATGTGTAGAATGCTCTAGGTAGCACTGACATCTTCACAATATTTGTTCTTCCAATCTATGAGCATGGAACGTTTTTCCATTTCTTTGTGTCTTCATCAATTTCTTTCATGAGTATGTTATAGTTTTCTTTTTTTTTTTTTTTTTGAGTATGTTATAGTTTTCTGAGTACAGATCCTTTGTCTCTTTGGTGAGATTTATTCCTAGGTATCTTAAGGTTTTGGGTGCAATTGTAAATGGGATCGACTCCTTAATTTCTCCTTCTTCTGTCTTGTTGTTGGTGTATAGGAATGCCACTGATTTCTGTGCATTGATTTTACATCCTGCCACTTTACTGAATTCCTGTATGAGTTCTAGCAGTTTTGGGGTGGAGTCTTTGGGGTTTTCCACATAAAGTATCATATCATCTGCAAAGAGTGAGAGTTTGACTTCCTCTTTGCCAATTCGGATGCCTTTGATTTCTTTTTGTTGTCTGATTGCTGTGGCTAGGAATTCTAATACTATGTTGAATAGCAGTGGTGATAGTGGACATCTCTGCTGCGTTCCTGACCTTATGGGGAAAGCTCTAGGTTTTTCTCCCTTGAGAATGATATTCGCTGTAGGTTTTTCATAGATGGCTTTTGTGAAATTGAAGTATGCACCTTCTATGCCTATACTCTGAAGAGTTTTTATCAAGAAAGAATGCTGTACTTTGTCAAATGCTTTTTCTGCATGTATTGAGAGGATCATATGGTTCTTTTTCCTTCTTTTGTTAATGTATTGTATCACATTGATTGATTTGAGGACGTTGAACCAACCTTGCAGCCCAGGGATAAATCCCACTTGGTCGTGGTGAATAATCCTTTTAATGTACTGTTGGATCCTATTGGTTAGTATTTTGGTGATAATGTTTGCATCCCTGTTCATCAGGGATATTGGTCTGTAATTCTCCTTTTTGATGGGGTCTTTGTCTGGTTGGGATCAAAGTAATGGTGGCCTCATAAAACGAAATTGGAAGTTTTCCTTCCATTTCTATTTTTTGGAAAAGTTTCAGAAGAATAGGTATTAATTCTTCTTTAAATGTTTGGTAGAATACCCTGGGAAGCCATTTGGCCCAGGGCTTTTGTTTTTTGGGAGATTTTTGATGATTGCTTCAAATTCCTTAATGGTTATAGATCTGTTCAGGTTTTCTATTTCTTCCTGGTTCAGTTTTGGTAGTTGATACATCTCTAGGAATGCATCCATTTCTTCCAGGTTATCTAATTTGCTGGCATAGAGTTGCGCGTAATATGTTCTTAGAATTGTTTGTATTTCTTTGGTGTTGGTTGTGATCTCTCCTCTTTCATTCATGATTTTGTTGATTTGGGTCCTTTCTCTTTTCCTTTTGATAACTCTGGCCAGGGGTTTATCAATCTTGTTAATTCTTTCAAAGAACCAGCTCCTAGTTTCGTTGATCTGTTCTACTGTTCTTTTAGTTTCTATTTCATTGATTTCTGCTCTGATCTTGATTATTTCTCTTCTCCTGCTGGGTTTAGGCTTTATTTGCTGTTCTTTCTCCAGCTCCTTTAGGTGTAGGGTTAGGTTGTGTACTTGAGACTTTTCTGGTTTCTTGAGAAATGCTTGTATTGCTCTATACTTTCCTCTTAGGACTGCCTTTGCTACACCCCAAAGATTTTGAATAGTTGTGTTTTCATTTTCGTTGCTTTCCATGAATTTTTTTAATTCTTCTTTAATTTCCTGGTTGACCCATTCATTCTTTAGTAGGATGCTCTTTATCCTCCATGTATTTGAGTTCTTTCCAACTTTCCTCTTGTGATTGAGTTCTAGTTTCAAAGCAATATGGTCTGAAAATAGGCCGGGAATGATCCCAATCTTTTGGTACTGGTTGAGACCTGATTTATGACCTAGGATGTGATCTATTCTGGAGAATGTTCCATGGGCACTAGAGAAGAATGTGTATTCCATTGCTTTGTGATGCAATGTTCTGAATATGTCTGTGAAGTCCATTTGGTCCAGTGTGTCATTTAAAGTCTTTATTTCCTTGTTCATCTTTTGCTTAGACAATCTGTCCATTTCAGTGAGGGGGGGTGTTAAAGTCCCCCACTATTATTGTATTGTTGTCAATGTGTTTCTTTGCTTTTGTTACTAATTGCCTTATTTAATTGGCTGGTCCCATGTCAGGGGCATAGATATTTACAATTGTTAGATCTTCTTGTTGGAAAGACCCTTTAAGTAGGATATAGTGTCCTTCCTCATCTCTTATTACAGTCTTTGGTTTAAAGTCTAATTTGTCTGATATAAGGATTGCCACCCCAGCTTTCTTTTGGTGTCCATTAGCTTGGTAAATTGTTTTCCACCCCCTCACTTTAAATCTGTGGGTGTCTGGGTCTAAAATGAGTCTCTTGCAGACAGCATATCAATAGGTCTTGTTTTTTAATCTAATCTGATAGCTTGTGTCTTTAGATTGGGTATTTAGCCCATTTACATTCAGGGTACCTATTGAAAGACAGGAATTTAGTGCCATTGTATTGCCTGTCAGGTGACTGTTACCGTATATTGTCTGTGTTCCTTTCTGGTCTATGTTGCTTTCAGGGTCTCTCTTTGCTTAGAGGACCCCTTTCAAGATTTCTTGTAGGGCTGGTTTTGTATTTGCAAATTCCTTTAGTTTTTGTTTGTCCTGGAAGCTTTTTATCTCTCCTTCTATTTTCAATGACAGCCTAGATGTATATAGTATTCTTGGGTGCATATTTTTCTCATTTAGTGCTCTGAATATATCATGCCAATCCTTTCTGGCCTGCCAGGTCTCTGTGGATAGGTCTGTTGCCAATCTAATGTTTCTACCTTTGTAGGTTACATATTTCTTCTCCCGAGCTGCTTTCAGGATTTTCTCTTTGTCTATGAGACTCGTAAGTTTTACTATTATATGTCGGGGTGTTGACATATTTTTATTGATTTTGAGAGGGGTTCTCTGTGCTTCCTGCATCTTGATGCCTGTTTCCTTCCTCAAGTTAGGGAAGTTCTCTGCTATAATTTGCTCCATTATACCTTCTGCCCCTCTCTCTCTTTCTTCTTCTTCTGGGATCCCAATTATTCTAATGTTGTTTTGTCATATGGTATCCCTTCTCTCTCAAATTCTGCCCTCATGATCCAGTAGTTGTTTATCTCTCTTTTTCTCAGCTTCTTTATTGTCCATCATTTGGTCTTCTATATTACTGATTCTCTCTTCTGCCTCATTTATTCTAGCCGTTAGCGCCCCCATATTTGATTGCACCTCATTAATAGCCTTTTTGATTTCTACTTGGTTAGATTTTAGTTCTTTTATTTCTCCAGAAAGGGTTTCTCTAATAACTTCCATGCTTTTTTCAAGCCCAGCTAGTATCTTTAAAGTGATGATTCTGAACTCTAGATCCGACATCGTACTAATGTCTGTATTGAGTAGGTCCCTGGCAGTCGGTACTACCTCTTGTTCTTTTTGTTGAGGTGATTTTTTCCATCTTGTCATTTTGTCCAGAGGAGAATAGATTAAAGAGAGAACAAAATGCTAACAGGGTAACAACGTCCCCAGAAAATATACTCTAAACAAATCAGAAAAGACCTGAAGCAGGGGGAAAAGAAAGGGAAAGAGAGAAAAAAGAAAAAAAAAAAAGAAAAAAGAAAAAAGATAAAGATAAAAACAAACAAAACCAGAACAAAACAAAACAAAAAAAGATTATGATCAAATATGATCATGCTGGTACATAGATCAGTGCCACACACTAGATTTTTGGTGTATTTTGGTTTGTTAGAAGAAAGTGCCTCCCAAATTTTAAAGAAAGAAAAACTTATATATGTACAAAAATAAGGGTTGATATGATGAAGGGATGGAATATGACTGTAAAGATGAGAATTATAAAAAAAAATTATGAAAGGAATTGGTAAGAAGTTGTTTGAAAAAATAGAGAGGATTTAAAAAAAAAAAAAAGAAAAAAGGAGAGAATGTGATCAGGCACCAGAGTAGAAAAGAAACATACGCTAGAGATTTAGGGAGTATTTTGATCTGTTGGAAAAAGCTATCTCGGGGCACCTGGGTGGCTCAGTCATTGGGCACCTGCCTTCGGCTCAGGTCATGATCCCAGGGTCCTGGAATCGAGCCCCGCATCGGGCTCCCAGCTCCGCGGGAAGCCTGCTTCTCCCTCTCCCACTCCCCCTGCTTGTGTTCCCTCTCTTGCTGTGTCTCTCTCTGTCAAATAAATAAAATCTTTAAAAAAAAAAAAAAAGAAAAAGCTATCTCAACATTTTAAAGAAAGAACAACTTATATATATATGCCAAAAATAAGGGTAACTACTATGAAGGGATAGAATATGACTCTAAAAATGAAAATAAAAATGTTTTTTTTCTAAAAAGGGATTGATAAGATGTTGGTTGAAAAAGTGAAAAAGAAAAATTCAAAAAAAAGTTAAAAAAAAATTAACTTTGAAAGACTAAAGAATAATGGTAAAAAAGCCATGGATTCTATGTGCATTATTCCCCTAGCACTGGAGTTCTGCCATTCTCATTGATGGGTAAACTTGGTCTTGGCTGGCTGTTCTTGCTGATCTTCTGGGGGAGAGGCCTGTTGCTGTGTTCCCAAATGTCTTTGCCAGAGGCGGAATTGCCCGACCCTTGCCAGTCAGGGCTAAGTAATCTGCTTGGGTTTTCTCTCGGGAGCTTTTGTTCCCTGCAAGCTTTCAGTACAGCTTTGGGAGACCAGAGTGAAAATGGCAGCCTCTCAATCTCCGCCCTGAAGGAGCTGAGAACTCGGGGCCCCGCTCCTCAGTGAGCCCCCAGAGAAAAGCAGTCAATCACTCCCATCTCCCCTGTCTCCGGCCACACCCCGTGCTCACCCGGCCTGTGACCGAGCATTTCTATCTCTGGCAGCCGACCCTGTGTGGAGTCTCCACACCCAGCAGGTCCCTGTGGTGCACTCCTGCACCTCTCCTCCCAGGGGAGGAAGGTGAGTCTCCCCAGATCTGCTGCTTGTTGGGACCCTGCTGGAGGAGCAGTGGCCCGACTGTGCTGCAGATCATGGTTTATGGCAACCCCGAGCTGTGCCCATTCTTCAGCTCCATCTCTGCAGCCAGCTTCCCCGCTCTGATACCTGGGAGCTCTCCTGCACTCAGGCACCCCTGGTCTTTCTGTGACCCCGAGATTCCTGAGACCACACTGTCCCGCGAGGGTTCCACCCCCCGCTTAGCCACCAGAGTGACATCCCTCAGCAAAACGGACTTCTAAAAGTTCCGATTTTGTGCTCCCCGGCTCTATCACTTGTCAGAAGCGGCCGACGGAGGCCCCTCCCCCGCCATCCAACCTCCGGAATATCACCTCGGCTTCACTTCTCCGCACGTCCTACCTTCCAGAAAGTGGTTGCTTTTCTGTTCAGAGAATTGCTGCTATTCTTTTCTTCGATCTCCTGTTGAGTTCGTAGGTGTTCAGAATGGTTTGATCCCTATCCAGTTGAATTCCTGAGACCAGACGAAATCTAGGTCTCCTACTCCTCTGCCATCTTTCTCCACCCCCCGGTAAGGCCTTTTTGATGATTTGAGCCTTTGTTCAAAAACAACTTCATCCATCCACCTTATGAAATCTTGCATCTTTTTCAAGATTGCTCTCAATTGCTATACTAGATCACATTTTCTAGCCATTTCCCTTTTAAGTTGCTCTAATTATTTATTATATTTGCAATATAATGTCAGATGTTCTGTACATCTGAGATTCAATAAAAGATTGACAGGCAACATCCAGCTGGAATAAATTCTAATGTTAAGTGGTGAGCATTTAGTTGTCATTCATTAGTAGTATTTAAGTCATTCATTAGTAACTATTAGCCCAATAAAATATTTTTTCTTCTTATACCTTATAATTCTAAAACTTGGATAATACATGGTTAGATAATGAGAACAGCTCTATATTTGGGAGATGCAGTTTTTATTCAGTGGCAACAAAATCAATGTTTTATTGTATATGGTTGAGAATATTTCCTTGGCAAAGTGGCATGCATTGTGTTATTTGTGTGTTTATGTGTGTTTATATATTTATGCATTTCACACCCACACACTATCTCTCTCTCTGGTTCTGCCCAATTGCCAAAATCGTTAATTAGCTAACCAGGCTCCTAAGTATCACATTTATAAAATGGTAATGCATATATCAAGTAAAATATGATCCTTAGCTAGAATTTTAGCTTTAATGAATTTCAACATTAATCCCATATGACTCATCTGTCAGGAAGTGTGAGAATCAAAACTGCTCCTTTTGTTGCCTTTCATTCACTATAAAAGCAGAGCAAAGAACAGTCCTTTTGGCACATTCATCACAACTGAGATCAGGCTGATTAAAATGCAGATATACTGGGGCTTATTTTTTATCTGCAGTCCAACAGTGATACCTGATTTATTTGAATCTCATTAACACTCTATGTCCATGTCTTTTTTACTATTGTTTGTTGCTGTTATGGGCATCTAATTAAACAAGCACAACTGGAAATTTTGTGTGCACATCTGCTCTCTACGTTTCTCTGATATCATTTGAAGCCTGTCTGCCTACCAGTAATGTCCACCTCAGGCATAGCATGATGGTGAAATGGTAATTTGGTGTTGCTCTGCCGTGTGTTACTTCTGTGTGAGGAATCAGAGATCTTATAAATTTTAAATTGAACAATACCCTCTATCTGTGATTTGCTTCCATTTCTTTTAAAGAATTCGCCACTTGGAATAAAGGCTTCTGATGTCTGAATGACAAAGCCTTCATTTCACAGGAGATTTATTTATTATTGGTCTGATTTCTGTGGTGATACACATTGTGTATTTTGTTTTTGTTGTACACGTTTTCCCTAATCTGTTTTCCATGTAGTTTTTCCCATTTTAGCAATTCAGATTCTAGAAAATTAGGTTTGCTGAGTGTCCTGTTTTAAAGCGCCATTCACCTTACATCACCTCAGGTTTCTCAATTGCTATACTAGAGCACATTTTCTAGCCATTTCTCTTTTACTCTTTCTGAAAAGAGCCACTTAACTCCCCAAGCCCCACAAATAGAAAGTAGGAAAGGAAACTAGAAATACATCAGAGAAATATGAAGTTATTTTAAATCAAGATCAACTTGATTCTACATTAGTTTTGATACTACAGATTTACAAATGGGAATCTTTGAGAGTTAATGTCCCTTTTATTAGCTTCATGTCTATGTAGTATTTGTTTCAGTGCCATGAAGAGCAGAGAATATATCATGAACTTTTGTGATTGTGTCTCTCTATTCATGTTAACCAAAATAATTGAATTTAAGCCTTGGTAATTGGGAAGTATTTGGATATAATCATATTTCAATTACTGTAATGTTACAAGTCTGTATTTCACCATCTGATACTTCTAGAGGGAACAGTGTGAACAAAAGGAGAAATTTTGCACCAAATATCTTTTGAAAAATTAAAAAGGGGAAAGCAATTATTGTTGGGAAGCATATATCAAACACACATGTATACAGTATATATCAATTGTTTGCTTTTTGTTGGGAAGCATATATCAAACACACATGTATACAGTATATATCAATTGTTGGCAACCATTATCCTACTTTGTTATCTTAGTGAACTTGTATAATTAAATTTTTGTCTTCATACTTTTTTGCTTATGGATACTATGAGTATATATCTGATCTTGCCCTACTGTAAGAACTATTTAATTAGTTAGTTACATTCTGCAGGTGAAGACCTAATAACATTTGATGGTAATAATTGGAGAATAACTATTCAAATATATTATTTATGTGGCTATAAGTTGGTGCCAACATTTTGGAGGCAACATCTTAGGGTGAATTCTGCTTGTTTTGTGGCAGAATGTTAATAATTCTAGGATTTTGCTACAGAAATAATACCATGAACACATACATTATCTACATACTACCTATTTATCATTTATTAAAACATATGTTTTAATATATAGACAACAATTTAAATGACCATAGTAAATGACTCTAAATATGGTAGAGGAATAACATTGAATACTAAGCCCAAAATTTTAAGGTAGATTTATATGTACTGATCTAGGAATCTGTTCATACTTTCATATATGAAAAATTAGGTTAATGAATGTTATGTGTTATATTATTCCATTTTGTAAATGTATTCTCTACAGTATATGTTATATATGTTTATATAGAGAGGTATATTTCTATAACCTGGTGAGGGAATACACCAAGCTGCTAACAATGGGTACCTATGGGTAAATACTTAAATAACAGAGAAATTTTCTTTTCCTAACTTGTATAATTAAAAGGTGAAGCAAAGGATTTTAGATGTTCACTAGTTAATAGTTTTTAGCCCTTTACAAAAAGATTATGCAATCCTCATGATCAATAAGATTTTCTAGTGGGTATAAAAGTCAGCCTTGCTTGTAAATGTCATGTTGGTGATTGACAAAGTAAATATTTCAAACATCTTCCCTTGGAATTCTAAACCAATTGAGAACTCAGTGGCTTAAATATGCTAGATCATTAACCAGGTCCTCCTTGCCCCCACCTCCTCCCCTTCTATCACAATCTGACAAATCTAGGTTACCAAGGCAGTGCTGTTTGATAAGGCCTTTTAGGAACCCATGTTTCTTCTTCCATATTATTCTGTTCTCCCTATAGTCATATGTCTCAGAATTGGGTGACTGCATATGTGGAAGAAGGAGAGAGAGTCCAAAGAAACGATTTCCTATAGGTAGGGTAGGTCCACAAGTGAATGCATTGGTGCACCATTGGTGATGACTTAGTTACAGAATCATACCTAGATAGAGGGAGTGTTTGTATGTGTGTGTTTGTGTTTGTGGGTATCCTTTCCCTTACCCTGCTCCTAGACCACCATTATATGTGTTCCATGTACGTAGTTGAATGTAATCTTGAAATATGCTTTATTTATGTTAAAATTTCCTTCAATGTATCAAAGGGGATGACTGTGTGCTTTAATTAGATGCTAACTACCACAGCATGAAAACATGTTTGTCTTCTGTCCATTAGTAAAATGAAGTCACAAATGTTAATAAATAAGGAATTTTTCTTCCATCTTTATGGGTCATATCAATTGAAATGTTGTAAAACACACCAACATCCTATCTTATATTTTAATAGGTTTAGTTCTCTCAAAGTTCAAATAATGTTCTCAAATTAATTAGAATCTTCAATCAAAATATCAGTTATACAAATCTACTCACAAGTGCCCTAATGGTGGTTCTTAACCAGACATGCTGTGTATGTTACTTTAATATACCACAGTTTGTTATAAAATCACTAATGTCCTAGAAGAACAAAAGTAAAATCAAGACTCTAGCCATTACATTCTAAATTTTAAAAGACATCATCCTGGTTTATAAGAATATATTTTCAGACTTTTATAAACTATGTATCTGTACAGGAAGGGTTACTAATATTTCTTAAGCAAAACAAATATTTTCTACAAGATTAATGTAATTCTTTTTGAAATCTATCTACTATTTTAACATTTCACTTTCTTTAATCTCATGTATGTAATCACTTTTAACAAGGACTACCTAATTTTGGTCATTTCCTAGTGATGCATCAGTGAGCATAAATTGCTATTCAATTGCATCAATTTTCATCTCTGAGTCAATGACCCATAGAACCACTTATACCACAAATGTGAAGTGATTCTGTTAACACAGAGCAATTTTCCAGTTTTCTTAATCATTAAAAAAGAGAGAGAGAGCATTTAATATAAAATGTTCTTTATTGGTTATTTATAGGTTACTCCAGTAACCTGTCAAACTAAACTATATCTTTATTTCAGTGCCATATTTCTGATTGTTGTCTACACTGTCTAGTCTAGTCACATCTCAAATTATTTGTCATTAAGTTTCTATCCCGGTAAATATTCTCAAACTGTTCATTCAGATCACTATTTGGTTAACAAATATCTTTGGGCCTTTTCATTCTCAATCTTAGCTTATGGTCATTATTTTTTTTCTAAGTGTATTTATTTTTTTAGTAATCTCTACACCTAACGCGGGGCTCAAACTCATGATTCCAAGATCAAGAGTCACATGCTCTTCTGACTGAGCCAGTCAGGCTCCCCAGTTTATCATCATTACTGAAGATAATGCAATTTAGTTGTTATACCACATTCATACAAGCCTGAAATTCAAATTCCAGCTTTGCCAGTTTCTGGATATATACCTTTAGGTCAGTTACTTAAACTGTCTGAGCCTTGTTACTTCATGTGGCTATTACTACTATTTAAGAGACACTATGATTTTAAGTAAGATAAGGTCCCTAAAGCACTTAATACAAGCAACTGGTACACAGTCATGATAGCTATTATTATCTGAAATAATTTCCATTTTCACTAATCCTCATCTGTCATTTTCTGTGAAATGTATGATACCAGTTCTCACCCTCCTTCTCTGATTCTGTCTTCATAGTCTTTTTGGTTGTTATTTTTTCCTTCCATTTCTTATATTTACATATTCTCAAAGTTTTTGCCTGTCTACAAGCTCCCCTGAGTGGTCTTTTCCTCTTTATTTGCTATAGACTGCATGCTTATTTTTCCCCCAAATTCATATATTGAAACTCTAATCCCCAAATGATGGTATTTGGAGATGGGCCTTTGGTAGGTAATCAGGCCATGAAGTTAGAGCGCTCATGATGGGATTAGTGCCCTTATAAAACAAGACTTGAGAGTTTGCTTCCTTTTACTTTCTGCTGTGTGAGAATACAGTGGGAAGACTGTGTTGTGCAAACCTTGAAGCAGCCTCTCACCAGACACCATATATGCCATCACCTTGATCTTGGACTTCTTAGTCTCCAGACCTGTGAGAAATAGATGTTTGTTGTTTAAAGCACTCAGTCTGCGGTATTTTGTTATAGCAGTCTGATATGACTAAGACTCTCTTATATAAAATATCACTTCTTAATTCTAATCATTTGAATTCTGGAGTATAAATCTCTAAACATACCTACTCTTTTCAGATCACCTCATAAATTTCATATTTCCTTCAGAATATTTCTAAATATCTTTCTGGTAACTCTCCACACACTTCAATCTGAATTCATCTAGTTCCCAAAACTGTCTAATTATCCTTGAATTCCCAGTTAGTGGTACTTCTATACTCATAGTCACTCTAATTTTTGGATATGTTGTAATCTTTTCCCAATTAATCATTTGCCTAATAAAATGAATTCTACCTTCAGTATAGCTCCATTTACACTCTTGTATTTCCACTCTGTCCCAATGTTACTATTGTCTTCTGAATTTCAGTATCTCCTACATCCTTTTTCACAGGTGCCAGATTAAACCTCTCCACATTCCAAAGGTTTGCTGCTTTCCTAATCATGATTTAACATACAAGCATAGCCACAATTTAGTCCTACCTACTTTATCATCAATAAATGACCCTCAATACTAATTATTAGAAATAGGTTAAAAGCAGAAAAAAAAATATTTCAGATGAAAGGGGTCAAGATGATGAATTGCCTAAAAATCCTTTTATACGAAGGTCTTGGGATTGCTTTACTTGGATAAGAAAAGTCATAGGTATAACAATTTCTTACATACAGTACTTGAGAAAGTATGCATTTATTTGAAAGGGTACTATCTAGGTATATAGTATATAAAAAAGAAAAACTATTGAAATCATAAGAGTATGGTTCTTGCAACAGAGACTTGTTAAGTGATCAAAGGTGGTGTCAGTCTCCAAATTTACGACATTCCATTCCCTGCAAAGAAGTTAATTAGAACATACATGAATACTGTTAAGAGGATTAATAAAATACTTGACTTGAAAATTAGTGGAATTTTTGTTTGATTAAGGAATCACCAGAATTTTATTCATATGGGTAGAAGCTAAGAATCCTATGGCTGGTCATGCTTTGATTTAAAATGTCAATTTTAGGGTTACTTATAGTCATTTTGAGGGTTTGAAAGAATTGGTTGAAGGAAATAAAGAGAATTATAATTAGTTCTGTATGATAGGGTCCACATATTTATTTGCCATTATCATTTTGTTTTGAATGTTTTTGATAAATATTACAGGTATAAGTAGGGGCAGAAGATGGGAACTGATAGACCTAGTTATAAATATGGTTGCATCTCTCTAATTTTGTGAACTGAAATATTCATGCGTGTTGACAATAAAGGAGAGAATATATTAAAGACTGAGCCTTGAAAATGAAAAGAACAAAATGAAGATTTTTTTAAATCTCTTATTAAGTAAAGTATAAACTCTCTGGGAGGGCTGATACTTTAAATTTTGTCAGCCAGCGCTTCAGGTTTCAGCTGTCATCTTAATTATCAGCTAACACTTTAGCAGAGACATCAGCCTAGCGCAGCCTGCCTTGGGAGCCCAGGAAGGAAAAGGCAAGTTGTCTGGAGAGGCAAATGAAGCTGAGTCTGGAGAAAAGAGATGCCAAAGATTACAAAACCTACTGCATCATTTGCTGATAGCCAGTTCATCTACTAAAATACCTTGCTCTCTTAAGAATAAAAATTACTCCTGAAATATCTGAAGTTAAGTACAGCAGAAAAGGGTTTTGTGTTCTCACCCCTTCCCACTTTAACCACCTTCTTTACTTCTCCTCATCCTTCAAGGAGTGGTTGTCTTTGGTAAGAGAGTGACACAGAAATATTCATAAAAGTTTGCCCTGAGAAAGGGGCATGTATCTGGCTCAGTTGGTAGAACATGCAACTCTCAATCTCTGATATCAGGGTTATGAATTTGAGTCCCATGTTGGGTGTAGGTACTACTCAAAAAAAAAATTTTTTTTTTTTTTGCTATGAGAAAAAAGGCCCTCTTAACAAAAGAAAAACCTTGTTGGTGTCCCATTGTAAAGAAATTTAAATGCTTATGAATGGCATTTCTATTACCATAAAAAATCCATGAGTACTCTTTGATGTGGGGAAAAAAAGCAGAAGAAAAATTATTAAATGTCCTTACTACCTACAGCCCACTGACAAGTCCTTGAAACAGGCAGAGCGACACTCCTCTAGGGACTCAACTGCCTCACCATTGACACCTTGCTAAGGGCAAAAAGGAATCCTAACCTGACCCCCCCCATCCCATCCTGTAAGTCTACTGTAACATTTAAAAATTCCTTTAAAATTTTTCTTTATTTCTAAACCTCCCAAGATATGTATTGGCAATCATCCCCCAAGCATATGGCCCACTGATATACATCTGAAGGGTCTCATGACTCAGGTTTTATTAGACAGTAATAAATGACATTTTCCCAACAATAGCTAGCCCCCCTCAAGGTCCTGGAAAACTTGCTTTCAAAATTCCTTAGAGATGCTCTCCCTAATCCCCTCCCAACTTGAAAGTATATAATGGGCCACTCCTCATGACCCCAGTGCAGCTCTTTCTGCCCACGGGTTCTGTCCCCATGCTTTAATAAAGCCACCTTTTTGTACTAATTTTGTACTAATTAAAATGACAATAAAACAAAGGGAACAAGACTAAAAAGAAAGGGATGCTTGATATCTATCCAAATGGAGCTCCGTATGAATTTAAGTGGGGTTGGGGGGGGGGATGTTTTTGGATACTTGGTACTATCCTCTGAAATCTGCTTCTCTATGTCTAAAAGTAAAATAAGTTTGTTTTCCTAAATAAATGCAACCCATTATTAAAATGTTGTGAAGTTGTAACTTCACTATCATATATGCAAACCTTTGTTTTAATTAATCATATTTAGTTTTTGCTATCTGATGTTTGTATTGAGATATCCTTCTTCCTGTTTAATGCCTAAGAAGCCATCAGTTTTCGATTTCTTTCAACATGTGTTAGTTTTGGTGGTTTTAGAACTTCATATAAAAGGACTATACTTTTGTGTTTGGCTTCTTTCCCGTAGGGGGTTAAACAAAAGTTTGAGGTCTATCAGTTATGTTGCATTAGTAGTGAGTTTGTTAATTTTTGTTGTTGATGCTGAGTAGTACCCCTCTCTGTGGATAAATCACAGATTGTTTATCCATTCCTCTGCTCTTGAGCATTTGGATTATTTCCAGTTTGGGGCTTTTATCAATAAATCTCCTAAGGACATTCACCTACAAGTTTTTTCTTGCACATATATTTTCATTTTTTTTTGGTTATAAATAGAAACTACATACGTAGAATGAGTCACAGGTTAGGGGGGTTGCTTAATTTTTATGAAAAAAAATGTTCATACTGATTTCCAAAGTGTTTATATAACTTCTAATGTTTACCATCCATGTATGAGAGTTTCAGTTGCTCAGTCTTTTTTAAAATGTGATACTCTATTGGGTATGAAATGGTATCTCATTTTGGTTTTACTTTGTATTTTTCTTATGGCTGACAGTAGTGAACACTTTCATGAATTTATTGCCAATAAGTATATTTTCTTCTGCAAAGAGAATTTTCAAGTCATTTATCAAATTTTAATTGAGTTTTCTTTTTATTAGTAAATTGTAGAAATGCTTTATATAACCTGGATACAAGTTCTTCATCTGATATATTTATTTAAACATTTTCTCCCAGTTTGTGTCTTATCTGTTAGCTTTACTAAATGTATCTTTTGATGAACAGAAGATTTTATTTTATTGAAGCTTATTTTATCAAATTTTTTTGCACAGTGTTTTGTGGGAAATGCCTAATTTTTCATAGGCAAAGACTTCCTGCTTACAAAGATAGGAAAAATAACGTCATGACCTTTTTTTCCTATAAATTTAATAATTTTAGCATTTTATATTGTGGTTGGTCTATTTTAAATTAGTTTTTAGGTACAGTGTGAGGGATGGATACGAGTTTATATTTTGGTCTGTGGATTGCTAGCTGTTGTACCTCCAGTTGTTGAAAAGTCATTAAAAGCCTTTGGTGCTTTTGTTAATAAACCCATTGATTATATACAACTCAACTACTTCTGGGTAATCTAATATAACCCATGGAATAATTTATTTAATTTTATACCAAGACCATAATCTCTTGTTTACATTATAGTAAGACTTGAAATGAGGTAGTATGGGTTCTCCAACATTGTTCTTTTTCAAGATTGCTTTGGCTATTTTAAATTCTTTGCATTTCCATATAAATTTTAGAAATATCTTGGGGCACCTGGGTGGCTCAGTCGTTGAGCGTCTGCCTTCGGCTCGGGTCATGATCCCAGAGTCCTGGGATCGAGCCCCGCATCGGGCTCCCTGCTCCGCGGGAAGCCTGTTTCTCCCTCTCCCTCTCCCCCTGCTTGTGATCCTGCTCTCACCGTGTCTCTCTCTGTCAAATAAATAAATAAAATCTTTAAAAAAATAAAATAAATAAATAAATAAATAAATTTTAGAAATATCTTGTAAATTTCAAAAAGGCATGCTATTTTTTTTCCTAAATTTCATTGAATGTAAAGATTAATTTAGGAAGAATGGACATATAAATCATAAGGGGTTTTTTTTTTAATCATAAGGTTTTTAACTGATGATCATGGTGTATGTTTCCATTTATTTATCAGTCTTGCATTTATTTTAGTGATGTTTAAATTTTAGTAAATAATTATTTTCTATTTTTTGTTGAACTTAACACTGAGTATTTTTGTTTTACTTATGGTATTTTTAAATATTTAATTTTACATTCTTTCTTGAATTTTTACTATTTAACTTATATTTTCCAAATTTGCTAAATGCACTTATTAGCTTTAAGGTTTCAATGTATGTGAATTATTAGGCTATCTCATAATAAATATTTCCTTTTTTCTTTCTAATTTTTATGCCTTCTAATATCTTTTGTAACTGCCTTGACTCTTACATTAAACCAGACACTTAGGTTGAATGTGTTTGCCCAGATACATAAATATGTGTGTGTTTATGTAAATATATATACATAATATATATGATTCTACAAGTATATATAATATATACATACCTATGTATACATGCATATATATACATACATACATATATGTGTATTATTGTTTTCCAAGTATTTCCAAGTATATATGGATGTGTGTGTGTATATATGTATATGTATGTATTATTGTTTTACAAGTATTTTGCAATTGAATTTTGATCTCCTCATTGGAGCCATGGCTGCTTAGAAGAGTTTCTTTTCAATGTGTGACAGAAATTTGGTTTCTAGGGGTGCCTGACTGGCTCAGTGGGTGGAGCATATATGACTTGATCTCAGGTTCATGAATTTGAACACTATGTTGGGCATAGAGTTTACTTTAAAAAATAATTTTGGTTTCTAGTATTATGAATGAGTTTTGTGCATTATTATAAATGATTTGGTTCAAAATCATTAAAAATTTCAGAAGCTATAAAAATTATTTGGGACCCACTGTTGTTATTCGTGTATAGTAGCTTTAAAAAGGGTGATGAGGATGGAGAATGACAGACAAAGAAGTCTACCAGAAAGGATCAAATCTGGGGAGATAAAGATCAGGAATTCAGCTGGTGACCTGATTATTTTAAGAACATTTGGGACAGCCCAGAGACATACAAAAGTTGAGAATTGGCTATATAAGTCTGGAGATTATCAAAACAATTTTGTAATGTGCCTCGTTTAAACTGTTTTCCAGTAAATAATTGGTAATGATTATTATAAAATTATATTTAGTATTACATCCTGTGGAATCGTGCTTATCTATATTTTAGTTATTTATTTAGTTATTTATAGAGTTATATATTATTTAGTTATATTTAGTTATAAAATGTTATACTTTTTATAGGAAAAGAGTATTGCTGACTGTGGGAGTGCTGACTCCACTGACTCCACCTTTGGTCCTTCATCTTTTTCGGTCCCCCACAGTGACCTCTCTCTCTCAGGGCTATGTGTTTCAGGCCCCATGAAGCTTAATATGATGCCCTCACTGGAGTGTAGGAAGGCTTGTCCTGATCGTCCCTAGAGTGGTGTGCAGAAGGCTCCGCTTTAGATAAATAGTAGAGATGACTGGTGCACAGAAGACCCCGCCTTATGTAGTAGAGAGCCCCTGGCACACAGATGGCACCACTTGAGATAATTACCCTGTGACCTTACCACCATGCCCCTCGCTGTATAAAAGCTGGGGATTAAGGTCTGGACTTGGTGGAGAATAAGGGCAGGGGATAGGTGCAGACCACTCGGATCATCCTCCACTCAATCCACATCCTGTCAGTAAGTTACCCTGAATAAAACCCTGTTAATGGGTGGTCAAGGTGGGCTGTGCTGGAGCTGAGCACTGGTCCTGCTGCCACCCCAGGTCCCTCGTGGCTATCTGTGACCAGTCTGGGTCCTATGTTCTCTCATCAACTCCCAACCAATCATGTCTGTCCCCAGGCTTGGCAATGAGCCACCACTTGATGGGAGGTCCCTCACCTATTACTCCCTTCCCAGTAGGCCTTTAGGCCAGACTCCATCCATGTGGCTAGAGCTGGACACCTGCCTTCCCCAAGTGTACCTCCCTAAGACAGAAATCACAGAGGGGCTGTTGGCCCCTGCTGGTCTACCTTCTTTGCCAATCATGACCTGTCCCTCCCCCAAATCCTGGGCACACCTCTGGGATCTCTTGTGGCCTGCAAACTTTTTCTTGCTTTCTCTATGCTGTCTGGCCCTGGCTTGGGATTCTAAGCCCCTGTGTACCTGAGCCTGTGGCTGGGATTACCCTGGCTGGGGCCCCATGCCCAGCAAGCCTATCCTCCCAAGTGGCCCTGGACAGAAGGGCTGCCAGGCCCAGTATTTGGGACAAGGGAGACAGAGGCCATGGCGAGAATCCAGCTTTGACCTTTATTCAAGAGACCAGATGGGTTGCCCCAGGATCTGTCTGCCAGCCCTGAGGCCAAGCAAGGCTGGAAACCCACATCTGGCCCTGCTTTGACCTGAGCTGCAGCCTCGGCCCCAGGATCCTGCTTGCGACCACTGCAGGTGCAGGTGGAAGGAGCCCTGGGGGACTGGACGCTGCTATTGATTCATTAAAAAAAAAAAAAAAAAAGAAAAAAAAAGCGGCTGGAGCTACTGGAGTGGCTTGTCTGTCTCAAAGTGCATTCTCAGTCTGGAGGATACCTCACTGTCACTCCTCCATCTTCCAACACCAACATTGAAATTAGGAAATTTCTCATTAGATTTAAGATATTTTACTTAGTACTTGCCACTAAGTAGAAATGCCACATTACCTTGAAATAGCAACTTATTAACAATGAAGTATTTCTGTAGCACATCTATGATTCCTATCCATCTAGTGTTTCTAATGACTTTAGAATTTTTATCATGATATACTACTCAAAATTAAGAAATAAATAGCTTTCAATCAAGATCTTGGGCTCCTGAGAGAGAAAACATCTGGATTTGAACTCTCACATTTCCACTTGGGAATATAACCAGAGGCAATTTCTTAATTTCTTGTTCCTCAGTTTACTTATCCACTTCGAAAGTTTGCTATGAAGATTAAATGAGTTAATATTTTTGAAATGCTTAAAACAGTGTCTGGCACAGAGAAAGCAATATATGTGTTTAATAAATAAGTTAATACTTTTTAATTTCACTATTCACTGTATTATTAGAAAATAGCAATTGTTGCTTCTAAGAAATGACAGTCATTTTTATTATTTCATTAAATATTAATATCATGTTAGAAACCGCTATAACTTCCTATATTCTTTTATTCCTACCACTTACTAGGCTGAAAAATAATAAATAAAAAAATAAAGCAGACACTTGATAAGCATTTTCTACATACTAAGCACATATTAAGTCTCTCAACAATCCTGAGATGAGTTCCATTAGCTCTATTTAACATGTGAAGAGACTGAGGCTTAAAGAAAGAAGTGACCTTGCCAAGGTCACATAGTAATACTGTCAAAAGTGAATTCATGCTGAATGACTCTGTATCTTAAGCCACATACACTGGCGTCCTCAGTTTTATATTCAAGCAACTAATATTCAAACCCTAGCCATAGGTTGTAAATAATGTTAGCAAAATGAGAAAAAAAAAAAACTTAGAAATTTTGTTTTACTCAAATCCTTATGTCCCCCAAGATTCAGAAAACCAATCCTTTAGAAATAAAAATCCACAACCAAATAAAGCATAGGGGAGCTTGGAAAGCATATGATTCTCTGACTCCTAATAACACAAATCCAGGTAGCAAGCATTCAGTATATATTATGAAATGTATGAGTAACTGATAATTGTCAAACCCCATGAAACTTCTTTCCATATGCTTATATTACCTGGGATTCAGTTAAGGTATAGTACACGTATGTAATAAATGCATATTCACAACCATTTTACCAATGTCTGCAGATTTCAAAACTAAAATACAAAGTCAAGTTTATTAGAAAATCATGTATCCAGTCTGCATTTGATTTTCAACTTTTGCAGTAATAATCCTAGTGACTTACATGAGAAAACATGTATTTTAGTGTTTCTGCTTTACCTTTTGAAAAATGGGACTGTTATCATGTATGTTCCTCCCTCACACCTCCCCCGAGTAAAAAAAAAGAATGATAAAAGTATTAACCAAACACTTGGAAGTTAGATTTGTGCTGCGGGAACAATGAGAATAGATTTCTATAGTGAAAATTTTCATTATTGAGAAATATGTAAGTTTTTCAGAACATTTCAAAATTAACACTGATCTTACTGAGAGAAGAATGGAATGTCTCAGCATACTGAAATTTTACAGTATTTTTTTCATCCTTTAAAATATATACATTATTAACTAAAAACATAAAATATAAAACTATATATGATTTTACAACCAATGTACTTTTATTATCATTTGGACAGTTTAATATCATGATTATTAATTGAAAGGTAAATTATTTATTATTAATTTCCTGCATTTTTCTTCTAAATAAATATGGGATGACCCAGATAAATCATTTCCCATGATCTCTCTTAATTTGAAAGTGCACTTTGCTTTCTACACAAACTGTTTCTTTTCTTTTGTTTAAGATTTATTTATTTATTTATTTATTTATTTATTTATTTATTTATTTGAGAGAGGGAGAGAGAGAGAGAGAGCATGAGTTAGGGAGAAACTCAAGTAGACTCCATGCTGAGCGTGGAGCCGTAGGTGGGGCTAAATCTCACACCCCTGAGATAATGACCTGAGCCAAAAATCAAGAGTCAGTAGCTCAAATGACTGAGCCATCCAGGAGCCCCTATACAAACTTTGTTTCTAATCTAAAACTCTCAATTCATGTTATGAAGTTCCAAGATAAACCAGCATTAGTGTAGGACTCTAGGGGTAAAATATTTTATATTTTACTTAAAATACATTTTGTTGAGAAGTCCCTAGGTGGCTCAGTTGGTTGAGTGTCCAACTCTTGGTTTCAGCTCAGGTCATGAGTTCATGGGTCCTGGGATTGAGCCCCAAGTGGGGCTCTGTGCTCAGTGTGAGTCTGCTTGAAGATTCTCTCCCTCACCGCCCCCCCCCACTTGCTTCCTTTCTCCCTCTCTCTCAAATAAGTAAATAAATATTTTAAAAATACATTTTGGGGGCACCTGGGTGGCTCAGTCAATTAAGGATCTGCCTTCAGCTCAGGTCATGATTCTGGGTTCCTGGCATCGGGCCCCACATCGGGCTCCCTGTCAACAGAGAGCCTGCTTCTCCCTTTCCTCTCCACTCATGCTCTTTCTCATTATCTCTGTCTCTCTCTCTCTCTCAAATAAAAAAAAGTCTTAAAAAAATAAAAATACATTTTGTTGGGATAACATAAAATCTAATTGGCTAATGGTAGTTATTAAGAAATACGGAAGGGTATCTATGCAAATATAAGCCTGGTAGGCTTAGTTATATGTATCAACACCAATGCCCAGGCTAGTTCTTAATCCTCGTCACCTAATTCAAATATAATGGCTTTGTTATTAATGAATGGTATTTAAATCCAAACATCAAATATATGCAGATATCTGTGATTGAAATATTTTCTCTCCTTTTTTATCTTACCCTCCTGGCTAGAATTCTGACCTCCCAGGTTTCTATTTAAATCTCACTGTCATATGAGGGACACTTTACAGACCATCACCACCAATTCTTCCCCATCTCCAGGCTCAGTAGATTGTCATCTTATTTATCTGCTTGTTTCTTTACATTCTTTATTAGTACTTATGCATGGCTGAAATTTAAAACTTACTCATGTAAGTATTTGTTTATTGTGTGTCCCCAATGTAAGCTGTAAGTCCCACAAGAAAGTGGCTAGTTCCCTTCATCTTATTTAGAACTTCACACAATATTTGATTTTTAGTAAATGTTTTTTGAATAAATAATGAACAAACCAGAACCAAAAGAAAAGTCATTTGAGAAGATCTAAAAAAAAAAAAAATTTGTGAACTATTTGAGGAATTGCCAGGCAAACGATAGGTGGAGATAAAATTAGTTAGTTTCATGTGTAACTAATTACTATGAAGATAATAATGTACATCCTTATTTGATCATAAATCCATCTTCATTGTGGCCAATACAATCTTCTAATTGCTAATAGGTGAATACCAGGCCCCATTCCTGTATCTACTTTTCTTTCTATTCTATTTCTATTTGCATTGTTATTTATTTATTTATTTGTCTCACAATGATGTGTTTTCCAGCTGACTAAAAGGATTCCCTCACTCTGCACTGACAGATGTTTTTGCCTCCCCCCCCCATAATTTCTCTAAGTTTCCTCTTTGAATTAGTTTAGATGGCAGAAACATCATCTTAGTCAATATAGCAATTAATCAAATCCCTTTAGGTCTGAACTAGATACAGGTTTTAGAGTGGGAGGCTTACACATATGCATGTAGTCCATCTAACATAACTTGATCATCATCTATCCATGTTAGCTTAAATTGTTATTATCTCTGGCATTCCAGTTTGGGTCCATAATAGTGTTATTGTAGCCTCTCTTTCCTTTGACAAATGCCTCTTTGAATCTCACCTTCACTCTAAAACTTCGGGGAAGATAGCAGTATTTTTATGCGGCCCAGGTGATATTCTGCTACTTTTCCATGATGGCTTTTGAAGAGCTCCATGAAGCAGGGTATGGGTCTTTGCTTTCTCTGAGATGCCAGTAACTAATAATATCTTGCTTCTTTCTTGACTTGTCATTGTTGCTGTAGTTCTCTCTTATTACAAGTATGGTCTATCTTAGAGGTATTATTTATTTATTTCTTCATTCATTTTATTTTAATACTAAATAATCTTGTGGACTAAACCTTTGAAATCCAATTTGTTGGTTTTTTTTTTCTGTTTTCTACTCACATCAATTGTCACATCAATTTCTAGAGGCAATGAGCATATTGGAGAATAACTGATAACAACAGGAAGGAGAAATATCAGGGTGTAATTGCTTAATATTTCCAAATATCACCTCACATATGTAATTGCATTATAACTGTTTGTTAACCTTAACACAATATATACTTGTTTAACACTGGGGCAAGTACTTCTACTTCACTACCTTTGCTTTGTCTTGACAATTATAGCATGTTATCTTATGCTATGTTCAGTTTCCTACATGCACCCTTATGGGTAATTTATTCTGCATCTGTTTTATATGGTATTGATTTTCTTTGGACAACTATACTCCTAAGACTTGGCTTAGGCTTTTATTGTGGTTGCATGTAGACAGGCCACTCTTATTTTTCTGGTCTCACAAACAGCACCAGAATTATTTGTTCCATCACTGAGACTCTTTACACTGGCCAGGACAGCTCATGGTAAGTGCTAACCTCATATTCCTCACATTCTTGTTTCAACAACACCTATTATTCCTGATACATTGATGACACTGAGTTTTGAATTTAACATCCAGTAGGTTAGGATAAAAGGACCTATTTGAGTTACCCTGAAATTTGGTAAAGAAAGAAAATCTCAGGGCGCCTGGGTGGCTCAGTCGTTAAGCGTCTGCCTTCAGCTCAGGTCATGATCCCAGGGTCCTGGGATCGAGCCCCGCATTGGGCTCCCTGCTTGGTGGGAAGTCTGCTTCTCCTCCCACTTCGCCTGCTTGTGTTCCTGCTCTATCCCTCTCTCTGTCAAATAAATAAATAAAATCCTTTAAAAAAAAAGAGAGAGAGAGAAAGAGAATCTCTGGTACAGATTGCTTTTAGGAAAATCATAATCTCAATGACAACAATAGAAGCTTCACTGTATGGATTTTTAGCATTTCTTTTTTTAAACATCTCATTTATCAGAGTTTATCAATACTAAATTTCTATCTTAAGCATATCAATGACTGCTATTTAAAATAAAAAGTTTCATAGTACTTTAAATCCCTAAATTTCTCCTGCCTAACTGCTTGGATTATACTGGAAAATGAAACTGTTAACTCCCTGTTCCTCCTTTCTTTGTGTGCTCACTTGCTAAAACATGGCTGTATTGTGCCAATCCCCTAATGTCATACACACTACAAGATTATTTTACCGGCATTTTCCTCATCTCATCATCTCATCGGTAGGCAAGTGAAAGTTTTCAGTCGTTACATTAAAACTATACAGACTGCTCATTATTCATTACTAACAACTTTATTTTTCTTTGAGTTAGAAATAATCTTCCATAGAATCACTACTAGTAATCATTTAAATTCAAATTTCATTCTGGAGATTTCTAATTTTAAAACCAAGACACAAGGAAAGAAGTCAGAAAAAAATTGAATATGTATTTGTCATTATATAGATGCCCTAAGGCTCTCCAAATTTTGTATATATTCAAAGTTATTATAGCTATAGGTAATGTTCTTCCAACATAGAGTTTCTTTTTCCACGCTCAACATTTTTCAGGTTCAATTTGAATCCTCTAATTAAAAAGAGAAAAAATCAGGAATATATAAAATACGAAGCTAGAGCCCTTAAAAAAGTAAAAATGTAAATGTATTTACATAAAATTACAAAATGTCTATAGAGCAAACATTCAACAAAGTTAAGGAATGTATGTGACACATACGTAGGCAAAGGGTTTTTTTGACTTTTCAAGTATTTTTACAAATTATTTTTATATAAAATAATACAAGTAGAAAAATGGACAAAATATTGTATAGGCAGTAGCCAGTTAAAAAATATATATATATAAAGGAAAATGAACAAAAATGATACTCAAACACACTATGAGGTAAATAAATAATGAAAGAAATCAGATGCTGTTTTTATACACCTGGCAATTATTTAGGGGATGTAATTTGGCAAAATCTGTCAAAATTAAAATGCATGAACTGGTCCAATAATTCCAGAGCTGAGAAATTACAACAGATATATTTATACCAGTATGCAAATATAAATTCAGTAGTCTTTGATAGTGTAAAGATAAAAAAACATTCTAAATATCAGTACAGATCTTTTAGGTAAATAATGATTCAGATTTATGAGCTGTAGGCTTTTTGAGAATAATATCACATTCTCCTATATTGTTAAATTCTGTGTAGGACATAGATGTGGATGATCAATAACTTTCTCGGATTACCAAAAAAATGGGTCATAAAAATAGATTTAAAATACTTGTGTAAATTTAATCAAACTGTTGACCAATTACGATATATAAAATATTGTGTTAAATATATGAGAGGTAAATAATAAAATTAGATGTACTGCTTACCCTTACTAACCTTATAAAGCAAGTTCAAGAGATTGTAAGGTTAATTTACATAATAATCCTTAAAGTCATTAGCATGTTAGCATCTATTCTCTATGGTATTAATTAGGATAAGTGGTAGTAAGCAAATATTACATTGTAAGTATATTTTTGATTAACACCTCTCTATGAGTGGGTTTTTATATTAGTTTCCTATTTCTGAGTAACAAATTACCAGAAACTTGGCGACATAGAAGAACCCCCACTTATTATCTACAAATTCCGTAGGTCAGAAGGCCAGGAGAACTCTGCTGACTTCTCTCCTTAGGGTCTCATGGGCCTTAATCAAGGTGTCATCTGGACTGGGCTCTCTTATGCCGGCTCAGAAGATGAATCTGCTTTGGAACTTGTGTTCATTAAGATTTTTGCAGAATTCCCTTCTTTGCATTCGGAGGACTGAAGTTCCCATGTCCTTGCTAGATGTCAGCCAGGGGCAGCTCTCCACTCCTAGAAGCCACCCACTTTCCCTCTCAAGTGGCCTTTCCACAGTTAAACTAGCAAGGACAGGTTAAGCCCTTGTACTCCTCATCTCTCTGATGTCTTCATTCACACCACCGCTGCTGCTGCAGGGTTTATGTGAATAGATGAGGTCCACCCAAATAGTTATGTGAATAGATGAGGACTTTATTGATTAACTCCGTCAACTGATAAGTAACTTTAAAAATATCTGCAAAATTCATTTTTGCCATGTCAAAGGCATGTCATAAAGAGTGTGATCTCTCATCATATTACCAGTCCTCTGGATTAAGGTGGGAAATATTGGCAGGGGTGGGGCACATTTTAGAATTTTGCCTACCACAGTCATATGCACCTATTAGGTTAAGTATTATAATCAGGGTTAACTTCAGCAAGATATTTGTCTTGTATGCTTTCCTAAATCTATAAGTAGTAGTCTATTGTAAACTAGTTTTTTAAGACCTATTACAGACTCTCAATATATAAGTTTTTCCTTAATTACATTTACATATCAATATAAAGATTTAAATTTAAGACCAATAAAAATGAGAGAAAACGGGAATGTAAAATTAAATTACATCCAGAAGGCAAGAGCTTGCCTAAGAACAGAAAAAATGTGGAGACTCCATTTTAATAATGTGATTTTAAAGATATGCAATTTTAGTATTTGTTACATTCACATGTTAACAAGCACATGCCCTTTTGTAGCTACAGAGAAGCTAATGAGTTTAGAACCTAGGTTGCAAGCTCAATTAGTTACAACTGAAAGCTAAAAGATAACCTACATTGTTAATAACACATGAGGAATTGTAATGATCTCAGAATGTTTGAGGCTGCACACCTTGGTCAGCAATATTTTTAGTTGATAAGCTAGTAGCAAAAACTCAGAGAAGTTTGTGGCTTGCTATAGTGGAATATGGAATATCAACCTGGACTCATAAGCAGCTCTGATTTTTCCCCATTACTTTTCTGCCTGGGAAATTCTGAATACCCATCAAATATTAGCATTCATAGGAAATACCTATTCCCCTGGCACCAAACAAATCTAATGTTTCTCATCTTTGTTACTCTTGCACTGTGTACACGTTTATGAATTTTGATTACCTCACTTTTTATGAGGTCAACTCAAGGCCAGGAATGTGCATTTTCACTTGTATCTGAAAATGCCCCAAGTTAAATAGTAGATACACAATTCATATTTTGTTAATAATTTCCCTATTTCCCAAATATTTGTTATTATTAAATCAGCCTACAATGGTGGTGCAGTTAAAGCACAGTTTTTCTTTACATATTCTTTGCACTTTAGAGGAACCCTAATTTTATGTATGGATCTTTTTGAGGGGAAGATATAGAGAGGACCACAGTTAAAATGCAGAAAGGTGTGATTTTATGACTTAGGTCAAACCAGTTAGATCCACCCATTTGTGAGTTTGAGCTTGGGACTAATGAGATCGTCCAGGGGAAGAGACCACACCTGTGGTCTGTGAAAAAAATCTGTTGGCATTTTGAATGAAATTGCATGGGATTTATATAATTTGAGGAAAATCCCCAGCTATAATTAAGTTTTAGTATTCATACACATGGGGTATGTTTGCACTTATTTATTATTAATATTATTATTATTATCTTTCCCAAAATTTTATATTGTTTTTAATAGACTTACTATTTTATTTATTGAATAGTTAACAAATATAATTTATTAACAAATTTATCTTTTTAATTTTTTCTTTGTTTTTTGCTAGCAAATATATGCTGTTAACTTTTGTATTTTGCTCTTTACAGCCATCAGATTTTTATTTTCTTATAATATTCTATAGCTTTTCTGGAAATTTTATTTAGAGTCCTATGATCTAAAATATTTTATTTTGTTTTTAAATGTAATACTTTCTATCAGATGATTTTAATACAATAATACAGAGAGTACTCTTTTTTTTTTTACTTCACATTGAATTAAAAGAAAGGGATTCCCTTAAAACTATCAAAACTAGAAAATTAGCATTGTATTTTCTCATTTGCAAACCTTACTCATATTTTGGCAGTTGGCCAAATGATGTCTTTTCTAGCAAAATAAAATTTGTAATTATGAATTGCATGTAGTTGTTGGCATGTCTCTTTAAACTCTTTTAGAAGAGTTCCTGAATTTTTTATTGTATTTCACAAAACTGCCATTTTTGAACAGCACAAGCTACAAATTTTGTACAATATCCCTTAATTTGGTTTGTATGTTTTCTCATAATTAAATGCCAGTTGTACATTTTTGACAGGAACAAACACACAAAAAAATGATGCTAAGTTTGTCCCATTGTATCGTATCAGGAGAGACACATTGTTGATTAACCCTATCATTGGCAATATTTAACCGTGATCATTTGGTTTGGTAGTGAGTGCTGTTTCTTCACTGTAATCATGTCACTAGCTTACCCTTTGTAAGGAATAAGTATCTTGTGGGCAGATAATTTTAGGATTTATGGAAGTATTTTGTATTCTTCACTTATTATTCACCCACTAGTTTTAGCAGCCATTAATGATCAGAACCAGTTGTTGTTACCAAATGGCGGTTTTCTAAGTCCATCCTTTTTTCTCATTGATTAGTTGGCATTGTACTGTAAGGGATAATTTTCCCTTTATATTTAATTATTTGTGTATATATTTATTTTCATATTTACTTATTTGTATCAGTGTGGATTTATTGATGTTTTATAAATTTTATGATCCTTTACTTTTATGTTTTGAGGCTCAGGTTTCCCAAGTTTTGTTTAATAGATCAAATGTTCCCAGATCTGACCCTTTAATGCAAGTTATTTATTTATTTTTTCCTTCCTGCCTTTGACATGCTCCTGCCATTCTTTAAGCAGTTCATTTTTTGGAACAAGAAAAAGTCCTAGGCTAATCTTATGCTTTCTTATGCCCTAAGCTCGTAATTGGCCATTTCCCCAAAGACTTCTAGTTTCTATTAGTGGATAATAGTATTCAGTAACCAAAATGTAGGTGCCAGTTGTTTTCATTGCTACTGAGGGGTCATTGCATCCAGACCCTCTCAACTGACAGAGATATAAAATATAAATGTATATTGACATACAAGTATCTATACATGTGTGCATGCACAGACATATAAACACACCCAAAGCCAATGAGTTTATATAGTTTACAAATGTGTAAATTGACAACTTAAATCTATTTAAACCTATTAGGCAACCAGACTTGTCAAGTAATACATGGAATGTGTAAGAGGTCAATACAACTGTGTCTTTGATTCAACTGAAATAAAGATTCTGCATGGAAAACTTGGTGGTTCATGTTCTGCAAATAAAACTCCTCAAGTGCAACTAATAAAGGATCTTGGGGGTAACTGGGCCTGGAACTCTCTGAGTACCCCAAAGCTTGCCTGTGATTTATTTGTCCTGCTGCACCATACCCTTTACCTGTATTAAAGCCCCACATTTTTATGCTCTATAGAGTCTTATGATTTCTTTCAGTTGTCCAACCTGTGTAATTTTTTTGCAACACATATTTACATATATATATAATATATATTCATTTTTATGTCATGTTATCCAAAACACATAGACAAAGCACCAGATTACATTGATAACTCTAGTCCCAATCCAATGCCACCATGTTGTTGTTATTCTTTGTCCCTTCCATATTTGTAACTCCCTAGTCTGACAGTGAGAAAGCTAGTTCCCATTATCCAAAACAGGGTCACTCATCTGCTAAAATTTTGAAAGTATAAAAAGGAGTTTCAGAAGTACTATTGCCCCTGCAAAATAAACCTACTAATTAGAGTTAATATCTGTTTGGAGGGGTTTATTTTATTTTATTTGTTTTTTGTCTTTAGCATGAGGATATATAATTCTAATACTGTATTCAAAAGTTACTTGAGTTAATTCTTTTTATTCCCTTTAGTGTGATTATGTTGTTCATTTGAAATATGGTTTGGTTCATTCGAGTGTATTTTGAATTTTAGAGATTTTCATCCCTTCTTTATGGATTGTATTTATTTATTTATCTATTCATTTATTCATTTATTTACTTATTTATGAGTCTGTGAAAATTCAAATAGTTTGAAGGGGCAGGACTATGCAAAAATATCTATTTAGAGAAATGTTATCTTCCTTAATTCCCTGTATTCTGTCCATCTCATTTCTATCCAAGTCCTATAGGTAACCAGTTTCATTAATCTCTCAATTACCTTTCCTGTGTCTTTTTGTTCAAAACTGTAGATACACATGTATTTTCTTATTTCTTCTTTTTCTTTACAAACAAAAAAACATAGTATAGATCTGGGATTTTTTTTGTTAAGGGCCAGATAGCAAACAGTTGTAGATTTATTGGAGTAGAGGCAAATCAAGGCTATTATGTAGATCCTTCTATAACAAGAGAAAAAAATACACAAATTTTAATTGATAATTTTAAAATACAAAAATTAAAATCACATATACATTTTGGAATACCTATTTAGTAACTAGAAAGAAAGTCCCCCTAAAGGGAGAATATTTTTTCTTAATTAGAATTCAAAATTAGTGTTCATGAACAAAATCAATTGCAATACTTCCTCTGTTAATGCTGATCTGTGATTAGATTTTACACGTCATCTTCAAATGTGTCTTTTCTCATAGATAAATACTGCTAAATTCTGTTATCAGTCTATAAGTGTGGTTTTAATTGAGCACTTAGAAGACATTTATGTAATTATATTAAATTTTTTTCTTTGATAAGTACACTTTGGCATGCAGATCAGTCAATTCCAGACAGAGCTTAGATAGAAGCTCCTCAGTTACACAGTTAGGTGGATCATGCTTGCGTTGAGGTCTGAAAAAAGGCTGTTGACTTGTAACTTAGAAAATATATTTACTGCAAATATTTGTGGGAGTAGATATCTCGCTCTTTGTTTTAACTTTTGACAGGATAAAAAGTGTATTAAGTCGCTTGACATTACTTGTGATTCAATCATCAGTCACTCTTAAAATGACTTTGCCATAATATGTTTCACATATAAATAGTATTTTACCTTGTAATTTTAGATCGAATTCATGAAGAAATATTTTCAAGTGTATAGCAAAAGCTAATTTCCAAAATCATTTGGTGTTAAATAATAGTCATTGAAAATGGTTCTTCCAATTGAGAAGAACTTCAATTTTGGCCTTGAGCTCAATAAATTGAAACAAAACTTCACCATTGCTAAAGTATAAAACTGGTGTGTTGTGAGACAAATAAGGACATTGAGTTTCTATTACAATAAAAAAGTCACAGAAATAAGAATGATTCAGTGAACAAGTGTGAATATCATTTACCATTGACACTACTAGCTTAATAGCACATGCTAGAACACATATTTTTAAAACTCCTCCAAGTATCTACTGAAAAATAATACAATGAATACTATGGACTTTAAATACCTTAATTTTTCATAATCTTTGGAAATTTGTACAAGGAATTCTTTTTTCCCCTGTTCCACACATATTTTTATTATTGTGAATTTTAACCCTTCTTAGCAGATTTCACTTCAGTTTGTACTAAATTAATATTTTCTGAACTTCTGAAAGGTGTTCGCCTATAACTGTTCATGCAGACTATTCATACAAGGTAGTTCTCTAATTTTTCAGTCACTTTATACTTGGCATTAACTCCTTGAATAAATAACTGAGCAGGAACAGTTACATCTTTCTAGTTTTCAAAATCCAATGCAAACAACACAAAATTGATTGCCTTTTTTCATTTTTCTTCTTTTTTTAAGCTTTTAATTCTAGTTAGTTAACATACAGCGTTATATTACTTTCAGGTATACAATATAGTGATTCAAAAATTCCATACATAACCTGTTTTGTTTTGTTTTTTTCATTTTGCACAAATATTTAGTGAATACTAAATATGAGACATTGTAGCATTAAGGGCAATTTGCTTTCTATATGGATTTATTTTATGTTTCATATTAATTCAGATTATTATAGAAATAAGAAAAATACTATATTTGGTAGCTTGCTCCTAATTAACTGTTGATGTCGCTCCAGTGCTCTCAACTCTCCAAGAAATTCTTCTCACTGAAAATGTCATATTCTTAAACAAGTTTATTTTCTCTGGATACATTTCTTTGATTCAATGAAATAGTACTTAATTAATTACCCATCTGTGAATATCTTTCATTATGTAGCTAGCACATGAACCACCTGAAACCTTACTCTCACCATAGCTTCACTTTTTTTTTATTTTTGTGAAGAAATTCTGCTGTGATAAACTATTCTAATATACATATTCTAATTTTTCCAGCCACTACTTTCGTGTGAGTTGAGGATATTGTGATGAGTGCTTACAATTCAAAAACAAAAACACAAGTAATCCAACTTAAAAAAATAGGCAAAGGAATTGGATAAAAATTTTGTGAAAGAAGATATGCAAATTTCCAATAAGCAAATGAAATCATTCTTGGCATCATTAGTGATTAAGGAAATGTAAGTCAAAACCACAATGAGATACCACTTCACACTCACTGGGATAGCTTTAGTTAAAAAAAGTAAAATAAAAAAATAAGTAAATAAAAAATAGCAAATGGTGGCAAAGATGTGAAGAAATTGGAACACTTTTGCACTGCTAGTGGGAATGTAAAAATATGTAGCCAGTTTGAAAACAATTTAGCAGTTTCTTAAAAAATTCAATCTAATTTTATCATAGACCCAACAATTTCATATTTAGATATTTATGCAAAAAAATTAAAACATGTATATACACAAAGACGTACACAGCCATTCTTAGAAGCATATTTCATGAAACTCAAAAATTGACTCATATCTGACACTAACTAGTACCTGGAGACCAAAATAGTGTTATTGTTTTTTTCTGTTTGTCATAATGGGGGCATATGTAGTCCACATTATGTAAGAAGTCTGCCTCCCACTGAATTCAATGGGAACAAAGACCCACCTTAGAGTTTTCTTTTTTTTCCCCTAGTCTTCCAAAGGACTGTGGAAAAAGTTACACTTAAAAACAGTAATGCTATCTAGAGCAATCTACACATTCAGTGCAATCCCATCAAAATACCATCCACTTTTTTCAAAGAAATGGAACAAATCATCCTAAAATTTGTATGGAACCAGAAAAGACCCCGCATAGCCAGAGGAATGTTGAAAAAGAAAAGCAAAGCTGGAGGCATCACAATTCCGGACTTCCAGCTCTATTACAAAGCTGTCATCATCAAGACAGCATGGTACTGGCACAAAAACAGACACATAGATCAATGGAACAGAATAGAGAGCCCAGAAATGGACCCTCAACTCTATGGTCAACTTATCTTTGACAAAGCAGGAAAGAATGTCCAATGGAAAAAAGTCTCTTCAACAAATGGTGTTGGGAAAATTGGACAGCCACATGCAGAAGAATGAAACTGGACCATTTCCTTACACCACACACAACAATCGACTCCAAATGGTTGAAAGACCTCAATGTGAGACAGGAGTCCATCAAAATCCTAAAGGAGAACACAGGCAGCAACCTCTTTGACATCAGCCGCAGCAACTTCTTCCTAGAAACATTGCCAAAGGCAAGGGAAGCAAGGGCAAAAATGAACTCTTGGGACTTCATCAAGATAAAAAGCTTTTGCAAAGCAAAGGAAACAGTCAACAAAACCAAAAGACAACCGACAGAATGGGGAGAAGATATTTGCAAATGATATATCAGATAAAGGGCTAGTATCCAAAATCTATAAAGAACTCATCAAACTCAACACCCAAAGAACAAAGAATCCAATCAAGAAATGGGCAGAAGACATGAACATTTTTCCAAAGAAGACATCCAAATGGCCAACAGACACATGAAAAAGTGCTCAATATCGCTCGGCATCAGGGAAATCCAAATCAAAACCTCAATGAGATACCACCTCACACCAGTCAGAATGGCTAAAATTAACAAGTCAGGGAACGACAGGTGTTGGCGGGGATGCAGAGAAAGGGGAACCCTCCTGCACTGTTGGTGGGAATGCAAGCTGGTGCAGCCACTCTGGAAAACTGTATGGAGGTTCCTCAAAAAGTTGAAAATAGAGCTACCATATGATCCAGCAATTGCACTACTGGGTATTTACCCCAAAGATACAAAAGTAGGAATCCGAAGGGGTACGTGCACCCCGATGTTTATAGCAGCAATGTCCACAATAGCCAAACTGTGGAAAGAGCCAAGATGTCCATCAACAGATGAATGGATAAAGAAGAAGTGGTATATATATACACTGGAATATTATGCAGCCATCAAAAGGAATGAGATCTTGCCATTTGCTATGACGTGGATGGAACTGGAGGGTATTATGTTGAGTGAAATAAGTCAAACAGGGAAAGATATGTATCATATGATCTCACTGATATGAGGAATTCTTAATTGTAGGAAACAAACTGAGGGTTGCTGGAGTGGGGGGTGGGGTGGGAGGGATGGTGTGACTGGGTAATAGACACTGGGGAGGGTATGTGCTCTGGTAAGCGCTGTGAATTGTGCAAGACCGTTGAATCTCAGATCTGTACCTCTGAAACAAATAATGCAATATATGTTAAGAAAAAAAAAAAGAAGAAGAAGGTAGCGGGAGGGGAAGAATGAAGCAGGGGAAATCGGAGGGGTAGACGAACCATGAGAGACAATGGACTCTGAAAAACAAACAGGGTTCTGGAGGGGAGGGGAGTGAGAGGATGGGTTAGCCTGGTGGTGGGTATTGAGGAGGGCACATTCTGCATGGAGCACTGGGTGTTATGCATGAACAATGAATCATGGAACACTTCATCTAAAACTAATGATGTAATGTATGGAGATTAACATAAGAATAAAAATAAATTAATTAATTAATTAAAAAAAACAGTAAAAAATTTCTAATGGGTTTTCTGATTTCTGGAATCAGGACCAAGTGGAAAATTCTTTAACTACTGTTTTTTGTTTTGTTTTGTTTTGTTTTGTTTTTTGCCAAGAAAGCAAGAAAATAATGAATGTCATATCTCTGGTAGAATTACACCTAGTAAAGAAAGATGCACGGGTGCATAGGTTTTCCATAGGTATCATGTTTTGGCCAGTGCAAAAACTAGGTAGATAATAATGGTATACTACTGGAAATGTAGTCTCATCCTTATGTCAGTCTCAGCTGTGGATACAGATGAAGTATCTTAACTCTAACAAATTAATGCAATGCCTGGTACCTTGCATATATATCTGCAACTATTAACTTAAATAATCCTCTCACTTCTATTCATAAAAGAAAGAAAATCACAGGCAGTTTGTCTTTAGCTGGCAAAAGCAGCTAAATACTTCCATTTTCTTAGGTACTGTAAATCCCTCTATTTATCACAATATTGCCTGGAGAATCCTTCATAATATTAATAACCCACAAAATACAAGGCTATGCATTAGAGTACTTATGTTTAGCTAATTGCTCTTGGTAAGCCAGAAGTACCATGCAATCTAGAAGCCTTAGTAAAACACTTGCATACCAAAAAGAGAAAGATGAATCCTGCAAGGTGTCTGGTTTGCCACATTGAGGAAAATTCTACAAATCCGGTGGTCTTGGGAATGTTGGTGTATTTTTCTACAGTGAGATAAAATTTGTTGTATTTTATGCCACACACTGCAAAAAAAGCCAGATATTTGAGGGGGAATTCTGGAGGAACCATATACCGTATTGGGCACGCTGTTCAGATCCATTTACCCTGTGTCCTCTGAGGCTTCCTATTTTCAGTAATATCTGAGGCAAAATTAAAAACAAACAAAAGGTTCTACTTAGGTCTCACCTACCACACAACGTCTCATCCCACTTGTGCCACTGACCCAGCCAATGTTCTGAATAGTATTTTTGACAAATATATGCTAAATATGGCCCTTGCTCAGACCCAATAGAAAAATCATAGAATTGATAACTCAAATTTTTGGAGAAAGACTGTGCTGATTTCTAGCAATAATGTGAATTGTGTAATAACTGTGCTTAACTTAAATAACAGTTCCTGACTACTACTTGGCCCTAGTAGACATTAAACCCATAATAACAAGACACCAAGCTAACCATCATGAATTGTGTTATCTAATCAAATGAATAATGAAATTAGACATTGGTGACGGGATTTTTTTATGAAATTGAGATGGTATAAGATGGGGCTCAGTCAGGTCCAGAAGCCAAAGCAAACACACGATAAGTTGACAAACTCTTTCTCTCTCTTTTCCTATTATTTCACTACCACTCTCTTAATCCACATGTGGCTTTTGAGGAATTTACTCTAATAAGAGAATGGAGAAGATAGGTAAACACAAAATGAGAAAGTAGGGATTTAAGAAATTGTTAGACAAAATTGAATTTGATATGAAATATATTAATTAAAATAAAATGATATTTTGTAGTGATAAAAATATAATCCCATAGCAAAGATCTACATAATATGAGTAATTTTGATAGCTTCAAAATACATTAAACATAACCTAAGAAGCCTAAGGAAAAATAACATGAATATGATTGTAATATGGGATTTAAAACCACCTCTTAACCTATGAAATATCACTTGGAAAGAATAAACATATGCAAGAATTAATTACTGAAGTTAATGCATTTTATATATGTCATATTCTGAAAATACTGAATGTGACTACTTTTTAAGTCTGTAGCAATAATAAATAACAAAGCAGACATTTACCAAACCAGAAAAAAAAAAATCTTTAGTATATTGTTAAAAAAACATCCCTTTTAGGCCAGATTTGCTGCATCTCATGAGTTTTGCAATATTGTTGTTCCATTTTCATTTGTCCTAAGGTATTTTTCTATTTCCTCTTGTTTTCTTCTTTGACCCTTTGGTTGTTCAGGAACATGCTGTTTGATTTCTACATACCTGTGAATTTTCCAGTTTTGTTCTTGTAATGGATTTTAAATTTCATACCAGTGTGGTTGGAAAAGATGCTGGTATTTTTTTCAATCTGCTTACGATAAGACTTGTTCGGTAGCCTAACATATGATCTATCCTAGAGAATTTGCATGTGTGTTTGAAAAAATGTGTTTTCAGATACTGTTGGATGGAATGTTCTATACATGCCTGTTAGATCTGTCTGGTCTAACATGTAGTTAAAGTTCAGTGTTACCTTACTGATTTTCTGTGATCTATCCATTGTTGAAAGTGAGGTATTGAAGTCCCCTGCTATTTTTATATTGGTGTCTATCTCTCCCTTCAGATCTGTTAATATTATGCTTAATGTATGTAGATGCTCTGGTAGTGGGTTGCATAAATATTACAGTCCCTAAATTTTCTTGATCAATTGACCCCCTTTTTATAATGACCTTCTTTGTCTATTGTTGACAGTGTGGGGCTTATCATTTGTTTTGTCTAATGTGAGTATAGTTACCAGCTTTCTTTTGGTTTCCATTTGTATAGTATATCTTTTTAAATCTCTTGACTTTCAGTGTATGTTCTTAAAGTTGAAGTGAGTCTCTTGTAGGCAGCATATAGTTGGGACTTGTTTTTTTTTAATCCATGCAGCCACTTAATGTGTTTTAATTGGAAAATTTAGTTCATTTACATTTAAAGAAGTTATTGATAAGTATGAATTTATTTTTGCCATTTTGTTAAATTTTTTTGGTTATTTTTCTGGTTTTGCTGTTCTTACTTCCTCATTCTCTTCCTTTGTTATGTGATGTTTTTCTGTAGTGGTATGCTTTGATTTTTTTTTTTTTCTCTTTCGAGAATCTACCTTAAAGTTTTGTTTTGTGTTACCATGATTATTATATAAAATATCTTATGGACATAATAGCCTATTTTAAGCTGATAATAACAACTTTGAACGCATACTAAAGCTCTACATTTTTATACTAGTCTTTATGTGTTTGATGGCACAATTTACTTCTTTTTGTAGTGTTAATGTTAGTGACTCCCAGTAGTTGAGGTATCCCAAAGGAGAGGATCTTAGTCAGCATCTAGATGGAGGCTAGATGGTGGATCCTAAGCTAGCAGCTGGGAAAGCACATAAGCAAACCTCTTCTAGGAAGAAACTGGGAAATAGGCAATTTTGCCTGCCCCTTCTGCCCAGAGCCCAGGTGCATAGCTATGGGATGTGCTCCTGTTACTGTTTAAAACTGTTTCTGTTTGCTACAAACCTCTTGGGCTTGTGAATGCAAGTCCCATTATCTATCAAAGCTAGGTGATTTTGGGGCCTGTTCTTTGGGTGGGAACCTTTAAAATCAGGGCATGTGTGGACATAGTCCTTCTAGGGAGATACTGGTCGCTTTTTTGTTGTTGTTGTTGGAGTGAGCTAGAGGGAGAATATTGGGGCAGTGGTCCCCAGCAGTGGTCCCCAGCTCCTCTCCCCCAAAGACTGTCAGACTGCCATCAGCACCTGAATGCATGCTAATTAGAAGTTGGACCCTCAGGCAGCAGCTTATAAAGTATGTGGTCAAACACTTTCAGGGAAAGAACTGGGTTGGTCATTTTTGCTTAATCACTCTGCCCTGGTAATTGGGGAGATACTCATGGTGAGGCTTGCATATCTATTGTGAACTGTTTCTTTGTTTGCATAGTCTTCAAGGACTCATGAATGAAAGCCCTTTGGCATTCAGACGTGGGATTTTTTAGGGGCCCATCCCTAGGTGGGAGCCATAAACTTGGGGTGGCAGATATAAGGTCCAAACACTTAACTCTGCAAGAAGAAGCTATGAGTTAGGGGTTCCCTCTTGATTATGTAACAGGGATGGGATTTATCATTAGAGTATGTCTCATCCATTCTTATGCACTTCAATATGGCTATTTTCTATTTTTTAAAATTTTTATTGTTATGTTAATCACCATATATTACATAATTAGTTTTTGATGTAGTGTTCCATGATTCATTGTTTGTGCATAACACCCAGTGCTCCATGCAGAACGTGCCCTCCTCAATACCCACCACCAGGCTAACCCATCCTCCCACCCCCCTCCCCTCTAGAACCCTGTTTGTTTTTCAGAGTCCATCATCTCTCATGGTTCGCCTACCCCTCCGATTTCCCCCGCTTCATTCTTCCCCTCCTGCTACCTTCTTCTTCTTCTTTTTTTTTCTTAACATATATTGCATTATTTGTTTCAGAGGTACAGATCTGAGATTCAACAGTCTTGCACAATTCACAGCGCTTACCAGAGCACATACCCTCCCCAGTGTCCATCACCCAGTCACACCATCCCTCCCACCCCACCCCCCACTCCAGCAACCCTCAGTTTGTTTCCTACAATTAAGAATTCCTCATATCAGTGAGATCATATGATACATATCTTTCTCTGTTTGACTTATTTCACTCAACATAATACCCTCCAGTTCCATCCACGTCGTTGCAAATGGCAAGATAATGGCTGCATAATATTCCATTGTATATATATACCACCTCTTCTTTATCCATTCATCTGTCGATGGACATCTTGGCTCTTTCCACAGTTTGGCTATTGTGGACATTGCTGCTATAAACATCGGGGTACACTTACCCCTTCGGATCCCTACTTTTGTATCTTTGGGGTAAATACCCAGTAGTGCAATTGCTGGATCATATGGTAGCTCTATTTTCAACTTTTTGAGGAACCTCCATACAGTTTTCCAGAGTGGCTGCACCAGCTTGCATTCCCACCAACAGTGTAGGAGGGTTCCCCTTTCTCCGCATCCCTGCCAACATCTGTCATTTCCTGACTTGTTAATTTTAGCCATTCTGACTGGTGTGAGGTGGTATCTCATTGAGGTTTTGATTTGGATTTCCCTGATGCCGAGCGATATTGAGCACTTTTTCATGTGTCTGTTGGCCATTTGGATGTCTTCTTTGGAAAAATGTCTGTTCATGTCTTCTGCCCATTTCTTGATTGGATTCTTTGTTCTTTGGGTGTTGAGTTTGATGAGTTCTTTATAGATTTTGGATACTAGCCCTTTATCTGATATGTCATTTGCAAATATCTTCTCCCATTCTGTCGGTTGTCTTTTGGTTTTGTTGACTGTTTCCTTTGCTTTGCAAAAGCTTTTTATCTTGATGAAGTCCCAAGACTTCATTTTTGCCCTTGCTTCCCTTGTCTTTGGCGATGTTTCTAGGAAGAAGTTGCTTCGGCTGAGGTCAAAGAGGTTGCTGCCTGTGTTCTCCTTTAGGATTTTGATGGACTCCTGTCTCACATTGAGGTCTTTCAACCATTTGGAGTCTATTTTTGTGTGTGGTGTAAGGAAATGGTCCAGTTTCATTCTTCTGCATGTGGCTGTCCAATTTTCCCAACACCATTTGTTGAAGAGACTGTCTTTTTTCCATTGGACATTCTTTCCTGCTTTGTCAAAGATGAGTTGACCATAGAGTTGAGGGTCCATTTCTGGGCTCTCTATTCTGTTCCATTGATCTATGTGTCTGTTTTTGTGCCAGTACCATACTGTTTTGATGATGAGAGCTTTGTAATAGAGCTGGAAGTCTGGAATTGTGATGCCACAATTTGCTTTTCTTTTTCAACATTCCTCTGGCTATGCGGGGTCTTTTCTGGTTCCATACAAATTTCAGGATTATTTGTTCCATTTCTTTGAAAAAAGTGGATGGTATTTTGATGGGGATTGCACTGAATGTGTAGATTGCTCTAGGTAGCATTGAAGTTTTCACAATATTTGTTCTTCCAATCCATGAGCATGGAATGTTTTTCCATTTCTTTGTGTCTTCCTCAATTTCTTTCATGAGTATTTTATAGTTTTCTGAGTACAGAACCTTTGCCTCTTTGGTTAGATTTATTCCTAGGTATCTTAAGGTTTTGGGTGCAATTGTAAATGGGATCGACTCCTTAATTTCTCTTTCTTCTGTCTTGTTGTTGGTGTATAGGAATGCCATGGACTTCTGTGCATTGATTTTATATGCTGCCACTTTACTGAATTCCTGTATGAGTTCTAGCAGTTTTGGGGTGGAGTCTTTTGGGTTTTCCACATAAAGTATCATATCATCTGCAAAGAGTGAGAGTTTAACTTCTTCTTTGCCTATTTGGATGCCTTTGATTTCTTTTTGTTGTCTGATTACTGTGGCTAGGTCTTTTAATACTATGTTGAATAGCAGTGGTGATAGTGGACATCCCTGCCACGTTCCTGACCTTAGGGGGAAAGCTTTCCATTTTTCCCCATTGAGATGATATTTGCTCTAGTTTTTTCATAGATCGCTTTTATGATATTGAGGTGTGTACCCTTTATCCCTATACTCTGAAGAGTTTTGATCAAGAAAGGATCCTGTACTTTGTCAAATGCTTTTTCTGCATCTACTGAGAGAATCATATGGTTCTTGTTCTTTCTTTTGTTAATGTATTGTATCACGTTGATTGATTTGCAGATGTTGAATCAACCTTGCAGCCCAGTGATAAATCCCACTTGGTCATGGTGAATAATAAATTTAATGGACTGTTGGATCCTATTGTCTAGTATTTTGGTGAGAACCTTTGCATCCATGTTCATCAAGGATATTGGTCTGTAATTCTCCGTTTTGATGGGGCCTTTCTCTGGTTTTGGGATCAAGGTAATGGTGGCCTTATAAAACTAGTTTGGAAGTTTTCCTTCCATTTCTAAATTTGGAACATTTTCAGAGGAATAGGTATTAATTCTTTAAACGTTTGGTAGAATTCCCCTGGGAAGCCATCTGGCCCTGGGCTCTTCTTTGTTGGGAGATTTTTGATGACTGCTTCAATTTCCTTAGTGGTTATAGGTCTGTTCAGGCTTTCTATTTCTTCCTGGTTCAGTTTTGGTAGTTGATACATCTCTAGGAATGCATCCATTTCTTCCAGGTTATCTAATTTGCTGGCATAGAGTTGCTCATAATATGTTCTTAGAATTCTTTGTATTTCTTTGGTGTTGGTTGTGATCTCTCCTCTTTCATTCATGATTTTGTTAATTTGGGTGATTTCTCTTTTCTTTTTGATAAGTCTGGCCAGGGGTTTATCAATCTTGTAATTCTTTCAAAGAACCTAGCTCCTAGTTTCGTTGATCTGCTCTACTGTTCTTTTGGTTTCTATTTCATGGATTTCTGCTCTGATCTTTATTATTTGTCTTCTCCTGCTAGGTTTAGGCTTTATTTGCTGTTCTTTCTCCAGCTCCTTTAGGTGTAGGGCTGGTGTGTATTTGAGACCTTTCTTGTTTCTTGAGAAAGGCTTGTATTGCTATATACTTTCCTCTTAGGACTGCCTTTGCTGCATCCCAATGATTTTGAACAGTTGTGTTTTCATTTTCATTGGTTTCCATGAATTTTTTAATTCTTCTTTAATTTCGTGGTTGACCCATTCATTCTTTAGTAGGATGCTCTTTAGCCTCCATATGTTTGAGTTCTTTCTGACTTTCTTCTTCTGATTGAGTTCTAGTTTCATAGCATTGTGGTCTGAAAATATGCAGGGAATAATCCCAATCTTTTCATACCAGTTGAGACCTGATTTGTGACCTAGGATGTGATCTATTCTGGAAAATGTTCCATGGGTACTAGAGAAAAATGTCTATTCTGTTGCTTTTGGATGGAATGTTCTGAATATATCTATGAAGCCCATTTGGTCCAGTGTGTCATTTAAAGTCTCTATTTCCTTATTGACTTTTGCTTAGATGATCTGTCCATTTCAGTGAGGGGGGGTGTTAAAGTCCCCTACTATTATTGTATTGTGTTGATGTGTTTCTTTGCTTTTGTTATTAATTGGCTTATATAATTGGCTGCTCCCATGTTAGGGGCATAGATATTTACAATTGCTAGATCGTCTTGTTGGATAGACCCTTTAGTAGGATGTAGTCTCCTTCTTCATCTCTTATTACAGTCTTTGGTTTAAAATTTAATTTGTCTGATATAAGGATTGCCACCCCAGCTTTCTTAAGTGTCCATTAGCATGGTAAATGGTTTTCCACCCCCTCACTTTCAATCTGGGTGTGTCTTTGGTTCTAAAATGAGTCTCTTGCAGACAGCATATCAATGGGTCTTATTTTTTAAACCAATCTGATAGCTTGTGTCTTTCGATTGAGGCATTTTGCCCATTTATATTCAGGGTAACTATTGAAAGATAGGAATTTAGTGCCATTGTATTGCCTGTAAGGGGACTGTTACCGTATATTGTCTCTGTTCCTTTCTGGTCTATGTTGCTTTTAGGCTCTCTCTTTGCTTAGAGGACCCCTTCAATATTTCTCTTAGGGCTGGTTTTGTGTTTGCAAATTCCTTTAGTTTTTGTTTGTCCTGGAAGCTTTGTATCTCTCCTTCTATTTTCAATGACAGCCTAGCTGGATATAGTATCCTTGGGTACATATTTTTCTCATTTAGTGCTCTGAATATATCATGCCAGTCCATCTGGCCTGCCAGGTCTCTGTGGATAGGTCTGTTGCCAGTCTAATATTTCTACCATTATAGGTTACAAATCTCTTCTCCTGAGCTGCTTTCAGGATTTTCTCTTTGTCTCTGAGACTCATATATTTTACTATTAGATGTCAGGGTGTTGATCTATTTTTATTGATTTTGAGAGGGGTTCTCTGTGCCTCTTGGATTTTGATGCCTGTTTCCTTCCCCAAATTAAGGAAGTTTCTGCTATAATTTTCTTCAAGATACCTTCTGCCCCTCTCTCTCTTTCTTCTTCTTCTGGGATCTCAATTATTCTAATGTTGTTTCATCTTATGGTATCGCTTATCTCTCAAATTCTGCCTTCATGATCCAGTAGTTTTTTATCTCTCTTTTTCTCAGCTTCCTTATTTTCCATCATTTGGTTTTCTATATTACTGATTCTCCCTTCTGCCTCATTTATCCTAGCAGTTAGAACTCCCATTTTTTATTGCACCTCGTTAATAGCCTTTTTGGTTTCGACTTGCTTAGGTTTTAGTTCTTTTATTCCTCCAGAAAGGGTTTTCTTAATAACTTCTATGCCTTTTTCAAGCCCAGCTAGCATCTTTAAAATCATCAATCTGAACTCTAGATCCGACATCATACTAATGTCCATATTGAGTAGGTCCCTGGCAGTCTGTACTACCTCTTGTTCTTTTTGTTGAGGTGATTTTTTCCGTCTTGTAATTTTTTCCAGAGGAGAATAGATGAATGAGGAACAAAATGCTAACAGGTTAACAACGTCCCCAGAAAATATACTCTAAACAAATCAGAAAAGACCTGAAACCAGAGGAAAAGAAAGGGAAAGAAAGAAAAAAGATAAAGATAAAGATAAAAACAAACAAAAAGAGAACAAATTGAAAAAAAACATAATATCATCAAATATGATCAGGTTGGTGCATAGATCAGTGCCACACAACAGATTTTGGGTTTATTTTGGTCTGTTAGAAGAAAGTGCTTCCCAACATTTTAAAGAAAGAAAAACTTACATATGTACAAAAATAAGGGTTGATACAATGAAGGGATGGAATATGTAAAGATGAAAATTATATAAAAAATTATAAAAGGAATTGATAAGATAAGAAGTTGTTTGAATAAAGAAAGAGGATTTAAAAGCAAAAGACAAAGAAAGGGAGAGAATGTGATCAGGCAGGAGAGTAGAACAAAGCCATATACTAGAGATTTAGGGTATCTTTTGATCTGTTAGAAGAAACTGTATCTCAAAATTTTAAAGAGAGAACAACTTATATATATATGCCCAAAATAAGGGTAACCACTCTGAAGGGATAGAATATGACTCTAAAATTGAAAAATAATTTTTTTTTAATAAAAGGGATTGATAAGATGTTGGTTGAAAAAAGAAAAAGAAAAATTAAAAAAAAATAAAGACAGTTAAAAAAAATTAACTTTGAAAGGCTAAAGAATCATGGTAAAAAAGCCATGGATTCTATGTGCATTATTCCCCTAGCACTGGAGTTCTGCTGTTCTCATTGATGGGTAAACTTGGTCTTGGCTGGCTGTTCTTGCTGATCTTCTGGTGGAGAGGCCTGTTGCCATGGTTCCCAAAGGTCTTTGCCAGAGTTGGGATTGCCCCGCCCTTGCTGGTCAGGGCTAAATAATCTGCTCGGGTTTGCTCTCATGAGCTTTTTTTCCCCTGCAAGCTTTCCGTTCAGCTTTGGAGGATGAGAGGGAAAATGGCAGCCTCCCAGTCTCCGCCCTGGAGGAGCTGAGAAATCGGTGCCCCACTCCTCAGTGTGCCCCCAGAGAAAAGCAGTCAATCACTCCCATCTCCCTGGTCTCTGGCCACACTCCGTGCTCACCCGGTCTGTGACCGAGCGTTTTTATCTGTGGCACCTGACTCGGTGTGGAGTCTCCAAACCCAGCAGATCCCTGTGGTGCGCTCCCGCACCGCTCCTTCCAGGGGAGGAAGGAGAGTCTCCCCAGATCTGCCGCTTGTTGGGTCCTTGCTGGAGGAGCAGTGGCCTGACTGTGCCATGGATCATGGTTTATGGCAACCCTGAACTGAGAGCCCACTCCTCGGCTCTGTCTCTGCAGCCGGCTTCCCTGCTCTGAAACCTGGGAGCTCTGCCACACTCAGGCACCCCTGGTCTTTCTGTGACCCCAAGGGTCCTGAGACCACAGTGTTCCATGAGGGTTCCACCCCCCGCTTAACCACTGGAGCCTTGTCCCTCAGTGGAGCCAACTTCTAAAAGTTCCAATTTTGTGCTCTGCTGCTCTATCACTTGCCAGAAGCAGCTGACAGAGGCCCCCACCCCTGCCATCTATCTTCCCGAATATTGCCTTGGATTCACTTCTCCGCATGTCCAATCTTCCAGAAAGTTGTCGCTTTTCTGTTCAGAGAGTTGTTGCTATTCTTTTCTTTGATCTCCTGTTGAGTTCGTAGGTGTTCAGAATGGTTTGATCCCTATCCAGCTGAATTCCTGAGACCAGATGAAATCTAGGTTTCCTACTCCTCCCCCATCTTGTTCACCCTGGCTATTTTCTTAGTTGTCTGATGTGTAGGAGGCACTTATTTAGTTTCTGGGTTTCTCTTAGAGAGATTTCATGTACAGCTGTGCATTCAGCACTTCTGTGGGAGAAGGGAAATTCAGGAGCCTCCAATGTCATCATATGGTCTAATAGCATCTGTAATATCAAAATTTTAAGAAAATAAAAGCATCTAGGAAGTAGGATAAATTAATAGACTATAATATACATTGTATAGGAGTTATAGAATGAAATATCAGAAAAAATATATTAAAAGAAATATATGAAAATTTACACAGACATCTCCAGTATTTAAGACCTATGTTTCCAGATAAAAAGTATACTCTGAGGGGAGACAAACCATGAGAGACTATGGACTCTGAAAAACAAACTGAGGGTTCTAGCGGGGAGGGGAGTGGGGGGATGGTTTAGCCTGATTATGGGTATTAAAGAGGGCACGTTCTGCATGGAACACTGGGTGTTATACGCAAACAATGAATCATGGAATACTACATGATGTAATGTATGGTGACTAACATAACATACTAATGATGTAATGTATGGTGATTAACATAACATAATAACAAATAAAATGTATACTCTAATAACTTAGAAGAATAAACCTAAATGAACACACCTCAGGACACTTTATTCTGAAGTTGTAAAAAAACAAGGGAATAATATATAAGCCTCATGGTTATAAGAACAAGGAAATAAGAGAATTCTCAGAAAATTCTGAGAGGGGGTGCCTGGGTGTCTCAGTCGGTTAAGTGTTTGACTTTTGATTTTGTCTCAGGTCATGATCTCATGGTTGAGATCATGACCTGAGGTGAGATTGAACCTTGTGTTGAGCTCCACATTCAGTGTGGAGTCTGCTTGAGATTCTCTCTCTCCCTCTGCCTCTCCACCAACTTGTGCTTTCTCTTTCTCAAAATAAATAAAATCATAAAAAAAGAAAATTCTAAGAGAAAAGAAAATTGTTTATAAATGAAAAATAATTTGGTGACAGCATTTTCCTTATGAACTCTAAGACAACAGTCAACAATATTTTCAAAATAATAATGGAAAGTATTGGTCAAATTCAAATTTATACATAAACCATCATGAAAGAATGAATATAAAATAATGACATTTTTTGATAGAAAAAGATGAGAGTATTTTTGCCACACTATGACACAGCAAAGTATTAAAAATATTGTTAGCAAGTATGAAAATGAACTAAAAAAGGGAAGGAATAAAATATCACAGTGCTTCAGAAATTGGCATAATATTTCAGAAAATTTTGCTACCTATTGATGATATAAATAACAACTGATTTTTTCTGTGTTCGGCCAACTAGCAAAATTAAAATTCTAAGCAGTAAGATGAAGAATGGGAGTTTTGATGGGTAATTAAGGAAGGTTATTTTTGGAATAGAAATACAAATATTGAAGGACTTGAAATATTTTGTTTTTAAAGATTTTATTTATTTATTTGAGAGAGAGAGAATGAGAGACAGAGAGCACGAGAGGGAAGAGGGCAGAGGGAGAAGCAGACCCCCTGCTGAGCAGGGAGCCCAATGTGGGACTCGATCCCGGGACTCCAGGATCATGACCTGAGCCGAAGGCAGTCGCTTAACCAACTGAGCCACCCAGGTGCCCAGGACTTGAAATATTTTTATTAAAAAATTACAAACAAATATGTGACTGTGTGACAGACAGTATGTGTGGTAAGTAATGCTTCTCTTCCTTCTCCAAGATGTCCACATCTTAATTGTGGAACCCTTTGAATATGTTATCTTACATGGCAAAAAGTAACTTTGCAGATACAATTAAGTTAAGCATTTTGAGATGGGATGATAATTTTGGATTTTCTGGATGGGCCCAATGCAATTAATAGGTGATTTCCTTTATAAAGGAAAGAGGCAGGAGGGTCAAAGAAAGAGATGTGGCAATGGAAGCAGAAGTCTGAGTGAGAGAGAAAGACTGAAAGTTTCTGTACGGCTGGCTTTGAAGATGGAAGAAGAGTCCATAAGCCAAGGAAGGCAGGTGGCTTCGAGAAGCTGGAAAAGGAAAGGAATGGATTCTTCCCTAAAGCTTTAAGAAGGAATACAGCTCTGTTGACAACTTGATTTTAGTCCCACTAAGACCATTCAGATTTCTGACCTTCAGAACTATAAAATCATAAATTTGTGTGTTTAAGCCACTATGATTGTGCTATTTTGTTACAGCAGAATAAGGAACTCTAAAACAGCATAACACCCTTAAATATGGGCTATGCATTGTTATTTTCTTCCCAAAAGTACAGTATGAAAAGGGGGGAGATAAGAGTATAACTTTACAGTGAAAAAACCAAACACTCACTCAGCTTTGTTATCAAGATCAACGTCATAAATAAGTGATATTAATAGCACTTATCCTTAATGTGATACAATAAGCATGAGAGTTAACCCCTGTGGTCTTTTTCTTTAAAACCTGTAATTCCAATATAATTGTGAAAACTACTATCAGACAACTCTAAAAGTTGTAAGGCATTCTATAAAACAGCTCAAAAAATCTCAAGGTCATCAAAAACAAAAGTCTGGGAAAACTGTCCCTGCAAGATGATATTAGGGAGCTGGGGGGAAACAAACAAACAAACAAACAAACAAACAAACAAACAAACAAAAAAAGTTGTAATGTGGTATCCGGGATTGGATCCTGGTAGGGAAATAACATTGGGTAAAAAATTAAAAAAAAAAAATCTGAACAAAGTATGGACTCTAGTTAATAATAATGTGCTTATATTGTTTCATTAATTGTGACAAAAATTAATGTAAGATGTTAACTATCATATTAATGTAAGAGTGTGGCAGAGATATATGAACATTCTGTGTTATTTTTACAACTTTTCTACAAATCTAATCTATTTTAAAATAAAACATTCATATACTTATGTGGTTGGGGAAAGACACACCAATAACAAATAAATAAAATATTTGTGAAATTATATGTTGCAAAGACCAGCTAAAATAATTGGTATAAGAATAATGACACCAGGCTTGGAAAATATGTGGGGTAAACAATAAGTATAAAGTGGTATGGCTGGAGATCAGTTGATTCAGGCTGGATTCAGTTAGCAGTTCTGCTACAGGCTGTAATTCCAACTGGATTTACATTCTATAAATGGCTTGATTCTGGTCTTTTCCACATGTGATCGTTTCAGGTGCAGCAGCTATCTGGAAAAAACATTGCTTGTGGAGATGGCGGAAGAGTAAAGGGCAAGCCCAAATGTGTAAACTCATTATATGCCCCTATGTACACAAAATCTGCTAACTCCACATAGTTTAAAGCCAGTCAAATCAGTAAAGAATCAAGAAATTTCACTCTGCCCTGTGGGAGGACCTGAAAAATTACAGTCATTGGAATAGAGAAAGGCAAATGACTGGGAGGCAATCATTTAATTTACCACACCCTCCATCTCAGTGATAGATTTTTAACTTTTTTCTCTCTGAAATATATGGTTTAGAATGATGAAAACATACCAAAGACAAAGGAGTTTTGAAAACCACAGTCCTCAAATAGGATCTAATGGAATCTACAAAATTTTAGTTTTTATCAAACAAATAGAAATAATGCATTGTTTTTGAAATTTGGAAGAGACATTGTAATAAATGGACCACTAATTAAGACATATAGAACTTCTCAAGAAGTGTTAAATAATCAAAAGCTTACAGGCTACATTCAAAAATTGCAATTAATTAAATTATAGAATAACAAACAAACATTTTAAGACCCCAAATGAAAGAAACTAAAAGCTGATTTTCTTAAAATCAAGTACTAGATTTAAACTGCTAGCAAGACTTGTAAGGTAAAAAGAGAAAAGTATAAAATACTAAGAGGTGAAAGAAGAAATAGCCATAGTGAAAATAGATACTTTATATATCACATTGAAATGAGTTACTTTATTCCAATGAATTTCCAAAATGAGAAAAATGGATATTTTTCTAGACAAATGAAAATTACCAAAAAGATTGAAAATATATAGAAAATGTGAACAATAAATGAAAAAACACTAATGAAAACAAATCCATGTCTTCATCATTTAATTGAAGTTAGTGCAAGTGCCAACTTACTTTACATGGCAATATTGAAGATGAAAGAAAGCAATTTATATAATGTCTTAATACAGTATTGACACAAAGTAAGTTTGACTTTTGTTTTTTAATATTATCATTATTGTTTATTGACAAGTGGGAGTAGGACCTAAACATTATTCACTTAAAAATTCTCATTTTTTTTTCTGAGTCCCTCTTTTCAAGACAAGGCAGCTGGAAAAGTTCCTTTAAATCTCATATCTGTAGATCTTATATTCCAACTCACTCTACGAGTGTCCACAGAGTTTACCATATTATTTTTTGGAGTTAGATCAAAATGATGTCCCTTGTTCTCTTTTTCATTTGTCCTTATACACATTCATCTCCTCTGTGAAATGAGTGGCAAGAGTGACTCTTGTACAGTTCAAGGAGTCCTCATTTCCATGACCATAATATATCAATACCATCAAAATTGCACACTGATTACTCATAGCAGAAGTGCATTGTTATGAGCACATATATGGCCAGAGCAATTAGGCTAGTGTAAAACAAAAGGATTGTCAGGAAGTTTGGAGGCAGAGAGAATGCTTCTCTGAAGCGTCCTACAAGGCATATTATCTGAAAAAACTATTATTTGTTTGGAAAAGTCAAATGATACTATCTAGAAAGTTAAGAGCATGATGCTTTTTAAGAAACAGTCTAGAAATATGAAACAATAATAGTCAAATGTAGGACATATTTAATATTTGTCGAATATAATTATACTTGAGATAATCTATATGATTATCTTAAGTGTATGATTAGTATATCTTTTCTCTCCTGACCCCAACCTTCAACAATAATTTAATACAGAATACCTATAAGAACTCTCCCCCAAAAGGGAAATAAACAATGGTGATATGTTAGGAGCTCATGAATCACACAAGTGTGGTTTTGCTTCTTTACAAATATGCTTAACAGAATGAATCAAGCACTATCTTCTTGAAAAAGCAGCTTTTCTTAGCTAATTAACTCTGAGCTGACAGTTGTAGCATTTGTGGTTATATTTTAATTTATTGATTTATTTGCAATTTTACTTACTGGTATAATCATTTGAGAATGAAAACCTCACTTTGATCATATTTTAAAGTACCTAGGGTACTGCAGTCATATTATACTTTACTTTAGCATGCCCAATTACCATGGCAATTTTCAGAGTACTCTCAATACAATATGATAAATGTCCATGAGACAAATCAGTTTAGTCCCTGTTACCCTTATCTAGAGAGAAGACCCACCCAATTATTTTTTCAATCACATTATGTGACTATATTAATGAAGTTAATTATTTTATTCCATCCACTTCATGCTTTAGTTAAAACCCTAGGAAGTAGAGAGTTTGGTCAAGGCATCTAAAATGTTCTTTGCTGTTTGAGCACAGCTAAACTGTAAAGAATGTGACAGATAAAATACATTAGGTAGCAATATACTTCCTTCAGAAAGAAGTTTAAATGCAACTAAACTGTACTGAAGGAAGAGTTTTAAAAGTTACTCTTAACCGGAGGACTTCCACGGAAGATAGTAGAGTAGAAGGATCCTAAGCCCCCCTTTCCTACAGATACAACTGGATAACACCCACATCAGTGTAAATAACCCAGAAAACAACCTGAAGACTGGCAGAACAAATTCCCCACAGCTAAATGAAGAGAATAAGCAACATTGAAGCAGAAATGTGGTCAGAGTGGGACTGTCCATTGGAAGGAAGGATGCTGCAGACATGGAAATGGGAGAGGACCAGACCCCATGCCAGACACCCCAGGGGCAGGGGACCCACATGGGTAAGATGTATCCCTATAACATTTGGCTTTGAAAACCAGAGGGACCTAATATTCAGTGGGCTTTAATTCCTGGAATTTTAAAAATCAACGAGATCAGCTCTTAGAAGCCAGGAGGGTGGAGTCCCTGCTCTTAAAGAAACAGCAAAACAATCAGCTCTGATGAGATACAGCATAGAAGCCGAAGTTTGAAAAACGCCTGAGGTATACAGGAAGGAGATTTATTTACCAGTCTCAGAGCATGTGCTAGAGGGGCAGGGATCTTTGAGGGACTTTTCAAAAACAACAGAGTTGGCAGGCACAATTTCCCACCCCCAACCCCCACATAGATACACAGACACCTGTGGGAACCAGGGTAGCATGTACACTCTCCACCTAACTTAAACAGTGTGCCTTTCCCCTGCACTTTCCTGCTAACCTGCTCCCTCTAATATGTGCCTGGAGCCCACCCAAAGTGGAAACTCAAGTCTGGCAGTGTGTAAGCAACCCCAAAAGGGGCCAGCACTACTCTAAAGTGGTTATCCCTGCCCAGGAGAGAGGGGGAGATAACCCCACACATTCGTCCAACTGCAGCCCGTTGTGGGCTGGGGGCAGACACTGGGTTTGATTGCAGGCCCCACCCAACAACAAAAGCTTCTGAGGCGACAACACAGGGAAAGTGCCCTGTAGTTTGCTGTTACGGCATCTCTGGCAAACTCCTAGTCTGACTCAACTAAAGCCAAAGGAGGCCCTGGACTGACCTGCTGACAACACAGGGACCAAACCCTGCCCACAACAGGCAAAGAGAGCCCTTGCAGACAAATGGACTGAAGGCAAACACAGTTTATCCATAACAGTAGAGCACAGGCAACACATACAGGAGATACCCCTGAAGTGCCAGGTGCTGCTAAATAAGCGACACTGCGTTACAAGCCCAACAGGACCTCTTCTTCATAAGTCCACTACTTTCAAGGGCAGGAGACATAGCTGACTTTCATAACACCTAAACAGACCTAGAGAAGTAGATAAAATGAGGAAACAGAGGAATATGTCCCAAATGAAAGAACAGGACAAAATCAGATCAAGAAAGCTAAACAAAATGGAGATAAGTAATATGCCTGATAGAGAATTTAAAGTAACAGTCATAAAGATACTCATGGGACTTAAAAGTGGAGGACCTCAGTGAGACCCTCAACAAAGAGATAGAAAATATAATCAGAGATGAAGAACACAATTACTGAAATTAAAAATACTAGATGTAATAAATAGAGCAAACAGAAGAATGGATCAGTGACCTAGAGGACAAAGTAATGGAAAGGAATTGAGCAAAATAGGAGAGAGAAACAATAATAATAGTAAATGAAAAGAGACTAAGGGAAATCAATGACACCATCGAACATGATAATATTCACATTACAGGGATCCCAAAGGAGAAGAGAAAGAAAAGGGGACAGGAAATTTATTTGAAGAAATAGTAGCTGAAAACTTCCCAAATCTGGGAAGGAAACGGAAATCCAGATCCAGGAGGCACAGAGAGGCCCTAACAAAATTAACCCAAGGAGGTCCACACTAAGATACATAGTAATTAAAATGGCAAAAAGTACTGATAAAGAATTTTAAAGACAACAAAAGTAAACAGTGACATACAAGGGAAAACCCGTAAGGTTATCAGCTAATTTTTCCACAGAAAGTTTGCAGCCCTGAAGAGAGTGGCATAATATAGTGAAAATGCTAAAAGAAAACAACCTGCCACCAAGAGTACTCTATCCAGCAAGGCTATCATTCAGAAAAGAAGGAGAGATAAAGAGTTTCCAAGATAAGCAAAAGTTAAAGGAATTCATGATGACTAAGTCAGCCCTATAAGAAATGTTAAAGGGGACTCTTTAAGTGGAAAGGACAGACTATAAGCAAGAATAAGAAAGCTAGGAAGCACAAAAGCAGTAGAGTACATCTATAAAACTTAGTCAAGAGAGTCAAGAGATTCATAAAATAAAAGGATGTAACACATGACATATAAACCTAAACAGTGTTGGGGGGGAGGAGAAAAGAATGGGTTTAAACTTAAGGAACTGTCAACTTAATATAGACTGCTATATGCAGAAGATGTTAATACAAACCAAATGGTAACCACAAATCGAAAACCAGTAATAGATACACACACACACAAAAAAAATCCAAACGTATCACTAAAGAAAGCCAGAAAACCATGAGAGAGTCCAAGAGAAATAAGGAACAGAGAAGACTTATAAAAATAACCATAAAATGAGTAAAAATGTCACTAAGTACATGCCTATCAATAATTACTTTGAATGTAAATGGACTAAACACTCCAATCTAAAGACATAAGGAAATGGATTGGATAAAAAAGTAAGACCCATCTATATGCTGCCTACAGGACACTCATTTCGGACACCATTACAGACACATGCAGATTGAAAGGAAAATATATGTAGGGTTTTGTAGTCTAACAAGGATACTTATAATTAGGCTCAGTAGTGACTAGTAAATGATTCTTTCCTTTAAATAGTTTGTTCTTGATACTAGGCAGATGTGACAGATTATATTGGGGAACATATGTCATTAACCAGATAGTGAAGTTTCTTAGAAAACTATTCACCAAATCACTTTGATCCTTTGAGGGTATTGCTTTAAAGATTGTTCAGGCAGGACAAGAGCTATATTTACTCTAGAGTTAATTATTCCCATCTGAGTACTCTTCTCAGTATCTGTGAATTATGAGGTTTTCTAGCATGGTTAGTAAAATACTCTAAAAGCATTTATCATGCAAATAAATGTTAAAAGAAATCTTAATTAGCAATATTTATATCAGACAAAATAGACTTTAAAACAGAGTGTAACAAGAGACAAAGACACTATATAATAATAAAGGGAACAATCTAACAAGATATAACAATTATAAATATTTATGCACCCAACATAGGAGCACCCAAACACATAAAACAGCTTATAACAAACATAAAGGAAGAAACTGATAGTAATACAATAATAGTAGGGGACTCCAACACCCCCCTTACATCAATGGACAGATCATTCAGAAAGAAAGTCAAGAGGGAAGCAATGGCTTTGACTGGACACATTGGACCACATGAACGTAACAGATATATTCAGAACACTCCATCCTAAAACAACAGAATATACATTCTTTTCAAGTGCGCATGGAACATTCTTCAGAATAGATCACATATTAGGTTACAAAGTGAGCCTCAACAAATTCAAAAAGGTTGAATTTATACCACGCTTCATTTCCAACCATAGCACTATGAAACTAAACACACACACACACACACACACACACACAATCTGGAAAGAACACAAATACATGGAAGTTAAATGATATGCTACTAAATAATGAATAAGTCCACCAAGAAATCAAAGGGGAAACCAAAACATAAATATGATAAATGAAAATGAAAACACAACAGTCCAAAATCTTTGGGATACAGCAAAAGCTGTCATAAGAGGGAACTTTATAGCAATACAAGCCTACCTCAAGATGCTAGAAAAATCTCAAATAAACAACCTAACTTTATACCTAAAGGAGATAGGAAAAGAAAAACAAAGAAAACTTCAAACCAGTAGAAGAAAGGAAATAATCAATATTAGAATAGAAATAAATGAAATAGAAACTAAAAAACAATCAAACAGATCAATGAAGCCAGGAACTGGTTTTTTGAAAGGATCAACAAAATTGATAAAACTTTAAACAGACTAATTTAAAAAGAGAGAGAGAAGAGAGAGGACTCAAATACAGAAATCAGAAATGAGATAGGAGAAATAACAACCAATACCACAGCAACACAAAGAATTGTAACAGAATCTTATGAAAATTATATGCCAACAAAATGGACAACCCAGAAGAAATCAACAAATTCCTAGAAACATAATCTCCCCAAACCGACCAATTACCAGCAAGGAAATTGAATGTGTAGTCAAAAAACTCCCAGTAAAAAAAGCCCAGGACCAGATGACTTCACAGTGAATTCTATCAAATATTTAAGGAAGAGTTAATATCTGTCCTTCTTAAACTATTCAAAAAAATAGAAGATGAAGGAAAGCTTCCAATTCATTCCATGAGGACATTACCCTGATACTAAAACCAGATAAAGACACTATTAAAAAAAAAGAAAAGAAAAGAAATAGAGACCAATATCTCTGATGAATATAGAAGCAAAACTCCTTAACAAAATATTAACAAGCTGAATCCAATAATACATTAAAAATTCACTCCACAATCAAGTAGGATTTATTCCTAGGATGCAAGGATGGTTCAATATTTACAAATCAATCAACATGATACATCACATCAACAAAATAAAGAATAAAAATTATATGATCATTTTAATACATGCAGAAAAACCATTTGACAAAGTACAACATCCATTTATGATAAAAAAAAATAAAACCCTCTGTAAATTAGGTCTAGAAGGACACCTTAACATAATAAAGGCCTATATGAAATACCCACAGCAAACATCACACTCAATGGGACAAAACTGAGAGCTTTTCCCCTAAGATCAGGAACAAAACAAGGACGTCCACTCTCACCACTTTTATTCAACATAGTACTGGAAGTCCTAGGTGTAGCAATCGGACAAGAAATAAAAGGTATCCAAATTGGTAAGCAAGAGGTGAAACTTCCACTTTTTGCAGATGACATGATACTAGAGTAAACCCTAAGGACTCTACCAAAAATCTACTAGAATTGATAAATGACTTCAGTAAGGTCACATGATACAAAACCAATATACAAAAGTCTGTTGCTTTTCTGTACACTAATAACGAGTAGCAGAAAATGAAATTAAGAAAAGAATCCCATTGATGACTGGGTGGCTAAGTAGATTAAGCATCTGCCTTCAGCTCAGGTCATGATCCCAGGGTCCTGGGATCGAGTCCTGCATCAGGCTACTTGCCCAGTGGGGAGCCTGCTTCTCCCTCTGCCTACTGCTCTGCCTGTTTGTGCTCTCTCTCCCTCTCTCTGACAAATTAATAAAATCTTTAAAAGAAAGGCTCACTAAAAAAAAAAGAAAAGAAAGAAAGAAAGAAAACAATCCCATTTACAATCGCACCCAAAATAATAAAATACCTAAAAATAAAATTAACCAAGGAGGTAAAATATCTGTACTCTAAAAACTATAAAACACTGATGAAAAACATTGAAGACACAAACAAATGGAAAGATATCCCATGATCATGAACTGGGAGAACCAATATTCTTAAAATGCCATACCACCCAAAGTGATGTCCAGATTTAATGCAATCTCTATCAAAATACCAACAGCATTTTTCACAGAAGTAGAAGAAACAATCCTAAAATTTGTATGGAACCACAAAAGACCCCAAATAGCCAAAATAATCTTGAAAAAGAAGAACAAAACTATAGATATCACAATTCCAGATTTCAAGATCTACTACAAAGCTGTAATAATTAAAACAGTATGGTACTAGCAGAAAAATAGACAGTTCAATGGAACAGAACAGAAAGTCCAGAAATAAATTCATGCTTATATGCTTAATTAATTTTCAACAAAGGAGACAAGAATATGCAATGGGAAAAAGTCTCTTCAGCAAACAGTGTTGGGAAAACAGGGCAGCTACATGTGGAAGAATGAAACTGGACAACTTTCTTGTACCACAAGAAAAATTAACCAAGACTCAAATAAACTCAAAATAGACTAAAGACCTAAATGTAAGACCTGAAATTATAAATATCCTAGAAGAGAGCAAAGGCAGTACTCTCTCTGACATTGACTGTAGCAACATTTTTCTAGAGATGTCTCCTGAGGCAAGGGAAACAAAAGCAAAAATAATCTATTGGGACTACATCAAAATAAAAGTTTCTACCCAGCAAAGGAAATAACTAACAAAATAAGAGGCAACCTACTCAATGGGAAAAGATATTTGCAAATGACATATCTGATAAAGGGTTAGTATCCAAAATATATTAAACAACACACACACACACACATGCGCGCACGTGTGCAAATAATCTAATTAAAAATGGCAGAAGACATGAACAGACATTTCTTTAAAGAAGACATACAGATGGCCAACAGATATGTGAAAATATGTGCAATATCACCAGTCATCAGTGAAATAAAAATTAAATCCACAATGTGATATTACCTCATGCCTGTTAGAATGGCTAAAATCAACAACACAAGAAACAACAAGTGTTAGCATGGATGTGGAGAAAAAGAAACACTTGTGCACTGTGGGTGGGAATGCAAACTGGTGTAGCCACTGTAGAAAACAGTATGGAGATTCCTCAAGAAAAGGAAAAATAGAGCTACCATATAATCCAGAAATTCCACTGCTGTGTATTTACTCAAAGAGTATGAAAACACTAATTTGAAAAAATATATGCACCCCTGTGTTTATTGTAGCATTTTTTACAATAGCCAAATTATGGTAGCATCCCAAGTGTCCATTGATAAACGAGTTGATAAAAATGATGTGGTACATATATACAATGAAATATTACTCAGCTATAAAAAAATGAAATCTTGCCATTTGCAACAACATGGATGGATCTAGAGTATATAATACTAAGTGATATAAGTCAGTCAGAGAAAGACAAATACCATATGATCGCACTCATATGTGGAATTTAAGAAACAAACAGAGTCAAAGCAAATAACGGACTCTTTTTTAAAATTTTTTATTGTTATTGTTATGTTAATCACCATACATTACATCATTAGTTTTGATGCAGTGTTCCAGGATTCATTGTTTGTGCATAACACCCAGTGCTCCATGCAGAACGTGCCCTCTTTAATACTCATCAACAGGCTAACCCATCCTCCCCCCCTCCCCTCTAGAACCCTCAGTTTGTTTTTCAGAGTCCATCGTCTCTCATGGTTCGTCTCCCCCTCCGATTCCCCCCCCTTCATTCTTCCCCTCCTGCTAGCTTCTTTTTTTTTTTTTTTCTTAACATATATTGCTTTCAAATAATGGACTCTTAACTATAGAGAACTAACTGATGGTTACCAGAGGGGACATAGGTGGGGGATGGGTGAAATAGATGAAAGGGATTAAGAGTACACTTATATGATGAGCACTAAGTAATGTATAGGATTGTTGAATCATTATATTGTACACCTGAAACTAATATAACACTGTATGTTACCTATAGTGAAATTAAAATAAAATGTATATGTGTAAGCAAGAAAAAAAAAAGTAATCCTTAACAGCTCTGTGAAACTTGTTTAGTTATAAATAAAAATACAAATTGCTAGCATATCTGATTCATGTTATTCTATGATCATTATCAATGTATTCTTACTAAGCGTATTTATAAGTAGCTGGCAATATGTCTTTTCAGTATAATGTGTCATTTTGATTTTGTTAAGTGTGACATAAAACCTTAGAAGACCCTTGAATTAAATGTTATAAAATTTGTAATTACTGTGATCACACTTCCACACAGAAAAGATAAGAAGTTCAAAATCCTAATACCAAGATCCAAAGATGAAAAATTCAATGCAGGACATTCTGATGTTTAGAGTGAACAGTTATTGCATTATCATTTACAATTGGAAGACAGCCATCCAGAGAACAATAGATGCACTAGGCAGTTCTGACTCTCTTTCTGATCCATTTGCTTAGAAGTGTAACATGTAATTTTCATTGGGTCAGGACTTGTTTCTCCAGTGAATCACATATATTCAGGTCTAACATTCTCTGTATTGTACATATTCAGGTCTAACATTCTCTGTATTATAACATCTGTAAAACATGGAACTGTGAAAGACAATTTCTCAACATCACAAATGGAGAAGAACATACAGCAGTGACTGTCCAAACACATGGACATATTGATATTTTATAACAAAGCTTTCCACCAAAGGGGATGTTTTATGAAACTATCAACTGTTGCATAATAGCATACTGTTCATTGTTCTTTGGGGGATACAGCCAAAAAAACTGTTAATTATTATTTTTTTAATGTCTGCGAAGGAAAAGAAAGTATTAAACTATTGATATGAATACACTATTGTCCCTATATTAATAACAAGACATACCTGAGGCTATAAAAACAATCTATTTCTTTGAAAGCTCCTTTGTAATGGTTAGCAGGAAATATGTAATTTATTTTTCATATTTAACGATGTTCAACACCAAATTTTTCAGTTGTTTAGTAGTATTAAACTTCATATAAGAGACTTTTTTTTTTCCTGTTGTAAAGGTACTTTGCCGAGACATAAGCAAGAAAAATACACAAAAGCACAGTTTGTCTAAAAACAAGAGATGAGAGATATTTCTTATCACCTGAATCAGTGATTTCTAGGATTAAATGTTGTATTTGAAACATGCTTTGTGTTTGCTTATTCAACAAAACTGTTTCAGTTGTGTTTTACACAATTAGGTATCTGATCGTAGTTAGAGTCAGTTGGTTTTCCATCCACAGTCTCAGGAGCTGCAAGTATGCATCTATCATGCCCTGTTTTCCAATAGTATAAGTCCATGGTTGGAATGGAAATACAGGGTTATTGGATCTCAACATAGGAAGCTAGGAGCTAGATACATGAAAAGGAAATATTCCATTGTCCTATCACAGTTCATGCTATACGAAGTGACTTTGGGCAATGCTCCAGTGAATACTGTAATAACATGAGATGGCAGATGTAATGCTATAGCATATTAGAGTGGGGCTGAGTTAGTTTAACAAACTTTCAGAGAACAACAAAGAGTATATTACAGACATTGGAGATGATTTTCATATAGAACCCCATAACATCAGTTTTCCTGAGTACATCACAAAATTGGCCTACACCAACTTGATTTTTATTCAAGCTAATTGGCTAAGGACTAAGATTTCTCTCAAAATTCAAATTATAATCCTGTATGTCCATTTAATTCAGTGTAGTTTTATCCATTTCAACATTTTCTTGTCATAATATGCCAATATCATAATTTTTATTCATAACTTCATTGAATGAATAAAGAATAGTTGAATGATCAAATAAGAGAAGTGTAAGTATTCTTGTGTTCTCCATTCCACCATTAGGGTTCTAGGTTCTGAAATCTATGAAGTATTCTCAATAGAAAGTGATCTGCCTAGATTTTAAGGAAGAACAGTGTGAGAAATTTTGCATTCTTCTTATGCAATGAAATTGGTTATTTTTTTCTTTTTTAAAGATTTTATTTATTTGAGAGAGAGAGCCAGAGAGAGCACTGAGTGGTGGCAGGAGGGGGAGGGGAAGGGGACAGGCAGACTCCCTGCTAAGCAGGTAGCCGGATGTGGGGCTCAATGTGGGGCTCAATTCCAGGATCCTGGGTTCACCACCTGAGCCAAGGCAGACACTTAACCAACAGAGTGACCCTGGCGCCCCTGGTTATTTTTTTTTCTTGATGACACAACTGCTTCAACACTAGGAAGAAATAGACTATTTTCTCCTCATAGTGTCTGTTTAAGATGTTGAATTTTTTTGTTTACTTAAATGTACATCTCTATTTTTTGTATGGCTTTTACCATTTGAATTTGTATTTATTTATGTACATATCTTTTTTCCAAAATTGTAAGCATTTCAAATGTAGTACCCATGGTCTGTTTCATTATTTTACCCTTATCACTGCCTTACAGCACCGTGAAAAAAATACAGGGAAGAAGGAAGGACGTTTTCTTACACATTTGTCAATACATGGAAATCTCTCTACATTTAATTTCATTGTAGTGAAAACAAATATCTGACCTCAGAGGAGATGCACAATAGTATCATATTATACACAGAGTGATTCTTTATCAGGAACTAGATAACTGGAAAGGAAATAGTCCACAAAGAATAATCATTATTTCCTGGTAAAGGTAGATTTTACTTTGCTTTTTATATTTTGTCTGCACTTAGCGTGTTTCAGAGATATTTATTGGAAAAAATAGTCATAGTCCATTTGAAAATTTGTACTAGCCATGGTCATTTAAATATAGAAAAACACCTGAAACTAATATTACACTGTATGTTAACTAACTGGAATTTAAATAAAACTTAAAGTGCCAGAAATAAGTATGTATTGTCTTTTTCATAAATAGTAATATTGCTAAGAAAAGATACTGGAATGATGTTGTTTTATTCTTTTTTCATTTTCTTATATGTTTAGATTGATTTATAATGGAGAATTCTGTACTCATACGCTGAATTTCATTTTAGGGAGAAACAAAATAATCACGCTTCTACATATTGTAGCAGATGAAGCAGGTTATTTTATCCTTGTCCCTTAAGCTAAAATATTTGAACCACTGTAATATCATGAATACTTTTGTTCCAGGCAATTTAAAAGATCCTCTCAGTATAAAAAAAGGAACTATGAATGCAGACAAATTTCTGGAAAATTCTATTGAGAGCGACAATAGCACCTGTTTCTTCCCCCTTTCACTGTATTCACAATAACAAAGGCATGGATAAAAGAGATGCAGATTTTATTATGTGAAATGTATCTAGTAGGATGAAAAAAAAGTTGGTTTGTGCACATGATGTGGATGAGGTCTAGAAAAATAGATACCAACCAGTGTGTGTTTCATAAAAAATAAATAAATGTTTCTGCAAAAAAAAATGTAAAAGAAATCAGATTCTGAAGCCACAAATTTTTATTGCCAAGCAGGACTGCTTTTCAAAAGCCTGCATCTGTTATAAACAGACCAGACGGATATACACAGAAATAGAAAGCTTCAAAAAAAGGGTGCGATTCACATGCCTTGCTTTAATAGCAGTATCAAGCTTTCTTTTGAAGTAGATCAGTCTTCGAAGCCAGGTGTCCTAAAGGTGCCATCTTACTGCTGAAAGTCAGCCAGTGTGTTTGAAAGCTTGCCAGCTTGAAGGCCATTAATTGACAAGCTGTGAAAGTCCAGCATCACAGGAAAGGAAATTACACAAAGAGGTGAGCCTTGATTCCTCGCACCTCACCGGGAGAAACAGCAGAGGGAGCCGCCAATCTTTTCAAGACGAAGTACATGCGGTGGTGCAACTTCAGTGATGGACCTGTAAATAAGAATTTCACTGGGCAGAAATCACTACAGTGTCTCTAATTACTTTATGGCAGTTGATTTATGTAATTTTCCCAAATTGTCACCCTAGAATTATTTTGGAAAAAAAAAATTAAACAATAAAAATAGCTTCTTGCTGGTAGTTCCTAGTTGCTAAGATTTGTGTGGTAGCCAAAATAATATGACTCTTTAGTTCCAGGATAAGGACAATAGGCAGAGATAAACTGTTTCTAATTATAGATATTTCAGGGCTATTTGAATTTCTTCTTGTCTATAAAGATTTTCTTAAATACATGTGCTGCCGAAGCGAGCACAGGATTTTTTTAAAATAAATATAAATTTATTCTTGTCTCTTTTTGAGAATGTGAATGAGTGCAAGCAAGATTTAAAATGGGTCCCTCCACTAAGCCACGATGAAGATTTTGTTGCAGATTTTCTTTTAAACCCAGCGAAATGATTATATAGCACCAGAAGTATTCAGTGTCAACCATGACTTGAGAAGAGGCACACATCATCTCTCTCTCTCTCTTCACTGGACTGCTAATTGCCTTAGGCAATCCTTTTGAAAATACAACAGAGTGGTAAACTACAAAACAGCAGAAACCCTGGCAATGCTAAATGGTGAGAGAACCTCATAAGAATTAGAAATTGGTTATTAGAAAATTCATTCTGTCTGCTACAGAGGCAATTAAACATGGTGCCTTGACATTATGGAGTGTCTCATTGTATTTGCTGAGTAGGAAGCTTTCTGGTAGACAGTGGCTTCATTGCTTTGATTTCTGTGCTATACTGTACAGCAATTTCAATATTAACAGGCCTACCTGAGAAAAAGATTTCGAAAATGGTCATTCCTACTTCTACTACCAGCATCTTGGTTTTGCTTAAAAAATATGGCTTTGGTTTCTCTTCTCTGCTGCACTGAAGTAGGACCAGGAAAGGTAAAGTTAAGGGATTATTCACACTTACATTTTCATTGGTATAGGAGAGAATATTGAATAACCCCTTTAAAAATCCAGAATCTAAACAACCCTCTATGGAATTGTCTAAATAAGATGTGTGCCTGCCAGCTCTGCACATGAGGTGGACATGCCTATACACTTGGGATAATGGTGACATATTATTTGAAGACATATATTCCTTATTCAAAGATCTCAAGATAACCAATCTTTTAACTGTTGTACTATTTCTAGTACAAGCAACTTCAAACTTAAATATTTTCAAATCATAATGTAAGTTTTTTTTTTTCAAGCAAGACTTATCTGCAAATCTTATGTGTTACAGGACATTCTAAAATTATAGTTAATCTGGTTTTAAATATACTTTAATGATTCTGTTGCAGATAGTGTCTTTTTAAGTTTGTATTTTGAAATGAATTTTGATTTAAAGAAAAGTTGGAAAGGTTGGACATCTTTTCTTCACCCAGCTTCTTCTGATGTTAATAGTTGCATAACCATGGTACATTTATCAATAACATTGGATGCAGTGCTATTAGCTAAACTATAGATTTCGAATATATGAATTTTAAAATATATGCATATATTTCCCTAGTTTTTCCTTTGTCTTCCAGTACACAGTTTAGGATGTCATGGTGCCTCTAGTTGTCATGTGACCTCAGTCTCCTCTAATCTGACAGCTTCTCAGTCTTTCTTTTTCTTTTATGACTTTGACATTTTGGACGAGTACTGCTAAATTAGTCCATTGAATATAGGTTATGTTTTCTCATGATTACAATGAGATTATGAATTTTAGGGAAGACTTACAAAGAGATAATGTTTCTTTCTCATATCAGGGAGTGCCTATTAAAATAACTCATTAATGGTGATGTTAAACTTGATCATTTGAGTTTATCTCCACTGTGAACCTGCTATGTTTTCGTTTTCATATTCTATTAGTGAGAAATGAGTCTAAATCTAGGTACACTCAGCAGAGGGGAATGAATTCCCAGCTACTGGAGTATCAAAGAACTTGTGGACATATGTTAAAATTACCACTGCCATTAATACATATTTTGGCTGCGATAATTTAAGTGTCTGCAAATATTCTGTGTGTGATGTATTTCTTAAATGTGTTTCTTATAGTTGGGTCTTGATATTTTTATGCAATCTGATAATCTTTGCCTTTTAATTTAAGCATTTATTACTACATTTTTCACTTAAGATGGTGTTATGTTTAAATTCAACCTCTATTTTCCATTTGTCCTATTTTTGAAACTTTCTTTCTTCCTCCCTCCTTCCTTCCCTTTCTTTCTCTCTTCCCTTTCCTTCCTTCCTTCCCTCCATCTTTCCTCTTTTTCTTTCTTTCTTTCTTTCTTTCTTTCTTTCTTTCTTTCTTTCTTTCTTTCTTTCTTTCTTTCTTTCTTTCTTTCTTTCTCTTTCTTTCTTTCTTTCTCTCTTTCTTTCTTTCTTTCTTTCTTTCTTTCTTTCTTCTTTCTTTCTTTCTTCCTCCCTTCCTTCCTTCCTTCCTCCTTCCCTCCCTCCCTCTCTCTCTTCTTTCTTCTTTCTTTCTTTCTTTCTTTCTTTCTTTCTTTCTTTCTTTCTTTTTTTTTTCTTTCTCTTTTGGATTATTTATTCTTGTGATTCCATTTTTTCTCCTCTGTTGATTTATTGACTATAACACTCTGTTTTGTTATTGTTAATGGCTGCTTCATGATTCACAGACATCTTTAAAATCATCACAGTCAAAATTTAAGTGATAATACAAAAGCCTTAAAATAATACACTTTGATTTCTTCCTTCCTATTCTTTGGACTACTAAGGTCATGCATTTTACTTTTTTTTTTTTAAGATTTTATTTATTTATTTGTCAGAGAGAGCACAAGCAGGGGGAGCAGAGGCAGAGGGAGAAGCAGGCTCCCTGCTGAGCAAGGAGCCCGACGTGGGACTCCATCCCAGGACCCTAGGATCATTACCTGAGCCAAAGGCAGACGCTTAACCGACTGAGCCACCCAGGCGTCCCTCATGCATTTTACTTTTACATATCTTTTGAGCCCTACTTTATGTTATTATTAATTTTGTGTAGTCATTTATCATTTAAAGGTGATTTATATCACATGTACACCTTAAACTTACAAAATGATATAGGTCAATTTTATCTCAAAAATTGAAAAAAAAATCAGTGGTTGCCAGAGGTGGAAGGGAAAAGATGAAAAGGCAGAGCACAGAAGAATTTTAGGGCAGTGAAAATACTCTGTATGATATTATAATGATGATATACATCATTATACATTTTCCCAGGCCCATAGAATGTACAATATAAAGGATAAAACTTAAGGTCAACTACGGACTTTGGGGGATTATGATGTCAGTGTAGGTTCATCCTTGGTAAAAAATGTACCATTCTGATGAATGATGCTGATAATGGGGGACACTATGCTTGTGTAGAGGGAGGGTGTATATGGGAAATCTCTGTACCCTTCTCTCAATTTGGTTGTAAACCTAAAACCGATAGTCAAATAGTTTTTAAAAAGTGTATATTGTAAAAGTGATTTATATAAAAGGAAAATATGCTTATTAGGTATCCATGTCGTTATCATTTCTGATGCTCTTCATTCCTTGTGTTCCACATGTCCATCTGGTATCATTTACCTTGTGTCTGAAGGACAACTTTTGACATTTCTTCTAGTGTTCTCTTTCCCTAATGAATTCTTTCAGCTATTGTATCTACAAAATACTTTACCTCACCTTTGTTTTTTATATATATTTTTCCTGAGCATCAAATTCTGGGTTGACACCATATTTCATACATTAAAGATTTTGCTCTGCTGTCTTCTCAGAAGCACTGTTCCAGATTTGTGCTGCATCTTGATCTTTGTTTTTCTTTACATAACATATCTTTCTGCTTTGGCTGCTTTTAAGATTTTCTCTTAATACTAGTTTAAAGCAATTTCATAATATGCCTTGGTGCAATTTCTTCATTATTCTTATGCTTTGGGTCTTTGAGTTTCTTGGATCTTGAAAATTTTTAATCACTATTTCTTCAAGAATTTTTTTTTCTTTCCTTCCCAATTTGAGGAGTCTAGTTACACTTACAATAAGTTACTGAAGTTGTTTCATGGTTCACTGATACTTTGTGTGTGTGTGTCTTTGTGTGTGTGTGTGTTTGTATACTTTATATGTTTTATTATATATAGTATGTTGTATTATATACCAAAGTCATATATAAACAATATTTTCTTTTGTTCTTTTTGTTTTGGATAGCTTATATTTTTATGATTACAAGTTCACTAATATTTTGTTTTGCAATATTTAACCTGCTATTAAACCCATCTCATGTGTTTTTCTTCTTATTGTACTTTTCATCCGTAGGTATGTGAATATATATTTACAAGTTATAAAAACTCTTTTAATATTCTTGTTGCCTAACTCTAAGACCTGTGTCAGTGGTGGGATGGTGTCTGTTGACTAATTTTTCTTTCAATAATGGATCATATAGTCTTGCTTCTTTGCATCCCTGGCATTTTTTGATTGGATGCCAAATGTACATTTTACCTTTTTGGGTGTGGGATAAATTTGTATTCCTATATTTATTCTTGAGCTTTGTTCTAGAAACACCTCTATTACTAGGAATCACTTTGATCCTTTGGGGGTATTTCTTTAAAGATTGTTCAGGCAGGACAAGAGCTATATTTACTCTAGTGTTAATTATTCCCATCTGAGTTCTCTTCTCAGTATCTGTGAATTATGAGGTTTTCTAGCATGGTAGTAAAATAAACACATAGAAAGAGAAATAAAGGAGCGCCTGGGTGGCTCAGTCATTAAGCGTCTGCCTTTGGCTCAGGTCATGATCCCAGGGTCCTGGGATCAAGCCCCGCATCAGGCTCCCATCTCCGCAGGAAGTCTGCTTCACCCTCTCCCACTCCCCCTGCCTGTGTTCCCTCTCTTGCTGTGTCTCTCTCTGTCAAATAAATAAAATCTTTAAAATAAAAAGAAATAGAAATAAAACAAACATAAGATGAAGGTTTTTTTAAGTTCTGTGTAAATATCAGGTACTGTTTCCTCTTATTCTTTATCATTTTCTGCATGGTTTCAAGTAGTTTCCTCAGGAGTATGTGTTGATCAATCTTCTTATCAATACTCTAGGGAAATCTTTTGCACATCTCCAAAGTTCTTGCTCTCTGTGTAGCTCTCCTTTCTAGTACTTTGTTCTATAAACATTAGTTGCTCTTTCTTTCATAGCTTCTCAGATGTCTCTTCCTAATTCAAGGTGTCTGCTTGACCTGATCATATTCCCTCTCATTGCATTGTGGCTTGAAAACTTTTAAGGCAGTAAACTGTGGCAGTCAAGCAGTTCTCATTTTTTATTTCTTCTACATTTGTTTCCCATCTCTTTGATCACTGTAATTTTGTTTCATGATGCCCAGTGTCTTAAAAACAACTGTTCCATTTTTTTTCAGATTTAAAAAAAAAAATTTCAAGTACGTAGATAAGTCCTGTCTCTCTATTCCAACATGGTCAGAGGCAGGATTCCTTCAGCTCTTCTGATTCCATACTGGATTTAATTCAGCAGCTATGTTAACTCTCTCCTCTTCTCCAAAAATTTAACATATCTCTGTGACCTCCCCCCTGAGTTCCAAGCTCACTTTACCAGCTGCTAATCTATGCTGCCTTGTAGATATTCAAAAACAGTTTAGTAGAAAATCCAATAACCTCTCATCATCATCTCTCATCTTTACATATTAGGAATAGTGCACTTATCTAGAACACAGTTATAATACATTGCTATGGGAACAGTGGGACTGACCTCTTCAAACAGTTATTCCTTTGGACTTGGTGTAAAGATTTCCCTGAGATGATCAGAAATTCCATATTGCAAGGGTCCTGGACGTTGTCATAGGATGTTTGCCTTTGGTCCTCTGATATGGGAAATGATGGCACAATGCCTCTTTTGATTGTTTTAAAGTGATTGCCTTTGCCATTTTACATTGGGAATGTTTTGCTATTTCAATTCTTTTCAAATATATTTTTTTTAATTCTGTCAAATCTCACATCCCATTTACACAATGGGATTACTTTGTTCTGATTCCTGAACTGGTAGAATAGATTTATATTTCTTTTGTAGGCAAAATTCAATAATGGTCTACAAGAACCACTGAATTCAGAGAATATTGAGCATTTAGTCTTATGAAATAATTAAACATAAGTGATTTGAAATCAAAACTCCTGGTTTTCTTTCACCAAGCTAGGTGAAGTTGGAAGTGATTTAACCTCCTAAGACTCAGTTTTTTTCTTCCATTTAATAAGAACAATAATAATTGCTACTTAGATTTACTTTAGGAATATGAGCAATAATGCACACCCTTGCTAGGAATTAGTAGTAGGAATAGTGACAATAGTTGTATTCATATAATATTCATCATTATCAAGGTGTTTAATGATATTAATATAATTTGGTATTAAATACATAAAATTCCATCACATGGTTATATCCCTTCCTCATAGTAGAAAAATATATGTAGGGTTTTGTAGTCTAACAAGGGTACTTATAATTAGGCTCAGCAGTGACTAGTAAATGATTCTTTCCTTTAAATAGTTTGTTCTTGATACCAGGCAGATGTGACAGATTATATTGGGGAACATATGTCATTAACCAGATAATGAAGTTTTTTAGAAAACTATTCAGCAAACCCCAGGTGTATTTCTCACTTTTCCACTAGTTCCTGAGCTCACCATATATCTGCTAAATTAACAGCACCCTAATAGAGTTTCTGACTTTTCCAAGGTGAATGGTGATAACTTACACTGCAATGTCTCTGTTTTTATCCTGAGCTGAAGGCAACCCAGATCTTATTAAGATCAGAACTCCAAACTGAAAAAATAATCAAGCTCTAGAATGAAAAAAAAAAAAAAATATATATATATATATATCTATATATATATATCTATATCTGCTTTTCTATCTAATCTCTTCTGTTTTGTTTTGGCTTCATGCATTCAACCCCATTCTGCCACTGACATTGATTTGCATACAGAGTTTGTCATAGTGGCGACCTCCAACTAAAATATGTTTGGTAAAGATCATTGTGTGTGTGTGTGTTTCTTTAATACTTTTGTTTGCCTATAGAGAGTATTTTAAAATTATCTTTGGAAAAAATATTTATTCACATGGTGACCCCATTAAATACACTTCTCATGCTTATCTTTTGAATAATTTATTTACCTGTTCAATTGATAAATGCCTTAAGAAATAATGCATCACTTTGCTGAATGGTTTTGACTCTTATGTATTGAAACAAACAAACAAAAAGGGGCAGGTATTTGGCATTGTACTATGGGAACATTCAATATATTCTTTATATATGAAGTTCAAAATAATTTATTTCAAATATATCTTAACAGCATGGGGAAGTGTTAAGATCCACCTCATTATATTTGCCATACACGTATGCATTTGTAAAAATAAATGCTATTGTTAGGACCCCCACTATTGAAAAAACATGTTGGAGTCAAATCATGATGACAAATATTTTATTTGAATTTGGTAAAATTTATAATCCTTGGCTTGGTTTTCCCAATGCATTTGATTGATCTGCAGATCAGTAGGAAGAAACCACTTATGTGCATTCATAAGGGCATGCATGCAAATGCACTTCTGCATACACACACAGCCCCCAACTTTTAGTCATTTCTTACTGCATAACAAACCACCTGAAAAAAACACAGGGAATTTTGTTTTAATGGTAATCATTTCTTTGCTCATGATTCCACTGGTTGATCTTTTGGACTGGGATCAGCTGAACCATTCTTCTGCTGATATCAACTGTGGTCACTCAGAATTCCATAGTCATCTGACTGATCCCAAGATTATCCACTTATATGCATATCATTTGTTTTGGTTGTAGCCTGACACCGTCTGTCTATAAGATCTCTCATCTTCATAGAAGTTAGCTTGAGTTTCTTACATTTCAAATTTAGAACATCAAGATGAGCAGAGCAGAAGCTGCAATACCTCTTGGACATTGCACATTGTCACATCTGCATATCTTTTTAATCAAAGCAAAACAAGTCCACACCAGTTCTGATTGGAGGGGTGGAAAAATAGATTCTAAGTCTTAATTGAAATAGCATAGGCACATTGCAAAGATGCATCTGTACAAGGATAGAAAATATTATCACAGTGGCATTTGCAAACAGTCTACCATACCTACTGTAATTCTCCTGCTTGTTCAGGCTTTAGACAATGACATGGGAGTTCATAGAACCAAGGTCCAAAGTAGGGTCACAGCCATACCCAGATTTTCTATTTAGATGACTGCTTAAGGACTATGATTCTGTTATTGTCACAGTCAAATTAGGAAGATCATGCATTTATGCTGGGCTTCCACCTTTTTTTTTTTTTCCTACATCAACATTCTGTTAGAACCTACATTAAAAAATTACATGTTACTGTTTAAGGAAATATTTCCAGATGTCCATTTTCTTTTATTTTTTTAACTTGCTGTTTGATTTTCCCAAAGTAAGAAACCAAATGGAGAAAGAATAGTCAGTGCCCAGGTGTACTTAAATCATGTGACAACACCTTCCCAGTGTCCAGAATTCCATATTCTTGCAGCCTGAGACTTTTAACTTGAAATAAGAGAAGCATTACTTTTTTTCTGTCCTACTTTTCATGAAATCTTTTAGGTATATCCCATATATATTTGTTTTCAGGATTAGAACTGTATAAAATACTTTGATGATTCTATTATAAATGTTTTTTCTGGACTTAATTTTTACTAGATTCAATTAAGTTTTACAAAGTTATGGCATAATATTTTAGAAATACTGTTTGTCTTTTCTCAATGTCAGTGTTAAGATCTGCACTTCAATCTGTGACTAGAATTTAACACAATTTTAACAAACTTTGTTCCTCACTAAATAAATCGTCATTAACAAATTAATTTTATTTTTTATTAAACTTATCCATACTGGCATATTCACAAGGCTATATGATTAAATAACATTCAAAATAAAAATGGCATTTTATTTTTTATCACTTTTATTTGAGTGCTAAATTAAGAGTGAATTTTATGGTTGGATATTAAAATACCACTATTTACCAAAACAATGAATTTGATTCCCTTATCTAGACATACCCTATGCTACATTTAGGAACAAATCATGTTTTTAACATGTTAAATATTTGAAAATGGGAATACATTTCAATGAAGAAGCCATAATATAAAATATGGTTTGGATTCCAGCAGGGCCACAAAAGGTCTTGCTCTCCACAATGTGGATTAAATCTGGTCTAAGACTTAACAAATTTTTTCACTATCTTATTCAGCAGATTGTAACTAAAATACTACAGTGTGCCAAGAACTCTTCTTGCTTTTGACCTAAAATATGAAAGAAATAGGCAAGATGGTAGCAAGGTCTTCAGTAGTGGATTAGAGTATTGTTCAAACTTTGTGATTCTGACCCTGTATATTTTGCCATCTTGTTTGTAGATAATGATACAGGCCCTAAGTTAAATGTTTTTCAGACTTGGTTGTGATAAAGAATTATCAGTTTTTCATCTGTTTATGTAAATTTAAATATTGATGTAATTTAGAGGCATCATATATTTTCATAATTTTTCTTAAAGACATATACAACATTACATCTGAGAAGATATTCAGAGATTCAGAGATTTCATCTAGCTTCCATTATTCAGATGAAGATAGTGAAACCCTAAGTAGCTATTATAGAGTGGTCATTTTTGCAGAGTAGGTTCTAAAACCCTGAATTCTTTTTTTTAAATTTTTTAAAAGATTTTATTTATTTATTTGACAGACAGAGAAAGCATAAGTAGGGGGAGCAGCACCAGAGGGAGAGTGAGAGGGAGAAGCAGACTTCCTGCTGAGCAGGAGCCATAAGACACGGGGTTCAATCCCAGGACCCTGAGATCATAACCTGAGCCAAAGACAGACACTTAACCAACTGAGCCACCCAGGTGCCCCTAGAACCCTAAATTCTAATTTCCAGTTTTTATTATTTTCAAGATAATATAGGAATGGCAATCAACTCATGGGCGTATATTATGTGCCATACCCTCTGCTTGATTTCTTACCTTTATCATTTTAATTATTATAGCAACAATATGGTTGGATAGCATTATCCTAAATTTACAGATAAGAAAAATAAAATTCAATGAAGTTATTTAGTGATTAGGAATCTTCAGAATGAAAATCCAAGTCTTTCGGATGCCAAAGTTCAAGCCCTTAATCACTTGACTACACTGCCTGATAGGTCATTCTGCCTGATTTTCTGAGAGAAAAAGAACATGGTAGTTTAAGTTTCAGTCATCATGAAATTGGTATTTTCTTCTCCTGTACTGTGCTCTAGATAGGACAGACTTAAAATACCTGTTCTAGCATTTAAGACCGTACTATCATGTTTTTACTTATTCAGCTTTGTTTTCAGAAATCCCAAATATGTATTTGCTCTAATAATGCTGGCCAATATTCTCCCCTAAACAAAAATAAATATCAATCTATATTGATGATTTAGATTACACCTAGAATTTGCTTCCTACTTGTCCTTTGATAATGCAAATCCCACATTTCATTGAAAATATCAGATTTCCTTCTTAAAAGCTTAGTATCTATTTTTTGCTCTAACATTGAGGTGTCTTTTTTTTAAAGATTTTATTTATTTATTTGACAGAGAGAGACACAGCGAGAGAGGGAACACAAACGGGGGGAGCTGCAGAGGGAGAAGCAGGCTCCCCTCTGAGCAGGGAGCCCAATGCGGGGCTCGATCCCAGGACCCTGAGATCACGACCAGAGCCGAAGGGAGACGCTTAATGACTGAGCCACCCAGGCGCCCCTAACATTGGGGTATCTTTTAAAAGAAATTTTACCCTGAAATTCTTATTCATTTCAAAGAATACACATTTTATTTCCCTAGATGCTTTGCAGAATGATCTGCTTTTATATAATAGAGAATCTAAATTTTAAATATGAATTTCTTATCTTACTTTTCAATTCCAATCCATTACCAGTTAAATATGCTTTCTTATTTGTGATACAAATGCTGTTAACTGTGTGGGATGGTGAGAAAGCTGTATCTCACTTCAAAGGCCAGGGCAGACAAGGCGGGGACTGCCCACAAGAGCGGCACATTGTGATGGTTGTCTTTGGGTTTGAAGCATTTTCAGTGATGTTACTGAAAGAGTTCTCTAAGAAATGTGTACTACCAAAGAGATTTGTTGAACATACACTCATGTAGGAAGCTGATACCTTAACTTCCTTCTGAAAAAAATGAGAGCACTAGAACTCACTAGGTCATAGATGACTTGAACAGGATTGGGTTCTTTAACCATAGACTGCTCTCTTTAGAGTGCCCAGGGAACTCTGAAGTACCCTGGAATGAGAGTATTACCTGTGAGTCTTTTGAAATGGATAATGAAAAATGAATGAAATGCTCTTTAGGAGTAGTTTGAATGGAGACATGTCTTTTGGGACTTCATCAAGATAAAGCTTTTTATCTACAGATAAAGGGCTGATATCCAAGATCTATAAAGAACCTCTCAAACTCGACACTCAAAAAACAAATAACCCAGTGAAAGAACAGGCAGAAGACATGAACAAACACTTCTCCAAAGAAGACATACAAATGGCTAACAGACATATGAAAAAATGCTCAACATCATTAGCCATCAGGGAAATACAAATCAAAACCACAATGACATATCACCTTACACCAGTTAAAATGGCAAAAATTAACAAGATAGGAATCAACAAGTGTTGGGTGAAGATGTGGAGAAAGGGAAACCCTATTACACTGTTGGTGGGAATGCAAGCTGGTACAGCCACTCTGGAAAACAGTATGGAGGTTCCTAAAGATGTTAAACATAGAGCTACGCTACAACCCAGCAAATGCACTACTAGGTATTTACCCCAAAATACAGATATAGTGAAAAGAAGGGGCACATGCACCCCAATGTTCATAGCAGCAATGTCCACAATAGCCAAACTGTAGAAGGAGTCGAGATGTCCTTCAACAGGTGAATGGATAAAGAAGATGTGGTTCATATATACAATGGAATATTACTCAGCCATCAGAAAGGATTAATACCCACCATTTGCATAGACATGGATGGAACTGGAGGGAATTATGCTAAGTGAAGTACGTCAAGCAGAGACAATTATCATATGGTTTCACTCATATGTGGAACATAAGCAATAGCATGGAGGACTATAGGGGAAAGGAAGGAAATCCGAATGGGGACAAATCAGAGAGGGAGATGAACCATGAGAGACTATGGACCCTGGGAAACGAACTGAAGGTTTCAGAAGGGAGGGAGGTGGGGGCAGGGGGTAACAGGGTGGTATTATGAGCACTGGGTGTTATACATAACTAATGAATTATTGAACACCACATCAAAAACTAATGATGTACCAAACAGTGGCTAACTGAACATTAAAAAAAAGGAGTAGTTCGAATGGGAAATGAGAATGAGTCAGTAATTGGTAGTGGGAGCAATGGATAAATGCCATCCATAGAAAGGATAGTATCCAGAACTCTTGTGTAAGCAGATATCTGGAGTCCATGGCAGGTGTCATAGAAGATCTCAGAGTAGCTGCATTACCAAACTGTACACTAGAATAGGGAAAAACATTGTATCTACTGCTAGACCAAGCTAACAGAAAGGTGTGCTGCCAAAACTGCTTTGGATTTTGTATTCCTCCTTTCTCACAAGCCTGACCCTCAGGCAATTGCAACTGTTTCCATTCATTTTTAGATTTTTCAATTCAAAAAACCCCTACCATAAATCCAGGTAATTAGCATCTGTGCAAACTAAAAGTGCTTGCTTAGCATAGGAGCCAATAAAGACTAGATTAGGTGTCAAGGGAAAGGGGTGAATATTAACACTGCAAGGTCTGTGATTAAATGGAGCTTGAGAGAGGGCATTTGAGCACAAGTTTCACAATAAGTATACAAATAATCAATCCAGCATCACCAAATACACAATATTAATTTTATGATGAATACCATAGCGTATCGGGGGGTGGGAGGGATAGTTTTTAAAAAGCATTGCAAAATTCTGGACAATTGCTAGCTTGATCATTGATCAATGATGATATTTAAACTATGCTTTAAACTTTCTTATCAAATTTAATTCTAAAAAAATGGACTTACCAATATTTATTTTAGCAGTGGGAAATGTAATTCTCAAGAAGTAATTATTATATGGTGATTAACATAACATAATAATAAAATAATAATAATAATAAGTAATTATTATGATCTATCTGATATTTGTTCATATTTATAATCAAAATAGGCATTTAATTTCAGAAATATCCCATATCTTAAACTTGATATGTAACTTTAATGCTGTATTTACTCTAATAATTAGAAATTTTTCTGCATCATATTTAATTTTTAATATGATGTGTAAAAAATTGCTAAGAAGCAAAACAAATGAATAAGGTGGGTTTAAATTACTATTTGAACTGTCATGTGAAGTTTGTGAAATAATATCGTCTATTTCATTTATCATGTGCCAGAAAAAGTCATTACATTTTTGGAAAGGTCTTCAATTCATCTTACATATTCATAATGTGGAAAATTATGGAAAAACTGACAGTTCAACATCTAAATTTCAATGTCATCCACATGTAAATTTCTGTAAAATGAGGAATAAATATGATTGAAGCACTACGGTAACAGCTGCATAACTCGACTTCTTTATCTTAACTCTTGTTGCAATACAGGCTTAATAAGAGAAACCAGTTTTCTTTTTTTTTTTTTTAGAAGCCAGTTTTCAATGCAGTATGGAACTCTGCAAATACTAACATGTTCTCTTTGATTTATATGTTCCATGTTTTTACTAGTGATTCAAAAAAAGTATGTTTGTATGGATGATTGAATGAATACATACATTAAATCAATTTCAATAGAGTAAGAATAAGGCAAAATGAAATCTAACATTTTTTCTGGAACCCCACTAGCTTGAAATAACAGTAACAGTAAGTCATATGAAATAACAAGAGAATCTCAAAATCAAGGTTTGAGCTAGAAGTTATTAATTTTTAAAATCATTAAGACAAAAGGGGTCCTTGAAGCTGAAAGGGTGCAGGGTGAGATGCCCCAAAATGTGCCACTTTGGCATAAAGATTATTTCAAGTTAAAAGTAATAAAAAAAACAAAAACAAAAACAAAAAACAGCAGATGCAGGAAAAGCTCTCTGCCTCCTCCTCCCCCACCTCAACTGCCTAAATTTAACATTAGAAAGGAGAACCTGCAACAGGAAGAGAAGTATTAATAGCTCACCTTTACAGAAAGAACTTAACTGCATGATAGAGCAACCTTGTTTTTCTCCAAAGATCCCTTTTCATCTTCTGGCTAATGAGTTTTCTCCCTTTAGTGTTCTCAGGCCCCCAACCCTCAGCTCAGATAAGTGTCAAATTGCCTCATTGTCTTTGGAATTTCATGTTTATATTGATTCACCATATTTTCCCCTGTTAATCTGTCTCATGTCAATTTGATTCTAAGACCAGCAAGAGGGACCATAGGGAGAGGACAGTCTTTCTTCCTAACAAAGCCGTGGAGGATGTCATTCCTTGGGAAGAATACATGCGCTGAAGAGAGCAAATATCCTGGGTTGGAGCCTGAGGGACACTGACATTAAGGAAAATTAATCTATAAATATTGAGCACCTCAAGTGGGTGGAGGAATCCCAAAATAAAATACCCATTACAAATGTCAAAAAAGAAGAGTCCTTCCAGGAGGGAGTAATCAACAATGTCATATATGGGAAAAAGATTAGATAACATGGCAATGAAGAATACTTAGAAATCTAATATACTAATATAATACAGTATAACTATACTTCCATTAGAAATACTTGAAAATCACATTGGAAGTCAGTTGTAATCTCAGTTATAGACAAATTATTCTAGATTGACAGATAAATGGAAAATCAGTGAGGGGATGCATAGAGAAGGCAGGCATTCTGAGGAAAAATAACAAGCAAACTCAAAGATACGCAGCCAGACTCATGAGCTCTTCCTCTTTACTTACGAAATGATGCTGGTTTAGAACTCCGAGCGCTACCTTCTTAGGTGAAAGGATATTTAAATATGGTTAGTGGCTAGGTCATAAACTCTAAAGTGACACATACTGATGTGGAAATGTTGGGAATCAGAGCCAACAGCCAAGAAAGAATTCTTGAAATGTCTTTGGTGCAAAAAGGTGGCTTTATTAAAGCACGGGGACAGGACCCATGGGCAGAAAGAGCCACACAGGGGTTGTGACAGGTGACTGATTATATACATTCAAGTTGGGAGTGGGTTAGGGACAGCGCAAGCCTCCAAGATATTTTGGAAATAAGGTTTCCAGGATCCTGAGGGAGCTGGCCATTGTTAGGAAAAGGTCAATTATCACCAGTTAGTAAAAACTCAGTCATGAGACTCTTCAGATGTATATCAGTGGGCCATATCCTTGGAGGATGATTCCTAACATATAGCGTGGGGGGTAAAGATAAAGGAAGTTTCCAAAGGAATTTTTATATGTGAAAGTAGACTTATAGGATCCTGGGGGGTTGGACTAAGACTGCCTTTTGCCTTAGCAAAGTGTGAGCATTGAAGCTGTTGAGTTCCTAGAGGAAAATCATTCTACCAGTTTCAAGGACTTGTCAATGGGCTGTAGGCAGTAAGGAAATTTATTTTTTTCTTTTGTCTTTGTTTCCCGCATCACATGCCGTATTTGTCGTTTCACTGCTATATAATGAATAATTTACCTAATTTGAGGCCTATATTATATTTTTAATATGGTTGAATAAATTAATTTCCTTAACCTACCTAGTGGCATCTCTTCAGTCTTATTTCACCTTAATAGAAACAACACTTAATTAACTGTACTAATAACTTTGTATCAGATGCAACTTTTGCTCAACTCCTGGTAACAGAGACCCAAAATTAACACTAGTTACTATAGCAGGGGTTTATATTTTTCTCATATTAAAAAAAAAAAAAGAAGGCACAAGAAAGACAAACCAGGTTTGCAACTCAGAGATAATATTATTCACATTTTAATGAAAAATAGTATAGAATTGTTTTTCATAGAGGGCATATCAGTAATCACAATCCCTCTTTAGTTAAGAATGCAACTCTGCCCGTTTACTCCCCTGCTTTTACATTTTTGATATCACAGTTTGCCGAGTTTTATATAGTATATTCATTAACAAATTGTAGCAGCTGTAGTTTTGTAGTACTTTCCCTTTTATACAGTGGATAAGTGGTTGACACAACCATCGTACTACAAAATTAGAGTTTTCTAAATCTGAGTGTTTTTTTACCTTTACTAGTGTCTCTGATTTTGACAGTGTTGTTATAATGTGCCTTGTTGAGGATCAGATAGACAGACTGACCAATAGAATAGGATTGAATGCCCAGAAATAAATTCTTAAATCCATGCTAAATTGAATTTTCACAATGGTGCCAAGTCGCTTAGTGAGAAGAGTCTGTTCAAAAAACAGTGCTAGGAAAACTGGATATACACTTGAAAAAGAATGAAGTGTAGACCTTTATCAAACACCATATGCAAAATAATAATAATAATAATAATAATAATAATAATAATAATAATAATTCAAAATGGGGCAAATAGCTAAATTTAAGAACTAAAGCTATAAAACTCCAAAGAAAACATAGGGGTGAATATTCACAACCTTTTATTTGGCAGTGGTTTCTTAAATATGATCCTAATAACACAAACTAACAAAACAACTGATAAATTGCAGTCCACCAAAACTGAATGGTGGATAATAATGTTCTTAGATTACATAATGTAAATTGGTATACATTTCAGATATATAGAATCCTTACATATCGACACAGCACAGCAGTCTTTGCTGTCTCTTAATCTCATGCAAAATACTGAATTTTATCTGTTTTTCATGTTTAAGTTGTTTTTTAGTTTGAAAAATGTGTACCTGTCTTTAGGAACATTCTAGATTTAGATAATTAATCCAGTGGTTCTTGTCCCCAAATCACACACTAAGATGAGCAAAACTTCATTCCATTCGATGGTGATCTATTTTCTCAAGGGAATGAAGTGTCCCTGGCTATTTCTGTTGCCTTTCTGTGCCTCTTATTGTTTATTTATGTGATTCCTTGGAAAATGATACCTATATATAACAACAAAAAACTTTAAACCCTTTTCTGTATGTAATACTTGGAAATAATTGTGTTTATTCCATGATTAACAAGCTGAGAAGAGATATAGAATGTTAAAAAAAATGATCATTTTAATACCTTTTGCCAGTGTTGACTGCTATTTTATGTCAACATTACCCAGTGACAGATTAACAAGGATTAGAAAGTGAACACATTGGTTCTCAGGATATGGTGAATGACAAGGGCATGCTCTCAGAAGTACACAAAATAATCTCTATATGAATTTCATGCTTGAAAAATGGACAGTTTGAGGAAGATTCATAGCTATTAAGCAAATTTCTTAAAAATTAGAAGTATAATCTTCAGAAGAATTAGAACAAGTCATTTAGAAAAGCTGCTGGGCAATTATGAATGTATGTTCAACTACAGCGCTTTCGCATCTGTTTGGAAAACAGACTCCTTACTTGGCGTCCAAGCTTTCTGTTGTCAAGCATGCCTAATATTGTAAATCCCCATTTGTGAGTATGGCTATTCAAAGAGGTTAAAATATGGAAATGACTTGTAAATCACCAGAATTAAAATTTTAAACATGGCCAAATTAGTGTTTTTTGTCTAATTGTTTGCTTTTAAAACAAAATATGCCTAATAGGGACATGTGGGCAATATATAAAAGATTAAGCTATAAACAGATCCTGATTACAGATACTTTTTTGGTAAAGGAGATTTATATCTTACTCATGCTATTCTGAGAGCTGTTACAAATTAACAACATAGGATATTTATTTGCAAATCAGTGGGTCACATTAAATTTGCATAGTGAGGTTATGATACTCAAGATAGCTGTTATACTAATAATGTAAGGGATGGCCAGTTAGGAAAATAGAGAGAGAGAAAGGAAAGAAAAGGGAATCATTCAAAGAAATAAACCCAATGCAACTATACCCCAACATTTTTGTAAATTAAATCTGTAACTTCTGATCATTTAGTCCCAGTGGTTCATAAATAGTCTTGTTTTAATTCATTTTCATCAGCTGGCCCATCAATATTAGCTACTTTTATTTTACACCGTACTATTATGTAAAACAGTGCACATGGATAGACCTACTTTTATTATGTTTATTGAGACAATACCAATAGACAGGTATGAAGCCTTTAGTTAATTAAATCTTTCATTTTTGAATCAAGTAAGGTAACTTTGATTGTAAATAAGAGATTGTAAATAAGACCTAACTACTGCTAACTAAACTACTAAACTAACCATTTAAAAATACTTAATTGGGCGCCTGGGCGGCTCAGTCGTTAAGCATCTGCCTTCGGCTCAGGTCATGATCCCAGGGTCCTGGGATCAAGCCCCGCATCGGGCTCCCTGCTCTGTGGGAAGCCTGCTTCTCCCTCTTCCAATCCCCCTGCTTGTGTTCCTGCTCTCGCTATATCTCTGTCAAATAAATAAATAAAATCTTTAAAAAAAATGCTTAATTATGTTGAATAAAAATAGCTACATCATTTTATGATACATCTCTCCCTGTTATTCTCGGGGGCTTCATTTTCATAGTGAGACTGTGGTAGTTCAAGTCCTTTCGTATACTATGTACTGTTAGGCACATTGCTGAATTGCTTCAAATGTCATGTCTTCACATACATGTGTTCTAAATTGGAAGGAAGGGGATAGAGCTAAAAGTTTGGTTTGGTTTGTTTTTCCCCTCTCTTATATTGTCAGATTTTTTATGGAAGGAAATGTTAATTGGGAAGAAAAAAAAAAAAGATATATACCTTCTCTTCTGACTCAATGGCCAAGCTTAATCCCAATACTGGCAAAGTATATGTGTGTTGGGGAAATGTGTAGATAACTCTAAGCAGTTCCTGAAGATCATTTAGCAGTTCCACCAAATCCAGCATGTCATTTATCTATCACCCCAGTATCAAAATAACAGCATTCAGTGGAGAAAACTTGAATTCTTCAAATTTAAAGCCATGTTTTATTCATTGTTTTATCTCAAGCCCTTGGCATAGTGCCACCTTATAAACTATAAACATAAATATGTGTGTGCATGTATGTATACACACACACAATTATACAAAATAAACATAAATAGATATATACACATGCATAGAGGAGATATATATTAATAAATATAATGTACATACACTCCATCTTTGTTGTTGTCTTTCAGTATTATGTTGGCTAATTTAGGCCTTTTCTTTGTAAACTTTAGAATCAGTTTGTCAGTACCTACAAAATAGCTTGATTGGATTTTCATTGGAAAGCATAGGTTTCTTTTAACTACTATGTGAAACCTATCAAATTGCTGATATTTGGTTGACAAAAACAGTAATGTTATATATAGTTCAACCTAATGGAATTTAAAAATTCCTAAATCCTAAGATATAAGTTGTGCAATCAGTAAATTTAAAATGGAAACTGAAGCAAAGGAAGTATAGTGACCTGTAGAAGACTTTGAAACAAGTTGTTAGTATGCCCCAGCTTGAACCCAATCTATTCACTGCTAACTCAGCACTTTTACAAAATTAATCTTCCCAACCACCAGTCTAACCAGTTACTCAACAAAGAGGGTTGACTGTTTATCCTTTAAGTTTTGATACCTTAGAGTTGCAATGATAAGTAATAACTGTCTTTATGATTCTTAAAATATAATATTCTGCCATATGCTTAATACATTGCTCTTTGTAGAGAAGGCACTCAATAGACAAGGGTCTACTGAGAACTAATGTATTCTTTTTACCATCTCTTTTGTACTCACTCCTCTTTATAAAAAAAAAAAATAAATGTTTGAGAAAATGTATGTTGAAAACCTAAAATCCATATTCATATCTTGAATAAGAGTATCCCTTTTATGAATATCAATAACCTAATTTTTAAAATAACATTAAATTCTTTATCCAGTTTCATAAAAGCTACATTTTCAGTGGTGTTATGTTAGCTTTTGCTTTCTTTTCCTTTCCTTTTTAAAGACTGAGATTTTCATTCTGTGCTACTTCATCTGACTCTATAGAGTATTAAGGGATCTCCTAACATCCTTGAACTAAAATCCGAATTTTACATTGTATTAAAATCTCTCTAATAATAGAATTTCATGTAGACATGACTGGAAAATTTTCTAATTCTTAGAAAAATAAGCTAGTGATAATAATAGTACATGGGTAGTACTCGATCCCAGTACACTTATTTTCCTTTGTTCTCATTCTTTTATGGAGAAATATATGCCTAAAGATATTAACTGACATCTTTTTTGTTCTCAGAAAAGACAGTGCTTTTCAACCTTTGCATGAAGTTACTTTATATAAATTGCTCAAAATATGATAGGGAAAATGGTATTTTCACTGTGTTTTATTTGAACTACAGGTTAATTTACATTTTGTCTTATAATTTATCTTGCTCAGGAACAGCAAGATTGTATTATTACTTAATTTGAGAATCAAATGGAATTTAACTTTCATCTTATTTATATACATGTATAGCATATTACAGTAGGAATCACTTAATACTTACAGTCACATTGGCCTGAAAATCCTCTCATCCCAAATAACAGAATTATTTTTGTTTAATAATGATTTATATGTATCATGTTTAAGTTCCTTAAATTTAATACATTAAAGAAGTGATGCAAATGATATGATTGTTATGACATTTAATATGACAAAATGTCAAATGATATCCTTCCCAAACAGTTGTAATATAAGAATGGGTAAAGTCCAAACCCAAGCAATTCAAGACATGGGTGTTATTAAGAAAGAAAGAAAAGAAAAGAAAAGAAAGGGTGGAAGGGAAGGGAGGAAAAAAAGTGAGCATTATTTCACTTCCAAATAATTAGTGACTTCTTGTCAAATTGTTTGAGGAATCAGTACATCTAATTCCCATCAGTATTTGAGTACCTCTTTTGGTTATCTCTGTGGTAAAATAAAGAGTCGTTGCTGCACCTTAGGATTTAACACACATATGTACACAGAGATATACAGGACACAAATATACACGTATCCTACCAGTCAAAATAGGTTTAGTGAAATCTGTTACATCATCAGTAAGTATATATACCACCAAAGGATAATTATAGAAGTTTTGAGTATTCTAAACAAATCTTCAGAATAAATTAGCTTTCTGTGTTTAGGATATGTCTCAGATTCCCCCCCCCCTTTTTTTTTACCGTTTTAAAAAATAGTTTTAGGTTTTTAAGGCAGTGGCAGTTGGAGGACCCTAGGTTCCTCTTGTCCAATGAACATAACTAAATAACTATCAAATCATCCTAAATACCTCAGAAATAGACCTGAAGACTGACAGAACAAACTCTACAACTAAAGGGAAAGAAGAGGTCACATTGAAGAAGGTAGGAAGTGTGGAGATGTAGTTTAGGGGAGAAATGGATGCCAGGTGCTGCAGAGGGGAGGGAGACATGGTCATGGATAAAAGCGAGAGAGAGAAGAGCATACGGAGAACACACAAGGAAAGCATTTCCCCAAAGCCATTGGCTTGGAAAATTAGAGGGATTGAATTTCATGAGTTCTTACAACCAGGGGAGCTGAAAGCCTGGAGTTTTAAAGGTCAGCAGGCTTGGGTGGAATGGAACCAGGAGGGCACTATGCTGCTCCTGGAGAGAAGTAAAGCAACCAGAGGGCAGATAGCATGGAAACAGCGATCTGAAAAAAACACCTGGGGCACACAGGGGAGAGGTTATTCACTATTCTAGGAGCTTTTTCCTGAGAGGCAGCATTCATAGAGATGCCTCTCTGGGAACCTAGGAGCTGGCTGGTGCCATTTCCCTCCTCCCCCCCCCCCCCACCCCTCAGCATATAGGACAGGGCCACCTGAGGGAAGCAGTTCAGCACAAACACTGGCTTCCTGATGTGCTTATACTAAGCCCCACCCCTTTAACCCCCCGGGGAACTTCACTTCTCAGTCAACCTTGCCTCAGTCCTAGTGTGGAAGGCACCTCCTCCAGGAGACCAGGGCAGGCCCCTGTCCACACCATGCTCCTGACCAGAGAGTGCTGTAGCGCCTCAGGTCTGGTGGAGTTGGTGTCAGGTCTCATATCACAAGCAGACAAGAGCATATCTAGTTAAATTCACCAGATTCAAGCCGAGGACCCAACACTGCACACAACAGGCAAGGAGAGCAGATAACTAACCGATCTGAAGGATAGAGCAGCTAAGACACAACAGAAGAGCACACGCAGCACACACTGGAGGAACTCCCTGAAGTGCTAGGCCCTGGGCATTACATGACCTCTTCTTCATAAGGCCATTACTTTCAGGAACAGGAGACATAACTGACTTTTCTAGAACACAGAAGGAGGCAGAGACTTAGACAGAAAATGCCAAGAGGGGGGAATTTACCCCAATGAAAGAACAAGATAAGGCCACAACCAGAGATCTAAGCAAAACAGATATAAGTAACATGCCTGATGGAGAATTTAAAGCAACAATCATTAGGATACTCAATGGGCTTGAAAAAAAAAAATAGAAGATATCAATGAGACCATTACCACAGAGATAAAAGAGTTAAAAAAGAATCAGTCAGAGATGAGGAATGCAGTAAACGCGACTGGAAATAGGCTTGATGCAATGAACAGCAGGCTGGAAGAAGCAGAGGAACAAATTAGTACCCTGGAACACAAAATACTGGAAAATAATGAAGCTGAACAAAAGAGAGAAAGAATTATGCAACACAAGAATATACTTAGGGAACTCAGTGACTCCATCAAACGTAATAACATTCATATTATAAGAGTCCCAGAAGAAAAAGGGAGAGAAAAGGAGGCAGAAATTTTATTTCAATAGCAGAAAACATCCCTAAGCTGGGGAAGATAAAAAGAATTTTCAGATCCAGGAGGCACAGAGAACCCCCATCAAAATCGATGAAAGCAGGCCAACCTCAGGACACTTGGGTGGCTCAGTGGGTTAAGTATCTGACTTTGGATCAGGTCATGATCTCAGGGTCCCGGGATTGAGCCCCTCATTGGGCTTCACACTCAGTGAGAAGTCTGCTTCTTCCTCTCCCTCTCCGTTTGCCCCTTCCCCCCTCGCTCATGCTCTTTCTCTCTCTCAAATAAATAGATAAAAATCTTTTTTTAAAAAGCAGACCAACCTCAAGACATATTGTAATTACAATTCCATAATATAATAATAAAAAATCTTGAAACCTGAAAGGCAAAAAATGTTCTTAACTTACAAGAGAAAGTCCATAAGGCTAGTTGGAGATGTCTCAAAAGAAACTTGGCAAGCTAGAAAGAAGTGGCATGATATATTCAAGGTACTGAACTAGAAAAATCTGCAACCAAGAATACTCTATCCAGCAAGGCTATCATCCAGAATAAGAAGAGAAAGTATTTCCCAGATAAACAAAAACTAAAGGAGTTTGTGACCACTAAACCAGCCCTGTAAGAAATATTCAAGGAGACTCTTTGAATGGAAAGGAAGAACCAATAGTGACAAAGACAAGAAGGTATCAGAGAAAATCTCCAGAAATGATGACCAAACAAGCAGTAAAATTGCAATAAATGCATGTCTATCAATAATTAATCTGAATGTAAATGTATTAAACACTCCACAATCAAATGACACAGGTTGTCAGAATGGATAAAAAACAAGACCCATCTATATTCTGCCTCTGAGAAATTCATTTTAGACCTAAAGACCTGCAGATTGAAAGTGAGGGAGTGGAAAAACATTTATCATGAAAATGGATGTCAAAAGAAAGCTGGAGTAGCAATACTTATAGCAGACAAGCTAGATTTCAAAACAAAAACTGTACCAAGGGGCAAGGAAGAGCATTATATAATTATGCACAGGACAATCCAACAGGAAGATGCAATAATTATAATTATTATATATATATATATGTATTATATAATTATTATAAATACAAATGAAGATTGAAGTTCTTTATATTAAATTGGGGGGGAATCAATAATCCAGTAGATGCATGTCATTAATAGAAACCCCATAATACAGCAACAAAATAGTAATTAAATTGAACAAGCTGTTATGTAAATTACATAACCCAACTACAAAAGATAGAACTAACCAAGGCTACACTTACTGTCAGATGATCCAGAAACCTCACCCATTTGCCATCAGGTTACATAAAAGTGGAAAAATCATGATATATGTGGACATCAAACCTTATGTAGTCCAGAAGTAAAAAGAAAACAATCCGACACAGAGTTGGAAAGAAGTCACAAAATATCTATACACTTTTACTTAAAGTGTGATCTATGGGCTGATGGCATTCCACTGTGATATGATCCAAACAGTGATATGTTTGTCACTGTCTCATACTGAGAAAGGTATGGAATTGAGAGGAAGCATTTAAGACCTTTGATAGAAATTTGGCATTGTTGAGATTTAAAAAAAAAAAATCTTTATCTGTGAAGTCATTCCATTTAACAGTGTGTATTTCATTTCAAATGATGTTGTTGCAGGGTTGCAGGTTTCTACCTATCTCTCTGTGCCTAGCCCCACCTGTCCCTTACTCAATGTCAAAGTTGGGTGGCTTGCCACATTTGGTATGATCTGTGCACAAGTCATGCACAGATGTACCATGTATTAGTCCTGGATGGATTAGAAAAAAAATAAGAGAAAAAGAAAACTAGTCTTAAATATAACTGGTTAGAGAAGCATTGACCTCCTAGATCAAATCAGGACAGAGCTGCTCATTTATAAGCAAGGATAATTAAAATGACTTTGTGCATATGCAACTCTACTTTAGAAAGAGTAGTATTATATTCAAAGAAGATATAAAGCATTAAGCATGAGGCAAGACTTGGAGTGGGAGGAAATAACTAGTAGAGATAATGTTTAGTCTATATTAAAAATACATATATTGATTTGATAAAAAATAAATTAAAAACCAGATAATAAAAAGACCAAGTTACATTAAAATATATATCACAGAGCTAAGGATATAAATTGAAAATCAAAACAGTATTGTTAAAAATAATTTTTAAATCAAAAGGAAAAAACTTGAAAAGATGGAAAATTAATAGCTTAATAAAGATGAAAGACAAGTACAATCATAATGAATACAGAGGAAAATTACTAAGAGCAATTGCTAAGCAATTACAAAGCATTTAAAGCTATGGAAAGCAGAGGTAAGGTAATATTTTAGAACAGATTGATCAATATCTTCCAATAAAATATACTTGAGGTCCTCATGGGGGTTAGAAAAAAAAAACTTGATTATGAGATTCAGTCAAAATTAAAAAAAAAAAAACATAAATAAATATACTCTTACCATAGGATGCAGCAGTCACACTCCTTGGTGTTTGGCCAAAGGAGTTGAAAATTTGTCTACACAAAAACCTGCACACCGGCATTTATAGCAGCTTTACTTATAGTTGCTAAAACTTTCCAGCAACCAAGATGTCTTTTGGTAGGTGAATGGATAAATACACTGGCACATCCAGACAACGGACTATTATTTATTGGTAAAAAGAAATGAGGTGTCCAGCCATAAAAGACATGGAAGAACCTTATCACATATTACTAAGTGAAAGAAGCCAATCTGAAAGGCTAAATAGGGTATGTTCTCAATTATATGGCATTCTGGAAAAGGCAAAACTCCAGAGACAGTAAAAAGATAAGCTGTTGCCTGGGTAGGGGTGAGGATAGATGAAAAAATGAAGTACAGACGATATTTAGGGCAGTGAAGCTATTCTGTATGATAACATAATGATAGATACATGTCCTTATACATTTCTCCAAAACCATAAAATGTACAACACCAGGGTTGAACCATAATGTAAACAATGGACTTTAAGTAATAATGATGTGTCAATGTAGGTTTATCAATTATAACAAATGTACCACTCTGGTAGGGATGTTGAGATTCTGTTTGTATGAGGAAAGGAAGTATATGGAAAATATGTTCTTTCTGCTTAATTTTGCTGTGAACTTAAAACTGTTCTAAAGCTAAACTCTATTTTTAAAAATCCAGCTAATTAAAAGGATTCAAATTAAATAACTCAGTAATGAATATAAAATGTTATAAAGTTTGAGGGTGAATATTCAAGTCATTTAAATTTAGAGCCAAGATTAAATAATTTTGGGAACATTTTGATATGAGTATTATAATTTAAAATAAATTATATATTATAATTATAAGATATAAAAATAATGTAACTATACATTGAGTATAAGAAAGTGAAGGAATGCTAAACTTGTCATCCTCTGTATCAGTGAGTTGAGATACTATTTAAAATTTAAATATGAAGTTATAACTATTTGTACATTTTAAACATTTTTGTGACCTTAGTGCAAGTTTTCTCAATCTCGACATTATTGACATTTTGAGACAGATAATTCTTTGTCCAGAAGACCATCCTGTGTTTTGTAGGATGTAACTACACCCCTGTCCTCTACCCACTAGAAACCAATAGTATCTCCTCTTATACCCCTGTTTCAACAACCAAAAAGTCTCCAGATAATGCCAAATGTCCCTAGAGAAACAACTCCTCTTAAGAACTACTGCCTTACTTAGTATCCAAAATCTGGGTCCAAACTCAACACCGAAAGAAAAATAATTCAATCAAGAAATGGGCAGAAGACATGAACAGACATTTCTGCAAAGAAGATATCCAAATGGCCAACAGACACATGAAAAAGTGCTCAACATCGCTCTGCATCAGGGAAATCCAAATGAAAACCTCAGTGAGATACCACCTCACACCAGTCAGAATGGCTAAAATTAACAAGTCAGGAAATGACAGATGTTGGTGAGGATGCGGAGAAAGGGGAACCCTCCTACACTGTTGGTGGGAATGCAAGCTGGTGTAGCCACTCTGGAAAACAGTATGGAAGTTCCTCAAAAAGTTGAAAATAGAGCAATCCTATGACCTAGCAATTGCACTACTGGGTATTTACCTCAAAGATACAAATGCACTGATCTGAAGGGACACCTGTACTTCTGAAACTAATAATATGTTATATGTTAATTAATTGCTCTTAAATAAAAAGAATTAAAAACGAAACAAAACAAAAACAAAAACAAAGAACTACGGCCTTATAAGAATAATTTAAGAAACTTTTCTTGTAATGGAAAAATAAATTTTCTAAAATAAAGCATTTCTCAGATTCATTTTTTAATTATCTACTACATTTATATATAATTCTATTTAGTAATTATTATTACTAATTATGTTTTTCTTAACATAAATTCCCCAAATTATTTAATCTTGGCTCTAAATTTAAATGACTTGAATATTCACCCTCAAACTTTATAACATTTTATATTCATTACTGAGTTATTTAATTTGAATCCTTTTAATTAGCTGGTAGTCAATATTCCTATTATGACTGTGTTCCCCTTGTCTAATTTGGTATCAATAATCACCAAAGAAGAGAATTATACATGGAATTTTGACTATATGTGTTCTGCAAATAAATATATTTATTTCTGAGCATCTAGGATGACAATGAAAGCAGAAAATATGAATATGACTAGCTACATAAATCTCATCTTAATAAGGGAGCAAAGGGTATTTATAATTTTCCCAAGAGTCTTTAAGCATCAATTAGCTAAGATTAAAATTCATGTAAAACAAGACATTAATATTTCATATTAACCTACCAGTCAGTTTTAGGTAACTTGGACAAATAGAGATTTAAACTATCTTTTTTTTTTCTAAGATTTTATTTATTCATTTGAGACACAGAGATACAGAGAGAGAGAGAAAGCATGAGCAGGGAGAGAGGCAGAGGCAGAGGGAGAAGCAGGCTCCTCGCTGAGCCAGGAGCCCGATGTGGTGCTCGATCCCAGGACCCTGGGATCATGACCTGAGCTGAAGGCAGACGCTTAACCATCTGAGCCACCCCGGCGCCCCTTGGACAAATAGAGATTTAAAAATTTTTCCTTAGAATGGGCAGCCTGTCTTGGTCCAGAGTTACATTGATATAGCGTCAAAATATTTACCACTGATTACTGTTCTTATATATATCAGCAGCTGTTCTTTAGATGCTGTAGACTAGTTGCCTGAAGCTTTATTAGGTCAGAGGTTGTTCTGAATGTTGTTCTGAATTTGCTCCCTGACCTAGCCAACCATTATAGGCACATAGTAAATACTTAATAAATGTACATGTGGAAGTCATCATCTACTTGAGCTGCCGTGTGTTATTTTTACCTCTAACTTATCCATTCAATTCTGTCTTCTATTATACAGCAATGCACTACTAATAAATTTCTAGCAATTTTGAGAAATGTTAAGCATTGATTCATTGAAAATAGCCTTGATTAGGTGATTTTCTCTACTTTTCTGTGCTAAAGAAGCACATATGCTTAAACGTCACTATTTTATTCTCAAGTCCTGGGAATTCATCCAAATGTAAAATGGCATATTAAGCTGTACCTACAGAAGGATAAAGTAATCTTCTAAAATTTTATGAGAAATTGTTGACACATCTTCTTTCTGCCTCACACCCTCTCTTTCTCCCTCATTCATGTAACACATGGACTCATGTCCAATGTGGGAAACCCACCATCTCTGCAAACTGAAATCCATATTTAATTCAATATTTTTTATTTGGAACTTGAGATTACAAACTCCTCGAAGAATGAAGCTCTGCCATAGTATGGGATAGAGCTCCTCTTCTGGGTTTTGGGCCAGGTTTTAATGTTTTCTTAATACAGTACTGCTTTTAGAATCATTTCAGGCATTACAATTGATCATGTTTATGAGTACCCAGGGACTTTTAAGTATGCAAATTATTTAGCTGACACATATACAGACTAATGAAATTTTACTAAATATAGGGCTATCATTATGAGGAACCAGTTTATAATATTTTAGTATGCATATCCAAAACATATATTTTATGCATTTTATTAATTATATTTTATTAATTACAATAACGTTAACTTGCTTTATAAGGTAACTTTTTAAAAGCAAGGCTTTCCCACTGTGTTTTATGTGATAAACAAAAACTGTTTCTTTTAGTCTTTATTATTTCTCCATTTGTAATTACAGTTTTCTCTGCATTTTATTAACATTTTTCTTGTAGTTACAAACTCTGAGGTAGTCCCTTGCTTTAAAAAAATCTGTTTACATTTACAACATTTATATAAATTCATAGAAAATATATGTTAGTTCATGAAAAGAGAGTAACATACAATTTTAGTCTATTTTTGCATTAAAATAATGCTTCTCCGCTGTGGGTGAAAATACAGATGCAATGATTGGTTGCATGAGCAGTAGAAAATATTCATCCTCAATAGAGAAGGGAGCCCAATTTTGAACTTTGTATGTCACTCTGTATGTTCATCATCTTGCCTCCAGGTAGAATCCAAGAAACATACAAGATGGTGCTGGCAAGGTTTCTGTAATCTTGAAGTGACATACCAATGAAATGCTATTATTAATTGTTTTAGATTTTTTAAAAACTGCTATTTAAATCTAAGGCTATTAATGCTTGGAAAAAAATCTCCGTGGCTCAATTCAGGTGTCACATTGCTGTATCTTGTGATTTTCTTATCATAGTTAAGGATATAACTTCTTTCTCATTTCTTACTTCACCTTCCTTTTGTCTTTAACTTTTAATGTTATTTACATTACAATCTTAATTAACATGGTAGTCAATATTCCTATTACGACCGTGTAAAATAAACTTACTGCTGAGATCAGTAGTGTAGTATGATTACATTTCTTTTCTTGTATAAAATTTTAATTTCATACAGTTAAAAATTATTTAACTGTATTTTTGTTTAGTTTTTTTATGTATCTGTTTCTGTATTGTTAAAAAGTGCAAACAGAATTGTTGCACACTTATTAAGTAATATTTCAAAATGGAAATCATTTTAAATTTGCTGTTATACTCTTACTGTTTCTTGAGAAAATCTTATTTTCACATTTGTCCCATGACTTCAATCTAGATGTATTGCTCTTTAGGCAAAGTGCAGAGTAGTAACCAGGAATTTCTTGTCATTGCTCTCCTAGACTGAATTCCTTCCTTGCTAGATTTCACGTCCTCTTTCTTGCATGTTGATGCATATATTACATTAACTCTTCAAGTAAATTAGGAAGTAAATGTAAACCTACCTTTATTTTCCTAAAGTAAATGGAAGGTAAACTGGTCAAAGTGCTAAAGATTTGTAAGTATATTTACTCTCTCTTCACAATTGATATGTTAGTTTAACTTTGTATATAATGCAAGGGAAATATAATTTTAGTAAATATAATTTTACTGTGTTTTGAGTTCTTTGCTCCAGTTCATAATTACTCTCAAGTGTTGTTGAGAAGTCTGATGACATTCAGACTTCAATTCACTTGTAAGTGATCCCTAAATATCAGTATTTAGGGGATTGTTCTGGAGTTTATCTTTTTCTCCAAAGAATTATGTTAAATTTGCTATGTCTGTGTTATAATTGTGACTCAAGGACTTTTGGAGCAGATACTGGAAGGGTCTTACAATTGAGTAGGAGACTTTGAATTGGTCTTTCTTTTTACCTTATTTCTACTCTCTGCTTAATAAACTCAGTTTTCTGCCTTTCACCTTTGGTGAGGTGAGTATAGATATACTTATTATTTTTGTTCTTCCAGGAGTGGATGAATGAAAGTTGCAAGTCTATACCACATGAGGATATAGGGTTTCCATCTTTTTTTCAATTAGCTGAAAAATTTAAGTTAATGCATAAAAATTTCCCAATTGTAAGATTTTGCCCTATGTTTTTGCCTAAAAATGGAATTTAGTTTAATGATTTATTGAAATTTAGTAATTTATGAAAATTTAATTCATGGGTTAATATTAAGATTTTATGATGTTCTGACTTCCTTTTAAAAAATTCTATTTTAGTCCATATAGAAATCAATTTAATTTAAACACAAAGAATAATTTTTTAATTGGAATATATTTGTATATCCCCAAATATGGAAACTGATAATTATAATTTGGCACCTTTACCAGATGGAAATAAATTTTAGCAAGAAACCATATACTTCTTTCAGGTTCTACTTATTTGCGTGTATATGGGATGATTATATAATGACTTATACAGAATAATAATTGAAAGCAATATGCCTGGCTACTTTAATTATATTTGGATTATGGGTAATTTCTAATTGTTTCTCCTTTTTTCTTTTTTTCCCCCTAAAATGACTATGTATTGGTTTTATAACCGAGAGAATAAACTGATTTAAAAAATATCTGTGTAGGCAGTACAGCTTTGTGTATTTCAAAATAACTATTAAACAAATTATGACAAGTAATTCAATTTATTGGCCTATAAAAGTATTTTAAACTTACTAATATATCTTGGGATAAAATATTAATATATATAATAATATAATAAATAAATATAATGTAATATAATAATATAATATAATATTATAATATAATATAGTATAGTATAAAAGATCCTTTTAAGGCTAGGCTACTTACTGACAGAGACACTGAGTAGGAAAGACCAAAAAGAAAAGAAGAAAAAGGCATTAATATATTATTTCTGAGACACAATTAAGTGGCTTATCTCTTTTTGCATGTTTCCATCCTCTTCTAGTCCTCTTGATTAAAAGTTAATCATACTTTTGATACAAAATTTCTATTTACAGAGGGGGAAAAAAGAGCAGAAGAGCAGTAAATCCATAAATGAAGAAAAGGTGGCTAAATAGACACAAAAATTGAATTTATGAGAATTGTTTTCATTCTTATTCTTGTAACCAATTCCCAATTTTTATTTAATACATAGCAGTACTAGTCTTAGAGCACTTTGGTGTAAGTCTCATCTCTGTCACTTTCTAGCTCTGTAACAGTGAATCTTAATTTATTTTTAAAATAAAAACATTAATACTAATTCCTGCCTATCTTACAAAATCTATTTTTTTTCTTAAATAAGTGAACTGGTAAATGCAAAAAATTGTATAAATTAACTATATTAGAATAAATGGTATCTGTCCTTTTTGGATTTCATTCAAGAATAAAATATCTAAAGCTTTTTAAAATTTTCAACAAATGGGGCACCTGGCTGGCTCAGTTGGTGGAGCATGTGACTTTTGGTCTCCAGGTTGTGGGTTTGAGCCCCACACTGAGTGTAGAGATTACTTAAAAAAAATAAAATCTTAGGGACGCCTGGGTGGCTCAGTCATTAAGCGTCTGCCTTTGGTTCAGGTCACGATCCCAGAGTCCTAGGATCAAGCCCCGCATCAGGTTCCCTGCCCAACGGAAAACCTGCTTCTCCCATTCCCACTCCCCCGTTTGTGTTCCCTCTATCGCTGTGTCTCTCTCTGTCAAATAAATAAATAAAATCTTTAAGAAAATAAAAATAATAAAAAAATAAAATCTTAAAAAAATAAAATAAAATTATCAACAAATAAATCCAAAACCATGTATTGACAAATTGAAATTTTAACTATAAATAATAGTCTCAATAGTCTTTCTTTGACAATGTCATATTTACTGTTGTATAATTCCTTACTTTTCATAAACAATTCCTCAAAGCTTTCAAGGGTTAGTTTTACTTCTTGTGACAGTTTGTATACAAAAGGAAGAAACAAACCATCACACCAATTATTAGACTTCTTTTTTTTTTTTACTGAAAACATTGTAATGGTATCTAGCTGTATAGTATATCAGAAATCATAAAGAAATATCTTAACCTAAATATTTTAAGCTAGAAGTCATAATGAACACAGGCATTATTTACAGAAGCCACATAAAAACCAGGGACCTTTTATTTTCCTTAGAGATCTAAAACGTATCTCAGTAATCTCTGTTCATCCATAAGTGACAGGATTTACAGAGACCTTAAAGATCATGTTATTCAAGTCTTTCATTTTAGGAATGAAGAAGCTAAGGAATAGAAATTGATGAATGATTTTTCCATCATCACCCCATGAGTTTCTGGAGTAATTTGAGTGAGAGAACCAAGGTGCCTGACAGAATAAAACCTTCCGCTGCCCCCCAAACTGCTAAGCCTTCTCTTAATGGTTGTGGCATAAGAAATGTGCTTGAGGACATTTAGGAGTGGGCTTTTGGCTCAAAATTATTATAGACAATACGAATATATATAGGCTGAAGTATATTAAAATACATACTTTGAAGTCAGAAAATTAGCTAACCACTTTAAATAAAATTTACAAAAGCCTTACCTCATATTTAGGACTTCCTTTTGAATGTTTCTGACATTACCAATAAATATTCACAAAATGTGGTACTCTTGAAGAAAATGATGGTGTTTTTAATATCAGTGTATATCACGCATAGGAAAACACAAATCCCAGGAGGCAGCATGAGTTAGCCATTTTTATAAGGCACATTCATCCCTGGACCTATTGCTAACTATGTAACATCTCTCTTACAAATCAAAATTATATCCATTAGTTCACGTTCGTCTATTAAATGCCTTTCCTTTTACCCTAGCTTTCAAATAGTCAAGTGTTCATCACACTATAGAAGGTATGGAAGAACAAATGGACTTCACAGAGGATTGCCCAATTTTATGTGGCTTTACATCCTTTAAAATATCACTTTTGTTTTTATTGCGCTTGGTGATAGAGGAGAATGAAAAGAAATTAATCTTGTATTTCTTATGGTCTCCATTTCTCATTTAATCACATTCCTATACTCCTTATGGTAAAGTGTAGGAAATTCTTAGGCCGGTATCTGACAGTAATTTGCATATCTGATTTATACTAGTTATTAAGGCTTCATTTGAGTATAACGTCAAGAAAATCACTGCCAGGTCATACTGGGTAAATTGATACAATTGACATTTGATGTTACTCTGAGTTTGTTTCCCAAGTATGCTTAGGGATGGAAAATAATAATAACCACAGAAGTCATCTATTGGATTTATTAAACTTCCCTATAACAGTATATAATTAGTTATTGTATACACTTATCTCTAATTCTTATAGAATTGTGAGGAATAAAATGTGTAAATTGGTACCATTATCAGCTCTGTTTAGATCAGGAAGCTGAAACACAAGATCACATGTGATATAAAGAGCAGAGCTAGGAATAATTTCCATGTCTTCCAGACTCCAAAGCCCGCACTTTTCTACCATAACCCTCATAGAAATAAAAGCTGTTGAGTCAGCCTTTATCAAATCTCTGTTAAACAGCTAAGTGTTTATTCTATTTTTAAATCTGGGTAGAAAATTTGATTTAGCAAGTATATATCTAGAATTTACAGTGTCACCAACCTTATGCAAGTAAGGCAATAAAATTTACCAGTGAATATTTTCAGGAAGATTTTTATTTTTGGCTTAACTGGGAGACAAATCTTTTGTAACCTGACCTAAATCCACATTTTTGTATGTGTGCAAACACACACACATACACACACACACAAATTGTACTAGTATTTTGTTTTTTAAATTCTAAACAGAATATATGTTTGTGTTGCACATACACGTTATAGGTTGTTGTGGAGTGTGTAGTATTACCTTTCATATATATTGACGTCCCAGGTTTTTTATCTACCAAATAATAGTTCAAATTAAGTTCTTCCTACAAAGATTTAACTTGTCACACCTTAGTCATGCCCTAATGAGAATTCTACTTTTGTCTCACATGTTTCAATCTATTACAGAAATTAAATTAGTCAATCATAATTCATTTTCCACAAATCAGTAGTGATAACTATACTTAACTGACAACTATATTTATTCATAATTGATTTATATTTTTTAAACCCATATATCATCTAGATAAGTAAACTAAGTTGGCTGACAGTGCTTATTTTCCTGTACTCCAGATTCATGGAAATTAAGAGAAAATGAATAGTGTATCCTATCTCTTATTCTATTCTCAGCCATTTCTTTAGTTTTTTATGAAGTTCTATGGAACGGGCTAGACAGTTCAGAGGGCAGTCAGGCCCAGAGACTTGTGCAGTAATTTGTGGTTTAGAAATGTGAAAACGGAGATTTTGTTGGTAAATATTTATTGTCAAGTGATATTTTGCAGACACTTTATGGGGAAAGTCCAGGATCAATACATTTGTGGAATGAATGAATGAATAAAGGAGTAATACTCTTGAGTGTTTATTGACCTGTCATGTTAGTTAAACTCTGTTATGGAAATCTGTGAAAAAGTAAGCTGAAAATAAAATAATTTCTATGAAATTTGAAGTAAAATAATTCTTTTAAGTTATTGTCTACTTAACAAAGCGCTATATAATAAGTTTTCTCAAAGGGCTCAATAAGTGTTGCGGTCAATAAGTCCCCTGTTCTTTTCCCCACCTACTTTCAGAACCAAGTGAAGAGTATAAAGAGTAACAAGACAGATGGATATCAAAATGTTACTTTTATAACAGATGTGGCTACATGTCCCCAAAGGGATTTACCTATACATCCATCATGCCTGGAATTAGAATTATTTTCCGAGACCTGAGGTTGAGCCCACAGGGGCATAGCCAACCAAACCTGGCTACTACTTACTAACCAAAAAGTACTATCCCAGAGTTGGGAGTCAAATGTGAGGGATTGGGGCTGGGAGAGATGAGCTATGCATCCCATTCCCTATTACCAATTTCACCAATAAGATAAGGCCAGGAGTAATGTTGCCTGGAGTATTACTCAGAAACTACTCCCCACACTATACTGTAAGATACCTGAGGTCTGTTTTGTTCATTGCTGCTTCTGAGGACATATGACAGTCTGATACAGAACAAATGCAGTATATTTTTTGAATGTTAATTACAGTGAATGAATGAAAGTTTTCATAAGAAGCTTGGGGAATAACCACTTCTATCTTATGAAATCATTGCACATTAAATCAAAAATGATATATATCAGAATCTTCATTACAAATCAAAATCTGATTTAGATGATTAAGTACTGCCTCTTTTTCAAAATCCTGAAAGAATGCAACTTTTTACTTTATATAAAATCTTAATAGAATTAATTAATGCATTCTTATTATAAACTATGCAAGATACAGTGACATATGATTAACAAAAGTAAAACTCCTTAAAAAATGGTATCCTACCATCCCACATATATTATTATGTTTTATCTAACTTAATGATATTTGGAATATTTTTTATGTATATACACATCTGCCTCGGTATTTTAAATGGATTCATGTAAATGTAACACATTATTTTATTGCTCTATTTTAAGTTTATTTTCTAATTATTTTTGCAATAATGCAATCAACAATCATGAACACGCTATTTAAGAAATATATGAAACTATTTCTCTAGAATAGATACCCAGAAGCTAAACTGCTATTTCAGTTTTGGGAATTTTCTTTCAAAATAGTATGAAGCTAATATGTGATTTTGCTGAATATCTTCACTACTTTGGCCAATATAATGCATAAAAAGGTATTTTATGATGATTTATTTGACACATTCGGTATTATCAGGGAATTTTTTTTTATCATGTTTAGATGTGCTTATTGGTAATTTGTAGCTCTTAGTCTATAAATTGGCTAAACAGTCTGGACTAGGCTGCAGAAGAGGGTTCTTCAGCATGTTTCCTTCTTGCATAACATTTCCATCAGCATTCTTTCCTCTGATTATCCCCTCAAGTTCCTCAGTGAGTTTTGGAAGTCCAATCTCAAGTTTTGCTTTGCTCCCAGGGCCTTATATCTAACCTCACTAGAAGCCTCCCTGTGCCAGACTAGCTCATTTTCTCTTAGAGCACGGTTTATAATTTTGATTATTGATATTCTTGGATCCATCAAAAGACTTAGATGAAGAACAAATTGGCCAAGTTCCTAAAAATGTAACTGTGTAATAAATTACTCTGTTAATTTTTCCAACACCTTCCCTTTATTTGTCACCTGCTTACGCTGAACTGAGTTTCTCTAGACCACTTAGAGAATTTTTGTCTTATTATGTGTTCTTGGTTATGATTTACTTTCATCTTGTTAGTGTGATTTTATCAAATTATACTTTCTAGAAATTTATCACACCTTTCTTTTTGCTTATGGTGCCTCATCTTGTTTTCCATACTAATAATCTCATTAATATTTTCTATGATTTTAAGAGATTTGGAGCTAGAGGTAAAGATTTTACTTAACCTACAATCTCTACACAATTTCCAAAATAAAATTTCTCAGAGTGAGTAAGAGAGAGAGATTGAGAGAGAGATTATATAGAGATCATCAAGATTGATTGATTCATTTTTAACTTGAGCTTATGGGAAAAGGGAATAAGCAATTGAGTGTACTCACGATTGTTATGGTGCGGTCTTATTAGAGTCATAGGCAGTCACCTTCTAGAAAGCTGAAACTGACATGCTCTAAAAAGCTCCTCTGACCCACATCAAGAGAAACAGGCAAGGGTTATTAAGATGTTACAACCAGAATAAAACGATAGTGCTTGCAAACATGACTCATGAATAGATGTCAAGAGTATATAGGTGTTTTGAATTACACGTGTTAATTTTTCAATCCACCTGAATCTGAATAAGTACTTATAGTGCACTTTGGGGGGAGAAAGAATTAAGATTTATTTATTTAATGATGATTCATGATTTTATGAATAATGCTTTCTAACTAGGGTTAAGCAATAACAGCAATAATAACAAAAACATTACTAATAATAGTATTCACAAAGTGGTTGCTAATAGCCAGATGCCTTAGTCCATTAGGGCTGCTCTAATAAAACCATAGACTTGGTAACTTTTAAACCATAGAAATGTATTTCTTACAGTTCTGGAGGCTGGGAAATCTGAGATCAAAGTGCAAACAGATTTGGTATCTGATGATGGCCCACTTCCAGGTTCATAGATGTCTGTCTTTTTGCTCTGTCCTCACATGGCAGAGGGTTGAGTTTTCTAGGGTCTCTTTTATAAGGACACTAAACCCATTGACAAGGGCTCTGCCCTTATGACCTAATCACTTCCCCGAGGCCCACTTCCTGATACCATCACACTGGGCATTAGGTATCAACCTAAGAATTTTGCAGGGGAAACAAAAGTATTCAGACTATAGTATCAGAGATTTCAGTGTTTACTGTTATCTAATATAATTCTTTATTTTTTAAGATCTTATTTTTAGTAATTTCTACACTCAATGGGGGGCTTGAACTCACAACCCCAAGATCAAGAGTCGCCTGCTCTACCAACTGAGCCAGCCAGGCACCCCCTGTTATCTGATATAATTCTTTAAGAGATAAGTAATCCTATCATTTGATCCTACAAAGGGAAAAAAAATTGAGGCTTAAAGAGACTATAAAGATGCATCACAGAGCAAGTTCTCAAGATACTTAAGGTGTCATGAGAAAGACAAGCCATGTCAGCAAAAACTGCATAGTAGACATTCAGTATGTACAGTAACTTTCTGTGATAAAAGGTCAGCGATATTGTTTTCAACTTTAGTAAAACATACATTTAATACATATTCATCTGCCAAGTTGGTGTATTGGAGTAATTACTGATGTAGCATTGACACATGGGTGTGATTTTATTACTTTTATTTACTTATTTATTTACTTTTTTATTTATAGAGATTTTATTATTATTTTGAAAGAGATAACATGAGTGGGGGAAAGGGCATAAGCAGAGGGAGAGAATCTCAGCAGACTCCATGCTGAGCATGGAGCCTGACAAGGGGCTGAATCTCACAGCCCTGAAATCAGGACCTGAGTGGAAATCAAGAGTCAGATGCTTAACGATCTGAGTCACCCAGGCACCCCTGATTTTATTACTTTGTAATAGATACTATATAATAGTAATTTTGGAGAAGTGATGAAAACAAAACAAGAAAATTAAATCATGATTTATGAAAAATGGTCTCAATTAGAAATTTAACTCTTTTATTTGGTGATACAGGAGATAAAGTAAAGATTTTTAAAATTTTATAGTTTATCTAATAAAAGATATTTACTAAACAGAATAGGAGATATCAAAGTTAATAGATGTTTGGATCTCTCGTAAAAACAAATCCTCTTTCAGCAATAAAAATAAACAGATGTGTGTAGTAAAATAAAATATTTGTAGATATTTATGAGAATTGGAAATGCTGCTTTTGAGGTTTTTCAGTTTTTATATTTACTTCTGAAATTTGAATATTAAAACCTGTATATTCTAGCTCAAACTTTAATATTTTAAATCTGTGAGCTTTAGAGTTTAAGTGTAATTGTATTATATTTTCAGCAAATTTAGCTACCTAGCATTGAAATCTATTAGTGAAAATTTTAGTTAGGATTCAATCTAGCTATAACATTTTAATTTTAATTGTTTAATTATGATCAAAATTAGCAAAGTTTTCAAGCCAATACTGAACCTTAATACTGACCTTAAACTGTGTTACTCATGAAAACTGCCATGTATTTCTGTACTTGGTAAAACTATAATTCTTTTGTTGATGTGGACCTAGGGTTATGTAATACTTTCTGAAAATTTCTTAGCAATTAGTTCACCATTGGTTTTCAGTTAAATATTAACATTAATAATATGTGTATCTACTAAACTACCTAAGTAGAGAATAGGAATTTTTGAAATACAAATTTAAAAGCATAGTTTGTGCATCTCTAACAAATACCAGAAACAGGACTGATGTTATCTAAATAAGTAATCAATACAATGGGAGAAAAGCAGTTTAAATAGTGGATGGGATTATTTTTCAGTAAGAATCAAAATACCTAAATTCTTAATTCAAACCACCTCATATTCTAAGGCTTTGGAAGCAATCTACCAAATCATCAATCTTATTATAGGACCAGCATGGAACAGGTAATAGAAGTCATAATTTCTATTATTTTCACCTACTAAGCTTGTGAACATTAGGTATTAACATATAACTGAGTTTCACTATTTCATCTGTAAAAAGGTTAAAAATTTCTTCAGATTACATAATTGTTTTAGTATTCTCTAATAACAATGATTGTATTTCCTCAATTAAAGTGTGCATCACATGAAAGCTAAACAAACTGTCCTATGTGCCTACTGGAAATCAAGCTAGATCTGTCAAGGGTTGATAGGTCTACTATGAACTCAAACTCACCAAATGATAGATAAGGAAGAGAGGTGTATTTGCTCTGTCTGCGACTGTCATGGCAGGATTGTTTGATAAGTTACTTTGAGTTATTATCTGTCTCTTTGAGAAAAGACAAATGGATTATGTACCATGTCAGGGTCTTGTCATTTGCATAGGTATAAAGTATGACAATTACTAATTTAAAATGTCTCAGAGATTGAGACAGATATAATCTTTCTTTCTATAAACTTTCCACATGTAATTTTGAAGGGAGACATGAGTCACATCTTTCATGTGTCTGATTTTCTTAAGTGAAATAAACTCCACAGTTTATTTGTTGCAGAGACTTATATCTTGAACGTGATATTTTGATGTTTAAGTAGAGTCGTGATACATTTCTTGAATTTTTAAAGACTGCAATGTGGAAGTCCCCAGAATAGAATGTAGCCATATATTCCTACGGACATCTTATCATCTAGAGGCAGCATCTATTTTCAGCTTTATTTTATTTTATTCTTCACATCCTTTATATTCTAGACCTGAATCTAAACTAATTTTATCTAAAATTTTTGGATTGACATTCAAATTTTAAAAAGCTATCCCTTCCACACTTGGGCTTTTTCCAAAAATAATTTTATAATCATAGGATAAGAAAGTTTATGGAGACTGTAGAATTTAAAGTTGCTCATCTAATTTACTCACCTAAAATCACAGGGATTTTTGCAATATCCCTGATAGATGGTCACCTGTTTTCTGCTGAACTGCTGCTTATTGTGGCTGGCAATCAATTTCACTTTTGAACAGCACTGATACTTAGAAAATTCCAGTTTATATGTTCATCCTCTAATGGCCAAGTACTCTTCATAGCACTACACACTGGAGCAAAGCAAAACAATTTTATTCCTCCTCCTGCATGACAGATCTTCAAACATGCATTCATTAATAAACATACCATGAGTACATATTATGTCTCATAGGCGGAATTAAATGAGTTCTCTACATTCAGGAACTTATATTCTACAAGAAATAATTATGTATGATAATAATTTAGCGTTTGATTTATGTAAAGTGCCCTATGAGAGCACAATTCTCTCTCATGATTTTGGTATTTTTCTCTCTTCTGTAGGGAGGTAGTATATAAACTCTTGATTTTGCATGCCTAGTGCTAAAACATTTTTAGCAAACACCCCTAATAATGTTACTTATTTTTGATCTATATTATATAAGCAAAGCAACTTGTTACTATAAGATGAAATTTAGGGGTACCTGGGTGGCACAAAGTCAGATGAGCATCTGACTTTTGGTTTCAGTTCAGGTCGTGATCTCGGTGTTGTAAGATTGATCCCCAAAGTAGGCTCCACGATCAGCAAAGAGTCTGCCTCAGACTCTCTCTCCATCTGCCCCTTCACCTCGCTCTCTCTTTCTCTCAAATAAATAAATAAATCTTTTAAAAAATTGAAATTTATAAATTATGCAGAGATATCACAAAAATAATAAAAAGATAAACAGATATAGAAATTTTGATATTTTATTCCCAAACCCAACTGATAACTTCCAGAAGTAGAAAATGACATTTCTTAAACTTCAAGATATTGAATTTTTCAATTGAGTTATTTTTGCTTTCCTTTTAACAGATTTGCTTGGCAGAAGTGAGAAGGAAGGCATACTTCTGCCCTTTTCTGATGGCAAATGTCATTGTGTGTCTCATTTCTATGGTGGGATCCTCATAATGATCATTAACTGATTGTGGTGATTTTGTGAGCATGCTGGTTTTCTGTTTTTTCTTCTTTCTTTTCTTTCTTTCTTTCTTTCTTTCTTTCTTTCTTTCTTTCTTTCTTTCTTTCTTTCTTTTTTTCTTCTTTCTTTCTCTTTCTTTTTCTTTCTTTATTTTTTAGAATTGAACTTATTGTTCATGTGACAATTATTAAAATATGTGTAAGACTGATGAATCACAGACCTGTACCCCTGAAACAAATACATTATATGTTAATTAAAAAAATGAAGCACATATGGAGAAAATAATATAACTGTCTAACAGAGCAATTAAGGAGATTTATATTTGGTATTATGTATTATGGACTATATGTGAAAAGTTATTTTACACAACACACACAAACTCCAACTGATGAGGGGACTGATTAAACCCCGAAATTTTTATATTGTTGCAGGAGCAAGATGTCATTCTATTTTTTGGCTGAATATTATTCCATTGTGTGTGTGTGTGTGTGTGTGTATACATATACATACACATATACATATATATGCAGATGTGATATATGTATATCACATCTTCTTTATCTCTTCATGTATTGATGGACACTTGATCTGCTTCTATAGTTTGGCTATTGTAAATAATGCTGCGATAAGCCTAGGGGTACATATATTTTTGAATTAATTTTTTCATATTCTTTAGGTGAATACCAAGTAGTGGAATTTCCAGATCATATAGTAAGTCTAATTTAATATTTTGAGAAACCTCCATATTGTTTTCCATAGTGGCTGCACCAGTTTGCATTCCCATCAAGAGTGCTGACAGGTGTTTCTTTTCCTACACATCCTTTCCAACACTTGTAGTTTCTCATTTTTTTATTATTTATTATTATTTTAGCTATTCTGATAGGTAAGAGGTGATATCTCATTGTGGTTTTGATTTGCATTTTGCTGATGATGAGTGATGTTGAGCATCTTTTCATGTGTCTGTTGGTCATTTGTATGTCTTCTTTGGAGAGAGGTCTATTCATGACTTCTGGCTATTTTTTTTTTTTAAGATTTTACTTATTTATTTGACAGAGACAGACATATTGAGAGAGGGAACACAAGCAGTGGGAGTGAGAGAGGGAGAAGCAGGCTTCCTGCGAAGCATGGAGCCCAATGTGGGGCTTGATCCCAGGACCCTGGGATCATGACCTGAGCTAAAGGCAGACGCTTAACGACTGAGCCACCCAGGCGCCCCCGACTTCTGGCTAATTTTAATTGGATTATTTGATTTTATTGTATTGAGTTGTACTAATTCTTTATATATTTTGGATATTAACCCCTTATGAGATATATCATATGCAAATATCTGTTCCCATTTTGTGGGTTGTCTTTTAGTTTTGTTGATGGTTTCCTTTGCTCTGCAGGAGGTCTTTATGTTGGTTTACTCCCAATAGTTTAATGTTGCTTTTGGTTCCCTTGCCAAAGGACACTTATCTAGAAAAATGTTTATATGGCCAATGTCAAAGAGATTACTGTCTTTGTTTTCTTCTAGGAATTTTATCATTTCAGGTCTCACACTGAGGTCTTTAATCCATTTTGAGTTTATTTTTGGGTATGGTGTAAGGAAGTGGTCTAGTTTCATTCTTTCCCCAAAACTATGGGTTGAAGACAAGGCCTTTTTCCCATTGCATATCCTTACCTACTTTGTTGTAGATCAATTAACCATAAAAGCATGAGTTTATTTCTGGACCCTCTATACTTTTCTATTCATCTGTGCATCTATTTTTGTGCTAGTACCATACTGTATTTTGATTACTACAGCTTTGAGTATATCTTGAAATTTAGGATTGTGATACCTCCAATTTTGTTCTTCTTTTTCAAGATTGTGATGGCTATTCAGGTTCCTTTATGGTTCCATACAAAGTTTGGGATTATTGGTTCTAGTTCTATGAAAAATGCTGTCGGTATTTTGACAGGGTTGCAATAAATCTGTGGATTGCTTTGGTTAGTATGGAATTTTAACAATATTGGATCTCTCAATCCATGAGCATGGAATATCTTTCCATTTGTGTCATCTTTGATTTCTTTCATCAATGTTTTATAGTTTTTGGTGTACATGTCTTTCATCTCCTTAAGTTTATTCTTAGGTATTTTATTATTTTGGGTATAAATGGAGTTTCTTTTTTGTTACTTTATTGTTTGTGTATAGAAATGCAACATATTTCTGTATATTAATATTGCATCCTACAACTTTACCAAATTCATTTACTAGTTCCAGCAGTAGACATTCCTGTCTTGTTCCTGATCTTAGAAGAAGAGCTGTCTTTCCCCATTGAGTATGTTAGCTGTGTGGCCTTTATTGTACTGAGGTATGTTCCCTCTAAATCTATTTTGTTGAGAGTTTTTACCATGAAAGAATGTTGTACTTTGTCAAGTGTTTTTTCTTCATCTATTGAAATGATCATATAGTTTTGTTTTGTTTTGTTTTAATTATGTTATGTTAAAGACCATATATTACATCATTAGTTTTTGATGTAGTGTTCCATGATTCATTGTTTGCATATAACACCCAGTGCTCCATGATCATATAGTTTTTATCATTTCTCTTGTTAATGTGATGTGTCACAATGATTGATTTGCAAATACTGAACCACCCTTGCATCCCTAGAATAAGCCTTAACTTGATTGTGGTGAAAGATTTGTTAATTAAGTTTTTAATTTTAATTCCAGTATAGTTAACATAATATTAGTTTCAGGTGTACAATATGGTGATTCAACAGTTCTATACATTACTCAGTGCTTATCATAAGTGTATTCTTTAATCCCCATTGCCTCTTTCATGCATCCCACCACCTACCTCCTCTTCATTAACCATCGTTTGTTCTGCACAGTTAAGAGTCTATTTCTTGGTTTGTCTCTCTCCTTTTTTTCCCCTTGGTTCATTTTTTGTTTGTTTCTTAAATTCCACATATGAGTGAAATCATAAGGTATTTGTCTTTCTCTGACTGGCTTATTTCAATTAGCATTATACTTTCTAGCTCCATTGATGTTATTGCAAATTGCAAGATTTTTTATGGCTGAATAATATCCCATTGCATATATATACAAAATCTTCTTTATCCATTCATGTATTGATGATGGACACTTGTGCTGCTTCCATAATTGATTATTGTAAATAATGCTTCAATAAACATAAAGATGAGTGTATTCCTTTAAATTAGTGTTTTTATATTTTTGGGGTAAATACCTGGTAGTGCACTTAAGGGATTGTAGGGACCATTTTTAACTTTTTGAGGAAACTCCATACTATTTTCCACAGTGCGCCTATTTGCACTCCCACCAACGAACAGGATGAGAAGGTTCCCCTTACTCCACATCCTCCCCAACTGTTGTTGCTTCTCATGTTTCTGACTTTAGTCATTCTGACAGGTGTGAGGCGATATCTCATTGCAATATTGATTTGCACTTTGCTGATGATGAGTGATGTTGAGCATCTTTTCATGTGTCTGCTCACCATCTGAATGTCTTCTTTGGAGAAATATCTGTTCATGACTTCTGCCCATTTTTAATTGGATTATTTGGATTTTTTTAGGTGCTGAGTTGTATAAAATTTTATATATTTTAGAAACTAACATTTTATCAGAGATATTATTTACAAAAATCTTCTGCGATTCAGTAGGTAGTCTTTTATTTTTATTGATCATTTCCTTTGCTGTGCTGAAGCTTTTCATTTTGATGTAGTCCCAATAGTTTATTTTTGCTTTTGTTTCACTTGCTACATTTGGTGTCAGAGAAATTACTGCCTGTGCTCTCTTATAGTATTTTCTTTTAGTTTCAGGTCTCACATTTAGGTCTTAAACCATTTTGACTTTATCTTTGTTATGGTGTAAGCCAGGGGTTCAGTTTCATTCTTTTGCATAAAGCCATCCAGTTGAAGAGGCTGTCTTTATCCCATTATGTAGTCTTTCCTCCTTTGTCGAACATTAATTGACAATATAAACATGGGTTCATTTCTCTGCTTTCTATTCTATTCCATTGATCTATATGCCTATTTTTGTGCAGTATCATACCAGTTTGACTACTACAGCTTTGTATGATAACTTGAAATTTGGTATTTTTGATACCTCCAGCTTTGTTTTCCTTTTTCAAGATTGTTTTGGCTGTTTGAGGTCTTCTGTGGTTCAACATAAATTTTAGGATTGTTCATTCTAGTTCTTTGAAAAATGTTGTTGGTATTTTGATAGGGATTACATTAAACCAGTAGATTACTTAAGGTAATATTGACATTTTACCAGTATTTTTTCTTCCAATCCATGAGCTTGGAATATTTTTCAACTTATTTGTGCCATCTTCAATATCTTTCACCCATGTTTTATATTTTTCAGAGTACAGGTGTTTCACCCCCTTGGTTAAGTTATGCCTAGGTATTTTATTGTCTCTGGTACAGTTGTAAATGGGATTACTTTCTTAACTTTTCTTTATGTTGCTTCATTATTAGTATATAAAAATGCCACAGATTTCTGTACATTGATTTTGTATCCTACAACTTTACTGAATTCGTTTATTAGTTCTAATAGCTTTTTGGCAAGTCTTTAGGATTATTCTATAAATAGTTATCATGTCATCTGTAAAGAGTGGAAGTTTTACTTCTCCCTTACGAATTTGGAGGCCTTTTATTTCTCCTTCATATCTAATTGCTTTGGCTAGGACTTCCAGTACTATGTTAAATAATAGTGGTGAGAGTGGACATTCTTATCTTGTTCCTGACCTTGGGGGAAACAGTCTGCTTTTCACTATTGAGTATGATGTTAGCTGTGTGTTTTACATATATGACCTTTATTATGTTGAAGTATATTCCATCTAATTCTACTTCATTGAGGATGTTGTACTTTGTCAGGTTTTTTTTTTTTTTTTTTTTGCATCTATTGATTACGTGGCTTTTATCCCTTCTTTTATTGATGTATCACATTGATTGATTTGTGAATCTTGAACTACCTTTGCATCCCAGGGATAAATCCTACTTGATTGTGGTGAAAAAATTTTTAATGTATTGTTGGATTCAGCTTGTTAATATTTTGTTGAGGATTTTGCATCTGTGTTAATCAGAGATATTGGCCTGTAATTCTCTCTCTCTCACTCTTTTTTCTTTTTTTTTGGTAGTGTATCTGGTTTTGGTATCAGGGTTATGCTGCCCTTAGAGAATGGATTCGAAAGAGCTTTATTTCCTCTACTTTTTTTCTTTAATAGCTTACAAAGAATAAGTATTAACTCTTCTTTAAATGTTTGGTAGAACTTGCCTGTGAAACCGTTTGGTCCTAGACTTTTGTTTGTTGGGAGTTTTTACTGATTCAATTTCTTTGCTGGTAATAAGTCTGTTCAAATTTTTCTATTTCTTCCAGATTCATTTTAGGGAGGATATATGTTTCTAGGAATTTATCCATTTCTTCTACATTATCCAATTTGTTGCCATATAATTTTTCATAATCTTTTATAATCCTTTCTATTTTTGTGGTGTCAGTTGTTATTTCTCCTCTTTCATTTCTGATTTTATTATTTGAGTCCTGTCTCTGTTTTGTTTCGTTCTGTTTTGTTTTGTTTTTGGTGAGTCTAGCTAAAGTTTATCAATTTTGTTGATCTTTACTGAGAACAAAATCCAGGTTTTATTGGTTTTTGTTTTGTTTTGTTTTTTAGTCTTTATGCCTTTTATTTCTGCTCTGGTGTTTATTGTTTCCTTTCCTCTCCTGGATTTGGGTTTTATTTGTTCCTCTTTTTCTAGCTCCCTTAAGTGTAAGGTTAGGTTGTTTATTTGAGACTTTTCTTGCTTCTTGAAGTAGGCCTGTATTACCATAACCTTCCATCTTAGAAGAGATTTTACTGTATTCCGAAGGTTTTGGAACATCATGTTTTTATTTTTATTTTTCTCTATGTATTTTTTTTTTAATTTTCTCTTTGATTTCTTGGTTGTGCCATTCATTGTTTGGTAGCTTGTTATTTAACCTTCATGTATTTGTGTTTTGGAATTTCTTTTGTGTGTGTGGTTGATTTCTATTTCATAGTGTTGTGCTCAGAAAGGATGCATGATATGATTTCAATCTTTTTAAATTTCTTGAGTCTTTTTTTGGTGTGGCCTAGTATGTGATCTATTTTGGAACATGTTCAATGTACACTTGAAAAGAATGTGTATTCTGCTGGTTTGGGATGGAATGTTCTGAACTAAATATATTTGCTAAATCCATCTGGTCCAATGTGTCATTCAAAACCACTGTTTTTATTTTTTTTCTGAATAATCTATCATCCATTAATGTAAGTACAGTGTTCATGTCTCCTACTATTATTGTATTACTATTCATTTCTTCCTTTATGTCTGTTAGTAGTTGCTTTATGTTTTTGGGTGCTCCCATTTGGGTTCATAAATATGAATAATTATTATACCTTGTAGAACTGTTCCCTTTATGATTATGTCATGTTCTTCTTTGTCTTTGTTTAAAGTCTAGTTTGTCTAAATATTGTTACCCCAGCTTTCTTCAGGCTTCCATTTGTATGATAAATTTTTTTTTCCATCACTTCATTTTCAATCTGCATGTAATTTTAGATCTGTAATGAAACTCTTGTAGGCAGTATATACATAGGTCTTGCTTTTTTATCCATTCAGTCACCCTATGTCTTTTGATTGGAACCTTTAGTTCATTTATATTCAAAGTAATTATTGATAGGTATGTAGTTATTGCCATTTTGTTGCTTGTTTTATGGCTGTGTTTCTAGTTCTTTTCTGTTTCTTTCTTCTTTTGCTCTCTTCCTGTGGTTTCATAACTTTCTTTAGTGATATGCTTGGATTCCTTTCTCTTTATTTTTGCCTATCTATTATAGGGTTTTTGATTTGTGGTTACCATTAGGTTTATATATAACATCCTGTGCACATAGCAGTCTATATTAGGTTGATGGTCACTTAAGTTTGAATCCATTCTAAAAGCACTAAATTTTTACACACCCCCACATATTTTATTTATATGATGTTATATTTATATCCTTTTATTTTGTGAAATCCATGACTGATTTTTATAGATATAATTGATTTTACTGCTTTTGTGCTTTGACGTCTGCACTGGTTTTATAAATGATTAATCTAGTACTTTTATTATGCTTATATGTACCTGTGAAATTTTTTCCTTTCCTAATTTTTTACTCCTGATTGTGACTTTTCCATTCCACTTAAAGAATTATCTTTAACATTTCTCATAAGCCTGATTTAGTGGCAGTGAATTCCTTTAACACTTGTTTGTCTGAGAAATTCTTTCTATTTTGAATGATAGTCTTGCTGGACAGAGTATTCTTGGTTGTAAGTTTTTTTTTCTTTTTAGTACTTTGAATATATCATTCCACTATCTTCTAGCCCGAAAAGTTTCTGCTGAAAAATCAGGTGATAGCCTAAAGGGTTCCCGTCGTATATAAATGTTTTCTTTTGTTCTCTTAATAGTCTCTCTTTTTTTCTACTTTTTGCCATTTTATGTTTATTTTTAGCTTTAATTTTTGTATGCTTATTTATTTATTTATTTATTCATTTATTTAACTTTTTGCCATTTAAATTATCATGTGTCTTGTTGTGGACCTTTTTGGTTCAATTTTGTCGGGTACACTCTGTGCCTCCTCGAATGGAAATCTGTTTCCTTCTCCAACTAAGGAAGTTTTCAACTATTATTTCTCCCAAAGAAAATTTCTGCCTCCTTTTCTTTCTCTTCTCCTTCTGAGATCCTTATAATCCAGATGTTATTAACCTTGATGATGTCTCTGATTTTCCCTTAACCTATTCTCAGTTTTTATTACTCTTTTTTTTTCCTTTGTTCAGCTTGGTCGCTTTCCATTACTCTGTCTTCCAGCTTGTTGATCCATCAATCTGCTTTCTTTTAGCATTTTCTATAGACTTCAATTCCTTTAGTAAAAGTCAGATCTATTGAAGTAAGTTTTAGAGTATGGATAATCTTTTTTCTTAAATCAAGGAAAAAATCTTAATAATAAATGGTTCATAAAATTTAGTCATGTGGTACTGTCTTATTCAAAGAAGGACAGTCCAAACAGGAACTCCAGCTTTTGTTTTTGTTTTTGTTTTTTTATGTTAATTTAATCACCATACATTACATCATTAGTTTTTGATGTAGTGTTCCATGATTCATTGTTTGCATGTAACACCCAGTGCTCCATTCAGTACATGCCCTCTTTAATGCCCACCACCAGGCTAACCCATCCTCCCACCCCCTCCCCTCTAGAACCCTCAGTTTGTTTCTCAGAGTCCATAGTCTCTCATGGTTTGTCTCCCTCTCCAATTTCCCCCCCTTTCATTTTTCCCCTCCAGTCTTAACAATCCTCTCTCAAAAATTTTAAAATAACTCATGTAAAACTATAATCACTCTTTAAAATGCCCCATATTTTCCTAATTTCTACTATCTGAAATATTATAGGGCTTTTGACTCTATTCCTCAAAAGGAACCTGTTTCACACCACTAGCCTTTTGATATCACCAGCTGTCTCTCAATCAGGAGACCCTTTCTGGTACCCATGTTCATGCCCTGTATGGTTCTAAAAAAAAAATGAGCACTAGGAGTTTACTAAGAGTAATAAAGACAGCTCACTACCACTGATCAACTGTATCATTTCCAAGGAAACCGTACTCCTTATAAGGTGCATTTTTTTTTCTGATAAGATTTTGAGAGTAATTCTTGACTTTCTTTTAAGCAGAAAAGGTGTCTCTGAGTAACTGAGAATGTCTGTGCTAGAAATTATTAGTTTTTAAATTTAAATAGACACTCATCAGTCATTTGTGCATTGTGCAAGAAGTAGGTCTATAGATATTTATGTATATTGCTTTATTTTTTACTAAAGTCCATATTACAAAAACATCAGTCCTAATTAATGGTCAAATGAAGTTTTCTAGTACATGTAAGTATATTTTTATATCTTCTAGATGTGTTTTTCTAAATATTATTTAAATTATTTCTAAAATTGTTCTAATATATTTTTAGCAGTGTGTTGTAGGTAGTTTTAGACAAATAATTATGATTTATGAAAGAACCATCTATCAGCAGATTTGAACTAGAAAACATACTACTGCCTACTTTGACCTTTGGTTTATCTGTTTCTATGAACTAAACTCTGGCTGCTTTCTGAAAATATTAATTATAGCACTTTACTATTATTTTAAGTACATAAAATTATTAACTAAAATCTTTGTGTAGAAGATTTGCTTTTGCTTTTCTGTATGCTATTGTTATAGTTGCTAAAAACACCTATTTCAGATCCTTCTCATTGAGTCCTTTGTTCTCTTGGTTGCAGTTTATGTGAAAATAAAATAAAATTTGTAATAGAATATTAGTTCTGGTGCACCTGGGTGGCTCAGTTGGTTAAACGTCTGACTTAATCTTTCTCTCTCTCTCAAATAAATAAATAAAATCTTAAAAAACAGAAAATGAGTTCATGATGCATTTTCTATTCTAGAGGGCAGGGAAAGATAACAGTAGGAAGGGATAGTGTAGGAGAGAATAGTAAGAAAATGAAAAATGTATCTAGCAATATATTCAAGTTACATTCTTTCACCTTTTTTTCTGTATCTTTTGTCCTTTTATCATCATCAAAATTTCTTCTCAATTTAAAATTTAGGTAACATTAAATTTTTAATTTTTTGTGTGATTGTAAGATCTACACATCTAATCAATGCCTGGTTAATTGTTTTACATATTATAACATTGCTTTTACATGATTATATTTTATTTATCTTATACATGATCACTGAAAATCAAACTATATTAAGTGTTTGGATTAGTCAGCTAAGGCTGCTATAACAAAACACTATACTGTGTGGCTTAAACAACAAATTTATCTTCTTACAGTTTGGGGGCTGTAAATCTAAGATCACTGTGTTGGCAGAGTTGGTTTCTGGTAAGATATCTCTGGCTTGCAGACAGACACCTTCTCATTGTATCCCCACATGGCCTTTTCTCTGTACAGGAGCACTCCTGGTGTCTCTTCTTTTTTTTTTTTTTTTTTTTTTTTCCTGGTGTCTCTTCTTATGAGGACACAAGTCCTATTGGATTAAGACCTGCAATAGACTGAATGTTATACATGGTTTTTTGACTATGTGGAGTGTCAGTGTTTCTAACCCCCATGTTGTTCAAGGGTCAATTGTATAAAGAAATAATACTTTTTTAACCATTGTCACTGAATTACAGAGTGGGTAGTGTCCTTAGCAATAGCCTGATGATTAAATGATGTCCCTCAGTATAATCCTGTGACATAGAGGAATGCACAATTTAGTGAAAGGTATTAATTGATATTTCATATGAAATATCCTTGGATTAGTCATTCAGAGCCAAGACAATAAATTCAAGTACCAAGAACACTATGTAAATTTATAAAATTGCAGAGCATAAGGCCATGGTATCTGTATACAAGTGAAATATTTCTCACCTAAAGGCATTCAGATATGTTAAGTGTTTGAACACACTGTGTCAGGGATAAAATTTAGGCTGCAGACCCCCTACTTTCCATTCTCTACTGTAGTCTATAAAGAATGGGGAAGTGGTGTTTCCAGACATCCTTCTAAAATCTTCTATGAGTTGAGGCTTTGGATAAAATGCAAACAGTTTGCAGTCTGTAATATAGGCTAAATTTCCTGTCTAGTACATGAAATAAAGGTTTGTTTTGTCATTATTTCAAGTTCTTGAGTCTTGAAAATCAAGAAATATTAGTTTCTTATGCTCTCATAATAAAGTAGCACAAACTGGAAGTATTGAACATCAGAAACATTAGTCTCACAGTTCTGGATCTCACAGTCCAAGATCAAAGTGTTGGCAGGATTGGTTCCTTCTGAGGGAGAATCTGTTAAACCTCCCTCCTGGCTCTGTGGTTTATTGGAATCTTTAGTGTTCTTTGGCTTGTGCTACACCACCCAGATCTCTGCCTTTATCTTCACATGGCAATCTTTCTGTGTGTATCTATGTCCAAAATTTCCTCTAATAAGTACACCAGTCATATTGAATTAGGGGCTCATTCTACTCCAGTATGACCTCATCTTAACTAATCACATGTACAATGACTCTTTTTCCAACTAAGGTCACATTTCTTATGTACAAGGGCTTACATACTTCAAAATATGAATTTTAAGAAAACACAATACAACTCATAACACAAGGACTGTATCAACTAAAATTCTTGACTGAAATAATGATACTCTCAATTGCCACAGTGAGCTCTGCCCTTCAGGCATGCTCTGCATTTTCCTTCATCCATTATATAAATTAATGAATAAATAAAAGAAAAAAATTCTAAGTCCCTTCCTCCTATAATTAAGAGTTTCTGAATTTCTGTAACACAAATCATTCAGAAGCTGATCAAAATGCTACTGAAAATCCCTCCATAGCCATTGCAATTGTGGATGGGTGTCAAAGAATAGATGTTTGTGTTGGACAGGGTATGTCAGGGGCAAGTGTGGGTGTTCCTGCTGGGTGTAGGGAGATGATCCCTGAAATAGAAGTAAAGTAGAAAAGGAATTTCAGTCCAGAGAGAATTAAGGGTGAGCTGGAAACAGAAACTCTTCACCTATATGGACACAGGTCATAAGAGCATGGATTTGTGTCTCAGGAACTTGCAGAGATTTGCAGCAAATTTCCTGGAATTTGCAAGAGAACTGATGCTAGAACTGGTCAAGAAAAGGGATGATTGACCCGAGTGCATCAAGTGAATTGGTGAAACCAAGAGTATTTCAGAGTTTTTAACTCACTGATTAGAGAAGGGCTGGCTTACAGGGATACATTTTATTGGCTAATCCTCATGTAGACAGCTCCTCAGTACACTTCTGACTAAAACCAGCACACAAAAACAGACTTCCATAACCTTCACCTTCATGGGAAAGCCTGAGGCCTCTTAGTTCCAGGCAAGTGTGCCCCAAATCCAAGCTCCTGTACTTAGCTCTCAAATCCAGCCTAACCAGAACCTCACATTTTTTTTTTCCAAATTTGGCCTGTTTTTAAGTAGTAGTTAAAAATTTTCCACCCTGGCCAGCTACCAAGGCAGGGTGCTGATTCTGGGACTTGGTGGGCGGCGGGGGGAAGGAGCCAATTGTGTCCATGAATGTCCATGAGGGAATTCATGGGACAAGTAGTAGCTCACATGTCCCTGGATTTAACAATGGTTTTCAGCTTCTCAGACTCAAATGCCCTATTCCTGGCTTGTATAGATCTTAGATTCTCAATGTTAAGATGTCTCAAAATCACATGGTGAGGTAAAGTACCAGCTTCATAGATTTCAGTTTAGAATGGCCGGTTTCAGGCCAGACGTGGAACATTTATTTTGATCTTGGTACACATGATAGATTTAGTTTCTGGTTTAGTTAATGGACAGTTTGATTAAATTAATTAATATTCTCTTCCAGTACTCCATACCTTAATTATGGTTATCAGTACATAATGAATACATGGAGAAAATATTTTTTAAATTAATAGAAAGTAAAAATCCTCCCTTGAGATTGCACAAACTTAGACCCTTCCCCTGAATTAGTTATTGGTATGTTATGTAGTTTTTTAAGACTTTTTAAAATGTATTCATATATTTATGAATGTTTAAAACATCATTTTGTTGTATTGAGATGGATCTTTTCATATGTATGGATACTATATTAATTTTTAGAAATTATTGGACCCACTTTTACTCTATGTCTCAGATTATATTTTAATCAACACAAAAAATTGCAATATTCTAAAGAACAATGCTTAAAGTACTTACATATTTTTGTTTGTTTTTTTAGTTGAATTTTTTTATATGTGAAAGTGATTCCCAAAGTCACTTAAAAATATTAGTGGCAGTTTGTATTAATTTTCTTGCCAACAGTTGGATAAATACAAGTATTGATGTCCAGATGCTGTAATTCTCAAAGTCCTGGTTGCTTTGCGAATGTTTAGACTTTATTAAGTGGATGACAAGATAAATTGTATCCACTGTATATTATTATACAGGCATTTTATTGGTTTTATTAGTCTGCTATTAATAGTAGAATTGACATTTTTATATAAAATATGATAAATATTTATTTTCAATTATAGGATTTTTTTCTGGAAGCAACACTTTTGAAGCAAATTATAATGTTATAGAGAGAAATTATGTAAATCATACATCATCTTAGAGAACATTGAGGGGCTGAAAGGTGATTTTATTTACAGTAGTGTTCTCTGTTGTTTCTTTAATTTGGGCACATTTTTTCTATATTCTTATGTAGTTATTTTATTTTTCTTGTATGGATGCCATTTTCCTAACAGCCTGTAAACTTCTTGAGAGAGGAATCTTGTTTATTATTTCTCTAATATAACCAAGAGTGAATTCCAAGCACTGCGTTTGGCCTACAATGGATGCAGAAATTGTAGAGATATTTTATGAATTGCCTTTTATCTCAGTCTTCACTGGGTCTTTGAATGCTACTTGTTGTGTCCTTTAGGAATCTCTCACACTAAATAGTATTAACATCTCAATCACAATCCTATCTTTTTGTACTTAGCACTTTCCAAAGTGCAAAAGACTTTCAAACACTCTATCATTGTTTAATTTTCCTTATTTTCTGTGTAATTTATACCCTGCTTATTTTTATTGGCAGTAGTCTACCATAACGTCACTCTCATTAATGCCAGCCCTCCTTTTCACACTACGCTGCTACATATAATCCTCTCTTGAACAGGGATTCTGCCTCTGCTTGGAGTATTTAAAGTAGATCATCTTGTGTGAATGAAGGTAAAGCTAGTGACCATCCTCAGAGTGGAGTATATTTTTAGTTTTCAATTTCCAGCCAACTTCTCTTATCATGAATGTTTAACCTCAGTTACCCAATTTCTAAGTTAGAAATTATGATAATAACAAATGGCTAGTTTTAATAGTGGAAGTAGTTGAGATAGTTGAATAGTAGAATGAGTTTTTCCCTGATAAGTTGGGTAATAAAGTGATTTTGTGCTTTATCTAAAAACAATAAGATAACTCCAGAAAAGTCTTAAAGAATGCTTTTCTGTGTGTGTGTTTTTGTATCTCTGGGCATATACCTAGCATCAGATAATGTTTGAACAAGAAAGAACCTTACCGTACGTAAATCACTTTTTAGGTAAGGAACCTGAAACTTACTGGTGTTCAAAAGATTTGCTAAAGTTAGCATACAAATAATATTTTAGCTTTATCCTGTTTCCCATAAATGTCAAGGATAGCTTTTCTCCATCCCTACACTGTGATACATAAGTCATCCTTTCTAAGATTAATAACCTTTGCCAAGATTGGAGTTGATTTATGCTCTGGCTCTGCTGGCAACAGAGGTCTGCCTACCCCAGTCCTCATCAGCTACATTGATTGGGCAGCAAAGCTTCCCCCAGCCTGCTGCTTAAGCAGATGCTAATGGGCAAATGAGCAACAGCAGGGGGGCAGGCTGGGGTGATCTTCATTCATTAGCAACTGTTCAAGCAGCAGGCTGAGGGAATCTGCAGATGCTGAGAAAGACTCTAGGATGAACATTGACCTCAAAGGTACTTGTGAACAAAACTTGAATTTTCAGGTTACCAGAACGTCAGGTTGCTGTGTTTACCAAAACTTATATCCTGTGATATATGGTATTTAATGGGGTGCATTCTTTTTAACTCTGCTTTTTTATATTGATGCCAGTGCATGAATTAAAGTCAATCAAGGTCAGATTTTTGCTTCTAAGCCAGTGTCTTGTGAAATTGCCTAGTCATAATAATCACATCAGGTCTTACAAGTAGCAGATTCTAAATCAGTGGGACTTGAAGAATTTGTATTTTTAAAAAGATTTGTTGTGGGATATTTTATGATAGAGTGAGGATAGAACACATTTTTCTTTTTCTTTTTACATGTTTGATCAAAAGTTTTATTTTGATAGAATGCATTTTTCTAAGCAGATACCACAAAATGTGGTTCAGTACCTCCTTTGTTACAATTACCCAAATGATCAGGGCGCCTGGGTGGCTCAGTCATTAAGCAGCTGCCTTGGGCTCAGGTCATGATCCCAGGGTCCTGGGATCGAGCCCTGCATCGGGCTCCCTGCTCGGCGGGGAGCCTGCTTCTCCCTCTGCCACTCCCCCTGCTTGTGTTCCCTCTCTCGCTGTGACTCTCTCTGTCAAATAAATAAATAAAATCTTTAAAAAAAAAAAACAAACAGTTACCCAAATGATCACTAAGAATGCAGCAAACCCACATCTCCCTGGCTCTACTGAATGAGAATCTCTGGGGAAGAACCCAGGAATTTATGTTTTAAGCAAGGGTTTTTAGGCTCAAATTTGAGAAATGTGGATGAATAACAAGTACAAATCTGGTCAAAAGGGCAGATTCCAAACTATTTGAAAGCACTAAGAATTTCTTCTTTGAAATGAGTTCTTTCTTCCTAAAGGATCAAAGGCAGATTTATAACACCACCTGTTAAATTATCAGCTAACTTTTTTAACATTAAATGCCTGTAGAATTGTTTTATCTTTCCCCTGCTTACCTTTTTTTTTTTTCTTAAGCTTTTATTTATTTATTTGACAGAGAGAGACACAACGAGAGAGGGAACACAAGCAGGGGGAGTGGGAGAGGGAGAAGCAGGCTTCCCACAGAGCAGGGAGCCCGCCCAATGCAGGGCTGGATCCCAGGACCCTGGAATCACAACCTGAGCCAAAGGCAGATGCTTAATGACTGAGCCACCCAGGCGCTCCCGATGTGTGCTTTTTCTGAAATACATGTAATGCTATCTCTGAATTTTCTCGGGAAACATTCTCTGTTTTCACCTCTGCAGTCAAAGTATGCACACTTAAGTAGATGGTTCTTGTTGGATTATTTGGATTGCTATACATAATTATCCTTGATGGTTGACACTACAGATAGCTAATTAAAATCATGATCAGATGTCTTTAATTTAGTACTAGATCACTGTACTAGTTTCCTAGAGCTATGGTAATAAGTTACCACCAACTCGGTGGTATGAACAACAGAAATTTGTTCTGGAGAAATCTGAAATTAAGTTGTCAGAGGGTTGCTTCCTTCTGGAGGATTTGAGGAAAAATCTGATCAATGTCTCACTCCTAGCTTCTTGGGGTGCTGGCAGTTTTTGATATTCCCTGGCTTTAAGATGTATAACTTCAATCTCAACCTGTGTCTTCACATTTCTGTTCTCATATCTTTGTGTCACCAATCTCTCTCTCCTTTCTCTGATAAGGACATTCATCATTGGATTTAGGGCCCACCCTAAATCCAGGATGACCTTTTCCCAGCATCCAAATAAGTTCACATTCACAGTTACCTGGGTTTAGGACTTGGACATACCTTTTCAAGGGACACTATTCAATCTACTAAATCACTAAATGCTAAAGATATACACCTAAGAATAATGTAGTCATTATTAAACATACACATATTACTCCATTAATTATATGTCTTATGCATATTTTTTCAAGACTTTCTTTCTAGGCAAAGCTAAAACAAAATAGTATGTTTAGCTTTTTTGAAAGAGTTTAAATGTTCCTCTAAGTTGAAAGATACTAACTACCTTCACACTTATATGATATAAGCATGAATTATATATTAAACTGGAACTTTGGAATTAAAATGAATTTAGCATGTGTATTTTTTGTTAGATGCATCTAAATATCAAACCCAATCACCCACTCTACTGAAGTTGGTGCTATCCAGATATATTCATGTCTTTTTTTTTTTAATTTTATTTATTTGACAGAGAGAGAGACAGAGAGAGAGGGAACACAAGCAGAGGGAATGGCAGAGGGAGAAGCAAGCCTCCCACTGAGCAGGGAGACGGATATGGGGCTCGATCCCAGGACCCTGGGATCATGACCTGAGCCAAAGGCAGAGGCTTAACGACTGAGCTGCCCAGGTGCCCCTGGATATATTCATGTCTAGTCAGGTTTTTAGAAGTGAGTATTATTCAAATTTATTTTTATATGAACTTAGAAATGTTTTGAGCATTATATCTAATATTTGTTCAAATCCATGTCAATTTTTGCTATTCAAAATAGCCTTAAAACCAAAAAATAATCCTGATTTTTATTTCGAGGATGACAATGACTGTTAGCTTAGATGTGTATTCAACCAATGATTTTGTTTTTTGTTTTAAATTTTTTAGCTAACATAATTCCACAGTGAGGAGAAAATTTCAAAGAAACCATTAATACATTCTTGTATTCTCATCCTTCCCTCTCCCCTCAGTATTAGAACACATGTATGACATCTTAAAAAAAAAAAAAAATCTCAGTTGGTTCAATTGCTGAAGGGAGAAAATAGGTCTGCCAGCACACTCCTTGCCCAGCACTGGCAGTATAACTTTCCCATTAAATTCACAAAGTGTAGTCCTTTTGGCCCCAGGAGGCTTGGGCTGCTTTACCTTGCTGCTGTAATGAGAATATACTGACACATTTTCATTATTAGATCAAAGGAGAAGGACGTTACATGAAGTCACTTGCAAATGAAATATCAAAATTGGCCAGAGTATACACTTTCATTCTAATCAAATACCACTCTCTTTTTCCAGAATCAGTAGAGGAAACCAAAGAAAGGAGACACACGGTCTGAAATTAATACAGCTGGTGAAATCAGACTTAAAGCGGGTCCATTTATTCACAGTTGACTTGAATAACTGAAACTTGGATTTTATAATTAGAATGTCTCAAAAAAGCAACTTAATCTATAGAGGGACACAGAAAAGTAACACGTGGGCTTTATTAGTTTTAACAGTGAGTTGTACTATATTCTTGGTAATTCAATGTGAAATGGGTGAAACAGATTATTTCAAATGATCATTTTCTTCTAAAATATAGCAGCAGCATCTTTTTCAACTACATATGCATTTAATCTAAGTAATTATCATTTAAAATATTCTTTGTCCTTAGTGAGCCTAATTCAGTCAGCCAAATTTGTGTTCATTACTACTGTCATTGGTTCATGACTAGTGGCACCAATGATATAGCAAATCAACAAAATATTTTATTAGAGAAAAATGAGACTTACGTTTGTCATATTGTCCAGGGCTAAGAACATATTAGTTCTCTCGAATTTATATGTGAAATCCTCGTTGCCTTAGGACATATTCTTTGAAAAACTGTTTGTAGCAAATTGAGAAGTCTATAATTTGCTCAAGGTATTTTTTTGTTTCTTCTCCAGATTGCAAAATCTGAATGATCTTAGGTGTGAATGCTTGGATTTATATAAAAATAATGTGTGGCATATTTGTGGGAATATAGTTACCCATTTTTTTTCCTGGCAATACATTAAAAAAGTACATATTCCTAAATATGTATCGTATGTAACACTAGATATTTCACCATTAACTATTATGTATTTATAGTTGTAAATATTCAAGATGGTAATAATAGATATGCTTATGGTTGTGATTGTCCTGTTGCTTAGTCAAAATGGGTACTATAAATTTCCATCTAGGATCTTTTTCTCTTGAAGCTGACCTAAAGTCACCAGATTTCCAACTGAAAGTCAGTGGACAGATAATTATATTCAGTAGTTACAGGTACTCTGCCATATTTATGGTCTTGCCAAGATTTTGCTATAGTCACCAGATTTGTACAAAATTGTACACAATATCAAAGGCTGGCAGTCACATCTTCTTTCTATTAGCAGACTTTTTTTCAGAGTTATGAGTCTTCATGTAAAGCTCAGAAGAAGTTACTATAATTTCAAAGAAGAATATTAAGATAAGTAGCATTGTCATAAAGTCCTTTTTCCTAACCAATAAATTTTTTTGTCCATGGGAAGAGGAGAAAGAGGTCTGAAGCAATGTCTACTACTTGATCTGCATTTTTTTCAGGCATTTTAGCAAAATTTGATTTACCTCCAAAGCAGTTAATCTGAGCATTTGAGATTGAATCAAGACCCTAAGATTTTTCATGGTTCTTGTTTACTATTTAAATGATAAGAGTATAACTGATACATGGATTATATGTAATAAATAGAAAATATACATACAGGCTTCCTAAATCTATATTTTCTTTTTTTTAAAGATTTTATTTATTTATTTGAGACAGAGAGAATGAGAGAGAAAGAGAGAGAGAGCACATGAGAGGGGGGAGGGTCAGAGGGAGAAGCAGGCTCCCTGCCAAGCAGGGAGCCCGATGCGGGACTCCATCCAGGGACTCCAGGATCATGACCTGAGCTGAAGGCAGTCGCTTAACCAACTGAGCCACCCAGGCGCCCCTAAATCTGTATTTTCTAAATAAAATATTGAGCAGATATTTTTAAAAAGAAAAACAGAGGTGCCTGTGTAGCTCAGTCAGTTAAGCATATGCCTTTGGCTCAGGTCATGATCCCAGAGTCCTGAGATTGAGCCCCACGTCTGACTCCCCACCCAGCAGGGAGTCTGCTTCTCCCTCTGCCCCTTTCCCCGCTCATGGTCTCTCTCTCTCCCTTTCTCTCAGATAATAAATAAAATCTTCAAAAAAGTTAAAAAAAGAAAAACAATAGCCCATAGTCTTTTAATATATTGTTGGAGGTTAAAATAAATCAAAATTAATGAACAATGAGGACACTGGAAGATTCAATACAAGTACTTCAATTACCTCCTCTGAAATTCTGCTTCTGATCAAACCTTGTTTTAGATTACTATGGCTCCAAAATTAGATGGCAAAGACTTTTCTATGCGGAATATTCTATTAGAGAACATTTACTCTATGGCTAATTACTAAAAGCAGGTAAAGATAATAGCTACTCAGCTACCCTGGAATAATTTACTCATCATATAGTCACCATTAAAGTAATAGTGAGGGGGCTATTTTTATGTGAAGAATTTTCACCATATGATTCATTTTATTCTTAAGTGTAATCACATGGCTGTAGTCATAGACAACATAAAGAAAACGGGTACCCAAGGGTTTGACTATATTCTTAAAACCAAAGTATTGGACTGGGTCATTACTCTGTTGTTTTTAATCACTTGGAGTAGACATTATGACTATTTAATAATTATGTATCTGGTACTTCTCCACAATACCTAATAATTAAATTCTCCTGTACTTCTTTTGAGGAACTTTGGAATTCATATTACTTCTTTAAAGACATTTCACCAAGATGCACTTAATTTTATGTGGCAGACCATTGAACAGTCTGTGTCAGGAGACTAGAAACCAGAGTTAGTGTAAACTGCAGAAATATCTCTTGGCTCAAAGGTAATCTGTCTGCCATTGAATGCTTTAGCTTTTGACACTTTTGTTTATTTGTTTAAAATGTCAACCTTGCATGGGTGGCTGGCCTGGTGTGGCTGTGAGATCACTTAACCTGAATATAAACTTGAGTCATTTGGTTTTCTTGAGCTGACTGAGAATTTAAATGAGATCTAGCCACTATTGGAGAAGCCAAGGGAATTTTTAGATCTGGGTACTATCCTCTGAATGAATGAATTTTATGGAATTTTACATCTCCAAGATTTGAAATTACAGGATAATTCAGTTGGATTTGAATTTTTAAACAATATCTATAAATGTATCAAAAAAAGTCTATTTTCCACAGGTTCCTCAAAGTGATTCCCTATGCTAGATCTTCATGCTCACCCTGATCATTACTTCATATTTCCAAACAAATTTGAAAAAGTAAAACAAACGTGAAAGACTAGCACTACCTAGTTTCATTCCTAGTTTTATTGTGAACCTGTAATAATCAAGACAATTTGATATTGGTATAAAGGTAAACTAATAGATTAAACAATATACTGAACTGTATCCAAATTAAAAACTGCTTTTCAAAAGACACTAGTAAGAAAATGAAAAGTGAAGGCACCAATTAAGAGAAAATATGTATAAATCAAATATCTTATAAAGGACTTCTATGTAAAACTTATAGATAATCCTTAAATTCAATAATAAGAAAACAAACAACTCAGTAAGTAAGTGAGCAAAAGATTTGAACAGAAAATTTACCAAAAAAGATACAAGGATTGAAATAAACACATGTAAAGATTTTAGTAATTAGGGAAATGCAAACAAATAACACCATAAATTACCGATAGACATATATCGAACTGGCTAAATTAAAGAGTGTTGGCAACTGAGTGTTGGCAAAGATTTGAAATGACTGGAACTTTCATACATTTCTACTAAATATTTCAAATGTATAACCACTTTGAAAAAATAGTTTTGTACTTTCTGAAGATGGCTAACAATTCTCTGTCACATGATTTAGTAATTTTATTTCTAGATATCACTGCCCATCAATGAAAACATACTTACACAGACTTGTATGTGCATGTTCATAGCAGTGCTGTAAGTCACAGTCATAGTAATTAATAGAAACAACCCATATGTCAAGAAAATGTGAATTAATAAAAATCTGTGAGTCAATAGGCAGGTGAATTAATAAACATTTGTGGTGTATCCTTTTAATAGACGACTACTCTGAAATAAAAAGAAATAACCTACCAGTACCTACATCAATATGGATGAATCTCAAATAATGCTGTGTAAAGAAAGATTTTTAAAAAGTGTACACATCATCTGATTTCATTTAAATGAAATTGTTGGAAATGCAAAATGATATATAGTGATAGATTATCTGGAGTTTGAGGGGTTTGGATAGAGGGAAAGACTACAAAGGGGTATGGAGGAAACTATGGGAGCAGGATGGATATGTTCATTTTCTTGACCTATTGCTGGTTCCAAAGGTTTCTTCATATTACAGATCTTATTAAGTCATACATTTTAAATATTATGCAATTTATTGTATGTCAATTATAATTAAAATTATTAGATAATCATAAGATTTTCTGCGGATGAAGATAAGCAACAGAGCTTCTAAGGGAGTCAGATAAGCCTGAGATTAATACAAACTCTAACATTTATTAGCCATATTGCCATAAGAAAGTTTAAAAGACTTTGTTTCCTCACCTATAAAATGGGAAAATAATAGTTATCTAAGAGTCCTAGCTTAGGATTTAAATATGATATTGTATACAAATGTTTTATGTTATACCTAATACATTAGATTCACAATAAATATCAATTCCGCTCCCCATGGTATTTCCATCTCTAACAGACATAGTGTGACACAAGGAAAAAAACATTGGAAGAAATGCTGTTAAGAATTGTACAAATCATACTTTTTTTTCCCCAGAAATGTCACGAACCACAAAGTAGATGGCCCTAAGCATGTACATGACAAGCACCACTTACAGGCAAGTTTGAAAAATCATCACTGTCATTTAAAATCATACCCTGAAGCAAAAAGAGGTGTCAGAAATAGCACCCAAATAAAAAACACCTACATGTCCAGATGAAAAGACAAGGTCTAAAACAGGTAACAGACTCTGTCATGAACAGGAGGAATTAGGTTATGACTAGAGACAGTAATAGTCCTTCCCTATAACTTAAGAGTTGGAAAAGTTTAAGCACTTTAAAACTGAGTATGTGACCAAAAGCCCTGGAATGAAGAATGGCTGAGTCAGTGATTTTGGCAGAGTTAATGACAGAACTAGATCACCTGAAAATTCAGTCTCACCCATTATGTAAGGATGGATCATTAAAATATCAGGAAGAAAATTGACCAAACTTCTTGACCTTAGAAGTGTGACCTAATTAAATAGATGGCATAGACACAAAGCCACCATTTATAATATGTACACTAACATTGTTAGAACGAATCAATTGCCTTATTCAGAAAATTCAAGTTCATTGATTATAAAAGTGTTTTCATATACAAAGCTTTAAAATATATAGGAAAACCCTCTAGGTATCTGTTCAGATGGTATGAGGAAAAATCATCATGTGAGAATAAAGATAAGTTCCTGCATCACTGCATGTAAAATTGCATCAGTTTATATAATGGGAATTATGTTTAAAAGAGAGCAAATTAGATTATAGAAATAAAATCATTCTCTCAAAACAATCTAGGTGATCATCTTTTGAGGGAATCTTTTGCTGGAATCATACTTAACAATACTCAATAACCTTTTGTGAAGAAAGTAATCACCTCTGAATTATATTTTGTGTTAATTTATACTTCTGTACATTTTCTTACATTCATAGAACATTTTACAAATTATAAACTCACTTCACCTACATTGTCTCATTTAATTGATTTTGCTTTGGGGAAGTTAAGATGTCCAAAATACATAAAGAACTTGTAAAATTCATCAGTAAGAAAACAAACAACCAGGGTAAAAAATGGACCAAAAATCTTATCACACACCTCACCAAAGAAGATATATAGTTGGAAAATAAGCATGTAAAAAGATGTCCCACATCATACGTCATCAGGGAAATGAAAATTAAAACAAGAATGACATATCATTCTGCACCTATCAGAATTGTCAAAATCCTGAACAAGGACAACACCAAATGCTGACAAGGATGTAGAATAACAGGAATTCTTATTTATTACTGGTGGGAATGCAAAATAATACACCCAATTTGGAGGACAATTTAGTGGTTCTTTACAAAACTAAACATATTCTTACTGTATGTACCAGCCATTGTGCTCCTTAGTATTTACTCAAATGAAATGAAGACTTATGTTCACAAAAAAACTTAGACACAAATGTGTATATCAGCCTTATGCATAATTGCCAAAATTTGGAAACAAACAAGATGTTCTTCAGTAAGTGAGTGGATAAATAAACTGTGGTACATGCAATGATTGAATACATTCAGAACTAAAAACAACAACAACAACAACAAAAAACTATCAAGCCATGAAAAAACAGGGAGAAAAATTAATGCATAATACTAAGTGAAAAAAAGCCAATCTAAAAAGGCTACCTTCTGTATAGTTTCAACTACATTACATTCTATATGAGGCAAAACTTAGGGCATAATAAAAAGATAAATGAGTAGGTGGAGCACAGGGGCTTTTTAGGGTAGTGACATTATTCTATATGATACTATCATGATGGACACCCAATTCCCTAGAATGTACAACACCAAGAGTAAACCCTAATGTAAATCGTGGACTCGGAGTGATAATGATGCGTAATTGCAGGTTCATTAATTGTAACAGATGTACCAACCAGCGGAGGATGCTGATCATAGGGAGGTTCTATATGTGCAGGTGCAGGGGTTTTATGGGAAATCTCTGTACCTTCCACTCAATTTTTAACCCAAAACTGCTTTAAAAAATAAAGTCTATTTTTCAGAAAAAAATAAAAAGTAACACAGACTCCTGAGACAACAGTATAAACGGATCTCTGTAAATCAATTTGACTAGTAATAAAACCTGGATAAATAAGACAAAAAAATTATGTAGTATAAAAAACACAAGGGATACTCTATAATACAGATCACAAAACAAATGTGTATATAAAGATAAAATCCATATATTTATGTGTACTTGCAAACAGGTTTAAATATGGGCTTGAATGGGTGAGGAAAAAAATACTAAAAATGTAAAGGAGTAAGGATTAAAAGCTAATTATATCCAGGGATATTTCAGTAGGTGGTAGGAATATTGACTCTTTCTGAGCTTGGAAAACTAAATATCAATAGTTTGCTACTGATCTAATGAGAAAATGACCTAGTGTCACATTTTCTTAGGTAGCAGGAATTTTGTCTACCTAAAGAGAAGGGAGAATTATTAAACACAATGTTAACTTGTAACTGATGCTTCAAAGGAAACTTGTTCTCCCTGCACTGGCAAAATTAAAGGTGTTCTTTTCAAAGCTCTGGGAAATATATTATCACTCTTGTGGGAAATTGATACTGTACTCACAGAAGAAGGATGGATGTACTTTTATGGTAGTCTGTCCAGTGTTAAAGGGGATTTGTCTTATGCATTCCTCCCTTGATGTTGGTCAACACCAGCATCCTTAGAACATTCCCTGGATAAGGATATACCTTGTGGCCAGTTTTTTGTCTTTTTCTTTAAGCAAATGTAACTGAATAAAAAGTATTGATCCTGTGACTTCACCTTATTAATACCACATTCTAAACAAATAAATTAAGTGATTCAGTAAAGTAATTCAGAACATAGACTTGTATAGAAAAAGAAAGGCCTTCACATGATTAGGAAACCCAGCCCCTATTCCTAACTTATAACCAAATGTGTGAATTATTTTACAAAATGGAGAGCTGAAGGCTCACCCACATATTGAACACAAAACAATTGATTCAGTGACTTCCCCATATCAATATTATTACTGTGAAGAATTGCAAGTCATTTCACAAAGGAGACCCCTTTCCACCTGAAAGATGACACATTTTAGCTATTTTTTCTGGACCTTTAGGAAAAAAATGAAAAATATTAAACTATCAACTATATTGTGAGGAAAAGGGATGTATACATTTATTTTGAATTTAATTTGATTGAAGTAGTAACATTTTAATAGCTTATACTGAAATTTCTTGAATTAACAAGAATTTGTCAAGAGGTGCTGAATCAGAGTAAAACCAGAGAACCACAAGTACATAAATATTTATATAATTCACATATTCAGTAAATAATTATATTTTGGAGTTGTTATTCATTGCTCATATCCAGTTTTAGCATTTCTTATCTCTGAAAATACCATTTATAATTTACTTGTTTATTCATTATCTTCCTTCCTACATTGCACTGTCTATGAAAGCTAAAAATTATTTATTTAATAATTGGGGTATTCCAAGTATTTAGGGTGTGTCTAGCACATATTGAATGACAAAAAGAATAAATATTACATATATTTGCTTCAGTATTACATGAAGAATGGATATCAATCCTTTGGTCCTTTGATGTGAAATTATTATTTAGGTTTTAGTTGTTTCCTCCTATATTTTTTTTTCTATTTTGGAGGATTTTTATAGATCTAGGGAAATGAAATTAATATACACCTTAGAGAGAAGTGATTGAGTAAGTTGTAAATTGGTAAACATTCCCCAAGACTGTGATTTAATGCAGTTACTGCACTGCAGGTAGCTTTTAATGGTTCTCATTCTCTGTAATTATTAAAGATCATTACTTTGCTGTTTACATGTTCCTTTCTAACCACTTAAACTTATAGTTCCTGCTTCCTATTCAAGGCATGTGTGTGTGTGTGTGTGCCAATATTTGTGTATGTTGTACAGACCAAATTTAGAAAACATTTTCAGAAATAACAGAACACCTTTTGATAAATATTGAATTAATTTAAGCTAAGAGTCTTGTTCTTTATTAGTACTTACATTATGATATTTATGTTGTATGTTTGTTTATACAGCTTAAAATGATTTACTAAAATAAGAGGATTCTGTTCCTTGAAAAAAAATATTGGGAATTAGGCATTTTTACAAAATATAAGCAGCTTTTGTTAAATGTTATTGAACACATAATTGAAATTGTTTTGATGGGCATGCCCTGCATATAGATTATTATGTTGTTAGTTTGATTAAATTAAAAAAAATAATTTTATACAATGGAAAGAGTAGGAAACCACTTCCATGTTTGGTTTGTTTTAACTATCCAAATGCTCTAAGACATACTACTGGTTTACTAATCTCTAGTTTGTTACTTTATGAGGTGATGCTCATTTTAGTCACCAGAGCAGAAAAGCAAAGACACTACTGACAGTGTTTTCTTCATTTAGCAATTTGAGTTGCAGCAGGACTTTACTAACCTGATTTAGAAGATCTACTTGTAAACTTCTAAGTTGAGATGGCTGTGGCTCTTCTGTGCACTGGAAAAAGTACACTATTTTTGGACTATTTACACTAGTCATAACCATTATTTATTTATTTTAAACTTATTCCTTCAAAATTGATGTTGCTCTTCAGAAGATATTTCCCTGATGGGTAGAAAAAAAAACAACCCACCTAATTGATTTTACTTTTTAAAATGACATAAACAACCTTAGATAGCATTCTTAATTCAAAGCAAAGATGAAAGAGAAATTGATAGAGATTATCAAGCCAATAACACCAAAATGTGAAAAAAAACAAAGAAAATTCACCCAAAAAATATGTTTCAGTGTGGGCAGTGTAGAAAATAATACCAAGATCTTGGTAATTCCAAAATAAATAGCATTTTGCTGAGGCACACAGTTTGAGATTACAAACTATCTACTGGCAGGAATAACCTTATAAACTAGATGTATAGTGAAAGTAAGCATGCTATAAGTGACTGTGAAAAAGAGAAAAGTAAATCAAACTTTAATTTTGCACTGGCTTATAGTGTGCAAAGTATAGATTAAACAGATACACAAAAGCTAGTCATCTTCAATGGGGATGTAAGAATAAATTCTGGGAAGAAGGATATTAGAAATACAATTTCTGTATCTCTTAATTTTCTCCCATCAAAATGCATAGAGCAACTTCAGCAGATTCCCCACTGAGCAGGGAGCCCCACACAGGGCTCGATCCCACAACCCTGAGATCATGACCCCAGCAGAAAATAAAAGTCGGATGCCCAACCAACTGAGCCACCCAGGGCCCCTTAAAATACTTTTCAACTCAAAATAAAGACTTTTCACACATACAAAGAAAATAAAAAATCATTAGCAATGCAACTACACTATAAGAAATGTTAAAAGAAGTCCTTTAGGCAGTAGGAGAGTAATGCTTGATGAAAATCTGGATCTGTACAATGAAATGAAAGGCAGAGAAAGTAGTATGAATGTGGGTAAGCATAAAGAATTTTTTCTTTAAATGCCTTTACAAAGTAATTGACTGTTTAAAGAAGAAAGTTTGGGGGCACCTGAGTGTCTCAGTCAGTTGGGCAGTCCACTCTTGGTTTCAGCTTAGGTTATGATATTGGGTCATGAGATTGAGCCCTACACAAAGGGCTCCAGAGTCTTCTTGAGATTCTTCCTGCTCCCTCTCCCTTCCCTCCCCTTTCCCATCATCCCCTTTTCCTCCCCCTTCTCACTCATTACTTTGTGGGTGGAGGAGCTAGAACTCAAACACTTAGAGGCCTCACCTAAGAAGCTCTGCCAGCAACTTGAAGGAGCTTCTCCTCTTGTATCTTCTGTATTCTCTCTTTTTTAATTTTTTTAAATTAACATATAATGTATTATTTGTTTCAGGGGTACAGGTCTGTGATTCATCAGTTTTATACAATTCACAGTGCTGTGCTATGAATGATGTATCCTCTCTCTGAATTCTTTTGGGTCTTGGTGCTGGTCTTCCTTCTCAAGTGTCCACAACTCCTTCTTGTTCTGTATCATATAGTCATCAAACCACTCCGTCTGATTAGCAATCCAGAACATAGTCACAGAGACGATGAGGTGTAATGTTATCTGAAACACTTCCAGCTTCACCGCCACAATGTGGAAACAACCAGATGCTTTATCTTTCGAAGCACCTCAAGGCAGCTTTATCTTCAGATCCTATAAAATTGGAGTAACTTTTTTCTTTGTAGCAAAGGAAAAATTTGAATGAAAGATGAATATATAAGGAAATGAGAGGTTGCAACAGAAAGTCAGCCAAGGTCCCTGTGCTGCTTCTTTTTGTGATGACTTCTCTGGACAGAGAAGGGGAGTTGATACAGTGAGGATGAAGATCTATGATAACAAGGCTGTTGTTAGGTTTTCTATAATGTGACTGAAGATAGGAGTGGACCAGGGACTAGGACCAACTGGGCCCTGCTATAGCCATTATCATACTACTGATGGGGCTCCTTCCATTCTTACTGGCAGTAAAAACCGCATTGTTTTAACTTTTTTTCGACCATAAATTGGCATCACACAGGGATTAGCTGCCAGTATTTTGTGCCCACAAGCTCAGGCTTTGTTTGATCGAATACCTTTTTGTTTAGTTTTGCTTTGGAACATGTCCATTGTTTTTAAGGGGGGGAGTGATGAGGCAAAAGTACCTTTTGCCACATCATATACTAACAGTCAGCAAATAAGTCTGTTACTCAGATGTCAAGTCTGTAAAGTGGAGGTATAATATATGACCAAGCGTTTGCAAATTAAATGAAAATAATGTATGTAAAATAATTCTTACTATGAGTGATATGTAGAAGTACTCTGCTAGTTTCAAATTCTTTCCTTATAGGAAAGTTGACCTTAATCTATAGGTTAAAATCAATAGACCCATTCAGAAAATACAAATTTGTTGCCTGAAACAATAGCTTAAAAGACCAACCACCACAGGAATAATTTATCAAATAAACACAGGAAACCTGATTTTCATATATGCTTCAAAGGATCACAATGCACATGAGCATTTTAAAGACTTATTTCTGCTCTTCCCTAATAAATTCATTTGATTTTGTTAGAGACAGCATTTGCCAAATTCATATGACCTCTGAACATATTTTTCACCTAACACCTCTTAACATCACTACAAATAGGGAATATTTATTAAGCAATGCACCGTTGGAAATTTCTTTTGATTTGTGGGATAGTATAAGAAAAAAAGAAAAAAAAAGATGGAAATGTATAAGAAAATTTTCTGAATAGCTTTTCTTAGCTATAACCTAAAATATTCTTTGGGCTTTTGGAAAAATAGCTTTACATTTCTGGACCTAAGTGCTGTTTCTAAATTAACACTTACTTTATCACCTTGAGCTAAATCTAAGTTTTCAACTATCTGGTGTTATATGGTTCTGTGCACTGTATGACTTTGAACTTAAAGATTTTAAAAGCCATCATGGAGAAGTCGAATACCAAAAGAATGTAGTAAAATGTTTATATTTATCTAAAGATTAGTTTGAGGGGGAAAAAAAAAGATAGTCACACTAATCCCCCACGTAATGGTATAGATAAGAAGAACCCAAGAAAAGGGTTGTATTGCAAATAATAAAAAGAGTATGATTTAGTAACTGAATTGTAAAACAGAGAGGCAAATTCACCTATGGTTTCCCATTTTCCTACTTAGAAAGTGTTCCAGAGGTAAGAGTATGATCCTTGGAATTTATATTCTTATTTTGTCACTTATTGGCTGCTTGACTCTGTTTAAACTTTGTGGCCTGAAATTTATCTTGTGCAAGTTGGTAAAAATAACCTGACCCTCCAGGGTCAGGTCAAGACTTGAATACAGTATATGACACAGGGTAGACCTTCATAAATGACAATTGGATTTCTTTCCCAATGATGTTCAAAATTTCAGCATTATACTAATTACAAATTTTCAATCTAGTCCTCAATTATCAAACAATGATATTGTATTTGGAAAAAAACTATACATAACACATAATGCCACTCTGACAACAACATTTTAAAGTTTAGAGAATTTAAAACAATAATGAATGTTTAGACAGTTAACAAAAATGATAGATATTTCAAAAACAAATTTTCTTTGAAAATATAAGAAAGCAGAGATGATTCTAAAGTGCATTGGACCTCTACAGTCATCCACGTATTTGATGAGGTTTAAAAAGGTTATAGTAAATAGTTAAGTCCTGTTGCTTTTATTTTTTAAAATAAGAAATATATACATATACATCTAGTAGACTGCACTCATATGTAAAAGTAAAATCGTCCCGTTGTAGAACAAGGTTTAAAATTTTATAGATTGAGATACATAAGAGTTACATTATTATATGATGACATATTCCATATTTGAAAACCCAGGATTGGGTAATTCATCTTCCTAAATGATTATTCAGCTTATGGCTGCAGCGAGTTCTTCCTATTGTCTCCAAACCAGGCAGACCTATTGAAACCACTTTCCAAATTACTTGAGACCTAGGCAAGTTTTATTTTAGATATTCAGATTTAGAACTGGACACCCTATGGCAACTGATAGGTTATTTAAGCATATTACCATTAAGCTAACGTGGACATAACAGTTCAAAGATGAGATCTTTTGTTAGATCTCCAAATAAGATCCCACAAGTCACTGAATCAGCCTTCGTTATTTTCAGTGTTTCACATGCTTTCTTTTCAGTTTGGAGTATTCTTATTATCTTTTTATTCAAATTCTTAGATCTCTTCTTTCATAGTTTTTAAATTACTGTTGTTCAATTACTATTAATCCTATCCTACATTTATCATTTATAATTTTGTATTTTTCACATCGTGATTTTCTATTTTGTTCACATACTTTCCATTTGCATACTTGATTTATATTTGATTTCCCTTTGCATTTCCCAGTTGTTCACCCATTATTTTTTTTTAATTTTAGATTTTTTTTTATTGTGCTTTCACTGCTACTTTGAATTCCTTATCCTCTAATTCCAACATTTCTGTCATCTCTGGATCTGTATCTATTAATTGCTTATTATCTTTGTTATCAGGCTCCTTCCTTTTCCTGCTTATCCTCATAGTCAGTAAATTTTTATTGTATACTGGACCCTATAAATGCTATATTTTGAGGTCTTGATTTTGTTTTTAGTGTTTTTTTTTTCCATTTAGATTTATCTTTTCTTATTAGCACTTAATTTTCTGAAGGATCGGCTTTATTCTGTCAAGGCTTGTTTTAGGTTTCCTTATGGTAGATTTAGAGTAGTCCCACTAGTAAATATAATTTAGTCTTGACTAAATGCCTGATATGTTCACCAATGTCTGTTGACTTTGGCTACTTCGTTTAGAACTTCTTTTTCTCCCAATACTTTGTGAGTTCAGGATCTTTTGTTAGCTCCCAGTCCTCTCTCCTTCCAGAAGCTGTTTTTTTTCTAATTCTCATGGCATCTGGTTCTCAGCATGCATACACATGTGGTAAAAGACTCAAGGGGATTCTTATGTAAATTTCTACAATGCCTTTATTCAGTTTTCTTCTCTCTGTTATCTTATGCCACATATTACTGCCACCTCAGCAGCCCCAAACTGTCATCTTAGCCTCCTCTGTCTAATGGGATCACAGCTGTCTATAAAGTACTAGAAGACAAAAAGAAACCAATAAACAAAAAACAAGGTGAATATGGATCTCTTCACATTTCCCATATCTCCAGGATCATAACTTAAAGCTAGCTCTCTAATACCTGAAAATAGATGCTTCATATATTTTAATGTAATTTTATAATTGCCTATGATGGGCAGTTATCAGAAGTCACTCAAATTTTTGAAGTAGTGCTAATTTGATATTTTTGTAGAAGAGAAAAATGGAAAATGAAAAACAATATGAATTCCTAAAGTGAAAGTGAAACAAATTGTCCTAAACAGGGTTTCAATGAGGTTCTATGTCCAATAGCTAAAGAGAGCACAGTACTCTAGACCGAACCTTATCTTTTGGGTAAAGTTAAAGAATGGGTCCTCCAAATGTTTCCTTTAATTAGATAATTTGAACCAAAGTAGCACTGACTTAGATAACAGGATCAACAGCAAGAGTTAAATTATGAAAACCTGTGTTTTTATCTAAGATTTTGAAAAGAAAGTGAGCCCAAATCTTAAAAAAAAAAAAAAAATGGCGGGGGGGTGCCTGGATAGCTTAGTTAGTTACGTGTCGGGCTCTTGGTTTTGGCTCAGGTCATGTTCTCAAGGTTGTGAGATAGAGTCCTGTGACTGGCTCACGCTCAGCGGGAATTCCGCTTAAAGAGCCTCTCCCTCTGCCCCTCCCCCACTCTCTCTCTCTCAAATAAATAAATACGTCTTTTAAAAAAAAGAGAGTGAGCCCTAAAGGAGTAAACAATACAATTATGGATTGTCACCCTACAACATAGCACCTATTAATATTTTTACGATTGACTTGCTTCATTACCTTTATGCATCAACTTCTCTAGTTGTCCATAAATTCTTAAAGAGCATTTGAATTTTGTTATTCATGTTATTCATCTAAATATCCCCAATATCTAGTCTATGGCCTGGTATACTCTTTAAATGAATGAATGACTGCGTTTAGATTTACTTTGTTTCAAGAGAGATGTTCATTTTTTATTTGATGTGAATTTATAATAATGGCCAACATACAGTGAGTGCTACTAATGAGCATGTTGTTTTTCTAAATATTTATATTTAACCGATATTTATACCTTACAATAGTCTTATTAGAAGGGTATACAAGCATAGAGAAGTTAAGTCACTTGCCCAATTTCATGTAGCTATTGAATAATGGGGATGAGATTCAAACTCTAATAGTCTGACACTAAGCTCATAACCAGTGTGATATGATACTTTTCAAACAAGAGAGCAGGATATATTCATTAAAGAATTACCATGATAAAAGTTCACTAAAATACTGTAGGTTTTGTGTGTGTGTGTGTGTGTGTGTGCTGAATGCTAAAATATCCTAAAAAAGATTTTAATGGTGGTAAACATAGAACATGAATATCTGTTGTCCAGTAGCTTGGCAACATCAAACTTACCAAAAAGCAGAGGTTTATATATGTTCAGAGACCTTGCCTTATGAGTAAAATCTGCTTAATAAAGTAGAAAATGTTTCTGTAGGCAAGAAAGTATTATAAAACCCAAGAACTTGGGATAAGTTGGAAGAAGTGGGAATTATGGGGCAGATGTCAACTTTAGAATTTATGCTGCCTACTCATCTATTAAGAAAGAACTGTTTGGTGTTTACAAGTTATCAATATTGAATGTATTTTTCTTCACAGTTTTTTCTCATTTTTACTCTAAAAATTTGAGTCCTTTGGCATTTCTGTTCAAATAATATCCACTTAGAATGGTTTTCTAACAACATTAATAAGTGCCCTTCCTGACTTTGGATCTAGTGTGGAAACCCAGAAGCCTACATAGCTTCAAAAATTAAAGTGAATAATTTTACAAATAAACTTTCATCATTCCTGTCATTTTTATGGAATCTAATCTAGTAAAAGAGAATATTGCAACTAAATGACTGACAGGGAAAGTCTCTCTTTTAATTGGCACTGCACAATTTATCAGACTCTGATGTCAGGGACACTCCATTAGGCTGTGAGAAAGTGATTGGTGGGACAACATTCAATTGAAAATCTCTGTGGATGATAGTTCATGCCACCATTATATCAACTTAATGAATGAGACCCAATAGTGTCCTCCTCTTCCTAGAAGGAACACATCCATCATGAAACAAAAGATTCCCCAGTGCCAATACAATGTCATGTTTTCTCTTCTTAGTCTGTGTGAGGACAAAAGGATTTCAGAGTCTAAACTACAGAAAGTACAGCATCCTCATCCCATGGGAAATAATTTCCTGGACTACATAAAATCATTACTTTTATCATATCTAGAATATTATTCTACATGGATATGACCATACCTCAGGCAAACATAAGACTGTTTTCATGTCTTGTTCTTTGAATAGTTGACAATTTCCTGATTGTGAGGTTTGAAAAACTGCATAAATTCTTAATTGGTGTCATTGCTTTGCCTCTTGGCATAGCATCTGAATATAGCCAATAAAATCTTGAAAATAAAATAACCAACCAAAGTCAGCAAAGATACTTCTTACTATTTTTACAGACTTCTGTATCTAGTTCTTATGCTTCTAAGGAAAAAAATAATTGGATGGGGCGTGTTTCCTTTCCATCTCTAGTTTTTATTCCATTTCTTTTCTTTCTTTTACTTTTTCATTTCTCCTTTACCTCTTTGAAATTTTTTCTCCATCTCCTTTACAGGACATAAGAAAACCTCCCAGAGATTATAGGTTTGTGTAAGTATGCTTTATTTTGGAAAAGAAAAAAATGGCATTTATTCTTGACAGTGTGATATATGCACTATTACTGTGGCATCTTGATCTGGCCCAGATGAATTTTTTTCCCTTCTACACTCCATATGACATATTTTATATTAGCAATTTTAAGTTACCACACCATCTGTTTTTATCAACATCTATTACACAGATGTACAGTTGATGTGAAAATGTTCACAATCAACTTATCCTGTATCATAGTCAACTATTAATGAATATTATATTAATATTTACTTTTCCTTTTGTTTTAATCTTTAAACATTTTATTGTTATTACTGCCATCTTGGTTCAAATTTCATTAAGTTCAAATTAATCTTACTGATCTCAGTGTTAAAAATGTGTACTCCAAAATTTATGCATTCTATATGATATTCAAAATTATTTTTAGATTATAAGTATTCAGTACTAGAAAAATATCTGAAAACATATTTTAAATTCTGACTGGAATGGTTCTACCTAGGTTGGCTCAGATTATATTTTTCTGTATTTCATTTTATTATTTTTTAAATTTTTACTGTTGGTAAGCTGTTGTGTCAAGAATCAGAGTTTAATGAAAAATAAACACCACCAGTGAAGTCTTGCCAGAAAAGTTGATGCTATAATTTCTTAGAATTGATATGAGCTACTTATTCAAGCCAACATGATTTCTTTCCTTTCACTATTCACACAGTACATATACAGTCACATATGCAAAGTTGAAATTTCAGGTTTGGATAAAATAAGTTAAAAGGGGAAGTTAAGAACTTTTGGTGGACTTAAATTTAATTACATTAAACATTCAATAAGTATTTTCAATAAGTATTGCTTTCAAATTTTGTATTCTCTCAATGACATCATGTAAATCCTATACTGAGCATACACTGTATTCCTATGTAATAACTCCAGGCACTTAGAATTGCAAAAGATATAGTCCCAGCTTTTGAAGTGGTTAGAGTATAAAAATATATCATACTGAGGGTGGATTTCAAGCATATAGTGATCTTTTTCAAATATTTTCAACCATTTTTATAATAATATCCCTTGCCTAAAGGACTGGCTGGGTCTGACATTTGTCATCACTATTTGTCACATCAGGGAAAAACAATAGATTAAAGCAGGGATTGTTTTGCAATCAAACTATAGCCCTCTGTCAAAGCAGCCACCTATTTTTTTTTCAGCTTTATTTATTTTTTTAAAGGTTTATTTATTTATTTGACAGAGAGAGAGGTAGCGAGTTAGAGTAATTATTGACTGGTAAGGACTTACTTATGCCACTGTATTTTTTTCCAGTTCTCCTGTAGTTCCTTGTTCCTGTGTTCCTTTCTTGCTGCCTTCCTTTGTAAATTGATTATTTTCTGAGGTGGTAGAGTATGACCCCTTTCTTCTTATGTTTTGTTTATCTATTGTATGTTTTTGCTCTGTGATTACCATGAAGTTTATCTAAAACATCTTATAGATATAACAATTTATTTTAAGCTAATAACAACTTCAATTCCAAACCAACACTACCCTTTGATTCCCCCCTTTTATATTTTGATGTACAATTTACCTCTTTTTATATTGCATATCCATTTACAAATTATTATGCATATACTTATTTTTATTACTTTTGTCCTTTAACCTTCAGAGGTTAAAGGTTATCACTTAACTGGAATTAAGTGGTTATCACACCATCATATTCTAATATTGGAGTATTCTTTATTTGACTATATACTTAGATTTACTAATGTGTTTTCTATTTTCATATGTTTCATGTTATTATTTAGCTTCCTTTTATTTCAGCTTGAAGAATATTTTCAGCATTTTTATAATGCAGGTCTTGTGATGAACTCCATCCTCTTGTTTGTGAAAGATTTTATCTCTTCTTCATTTTTGATGGATACTTTGCTGGGTAAAATATCTAGGTTGGCAGTTTTTTTTTCTTTCAGCACTTTGAATATACCATTCCACTTTCTCTTGGCCTGCAATGTTTCTACTGATTAACCCACTGATAGCCTTATGTGGATTCCCTTGTATGGGTTGATTTTTTTTCTCTTTCCTGCCTTTAAAATTCTCATTGATCTTTGTTTTAAACAATTTTATTTTGTGTCTTTGAAAAGAATGTTTTAGGTTGAAATTTTGATAGGATGATGAGCTTCATGAACTTAGATTTTCAAGTCTTTCCTCAAATTTGAGAAGTTCTCAGCCATTACTTCTTAAAATAAACTTTCTGCCCCTGTCTCCCTCTCTTTTCTTTCTGGGACTCCAATGTATATGTTATTATTTTTTTTTTTTTATGATCTTCCATTATTCATTTAGGCTTTCTTCATTTTTTTTCATTCTTACTCTGATTGGATAGTTTTGTTCTTTTCTGACTGATAAATTCAAAGGACCTGCCTTCTACTTAATAGATTATTTCTTCTACTTGATCCAGTCTTTTGTTGATGACTTCTACTGCATTTTAATTTCATTTGTTATAGTTTTCAGCTCCATTATTTCTGTTGGTTCATTTCTATGATTTTTATTTGTTAAATGTCTCAATTTTGTGTGTATTTTTTAATGATTTTGTTAAACTGTCTTTTTGTGTTTTCTTATAGCTCAGAGAGCTTCTTTAAAACTACTATTTTTAATTTTTTATTGGTCAAATGGCAGATCTCCATTTCTTTGATGTCAAATACTGGAAAATTATTTTATTTCTTTGGTGGTGTCATGTTTCCTTGATTTTTCATGTCCCTCGAATTCTCGTGTTATTTTGTCTTTGCATCACCTCCTCCAGTCTTTACTTCCTGACTTTGAAAAAGAGATATTTTGCTTCAGCCTTTTAGGAGATACTGAGGCTTTCTTAAAACTTTTTTATGGATACACTTGTAGCATGCTCTTATACTTTCTTGTTTTAGAATTCTTAATATTATATGCCTTCTTTCAATCATACAAAATGAAGTCAAATGCTGATAATCTCCCTTTTGCTTTTGCTAGGGTGGGGCTAAATACTTAAGTTTGTGTGTTTCCCCCGGTCCCTTAGAGTTGGACTTGGCTTTCTATGTGTGCTCACTAGCCATCTGCAAAAGTTTGTTCTCACTTTTTTTAGGATTGTGCATGGGGAGTTGGCCATGAGATAGGGGTGTGTGTGTGTGTGTGTGTGTGTGTGTGTGTGTGTGTGTTTGTAGTGTGCAGAGTATTGAGGTTGTCCTTGGGTCAGTGGTATGATCCACAGGTGAGATATCCCCAGCAGCTCATGAATAGGATTGCTGATGGAGTCTGTGACCCAGTTAGTAGGAACCATGTCTTTTTGGTACCCTATCTGCTGTTTTCCTGGTTGTTCCCCATCCCTAAGACACATGGCATACCTCCATATGTTGGACAGAGAAAACAACAAGTAAATCTTTTGGCATCACCTCACATAGCTCTCACTCACATGCTCTCACTTACCCTCATAGGAAAAATAATGAGCCAAGAAGTTATTACCTAGTACTGAGCTGTATCACAGTGTGAAAGGGGTTACACAAGTATGGTAAAACTGTCCCTCTTTCCATCTTCAGTGTATCCTGTCTTAAGTTGTTTTGCCCCAATAGTATGTTGGAATTTCCTTTCTTTGCTCTGTGATTTCAAAAAGACTCTTTCATTTGTGGGTGATTGCCTTAATTGGTATCCTTTGGAGGGAAGATGGTAGGAAACTCTTATTCCCCAATGATGATGACATTATTCTCCACTGGCAGCCATCAATTTTAGTAAATAATGTTTCATCAGGACACAGCCAGTTCATCATTTGTATATTGTCTATGGTTTTGTGTGTGGGGGGGGGTTGTGCATGTGCTACAGTGGCATAATTGAGTCATTTCTACAAAGCCTTTATAACCTCAAGGCCTCAAATATTTAAGGAAAATCTTACTGACCCCTAGAATAAAGCATGTCAAAATCATAGAATTTTGCCAGTAAACTTATGTTAGATAAAATTGCCATAAGCTTTAAGAGAGAAAAAATCAGGCCCTCTTTAGTGGTGTTAAAAATACTTTCTATTGGGCGCCTGGGTGGCTCAGTCGTTAAGCGTCTGCCTTCGGCTCAGGTCATGATCCCAGGGTCCTGGGATCGAGTCCCACATCGGGCTCCCTGCTCAGCAGGAAGCCTGCTTCTCGCTCTCCCACTCCCCCTGCTTGTGTTCCTGCTCTCGCTATCTCTCTCTCTGTCAAATAAATAAATAAAATCTTTAAAAAAAATACTTTCTATTTATTTTACAGAAAATAATTATTTATGAAGATTACCAAAAGAATACATCCTTTCGTCCAAAAATAATCACATATCAGCCATTTTACTGGAACCTGGCAACAGGAAATATTCACTCAATATTGTTATATATGTGTTTTCAAACATATGCTATAGATCTGAGCAGTAGGAACAAATGTGTTGTCAGTCACCATGAATGAATTTTAAAGTATTGGTAAGCAACCAATCCATGTACAACACCTATAACATATAAATGCTCTAAAATTGTGTAATATCATACATCACTGTAATGTTTATATAAACTTCAGAACTAGGAAGGATACCTATCCCAAATTTTGCCAAGAAAATAACAAAGGGTAAGAATGATTTGAGAAAACTTACAGGTTCTCACAGTCAATGAATTCATTAGAGAGTTTCTATTAATGAATTGTATTTTAAAAACTTTTTTTTTTTTTGCTATTTTCTTTCTGCTTAGAATGTCCGTCCTCATCTTGACATTTATGATAAAGCTTATTTATCAGCACTTGTGAAATTCTGGCATAATGTCCACAGGAAGAGGTTCCTAATTGCTCTCTTTTGGGTGAAATCAGAAGCTTATATTCCATTATTGCATTTCTCATACTGTGTTGATATTACTTGTTGCATATTTGACTTTTAGTAATATGCTTGAGAGTGTGAGTCGTGACTTACTTTATTTTATGTCACTAACAAATGCCACAATGTTTTTCACTAAACATTTTTTCAAAACTATGTGAATATATAACAGATGAGTTTTTTCAGATGGCTTATATCTCCTTTCAAAGTTGTTGTTCAATTATATTATCAATAGTTGTAATTATCATTTTAATCTACATTATAATTATCCTGGCTGAGGAATTCATTTATTCATTGCAAATTGTTATGTGCCCTTGGTTTCTCCTTTCTCTTATATAACATGATTATGTGACAAAGAACATCAGTTTTGATCTGAAACAGTGATTCAGTTCCTTTGTAAAATATCTGAGCTATCAACACTAACTAAAATACACAAGAAAATCTTGGAAGAACTTTAATTCTGGAATTTTCAATATATTGGAGAAATCAGTGATGGCTCCTCACTTTGTTGGGGATAAAGAGGGAGAATTACATAATAATAGAGGGATCAATTCTCTAAGAAAACAACAATCCTTAACATGTATGTATTTAAAAACAGATCACAATGGAATTAAACTAGAAATCAGTAACAGAAAGATAGTTTGAAAGTCTGAAAATACTTGCAGACTAAACAACACATTTCTAAATCCCATATGGATAAGTGAAGAATTATCAAGAGAAATTTAAAAATATTTAGAACTAAATGAAAATGATAATAACAACCTATCAAACTTACAGACAGAGCAAAAGCAGTGTTTAGAAGAAAATTTATAATATTGGATGTATATTGAAAATATGGAGACAGACCTAAACTTAATAATTTAAAATTCCATTTAGGAAATTGTAGCAGCTGTATTTTTTTGTTTAAGTTCAAACCAGTATATATGTTTGAGACAAGGAATATTTTGCACCCAGGAAATCACTTCTTTATGTTCAAAGTGTATATAAACTGTGTGTGTGCTTTCAACTATACTTAATTTATTGCTTTAAATTTATTTAAATTTAAATTTATTGCTAGAAAGAACTTTAAAATTTTAGATCTAAAAATTGTATAAGGTAGCATGTAACCTACTCCCTATTTCTTTGTAGATGAGGAAATTAGTCTAGAGATCTGAAATGATTTAAGCAAGAACAAGTTCAGTCAAGAAAATAATCTAGATATCTTCACTTCATGAAATATTTATTATATTTCTTCTCAGATTCAGTTAACTGGCTGCCATAAAATGTGGAATGAATTCAGAAAGATCTGGGTTTCTTAATCTCATAACTGAATTAAAAATGGTACTGAGTTTTACCCTTACAATTGTTGCAAATTCAAGAGCTAACCAAAAGTTAGGGGAAGTGTACATTCCATTTAGACCCAACTGGTTTAGCTGGAAGAAGGGAAAGTCTGACTTTCACTGGTTGATTTTCATTGAGTTCTTGTTAATTTCTCAATAGGAAAATTAGGTTAATAATGTTAATATTCAATACTAATATTAAATATATTATATGTGTTTAGGAGGCCAGATTCTTTTTCTTAGAACATTATAATCTATGGGGCTCCTGGGTGGCTCAGTCATTAAGCGTCTGCCTTTGGCTCAGGTCATGGTCCCAGGGGCCTGGGATTGAGCCCTACGTCGGGCTCCCTGCTCAGCGGGAAGCCTGCTTCTCCCTCTCTCACTCCCCCTGCTTGTGTTCCCTCTCTCGCTGTGTCTCTGTCAAATAAATAAATAAAATATTTTTAAAAAAAGAACATTATAATCTAAAACAACACAAAATAGTAATGGAAGCAAAATATGAACAATGTTGAAAAATAGCAAAATATCATATGTACTCCTAAATTAACATTTAAATTGTGCTTACTATGTTTCATACATAATCCAAAATTTTTTTTATTTTTTGAAATAATGTTTAAAAGATGACTTTGGAGTTATACTATTATCTACATAAATAATATCCTCATAATTAATTATCTACAGATGATATAACTGAATTAAATACATTAAATAGGCTAAGATCCTGTAGGTGCTACAGCAGAACAAACTTAACAGGATGAATCAACAATACAAGATATGAAGTAAGACCATGAGGTGGAAAGATGACTAAATTAGAAGGCCAGGGTTTAAATTTCGATCTGCTGCTTAAACTAGACCTTGAACAAGTAATTGCCTTTTCTGAAAATCAACTACCAGCTGTAAAATGACCCTCTGTTTGCCTCTCAGGATTTTTAAGAAGCATATCTAAAATCATATATATGGGGCACCTGGGTGGCTCAGTCAGTTAAGTATCTGATTTTTTTTTGGTTCAGGTCATGATCTCAGGGTCATGAGATCGAGCCCCTCATTGAGCCCCTTGTCAGGCTCCATATTCAGCAGGGGGTCTGCTAGAGATTCTCTCCCTCTTCCTGTCTTTCAACCTGCCCCCAAAATAAATAAATAAATCTTAAAAAAAGAAGCATATATAAAATATATAAAAATCACTATATAAAGCATTTTTCAAATACATAGAAATGCTATGATGCACTTGATTTAAGGAGTTGATTGAGGAAGGGCTCTTATAGGAAAAACAAAAATAAAAACAAGCATTTCTAAATATCTGCTAGATTCAGAGAACTCAGCAAAAGACAAGACTCCATTTTTCACCCTTTAAAATACAATCACTGCAACTCCAGGGAAGGTAAGTATTGCAGATTAGGCTGTTATAGAGTATTCCTACATTACTCAAATCTGCAGTCATTTGCCTGCCAACTTCATAATTTTTACTATGTATGCATAGTGCCTATACTCTTATTTCCTTATTAATTTTTGGAACTAACAGTAAATAAACACTTTAACTTAACCACAACCTCATAAGTAATATTGTAAAAGTTTATTTAGTATGTTAGTTAACATTTCAACTATGAAATAACATACAATAGAGGAATATGCACATTTATTTGTTTCATTTTAATATTTTCTTCTTTTAAACTATATAATTAGTGCACACTTAAAAAGTTACAAAAGAGTATATAATGAGAACAAACTTACCTTTCTCTATTGTCCTCCAGCCACCTATATCCTCCTCCCTAAGATGAGCACTGTCAAAGTTTCTGTGTATCCTTACAGATACACTCTAGTTTTGGAGACTTTTAATTTTAAAATACTCAATCAAATAATCTTTCTAAAATATAATTTATGTTCCTGCCATCAGTGGGTGTAAATACCTGTTTTGGCACTTTTTCACCAAAGTCTGATGTTAACAAATCTTTTAAAAAATTGTTCCTCTAGCTTCTGGGCAAATATGGATATCAAACATTTTGATGTTATTTTAGATGTTAATAGTTTGATGTTGTCTTTTAAATTAGTTTATTGGTAAAATTTTTTTACCAATATCTGAAATATCTGAAAATTTTATCCAATTTAAACTAGATATTATATTCCAGTAGCTTTTGAATTTTATACTTATTACAAGTATATTTATATTTCCTCAATTTCTTAAATAGCACTTTTAAAAACAATTATTTAACTTGTTTTATTTGATTAATACTGTGGTTTGAGATTTATGCTTCTTGATGAAACATTTAGTCTTCTTTTTAAACCCTGCATAATATTCCTTTGTATGAATATAGCACAACTTATTTATCCTTTTCCTCTTGACATACATCTTTATTATTGCCTATATTATATGATATATATACCAAATAATGTTTATAATATATATTAATTATATATTAATTAAATTGATAACATCAAATTAATTTCTTTAATATATTAAGGATCCATTTGAGCAACAACCATAGATTAATAAATAGAACATTACAGATAACTTTGAAGTTCTCTGTTGGCCCTTCCCTGGATATATCCTTTTCTTAATCATTAAAAGAAACCCCTTTTTTAGAATTTTAGTGTAATCATGCCCTTGCTTTCTTATTGTTTTAAATCCTTTATTTCTATATATGTATACCTAAAAAATGTATTATTTACCTTTAGCTCCCTTTGAACAATATACAATGAATATTCCTCTGATATATGTCAGCATATTTTTTTAGTTTCTAGTTGTATATTATTCATTCACTATAAATGCTAAATTATTTCCCACTTAATGTATGTATCAAAATTATTTATCCAGTAATTTGATTGGCATTTGTTCTAACATCTACATTTCAATCAGTTAATTGATTTGATTAAACTTCATAAACTAAAAATAGAAAATAGCTTCTAAGTATAGTCACAAAATTTGGTCACATATTAGGATACAGAGAAAACATAGTCACAAAGCAACAAAACATGAACATATTACCCCCACTCCACCACCACAAAAAGTCTCTCCTTCCTGGAAATTAGTATTTGCCCCATTCCAGATTTCCCCTAATCTTTTTTCCATGGCTTCTAAACCAATTAATAAGATCAAGTCTCAACAAGACTTATGTTACTTTGTTGAAAAAAAGAGTTGCAAGACATCACTAATATATACCAATAGGAAATGGGAGAACATTTCTGGTAGTGGATCTTGAGGGTGTTGGACTGGAGAGAGAACAGAATATAAATCTGAATAAGAGACTTCAAGGAACTTTTTCCCTTTTATTTGAAATCAAATAAGTTAGTTGTTTATGTCTTAGTGTTGCTCTTTCTGGTATAAGTTTTTTAGGTATCCTGTAGATCCTTTTGGTACATAGATTTAGGTCTCTATTTTTTCCAGGAAAGTTTTCTCAGATTATCATTAAATTTCTTAGTTTAGTTTTGTTTTGCTTTGCATTATATTAGTTCTTTTCTTCAGGAAATGAAATAATACAAATGCTTTTTTCCTATTCTTGCCTTTTATTTTCACCACATTCTCTCTGTTTTTACTTCTTACTTAATTTTAATTCTCTTGATTGTTTTAATGCCTCATGTCAATGTTTCTTACTAAATTTTAATTTGAATCTATTGCCTTTTCAGAACTTCCAGTTTATTTTTTATATCTGTCATTTTATTCTTTCTTCTATTTTTTCTTGATTTCAATTAATATTCATATTTTCCTGTTGTCCAATTTTAAAAATTTATTTTCATAAATATTGAATGTTTGATACAGGATTTTTTTTATATATCGGAATGCTTGCTTGCATATATTCAGTTTAGAGTATTATCTTACAGTTTTCTTTTGCTTAATTGTTATATTGTAGAGGGGAGATTGATTTAATGTGTTCTGGGTGTTTTTATTTTTATTTTTTAGTTAATTAACCAGGGTGAGTTTGCCTTTTCCAGATGATTTATTTGTTAGGATGGACACAATATTTCTAGCTAGTGATCACCTCTTTTGTCAGTATAGCAGAATCCAGATACTTTTCTGAATATATAGACTTAGGATAGCTTATATTGCTTAAGATTTTGGTTCTCTTTTGTCTTGGAGGATACAATTTTCCCCCTCATTTCCCCCTCTCACATTTTCACCACCTGTATCAGTCTGCTAGGGTTACTATAACAAAATAGCACTGAATGGGTGACTTAACAGAACATTTATTTTCTTAAAGTTCTAGAGGCTAGAAGTCCAAGATGACTGTGGTAGGTTTTGTTTTTCCAGAGGCCTCTCTTCTTGGCTGGCAGATGGCTATTTCATTGTTTCTTCACATGTCCTTTTCTCTCTGCATGCACATCTCTGGTATCTTCCTCTCTTTTTAAGAATACCAGTCCTTTTGAATTAGTGCCCCACACCTCTGACCTCATTTAATGTTATTCACTTCCTTAAAGGCCCTACCTGCAAATACAGCTAACAGTGCTAAGTCTTCAGCACATGGATTTTGAGGGACCACTGTTCAGCCTGACACACCAACTTATTGCCAAAGTGCAACTCTTCCTTCTATTTGGCAATCCTCTCCCCCAAAATCTATGTGCTTAGAGGATTGTTACAACAGAACTCATATACTTTCTTGTTAAAAGATCTATTGAAGTATGATCAGCATAAATTATACTGCACATATTTGTAAAGTATACAACTTATAAATTTTGTCACACACTTTAAAACACCATCATTATCAAGATAATTTATCCATCACTCCCATAAGTGTCCTTGTGCTCCCTTTTTAAATCTCTACCTCACATCCTTTTCTGTGATCTCTGTCCTAACCCCCTAATGGACCTTATTTCCTTAATTAAAATAATCTTCATTTTACAATTTCCCTAATTTTATACCAGGAACAAAGAGGGAAAATACTACAGACTGAAGGTTTGTGCCTCTCTAAAATTCACAAAATTGATACCTAATTTTCAATGTGACCATATTAGGAAGTGCATCCTTTGGTAGGCAATTAGGTTATAAGGGTGGAGCCTTCATGAATGGAATTAGGTCCCTTATAAAGGAAACCCCAGGGAGCTCCTTTGTCCCTTTCACCATGTGAGGACAAAGCAAAAGGATGGCCATCTGTGAACCAGGTATCAAATTCTCACCAGACACCAAATCTGACAACGCCTTGATCTTGGACTTTCCAGCCTCTAGATCTGTGAGAATTTTTTTTTTTTTTTTGCAGTTTATAAGTTTCCCAGTGTGGTATTTTTGATAATAAAAACCCAAATGACTACAATTAGAGAGTTAGTTGTCTCTGCAAAGTAAGAAAAGAGATCATTAACTAGGGAGTGCATTTTTTTCTTAAAATGATGTACCAAAGTCCTTTTGGCTCCATTGTCATCTTTATCCCTGCATTACTCAGGACATAACTGATGTCACCATTTACTGATTACTTAGTGAGGGGGTTCTGTAGTACAAATTGATGGTTTCTTGCTATCAAAAGTTATCTCAGGATTTAGTTTTTTCAGATCTGCTTTTTAGTTCTTGCATTTTTTATTTTTGCTTTTGTTTTTGCTTTGCTGTAGTCTCTTCTCCCATTCTTTTTACCTTTGTCTTTTCATACTTCAGAACCACTTACATATTGTATTAAAATATCCATGTATTTGGAGCCTGGGTTTTTTTTTCATGCTTATTGAGGTATAATTGACAAAATTTGTATGTATTGAAGATGTACAACTTGATAATTTGATATACATGTACATTATATAGTTGATCACCATAATCAAGCAATTATCATATCTATAATCTCAGATATTTAATATTTTTTCAATTTTTTAAAGATATGCCCTCTTATCAAATTTCAAGTATACCATATAGTATTGTTAATTATAGTCATCATGCTGTACATTAGATCTGCAGAACTTACTCATCTCACATAGCTGAAACTTTGCACCCTCTGACCACCATCTCCCTCTGCTCCTCCCACATCCGCAAGTGTGCCTGGAAACCACCATTTTATTTTCTGCTTGAGTTTGACTATTTTAGATTATATACGTAAGTGAGATCATGCAGTATTTGTCTTCATGTGTCTGGGATATGTTTTAAAATATGGATTTAAAACATTATCATACTGAATTTCAAAATCTTTCTTTTTGTCCTTCTTTCCTTTATGTCCAGGGTCATTGTCACCATTATGTCTCTAGGGAAAAACAGTAACAATTATGCAGGATTAATTCTGAGCACATCAAGGAATTATTTAGACACATGCCTCTATCCCACCTATACTACATAGATGACATTGAGCAAGATACTAAAAATGGAGAAAATTAAGCTTCAGTTACTTGTGCAATTAGGTTAATAATATCTATTACTTAGTATTGTTCTGGAGATAAAATTAGGTAATATGTACATGAGTGATGGTTATACACATGTTCTCCAGCTAATGGGATATTTGTACCTGATATGTTTAATTCTATTTTGATTGGAGATTGAAGTTTATCCTTTAGCCTTGATCTCTACACAGGTTGAATAAAATATTTGGACTTCCAAAGGTAAAAGACAGTTAAATGGTGGGTTATTTATAGATGGTGCTTCAGTGGGAGGTACATACTCAAAATTAATTTGGTACTGGTTTTCTCTGTATTACATGAACCACAGGTGTCCCTTCTTCCTCTTCCCATAACAGAAATTTGGCTCCCTCCATACTGTGCTCTCTGGGTCCATTCACCTTTCTTGTTTCCCCTGTCCTAGTCTAACATAGTTTCAAGAAAAAAAATACTGCTAAGAAAAAATACATTAATTTATTTTTCTGACAAATATTTAGCTATTTCTTTGAGTCTTTCCGTATGGTTTTATTTGACTAAGCCATACTTTAACAATAATAGATCAGATAGAAAAAAAATGCATAAAAACAAAAAGGCTAATAATCGTGATATAACAATACTACAATTACAAATTATCCAAAAGAATTTCTGACATATAGTGTGCACTCTAGAAATTTCCATTTTGTTGCCCCACCCTCCTATTTTAAAATGATTATAATTAAAGTGGCAATTATCTTGTTAGTTAATATGTATTGAAGGATTTCTTTTTTTTTTTTTTGAAGGATTTCTAATACATCATCCCACTTAATCCTCAAAGCCACCTTGTGCATGGATGCCTTAATTTTCCTCATTTTCTGAATCTTAAGAAGGTTAAATAAATTCCTCAACATTATACACATTTTCCCCAGCTGGCAGTTTCTAATCCAATTTATTTTAAAATCCATGTGTTGCATCACTATACCAGGATGCCCTATTCTGGAGCCTTTTCTTTCTTCAACTCATATTGATATGATTCATCCCTATAATACCACTAAGGCCAATGAGATTATATATCTATCCATACCACAGGGGGAGTAGGAAGCTTCCTATGTGATGTGATTGGTGAATAGTGGATAAATAAATGACCCCACAAAAAGGTTTTTTCAAATGTCTATTATTGTCACATTTATTTTTATAAGTACTATGTAAAAGTGAATGTATGATATGAAAGTGAAGTTGACATTAATTTTTTTAGCATAATTTTTCCCCCTTTTTACCTTGGGAAAACAGACAGATGACTGGACAATGGACAGATAATTTATGATTTGGAGAAGAGCTGGGGAAATGTCAAGAAATAGGCAACTGAGCATCATCATGAGTTTCTAGCTGGGAGTCTTTGCCAGAGGATGGCTTTTGGGGATCAGATAACAGAGCTGATGAGAAACCCTGGAGTGTGGAGGGAATCTCTGAAGACAGACTTCATCATTTTGCCTAAGGTCAATTCCACTCTGAGAGTAAAACCCACAGTTAAGACAATTATTTTGATGGCTTGATGTCTTTGACCTCAATTTAATGAAACAACACTGGTTTATACCTATACCCAATTGTCTTACTAGTGTAGAATAATTTGTATAGTGAAAATTAATACAATTTTGAAATTCAATGAATTTTTGGTGAAGGTCTAGAATCTTAAGTAACATTATTTTCCCATAAGAAAGCTAAAAAAAAATTAAATCTATCCTCCAGTGAAAGCCCTTGTTTTGTTACTTTGTTCCATAACTCCTCAAAACAATACCACAAAAAAAACCAAAAAAACCCTAAATTGAAACTATTTCTAAGGATCTAATAAGATAGAATGATGAGTTTATCTACTTTATTTCATATGAGCCAGATGGCAAAGCTTTGAATTAAAAATAAGAGTCTTGTGCATGTGTGTGCACACGTGTGTGTGCGCGCGTGTGTGTGAGCACATGTGTGTGAGCACGTGTGTATGTGCACGTGTGTACACATGCACACAGACATGCACCTGTGTGTGTTACTGGGGAATGGGAATAAAAGAAAGCTATGACTATGGTGGATTGTATGCGGTAGTTCTCTAATAACCATGTGTTATTTTCTGTATTATCTGCTCATGATCATGTGTAAATTCAGCATAAAAATAAACAGACATCAGAGAGGTCAGAAAACCCAAGATGTAAGAGAAAATGAAATTGGTCAAAAGGCAGGTATGTAGTGCAGAATTGGGTACTGATACTAACCTAAATAAGGAGAGTCAGAGATCATAATCCAAAATAAGCCCAGATGTTCGTGTACAGACAACCATGCATAGTTAAGAATAGTATTAATTTCCTTTAATAAAAAATCCAAATATGATAACAAGAAGACTTTTTTTTTGTATATTTATCAAATGTCAGACACTATTGTTCATATGGCCCCTTCTGTAATATTCCCATTTACTTTTTACAAAGTTGTGTAGTAGTTTAGTTTTGCTTTGATTTTATCAAGTTTTAGCAGATGATATTCTGAGAATATAGCCAGCCACCTAGCTTCAGCTACTGTGGTCTTTATACAATATAAATATGACACATTTTTAGATGAGAGCAATTAAACCCTCTATTTGAGAAGTACAATTAATATATGTTAAAAAGAGACCAGGAGATTTGCTGTGTTTCTTATCTCCTCAGACTCTTCCATCATTTTACTGATGTTAGAAATCCCCACTGAGCTGCTGCATATTTGGTTTCACAAGACAAGGGTCTTGTCCTTCTAAAGCAAAATCTTCCTCATACTCTGTAAGAGCTGAGGGTGTCATTTAGTCATTTGCACTGTAGTATGAGTGAGTTTTATATGAATGTAAGTGGAGAAGAAAAAGATAGCATTCAGCTTCCAGACTTCTACAACAAGGTTCATGATAGGACAGAAAGGGAAATTATTGTTTTGAGTAATGCTCTCGGCTAAGAATTGCTTTAGGTGCTGAATTCCAACAACCTTGTGAAGTACTTACGGCAAGTTCACAAATCAGGAAAATAAGGATCTCTAAAAGTTTTTGTTTGTTTGTTTGTTTTGTTTTTACTAATGAATTATAAAAGAGTACAGCAAACGTGCAGAAAAAGTACAGAAAAGAGGGCAGGACACCAAATGATTTATTTTATTACTTTAAACCCTTGTATGGAGAAAGGGCCATCTCTGCCAGAAACTATGTCTGTGCTTTGCAATCCAGGTCCCCATTTATTATTTGTAATAAGAAACAATGGTTACATTTTGCCCTGCTATTCATGCCATCTTTGCCATGTTCCTAAATAAAATAGGGCTTTGAAGTAAGACTTCTGCATTGTCAGAGTGACAATGGACTACCCTACAATGCAGTGCTGGCTTCTATTTCTTCAAGAGCATCCAGATTGAGACAAGGCAGAATTGGAACGTAGACCCAAAGTACCTGAATTATTTCTAAAACTTTCATCAGGCATTCTTTTGTCAACTTCCTGACTTTCTTGAATTTTGTTCTGCTTGGAAGTTCAAAGCAATTTATCAATAGGTTGTTCTTTCTAGTATTACTTTCTTACAATCCTGCTTGACTTGGTATAAGTTAAACAAACACATCATATATTAAGATATGAATGACTGATAATATTAATGATATAGTAATTCTTTACCTAATTAATATATTCTATTGTTAAAAATAAGTTCATATCTTAATGAATGTCCTGCTACTTCATTCTACACACAGTACCAACTCAAATCATATCCTAAATGTTAGCATTCAGTTTAGTCCTAAGTGCAGCTGAAAGTGTGGCTTGAAACCGTATCAGACTGTAAGACAATCTTTGGGTCCCTGGTTCCATCTTCTCTTATTTATTTAGCTCAGTTATCTTTTTTTTTTTAAGATTTTTATTTATTTATCTGAGAGAGAGAACATGAGGAGGGGGTGGGCAAAGGGAGAGGGAGAAGCAGGCTCCCCACTGAGCAGGGAGCCCGATGCGGGGCTCGATCCCAGGACCCTGGGACCATGACCTGAGCCGAAGGCAGACACTTAACGACTGAGCCACCCAGGTGCCCCTGGCTCAGTTATCTTTCTTGACTCAATTCAAGAGTTACTCCCTTCTAGAAGTATAATTACAATCTTGACATTGGAGAAAGGAATGCTTATGACGAGTCACAATTACTAATTTTAACTTGTTTCAGTTGAACTTTATTGCTTACCTTAAAGCTTTCTATAAAGAGATTTAGAAGATTTTAGGGATAAAGAACAGTAAGTACATAAATCAAGAGGGGAAATATATTTTAAAGAGGACAGTTAGATAGGAGCTCCAGAGTGGCTCAGTCAGTTCAGGCACCAACTCTTGATTTTGGCTCAGATCATGATCTCAGTATCCTGAGATCAAGCCCAGCATTGGGCTTGCCCTCAGTGTGGAGTCTGCTTGAGATTCTCTACCTCTCCCTCCCCTTCTATACCTTCCCCTGTTTGCACACATGTGCACACGGGGAAACACATTCTCTCTCTCTCAAATAAATAAATAAATAAAATATTCAAATTTCTGCACGTGTTTCTATAAATAAAGAAGAGGACAGTTATTAAAAGAATGAAAATATTGGGGCGCCTGGGTGGCTCAGACGGTTGGGCGTCTGCCTTCGGCTCAGGTCATGATCCCGGAGTCCTGGGATCGAGTCCCGCATCGGGCTCCCTGCTCCTTGGGAGCCTGCTTCTCCCTCTGCTTCTCTCTCTCTCTTTGTCTCTCATGAATAAATAAATAAAATCTTTAAAAAAAAAAAGAATGAAAATATTATGAATGTATTTTGTAGTAATTTTTTTATTGTCCTTCCATATTCTTAAACATCATTGCTTGTGTTTTAATTCTTTATGAAAAAATATTGCACAGATTGGACTTTCTATGTATCATATTAAACTTTTTAGAATTCATCATTTAGTCTTTAATATAATGACAATAATGCATGCAATGTTACATTTTTTTTCTTATCCTATTAATATCATGAACCCTCCTGATACTGATAATTGGCTTCTTCAGGCAAATATTGCCAAATGACTCATAAGAATATCCAGTAGGATATATTTTCAGCTCCAAGAAAATGAGTGTAAAATAGGTAAGTATTCAAAGTACAGTTGTCCTATGCAGAAAGTGTTAGGATCTGTTAAGGGACAATATGTCATTAAATTTTGTTTCCTATGGAGGGACCACATATGGGAAAAGGTAATAAAATTGCTCTGCAACCTAGCTTACTATCACAGCTGAAATATTGCATTTCAACTAAGAATTGGATCCTTTAAGCATATATTTTTTTCACTGGGGACTGTTTACGTGTCTTCAAAACTCGACACTCAAATAATAATACAAAAATCTCTCTTAACATCAAAATATCAACTATCTTTTCCACTCAGAATACTTAGTTCAAATTTTCTCCTTAATTACCCTTAAAGACATCTTAACTTGATTAAAAAACAACAACAACAAAATTGTGGAGACAATGAAACTCACATTATATAATTATCTATATTATTAACAAAAAGAGACCTTCTGCCTAAAATTGTATAACAAAAACAATACAGGGGTATAATTAAAAGGTGACTATTTTCTTGGCACTAATTTTTTTTTTAATTATATAAGTTTGGACAGGCTTAGCACATCTATTGCTATATTTCTCCATGTATTCTTTGCTTTTTTATTCTGGTTCTCTATCTACAAGTTTATTTATTTTCAACCATTAAGGCATATCACTTATATGATCCATCTGAGGTATCTTGAAATGTTTTTCTGTTACTGATAACTAATGCATTTCACTATCAGTTAATTTTTACAATAAAACAGCAGATTGAAAATCATTTTTAGCAATATTTCCTCACTTTTCAGAGAAGTTCATCTGAGTGTAAAAGAAAGGGGTGAGGTTATAGCTAGTATATGAAATTGTGTATGACATACAACTGATCATATATCTGGTAATGAGCAACTTTTGATGATTTAATATTCATAGTCATGGAAGTTGTAAATTATTGAGATGCTGTAGTACAAACATCTTGCATTAGTTTCTAGGGCTGCCATACCAAGATACCACAGAATGGATGGCTTAAACAACAGAAATGTATTTTTCTCACATTTCTGGCAGTCAGAAGTCCAGGATCATGATGTAATCGGGGTTGGTTCATTCTAGTTGGCTTAAGGTGAGACCTTGATCCTTGGCTTATAGATGGCCACTTTTTTTTACTGGGTCCTCACATGGTCCTTTTTCTGTTCAGAAGTAGAGATAGGGAACATATTCTGATGTATCTTCCTTTTATAAGGATACCAGTTCTATCAGATTAGGGCTTCACACTTGTGACCTCATTTAATTACTTCCAGAAAGGCCTTGTCTCCAACTACAATTATTTGAGGGTTAAGGCTTCAACACATACGTTTTACAGGAACACAATTCATCCATAACACATCCCTACCCCAATTATGTTGTATTGTAGCCAATTTGTCTATGCTCAGAGCCATGGGCTAACGCATGTGAGCATCACTTCTCATTGAAGAAAAGATAGGGACCATTGCTGATTGTGCAAAACACCTTGAGAAGAGGAACTATTTATTGCCTGAACATTCCTAGTACTAAATGACATAATAAGTCCACAGTGGCATTTATAAAATGTCTATTTAAAGAATAAATTCAATGAGCTAATTTATAGTCCATATTGATCCCTACTGGTCCATGTCAGTCTAAATATTTATTTACTTATTAATTTACGTTGCTCTACTAATTGCAGCAAATTCTTGATGTCTTCATAACTTTGCTTAACAAAACAACTTTTTAAATTCCATTTCTATCAGTAAGTTATACTCAGATCTTTCCAGACACTGTGGATCTTTCTTCCTCAAGTCTCTTGGCAAAATGTGTATGACATGTGGAAAAAGCTATACAGATTATTTTGGCTTTTGGCAACATGAGGCTAAGCTCCTGTTAATTATTGGCTGAAAGTGTTCATGACAAAATTTATTCTTTGGAAAGTTTCTTCAAATGTCCATTATACTGCTAAAAGCATAAACACACACACTTACACACACAGAGAGAACTGGCTTTCTAGAACTTCTTGTTGTTTTATTGTTGTTATGTGTATTAGACCTGAACTTCAAAGCAATGACTTGGCACACATATTGTATATATTTATATGGCTTTCATTTCATGTTGAAGGGTAGACTGAAATACAATCAAGATAGCATTACTATTTACACTGCCATACCATTCAAGTATAGAACATTGGGTGAAGGAGAAAAATAAACACATCAAAAATAATTTTGCCATCTTCTTTAGGTTAAAAGATTATCTTGTGATTATTACAGTGTTATTCAATTTGAAAAAGAATAACACAGAAATTATTTTGTTCTCTTTAATAACTTGTTCTCCATATTTAAACCATTTTGTGATTTCTTGAGGAAAAATAAGCGTAAAGATTCATAATTGAAATTTTTGGCAAGATTTCTTTCAAGAGCACAGCTTGATCTCTATTAATAATATCCCCTCCAAAGAAAAATTGCAGATAACTCTTTGAGGTGCTAATTTCAATTCTTTTGGATATATACTCAGAAGTGGCACTGCTAGATCATATGGTAGCTCTATTTTTAATTTTCTTTCTTTTTTTTTTTTTTTGAGAGAGAGAGACAGAGTGATTGGGGTGGGGAGGGGCAGAGAGGGAATCTTAAGTAGGCTCCATGCCCAGCATAAGCCTGATGTGGGACTCAATTTCATGACCCTGAGAGTATGACCTGAGCCAAAAATCAAGAGTTAATGCTTAACCAACTAAACCACCCAGGAACCCCACTATTTTACTTTCTGAAGAACTTCCATACTGCTTTCCATAATGGCTGTGCCAATATACATTCCCACCAGTGGTGTGTAAGGATTCCCATTTCTTACCAACTCTTGTTGCTTCCTTGATAATAGGCATCCTAAAACTTGTGAGTTGATATCTTATTGTGGTTTTGATTCACATTTCCCTAGTGATTAGAGATATTGAGATCTTTTTATATACCTGTTGGCAATTTGTATGTATTCTTGGAAGAAATGTCTATTCAAGCCTCTTGCCCATTTTTAAAATAAGATTATTTGGGGTTATTTGTTTATTTTGTTTTGTTTTTGCTATTGAGTTGTAGGAGTCATTTGTATATTTTGGATATTAACCCCTTATATATATGGCTTACAAATATTTTCTCCCATTTCATAGGTTGCCTTTTCATTCTGTCATTTGTTTTCTTTGCTGTGCACAAGCTTTTTAGTTTGATGTAGTCCCACTTGTCTATATTTGTTTTTGTTGCCTGTGTTTTTGGTGTTAGAGCCAAGAAATCATTATCAAGACCAATGTCAAGAAGCTTTTCCCCACGTTTCCTCCTAGGAGTTTTATAGTTTCAGGTCTTATGTTCAAGTCTATTTTGAGTTGATTTTTATGAATGGTGTGAGACAAGGGTCCAATTCAGTTCTCTTGTGTGTGTATACACAGTTTTTCCCTGTGCCATTTGTTGACAAAACTATCCTTTCCCCATTGTGTATTCTTGGCACTGTTATTGAAGACTAGTCAACCCTATAAATTTACTTCTGTCTATTCTATTCCTCTTCTCTTCTCTGCTCTGTATTTATTTTTACATCACTCCAGTGGGATGGCAGCAGAGAGCCACACCACTTTGTCAGCAATAGAAACTGGAAGGCCAGTGCTGATGCCCTTACTGCTAACTGGAAATTATAATGGGGGGAGTTGAGACCTAGTGAGTCAGACTCTCCCTCATGAGTCAGAAGTACTCTACACCAAGTGTTCCAATGGTCTATATGTCCATTTTTATGTTAATACTATACGGTTTTAATTTCCATAGCTTTGTAATATACTTTTAAATCAGTAAGTATAATGTCTTCAGTTTTTGTTCTTTTTCTTTCTGAAGATGGTTTTGACTAGTTGAGGTCTTTTGTGGTTCCATATGAATTTTAGGATTGTTTTTTCCTAATTCTATAAAAAATGCCATTGGTATTTGACAGGGGTTGCTTGATTTAGGTAGTATGGACATCTTAATAAAATTGTCTTCCAATCCATAAACATGGGATGTTTTTCCATTTAATTTTGTCATCTTTATCAATGTTTGGTAGTTTTCAGTGTACAAGTCTTTCACCTTCTTGGTTAAGTTCATTCCTAAGCATTTTATTATTTTTGATGCTATTGTAAAATGTATTGTTTTCTTAATTTGCTTTTCAGATAGTTCATTATTGGTGTATAAGGATGCAACTGATGAAATCAGGATCTTAAAAAGATATCTGCACTCCCATGTTTATTGCACCATTATCTATAATAACCAATGTATGGAATTAACCAAAATATCTATCAACAGATGAATGGATAAAGAGAATGTGATATATACATACAATGAAATATAATTTTGGTCTTTAAAAAGGAAGGAAATATTGCCATATGCAGCAACATAGATGAATCTGGGTAACACTATGCTAATTGAAATAAGCTAATCACAGGACAACTATCACAAAATTCCACTTATATGCAGTATTTAAAATCATTGAACCTCATAGAAGCAGATAGTAGAATGGAAGTTTCTAGGACCGGGGGAGTGGGTAATTATTGCCCTTCAATGATTATGAAGCTTCAGCTATGCAAGACAAATAAGTTTTAGAGATCTGCTGTACAGCATTATACCTATAGTTAACAATATTGTATTGTACACTTAAAAATATAAGATGGTAGATCTCACATTAAATACTCCTACCACAGTATAACAAAATAGAGCAGGAATCAGGAGGAAACTTTGAGATATGATGGTTGTGATATGTTTTATTACCTTGACTGTGGTGAATGCTTTATATATATATATTTGTGTGTGTGCATGTATGTCAAAACTCATCAAAATACTTTATGTGCTGTTTCTTGTATGTCTATGGTAACTCTGTTAATGAAATAAAATACATGAAAATTGCTACTTAGTTCTAAATAACTGAATTTGTATGTACATTTTTGGAATACAACATTGTTACACAGGAAGCTTCTTGTATCCTTTGGCAAACCCACAGTTTAACCAAGATCATTTTTTGTCACCTTGCATGTGATACCTAATCCTCAACCTTTCTTCCTTTCTTTTTTTTATTTGTCTTTTATTCCTTTAAATTTAGTTGTTTAGTTTTTATGATTGAAATCCTTTTCAGTTAAACTTTCCTAAAGCCATCATTTCATTAAGTTTTTTTCCTCGATAATTAGGTCTACTGTATTAAAGCTTATTACTATCAATATGGTTAAAATCATGTTCTAAGAATGTTGCCCTTCTGAGGGATGGGATCATTTTTAGAAAAAAAGAGATTGTGGCTAATATTAAATCTGGGTCAAGACCTAATTTTGAGCAAAGTTAAACACTGTTTTTAACCTTGCTTTCATATTAACTAACTCTGTAAGTTGGACTGATCTCTCTTTTCCACATTACCCCAGAAAGGCAAATGTCAAAAGAAGATAAAGGCTCAACATATACATTATTATTATATAGTCAGGTGCAACGTATTATATAGAATGGGCTACACAATAGGTAGAAACTAGGCACCCAAAATCTTCATATATTTAACCTCTTGCTGAGAAATATAAAGTGTAGAAAATTTTAAGGATAAGTGATAAAGTTAAAAACATTGAAAAAGTGAAAAACTACCATCTTTTAAACCAACAATTGTATATATATATATATATAAGGAGAATATCTTTCAATATATTTTAAAGAAATATACCATAATACATAAAAAACATAAAGTATTAAAAAACAAAACAAAACAAAACAAAAAAACAACAAAAAAGAAATATACCATAATACAGATCTTCTTCAACTCATGATGGGGTTACATCCCATTAAACCCATCATGAATTGAGAATATTTTAAGTTGAAAATGCATTTTATCCCCCTGCTTGTGTGCTTTCTCTCTCTCTGACACATAAATAAATAAATAAAATCTTAAAGAAGGAAAAAAGGAAGAAAGAAAGAAAGAAAAGAGAAGAAAAGAAGAGAACAGAAAAGAAAAGGAAAAAAAGAAACAAAAAAAAGAAAAGGAAAGGAAAGAAAAGAAAAGAGGAACACCTGAGTGGCTCAGTTGATTAAGCATTTGCCTTCAGCTCAGGTCGTGATCCCAGGGTCCTGGGATCGAGTCCCTTATCAGGCTACTTGCTCAGTGGGGAGCCAGCTTCTCCCTCTGCCTGCTACTCCCCCTGCTTGTTCTGTCTCTCTTTCTCTCTGACAAATAATAAATTAAGAAATAAAATCTTTTGAAAAAAGAGAGAGAAAATGCATTTCAGGGACACCTGAGTGGCTCAGCTGGTTAAGTGTCTGCCTTTGGCTCAGGTCATGATCCCAGGACCATGAGAGAGAGCCCCACATCAAGCTCCCTGATCGGTGGGGAGCCTGCTTCTCCCTCTCCCTCTGCCTGCTCCCCTGCTTGTACTCTCTCTCTCTGCAAATAAAGTCTTAAAAAAAAAAAAAGAAAATGCATTCCATAACCTAATCTATTGAACATTATAGCTTAGTCTAGCTTACTTAAACATGCTCAGAACACTTACATTTGGACAAAATTATCTAACACAGACTATTTTATAATAAAGTGTTGAATGTCTCATGTAATTGTTTGAATACTGTACTGGAAATGAAAAATAGAATCCTTATATGGGTAAAAAATCATTTTAAGCGTATGGTTGTTTACCCTTGTGATTGCATGGTTGATTGGGAGCTGTGACTCCCTGCACTGCCCAGCATCTTGAGAGAGTATTGTACTTTATATAACTAGCTCAGGAAAAGATCAAAATTCAAAATTCTAAGTATGGTTTCTACTGAATGTCTGTAGATCTTACACCATCAAAGTTGAAAAATTATAAGTTAAACCATTGTAAGTCAGGAACCATCTGTATATATAAGATGTATTAATCTTAATAAATCTGAATTATCCATACATATATCTGTATTATTGAAATATTTAATTATATTAATATTTATCAACATTCTCAAATAATAATATCAGATCCCTGGTCAAAGATTACTTTGACATATACGCTTAGATATATTTCTGGGCTCTGGATTCTTTTACATAGAATTATGTATATCTTTTTTTATGCCAGTACCATGTTATTTTGGCTACTATAACTTTGTAATACAGCTTAATATCAGGAGGTATGATGTCTCCAGCTTTGTCGTACTTTCTCAAGATTGCTTTGGCTATTTCGGGTCTTTTGTTATTCTATATAAATTTTAGAATTTTTTTTTCTATTTCTGTGAAAAATGCCATTAGGGTTTTGATAGGGATTTCATTGAATCTTTAGAGGACTTTGGGAAATATGGACATTTTAACAGTATAGTTCCAATCCATGAACAAGGATATCTTTCCATTTATTTGTGTCTTCTTCAATTTCTCTCTTCAATGTCTCAAAAACTTTCAGTGTACAGATCTTTCACCTGCTTGGTTAAATTTATTCCTAGGTATTTTATTGGCTTTGATTCTATTGAAATGATAGTTTTCTTTATTTCTTTTTCAGATAGTTCATTGTTAATATATAGAAAAGCAACTGACTTTTGGTTCTTACTTTTGTGCATTGAAACTACGGAAATCATTCATTAGTTCTTCTTATTTATTTTTTTTATTATTATATTATGTTAATCACCATACATCACATCATTAGTTTTTGATGTAGTGTTCCATGATGCATTGTTTGTGCATAACACCCAGTGCTCCATGCACAATGTGCCCTCTTTAATACCCATCACCAGGCTAATCCACCCTCCAACCCCCCTCCCCTCTAGAACCCTCAGTTTGTTTCTTAAAGTCCATAGTCTCTCATGGTTCATCTCCCCCTCTGATTTCCCCCCTTCATTCTTCCCCTCCTGCTATCTTCTTCTTCTTCTTCTTTTTTTTTAATATATTGTATTATTTGTTTCAGAGGTACAGATCTGTGATTCAACAGTCTTGCACTAATTCTAATAGTTTTTTGGTGGAGTCTTTAGGTTTTCTATATTTGCAAACAGAGACAAGTTTCTTTCTCCTTTTTTTTCTATTTTTTTTTATTGGGGTATAATTGACATATAACATTTTTTTGACATACAACACTTTTTAAAAGACTTATTTATTTATTTTAGAGAAAGAGAGAGAGCAAAGTGGGTGGGGCAGAGGGACAGGGAGAAAAATCCCAAGCAGACTCTGTGCCCAGCACAGAGCTGGAGGTGGGGCTCAATCCCAGGACCCTGAGATCATGACCGAAGCCAAAACCAAGAGTCAGACGCTTAACCAATTGCACCACCCAAGCGCCTGACATATAACATTTTATTAGTTCCAGATATCCAACATAATGTTTTAAAATTTGTTAGTTAGGGCGCCTGGGTGGCTCAGTTGGTTAAGCGACTGCCTTCAGCTCAGGTCATGATCCTGGAGTCCCTGGATTGAGTCCTGCATCGGGCTCCCTGCTCGGCGGGGAGTCTGCTTCTCCCTCTGACCCTCCCCCCTCTCATGTGCTCTCTCTCATTCTCTCTCTCTCAAATAAATAAATAAATAAATAAATAAATCTTAAAAAAAATAAAATTTGTTACTTAGCATTTTAACTAGATATTTTTTTTCTGATTTGGAGGTATTATTGGAGATTTATATATAAAAGACTTATCAAACTCAACATCCAAACAACAAATAATCCAATCAAGAAATGGGCAGAAGACATGAACAGACATTTCTCCAAGAGACATACAAATGGCCAACAGACACATGAAAAAAATGCTCAACATCACTTGGCATCAGGGAAATACAAATCAAAACCACAATGAGAAACTACCTCACACTGGTCAGAATGGCTAAAATTAGCAAGTCAGGAAAGGACAGATATTGGGGAAGATGCGGAGAAAGGGGAACCTTCTTACACTGTTGGTGGGAATGCAAGCTGGTGCAGCCACTCTGGAAAACAGTATGGAGGTTCCTCAAAAAGTTGAAGATAGAGTTACCCTATGACCCAGCAATTGTACTACCAGGTATCCACCCCAAAGATACAAATGTAGTGATCCGAAGGGGCACCTGTACTCCAAGGTTATGGCAACAATGTCCACAATAGCCAAACTATGGAAAGAGCCCAGATTTCCATTAACAGATAAATGGATAAAGAAGACGTTGTATGTGTGTACACACACACACACACACACACACACACACACTGGAATACTACTCAGCCATCAAAAAAAAAAATGAAATCTTGACACTTGCAATACAGCTTGTAGTCTGGAATTGTGATGCCACCAGCTTTGGTTTTCTTTTTCAACCTTCCTCTGGTTATTTGAGGTCTTTTCTGGTTCTACACAAATTTTAAGATTATTTGTTTCAGCTCTGTGAAAAATGTTGATGCTATTATACATAACTTTTCAAAAAAATACTAGCAAACCAAAATCAATGACACATTAAAAGTATCATACACAATGGTCAAGTGGAATTTAACCCTGAGATGCAGGGATGGCTCAAAATATGCAGATCCATAAATGTAATATATCACACTAAAAGAATAAAGGATAAAAATAATATATCAATAGATGCAGGAAAAACACTTGATAACATTTAACTTTCTTTCATGCAAAAAACTCAACAAATTGTATAGAAGGATTCTACTTCAACATAATAAAGGCACTGGAATTTATTTATTTTAATCTTGAATCTTGAAGTTTTGAAATGAAATTTCTAATATAAAAACAAATTTAGAGACCTTAATATCCCACTCTTCCCACCTATTTTGTTCTGTGATCATTTCTACTTCAAAATTATGCATTATTAAAGAAATAGTAAATGGGTGTCTGGGTGGCTCAGTAGGTTAAACATCTGCCTTTAGCTCAGGTCATGATCCCAGGGTCCTAGGATTAAGCCCTGGATCAGGCTCCCTGCTCAGCAGGGAGTCTGCTTCTCCCTCTCCCTCTGCCCCTCCCCTTCACCCATGCTTTCTCTCTCTCTCCTTCAAAGTAAATAATAAAATTAAAATTGCAGTGAATGTGTAAGACTGTTGAATCACAGACCTGTACCTCTGAAACAAATAATACATTATATGTTAAAAAAAAAAAAGAAGATAGTAGGAAGGGAAAAATGAAGGGGGGGAATCAGAGGGGGAGACGAACCATGAGAGACTATGGACTCTGAGGGTTCTAGAGGGGAGGAGGATGGGGGGGTGGGTTAGCCTGGTGATGGGTATTAAAGAGAGTATGTATTGAATGGAGCACTGGGTGTTATACGCAAACAATGAATCATGGAACACTACATCAAAAACTAATGATGTAATGTATGGTGATTAACATAATAAAATTTTTTTTTTAAATGAAAGAAATAGTATTGAGAAAAAATGTACAAGGTATCATAAATAGTGACCTATAAAAAATGATGGCCTTGAATAATGAGATAGCTTTGCAGTCTCTACCTGTGCTTTTTAATTACCCCTCCATCCTAGAAATTTTCATCACATGTTACATGTATTACATAATTCTGTGAAAAGATTCTGTAGCTACATATAATAAAAGTAGCCCTCTGGGCATATATCTTTGAGCACTTGAAATACGAATAGTGTGACCAAGGAACAAAATTTTGAATTTAATTTTAATTTACATAACATATTCAACATTGAGGCAGTGTGAAATATTTTTTCCATTGAACAAAACTTTGTTTCAGTAGGATTACATTTCACTGTGTCCATTGTATCACACTTTAGTGTTGTTTGTTTGGGGTGAATGCATCCTTCTAAATTTACATATAAATACATCATAGATTAGTGCCAACAGATTGGTTCAGTTCAAATGATTTTTTACCCCACACAGATATAATATTATAATGTGTTTTCTTTTTTTTAAGGTTTTATTTATTTATTTGACAGAAAGAGAGCAAGCACAAGCAGGGGGAGTGGCAGGCAGAGGGAGAGGGAGAAGCAGGCTCTTCACTGAGCAGGGAGCCAGTCATGGGGCTTGATCCCAGGACCCTGGAATCATGACCTGAGACAACCAGATGTCCCAATAATGTGTTTTCTTGAATATTCTAGAATTCTGAATGAGTTGCAGTGAAGTCTATGTAAATTATAATTTGTAATTAAATTGAACTATATATTATTTTAATTATGTGATAAAATTATTTTTCTAGTTTAAAATATAACAAAATCGGGGTGACTGGGGGTGGCTCAGATGGTTGAGCATCTGCCTTTGGCTCCGGTCATGATCCCAGGGTCCTGGGATCAAGGCCCACATCGGGCTCCTGGCTCAGCAGGGAGCCGGCTTCTCCCTCTCCTTCTGCCTCTCCCCCTGCTCATGCTCTCTCTCTCTATCTCTGTGTCTCAAATGAATAAATAAAATCTTTAAAAAAATAAAATAAAATATAAGGAAATAATTTTTTGGAAGAAAAAATTAATTAAAACAAAAGCATGGTTAGAAGAATTGAGTGGAGTTGTGAAACTAGTATGATGACTAGAACAGTGAAGACACTGGAAGAAGGCATTAATTTCATGATAAGTAAAAAGGCAACTTGCTGCAGTAGAGCAAAACAAAAGAATATCCTGACTTTTCTTTAAAAAATAAAGATAATGAAGTGGGGTATATTAAGAGAGATCTTCAACAATTATATGGTGCATTTGATAAATTTTTTCTCAAGTCAAAAGAAAAATTAATGAAATTTGTTTCCTGAAATCAGAATTCAATATCCAAAAAAATTTTTAATTACTTTAAAAAATTTCTGAGCTGTATTTTGCAAGCTGAAAAATTGCTTACATTATTGCCCAAAGAAGAAAACAATTATTATATGGAGTGTTGATAAAAAATGAATTATTTCAGGCATGGAAATTTTGTTAGAGAAATATGAGGAAAAACCTCTAAAACTGTTAATTTTTAAAAAGTAACAAATCTTCAATTAAGTCATAAAGCAAATTCCCATAGAACTCCAGGCCTTTTTAACCGTATCAAAGATCAATTGATTTAAAATTTTAAAAATTGCAAATTTTAAATAGCTGTGAGGTGCAATATAAAAGAGACCAAGAATTATTGTTTTGATGAATTTTGTCTCAAAAAGATTCCAAATGTACAAAGAAATATTGTCAATTTTAAAACAAGAGATCACATTTGTGATATATATATTTGTTCAATTTTTATATTGGTTGATGGAGAATTCAGCTAGATATGAAAAAGTAGTTATCATCATGATGGATGCTGCTCCAGTTCATGTTATCTGAAAGATCTGGATGTATTGGAATTTTAAAACAAAAGACTGATAATCCTTTTTGCTTTTTTCCACTGTAGAATACATGCTGAAAATATTTTTCATGGTTTTCTTTCTTTTTTTTAAGATTTTATTTATTTCTCTGATAGAGAGAGAAAGACAGAGAGAGAGAAAACAAGCAGGGGGAGCAGCAGAGGGAAAGGGAGAGGGAGAAGCAGGCTTCCTGCTGAGCAGAGAGCCTGATATGGGGCTGGATCCCAGGACTCTGGAATCATGACCTGAGCCAAAGACAGATGCCTAACGGACTGAGCCACCCAGGCTCCCCTTTTTACAGTTTTCTTAAGCACATTCTATGATAGGTGTCATGGATATCATTATTTTTGTACGTATAGATGCTATGAAACATTGTCAGTTTATGGAACTGCTGAACAAATTAGAAAGTGATGAATTAAGTGATCTTAAATGGTCATTTTCTTGTAATTATTATTTTGAGTTACAAAAATGTTTTTCCAACATTTACTGTAATATTAACTCCAATTCTAGATTTTCTTGAAACAAAAAAGCTGCATGCCAGAATATTCAATAATCCAAGACCAAAAAAAAAAGAAAAACCCTGTAATTTACATTTCCTCACCAATATCACAATGCCATAAGGGAGGTAAAATTGAATCTTTAAGTAAAAGAAAGTTTATTTTTGCCTTATTTAGGCAGGCAAAAATAACATGTTGAAAATGGAAACTCTCAACAATACAAATCAATAATACTGATTTTATGTATTTTTCTACCTGGACCAACATACAAAATTTTTAATTATAATTGATTGTATATACAAATTGGCTACAAAATCTATAAGAAAAATTTGAAGAACTTTATCGATATTTAAAAATTTAGAGTTGCTTTTCAATGCATGCAATGACCCTTTGAATTTTGTTGTAATTAAAGCAAGAGTTAGTGAATTTACTTAATTTGGACAGATGTAGCCTCAAAAGTAATATGCTTTTGCTTCAAAGCGAAATCATTATTTCAAAAAAAAAGTTAACCTCTTTTGTCAATATGGATGTAAATATTAAAGGACAGTGGTTTTCTTGTTGCTCAATTAAGTTATTGGAAAACGCCAAAGTATTTTTGCAACAACTTGTGTATGTGAATATAGTTTTCTAAATTTTATGAAGTGTGAACACAAATCAAATATATTCAATGAAGATGCAATGAATTGAGATGTACTTTTATTGTAAAATACATACTGATTTTGAAGAATTAGTATCAAAACATTACAATATCTCATAAATTATTGCTGGATTATATTTTGAGATGGTATTTTTATATATGTATATACATGTATATATTTACATATATAAAAATACATAATATACATGTGTGTATTTAAATATGCATATATAAGTGTAAAGTTTATATATTATAGTATTAAATTTAATTTTATGGTTCTTTTTAAATTTTTAATATGGATGCTAGAATATTTAATATTAATATGTGACACTTTATATTTCTATTGGACAGTGCCATTCTATAACTTTAATATTCTCAAAGTAATCACATCTTCTTTTAATAAATATTTTATTTATTTATTTGACAAAGAGAGAGCACAAGCAGGCGGAGCAGCAGAGGGAGAGGGAGAAGCAGGCTCCCCGCTAAGCAGGGATTCCTGACGTGGGGCTTGATCCCAGGACCCTGGGATCATGACCTGAGCTGAAAGCAGCCGCTTAACCAGCTGAGCCACCCAGGCGCCCCGTAATCACATCTTTAAAGGGCTTCAGAACCACTGCTTTAGAGAACAATACTAAAACTATAAAACCTCTACTAGGACTAGTCTATGAGCATTTGAACATTATACATTTTATTCCATCCACTGTAATTCCTCCAGTGATGCTTCCACCAGCACATATAAAATGTTTACATGTAGGAGGGTGATTTGATATGGCCAAGACTGGAAAGCATAGTAACACTTGAAGATCAAAGTCAACACCTATGTTAACACTTAGAGCCAATTTTCAACCTGAGCAAATGTCAGAGTCCAGATGTTATCTGAACGGCATAGCTAATGCCCTTTGGAAAACGAGCAACTGATTTCAGCATTTGAAGCTGCCAAGAGGCACAACACTTCTTTGGAAGAACAGCAGCCTCAGTCTCTTTAGCATCTCACTTTGTCAGTGCACTTACTTTATAACTGTCAAAAGAATACAACACCCCAAAAATTTCATTTTTGAAAACTATACTATCAAAATCATTAAACTGTGTATGTACATCACCTTCAAAATGCTGTTACTAGAACCTCCAGTTCTAATCTGGCCAGAGTTGGAGAAAATGCTTGAGTGTGTGTGTGTGTGTGTGTGTGTGTGTGTGAGAGAGAGAGACAGAGAGACAGAGAGAGAGACAGAGAGAGAGACAGAGAAAGAGAGAGAGAAATTTAACCATTCAAGAGATTGCCTGTAAGAAGACATCCTTAATTTATTTAAGGGCCCCTTCAACTGTTCTTCCTCAATCTTACAAATACAAACGGTCCAGTTATTACATATTTTTTAGGAAACAAACAGCTAAATTTAAATGTAAGTAGGTATTAAAAACAACCTAATGAAAAAGAAAATCATGCCCTGAAATACTAAAATTAAGGATGATAATAGTACATATTAATTTACTATATACTGCCATTTTAGTGACAACTATTGTATGTCTGATCTATCTGCTTTACCTTTGTTGGAATACTCTCCTTCAGCTTTTTCACACAGATATTTTATCAGAAAACATCAGACAAATCTGTAAGACCATTATCAACACAGAATATGAGATGTAATTTTAACACATCACGTTGAAGCCTAAATCTATTCAGGAGCAAGAAATGCAGAAAACTAGACTGGAAAGATGAAACAACCAAAAAAGAAATGACAATTCATGAAACTGACATACGTTGGCCATTGTTAAAAGGATGGAGAGATACTTGATAGCAAATTCTAGAAACAGACCATATGCTATATAGTTGGGCTACCAATTTTCAGGACTTAAAAAGCAACAATTTGTGCGATGCATATTAGTTTGACTAGTTTAATCTCTCTTGCATGATTTGGCATATGGTTCAGGAATGCAACCTCTCTAGGCCACCATTATTATACAGTATTAGTAAAGGAATGTTGAATAAATATCGTTTTACTCTATAAAAGCAAATATATGAGAGAATGTTGATTAAAGTAAAATTTAAGAATTTCATAGGGTTGTAAAAGACTTTATGGAGAAGATTTTTGCTATTTATTTATGTTTTTTTTTTTCCTAGAACATTAAAGATCTATAAGTTGCCTTTTGATCATTTCACTGGCTGGCCCCTGATTTGTCCTCCTAAAATATTTACCAGGTGTTTTCTTCAGGGATATTTTCCCTCAGAAAGGAAAAGCAAAACTAATAGTTTGACCAAGGAATCTCTTCTCTAGTAGCAGTTCTGAAATAATGATTCATCAATTAGTTCTGTTCCTGAATGACTAATTATTTAGTTAACCAATTAAGAAAATAAATGTTAAAATGAGTCCTATAATATATTCATAATTTTGAAAATGCTTTCTTTTCATTTGAGTTACATAATATAATTTGTAATTAGAAAGACTTTCCATAGCAATTTATCATTTTCCAATTCAAACTTAAGTCCAACAGACCACCTACTGCAGAAGAAGAACACATAAATTTAGGGAAAAAGCAAAGGTAATTAAATCTTTCATTTTGGATCAATGCATAGAGAAAATGTTAATTTAACAAGTAGTCCATATGCCAGAATTAAAGAAATATCTTTGCCTTCAATTGGCTTAGAACAGAGGAGTAGTGGCAATTAATTATGTAAAATGATGTCAGCAAGTGGCACATCTAAATGTGGTGACATGTGCTTTCTTCCTTTTTAACAGCAAAAAAAATGCAGTGTGAATTCTTTGGGCAAGTGTAAATTTCTCAGACAAATAATGACCTCTAGTTTTTCTATCTCCACTTTACCTGGCTAGAAAAATGGCATTGATAATTTGTTACTGCTTTTGTTGCAAATTTATTTGCATCTGAGTTGTATAAGTAGAACTGCCAAAGTCAAATCTCTCATAATTATAAAACCATGCATTTACTCATATGAAAATTGTTTAAAATTTAAAGCTTGTTAAAACCAGCATGTCTCTGAAGGTTGACTTTATGAAACTGCAAAATGTTTAGAGCATTTATAGGCAGACCTGGGTTTGAGTTCCTGCACTAACACTTTCCACCTTAGGGGCTTCTGGCGCAGTTCTTCTACATTTAAATGACTGGTGTTGAATGTTCTAGGCCCTAGATGAGCCACTTTTGCCTGGTGTGCCATATCAGCAAACCAAAACTTAAATAATTTTCATGCCTCTGTAAATGTTTTGCTCTACCAGAAATGTAGTCTATACAGTCGGCCAATTGCCAGAGCCCAAGCCAGCTCTGGGCCTTCTAAGCCCCAGGCAATCATGTTTTCTATTTCTGTCTTCCCCATTCTTTTTTTTTTTTTTTAAAGATTTTATTTATTTATTTGAGACAGAGAGAATGAGAGAGACAGAGAGCACATGAGAGGGGGGAGGGTCAGAGGGAGAAGTAGGCTCCCCGCCGAGCAGGGAGCCCGATGCGGGACTCGATCCAGGGACTCCAGGATCATGACCTGAGCCACCCAGGTGCCCCTGTCTTCCCCATTCTTGATTCTTTATTTTATAAAAGCTTTTTGCTTTCCTTTTATTTTGAAGTTCTCTGAAAGGAGATGGTCCACTCATAAAGTATTAAATAAAGCTCTCTTGTATAACCTAAATTGTCTCCTGTAATCATTTTCTAAATAGTTTTTGGTGAGGAGGATGGGATCCAAAGCTGAGTGCTCATGGCTTATGAGACAATGAGATGCATAGGCAAGACTTCCACTGAACACTTTGAGTCCACTGTTCCTATGTCCTTACTGGTGACTGTGGATAAGTCACTCTCAGATCTGAGCTCTGCCTCCTTGTGTGCAGTTCTATAATTCAAACAAGCTTTATACATATAAACTTTGTATATATATAAAGAGAGAGAGTTTCTGAGACCTCAGAATTTTTGTGGGAACTATACACACAAACACACACACACCTAAGTGTATATAAGGATTTAAGGTTTAAGAATTCTAATTAGGCCGGGGTGCCTGGGTGGCTCAGTCATTAAGCGTCCACCTTCGGCTCAGGTCATGATCTCAGGGTCCTGGGACTGAGCCCTGGGTCAGGCTCTCTGTTCAGCAGAGAGCCTGCTTCTCCCTCTCCCACTCCCCCTGCTTACGTTCCCTCTCTCGCTGTGTCTATCTCTGTCAAATAAATAAAATCTTAAAAAAAAAATTCTAATTAGGCCATGAGAGACTATGGACTCTGAGAAACAAACAGGGTTCTAGAGGGGAGGGGGGTGGGGGGATGGGTTAGCCTGGTGGTGGGTATTAAAGAGGGCAAGTTCTACATGGAACACTGGGTGGTATACGCAAACAATGAATCATGGAACACTACATCAAAAACTAATGATGTAATTAATGTATGGTGATTTTTTTTTTTAAGATTTTATTTATTTATTTATTTATTTGAGAGAGAAACAGCATGAGAGGGGAGAGGGTCAGCGGGAGAAGCAGGCTCCGCGCTGAGCTGGGAGCCCGATGCGGGACTCGATCCCAGGACTCCGGGACCATGACCTGAGCCGAAGGCAGTCCCTTAACCAACTGAGCCACCCAGGCGCCCTGTATGGTGATTAATATAACATAATAATAATAAAAAAAAAAAGAATTCTATTTAGGGACTCCTGGGAGCCACAGTCAGTGAAGCCCTCTGACTCTTGGTTTCAGCTCATGTAATGATCTCAGGGTCGTGAGATGGAGACCCACATTGGGCTCCGTGCTTTCCCTGGAGTCTGCTTGAGACTCTCTTTCCTTCTCCCCCTGGCCCTCCCCACAACACACTCGGTCTCTCTCTCGCTAAAATAAATAAATAAATCTTAGAAAAAAAGAATCTAATTAATACATGTAATAGAACTACTAAAAATAATAAGGGAACCATCTCTATGCAAGGACAGTTGGATGTATTTTTGGTAAGAAAAGGCATAAGGTATGGAGATGTGTTATTGGTACAGGAAAAATAGAGTAATTTTGTCCTGAAGTAAAACAACTGATCCAGAATGGGAAAGGTGTGTGTGCATGTGGGATGGGGGGTGGGGAATGCTTATGACAGTATCTGGATGGATATAACATTATAGAATCTTTGTGGAGAAGAAATCTTAGGAAAGGAATTTTATGTATGGCAATGCTGGCTAAGATTGGAATGGATTAAGTTAAGTGAATTTTAATATCAAAAGGACATTGGTGCAAAGTTAGAATTAGGTTTTCTCTTTGTTAAAAGGACAAAGTTTAGAATAAATTAATTAATTAAAAAAATAAAAAATAAAAAAATAAAAGGACAAAGTTTTCTTAGATTATTGGTCTTCTCTTAATAAGAAATTGCAAACAAAGTTTTTTTTCCTTTACCTTTTAAGTAATCTTTCTTATACTTAGAAATAGGTAGAAAACAAAGACTTTATTTCCCAACAAAATAATTTAGTGCCTTTCACATTGTCTTTATCAGGTCTTTGACTACTTAAGAAAACCTAGTTTTCTTAGTATTAAAATTGCTATGGTTTGTACAACTCTGTAACTTTCTTATTTGCCTCAAGAGTTTTTAACCATCGTACTAGTTAAAGGATAGATATTTTTGCAAGCTTAACAAAAATCAAATTTTAAGTAAGGTCTTTTAAACTTCAGACTAATGTTGAGATTTTCCAGAGGTTCCCTGGAAAATCTCAAAGGAACCGACTCTTATCCAGTAAGATGTTAAAATTATTAGGTTTATTTGATATCTTAAATTATGATGGGAAGTGTTACACATAAAAAATGATGCCATGATGTTTTAGGTTATAGTTATATGGATAAATGTTATTAATATGAATGTTGTAGAAATTGTGTGAAATTCTTAGAAATCTAATATGTCCTGATATAAAGTTATCATTCATAATTCCAGTTATTATTTAAAATGTTGTATAGCACAGAAATAACTAAATTTCCTTGTCAATTCCATTATAATGAGCTCTCATCAAATCCTTAACTATGGGAATTTTAAGGTGTTTTGCCATTTATAGTTATTTTGCTCCTTGCTTGTACAAAAGTGAGATTAATGGAAAATGGACACTACCAAGTACCAAGGTGTTGAATCTGGGTTATACATTTCACAACTGAAAAAAAGCTCAACCTGACATTTGGTCCTGTGCAAATTATGGAGACCTCAAAATCAATTTGACTAGAAGAGAAATAGCTAAAAACAAAATAGATTGCTTTCTCTCAAGACATCAAACCAAGATGGGGCACCTGTGTGGCCCAGTCACTTATGTGTGGGACTCTTGATTTCAGCTCAGGTTGAGATCTCAGGGTGAGATGAGCCCTGTGTTGGGCTCCACACTCAGAGCAGAATCTGCTTGAAATTCTCTCTGACTCTGCTGCTCCCACTCTCCTTCTTTCCCTCTAAACCTTAAAAAAAAAAAAAAAAAAGACATCAGACCAAGAGGATCAAGAACATTTCTTTTTCTTTGTTCCTTTTGTTTGTGACCATCCTTTGTCCAACTCTTATGTCATGAATGTCTTTATAATTTTTTTCCCCACTTTTTTCTTACCCTGGTCTGGAAAGATAATGCCATTGTTCACATATCTCAGGCCATTGCAAAGGAGAATAACCCAACATCCAACTTACTATTGGATTTACTGAGATGCTGGTGATCCTGTAGTTCTTTCTCCCTGTCACAAACTTCTCCTAGATTTCACTGCCTCAGTTTCCCTGGAACCAGCTCACTGGATAAATACTTCTGGAGAAGTGGAGACACAGTACATGAATTCCATAAAAAGCCAAATGATTTAAAGGATCCCCAACATTGGGATCACTTTTTGACTTATTTGATTCTAGCTGCTTGTGGTCATGGGGACCCTGGTTCAGGAGCACTCTCCAAATCATGGATATTTTCTTGTTGTTAATAATTTTACTGTCTTCTTAATAATATGCTTCATTCTCTCAAAGTTTTGAATGCATGTGGATAGACATTGACTAGCCAACACATGGTCTCTCTCTGGAATGAGAAAAGAGAACAGAAGAATGTAAACACCTTCAAGGGTAGGAGTGTGACATCATCTCTTATGAATAGTGCACTGATACCCAAAGAAGCAGTGGTAAGTGAGAGTCATTGATCAAATCTCATGATCAATGGGAGAGAGTTGTTGAGATAACTTTCTCCAAGGTGCAGCCACTCCTGCTGGGGTTCACATCAGCAAACTGAACCTTAGAAAACTTTTATGTTGCTATAAATACTCCTTTTGATCAGAAAAGCAGTATATTGAGTCAGCCAATCCCCAAAGGCCAAGCCAAATTTGGGTCTTCTCACCCCAAACAAGGGAGACTATGTAACCCCAGAAAACTAGGTATTTTCTATTTGTCTCTTCCTTGTTTGTTATATGTTATCCAATAAAAGCTTCTTGCTTTCTACACCATTTTGCAGTTCTCCAAAAGGACATCGTCCAATTCATGAAGTGTTAATAAGGTTTGTCTATGTCACCTAAATTGTCTTCTTTAATATTTTTTAAACACTGGTGACTTCTTCATAAATAGTGTCATAAATATAAAATCAGATAATGTATGTGAGGGTTCGACACATTGCCTGACACATATGAATAATTTATTAAAAGGCAGCTACCATCGTTATTATTATTTTTGCTACCATTATTATTGGCAAGATAGGAAACATGCCCAGTACTATATGAGCACTCAATAAACCAGTGAACACCACTGTGATATAATATAATTTTATTGCTGAAATCAACTTAGTGAATAAAATATTAATGACTAACACATCAGAAACGTTGACCATATTGTTAGAAAAATTTTCCCAGTGCTATGATCAAATCAGTGTAGCTAGAGATGATATTTTCCCATATCACTATAAAACGCCAGACCACACTTGAATAACTACTTGAAAGTTAACAAAAATTTCTGTACAATATCATTAAAGTTATTATTCATAAAAGCTCAAAATGAAGCATAAACTAATGGTAAAACAAATGCTTTATTTTGGTACCTCAAGAAAAAAAATTTATTTTCATGTCGATACAACAAAGATATTACCTTTTGAATATATAAAACCCTGGTACTTCAATTATATTAATTCAAAGCTTTTGCATATCTTTACGAATTTTATATATAGAATGCCAAGATATATTAAAAAGATTGCATCAGCTTTCTACGGAATTATCTACTCTCTTAATTTTCATTAAAATTCAGTTTCTTGTTCATGAAAAATAAATGTTTTGCTTACATCCAACTATCCATATTTTCTATTATCATCCATAGGCCCACCCAATTGCCCATACTTAACAGATCTAAATAAAATTAGTATCTATTAAACGCAATCCTCAACTACTTACTCTCACTGTTCTGTTCATACCTAATGACGCTTTTTGATTAGTCTCATCAGGGCAGTGCGTTTCAATCATTATGTAGTTCTAATGTGATGTTACTAATTTCTTCAATATCTCTCTATTTATGGTACAAGTATCAGGACACAGGAAGAAAATAAAATAAAAATTACCATGCCTTCTGTTTTAACAATATTATATTCTCTTTGCATTCTGCTGTTTTTTTTTTCTTTGTATTCTGTTTGCTTACACATGAATCAAAATGGTTTTCTCCGGTTTTGTTATGTTTGTTTCTTTGTGTTTAGTGGATATGAGTTAGAGATTCAATTTAGACTGTCTCTAATAAGGGGGTTATTATCAGGCAGCATATATCAATAAAATGAATTAGAAAATCACAGGACTCAGAGATGGCCAGAGATCTAGGCTTCACCAAAATGGGAACATAGTTGATGGGTTTGAAGAGAGGTCAGGATCCAAGGCAGTTTGGAGGCCTGTACTATGAGAATCCCCTAATCACAGCAGGAATTCTTAGGTCTTCACTTTAGTGCACTACATTAACGTGAATTAACAATTCTTTCTGTATCTATTTTTTTAAATATCCTTCTACTCCATCTCTCCTGATAATTGAATGATCTTCTAGACATATCACTAGTTCAAACTGTAAAAGGGGATCTGTTACTACTCCTCAGATCTCCTAGCTACTCTCTTTTTCCTATTTAGGCAGAGTTTTCATTTAAAGCTGATTGTCATGGCAAACTAACATTTTGGCTTGACTGGCTCCTGTGCTAACCTAGCCCTAAAAATGTTACCTGTCTTACTTGGTAGTGAATAGGTAATTTCTGCCTTGGATTGCTTTCAAAATAGGGGTCTGGGAATGTATTGATTTGATTTCCATCAGAAATATATTATATTATATTATATTATATTATATTATATTATATTATATTATATTATATTATACAATATATTATAACATTATACAATATATTATACAATATATTATATTATATATTATAATATTATACAATATATTATATTCAGATTATATATATATAGAGAGAGAGAGAGAGAAAATATAGAAAAAGAGAGAGGGGAGAGAGAGAACCATCAGTAGGGAGATACTGAACAAAGTTACTAACATCACATTAGAGCTACATAATATTTGGAACACATTGACCTTATATATAGCTATATATGACATATAACTATATATGATATTGGCCACACAATCATGGAAGCTGAGAAATCCTACAATCCTACAATATCTGCCCTCTACAAAATGTAGGCACAAGAAAGCCAGTTATAAAATTTAAGATTCCAGTTCTAGTCTAAAGGCCTCAGAACCAGGAGAGCTGAGAAGAGAAGATTGATATTCCACTTCAAATAGGCAGAAAGTGAGCAAACCCACCATCCCTCCATCTTCTATTCAGACCCTCAACCTACTGGATGATGCCCATCTTCACTGGAGAGGGCAATCCTCTTCACTCAGTCTAACAACTAATATTATCTCTTCTGGAAATGCTCCTACAAACACACCCAGAAATTTTATCCAGATTTCTGCATATCCCATGATCCAGTCAAGTTAACACACAAAATTAGCTACTAAAAATGGCCTAGAAATAGAAGATACTAGATGATGAGGATGAACAAATCAACAAACCAACCAGTCTGGTAAACTGAAGGTTAGATACAGTATTTAGGTGGCAGTCCAGAAATCATCAAGGAATTATGGACTGGGTAGGTCTTCCACGTTGGGGAAAAGAAGGATGTCAGGAATTTCTGAGGGCAAGCAGAAACATTTATTTGTAAGGAGCAGGTAGAAATATCTGAACAGAAAAAATGAGTTTTAATACTAGCCCAAGCTTTTAATTCAGATCAAATGCTGTTTATTGCTTTCTAGTATAGTCAAGAGGAAATGAGACTAATAGCTAAGGCAATAATTAAGCTATCACAGGGTTTTGGCATTATCACACATCAAATTAAAAAAAAAAGAATCCATACCACTTTCAATAAGACTTCAGTTTGTTGTTTCTCTGTTGAGAGACACTGTTGAGTTCACTCTCTGTTATGTGACCTTTTATAGTAGTATATGATCAGGTAAATTTGTTGGACTAAGTGTATCTGAGCAGTTCAAATTAATCCTTAACTGTAATTAGCCACAAGTAACCCTGATGAATGACCTAAAATATCTGAGTCTATGTTGCAAAAAGGACACTAGGAAAGATAATGTAGATGGTTTAGCCTAACTTGGGAACTGACAAACTATGGCCTATAGGTTGAACCCAGGCCTTCTCTTTTATAAATTTTATTGGAACACAGCCACACTTACTCATTTATGTATTACCTATGACTTTTCTTTCTTTCTTTCTTTCTTTCTTTCTTTCTTTCTTTCTTTCTTTCTTTCTTTCTTTCTTCTTTCTTTCTTTCTTTCTTTCTTTCTTTCTTTCTCTTTCTTTCTTTCTTTCTTTCTGTTCTTTTCTTTTTTTCTCTTTCCTTTTTTTTTTTTTACTATAATGACAAGATTGAATAGTCACAACAGGGACAACATAGCCTGAAAAGACTAAAATATTTACTATCTGGCTTTATACAGAAAATGTTTGCTGACTCAGGCCTAGCCTATCAATGTGCAAAAATATTTTTTAAATACCAATTTATTTACTGTATTTTGGGAAATGGAGATCAGTGTTCTAGTTGGAGATGGTATTTGGTGGTACTAATCCTAACCATAAACTATTATGTTTACCACAGAAGAACAAAATGTATTTCTGGAGAGAAAGAGGTTGGGATGAAAGGAGTGGAGGGATGGAGTGGGGAGAGATTGGAGAGAAGGTAAAAGAAAGGAAGAGGAAGAGAGGGGGAAAAAAGGAGAGGTAATTGAGCGTACTAAGGAGTAGAGACAAACAAGGACATTAGAATCTGGATCCGAGGTCCTTAATACCATTTGCTTCTGATGGCCAGCTTTGGTTTTATCCTTTTTGTTCTATAAGACATGCCATTATCCTCATAGTAAATTTCTCTTTTAGCGAATTAGTTGGATTTTGCTTTATATGCAACTGAAAAACTCCCAATCAGTTCAGGGATGACCGCATACCTGATGTCTCAATATGGGAGCAGGACATCTAGTAATAGACATTTAGCCCATTATGGAGGCATATTCCATATTCTCACTGCCAAAAAATAACAGCAAGAAAAATTTCAAGAAGGCCAAAAGCATACTCAGTGGTGCTGTTGAAAGCAGGCCCCTCTATAAATGGAACTTAATGAAGTAAGAATAGAAGTGGACTGCAACTTCTCCTTATTGTAATTTATATCAGATGGAAAACTGTTTATGCTATTTTTCTGCTATTGGGGTTTTTATTGAAATTGATTGAAGGACTATATAAGTAAAAGATTTGATGATATACATTGGTTTATGTTTGCTATGAAATTTCAATTTCTATTAGAAATAACAATGTCTGGGGCGCCTGGGTGGCTCAGTCGTTAAGCGGCTGCCTTCGGCTCAGGTCATGATCCCAGGGTCCTGGGATCGAGTCCCACATCGGGCTCCCTGCTCAGCAAGAAGCTTGCTTCCCCCTCTCCCATTCCCCCTGCTTGTGTTACTGCTCTCACTATCTCTCTCTCTGTCAAATAAATAAATAAAATCTTAAAAAAAAAAAAAAAAGAAAGAAAGAAATAACAATGTCTGAATTAGTAGAATAAAAGTAAGAGTTTGCTAACTACCACCTTAAATGGGTAGGGCAATTTTATTGCATACACTTTTGCACATATTTTTGACGTTCTTTTAGTCTGTTAAAATACTTGGCAATCCAAAGACTGCACTCAAATAGGCTCTTTTTATCCTAAAAGCATTACTACCCCACACTAAAAAGTAATAAAACGGGTTAAATGAAAGTGAAACTGGCTCCTTGAGGTTATTCTATTTTATATAAAACACACTAATAGGTATTTAGCTGGGCTAATATAATACTTTCTGTAGAAACTAATTAAAACCTAAGCAAAGAAAAATACTGGCTTTGCTGTAACTCTTAAGTTTAACTCAAAATGAGTTCTCACTATATGGCAAGCACTACAAATCATTGAAAAAAATAAGGAAAGAACAACAAACTTGTCCTCCAGCAGCACACACAGTTTAGCAGAAGAATTAGCCAATAATAATTTAAATGTCATCTATAATCTTGAATCAATGATAAGAACAAAGTATTATAGGAATGAAAGTAAATTATAACACTTTAATTCCATTGAAACCTGGATATCCTAGAAATTGTGCCTATTCCCCTTTCATTCTTTGCTTTTTTAATAATATTCACCATAGTGCTAGGTGTTCATATGAAAAAACAATCATGTGATATAGGCCCTCCCAGTACTTAAGTGAAACAAATGTTTTTCAAAAGATTGGAGAAAAAGAATTTTTAAGCACTAAAATATACAAAGTATTTTATATTCCAGAAAAAGTTTAAAATAATTGTTGTGTAATATGTGAATATCTTTTTAAAAAATGGAAAAACTAACTATATTGAGGAAATCATGTTTTTTGAACTTGAAAACCATGTATTAAATGTTCACAATTAAGCCAAATTATTTACTTTTTTCATGTTTATAGTTTGTTTATAAATTACAAGTATTTAAAAATATTTCAAAATACACACATGAATAGAATTTTAAAATGAGTGAAAAATGTGATAAAATATTTTAAGTAATTCTGTATCTTCTTTTTTTCAAATTTTTAATTCCAGTTAGTTAATATACAGTGTTATATTAGTTCTTAGTGTGCAATATAGTGATTCAGCAATTCCATACATCACCTGGTGCTCATGATAATGAGGACATTCCTTAATCCCCATCACCTATTTGACCCATTCCCCTACCTCCCTTCTCTCTGGTAACCATGTTTCTTTTCTATAATTAAGTCTGTTTCTTAGTTTGTCTCCATATCTCTCTTTTTTCTCCCTTTGCTCATTTGTTTTGTTTCTTATTCCACATCTTCTTTATCCATTCATCAATCAATAGACACTTGGACTGATTCCATATCTTGGCTCTTGTAATAATGTTGCTATAAGCGTTGGGGTGCATGTGTCCCTTCAAATCAGTATTTTTATATCCTTTGGATACCTACTCAGCAGTGTGATTGCTGGATCATAGGGGAGTCCTATTTTTAACTTTTTGAGGAAACTCCATACTGTTTTCCACAGTGGCTGCACCAGTGTGCATTCCTACCAACAGTGCAAGAGAGTTTCTTTTTCTTCACATCCTCAACAATATCTGTTGTTTCTTGTGAGGTGATATTTCATTGTAGTTTTGATTTGCATTTCCCTGATGGTAAGTGATGATGAATATTTTTTCATGTGTCTGTTGGCATCTTTGGAGAAATGTCTGTTCATATCTTCTGTCCCATTTTTAATTGGATTATTTGTTTTTTGGGACTTGAGTTGTGTAAGTTCTTTATATATTTTAGGTACTAACTCTTTATCAGATATGTCATTTACAAGTATCTTCTTCCATTCTTTAGGTGGTCTTTTAGTTTTGTTGTTTCTTTCAGTGTGCAAAAGCTTTTTATTTTGCTATAGTCCCAATAGTTTATTTTTGCTCTTGTTTCTCTTGCCTCGGGAAACATATCTAGAAAAAAGTTGCTGTGGTTGATGTCAAAAAGGTTACTGCCTGTGTTATCTTCTAGGATTTTTATGGTTTTAGGTCTCACATTTAAGTCTTTAACCCATTTTGAATTTATGTTTGTGTATAAGAAAGTATAAGAAAGTGGTCTGGTTTCTTTCTTTTGCATGCTTCTGTCCAGATTTCCCAACACCATTTGTTGAAAAGACTGTCTTTTTCCCACTGGATATTTTTTGCTGTTTTATGAATATTAGTTGACCATATAGTTGTGGGTTTATTACTGTTTCTTTTTTATTTTCATTGATCTAATGTTTCTATCCTTGTGCCAATACCATACTGTTTTGTTTTTGTTTTTATTTAAATTCCAGTTATTTAACATACAGCATGTTATTAGTTTCAGGTGTACAATACAGTGATTCAACAATTCCATACATCACCCAGTGCTCATTGCAAAAAGTGTACTCCTTAATCCCCATCACCTATTTTACCCATCTCCCCCAAAATCTCCCTTCTGATAGCCATTAGTTTGTTCTTTATAGTTAAAAGTCTATTTTTTGGTTTGCCTCTCTCTCTCTTTTTTTTTTCACTTTGCTCATTTGTTTTTTCTTAAGTTATACATATGAGTGAAATCATATGGTATTTGTCTTTCTCTGACTTATTTTGCTTAGCATAATTCTCCGTACTTTCAGACAAATTATCTTAAGTGCAAAATCTTTGTTATAAAAAAAATGTGGGTTCTTTTTCTTGACCTACACTTAAATATTTTCTTTAATTCTTCTGTCGTCTTCAATACCTAGTGTGGAGGACAAAATAATGGCCCTCCAAAGACTTTCATGCCCTGATCCTTGGAATCTATGAATATATTACATTACATGGGAAAAGGGACTTTAATGATTAAGATCAAGGGACTTGAAATGGGGAAATTATTCCAAAATATCTGGGTGCACCTATTTTAAGAAATCAGTGGTTGAAGTGGAAGAATAGGCAGGAGGAATGAGACTTAAGAAGGACTTCACCCACCAGTACCGATTTTGAAAATGAAGGGAGGGGCTCATGAGACAAGAAATGAAGAGGGACTCTAGAAACTGGTAATGGCTATCCACTGACAACCATCAAGAAAATAGGGCCTCAGTACTACAACCACAAGGAAGTCAATTCTCCCCTAGAGCCTCCAGTAAGGAATACAGTTTTACTGACCCTTTGATTTTATCCTAGAGAAAATTGTGTCAGACCTCTGATCTGGAGAACTGTAAGATAATAAACTTATGTTGTTTTAAACCACTGAAGTGGAAATTTTTTACAGGAGTTATTAGAAACTAATGTACTTAATCATTGATCCATGATTTTTTTTCCTCTAAAGCAATATACACCCTGATCAGTTTCTCCATCAAACTCTGACAATCAAACTAAACCCTAAGTCAAATATTTTAAAATAGTTTTGTTAACCTTGAAGTAATATAGAGTGAAGGGAACTTCTTATGTACAAACTATTTTGGTAATGGATTTGTCTATATCTCTAGCCATAACTATAGAGACCAGCATATATTAGGTGACAAATAAATATTTTTGACAATTTACATGACATGACTGATTGATGAACTAAAATAAATTCTCAAGTTCCATTCTTAAGTGTTCAGAGAATATAGCTTACTGCCCATTTATTTTTTATGTTTTGAGCTAAGTTTTGACCATTCTTGAGCAAAAGTCTTGAACAGATGGAAGAGGTAGTGTGAGAAGCCATTCTGGTTTTAATAAAAAAAACTATCTGAGAATTCTACTTAGTCCTTTGATATCTACATTCTACAAAGATTACCAGTATTTATCAATTTCTTTTATAATGTAAATCCTAGCTCCTGACTATTACTATCATGATTTCTCCATTTACTAAGCCCCAAACATGGTATTATCCTTTCTGGACTATTTTTCAAGGTCTTTACAGTTTTTACTCTAACCATCAAAAGTGCCTGACTTTTTCCTCTGAGATCAAGGACAAAGCAAGATGTCACCTTTCAACACTTCTATTCAATATTATAGAAGTTTTAGCTAATGCAATCAAACAAGAAAAGGAAGTAAAAAGGTATACAGATTGGCAAGTGAGAAATTAAACTGTCTTTGTTTGCATATAACATGGATGTCTGTATAGAAAATGCCAGAGAATCAAACACAACAAAAACTTCTGGAACTAATAAGTGATTATAGTAAGGTTGAATTACAAGGCTAATATACACAAGTCAATTGCTTTCCTATATATTAGCAATAAACAACTGGAATTTGAAATGAAAAATATGATATGGTTTACATTAGCACCAAAGATATTGAAATACTTAGATGTAAATAGAACAAAACATGTACAAGATCTATGTGAGGAAAACTACAACCCTGATGAACAAAATTAAAGAAGAACTAAATAGAGAGGTATTTCATATTCATTAGTGGAGAAATTCAATATTGTTAACCTGCCAATTCTTCCCAACTTGATCTATAGATTAAATGAAATTCTAATCAGATTGCTAGCAAGTTATATACACAAACTGATTCTAATGTTTGTGCAGAAAAGGAAAAGACTCAGAATAACCAACGCAATTTTGAGGAAGAACAAAGTTAGAGGACTGACAGTATTTGACTTCAAGGCTTATTATAAACTACAGAAATGAAAACAGTGTGATATTGGTGAAACAGTAGACCACTAAATCAATAGAACACAATATTGAGCCCAGTAATAGATCCACACAAATACAGTCAACTCATGTTTGACAAAGAAGCAAAGGCCGTTCAATAGCAAAAGATAATCTTTCAACAAAAAGTTCTTGAGCAACTGATATTCACATGGGGGAAAAAAGAATCTAGACACAAATCTTCCTCCCTCATACCCTTTGGAAAAATCTATTGATAAATTTATGGTTAAACAAACTGTGGTACATTCATACAATTGAATTTTATTCAGCAATAAGAAGAAATGAACTATCAAGAAATGAACTATCAACTATCAAATGAACTTCATGAAAAACATGAAGGAACCTTAAGTACATATTGGTAAGTGATAGAAATCAGTCTCAAAATGCTGTAGACTATATAATATTGACAATAGGATATTCTAGAAAAGACAAAACTTTAGAGACAGTAAAAAACAGCTATGGTTCTTGGAATTTGGGAGAAAAGGAAGGAGAGATGAATAAGAGGAACACAGGATTTTTAGCATAATGAAACTATTTTGAATTGTACTGTAATGGTAGATACCTGATACAGCACAAAAAGTGTATTATAATATAATCTATTAGAATTTAATATGTCAATATTGCTTGATTAATTGTAACATGTGTACCACACTAATACAAGAAGCTAGTAATTAGTGAAACTCTATGGGAATGCAGGGTGGGATGTGGTATATGGGAACTCTATTCTTTGTGCTCAATTTTTCTGCAAACCTACAACTTCTCTAAAAATCAAAGTCTAGTTAATAAAGTGTCTGACATCTATTTTCTTACAGCTAGGCTTTCTGATTAGAGACAATAAGTTAATTGACTATAATTTGAGTATTGCTCTGTTGTTCAAGTACGTTGTTGTTGAATGAATTGTACATTTTTTACTGACATATCCTAAACGCAATATAGTATGTGTTCTCCTTTTCTCACTTGATAAAGAATAAGACATATGTTTTCATGTCCACTACACTTTTTTTTTTTTTGTCAGACTAAGCTTTCTGGTACAATTAACCAATGTGTCATTAATTTATCGTTATAATTTTATTCTTAAATGATTTTTATAGAAATGTCTCCCAAGGGAAAACATTTCACTTTCATTCTGACAATAAAAACACTCTAAGTTAATAATAAAATAATCTGACACATTTAAAAACAGTTTTTCCCATGGTAGATGGTTTGGCTACCCAGAAAGACACTACCGAGTGTTAGTAACATTGAAGCAGACAGTCCTTTTGGTTACACTCAGATGACACAGTAAATATGCAGATGCTTTCTATATTTCACATACCACTTTCCCCTTTTCTTTCCTTCTATTGTTTTATCCATCATGTGATCTATTTGCATTTCTTAAATCCCTTAGATTGTGAAATACTCTGAACACTAAGCACTCTATCATCCCTGAAAACCTATTATGTGCTGTGTGTTAGGGTCTGATGAGGATAACTAGATTAGTAATTCCTAGCAATGACTCTCAAAGAGCTAATGGATTTATAAGGGATGTGAAACATATGCACAAATAATTCTAACACATAGCAGAATGTAGCAAGTGTTATAATTTGCAAAAGTAAATGTCACGGATGCTTGGAAAAGGAGAGCTCAATTTCAATGGAGGGATGGATATAAGGCTTTGGCAGGAATTCAAGTTAGGCCTTAAAATTATGGTGGTGTCTGAGCTGACAAAGATAAGGGGTTCGTTGAGGTAAAGGTTATTTGCATATGCAAAAATTCAGGAAAGGAAGAGGAAATGGCATACTTTTAGACTCCAAAAAGTTATCAATTTTGATAGGATTTTAAGACATATGAAGGAGACATAAGAAAAATTAAATTGAAATGGAAGTTTTGACCTAAAACAGAGATTAGCCAACTTTTTTTTTTGTAAATGGCCAGAAAGTAAATATTTTACATTTTAAAGACCACACAGTCTCTAGCACAACTACTGAACACTGCCATTTTAGCAAGAAAACAGTCACAGATTAAAACATAACCAAATGGGCATAGATGCATTCCAATAAAACTTAAGTTATAAAAACAGGCAATGGCTAAATTTTGCCCATTTGGCATAGTTTGCTGGCTTCTGGCCTAGTTCATAAAAGGGACTTACATGCCATTATGAAATTTTTGATGTATATACAAGAAGATATATATGAAGTCTGGGTAGGGGTGTTAGATGGTACACTTGACTGAGTATAAGAGATAAAAGGAGCCATTTCCTTTCATAAACCATGTGACACGGATTCTCTTCTTGACCAAACTCTAATAGGACTCTTCTAAGCACTTTTCAACTAGACCTCGACTTTTGGACTTCTCTGTTCATCTTGCATTGTAAAGTTTTAGCAAAGATCCTACAAAGTCACTTTAGTCAGAATTCCCCACCCTCAATTTCTATCACTCTCTATATCAAATGGGTTCCTAATTCTCCACCACTCCCCAGGTGATGTCTAATTACCCCGGCCTGTCTTCAGAAAGAGTAGTTAAGTCAATTTAGTCAGAATCCCCTCTTAACCAGATGTTTCCTCTTAACAATTTTCTAGTTACTGATTCCCAACCTGCTCTCTGGCTACAAATTCTCACCTTTCCTTATTGTATTCAGAGTTGAACACAATCTCTTTCCCCACTGCAAAACCTCATTGCCCCTCCTGACTTGAAGAAATTCTGCCTTATTGTTTTTTAACAAGTGAGTGAATAATTAAAAAAAAAAACTGTTAGTGATAAAATTTATAAATTTTTAAGGTTATATCCATATAATGGCAAAATAGTCACTTAAAATGATGATAAAATCAATCAAAACCATGTTACACTTGTTACACTAGCTATTAATCTGGAACCAATTGATTTTTATTTCTAGACAAATCATCTAACACCATGTCATTGAATTTTCACACTAAATGGAATATCAAAGCAATCCTTGGGGCACCTGAGTGGCTCAGTTGGTTAAGCGGCTGCCTTGGGCTCAGGTCATGATCCGGGGGTCCTGGGATCAAGCCCATGTCAGGCTCCCTGCTCAGTGGGGAGCCTGCTTCTCCCTCCCCCTCTGCCTACTGCTCTTCCTGGTTGTGCCTTCTCTCTCTCTCTCTCTCTGTCAAATAAATAAATAAAATCTTTAAAAAAATCCTTAAATATTGTGTAGTACTTTCTAAAAAGGGAGAACTTATTTTATGGCAGTGACTATATTTGTTCTCTGTGGTTTGTGCCATTGTTCTTCAAAAAGCCAGATTCATTGTATTGGAAAAAAATAATTGTTCTTTCCTTTAAAATGATATATTAGTTATAGCCATGCAAATAATTGCTAACACATGTTTTAAACAAAATATTTTACTTATTGATTTAGAATATGCATATCTGAAATAGGACTGAGTTTAAGAACAGTTTTCAAATATGTGCATTTATGTATATATTCTTGCTAATGGCATGTTTCAAATATCTATAGTCAGCTCTGAAGGTTTTAGATGTTTATGGAAGTGGGGATGGTTTTAATATAAATCCATAAAGCAGTGATTAAAGTATGTGAGAATCTTTAATCTTTTTGAAGCTATGACATGCCAATCAGCTTCTGTGACAGATCCTTTGAAGGAAACCTATGTAGAGAAGCCTTTTTTTAAATTGACTGTGTGGGAGGTAAGAAAGTGGGAGGCATTATGTTTTACGTTTTTAGGGTAGAAAATCACTCCTTCCTAACAAGTACTATATATCAATATAGTACACTATGTTACTTGTTCATATGTACAGAAAAAGCAAGGCTATCTCATTTCTTATGATTTCAAAGATTTTTTTTTTGTTGGCATATCCAGTCACTGAATATTAGAACAAGAAATCTGTTACTTTAAAACATAGAAATTGAATTTCAGTGAAGTTAAATGACTTAAGTATATCAGGTAAAAAAAAGGCTTGAGTTATCTTGACTCCAAATAATGTGCTCTATTTGAGAGAATTAATTTTTTTCATCATTCAAAGACTCTTTAGCAGACATATCCAATAGAACCAGTGTCCTTTCTTTCTGTTTTTAAATTTGTCAATATAACATTTTGTAAAAATGTTGGAGAGAGGGCTATTAACCCTCAAACATGCTTTACATAATAATAATATCAAGGCTCTCTGTTTTGCTCAGCAGTAATCTGATTCTCTAGCTGTGATAAACTGCTCTGCCTTTGGCCTTCTAGTTTAGCCATTTAGGAATTGGATTATTGTCTCATAAAACAGAGAGGCAATGATATCACTGCTTAATTATAATCATTATTAAAAGTTCTGAATCATGTTATTATCAGGAAAAGGGCAACTGATGGTACTTGAATGAATGACTCACAAAGAACATTTCAATTTATTTTGTGTCAGGAAAAATAAAAACACATTTGGAGTGCAATATGCCAAGTGAAAGACAGAGCATGTACCGGTTAAGAGCCTGAGATTTTGAAACAGAAATATCTGAATCCCTACCATAGCATTTACTCACTGTGTGGCTTTAGATGTTTTATCTGTAAAATATAAGCAAAACAGTGTGTCTACTAATATTCTATAGTTCCTGTGATAGTGAAATGAGATTATGTGTGTTTCATGTTTAACATAGTACCTGACATCTAGTAAGCACCTAATAAATTTTAGCAATTTAAAATAACATTCACGATAATTATGATGTTGATCTTAGTTATTTCAAAATGTCTTAATTTGCTGTGAAATTCAATGTTGCTGCATTCCCAGTCATGTTTTTTTCCCCCACACATAAATATAAAATATATTGGGTTTGGTATAATATTGTGTAATCGTCTGTATTTTAAGATGACATACACAGAACCTTTGTACTAAGTTCTGAGCTAGTTTCTAGTGATTATAACAAATTAATTCGTTCAATAAATATTTAAAAATGTTCATTTAGTGCCAGGCAATATGTTAGGAGAAACTGAACTCAGTCCCTAACTTCAGTAAGTCATAAAAGTGTGCCTAATGCTATGATAAGAATAAAATGTACAAGAGAGATTTCAAATATCAGTGATATTAAATTAGGGAAAGGCACAGGAGGGATTTACCATAAATCAATTGTTAGAGTTAAAAGAGAGTTATTGCTGGGACATAGATGCCAGAGAAATTCTACCTGAAGGAATCAGAGACAATGACTTTGAGCTAGCACTTTAAAGTAAAGGTAAAGAATGAGGGAAGAGTATTTCAGATTGATTAGTAATGAACAAATATGAAGAGTTATAAAACATTGTAAGTTTATAGAACAGCGTTATGTAAAATTCAGACCAAGCAGAATTTGTAAATGTCAAATTAAAAGATAATGTAGATTACAAATAGATAAAAGCCAAATGAAATCGGATATAAATTAGGTATTACAGAAATGGGAAATAGAAAACCAAGGACTAATAATAAATGTGTTGAAGAGAACCCTATAAGAATGAGAAATTGATTGTATCAGACACATATGTGAGGAATGTCAACATATGCCTGTGTTCCACATCCATGCTGCAGTAAGGAGAATAATACAGCATCCTTAATTGAAATATGAAAGGGGAAATGTGTTATATGTAATACGGGAGAAGATGACACATTTTAATTCAGAAATGTTGAACATTAGACATGAACAGGGTATCCAAAAAGATATGAGCAACAAGTATAGAATAAAGACATAGACTTTATGCCCTCCATGTTACAGTGAAACTAAATGATATCAAATGTTGTAAATGTTGAGATAAACACAAAGAAGATATAAGCTAGAAAATATCCTACTGCTGATAGGGGAAGAAGGATACAGAAGTCAGAGAACTAATCAGAGAACCAGGATAGCATAAAGTCTCAAAGACATAAAATTAAAAAGTCCAAGAAGAGAAAAAACAAGTATTAAATGTCACATTAAGTACTAGCAAGGTGAGAAGTGAACAAGTATTTGACAATTAGGGAGTCACTGGTGACTTCCAGATAAGGAATTCAAGCCAAATGATAAGAAAAAATATATATATATATATTTTTAAAGATTTTATTTATTTATTTGAGAGAGAGAGAATGAGAGAGAGAGCACATGAGAGGGGGGAGGGTCAGAGGGAGAAGCGGACTCCCCGCCGAGCAGGGAGCCCGATGCGGGACTCGATCCCGGGACTCCAGGATCATGACCTGAGCCGAAGGCAGTCGCCCAACCAACTGAGCCACCCAGGCGCCCAGAAAAAATATATATTTTATTTCAAGGGCTAATAAGTGAATGAGGAGTAAAGTAGAAGAGTCAGTAAATGATAAACTCTTATTTTCAGAAATACAGTAGTTTAAGGTAATAAAAGTGTGTTTTGTTCTGTTTTGTTTTGAAGTATAAAGGAAATCTCCAGCCAAGAGGAGACTGCAATTGTAAAAGAAAGCAATAATAATTGATGGAACCAATTCGTGGAGGAGGCAAGAAAGGTTCAATTATGAAAATATTCTATAAGCGTTCATTGGGTGGCTAGTCTGTTTCAGAGATTGTGCTAGATGCTGAAATATGTAAATCTATGCTTAATATTCAATCTGTCTGTAAAAAGCAATAATGATAGTACAAATGATGTGTAATAATACAATATATATGTGTGTATCTATATCTATAGATCCTCTCTCTACACACACATAACACATGTGCACACACACACATACACACACACACAACATATTATGAATACCCAAAAGAAATTGTCTCTAAGTCTTCCTGGAATACAGGAGAGACTTGACAAGGAATGCTTACAGATGAGGCTGCAGTTGAGCTAAATTACAAAGGATAAATAGATATTCATGAGTTAGAGACAAGAGTGGTGGTAGTCTAAGTAGTGGGAAGAGCTTCTGCAGTAGTGGAGAAGATAATTTGAGAAGTTCTGATTTTCTCAATATTAGGATAGATTTGGGTAAATTAAGCAGAAACTATCAAGTATTTTTTTACAGATTTTTGATGTATAATTGACAAAATAGTAATATATTTAAAGAATACAATGTGATTATTTGATACATATACATTGTGAAAGGATTCATAATGAAGTTAATTAACACATCCATCACAAAACATAGTTACCTTTTATTTTGTTTTTGATGAAAACACTTAAAAATCTCTTAACAAATTTCAAGTATACAATGCAGTATTATCAACTATGGTCATCATGCTGTACATTAGATTGTCAGATCTTATTCATTTTATAAATGAAAGTTTGTACACTTTTACCAACCTCTCCCCATTTCTTCCACCCACCACAGCAACTGGCAACTACCATTCTACCTGTTTCTGATTGAATTTTGTTTTTTTTGTTTTTGTTTTTGTTTTGATTCTACATATCAGTCATACCATGCAGTAATTGTCTTTTTCTATCTGATGTCCTCCAGGTTCAGTCATCCATCTCCATCTCATCACAAATGGCCAGATTTCCTTCTTTTCTAAGGCTGAATAATATTCACCTATTATTTGTACATATTCATATCTACATATATTCAATGTTCATATTAATATATATTCAGTGTGTGTGTGTGTGTATATCACATTGTCTTTATCCAATCATCTGTTAACAGATACTTAGGTTGTTTCTATATCTTGGCTATTGTGAATAATGCTTCAAACAACATATGGGTACGGACGTCTCTTTGAGATAGTGATTTTGTTTTTGTTGGATGTATACCCTGAAGTAGGATTGCTAGAGCATATGGTAGTTCTATTTTTAATTTAATGTTTTTTCATAGTGGCTATACCAGTTGACATTCCCACCAAGAGTGTATTAGTATTCCCTAGTCTCCACATCCTCATCAGTATTTGTTAATTCTTGTCTTCCTAATAATAGTCATCCTAAATGTGCAAAATGATAGCTCACTGTGGTTTAGATTTGCATTTCCCTGGTGATTAGTGATGTTGAGTATCTTTTCATGTATCTATTGGTTCCTTGTATGTCTTCTCTGGACACATGTCTATTTAAGTGCTTTGCCCATTTTTTTTATTGGGTTATTTGTTTTTTGTTTGTTTGGTTGGTTTGCTACTTAGGTTTTTGAGTTTCTTATATGTTTTGGATATTAACCCCTTATCAGATATGTGGACTGAAAATATTTTCTCCCATTCCATATATTGCCTTTTCAGTTTGTTGATGGTTTCCTTCGCTATACAGAAATGTTTTAGTTTGATGTATTCCCATTTGTTTTATAAATAAATAATTTATAAATTTATATTTATGAATAAATAATTTATTTTATAAATAAATCACTGCCAAGACCAATGTCAAGGAGCTTATCTTCTTAGTTTTCTTCTAGAGATTTTATAGTTTCAGGTCTCACATTCATAATCCATTTTGAGTTGATTTTTATGTGTTGTAGAAGATAAAGGTCCAGTTTCATTCTTTTGTATGTAGATATCCAGGTTTTCAACAAATTTTTTTGAAGAGACTAGTCTATGTTGGTACTTTGGTTAAAAATTAATTGACCATCATATTCCATTGATCTATGTGTCTGTTTTAATGCCAATACCATACTCTTTTGATTATCAGAACTTTATAATGTGGTTTAAAATCGTGATGCCTCTCCCTTTGCTCTTCTTGGTTGAGATTGCATTAGCTATTCAAGCTCTTTTGTGGTTTCATAGGAACTTTAGCATTTTTTCCTATTTCTATGATACCATTAAACTCCTGATAGAGATTATATTGAATCTGTAGATTGCTTTGGGTAGTATGGACATTTTAACAATATTAACTCTTACAATCAATGAACATGACATATCTGTCAATTTATCTGTGTCTTCAATTTCTGTCATCAATATTTTGTAGATTTCAGTGTACATCTTTCACCTTCTTGGTTAAATTTATTCCTAATTATTTTATTCTTTTTGATGCCATTGTCAAAGGAATTGTTTTCTTAATCTCTTTCCAATTGTTAGCTACAGAAACACAGCTAATTTTATGTTTATTGAGAGTTTTTATCATGACAGTTTGAATTTTGTCAAATGATTTTTTCTACATCTATTAAGATGATCATGTGATTTTTATCTTTCATTCTTGATGATTTGCATATGTTGAACCATCCTTGCATCCCAAGGATGAATCCCACTAGACTATGTGTATGATCCTTCTAATGTGATGTTCATTTTGGTTTGTTAATATATTGTTGAAAATTTTTATATCTAGATTTGTCAAGGGTTTTGGTTCATAATTTTCTATGCTTGTAGTTTTCTTGTCTAGCTTTGGCATTGAGGTAGTGCTGACCCAGTAAAATTAGTTTTGGTGTTTCTTCTTCAATTTTTTGGAAAAGTTTGAGAAAGATTGGCATTAACTCCTCTTCAATGTTTTGTAGAATTCACCAGTAAAGTCATCGGGTAATGAAATTTTATTTGTTGGGAGGTTTTTGATTACTGATTCAATCTCCATACTCAAATTTTTCTATTCAGATTTTCTATTTCTTCATGATTCAGTTTGGTATGTTGTATGTTTCTAGGACTTTATCCAGTATTTGTAAGTTATCTAACTTGTTGTATAATTCATAGTAGTTTATTATGATCTTTAGTATTTCTCTGTTATCAGTTGTAATGTCTTGTATCATTTGTGATTTTATTTATCTGAGGCTTCTTTTAACATCAGTCTAGCTGAAAATTTGTCAATATTGTTGCTCTTAAATAAACAACTAACAGCTTTTATTTTTGTTGATCTTTCTATCATCTTTTTAATCTATATTTCCTCTCTGGTCCTTTTTCTTTCCTTCCTTCTACTAACTTTGGGTTTCATTTTTTTTCTTCTTTTCCTAGTTCCTTGAGGTATAAGTTTAGGTTGCTTATTTGGGTCTTTTTTTTTTTTTTCCAAATAGGTATTTATTGCTGTGAACTTCCTTGTTAAAACTGCTTTTGCTGTTCTATAATTTTTGATATGTTGTGTTTCCATTTTTGTTTGCTTCAAGATATATTTTTATTTACCTTTTAGTTCCTTCTTTGGCTCATTGGTTATTTAAGAGTGTGTGTAATTTCCATGTATCTTTGAATTTCCCAGTTTTTCTTTTGTTATTGATTCTTATTCATACCATTGTGTTCTGAAATGATGTTTGATATGATTTCAATCCTTTTAAATATGTTAAGACTTGTTTTGTGTAAGACTAGTACAATCTGGTTGTAAAAGATGTCATGATGAAGTGAGAAATGCTTCTTCATTTCATTATCAGAACAACTGCCTTTGTCTGCAAGAGAAAGACCAGCTGCTTTTCCTTGCTAACTCAGCATGTCAGGCTGTGTGGCCTCATTACCTTAAATAGCCAATTAAAATAATATATTAAAAAAAGAAGAGAAAATCTACTTTTAGAAGGGAAACAGAAATAGATATCTAGCCAAGTTCTAACATAGGACTTGCATTCTGTAAAATATTGGTTAATAGATTTGTAACATTTGATTTTATATATTACTCATATTTAATCACACAATGTAGCTAGGAGGCTGGGTCTAAGAGCTGATCAGGGAATACTTTCTATAATACTGCATGATTACTCACTAGTGTTGGTAATTGCTGCACTTTTTCTCCCATTTTTTCACAGTCTATCACAGTCTGTTTCAAAATGTCTTCTTTTTTCATTCTAAAAACTCTCTATCATCTAATATTTACCTTTTTTTGCTATTTGATTCTATAGATACTGAATATAAATACTTTTCAATCTGGATCCAGTCATTTAGGTTTAATGGGGATTGGTGAATTAAGGATTGGTTTAGAAGCAGTTTTATGAAATTTATGGCTAAAAAAATATTTTTAGGGAGGAGAAAAATTTTGATGGTAAATGAGTCTGCATGTTGAAAACATTTAATGTAGGGGCGCCTGGGTGGCTCAGTCATTAAGTGTCTGCCTTCAGCTCAGGTCATGATCCCAGCATCCTGGGATCCAGCCTCACATCAGGCTCCCTGCTCAGTGGGGAGCCTGCTTCTCCTTTTCCCACTCCCCCTGCTTGTGTTCCTGCTCTCACTATCTCTCTCTCTGTCAAATAAATAAATAAATAAATAAATAAATAAATAAATAAATAAATAAATAAGAAAATATTTACTGTAAAAATCATGGGGTACATGGGTGGCTCAGGTGGTTAAACATCTGACTCTTGCTTTTGACTTAGGTCATGATCCCAGGGTCATGAGATCAAGCACCATGTCTGGCTCTGTGCTGAGGTGGAGTCTGCTTAAGATTCTCTCTCTCCCTCTCACTCTCCCCTGCTCACTCGCTCACATGCATGTGAGTGCTCTCTCTCTCTCAAAAAAAAAAAAATCCACAGAAAACCTTTCTAACTCAATGTACTATTTATTTATTTATTTATTTATTTATTTATTTATTTATTTATTTTAAAGATTTTATTCATTTATTTGACAGAGAGAGACTGAGACAGCAAGAGAGGGAACACAAGCAGGGGGAGTGGGAGAGGGAGAGGGAGAAGCAGGCTTCCCACTGAGCAGGGAGCCCAATGTGGGGCTCGATCACAGGACCCTGGCATCATGACCTCAGCCAAAGGCAGACATTTAATGACTGAACCACCCAGGTGCCCTTCAATGTGCTTTTTAAATCTGGCTTGTTCATTGTGTGTGTCTTGTGTGTGTGAGTGTAATTGTGTCTCTGTCTAAACATATGTAAATGTGTGTGTTTGTGTGTGTGTGTATGAACCAAAGTAATCCAATTTTCTGTTTGTATGTTTTTCCTCAGTGGAAAATAAAGAAATTTTGATTTGGCAAGTATCCAAATGTTTTTCTTTGCTCCAAGGCATGAAAAAACTTAATGTGAACTCAGGGTTTATTTTAGAATAAAAAGCAACACTATTAAGCCAGTAATAAACCAGTTCAGCTAATTATAAACACCTGAAAGAGTTTTAGAAATCCTGTAGCATATATTCTACAAACCCACAGTATTATGCACAAAACTCACCCTAGTAAAATTCATATGAAAACATTCAAATTTCTATCACCTAGTTGAGTCTTTTTATTTTGAAGTATATATTCAGAACATTTTTTAAAATTGTAATTTCAGCAAATAATTTTCAAAAATTCTATGTAATTGTTGATCAGGATGAACCACTTTTTTTTTTCCTGCAAAAACCTTCATCTCTGGATTTCATTTTGTGTGGATGGAAATTGGAATTAATTGTATAATATTTATACTTAGACACTCTCTTCACAGGAAACTAAACATTCTTCACTAGGATGGTCCCATTTGGGCTCTACGAACATGCTCTATCTTGTATCTACAAACTCACGAACATGCACACTTGTCTGATTCCTTCCTCAATCCTTGCATAATTCATCTTTGACAAATTGCTAAGAAATAGGTATTAGAGTTATCAAATCTTCCAACAAGTTTAGTTTTCTAATTAGTTGGTCTAATGTGGTTCTGATGTTAATTTAACCAAGGAAGACGTTTTTAGTCTTCTGTTCTAATGAGGTCATTTTCTTCCCAACTCTAGGAAATACTTGCCCTATCCTCTGACTTCTCTTATGCTGTTTTTCCCACAATAGTTCCTTCCTTTTCCCAGGTAGTTACTGACTCCGTTTCTGTGAATCTAGGTACAGCTTGTGTATATTTTTAACAGATCTTTGAAGTCGTAACGTTTAAGAAATGTTGCACTCTTTAAAAACTGGCCATCTTCTAGTATATCCCATTTGTACTTACAGGCATTCTTTGTGCCATCTTCTATCTACCTCAGTCAAATGTTAAATCTCCACTGACTTTTGGCAAGAAAAATAATTTTTTAGGTTAAACCCAACAAGAAATATTTCTAAAGATTAAAAAGTAACACTAAATCCTACACTTGAAACTAAAAACTACAAAGAAAAACATTCAAAAATAATACATCTCAATAATCTTATTTAAGACTTTCAAGCACTCGCCTTTGACCATAACATCTGAAGGTTATTGTTCATCCACTTTTATGCAGACAATATCATATTAATATTGTTTTGCAATGGCATGTTTTAAGTCCAATGTTCATATAATTGTATTATTGGGCACAAACATATGTACTTCCATTGTTGCTCCATGATTGTCTATATATTTTGTTTTACTTTTATAGCTGGTATTTACTCATTCTAAAACATTGTTTTCATATTATAACCCTGTTCTAGACACTGGCAATGCAGTGATCATCAAGAAATACACAGTCTCAGGGGTGCCTGGGTGGCTCAGTTGGTTGGGCAACTGCCATTGGCTCAGGTCATGATCCTGGAGTCCCGGGATTGAATCCCACATCAGGCTCCCTGCTCAGCAGGGAGTCTGTTCTCCCTCTGACCCTCCCCCTTCTCAGGCTCTCTCTCTATCTCTCTCAAATAAATAAATAAAATCTTTAAAAAAAGAAAAATAAAAAGAAATACATAGTCTCAAACTTCATTGGACATAGATACTAAATTAGTAAAGCAAATACGATACTGTTTTCACCAATTCCATAATTTTCCTTCTGGTACATGAGAAAACTGTATTTACCATTTTTACTCACAGTTGTGTTGGGGTCATGATATGGCGTTATGGCCAAAGTTATGTTGGTTGAGAAACTGTCCAATGTCCAAACCCATCTGTGAAAAAAAAAAAAGTGCTTAATATTTGATAGGATCTTGAGATCATGACCTCAGTTGAAATCAAGAGATGGACACTTAACCAACTGAGCAACCCAGTGGCCCTGCCAAGTCTCCTTTTAAAATGTAGTAATATCCAAAGTTCAGAGGCTGCTGCCAGCACTGCTAAGATAGTTACATAAGATATAGTGGGTGGCTGTGACCTGTTTTGGTAGCTCATCTTGAACAACATGCATTTCATGTTTATATTCACTTGTTTTTTATTCCAATAAGAAGTAAGCTGCATCTGACCATAAGTGGATAGCCTCCTTGGCAGTATGCTTCTGCATGGGTATGTACTCTAAGATTACAAAAAGATAAAATAGAAAGTGACTGTGAATTGATGTTAGTGGGTACCTTATATGTTAAAGTACAATATTCTGAGTATACAGATAGAAATAATATGAATAACTATATGAATAGTTTCATAAGACTTTTTTTTTCAGGCATGGCATAAATTTGTATCCTACTAAATATAGCCATAAAACTTACATTCTGAGAAGAAGAAAAGACACTTAAGTTTATACAATTACACTTTTAGGTTTATAATATATACACTATAATATTATTTACATACATTATGGCATGTAAGGTTTAAAGAACCTTACAATTTATTATAAGAATTGGAAACAATAGGAGGAGGGAGAAACAAGATGGTGGAGGAGTAGGAGACCTAAATTTCATCTGGTCCCAGGAATTCAGCTAGATAGGTATCAAATTTTCTGAACACATACAAACTCAACAGGATATCGAAGAAAAAAAAAGCAGCAACTTTCTGAACAGAAAAGTGACCACTTTCTGGAAGGTAGGATGTGCAGAGAAGTGAATCAGAGGTGATATTCAGGAAGATAGACCACGGGAGGAGGGAGCCTCCATCAGCTGGCTACCAGCAAGTGATAGAGCAGTGAAGCACAAAATCAGAACTTTTAGAAATCTGTTCCGCTAAGAGACCTTGCTCCAGGGGCTAAGTGAGGGGTGGAATCCTCCCTGAGACAGTGTGGTCTCAGGACCCTTGGGGTCACAGAAAGACTGGGGGGGCCTGAATGCAGCAGAGCTCCGAGGTATCAGAGCAGAGAAGCTGGCTGGCAGATGGAGCTGAAGAGTGGGCTCTCAGGTTGAGGTGGCCATAAACCATGATCCACGGCACAGTCGGGCCACTGCTCCTCCATCAGGGACCCAACAAGCAGCAGATCCGGGGAGATTCCCCTTCCTCCACCAGGAGGAGCAGTGTGGGAGTGTACCGCAGCTATCTGCTTGGTTTGAAGAATCCAAATGGGGTCATGTGCCAGGGATAGAAACACTCGGTCACAGGCTAGGTGAGCACGGAGTGTGGTAGAACACTGGGGAGAGGGGAGTGATTGACTGCTTTTCTCTGGGGGTGCACTAAGGAGTGGGGCCCAAGATCTCAGCTCCTTTGGGGTGGAGATTGGGAGGCCGCCATTTCCACTCTCGTCCTCCAAAGCTATACAGAAAGCTTTCAAATAACAAAAGCTACCAAGAGCAAACCACAGAAGATTACCTAGCCTGGCCCTTGGCAAGGGCAGGGCAATTCTGCCTCTGGCAAAGACATATGAGAACCACTGCAACAGGCCTCTCCCCCAGAAGGTCAGCAAGAACAGCCAGCAAAGACCAAGATTACCAATCAATGAGAACGGCAGCACTAGGGGAATACAGAACATAGAATTCATGGTTTTTTTCCCCCTGATTCTTTAGCCTTGCAAAGTTAATTTTTTTAATTTTCTTTTTTTCTTTTTCTATTTTTTTGAATTTTCCTTTTTCCCTTTTTCAACCAACATCTTATCAACCCCTTTCTCAAAAATCTTTTTTATTTTTCATTTTTAGAGTCATATTCTATCCCTTCATTGTAATTAATCTTATTTTTGGTAGATAGATAGATGATAGATAGATAGATAGATAGATAGATAGATAGATAGATAGATAGATAGATAGATTCTTTCTTTAAAATTGTGGGATACAGTTTCTTCTAACAGACCAAAATATACCCTAAATCTCTAGTGTATGGCTTTGTTCTAGTCTCCTGCCTGATCACATTCTCTCTCTTTTTTTTTTTTAATTTCTCTTCTTTCTTTTTTCAACCATCTTATCAATTCCTTTTATAAAATCTTTTGTAATTTTCAACTTTACAGTCATATTCCATCCCTTCATCATATTTACCCTTATTTTTGTACATATAAAAGTTTTTATGGTTTTAAAATTTGGGGAGGTAGTTCCCTCTACAAACCAGAATACACCTGAAATCTAACATGTGGCACTGATCTATTCACCAGCCTGATCATATTTGGTCATATTTTTTTTCTTTTTCTTTTTTCTTTCTCATTTATCTTTCTTTCCCTTTCTTTTCCCTGGTTTCAGGTCTCTTCTGATTTCTTTAGTGTATACTTTCCTGGGGATGTTGTAACCCTGTTAGCATTTTGTGTTCTCATTCATCTATTCTCCTCTGGACAAAATGACCAGACAGAAAAAATCACCCTCCCCCACCCCCCCAAAAAAAAGAACTAGAGGAAGTACCAACTGCCAGGGAACTAATCAATACAGACATTAGTGAGATGTCAGAACTAGAGTTCAGAATGATGATTATAAAGATACTAGCTAGGCTTGAAAAAAAGCATGGAAGATACTAGAGAAACCTTTCTGGAGAAATAAAAGAACTAAATCTGACCAAGTTGAAATCAAAAAGGTTATTAATGAGGTGCAATAAAAAATGGAGGCTCTAACTGCTAGGATAAATGAGGCAGAAGAGAGAATCAGTGAGATAGAAGACCAAATGATGGAGAATAAAGAAGCTGAGAAAAAGAGAGAGAAACAACTACTGGATCACGAGGGCAGAATTCGAGAGATAAGCGATACCATAAGATGAAACAACATTAAATAATTGGGATCCCAGAAGAAGAAGAAAGAGAGAGAGGGGCAGACGGTATCTTGGAGCAAATTATAGCAGAGAACTTCCCTAATTGGGGGAAGAAAACAGGCATAAAAATCCAGGAGGCACAGAGAACCCTCCTTAAAAAAAAAAAAAAAAAAGGCCAACAAGCCAACATCTAATAGGAAAACTTACAAGTCTCAGAGACAAAGAGAAAATCCTGAAAACAGCTAGGGACAAGAGGTCTGTAAGCCACAATGGTAGAAAGATTGGCAACACACCTATCCACAGAGACCTGGCAGGCCAGAAAGAACTGGCATGGTATATTCAGAGCACTAAATGAGAAAAATATGCAGCCAAAAATATTATATCCAGCTAGGCTGTCATTGAAAATAGAAGGAAAGATAAAAAGCTTCCAGGGCAAACAAAAACTAAAAGAATTTGCAAACACAAAACCAGCCCTACAAGAAATCTTGAAAGGGGTCCTCTAAGCAAAGAGAGACCCTAAAAGCAACATAGACCAGAAAGGAACACAGACAATATACAGTAACAGTCACCTTACAGGCAATACAATGGCACTAAATTCCTATCTTTCAATAGTTACCCTGAATGTAAATGGGATAAATGCCCCAATCAAAAGACACAGACTATCAGATTGGATAAAAAAAAAACAAGACCCATTGAGATGCTGTCTGCAAGAGACTCATTTTAGACCTAAAGACACCTCCAAATTGAAAGTGAGGGGGTGAAAATCATTTAACATGCTAATGGACACCAAAAGAAAGCTGGGGTGACAAACCTTATATCAGACAAATTAGATTTTAAACTAAAGAATATAATAAGAAATGAGGAAGGACACTCTATCATACTTAAAGTTTCTATCCAATAAGAAGATCTAACAATTGTAAATATCTATGCCCCTAACATGGGAGCAGCCAATTATATAAGCCAGTTAACAATAAAATCAAAGAAACACACTGACAAAAATACAATAATAGTAGGGGACTTTAACAACCCCTCACTGAAATGGACAGATCATCCAAGCAAAAGATCAATAAGGAAATAAAGACATTAAATGACACACTGGACCAAATGGACTACACAGATATATTCAGAACATTCCATCCCAAAGCAACAGAATACACATTCTTCACTAGTATGCATGGAACATTCTCCAGAATAGATCACATACTAGGTCACATATCAGGTTTCAACTGATACCAACGATTGGGGTCATTCCCTGCCTATTTTTGGACTACAATGCTTTGAAACTAGAACTCAGTCACAAGAGGAAAGTCGGAAAGAACTCAAATACATGGAGGCTAAAGAGCATTCTACTAAAGAACAAATGGGTCAACTAGGAAATTAAAGAAGAATTAAAAAATTCATGGAAACAAATGAAAATGAAAACACAACTGTTCAAAATCTTTGAGATGCAGCAAAGATGGTCCTAAGTGGAAAGTATATAGCAATACAAGCCTTTCTCTAGAAACAAGATAGGTCTCAAATACACAACCTAACCCTACACCTAAAGGAGCTGGAGAAAGAACAGCAAATAAAGCCTAAACCCAGCAGGAGAAGAGAAATCATAAAGATCAGAGCAGAAATCAATGAAATAGAAACCAAAAGAATAGTGGAAGATATCAATGAAACTAGGAGCTGGTTCTTTGAAAGAATTAACAAGATAGATAAAACCCTGGCCAGACTTATCAAACAGAAAAGAGAAATGACACAAATAAATAAAATCACGAATGAAAGAGGACAGATCACAACCAACACCAAAGAAATACAAACAATTATAAGAACATATTATAAGCAACTCTATGCCAGCAAATTAGATAATCTGGAAGAAATGGATGCATTCCTAGAGATGTAACAACTGCCGTAACTGAACCAGGAAGAAATAGAAAACCTTATAACCATTAAGGAAATTGAAGCAGTCATCAAAAATCTCCCAACAAACAAGAGCCCAGGGACAGATGGCTTCCCAGGGGAATTCTACCAAACATTTCAAGAAGAATTAATACCTATTCTTCTGAAACTGTTCCAAAAATAGAAATGGAAGGAAAACTTCCAAACTGATTTTATGAGGCCAGCATTCCTTTGATCCCAAAATCAGACAAAGACTCAATCAACAAGGAGAATTACAGACCAATATCCCTGATAAACATGGATGCAAAAATTTCAACAAAATACTAGCCAGTAGGATCCAACAGTACATTAAAAGGATTATTCACCATGACCAAGTGGGATCTATCCCTGGGCTGCAAGGTTGGTTCAACAACCACAAATCAACCATTGTGATACAATACATAAGTAAAAGGAAGAACAAGAACCATATGATCCTTCAATAGATTCAGAAAAAAACATTTGACAAAGTACAGCATCCTTTCTTGATCAAAACTCTTCAGAGTGTGGGGATAGAGGGTACATACCTCAATATCATCAAAGCTATCTATGAAAAACCCACAGCGAATATCATTCTCAATTGGGAAAAACTGAGAGCTTTCCCCCTAAGGTCAGAAACATGACAGGGATGTCCACTATCACCACTGCTATTCAACATAGTACTTGAAGTCTTAACCATAGCCCCCAAAGAACAGAGAGAAATAAAAGCCATCTGAATCCACAAAGAAGTCAAACTCTCACTGTTTGCAGATGATATGATGCTTTATGTGGAAAACCCAAAACACTCCACCCCTAAACTGTTAGAACTCATACAGGAATTCAGTAATGCGGCAGGATATAAAATCAATGCACAGAAATCAGTGGCTTTCCTATACACCAACAACAAGACAGAAGAAAGAGAAATTAAGGAGTCGATCCCATTTAAAATTGCACCCAAAACCTTAAGATACCGAGGAATAAATCTAACCAAAGAGGCAAAGAATTTGTACTCAGAAAACTATAAAATACTCATGAAAGGAATTGAGGAAGACACAAAGAAATGGAAGAATGTTCCATGCTCATGGATTGGAAGAACAAATATTATGAGGATGTCAGTGCTATCTAGAGCAATCTACACATTCAATGCAATCCCCATCAAAATACCATCCACTTTTTTCAAAGAAATGGAACAAATAACCCTAAAATTTGTATGGACCCATAAAAGACACCAAATAGACAGAGGAATGTTGAAAAAGCAAATCAAGCTAGTAGCATCAGATTTCCAGACTTCTAGCTCTATTACAAAGGTGTAATCATCAAGACAGTATGGTACTGGCACAAAAACAGACACATAGATCAATGGAACAGAATAGAGAGCCCAGAAATGGACCCTCAACTCTATGGACAACTAATCTCCAACAAAGCAGGAAAGAATGTCCAATGAATATAAGGCCGTCTCTTCAACAAATGGTGTTGGGAAAATTGGACATCCACATGCAGAAGAATGAAACTGGACCACTTCCTTACACCACACACAAAAATAGACTCAAAATGGTTGAAAAACCTAAATGTGAGACAGGAGTCCATCAAAATCCTAGAGGAGAACACAGGCAGCAACCTCTTTGACCTCAGCCGCAGCAACTTCTTCCTAGAAACATAACCAAAGGCAAGGGAAGCAAGGGTAAAAATGAACTATTGGGACTTCATCAAGATAAAAAGCTTTTGCATAGCAAAAAAAAACAGTCAACAAAACCAAAAGAGAACTGACAGAATGGGAGAAGATATTTGCAAATGACATATCAGATAAAGGGCTAGTATCCAAAATCTGTTAAGAACTTATCAAACTCAATAGGCAAAATACAAATAATTCAATCAAGAAATGGGCAGAAGACATGAACAGACATTTTCCCAATGAAAACCCCCAAATGGCCAACAGACACATGAAAAAATGCTCAACATCGCTCGGCATCAGGGAAATCCAAATCAAAATCTCAATGAGATGCCACCTCACACCAGTCAGAATAGCTAAAATTAACAAGTCAGGAAGCAACAGGTGTTGGTGAAGATGTGGAGAAAGGGGAACCCTCCTACACTTTTGGTGGGAATGCAAGCTAGTGCAGCCACTTTGGAAAATAGTATGGAGGTTCCCCAAAAGTTTGACAATAGAGCTACCACATGACCCAGCAATTGCACTACTGGGCATTTACCCCAAAGATACAAATATAGTTATCCGAAGGGGTATGTGCACCCCAGTGTTTATAGCAGCAATGCCCACAGTAGCCAAACTATGGAAAGAGCCAAGATATCCATCAACAGATGAATGGTTAAAGAAGATGTGGTATATATAAACAATGGAACATTATGCAGCCATCAAAATAATGAAATTTTGCCATTTGCAACGACATGGATGGAACTGGAGGGTATTATGCTGAGCAAAATAAGTCGAATAGAGAAAGACATGTATCATATGATCTCACTGATATGAGGACTTCTTAATTTCAGGAAAGAAACTGAGGGTTGCTGGAGTGGTAGGGAGTGGGAGGGATGGGGTGGCTGGGTGACAGACATTGGGGAGGGTATTTGCTATGGTGAGAGCTGTGAATTGTGTAAGACTGATGAATCACAGACCTGTACCTCTGAAACAAATAATACATTATATGTTAAGAAGAAGAAGAAGAAGAAGAAGAAGAAGAAGAAGAAGAAGAAGAAGGAGAAGATAGTAGGAAAGGAAAAATGAAGGGGTGCAGGAACTGGAAGGGGAGATGAAACATGAGAGACTATGGACTCTGAGTAACAAACTGAGGGTTCTATAGGGGATGGGGGTAGGGGGATGGGTTAGCCTGGTGATGGGTATTAAAGAGTGAACATATTGAATGGAGCACTGGGTGTTATATGCAAATAATGAATCATGGAACAGTATATCAAAAACTAATGATGTAATGTATGGTGATTAACATAACATAATAAAATAAATTTTTTAAAAAATTGGACAATAAGTCAGAGAGGTTAAATAATTTACTCAAGTTATGTAGCTTGTAAGCAAGAGTGAAAACCCAATTGATCTGCATTTTTCTTTTTAATTTTTTTAATTTTTTTTTAAGATTTTATTTATTTATTTGACAGAGAGAGACAGCGAGAGAGGGAACACAAGCAGGGGGAGTGGGAGAGGGAGAAACAGGCTTCCCACCAAGCAGGGAGCCCAATGCGGGTCTCGATCCCAGGACCCTGGGATCATGACCTTCGCCAAAGTCAGACGCTTAAGGATTGAGCCACTCAGGCACCCCTGATCTGAATTTCAATCTCATGAATTTCTGATTATACTGTAATTCCTTGTTAGTATCAAGGACCCTTTGAAATTCACTAATGATGAGAATATTTTACCATACCTGTGGATGTAATGTTACTGTCTATATTTTGTTTGTTGACCTTTTTTTTTTTCATTTTAGAAAGATTGTAGGTACAAGAGATAAATTCCACTTAAGTAGTTTTCTAATTATGAAAGACATTAGTAGAAGTGGATGCTGATCTTTGTCTTTAATTTCATATTGGACTAGTCAGAACTCTGACATATAATTGAGCAATTAATATTTGATTCTGAGAACTTCAAGTATGACACATACTTGAGAATTTCAAGTATGACACACTTTTTTTTTTTAGTCATGTACTGCTTGCATTATTCTTTTGAAATAAGGTGACTATTTTATTTTCCAGTGTACCACAGATATCCCAGATTTTTTTTTTCATTTTCATAAAAATATTCCTCGTATTTACAACCTTTCTGTGCTTAAAATACATACCTAGTTCTTTTTCATTTGAAAATACTTGATTCCAAGGAACATATTACATCAATGTTAATTTTCCCCAGATTAACAGAAGACCATGAGAACATGGAAAAACAAAGCTTAGAACTACACTTTAACTGACTCCTAATTCTCTCTCATGATACTTTAATCAGTAAGAAACAAGTAGTATGAGTGGACTTATTTCTGGGTTTTTTCTTGTTGTTGTTTTCTGTATATATACACTTTTATATAGGTATATAAACAAATAAATTGAGTAAATGGTTAAATGAGTTGGGAGAGAAAAAAGAAGTAGAAACAGCACACCTAGTGTATCCTTCAACTGAGTAAGTCCCCGAAGAATTATTGGTTGATCATGCATTTTCTCCTATCTTTCGAACAAAGGAAATTCCAATAAAGCACATTTTTACAAACCGAGCTATCCTCTTTTTTTTCCCCTGTATGAAATATTTTTCTTACTAATGTTAAATGTAAAACATCAAATATATTTCATACTATCAATTTAAATATTATAGCATTTTAGTGTATTTGCTTAGCCCAATATAAGAGCAGTGCAGTTCTTTACCTATATATGCCCTTGTCAAAAGCAGATATTTATAGAATGACATGGTTGAATGTGACAGCTTCTTTACTTTCAAAAATTTGACAGTAATTCTTATGGAAATGACAAAGAATTAAACCTAGCTAGTGATGCTTATTAAAAAGGAAAACAAAACTCTCCTGGTGTGAGAATTACCTTAAAAATCTCTCTGTGAGTAGACATAGAGTGGCACTGTCACAGGACAGCAATGTTAAGATCACAGCACTCTGCTCAAACACCTTAAATAACTTCCAGCGTAAAGTCTTAGCTTCTTAGCGTGTCATTCATATTCCTTCAAGATATAGTCTCCTCCTACCTCTCCACACTCAGCCCTTATTTTCTCCCTTTGTTACTTGCAGCTGCAGTGGAATTATCTGCCAATCCATAAACCCAAAGCACAATTGAATAACACTGTGCCAAGGCTTAATCTAAAATGCATACTTACAGCCTCATCTCTTAGCTCAAATCTGGATTAGACCAAGTGAGGCTAGTGCAGAAGAATAATTTTCTTGGCTAACAAGAGGGTGACTATAACCAGCTGTTCTTTCCTCATTTTAACTATAGGTATTTAAGAATTGACAGCACACAAATTTCAATCCTTTATAAAATCAATCCTCTATAATATAAATACCATATTTATATTATATATAAATATTTCAAAACTATTAACCATTAGATCTCCTTTGTAACATTATAGTTATTATTTTATTAAATATAATTTCCAAATATGCATTCTTAGAAGTAAAAGTTCATTGTGTTCTCTTAATTTTTTAAAATTAAAATTCTTTAGAATTAAAATTCCAAGAATTAAAAATGAATAAACAAATTTCCAACAGTTTTATTATTTCCATCCCTGAATTATTTATAGTTATATGATAAGTAACTCTCATATACCACCTGTTTCGTATATTGCTGCTAATTACTCTGAGGTAATCAGAGTAGCCTTGACTAGATGAGAGAAAAAAAAAAAGAAATTTCCCAATCATGATGAACTCTGTTTCTATCTAAATTCATCATGATTGGGAAATTTCTTTTTCTTTTTTCTCTGTTTCTATCTAAATGCAAAATATTTGGAGAACAAAGCATATTTCCAATTAGGAAAAAAGAAAAACTTTGGAGGAAAAATATAATTTTGTACCTTAAAGGAACTTTTTGCATACCTCATATTTGAGAAGTCCTTTGTGTTATTTAATTACTCATAGGTAACTCCAAGGAATTAACTACTATTGTGTCTTTTGTGTGAATAAGATTTACGATGCTTGAATATAGTTGCAGTTAATCATGAATTTATATAGATCTGTGAATTATCTCTGGATTTTTTTTTAAGATATAGTATGAATATCTATTTTTAAAAGGACCTTTATTTCTGAACAAATTTTAAATTGTATAACGTCTAGAAACATTTTGGCATTAAGAAGAAAACATGTGAGAGAAAACTCTTGGTTTCCCATATGAAAGTTAAAGTAATATTTACATTAAGATATTTATTTCATCTCTTTCTAGACCACGAGTTGGCTGGCTCACTCCTGAACAATGGTTAGCTTTAGCTCATAAACTATAAGGAAATTTTAACTATGTTTTCTTCTTTACATTGGCTTCTTTACATTGGCTTCTTCTTTACAAAATCTATGCTTTATATTGTATGGGCTTGGAATCTCATTTTAAAAATGTTGTGTACTTATATCACAGATAGTGATACAACCACTGATTCAGGACTTAGGAAAAGGCATTATGCTTCCATAAGCCTCAATAATTGACCTGACCTTGAAGAAAAGATGGAGTCTAATATGTAAGGATGAAATAGTATTTTAGGCAGGCTAGATGGCAATGAACAGTGTCTTGGATTTTGAAACACATCTTGTTCTATCTCTTTTTGTCATAATGTACTAGAGACCAAGTATAGGACAGATTTTTCCCTTTTTTGTGTGTTTGGCATGGATGATTTTTTTTAAAGATTTTATTTATTTACTTGAGAGTGAGCGTGAGAGAGAGAGAGAGAGCATGAGCAGGGGGAGGGGCAGAGGGAGAACCAGTCTCCCAGCTGAGCAAGGAGCCTGATGCGGGACTCGATGCTGGGACTCCAGGACCATGACCTGAGCCGAAGGCAGACACTTAACAGACTGAGCCATCCAGGTGCCATGGCATGGATGATTTGGGGCCTTAGCTGCTTATACACAAAGCAGTGTTTTCAGAAGATTAATCAAGTAAAAACTATTAAGATAATTTCACAAATGAAGAGCAAGCCAAGTATCAGAGACTACTTTAAATAATTCAGTAAGCATAAAACAATGACTTAAGTAGGAGCAGCAGAAATAGAGATCAACACGGGAACTCAAGGTGAATTTAAAAGAAGAATTGACAGAACTTGGTGATTCATTCACTGTAAGCTGTAAGTTTTAGTCTAAATGCCTAAACAGATTGTTATTTTGACAGAAGCCAGAAGGTCAAAGTGAAAATGCATGGACAGCGTAGCTGAAGGAATAAAGATTTTATTTGGGAATCCAACAGGTGAAAAGAAAAATATATCTTCAAATATAAGAAGGACTTCTATGTAAAAGAGGAATTATACTCATCCATACCTACACAGAGACAGAACCAGAATCAATCATTGGAAGTTTCAGATGAGCTTTTAGGATAAAAAATAAAAAATAAAACTCTAACAAATGATGAAATGGAATGTCAAAAGATTGAAATTATAGATATTCCCAAAGATGATAACAAATAGACTTGGTAAAATAGTTTAACAAGTGATGAGAACTTTGTAAGACCGATTTTCTTATATGATCTTAAATATTGCTTAGCTCTTTAAATTTTTTACTTTGTGCTGATTATATGCTTAACAATTTCAAGCCTTGTCTTGTGTTTGTATAGAATATGGAAATGAAGTTAAAAGACAACTCAAAATAATGTGTTTTTGCTTAAATATCTCAATTTTCTCTTATGTTTTTTTATCTTAAGATATCATAGATATTGGCCTTTTTAAATTTCTTGTCCTTTGAAATGTTATATTCTGGGGCAAATTTTTAGAGATCTTCAGAATGGCAGTTTGCAATTAAAATTTACAAAAATATGTCAATCCATTGGATTACTAAACAACCCTACCAAAATTTATAATTCTTGGAAAACATGTTTTTTTTCCTCCTCTTAGCTATTTCTTACTATGATTCTTTATATAAATAATTAGAGCTCTTTGTAGGAGGGCACCTGGGTGGTCTGCCTTCTGCTCAGGTCATGATCCCATGGTCCTGGGATGGAGCTCCACATTGGGCTCCCCACCCTGTGGTAAGCCTGCTTCTCCTCTCCCTCTGCTTCTGCCTGCCCCTCCCCCTGCTTGTGAGCTCTTGCTCTCTCTCTCTCTCTCTCTCTGTCAAATAAATAAATAAATCTTTAAAAAAAAGAGCTCTTTGTAGGAAATTCAGCAAGTAGAAAAATATATGTAAAATATAAAGTTACTTTTAATAATAACAACAGCCATCCTTGGGAATATATGTTACTATATTTTTCTTTTTCTTTTCTCACTTGTATGATCATAGTTGTGTTTACATATGTGCATGTGTGTGTATAACAAAATTGGAGTTTTATAGTGTAGATGGATTTTATAGAAATACTATCAATTAATATTATACACTTGTGGTTCATAAACTAATAGTCTTTAAAGATATGGTTTATCACTATAGCTTTAATAGGCATGCTATTCATTTCTCTGCTTAATTTCTTTGAGTCCACTCCTTCAGCATCTAGTAAGAGGAAATTGGGCCTTGTGATTTAAACCTTGATTTGACCAGAGGTAGATCATTAGCAAAGCTGGGCCAACCTATTTCTATAATGAATATAGGAAACAAACAAACAAACCCACACACCAAAACACCAAAGACAAAAATAAAATTGCTCTATATTGAGCAAAAATGAAAATGAAGTAGAAAAATTATTCAGTTATGGAAAAAAAAAAAGGGAAGCCAGAGAATAAGATGGAGAAAGAATCAGAGTCATTGAGAGAAGACAGTAAGAAATTGCATAGTCTCCTGTGCAATTTCTAGATCCATTCCCTAGTCTTTCTTGAAACCTGGAAATACCTAAGACACCTTATTAGGGCTGACAGATTTAGCAAATAAAAATATAGGACACCTAAAAAAAAAATTCAGGACACTTTGTTGCAGTTGAAATTCAGATAAACCACAAATCAGACTTTAAGTATAAATATAGCATAATAGTGCAGTAGTTGGTACATAGTTATGCTAGAATGTTATTTGTTGTTTATTTGAAATTCACAATTACCAGATATCTTGCATTTTATCTGGTAACCTTATATATGGCATTCTTCCTAAAAGGCAATCCTCATTTTGGGTAGAGGTATCATGGGAGGTTCTCTTACTTATAACCAAACAATCCATGGCAATAACAATAGCACCCATTTCACTGTATGGTTACACCATGGTTTCTTTAACTATTTTACAATCATTATAAATTTAGGATTTTCCACTATCTGGATAATTTCTGTAATCTTGCTTCTAAAAACATAAATACCAGGTGAGAAATTTCATTTTCATTTTTTGGAGTTGTCTTTAAAAACACACACAAAAAGAAACAAAATATTTGACTCATCTATTTTTTGGCATTTCTATACATTATAGTTTCATGGTCTCTTAGGCCATCTTCTGAAAAATGTGACTCTACAACATATGTTATACTTGCTATAACTTTATTGGAAGAAAAATGAGCTGGATGTCAAAAACTTGAAAATAAGTGCTTTATTTATTTTTAGAAATTATGTTTTTTTTTTCTTTACTATTTTCTCCTCAGCACCTGCTTGACTTCTCACAGTCTTTTAAGAATGTGGGCATTTCTGACTATGCAGGTGGTATTTGCTTTAATGTTGAAATGAAAACTAAAGACTTTGCTACTTTTCTTTATATTTCTTTCTTGTCATGTGTTAATATGCCCTGACTCTTTTCTCTAACTTTTCATAGCCATGAAATAGAGGTTTCAACATTTGTAATATACATGCTTGGAATTCTGTATAAGTTGAGGGAGGAACATGGCACCAGTTGGTTTCACTGTTAGATGACTAGTAGAATTGGGTCTTCGACCTTGCCTTATGATGGTAGATCTATACTTTCTGTGTTTCTCTTAACTATATCAAAACAGGGAGCTCTACACAAAGGTTGTACGTACATATGGCATCTACACAGATAGAAAGGTGCTACACTTGAGTGTTTTGGAATGTTCTTTAATAATGTATCAGAGACACACAGCATATATGTGAAAATATGGACTATAATCTGCCTGGTGCCTAACTATACAGTCAACTCTTGAGAATATCTATTTCAAGCATCCCAGAACATATAATTCCTCTTAACTTGTCAATGCTTGTGTGCCAAGATTATTTCATTTACTCCACTGCAGTGCCTGGTAAGTCTAAATACATCCAGAAATGGAGAGGAAAAAAATTCTCTCTGTTTATCAGCTCACTTTCCTAAATTCCCTTTCATGTGGCATAGGGTGATATAGTTACAAAGAAATTAGAATTTATTAAGATAGTATTTCTTAATTTGATTTACCTTGAGGATCAAAAGTAAAAGTCCTCTTTTATTCCCACTAAACAAATGTATAATGCTTACATACATATACATATGTATGTATATTTATATATTTACCCAAGAAGTACATTTGATTACAGCTATACTTAAAGAAAGATCATGAGTTGGTTCCATCCATTCTCACTCATATTCAGATATATTTAGCAATTTATATCTTATTCAACCAGTCCACTAGATTCCAGGGATCCACCTTTTATCTCAGGCTACTAACAAAAGGTGTTTATGTAGCAAAGGTAGGATAGGAGTTGTATTATTTTCCTATAGATTTTGTAATAAATTACCACAAATTCTATGGCTTAAGGCAACAGAAATGTACTCTCTCACAGTTCTGGTGGTTGGAAGTCTCAAATCAAGGACCACACTCAAATGGACAACACTCCCTCTGAAGGTTGTATAAGAAAATCCATTCCTTGCTTCTTTCATCTTCTGGGGGCAGCATTCATGGGCTTGTTGACACATCACTCCAATTTCTCCCTGTATCTTTGCATCTCCATCTCCTCTGTGTGTCTGTCTAATCTTCCTCTGCCTTACTCTTATAAGGATATTTGTGATATCATTTAAGGCCCACTGGGATAATCCAGAATGATCTCTTCATCTAAAGATCCTTAACTTCATCACATTGGCAAACACTCTTTTCCCAATTATGGTAACATAGGATCAAGGTATGAAGATGTCAACATATCTTGGGGAACGTTGTTCAGCCTACCACATGGGTTTCGTTAAATATAAGGCTACAAACAAGCATCACTATGACAAAGCAATAAATGCTGCATGACTTTTTGGATTTTATCAAAGGGGGTTCTCATGACGCCACCTAGAAAGAAAGCTAATATACCTTGACACAAACAGATAAGCCCATTCAAGTGAGGGCTGAATGTTCCATGGGTTCTAACTGAGGGCTTATTCAGAACCTGGATAATGGTAATTGATACAATTCACAAGATTAGATCTTAATCTATGAATACTGACTAACTGCAGTCCATTTAGGAAACTAATCCTTGTTCCCCATCAACTTCATTCTCATCCAGTTTCCACTCTTCATTTTGTGATAATTTGTTTGAAAATCTCTAACTTGTCTTGAGAGTTAGGTGTTAGGTAAAATTTGCTTCTACTAATCACTTGTTCCTCAAATTTTTATGCACATGACTCCTATATGAAGTAAATCTGAGAGAACTCTGGTTGACATGTAATATTTTATAGAAATTATTATATATATTAAGCCCACTATGTAAACAAATCTCACAAAACAGCTGTCAGATTAAATGAAGGTTGTTATTAACACATTTTATTCCTAAACAAAGAAAAACAAGTGTAAATATTCTGTGTGATGATGAATATGATTACTCCATGATGATAATCCTTCCAAAGACGACTGTAATATTTCTTAGCTTATATTTTGACAAATAGTTTTGACAAACATTCTAGAGAACATAGCTGAAATTATCTGTAAGCATTGAGGATTTCACAATATTCCAGATTCACTGTTTAGAATTTAAAACATTAATGGAGATTTAGAAAATATACAGAATATGGATTATGTACTCAGGAAAACTGTGGAACTCCTCTCATGACTAATATCAATTCAGTTCAATTTCTCCTATAAATAACTTTATTGACAACTCTAGTTAACTTTATTATGTTTAGATATGAATATAATATAGGGGAAAAAAGGACAAATTATGTCACACTTTGCATCAACTATCTAGGTTCATTATGGGCTGAAACCTTTGGTTTATATTGAAAATAGGTTCTACTTACAATCTTTGAACATGACAGTTTTGTTTTTCTGCTCTTTATGTTATCCACATAGACATTATTCGTTTAACATGACTTTATTTAACAAGAGTATCTCTCCAATGTAATCAGATATGTTCAATATGCACCTTGCCTGTGTAAAATAATTTTACAACCCATACAGAGTAGGGATGCAACTAAGACACATGCTAACATAGAGAAAACAATGATGTCTTTATTAGGAAAGAGATTGAAAGTACCCCAAAACCCATTATTCTGCCTAAGAACTTTTATATTGAGGTTTCCTTTCAATTAGTGGAAATTCTACTCTCATGATTGGCATGTGGGAGAAATTCAACTTGATTTTTCTTAAGAAAGTGAGGGGAATTTATCATAAATGTACAAATGTAACTTGAAAAACCTACAGGATAACCTGCTTATAGATGGATTCCTGTGGTACCACCTCTGCTGGGCTATCCCTGCTAGCCAAGCCACACATGTTGCCCTTGCCTCTTCTGCTTTTCCTTCCTTTGTCATGACCTGTTTGGCATAGTATATGTCCCTACAATCAGCAGTAATCTTTCTATTTTTCCTCTAAATCCAATTTCCTTATTTCAAATATTCATGTGGCAAAGAACAGGTTTCATCTTCTAGTATAGATACCCATAGGGGGGAAATACCTTTATAACCAGATTCTAATCATCAGAGAAGATCTTGGCTACACTTGTTTGAGCTTTTTACCTTGAACATATCCAGTGTGGTCATATGGGCAAGGTCTCATCACTCAAAGAGGGTAGCTCCACCACGATCATATGGGTCATGTGAGAGAGGGGGTCCTCGCTAGACAGACACACAATTCTGTTGACCAGCACTACCCCTGCTAGTTTGTAATGTCTTTGCTTACTGCTCATCTCATTTCATTCCTCCTAAGGAGTTTTGCTGATGGCTGAGAAGGACTGCATCAGGAAGAAGGTTCATAATAACTCTATTTCACATATATTATTCAAATCAACCCTAGTATATTCTTCTCCCTATTATATGCTTTTACTCATCTATTTGTTTTCTTTTGCTACGCTAATTTCAATAGTCTCTGAACTGGGGATTGCCCTTTCTGATTAAGTCTTCCTCAATATAGGTGCCAGTATTAACTCATATATTAAATGTGGGTATTTCAAGTTGTTACTCTCAAATTTTCTGTAGTTCTCCATGCCCTAGTAAATGTTGAGAAATTGTTGATTAACACTAAAGGAAATTTTTAATTAACACTAATGGATAGAATTCTTTATAAAAATAAATAAAAGTTTAATAATTAAAAAAGTTTAATAAACAGTAGATTCAGAAATTATGATTTAAAATGCTGAAAAAAGATAGTTTGTATGTGGGAAATTCTTTATCAGTAATTTTCTTGCAGCATTTATCACTTGTAATGTGTATTATAATTATTTTAGGTGTATGCCATCTGTCTTACCAGACAATAAGTACCTCAAGGGGAGAATCAATATAAATTGACATTGGAACATGTCAATGTTTAACATCAAGATTTTCACTAAATAATTTTCTAACATATAGTGATAAAAGGAAAGAAAAAAATAAAGATGAGAGGAAGGTGAATGACAGAAAAAAAAGGAGAAACAAAAAAAGATAGATAAAAAGACAGGGATGAAAGAGTAGGGGTAATATTTTAAAAGCATATGGAAGAGAATAACTGAATGAAATGGTTAACATTTTTTGGTAGCACTTGTCTATAACAATTTTGAGAGAGGCAACATGTTAAGATATGAGATAAAAACTGTGAGCATTAATAGAAGAGTGAGTTTGCAAAAAGTTACCCATAAGTTTTAAGATAAAACTTTGATGTTATTTATGTCATCAATCACTCAGATGTTTTAATCTAACAATACTCACAGAATTAGAGGCACCGGCTTGAGAAGGAAGATGGTGGAAGAGTAGGGTAGCCGTGTTTCATCTAGTCCCTTGAATTCAGCTAGATATCTATCAAATCATTCTGCACACCTCTGAATTCAACCCGAGATCTAAGAAAAGAATTGCTGGAAGTCTACAAATAGAAAAGCGACCACTTTTTTCAAGTGGTGCAAAAAACCTCTGGGGAACAAAAGCCAAATAGAGCAACCCGAAGAAGCTTACATTGAGCCTGGCCCCCTGGCAAAGGGTGGTGCAACTCTGCCCAGGCAAAGGTGCCTGAGAATCAATGCAACAGGCCCCTCCCCCAGAAGACCAGCAGGAATATCAGGCAAATACCAAGTTTATGGATCACTCAGAACTGAAAATCTCCTGCACTAGGATAAAATAGTATATAGAATTTGAGGTTTTTTCTCATGAATCTTTAGTCTTTCATTTTAAAATTTTCTTTTTTTCCCTTTTCAACTAGTTTCTTATTTTATCAACTCTTTGCTTTTAAGTCTTGTTTTAATTTTCATTTTTACATTTACATTTTATAGATATATTCTTCATTTTGGCTTCCTTTCACTGTATTCAATTTTATTGTTGTATATATATAAGTTTTTCTTTTTTTACAATTTTAGGATTTAGTGTCTTCTAACAAGCAGACCAAAATGCACCCAGGACCAAGTGGATTAGCCTGTTTTGTCCACTGTGAGATTATATTCTCTCTTTTTCCTCTTTTTTTTTTTTTTTTTTTTTTTTGATTTCTGAGCTCTTTGGATTTGTCTAGTGTGTATTTTGCTGGGGTCATGGTTGATATTTTTGTATTTAGTTCTCTCATTCATCTATTCTTCTCTGGACAAAATGACTAGAAGGAGAAATCCACAGCAAGAGAAAGAACCAGAGGTAATACTCTCTGCCGTGGATCTAATCAATATGGATATAAGTAAAATGTCAGAACTAGAATTCAAAATTACTTATAAAGTTACTAGCTGGGCTTGAAAAAAGCATAAAAGACACTACAGAATCTCTTAGTGCAGAAATAAAATCTAATCAGGCTGAAATTAAAAATGCTTTAACTGAGATGCAGTCTAAAATGGATGCTCTAACAGCAGGGTAAATGAGGCAGAAGAGTTAGTGATGTGGAAGATAAGATGATGGAAAGGAAGGAAGCTGAAGGAAAGAGAGAAACATAACTAATAGAGCACAAGAGGAGGCTTCGAGGAATCAGCAATACCATAAAGTGAAACAGTATTAGAATCATTGGGGTTCCCAGAGGAAGAAGAAAGAGAGAGAGAGAGAGAAAAGGTATATTTGAGCAAATCATAGCTGAGAACTTCCTAATCTGGGGAAGAAGACAGGCATTCAAGTCCAGGAGGCACAGAGAATCCCCTTCAAAATCAATAAAAATATATCAACACCTGTACATATAGTAGAGAAGCTTGCAAATTTCAGAGATAAAGAGAAAATCCTGAAAGCAGCTCAAGTCAAGAGGTCCTTAATGTACAAGAGTAGGAACATTAAACTGGCAGCAGACCTATCCACAGAGATCTGACAGGCCAGAAAGGGCTGGCATGATGTATTCAGGGTACTAAATGAGAAAAACATGCAGCCAAGAATACTTTATCCAACAAGGCTGTCATTTAGAATGGAAGGAGAGATAAAAAGCCTCCAGGACAAACAGAAACTAAAAGAATTTGTAATCACTAATCCAGCCCTGCAAGAAATACTAAAGGGGATCCTATAAGCAAAGAGAGAATCCAAAAGTAACAGACCAGAAAGAAACAGAGACAATATACAGAAATAAGGATTTTACAAGTCATATAATGGCACTAAATTCATATCTTTCAATAGTTACTCTACATATGAATGTGCTAAATGTTCAAATCAAAAGACACAGGGTATCAGATTGGATAAAAAAGAAAGACCCATCCATATGCTGTCTACAGGAGACTCATTTTAGACCCAAAGACAGCTCCAGATTGAAAGTGAGGGTGTGGAGAACCATTTATCATCCTACTAGACATCAAAAGAAAGCTGGGGTAGTAATTCCTATACCAGACAAATTAGAATTTAAACCAAAAACTATAGTAAGGGATAAAGAGGGATACTATATCGTACTTAAAGGGTCTTTTCAACAAGAAGATCTAACAATTGTTAATATTTATGCTCCTAACTTGGGAGCAACCAATTATACAAACCATTTAATAACAAAATTAAAGAAACACATTGATTCAATTACAATAATAGTAGGGAACTTTAACACCCACTCACAGCAATAGACACATCCTCTAAGCAGAAGACCAACAAGGAAACAAGGGTTTTGAATGATACACTAAATCAGATGATCTTCACAGATATATACAGAGCATTCCATCCGAAGGCAGAATACAAAATACAGAATACACATTCTTCTCCAGTGCACATGGAACTTTCTCCAGAAGAGATCACATACTGGGTCACAAATCAGGTCTCAACTGGTACCAAAAGATTGGGATTATTCCTTGCATATTTTCAGATCACAATGCTTTGAACCTTGAACCCAATCACAAAAGGAAATTTGAAAGAACTCAAATATTTGGAGGTTAAAGAGCATCCTACTAAAGGATGAATGGGTCAACCAGGAAACAAAAGAAGAATTTTAAAAATTCATGGAAACAAATGAAAATGAAAACACAACTATTCAAAACCTTTGGGATGCAACAAAGGCAGTCTTAAAAGGGAAGTACATAGCAATACAAGACTTTCTCAAGAAATTAGAAAAGTCTCAAATACACAAGCTAACCTTACACCTAAAGGAGCTGGAGAAAGAACAGCAAATAAAGCCTAAACCAAGCAGGACAAGATAAAAAATAAAGATTAGAGGTGAAATCACTGAAAAAGAACCCAAAAGAGTAGAACAGATCAATGAAACTAGAAGCTGGTTCTTTGAAAGAATTAATAAGATCGACAGACCCCTAGCCAGACTTATCAAAAAGAAGAGAAAGGATCAAAATTAATAAAATCATGAATGAAAGAGGAGAGATCATGACCAACACCAAGGAAATACAAACAATTTTAAGAACATATTGTGAGCAACTATATGTCAACAAATTAGGTAATCTTAGAAATAGATGCATTCCTAGAAATTTATAAACTACTGAAACTGAAACAGTAAGAAATAGAAAACCTGAACAGACCCATAACCAACAAGGAAATTGAAGCAGTAATCAAAACTCTCCCAACAAACAAGAGTCCAGTGTCAGATGGCTTCCCAGGGGAATTCTACAAAACATTAAAAGAAGAATTAACAACTATTCTTCTGAAGCTGTTTCAAAAATAAAAATGGAAGGAAAACTTCCAAACTCATTCTATGAGGCCAGCATTACCTCAATCCCCAAACTAGACAAAGACCTCACCAAAAAGGAGAATTACAGACCAACATACATGATGAACATGAATGCCAAAGTTCTCAATAAGATCCCAGTAGGATCCAACAGTACATTAAAAAGTTTATTCACCATGACCAAGTGGTATTTATTCCTGGGCTGTAAGGGTGTTTCAACTTGCACAAATTAATCAGCGTGATACATTGCATTAATAAAAGAAAGGACAAAAACTGTATGATCCTCTCAATTGAGGCAGAAAAAGCATTTGACAAAATACAGCATCCTTTCTTGATTAGAACAGTGTGGGGAGAGAGGGAACATACTTCAGTATCATAAAAGCCATATATGAAAAGCCCACAGCAAATACCATGTTCATTGGGGAAAACCTGAGAGCTTTTCCCCTAAGTTCAGGAACATGACTGGGATGCCCGCTCTCACCACTTTTGTTCAGCATAGTTCTAGAAGTCCTAGCCTTGGCAATCGGACAACAAAAAGAAATAAAAAGCATTCAAGTTGGCAAAGAAGAAGTCAAACTCTCACTCTTTGCAGATGACAGGATACTTTATGTGGAAAACCCAAAAGATTCCACCCCAAGATTGCTAGAACGCATACAGCAATTCAGCAACATGGCAGGATAAAAAAATCAATGAACAGAAACCAGTTGCATTTCTGTACACTAACAATGAGACAGAAGAAATAAAAATTAAGCAGTCAACCCCATTTACAATTGCACCCAAAATCATAAGATACCTAGGAATAAACCTAGCCAGAGGTGAAGGATCTGTACTCTAAAAACTGCAGAATGCTTATGAAAGAAATTGAGGAAGAAATAGAAATGGAAAACATTCCATGTGCATGGATTGGAAGAATAGATATTGTTAAAATGTCTATGCTACACATAGCAATCTACACATTCAATGCAATCCTTATCAAAATATCATCAACTTTTTTCACAGAGCCAGAACAAATAATCTTAAAATTTGTATGGAACCAAAAAAGACACTGAATAGCCAGAGGAATGTTGAAAAAGAAAACTAAAACTGGTTGCATCACAATGCCAGACTTCAAGTTATATTACAAAGCTGTAATCATCAAGACAGTATGGTACTGGCACAAAAACAGACCCATAGATCAATGGAACAGAATAGAGAACCCAGAAATGGACCTTAAACTCTATGGTCAACTAATCTTCAATAAAGCAGGAAAAAATATCCAATGTAAAAAGGACAGTCTCTTCAACAAATGGTGTTGAGAAAATTGGAGAGCCACATGTAGAAAAGTGAAACTGGATCATTTTCTTCCACCATACACAAAAATAAACTCAAAAGAGATGAAAGACCTAAATGTGAGACAGGAATCCATCAAAATCCTAGAGGAGAACACAGGCAGCAACTTCTTTAACCTCGGATGCAGCAACTTCTTGATAGACATGTCTCCAAAGGCAAGGAAAACAAAAGAAAAAAAAAAAATCAACCACTGGGACTTCATTAATATAAAAAGGTTCTGCACAGCAAAGGAAAGAGTCAATAAAACTAAAAGCAAGCTATGGAATGGGAGAAGATATTTGCAAATGACATATCAGATAAAGGGCTAGTATCCAAGATCTAAAAGAACTTATCAAACTCAACACCCAAAAAACAAAGAATCCGGTCAAGAAATGGGCAGAAGACATGGATAGACATTTCTCCAAGAAGACATATAGATGGCCAACAGACACATGAAAAAATACTCCACATCACTTGTCATCAGGGAAATATAAATCAAAACCACAATGATATACCACCTCACATCAGTCAGAATGGCTAAAATTAACAAGTCAAGAAACATTAGTTGTTGGTGAGGATGTAGAGAAAGGGGAACCCTCTTACACTGTTGGTGGGAATGCAAGCTGGTGCGGTCATTCTGGAAAACAGTATAGAAGTTCCTCAAGAAATTAAAAATAGAACTACTCTATGACCCAGCAATGGCACTACTAAGTATTTACCCCCACTACTTTATAGTAGTGATCCAAAGGGGTACCTGCACCCCAATATTTATAGCAGCAATGTCCATAATAGCCAAACTATGCAAAGAGCTGAGATGTCCATCAAAACATGAATGGATAAAGAAGGTGTGGTATGTGTATATACAATGGAATATTACTCAGCCATCAGAAAGGATTAGATATTTTTATTTACATCGATGTGGATGGAGCTGGAGGGTATTATGCTGAGCGAAATGTCAAAGAGACAATTATCATATGGTTTCACTCATACATGGAATAAAACAAACAGTGCAGAAGATCATAGGGGAAGGGAGAGAAAACTGAATGGGAAGTCATCAAAGAGGGAGAAAAGCCATGAGAAACTATTAACAATAGGAAAATAACTGAAGGTTCTTGAAGGGGAGGTGGTGGGGGGATGGGGAAATTCAGTGATGGGCATTGGGGAAGGCATATGAAGTGATGAACACTGGGTGTTATACGAAACTGATGAATTGTTGGGTTCTACATCTGAAACTAATGATGTACTATATGTTGTCTAATTTATTTTAAAAATTTAAATTTAAAAAATTAGAGGCACCATTTTTTTTTTTTAATTTTTGTTCTTTTTCTGGGCAAATTAGTCTAGCAGTTAGTATAGAAAGCAGAGACAAGAAGTACCTTTTCCCTTTACACTTCCTCCTTTTGCAGGTGGAAGGGAAGCTCATTGTTATTAAGTTTAATAATCAGAATTTAGCCTCAGTATGTTTAGGATTTCTTATATGATGATAGTACAGATGTCTACAACTTTTTTTAAATTTATTTGACAGAGAGAGACAGTGAGAGAGGGAACACAAGCAGGGGAAGAGGGAGAGGGAGAAGCAGCCTTCCCACTGAGCAGGGAGCCCAATGTGGGGCTTAATCCCAGGACCCTGGGATCATGAGCTGAGCTGAAGGTAGATGCCTAATGACTGAGCCACCCAGCTGCCCAGATGTCTACAATTTTACAAGAGGATTTTTCCCTTTGTACTTTGTGAGTGAGTGTTACATTTTTTTTAAGATTTCATGGCCAGTTGCAAGTTATTAGTGCATGACTAACAAAACTAATTGAAATATGAGATATAAGTATATAGATATTTATCAGGCAACCTATAAATCATCCAAGGAATTTTCTTGATTCTTAACTTCCATGTGGTTACCACTCCGAGGCATTATTGGAAGATGTAAAAGATGCATATGACTATCCCATTTCTCTAAAAACCTAGTATCTAGAAATGATTTGACAAATAATTGCACTCTACATAAACAAGAGCCATTTACTATAATTAGTAGGCAAATTGAAAGAATAATCTGAGATAGATTTTTGGCTAAAAAAAAGTTGTCCCGGGTAAAGGGGGATCCATCAAAAAGTAGGATATAAGCCTGGTCTTAAACCTGTAAGGCTTGAATAGCTAATTGAAATTTTTGGAAGAAATTTCATGATTTTAGGGGAATTGAAGTAACAACAACAACAGAAACAAAAACATAAGCTGGAATGAGAAGACTGTGTTTGTACAACTATTAGAAAATTGGCCTGAGTACAATACAGTGTTAAGGTCAAAGAGAAAAAATCAAACACAGAACAAAATTAAATAAATACAAAGATTTTTAAATACTTTAAAAGTCAATGAAAATAAGAATTATCCTTCTAAGACTTGCCACGGCAAGTCATAATTCATCATATAATCAAATTTAAGCAAAATAAACATTTAGGATTTGTGCACCTGTTTGCATGTACGTGTGTGTGTGTGTGTGAGAGAGAGAGTGTGGTGGCAGTGTAGTTATTGTATTTTATGTTTGTCCTTTTTAATATCCTACTAAGTAACCAAGATAATGATTATTGCTTAATAATCAAATTGTGGGGCTTATTTGGGTTTTTTTTTTTTTTCTGTTTTGTTGTTTTTACTTCATGCTAAACCATTATCTGTGATATATGTTAAGGCCGCTGTCACATTCTACTATGTCTCCTTCCTTAACTGACTTCTAATTTAAAAACAACAGTAACAAAAATCAGATACTAGTGGGTCAAATGAATGTGCCTACTCAGAATTAGTCCATCATCTGAAGATATTAGCAAAATTGAGTTCCTAGCAAGTAGACTATCAGCAATCTTACTTGAGGTTTTTCTTTCTGTTAACCAGGATTTACACTTCCTTAAGTTTACTACATGGTATGCGTATTGTTAGCACCACCTTTTCCTGTGATTTCAATCTATTTCACTTGCCTTAGTTTATCAAATAATCAATTCTAGCAATTATGTCTGTGTTCCAAAATGTATTAAATAATAATTAATGATTCTAAAAGGCAATTTTTATTTTATCTATTTAGTCTATTGTTTCAAAAATCTCAATCTTATCTATTCAACTTTTTGTTGGATGGATCACAGTATTTTCTTAAAGTAGACATCAGGAAAATTATAATGACTACTCCTTATTTCAAAATGCTATAATATCTTAAATAGATATTAGCTCAAAGAGATGCAAAGTTTCCCCCTCTCCCAGAGTTTTGTTTATACCTTATTTAAAACATATACTCAGTAGTTAATCTGCATTAATTGGGAGCTATTCTTTTTCAGGTTTCTTGATGTTCTCTCTGGTGCAACTATAAAATTGATGATAAGGTTTTTTAAATCTCACCATCTTCATATCGTTCCATAATTTAACAGCATTTTGCATACTGAACGTCAAAGACATATTCAGCAGCACCTGTGAGTAGTTGAGACCCAGAGCCTGATACCTGTTGGCTACACGTCTCTGTGAGGCAAAATAGTTAAAGAATACAGAGATCTCGCAGACAAAATGCATGATCTCAGGGATATACCAGGGATTGTGGATCATCAATTTTTAAACCTTGGACATTCAGTGAAATGATAGAAAAGAACTCTGATCACTGAGTAAAAACAGAAAATGAAATTACATTTATAAAAAGAAGCACAGTGAAAGTTTAATAAAGGGTGAATCTAACTGGATCCTAAACATACTGGTAATAGAGAACTACAAGTTTATTAATATATAAGAAGTAGAAGAAAATTGTTTCTAAGGACCAGGAAAAGTAATAAACAGTAAAACTAAAAAACAAGACAAAGACAAAAACAAAGAAACATCTTATTTACAGGAAATATTCAAAGGTATTTGTAATGAGGGATGATACATTCATATCTCTGCTTATGAACCCAAAGATTAGGGAAAGGGGACCAAATATATCCATATATGAATATGAATATATAGATGTTTCCATTATGTTGTGGATTTCCATTAAACATATTCAGAATATAATAATGCTGGCATTTTTCTTGGAAATCATATAGTTGTCAGCATATAGCTTTATATTATTTTATTTTTAATTGATCCTTCTCTAGTCAAAGTGCTTGAAAACACCAAAGATGACCATTTCCAATGAAATAAGAAATGCTGAAAGTGGAAATCACTGGCATGCAAACAACCACATCTCTTGAAGAACTAAAATACATTCAGCTGTGAACTACATAGATTACAACCACAATGTTTGAGCCAGGCTGAGGACAGTCACACATTGTGGGGAAACAAGCCATTTATTTTCCATGGGAGCTGACAGATGAGGCTACAAGGCAGGCCGCTAACAGAAGCAGTCACCACCGTAAAATGTTTTATAAACGCCAGAATGAACAGTTGGAGTCACAGCCACCTTCCCAAGTTAGTCACAATTACAGCCATTTCCTGGTACAGTCTGAAAGAAACAGAAGGCATCAGTGTACCGTGCAGCTCCAGCCTTTCCCTTCAGAAGCCAGGAACAGGAAGCCACTGGTCAGGCTATGTATTACTAATTTTCATGTCCAACATATGGCTCAAAACAATTAAAACCAGAGACAGAATATTAACCCTGGTCCTTAAATGTAGCATTGCTCATCAAAACATATATTATTAGATGTTTGCTAACACACTACAACTTTGCCATATGAGGATTATAGGGTATATTAAGAATACCTGTGCCCATAAGTGTTTAAATTTTCTTTCTCTCTCTCTCTTTTTTAAAGTAATCTCTACACCCAACATGGGCTCAAACTCATGACCCTGAGATCAAGAGTCACATGCTAGTCTGACTGAGCCAGCCAGATGACCCTCTCTTTCTCTTTTGATTTCCAGTATATAGGCATTGAGTGAGCAACCTTGTGCCAATAGTGTGAGAGACAGAAGAAGGCTACTACACCCATTTTCTAAAAAAATAATATTCCTTATTGAGTTATTACAACATTTTTCCTATCTGTGGGGTTTCCTCTTGTGAAGATAAATAATATGAAATTTCTGCTTCAATATTGAAGTGATTTTAGGTTCCTAAACATCATTAAATAATGTTAAACAAATGCAAGAGGCTAATGGTTGCTAAGTGGTTTGTTGTTGATTTTGTTGTTTATTTTTAATCATGAGGCATTAGGGCATAGAATTATATGGTTTCCCTAAAGCCAAAAGTGAGCTGTTTTTGTGCCAGATTACAAAAGTGGAATTTGCATTCTTTAACAAAATTTACTGTTCTAAGAAAAAAAAATCAAGCAAAACCTGTAACATAATGAAGACACTTGTTTCTGGCAGTGATTCAAAGTATTCACTTTGAGTATAAAAATAAGCAAAACAAAAAGCATGCATCAAATAACCAAATAAAAAAAAAATGAGATTCCTGACAAAGAATATGAATCTACATCTATAAATCTAGAAAACTACACAGGAGATCTTGCCATTCAGTGTATTTCAATAATTTATATTTATCTCCAGCAACCAGATGAATAGTGTAGAGCTCTGTCCAAATTTTCACATGGTCCCAATGATTAAATAAGATTTACTTCAGTCTGGTCCTTTAGCATATAGAGCCCTAGCCATAGGATATTGGAAAGGTGGATTTTTTCCTTTTGTAAAGTGGAGAGTATTATATGAAATACTATGTTTTTCATGAACTAAAAACATTGAAAAAATCAGAGAGATTTTACAGAAATTTTCTATTGATACCTAGCATTTGTTGAAATGTTTTGTTACTTCTTGGGACCCTGAAGATATTTAAGAAACTATTATATAGATTATAACTCGGATAACAATTGTAATGTTGAAGAGTGGACACAAGTATGCTCGAGATAACTGCAAATGGGTCAGCACTCAGAGTAGTCATTTACTATCAGATAATGTATGTAAAATTATTTTGTAAACAGTGTATTATTTTTTCATCCCAATGATATTCTGTGTTCCCCTCTTGAATTTAGATGTCATAAGCTTTGGGGAATTGGTCTAAGCTCAAGAGTTGGATCATTAAGATTAGACCTGAACAGTCATTTGCTGACGATCTGCCAGAAACCCAGATGTAAGCCTAATGGTTGAGTTAATAAATGGATATATGATACAATCAGGGTCAATGACAGGCAAGGGGAAGCATACTGAAGATTTATGGATAAATATTCTTACTAATAAAAGTCAGGAAGAAGAAGTTGGTCTTTGCTAAGTGTTGCCTTATGCAAATGAAAAGCTTAGGAAATCTGAGCCAGAATCAGTAAGAGGTGATAAAGAGAACAGAGATGCCCAGAAAATTAGAGAGAAATGGGATCATACTGGCTGGATTAAGTTCAAAGATAGCCTGCTCTACATCTGAATTCCAATTGCATGAGCTATTCAGGTTCCTTATTTTAAATTCACTTTGGGTGTTTTGTAACTATTGACAAAAGTAGTATAAGTAATCAATATTATAAAAATGTAGTAAATAAATATATAGGAGCAACATATCATACTATTGTGATACTGAAATAATACTCGCCCAACTAAAATTTGAAATAATCTAAAAGTATGATGATACATGGAGATAATACTTGACTAGACTCTGTCCCAAATGATATCATCTTGTCTTCTCTGGAAAATGATGCTGTTACCTACTATACAAAGAGAGGATATGGACAAACTAAGTCATTGTCACATTAATACTTCAACTGTAGATTACAAACCTATTTTTTAATAAAGGGTGTTAAAAACCGCTTCTTTTGGGATGCCTAGGTGGCTCAGTCAGTTAAGCGACTGCCTTCAGCTTGGGTAATGATCCCAAGGTCCTGGGATCAAGCCCCACATTGGGCTCTCTGCTCAGTGGGAAGCCTGCTTCTCCCTCTCCCCTTGCCCCTCTTCCAGTTTGTTCTCTCTCTCGCTCACTCTTTGTCTCTCAAATAAATAAATAAAAAATCTTCAAAAAAAAAAAAAAACACCTTCCTTTGTATTCAATCAATACTTACCTACATACAATCAATAAAACTACATCCTGTAGATGCAAACAATAATTATTAAACTGATTTAAATTTTTTTTTTAAAGATCTTGTTTATTTATTAGTCGAGAGAGAGTGCAAGCAAGGGGAGTGGCAGGCAGAGGGAGAAGAAGGCTCCCTGCTGAGCAAGGAGCCTGATGTGGGACTCAATCCCAGGACACTGGGCTCATGAGCTGAGCTGAGGGCAGATGCTTAACTGACTGAGCCATGCGGGTGTTCCTGATTTTAACACTTTAATGAGGTAAAACTCTCAGATACAAAACCTTCCATCACAAAAGGATTCCTCCACAAGTTTCCTTGAAATTACACAGAATATAAATTCACTTATTAATTTCTATCCTTCTTTTCAAATATTTAAGGTTTCTATTTATATTATTGTATCTAGTAGAGAGCATGAAAATATTCAAGTTCTTCAAGTTCTAAGTAACTTGAAAAATAAAGACAATGACAGGAGAAAATTATTTTAGAATTCATTTATCTAAGTTGAACATAGGTGATGAATAGTGTTTTATTTCTAAAGAAGCAATTGGGGAAAATAATAAGAGATCAATTCTTATAATTATTAAAATATATACTTGACTGAAACACCAAATTTAGAAACGTTTCCAAAACTCATCAGTTTTATAAAAAGCAGCAAAAATATGCTAAAAATAAATTATCTAAATTGTTCATTCATGATTATCAATACCAACATGATAATAAGAACAAGTATTATAACATTTGTAAACTGGAGTTTATATGCATTCAATTCTATAAGTAGCCCTAGAAATTAATAGGATAAGTAAGAGAAACTCAGAGGTTTATATGACTTCTGCAGTAATGTATAATTGCTAAATAGTTAAGACTTAACTGAGTCTCATGATATAATGTCATAAAATATGGATGAGTTTTCCAATATTCTAAAGGGGAATTATTTTATATTTACATGAATATATAAAATGTTCTCTTATACCAACTTATATATGTCAGATATCTAATAATAGTAATTACATATTTAGAAATAAAATAAGTAATTAGGAATTAAATATCTCTTTTTTTACACTAAAGTACCAAGGCTATATCTGCTTAAAGTTATTTCTTAAATATTGAAATGTATACTTATATTGCAAATTCTATTTAAGTATAGTGTTTACTCCATTATTTTTTTTTAAGATTTTATTTATTTACTTGAGAGAGAGAGAATGAAAGAGAGCACATGAGAGGGGGGAGGGTCAGAGGGAGAAGCAGACTCCCTGCCGAGCAGGGAGCCTGATGTGGGACTCGATCCAGGGACTCCAGGATCATGACCTGAGCCGAAGGCAGTCACTTAACCAACCACCCAGGCGCCCCTACTCCATTATTTTTAAGACTTTTTTTTCTATATGACACTTTCACTTATCTTATATTTAATCCTATCATTATCTAAGTCATGATTATGTGCATATGTATTTCTAAGTGCCAAACTAGTCAAGGTCAGTATTTGGTTTACCTTTAATCAGCAACAGATCCTTTTTAAATTACCATTTAATCAACCCTGAATATATAGCTATTCCTCACCCAAAATGTCACTGCCTATTGGTCATAAGGATAAAGTGAAACAAAAAAGATATGTTTTATGACTTATCTCCCTATTACTAACAATCTACTGTGCCAATAGCCATGCTGTGGATGGAACAGAGGAAATGGTCTTTGTCTTCAAAAACTGTTCCATTTTTTCCAGGGGAGTCATTTATGGTTAACTGGAGACAAAAAAGAAGCAGTGATTTTTTTCTGTATGAGGGAGACATTAATAAAAGTATTTGAGTGTTAAAATTTAATCATTTTTTAAGCTGACCAGAATGAAAAGGGAAATTTTAAGCAAACAGACCTAAAGTGATAGCATAGATACTCACAATACAGTTAATCATGTCTAGTAGGCACCCACTTCATTGTTCAGGACAATGTTCTACCCTTTGGGTGATATATGTATATAAAGCATTATATTATAGGATGTATATGAAGCATTGTCAAAATATTAGCATTCCTGAAAACTCCATATAAATCTAAGATTTTATTTTCCTATTTAAATGTTTTTACAATGATGATGAATATCAACAGTAATAGAAAACAAGTAGTATCTGTATTTTCAATCCCTAGAATTTTCTGCCCAGTATTGCAGAGATATAACTGACAACTAAATAAGTTCTAATCATCACCATCACCAACTCTGCTCTCCTGTTTCCACTTTTACCTAAATACATGAAAAGATATTATTAAGAAAAAAAAGTCTTGCCTAGAATACTCTAGATTGTCTGTACATACCACATACATTTCACCAATAATTGCCAGTCTCTATGCACTGTGTAGACATGGCAAGTAGTTTACTTTGGGTAATTCGTTACTTCATATGCAACTCATAAGCCATCTTCTTCATGTGAGAAAGAGAACCCAATTAATTGTACTAAAGTTCTTTAGAAGAGAATCCTGGAGTCAATTTTAAGAACAATTATTTTCATTTAAAACATTTGAGCATTAAAAATTATGTTTACTTTTCTAAGTGTACTTCTGAAATTTTTTATTGTACTCAAGATACATTTATTTCCTTCTATGCAGAATTATAGAATTTTTATAGAAGTATTAAAATTAAAAAAATGTTTACAGGAAGCATATTAAAAAACCTCCTCTTCAATTATGGCACAGGAAAGCAAACTCAGATGGATGTAATGTACCAACTGCACTTTTACTGAGACCAAAAATATGTGTTTAATCAATGCAGAAATAAGCATTCATTCCAATTGCTCTATGAAATTTTTATAAACCAAATAACTTAAAAAAGCTTTTTTGGGGGTGCCTGGGTGGCTCAGTTGGTTAAGCACCTGACTCTTGATTTTGGCTCAGGTCATGATCTCAGGGTGATTAGATTGAGCCCCATATCAGGCTCCATGCTAGATGTAGAGCCTGCTTAAGATTCTCTCTCTCCCTCTCCCTCTGCTCTTTCCCCGCTCCCCCCAACTCCCCCTTTCTCTCAAAAAAAAAATTCTGTTCATTTCAAATTCTGTACACAATAGAAAACTGAAATTCTCTTTCTTATCTGACTATAAAAATTCCAGGATTTGAATTATTTTGTAGTATTCAATATCGTATATCTCTTCCCTTCTCATAAGAGAGATTTCCACAGAATATAGATCTTCTTGCCCTACACTCAAGAATTACAAAGACATTAATTGCCAAGTATTATTTGCTTTGGTTCTGCAATAGACTCAACTCTGTCTAGAATGCTAATAGATATGGTTGATTTGATAGCATGTAGACCCACCTAGGAAAGTCCAGAATTCCTTTTAGTTTTTCTTCTCTGAAGCAAGAGCTTATGCTCCTAAGAAAAGCAAACAAACAAAGAAAACCACATAGCCCATGTGAGATTCAATTGTTGTGACTGAAAAAATAAAAGGAATAATGAGTGTAGAAAGTCCTATAACTTGGTTTCAAAGAAGTATTAAATGTCAGTAGCATGGTTAATTTAATTTTAGATGCCTTTACCTGAACCAGAAATTCTATATTAAAGCTCAAGGAAAAGTAATCTATGGTTATCTGGTAGGGAAATTTTTAATTTTTATGTAGTGGGACTTAAAGTCAACAAAGCTAAACAAGTTCATGCTCTGATGCACATGTTCTGCTCCAAATATATATCAGTGATAGATAAATTTAAAAATGCTTACAGCCAAAAATACATATTGGGCTTTAAGACAGGGTCAACAACTAAGTAAATTAGAAGAAAATAGAAAAGTATAGCAGATATGAATTCATAGTCATGTTGGGCTCCTTGTGAGGAAGTGTTGGCTAGGATATTAACTTTATGGAGGTAACAGTTACTGAAAGTACTTTATAGGTGAGAGAGCAGAATTAAGCTCAATGCTTGCATACTGAGGTTAGAGCAGGACTCGCCTTCTCTGCCCCTACTTCAGGAATGGATGTTGAATAAAACATCCAGCCCAATCACAGTGATTATTGCTTAACAAAAGCTCAATGTTTGCAGAGATAAAAATACATAGAGACAGCCTCATTCCAAAAATATGAACCAAACAGTTGATTAAATAGGTAACTATATCTGTGATATCAAAAGAAAGAATGAACTCAAAGACACATTTTAAAAAGTGTTGTAAATTGGTGGGCCTGGACAATGGGTTGCAGAAAAATCTAAATAAGAAAGAGGGGATAGAGAAAAAGAATAAGAAAGTTAAAAGTAGAAAAAAAAATGAGCCAACTAAAGGAACTTCAAAACATATGAAAAAAATTCTAATGCTAAGAAAGACAACAATCAAAATGAACACTCGGAATAGTAAGTTAATATTACAGAACTGTCTGAAAGCTTTTGAATGTGTTTATTCATTTTTTAAAAGTTTCATAAAAATTTTAAAAGTAAGAAAATAGGCAGAAGTGAAACAAGAGATGCTGGATATGGGAAACAATTAGAAAATTTTGAATGAAAATATCACCATTGAAAAAAATATATGACATGATAATTCTATCTCTATAGTGTCAAATCCAAAAGTAGTGATTTAGAAAATATTACAGAGAAATTTACTTAGAACACAACACTGATATATCAAGAAAAAACACATATAGTTTTCTACATGAACAATTACTGCATATGCTATAGAGATTGAATTACTTCAATTCACATGTAATAGATGTCACAGAAGAATGGAATGAAATATGGTTGAAAAGTAATATGGTTGAAAACATAATAACCAAGACTCTATCTTGTGAAGAAGCAATTCAAAGAAAACAATAACTTATATGTAACCACAGGGAAGACTGGCAAAACTGTTGTACTAAGTAAAAGAAGCCAAACATAAAAGACTACCTACTGTAAAATTCCATTTACATAAATTCCAGGATAATATTTCTTGAGAGGAAGAGACCTAGTCCCTAAAGTGCTTTAGAAGGATTTCCTGTAGTAAATAGAAACTGGGACTTATGAAACTATGTAACTTTCTGGAACGGAGATGTTAGAGAGATAAAAATACTTTACAGTGCACCTGGGTGGCTCAGTAAGTTGGCCAGGCAACTCATGATTTTGGCCCAGCTCCTGATCTCAGGGTCCTGGCCTATGTCCGGCTCTGAGCTTAGCAGGGAGTCTGCCTGGGGATTCTCTCTCTTCCTCTTCCTCTGAACCCTCCCCCCCAACCCTTGCTCACTCTCTCTCTCTCAAATAAATAAATAAAGCTTAGAAAAAATATTTCACAATTAAAATACTTCTTACTGTTTGAGAAGTCACACAACCCTCACTTAAAGTCTTACTGAATCTGGGCCACAAGAGTATGCCTGACTGGAAAAAAAGGACCAGAGAAGCAATCTTTGTCTTCATGAGCTCTCTTCTTTGTCTGAATCTTTTGACTAGCTATGTCTTTGAAATTATTTAGGAAAGATTGATACTAGGTAAGTTATCTGATTTGTATGCTTCAAATGTGATCATCTAATCCTGTGTAATCCTCAGTAATAAAAGGAAATATAATTTTATATATTATAAGCATACATTTGGAAACTAAGATACACTCTTAAATAACGAGCATATTAAAGAAGAAATCACAATGGAAATTATAAGGTCTTCTTAAACTAAACAGTGATGAATGCACTACATGTGAAAAATTTTAAGATGTAACTAAAATAATAAAGATAAATTTAAGGTTTTTTTTAAAGATTTGGTTATTTATTTTGAGAGAAAGAGAGAGAGAGAGCAAGAGAGAGCACTTGCAAGTTGGGGGGAGGGCAGAGGGAGAGAATCTTCAAGCAGACTGCCAGCTGAGCACAGAGCCCCATGTGGGGCTGGATCCCACAACGATAAGATCATGATCTGAACTGAAACCAGGAGTCAAATGCTCAACCTACTGAGCCACCCAGGAGCCCCAAAATCAACTTAAGTTTTTAAAAGAATTTGTTTCCATAACAAAGCTATATATATATACATATATTTATATATATATATATAAAAGTTTTATAAAACTTTTAAAAAATGAATAAACACATTCAAAAGCTTTCAGACAGTTCTGTAATATTAACTTACTATTCTGAGTGTTCATTTTGATTGTCGTCTTTCTTAGCATTAGAATTTTTTTATATGTTTTGAAGTTCCTTTTGTTGGCTCATCTTATATGCCAATAAGATAAGTAAAGGACTATAAGAAAAACTTAAATACATTAAAAAACATTAAATGTATATATAAGTTGACAAGAGAGAAAACTAAGGAACACTAATGAGGATAGATACAAAAGTGATTTTTTTTTTAAACAAAGTTGATGGCATTAATTAGTGTGAACTTCAGGAATTCATCAATATTCCACTGCTTTCCATAAAAGTCTATTTTATTTGCTTTATCATAATTATAACAATTAAAATTATGAAGGGTATAAAAAGGAATAGTTATAAAAGAGATTGAAGTATAAGGGTTTAAATATTAGAAAATATTATGAATTTGAATAAACATGTGACTATAAATTTGAAACATAGAAAAATTGACTTTTTATGAACAAATATTTGTTAGCAAATTTGTTCAGGAAAAGCTAGCATAACTTTTTTAAAACTGCACTTGAAGAAATTCAATAGTTTTTAAAAATCCCTATGCCCCTACAGAAGTCACTGAATATATATTATTTTAAACCACATTGTACCAAATCTCCAAAGTGCAGTTAATTTCCAGTTTTACGATGCATTATAGAGAATTAAAATTGAACATAAATAGGGAACGTTACCCAATTCATTTTATGAAGGTAGGATAAAACAAGAACAGAACAAGAACAGAAAATATTATTAAAAGCTCATTTAGGAACATAGATATAAAATATTAAATAAAATAATAGGAAGTAAAATTCCACAGTATATTTAAAAATGCACCATTGTCAAGATGGTGGAGGAATAGGAGACCTGGATTTCGTCTGGTCTCAGGAATTCAGCTGGATAGGGATCAAACCATTCTGAACACCTACAAACTGAACAGGAGATCAAAGAAAAGAAGAGCAACAACTCTCTCAACAGAAAAGCGACCACTTTCTGGAAGGTAGGACGAGCGAAGAAGTGAATCCGAGGCGATATTTGGGAGGATAGATGGCGGGGGAGGGGCCTCCATCAGCTGCTACTGGCAAGTGATAGAGCCGCGGAGCACAAAATCGGAACTTTTAAAAGTCTGCTCCGCTGAGGGACGTCACTCTGGTGGCTAAGTGGGGGGTGGAACCCTCTGGGGTCACAGAAAGACCGGGGGTGCCTGAGTGCGGCAGAGCTTCCAGGAATTGGGGTGGGGAAGCCAGCTGCAGAGACAGAGCCGAGGTGTGGGCTCTCAGCTCAGGGTTGCCATAAACCATGATCCGCAGCACAGTCGGGCCACTGCTCCTCCAGCAGGGACCCAACAAGTGGCAGAAATGGAAAGACTCACCTTCCCGCAGGAGGAGAGGTGCGGGAGCACACCAGAGGGATCTGCTGGGTTTGGAGACTCCACAGGGGGTCGGCTGCCAGAGATAGAAATGCACGGTCACAGGCCGGGTGAGCACAGCGTGCGGCCGGAGACCAGGGAGATGGGAGTGACTGATGGCTTTTCTCGGGGGCTCACTGAGGAGCGGGGCCCCCGAGTTCTCGGCTCCCCTGAGGCAGAGATTGGGAGGCCGCCATTTTCACTCTCATCCTCCAAAGCTGTATGGAAAGCTTGCGGGGAAAAAATGGCTCCGGAGACCAAAACCGAGCAGATTACGTAGCCTGGACCAGGCGAGGGAGGGGCAATTCTGCCTCTGGCAAAGACATTTGGGAACCATGGCAACAGGCCCCTCCCCCAGGAGATCAGCGAGAACAGCCAGACAAGACCAGTTTAGTGATCAATGAGAATGGCAGAATTCCAGTGCTAGGGGAATACTGCACATAGAATCCATGGCTTTTTTACCATGATTCTGTAGTCTTTCAAAGTTAGGTTTTTTTTTTTTAACTTTTTTTTTTTGAATTTTTCTTTTTCCCTTCTTCAACCAAAATCTTACCAATCCCTTTTTTAAAAAACATTTTTATTTTTCATTTTTAGAGTCATATTCTATCCCTTCATAGTAGTTACCCTTATTTTTGGCATATATATATAAGTTGTTCTCTCTTTAAAATTTTGAGAGTTTCTTCTAACAGATCAAAATATACCCTAATTATCTAGTGTATGGTTATTTTCTACTCCCCTGCCTGATCACATTCTCTCCTTTTTTTTTTTTTTATAAATTATCTTCTTTCTTTTTTCAAACAAATTCTTATCAATTCCTTTTATAAAATTTTTTATAATTTCCATCTTTACAGTCATATTCCATTCCTTCATTATATCAACTCTTATTTTTGTACATATATAAATTTTTCTTTCTTTAAAATTTTGGAAAGCACTTTCTTCTAACAGACCAAAATACACCCTACATCTAGTGTGTGGCACTGATCTATATACTGGCCTGATCATATTTGATCATATTCTGTTTTTTTGTTTTGTTTTGTTATGTTTTTGTTTGTTTTTATCTTTATTTTTTTCTCTTGTTTTTTCTTTTTCTTTTTTCTCTCTTTCCCTTTCTTTTCCCACTGCTTCAGATCTTTTCTGATTTGTTTAGAGTAATTTTCTGGGGACATTGTTACCCCGTTAGCATTTTGTTCTCTCATTAATCTATTCTCCTCTGCACAAAATGACAAGACGGAAAAAATCACCTCAACAAAAAGAACAAGAGGTAGTACCGACTGCCAGGGACCTACTCAATACGGACATTAGTACGATGTCGGATCTAGAGTTCAGAATCATTACTTTACAGATACTAGCTGCATTTGAAAAACGCATGGAAATTATTAGAGAAACCCTTTCTGGAGAAGTAAAAGAACTAAAATTTAACCCAGTCAAAATCAAAAAGGCTATTAATGAGGTGCAATCAAATATGGGGGCGCTAACGGCTAGGATAAATGAGGCAGAAGAGAGAATCAGTGATATAGAAGACCAAATGATGGAAAATAAAGAAGCTGAGAAAAAGAGAGATAAACAACTACTGGATCATGAGGGCAGAATTCGAGAGATAAGCGATACCATAAGACAAAACAACATTAGAATAATTGGGATCTCAGAAGAAGAAGAAAGAGAGAGAGGGGCAAAAGGTATAATGGAGCATTTTATAGCAGAGAACTTCCCTAATTTGGGGAAGGAAACAGGCATCAAAATCCAGGAGGCACAGAGAACCCCTCTCAAAATCAATAAAAATAGGTCTAAAACCCGACATCTTATAGTAAAACTTATGAGTCTCAGAGACAAAGAGGAAATCCTGAAAGCAGCTCAGGAGAAGAGATATGTAACCTACAAGGGTAGAAACATTAGATTGGCAACAGACCTATCCACAGAGACCTGGCAGGCCAGAAAGGACTGGCAGGATATATTCAGAGCACTAGATGAGAAAAATATGCAGCCAAGAATACTCTATCCAGCTAGGCTGTTACTGAAAATAGAAGGAAAGATGAAAAGCTTCCAGGACAAACAAAAATTAAAGGAATTTGCAAACACGAAACCAGCCCTACAAGAAATCTTGAAAGGGGTCCTCTAAGCAAAGAGAGACCCTAAAAACAACATACACCTGAAAGGAACACAGACAAAATACAGTAACAGTCACCTTACAGGCAATACAGTGGCACTAAATTAATATCTTTCCATAGTTACCCTGAATGTAAATGGACTAAAGGCCCCAATCAAAAGACACAGGCTATCAGATTGGATAAAAAAACAAGACCCGTCGATATGCTGTCTGCAAGAGACTCATTTTAGACCCAAAGACACCACCAGATTGAAAGTGAAGGGGTGGAAAATGATTTAGCATGCTAATGGACACCAAAAGAAAGCTGGGGTGGCAATCCTTGTATCAGACAAATTAGATTTTAAACCAAAGACTGTAATAGGGGATGAGGAAGGACACTATATCCTACTTAAAGGGTCTATCCAACAAGAAGACCTAACAATTGTAAATATCTATGCCCCTAACATGGGAGCAGCCAATTATACAAGGCAATTAATAACAAAAGCAAAGAAACACATCGACAACAATACAATAATAGTGGGGGACTTTAACACCCCCCTCACTGAAATGGACAGATCGTCTAAGCTAAAGATCAACAAGGAAATAAAGACTTTAAATGACACACTGGACCAAATGGACTTCACAGACATATTCAGAACATTCCACCCCAAAGCAACGGAATACACATTCTTCTCTAGTGCCCATGGAACATTCTCCAGAAGAGATCACATCCTAGTTCACAAATCAGGTCTCAACTGGTACAAAAGATTGGAATCATTCCCTGCCTATTTGCAGACCACAGTGCTTTGAAACTAGAACTCAATCGCAAGAGGAAAGTCAGAAAGAACTCAAATACATGGAGGTTAAAGAGCATCCTACCTAGAATAAATGGGTCAACCAGGAAATTAAAGAAGATTTAAAAAAATTCATGGAAACCAATGAAAATGAAAACACAACTATTCAAAATCTTTGGGATGCAGCAAAGGCGGTCCTAAGAGGAAAGTATATAGCAATACAAGCCTTTCTCAAGAAACAAGAAAGGTCTCAAGTACACAACCTAACCCTACACCTCAAGGAGCTGGAGAAAGAACAGCAAATAAAGCCTAAACCCAGCAGGAGAAGAGAAATAATAAAGATCAGAGAAGAAATCAATGAAATAGAAACTAAAATAACAGTAGAACAGATCAATGAAACTAGGAGCTGGTTCTTTGAAAGAATTAACAAGATTGATAAACCCCTGGCCAGACTTATCAAAAAGAAAAGAGAAATGACCCAAATCAACAAAATCATGAATGAAAGAGGAGAGATCACAATCAACACCAAAGAAATACAAACAATTCTAAGAACATATTATGAGCAACTCTATGCCAGCAAATTAGATAATCTGGAAGAAATGGATGCATTCGTAGAGATGTATCAACTACCAAAACTGAACCAGGATGAAAGAGAAAACCTGAACAGACCTATAACCACTAAGGAAATTGAAGCAGTCATCAAAAATCTCCCAACAAATAAGAGCCCAGGGCCAGATGGCTTCCCAGGGGAATTCTACCAAACATTTCAAGAAGATTTAATAACTATTCTTCTGAAACTCTTCCAAAAAATAGAAATAGAAGGAAAACTTCCAAACTCATTTTATGAGGCCACCATTACCTTGATCCCCAAACCAGACAAAGACCCCAACAAAACGGAGAATTACAGAGCAATATCCCTGATGAACATGGATGCAAAAATCCTCCCCAAAATGCTAGCCAATAGGATCGAACAGTACTTTAAAAGGATTATTCACCACGACCAAGTGGGATTTATCCCTGGGCTGCCAGGTTGGTTCAAATCCGCAAATCAATCAACGTGATACAATACATTAAGAAAAGAAAGAATAAGAATCATATGATCCTCTCAATAGATGAAGAAAAAGCTTTTGACAAAGTACAGCATCCTTTCTTGATCAAAACTCTTCAGAGTATAGGCATAGAGGGTACATACCTCAATATCATAAAAGCCATCTATGAGAAACCTACAACAACGATCATTCTCAAGGGGGAAAAACTGAGAGTTTTCCCCATAAGTTCAGGAACATGGCAGGGATGTCCACTATCACCACTGCTATTCAACATAGTATTGGAAGTCCTAGCCACAGCAATCAGACAACAAAAAAAATCAAAGGCATCCAAACTGGCAAGGAAGAAGTCAAACTCTCACTCTTTGCTGACGATATGATACTTTATGTGGAAAACCCAAAAGACTCCACCCCAAAACTGCTAGAACTCATACAGGAATTCAGTCAAGTGGCAGCATATAAATCAATGCACAGAAGTCAGTGGCAGTCCTATACATCAACAACAAGACAGAAGAAAGAGAAATTATGGAGTCGATCCCATTTTCAATTGCACCCAAAACCGTAAGATACCTAGGAATAAATCTAACCAAAGAGGCAAAGGATCTGTACTCAGAAAACTATAGAATACTCATGAAAGAAATTGAGGAAGACACAAAGAAATGGAAAAACATTCTATGCTCATGGATTGGAAGAACAAATAGTGTGAAGATGTCAATGTTACCTAGAGCAATCTACACATTCAATGCAATCCCCATCAAAACACCATCCACTTTTTTCAAAGAAATGGAACAAATCATCCTAAAATTTGTATGGAACCAGAAAAGACCCCCACATAGCCAGAGGAATGTTGAAAGAGAAAAGCAAAGCTGGTGGCATCACAATTCCGGACCTCCAGCTCTATTACAAAGCTGTCATCACCAAGAGAGTATTGTACTGGCACAACAACAGACACATAGATCAATGGAACAGAATAGAAAGCCCAGAAATGGACCCTCAACTCTATGGTCAACTCATCTTTGAGAAAGCAGGAAAGAATGTCCAATACAACAAAGACAGTCTCTTCAACAACTGGTGTTGGGAAAATTGGATAGCCACATGCAGAAGAATGAACCTGGACCATTTCCTTACACCACACACAAAAATAGACTCCAAATGGTTGAAAGACCTCAATGTGAGACAGGAGTCCATCAAAATCCTAGAGAGCACAGGTAGAAACCTCTTTGACCTCAGCTGCAGCAACTTCTTCCTAGAAACATCGCCAAAGGCAAGGGAAGCAAGGGCAAAAATGAACTATTGGGACTTCATCAAGATAAAAAGCTTTTGCAAAGCAAAGGAAACAGTCAACAAAACCAAAAGACAACCGACAGAATGGGAGAAGATATTTGCAAATGACATATTAGATAAAGGGCTAGTATCCAAAATCTAGAAAGAACTTATCAAACTCAATACCCAAAGAACAAAGAATCCAATCAAGAAATGGGCAGAAGCCATGAACAGACATTTTTCCAAAGAAGACATCCAAATGGCCAACAGACACATGAAAAACTGCTCAACATCGCTTAGCATCACAGAAATCCAAATCAAAACCTCAATAAGATATCACCTCACACGAGTCAGAATGGCTAAAATTAACAAGTCAGGAAATCACAGATGTTGGCAGGGATGCGGAGAACCCTCCTACACTGTTGGTCGGAATGCAAGCTGCTGCAACCACTCTGGAGAACAGTATGGAGATTCCTCAAAAAGTTGAAAATAGAGCTGCCCTACGACCCAGCAATTGCACTCCTGGGTATTTACCCCAAAGATACAAATGTAGTGATCCGAAGGGGTATGTGCACCCCAGTGTTTATAGCAGCAATGTCCACAATAGCCAAACTGTGGAAAGAGCCAAGATGTCCATCGACAGATGAATGGATAGAGAAGATGTGACACACACACACAATGGAATATTATGCAGCCATCAAAAGGAATGAGATCTTGCCATTTGCAACGACATGGATGGAACTGTAGGGTATTATGCTGAGCAAAATAAGTCAAACAGAGAAAGACATGTATCATATGACCTCACTGATATGAGGAATTCTTAATCTCAGGAAACAAACAATGAATCATGGAACAGTACATCTAAAACTAATGATGTAATGTATGGGGGTTAACATAACAATAAAAAAGAGAAGCAACACTACCAGAAACCAAAAAAAAAAAGCATCATTGTCAAGTAGAATTTATCTTGTGAATGTCATTCAGCAAAACATTAGTAATATCTAATAACAATGAAGACATGCTTAAGGAAATCCAGTTCTTATTGTCTTGCTATTCCATCTGAAGTATATATACTGCTAAAATCAAATTTATACATAAATATATATAATGAGACATATTCAAAAGTTCATTGTAATATTGCTTGTGAAATATTGAGAATGCTGACAATATTGAGGAAAATCTGCATGTTATTTTACAGGATAATAAAGTAATAAACATTCATATGATGCGATAACAATGAAAATATGATTGGGTAGAGCTGTCTATATTGATATGGTTAAATATAAAATATATATATATGCTTTTAAATTAAAAACTCACATTGCAAAAGGGTACAAACATAAATATGCAGTGAAAATGCAAAGCATGCATAGAGATGAGAAACTCATTCAGGATGATGTTTACATCTTGGTAGCAATAGAGAGCAATAAGGTATAGGAGAGATACATGGAAACCCTCTATTATTTGTAACTTCTTATCTTTTTACTTGAATTTTTTTTTAATTTTATTTTATTATGTTATGTTAATCATCATACATTACATCATTAGTTTTTGATGTAGTGTTCCATGATTCATTGTTTGTATATAACACCCAGTGCTCCATTCAGTACGTGCCCTCTTTAATACCCATCACCAGGCTAACTATTCTTTGTGTATTTGGAATATTGTGTAACAGAAACTGGTAAAAATTAAAAATGCATTCAGTAATATTTTTATGAAAATAACACTTTTAAAAATCTGTTTTGCTTTTTTAAATAGTTTATATATTTTCAAATAAAAATAAATCCAGAATTAGGTAAGGAGAAATTTATTTGAAACAATTATTAAAATAAGGAAAAGGGAAACTATTTCAATAGGGAGAAAGTTCCCACAGTAAGATTTGCAAGTGTCTCACGGTTTGGGCAGAAATAAAGTTTTTCTTTTTATAGACAAGAGTAAGCAAGGCTCGAAAGAGTGGAGTAGGGGAGAGTGGGAAGAGGTGGGTGGTGTGATGAGACAGCTGATGAAGGAATGTGTTTTCCTGAGATCAGCAGAAAGGATCAATGCTGGCTCAGACTGAAGGTGGATCAAAGTTCAAAGACCTAAGAAAAGAGAAACTGAACTAAATGTTAGTCAGATCAGGTATTTAGTCCACATTAGTCAGTGAGTACAAATAGTTCAGTTACAAATTCATGAAGCAAAGAAAGGGAATGTGGAGGATTTGTGTAAAAAGGGGTCATCTGCAAATTCTAAGTGGAGAAAAGATTCTTTGCAAGAAACTATTTCCAGAAACACATAAACTAAGGAATTTTTTTTTTTTCAGTCATCTCTCTCTTCAGAACCACAGGTCTCAGGCAAAGATTAAACAATCAATATTTGGAAGTCAGTAAATGGTAATCTTTGCATAAGACTTTTCCAAATCCTATTTGGAAGGTTTTCTTAGTCTACTCTTTTAAGTGAAACAAGGCATACCTTTCCTTTTCTAATATTAGAAAGTAGGTCAAATTGAAAAGAGACTTGGAGAGGTCAGTGGACAAGCTCAGTTACAGCTCCCAAACTCACAGCCAGATCAGGCCAGAAGCATTCTTAAGAAAGGCTGGCCCAGTTTGTGCTGTTTGTTTAATTAGTTCATGTATTTTTTTTGTTTGTTAATAGATTTGACCAAATTTAGGTTGGTGTGCTCTGTCCATTTCCCCCAAGGAAATTCATAGTCTTAACGCCTTCACTGACTGCCTCACAAGTTCTTGTTTCCTTCCTCACCATTGATGGATGGGTCCCCAACCCCTAGTCTCCATCAAAATCCAGCTAAGCTGAGAGCTTTGGAAACAGAAGCCACATGGTTTTCCCAAATGTTACTATTTTCATAGAATTACTTTGAGAGGGACCAGATGAACCTGAAAGTTCCTTTTGAGCTCTAAATTGTTCCACTCTCAGTCTACATTTTAGTGAAGATACTTTTTACAAACAAGAGCTTAACTTATGAAATGACAGAAATAAAAATATTGAAGATATTTATAATATAATTCAGTTAACTTATTTACTTAAACTGTTTTTTTTAGATTAAAGAAATTTTAAAAAATCAAACCAAAATAGTGTATAGAAGATACTTTCAATCTATTTGTCTCCCAGTAGATAAAAATTTAAAAAGCACTCCCCAAAGAAAATGTGGTATCTAGTTTAAGCATGAGCATATTTCTTTATTATTCTGCAGAAAAAAATGATTAAATTTGAAACAGTATTAAATTTTTAAAGAATAAAGTTTAAGACTACTATAGAGTGCAATTGTAGCAAAGGTATAAATATCTAGATAGACGTTTATACTTTTCTCAGACTAACACAAATGATTAAGATATAATTTGCTCATGCTTTTGTAAGCATATAAAATACTGTTTAATTATGAGAGCCCTAAAATAACTTGTTTTGATTGAGGACATATTTATACCAACATTTTATCATTCTTTTTTAAATTATTTACTTTTGAAAGATTATTTTTATAACTAAATATTAAAGCAATGACTACAAATTAGTATTATCACACACAGTTAAGTTTGGAGAAGAAATATTTATTGATTTTTTGTTTGTTTCCATGAGTCAAATACATTATAAATGTCTCACCCTTTTTTATTGTTGTATTTTCTGCAAGATCAATAAAATACTGTTTGAATGGGAAATTGGGTTGATGTAGAATCAGCCAACTGCTGATAAGGGAGACAAAGATGCTACAGTACCTAATTAATACTGTTTTATGTCAAACATCCATTCTGCTCATTCTCAGAACAATTTCTTCTCTATTCCCAGCATGCACAATAAATTTGATTTCTAGCTTAGTCCTTAGAAGGGCTCACTGCTATAAACACCAGCTTCTATATGATGTTAAAATAACCGCCCAGCCAATAAATTGTCAAAAATGGAAAATGATATGCCACAACATTCATTATAAGGTTCAGTAAAATTGAATTTGTACACAAAAAATAATATCCCTATCTTACATATCTAACAGTGTTAATAAGATAATGTATGTGAAATCACTGTGTAAACCATAATGCCTTCTCCAATCTCAAGACCTTTTGGCATAGGTTGTGATATAATGCACTTAGATACATTACCAGCCTTAAATTCCATCATGAACTTTATTCATCTTTGAATCCCAAGAACTCCTCATAGTATTTAATATATAACAAAGGTTCCATAAATTTTGCAGAGTGAATAAATAAATCAATGCAATTACTTTTACTATGTGATCCTTGGGTTACTCATTATTATAATAATTCCAATTCATCAGAAATGAAAGTATTCATTTAAATAAGGTAACAAATGCAAGGTATCACATATAGCACCTGCCACCTTATCCTAATAGTGTCAGATCTAGCTGTTAAAATACTTAGAATGGATCAACTACTTTCACTGATATATACTATGCACATATATGATTCTTAACATTTATATTAACTCAAAAGGTTAAATATTATAACCATAGTCATTTTAAAGTTGAATAAGCTGAAGCACAGAGAGTTTAAATAACATAAGGACCCATAGGCAGGAGGGTAAGTCTCTCTACCCAAAGCTTGGTCTCGTTTTAGTATGCCACATTTCCTGGAGTTGCTCAATAAATGTTTAATGAGTGGCTTGACATTAGTAGTTTTTCTTAGCTTTAAATTCTATGTACAATAAAGTAAAAATAATAGTAGAAGCTTTATAGTATCATGCTGAGGGTTGAAACAAGAGAAATAAGTGAAAAATATATGAATTTATTCTGGTACAGAGTAGGTTTTATTGAATATTATTTATCAACCAGGAATCCCTGGCAATTGTTGAATATGGATTCTACATTAGCACACTTTGTGAAAACTAAAAAGTTAATACCTCCTACATCCTCACCCCAGCCTGAATATAAATTTATATTTTAATCATATACTACCTTTTCTTCAATCATAATGCCCTAATATAAGATCTATTAATACTCTAATGTATTCTCCCATGACTTTGGTGTCACCTCTTAAAATTTTCTACGGTTCAGTCTCATATAATATCTTTGTAATATAATTTTGCACATCACTCCACAGTCAAGACTACTTTGAATATTGTCATAGTGTGTGTCCTATTAAGCAAGGAATATTGTCATTCTCATCCAGTGATTAAGTGTAAATAATTGTTGAGTGACATTTGTTTTATGTACATGGAACAATCAAAATCCTTTCAGAGAGATACATTCTAATGGACAGCTTTTAAATCTTTGCCAATCACCACTTTGATTTTGACAAATAATTTTGTTTTGGGCTTAAAATTTATCCTCTACTCAAATTCTAATATTGAGTTGTATGTTTATGGTCATTACATTCAGCAAGTGCAAAAATAATGGGCAATGTTAGCTTCTGAAAACATGGTTACATAATGGGTATTTTTAACTACTCAGAAAAGGACAACTGAAGACTGAAATTTGTTACTTCTTATTGTAGGTTTATAACAGTAAAAGAAACAGTCTTCTTATTCCACATTTTAGAAATCTTCTCATAATGCTATGTACTAATGGTGTACAAATACTCAAAGCCTTATCTTCAGTGCAGACTTTTATTTAACTAAGTTTTAGGCCTCAAAAGTCCTTGGCTCCAGCTTCCAAACAAAGATAAGGTAAAGATTCTCATGGATTTTCACCTTGATCCAGTATTAGAGCAAAATGCATATTTTAAACATGAGATAAATAAAAATGTTAGGTTACTTAGCTCTACTTAGCTAAGTAAGGAAGAGAAGAGAGACTTTCAGTTTACCGCAGTTAATGGTGGCAATTAATTATAAGGATTCCTAAGGAATTTGGTTTAAATAGTAAATAATTTTAAAAGCTGAACAGAAAATGCCTGAAGGAAACAGAATACTGTTTTCTGTACCAGAATAAATAGTAAGTACCAGAAAACTGGTTTCTGGTACATCTGAATCAGGCTGCAGTACTAGAGTCTGGATGATGGTAATAAATACAAGACACCTGGTTAAAGACCTTTCAAAGTTTTGTTAACTTTCTATAAGATAAGGGAAGAAAGTTACTGAGGCAAATTCCTGGGTAGGAGCCTTCATTGCTTAGACATTTCCAGTAAACATTTCTCAATATTTTTAATGTATTTTCATCAGTTTTAACTATTATGTAAATGTATTACACTAAAAAGAGAAGCTTTCTCCTAAATTTGAAAGTGTAACTGTTATAGGACTTGTATTCTATCATCAACAATTATAAAATTAGGTTCAATATGTGAAACAATAATTTTAAGACCTTGCACAATGGTCAACACGGACTGGATTTCAGCAAGGAGAAAAATCAGCAAGGTGAGCCCTATAGCTTTTGTTCCAGCATTCTGCCAAGAAGAAATTCCCTGACTGTGGATAAAGAAAGGGAGAACACGAAATGAAAAAATGTGGTGATCTTGGTGAATTAAAAAAAGAAAAAATCAGAGTCAAAGGATTTAAAGATCATGCATGGGAAGGCCAATGTAGCTACAGTGGATGGAGCTATGAAGACACTATGTTCCAGAAAGCTGATAGGATCCCCTGGAGTCTGGCATGCATACAAAAAATTCCATGAGGTTAGCGAAGAACTGTTGCCAGGGAAAGCACCTTTACTGGGAAGCTATAAATGAAAAATTCTCAGGTTCACAAAGAACAAAGAATTGCTCATGTTTCTTCAATCTGATTATAGATACCTCACTAAATATATGGGACGTTCTTGAGAGACCTGAAAAGGGTGACATTATGCTATCATAATATTGTAATTAAAATAACCTAGAATAAAGGGCAAGCTTCTGTACATATCTTTAAAAAGCAAAACAAAACCAAAAAGCCTTGTAAAAGATCAAGCCGATCTGTAAGTAACTTAAATGCTTCTTTAAAATAATACAAAATATTCATCACACAGTAACAATGTGTTGTAAATGGGAGAGTAAGTCTCCCCTGTGCAGTCTTTAAGGATCATTCTAGTACAAATGCAGAATTCACAAATGGAAAGGCATATAAAATTAAAGGTATATTATATTTACAGTTTCTAGAAGATGAAGGCACAGCACACCAAGGAGGTGGCCATATAGGAAGCATGCCAGGGAACCAGCTCAACCAAGCAAGTTGAGATCTGGGAGAGAGTGAGGACCCATGGGCAGATACCGTTATTGGGGTCAGGTGGAGTACACAAGCAAAAGGTCTGAAGGGATTTTATTGGTGCATTTGAATATCACTAGGTTACAATCAGTAGAAAAATGGGGTCTCGTGGCAGGGCCAGCATTAGCACCCTGGTGCACGTGGTCACCTGGGTAGGATGCTCATAGCCTATTGGCAGGGATTTTGAGCCACCAGGAAAATATGAAATTTTTAAAATTTACAAACAAAAAAGCATTGTGATGAAAATAAGTGAGCAAATATTACCAATAAACATTTAAAAAATCAGCCAATAGAAACAGACCAAGAAATAAAGGAGAAAAGAATTAGCAGCAAAGGAGCTAAAAATCTATTATAAATACTAAAAATATGTTGAAGGATTTAAAGAAAAGCTCACATGTATAAAGGAGAGAAATAAAATATATAACAGAAAAAATTAAACTTAAAGATATGAATAATACTATATCAAATATAATACATTAGATTAGATTAAACTTAGAACACTATAAAAAATTTGTGAATTTGAAGACAGCAACATAAATCCTCAAAAAGAAGAACAGAGTCAAAAAATACTGAAAAAAAAAGGGTGCCAGTGATCTTTGGGGTAATATCAAGCAGTATATCATGTGTGGAATTAAAATTGAGGAGAAAAATAGAGCATACTGAAAGGAATAGTGGCTGAAATCTTTCAACTTTAGCTGAATATTGGCAATTTGAAATGATATAATAGCAACCAATCTCAAGCAGGATAAAAACAAAGCCCATCACCAGAAGACAAGCATACTTAATTTGTAAAGATCTAGTTATAAAGAGAAAAAAAAAATATGACACAAATCACACAGTGAGACAAAGATACACTGACAACAGATTTTTCTTCAGAAAGTATACAAGTGATAAGGTAGTGAAATGACATTTTAAAGTTAAAGAGACAGAAAATATAACATAGAATTCTATATGCAGCTAAAATATCTTTTGAAATTGTAGGCCAAAACATATTTTCAGAGACAAAAGAATTCAGAAAACTTGCTGTTAGGAGAGCAGCACTAAAGGGATTTTTAAGATTTATTTATTTATATGAGAGAGAGACAACAGAGTGAGAGAGAGCAGGAAGTGGGGGTGAGGGGGCAGAGGGAGAGGGAGGAGCAGGAAGCCTGATGCTAAGGAACTCCATCCCAAGATCCTGGGATCATGACCTAAGCCGAAGTCAGATGCTTAACCAACTGAGCCACCCAGGCACCCCATTAAAGGGAAGGTTAAAGGTAGTTTTTAAATCAGAAGGAAATATCAATAAAAGTTTTATCTACCAAAAGAAATTAACAGTGTCAGTAGTGGTAAATATGTGATAAAATGTCAAATAATTATTTTTCTAATTAAACATTCATTTCAAAGACAACCAAATATTTAAATATAAATATATGTTTTATATTTAAAACATGCATATTTAAATGTATTACAATAGCACAAAAGGGGGGAAATGAAGTATATTAATATACAATGTTTCATATTTGTATGTATTGTGATGATTAAAGTTATATTCGGTAAATTATGGACTAATTGCTAAAAAATACGACAACAATATGACTAATAAGACAAAAGTAGAGAACAAATGAAATATTAAAGCAATGTTCAGTTCAAGTGAAGGTATGAGAAAACCCATAGGGGGTGCCTGGGTGGCTCAGTTGGTTAAGCGACTGCCTTCAGCTCAGGTCATGATCCTGGAGTCCCGGGATCGAGTCCTACGTCAGGCTCCCTGCTCAGCAGGGAGTCTGCTTCTCCCTCTGACCTTCCCCCTCTCGTGTGCTCTCTCTCTCTCTCTCTCTCATTCTCACTCTCTCAAATAAATAAATAAATAAAATCTTAAAAAAAAAAGAGAGAAAACCCATAGGTTAATGAAGAAATCAAAAGGGAAGTTAGAAATTATTTTGAACTAGGTAGAAATGAATATACAATAGATCAAAATTTATAGGATGCTAATAAACTAGAACTCAAGCAGAAATGATAACTCTACCCACCTACATCAGAAATCATATCAGTGACCTCAGTATCCAATGTAGGATACAAGAAAAGAAAGGCAAATTAATAAATAAATAAAATTAAAGTTGAAATGAAATAAAGAGAAATATAGCAAAACAATTGATAAAAATCAAAGAAATCATGATAAAATCAATGAAATCAAACAGTCTCTTCAAGAAGATCAACAAAACTGATAAAATTCTAGCTGAGCAGAAGAAAGATAGGACACAAATTACCCGTAACAAAAATGAGTAAGTTGATATTACTGAATATTCATCTGATATTAAAAAGATAATAAGAGAATATAATGAAAAAATACAGCAATAAATTTGATACTCCAGATGAAAGGGATAAATCTGTTGACAGATACAAAACACAAACCTCACTAAAGAAAAAATAGTTGACCTCAGTAGCCCAATAACTATTTACAAGTTGAATTTTATCTCAAAACATTCCCACAAAGAAAATTCCTGACCCAGGTGGCTTTGCTGGCCAAGGAAGACATTTTATTTAATAAATAAATGTCAATTCTACACAAAAGAATAAAAATATGTATACTTTCAGGAGAAATCAAAGCTATTGTCCATCATAGACTTCTACATGAATGCTCATAGCAGTTTTAGTTGTAATAGGCAAAAAAACTTAATACTCCAGATGTCTACCAGCAAGTAGAAAGCTTGAAGCAACTCAATGTCCATAAAATCACACTGTAGTATAAGCAGGTAGTGGAATACTACTCAGCAAGAAAGAAGAATGAAATATTGGTATATGCTACCAAATGTATGAATCTAACATCACTATGACAAAAAAAGAAGCTAGATCCTTCCCTAAATTAGTACATATTGTGTTATTCTCTTTGTATACAATTATAGAACACAGAAACTAACTTATATGAACAGAAAGCAGATTAATGATTTCCCAGGGAGGGGGGGAAGATCATGTGAAAGAGTACAAAGGGAGGAAGTATAAAAGGGCACAATATAACTCTTGTGGAAAATAGAAATATTTGCTGTTTTGACTGTTAATGGTTTAATAGTATACATACATCAAAACATCAAATTGTGCACTTTAAAAATGTACATGTATGCATGTCAATTATACCTCAATAAAACAATTACAAATAAAGAAGACAGGAAAAAAGGAATTAAAGAAGCAAAGAACAGAGATTACAAATAACAGATGAGTAAGAAGATGGTAGATTTAAGCCCAAACATATGAATGATTACCTTGAAAATAAATGTTCTAAATATTTCAAATAAAAGAGAAAAATGTAAAATAATATTTAAAAAAAGGACTAAACTTCTGTTGTCTGTGCCAAAACCACTCTAACAAATAAAGGCATAAATAGGTTTAAAATAAAAGAAAGAAAGAAGGTATACCATGCATTAATGTTAAGAATGTTAGAGTAGCAATATTGGTATCAAACATAGTAGACTTCAGAACATATATGTTACCAGGAGTATGAGAGACTTGTAATAGTAATAAAAGGGTCAAGTAATTCAGAACATATGATAATGCTAAATGTTTATATTCCCATAACAGCTACTTAGATTATAAAGCAACAGCTTATAGAAGTTAAAAGAGAAATAGACAGTTCCAGGAATCTCCAACACTCCTTCCTCAGTAATCAATAGAACAAGTAGAAAGAAAATCAATAAAGATATAGACAACCTGAACAGCATTATCACCCAACTTGACTTAGTTCACCACTTATTTTACCAAAGAAAACAAAAATAGAACATTTTCATCATTTTAGGAGAAGTAAAGAATTCTTACAGAGAAAAGAAAAGGGCTAACTTTAAAGTACATTGACAGATTAGACTTCATAACATTTTAAAATATCTTTTAATTAAATCATTCCATTAACAAAATGAATAGGCATATTGCAAACCAGGAGAAAATATCCACAACACTTACATTTGGCAAATTACTAATATCCAATCTATGTAAGGTACTCCTATAAGTCTGTAATAAAATAGACAACCAGCAGTAAAAACAAAACAAAACAAAACAAAATACAAAAAACAAGAACTGATAGACCAAATCAACAAATGTCCAACAAAGGTATGAAAAAATGTTGAAAATCAATTGTACCAGGAAATGCATATTAAAATTACAGTAACTACAACCATATAACCACTGGAATGATAAAACTTCATCACTGAACTTTAACACTAAATGAGATCAAGGATGTACAGAAGCCAGAACTTTAATACTTTGCTAGTGGGAATGTAAAATGGTACCACTACTTTGGAAATTTGTGTCACTTCCTTAAAAAGTAAAATATACCTTTTTTTCTTAAATATGTATTCATATAAATAAAAACATATTTCTGCAAAAGTCCTTGGCAAGAATATTAATAGAAACTTTATTCATAATAACCAAACACTGCTAACAGATATTCCTTAACAGAAAAATTATTTTAAAATCTGTAGTTTGCTCATGTAATAGAATACTGTTCAAAAATAAAAAGGAATAAACTATAGCAGAAACCTGGAAGAGTATCAAAAACCTGCTGAGTGGGGGCTTGGGTGGTTTAGTCGGTTAAGTATCTGTCTTTGGCTTAGGTCAAAATCTCAGGGTCCTGGGATGAAATACCGCATTGGGCTCCTTGCTCAGCGGGGAGCCTGCTTCTCCCTCTGCCACTCCCCCTGCTTGTTCTCTCTCTCTCTGACAAATAAATAAATAAAATCTTAAAAAAAAAAAACATGCTGAAAGAAACTAGACACACAAAATCAATATTGTGTGATTCATTCATATGAAGTTCTAGAACAGGCAAACCAAGATATGTGATAAAATTTATATTAGGAAAATAAATAAATAAAATAACTTATACTAGGTTGCTATAGTGGGAGATGGAGTTAAAAAGACAGTAGAAAAACGTCTAAATTGATGAAAATATTTTACATCTTACTGGAGAAGATTATATGAGCGTATAAAATTCTCAAAACTGATCAAATGAAACACTGACCTGATTTCACCAGATAGAAACAACAAACTCCACCCAACAAGACCCCCAGCAAAAGTTATGAAAATGCTGGGAAGGAAAATCGTGTTTGAATAATATGGCAAGAAATAATAAGCATTCAAATATGTGTGAATGATGAAGGTAGTTCTTTCAGAATAAATGAAGATATGGTCCATCTGAATGTGCTACTCTCAATTGAAAACTATTGAAAAGAATACATTTTTTTTTCCTATGATATGTCCTGGAAAAAAGCGGCTAATATAGTGTTGACAAAATGTCAGATAATTTAAATTAGTAAATGCCTATTAGTAGATTTGTAAATACATTTACATTATTTTATTGATCTTAGAAACTATTAAGAAGTACTTAGGGAGTTACTACTCCATGTCTACCAGAGTGAAAGACACTGAAGACACCAAAGAAATAGAGAGAATGTCTATAATCTGATCTTCCTAAAGAATTGGTGAATGCATTGTCAACCTTCATGCTTACAGATTCAAAATCTTAGTTAAAACATTTGGGATAGAAATCTTCTAAAATAGTTGTACATACAGCTATCTTTGCAAAGGTATATACCCATGGAGCTACAATTAAGGACATCCTCTGCACAGTACTGTCATTTAAAGATATTCTGAGGGACGGTTAAAGAGCAAACAATCTTTTATAACAAGTGTTTTCTTGATTTTCCTTTCAGCCTGCTAATTTACAGTTTATCCTCTCCATTAATATGGGAATCCTGGTAAATGTATCTTTTAAAATAATTTTTCAAAGTAATAATTACATACCAGGTACTGTACTAACATGATCTGTGTTAACCACCGTAGTAACATGCTTTGGTAAACATCATTTATTTTTCCCTCATGGCACCCAATTTCCTCTGCACTTGGTACCAACATCCATATTTTTGAAGAACCACCTACCATGACCATTCAGAATCCATGTGGTTTCAGTGGGTGGGCTTGTGGACCAGATTGTAGCTATTAATATATACATTCCCTCTGGCTGTGATCTTTGGGTCAAAGATTATACAGGGGAATCCAATGAGGATCAATCCCAGAATTCTGTGGAACTACTGGGGAGGAAAAGTTATTTTTCTGCTATGTTTACTAGGTCAAAGGAAAATATAACCCTGATGATTCTGCTGATGACCACCATATGGAGAAGACTTTTGGGGATCAAGGCTACCCAGAAGAAAACAGAATCCAAATATAGAGAAAGAATTGCATCTTATGGAGTCCTTTGACTAGATTCAGCCATTTCTAAAAATTCATACTAGGCTTTTCAGTTATATGAGCTATTGTGAGTTCTATTTCTGGTTATTACAACTTAGAAAGACTTATCTAATAAGGATACACAATCTCATTTATGCCTATTATAGCCCTCTGAGTAAATGCTGTTATTCTTCACATTTTACATTAAGTAATCTGAGGTTCAGAGAGATTAATATCTTCCCTAGGTAATGTAGTTATTAGTTATTAAGTGATAGAATCAGGATTCAAAATGATGTTTATGTAACACCAAAATCCACAGTCCTAACCTTCTTAAGCTCACTTAACCACTAAACCTCTCTCTAGAACTTCTGTCAGGTGAGGATATGTGAACAGAGGTCAGTTTTGTTTGTTTGCTTTAATTTACACATGAACATTTATTATTTGTTTTTAGATTTTATTTATTTATTTGAAAGAGAGAGAAAGTGAGCACACATGCAAGAAGGGGAAGGGACGGGGGAGAGGGAGATGGAGAAGGAGACTCCCTGCTGAGCAGGGAGCCCAACAAAGAGGTAGATCCCAGAACCCTAAGATCATGACCCGAGCCCAAGTCAGATGCTTAACCAACTGAGCCACCCAGCCTCCCTACACATGAACATTATAAATCCTACTACCAACAGTTTGACAGTTCAGTTCAACAAATGTAGTTCTGTCAACCACTAGTCATTGAAGAGGGATAGTATAATTTAAGTGGGGAATATTGTTATGATATAAAGTCCTAGATTCATCAAATATAAGCATAGGATGAATACAAAACTAATGAACTTCAGAAAACTTTTCAATCTGTATTCTCTTCTTCCTCCGATAAATCTGATATTTTATTGGTGTATAATCTTTTAACTGATTGGACTCTTAGAACATATTTTCCCTTTTGTTTCTTTCCAAAATAACTGTGTTGGTACCCCCAAAAATTAGTTCTGGAGGCATCATTGCTTGGACTAGCTCAGTCACCTGATTGAAAATGGATGGATTATGAAAGATGAAGAACATAGTGTCTGTGTTTTGACAGTTTGCTTGACCAAACTTTAGTCAGGCTACTGAAACTTCTCCTAGGCCCATCAATGCACTTCCTTGTAAAATCTAGTTTTAGAAAGAACTCTGTTAAGTCAGTTTAATTGGAACCTTCCACCCTTGATATTGATCACCCTTCATATCTAATAGGGTTATCTTCCATCATCCCCCAGGTGATGTCTGCTCACCCTTGCTTGTCTTTAGCAGAAAACTTGTTAAGTCAGTTTAGCAAGAATCCCTCTTAACCCTGATGTTTCTGTCAGTAATTTCCCATCCTCTGACTACAACTTTGCACTATGGCTATCAATTCTCACTTTTCTGTGTTGTATTTGGAGTTGAGTGCAATTTCTCTTCTCTACTGCAAAATCCCATTGCAGTGGTTTTTATACTTATTGTTATGGTCCTGTATAAGGTCTGCCTTATTATCTTTACAAATATCATCAACATTCGTTTTTTCTTTAACAGTATCAGATGCTTGTTATATGGCTTTCAGGAGTCTATTTTTATTCTCTATCTCAAAACATTGATTTTTATTTAAAACACTTTTAACTACTTATAATTATTGAAAAAATTAATAGTATATTTTTTCCTGCTCCCTCAGAAGAATGTAATCTTTTGAAGTGCATATCATGACTTACTTGTGCTTGATTCCTCAGCATCTATCAGTAGTTGGCATGCATTAGCTCTGAATGTAGAATTATTGAATAAATAAATAGATAATACATAAAAAGAGACAAAAATCTCTGGCTAGAGAAAATCAGTACTTTCTCCTCCTCCTTTTATTCCCCTCAAATTGTATTGTCATAATGATAAAAGGAGAAGGAAATGGAACAAATTATGACGTTGTAATAATGATTCCTGTGTGTCATGAAGTAAATTACTAAACTTCTCTGTGCTTCATCTTTCTATTAATCTATTGGAGATACTAACAGTTTGCTATTACTATTATTATTGCTGCTATTATTTTTTATTATTATTATTACTATTAAAGGTTTCAATCAGGCTTTAACCAAGAGAATACTTGGATATTGTCTAGTGAATACCACATGATCAGTAAAAGTCTCAGAAAGGGGTGCCCAGCTGGCTCAGTCAGTAGAGCATGTACCTCGAGCTCAGGCCCCATGTTGGAGGTAGAGAATACTTAAATAAATGAATAAATCTTTAAAAAAAATAAATAAATTTTCGTGATCATTCAGGTTTATTTCTTTCTTTGTAATTTCAGAGTGAGGTAGCAAAAATAGATTAACATACAGTCAGATAATAATTACTCTCAAATGATACATTCACTTAACTCTAGCTCTTTGTCTTTACATTACAAATACTAAACCACTTTCTAATTGTAATCCTCCTGAGATACTCTCTATATCTCATGGAGTTTGCACGAGGGTTCTTCCTCAGAGCTTCTGCTCTCTCCTTTCATTGTCACTCATCTTAAGCTCTCCTGCACTGGCTATGTCCCTCTGTGTATCTAATATTCAAATGTCTCAATAGGGAGGGTATAGTTTGTTAGCCATTCACCACTAGTATATGCAATTCTGTTAGACCTGACACTACAACCCCTTTATTAATGTTCTTCTGGCCAGGCAACATTCCTTATTATCACTACTGGCACTAAAATAATAGATTAAATTGATGTAAAAGTGAATGCCAAGATGTCCATCAACAGATGAATGGATAAAGAAGATGTGGTATATATCTACAATGGAATATTATGCAGCTATCAAAAAAACCCTGAAATCTTGCCATTTGCAATGACATGGATGGAACTAGAGGGTATTATGCTGAGTGAAATAAGTCAATCAGAGAAAGACCTGTATCATATGATCTCATTGATATGAGGAATTCTTAATTTCAGGAAACAAACTGAGGGTTGCTGGAGTGGTGGGGGGTGGGAGGGATGGGGTGGCTGGGTGATAGACATTGGGGAGGGTATGTGCTATGGTGAGCTCTGTGAATTGTGTAAGACTGTTGAATCACAGACCTGTACCTCTGAAACAAATACTACATTATATGTTAAAAAAAAAAAAAAAGGAGAAGAAGAAGAAGGTAGCAGGAAGGGAAAAATGAAAGGGGGGAAATCGGAGGGGAAGACGAACCATGAGAGACTATGGACTCTGAGAAACAAACTGAGGGTTCTAGAGGGGAGGGGGTGGGAGGATGGGTCAGCCTGGTGATGGATATTAAAGAGGGCACGTATTGAATGGAGCACTGGGTGTTATACGCAAAAAATGAATCATAGATCACTACATCAAAAACTAATGATGTAATGTATGGTGATTAACATAACATAATAAAATAAATTTTTTTTAAAAAGTGAATAAAACTAGTAGTAAGGGCCTGTTTGTGTCTTCCTTTAAATAAGGCAAGTACTCAAGGTAATCTCTAATCTCTCCTCACTGAGCTCTTGCCCCACTGTGCCACTCATGCAGAACTCCATGAAATACCTCTCTCTACTCATCTCCAAATCCATTATTTCCTTTTTTCCTTCTTAACCACTGTAATAAAAATTTGCCCCTACTGAAGCTGTTTTTGTCAGTCACCAATGGCCTCTATGTTTCTAATTCAAAGGTCAATTCTCAGTTCTTAATTTATCCCGTAAGCATTATTAGGTATAAGGAAAAGTACAAATTAAAAATAGAAGGCTTAATTTTTCCTCTTGAAAATAAGAAAGGAGGTATTCTTTTTCTAGGAATGCTTATTTAGAAAACTTGTAATTTAGAAAATTTAAGTACTCTCTCCTCTCTTTGAAATGTATATTAACCCTTTTGAAAACTACTGGGCCTTGGGGTACCTGGGTGTCTCAGTCGTTAAGCGTCTGCCTTTGGGTCAGGTCATGGTCCCAGGGTCCTGGGATCGAGCCCCACATTTGGCTCCCTGCTCTGCGGGAAGCCTGCTTCTCCCTCTCCCACTCCCCCTGCTTGTGTTCCCTCTCTCGCTGTGTCTATCTCTGTCAAATAAATAAAATCTTAAAAAAAAGAAAACTACTGGGCCTTTTTATCAGCTTTATGACCCAGAAATATCTTTCTTCAGTTCCGGGAACCATCTCATTGAAATGTAAACATACAGAGTGATAGCTCTCTTGTTTTCCAGTTTGTTTGGGAAGGTAGGAGCTTGACTTTGGAGGGCACCCTGTTTCAAGTTGCAAAAGTATGTCCTGTAATGAAGATATGAGAAGGTTTTTTGTTTTGTTTTGTTTTTGTTTTTCCTCCTCTAGATAAAGCCAATTAGTCAAAACAAATGGTCACTCCAGTTGCCAGGTAAAGTTAGGATAAGCTATCTGTCACAAATAGTGCTGTCAAGTCCTTTTACTTGAAGACTAGTTATAGTTTATCTTAAGAACATTTATGTAGGGGCGCCTGGGTGGCTCAGTCAGTTAAGCGTCTGCCTTCGGCTCAGGTCATGATCTCAGGATCCTGGGATCGAGCCCCGCATCGGGCTCCCTGCTCAGTGGGGAGCCTGCTTCTCCCTCTCCCTCTGCTGCTTCCCATGCTCGTGCTCTCTCTCTCTCTCAAATAAATAAAATCTTAAAAAAAAAAAGAACATTTATGTAATAATGGCATGTACAGGCTTGACTATATAAAAGGGGTAAGAATGTATCATATTCTGGTTTAATACTTGCTCAATGATAGAAGTGTTTTCTTTCTCTACTATCTTTGTGGAAAGGATTTCTCAGTTGGGAGAAGATTTTGTTTTTAATTATATTTCCTTAATGTTGGTAAAATTATAATTCCCTTTTTTTTGAAACAGTTTTTTTAATTTGGCTTCCATAATTCCATACCTCCTTGGTTTTTCTTACTAGTTTGACACTTCTCGTGGTTCTCATTTCATACTCCCAGAAGGTCATATGGCTCAGTCTTGGGACCTCTCCTGTTATTTACTAAGCTCATCCTTTGATGAGCTCATACAAGCTCAGTGATTTTAAATACCATCTATTAACTGATGACCCCCAATTTTTATCTCTAGTCTATACCTCTGCCCTGGATTTAGACTCATGTATCCAGCTACCTAGTCAGCATTTCTACTTGTATATGTAATAGACATCTTGGAATTATGTCTAAAACTGAATTATTTCTATTTCCCTCAAACCCTATGCTAGTGGTTTTCTCATCTTAGTTAATGACAATGTCATCTGATTGCTTTAGAAAAATAACCCACATATAAACATTAAGTAAAGCAATAAAATAAAACTGACTCAATGAAAATAGTAATAAGAGATATAAATTTTTGGATCAGTGAAAATATTATACTCAGAAGAATCATAAAATAATAATATGTAAATAACAAAGTTGTCCATTACATTGTATATTCCCAAAAAATAAGAAGTTCAAGGAAACAAAAGAATGCAGTACACTTCCACCCCTAAGAAAGAGAGAAACAAGGAAAAAAGGATGTATATAATTATCACACTGGGATATCATGAGGAATTTTGACTATAGTATAACAAAGAAGAGTTAATTAGTAGAAACTTATGTTTTTCTGTAATAAAAGTGAATAAACCAGTGTCTTATTATAAATGTTCAAACTCAAAATTCACCACTACTTCAACCATTTTAACATGTGAAATACTAAGCTGGTATCTTACAACAAGAATGAAAACAAAAAGTGTGCTTACTAGACATGTACTTGCATAGCCCATTTTGGAGTGAGTTAGATTGGCGTTTTTATTGTGTCCTGTAGTTTAGCCTTTAGAGATATAGTCAATTCTCTGGAATTTGAATTTCTCTGTTTTTCAAAGAAAATAACTTATAGGCAGTTCTGTCAATTGTTACCATGTTAAAGAAAAAGTAGTGTGGTGCATAAGGCCTTGGTTTTGATAATATACATTCAAATACAGAAAATACATGTAAAACTCATGCAAAAAAAAAAAAACAACAAAACGCTGATTTTTTGAATGTTGAAGCAATTGTGTAAAGGAAATAGCAGAATTAAATATTAAACTGGGCAGAAAAAAATGGGACAGGACAAAAAACAATATTATTCAGAAATATTCACAGAGGACATGGTCTTAAATTTCACAACTTGAATCACAAAATGTTCTACCACACACATAAAACAATTGAATCTAGTTATTTTTCTCAAGCACACTCATTCAGATGTTAGCTAAATACATTTATCTTTATAATTCTAGAATTTAATTTTAAATTTGCAAATTACCACTAAATGGCATAGCTCTGATTAGTCATGGTGAAATCGGCAGGTTTAGCTTTGCTCTTGTTTCAGAGCACAACTGAATGGAAACAATAGATGATATATCTATTATTGAAATGTAATGTGATCTCGATTTGTTTCATTTGGATGGATGGATGGATGGATGGATGGATGGATGGATGGATGGATGGATTGTTTAACTTATTGTGTTTCAGTTCTTACCAGTGTAATATGTATTTAACAGGTATTTTGACTTATCTTCAGAGTACTTAATATCATTTCCTAGGATTATACTTGTACAGACATTATAAGGCTACCAGTCTATTAAAAAAATAAAAAAAAAATTGTTCAGACTTAGTCTTTTCCTTTAACATACCAGATGAATAAAGCAGATGATATTTTAAAAGAGAATTCATCTAAATGCAATATAGTATCCTGAGTTTGATCCTGAGCTATTTAATTGTATCAGTTACTTTTTAATTTTTGACAAATGTATCATAGTTATGGAATAAATATGTATCATGAATATAATATGTTAACTGTAGAGGATGCTATATTGACAAATTTATTGTTTGTTGAAAAAGATGAATGAAGGGTGTAAATAATGTGTGTTCTTTCTTTTCAAGTTTTCTTAAATCTAATATCACTCTAAAAAATATATATTATAAAATGAATTACCCCTGGTTTGGGTTTATTTTATTCACTTTCATATCTGTTGGAGAAATCCTCTTAAATTCTGACTTAGGAAAAACCACTTGGCAATCATTCATTTTATTTTAAGTCACAAAATGCAGATTACTTTGGTCTCTGAATCTTCTCTTGAAGGAGGAAGTGTGTTTTTTGGTTTGTTTGTTTGTTTTTCTTTAGAGTATCATTTCATAGAGTGCTGTGTGGTCTTTCATATGGTACTTTCTAGCCCTGGAATGATTTGTTTTATCTGGTAAATTCAAACTTTTCAGGACCACATCAGGATCTTTTTTATGCAAATGTTTCTTTAACTTTGCCTACTCTTTAAAAAAATCAGTAAATTTCAACATATAAAAATAGTAACATAACAATGTTTTATACTTCATAAATCTATGTAATCTTTACATTATGGTCCTCAAATGTTAATGTTAATCAAAATTATCTGAGGAGCTCCTTTTCCTGCACCAAACTACTAAGACTTTTAGCATGGAGGTCTATAATCTCAGTCTTTAATAGGGACTCTCCTTTGAAGGAAACTATATTTTGAGATATACTCTTTCATGTGGTAGGAACACCTTTATCTTCCTATGACAAGAATTATAACTTATTGAATCTATATTAATGAACAAATCAATTAGTTAAATTATTAATAACAAGATAGACACTACATCTAAAACTAATGATGTAATGTATGGGGATTAACATAAGAATAAAAAATAATAACAAGATAGACTGAGGGTGAATTAGATCTAAATTTTCAAAGGACAGTTTGAGAAACATGTATTCTTGAAATTTAAGTGAAGGCAGTGAGGGTCCAAAGTTGTGCTTTATTTATAGAATCTAGCCCAGGACTTGGCCTACCTTTGATTTTCATTAAAATTATTTTTAAATGAATGAGAAAAATATATCCTTTTTTATTAATTTGGGGATACTTTTAAAACTTTTTATTTTGATATTCAGATTTACAAATTTTGGCATAAAAATTTTAGACACAAAAAGTTGGAAATGTATTTTAGAGTTCCCATATACTTGTCACCCAGCTTCCCCTAAAGTTAACGTCTTACATAACCATATTTTACTTATCAAAACTGAGAAGTTAATAGTGATACAATGCTATTAAAATCTGTAAGCTTTATTAAAATTTCATCAGTTTTTCCAACTAATGTCATTTTTCCATTCCAGGATCCAAATGAAGATCTCACAGTTCATTTAGTTGCTCCATCCCCTTAGTCTACTCCAATGTGTTACAGTTCCTTAGTCTTTATCTTTTATAATTTTGGCATTTTCAAAGTGATAATTTTCACCTATTTAGTAGAATTTCCCTCCTTTTGAGTCTGTCTCTAATGATTATATTGGGGTTATTCACTTTTGATAATAACCCACAGAATTGATGTGCATTTCTTTTTTTTTTTTTAAGATTTTATTTATTTATGTGAGAGAGAGAGTGAGAGACAGAGAGATCACCAGCACAGGAGAGGGGTAGAGGGAGAAGCAGACTCCCCACTGACCAGGGAGCCCAATGTGGGACTCAATCCCAGGACCCTGGGATCATGACCTGAGCTGAGGGCAGACTCTTAACCACCTGAGCCACAGAGGCACCATCTTTATTTTTTTATCCAATTTCTTGAGTTATGGTTGACATACAATAAGCTGAATGTATTTAATGTATACAACTTTATAAGTCTAGAGATAAATGTACACCACAGTGAAACCATCACCATAATTTATTCCATAAACATATCACCTCCAAAAGTTTCTTCCCATCCTCTATTTATTCATTTATTTTTGTGGTAAGAACACTTAATATAAGACCTACCCTTTTAGCAAATTTTTAAGTATATAATACAGTATTTACCTATAGGCACTATTCCATACTGTAGATCTATAAGACTTATTCATCTTGCATAACTAAAATTTATACCCTTTGACAAATATTTCCTCATTTCCCCCTGCCTTTAGCCCTTGGCAACCACCATTCTACTTTCTGCTTCTATAAATTTGACTATTTTAGATTCCACGTAAAAGTGGTATTGTAGCATATGTCCTTCTGTGTCCAGTTTATTTCTTTAGTATAATGTCTTCCAGGTTCATTTATGTTGTCTCAAATGGCTGAATTTTCTTCTTTTTTAAAATCGAATGTATATATATTTTATATATAATAAATATTTTCCTTTGTATCTATATTCTGCGTTTTCTTTATTCATTGATCCATAGATGGACATTGAGGTAGTTTCCATGTCTTGGCTATTATAATTAATGCTGCAATGAACATGAAATTGCGGATATTTTTTGAGATCCTAATTCAGTTCCTCACCGAGAAGTGAGACTATTGGATCATATGGTAGTTCTATTTTTTTTTTTTTTTTGAGGAAACTCCATACTGTTTTCCATATCCTAACTGAATTTCAAGAAACTTCTTCTTTATATAAGTTAAGTGGAAATATAACTTTTTTCATTATATATTCAAGTATAATTGAAAGGATAAAATTTCTTGTGTACTGTAAATATTTACATTTAAAAATAAAAAAAGTCATATAATGCATTTACTTTTATCCAGTGGGAATGAAATACCTTTAGAGTATGCTACTCAATATAATCTCTTTGAAATATTTTCATAAAAAATTTTATTTCACATATTTTCTTATTTTACTATGTTTTTTGTTACACTTTCATGGCTGAATTTCATGTTAACATGGTATTTTATGTTTACAAATTTTTTATTGCTCACTTACCATAATCATGCCCCAGCATAATTATGTGTGTATATATATATAAGCTGTACAATTATTTACAAAATGTATTTTCTGTGATCATACATGAGATAAGAAGATAATGTAGGATTTGAGGAAACAGTACCTTAATCTGATATGGGACTTTTAAGCAGATAGTCTCGTTGTCGTTGCTGTTTTCAGAATACATGGAAGTGGGATACAATGGAAGAATGATGGATACTGAGTAACCAGGGAAGACATTTTGGTGATTAGATTAAGATGATAGCTGTGCAATGGTAAAAATTGATCACATCCTGATTAAATTTTGAAAGTAGAGGCACAAAATTTGTTAATAAATGAGAGGTGGAAAATAAGAGAATGAAATGCTAATACATTAATGTTTTTGTTGGTTTGTTTAACAGAGGAATGACAAAAGTATAATTGGCATTTACTAGATGGGGAACAACATTTGGGACATGTTAAGATGTTACTTACTTTCCAAGTGACAATGCTGTATAGGAAATTTGAATTATTTTTCTGGAAGTTGGAGTAGATTTCCAGACTAGAAACATAAAGCTGGGAATCAGCAGCATAGATTATGCTTAAAGCTTTGTGACTTGATCAGGTTATCTGGAAAGGGGGTATAGAGAGTAAAGATGAGAAAGAGCTATCAAGAAAAAGACTAAAACAGTATGGCCAGAGGTATTAGAGAAGAACTTGCTTTGAATGCCAAGTATAGCAAATGCTTCCAGAAGGAGGAAATAATGGCTGTTTAAATAATTGTGTTGTTTGAAGTAAGGTAGAAGCTGAAAACTGACCACTGGATTTATTTTTGTGTGGGTTATGGTTGACCTTGACAAGAGAGGTATAGAGTTGTAGTAGGAATGAAAATCTGATTGGAGAGGGATTTAGAAAGTAAGTGGAAGGAACTGTATATTTTAAACTCATAATTTTGTTTTTCAGATGTGTTATCAAAAGGGGAGCAGAGAATTAGGACAGTAACAGCTGGAGAGTGATTTGATATCAGAAGACATTTTATTTTCCTTCATGGGAGATAAAATACAAAGTTCATATGCTGATAAGAATGATCCAATAGAGACAAAGGAGCAAATGAAGATTCAGAAGAGAGTGAGAGGGGAAATTGCTGAAGCAATAGCCCTAATTAGATGAGAGGAGATGAGGGGAAGATTGTCCTTAGCTAACAACATGGATAGTTTATTCATAATAAGATAGGTGAAAGCAGAATATACAAAGATAGATGTCAAAAGTTTGATAGGTATATGGAACTGGTTGATAATATCTAGTTATAACATTTGCCTTCTGGATTTCTATTACGAAATTAAAATATCAAGACCCTGACCAGTAAGGCATTTTCAATGTACTTTTGTTTTGTTATACATGTAATTTTTGGGGGGGGGGTATTTATAGGGAAAGCAATTTAACTAGATGCACATGTGTTTTGTAACTGTCAGTAGAAGGCATTCTCTTATTCATATGGGAAATGTTATATATAAAAAGGAAAAAATATCTATGGTCATATAAAAAGTATAGTGAAAAATACCAATAATTTCAGTGTTCTTATATAAGCATTCAGAAGTAAGGATGTTGGTAAAATGAGTCCACACACTCTTAGTCAAGTACTTGTGTGATGTATCCAGACTCATAAGAATTCTCATTATAGCATTTTAGTTTGTTTGCTATATAATTTGTAAAAAGATTGGTTAATTCAAACTCAGGAATAAAGTTACCCTATCATTGTTCCCCTAAAGAAAAATCTAAGATCACTTTTTTCTAAAGTGATTTTAATTCTATAAATTATTTTATAGAGTTCAAGACTTGGTAATTTATCTCATATGTATGTAGTCTTAATGTAACAATTTGTTGTGAAGTGTATTTATAAAATGATTAATCAAAACCTTTAAAATTAACGTACTTCAGAGACTATCTTTTTAAATGTTAGAAACCTCTACCCTTCATTGAATGATATGATAGACTTCAAAAGTTGTCTCAATCTTATGATGATGTGTGCATTATCATCCCTATTTCATAAATGAGAAAACAGTCTCAAAATAAGTAATTTGTTGCAAAATACATAGAGAACTATTTGCAAAAGCTAGGATTCCAATTAAGATTTATATCAATCTTAATGTCCTCTCTTTAAGCTATACTGTGCTCCCAGTCAAGAGATTTATATCACAATTAGCTTGCACACACATGGGTCTTTCTCCTGTGCCAGCTTAGAGAAGGCTCCCAGGTTTTGTTGTTCTACTAGGTGACCACAAGAGAATTTTAAAGATTAAGAAGTTTTACTCCATAGCTAGAATGATTTGACTCTCATCTTTCTATCTTATCGATTCCCTTCAAGTCATTGCATCATTGAGTGCCCTGGCAAAGCATTTTGCTATCATTGGGGCACCACTGACTTTTTGATGCTCTGGAAGATAGCAGCTGAGGGAAGACTTTTTGTCAATGTATTTTGATGTCTTTCTATTATCACATATGCATTGGGAAACTGTGCTCACACAAAACTTTAACTGACCTAGTTTCCTATTTCTTAAGTCATATTCTATTTCAACACAACCTTGAAAGTAACATCTTAAATAGAATACATCATTTACTCCAAGTTAAAGTATGCTTTAGGTTTATATTTGCTCCATATTTTATATGCACCAACTATTTTCCTTAAATAAGAAAAAGCAAATAAAAAAAAAAGAAAAAGAAAAAGAAAAATGTGCAGCACTTATTTTTATTTTATTTTTTTTTTTCACTTAACTTACTTTTAAAGTACATCTTTATTCAGGAAAATATTCCTGCTTAGAAAAAGCTAAAGGGTACAAACCACAGCATTTGGCTCCTTTTCCACATGAGTAAATATATAAACAGTCTGTTGAAATGCAGATCCCCTAGCAGGTGGACAATTTTTCTTTTCTTAGGAGCTTAGCTGGAATCTTCATTGATCTACTTCATAAGACAAGTTCCCATTGGAGTTGGATTGACTTGTTCATTTTTATTTTATTGATATTTAGGGTTTTAAAAACATGAAAATGTGCTTCTAAAATATGTGCTTTAAAATTTAATAAGAAAATGCTGAGTAGATTTAGATGTGGACATTTTAGTACATGAGTATAAGCTTTTAAAAAATGATTCTGGAAACAAATTATTTAAAAGCTAAAAGGTGTAGATTGCAGCTTGTTTCTCTTATATCAATTAATACCCAAATATGTATGTCTTAGACCTTTCACTCAGAGGCTCTTGCTTGTTCTGTGCAATGTAGCCATCTATATGAAGCTGCACCACATGTGTTTTTACAACTGAATAATCAATTTTGTTTAGCAAATCAGAGGAAGGTGACACTAAAATAATATATAAGAAACTTACTATAAATTTTTAAATTACATTTAGTGGCACAAATGACTGTTTCTGGTTAGCACTAGGAATGGCCCTTATTTCTTAATAGGACATAAAATTATGATGTTATTAGAAATCAGTTGTTGATATGGCAAGCATTGATAAATATTTCATTTAGAGAGAAAAGTCTCTTATATCGCTGAAAAGATAGCTTATCATTAATTACAATGAAACAAGTATTATTATATTGTTTTAATATTAAATTAAATATTAAATTAAATATACCCTAAAAGTGCCATGAAGTATCCACCCCCCCCCCCCTTCTGTAACTCTGTTTGTTTCCCAGAGTCCAGAGTCTCTCATGGTTTTTCTCTCTCTGTGATTTCATCCCATTCAGTTTTCCCTCCCTTCTCCTGTGGTCCTCCATGCTATTCCTTATGTTCTTCATATGAGTGAAATCATATGATAATTGTCTTTCTCTGCTTGACTTATTTCACTTAGCATAATCCCCTCCAGTTCCATCCATGTCTATGCAAATGGTGGATATTCATCCTTTCTGATGGTTGAGTAATATTCCATTGTATATATGAACCACGTCTTCTTTATCCATTCATCTGTTGAAGGGCACCTTATCTCCTTCCACTGTTTGGCTATTGTGAATATTGCTGTTATAAACATTGGGGTGCATGTCCCCCTTCTTTTCACTACATCTGTATTTTGGGGGTAAATACCTGGTAGTGCAATTGCTGGGTAGTAGGGTAGCTCTATTTTTAACACCTTGAGGAACCTCCATACTGTTTTCCAGAGTGGCTGTACCAGCTTGCATCCCCATCAACAGTGTAAGAGGGTTCCCCTTTCTCCACATCCTTGCCAACAGTTGTTTCTTGTCTTTTTAATTTTGGCCATTCTACCTGGTGTACTGGTGTACTGTCGCTTCTGCACCTTCTGGTCAGACTATAGAGTGGTCATAATGCCAGATTTTCTCTCAGAGACCCTAGAGAGTGGCTGCAGATACCCCCTGGGTAGAGCTCAGAAAGAAGGAGTGAGGAGGATGGGCGTGTCCTAGTTGGATCTTCACTTCTGATTGGTTGGATGGTTGTCACATGACTCTCATCTTAAAGGGAAGGAGCCAATTTTGCTCCCTCTGGCGACAAACCAGACACTGTGCTCCACAGGGTCTATGATGTGAATTCTCCAGCCATACCTGGGCACCTATGAGTGTGTGTGTGTGTATATGTGTGGGTGTGTGTATCAAGGGAGGGGACAGGGGCAGTGATACTGTATGTATAAACAGTTTGAGTCACCCCAAATCAGGTTAGCTTCTCAGCACCACTCTGGTGGTGAAACTTCCAAGCGGTGGCTTGAAAGAAATACCACACTGGCCAACAAGAGATACTCCTAAGCTGGGCATCCCTCCTGGAATCCCATCAGGACACTGGACCCATGTCTGACTCCAGGAGTGACAGCCCCGGAACTCCTCCCTGCATCTGGATGACCCTACACTGGAGTCTTTGAAAGCAGCCTGAAATCAAGAAAATGGATGGGGCCCTCGCTATCTTGACTGGGGATGTTCAGCACTGCTGCCAAGCATCAGAGGGAATTTTGAAGTAACATGTTTCCCCCTGTCTTATCTCCTGAGGCATGGACTGGAATTACCCGGAATTAGGATAACATTGTCCTTAAATATACATCATCATTTGTATGGGCTGCATAGTAATCTACTGATCAATGTACATTAATTTATTTGACCCAGTCTCCATTCTTGGCTATAGTTCTCTCTATTATGCTGTGATGCACAGACTTATAGTTTAATATTTGGACACTTAATTTATAGTCATTATTACAAAAGTCATTATTACTGCATTCTCAGAACCCAAAACAGAAAAGCAAATAGAACCTAACCTAGGAAAACTAGAACCTAAATTCCCACATACCACTGGGGCAAATATTATGCATACGTACTATTTTGTAACCTATTTTTTATGTCTAGAAAAAGACACTTCCCATAACAATAAATTATTGTGGAAACAAGGCCAGTGTAACAACAAAATTGTGCTTTTGATTTGTATTTCCCTGATGGCTAGTGATGTTGAACATTTTCTCACGTGTCTGTTAGCCATTTGTATGTCTTCTTTGGAGAAGTGTCTCTTCATGTCTTCTGCCCATTTATTGACTGGATTATTTGTTTTTTGGATGTTGAGTTTGAGAAGTTCTTTATAGATCTCGGATATCAACCCTTTATCCATAATGTCATTTGCAAATATCTTCTCCCATTCTGTAGGTTGCCTTTTAGTTTCGTTGACTGTTTCCTTTGCTGTGCAAAAGCTTTTTATCTTGATGAAGTCCCAAAAGTTTGCACATGAATTATGCTTTAATAGAGTGTTAGCTATCCTATACTAAACTTTGTTAACCAACATAAATTTATTTTGTTCTCATAAAGATTTTATTCTGAGAAAAAAACACATAATTAGAGGAAAATAGCTAATAAATATGTGTGGAGCTGAGATCGATATATGATATGGGTGTTTCTACAATGAGTAGTTAAAAAAAGGGGGGGGATCTTATCAAGTTAAGGAACATACCCAAAGTCAGATTGGGGGTGGGAAAAGAGTTAGTATTTAATTGCAATTCAAACTAACTGTAAGCCCATTATTTAATCACCACAGTGTGACACTCTAAAAGAAGACACTGTAGAAGTTTTTGGTGTCAAATAATCCTGTAAAAGGAACACAAGTTGAATTGAGACTGTAAAAGGAAGATCTGAAAGCTTTTAACCATGTGGTGTACTTGAAATAAATAATCAGCTACAGGAATTCATTGAAGCTCTCCCCTATGCCCAACATAAATAAGAATCATGATATTTCACCCACCATGGCTTTAACCTTCTCTCCTTTGTGGAAAAAGGAAGGCATCCAGAGATTTAAAGAACTCAGTAAAAGGGAAACCTATCCCCCCAGCATATCCACATGGCAGGAAGATAATACCTTTAATGTTTCTGGGTTTGTGACTGTTTAGTGAAGGCAGACAGAAGGAAGACTAATAATGACAGCTATCTTGTTCAACTACTATGTATTGGTTACAGCTTATGAGGAGCAGAACACCTGAGAAAAACACAAAGTGAAATCCCCATGACATTTTTGGATTTCCAAGTATAGTAATTGATGTACTGGTGATGGGGCTGAGATAAGCAGAATGATATTGACAATAATAATGAAAATATTTTCTCTCTCTTTTATGGCATAATATCAGACAGTGTTCAAGAATTTGTGGCAAGTGGATATCAACAGGAAAAGTGGAAATGAGATCCAAGAATTTTACTCATGTATTTATTTTTTTAAGGTCAGAAGTTGACCAAAATTAACATAGTCTATCTTTATTGTGGTGTTATGACTCTTATTCCATATTAGCATTTAGGAGAGAGTTAAAGTTTTATTTGAAATGTAATACATAATATAGAAACAGTTTACTTAGAAAAACTGCAAGAAAGGCAAAGTAAGAGCAGAAGACATATATTTATTTAATCTCAATCACTATAGTACCTTGAACATTCTTTGGGGATAAGTAAGAAAAGAAAAAGGACATATCTCATACATAATAAGGGTCATGGCTTTGAACCTTTTGTAAGGAATGCCCTAAGACACCTAGCCACTCTCCCAGTCATCATGTATCATGTACCTGATGCATGTGTCTGAAAAGTATAATATTAGGAATGTGTCATTCTTTGTCATTTCTTGTTTGGTTACTCTGCAACTTGTGTTTCTGGTGTTGTGTTTGTATTTTTGTTTTTTGTCTCTTTCTTATTCAATAACTGAAGTGAGGTGGATTTCAACAGTGAAGTCCCTATATTTTTCTGATCCAAGATCAATGACTTTTATTTTTATAACTTGTAGTGTAGAATTAATTAGTTAATTAATTAAACCACCTCATTGAGGCATGACTAATATGTAAAATACTGTATGTATTTAATGTTTACAACTCAATGTGTTTGAGGATATGTATACACCTATGAAACCATCACCACTATCAAGGACCTAAAACATGCCCACCCTAAGTTTTCTTCTGTTTTTATTACCTTTTTTATAGTAAGAACACTTAACATAAGCTTTATACAGTCAGCAAATTTTAAGAATAATACAATATTTTTAACTATAAGCATTATGCTGTATAGTACATCTCCAGAACTTAGTCATCTTGTATAATTTGAAGCTATATCTTTTGACCATTACCTCCCCATTTTCTTGTCCCCTCCTCATGCTGTTGCTCTTAACCACCACCCCAATCTCTGCTTCTATGAGTTTAACTATTTTATTTTGTTTATTTTTTTTAAGATTTTATTTGTGAGAGAGAGAGAACACAAGTAGGGGGAGCAGCAGAGGAAGAGGGAGGGAGAGAAGCAAACTCCCCACTGAGCAAGGAGCCAGATGTGGGGCTCAATCCCAAGACCCTGGGATCATGACCTGAGCCAAAGGCAGCCGCTTAACCAACTGAGCCACCCAGGATCCCCTGAGTTTGATTATTTTAGATTTCACATAAAAATAGTATCATGTAGCACTAGTGTTTTTGTGTCTGGCATATTTCACTTGGCATAATATCTTCCAGGTTCATCCATATTGTCTCAAATGGCAGGATTTCTTTCTTTATTGAAAGAATAACATTACATTGTATTTATTATTTTTAATATTTGAGTAAGCTAAATAATTTTATTTTATTTTACTGTTTTTTAAATTTTTATTGAAGTATAATTAATATACACTGTTATATTAGCTTCAGATATAAAATATAATGATTTGACAATTCTATACATACAAGTGCACTCAATCTCTTTCACCTATTTTCATTGTATGTATATACACATTTTCTTATCCATTCAACTTTTGATGGACATTTAGGTGGTTTCCATGTCTTTGCTGTTGTGAATGACACTGCAATGAACATGAGAGTGTCATTTAATTCCTTTAGATAAATACTCAGAAGTGGGATTGCTAAACTGTATGGTAGTTCTTTTTTTAATGTTTTGAGGAACCTCCGTATTGTTTTCATAGTGCCTGTACCAAATTATGTTCCCATCAACAGTGTAAAAGTGTTCCTTTTCTCCATATTCTTGGAGCACTGGTTGTCTTTTATTTTTCTAGTGGTAGCCATCTTAACTGATGTAAGGTGATATCTTATTGCAATTTTGATTTGCATTTCCCTTGTAACTAGTAATGTTGAGAATATTTTCATGTATTTATTGGCCATTTGTAGGTCTTCTTTGGAGAAATGTCTGTTCAGACCCTTTGCTCATTTTCAATTAGATAATTTCATTGTTGTTTTGTTTGTTTTTCTTGTACTTGTTCTTGTTTTTGCTACAGAGTTGTATGTATGTATTTTAAATTGTGTATATAATCCCTTGCCTGATGCCCAAAGCAATCTACAGATTCAATGCAATACACTATCAAAATTCCAATGGCATTTTTCACAGAAACAGAAAAAAACAGTGCTAAGATTCTTATGGAACTTCAAAAGACCCTGAATAGTCAAAGTAATCTTTAGCAATAAGAACAAAACTGGAGGCACTGGACTTCCAGATTTCAAAATTACATTGCAAAGTTATTTGAATCAAGACAGTATGGCACTGTCATAAAAAGAAACACATAAACTGATGGAATAGAATGAAGAGACCAGAAATAAGTCCACATATTTATAATTGTTTCTCAGGGGAATTTATTGGGAATGAATGTGTGTGTGTGTGTGTGTGTGTGTGTGTGTGTGTGTGTGTGGTATGTGAAGTTTGAGTGTTTTACTGTGGCTTATAAGAAATGTCATGTTCATGATGAAAAAATTTTTGTTGCAGATATATTAATTTTCTGGAAGATATTTTTATTCATGAGTACTTATTATTGACAATGTTTTGAGATAGCTAGGTTTTTGTTTTTCACATGACTCTTGTGCTCAGAGAATGGCCCTCTTGTCAAGAACAGAGTGATTCTGTGTCATGAATTGAGTCATTTACCTAAGACCCACCTCTCTGCAGAAATCATAAGGTGGAAGGCCATTTTTACTCAGATAATTCATGCATTCACTGAAAATATTTATTGAGTACCTACTTTGTGCTGAGCACTCATCTGAGTGTTGGATATAGCAATGGTCAAGGAAGACAACAGCCCTGCCCTTATACAACTTAGAGTCTAGTAATAAAAGAAATAATAAGATGTTTACAAGTGTAATGAGTTTATAAAATGGAAATATCAAAAACTCATAATAATAATGAGTTTAGGATGTTAAAATACCTTGATGATAATTTGTATATGGTATAAAAAACATAAAAATCTTTATTATCAAGGTAAGGTTCTCAGAAATAGTATTATTTTTCTTTATTACTTAGGTCCTCCCTATTATTATTTAAGTTTGCACCTTTAAGTTTGCACTTGATATATATTTGGATTTCTTTCAATTTTTCCATTATTCAATGAATACTTATTGTGTATATGCTGTTGCCAGGCACTGTGATAGGTACTTGGTTTTTCTTTTTGTTTGTTTGTTTTGTTTTATTTATTTTTTTAAGGACTCTTTGTTTGCTTTCATATTGCCTAGAGCCTAGTGCAGGAGATATAAAATGGGGATAGGTACATAATATAAGTGGAGTCACGAAAACCATATCTAAACACACAAAAGATAATTAAGTTTTAGCCAGGCAAAGAAAAATAGAAGAAGAATGTATTTTGGGTGAAGAAAAAAAAAAATTCAATAGTTCAGGTATAAGAGAGAATTCATTCCTTTTAAAGAATTTAGAATGATTATTTATGTCTAAGCTTATATTTAAGAAAGTGTATAGTGTAAGGATAAAAACCATTTCTGGATATCTGCTGTTTTGTGAACCAGAACCATTAGATAATATATGAAATAATGGCTAAATATTTGCTACTTTTCACTCAGTCTCAAATTCCATCTGACTGACTTCAGTTTTAGGCCCTTGTCAGAGGGCTGATATCATAATTGGCACAAAGACCTATAGCTATGGAGTGAGGCAATTTTCCCCTACTTGCTATTTTTATACTCTGTGAGGTTAATATTTGTATCTGCAAGAGCAGGGCTAATAAACATTATGTAAGTTATATAAAAAGTCTTACAATGAAATAGGAGTTAATTGGCACCATAATTACAATTAACATCATTGATGTTTTCACTCTCCTAATAGATCAGGACATTTAGTAGCCTTATGTCCCCTTAATTGTTATTTAGCAGAGAAACACTAGGAACCTAAAAATTAAGAAATTAGAAAGTATTGAAAAGTTTTAATGAGCATATAGAGGTGTTGGAACATAATCTGAAAGCAGGTTTGAGATAATCATAGACTGTGATATGGTTATTCCAATGAAGATGAGTGAAGTGTTTGGAGGGAAGTGAAAAATTGAATAAAAGAAACGTTATTATTTGGGTATGTGAATTAAATGAGATCCATATAAAATTCCTCTAAAATTTGAAGCCCTGGAATTCAGTATCACAGTCTTTGAGAGAAAGCAGCTAAGGCAGATTTACTCAGACTGATGACAGAAGCTCAATTCTACATGAATCATATCTAAGATAGAAACTACACTCCTTAAATACTTTATAAAACATCTTAAGTTATTAGGATGAGAAATACTGAAATGGAATATGTAGGCTAATTTAGATATAATTTTTAATCATCTATTTCCCCTTGTATTTTTGTTCTGTGGTCAGAATATAAATATAGCAAACATGGACCAAGTGTTCCCTAGGACATCTGCAGGAGCAAATATAAGACAGTTTAGCCTTAATTAGAAAATAAAAATGATAGCAAATAAAATTCAGGGCATCACTGTTAAGTAATCTCTGATATCAGTGAAAAACATCTATGTGATTTGTTGTAGAACAATAGCATTTGTTTGAAAAAAGAAAGAAAGGAAGAAAACATTGTAATGAGACTATAGACAGTACTAAATACCACTATTCTTATTATTATTGCTTTTTTATACAAATTTTCTCAGAAAAAATTGGACTACAAGCTATTTGAAATGCCTGAAACTGTAAGCAATGCTTTTTCTGGGAATAAAATAAAACTCCATAGCTTTCATAGATTTTCAAAGGGTCTATGACCCAAAAATCATTGAAAACAAGTTTTATAGAGATTATTTTTCAGGTGTGAATGCTTATGATAGTGTACAAATCTGTTATGTGCCTTGGGATAATGTGAGATTGAATTAGGATATGCAAAACAAAGCAGCTCCCAGATAGACTACATAGCATAGTCAAGTTTAACTCTGATTGTTTGCTTTATCCTTTGTTGAAGACACTCTTTGGAGGGACAAAAGGGATTTGCCTTTTCCTTGTTAAACTGCATTTTACTTGGTGTTCCTTGTGGATAAGTATTTCTATTTGGGTTTTTCCTTTTCTTTTGAGGTCAAATGAGCTTTGACATGAAGTACAAAAGATACAAGAATTAATGCTGAGAGGATGCCACATTTTATGTGTTTTATTTTCATCCTGCATGACGAAGCTGAACTCTTACCTGGCTATACCTTCTATGTGGCTTTGATGTTGTCACAGGCCCCTGGATATCACTTTTACTTCTAGAGTTGCTTATTTGTTACTGCTCTCTCTTCTTCTATTTTTTATCCTTTCTACAAGGGACAGTTCTCTCTCTCTCTCGTTCTCTCTCTCTCTCCTTTTCCTCAAGAATATTTTGTTGACATCTGGTAAGATGATAACCTAAAATATATTATCCTTCTGCTTACTACAATATTCCTATTGAACTTACTAACATATTTTAAAAATTGAATTAAAAAAAGAAAGACAGAGGGGTATCTGGGTGGCTCAGTCGGTTAAGCATCTGCCTTTGGCTCATGTCATGATCCCAGGGTTCTGGAATCAAGCCCCATGTAGGGTTCTCTGCTCAGTGGGGAGTCTGCTTCTCCCTCTCCCTCTGCCCCTCCCCCACCTGGTCTCTCTGTCTCTCTCAAATAAATAAAAAATAAAATCTTCAAAAAGAAAAAGAAAGAACTAGAATTTAGAAAATAGTAATATACATTACCAATTCATCCCCTTAATACCTAATATGAACGAAGTGTGCCTGGGAAAGTAGATGAAAGAAGAATCTTAATTCAGATATGTTGGGAGGATAGATTTTAGGTTTTTGACAATCAGGAGTATATCAGTTTCTACATTTATGATAGGAATCAAAACTTCTATTTACGTGCCACTTGGTTTTGATCATAGCTAGGACAGAACAGGGGTATTGTGTGGCTGGCTTCTAATCATAGCCTAGCAAAGATTTGGATACTACCCTACATAAATCCTGGGGTACTAAATGAGGAAAATATTCTTAGTACAAAGCTAAGGATCCCTGCCATGACTGTTTCTAACTCAGATTGCATTATTCACATACCTCATCATTACTCAATACCTGATCTGTAAAATAACAAAATAAATCTAAATTATTTTCTTTTACTCTACTTTAGTTTCATAGAATCAGAAAAGAATTTCAGAATATCTGGAAGAAGCCACCTTAATTTCCAATATTGGAACCAGTCTCTCTGTAAGGATAATTAACAGAGAAATATTACCTGTTATAGGTATTGCATTTCAAAGAAAAGAAATCTTCTACAGAAAGGATTGGGAAATTTTATTATAAAGGGCCAGATAGTAAATATTTCATTTTGTTGGTCAGAAGGTCTCTAATTTCTCAACTCTGCCTTTGTGGCATATATAAAATTATAGATAATTTGTAAACAAATGGGTATGGCTGTGTTCCGGTAAGACTTTATTTATAAAAACCAGTGTGTAGGGACCAACAGCAAGCAGCCCTAAGATGGCATGAAGACTATTTTGAGTTAAAAAGCAGTCACACCCAGCAGATTCAGGAATAGCTCTTTACCCTGATCCTTAACTGACTAAAAAGAATCTAGGTAAGGAACTGCTTCAGGAAAAGAGTTATCACCATAGATAACTAATTACATTATGATATGAATTTGGAATGATAAACAGGGAGTTACCTAGCAATGCCACTTTGTTTAAAGTCCTCTCTTTGTTCCACTGTTTCTGAGTAGCCCAGCAAGCATTTGTTTAGCAAACCTTTACTCGTTTTCATCTTCTTCTAAATTGCATCCTTTCCTCTGAAGTCCCAGACACCTACCCCCTTCGGTTAGTTCAGGATGACATATATACCTCATTTTGCTTGAATGTCTTTGGAATTTCTAAGTTGGTGTGGATTCTCCATACATACACTATTAAATTTGATTTTCTCCCCTAAATCTGTTTCATGTCAATTCTTAGTCCAGCTAGAGGGACTTTGATTGGATAGGAATTCTTGCTCCCCAGTAGGTGATAGGCCAGATTTGTCCTGTAGGCTATAGTTTGCTGAACCCTAATCAATAAATCAGAATGAATATCTTACCAACATACAAACAACAGAAAAACATTGGTAAATTTCTTTTTTTATTTGATTCTATTATGTTATGTTAATTACCATACATCATTAGTTTTTGAGGTAGTGTTCCATGATTCATTGTTTGCATATAACACCCAGTACCCCATTCAATATGTGCCCTCTTTAATACCCATCATCAGGCTAAACCATCCCCCCAACCACCTCCCCTCTAGAACCCTCAGTTTGTTTCACAGAGTCCATAGTCTCTTATGGTTTATCTCCCCCTTCGATTTCCCTCCTTTCATTTTTCCCTTCCTACTATCTTCTTCTTCTTTTTTTCTTTTTTAACATATAATATATTATTTGTTTCAGAAATACAGGTCTGTGATTCTTCAGTCTTACACAATTCACAGCTCTCACCATGGCACATACACTCCCCAATGTCTAACACCCAGCCACTCCATCCCTCCCACACCCACCACTCCAGGAAGCCTCAGTTTGTTTCCTGGGATTAACAATTCCTCATATCAGTAAGACCATATGATACATGTCTTTCTCTGACTGACTTATTTTGCTTAGCATAATACCCTCTAGTTCCATCTTCATCGTTGCAAATGACAAGATTTCGGACTTTTTTTAATGTACAGTTGGATCGTATTGACTAGTATTTTGGTGAAAATTTGGCATCCATGTTCATCAGGGATATTGGTCTGTAATCCTCATTTTTGATAGGGTCTTTGATTTTGGGATCAAGGTAATGCTGGCCTCATAAAATGAGTTTAGAAGTTTTCTTTCTATTTCTATTTTTGGGGAACATTTCAGAATAATAGGTATTAATTCTTCTTTAAATATTTCGTAGAATTCCAATGGAAGCCATCTGGCCCTGGGCTCTTCTTTCTTGGGAGATTTTTGATGACTACGTCAATTTCCTTAGTGGTTATAGGTCTGTTCAGGTTTTCTACTTCTTCCTGGTTCAGTTTTGATAGTTGATACATCTCTAGGAATGCATCCATTTCTTCCAGGTTATCAAATTTGCTGGCATATAGTTGCTCATAATACATTCTTATAATTGTATTTCTTTGGTGTTGGTTATGATCTGTCCACTTTCATTCATGACTTTGTTGATTTGGGTCATTTTTCTTTTCTTTTTGATAAGTCTGGACAGGGGTTTATCAATCTTGTTAATTCTTTCAAAGAACCAGCTACTAGTTTCATTGATCTGTTCTACTGTTCTTTTGGTTTCTATTTCATTGATTTCTGCTCTGATCTTTATTATTTCTCTTCTCCTGCTGGGTTTAGGCTTTATTTGCGGTTCGTTCTCCAGCTCCTTTAGGTGGAGGGTTAGGTTGTATACTTGAGACCTTTCTTGTTTCTTGAGAAAGGCTTGTATTGCTATATACTTTCCTCTCAGGACTGCCTTTGCTGCATCCCAAAGATTTTGAATAGTTGTATTTTCATTTTCATTGGTTTCCATGAATTTTTTTAAATCTTCTTTAATTTCCTGGTTGACCCATTCATTCTTCAGTAGGAGGCTCTTTAGCCTCCATGTATTTGAGTTCTTTCTGACTTTCCTCTTGCAATTGAGTTCTAGTTTCAAAGCATTGTGGTCTGAAAATAGGCCGGGAATGATCCCAATTTTTTGGTACCAGTTGAGACCTGATTTATGACATAGGATGTGATCTATTCTGGAGAATGTTCCATGGGCACTAGAGAAGAATGTGTATTCCGTTGCTTTGGGGTGGAATGTTCTGAATATGTCTGTGAAGTCCATTTGGTCCAGTGTGTCATTTAAAGTCTTTATTTCCTTGATCTTTTGCTTAGACGATCTGTCCATTTCAGTGAGGGGGGTGTTAAAGTCCCCCACTATTATTGTATTGTTGTCAAAGTGTTTCTTTGCTTTTGTTATTAATTGCCTTATATAATTGGCTGCTCCCTTGTTAGGGGCATAGATATTTACAATTGTTAGATCTTCTTGTTGGATAGATCCTTTAAGTAGGATATAATGTCCTTCCTCATCTCTTATTACAGTCTTTGGTTTAAAATCTAATTTGTCTGATATAAGGATTGCCACCCCAGCTTTCTTTTGCTGTCCATTAGCATGGTAAATGGTTTTCCACACCCTGACTTTCAATCTGGGGGTGTCTTTGGGTCTAAAATGAGTCTCTTGCAGACAGCATATCAATGGGTCTTGTTTTTTAATCCAGTCTGATAGCCTGTGTCTTTTGATTGGGGCATTTAGCCCATTTACATTCAGGGTAACTATTGAAAGATAGGAATTTAGTGCCATTGTATTGCCTGTAAGGTGACTGTTACCATATATTATCTGTGTTCCTTTCTGGTCTATGTTGCTTTTAGGCTCTCTCTTTGTTTAGAGGACCCCTTTCAAGATTTCCTGTAGGGCTGGTTTTGTGTTTGCAAATTCTTTTAGTTTTTGTTTGTCCTGGAAGCTTTTTATCTCTCCTTCTATTTTCAATGACAGCCTAGCGGGATATAATATTCTTGGCTGCCTATTTTTCTCATTTAGTGCTCTGAATATATCATGCCAGTCCTTTCTGGCCTGCCAGGTCTCTGTGGATTGGTCTGTTGCCAATCTAATGTTTCTACCCTTGTAGGTTACATATCTCTTCTCCCGAGCTGCTTTCGGGATTTTCTCTTTGTCTATGAGACTTGTAAGTTTTACTATTAGATGTCCGGCTGTTGACCTATTTTTATTGATTTTGAGAGGGGTTCTCTGTGCTTCCTGGATTTTGATGCCTGTTTCCTTCCCCAAATTAGGCAAGTTCTCTGCTATAATTTGCTCCATTATATCTTCTGCCCCTCTCTCTCTTCTTCTTCTTCTGGGATCCCAATTATTCTAATGTTGTTTCGTCTTATGGTTTCACTTATCTCTCGAATTCTGCCCTCGTGATCCAGTAGTTGTTTATCTCTCTTTTTCTCAGCTTCTTTATTTTCCATCATTTCATCTTCTATATTACTGGTTCTCTCTTTTGCCTCATTTATTCTAGCAGTTAGCGCCCCCATTTTTGATTGCACCTCATTAATAGCCTTTTTGATTTCTACTTGGTTGGATTTTAGTTCTTTTACTTCTCCAGAAAGGGTTTCTCTAATAACTTCCATATTTTTTTCATGCCCAGCTAGTCTCTTTAAAGTGATGATTCTGAACTCTAGATCTGACATCGTACTAATGTCCATATTGAGTAGGTCCCTGGCAGTCGGTACTACCTCTTCTTCTTTTTGTTGAGGTGATTTTTTCCATCTTGCCATTTTGTGCAGAGGAGGATAGATTAATGAGAGAACAAAATGCTAGCAGAGTAACAACATCCCCAGAAAATATACTCTACACAAATCAGAAAAGACCTGAAGCAGTGGGAAAAGAAAGGGAAAGAGAGAAAAAAGAAAAAGAAAAAAAAGAAAAAGATAAAGATAAAAACAAAAACAAACAAAACAAAACAACAACAACAAAAAAAAAAAAAACAGAAAGTGATCAAATATGATCAGGCTGGTATATAGATCAGTGCCACACACTAGATTTGGGGTGTATTTTGGTCTTTTAGGAACAAGTGCCTCCCAAAATTTTAAAGAAAGAAAAACTTATTTATGTACAAAAATAAGGGTTGATATGATGAAGGGATGGAATATGACTGTAAAGATGGAAATTTTAAAATATTTTATAAAGGGAATTGATAAGAATTGTTTGAAAAAAGAAAGAAGAGCATTTAAAAAAAGAAAAAAAAAGGGAGAGAATGTGATCAGGCAGGGGAATAGAAAACACCATATACTAGAGATTTAGGGCATATTTTAATCTGTTAGAAGAAACTATCTCAAAATTTTAAGGAGAGAACAACTTATATATATAAGCCAAAAATACGGGTAACTACTATGAAGGGATAGAATATGACTCTAAAAATGAAAAATAAAAATGTTTTTTTTTTAAAAAAGGGATTGATAAAATGTTGGTTGAAAAAGGGAAAAAGAAAAATTCAAAAAAAAAAAAAGGAAAAAGTTAAAAAAATATTAACTTTGAAAGACTAAAGATTCATGGTAAAAAGGCCATAAATTCTATGTGCAGTATGCCCCTAGCGCTGGAGATCTGCCATTTTCATTGATCGGTAAACTTGTTCTTGGCTGGCTGTTCTCGCTGATCTTCTGGGGAAGGGCCTGTTGCCGTGGTTTCCAAATGTCTCTGCCGGAGGCGGAATTGCTCCGCCCTTGCCCCTGCCCGGCTAAGTAATCTGCTCGGGTTTGCTCTCCGGGGCTTTTGTTCCCTGCAAGCTTTCCGTACAGCTTTGGAGGCAGAGAGTGAAAATGGCAGCCTCCCAATCTCTGCCCCGTAGGAGCCGAGAGCTCAGGGCCCCGCTCCTCAGTGAGCCCCCAAAGAAAAGCCGTCAGTAACTCCCGTCTCCCCGGTCTCCGGCCGCACTCTGTGCTCACCCGGCCTGTGACCGCGCATTTCTATCTCTGGGACCCGACCCCGGGTGGAGTCTCCAAACCCAGCAAATCCCTGCGGTGCACTCCCGCGCGGCTCCTCCCGGGGGAGGAAGGTGAGTCTCCCTGGATCTGCCGCTTGTTGGGTCCCTGGTGGAGGAGCAGGGGCCCGACTGTGCCGCGGATCACAGTTTATGGCAACCCGGAGCTGAGAGCCCGCGCTTGGGCTCCGCCTCTGCAGCCGGCTTCCCTGCTCCATTACCTGGGAGCTCTGCCACACTCAGGCACCCCCGGTCTTTCTGTGATCCCAAGGGTCCTGAGACCACACTGTCCAGGAGGGTTCCATACCCGCTTAGCCACCAGAGTGACGTCCCTCGGTGGAGCAGACTTTTAAAAGTTCCGATTTTGTGCTCCGGGGCTCTGTCACTTGCCAGAAGCGGCCGACGGAGGCCCCTCCCCCGCTGTCTATCCTCCCGAATATTGCCTCGGATTCATTTCTCCGCACCTCCTACCTTCCAGAAAGTGGTCGCTTTTCTGTTCAGAGTTGTTGCTATTCCTTTCTTCGATCTTCTCTTCGGTTTGTAGGTGTTCAGAATGGTTTGATCCCTATCCAGCTGAATTCCTGAGAGGACACGAAATCCAGGTCTCCTACTCCTCCACCATCTTGCTCTGCCCCAGACCTTTCTTGTTTCTTGAGAAAGACTTATATTGCTCTAAACTTTCCTCTTAGGACCGCCTTTGCTGCATCCCAAAGATTTTGAACAGCTGTGTTTTCATTTTCATTTGTTTCCATGAATTTTTTTAAATTCCTCTTTAATTTCCTGGTTGACCCATTCATTCTTTAGAAGGATGCTCTTTAGCCTCCATGAATTTGAGTTCTTTCTGACTTTCCTCTTGTGATTGAGTTCTAGTTTCAATCATTGTGGTCCAAAAATATGAGGGGATTTATCCCAATCTTTTGCTACTGGTTGAGACCTGATTTGTGACCTAGGATGTGATCTATTCTGAAGAATGTTCCATGGACACTAGAGAAGAATGTATATTCTGTTGCTTTGGGATGGAATGTTCGAATATATCTGTGAAGTCCATTTAGTCCAGTGTGTCATTTAAAGTCTTTATTTCCTTGTTGATCTTTTGCTTAGATGATCTATCCATTTCAGTGAGGGAGGTGTTAAAGTACCAGACTATTACTGTATTGTTGTTGATGTGTTTCTTTGCTTTTGTTATTAATTGCCTTATATAATTGGCTGCTCCCATGTTAGGGGCATAGATATTTACAATTGTTAGATCTTCTTGTTGGATAGACCCTTAAAGTAGGATATAGTGTCCTTCCTCATCTCTTATTATACTCTTTGGTTTAAAATCTAATTTGTCTGATATAAGGTTTATCACCCCAGCTTTCTTTTGGTGTCCATTAGCATGGTAAATGGTTTTCCACACCCTCACTTTCAATCTGGGGGTGTCTTTGGGTCTAAACTGAGTCTCTTGCAGAGAGCATCTTGATGGGTCTTGTTTTTTAATCCAATCTGATAGCCTGTGTCTTTTGATTGGGGCATTTAGCCCATTTACATTCAGGGTAACTATGGAAAGATAGGAATTTAGTGCCATTGTGTTGCCTGTAAGGTGACTGTTACTGTATTTGTCTGTGTTCCTTTCTGGTCTATGTTGCTTTTAGGCTCTCTCTTTGCTTAGAGGACCACTTTCAATATTTCTGTTAGGGCCGGTTTCGTATTTGCAAATTCTTTTAGTTTTTGTTTGTCCTGGAAGCTTTTTATCTCTCCTTCTATTTTCAATGACAGCCTAGCTGGATATAGTATTCTTGGCTGCATATTTTTCTCATTTAGTGCTCTGAATATATCATGCTAGTCCTTTCTGGCCTGGCAGGTCTCTATGGAAAGGTCTTTTGCCAATCTAATATTTCTACCATTGTAGGTTACACATCTCTTGTCTGAGCTGTTTTCAGGATTTTCTCTTTGTCTCTGAGACTTGTAAGTTTTACTATTAGATGTAGGGGTGTTGACCTATTTTTATTGATTTTGAGGGGTGTTCTCTGTGCCTCCTGGATTTTGATGCCTGTTTCCTTCCCCAAATTAGGGAAGTTTTCTGCTATAATTTGCTTCCAATATACCTCCTGCCCCTCTCTCTCTTTCTTCCTCTTCTGGGATCCCAATTATTCTAATATTGTTTCATCTTATGGTATCACTTATATCCCAAATTCTGCTCTCGTGATCCAGTAGTTGTTTATCTCTCTTTTTCTTAGCTTCTTTATTCTCCATCATTTGCTCTTCTATATCACTAATTCTCTCTTCTGCCTCATTTATCCTAGCAGTTAGCGCCTCCATTTTTGATTGCACCTCATTAATAGCCTTTTTCATTTTGAGTTGATTAGATTTTAGTTCTTTTATTTCTCCAGAAAGGGTTTCTCTAATATCTTCCATGCTTTTTTCAAGCATAGCTAGTTTCTTTATAATCATCATTCTGAACTCTATTTCTGAAATCTTAGTAATATCCATATTGAGTAGGTCCCTGGCCGCTGGTACTACCTCTTGTTCTTCTTTTTTTTTTTTGGAGATTTTATTTATTTATTTGACAGAGACAGCCAGAGCAGGAACACAAGCAGGGGGAGCGGGCGAGGGAGAGGCAGGCTTCCCGCTGAGCCGGGAGCCCGATGTGGGACTCGATCCCAGGACTCTGGGATCATGACCTGAGCTGAAGGCAGACGCTTAACGACTGAGCCACCCAGGCGCCCTCTTGTTCTTTTTTTTGTGGTGAGTTTTTCCATCTTGTCATTTTGTCCCAAGGAGAACAGATGAATGAGAGAACAAAATGCTAACAGGGTAATAGCAGGTCAGGAAAAATATACACTAAACAAATCAGAAAAGACCTGAAACCAGAGGAAAAGAAAGGGAAAGAAAGAAAAAAGAAAAAGAAAAAAAAAAAAGAATGTGTTCAAATATGATCAGGCTGGTGAATAGATCAATGCCACACACTAGATTTTGAGCATATTCTGTTCTGTTAGAAGGAACTGCCTCCCAAAATTTTAAAGCAATGAAATCTTGTATATGTACTAAAATAAGGGTACATATGATGAAGGGATGGAATATGACTGTAAATATGAAAATTATAAAAAAAATTTATAAAAGTAATTAAGAAGTTCATTGAAAAAAGAAGAGAAATTTAAAAAAAAAAATGGGCAGAGAATGTGATCAGGCAGGAGACTACAACAAACTATACACTAGAGATTTAGGATATATTTTGGTATGTTAGAAGAAACTGTATCCCAAAATTATAAAGCAGGAACAACTTATATATATAAACCAAAAATAAGGTTAAATACAATGAAGGGATAGAATATGACTCTAAAAATGAAAAATAAAAGATTTTTAAAAAAGGATTGATAAGATGTTGTTTGAAAAATGGAAAAAGAAAAATTAAAAAAAAATAAACAGAAAAAGACAAAAAAGAATATTAAAAATTTAACTTTTAAAGACTAACGAATCAGGGGGAAAAAAACCGTGAATTCTATGTGCTGTATTCCCCTAGTGCTGGTGTTTTGCAGTTCTCATTGAATGATAAACTTGGTCTTGGTGGGATGGTCTTGTTGATCTTCTGGGGGAGCGGCCTGTTGCCGTGGTTCTCAAATGTCTTTGCCTGAGGCAGAATTGCCCCGCCCTTGCTGGGGGCCAGGCTAAGTAATGTACTCAGGTTTGCTCTCGGAAGCTTTTGTTCCCTGCAAGCTTTCTGTACAGATTTGGAGGACAAGAATGAAAATGGTGGCCTCCCAATCTCCAGCCCTGGAGGAGCCAAGAACTTGGGGTCCTGCTCCTCAGTGAGCCCCCAGAGAAAAGCAGTCAGTCACTCCCATCTTCCCAGTCTCCAGCCACACTCCGTGCTCACCTGGCCTGTGTCCAAGCATTTCCATCTCTGGCACATGAGTTGGTGTGGAGTCTCCAAACCCAGCAGATCTCTGCGGTGCACTCCCACGCCGCTCCTCCCAGGGAAGGAAGGTGAGTCTCCCCGGATCTGCTGCTTGTTGGGTCTCTGCTGGAAGGGCAGTGGCCCGACTGCCGCGGATCAGGGTTTATGGCAACCTCAAGCTGAGAGCCCACTCCTCGGCTCCATCTCTGCAGCTGGCTTCCCCGCTCTGATCCCTGGGAGCTCTGCCACACTCAGGCACCCCCAGTCTTTCTGTGACCCTGAGGGTCCTGAGACCACACCGTCCCAGAGAGTGTTCCATACCCCCCCCCCGCTTAGCCACTGCGGTGATGTCCCTCAGTGGAGCTGACTTCTAAAAGTTCAAATTTTGTGCTCCATGGCTCTATCACTTGCCAGTAGCCAGCTGAAAGAGTCTCCCTTCCCCATGGCCTATCTTCCCAAATATCACCTCCGATTCACTTCTCCGCATGTCCTACCTTCCAGAAAGTGGTCGCTTTTCTGTTCAGAGAGTTGCTGATATTCTTTTCTTTGATCTACTGTTGAGTTCGTAGGTGTTCAGAATGTTTTGATACCTATCTAGCTAAATTCCTGGGACCTGACGAAATTTAGGTCTCCTACTCCGCTGCCATCTTGCTTCTTCTCTCCCCTATTTAGTAAATTTCTTATTCACTCTCATGGTTGAAGAAGACTTTGACTATATCAAAATAGAGCCCACAGTGATGAAGATAAAAACAGAAATGTCAAGTTTAAAATTACAGTGCAGTTGGTGAGCAGCCTTTTATGTATTGCAAAATATTGAATAGATATACTTTTTGAATAGATATAATGACTACTATGCTGCTTAGAATGAGGAAAATTAGATCACTTATGGTTTTCCGAATTGAATATAAAATGGTAACACCTCTCTAGAAATGTCTTCATAAACTATATATAGTATGAATCTAATACACACACACACACACACACACATATATATATATGATTCCTGAGTATTTATCCCAATGAATGCTGAAAACTTCATGCAAAAACCTGGAAACATATTTATAGCAGCTATATCATAATAGTAAAAAACTGGAAACAACTCAGATGTCTTTCAACTGTAAATAAACAAATTGTGGTACACTCATGCTATGGAATGCTATTCAGAGTATAAAGTAAAAAGAGTGACTATTAATACAGAAAACAACCTGGAATAACCTCCAGAAAATTTTGCTGAGGGAAAAAGGACAATCTCAAAGAAGTTCTCAAAAGGTTACATACTGTGTGATTCCATTTATATAATATGCTTGAAATGGCAAAATTATAGAACTGGATAACAGATCAGTATTTCTAAGGGGTTAAGGAGGATGTGGGTGTGAGTGGCAGGCAAGGACAACATGAGGGAACTTTCTCGTGAAAGCATTACCTTGAATGTATCAATGTCAACATCAGTTTTGATATAGTTTTGCAAGATGAAACCATTGTGGGAACTCAGGTAAAAGGAACACAACAGCTTCCTGTACAGTTACTTGCAATGACATATGAATTTGCAATTCTCTCAAAATGAAATGTTAATTAAAAAAATGTAAAATAAAGATATCCCTGGATTAAGAGGGGAAAGAGAGACTTTGTTACTAGAAGAAGTGTTTTGCAAAACATATTAAAGGGGCTTTTTTTTTAGGATGAAAACAGGCAATACCAAAAGTAATTCCAATCCAAACAAACAAATAAAAATACATAAAATAAAAGCATTGGTAAAAGTAATTAGCAGGTGATTTTAAAAGACATTATAATTGCATATTTCTTCTTCTTTCTCTAATGATTAAAAAGCAATTGCATGTTTTGACAAAGTACAGCATCCTTTCTTGATCAAAACTCTTCAGAGTATAGGGATCGAGGGTACATACCTCAATATCATAAAAGCCATCTATGAAACACCTACAGCGAATACCATTCTCAATGGGGAAAAACTGAGAGCTTTACCCCTAAGGTCAGGAACGCGGCAGGGATGTCCACTATCACCACTGCTATTCAACATAGTATTGGAAGACCTAGCCATAGCAATCAGACAACAAAAAGAAATCAAAGGCATCCAAATTGGCAAAGAAGAAGTCAAACTCTCCCTCTTTGCAGATGATGTGATACTTTATGTGGAAAACCCAAAAGACTCCACCCCAAAACTGCTAGAACTCATACAGGAATTCAGTCAAGTGGCAGGATATAAAATCAATACACAGAAGTCAGTGGCATTCCTATACACCAACAACAATACAGAAGAAAGAGAAATTAAGGAGTCGATCCCATTTACAATTGCACCCAAAACCATAAAATACCTAGGAATAAATCTAACCAAAGAGACAAAGGATCTGTACTCAGAAACTATAAAATACTCATGAAAGAAATTGAGGAAGACACAAAGAAATGGAAAAACGTTCCATGCTCATGGATTGGAAGAACAAATAGTGTGAAGATGTCAATGCTACCTAGAGCAATCTACACATTCAATGCAATCCCCATCAAAATACCATCCACTTTTTTCAAAGAAATGGAACAAATCATCCTAAAATTTGTATGGAACCAGAAAAGACCCCGCATAGCCAGAGGAATGTTGAAAAAGAAAAGCAAAGCTGGTGGCATCACAATTCCAGACTTCCAGCTCTATTACAAAGCTGTCATCATCAAGACAGCATGGTACTGGCACAAAAACAGACACATAGATCAATGGAACAGAATAGAGAGCCCAGAAATGGACCCTCAACTCTATGGTCAACTCATCTTTGACAAAGCAGGAAAGAATGTCCAATGGAACAAAGACAGTCTCTTCAACAAATGGTGTTGGGAAAATTGGATAGCCACGTGCAGAAGAAGGAAACTGGACCATTTCCTTACAGCACACACAACAATAGACTCCAAATGGTTGAAAGACCTCAATGTGAGACAGGAGTCCATCAAAATCCTAAAGGAGAACACAGGCAGCAACCTCTTTTACCTCAGCTGCAGCAACTTCTTCCTAGAAACATCGCCAAAGGCAAGGGAAGCAAGGGCAAAAATGAACTATTGGGACTTCATCAAGATAAAAAGCTTTTGCAAAGCAAAAGAAACAGTCAACAAAACCAAAAGACAACCGACAGAATGGGAGGAGATATTTGCAAATGACATTTCAGATAAAGGGCTAGTATCGAAAATCTATAAAGAACTTATCAAACTCAACACCCAAAGAACAAAGAATCCAATCAGGAAATGGGCAGAAGACATGAACAGACATTTTTCCAAAGAAGACATCCAAATGGCCAACAGACACATGAAAAATGCTCAATATTGCTCGGCATCAGGGAAATCAAAATCAAAACCTCAATGAGATAGCACCTCACACCAGTCAGAATGGCTAAAATTAACAAGTCAGGAAATGACAGATGTTGGTGAAGATGTGGAGAAAGGGGCACCCTCCTACACTGTTGGTGGGAATGCAAGCTGGTGCAGCCACTCTGGAAAACTGTATGGAGGTTCCTCAAAAAGTTGAAAATAGAGCTATCATATAATCCAGCAATTGCACTACTGGGTATTTACCCCAAAGATACAAAAGTAGGGATCCGAAGGGGTACGTGCACCCTGATGTTTATAGCAGCAATGTGCACAATAGGCAAACTGTGGAAAGAGCCAAGATGTCCATCAACAGATGAATGGATAAAGAAGAAGTGGTATATATATACAATGGAATATTATGCAGCCACCAAAAGGAATGAGATCTTGCCATTTGCAATGACGTGGATGGAACTGGAGGGTATTATGTTGAGTGAAATAAGTCAAACAGAGAAAGATATGTATCATATGATCTCACTGATATGAGGAATTCTTAATTGTAGGAAACAACCTGAGAGTTGCTGGAGTGGGGGGTGGGTTGGGAGGGATGGGGTGATTGGGTGATAGACACTGGGGAGTGTATGTGCTCTGGTAAGTGCTGTGAATTGTGCAAGACTGTTGAATCTCAGATCTGTACCTCTGAAACAATAATGCAATATATGTTAAGAAAAAAAAAAAAAGAAGTAGGTAGCGGGAGGGGAAGAATGAAGCGGGGGAAATCGGAGGGGTAGATGAACCATGAGAGACGATGGACTCTGAAAAACAAACAGGATTCTGGGGGGAGGGGGGTGGGAGGATGGGTAGCCTGGTGGTGGGTATTTAGGAGGGCACATTCTGCATGGAGCACTGCGTGTTATGCACAAACAATGAATCATGGAACACATCATCTAAAACTAATGATGTAATGTATGGGGATTAACATAAGAATAAAAAAAAGGAATAAAAAAAAGAAAGAGCAAAAAAAAGCAATTGCATGATACAATGTGTATATAATTATATGATAACACAAAGGAGGTGGGTGGCAACAGAGGTGTATCACAGTAAGAAAATGGCACTAGATAATTAAATTGAATCCATAGGAACATATGAAGAAAACCAGAAGTGGTAAATAAGAAGGTTAGTATAACCAAATCTGCAAATATATACTTTCTATTTTTCTCTCTCAGCTTCTTTAAAAGAGGGAACATTACATAAGGTAACAATTATAGCAGGATATTGTTGAATTTGTAACATATACAGACACAATATGTATAACAGAAATAGCACAAAAAGGAGGAAGGATGAATAGAACTATAAAAAAATAACATTTCTATAGCTCTAGAATTAAATTAATATAAATTTGGGGTGGGTTCTGTTAAGATAAATATTGTAAATCTAGAGGGGGCAGAGCAATATGGCAGAGGAGTAGGAGACCTGGATTTTGTCTGGTCTCAGGAATTCAGCTGGATAGGGATCAAACCATTCTGAACACCTACAAACTCAACAGGAGATTGAAGAAAAGAATAGCAACAACTCTCTGAACAGAAAAATGACCACTTTCTGGAAGGTAGGACGTGCGGAGAAGTGAATCCAAGTTGATAATCAGGAGGATATATGGCGGGGGAGGGGGCCTCTGTTGGCCACTTCTGGCAAGTGATAGAGCCACAGAGCACAAAATTGGAACTTTTAGAAGTCTGCTCCCACTAAGGGACGTCGCTCCAGTGGCTAAGCGGGGGGTGGAACCCTCGCAGGACAGTGTGGTCTCAGGACCCTTGAGGTCACAGAAAGACCGGGGGTGCCTGAGTGCAGCAGAGCTCCCAGGTATCGGAGAAGGGAAGCTGGCTGAAGAGACGGAGCCGAGGAGTGGGCTCTCAGCTCGGGGATGCCATAAACCATGATCCGCGGCACAGTCGGGCCATGGCTCCTCCAGCAGGGATGCAACAAGCGGCAGATCCGGGGAGACTCCTCTTCCTCCCCAGGGAGGAGTGGCACGAGAGCGCACCACAGGGATCTGCTGGGTTTGGAGACTCCACCCTGAGTCATGTGCCAGAGATGGAAATGCTTGGTCACAGGCTGTGTGAGCACAGAGTGCGGCAAGAGACCCGGGAGATGGGAGTGACTGATGGCTTTTCTCTGGGGGCTCACTGAGGAGCAGGGTCCCAAGTTCTCGGCTCCTCCGTGTTGGAGATTGGGAGGCCACCATTTTCACTCTCATCCTCCAAATCTGTACAGAAAGCTTGCAGGGAACCAAAGCTGCCGAGAGCAAACCCGAGATTACTTGCTTGGACCGGACAAGGGCGGGGCAATTCCACCTCTGGCAAAGACATTTGGGAACAACAGCAACAGGCTCCTCCCCCAGAAGATCAATGAGAACAGCCAGACAAGACCAAGTTGACTGATCAATAAGAATGGAAGAACTCCAGCACTAGGTCCCTGTACATAGAATCCATGGCTTTTTTACCATGATTCTTTAGTCTTTCAAAGTTAATTTTTTTTAACTGTCTTTTTTATTTTTTTGGAATGTTTCTTTTTCCCTTTTTCAACCAACATCTTATCAATCCCTTCTGTAAAAAACATTTTTATTTTTCATTTTTAGAGTCATATTCTATCCCTCCATAAGAGTTATCCTTATTTTTGGCAAATATATATAAGTTGTTCTCTCTTAAAAATTTTGAGTTTCTTCTAACAGATCAAAATATATCCTAAATCTCTAGTGTATGGTTTTGTTCTACTCCCCTGCCTGATCACATTCTCTCCATTTTTTTTCTTTTTTTTTTTTAATACTCTTCTTTCTTTTTTCAAACAACTTTTTATCATTCCTTTTATAAAGTGTTTTATAATTTTCATCTTTACATATTCCATCCTTTCATCATATCAACCCTTCTTTTTGTACATATATGTTTTTCTTTCTTTAAAATTTTGGGAGGCATTTTCTTCTAACAGACCAAAATACACCCAAAATCTAGTGTGTGGCACTGATCTATACACCAGCCTGATCATATTTGTTCATATTCTGTTTTTTTTTGTTTTGTTTTGTTCTGTTTTTGTATGGTTTTTTGTTTTTGTTTTTTTTTTAAGATTTTATTTATTTGTGAGAGAGAGAATGAGAGACAGAGAGCATGAGAGGGAGTGAGAAGGAGGAGGGTCAGAGGGAGAAGCAGACTCCCCACCGAGCAGGGAGCCCGATGTGGGACTCGATCCTGGGACTCCAGGATCATGACCTGAGCCGAAGGCAGTTGCTTAACCAACTGAGCCACTCCGGCGCCCTGTTTTTGCATGTTTTTATATTTTTCTTTTTTTTTTCTTTTTCTTTTTCTTTTTTTTCTTTTTCTTTTATCTTTCTTTCCCTTATTTTTTCCCTGGCTTCAGGTCTTTTCTAATTTGTTTAGAATATATTTTCTGGGTACATTTTTACCCTGTTAGCATTTTGTTCTCTAATTCATCTATTTTCCTACGGACCAAATGACAAGATGGAAAAAATCACCTCAATAAAAAGAACAAGACGTAGTACCAACTGCCAGGGACCTACTCAATATGGATATTAGTACGATGTCAGATCTAGAGTTTTGAATCATCACTTTAAAGATACTAGCTGGGCTTGAAAAAAAGCATGAAAATTATTAGAGAAACCCTTTCTGGAGAAAAAAAAGAACTAAAATCTAACCATTAAAATAAAAAAGGCTATTAATGAGGTGCAATAAAAAATTGAGGCGTTAACTGCTAGGTTAAATGAGGCAGAAGAGAGAATCAGTGATATAGAAGACCTAATGATAGAGAAAAAAGAAGCTGAGAAAAAGAGAGATAAACAACTACTGGATCACGAGGGCAGAATTTGAGAGATAAGTGATACCATAAGATGAAAAAATATTAGAATAATTGGGATCCCAGAAAAAGAAGAAAGAGAGAGAGGGGCAGCAGGTAGATTGGAGCAAATCATAGCAGAGAACTTCCTTCATTTGGGGAAGGAAACAGGCATCAAAATCCAGGGGACACAGAGAACCCCTCTCAGAATCAATAAAAATAAGCCACCACCCCAACATGTAATATTAAAACTTACCAGTCTCAGAGACAAAGAGAAAATCCTGAAAGCAGCTGAGGAGAAGAGATATGTCATGTACAATGGTAGAAACATTAGATTGGCAAAAGACCTATCCACAGAGACCTGGCAGGCCAGAAAGGACTGACAGGATATATTCAGAGCACTAAATGAGAAAAATATGCAGCCAAGAATACTATATCCAGCTAGGCTGTCATTGAAAATAGAAGGAGAGATAAAAAGCTTCCAGGACAAACAAAAATTAAAGGAATTTGCAAACACGAAACCAGCCCTACAAGAAATCTTGAAAGGGGTCCTCTAAGTAAAGAGAGACCCTAAAAGCAACATAGACCAGAAAGGAACACAGACAATAACAGTCACCTTACAGACAGTACAATAGCACTAAATTCCTATCTTTCAATAGTTACCCTGAATGTAAATGGGCTAAATACCCCAATCAAAAGACATAGGCTATCAGATTGGATAAAAAGACAAGACCCATCAATATGCTGTCTGCAAGAGACTCATTTTAGACCCAAAGACACCCCCAGATTGAAAGTGAGGGTGTGGAAAACCATTTACCATGCTAATGGACACCAAAAGAAAGCTGGGGTGGCAATCCTTGTATTGGACAAATTAGATTTTAAACCAAAGGCTATAATAAGAGACGAGGAAGGACACTATATCCTACTTAAAGGGTCTATCCAAAAAGAAGATCTAACAATTGTAAATATCTATGCCCCTAACATTGAGCAGCCAATTATATAAGGCAATTAATAACAAAAGCAAAGAAACACATTGACAACAATACAATAATAGTGGAGGACTTTAACACCCCCTTCACTGAAATGGACAGATCGTCTAAGCAAAAGATCAACAGGGAAATAAAGACTTTAAATGACATACTGGACCAAATGGACTTCACAGATATATTCAGAACATTCCTTCCCAAAGAACAGAACACACATTCTTCTCTAGTGCCCATGGAACATTCTCCAGAATAGATCGCATCCTAGGTCATAAAACAGGTCTCAAGATGTACCAAAAGGTTGAGATCATTCCCTGCCTATTTTCCCTGCCTAGAACTCAGTCACAAGAGGAAAGCCTGAAAGAACTCAAATACATGGAGGCTAAAGAGCATCCTACCTAAGAATGAATAGGTCAACCAGGAAATTAAAGAAGAATTAAAACAATTCATGGAAACCAATGAAAATGAGAACACAACTGTTCGAAATCTTTGGGATGCAGCAAAGGCAGCCCTAAGAGGAAAGTATATAGCAATACAAGGCTTTCTCAATAAACAAGAAAGGTCTCAAGCACACAACCTAACCCTACACCTAAAGGAGCTGGAGAAAGCACAGCAAATAAAGCCTAAACCCAGCAGGAGAAGAGAAATAATAAAGATCAGAGCAGAAATCAATGAAATAGAAACCAAAAGAACAGTAGAACAGATCAACGAAACTAGGAGCTAGATCTTTGAAAGAATTAACAAGGTTGATAAACCCCTGGCCAGACTTATCAAAAAGAAAAGAGAAATCACCCAAATCAACAAAATCTTGAATGAAAGAGGAGAGATCACCACCAACACCAAAGATACAAACAATTATAAGAACATATTATGAGCATCTCTTTGCCAGCAAACTAGATAACCTGGAAAAAAATGGATGCATTCCTAGAGATGTATCAACTACCAAAAGTGAACCAGAAAGAAATAGAAAACCTGAACACCTATAACCACTAAGGAAATTGAAGCAGTCATCATAAATCTCCCAACAAACAAAAGCCCAAGGCCTGATGACTTCCAAGGGGAAATCTACCAAACATTTAAAGAAGAATTAATACCTATTCTTCTGAAACTGTTCCAAAAAATAGAAATGGAAGGAAAACTTCCAAACTCATTCTATGAGGCCAGCATTACCTTGATCCCAAAACCAGACAAAGACCCCATCAAAAAGGAGAATTACAGACCAATATCCTTGATGAACATGAATGGAAAAAGTCTCACCAAAATACTAGCTATTAGGATCCAACAGTACATTAAAAGGATTATTCACCATGGCCAAGTGGGATTTATCCCTGGCCTGCAAGTTTGGTTCAACATCCACAAATCAATCAATGTGATACAATACATTAAGCAAAGAAAAAACAAGAACCATATGATCCTCTCAATAGATGCAGAAAAAGCATTTGACAAATTACAGTATCCTTTCTTGATCAAAACTCTTCAGAGTATAGGGATAGTGGTTACATACTTCAATATCATAAAAGCTATCTATGATAACCCCACAGCGAATATCATTCTCCATGGGGAAAAACTGAGAGCTTTCTCCCTAAGGTCAGGAACACGGCAAGGATGCTCATTATCACCACTGCTATTCAACATAGTATTAGAAGTCCTAGCCACAGCAATCAGACAACAAAAAGAAATAAAAGGCATCCAAATCAGCAAAGAAGAATTCAAACTCTCACTGTTTGCAGATGATATAATATTTTATGTGGAAAACCCAAAAGACTCCACCCCAAAACTGGTAGAATTCATTCAGGAATTCAGTAAAGTGGCAAGATATAAATTCAATGAACAGAAATCAGTGGCATTCCTATACACCAACAACAATACAGAAGAAAGAGAAATTAAGGAGTCGATCCCATTTCCAATTGCACCCAAATCCATAAGATACCTAGGAATAAATCTAACCAAAGAGGCAAAGACTCTTTACTCAGAAAACTATAAAATACTCATGAAAGAAATTGAGGAAGACACAAAGAAATGGAAAAACGTTCGATGCTCATGGATTGGAAGAACAAATATTGTGAAGATGTCAATGCTACCTAGAGCAATCTACACATTCAATGCAATCCCATCAAAATACCATCCACTTTTTTCAAAGAAATGGAACAAATAATCCTAAAACTTGTATGGACCCACAAAAGACCCCGCATCACCAGAGGAATGTTGAAAAAGAAAAGCAAAGCTGGTGGCATCACATTTCTGGACTTCAAGCTCTATTACAAAGCTGTCATCATCAAGACAGTATGGTACTGGCACAAAAACAGACACATAGGTCAATGGAACAGAATAGAGAGCCCAGAAATGGACCCTCAACTCTATGGTCAACTCATCTTTGACAAAGCAGGAAAGAATGTCCAATGGAACAAAGACAGTCTCTTCAACAAATGGTGTTGGGATAATTGGATAGCCACGCGCAGAAGAAGGAAACTGTACCATTTCCTTACACCACACACAACAATAGACTCCAAATGGTTGAAAGACCTCAATGTGAGACAGGAGTCCATCAACATCCTAAAGGAGAACAGAGGCAGCAACCTCTTTTACCTCAGCTGCAGCAACTTCTTCCTAGAAACATCGCCAAAGGCAAGGGAAGCAAGGACAAAAATGAACTATTGGGACTTCATCAAGATAAAAAGCTTTTGCACAGCAAAAGAAACAGTCAACAAAACCAAAAGACAACCGACAGAATGGGAGGAGATATTTGCAAATGACATATCAGATAAAGGGCTAGTATCGAAAATCTATAAAGAACTTATCAAACTCAACACCCAAAGAACAAAGAATCCAATCAAGAAATGGGCAGAAGACATGAACAGACATTTTTCCAAAGAAGACATCCAAACGGCCAACAGACACATGAAAAAGTGCTCAACATCGCTTAGCATCACGGAAATCCAAATCAAAACCTCAATGAGATACCACCTCACACGAGTCAGAATGGCTAAAATTAACATGTCAGGAAATCACAGATGTCGGCAGGGAACGCGAGAACCTCCTACACTGTTGGTGGGAATGCAAGCTGGTGCAACCACTCTGGAATACTGTATGGAGGTTCCTCAAAAAGTTGAAAATAGAGCTACCATACGATCCAGCAATTGCACTACTGGGTATTTACCCCAAAGATACAAATGTAGAGATCCAAAGGGGTACGTGCACTCCGATGATTTTAGTAGCAATGTCCACAATAGCCAAACTGAGGAAAGAGCCAAGATGTCCATTGACAAATGAATGGATAAAGAAGAAGTGGTATTTATATACAATGGAATATTATGCCACCATCAAAAGGAATGAGATCTTGTCATTTGCAATGATATGGATGGAACCAGAAGGTGTTATGCTGAGTGAAATATGTCAATCAGAGAAAGACATGTATCATATGATGTCACTGATATGAGGAATTCTTAATCTCAGGAAACAAACTGAGGTTTCCTGGAGTTGGGTGTTGAGGTGGGAGGGATGCGGTGGCTGTGTGATAGACACTGGGGAGGGTATGTGCTATGGTGAGTGCTGTGAATTGTGCAGGACTGTTGAGTCACAGATCTGTACCTCTGAAACAAATAATGCAATATATGTTAAGAAAAAAAAAAAAGATAGCAGGAGGGGAAGAATGAAGGGGTGAAATTGGAGGAGGAGACGAACCATGAGAGACGATGGACTCTGAAAAACAAACTGAGGGTTCTAGAGGGGAGCGGGGTGAGAGGATGGGTTAGCCTGGTGATGGGTATTAAAGAGGGCACGTTCTGCATGGAGCACTGGATGTTATGCACAAATGAATCATGGTACACTACATCAAAAACTAATGATATGATGTATTGATTCACATAACAATAAAATATTAAAAAATATTGTAAATCTAGAATAATAAATTTGAAGAGGTTCTGACAAGATGAATATTGTAGATCTAAAGCAATCACTAAGACATTTAACACAAAAACATTGGAAAATTATGAAAGGAATTAAAATGTGAGACTAGGAAATAGTCTGTCAGTACAAAAGAAAAAAGGAACGGAGGAACAAAATACACAAGGCATAAAGAAAAATGAATCAAATAGCAGAAATAAAACAATTATATCAATAATAGCCAGGAATGTGAATGGATTAAGCACTGTAATAAAAAGCAGAGATTAACAGACTGGATTAAAAAGCAAGATCCAACAATATTTTGTCTACTGGTTATATACTTTAGTTTTAAGGACACAAGTAGGTTGGAAGCAAAAGGATGGGAAAAATATTCATGCAAACAGTAACCATATCAAAATTGGCTTGTCTATACTAATATCACATAACATAGACATTAAAAGAAAAAAGAAAAAAAAAACTGTTACCAAAGAGAAAGAGGGACATATTATAATGGTATAAGGGTCAACCCACTAGGTATGTATAATAGTTATAAACATACATCCACCTAAAAACAGAGCCCCACAAAAAACATGAAGTAAAAGTAACAAAATGAAGAAATACACAGCTCAACAGTAAGAGTTGAAGTCTTTAATGGTCAACACTCAATGGTGCATATAACAACTAGACAGGAGATGACAAAGTTATGGAAGACTTAGCATCACTAATAGACATACATAGAACACTTAACCCAAAAGCAAGAGAGTACACATTCTTCTCAATAGCAGGAACATGTGGAACATTTTCTAGGAAAGACCATATCTTAGTTTATAAAACAAGCTTCAATAAATGTTTGAAACAATAAACTAATATAACACTCTATGTTAATTATACTTGTTAAAAAAATAAAGTATACAAGTATACAAAGATATCTCACCATAGGTTTATAAATAGGAAAAAATACTACAAAAAGACACTGAAAATAAGGGAACTTAAAAAAATGGCTGAAACCAGACAAAGTGTGTTCTACAAACACAGTGCAATTAATTGGAAATCAAGAACAGAAGTGGGAAATTCATAGCACCAACATATATTTATAAAACCAATGGAGCAATAAAAATAATAATTTAGAAAATACCTTGAGATGGATAAAACCAAATATGCTACATGCTAAAGCTGTGGGAATACACAGAGAAAAGTGCTTAGAGGGAAATTTATACCATTAAAAATCTGTATTTGAAAAGAAAGAACAATTTCAAGTCAATAACCTTAACTTACCTTAAGAAAGTAGAAAAAATAAATAAACTAGAGAAAGTAAGCAAAACTAAAACCAAAGCAAGAAGAAGAGATATTTTTTAAATAGGAATAGATGAATAAATAAAATAGATGTTAGAAAACATGAAATGAAATGAAAATGAAAAAATGAAAAATGAATGAAAAAAAACACAAAAAACAAAAGCAGTGAAACGACTAATTAAGGCATGAAAGAAAGGACATTGCTTCCAATGGGAGGGAAATAAAAAAAAAGATTATAAGAGAATGCAGAGAGCAATTTCACACCAACAAATCAGATGGTATAAATGAAATGGACAAATTCCTAGAAGGGCACAGAATGCTGAAACTGACTAAAGAAAAAATAGAAAATCTAAATAAATTTAAAGGGAGTGAAGAGAATGAATTGTATTTAAGAACTTTCCCACAAGGAAAAGCCAAACCTTAAATGGCTTTACTGGTGAATTCTACTTAACATTTTTTTCAATTTTATTTTATTATGTTATGTCAATCACCATACATTACATCATTAGTTTTTGATGTAGTGTTCCATGATTCATTGTTTGCGTATAACACCCAGTGCTCCATGCAGTACGTGCCCTCTTTAATACCCATCACCAGGCTAACCCATCCCCCCACACCCCTCCCCTCTAGAACCCTCAGATTGTTTTTCAGAGTCCATCGTCTCTCATGTTTCATCTCCCCTTCCAATTTCCCCCCTTTCATTTTTCCCTTCCTACTATCTTCTCTTTTTTTTTAAACATATAATGTATTATTTGTTTCAGAGGTACAGGTCTGTGATTTATCAGTCTTAAGAGGAATTAATACCAATCCATCCCAAACTCTTCTGTAAAAAGTAGGTGAAAATGGAATACTTATCAACTCATTTTGTGAGGTGAATATGACACAGACAAATATATCACAAGAAAGAAAAATCACACACCAATGTCCTTTGTGAATCTAGATGCAATACTAGAAAACCATATTCAGCATCATCTAAAAACCAAATGGATTTTATCAGATATGCATTGTTGGTTTAACATCTGACAATCAATCAACATAGTATACCATATTGAAAGACTAAAGGACAAAAATCATATGATTATATCAGCAAATGCAGAAGGAACATTTGAAAGAATCTAATATACTTTCAATATAAAAACACTGAAAAGATAGGAATACATGAGAACTTCCTCAACCTGATAAATGGCATCTTCAAAAAATCCATAGCTAACATCATACTTAATGGTGAAAGACTGATTTCCCTTTAAGTCAGGAACAAGACAATGATGTCAACTTTCACTCTTTCTATTCAGCATTGTACTGGAAATTGTAGCCAGGGCAGTTAGAGAAGAAGGAATAAAAGGCATCAGTACTGGGAAGAAAGGAATAAAACTATATCTAACCAAAAGAGTACAAGGTTTGTACACTGAAACTGAAAAATTGTTGAGGATATTAAAGAAGACCAAGATAATGGAAAGATACTGTATGTTTTTCTCAGAAGACAATAGTGTCAAGATGGCAATACTCCCCAATTAATCTATAGATTCCAGACAATCCCTAGCAAATTCCATCTGGCTTTTTTTGCAGGAATTGACATATGATCCTAAAATTCATATGGAAATTTAAAGGACCAGGAATAGCCAAAAGAATCCTGAAAGCAAAGAACAAATCTGGAGAACTCACATTTCCAAACTTTAACACTCACTACAAAACTACAGTAATGAAAAGCACAAGTGACAAAAAAAGAAGATAAATTTGACTTTAACATAATTAAATACTTTTGTGCTTCAAAGGTCACATGCAAATAAGCATGTAAATGTAACTGAACATCATTAGTGAATTGAACGATGTAAATCAACACCACAAGGAGACAGTGGGCTAGGTTGGGTATCATAAAAAAGTACATATAATAGCAAGTACTGACAAGGATATGGAAAAATTAGAACCTTCATTCATTGTTGGTACAGTCACTTTTCAAAACAACTTGAAGTTACCCTAGGATATAGAAATTCCAATTCTGGCATATATCCAAAATTAATTAAAACATACACTAACTGAACATAATAAAAAAAATACATCCACACAAAAACTTGTTCACAAATATTCATAGCAGCATTATTCATAATAGTCAAAAATTGGAAACAACCCAAAAGTCCATCAACTGATAGATGGAAAAATAAAATAAGGTATATGTATGCAATGGAATGTTTCTCAGCAACAAAAATAATGAAGTAGTGATATATGTTACAACATGGATAAAAATTGAAAACATTATTGTAGGTAAAATAAGTCACAAAAGACCATATACTGTATGAGTCTATTTCTATGAAACTTCCAGAATAAACAAATCTATAGGGACAGAAAATTGATGTTTGGTTGTCTGTGGTTGGGTGGTGGGGGGGTCAGGAGGATTTGGGGCAAAATTGGGAGTGACTGCTAACTAAGTACAGTTTCTTTCGGGAGTGATGTAAATGTTATAAATTGGTTGTAGTGATGGTTGTACATCTTTGTGAATATACTGAAAAATGAAACTGTACATTTCAAATGAGTGAGTTCTATGGCATGTGAATTATATCTCATTAAAATCATTTTAAAAACTGAGATAACACTTCACACTTACTACAATGACTAAGAGTTTAAACGTGTGACAAGACCAAGTGTTAGTGATGATGTGAAGTAATTAGAGCTCTCATATATTTTGTTGAGATTGTAAAATGCCACAGCTTTTGTGCATTCTTTAGTAGTTTCTTATAGGGTTATATACTCAATTACCATAGAAATGGGTGATTACCGTTCTGAAGAATTCAACCAAAGAAATAAAAATATGTATTCATACAAGTTAAACAATAATGTTTATAGCAGCTTTATTTATTATACATGGAATTAGAAAAATATATATAAATGCCTACAAAAAGTGAATGGATAAACACATATATTATTCACACTTGCTACAACTCATTGTGCCATAACAAAATACCATGAACTTAGAAAGTTAAACAATGTAAATGTATCATCTTACAGTTCTGAATTCATTGGTCTATAATGGGTCAAACAATCAGCACAGCCGGATTCCTTTCTGGAGGATCTAGGAAGAAAATGTTAGCCTTACTTTTCTAACTTCTAGAGCTACCACATACTGTGGCTTATGGCTCCTTCCTCCACCTTCAAAGTCAGTAATGTTGCAATATTGCGCCTCTCTGTCACATGCTTTTGTGTTGTTTGAGGGTTTTGCACTGCCTACGTCTTTCTAAAAAAATAACATAGAAAAAATGTATAATTTGAAAAAAATAAATGGATTTATTATTTAAAACTGAGTGTCCATTTCTAAGAAAATATTGTCTTATGTTTGGAATCAGAGATGCATGCAACTTTTATATGCAAGGATACTGATTTTTGTCCTATTGTAGAGAGAAATTAGCAAGAGTCTCAGGAACACAGGAACACCTACATGGCTCAGTCGGTTAAGCGACCAAGTATTTTTTTTTTTTTACAGTTCTGTACTGTATTTATTTTAAAAAAATCCTCACCTAAGTAGATCCCCTTAGTTCAAACCCGTATTGTTCAAGATCAACTGTATTTATCTCTAAACTCATCACACTGTTTGCATTAAATATGTGCAATAGCAAGTACTGACAAGGATATGGAAAAATTAGAACCTTCATTCATTGTTGGTACAGTCACTTTTCAAAACAACTTGAAGTTACCCTAGGATATAGAAATTCCAATTCTGGCATATATCCAAAATTAATTAAAACATACACTAACTGAACATAATAAAAAAAATGCATTCACACAAAAACTTGTTCACAAATATTCATAGCAGCATTATTCATAATAGTCAAAAATTGGAAACAACCCAAAAGTCCATCAACTGATAGATGGAAAAATAAAATAAATTTTTTGTATCTCAATCATATCTCAATAAACTTATTTTTAAAAGAAATCCCTTGGCTTTTTTAAAAATTTTATTTTATTATGTTATGTTAATCACCATACATTACATCATTAGTTTTTGATGTCATGTTCCATGATTCATTGTTTGCATATAACACCCAGTAATCCATTCAATACGTGCCCTCTTTAATACCCATCACCAGACTAACCCATTCCCCCACCCCGCTCCCCTCCAGAACCCTCAGTTTGTTTCTGAGAGTCCATAGTCCCTTATGGTTTGTCTCTCCCTCCAATTTTTTATATCGACTCTTTAGTAAATTCACTACATACTCTTGATTTCATCTCAGGTCATGATCATAGTTAGGGTTGTGAGATGGAGCCCTGCATCAGGCTCCAAGCTGGACATGGAGCCTGCATAAGATTCTCTCTCTCCCCACCCCCTCATGCGGGTGCATGCACCCTCTTTTTCTCTAAAAAAACTAAAAAGAAAGAACAGAAACAGTATCATAAAATAAATTAGCCATGAGGATGTAATGTACAGCATGGTAACTGTAGTTAATAATATTGTTTTGAATATTATGTAATTTTACATGGTAATGGAAAACTAGATTTATTGTTTGTTTTCAATGTAGAAATAGCAAATCATCATGTTGTACAGCTGAAACTAACAATGTTATATGTCAGTTATACCCCAAGAAAAAGAAAATAGAAATAGCTAACTATCCAAAAGCGGGGGTAGAATTACATGGTATTGGTATAACCAAACCAGGTGATGTATCTGTTATTGAAATGTCTGTATGGAGTAGGTCATGACACAGAAAAGATACAATATAACTATCTAAAAATTATAGCTGCATATTTATCATGCTCCCATTTTAAACACATATGTACTACTAAAACCAGAAAAATATTACCAGATTGTCAGTAGTATTTCTGCAATTATTTATGACCTTTATTAATTTTCTTTCTGTATTATATACACATATGTTATGAATGTTGATTACTTTTATGAAACACATCTGTTATGAATGTGTCTTACCTCTATGAAATAAAATAAAAAGAATGTGCCTAGCATGTAGTATATGCTAAATAAATAGTGATTGAATGAAAATAAAAGTAATAAAATGTGTAAAATAGTGTAATATGACTGAATATGGTTAGTTGTTTCTATTGTATAATGGGAAGTAGATAAAAGGCCTGTATAATGAATAGAGAGTAGGGTCGGTTCATATCTGTGTTAAAGTACACAATGTGGAACTGCCACTTTTGTAGGTCCAAAATAGTCAAATACTAGCAATTTCATGTTTCAGCCTACCATATTGGGAAGATATTTTAATAGATAAATTATGGGATAAATATCCCTATGGGACACCTATGGGAAGAAAATAGCCATTTCTGTCCCAAAGCCGTCTTGGTGAAATTTTCAGTCTTGAGAAATTAGGACTTTATTTACTATGATATATATCTCATGTTTACAAAATTTCTTTTTTAAATTTGTAGCTTAGAATTCATTTTTCCATAATGACAACAGTATATGAAGTGATCACATCTGCACTGCAGCTCACGAAAGCCTGTTTAACCTACAGTGTAGTTGAAATACAGTAGTAATTTATCCACATAAAATCATGTGTATTATAATGTTGCCATGGGGAGTAGAATATAGAGTTTATTTCTAATAGAAACATTAGAAAACATTGTTCCTATGAGAGTAGAACCCATGTCCCCTTTGCTGTTCGCTGGATAAAACTGCTTTAAAGGACTTGTGGCACGCGACTGTGTTTTGCTTCAAGCATTCATGGGTTGAGCCTAGTAATGCATGCCCTTACTAGTTTTAGCTATGTCCTGAGAAGATGAGAAGTAGGCCAGGCATCTGGGAACTCGGACTATGTTCTATTTCAGCTCCAGGTTTGCTCAGTGTCTTTAGTCCGGTCATTAAAATATTCTGTGACCACATTTTCCTCTCTGAGGAAAATATATTCCCTAAAAATTTATTCGATGTGGTTGTTAATAAATATAGTGAAATTGATTAAATATTATTTACATAATATAAGTTTTTCTGTGGTTTTATAATAATGGTTCACATTAGGCAACTGACTTAACTCTGTGGATCCAAAGTGCTATTGAGTACCACAAATAAAAGCATCAAAACATATTCTCTAAATATATTCTTTTGTTGTTGAGTTTTACTACACTCTACAATGTAGTAGATTATGAAATTAATATTAGAAAATGATTTTTTTTAAATTTAGGACATTATATTTATTATATATTATATATACCTGATACGTAATATATGTTAATATATATTTATTTCTGTAATAAAGCAAAACAGAAAAAGAAAAGACAAATTGATAGTGACAGAAAATAGCCACTAGCATGAAAGCTCTATGCAGCTAATGTATAACAAATATTTAGCCATAAATAAGGTACACTCTCATTTAACACTTGTTATAGCAAATTTTTAGTATTTAATTTCTAGTTCCTCTTCACTTTTTATAGGTGTAAGTTATGAACCAAATAGGGTTAGGAGAAATATACCTGTTATTTTCTTTGTCATTCATATTTTGCAATCTTGTCTATCTGATCTACCTGGCATTTTAATCCACATGGTTCCTATCTGGATGTTTGGTTTTGTGTTCTCAAGAGACAGTGTAGGATGTTAGTTAAGAGCCTGACTCTAATGCTAAACTCTCTGGGTTTAAATGCCAGCCCTGTCATTTCTACCTGTGTGAGCAAGATGCTTTATGTTTTAGAGGCTCAACTTCTTCATCTGTACAATTGGAAATGGAATAGGATTGATGAGAGATTAAATGACTTCATGTACTTGGTACAGTTTTTGGAACATTTTGTTCCCTTGAATAGATGTCAGCTATTATTATTATTGTTATTATTATTATTATTATTATTATTATTATTATTAGCTAAGTGCTCTTCAAATACAGGCATAATAATAATGATGGTAATGAAATAACAGAAAGCAATGTTTACTGAGCACTTACTATGTGTCAAGCATTGTACTAAGTGCTTTAAATAAATGATGTCTACTGATCCTCACAATAGCAGTAGAAAGCAATTTAAGGAACATGCAAAAATCACAATGCTAAGAAAGACATGTTAAAATTTGATTAGATCTGGGGCGCCTGGGTGGCTCAGTCGTTAAGCGTCTGCCTTCGGCTCAGGTCCTGATCCCAGGGTCCTGGGATCGAGCCCTGCATCAGGCTCCATGCTCCGTGGGAAGCCTGCTTCTCCTTCTCCCACTCCCCCTGCTTGTGTTCCCTCTCTCACTGTGTCTCTCTCTGTCAAATAAATAAATAAAATCTTTAAAAAAAAATAAAAAAAATTTGATTAGATCTGTGTATAATACTTACTTCAATGAAGACTAAGTGATGCCTTTCTGGTACCCATGATTATGTATTTTACATTCCAAATAAACTGGCCTACATTCTAGAGAATCCATTAAGATCATTCCTTATCTTTTTCCCTGGACCAAAGGTCCTATGATGCAGTTTCTACCTCACTGCATAATACTTAGGCTACAAGTAACTTACGTATGTTATTTTATTGCTCTAGATTTTGTTCAGATGCACGAACATTCCTTAAAACATTTTGACAAGTAGCAAGGAGACTTTAACTGTATTACTGATAGAAGAGAAAATTAACAGAAAATTCAAAATGGCTATGACTTCCTACAATTTAAGGACATAATATCAAATTAAAACTTTACAATTGCTTTGTTTAAGGGAGAGAACACTTTACCCAAAGCTAGGAATGAAACTTGGTCATAGCAAAGTTTTAGTAGCCTACAGAAGATGTGTAGATGTGTGTCTGTGTGTGCATACACCATGCATATACATGCACTTGTACACACATGAGCAATTTATTTTGCTGACTTTGGGCAAGCCATGCACTCTCCAGTTCACAGAATTTTTCTCCCTTCTCCATTTGCCATGAACCAATAAGCAGCTAGACTAATTTTCACCTCTATGTTACGTTGTTGGCATTTTTAAGCTTTTGAATTATAATCTTTGTATTCAGTCAACACGTTGGTGTGGGTGTGGAACTGAATGTTTCCTTTATTGTTGTGGGAGACTTCTGATTTAAGACTACTTGATTACTTGCTTATACATCCCCTGCACCCCCTCCAATTCCAAGCAGGATGTGAGGCAGCTATTTGGGATATTGCATTTTTTCAGCTTCCAAAGTTTGTGACCTTGATTCATTTAGATATGAATGGGAAATCTGAGACACATTGATAAGACAGAGAATCTGAAAGGTCATCCTACTTTCTGTCTGGGTCAACAGTTTCAAGGGATTTCATGCATGCATCTTACTCAAAGATAGAGGGGTGTGTGTGTGTATTCTTGTTTGTGCATAATAAAATGTGCACATTTTCATGTTGAATAATTATATTTGGAACAAACATCTGCCAATTAGGTATAGATTTATTTGAGCTGTTTTCTAAGACTGAAATTTTCATATGTACTTCCCTCTTTGCTTTTGTGATGATTTAAAATGATGCTGATATAAAAAATAAAAACAGTAAAAAAACATATAAAATAGATTAATTAGGAAGATAGAAGTATATTTACTAGGAGCCAACACCGTGTTGTAATGTGAAGCTTTCCACTAACGCCTATTGCATTTTCCTATTAAGACTAATTCTAGAGAAATTTCCCATGAAGGGATTTTCTAGAGGGAGGGTGACAGGAGGAAGTGCCAATACCAGAACAGGCAGTTTTCTGGTATGCACTAATTTGGAGACAAGTCACTTCAGAGTGAAAATTCCTGGGGCACCTGGGTGGCTCAGTTGTTAAGCGTCTGCCTTCGGCTCAAGTTATGATCTCAGGGTCCTGGGATCGAGCCTTGCATCAGGCTCCCTGCTCTGCGGGAAGCCTGCTTCTCCCTCTCCCACTCCCCCTGCTTGTGTTCTCTCTCTCGCTGTCTCATTCTGTCAAATAAATAAATAAAATCTTTAAAAAGAAAAAAGAGTGAGAATTCCTAACTTTAAATTTCACTACCTTGAAATCCATGGCTATCAGAGCTTAGCATTTTGCCTTAATCACTCACTGTCAACGTCTAGTGCGTTGGGGTCCCTGGGTAAGGGTCTACGAAATCACCAGGACACAGGGGATGCAGAGCAAAGGCAGCACTTGCAACTGCATACTGCCGTTTATTACTCACATAGCTATATACTCGCAGTGATCAGATAAACATAACAATGTATACTTAAAGTATCAAGCCAACATCCGTGAAGTGAAATATACACGGAATTCAATAAGAACAAAATACATCCTGTTTATGCTTGCAGAATAAAGAATTCTCTTAGCCATCCTTCCTTTGGAGACAACATGTTCTTTGTCTTTAGAAAGAACACTTCTGATTAGAAAGATACACTTTAAGCTAGGCAAGAGCCACTTCCTGCTGATCCAGGCATTTAGGACTTACAACATGAGATAAGGGGAAGAGAACATTTTCTCCTCCTGGCCCAGGCCTGCCTGGCCGTCCTTAACCTCAGTGCAGTCCTCAAATGACCCTGGCCTGCAAGGGGCCTACAAGCCTACACCATCTCAACTCACCCCATTTTATTTGAACAGAATGTAAATCTTTTACTTACTTACTAGCTGTGTCTTTTATCTTTAATTCATTTCTTGTTTATTTACTCAAAATATTTATTCATTGCCTACTATATTTTTGGCGCTAGAAGGAGAAGAGTGTAGATATACAGACCCCATCTGTGGTAGGCACTCTCAATGCCTGATCCGTGATGCTTAGGCATTATTACTGGGTGCTACGTGACTTCCACCTGCCAGAAACACTTGTGTTGAAGATTACTTGTGCTAGAACTACAGACAGCCCAACTACCCTCCTAAAGCAGCCTGAAAGTGGTGGCAAACAAGCAGCCCTTTGAGAGCACCCTTTACCAATGACTGTCCAGAATTTCATATAACCTAGTTCCCTTTCCCAGATGGTAGAATAATATTGAAGCATTTATGCTGTAGAATTTCTCAAGAGTTTCCCTGTGGAATTAGGCTTCATCTGGCCACAGTAGTAACTGTACTAACTGTCCCTTATCAGCTCTTATCCCTTCCCTGTATTGCATCCCCTCTCCTCTTCTCTACTGATACAAATTGCACTGCCCAATAAATTGCTCTCATTGAATCTGTCTATCGATTTCTATGTTCCCTCAAGTTTGAGAACCACTGGCTAAATGGATGACTTTGCATTTGCAAGTTTTTTGGCCTTGACTTGAAAACTGATTTAATGGATTTGTTTGCTGGATATTTTATATTTAAGGAATTAAAATATGTTCAGTTAAATTAAAAATTTTAAAGGCAATATTTATTTTGACTATGTTCTTTAAAACATCAAAATGCATTTAAAAATCATAGGTATCGGGGCACCTGGGTGGCTCAGTCGTTAAGCGTCTGCCTTCGGCTCAGGTCATGATCCCAGGGTCCTGGGATTGAGTCCCACATCGGGCTCCCTGCTCCGCGGGAAGCCTGTTTCTCTCTCTCCCTCCCCCTGCTTGTGTTCCCTCTCTCGCTGTGTCTCTCTCTGTCAAATAAATAAATAAAATCTTTCAAAAAAAATAAATAAATAAAAATCATAGGTATCTTTAAATTTCAAATACTTTGCAGTATCAAACTAGAAATGAATGAGAAGACACAATTTGTATATACTAAGAGTAGAGCCATACACAATAAACAATATTGTCCTATTTGTGCTTTCGAGAATATTTCGTGCTTTGACTAAGAGTATTTTTTAGTACGTATTGTTTGTTTATTAACTTTCCAATCTTTCAAATAGTATGTGCTTAATAACACAAGCAAGTACTAAATTGACAGACAGAGGTACAAAAGTGAAAAAAAACAAGACATGGGTCCTAACATCAAACATAGAATATCTCTATGAGATCTAGGACATTCCTACTGAAAGATAAACTTGAAATTCAAAAAATAAGTATCACCATAAATATCACATGGAAAAAAAAAACTATAGTGATTAATTTTTATGGTTCCCTTTTTTTTTTTAATGTTTCCCTTTTTAGAACAAAAACAGACAAATGCACAACTTTCATTATGCTTTTGTCATTTCCCAGGAGCTATAGTGAGAGGAATATATTTTCTCCTTGTTCAGAAGAAATGCCATAGTGTGTTGGAAGATTGAGTTTTTCTACCTTGTATGTTCCTACACAATTTTCCCAAGTGAAGATTACAATTGTAGCATTTACTTTATCTTACATATACCATGGGTTACTTGGTTCATGCTGTTGTTTCTAGTGATTTCAAAATACATTCTTCTATTCAATATTATTGAAAAGCTTATTTATTTCTTAGGAAGGTAAGTCCTCATCAGTGTCTAGTTTTTCAAGAAGTCAGTCCTGGATGTATGTAAAACAAATATTTTGCCAAAATATGGAAAGCACATTTTCATTCTAGATTTAGATTTAGCAATGAAGCCACTGTTATATTTAGATCTTATAATAATGAAATTTTGAAATCTCAAATTTATTTCTCAAAAATATTAAGAAATTGGTTGGCATTTGATAACATTGCCTGAAACAAAAAAAAGAGAGTAGCAATTATGTTTTATACATTTAGCAGCCCACTTAAATAGGCTGAAATGCTCATTTGAACTACCGTCATAATCATCTTTTTGTTGCCTAAACTGACTATGTCCCTGGTAAATCATACACTCATGTTAAGTTTTCCATCATCAAGCTATCTTCCTGACTCCCTTTCCAGGATAACTTGACTTTATTTCTGTGTTCTTAAAGTTGCTTCTGCCAGTCTGATAATTATTTTTCTCTGTTTGTTCTGCTCTCACATTTTAAATTTTTCCTGCTACCTCTGAATTATATTACACTTTCTCTGAAATTATATGCATATTTTCAGAAATTGTCCCTGTCCTCTGATCACTTTCGATAAACAATGATGTTTATTAATATTTAAAATGATAGTGTATTCTACTGGCTTCAAGGAAAATGACATAGACAACGTCAAAATAAGCACCTGCCATTGAAGTTGAAAATGAGAAAAAGTGTCGATAGTCTTAACATTTTCTGCATCGCCAGCTTTTCATCTCAACATATTGTTGGCAAATTGTGAAAAATGATTTTATTGATAAAGTTTATCTTTGACTTCCGTTATATGCCATTACATTACACATGCTATATAAAATCTGATATTGAAGGAAGAAGGAATTGTCTTTACTTTTAGAACTTTACAGAAGTTTGATTTACACAGACATCAGAAACTCAGGAAAATTCTTAAAGGAAAGAGATTCATCAGAGAAAAGCAGACTTACTGCAATTATAAGAAGAAAAGAATAAATAAATGTTATGAGGGCAAGGGAAGACAAAGATTTTTGAAGCATTTAAAGTGAACTATTCCATGTAAACAAAGAATGCATAGATATATAGATGTATTCTAAAAGTCACCTCTGGGGACGCCTGGGTGGCTCAGTCGGTTAAGCGGCTGCCTTCGGCCCAGGTCATGATCCCAGGGTCCTGGGATCGAGTCCCATATCGGGCTCCTTGCTCAGTAGGGAACCTGCTTCTCCCTCTCTCTCCCTCTGCTTGTGCTCTGTCAAATAAATAAAATCTTTAAAAAAAAAAAAAGTCACCTCTGTTTGTGGATGACAGTGTTCTCAAAATTGAAGTACATATGTGGAAATGGGAGAAGGGCGGGCATAAGATAAGGGGTCAGTAATTTCTGCATGTCTTTTTTTCTTTTATCTTTTGCCCATGTGGTTAAGATAGGGCCTTGCAAGCAAGGATCTCTACATACACACTACTTTCAGTTTTTAAATTACTTTTATTATCTTAAGCTTAATTAAAGTATTTATGGAATGATAAAGCTATTGCATATGTTAGTAAAGGAAGAAAGAAGAGAAGAAAGTTGTTGGTATGTTGGTAAATATTAATGAGACAGCTGGATGGATCATGTCAGAATGATGCTGGCAGTGGCATATCAAGAACAGGACAAACATGAATTTATGAGGAAGATCATTACGTCCACAAAGCCCATGTGCCTTTTAAGTAAGGATATTAGATCATATCCAGTTCCAGTAGTAACTTAGAGGTCTTGGGTTTTATTTTATGAATGAAGACAAGCTTCTGGTAAACTTGGTGGAGCAAACATACAGTGCATCTACTTGCTCCCCAAATCACAATAAAATGTCAGAAAAGGTATAAAAATGTATACTTGCATCCACAGATCAAAACATGGAAAAAGGGAAACAGCAATAAATTTTGGACAATGAAAAACAGATAACATATGATAATGGGTTAGTGCCAGAACAGAGGGCATTCTAATATAGCAGTGGGGACAACTCAGAAAGAAGTGTATTTGACTCACTGAAACAAAATATTGAAAGCCCCTCTGGGAGTACAGTGCTTGTGGGGCTGATGAAAAGGTGGATTGCTTGGAAAATCTATAAAAGAAAGAATTACCTGCATTGAATCAAAGTTTAGTTGTCTGAAGAGGCTGAACCATACAAGACTCTGGATGTGGCGGGAGGCATAGAGAAGATGGAAATACTATGTGGTAAGCCAGGGCTCTGTGAAAGCCCATGCAGAAAATAGTAAAACCACTTCTACTCAGCTCTGAGAACATAGGCTGCCGGGCTTATAGGCAGGCTATATTATTATTATTAAATAATTGTTATTTATTATTTCTAATTATCGTTAAGTAATTCCTCTTTAGGAGAACTGAGAGATATGCAGACTTTGATAGTGGAAGTTCCCTCAAGAAACGGTTTAACTTGATCACCATACACAGAAGCCCAGCAGTCAACATACACAGAAATGAGGAATGTTTGAGTGTTCATGAATCAAGAAGAAGCTGAAAGGGGCGCCTGGGTGGCTCAGTCATTAAGCGTCTGCCTTCGGCTCATGACCTGAGATCCCAGGTCCTGGGACTGGGCCCCACATTGGGCTCCCTGCTCCGTGGGAAGCCTGCTTCTCCCTCTACCAGTCCCTCTGCTTGTGTTCCCTCTCTCGCTATGTCTCTCTGTCAAATAAATAAATAAAATCTTTTTTTAAAAAAAAGGAGCTGAAAAAAGAAAAATAGAAAAAAGTTCTTGAAAATTAAAAAAAGTTAAGAAAAATTAAAACTGCAGTAAATGTGTTGGAAAGTTAACAAAATCTCCCATAATAGAAATTGATAATACCTGAGGGAAAAAAAAAAAATTAGGTGCTCCATTGAAGATATCCAATATTTAAACGATAGAAGGGGATAACAGTGGAAAAGGAGAAAAAATATATCAGTTCCACTAGAAGCCAATTATTATCTACAAGTTTAATTATTTGTTACATGTGGTGGTAGAATGTTGCTCTTGTGTCATCGTATAGTACAGAGCTGAAGACACAGACTCTATGGCCTGACTTCAGGCATTTATATGCTGGTACGACAATTCTCACCATGACTTAAGGTTTAAGTTTAAATTTCTTTCTTTGGGCGCCTGGGTGGCTCAGTTGGTTAAGCAACTGCCTTCGGCTCAGGTCATGATCCTGGAGTCCCAGGATCGAGTCCCGCATCGGGCTCCCTGCTCAGCAGGGAGTCTGCTTCTCCCTCTGACCCTCCCCCCTCTCATGCTCTCTCTCTATCTCATTCTCTCTCAAATAAATAAATAAAATCTTAAAAAAAAAATTGGTTAAATTTCTTTCTTTTTCCTCAGGAAATAAGTTGTTTTGAGGACTAAATAAGTATAAAATACAAACAGCAAAACAAAACAAACAAACAAAACACAAAGTGCAGGGACACCTGGGTGGCTCAGTTAGTTAAGTGTCTAACTTTGGCTCAGGTTATGATCTCGGGGTCCTCGGATCAAGCCCCACATTGGACTCTGTGCTCGGTGGAGAGTCTGCTTGTCCTCTGCCTCTCCCTCTGCTCATACTGTCTCTCTCTGTGTCTCGCTCTCTCTCAAATAAATAAATACAGTCTTAAAAAAATAAAAATAAACACAAAGAGCAGTGTCAGCCATCTAAGAAGTTCTTTTTTAGTTGGAGGATAGTTGACTCACTATGTTACATTAGTTTCAGGTGTACAACATAGTGATTTGACAGCTCCTACATTATGCTGTGTTCAGAGCAAGTGTAACTACCATCTGTCACCATATAATGTTATTGTAATACCATTGAGTATATTCCCCGTCTCAGACGTTCTTTTTTTAAATTTAATTTAATTTAATTTAATTTAATTTAATTTTTAAAGATTTTATTTATTTATTTGAGAGGGAGAGACTGAGAGAGAGAGCACATGAGAGGGGGGAGGGTCGGGAGGGTCAGAGGGAGAAGCAGACTCCCTGCCAAGCAGGGAGCCCTATGCAGGACTCGATCCAGGGACTCCAGGATTATGACGTGAGCCGAAGGCAGTCGCTTAACCAACTGAGCCACCCAGGCGCCCAATCTCAGACGTTCTTAATAAGTGTTAGCTACAATTATGATTTTATTTACAGACATCCAAGATCTCAAGAAATTTACTTGTTTTCAATTCATTTTTGTAGACAGATTCTAAGATATGGGCCATTAGAATTAAGTCCATAAATCAAGAATAAGAGAAAATGAAAAGAAACAGGGATCCAATGAAGAAAAGAATTGATAGAAAACCCTATGATGAGGCTGACTGGCGATCCCAAGGTGACAAAATAATAGCTATCCCATAGGATTGAAGAACAGACTCCAGAATGGAAAAGAAAAGGAGAGAACTTCAAGAAGTATTTATCTAAAAAAAAAAAAATTAAACCAATGAATCATGTGATATGTAAACATATTGCAATTATAGTTACACTTCCGGAGGGGAGTTGTGGGATGAATTAATAACAAGTAATGTTTAACCACATGTAAGCAAATAGATAAAATAATTTTAAGTGCAGCAAAAAAGTCATATGGAAAATGAAATTAATTGGAAATGTAAAATATCACTTTAATAATGAATAAGATGTATGTAATCATAGCCATGTGAATATTAAATATTGATCCTAGTAAAAACATTTGAGTAATTTTGGGGGGACCATCATGAGTATGTGCATTTGCATTCATAAAACTTTTAATTCAAAACAACAGGGCCAGGGCACCTGTGTGGCTCAGTTGGTTCAGAGACTGACCCTTGGTTTTAGCTCAGGTCATGATCTCAGGGTAGTGAGATCCAACCCCTCGTAGGCTTCACTCTCATTGGGGGGTCTGCTTGAGATTCTCTCTCTCCCTCACCCTTTGCCCCTCCCCTTGCTCACTCTCTCTCTCTCCAAAATAAATAAATAAATCTTTAAAACTACAGGGCATTGCTACCCATACAGATAATTTGTATTAATTAGAAAGGGACAATTCCTCTGAGCAACCACAAGTGTTTAATAGAGCTGGGTAAATGCAGTGTGGAGTAAATTTCAGCCTTATGTATGTCCTCAAGCAGGGACCTTTGATCAGTTAAAAACCTGCACAACCACTCATGGCAGCCTTACACCAAATGGTGGAATATTATGCAGCTTTTAAAACAGAATAATTTGAACATAATTATGTGGAAAGATATTCCCTATATATCAAATACTGGAATAAAAGATTATAAAAATACCTGAAAAATTATCTCATTTCAGTTAAAATGAACTTTTGAATTTATTCATTTATTTTAAATGGTATTGTTATTATGTAATTATTTTCTCAAAAAAGAAATCTCACATTTTAATGTTATCTTTAAGTGATAAAATTGTGAATAATTTCTAAACCACTATTTTCTCATTTTTATCTAGTAAAAATCCATCTTTGAGTATTTTTATGGTAGCAATATCTACTTTAAATAGTGTAAGGAAACTTTATTTTATTTATTTTTTAAAGATATTTATTTGAGAGAAAGAGACAGAGATAGCACAAGTGGGGAGGAAAAACAGAAGCAGGCTCCCTGCTAAGCAGGGATTCCCAACATGGGGCTCAATCCCAGGACCCTGGGATCATGACCTGAGCCAAAGGCAGATGCTTAACTGACTAAGCCACCCAGGTGCCCCAGTGGGAAAGGAAATTTTAAATATTTTACTACTGAAAAGGGAATTTTTACTGAAAAACATTGTTCTTTACATATTGCCCCTTACTAGGAACCCATGAAACAAAATGGAATAGATTTTGGAAAGAGAAAATTGGAAAAGTCTTTAAAGAAAAGCAATCTGTTGTTGCTGGGGAAACAATATTTCTGAAGGTTGTTGATGAGCTGTTTCTAATTCCAAATGACAGAATGCATAGGCAGTTGTTACATTTAGGGAAATACAGAGGTCAGAGTGTTAGAAGATACTGTCAATCATACTCCTTTCCAGAGGACTATGGGATTCATTCAAACCAGAGTTGCAGAGATGTCTCTGTGAAGACATACGCATCTGTATGATGTTTTGAAGCATAGACCAGGTGGCTGAGAAGACAAGGAATACAAGATGATCAGTCACAAGATGGATTAAATTCTGCCCTTTCAAAATGCAGTCTACAAAATTTCATAAAGAAGAAACAGGTCAGTATAACCTGTAAGACAGTTTATCAAAGGAAAGTGGTATTCAACATTAAGTGATGTATTATACCAGAATTAAATTTCAAGAGATAAGTAGAGCTTTCATTCGCCTGACCACAGAGATATGCAAAATAGTCTATGTGCACTTGCTTTTTTTAAGCAAGAAATTACCATTATCATTACCAGAGCTATGCTAGAAGAAGAAATTAATTTCTCTGCAAGAATGTAGGATGCAAATGAATAGGAGAGGACCTCCGTGGGCGGGGGGGGGAGAGGGAAGGTAAAGAAATTTAGGAAGATATTGCAAGAGTCTAGTTATTAATAAATAGCTTTCATGTATTAGTGATTATAAAAATCTCATAACATTTGTACCCAAACATTATTCAGTGATATGAAAATTTGATTATCACAGAAAGTGACCAAGGTATCTGTGCAGAATGAAATTACAATTAAATTATAATCAAACATTATTTTTTTAAAAAATGGAACGATTAATGAGAACCAGACATGAAATAACCAGAAGAGAATTTGCTTTGTTACTTTATCCATACCCACATCAAAGGGCATATTTAATCAATCTTAAACTTTGAGAAGCCATGGCAATTTTAGACTACCAGATGAAAATTCTTTCCTCAGTAACATCTTTCTATTTAATAATTCTTCCATATAAAGAAAAATTTCATTACAGTTAACCTAATTTCAGTATGCTACAGAGAAATATCATTGACCCCTTTCTTAATCCCCAATAGAGAAACTGACAGTTGGCTCCCTTTCTTTAAAATATAATGATTTTTACATTTGGTAACTATTATCCAGTATCCCCTCAACTACCCTTGATTCAGTTTCAATATCCAAGTTATTCAAACCTATCCTCAGAGGCCAAATTTCCCAGCACTTTAATTATCTTTGTGGCTCTCAACTGAGCATTCTTCAATTTGACCACATCTCCATTTTACTCCTGACCTCAGAGGTGGAGATATTATTCTAATAAGGTTTTGACTAGTGTTGAATATAATGAGATGATCATTTTTCAATTATAGTATTTCCCAGTATAATGCATGCTTGCACTGTAGATTTTTTTTCACTCACATTGTACTGCTTCTAATTCATAATTGACTTGGGACATCCTATGACCTCTAGATCTTTTTCTATTCTAATTATAAATAACTTTAACGAATCAATAACTGAGATTTCACAATCTCTTAGTAGTATTACTTCCTTATGCTTATTTTTTCTTGATACTATTTTGTTCTTTAAAATTTATAATACATATTTTACCCTTTAAAATTCATAATTCATATCTTGGCATTAGTGATACATAAAGGAATATAATCACTTGAAGAATAACAAAAAAATTCTAACTTCGACTCCAGGTTCTGACTTTAATTAACTATAGATTTTGAAAAAAAAAATCAGTTTTTTTTTTCAAAGTTCTCTCCATAAATAAGAATGCTAGAAGAAGGTATATCTAAGATTTCTGTATTTCTAAAATCTTATATATAACAAAATTAATTTTCCATATATAAGAAAAATATTAAATGAATATTTATTGAGCATCTGCTTTCCATTTGCCATACACTATACTAGAACCTGGGATAAACCGCTTAACAGAACATGCAAAAATATATCCCTTACATTTTATTTGGGGAAATAGATAATAATATAATAGCACTTATTAGTGCTAAGAAGAAAGTAAAGAAGAAAATTAGGAAATAGTGAAGGGGTAGATTTTTAAATAGAGTCAGTAGGAGAATTTACACTTAGATAATGATAAGGGAGAAACAACCTTAAAAAAGTTAGCAAAACTATTATCAGGAAGAAGAACACTCCAGGCAGAGTGAATAACAAGTGTAAAGTCTTGAGGTAGGACTGTGATTGGCATATTTGAGGAAGAGCAAAGAGGTGGGTGTGCATGGACACACTGATCAAAAGGAAGAATATTTAGAAATAAGATCAGATATGTAATACGGCAGAGAAGAGATCATGTAGTGCCTTGTAGAGAGTAAAAACCTAGCCTTCGCTTTAAGGTAACACTGGGATGTTTTAACACTGGGATAGTATGACACATTGACAAAACTGATCAAATGGTATCACAATGGATGCTCTGTTAAAATAGACCAGTGTGGTGCAAGAGCAGTGATCAGTTTGGAAGCCTTGGTAGTAATTCATACAAGAGAGGTTGTTGCAGGGAAGCCTGGGTGGCTCAGTCGGTTAAGCATCTGCCTTTGGCTCAGGGGATCCCAGGGTCCTGGGATCAAGCCCCGCACTGGGCTCCCTGCTCAGTGGGGAGCCTGCTTCTCTCTCTCCCTCTACTGCTCCCCCTGCTTGTGCTCTCTCTCTCTCTGTGTCAAATAAATAAATAAAATCTTAAAAAAAAAAAAAAAAGAAAGAAAGAAAGAGAGATTGTTGCATGGTAGCTTGGACTAGAATGGTAGTAATAGAAGGGTGAGAAGTGATTCAGTTATAAATAACATATATATTTTGCTTAAATAATATTTAGTGGAGAACTTTTTTATTGAGGTCAAACGGGTGTATAACATTATGTAAGTGTCAAGTGTGCAGCACTATAATTCAACATCTATATACACTACAAAGTGTTCTAAATATAAAGTTACAGCAGACAAAAAGTGCTGATGGATGAGGTGCAGGGTGTAAGAGAAAGAAAAGTGTACACAATGATTGTAGTCATATGAATGTATGATGTATCAGGACAGACATCCTTTTGTAAAAGACTTCAAATATACATAGAATTTGCATTTCCTACTAGTTTTAAAGTCTTCATCTTTTATACATTGCTAAACAAGACAAAGATTTTACCATTAATCCGTGAAAACAGTTTTCTATAAATAAGTAAAATGTATTATTCAGTTGGAATAATTTGACTCAGATAAATTCACCTTTGTATTCAGGTGGCGTATCTCTATCTCTGTTTCTATTTCTATCATTATCTCAACAACTACATCTAAATCTATCTGTATCTATCTAAGTAGAGATAAAGATAAATTTAATTTCAAGACACAATCTTGCATAACAACTAGACTGCTGAAATTAGAATTCAAATACCATCATTCTACTCTCCAATGGTCAATGCAAAACCTTTCTGCCTCTTGAGCTTTTATCTCTAAAACAAGCTCTTGTCTTCTTTTTACTATGTAAGGATGCAAAACTGATCAATGAGTACACATTCTCTGAAGGAAAATTGATGTTAAAAATCTCAGCAACCACTGTATAGAATTTTGCTAGTCAGTTATAAGGTTATTTGAGGGAATCTTTTAGTATCTTTAAATAATTTCATTTAATAGTCCATCCTGTATGGAGAGTCCCTTCAAATATTACTTGCTTTTTAAAAATATGGTATATGGTTCCCATCACGAAGAAAGAAAATATCAGGCTAATGTTGCTATCAATACTTTTAGGTGCAAGAAATTCAAGAAATAGTCTTTTGAAAGGGGTGATAAAAACTGGCCTAGAGTAATAATCATAGCACTTAAGGTCTGTTCAATTTTTTATTATTGCTTTTACTTTACACCTGCTGTGTTCATACTGTGCAGCTCTGAGAATGCATTAGCTGCAAGCACTAGTATTTCCAGCAGCTCAGTTAACAACATATTCCAGTTACCGGGAGTCATCAGGACTCGGCAGACTGTGTGTTAACAAAACACAGTTATTGAGCAAGGCCAGAGGATGATTCACAGATACCTTTCTATATTCATTCTTGTTAGAGTCCTGGCCTTCTACTTGAGAGACCTTGAACATAGGACAAAGAAGGGTTTCTTTTTTTTAAACTGTGATTGTAAAAATTTACTTTTATGATAAGTGATTTTAATTTTAAGGTTGAAAAGATGCAGGATGCTGTGTTTTGGTTGGGCAGACAAGCACAAAATACACCCAGGCACACGCGCGAGCACACATACACACACAGATACTCACCACCACCCTTTGTCTGACCACCGTCCCAGTCACCACTGTAGTTTTTCCCAAGAATTCACTTTGAGGTGACATTTGGAGTTTTCCATTTCTTTTTGGAGTTACATTAGTATGACACATTGACAAAAATTCAGTACAGTAGAAAATTGTTTTGCATTTCATGTGTGTGTGTTTGTCTATGATGCTCTTCTTAGCTGAAACCTTTGACAGCACCAGTGAGTATGATGTGTTATGCACAGCATTTAAAAAAAAGAAAAAGTGTCTCCCCTGAGCTATAATGGTATAATGAATGTAATTCCCACTTTACTCATTCTTTTGGTTAAATGCAATAAAGGGGATACTTGGAAGGTATATATGCTATCTGGGTGTTGGATGCCACATGAAAATGTATCAGGTAGTAGCAATTCTTCTGGAATTATTTTAATCATTTTAGTAAAAAGGTTCCTAGGAATAAAGAAAATGGTAAGTTCACTTATCCTTTGCATTTTATCAAGTCATTCACTAGTTTCCCCTCCATGTTTTATTGAGTTTTATTTAGTTTCTCTTAACTATTACGACCATGGGCACTTTTTTTTCCTTGTGATACCTATCACCATTTTAAGGAACTAAGGCTCTTTAGTTTACACTTTGAGGAAACCCTGTGCTATAGTATCTATTTTGATAGGTGAGCTCTGAATTAGAGTCATTGGTTGCTTTCAAAGCATTTCTTTGACCACTGGGTTTAGTTATTGTACCAGCTGGTACCTTATGCTTTTCTTGGTTATCTGTTTTCTTTTTAAAAATTGATTCTTTTATTATATAGTTACTGAATACTTTCTGTTAGATGCTGGGAATGTAATAGTGAATCAGTACGGACTTTATCCTCGTGTTGATAAATATAATCGGAGGGGGAGACGAACCATGAGAGACGATGGACTCTGAAAAACAATCTGAGGGTTCTAGAGGGGAGGGGTGTGGGGGGATGGGTTAGCCTGGTGGTGGGTATTGAGGAGGGCACATTCTGCATGGAGCACTGGGTGCTATGCACAAACAATGAATCATGGAACACTTCATCTAGAACTAATTATGTAATGTATGGTGATTAACATAACATAATAAAAATAAATAAAGTTGAGAATGTAAAAAATCTTGACCCTAAATGTTGTTTCAAGAGAACTTCTGAGACACAAGATATGAATAGTCAGTAAAAAGCAAGAAGCTCTGACTTTGTAAAGGAAAGTACAAGAGACTTGTGAGCAAGGACAAAGGGATATATAAAGTCATCAGCATTGATGACTGTGTTTTGGAATATCACACATCAGCGACTAGTCATTTTTGATGCTCCTCAATTGTGACTTGTTGCTATTTAAGACAAATAATTTTGATTGATTGAATCACCTAAACCAGCTTATCTGTTTAGAAGAGTTTCATATGTATCCCAACACTTTTGCTCTCACAGCAAAATGCTTGCATCCAACTTGGAGTACTCACTTTTCTTGGTGCTTTGTATCTGAAATAAAGAAGCTTTCACTGTATCTTTCTTATCTCTTTCCTCACCACTGTAACACTAGCCCCTCTGACTTCACCATTCTCTCCCACTTCGCAGCCCTCTGAGGAATGGGGCCAGATTCAGGGAGGGGGGTGCTCTCACTGGGAGTGTGGTGCATCTAAGCCTGGTGGACACACAGACTAGCTGGGCTAGTTGTCTGGGCTGATGTAAGAACTGAACTGACCTTGTGTTCTGTTGACTCAATGCTCTTGGGGGCATTACATAATTTCAGCCACTTAGGCTGTAGATCTAGTGTTATGTATTCTCAAACATATTTCAAAAAAAAAAGTTTAAAAGCCACTTACTGAAATTTTCTATTTTCATTATACTTTAATTTTCAAGAGATATGTATTTGTCCAAAATTGTCTTATAGTAAGAGAGGAATTGAAACTATTTGATTGGATATAAAATAATTTTAATGCAGTTTGCAGGATTTGCCTTTGCCTCACAGCCATTTAGGTCTCTCTGATAAGCACATGCCAATTGTGCTTTGGGCAGCCACCACTACCCCCTTGAACTTCCTTTGGTGAGACTGTTAACAGGTTTCCATCTTCCTCTAGAGGAGTGATTTGTTGGCATATGACCTAAAAAATATCTTTTTTTTTTTTTTTTGAGAAGAAAAAAGTTACAAATTGAGCTAAGATAACACTGGGAGAGGATTAAAATTTCAAATAAAATAGTGAATACAGCCCTCACTGAAAAGTACATATTTAAATAAAGATCTGAAGGAGATGAGGGAAGAAGCCATGAGAACATTTGGGCAATTGCAATGGCATTGAGAGAATGTGCCTGCTGCATTCCAAAACCAGCAAGGAGGCTTTTTTTTTTTTTTTTTTTTGCAAAGGGAGCAAAGGTTAGAGAAAAAGGAGATAAGACATTGTAATGACTTCCTGTTTCACTTGTAATTAAGTGAGAGGCCACTGGGAAATTTTATGCAGAAGAGTGATATAACCTAACTTCTACTTTAATAGGATCATTTGGATACCATTTTGAGGTAAGAAAAAAAAAAACCTCAACTATAATAAGGGTAGGTGAAGAGTTATTGTTATGGAGAAATGATTGATCATATTATTTATTCACATTTATTTGATCACTAGCTGCTTTTATAATTTCTTCCTATAAGTAAAATATATATTTCCCCATTGCATTGACTGTGGTTTTGGAAATAGACCTGCTTTGATCAATGAAACATGAGCAGATGTGACTTTTGCCATATTTAAATAGAAGCTTTAAAAATGCACCAGTGTGTAGTTAGACTTTGTCCAACCGCCTCCTTACTCTGCCCTCAGGCAATTTGTCATCCTCCTTGAGGCCAGCATGTCACATAGTAGTTGTTCCTTCTTAATTCTAGAATAAAAGACAATGAAGCCCAAACCCATCTATATCACATTAAGTTAAGGTAGGCCCAGAAAGTTCAGCAGATCCCAGTAGAGCTACAGATACCCCCAACCACCTATGGAATATAAACAAGAATGAATTTTTGTTGCTAAAAATCACTGAGGTTTGGAAGATTGTTTGTTGTCACAACAAATCTTAATAATACACGTTGGGATATTGGAATAACTCAGCCAAAGGATGATGGTGCTTTGGGCCAGGATGGTAGCAATGAACTTGGTAAGATTTTAGATATATCTTGGTGGTAGAGACAATAGGATGTGTGGATATTTTCTGAGAATGAGAAGAATCAAAGACTATTTCAGATGTTTGGACTTCTGGCTGGATTAGGAATTTGTGATTGTAAAAATATTCAAATATGTTTTAATTTACACAAAATTATCCTCCAATACTATACAATACAGTACAAGACTTTCAGACACAAAATTTTTATTTAATTAAATTATAATTTTGTTGGTGGCATATTTGGAAGTACCTCTACTTTCAGAATATAGTCTGTTTATGACTGAAGATTGAGGACTTCAAATCTTTATGGCACTCAGATCCTAATGACTGCATTTAAAAGAATGATATAGCAGTTACATTTTATAAAGTATGTTTATAACATGCTTAAAATTACATCCTTCAGAGTTAAATTTTCCAATATTTTGCATGCATAAGGTGTACAAGTATTTATGAGCTTACTTTATGTTTTATAAAAGCTTTATCAAATCTCTCCTTTAGCATCTATGGTTAGAAATAAGGCAATTTTAGTTCCTTTGTATACCTATGAGATAATATTTCCATAACACATATACTTGATATTTCATCAGATAAAATGAGAAAATTGTGTTGTGGTCTTTCTTTCACTTTTGTGCTCTCAAGTATTTCCTAAGCAGCACCTAAGTAAATATGGCTTCTTGGATACATTGCCGTAAGTTTAATAGGAAACAAAATGAATTAAGAATCTTAACTTGTCTGTGCATTCTTACTCTATGGCAGAACTCACTCTGAGAAATCATTACAAACAGACTTTTCATTTTACTCAGGCACTGTATAGGACAAATACATTAACATTTAAATATATATATATCCCCAAAATACACATTCAAAAACCTAATATGCCCTTCACTAGTCATGTTTATGAAAGAAAGATTAAAGTTATATTCCTAAAAGGAAAGTTCTCGTGTTCCCCCAAATTAAGGCCTCTGACAGCACCATTATGATTTTAATAATGCTTTCTGTTTATTATTCTATGCAGTTCTCTTTACTTAGGGCAAAGAAAATTGGCTGAAAATATACTCATATCTTTAGATTTCAGTAAAGAACATCTACTCTTCTCTAAGCATCCGACAGTTGAGTGAGGCAATTTCTTATTAAACAATCCTACTTTGTTTCCATTTAATTAAATTGTTCAATGTGTCAAGTTTCAGAGACTGCTTACCTCCTGGTCACATTGATCTCTGCTGGCGATTTTCTAGGCTGAACATCATCCTTTTCCTTGACTGATCAGTAGTGTGATTGTAATAGTAGAAGAATGTTTCCAAAGACACAGGCTAACTGTCTCTAAGAAAACACACACTTTTCCTCTGTCCGTACCGTCCATATCGCTACCCATTTCTAACACTGCCAAGGATAATATTAACAACTTCATATTGCTTGCTTCAATTTGTGAATATGTGTGTGTATGTGTGTGTGCATGTGTGCATTTGATTAATTTTCTATGGAATATCTTCAGAATAATTGTGGATATAGACTGGTTGATTTATGAGGACCATAAAGCAAGTGACTTGCACAAAAAAGAGAGATTGTGTTCATAATTTTAAACAGGATGAGAAAGGAAACATTTTAACCATTTCCTCAGTTTTGGTTCCATGGTATGTACAATACATACAGTTACCTGCATACTCCTTCAATGATTACAGTGTAATAGCTATCGGGAGCTTGATTTTTCAAATGAGTCAGATAACTACATTTTAGTGATATTTCATAATTCTCTAAAGTGCATAGCCTGTAAGTAGAGGTCCTCAGGAGTGAACAAGCCCTACTCCAGAGAGTCTGCTCTTTTCAATAAACTGCATCTAAAGAGATAGCAGAACAGTACCCATTTTCATTTTTTTTTAAAGATTTTATTTATTTATTTATTTGAGAGAGAGAGAAACAGCATGAGAGGGGAGAGGGTCAGAGGGAGAAGCAGGCTCCCCGCTGAGCCAGGAGCCCGATGTGGGACTCGATCCCAGGACTCTGGGACGATGACCTGAGCCGAAGGCAGTCGCTTAACCAACTGAGCCACCTAGGCGCCCCAGTACCAATTTCAAATCTCACAGAAATCAGAACCACCCATTCATCTATTGTATTTTTACAAGAGAAAAAGTTTCCCTGGGGACAATTTCTAGTCTATAGCTACCGTGTTCTTCCTAAAGGTCTAAACATGAGAAGACAATTTATTTGTATTAAGTGGTTTAGTTTTGGAGACATGGATAATGAGCACAGGCAAGACTAGGGAAAGACTGTCATTGTTGATTTTTCAGAAGGAACACTGATAGTGTCTTGCCAGCAGTTTGCCCAGAGCTAGCCACAGCAGGCAGCTGGAGTCTCCTAAGGTCAATTCCCCAAGACTGTGGGAAGGCATAGATGGGAAAAATCTGATGGCCAAATTTGGAACAACTTCTTTTTGCATTTTGTGTGGGATGTTGTGATATTTATTTTCCAGGTTGGCTCCATTACACAGCATTCCAACAATAAAATTAATTTTTATGTTTTGCTTTTTTGAATTAACAAAACCAAGTGTCATGATGAAGTTCTCTAATTCCTTCTCAGTAAAGCATGCTGGGAAGCATTACAGTGGAATTACTCTGTGACTATTTCACAATACTAATATAGATCTCCTTTGTTTTCCCTTTTCTATTTAGTTATCATTATATTAAATTCAATCCAATGTTATTTTCAAGGACGTTTAATTTTCCCCAAATATCATGGGGTGTGTATCACTCTTCTTCTAAATAACTCTTACTTGTCTTGTGTTGACAATTTCAATTTAACACCTTGGAGTCAAGATAAAATTTTGAATGGAAAAGAAGACTCAGCCTCTCTCTAATAACCATTTTAAAGGCAGATGATTACAAATATTATTTCTAGTAACTTTATCCATTTTTCTGTAAATGCAGGTTAGATGTGAAGTTTTACAGTTTGTTTTTTTTAAGTTTTCGTTTTGTAATGTTTTTGTATGGTTAGCATGTTTGCATTTTGCATTGCTAAAAAATGAGGCTCTTAGAAAGCAATGATATTCAGGATTTTATTTTTAATTATGTTATCTCTGTAGCTCAAATGAAATGGAATATTTATTATCTAGTCCATGATGTCCCCAAATGGTTTAATGGTTTCTATGGAATACTTATCTTGTGGGGGAATAAAATATAATAAGGATCCTGAAAGTTAATGTCTGTGGAAATGTTAAATTAAGTTAATTGAATTTATTTACTGTAGGATTATCAGAAGTTTTTAAAATGCTGTGTGCTTTTTTCTAGAACACCTCTTACTATGATTTGTCATGTAATTTGAGAAACACTTTTATCTTCATATTGATCTATATCAGGCAATTCAGATAATGCAACTTATAAAAAGAATTAATTGACTTTAATATTTGAGTGACTGTGAAATTCAAATAAATATTTTTAACTTAAATTTTACTTATTAATTTATATCTATTCACTTATTTTACATACTTTGAGTATCTCTGGACAGTCTGCACTTATGATATGGGGATATATATAGATGAATTAGATGTAGTCCCTGCCAAAGGTGCACATAACCGTGATAAAGTGTTGTGTATATGCCTGGAAAAGTAGACATCAGAGTACACTTAAATGAAGAAAAATCTCATATTAAAGACTGCATCTAAGTTGACTTTTAGTAAATTAATAGTAGTTTATTAGGTTTAAAATGCTTTGAGGAAAAATATCCAGGGAGAGAAAATGCCATGAGAAAAGAGGGGAGAAAATGTCCATAATAATTATCTATTTCAGAGAAAGTGATGAAGAATGGCTATCCTCTTGGATGTTTTGACATCTTAAGTTAGCCTACAGTAGTGGGTTAAAAGTGGTAAGATTTGTGTTTTCTTTTAAATCAATTGGAAAGCAGTAAGGTTTTTTTTTAATCCTTATTACATGGATGCAGCAAAGAATGGTTAGAAGTTCCTGTTCCTGAGAATCAGCAAGTACAAGATCTTCAACCTTTGTGTTTGTGGATGGTTTTGTTTTGTTTTGTGTTTTTTGTTTGTTTGTTTGTTTTCCTCCAGGAAGCTATTTCTCTCTTACCAGTACAATAAAATTTCTTAAGGGAAAACATTTTATCTTTAAATAAGTGAAAGTAGAAAAAGGAAGTCCAAAAATGAAAACAAGAGGATTGTAGTACTTAAGTAGCAGTTTGCTGTGCACAGGAGAATGCATAGAAACTAGAAGGAAACATAAGGGAAAACATGAGAGAGATTATAGAAATTTTTTGATAATTTTCTCATTATTCATTTACTTCTTTAAGACTTTAGAGACTTGCTATTGGGGGGAAGGGGATCACATTGAACACAGGTAAAATGCACTCTTTCAGAGTGCTCCTGGGTCTGCTGAAGCCCATCCAAGCTTAGGGGCTCTTGCATCTTATGTTAAAAATCCACAATGTAGAGGAAGAAAAGGAGATGAAAAGAAAAAGATATTAGATGGTATAAAGGGGGGGGGGGAAGTAGTAGAAAGTATTCTGGGCAAGTGCAAACAGAATTGGTAGAAAAGAAATATATAGCTGGTGGTGGGGGCAGGGGTTGGAGAAAGAAAGAGAAAGGTGGCACAGTGAAAGCAGAAAAATAAAGTAAATATAACAAAAGTATTACCAGGGTTAAAAAATAAGTCCTAGAGACAGCAGGAAAAAATATTGGAAATGCCCTAATTTGTAGTAAGATTATAGATATTCCACTAGTACTACATGGAGCAACATAGATTATAAAATATTGTTTAACAGTATTCAAGAGAGTAGGATAGTTTAAACAGCAGGGCCAGATTGAAAATATTAAATTCCTGAATCACTTCTGACTTATCAAAACCTACCAGCTCCTAATTAGAGGAGGAATGGGTATTCTGAAGGAAATACAATCATAGAAAGTTACATTAGCCTCAAAATCCAGCTTTTAAGTCACTCAAACAAATCCCTTCTAAAGAATGATCTAAAATTACCTTCAATGAATATTCATTTTAATCAAAGCAAATCATGCACACAATTTTAAAAAATCAAATAATATTAAAGTAATTTTGGAGCTGCCATAGTAGAAAATGATTACTTCAGACGAGGAGAATTGGGAAAAAGATTCTTAGCAAGCTTTTTAATAGTATTTGGGTGATAGCTGCATAATGTCCAAAATTACTGATTGAAAACATTCAGTATTAATATATGCCAATGCCCATTTGCTTCTTTCGTGAGCTTCCTGATTATTAAGTCCCATGGCTTCTCCTTTATTGGTCTACTCTCAGAATTTTCTTTTTCTTCATAATAGAAGATTCGAGTTTATAAGCATATAAGAGCTAACTCATTATTATTGTAGAATATAATTTCCTGAAGTTTTATTGGTTCTAAAGACAGTTGGTAAAAACATAGAAACTATTATGTTGCTAATCCTCAAAATATATGCATTTTTTAATTTGAGTATAGTTGACAAACAATATTATATGAATTTCTGTTATACAACACACTAAATTCAACTTCTCAATATGTTATGCTATGCTCACCACAAAGGTAGCTACCATCTGCCCCAATACATTATAATATAATGTTATTATTATTATATCATTGACTTATTATATTATTATATAATTATATCATTATTATTATTATTGACTTAATATAATTTCACTGACTGTATTCCCTATGTGGTCTCTTTATCCCCATGATTTATTCATTCCATAAGTGGAAGCTAATAGCTTTCACTGCCCTTCACCCATTTTGCATCTTGAGTCACATAGCTTCAATCTGGAATGGTTGGCTTCTAAATCTGGTACATATGCTTCATCGTAGGGTCTCTCTTCACTATCATACTGGTGACTTTCTTGAATTCTCTCCTATATTCTATTTATTTCCTATATTCCATATCTTCCTCTGTTCTAGTTTATTTCCTCATTCTTTAGTAGCTATCATTCGGAGGCCTCTTTTGCATAGATAATAGGATGCAAATATTTTGTCCTTGCATATATGAAAATCATTTTATTCCACTCTAAACTTGATTGATAATTTAGCTGAATTTGAAATTCTAGGATAAAAATTATTTTCCTCCAGAAATGTAGAGCCATTACGCCACTCTTTTTGCTTTCACTATTCTATTCAAAAAAAGCCCATTCTGAGTTTTTGAAGCATTGCATTTTCCCTAGAATTTCTGCTGAAAGACGAAGATCTGACATTTTACCATGATGCATCTTACAGAGAATCTAATTTTATTCATTGCCTTATGCACCCATTGTGTGATTTCAAATGGAAATTCATGTCTTTCAATTATAACGTTTTCCATTTTTCTGCATTTGTTAGAATGCTCATGTGTTTTTTCACATTTATATAGTTAATATGTCAATGGACACTGATCCATTTCAACATATTAAATAAAACTTGCGTTGTTATAATAATTCTTACTTGTTCATGATGTATTATCCTTTTTATGTAATTTTGGAGCCAATTTGTTAATATTTTGTTAAGGAATTTTACATCTATATTCATAAAAAATATCAATCCCTGCTTTTCCTTTTCGGAAATGGCTTGCAAGTTTTGGTGTTAGGGTTATGTTTCCTAATACAATAAAGTGTAGAGTGATTATTCTCGCTGCATTTTCTAAACATTTTTGTAACAATGATGTTATTTATTCTTTGATAACATTTACCAGTAATAAAAATATAGGCTTGGGTATTTATGATATGCTGACAACATATTAAATTTCTCTAATATAAGTGAGGATCTTCAGAATTTCTATTTCTTTTGTGTCAATTTTAAGTTGTATTTCTCAAGAAACTTATCCATTTCATGCTATTTATTAAATTTGCTGGGCGCCTGGGTGGCTCAGTTGGTTAAGCGACTGCCTTCGGCTCAGGTCATGGTCCTGGAGTCCGGGGATGGAGTCCCGCATCGGGCTCTCTGCTCAGCAGGGAGTCTGCTTCTCCCTCTGACCCTCCTCCCTCTCCTGCTCTCTGTCTCTCATTCTCTCTCTCTCAAATAAATAAATAAAATCTTAAAAAAAAAAATTTGCTAACAGAAAATTATTTATTTTGTTTTCTTATTACCTTAATATTTATTAGGATCTGTGGTGACATCTATTTTATTGCTGATGGTGTTGATCTGTATTCTCTCTTTTTGCTAACCAATCAATTTTGTTGATGATTTCAGAGAGTCAAGATTTGGTTTTGTTGATATTTCTATCATCTGTTTGTTTTCTATTTTTATTAATATCACTTTTTAACTTTATTTCCTTCTTTCTCCATATGTGGTTTTACCTCGCTATGCTTTTTCTATCTTCTCTAGATGGAGGCGTAGACATTAATTAATATTAATTTTAGATAGTTTTCCTCTTTTAATATATGCATGCAAAACTAAATATTTTCCTTTAAATTCTGTTTTAATTATACTATACAAACTTTGTTATGTTGGATTTTCATAACTGTTTAGTTCAAATTTGTCAATCTCTGCTTTTTGTTTGAAGTATTTAGACCATTAATATTTCATATAATTATTAATATGTCTGGGTTTAACTCTATTTTTTGTTATTATTATGTATAATCATTTTTGTGTTCTATTTATGTTGCAGATTTGTTCCCCTTTCCTGACTTCTTTTAGATGATTTAAACTACTTTTTCTTTCTTTCTTTTTTCTTTTTCTTATTTACATTTCATTTACTTACTGGCTATTTGTATATATCTCTTTATTTTTAACTCATTTGTCATATATAGGTCTCTCCTTTCACAGACTACCTAATGTTAGTACTGTGCCACTTTGTATAAAATCCAGAAAATACCAACTTTATAAGAGCATTTATCCCGTCACCAACTTGTTTATATGTGTGTTACAAACCATATATTGAAAAAAATAGGTAATGCTATAATTTTTACCTTAAACATTTGTACATAGTTAAAAAAAAAAAAAAACCTAGAGGACAGAATTTGTCTTTTATATTTACCACTTTCTTGTTCATGCTTCATTCCTGAAAATTCGAGGTTCTACCTTGTATTGTTTAACTTTTATGACATTCCTATCAGAGTCTCTTACATAATAAATTTATTTATTATTTTATCTTAGCAAGATGTTAAAGGAACTTGTAGGAGATACTATACTCCAATTCAAAGGTTATTGACTATCTTAAAGCCATATGTTCATAAATCACTCCTCTGCAGCTGAGTGCTTTCCAGAACCACTATTTTCTTCAGCCTCCATACCTCTGCTTCTACATCTACCTTCCTACCTACCTCTCAAGGTGGCCTCTGGAACTACTCCCTGTGTAGCACCCCCCTTTATTTGTTTGTTTGGTTTTACCATCTGTCTTCCTCATAACATTCAGAGCCAAGATTGCCTGATACTGAGAAGTAAAAGTAATTTGGGAGTAAATGTAATTATTTCTATCACATTAGGAGTTAAAATGAGTCTTATGTTTAAATTTGTATTATAATTTTCATTTGTAAATTGCATCAATAGAGATCTCATTTAAATTCTAATACAATTAGTTAAAAATAATATTTGAAAGCACTCTTTTTTTTTAAGTTTGGAATTTGCTAGCATTTTACATTATTACTCAGTTGTATTTTTCTCTCTAAAATATTTACTAGATTGAAAGTTTTTCATATAGATTTTTGAAGTAGGATTAAATAAGTTTTGACAGAATTTACAACTGTCAAGAAAAATTTGTAAATAGAATACCAAATTATTAACCCAGTAACACATGAAAAAACAAAAACAAAAACAAAAACAAACAAGGATCTGAAATCAAGATGTGGAGAAATCTGTGTACATACTGATTTTCAGCTGGTTGTTTGAATGTGTTGAATTTTTCAATAATTATGTTAAATTCTGCCTTTAGTTCTGGGTCTAAGAGGTGACAATGAGCTGGATCTCTTAATCATTCCTGATTGCTAAAACACAGTTAAGTGGAAAAGGCAGTCACACTTGGGCAATTGAGTTGTTGTTTACTTTGTATATTGCAAGTATCTAAATGTATGAATTTCAACACTTCCTCAAGCAGAACATGGTTGTGTCCCAGGAAGCTATCTTCAGGGAGAATGGAAAGCCCCATCCATGCTGGAAGTACACTTTCATACCATTTTTATTTCTGGGATTCAGATGTTATAATTAATACTTATGGAATGGAAAATGAAAAAAAGGTTTTCTGTATGTGTGGGCATGTGTATGTGTTTGTGTGTGTGTGTGTGTGTGTGTGTGTAATAAATACTAAGGCACTATTTTCTTTTTGAAGGAAACATATATCTCAGTTTCTCTTCAAAGTGGACAGAAGTCTGTGAGTGATATTTCCATTATTGTTAACTGAGTCTCTTTCCTGGCTGCTGTTAGTGCAAAATTCAAAGCTACAGGGAAGCATATTTTTTGCAAGATGTTTTATGTTTTCTGAGTTTCCTGGTATAAATACATATACATACATACATACATACATACACACAGACTTAGTTAAGTGTGTTTGCTTTGAAGTTCTGATTAATATTTCATTCATTTTTAATATGCCACTACATCGTAATTGCTGGTCTTTTTCATGGGTTAATTTTTTATGTATGATTGTTTCTTCTTGTCTTGCAACCTGACTAAATGCAGCATCGTATACTAAGAATCCATCAAGAAATGTGAAATGTGTCTAGTTCGAGTGGGATTATGCTTTGGCAGTTGTTGTTTTCAAAGAGCAAAGTTTATGTATGTCAATGATGTTACCCGTTAGCTTAAAAAAATTTTGTTGTGCTGTGTTTTAGTATCAAAGTGGAGAGAGCCTATCATTTAAGCATCTCTCAAACTGTTAGTTTAAAACCAGTATTCTGGAAGTTATTGTATTGTAACTAAATTTTAACTAGATTTAGCATTATATTTAAAAAGTGTTTGAACTCAAGACCCTTTCTTTTCCAAATTTCATAGTTTTAGTGATTATTCAACTTTTAATTAAAGGTTTAAGCAATTTATTCTCAATAAGTATTGTAAGTATTGAGATTAATAACTTGTAATAGCTTTTAAATTAACAGAGCCTTTCATTTAACAAATCTTTGTGCAGTAGGGCAAGAAATAATTACATTTTATTTCTCTTAAATGTGTTAGTAATTAACATTTCTAAGTTTGAATGTGAAATAAATGCTTTGATTTAAATATAAAAGGACATTAACAAAGACTGTGCATGCTGTAATTTAAACTAAGTCATAGGATATATCTATTCATTCGTTAACATTAAACCTATTCTTATTTGTAATTTTCTGAAAATGATAGGATTTTCCTGACAAAAAATACTCTTTATAGCATGGTCTAGAAACTAATATGAAAAATTCTGAAAAGAAGTAAATTAAGGTTGAAAAGTGAAAATAATCGTCCCCAAAATACAGATGTAAACAAGTTCAGCGTATATTTCAGTGCAATGATCTGGAAGCACCTGGAGATCATAGTGCTTAGGAACATTTTAAATAGTAAAACTATCTGGAAAAGTTACTGAATGTCAGCTTGGGATTTTGAGCATGGCTTACTGTGAATTGTGAACCAGAAGTTCAGTATGTCAGACCTATATGAACCAAATTTTATTCATATCACAATTGATTAAGCTTGCAAAATGAATTAAGACAAATAATTCCTAAGCAACCAAACCAATAAAGGCATAAAATTAAACTTGTAGGTCTCAACTAATTCTTAAAATTATTATTCATATCATATATAAGGTTTTTTTGTGTCTCTGATTTCAAAAAGGCTCAAATGAAAACACAAATATCTTAAGTTTGATAAAGAAATGATATGACTAGTTGAGTCCTTTAGATGGCATTTCAGATTACAATATTCAAAGTAATCAAATTAACGGTAGTTCTTTTTATTACTCTTTTTTTTTTTTTTAATTTGAGAGAGAGAGAGTGCACGAGAGGAGGTAGAGTCAGAGGGAGAAGCAGACTCCCCACTGAACAGGGAGTCCGATGAGGGACTTGATCCCGGGACTCCAGCAGGATCATGACCTGAGCCGAAGGCAGTGGCTTAACCAACTGAGCCACCCAGGCACCCTATTACTCTCTGTCAGGATACATTTTTAAAAACAAAATGTGCTATACATTACACTTGAAAAAATTACTCAAACATTTTTTTTTTATTTCTAAATCTATACAAAATGGCAAAGTAGTTTCTATAGATTCAGAGTCAGTCATAAATATGATTCACAATGCTTTTTCATGATTTGGGGGAGAAACCATTGAAGTAATGAAAATAGAATCAGAGAAAAAATGTCATTCTTGTCAACATTTGGCTTATGGGCTCACACTCTGTCTTCTCAACATTTCTGTTTTATTGGCAACAGAAAGAAGAGAGTTTAAATAGAAATGCATGAAGTACTATAGATAAGCTTATTCTGGAAGCTTCTAATATAACAGCTTCAGCTGTTTAGAACTTAAACATTTCTCTTAACATTTCACTCCAACAAGGCCCCTCTACCATAACAACCTCTTCAGGTAATTCATTCAATCCAAGGGGAACAAAATCAGTGAGATCAGGTTTTTCCACAAAATAAAGGAAATAACTTGTTCCTTGAATTTGGTTTTATTTTACCTTTTATTTTAGCATAATGGAGATAAAAGATAAGATTAAAATGTGAATGCCCTTGATAATATAAAATATTAAAACATGCATGTTTTTAAGATTAATAACCTTTACTCTAAAATAATAAATTCATCAAGAAATAATAGCATATATAACTTGTAGCTAAATGTCAGAAAGTAAGTTAAAATTTTAGTTAGGTAATAAGTAAAGCAGGTTCTTGGCCTAGTATATTATCTTCCATCAGGGTATAAATTAGACCTAAGGAACAATAAAAATGTTATTTCCTCCTACTTTTTACATTTAGCCTTAAAAAGTTTATGCATATTTCCCCTCTGAAGTTATTCACATTTGAATGTTTTAAATTGATTATACTGCCCCTGATGTGTTAACTGATAAATGTGGATAAAGGGATGGGAGATACATAACGAGAGATTAAAAAAAGAAAATCTGGGTGCCTGGGTGGCTCAGTCAGTTAAGCTGCTGCCTTCAGCTCGGGTCATAAACCCAGGGTCCTGGGATTGAGCCCCACTAAGTGGGGAGTCTGTTTCTCCTTCTTCCTCTGACCCTCTTCCCTGCTTGTGCTCTGTCTCAAATAAATAGATAAAATCATAAAGAAAAAAAAAAAAGAAAATCTTTACTATTCCTCCCATTGGTTTTCTACTTCTCTTTCAGGAAGAGAGAGCTTTATTTTTCCTACCCTTCCCCAAGCCACAAATCATTTTTGTCTTTGCCCAGGAAGCAGCCATGTTAGTTCTCCCTCTGTGACTTAAGGCTCGAGAGAAAAGTTCAGGAAAATGAGTGGCAATGTGCCTCTGCCCCAATAGCAGCTGATCACCTCCTGCATGCTTGCCATTTCTCATGGGGCTCTTCCTAGTCTTCTCTTTGGCTTCTGATCTTTTCTTTTAGAAGCCAGGAGAGGTGTGTAGGAAAAAGCATATGAGGGAATAATAACTCTAATTTGTTTGTGGTCCCCAGCTATTCCAGAATGATATGCTAGCCCATATTTGCCCTTTCTTTAAAATTTTGCCCATTTCTTCTCTCCACTTTTATGATGTATTGTGCCTCTTCTGCCAGGGTTCTCTTAACAGATGATATGAAGTGTACATCCTGACTCTTCTTGGACTTTTTCCTCTGGAATTCAAGTACTGGGTTGCTTTGTGCACCCAGGTTCTGATGGGTTCAATGAAGATGATGATATTTTAGAGTATCTAAGGTTTTTTTCTTTATTACAGTGAGAACAACATTATTTAAAGTTATATTATCCAAAGTGGCAATGGAAGTTCAATAGAGGTGTTTCTATAGTTGCATGCACAAAATAATTCTACATCTATTTATGAAGTCTTATAGAATTGAGCAAATGAGTAAATGTATAATGTTGTTGGAGCCAGAATTCTCATTGGAGCAAGAAGGAAAGCAAGTAATAACCCTCTAGGAATCATGGATTATTGCTGAACCTTTCTAGAGAAAGATATAAATTAGCAAAAAAAAAAAAGAGAGAGAGAGAGAGAGAGAAGCATTTTGGCAGCCTTTTAATACCTAAAATTATATACTTCATGACACTCTAGAATTCTATAATATTTAACAATGAGACTTATTGGAAGTAATTATTAACATAATATTTGAGAAAATAAGCCATCCCTTACTCACCTGTTTATTAATGTTTTCCTTGCATAAATGATATAACTTATCAAAGTAAGTAATTGTAAAATATAAATATTGTACTGTATAAAAGAATGAGTCATTTTCCTGTATTTGTTATGTTGAATATTGATCACTCATGTAGTCATTTTTACATATATTTTATGTATATTAATCAGTATGTGTGTGTGTGTTTATATTACTTTTGATAGAATACTTATTCTTCCTGAAGTTTTCTACCAGGAAAACCATTGTTCTACCATCAAAATACATCCAATTCATTGGGAGGGGTAGATTGGGAAAAAGAATACTGGATAAATCCAAATAAAACTTTTAAGCCTAGATAATTTTTTGTCTTTGTGAATTATTTTTCAGCAGCACATATTTGAGATTTCTTCTAAGATTTGAATTGAAAGGGAAAGAATCTGTTTTTATAAGATTTACAGACAATGCTACCAACTCAAGTGGTCTTGATAGCTATAGAAGTACCTGAAACTTTTCACTTTTTTCTAAAAGTTTCCTCAGCCTCCACTAAAATCTCCACAATGTTCTGATTATCTAGCTTGTAACTACCCATATCTTTGACTCTATTCACTCTTGATTTCTCACAACTGCTTTCTTATTATTGACCTTTATGTCATCCTTCACCAAAGTGTGAAGTTTTACTCATTTTCTAATCTATTGCAAAAATCAAAACCAGAACTCTTTTTTGACAAATGTAAACTCTTTTCTCGATTCCCAATATTTGGCTCTCTCTTATTTAACCTGGTTTAGGGTCTATTCCATCTTCCTTTCTGGTTGATCTGCTTACAGCAGAGGTTTCATTTTAAAAAAATCATTTCTGAGTGAAACTGATGATCTCTATCAATAGCCTTTGTCACACAATTACACCACTTGTCATCTTTTCTGCCCATTTCCACTTTTAAAATATTTTCCTACTATCTGGTAAAGCTGTTGTGAGGACACTGGTTTGTTGAAAACAATTTGTATAATACATCGTGTTATTGGGAAATTGTGCTTTATTAGGCTCATTTTGTGGAGCAGATCAAAATTTTAATGGAATTTTACACATGCATCCTTGAGTACTTGAGAAGAATGTATATTCAGCTACTGTCGAGTGGAGTGTCCTAAAATGTGAATAGCTCAACCATCTACATCCTTCCTGGTTTTCTGTCCACTCGTATCGATTACTGGGAAAAAAATGTTGCAATTTCCAACTATAGTTGTGGATATATGTTTTTTTTTTTCCTTTTAAATCTATCAATTTTGGGGGCACCTTGGTGGCTCAGTTGGTTAAGCGACTGCCTTCGGCTCAGGTCATGATCCTGGAGTCCCGGGATCGAGTCCCATATCGGGCTCCCTGCTTGGCAGGGAGTTTGCTTCGCCCTCTGACCCTATCCCCTCTCATGTGTTCTTTCTCTCTCATTCTCTCTCTCTCAAATAAATAAAATCTTTAAAAAAAATAAAAAAATAAAAAAAATAAATCTATCAATTTTTGTCTCATGTGTTTTGAAGCTCTATTTTTAGGTGTATGCATTGTTTAGATTGTTGTATCTTTCTGAAGAACTGACCCTTTTATTAGTATGTAATGTCTCTTTTTATCCTTGATAGTATTCCTTTTTTGTCCCCTGAAGTTTACTTTTTCTGAAATTAATACAACTAGTTCTGTTCTTTTTCCTTAGTGTTTACATGGCTCATCTTTTTTTATGTGCTTTTATTTTTAACCTGTATAAGTTGCATTAAAAGAAAATTCTAGTTTAATATTTTTATCAGTTTATATGGTATTTACCAATGTATGTCTTAAGTAAATACATACTCTATTTCTAACTGGAGGTATCTGATGATATGGGAAACAAAGGCAGAAGAAAAATTATTAAATTTCCTTACTACCTAAAGCCCACTGACAAGTCCTTGAAACAGGAAGAGTGACATTCTTCTAGGGACTCAACTGCCTCATGTTAATACTTTGCTAAGGGCAAACGGCAAACTTAGCCCGACCCCCAGGATCCTGTAAGTCTACTTTAACGTATAAAAATTCCTTTGGAAACTTCCTTTATCTCTAAAACCCCCAAGATATGTGTTGGCAATCATCCCCCAAGCATATGGCTCACTGATATACATCTGAAGGGTCTCATGACTGAGGTTTTATTAGACAGTAAGTAATAAATGACCTTTTCCCAACAATAGCTAGCCCTCTCAAGGTCCTGGAAACCTTGTTTCCAAAATTCCTTAGAGACTTACGCTGTCCCTAACCCCCTCCCAACTTGAAAGTATATAATATAATGTGCCACTCCTTATGACCCTGGTGCAGCTCTTTCTGCCCACAGGTCCTGTCCCCATGCCTTAATAAAATCACCTTTTTACACCAAAGATGTCTCAAGAATTCTTTCTTGGCCATCGGCCTCAAACCCTAATAATGTCTTTCCTACATCATCTGATACTCTGAATGTGAGGTTAGCTTTTTTCCCTGTGACCTCAGTTCCCTCATGAATTCAAAAAGATCATTAATTTGTGGTTTGTTCTACTTTGTTTCTGGTTGTAAAAAACAAGTGATGTCTTTCCCAGCTCTGTATCTCTGAGTTATTCTATACCTTTAAACATACATACTGTTTGTTTTGCTTTGTTTCTCCAGCTGGGTACTTTAGCACAATGTTAGTTAGATGTGATAGTGACCATCTTTATCTTTTTCTCCATTTAAGGAAGTAAGCATTAAATTGTTTATTTTAAGTATTTTTTGTTAGTTTTGTTAGTTTATCATTAGATTCTAGAAATTCCATATAATCATATTTTATTGGCATTATCCTTAATAAATGTTTATATTAATTAATTTTTTTGCCTATATCTATTGAGATTATCATATAATTTTTATTTTTTTATTTTTTTAAGATTTTATTTATTCATTTGAGACACAGATAGACAGAGAGAGAGAGAGCATGAGCAGTGGGAGAGGCAGAAGGAGAGGGAGAAGCAGGCTCCCTGCTGAGCCAGGAGCCTGATGTGGGGCTCGATCCCAGGACCCTGGGATCATGACCCGAGCTGAAGGCAGACACTTAACCATCTAAGCCACTCAAGGGTCCCTATCATATAATTTTTAAAAAGCAATTCTGATTAGTTAATGTGGTGACTTACAATGATATTCAAATATTAAACTTACATTATTGGAACTAAAAAAGTCATAGTTGTGATGTATTATACATTTTAAAACAATTTTTGAACCTACTGTACTTTTTTTTCAGTAATTTATCTTATTAAAATTAATGAAAGTAGTTTTTTCCAGAATTGTCTTTTCCAGTATATTATTTTAGGTTTTTGGAATATAGCTTATGCTGGCCTAATGAAATGAGGTGTAGATATCATTTGTAAATACCTTTTTCCATTCAGGATTTTGCCTTTTTTTGTTCTGTTGATGGTTTCCTTTGTTATGCAAAGGCTTTTTATTTTGATGTAGTCTCAATAGTTTATTTTTGCTTTTGTTTCCCTTGCCTTAACATATCAAGAAAAATGTTGCTATAGCCAATGTCAGAGAAATTACTACCTGTGTTTTTTTTGGTTTCGGATCTCACATTTAGATCTTTAATCCATTTATAGTTTATTTATGTATGTGTTATTAGAAAGTGAACCAGTTTTGGGGCACCTAGGTGGTTCAGTCGGTTAAGCATCCAACTCTTGATATTGGCTGAGGTCATGATCTCAGGGTCCTGGGATCAAGCCCCATGTTGGGCTCTGTGCTTGATGAAGAATCTGCTTGAGATTCTTTCTCTCCCTCTCCCTCAGCCCCTCCCCCCATGCACACTCTCTTTCTCTCTCAAATAAATAAATATATCTTTTTAAAAAAGTGATCCAGTTTTATTCTTTTACATGTAGCTGTCCAGTTTTCCCAGCAACCCTTACTGAAGAGACTGTCTTTTCCCTATTGTATATTCTTGCCTCCTTTGTCATAGATTAATCAATCATATAATTGTGGGTTTATTTCTGGGATCTATTCTGTTCTATTGATGTATGTGTCTATTTTTGTGCTAGTACCATACTGTTTTAATCATTACAACTTTGTAGTATATTTTGAAATCTGGAATTGCGACACCTCCAGCTTGGTTTTTCTTTCTCAAGATTGCTTTCCGATAAGGGGCTATATCCAAAATATATAAAGAACTTATATAACTCAATACAAAAACCCACAAACAATCCAATTAAAAAATGGGTGCAGGACCAGAATAGACATTTTCCCAAAGGAAACATACACATGGGCAACAAACAAATGAAAACATGTCCAATATCACTAATTATCAATGAAATGCAAATCAAACCCATAATGAGATATCACCTCATAACTGTTAGAATGACTAAAATCATAATGTCAAGAAATAATAAGTGTTGGACAGGAGGTGGAGAAAAAGGAACATTTGTATACTGTTGGGGAGAATATAAATTGGTACAACCACTGTGGAAAATAGCATGGAGGTTCCTCAAAAAATTAAACATCGAAATGCCATATGATCCAATAATTCCACTATTTACACAAAGAAAACAAAAACACTAATTAAAAAAGATATATGCACCCCTATGTTTATTGCAGCATTATTTATAGTAGCCAAGATATGAAAGCAACCTAAGTAAGTGTCCATTGATAGATGAATGAATAAGGAAGATGTGGTATACATCATGCAGCCATAAAAAAGAATGAGGTTCTGCCATTTATGACAACATAAATGGATCTAAAAGGTGCTATGCTAATTGAAAGAAGTCAGACTGAGAAAGGCAAATGCCATATGATTTCATTCATATATGGAATCTAAAATAAACAAACAAAGAAACAAACAAAAAGAATCAGACCTATAAATACAAAGAATAAACTGATGGTTGCCAGAGGGGAGAGGTGGGGGGTTGGACGAAATGGGTGAAGGGGAGTAGGAGATACAGGCTTTGAGTTATGGAGTAAAGTTGTCATGGGAATAAAAGACACAGCATAGGGAATATAGTCAGTGATTTTTTTTTTTTAAGATTTTATGTATTTATTTGACAGAGACACAGCGAGAGAGGGATCACAAGCAGGGGGAGAGGGAGAGGGAGAAGCAGGCTTCCCGCCAAGCAGGGAGCCCGATGCGGGGCTCGATCCTGGGGCCATGACCTGAGCCGAAGGCAAAGGCCTAACGACTGAGCTACCCAGGGGCCCCTATAGTCAGTGATATTGTAATGTGTTATATGGTGACAGATGGTAGCTACATGTGTGAGCATACTATGACATATAAAGAAGCTAAATCACTAGGTTTTACACCTGAAACTAATGTAACATTGTGTGTCAGCTATATTCAAAATATTTAAATAAAATAAAATGAGTTAGAAAGTCTCCTTAACCTCCAGAAGAGTTTTTGTAAGTTGATTTTAGTTAACTTCTTCCTCAGGTGTTTGGTAGAACTCAATGATACAGGATTTTGTATCTGGAATTTTGGAGGGAATTATCTTTTACTAAATATATACCATTTAACTGATAAAAAACTATTATATTTCTTTTGAATGTATTTTAAATGTGTTTTTCTTTAAACTGTGCTTATTTCATTTATTATTCATTGTATTTGAAAATGTTTATTCATAATATTCTATAATTTTCTGTTTAATGCTAGAAAATTGAATAACAGTGATCTTTTTTCTTCCCTGAAATTATTAATTTCTGCTTTTCTCTTTTATTTATTTATTGCATTTGCCACTGGCTTATCAATTTTATTAGTTTCTTTAAAGAACCAAATTTTAGCTTTGTTTAATTGTATTATGTCTCTTTTATAGTTTATTATTTTCTGCTCTTTTCTTTGTTATTTCATATATTCTAATTCCTTTGATGCCTGAGATCAATACACCAAGGTCATTGGTTTTCAGCTTTTTTTTTTTTTTAATTTGGTTTAAGGACATATATTTCCCTCTAAACACTTTATTTGGAGCATTACATAAGTTCTGATAGATTATATTCTTTTTTTTAAAGATTTATTTGTTTATTTTAGAGAGAGTGAGTAGAGGGAAGGGCAGAGGGAGAGGGAGAGAGAAAATCCTCGAGCAGACTCCCCACTGAGCATGGAGCCTGACAAGAGCTGGATCCCAGGACCCTGAGATCATGACCTCAGCCAAAATCAAGTAGCCCACTTAACTGACTGAGCCACCCAGGGTATTGCCAGTCATTTTATATGAAAATAAATTAGAAATAAGTTGAGACTCCAAATACAGTCAACTTCATCTTGAAAGTATTGCTATGCTATTAGAACAGGAATAGATTAGTTTACTTCAATTTGAGATTGAGTTTGGCCAAAGCTGTTTATTCAGTCTTTTGTGGTGGCTAGTCTGTTTCCAGTTTTCTCTTACTCTTATTTTGTAGCGTAAGATCATGTGTGGGGTGTGTGTGTGTGTGTGTGTGTGTGTGTGTGTAAAGTGTTTATCAAGACCTCCATTATGTCCTGGGCTCTGAAGGACATTTTTTCCCCCACCTCCATACTTCCAAGCCTACTAGCTATTCTCATCAGCTTCTTAGCCTCAGATTAGCTATTCCTTTCTCTGGTCTTAGATCTATCATAATAGCACCACTTAGAAATCAGTAAATGCCGGGGCGCCTGGGTGGCTCAGTCGGTTAAGCGACTGCCTTCAGCTCAGGTCATGATCCTGGAGTCCCGGGATCGAGTCTCGCATCGGGCTCCCTGCTCGGCAGGGGGTCTGCTTCTCCCTCTGACCCTCCCCCCTCTCATGTACTCTCTCTCATTCTCTCTCAAATAAATAAATAAAATTAAAAAAAAAAAAAAGGAATCAGTAAATGCCTTGATTTTAAAAAAGTGCCCTCAACTGTTGTGCTCACTCCAAGTGCTTTCCTTCACTCTAACATGTTAGTCCTTCATGTCCTGACTGACATGGTGGCCCAAAAACTAAAACTTGTCTTCCACTTTTATGAGATTATGGAAATTTAACCTCTGTTTACCAGATACAGCCACCGCTTTCTCTTTGGATTATTAACTTTTCCTTTGGTAGCCACTTTTAAAAATGGCAACTGTCTTATGGGGGAAAGCATGGGATAATTTGGATCTGCTTCATTATTCTTCTCTTTCTGATTCACACCCCTGAAGTTCCAGATATTTTGGTTTACCCCTACTGCCTTCAAAAGAGACGCTTTTTTTATTTCATAGTTATTATCAATAGAGAGTTGATGTACAAAAAGCTAATATGCCGTTATTCCAGCATTTCTCTTCTTATTATTTTAAAATTAATTTTATGCACTGGATTCTATGTGTACAACTTGATTTTTAAAAATAAACTTTAGGGGGGCGCCTGGGTGGCTCAGTCGTTAAGCGTCTGCCTTCGGCTCAGGTCATGATCCCAGGGTCCTGGGATCGAGCCTTGCATCGGGCTCCCCGCTTGGCGGGAGGCTTGCTTCTTCCTCTCCCGCTCCCCCTGCTTGTGTTCCTGCTCTCGCTATCTCTCTCTCTGTCAAATAAATAAATAAAATCTTTAAAAAAAAAATAAACTTTAGGGGTGCCTGGGTGGCTCAGTTGGTTAAGCGACTGCCTTCTGCTCAGGTCATGATCCTGGAGTCCCAGGATCGAGTCCCACATCGGGCTCCCTGCTCGGCAGGGAGTCTGCTTCTCCCTCTGCCCTCTTCCCTCTCGTGCTCTCTGTCTCTCATTCTCTCTCTCTCAAATAAATAAATAAATCTTTAAAAAAATAAATAAATAAACTTTAAAACTAAACTTTATATCTACATTGCAGACTTTAACATACTTTATTTTTATATTTATACTTCTCAAAGCATAGATAAGAATATGTTGCAAAAAATCACTTATCTTGACTATTGAATTAAATCAAATTTAGTCAATAATAGTGAAGCTGCTATGACAACAGAGACTTTTTGGGGGTAGCTATTTACACTAATTCAAAGTTATCTTTTCTTTCCTTTCCCTTGGCTCTTTCTCCTACATATTTAGAAAAAAAAAAACTTTCTACCTTTTCTGATAATAAAGAGCAAAATTTGTGTGTCATCTTTTGGTCAATAGCATAGGTAATTTTGCTCATGGTGCTGTGCAATCTCAGAAGAAACACAAATGAAGAAATAAGGAATTGTTCGTGTAATTTTCTTTTAGTTAGGAGGCATGCTTATTGGTGAACTTTTTCAAAGAATGGGGACAACAGAAAAGGCATGGTGTCCATTTTTGTTATTTTAGTGTCACTGTGACCAGAGGGTATGGTACTATAATAGCAGAAAGTGAAAGTTGATAATAGGGGAAAAGTAATGGTAACATTACAGTACCCTAAGGGAATTTTATCAAGCAGAATAAATCTTAGCTTCATACTTATCTAATACTTTGACTTTATTTTTTATTTCACCTCAGACTTTATCTGTTTGGGCAGATTTAACTCCAGAAGGAGTATCCCAGAAGGAATCCACAGAAGCTGAAAAGCAAAAAAAAAAAAAAAAAAGAAAAGAAAAAATGTTCTGTGTAGTTCCCACTATCACACCTTTTTAATGATCATGATGCTCTTATTTCTCTAGTTCATAGTGTGTCATTGTGGCTACTTGACAGAACATTTTATTCTTTGGGAAAGGGAAAAATGATGGAGAAGAATTACAGAAATTCTACATGCAATTATAAATGACCTTGAAATACTGAGCTGGAACACTATGCAGAATCAATAGCCAGACAAGATTCACTGTAGGTCCAATAAGGTGAAAGGGAACTTTGTGAAGAGAGAGAGATTTGAAAAGGGAAAGGTGACTAGCAGAAGAAGGAGGATGGGCAAGAAGGTTGAACTGAAGTGCTACGGATGTGCTTATGCTAGACTGTTCATACTGCTTTTGAAGCTGAAATTTGATTCCCACAAAATGACAGATGTTGCAGCTTTGGCCAATTAAGGGACAAAAAAAAAAAAAACGTCATAATTTTATGCTCTGCTAGCTCTATAGCAGATACTTGAATACCAGTCAGCTAGTCAAAGATAAACATGAACATGCAGTTTATTGCTAAAAAAAAAAATTAAAGAAGCACTAGCAAGAAGAAATCATACATACATTTATAAGAATTTATAGATGAAATGCGAGTTACAGGACACATTTTACTCTTTGAAAATTTGAGAGTGCCATCTTTATGTAGTAAATAAAGATGTAATTTTGTTTCCATTTTCAAATGACTGAACTGTTATTTTTAATTGTATCAATTTTATATAATTTAAATTTTTATTTCTATTTTTGCTAAAATTAATTTGAGCTTTTGGAATAGAGATTTTACAATAATGAATACACCTTTTTTTTTTTTTAAGATTTTATTTATTTTTTTAGAGAGCAAGCGAGCGAGAAACAGCATGAGAGGGGAGAGGATCAGAGGGAGAAGCAGGCTCCCCGCTGAGCCAGGAGCCTGATGTGGGACTTGATCCCAGGACCCTGGGATCATGACCTGAGCCAAAGGCAGACGCTTAACCATCTGAGCCACCCAGGCGCCCATGAATACACCTTCTTTCCAGAAAAACAGTGTATATTAAGTATATTCCAGCAATTTTTCCCCCAATTTTTACTAGTGATGAAATATACGTAACACAAAATTAACCATCAAAACCATTTTAAGTGTACAATTTAGTGGTATTAAATACCACAAAATTCTTAATTTTGTGCTACCATCTTTGCTAGCTCCAGAACTCTTTTCATATTTTAAAATTGAAACTCTAGTCATTAAACTATAGTTCCCTATTCCCACCTTCCCCCAGCACCTGGAAACTATAGTTCTACTCTGTCTCTATGATTGTGACTGCTCTTAAACACCTCATATAAATGAAATCATACAATATTTGTCTTTATGTGACTGGCTTATTTTACTTAGCATAATGTCCTCAAGAATCATCCATGTAACATGTTAGATTTCCTTCCTCTTTAAGGCTGAATAATATTCCATTGTAGGTATATCTCACATTTTATTTATCCATTTATCTCTCAATGGACAGTTGGGTTTCACATACTTTCACATAGTGTGAGTAATCCTGCTGTGAATATAGGTGTAAAAATATCTCTTTGAGATCCGGCTTTCAATTACTTTAGGTATATACCCTACAGTGGAATTGCTGGATCATATGATAATTCTGTTTTTAATATTTGGAGGCATCACAATACTGCTTTCCATAGTTGCTATGCCATTTTATATTCTCACCAACAATGTACAAGTGTTCTAACTTCTCCAAAACTTATTTTCTGTTTTCTTTTTTTTTATGGTATTCATCCTAATATGTGTGACATGGTATCATATTGTAAAATGATTTCTTTTCTAAAAGATTGACATAGCTCCTTTTCATTTTTATAATTATGTTTTCTTTTGATACTAGCCATTTCCAACCAATAAATTCTATTTCTTCAATGGTTGAAAACATTGAGTGACAGTACAAGATTGTCATTCATTCTTTCTTAGCACTTTTATTGAATTAATATATGTGTATGCATATATATGTATATTTCATATACTGGATATAAGTGCCTATAGATTCTATGATATTGAAGTTGCATAAACCAAAGCACTGTAAATTGTAAAAGTATTATCAGTAGATGAGTCTAAAATGATCCTTGAACCCTGTGTTGCAGGAAAGAGGGTAAGCATCATAGTCAGTGGCTATCTACAAATTTAAGCTATAATATGTACTTTATCTAAACATGAAGTGAAAAGCAGCATGAATTTGGGTTTAAGATCAAGTGAAAAATTTACCTAAGGGGCATATATGAATAGCATTTTACAAAAGTGACTATTTGGTTTTGAGTTATTTAAAATATTGTCTGTATAACCTCATTCTTTAGGCAATTAATAATCATCCTCAAAATAAAACTGAACATCTTTCTTAAGAGTACACTTTTTAAAAAATATTTAAATAAACTCACTATTTTCCTCCCCTTCAGCACCCCAATAAAAAAAGATTTGACACAGATTTTAAGTGAATTTAATATAGAACTAGATGATTAAACTAAAGTGAAAATTAAATTAAAAAAAAACTGTGGTGGGAAAATATTACAAGTATCTAGGCTAATTTTATTGTGATCAAAGATAAATTCATTTTTAAACATCCAGGAAAACAAGTCAGGAGGAAAATCTGAGTTTATTCTCCCATTCATGTGGTATTCATTCATTCATTCATTCAGCATTGTTTCACATGCTAATCACTGTGATAAGTTTACAACAATATTGAAGTTGTACTTGTATATTCTTCAAAAGGAAACAAGGACAAAATTAGAGGCTTTTAAACAGCTCTTTTTGACTGATATAATTTGGAATAACATATCTTCAAATAAAACATCTTTTTATATTTCTACATATTCGCATCACAGAATAAGGCTCAAGAATATATATAGAAGTTAAAAAAAAAATCCAGCACAAAACAAGGTAAAATACACAATGTGTGGCATCCAATAAAAAATTACTAGACATGCAGTGAAATAATACAATCCATTATGAAAAAAATTGATCAATTGAAATTGTCCAAGAAATGACACAGCTGATAAAATTAGTAAGAAAATACATTAAAATAACAATTATAACTAGATTTTCTATGTTCAAGAAGATAGGAAAAACGTAGAGTAGAGGCATGGAAAATATTTTAAAAAGACTCACATTTAAATTCCAAGTAAAAAAAAACAATGCCTGAGAGGAAAAAAAAATACCTTGTAAGGGAATAACAGCATATCAGACAATGCAAAAAAAATAAATAAATAAATAAGAGTTTAGTGGACTTTACAACATAGCAATTGTAGCTTTCCAAAATTAAACACAGAAAGGAAACAGATAAAAATGAACAGAGCATCAATATTCTGGGAGATAACTTCAAAGAGCTCAAATATATGTGCCTGGATTCTCCAAAGGCAGGATCAAGGGAGAAAGAAAAATATTTGAAGAAATAATAGTTAAAACTTTTCCAAATTTGAGGAAAACTGTAAATTGACAGATCCAAACTCAACAAACTACAAACACCAAAACATGAAGATGACTATATCAAAGGTAAACAAAGCAATATACTTCTATTTAGCCACTAAATTTTGGGATGTTTTGTTATGAAGCAATAGAAAACTGAAATGGCATCCTTGATTTTTTTTTTTTTAAATAATGCATTCCTAAAAATGGCATTATAATGTGCAAATGTATATAAAATGTTTAGGCTTTACTATTTCCAAATTGTCCTTTAAGAAATTTGTTGCAGTTTACTCTCCCACTAAATGCAGAAAAATGTGCTAGTTTTCTTATTCTTTACCCACTTTATTTCATCTTAAGAGCCATTATCATTTGTATTTAAGAGCTCAGCCTCTGGAGTTAGATTGATCAGGTTTAACTTACAACTTTTATGCCCTTGAGAAAGTTAAATAACTTTTATGTGTCTGTTTTCTCATTCATAAAATGAGTTTAGTGTTCTATCCATCTCATCAAATGGTTGTTTGGTTACATGGGATTTCAAGAATATAATACTTGGCAGATGGAAAGCCTTAAAATAAAGTCAGATATTATATTAGATAATATATAGATAATGCAAACTTGCAAATTATAATCTGCTGACCCTCTTTTCATTCTCTTTGCTATTGCCATTTTATTCTTTGCCTGTTTAATACTGTTATTTTAATATAATCAAGAAAAGAAGGGAAAATGGATGCATATGCTAAGGCCCAGGAGCTCTTCTTCTTCTTTTTTTTTTTTTTTTAAGATTTTGTTTATTTATTTGACAGAGGGAGAGATAGTGAGAGCAGGAACACAAGCAGGGGGAGTGGGAGAGGGAGAAGCAGGCTTCCTGCCGAGCAGGGAGCCCGATGTGGGACTTGATCCCAGGACCCTGGGATCATGACCTGAGCCGAAGGCAGACGCTTAACGACTGAGGCACCCAGACACCCCTCACATTTTCTTTTTTTAAGGTTTTATTCATTTATTTGAGAGAGAGAGCACGCAAGTGAGAGAGCAGCAGAGGGAGAGGGAGAAGCAGACTCCCCACTGAGCAGGGATCTCTATCCCAGGACCCTGAGGTCGTGACCTGAGCCGAAGACAGCTGTTTAACCAACGGAGTCACCCAGGCATCCCAGGACCTCACATTTTCATTTTGCACTGGGATTCACAAAATAATATAGCTGGTCCTGCTCCCTATAAATACTGAGTGGCAAGATAGTACATGGGTTGTGGATCCGAACCATCTGGGTTGATTAGTCCCCTCAAATTGTCCTCACTATTAATGTGGTCTTAGTTAAGTTCATCTCTCTGTTACTTCCATTTCTCTCATCTGAAAATTGATGACCATGACGTGGTAAAATTTAAATTTAAATCAATTTAGATATGTAGAACTCCTAGAATAATGTCCAGCACCGAATAGAAATTTAACACATTTTAGATAAAATAATTATACATTAAAGATATCAAACTTTTACTACCATATCTACTTTAATTATTTTGACTTTATATTGACTTTATGGAATTTCTTTTTGTTTTTCTGATGTATCTTTTATCACACTAACTAGTGTATTTCCACCTTATTTTTTTTCTGGTGACATATTCCACCATTCTTAAGTTTAGAAAATCCAGAGCACCTGGGTGGCTCAGTCTATTACATGTCTGCCTTTGGCTCAGGTCATGATCCCAGGGTCCTGGGATGGAGTTTTGTGTTGGGCTCCCTGCTCACTGGGGAGCCTGCTTCTCCCTCTCCTCCCTGCTCATGTGCTCTCTCTCTCTCACTATCTCTGTCTCTCTCTCAAATAAATAAATAAAAATCTTTTAAAAAAATGTTTAAAAAATCCTCCAGGTTCTAAAAACTGATCGATATTCACCTCTATTTTATTTATAGTTTAAAAAATTATTTTTGTTTTATATTTATTTTTAATCTACTTGGTGATTACTTTCATGTAAGATAAGTGATAATGTGTTTTCAGCTTTATTGTTGTATACTTGACAAAATTGTAAGGTATTTAAAGTGTACAATGTGATAATTCAATATATATACACATTGTGAAAGTTTCTCCACATTAACATTAACATATCCCATCACCTTACATATTTTTACGTATTTACATATTTGTCTCAGTGAGAATGTTTAAGTTCTACTCTCTTAACTAATTTCAATTATATAATGCAGTGCTCTCAATTGTAGTCATCATTTTATACATTAGATCATTAGGTCTTCAGATCTTTTTCATCTTATAACTGAAAGTTTATACCTTTTTACCAACATCTTCCTATTTCCTTCACCCCCAGCCCTTCCCCTGGCAACCACTTTTTTTTTCTTTTTTTAGCTTCCACATGTAATATCACACAGTACTTGTCTTTATCTGGCTTGTCTCACTTGGTTGGCATAATGACTTCCAGGTTCATCCATGTTATCACAAGAGATGGGATTTTTTTTTTTTTAAGACTGAATTCGGAGGGGGAGACGAACCATGAGAGACTATGGACTCTGAGAAACAAACTGAGGGTTCTAGATGGGAGGGGGGTGGGGGGGAGGGGTTAGCCTGGTGATAGGTATTGAGGAGGGCACATATTGAATGGAGCACTGGGTGTTAAACGCAAATGATGAATCCTGGAACACTACATCAAAAACTAATGATGTATGGTAATTAACATAACAATAAAATAAAATTTTAAAAAAATCCCTTTTAAAAAATAAAAATCTTATGTATTAAAAAAAAAAACTGAATTCTGTTCCAGTTTGTGTATGACATTGTCTTTTTTTTATGTTACAATTCCTATAACTTATTTATTTTATAAATGGAAGTTTATATCTTTTGACTCTCTTTACCTATTTCACCCACACCCTACCTCCTAACTGTGGCAACTACCAATCCGTTCTCTGTATCTATGAGTTCTGGTATCTTTTGCTTATATGTTTGCGTGTTGGCCTGTTTGTTTTCAGATTCCACATATAAGTGAGATTATACAGTATTTGTCTTTCTCTGACTTATTTCACTTAGCACAATGCTTTCAGGGCTCATCCTTGTTGGTGCAAATGACAAGATTTCCTTCTTTTTATGACTGAATAATGTCCCATTATTTATATGTATACATATAAAGTAATATAAAAATAATATGTAATAATATATATTATATATCTCACATTTTCTTTACTCATTCACTCATTGATAGTGATTTAGATTGTTTCCATATTTTGGCTATAATAAATGATGTGGAAGTGAACATGGGGGTGCATATATCTTTTCCAGTTAGTATTTTCATTCTCTTCAGATAAATATTAAGAAGTGGATTTGTTGGATCATATGGTAGTTCTATTTTTAATTTTTTGAAGAATCACTATAGTGCTTTCCATAGTGATCACTAGTTTACTCCCACCAACAGTGTACAATTGTTTCCTTTTCTCTATATCCTCACCAGCACTTATTTTGTGTCTTTTTATAATAGCCATTCAAACAGGCGTGAGGTGATCTCTCATTGTGGGTTTTTTTTTTTTTTAAGGTTTTATTTATTTGACAGAGAGAAAGACAGCCAGAGAGGGAACACAAGCAAGGGGAGTGGGAGAGGGAGAAGCAGGCTTCCCGCGGAGCAGGGAGCCCAATACGGGGCTTGATGAAGGGCTCGATGAGGGGCTCGATGTGGGGCTTGATGCAGGGCTCGATCCCAGGGCCCGGGGATCATGACCTGAGCTGAAGGCAGACGCTTAACTACTGAGCCACCCAGGCGCCCCTCTCATTGTGGTTTTGATGTGCATTTTCGTGTTAAAATGCTAATGTTGATCACCTTTTCATAGACCTATTACCCAGTTTTATGTCTTTGGGAAAAAAAAAAAAAAATCTATCCAGGCCTTTTTTTATGGCTGAATAATATTCCATTGTGTACTGCATTGCCCATTTTAATTGGATTATTTGTAGGGTTCTGTTTTGTTTTATGCTTTTATTTGTATTTTTTTTGTTTTTTGCTATTTTTTTGAATTCCTTATATATTTTGAATATTAACCCCTTATTGTATATGTGATTGACAAATATTTTTCTCCCATTCCATGGGTTGCATTTTTGTTTTGTTTTGTTGATGGTGAGATAAGTGATAAGGTTTTGCTATTCTTAGATATAGTAGAACCATATCATATATTTTCTTGTGCTAGAGTAATTAAAGATCTTATATATTTAGAAAACGTGTTAAGTATTCTTCATATGACCATTGTTATACTTGCCCACATAAAAACCAGAGGTAGAACACTGTATCAGTTTTCTACTATCTCCCTTTAAAAAAATACCACAAACTTTGTGGTTTGAAACAACAGAAATTTTTATCTCAGAGTTCTGTGAGTCACAAGTCTGAGTATCATGTGGCTCAGCTGGTTTCTCTGCATAGAGTATTCAAGGCAGAAATTAAGGTATTAGCAGGACTGGATTTCCTTCTGAGGCTTTGGGAAGAATCCATTTCCAGGTTCATTAAGATTAGTGACAGAATTCAATTCCTCATAATTGTAGAATGAGATTCCTGTTTCTTTACTGGCTTTTGGCCAGGAGTCCTTCTCAGGGCATAGAGGCCACTTATTCTCCAGCTTCTGGCCCTTGTCTGCATCTTCAAAGCCAGCAACTTATCTCAAGGTCTTACCTATATTTTGACCTTCTCTGACTTCTTTTGTCTCATCTCTCCTACCTCTTTTTTCTGCCACATCTTTCTGATTGACTGAGCTGGAAATTCTCTGTTTTTAGGGCTCAAGTGGTTATATTGGATACACCCAGATAATCCTGGATATTCTCCTTATCTTAAAGTCTATAACCTTAATTCTGTATACAAAGTCCCTTTTGCCATGTAACCTAACATATCTACAGGTATGACATGGAGGGGCAAAGATAATAGAAGCCAAAATTCTGTGGACCACAAACATCATACTAAACAAGTAACTGTAAACCAAATTAATGAAGATCTACAGGAAACTAAGCCATATCTTGTGATCATATTTATGCAAAGATAGGACACAATATGAAAGACAGAATGAATAATAGCTTGTTTTGGGGATTACTTTATTTGGTAGCAGTTAGCTAGGGTTTTAGGAGAATTGTGCTAGCAAAAACTTAAGGATGAACATACTTGCAAAAGCCTGAACTGTAGGTATTCTCAGAGAGATCCATATGTTTTGTATAGCAGATGTTCAAGTGCAAAGGTTGATATCTTATAGTGAATTAGGAAATGTTGGACTGTTTTCACACAGAGAGATCATCAACATGACACATGCAGAATTGGAAAGTCCATTATCTTTGCAGATATACCCCATATGTTAAATTTTATCAAATGTGTTAACAAATATTCAAACAATTTTAGGATACTTGAAAGCATTTTCACATTGAATAAGCTAAGCATACAACATTTCAGTGCTATTTCCACAAATATCATTGCTTCTTTGAACTGATTTGAAAATCTTGAAATTGTGATGAAATTATGTCTAACTTTGACTGAATTAGTCACCTAATTAAATTTTAGTAAGATCAATTTAATAGAATACTTTCAGATTTCTAAATGTGTTTTTCTTTCTCCCAAAGAAATGATTTTAATATCATTTAATAATTTTCTGTTATTTTTATTACTTTTTTCTAGTTATAAAAGTATTACTTTCCAATTGAAGAAAGGTTTAAAATCACAGTTAAAAAAGAAAGATGATATACATCTGTGTGTGTGTGTGTGTACATGTACGTCTACAATTGAATGGCAACTAACTATTGCTAATATTTCCTTCTTATCATTTTTGACATATATTTTGCTTACATAATTTTGATCTGCTCATAAAATTTTATATCCTTCTTATTAAAAGCTAACATTATAATGCAAATAAATGTACTTAATTCTTTTAACATTTTAGGGCAACATTCTCCTTTAGAGTATTATCTGCTATTTCTCATATTTTCAAAATTTTACCAACCATTATTATTTCTATGTAAAAGCAGTAATAGTCACATTCTATGAAAGGGAGATAATAAAGTTTGTTTTTTCCATTCTCATGGCCAACCAGTAACCAAATTCTGTTACAAGCTGGATTACATTGTATGGGAGATAGTGAGTTGTGTTTGTTTTGAAAAGTATTCAAAATTGCATGCATGCAGTCATGCCCTTAACAGCACTTCATTTCCCCAAAACTAGTTCCAATTAACCAAGAACTTGTGTTCTGTCAGCTTCCAGCAATGATGTGTTTGCTTCCAGGGATGTTCTTTACTTCAATTGCCTTTTCTGACTCTGGTCAAAAACCCCAAGTCAGTAATCATCACCATTTTATCCTCAGAGGCTCCTTTTTAAATATCCCTTCTAGTTCCTTCTGACAGGTGTCCTATCCATCCTTTATACATGTGTCCCTTCTAAGACTAACCCACAGAATAACATCTTTGAAGTAACTTTGCTCTAATAACTAATTGTATGCTTTCCTGAGGCAACAGCCTACACATTACCCATGGTCTTCTACCACTCCGCTTGCATGATGCTACTATTTACTAGATCCAAGTTATTTTGTTGCTTGAGTCCTGGACAGAATGCCTGCTCAAGTGCTCATTTACCTGAAAACCTTATATTCATATTCTTCTGCACCTGTTTTAACATGTCTTATTTATCTCTACAGTTGTTTTTCTCCTCACCAGTTAACTTCTACTCATTCTTTACATGTTTTTTCTTCAAGTGGTTTCTTTTGACCTTAGATTCCTGTCCCAGTTATATTTTTTAAGATTTTATTTATTTATTTATATTTTATTTATTTATTTGTCAGAGAGAGAGCCCAAGTAGGGGGAATGGCAGGCATAGGGAGAGGCAGGTCCCCTGCTTAGCAAGGAGCCTGATGTGGGACTCAACCCCAGGACCCTGGGATCATGACCTGAGCCAAAGGCAGATACTAAACCGACTGACCCAATAAATTTGTAAATTTATTAAATTTGAATTTAATTACAACTGGGGCCAGAATTGATACTCTGTACATGCACTACACCCTACCTAAAATAGGAACCAAAATATGTTTAATAAAAGTACATATCGTTTTATCCTTAGCAAAAGAGAAAAGTGACCCTTGTTTAAATGTCTGATGAGCCCCAATTTGCTTTCTAATTTGCATAAAGGGTTAAAATGTAAAAATTTTATAATCACATTTCATAGAAAAAAAAAAATCAACTCTCAGGGGCTCCTGGGTGGCTCAGTCAGTTAAGCGTCTGCCTTTAGCTCAGGTCCTGATCCCAGGGTCCATCGGGTCCCTGCTCAGTGGGGAACATGTTTCTCCCTCTCCCTCACCACTCCCCCGTGCCCTGCTTGCACTCGCTCTCTCTCTCAAATAAATAAATAAAATCTTTCAAAAAAATCAACTTTCAATCCCGTAAGACAGCAGTTTGCAGAATGCTGGAACCCAGCGGTAAAAAGGCCCCAGGTCTAAAGCTTGGAGGGAACAGAACTCTACTACTTCATATTGAAGAGCTACACTGTCTGTTTTGTGTATAATTTGACATTCCAAGTTATTTTCTGAAAAAATATATACCAAATAAGCAAAACCCACAGAAGTTTGAAAAAAATTAAAAACTAGTAAGTCAGGCCATAGAGAATAGACTTTGAGCTCTGCAAGAATTCCTTCTGAGAGTAGCCATCCATAGCTGACACGAAGGGATAAAATTAACATCATCAGCAATATGAGCTGGGGGGGAGGATCCCCTTCACACTCAGACCAAACAAGAGGACTCCTAAAGCTGAAGAAATAATTACTCTCTGAAAAGCCTCACTAAGAAGGACCTTTATTGTCATAGGAACTCTATACTTAAGATTCCTTTTCTCAAGAACCAGCTGCAGGGAAAAGCTGAAAGGCTCTGGTCCTTAGAATCTTGCAATCTAGGGCAATTGACTTTCACATTCTGCATCCTGGCATTCTTACATATAAAACTGAAAAATCAGTTCACAGGATTTAGTAAAGGTTAAAATATGTATTAAATGTTATACATTATTATTAATAGTAGTAGTAAATACTTAACACAAGTTAGGCAATTCATTAACAACATGAACAAAAAATATATTTTGAGCATTTATTCTCAAAAGAGCCACTTTGCTAAACTTGATGGCAGTTACCAAGAAACCGGAGTCATAACCAGGCCATCTAGGTGTATATAGTGAACTTAGGGAAAGAACCAAGAAAACAGACTGGAGACTTATGGAACCAAACAGAAATGTTAACAGGGTAAAATATTTAATCAATGTTCACAGCACTATGAACCAGGAAAAAAAAAAAATCATTTCCTGCAGATAAATGAGAGGAAAACAGCTCAACTAGAATCAAAGAATGTGACAATATTAGGTCTGCCCACCAATTTTGTTTTATTTTTTGTAGGCTGAAAAAAAATATCTGTTTGTTCTCCTTGTTAACCGCCTGTGCATAGATATTGTTGCTATTTTCCCAGTCATAGTACTTTTCATTTTATTTTAAACTTTATAGATTTTGAGATACTTTCAGTGAAATTCTTCTTACTGTAGTCTCACAAGGATCTGAGGAAACAATCAGCAAATACGGTGAAGAATAGGAAGCAGAAGCACAGAAAGTGATTGTGGTTGTGGAAGACCACACAGTACAAGGCAGAACACTAAATACCAAATCTCCAGAATTTAATCTCATGGTATTAGCTGAAGTTGTGGCATTGTTCTTTCCCATGAGCTGCTCATTATTACTCAAGGTTTACAAGCATAAACCCTAAAATCTTGTTGTTTAAATGCTCAATTGACTTCCCAAATCTTACTGGTTCTGGAAACAAAATGATGCCCCTTCCTTCAGTGATAACGTTTGCTTAATTGACCACAGATAATATATAACTTCGAAACTTCAGAATCCTGGGAGACATGAGACAGTTTCTAGCACATTGTCTAACACACTGTCATTGTTTAAGTTATCTACATATGATGTCCTAATAATCAAAGTTTGAAGTTTAAGTAAATGATGCAGAGATACAAGTTAAAAGCAAAGCTGAAACTTGCTTGCAGGCCGCGGACACCCAGTTTAAACTTTTTCAGCTAATCTCCACTCTGCCATATTTTTAGATAGCCAGACTCCCAGATGAAGTCTTCCTATGGAGAGTGAGGGAAACGACACTTGCATCATTTTTGGATATTTAAAATTGTGCACAGAGCCTGATGTATAATAGCATGGGAGCTCTAGGCAATTGAGAATGCATATTGATGGAAAGGCTAGAATGATCTGGAAGAGATATGCTTGGATATGTAGGTTGCTACAGCCAGACGAGAATACAAAAGGGGACAACATTCATTGGTCAGTGCATTATTCCCTCATTGATTTTCCCAGCCAGTTCCTTTCAGTTCATTGATTTCCATTGCTGATTGAGGCATGCTCATCTGTTGCTTGGAAGTCACTTCATTTCCCCTTTGTTCATTTTTTCCGCCTACTTGGCACTCCTGCATATGTGCGTGTCACTTCCACTAATCTCAGTTGTCTGCTGTCAACAGAGTGATACACTTTTGCACAATGGGCCATGAGATTCAGGCTAGGTGGTTCAGCACCCACTGCATAAAGTTTAGCCAGAGCATACTCACAGATTCAATTGTACCCTGCAATCATTTTGTGTTCTTTTTGTTCCTTTATATCAGATTTAAAGATATGCTATGTGTATGGTCCCAAAGGTCCATAAGCAATACACCCGAAGTCTGGCAGTAGGGAATAATGCCCTGATCTCTCTGAAAACATCTGATAACACAAGGCCAAGAGTCACAAAATAAACACCACCTTAAAGTCACAATTCTCTTGTGCCACACTATCTAGAAGCCCTTCATTCAGCAGCCATGTGAGATCTTATACCTACTGAGAGCTATTCAACAGGGGTAGGAAATAGGTATATTTTCACAGTGATAGAATTTTATATAATCTGTTTGGATAATTTGGATTCCATATACTAGAAAAATGTATTTCAAAATACAGTTAAATATTTCCGTCAAAGTATCAAAGGAGTATGAGTATGTAGATTAGATCTGTACATAGAAGGTGTACACATTTTAATTCATGGTATACTTTAATCATGGAAACAATCCTTAATAAAATAAAAACAATTAGATAGCGGTATAGTTTTATGTTATGCAAATTCTTAAATGCATTAGGGACAAAACAGGTTGTATTCATTCCCAGGCTAAAATCACAAACATCCGCAAAGACAACAGGAACTTTTTTAAGACCACAGAGCTACTTCCTTTAATGAGATTTTTTTCAGGTTTGTTTTAACATTGAAGATTACGCCTTTGAATTTTTTATACTACTTGAAGATGTGATTTACTTTGTATTTATATTGAGTAATTGGCCATGCAGTTTTCAGTTTTAAAATTTATTATGCAACATTCAACAAGACTAACAGTATTAAATACTAATCAACTTTTAATAAGAATTATAAATGCTATCTCCTTCCTCAAGACAAGAAAAACAATCACTGCAATCAATCAGATAGTCTAATCAATTTTCAAAATGAAATTAACCATGCATGATGTGTGTGTGGTAGGGGAGAACCTTGAAGAATAGAGTGCTATGCCTTTGCTAAAGGAGATAAGCTCAGTTTTAGAAAATGTTAATAGGATATTTAGTTTCTGCATGATCTAGTCACTCTGATGAGTTTTCAGAGGGTTACTGAGATTTATTCTTAAAGTCTTCCAGGGGCGGATTGAAGGGAGATTACAAAGAATCAACAAATGTGTGTAAAATGAAAATGTGATATAATGTCTGCAGGTTTTCTCCACTTTAGTTCTTTTACATATTATATCAGAAAGTGACTATCACTTACCCCAGCATTCATCCATGGCAGAATGGTAGAAACCATCAGGAATTTAACACACAAGTATGTTTTATGAAAACAAGGATTCTTATAAGTAAGAAAATGTTTTAAATTGCTGCCCAATTTTTCAGGGTGTTTAAATAAGTGTTTGCAAATAAGGTTTTGTCATATGAAAGTGAATCATCTAATTTATTCAATCAATATGGAATGCAGGACAACTGTGTGCCAAGCAATATGCTGGGCACTGGTAACACCAATAAGAAACAAATTCACAGACCTTAAGAAACTCAAAGTCCATGAGAGACAGTCACAGAAACAAAATGAAAAACAAGTTGCTAAGTGCAATGACTTTGCAAAGGCATTGTATACACCTGTCTGGTTAAAAAGTTTTGGTCTCTATAAATGTTTCATGAAGAGGTAAGTCTGAGTTGTTAATAAAATAATAATGATAACAATAATGATAATAAAACTAACTTCAATTGAATAATTATTAAATGTTAGTTCTGTATTCTTTTTTTTTTTAAGATTTTATTTATTTATTTTGACAGAGAGAGACACAGCGAGAGAGGGAACACAAGCAGGGGGAGTGGGAGAGGGAGAAGCAGGCTTCCCGCGGAGCAGGGAGCCCGATGCGGGGCTCGATCCCAGGATCCTGGGATCATGACCTGAGCCGAAGGCAGACGCTTAACGACTGAGCCACCCAGGCTCCCCAAGTTCTGCATTCTTAATATGTACTATATACTTTTATTGTCACTTAAAATGGGTAGACTTTTTATAATTATAATTACACTCATTTATTTTAAAAATGGGAAATCTGAGATTCATAATTTGAATAACTTGTCCAAAATCATAGAGATAATAATTGGTGAACCTGGTATAGCAATCCATGCATTTGACCCTAAAGTCACCTAGATATTTAACTGGTTTATCAAGACATATTTAAATGCAAAGTTCAAAAGCCCCCATTTAATTTGGCCTTTTCATAGAAATAGAAGCCTGTGAGAAATACCCTGAGACACCATTTACCATGATTTTCAAATTATTAAACTGGCATCTAACAATGTGATGCATATTTTGAATGAGATATTTGTTCATTATTAAAAAATACAAAGACATTTGAATTTGCCATTTGACATTTATGTTGCTACTTCTATCTGCATAACAAATATGCTTTACTGAAGATATCTCCTTTATATAGAATTTTATGTAAAAGCAGTTTTGAATAAGAGAGTAAGCATACTTGACAGCATATCCAGTATTATCTATAAGGATACACACTTGACATGACAATACTTGAACAAGAACAAACAATAATCACTATTACATGACATAAAGATACCTGTTCAAATAGTATCTGGCCTTGTTACTGAAAAGACTCCTCAAAATCACTGAGATGTGCATAACTAAAGTTCAAAAATCCTTTACAATTATTTTCAAATGTTTTCTGGTGCCATTACTATTTAGAACATGCAGCCATATCCATAAGGAATAATTCAGGTAAACCATTATTAAGGAGGGGAGAGAGAATTAACATATGTATATATCATCTCAATCAACCTCAGAATCAGCTTTGACGTTATTATACCTTCTTTTTCAGAAATGAAGCTTTGGATAGCTGAGGTTAATGAATAAGTCAGAATCCTGATACAGCCAGTTGTCACAGAAACCGGGACCCATATTTAAAACTTACGGCTCTGAATTCCATGCATTATTTTCCACAACATATTGCCTCCTAAGATCCTTTGATACTAACTAGAACATTTAGAGTTGTTCACAAGATAAAAAAATAAATAAATCAGATCTTATATCTGAACCAGTACATGATTTAATATATATACAAAATATACTATACATAAAATGAATATACTATATAAATGCATATATACATAAATATACATACACATACATGTATATATATGGTTTTGTGTATGTGTTCATAAATACATATTTATATATATGTGTGTGTGTATATAAATATATTTCTCTTTTTTTCTCCATGAACTTGCAATCTCTGCCTCCCATTCTCAGATACCAAGTCTACCAAGGAAAATGTATATGTCTAACAGGTATGTTTTAATGTCCTACTTCCATGCCCATCACCTACACAGGAGGTACCTGCTGCTTCAGTGGGCAGTTCTATACATAACAGGAATGATTCACTCGTAGGTACCTGGTTTATTGTCATTAGGAATGATACATACTCGTATTTCTCCTGTCCTTGTCACTCCTATCTATCTTTAACCATGTCACCTCCATTTATCATACTGTCTTTCAACAAATATGTATAAGCCCTGATGTATACATATGTATCCATGTAGTGAATGAGCCAAGATTATTGTACAACACCAACAAAATCTTCACCATTATATTAGCATTTTAATGGTGGAGAGAAAATAAATAAATAAATAAATAAACCAGTAACTCTTTTAACTTCAAGTGATAAAAAATGCTATGAAAAGAATAAACTGTTTAAAGGTAGAAAATAAGTGAGAAGTGGGCTATTTCAGATATGCAGGTCAAAGAAGACCTCTCTGAAAAAGTAATATTTGAACAGATTCACATGATGAGGAATAATAAACCTCAAGGAGTTTGTTTTGAGCAATGTTCTATAAATAAGAGCAGTACATGTAAAGTGCCTGAAGCAAAAACAAGCTTGATCCGCAAGAATGACAATAATCAAGAAAATCTTTGAAATTTTTCATATTAGAAACTATGTTAATGGCAGTACTGTTAATAAGCTTGGGAAACTAAGGGCAGGGCCAGTTTGGCATTGGTAGGAATTGAATAAATACTTTTGGCTTGGCCTTTTTAGATTGGAAATACTTATTAGACATCCAAGTGGAAATATCCAAAAGGAGCTGTGATATATAATTCCAATGCTCAGTGGAAAGATCAGACCTTAAAATATAAACTCAGGAATTATCAGTCTATGGCTAGAATGTGAAACCAAAGGGAAATAATATAAATAACAAAAATATGTGTGTTGAGGAAAATGATTAGGGATACTCTAATCTTTAAAGGTAAAACAAGAGGAAGAATGGTGAAGGGAGACTCAGGAGAACTGTGGGGTAGGAATGCAATTAGGTGAGAATAATATGCTAGAAATCAAGAAAAGGAAGCATCTCAAGAAAGTGGGCAAGGGTAATCATGTCATAAGCAATTAAGAAGTTCAATAATTATAAATATTGCCTATTAGATTTGGCATGAAGGTGGTTGTTAGTGACACTGAGAAGAATAGTTTCACTGAAGTGATAAGAACAAAAGCCTCAATCTTGAAGAAGACAAAACATAAGAAAATAATATTTCAAAAAGAGAAAAATCAATGACACATAAAAAATTATTTAACTAAACTATATTTCACATGTATAAAGATTGGCCAACTTGAAAAAAAAAGGCTACATTAAAAATGCAAGTAAATGAACTACAGTATTAAAGAGAGAGAACAGTTACAAATATAAGGCATTTTAAATAAAGTAAAAATATATGGTTGTGAAAATGTAGAGTCTCTCATGCAGTAATAATTAAATTGTAGACTAGTAGACATTTTTTTTTTAAAGATTTTATTTATGTATTTGACAGAGTGAGACACAGTGAGAGAGGGAACACAAGCAGGGGGAGTGGGAGAGGGAGAAGCAGGCTTCCCGCAGAGCAGGGAGCCCGATGCGGGGCTCGATCCCAGGACCCTGGGATCATGACCTGAGCCAAAGGCAGATGCTTAACAACTGAGCCAGCCAGGCGCCCCGACTAGTAGACATTTTGAAGAGAAATCTGACCACACTTACAATTTGTATACATGTATATGTATGCATATATATTTGTGTTAGTAAGTTAGTTAACTACTTAGTCAGCTAGTTGCTTAGTTATAAAGACTTTTCTCCCAGTAAACTTCCTGGGCATGTAGCAGGGAAATTATCAGTAGATTCAAAAAAGAAAGCATATGAAAATACAGTTATCAGTGGTATTTTCATGCATAAAGACAATCTGGAAGATTAGTGAGATCTAGGTGTGCATCACTGGAGAACATGGATAACTAATGTGGTAGGAAAAATACTGTGGAATTCCATGTAACAATTTTAACTAAAACCTGCATGTATAATAGCAACATGGATAATTATTAATACTATAGATAAAAGGAAAGTATGAGAAACACAATGTACTCTAAACATACCATAAATGTGGACAGAAAACACATGCATAATAAACTACTACATGTTTTATGAGAATTCACACTCAAAGATGAATTTCTCACAATGGTTGCTAAGAGAGGAGAAGGTAAATGGAGACGAGGGAGTTACATAAGAAATATAAGAGATGGTCTTTATAGGGATCAATGTTGATAGCATGACATAAATTGGATGACAGAATTTTTATTTTATTTTATTTTATTATGTTAGGTTAGTCCCCATACAATACATCATTAGTTTTTTTATGTTAATCATGTTACATTACATCATTAGGTTTTTTTTGTTTTTTTTTTAAGATTTTATTTATTTATTTGACAGAGAGAGAGACAGCGAGAGAGGGAACACAAGCAGGGGGAGTGGGAGAGGGAGAAGCAGGCTTCCTGCCGAGCAGGGAGCCTGATGCGTGGCTCGATCCCAGGACCCTGAGATCATGACCCGAGCCGAAGGCAGTTGCTCAACCAACTGAGCCACCCAGGCGCCCCTACATCATTAGTTTTTGATGTAGGGTTCCATGATTCATTGTTTTTGAATAACACCCAGTGCTCCATGCATACGTGCCCTCCTTAATACCCATCACCGGGCTAACCCATCCCCCCACCCCCCTTCCTTCTAAAACCCTCAATTTGTTTCTTGGAGTCCATAGTCTCTCAAATTGGGGATAGAATTAACATAACCTCCTGTGTTGGATTTCCAAAAAGAGATAAAATGGGAATTTTGCCAAGTGGACTTAGCAGAAATAGTGACTCCTTTAAAAAGGTGTGTTACAAGAAAAGAAACCTACAAAGCAGTATTTCTTATAAACATAGATGCATAAATCCTTAAATCAGCAAACAAATCCCTCAAACAAAATACAACATCGTATAAAAATAATTATATGCCATGACCAAGTAGGATTTCTCCCAGGTATGCTAGGTTGGTTCAATATTTAAAAATCCATTAATGTATTCCATTATATCAATGGGTAAAGAATAAAAATCACATGATCATATCAATAGATGCCAAAAAAGCATTGGAAAAAATTCAACACCCATTCATGATAAAAATACTCAGTAAGCTAAAAATAGAGAGGAAATTCCTCAACTTGATAACTATTTACAAAAATACACAGCTAACATAATGGTGAGAAATTTGAAGTTTTTCCATTAAGAACAGGAGCAAGACAAGGATGTCTCCTCTTACTACTCCTTTTCAATATTGTACTGGAATTTCTAGCTAATGTAATAAGACAAGAAAAGCAAAAGTTTTGCATGTTGGGAAGGAAGAAATAAAACTGTTCACAGATGACATGGTCATGAATGTAGAAAATCTGAAAGAATGAACAAAAGTTTCTGGGAAATAAATGAATATAGCAAAATTGCAGGATACAAGATTATTTAAAGAAGTCAATTGCTTTCTTATATTCTACTTGATCTTTTTTTTTTAATTTTATTTTATTATGTTAATCACCATACATTACATCATTAGTTTTTGATGTAGTGTTCCATGATTCACTGTTTGCGTATAACACTCAGTGCTCCATTCAATACATGCCCTCTTTAATACTGATCACCAGGCTAATGCATCCCCCCAAGCCCCTCCCCTCTAGAACCCTCAGGTGTTTCTCAGTGTCCGTAGTCTCTCATGGTTCCTCTCCCCCTCCGATTTCCCCCCTTCATTTTTCCCTTCCTACTTTTTTTTAACAATAAAGAAGGGGAACTTGCAATTAAAAATTCAATGCCATTTACATTAGCACCCCTAAAGATTACATACCTAGATATAAATCCAACAAAACATGTTCCATATCTATGTGAGAAAAACTACAAAACTCTAATGAACAAAATCAAAGAAATAAATAAATGGATTTACCCCATGTTCATGGATAGACATATTCAATATTTCAAGATGTCAGTTTTTCACAATTTGATCTATAGATTCAATATAATCTCAATCAAAATTCCATCAAATTATTTTCTGAATATCAACAAACTGACTCTAAAGTTTATATGTAGAGGCAAAAGACCCATTTTTCCCAACAAAATTGTGAAGAAGAACAAAGTTCTTCTGACACTACACAACTTCAAGACCTCAAATTCAAAGATACAGTAATCAAGATAGCATGGTGTTTAAGAAAAAATAGACAGTGGCACCTGGATGGCTCAGTCAGTTAAGCGTCTGCCTTCAGCTCAGGTCATGATCCCAGGGTCCTGGGATCGAGCCCCACATTGGGCTCCCTGCTCGGTGGGGAGCCTGCTTCTCCCTCTCCCACTCCCCCTGCTGTGTTCCCTCTGTCGCTGTGTCTCTTTCTGTCAAATAAATAAATAAAATCTTAAAAAAAAATAGACAAATTGATCAATAGAAGAGGAAAGTGACTGCAGAAATAGACTCTAATACAGTCATCTGATTTTTGACAAAGGAGAAAATGAGGTACAATGGAGCAAAGACATTCTTTTCAACAAATGGTACTGGAACAACTGGATATCCATATGCATTTAAAAAAAAAAGTCTAGACATAGATCTTACGTCCTTCTCAAAAATAACTCCAGGGTACCTGGGTGGCTCAGTCGTTGAGCATCTGCCTTCTGCTCAGGTCATGGTCCCAGGGTCCTGGGGTCGAGTCCTGCATGGGGCTCCCTGCTCAGCAGGAAGCCTGCTTCTCCCACTCCCCCTGCTTGTGTTCCCTCTCTCGCTGTGTCTCCCTCTGTCAAATAAAAATAAATAAATAAATAAATAAATAACTGCAAATGGATATAGGCCTAACTGTAAAATGCAAAACTATGAAACTCCTACAAGACAACATAGGAGAAAAACTTAAGTGATCTTGGGTCATCTAGATAGAACACCAAAAGCATGATCCATGAAATAAATAACCGAAAGGCTATACTTCAGTAAAATTAAAAACTTGTGCTCTGTGAAAGACAATGTCATGAGAATGAGAAGATTACCCAGAGTGGAAGAAAATATTTGCAAAGGATGTATCTCAAAAAGGCTAATAATGAAAATATACAAAGAACTCTTAACCTGATTAAAAATGAGTCAAAGTCGTTAAGAGACACCTCACCAAAGATATATAGATGGCAAATAAGCATACAAAAAGATACTCCACAGCATATGTCATCACAGAAATGCAAATTAAAACAACAATGAGATACCACTATATACCTCTTAGAATTACCAAAATCCAGAAAACTGGCAATACCAAATGCTGCTGAAGTTGTGGAGCGGAGGAACTCTCCTTCATTGCTGATGGGAATGTAAATTGGTGCAGCCATTTTGGAAGACAGTTTGGTGTTTTTTTACAAACTAAACATATTCTTATCATATGGCCCTATAATCATGTTCCTTAATACTGACCCAAAGGAGTTAAAACCTAATGTCCATGCAAAAATCTGCACACAGATGTTTATAAGCATCTTTATTCATAATTTCTAAAACTTGGAATCAACTAAGATGTCCTTTGGTAAGTGAATGAATAAATTGTGTTACATCTATTCAATGGAATATTATTCATCACTAAAAAGAAATAACCCATGAAACCATGAAAACATGAGGAAATTTAGATACATGTTACTAAGTGAAAAAAGCTGGTTTGAAAAAGCTACATACTGTATGATTCCAACTATATGACACTCTGCAAAAGGCCAAACAATAGAGACAGTTAGAAAGATCAGCAGTTAAGGAAGGTAGAGAGAGCTAAATAGGTAGAGTACAGAGAATTTTTAGGGTACTGAAAATACTGTATGTGATACTGTAATGACAGATACATGACATTATACATTTGTCCAAACCCATAGAATGTGCTATACCAAGAGTGAACCATAATGTAAACTATGGATCAGGGGTGATTAATATGTGTCACTATAGGTTCATCAGTTGTAACAAATGTACTGCTCTGGTGGGTGAGTTGATAAAGGAAGAGGATTTGCATGGGGTGATGGAGGGGGTGTATGGGAAAACTTTGCATCTTTCCCTCAATTTTGCTGTGAATTTTTTTTTTTAAGATTTTATTTATTTATTTGAGAGAGAGAGAACACCTGAGAGGGGATAGGGTCAGAGGATGAAGCAGACTCTCTGCCGAGCAGGAAGCCTGATGCGGGACTCGATCCAGGGACTCCAGGATCATGACCTGAGCTGAAGGCAGCCACCCAACCAACTGAGCCACCCAGGTGCCCTTTGCTGTGAATTTAAAACTACTCTAAAAAATAAAGTTTTGTTTGTCTTGTTTGTTTTGTTTTTTGTTTAGTTGCTATGCACTAAAAAGGAAAAAGAAATGATGAGGTGGATAAAGGCAGTTTGAGGTCAAAAGAGGATGACCATTTTCAGGTGGGAGATTTTTTTGCATATTATAATGTACAGAAAAACACTAAGGGGACAAATGAGAAAGTCTGGGGGAGGAAATGGTGACGCAGGATTGAGGGAGGTTGAGAGCAATGGTAGACTTTGATGAAATAAGTTAAGATTCAGTTTAAAACTGGAGAGACTGGCATAAAATAGGAGTAAGAACATTTCTCCATGGTAACGGAAAGAAAAGCAAAAATTGTAAGCACTGATGCAGATAGGCAAGAGGAAGAATTGGGAGAATGAAATAGTTATCTTCTGTTTGCTTCTATTTTCTTAGTAAAATGAATCAAAGTATAACAAACAGGGAATGAATATTGGAGGACCGAGAGGTGAAAAGAAGATGTGAATTTGAAGAGAAAAAGTGAGAATATGAGAAATGAAATATCCAAGGAAAATTTAGCAGGATTACGTTTTATTCTTTATTGCTTTATATTTTCCTCTGGACACTTTTTGTGCTATTTCAGTATAGAAAAGAAATAGAGAGAAGTTGAATTGCACCAGACTTGGATTCTTCCAGGTGATAAATGTAAAATACATTCAGCACTTCTACTACTATACCTCTTAGCAGAAGTCAACATATGTGACCACAACCCACTTCCTGAAATCTATTCCTTGGCTTTGAATACATTACAGCATTTATTATCAGTTTTCTTTCTAGGTTCCTTCTACTCTAACTAAATATTCAATGTTGGAATTCCTCAGGATGTAGTCTTAGCGTTCTCACTGTAAAGTTTTTTTTGTATGCTATATCCACCCCCATAATATCAGGTACTATCTATATAAAATGCTTCCTAGTTTCATACCCAATATTTCTTCTGAGTCCCATACCTCAAACCCAACTGTGTCCCCTGCATCTGCATTTGGCTAGGATCTTCAAACTCAACATACTCAAGCAGGATCCTCCTTTTCATCAAAAACTTGCTCTCTCTCTCTCTCTCCATTTTCTGTCTGAATAAATGTTACCATTATCCATCCTGTTACAAAAAAAAATCAGAAACCTGGGTACTCATTCTTTCCTGCCTTTATAACCTACCACATCCAATCAATCAAGTCTTGTCTGTTCTTCCTTCTCCGTACTTCCCTAATCTAGTAGTTTTCATCTTGTCCTGAGCAGTGGAATAGCCTGGGGAGCATTTTAAATATGTATACTTGCCTGAGTCCCATCCTCAGAAATTCTGATTTAATTGGTCTGATGTAGGTCCTAGACATTGTATTAATAATAATAATTTTAAGACCCAGGAAGTTCTAATTATTGAAAACTGCTCTAATTCATTCACTTCTCTCTATTCCAAATTTTGATAACCTAATACAAACGAATACAGGCTAAAATCATCTCATATTTGAATTACTGCATTAACGTTTTGAGGAATCTCCTTGCTTCTACTTTGGTTTGCTTTTATTTTTTTTTTTATTGCAGCAGAAGCACTTCTTATTATTTTATTTATTTTCTTATTTAATTATTTAGCATATATGTGATCATGTAATGCACATGCTTAATATCATTTAGTTACCTCCCACTGCACTTGGTTAAGGACTAAAACCTTATACATAGTTTAAAACAATAGGTATAATTTGGATGTTGTCTAATTCTATAGCCTCATGTCTTGCCACAATCCCCTCTCCCATCTCCATTCATTATATTCCAACCACATGATCATTCTTTATTTCTCTGAACATACCATATATTTTTCCTGTCTTGGGAAAGGACTTGCTCATGCCAGTCTTTCAAACTGGGTCACTGACACCCTCTTCCCCCACAATGAGTACTTGCCTAGCTAATTGCCTAGACAAAGTCATACCTCCTGTCTTACATCTGCTTAGTACCCTTCTCTGGCCTGCATACTGTACACTGCTCATCACACAGAATGTATATGTATTGTGGATGATATTATTTGCAAAAACTTATTGAGCACTTAACAATGTGCCAAGCATTATGCTAAGTGTTTCACAAACACAATCTCTTACAAACCATGAAATAATGCTCTAAAGGAGATACTATCAATATTCCCATTTTAAATATGAATAAACTGAGGCACAAACAGATTAAACACCTTACCTAAGATTAGATAGCTGGCAGGTGGTAGGGATCAAATTTGAATTCAGGACATTTGACTTCAGAGCACACCCTCATAACCCCTAAACATAAGTACACAATTATACCTTTATTTTATTTTATTTGTTAATTAACCACCTTATTGACATATGATTGACATGCAAAAAACTGCACATATATAATGTATAAAATTTGATAGTCTGGACATGTGCATACATGGTGAAACCACCACCGCAACCAAGGTAATAAACATAACTTTTACCTCCAAAAGTTTTCTCATACTCCTTTGTTGAGTGTATGTGGTAAGAACATTTAACATAAGATCTACACTTTTTTTTTTAAGATTTTGTTTATTTATTTGACAGAGAGAGAGAGACACAGTGAGAGAGAGAACACAAGCAGGGGGAGTGGGAGAGGGAGAAGCAGGCTTCCCACAGAGCAAGGAGCCCAATGCGGGGCTCGATCCCAGGACCCCGGGATCATGACCTGAGCTGAAGACAGACACTTAATGACTGAGCCACCCAGGCACTACCAGGATCTACACTTGTAACAGAATTATTAAGTCCACAGCTCGATGTTGTTAACTGTAGGCCATATGAAATACAGCAGATCTATAGAGCTTATTCATCATGCATAACTACACATTTATACCCATTGAACAACTCCCTACTTACACCTTTCCCCAGCCCTGGGCAACCACCATTCAATTCTCTGCTTTTATGAGTTTGACTATTTTAGATACCTCATGTAAATGTAATCATTGAATATTTGCCCTTATGTGACTGGCTTATTTCACTCCACATAACATTTTCAGAGTTCATCCAAGTTGTCACATATTGCAAGATTTCCTTCTTTTTTAAGGCTGAATAACATTCTATTGTGTGTATGTGCCCCATTTTCTTTATCCATTCATCTTTTGATGGAAATTTAGGTCTTCTCCATATCTTAGCCATTGTGAATAAGTACATAATGAACACAGAAGTGTGGATATCTCTTCAAGTTACTGATTTCAGATCTTTTGGATACATACCCAGAAATAGAATTGCTGGATCATAATCTTGTAGTTATATTTTTAATATTTTGAGGAATAGCCATACTGTTTTTCATAATGAATGTACCAACTTACATGCCCAAACAAGTGTACAAGGGTTCTAACTTCCCCTTATTATTGCTAACACTTATCTTCTTTTTTTTTATTTTTTTATTTCTATTTTTTATTTTATTTATTTATTTATTCATTTATTTATTATTATGTTATGTTAATCACCATACATTACATCATTAGTTTTTGATGTAGTGTTCCATGATTCATTGTTTGCGTATAACACCAAGTGCTATTGTTAGGGAAATACAAAGCAAACTACTCTAAGATATCACCTCACAGTTGTTAGAGTGGCTATTATAAAAAACAACAACAACACTGTGTTCAGTGTAGTTTGCTTTGCATTTCCCTAACAATTAGTGATATTGAACATCATTTTGTATACCAGCTCACCATTTGCATGTCTTCTTGAAGAAACATCTATTCAAGTCCTTAGCCCATTTTTGAATTGTGTTGAGTTTGTTTCTGTTTGTTTGTTTTGTTATTGAGTTGTAGGAGTTCCTCATATATCTTGGATATTAACCGCACATCAGGTATATGGTCCACAAATATTTGCTCCCTTTCTATAAGTTGCTTTTTTATTATGTTGCTTTTCTGTGCAGAAGCTTTTCAGTTTGATGTAGTCCCACTTGTCTATTTTTGCTTTTGTTCCCTGTGCTTTTGGTTTCATAGCCAAGAAATCTTTGCCAAACAAAACACAAAATTAATGGTATGACTTTGGAATTATATTAAATCTTGCTAGTTTTCATACAGATTTGATATTCTAATTAGTAAAATCAAAAATAAAAGACTAATAACTCTTTTTTCTTATTAATAAATAACAAAAACATACTTAAATGGTAATATTGGGTCATAGAACAAATTTCATAGACCAAAGAAATATCAGCAATAATTCTAGATAAATACAGCTTACTGGTATCCTTTGAACTCTATGTTTACCATAATTACCAAGAAAAACAAAGCATTGAATATCAAGATTATACAGTTGTCGTTACTGTCTCTTATCAAGTCATTACAGCTCCAAAGTACAATCAGCATTTGCGCAACACAGCACAAGAAAGTCTATAGTTACAATGCAGATGTTAGTTTGTACTCTTTCCAGATTCAATTTAAACAAAAACTTGTAGATAGATGACTATATGACCACCCACCAACAGCAACCAACCAACACTTGGCCACTTACTATGAGCCAGGCGGTGTGCTAAGTGTCTTGAATGGTTTATTTCATTTAATAAAACAGCCTTGAAGTAGATACCATTATAATCCACATCTTACATCTGTGGATGGCAAGTCTTACAGATGGTGAGTAATGTATTCAAAATCACACAACTCATAACTGGCAGAGCCAGAGCCAGAAACACAGAGATGCTGACTTAAAATATAATGCTTATGAGAGACGATGGACTCTGAGAAACAAACTGAGGGTTCTAGAGGGGAGGGGGCGGGGGGATGGGTTAGCCTGGTGATGGGTATTGAGGAGGGCACGTATTGAATGGAGCACTGGGTATTGTGCACAAACAATGAATCATGAAACACTACATCAAAAACTAATGATGTAATGTATGGTGATTAACATAACATAATAAAATTTATATATATATATAATGCTTATGTTTACCCTGGCAAGCACACTTCTATAGATGTTAGTTCTGGATGGTTTCGTGAATCAGATGGGAAAAGATAAGATATGCTGGACATATCAAGAGTGTAGGGAACTCATAAACACCTGAAGGTGTATGGTAAGACAGTAAAAAATTTTCAGAATAGGGCGCCTGGGTGGCTCAGTTGGTTAAGCGACTGCCTTCGGCTCAGATCATGATCCTGGAGTCCCTGGATTGAGTCCCGTATCGGGCTCCCTGCTCGGCAGAGAGTCTGCTTCTCCCCTGACCCTCCCGACCCTCCCCCCTCTCATGTGCTCTCTCTCTCAGTCTCTCCCTCTCAAATAAATAAATAAAATCTTTTAAAAAAAATTTTCAGAATAAAGATTAAGAGTATGGAAGTTGGCTAGAAACCTGTTTCCTGCAGAGCTTAAAAGTAGACCTAAATTCAACTGACATTTTCATATGCTCTCTTGCAGAGTTATGTTTTATGCATATATTCTTTCTCTGCAAGAAATATCTGGCCTAATTAAGGGCAGGGGTCATTTGTTCCCCTTTGCATCCTACCACATAGCTCCTTGATTTGCACTCTTGCTACAGGAGGTTACAGAAATTAGTTCATGCCATGCTCTACCTAGAGAGTCCATGAGACAAAATGAATGTCAGGTACTTATGCTTTACTGGCCTCAGAATCATGGCAGAATTCAAGGAATAATGGTACAGACAATTTTCATCCATACAAAATACATCTTCATGTTTTTAATCAAAATCTAAGTGAACAGACCTGTACTGATCTCGATGTCTTATGATCAAGGGTTCTAGAAAATGCAGCTTTGAAATTCCCAATTGATTTTTTTAAAGGTGTCCTGGTTTTTCTTAGTTTGCCTGCACCTGCAACTCACATAATGAATTTTGTTTTCATGACTGAATTTGCTATTTCCCTTCTTCACACAATGAAGCACAGAAGGTTGATAAGGATTAATGAGGTATTTTCAAAGTAGCTTTATGTATTTTATAGAATAAATAGTATGAGGAGCAGGATGTCGGTAACAAATAGACACATACAAGGGTCTTGTGATTCATTTGAAATTTTCAAAGTTTATTTGATCAACTCACCTAAATGTGCATTAATTTTAGTCACCTTTAATTATTTTAAAATTTGAATGGGTGAAAATAATGACACTTGTTTAATATGTGTTAAGAAAGGCATTTCTATGTACTAATGATAAAAGCACATTATTACTGAAGCCATATCCCCCCTTGTTTCCTGTAGTACCTGCTTTTCCAAAGATGCCTCAAATCATTATTCAACCATCCAGGTGACTGTTCTGACAATGTAATGATTTACACCTACGCATTGTTCTGTCATCACTATCAGAATGGAAACCAACTCTCTTGAGATAGATAAGTATGTGAGCAGGATTATGATTAAGTTTCAGCCACATAAAGCTGCATTGACATAGTTAAATACTTTTTAATATATTCTTACCAAAAATAATACCTAAGAACCCATAGAGCTTAATAGGGAGAAAAAAAAAAAAACTTTACATGGTAATAGATTCAACTGCCATGAAACTACTATTTAAAAATGCTACGCCTTCTTCATATGTCAATGTTATTTCTTTTGATGAATACTACAACTTTTGGTCAGCTAGCTTGTTCATGTTTTCACAGAATTAATTTACTGGTTTAGACTTCCTTCCCTCAAGCAGGAAATGTACCTGCTGTTACAATATTTTTATGAAAATTTGCGCCCAGTATGTAATTAACCTGAAGAAAATTTTAAGCAGTTTTTAAGCAACATTTTTCAAGGGAAGAACTATTACACATTTTAATATCTCTTCTCAACCCATTCAGAACATGGGCAAAATAATCACCCACTTTGGTTCACAAGCATTTGCATTCAGGACAGGAACTTCACCCAAGACATTGGTTTTCAAACACATTTCCAATTCTTATTTAGTAGAAGGAACAGAAGACCCCATACCATATTAGGAATAAATTAGTCTCCTGTTAAACTGGCTGCTAAACAAAGAGCTACAATCCTATTAAAATCCAATTAAACATGCATCACATTTGATAGATATAATTAGAACAACTGTAGAGGGTAAATGCCTCTAAGCACTGTAGCCGGAAGAACTGTCAAAAGAGAAAATAATAGACAATATGTTGGGATTAGTTTCTGCAATGATACCTTCTTTATCGTTGGAATTTTATTTATTACCTTTTAGCTATTTTTAATAGTTTCTCTATTTCTCTTACCAGGGAATGATTGCTTTGCTTTCATATTTGCTTCCACTAATAAGGATATTTTATCTGTTTCCATGGGTTAAATCAGACAGTGTTATAAAAAAATAGTAAGTCTTACAAAATACTCTAAAACTTGAAACATTTAAAAATGTTTTTAAAACATCTTTCAGGTTCTTAAATGTCCTCATTGCATCATATACAACTTAGGTATGGTCTTTCTACAATTGTCTTACTCACAAGATGTAATCACTAGGAAATGCTGACCTAGACGTTGTAACAATTAGGAGGATATGCAGTCATTTGTTGCCCTGAACACTCATCTATTTTCCCATAGTAGCTGTTGACAGTCTTTTTGCTGAATCCTTCCCAGTGGTTCTTAGCAATAATTTGTACTCCTTGTATCCTATTTTTGCTTATCAAAATGTAGAGGAATGTTTTTAGACTTTTCATATGGCTATAAACCAAAGCTCCTGTTATGTTGGGGTTAAAAGGGAATATTCTAAGCAGAGCCATGACCACTGCACAATATATTTTTGTAAAGTATGACAAAATGTAACCATGGAGAATATGTTAAACATCAGTATACTTGCACTGACTTGGCAATGTTAAAATTTAATATTCAGATAATAAATATACTATGAGACATTTAAGGACAAATCAAGGAGGATGATATTTGACCATTTTTATGCGTTGCTTTCACTTAATAAATATCAGCTTATTTTTATCTATTAGGATTTATAATGTCAAAATATTCAATTTCTCTTAAACTTCCTTGTAATTGTGGTCCCCACTTCAAGGCCATGAATAGTTAAATCTTGGCCCAATTAACAGCTCCTAGCCTGCATATCTATTCATTGACACATCAGATGGGGGAAAAAATGGACATAAAGAAATTGGGAACTTGAGAGTCTAGAATTCCTCTTTCTCTTTAAATCTTTTATTTCTGTTTCTCCACGATTGGTTTCCTTTTCTCTTACTGAATACATTATTAACTAAGCAAAAAAAGAGCCAAAGCTAGTTTTCAAGATACTCAAGAATAGCTAACCAGGGGGAAAGAAGTTTTCCTATCAACACCCTGTAGTGAAGCTCATGGGAAAGAACTCACATTGGCCCACTTTAGCCCAAGTACACAGTCATTGTGACCATGATTGACTCATGCTCATTCATAACCAAGAAGGAGGATTCCATTAAGGCAGCTGGGTTGGGCACAGGGATGTGTGTGCAAGGTAGACAGGAATAGTAGTTACAGCATGTCTATTCCATGAAGCTGCTGCCAGACAATCTTTGAGACCTCACTGCCTTCAGAGACTCTGGGCATTGTTATGGCCACAGGCAGCTTAAGGGCTTCTTGCAAACCTGCAAACATTTCTCTGATTCCTCAAGTGAGGGGAGGTAGAAAAAAAGTTAACCTGTTTTCCTGGGATTTCTGCCTCTTTCAATGCTATTTTCCCCTCTCTCCATAGAGTAATTTATTCTATACTATTCTGTCATCTAATTGTACCTCTGTTCTTCAAACTTCCTCTATATATCTATAATGAAACCTTTTCACATCAGTATTAATAAATGAACAATTATATTTCCTTACAATTTCACTTGAAAAATGTTAACCAAAATGACAAATTCACTTGTATGAAATAGTTAAGGTCAAGATATGTCCATATTAGGCTTTCTTTACATAATTTTCCTCCAAGATCTCCTGTACATAAAAGAATTTCTTGAGTCTTTGGATTCCAACAAAGAATAAGCTCCTATGGTAGAGCCATGTCAAAATATTTGGAGCTTAAGAAATTTTAATGTACAATGTGAAATTTGAGGGACTATCAAATTATTTATGTTTATTAAATATTTAATAGAACAATTATGTAGACATATACTCGAAAGTAATAATTCATTTTGAGCTAACTTGTTTTTAAGAAATGCTTTTTTTTTTATTTCGAAATACCTTAAAGGCTCTGTTGACCCTATAGCTGGTTTATTGCTTATAAATTCTGGCTGAATTATTATATTAAGAAGACATTTTATGCTGTGGTATTTGAGTATTTTATGATGAGCTGTATTTTATGGTATCAGAAATGTGAAAGTGAAATTATCAGAAATAAAACTTGAAAGATTCATTTTTACTTGTTCAGAGCAAAAATGCATTCATTAATGTAATTATTTTAGAATTATAAGTACACAATTTACATATTCTTTATTTTTAAAAAAAGTTTATTTTAAAAAAATTGAATAGCAAATTTCAAATACATCAAAAGAAAAAACTGTATGAAGAATCACTGGGGCAGGGTTAATATTAAAAATGTATTTTATGAAAATAATTTACGTAAAACCTGACTGTCAATTCTAAACTGATAAAGACTCAAATGCATTTCAAGAGATATAAATCAAAATCATACTTCTATTCTAGTCAAATAATGGAAAACTTAACTTATGGAAAAACAGTTGTGTGAAATCATGTGTAAAATTAGGCATGATTTCAGTCTAAAATTAAAATTGGTGACGTTTACTAAACAAATGCTTCTAAATAATTAAAACTAAGAAATAAGTAACCCTTAACATTTGGTGTTTCTCTTCCTAATAAGCTCCTGAAACGTTCCTTTCAGAATTGGTGTCAGTAATTTAAATATATATGTATTTAATTTTCTTACTCTGTAATCTGCTTAATACTGTCAAACTTGACTTATACTTGGAGTATAAGTAAGTTGCAAGCATGAATTTGCTATTTGGCCTATGCTCTCATTTTCTAATAAACTTTCTAATAAACTTCTAGTCCAGGAGATTATAATGGAAAAGAGGAACCAAACAGTTTGGGTGAAGGTATATGAAGTACTTGAACGATAAGATAAATCTATCTGGGTAGAATTTTGTTTCCTTGTTAGCCTGGTGATGGGTATTAAAGAGGGCACATTCTGCATGGAGTACTGGGTGTTATGCACAAACAATGAATCATGGAACACTTCATCTAAAACTAATGATGTAATGTATGGGGATTAAAATAAGAATAAAAAAAATGTAAAAAAAAAAAGAATTTTGTTTCCTTAATCTTGTTTTCTTAATCTTTTTGTCTGTATATATTAAGTAAATGTCAGTAACAAAGTGACAGTGGTCGTAGTGGTAGTGGTGGGGATACATTAGTCAAAAAATGGGAACTGATATACATGATAGATGATATCACACAATATATAGATATACTCACCTATATATACACAAACCAAGCAGATTTATTTTCAATTTCTTATTTCTAATTTTGTTTTCTCTCATTCTGGTAAAAATTAATACATATTTATAGAAAATCTACAAAGTAGAAAATATTTATAAAATAAATTAAGAATTGACTATATCCCTGTCTTTTATAGTTAATTTTTATCTTTGATGGTTTCATAATTATAATCAGTGTTTGAAAACACATCCTAAAAATTGTTTTGTGTACTATCTCATATACTATTTTGTGCCACCATTTCAATTCTAAACTTTTTTTTACCCTAACATTAAATATGTACTGAAAATATGGTATTAATGACTACAGAGTATTCTATCATGTGACCATAATACAATTTATTTTATTCCATTCCCTAAGTTTCTTCTTTACTTTTATTCATTTTATGTTCTTACTACTTTAAATAAAATGGAATTATAATTATTGTTTTTTATGTCCATTTCTGATTATTTCATTGAGTTACACTGCTAAAAATTGATTTACAGAGTAAAAGATTAAAAGCATAACACAACTTTGAGGTTTTTTACTATATATTGGCAATGTAGTGTCAAGAAAAAACTTTAAATTGTCTCCTTACTTTTAAACTGAGAAAAGCCTCTCTGACTGCCTATTAGTTCTTTTTTTTTTTTTTTTACAAAAATAATTAGTACTTTCTCCATAAGTTCTACTATGGGAAAAATCACAACCTTTTGTAACAAAATGTTTTCAAATCAAATTTTGAATTGTCTTATTAACTCTAATATACAGAAAATAAGTTAAAACTCTGTTGTCTACTGAGTCTAACGTTTTGTTTACTAATTGAGGAAGCACTGGATAATAGAAAGAGCACAGGATTAGTAAAATTAATTTTCAGTCAATTGTCTACCAATTCTTATTATCAGTAAGCATTTAAAATTATCTATTATTCCCTTTCTGGGACAGTTTGAATGATATTCATCTCTTTACTCATCAGTATGAAAATACCAGGATTTTATGGATGTTGATCATTCTGATAGGTCAGTATGCATGTCATTTAGATTTCGGCCTCCTTCGGATTCCAACAAAGAATAAGCTCCTATGGTAGAGCCATGTCAAAATATTTGGAGCTTAAGAAATTTTAATGTACAACGTGAAATTTGAGGGACTATCAAATTATTTATGTTTATTAAATATTTAATAGAATAATTATGTAGACATATACTCGAAAGTAATAATTCATTTTGAGCTAACTTGTTTTTAAGAAATACTTTTTTTTTTTTTCCAAAATACCTTAAAGGCTCTGTTGACCCTATAGCTGGTCTATTGCTTATAAATTCTTATAAATAAATAGACAACATGATAAACAGTTTTCTGCTAAACTTTCTCTAGTGGCTTCCCATGTTTCTCAGAATAAAATCTGGACACATTCCTACAGCCTGTAAGACTTTTATGATCCACATACAGCAAGCTAAACATGCTCCAAATTCCAACCTTTTTGCTTTTATATTTCCTCTTGAGAGATTACTCTTCTCCCAATGTTCACATGGGTTACTGTGTCACTTAATAGATGTCTTTGTGCAAATGCCACTTTCTCAGTGAAACTTTCCCTATCCATTCTATCTAAAATAATGTCATCTCACACAATATACTCTATTCTCTTTCCCAGATTCTTTTTCTTCATCTTCTTTACCAATCCTAGCAGCTACATACTTATGTGTTTGGTTTTTGTCTTCCTTACTAAAATGCAAACTCCATTAGGTCAGAGAATTTTTGTTGTTGTTGTTTATGTCAACATCCCTAGTGCCCAGAGCATGCCCAGCATGAGAAAGTCTACTCTGGAAGCAAATCTTTACTAAATTTATTTAGTTTCCTACCTTTTCTAATTTTTGTATTCTGAAAAGTTTCTTTTCTTTCTTAATACCAAGAAGTAAAAGAATGATTTGACTCAATTATCATAAAATAAGTCCAGTATTGCTAATTCATATATATTCTCATGGAAATGATATCATTCATCACAAAAAGGAAAATTAATAGAGTGATCTTAGACATCGTTATAAGGGCTTAAGTTCCTGTAAATTGAATAGGGTTAGAAACTTTCCAGTATAGTCTGTTAGAAAAAACAAAAAAGGTTAATAGCACAGAAATATTTTTCATCAATATTTTAAATAGCTCCATTCCATTATGTAACTATTATTCCTGAAATTTGTGGTAACCATGGTTCTCTATAAATAGGACGGATGCCAGAAGGATAAAAATAAAAAATAAAAAGTCAGTTTGCATCTATAACTGCTAAGTTTCATCATTGTTGTAAATTCAACCATCATAAAATTATTTATCATGTGAATCAGTTCTTCTAATAAACAATGGGCTACTTATTAAATAAAACATATAATAGCTCTTCTGGCATAGAAACTTTAAAGTTCTTTCTCAAAATGTTTTAAATACCATATCTCAGGGATAATTAAACACAATGAAAGAGGTCTAGCCATTGTGGAGACAAAAACTTCATTTACCTGAGGTTTAAACCAGTTAGCTGGCTTAAATGACCTTTGTAATTTATTTTTTCTTTTTTAAAGATCTTATTTATTTATTTGACAGAGAGAGTGAGAGAGCACAAACAAGGAGAACAGCAGAGGCAGAGGGAGAAGCAGGGTCCCCGCTGAGCAGGGAGCCTGATGCCAGCTCGATCCCAGGACCCTGGGATCATGACCTGAGCTGAAGGCAGATGCTTAACCCACTGAGCCATCCAGGCATCCCGACTTTTGTTGTTGTTGTTGCTTTTTTTTTAAATATCTAGCATTCTTTTTTTTTTTTTTAAGATTTTATTTATTTGAGAGAGAGAATGAGAGAGAGAGAGAGAGAGCATGAGAGGGGGGAGGGTCAGAGGGAGAAGCAGACTCCCCGCTGAGCAGGGAGCCCAATGTGGGACCCAATCCTGGGACTCCAGGATCATGACCTGAGCCAAAGGCAGTCGTTTAACCAACTGAGCCACCCAGTTGCCCAAGGCACCCCGACTTTTGTAGTTTCTTAATAGAGGACAAACTTCTTAATTAATACATCTTCTTTATCTTATACTTAAGTTCATATTTGTATTCAAAAATCAAAGTTGTTAAAATAACTCATATATTCATATTTATTCTCTTTGAAATGTGAGAATGAAGATAATTTTTCCAAAGTTATAAAAATATTTTATATCCAGAAACTCATTTACATTATTTACTTTCATGTGAAATAACTTTTATTATAAATACTTAAATATAACTTCACATTATATGTGGTACCTATAAAATCTACTAGATTTTTTCCCCAGAACAATTAATTTTTTAATTAAAGTAAATTTAAAGAAATATTGGAATATTAAATATTGGAATTATAATAAAAATATGGACTATAATTATGTTTCTGGTATTACAATTATTTCAAATGAAAATTAACATAATAATAATATGAAAATATCCTTTATCTATTTCAATACCATCAATATAATAATAACTACAACTTCAAAATATGACTATATGTAGAATTTCCTTTCAGTGAATTGATTTACACCCTCATCTATATTTTCCCCATAGGAATTATGAAGAATGTTAACTGTTCAACAGAGAAAACTAAAATATAAATGTATAATTCCAATTAGTGTTTATCCCTTTCTTTCAGTAACATTCCAATGATGCAGTGAAGGGGAAAAAATTAGTTGAAAACCTGCAGGGAAGTCCTTTCATCAGTCATGTTCAAGTGTTTCACAAGCTAAATTTAATCCAAGATTAAACTTCTAATTGCTCTAAGCACATATAGCAATATTATAATTGACTATAATTATATCTGTAAGGCAAAATAGCAAATAAGTATAAATATGTAAATGTTAATATGCTTACAATTAAACACAAAGATCAGGAAAAGAAAAGATACACCATAAGCAAATGCTGGTGCTCACTGCTCTCAGCCCCAAAAAGTTACACATCTTGAAACTGATTTAATTTTGTAATTTTTTATCTATTTCTTCTCACATGTCATTTCTCTAATTTTCCTCTTTCATGGATAAAGTCAGAGGGAAATCTTATAATTTTAGTAACCACTTGTAAAGAAGCAAAACTGTGGTGGTTGTTCTGGAATGCAAGTATTCTAACTGTAACATACAGGCTGAAGGGCAGGCTGCCTTAAACTTGTGAAAAGGATGTCATTGTAGGGTAAAGTGGAAAATACATCTGTAATAAAGACTCTGACTTCATTTTTGATGTTTGGCTGCTGACAGCTTTTAAGCCTTACCCTTTACACTTACTCTTTTACTCCACAGCTGGGCAGGCCCCAGTACTCTCTCATTTGCCACCACTGGGAAGTTCAAACCCATGGGCAGGAATGGTCACACTCTCAACCACAATAAAAACCCTAAGCCAGTCTCCTTTCCTTGCCCTCTCAAGTCATTTTCAGAAATGCTGAGGACCACCCTACTCTCCCTGGAAAATCTCATTATGTGAATAATGAACCTTTTCATAACCCTCTCCATGTATGTGTGGCATCATCAGGTTTAACATCCAAAACAAATTTTGGGTAGGGGTCCATCTTGCTTCTACAGCCTATCGTTAAAAATATTTCTTTTCTTTGTGTAAGTGGTTCTTCATTTGGATGTTCTCTTTTTTTGTTTTCTCTAGGTGACTAATTCTCAATATCTAGGTTTTCTCTGAATGGTTTGTATACTACAGATACAACGAGATTGATCTCAACTAACAGTCACACACACAGTCCCAGTTTAATGAGGGTAGATATGCTCTGGAGCATAACTTAAAGTTTTTTATTCACTTGTGGATATGTAGATGAGCAAAATATGTTCATCTTGGAATATAAATAAGTATTGCCCTATTAAAGTACACAATTTTTAAGTCTGCCCACTCCTGTGCATTCCCGTAAACACTTTTTATAATCACTTTCTGTGATTGTAAATGCTTTCATTCTGTTCCCTAAGGGGAACCATTTCCATAAGGATTTTACATGTCTTATGAGACACTCAAGACCTAAGTAGATGCACTTTGAAATTGGAAAATGAGTAAAAAAAATATTTAATAGAAATGAATTGGTAAAGTTTGGAATTTCAATGACACTAGTACTTGGACAGGACATATTTTTGAGTTTGGTCACACAGTCAATGACTTAATCTAACAACATTCCATACCAGCAAACTTACATGAATATATATTACTTTGTTTTGCAGGGAATGATGAAAAGATGTACAATAATCATTAACATAACATTCCTGGTTGTATAAGTATTTGATTAAAAATTTCCTTATTTGATTTTAAGTTACCCGAATAAAGGAAGCATGTAGCATGCAAGTAATAAGGGCTCATTGTATAAATGGTAGTTGTTACAAATTGTGATGCAGTGGTCCTTACGGAAAGCTAGGACAGAATTCAGCATGGACTTAGAAGAAATTCAGACCTAGATGACAATCTTTACTGACTAGTTATGAAATGCAGATAAACTACTGTTACTCTCTGATTTTCATTACATGTAAAATGAAATAATAACATTGAATTCCCTTGGCTGTTGAAAGAATTAATGCACTTGAAACAGAATCTATAATAATTGTTACTGTTTCTATATTTGCCCTTATTTTACTCATTGGAAATAACTTATATGCATTTTCGTCTCTCAAAACTAAAAACTTCTTGTGGACAAACATTATTGTCATTTTATTTCTAGTAAAACCTTTTTCTAGGAATATCTCAGGCAAACAACAAATGTGTGATGCCTTAATTTTTTATGTTATTGATTTCTTTTTTTTGTTTTAATTTTTTTTATTATGTTATGTTAATCACAATACATCATTAGTTTTTGATGTAGTGTTCCATGATTCATTGTTTGCATATAACAAACAGTGCTCCATGCAGAACATGCCCTCTTTAATACCCATCACCAGGCTAACTCATCCTCCCACCCCACACCCCCTAGAACCCTCAGTTTGTTTTTCAGAGTCCATCATCTCTCATGGTTGATCTCGCCCTCCGTTCCTCCCCTTCATTCTTCCCCTCCACTATTTTCTTCTTCTTCCTTTTTTTTTAACATATAATGTATTCTTTGTTTCAGAGGTACAGATCTGTGATACAACGGTCTTGCACAATTCACAGTGCTCACCATAGCACATACCCTCCCCAATGTCTATCACCCAGCCACCCCATCCCTCCCACACCCCACCACTCCAGCAAACCTCAGTTTGTTTCCTGAGATTAAGAATTCCTCATATCAGTGAGGTCATATGATACATGTCTTTTTCTGAATGACTTATTCCGCTAGCATCACACTCTCCAGTTCCATCCATGTCATTGCAAAAGGCAAGATCTCATTCCTTTTGATGGCTGCATAATATTCCATTGTATGTATAAACCACTTCTTTTTTATCCATTCATCTGTCGATGGACATCTTGGCTCTTTCCACAGTTTGGCTATTGTGGACATGGCTGCTATAAACATCGGGGTGCATGTACCCCATCAGATCCCTACATTTGTATCTTTGGGGTAAATACCCAGTAGTGCAATTGCTGGATTGTATGGTAGCTCTGTCTTCAACTTTTTGAGGAACATCCATACTGTTTTCCAGAGTGGCTGCACCAGCTTGCATTCCCACCAACAGTGTAGGAGAGTTCCCTTTCTCCACATCCCTGCCAACATCTGTTGTTTCCTGACTTGTTAATTTTAGCTATTCTGACTGGTGGGAGGTGGTATCTCATTGAGGTTTGATTTGGATTTCCCTGAGGCCGAGCGATATTGAGCACTTTTTCATGTGTCTGTTGGCCATTTGGATGTCTTCTTTGGAAAAATGTCTGTTCATGTCTTCTGCCCATTTCTTCATTAGATCATTTGTTCTTTGGGATCATTTGATTTTGGATACTAACCCTTTATCTGATATGTCATTTGCAAATATCTCCTCCCATTCTGTCAGTTCTCTTTTGGTTTTGTTGACTGTTTCTTTTGCTGTGCAAAAGCTTTTTATCTTGATGAAGTCCCAAGAGTTCATTTTTGCCCTTGCTTCCCTTGCCTTTGGCGATGTTTCTAGGAAGAAGTTGCTGCAGCTGAGGCCAAAGAGGTTGCTGCCTGTGTTCTCCTCTAGGATTTGGATGGGCTCCTGTCTCACATTGAGGTCTTTCAACCATTTGGAGTCTATTGTTGTGTGTGGTGTAAGGAAATGGTCCAGTTTCATTCTTCTGCATGTGGCTGTCCAATTTTCCCAACACCATTTGTTGAAGAGACTGTCTTTTTTCCACTGGACATTCTTTCCTGCTTTGTCAAAGATGAGTTGACCATAGAGTTGAGGGTCCATTTCTGGGCTCTCTATTCTGTTCCATTGATCTCTGTGTCTGTTTTTGTGCCAGTACCATACTGTCTTGATGATGACAGCTTTGTAATGAGCTTGAAGTCTGGAATGTGATGCCACCAGCTTTTCTTTTCTTTTTCAACATTCCTCTGGCTATTTGGAGTCTTTTCTGGTTCCATACAAATTTTAGGATTATTTGTTCCATTTCTTTGAAAAAAGTGGATTGTGTTTTGATGGGGATTGCACTGAATGTGTAGATTGCTCTAGGTAGCATTGACATCCTCATAATATTTGTTCTTCCAATCCATGAGCATGGAACATTCTTCCATTTCTTTGTGTCTTCCTCAATTTCTTTCATGAGTATTTTATACTTTTCTGAGTACAGATCCTTTGCCTCTTTGGTTAGATTTATTCCTAGGTATCTTATGGTTTTGGGTGCAATTGTAAATGGGATTAACTCCTTAATTTCTCTTTTTTTCTGTCTTGTTTTTGGTGTATAGGAATGCCACTGCTTTCTGTGCATTGATTTTATATCCTGCCACTTGACTGAATTCCTGTATGAGTTCTAGCAGTTTTGGGGTGGAGTCTTTTGGGTTTTCCACATAAAGTATCATATCATCAGTAAAGAGTGAGAGTTTGACTTCTTCCTTGCCAATTTGGATGCCAATTTTATTTCTTTTTGTTGTCTGATTGCTGTGGCTAGGACTTCTAATATTCGGTTGAATAGCAGTGGAGATATTTGACATCCCTGCCGTGTTCCTGACCTTAGGGAGAAAGCTCTCAGTTTTTCCCCATTGAGAAAGATATTTGCTGTGGGTTTTTCATAGATGGCTCTTATAATATTGATATATTTACCCTTTATCCATATATTCTGAAGAGTTTTGATCAAGAAAGGATGCTGTACTTTGTCAAATGCTTTTTCTGCATCTATTGAGAGGATCATATGGTTCTTATTCTTTATTAATGTACTGTATCACATTGATTGATTTGCGGATGTTGAACCAACCTGGCAGCCCAGGGATAAATCCCATTTGCTCGTGGTGAAAAATCCTTTTAATACACTGTTGGATCCTATTGGCTAGTATCTGGTGAGAAGTTTTGCATCCATGATCATCAAGGATATTGGTCTGTAACTCTCCTTTTTGATGGGGTCTTTGTCTGGTTTGGGGATCAAGCTAATAGTGGCCTCATAAAACGAGTTTGGAAGTTTTCCTTCCATTTCTATTTTTTGGAACAGTTTCAGAAGAATAGGTATTAATTCTTCTTGAAATGTTTGGTAGAATTCCCCTGGGAAGCCATCTGGCCCTGGGCCTTTGTTTGTTGGGAGATTTTTGATGACTGCTTCAATTTCCTTAGTGGTTATAGGTCTGCTCAGGTTTTCTATTTCTTCCTGGTTCAGTTTTGGTAGTTGATACATCTCTAGGAATGCATCCATTTTTTCCAGGTTATCTAATTTGCTGGCATAGAGGTGCTAAATAATATGTTCTTATAATTGTTTGTATTTCTTTGGTGTTGGTGGTGATCTCTCCTCTTTCATTCATGATTTTGTTGATTTGGGTCATTTCCCTTTTATTCTTGATAAGTCTGGCCAGGGGTTTATCAATCTTATTAATTCTTTCAAAGAACCAGCTCCTAGTTTTATTGATCTGTTCTACTGTTCTTTTGGTTTCCATTTTATTGATTTCTGCTCTAATCTTTATTACTTCTCTTCTCCTGCTGGGTTTAGCCTTTATTTGCTGTTCTTTCTCCAGCTCCTTTAGGTGGAGGGTTAGGTTGTGTACTTGAGACCTTTCTTGTTTCTTGAGAAAGGCTTGTATTGCTATATACTTTCCTCTTAGGACTGCCTTTGCTGCCTCCCAAAGATTTTGAACAGTTGTGTTTTCATTTTCATTGGTTTCCATGATCTTTTAACTCTCCCTTAATTTCCTGGTTGACGCATTCATTCTTTAGTAGGATGCTCTTTTGCCTCCATGTATTTGAGTTCTTTCCAACTTTCCTCTTGTGATTGAGTTCTAGTTTCAAAGCATTGTGGTCTTAAAATAGGTAGGGAATGATCCCAAACTTCTGGTACCAGTTGAGACCTGGTTTTTTACCTAGGATGTGGTCTATTCTGGAGAATGTTCGATGGGCACTAGAGAAGAATGTGTATTCTGTTGTTTTGGGATGGAATGTTCTGAATATATCTGTGAAGTCCATTTGGTCTAGTGTGTCATTTAAAGTCTTTATTTCCTTGTTGATCTTTTGCTTAGATGATCTGTCCATTTCAGTGTGGGGAGTGTTAAAGTCCCCCACTATTTTTGTATTGTTGTTGATGTGTTTCTTTGCTTTTGTTATTAATTGGCTTATGTAGTTGGCTGCTCCCATGTTAGGGGCATAGATATTTACAATTGTTATATCTTCTTGTTTGATAGACCCTTTAAGTATGATAGAGTGTCCTTCCTCATCTCTTATTACAGTCTTTGGTTTAAAATCTAATTTGTCCAATACAAGGATTGCCACCCCAGCTTTCTTTTGGTGTCCATTAGCATGGTAAATGGTTTTCCACCCCCTCACTTTCAATCTGGGGATGTCTTTGCGTCTAAAATGAGTCTCTTGCAGACAGCATATCGATGGGTCTTATTTTTTTATCCAATCTGATAGCTGTGCCTTCTCATTGGGGCATTTAGCCCATTTACATTCAGGGTAACTATGGAAAGATAGGAATTTAGTGCCATTGTATTGCCTGTATGGTGACTGTTACTGTATATTGTCTGTGTTCCTTTCTGGTCTATGTTGCTTTTAGGCTCTCTCTTTGCTTAGAGTACTCCTTTCAATATTTCTTGTAGGGCTGGTTTTGTGCTTGCAAATTCCTTTATTTTATATTATTTTATTTTATTTTATTTTATTTTATTTTATTTTATTTTATTTTTTGTCCTGGAAGCTTTTTATCTCTCCTTCTATTTTCAATGACAGCCTAGCTGGATATAGTATTCTTGGCTGCATATTTTTCTCATTAATGCTCTGAATATATCATGCCAGTTCTTTCTGTCCTGTCAGGTCTCTGTGGATAGGTCTGTTGCCAATCTAATGTTTCTACCATTTTAGGTTACATATCTCTTCTTCCGAGCTGCTTTCAGTATTTTCTCTTTGTCTATGAGACTCGTAAGTTTTACTATTAGATGTCAGGTGACATCTATATGTATTGACCTATTTTTATTGATTCTGAGAGGGGTTCTCCGTGCCTCCTGGATTTTGATGCCTGTTTCCTTCCCCAAATTAGGGAAGTTCTCTGCTATAATTTGCTCCAACGTACCTTCTGCCCCTCTCTTTCTTCTTCTTTTGGGATCCCAATTATTCTAATGTTGTTTTGTCATATGGTATCACTTATCTCTCAAATTCTGCCCTCGTGATTCAGTAGTTTTTTATCTCTCTTTTTTTCAGCTTCTTTATTTTCCATCATTTGGTCTTCTATGTCAGTAATTCTCTCTTCTGCCTCATCTATCCTATCAGTTAGAGCCCCATTTTTTATTGCACCTCGTTAATAGCCTTTTTTTATTTAGACTTGGTTTGATTTTAGTTCTTTTATTTCTCTAGATAGGGTTTCTCTAATAACTTCCATGCTTTTTTCATGCCCATCTATTATCTTTAAAATCATTATTCTGAACTCTAGTTCCGACATCGTAGTAATGTCCATATTGAGTAGGTCCCTGGCAGTTAGTACTACCTCTTGTTCTTTTGGTTGAGGTGATTTTTTCCATCTTGTCATTTTGTCCAGAGGAGAATAGATGAAAGACAGAACAAAATGCTAACAGGGTAACAACGTCCCCAGAAAATATACTTCTAAACAATTCAGAAAAGACCTGAAACCAGGGGAAAATAAAGGGAAAGTAAGAAAAAAGAAAAAGAAAGAAAAAAAAGAAAAAGGAAAAGATAAAAACAAACAAAAATAGAACCAAACAAACAAACAAAAATATAATCAAATATGATCATGCTGGTGCATAGATCAGTGCCACACATTAGATTTTGGGCATATTTTGGTCTGGTAGAAGAAAGTGCCTCCATAAATTTTCAAGAAAGAAAAACTTATATATGTACAAAAATAAGGGTAAATACGATGAAGGGATGGAATATGAGTGTAAAGATGAAAATTATAAAAGATTTTATAAAAGGAATTGAGGAGATAAGAAGTTGGTTGAAAAAAGAAAGAATAGGATTAAAAAAAAAGGGGGGGAGAGAATGTGATCAGGCAGGAGACTAGAACAAAGCCATACACTAGAGATTTAGGGTATATTTTGATCTGTTAGAAGAAACTACATCTTAAAATTTTAAAAGGAGAACAACTTATATATATACCAAAAATAAGGGTAACTACTATGAAGGGTTAGAATATGACTCTAAAAATGAGAAATAAAAAATATTTTTAAAAATGGTTTGGTTGAAAATGGGAAAAAGAAAAATTAAAAAAAAAAAAGACAGTTAAAAAAATTAACTTTGAAAGACTAAAGAATCATGGTAAAAAAAAGCCATGGATTCTATGTGCAGTGTTCCCCTAGTGCTGGAGTTCTACTGTTCTCATTGATCAGTAAACTTGGTCTTGGCTGGCTGTTCTTGCTGATCTTCTGGGGAGGGGCCTGTTGCCGTGGTTCCTGAATGTCTTTGCCGGAGCCGGACTGCCCCGCCCTTGCTGGGTCCTGGCTAAGTAATCTGCTCAGGTTTGCTCTAAGGAGCTTTTGTTCTCTGCAAGCATTCCGGACAGTTTTGGAGGTCGAGAGTGAAAATGGCGGCCTCCCAATCTTTGCCCCATAGGACGCGAGAACTTGGGGCCCCACTCATCTGTGTGCCCCTGGAGAAAAGTAGTCAGTCACTCCCGTCTCGCCAGTCTCTGGCCGCACTCCGTGCTCAACTTGCCTGTGACTGAGCATTCCTATCTCTGGCACCCGACTCATGTGGAGTCTCCAAACCCAGCAGATCCCTGCGGTGCACTCCCACGCCACTCCCCCCGGGGGAGGAAGGGTAGTCTCCCCAGATCTGCCACTTGTTGGGTCCCTGCTGGAGGAGCAGTGGCCAGACTATGCTGTGGATCACGGTTTATGGCAACCCTGAGCTGAGAACCCATGCCTCGGCTCTGTCTCTGCAGCCGGCCTCCCCTCTCTGATACCTGGGAGCTCTGCCTCACTCAGGCAACCCCGGTCTTTCTGTGACCCCGAGGGTCCTGAGACCACACTGTCCCTCGAGGTTTCCACCCCCCGCTTAGCCACTGGAGTGACGTCCCTCAGCAGAGCAGACTTCTAAAAGTTCCGATTTTGTGCTCCTCAGCTCTATTACTTGTCAGAAGCGACCGACGGAGGCCCCCTCCCTGCTGTCTATCCTCCCGAATATCACATCGGATTCACTTCTCCACATGTCCTGCCTTCCAGAAAGTGGTCGCTTTTCTGTTCAGAGAGTTGTTGCTATTCTTTTCTTTGATCTCCTGTTGAGTTCATAGGTTTTCAGAATGGTTTGACCCCATCCAGCTGAATTACTGGGACCAGATGAAATCCAGGTCTCCTACACCTCTGCTATGTTATTGATTTCAAACGAAGCATACATTGGCCCATTCTTTTTACTGTATATGATATTGTTCCTGAAATTTTCCAACAATTGTGCATCAACTTTGTCAGGAAACATTTTTCTACTACACATTCTTATATCTACTTCTTTGCTGTAAATTATGTAAAACAGCATTGATTGTAGTAATTTTTTCATGGTGTACATAATTATTAGGAAAATTAAAAGATGGGTCTATTATTTTAGATAGCAGTGGACTATCAACTGAAAAGCCAGATGCTCATATTTTCTAAAATCTTATAAATCAAATTCAAATTAACAGATTAAACATTATAACTTGTATTTGAAGCTACATTATTAGGCAATTAGGTTTGTAGATGGGAAGTTTTAATATGCTGTTCATGAGTATTGCCTACATAATAGTATTTTCAGAACAGTATTATCTAAACCCAGTTTACAAAAAGTAATTTGGATAATAGTCCAAATGAAATTGTTGAAAAAAAATTGGCTTCCTAAGATCCAGTATCCTCCCAACATTTTTAATCCTAGGTAAATTGTGTAGACACTCTAAGGTAATACTTGGTAAAATGGCTCCAAAAGAGTGGAAAAATAAAAATATTTGTTTAAATTCCAGAAATGTTTATTGAGTGCCTATTCCATGCCAAAGACTATGAGTAAGATGTGATCCTGGCCCTGAAGGAACTCGCAGGCAAAAATATAGTTGAATACAACTTGAGAAATGGATTAATAGAGCTGTGTAGTGTTCTAGTATATGAAAGCATAGGCTCAGGAAATTAATTCTGCTATTTGAAAGGAAGAGCCAAGAAAGTCATGATAAGGGGCTTATGTTTGAAATTAATCTTGAAAGATAAATAGAGGTTTGAGAACAAGAGCATTTTCAAAAAGAGAGTATGTACAATGTTTAACAATATGAGAAAGGATGATTTGCTTTGGGAGAATAACAAGCAGTGCATTATGTTAGGAGCATAAAAACAGGTGCCAGAGAAGAGAGGTGTGAGATGAGAACAGAAAAGTAGACCAGGATCTGACAATAAAACACCTTTTATTCCAGCAAGGAGGCTTAGAACTAAAACTATAAATTGAATTGAAGCCATAGTATTGAAGAACTATAAGAATAGGACAGATAAATTTAGCACCACATTTTAAGACATCCTCTAGTTACAGAATTGGGAATGGATTGGGGAATGGAAAACTTGGAATCAGAGTAATAAAGGTGATGCAATAGTCTATGGAAAAGATTATTGTGATTGAGTAGCAATAGGATAGTAGTTGGGTTGGGGATGAGGAAACAGATATGAGAGATACTTAGGAACTGACTTTAATAAGATTTGCTAATAGGATGTGGATAACAAGAGCTATTGAAGAAGTGTAAAGACAAGCACTTAGTGTATAGGGTAGGCAAGAAGATAGATATAATGATCTTTAGTCCTTTTACATTACAATATTTATGGTCTTTCTCCAAGAACATGGAAATTGCCATTTGTGGGAAAGTGTGGCCACATTACTTGCTTTATCTAATGAAATTCAAGAAGTAACATCTCTACTTTCATGAGGAAGCTTTAGAAGCCAGAGTGTGATTTTCCATATTCTTTTTCTTTGCCACAGTACCAAGTATTGTTAATAGATTATGCTTCAACAGATTAAGTCCTTGAGTTTAAAGTTATGCTAACCAAAAGCCCCATCCAAGCCACAAACTTGTAAGATTATGAAATCAATTCTTGTATTTTTTTAAGGCATTAAGTGTTTTTGTTTGTTTGTTTGTTTTTTAAAGATTTTATTTATTTATTTGAGAGAGAGAGTGAGAGAGAGAACACAAGAGGGGGAAGCGGGAGAGGGAGAAGCAGGCTCCCTGCCGAGCAGGGAGCCCGATGCGGGACTTGATCCCGGGACTCCAGGATCATGACCTGAGCCAAAGGCAGTCGCTTAACCAACTGAGCCACCCAGGCACCCAAGGCATTAAGTTTTAATGGTTGTTTTCTTCTATATCATGGCCTTGATAATACTAAAGTGATGATGGAATAAAATTAAGTGAGGAATAGATGGGTTTGCAAGTAAGGTCATAAGATTTGTTAGAGACATGGTAGGTTAAATGTTAGGTGATTGGGTGATGGGCATTAAGGAGGACACATGATGTGATGAGCACTGGGTGTTATATGAAACTAATAAATTATTGAACACTGAATTTGAAACTAATGATGTACTATAAGTTGGCTAATTGAACTTAATTTAAAAAAATAAAAAAAATAATAATAAATGTTAGGTAATTATATTGGCAGGCGCCAGTTTTATAGAGTTGGGTTTTCAGAATCTAAATGTAGATGGGAGATATGGATGGGTGTTAACCAAAGTCATGGAAGCACACATAATTGTGTAGGAAAAATAAACAGAGAGTAGCAGAGAAAACTGCCAAGGACAGAACTCTGAAATACAGCAACACTTATTGTTGTGAATTTGAATTCACCTTGAAGGAAATGGTTTGTCATCAGAGGGTTAAAATAGAGAAATGACATGGTAAGAGCTATGTTTTTGAAAATACACTCTGTGGTTGGGATAATTAAGAATAAGGATAATCTGGTTATTAATAATTTTCTTCATTCTTTCATATATTCAGTAAATATTTATCCAGAAATTACCTCTTGAAAATATATGTTGTTCCTAACACATCCTCCTTTGGCCATCCTAAAATTATATCATAAGCAATGGTTAGAGTTTGGGATTGCACATCATACCATATATAACTTCATGGCTTCTGAACAGATCCAGAGGACATATACCTTATTGAAGATAAAATATTTCTAAAAGCTGCATGTCCTTGAAACCTGGCATATGTGTTTTACAGAATACCTCAGAATATACCATCTTGCCAATCAATTCATATATTCTCAGCAATCACATAGCACTAATCACTGTAAAGAATATAAAGGAGTATAAACTATATTGCTGATCTCAATGTTAAGAATCAAGGGAGAGATTGGGACAAACTATCTGTGAAGATCTTTCTTTAGAAAACAAATATCTTACACGACATTGGTAAATAATGTCTAATGGTTACACAGTGTTATCTGGAGTATCATACTTATTTCTGGAATATGTTTTTCTTTAATAAAACTTCAATTCAATTTTCATTTTCTCTATGTCATATGTAAAGTCTCTATTCTCAAACAAAATTTTGATTTTCTTCACCTTTCCCCTCATCCACGGATCAACTAATTATCTAGTTCTTGCTTTTTTATTAAATTATTCAAGATGCTGAATTTTAACAGGCACTTCTTATTTTCAGCAATATTTCACTACCTAACACTGAAAAATACTAGCAAGGGCAAAATATCATATTATATATTACCCACATAATACAGTCAACTATTTGAACCTAGGTCAGGAAATACTTTTCATATTTGAATCATCCAGTTAATAAGAAGAAGATTAGGCATATATTTTGAAAATCAAAAATAATGTTATATCTATAGCTTGATCACAGCCTGCTAACTGATGTAAGAGTTGGAGGAAATAGTCTGTTATTTGGATCCATACACACAACAGACAAGAGGAAGAAAGGCAAGATAATATCTCATAAATGGCACAGGAAGCATTTTAACACTGTAGACGTTTGGTTCTTTAAAATATATGGGTGGCTGCAGAATGCTCCAGATAGACTTTTGACCTTGTCAGAATAAATACAGAAGAGGAAAAGAAAGAAAAAAGAAAGAAACACAAAGTATATAAAATGACCTCACACTGAATAAAACAGGAAATCCTCTTATCTGAAATTGCCCTGTAATCCCTATTTGAGTGCAGCAAAAGAAATATTTCTATTTTATACTTTATTTTTCCTTCCCAATTTATAATAATCTAATTCAATTTTAAATTAATGCACCTACAGTAATATTTTTCCTATTATACCCCAGTCAGCTACATGGCTGCCTGCTCTATATTATGAACAGGTTAGAAGTCTGTAATAGAAAATACCATTTTTACTCTTGTTTCTTCTCCTATATAATACCTTTTTTTAGAATAGCCTGCAAAGAGTTTTCCCTTAATTAAGACCCTATGATTATCATTAATTGTATCCTAATTTGATGCCGGCATTTGTCCCGCATATGGATTAAAATCAAATGTAAAACAGACATTTTAAAAAACAGAAAGGCACAAACTGAAAATCTCTTCAATACAGTGAGTCTGAATATGTATCAATGCAATATATTATGTCCAGCAACTACTTTTTTCATTTAAATCTTAAAAATATATATATATATATATATATTTAAGGCCTTACAGCTTTATTTTTGCAAGTACTATGCCTATTTTTTTCTAAACTGCATTTTTTGTAATACTAACAGTAGAAAAACTGAGTATATGTAATTATTTCCATGTCATCACACAACACATTTGATTGCCATCAAAGAATTGTACTATCCTGAACTTAATGCTAAGAGGCAGATATTTTGATATAAACTACTGTCATATCCTCAAATATGTACAATCTTTCATTGTACCACCTGGAAATCCTTAAGTGTACATTGGTTTTAACTGATGATGATAAATTTAACTCTCTAAGGAATTTTCTGAAATATAAGAAGAAAATACAATATAGTCATTATAGCTTGGTAATTTTCAATTAGAATGTTTATTTCCAAAAACTGGGCATCCAGCTGTGAAATACAACATAATTTTATAATGACAAAAATCCACAAGAAATAAAGATCTGCCCTATCAAAGTAATTAAGTTTTTATTTATTTATAGAAATACTCAACATTATTTTAACCAACTCTAAGATTTGAAATTCCCATAAAGATATACACGTTAAAACAGTCCTACTCATTTTTATCCTGAAAAGACTTATATTTTAACTTCAATCTTAAAACTATAAGAAACATGTTTTTCTCATGTTTCAATTTATTATACTGACGTCTTGTTTCTTTTTTGGTGTTTTTCAGATCTGTGGCACTTCCTAATACTAAATCAAACATGCATAGATATATATGAGCTTCCAATCACCCAAGCAGCTCTTGAATTCTTTTTTTTTTTTTTAAGATTTTTTTATTTATTTGCGAGAGAGACGATGAGAGACAGAGAGCATGAGAGGGAGGAGGGTCAGAGGGAGAAGCAGACTCCCTGCTGAGCAGGGAGCCTGATGTGGGACTCGATCCTAGGACTCCAGGATCATGACCTGAGCTGAAGGCAGTTGCTTAACCAACTGAGCCACCCAGGCGCCCAGCTCTTGAATTCTTGTCTTTTCTATAAACCTTAAAGAAAATCCTTCAGCAAATGCATTTGACAGTTTCCTAAAGAGGATATGTTTCTCTTTTGGCATGGTCATCAGTTTTGGAATTACTCATGTAAGTCTCTATTTCTGCTAGACTGCAAGCTCCAAGAGGACAGAGACTATACCTTTGTTATTCACAGATATGTCCACAATACCTAGATTATACCTATAACATGATAGAGGCACAATAAGTTAAGTAAGTTGTTAAGTATAACTCATCTGCATAGAGTTTGTCAAGTGTGGAATTGACAGTAAATTGAGGATTTTATGATTTTGTGAATTGTATTGTCTTTAGATCAATAATTATTACTTTATATCACTAATGCAAACAAGAATATAAGACACATTCTCTCTAGTTATCCAAATATTTCTTCTGGCCAAATGACTGACTTAGATTCTAGTCTTTTATAGTGACAAACCCAATAAAAGTTGAGGAAAATAGTGCACAGGGAAGAATGAGCCTCTTTGGATCTTACCATTGTCTGTCCCCCGTTAGGTGTCCTCCATCAGTGTTTACATTCTCAGCAGCCGATTTCTTCTGAAAGTCTTTGTTGTGGTGATCAGCTATATTTATCCTTACTTCTGTTGTTCATTGAGATGTTTAGGCTACACAGTATGAGTACAAAAATTATTCTGCATAATTTTTTTAAACCTTTAACTATATAATCTACTTTGCAAGTCTGGAAATCAAGAAATAAATGAGCATAAATGTAGTCTGTAAATAGCTTATGAAATGCTTGTTTAGCAGGTCCTTTTAAATTTATTTTAAATTGAGGTACTATGCATTCATAATTCCTTAATGAATTCTAATGACATTGGGAAATCATAGTGATAGTCATACACTGAAATGGATATTGTCTCTAGTGAGTTTGTTTACCCAGAAGTGCATATGTATGTGTCCTAGTTACTATCCCTTCACAACCTAGTATTTATTAAAAATCAACAAATTAGCAGGTTATACTTTGCCCTTGTTGTCTCCAATACAGTAATTTAATTTATTTACTTAACTAATGTATTCAATCTGTTACAAGGGCTTATAACATATAAAAAGGCATTTAAAACAATTAGCTCTGGGAAAACATAGCATGCACATCATTTAGCTTTACTTAACAAGAAGGTTTTGATATATTAAGGGGTCCTAGTAATATAGGGTAACAAAGTGTTAGTGTGGGATCAATCTATTAACATATTAGTTAACAGCATCCTGTTATCTACATTAAATTCCTGTCACTCATAGATATAAAAACGAATGCTTATAGGAAATAAACAAGTAAGTACATAAACAAAATAAAATCTATCACTATGTGATCAGACTCAACCACAGAGTGAAGGTACATATTTAACTCTTTTGCTGATATTACTTATCATTTGTTTGATATCTAGTGTTCCTAGCAAGTTACATGGCTTATTAAATTTAAGGTGAAAGGTTTTGGGAAAATCAAAAAGATGAATAGTTACAGATGGTTTTGAACCCATTTTTGTACCTAATACAAATAGATTCTATGCCCAAAAAGGTATTTGAATAAATGACTGCTTCATTAAGTACACAGTCACTACATTACTGTGAATATTTAAGTCATTACATTTTTAAAAGTGCCTTGATATATTTTTATATATGAGCCCTAAATATCCACATTCCATTTACTATCTACAGGCCATCAATTATGTCTCCAGCTATTTGTAACCTCTATCCACTGTTACTTTCTGGAAAGGGAAAGTCTAAAATTCATTGCTCTATGGTAAATTTGAAAGAAAGCTGATATCCTATTCAAGAAAATTATTGATATTTGCTTTTATGTTGCTTTTTAAGATTTTTACTCTAGTTGTCCACATATTTATATTAAGGTGACCAGATTGTAGAAGCACAAAGGGCTACAAATATCCTAGAACATCCCCATACAACTGAAGAGGATAATCTTACAAAATAAGAACCCTGGTCTCTAATCCCTAAGAGATGTTTTGCAAAAAAGAGTATTATCAAAAGCAATGACAAATAGCTACATAAAGCCAAGCCTTGCATAAAAATAGGCATCATCCATCATTACAGTGAGCTACTGAACACCTACTGAGTTCCTGATAAGCAGTACTATAACAATGAAGTAATCTTACTTCCTCCAGGGCTCCATTACAGAGAAGCTAATTGCTAAAATTCTGGATTAACTGGGGAATGGGGAAGATTAATTCATTAAAATATACTGAACACCTACTATGTGGCCTTCAGTGTGCTACAGAAACCAAGACAAGAGATCAGGCTATAATCTATAATCAAAATATGTACTCATGGTCTAAAATACACATGTGATCTCTTTTACATACTTCTGGGAACAGTAAGAGTGCCTAAAACTTCTCTAGAAGTCTATGGTCATACACTAGAGATGTGCCCTAAATGATGTGCTCTCTGTGGAATCTGTTTCCAACTCAGGATTCTCCAAAGAAGAAAAATCAGTTGGCCCTCAAAAATGGATAGACTGTGGGAGTCATATTTAAGAAACATCCAAGCTTCCTAGAAAATAAAGGGGTTAAGGGGAAATTAGAGATCATCTGGTTTATTCCTCCAGAATTATTTGACCAAAAAAAGATGTCTAATAAATTTATAAATCTAGCCAGTTAATGGTAGACCAGAACAAGTGTAGACCTTCAAATTCCCAATTCAGAGCTCCTTCTACCACAATATAACCTTCAATTGTTTACCAAGAATCTTATATGTAAAATTGGCCAATGTTGAATATAAGGTCAGGAAAATCATAAGATGGCATTGTGAGTTTGGTAATTAACAAATATGAACAGTTTTTAGAACTAGTTCTTAAGCCCTGGAGAGATCTTCCCCAACAATACAGTTAACAAGCATTTTCGACATTCTTTGAATCCACTAATGACCCCAGAACTGTTACTTCTAAAAGACCATATTATGAAAGCTTATAATGATGACTATAAAGAATAAAAAGTACAGAATAAATAGGAATATAGTTTTTATAGGACAGACTTTTAACAAGTTATCTTAATTTGTTTTCTGATGCTTCTGACAATGACTTAAAATCAACCTACTAAATATGCTACAATGAAATATCAGTAAGAGTTCAATCTTCATTTGACACATTGTTTTTCTCACAATTCTTACAGGGTGGGCATGTCTGTTTTGTTACTCTGTCACTTTTCTTTGATCCAAGAACAGTAATATTGTGAATGATTTGGCTGGTAGTTGCTATATATGCTAATAGGACTTACATTCTCATAGTTATTCTCCAGATTACTATAGATCTTATTAACTGCTCTGAAGAACATTTCAAAAAAGTATGGTTTACAACTTATATTTTCTCTATGCCTAAAAAAAAAGTCATTAATTATGAGAAGGCATTCTTTATGTAATATTCAACCATGAAGAGAGAAAAAAATCTTTTAGTTTATCTCCTCCTCTGATTTAAAAAAAGATAAAAATCTCAATATTTGCAAATCATACAGATTTAATTTCATGGAGAAGAGAGAAAAATAGGATTGACTTAATTCAGATTCTCTATTTCCTAATGAGAAACTATAATGAAGGAAACCCATTAGCAGTTTTGGAGGTTTAGATACAACTCATTAATCTAGATACATACAAATTTAAACCCCAAAGAAGCAAATTTATAGTGTAAGTCTTAGGGAATTGGTAATGCCATCACCATCATCTAGATCACAAAATACAGCAGCAATGAGTAAATAAGTATGGCAGAGGGAGCTTGGGGAGATGGTGGACTAGGAGGACCTTGAGCTCCCCCTGTCCCACATTTTCAACTAGATATCATCCATATCCAAGTCAATAAACCAGAGAGTTATCTGATTACTGCCAGAACAAACTCCACAACTAAATATAATAGAGAAGAAGCTGCATCTGAAATGTTGACAAGGTAAGAAAGGTGGAGGGAGGCTGCCAGGAGACAGGGAACTGCATGCATACAGAGGGCAGAGAAACAGGCCATGGCACCATGGAGCTCACATAAGGAAAACTAATCCCCATAATGTTTGCCTTTAAAAACCAGAGGGGCTGACTTCCATGAGTTTGTATAACCTGTGGGACTTAGAACCTGGAGCTTTAAAAGTCAGCTGACTCAGCACTGGGCAAGTCTGGAGGCAGGAATGATAGCTTGGTCACCACCCTTAAAGAGACAGCAGCCTGCATGGAAAGGAAAAATAAACCACAGTTTACACGCTGGGGGCAAACATGAGAAAGATCTGTTCATACTGATTTTGGAGGATGTTGGAGGACTTCTATGAAAATGAGGGAACTGGCAGGTGCCATTTTCCTCCCCTGCCCCTCAGCATAAACACAGACATCTGTGGGGTCCAGGGCTGCACAGAAACTATCTAACCTGCTACCAGTGCATCATGCCCACAGTTCTCCTAAGGACTCGCCCACTCCAAGCCTGCTGGCCTAGGTCCTGGGCTCAGGGCAAATACTATTAAAGCTGCATGGGGGGATGCCTGGGTGGTTCAGTTGTTAAGCGTCTGCCTTCGGCTCGGGTCATGGTCCCAGGGTCCTGGGATCGAGCCCCACATCAGGCTCCCTGCTCAGGGGGAAGCCTGCTTCTCCCTCTCCCACTCCCCCTGCTTATGTTCTCTCTTGCACTGTGTCTCTCTCTGTCAAATAAATAAATAAAATCTTAAAAAAAAAAAAAAAAAGCTGCATGGGCACTTCTCCAAGTGCACAGTTGCTACAGGGTCCACAAACATCTCCTAAACCATGCTCAGCCTTATGGTCCCAGCCACCATCACACACCCAGCCAATTCCCACAGGAACCAGAGATGCCCCCAGGACTCACTTCCCCAGCTGGGCTCCCACAGGTGCCTTTGCATGCACACTCAGCTGCATGCCCCCACTTGCCCTCACATGCTGCACACAGCCTCGTGCCCCTGGCCACCCAGTCATGCAGCCCCCGGCAGCCACAGTGCTACAAGGGATCCTGCATGACACTAGTGGCCCAGGGAAAATTTTGCTAATATCACCACCTTGCTCCCAACTACCCCAGCAGCCACATTCTTACCTAAAGTTGGCCTGCCTGGGTCCCACTAATACCACAGAGAGCAAGCACAGCCCATAACAGGCAGAGAATCAGTGCAGATGACTGCACTGAAAGAAAAGTGATTCAGACACAATAGCAGAGTGTAAGCAACACACAAGATACTCACCTGAAGGGCCAGGTTCTGGTGAATAGGGAACACTGTACTGCAGGGAACTCCAGGACCTCTTTGTAAAATCACTACTGTCAAGAGTAGAAGACACAACAGATTTTCTTTTTTTCTTTTTCCTTTTTAAGATTTATCTATTCATTTCAGAGAGAGAGAGAGCATGAGCAGGAGGGGCAGAGGGAGAGAGAGAATCCCAAACAGACTCCACACTTAGCACAGAGCCCAACATAAGGCTCAACCCCATGACCCCAATATCATGACCTGAGCCAAATCCAAGTCAGATACCCAACCAACTATGCCACCCAGGTGCCCGGAAAACAGATTTTCTTAACACAGAGAAACAGACACAGAGAGGTAGACAAAATGAGGAGACAGAGAACTTTATCCCAAATGAAAGAACAGCAGAGCCAGAGATCTAAATGAGACAGATATAAGTAATATGCCTGATAAAGAATTTAAAGCAATGATCATAAGGATACTCACTGGACTTAAGAAAAAAAAAAAGTGGAAGACATGAGTGAAACCCTTAACACAGAGATAAGGAATAACATAGCAGAGATAAAGGGCTCAGCAAGTGAAATGAGAAACACACCTGATGGAATGAACACCAGGCTGGAAGAAGCAGAGGAACAAATTAGTGACCAAGAAGAGAGAGTAATGGAAATAATTAAGCTGAACAAAAGAGAGAAAAGAATTCTGCAAAATGAAAATAGTCTTAGGTAACTCAGTGATTCCATCAAATATAGTAACATTTGTATTATAGGAGTTCCAGAAGAAAAGAAAAGAGAGTGGGGAGGAAAGGAGAAAAGAATGGACTCAAACTTACACAAGTATCAACTTAATGTAGACTGCTATATGCAGGACAGGTTGTATACAAACCTAATAGTAACCATATATCAAACACCAGTAATAAATATGAAAAGAATAAAGAGAAAGAAATCCAAATATGTCTTTAAAGAACAATGAGCAAAACATGAAGGAGATAAAGACAACATCAGAAAAAAATCTTCAGAAACAACCACAAAACAAGTAATAAAATGGCAATAAATATATATCTATCAATAATTACTTTAAATGTAAATAGATTAAATGCTCCAATCAAAAGACATAGAGTGACATAATGGATTTAAAAAACAAGATCCTGGGGAGCCTGGGTGGCTCATTTGTTTAAGCATCTGCCTTCAGCTCAGGTCATGATCCCAGGGTCCTGGGATCAAGCCCCATATTGGGCTCCCAACTCAGCAGAGAGTCTGCTTCTCCCTCTACCTCTCCCCTTGCTTGTGCTGTCTCTGCCTCTCCCACTCAAATGAATAAATAAAATCTTAAAAAAAAATAAACAAACCACAATCCATGTGCTGCCTACAAGAGGATCAATTTAGACCTAAAGACACCTGCAGATTGAAAGTGAGGGGACAGAGAAACACTTACCATACAAATGGATGTCTAAAGAAAGCCAGAGTAATAACACTTATATTGGACAAAATAGTCTTTAAACAAAGACTGTAACAAGAGACAAAGAAAGACCCTATATAATAATAAAGGATGGGGGCAAACCAACTAGCATGGTAAATATTTATGCACTCAACATGGGAGTACCTAAATACATAAAACAGTTAATTAAAAAAACATAAAGGAATCAATCAATAATAATAAAATTACATAGAGGACTTTAAAACTCAACTTACATTGATGGATAGATCATCTAAACAGAATATCAAAAGGAAACAATGGCTTTGAATGACACACTGGAACACATGGATTTAACAGATATATTCAGAATATTCTATCCTGAAACAGCAGAATACATATTCTTTTCAAGGGCATATGGAACATTCTCCAGAATAGTTCACATAATAGAACAAAAAACAAACCTCAACAAATTCAAGAATATTGAAGTCACACCATGTATATTTTCTGACTACAATGCTATAAAACTGGAAGTCAACCACAAGAAAAAATATGGAAAGACCAAATATGTGGAGGTTAAATAACATGCTACTAAAAAAATGAATGGATTAATAAGAAAATCAAAGGAGCAATAAAAAAGTACATGGAAACAAGTGAAAATGAAAGCACAACCATCCAAAGCCTCTGGAATGCACCAAAAGCAGTTCTAAGAAGGAAGCTTATAGCAATACAGGCCTACCTCAAGAAGCAAGAAAAATCTTAATCTAATTTTATGTCTAAAGAAGCTAGAAAAAGAACAATGAACAAAAACTAAATCCATCCATCAGAAGGAAGTTAATAATAAAGACTAGGACAAAAATAAAAGACATAGAAACTTGAAAAAACAATAGAACCAATCAATGAAACCAGGAGCTGGTTCTCTGAAAAATAATCAATAAAATTGATAAACCTCTCTCCACTCTTATCAAGAAAGAAAGAGAAAGGACTCAAATAAATAAAATCACAAATGAGGGGACAAATAACAACCAACACCACAAAAATACAAACAATCATAAAAGAATATTATGAAAAACTATATGCCAACAAATTGAACAACATAAAAGAAATGGATAAAGTCCTAAAATTATGTAAACTGCCAAAACTGAAACAGGAGGAAATAGAAAATTTGAACGGGCCAATAGCCAGCAAACAAATTGAGTCAGTAACCAAAAAACTCCCAACAAATTAAAGTCCAGGACCAGATGGTCTCACAAATGAATTCTAGCAAACATTTAAGAAAGAGTTAATACGTTTTCTTCTCAAACTATTCCAAAATATAGGAAAGGAATAAAAACTTCTAAATTCATTCTCTGAGACTGGCATCATCCTGGTACCAAAACCAGATAAAGACAACACAAAAAAGAAGAACTACAGGCCAATATCCCTGATGAACATAGATTCAAAAATTCTCAATAAAATACTAACAAACCCAATTCAACAATACGTTAAAAAAAAAAATCACTCACCAGGATCAAGTGAAATTTATTCCAAGGTGGCAAGGATGGTTCACTATTTGCAAATTAATCAACATGATACATCACATCAATAAGCGAAAGGATAAGAAAAGTTTGCAGAAAAAAAAAAAACATTTGGCAAAGTACAACATCCATTCATGATAAAAACCCTCAACAAAGTAGGTTTAGAGGGAACAGACCTCAACATAATAAATGCCATATATGAAAAGACCCACGGCTAATATCATCCTTAATAGGGTAAAACTGAGAGTTTTTCCCCTGGGGTCAGGAACAAGATAAGAATGTCCACTCTCACCACTTTTATTCAATGTAGTAATGGAAGTCCTAGCCACAGGACAACAAAAAGAAATAAAAGGTATACAAATTGGTAAGAAAGAAGTAAAACTTCCACTATTTGCAGATGGCATGATAGTCTATACAGAAAACCCAAGAAACTCCACCAAATAACTGCTAGAACTGATAAACAAATTCAGCAAAGTCAAAGGATATGAAATCAATGTACAGAAATCTGTTGCAGGGCGCCTGGGTGGCTCAGTTGGTTAAGCGACTGCCTTCGGCTCAGGTCATGATCCCAGGGTCCTGGGATCGAGTCCTGCATCGGGCTCCCTGCTCTGCGGGGAGCCTGCTTCTCCCTCTCCCACTCCCCCTGCTTGTGTTCCCTCTCTCGCTGTGTCTCTCTCTGTCAAATAAATAAATAAAATCTTTAAAAAGAAAAAAAAAGAAATCTGTTGCATTTCTACACTCCAATAATGAAGAAGCAGAAGGAGAAATGAAGAAAACAATCTCACTTAGCATAATCCCCTCCAGTTCTATGTCGATGCAAATGGTGGGTATTCATCATTTCTGATGGCTGAGTAATATTCACTTATATGTGGAACATAAGGAATAGAGCAGAAGATCACAGGGGAAGAGAGGTAAAACTGAATAGGAAGAAATCAGAGAGGAAGACAAACCATGAGAGACTCTGGACTCTGGGAAACAACCTGAGGGTTACAGAAGGGAGGGGGTGGGGGAATGGGGTAACCCAGTGATGGGTATTAAGGAGGGTACTTTTTGGGATGAGCACTGGGTATAATATGCAACTAATGAATCATTGAACACTACATCAGAAACTTATGATGTACTATATTCTGGCTAACTGAACATATAAAAAAAAAGAAGAAGAAAACAATCTCATTTACAATTGCACCAAAAATAATAAGATACCCAGGGAAAAAACCTAACCAAAGAGATGAAAGACGTGTACTCTGCCAACTATAAAATACTGATGAAAGAAATTGAAGATGACACAGAGAAATGAAAAGATATCCCATGCTTATCAATTGGAAGAACAAATATTTTTACAATGTCTATACTACCCAAAGAAATCAAACATTTAATGCTATACCTATCAAAATACCAACAACATTTTTCACAGAACTAGAACAAATAATCCTAAAATTTGTATGGAACTACAAAGGACCCTGATAGTCGAAGGATCTTGAAAAACTAAAGCAAAGCTGGAGCATCACAATTCCCAATTCCAAGTTATATTTCCAAGCTGTAATAATGAAAACAGTATGGTACAGGCACAAAATTAGACACATAGATCAATATAACAGGATAGAAAACACATAAATAAATTCACAATTATATAGTCAATTAATCTTCCATGAAGCAGGAAAGAATATCCAGTTGCAAAAAAGACACTCTCCTCAACAAATCGTGTTGGGCAAACGGGACAGTAACATGCAAAAGAAAGAAACTGGACCACTTTCTTACACCATACACAAAAATAAATTCAAAATGAATGAAAGACCTAAATATAAAACCTAAAACCATAAAAATCCTAGAAGAGAACAGAGGAAGTAACATATATATATATTTTTTTCAACCATAAAGAAGAATGAAATGTTAAGTGAAATAAGCCAGTCAGAGAAAGACAAATACTAAATGATCTCACGCATATGTGGAATTTAAGAAACAAAACAGGAGCAAGATGGCAGAGGAGTAAGAGACCTAAATTTTGTCTGGTCCCAGGAATTCAGCTAGATAGGGATCAAATCATTCTGAACACCTACGAACTCAACAGGAGATCAAAGAAAAGAATAGCAACAACTCTCTGAACAGAAAAGCAACCACTTTCTGGAAGGTAGGACGTGCAGAGAAGTGAATCTGAGGCGATATTCGGGAAAATGGACAGCAGGGGTGGGGGAGTCTGTCAGCCGCTACTGGCAAGGGATAGAGCAGCGGAGCACAAAATTGGAACATTTAGAAGTCGGCTCCACTGAGGGATGTCACTCCAGTGGCTATGCAGGGGGTGAAAGACTCGCTGGGAAAGTGTGTTCTCAGGACCCTCGGGGTCACAGAAAGACTGGGGGTGCCTGAGTGTGGCAGAGCAGGGAGGCCGGCTGCAGAGATGGAGCCGAGGCGCAGGTTCTCAGCTCAGGGTTGCCATAAACTGTGATCCACGGCACAGTTGGGCCACTGCTCCTCCAGCAGGGACACAGCAAGTGGCAGATCCAGGGAAACTCCACTTCCTTCCCTGGGAGGAGTGGCATGGGAGCGTACCCAGGGATCTGCTGGGTTTGGAGACTCCAAACGGGGTCTGGTGTCAGAGATAGAAACACTCAGTCACAGGCCGGGTGAGCACAGAGTGCAGCCAGAGACTGGCAAGACAGGGTGATTGACTGCTTTTCTCTTGGGGTGCACTGAGGAGTGGGGCCCCGAATTCTCGGCCCCTCCTGGACAGGGATTGGGAGGGCGCCATTTTCACCCTTCGTCCTCCAAAGCTCTACAGAAAGCTTGCAGGGAACAAAACTCCGGAGAGCAAACCAGAGCAGATTATTTAGCTCTGACCCGGCAAGGACAGAGCAATTCCACCTCTGGAAAAGACATTTGGGACCATGATAACAGGTCCCTCCCCCAGAAGATCAGCAAGAACAGCCAGGTAAGACCAAGTTTACCGATCAATGAGAATGGCAGAACTCCAGCGCTAGGGGAACACTGCACATAGAATTCATGGCTTTTTTACCATGATTCTTTAGTCTTCTAAAGTTAATTTTTTTAAATTTTCTTTTATTCCTTTTCCTTATTTTTTTGAATTTTTCTTTTTCCCCTTTTCAACCAACATCTTATCAATCCATTTTATTGAAAATATTTTTATTTTTCATTTTTAGAGTCATAATCTATCATATATATATATATGTTGTGATCTCTTTAAAATGTTGGGATATACTTTCTTCTAACAGGCCACAATATACCAGAAATCTCTAGTGTATGGCTTTGTTCTAGTCCCCTGCCTGATCACATTCTCTCTCTATTTTTTTTTCAAATCCTCTTCTTTCTTTTTTCAAACAACTTCTTATTTTATCAATTCTTTTATAAAATCTTTTATAATTTTCAATTTAGAGTCATATTCCATCCCTTCATTGTATTTACCCTTATTTTTGTACATATATAAGTTTTTCTTTCTTGAAAATTTTGGAAGGCACTTTCTTCTAACAGACCAAAATACATCCAAAATCTAGGCTGTGGCTCTGATCTATGCACCAGCCTGATCATATTTGATCATATTCTGTTTTCTTGTTTGTTTCTTTGTTTTTATTTTTATCTTTTTCTTTTGCTTTTTCCTTTCTTTCCCATTCTTTTCCCCAGTTTCAGGTCTCTTCTGATTTGTTTAGTGTATATTTTTCTGGGGTCGTTTTTACCCTGTTAGCATTTTGTTCTCTCATTCATCTATTTTCCTCTGGACAAAATGAAAAGATGGAAAAAATCACCTGAAAAAAAAGAACAAGGGTAACTACTGACTGCCAGAGACCTAATCAATATGGACATTAGTAAGATGTCAGAACTAGAGTTCAGAATGACCATTTTAAACATACTAGCTGGGCTTGAAAAAAGCATGGAAGATATTAGAGAAACATTCTGAAGAAATAAAACAACTAAAATCTAACCATGTTGAAATCAAAAAGGCTATTAATGAGGTGATATCAAAAATGGAGGCTCTAACTGCTAGGATAAATGAGGCAAAAGAGAGAATTAGTGATATAGAAGACCAAATGATGGAAAATAAAGAAGCTGAGAAAAAGAGAGATAAACAACTACTGGATCACAAGGGCAGAATTTGAGAGATAAGTGATACCATAAGATGAAACAATATAGAATAATAGGGATCCCAGAAGAAGAACAAAGAGAAAGAGGGGCACAAGGTATCTTGGAGCAAATTATAGCAGAGAATTTCCCTAATTTGGGGAAGGAAACAAGCATCAAAATCCAGGAGGCACAGAGAACCCCCCTCAGAATCAATAAAAATAGGTCAACACCCTGACATTTAATAGTAAAACTTACCAGTCTCAGAGACAAAGAGAAAATCCTGAAAGCAGCTCGGGAGAAGAGATCTGTAACCTAAAATGGTAGAAACATTAGACTGGAAACAGACCTATGCACAGAGACCTGCCAGGCCAGAAAGGACTAGCATGATATATTCAGAACACTAGATGAGAAAAATGTGTAGCCAAGAATACTCTATCCAGCTAGGCTGTCATTGAAAATAGAAGGAGAGATAAAAAGCTTCCAGGACAAACAAAAACTAAAGGAATTTGCAAACATGAAAGCAACCCTACAAGAGATATTGAAGGTGCTGTCTAAGCAAAGAGAGAGTCTAAAAGTAACATAGACCAGAAAGGAACACAGACAATATACAGTAACAGTCACCTTACAGGCAATACAATGGCACTAAATTCATATCATTCAATAGTTACCCTGAATGTAAATGGACTAAATGCCCCAATCAAAAGACAGAGGCTATCAGATTGGATAAAAAAAACGGGACCCATCGATATGCTGTCTGCAAGAGACTCATTTTAGACCCAAAGACACACCCAGATTGAAAGTGAGGGGGTGGAAAACAATTTACCATGCTAATGGACACTGAAAGAAAGCTGGGGTGGCAATCCTTATATCAGACAAATTAGATTTTAAACCAAAGACTGTAATAAGAGATGAGGAAGGACGTTATATCATACTTAAAGATCTATCCAACAAGAAAATCTAACAACTGTAAATATCTATGCCCCCAACATGGGAGCAGCCAATTATATAAGCCACTTAATAACAAAAGCAAAGAAACACATTGACAACAATACAATAATACTGGGGGACTTTAACTACCCCTCACTGAAATGGACAGATCATCTAAACAAAAGATCAACAAGGAAATAAGACTCTAAATGACACACTGGACCAAATGGACTTCACAGATATATTCAAAACATTCCATCTCAAAGCAACAGAATACACATACTTCTCTAGTGCCCATGGAACACTCTCCAGAATAGATCACACCCTAGGTCAAAAATCAGGTCTCAACCAGTACGAAAAGATTGGGATCATTCCCTGAATATTTTCAGACCACAATGCTTTGAAACTAGAACTCAATCACAAGAGGAAAGTCGGAAAGAACTCAAATACATGGAGGCTAAAGAGCATCCTACTGAAGAATGAATGGGTCAACCAGGAAATTAAAGAAGAATTAAAAAATTCATGGAAACCAAAGACAATGAAAACACAACTGTTCAAAATCTTTGGGATGCAGCAAAAGCAGTCCTAAGAGGCAAGTATATAGCAATACAAGACTTTCTCAAGAAACAAGATAGGTCTCAAGTACACAACCTAACCCTACACATAAAGGAGCTGGAGAAAGAACAGCAAATAAATCCTAAACCCAGCAGGAGGAGAGAAATAATAAAGATCAGAGCAGAAATCAATGAAATAGAAACCAAAAGAACAGTAGAACAGATCAATAAAACTAGGAGCTGGTTCTTTGAAAGAATTAACAAGATTGATAAACCCCCGGCCAGACTTATCAAAAAGAAAAGAGAAAGGACCTAAATCAACAAAATCATGAATGAAAGAGGAGAGATCACAACCAACACCAAAGATATACAAACAAATATAAGAACGTATATGAGCAACTCTATGCCAGGAAATTAGATAACCTAGAAGAAATGGATGCATTCCTAGAGATGTATCAATTACCAAAACTGAACTAGGAAGAAATAGAAAACCTGAACAGACCAATAACCACTAAGGGAATTGAAGCAGTCATCAAAAATCTCCCAACAAACAAAAGCCCAGGGCCAGATGGCTTCCCAGGGGAGTTCTACCAAACATTTCAAGAAGAATTAATACCTATTCTTCTGAAACTGTTCCAAAAAAATAGAAATGGAAGGAAAACTTGCAAACTCGCTTTATGAGGCCACCATTACCTTGATCCCAAAGCCAAACAAAGACCCCATCAAAAAGGAGAATTAAAGACCAATATCCTTATTTTTTTTAAAGATTTATTTATTTATTTGAGACAGCGAGAATGAGAGAGAGAGAGAGTACTTGAGAGGGGGGAGGCTTAGAGGGAGAAGCAGGCTCTTCGCTGAGCAGGGAGCCCAATGCAGGACTCAATCCAGGGACTCCAGGATCATGACCTGAACCGAAGGCAGTCGCTCAACCAACTGAGCCACCCAGGCGCCCAAGACCAATATCCTTGATGAACATGGATGCAAAAAGTCTCACCAAAATACTAGCTATTAGGATCCAACAGTACATGAAAAGGATTATTCACCATGGCCAAGTGGGATTTATCCCTGGCCTGCAAGTTTGGTTCAACATCCACAAATCAATCATGTGATACAATACATTAATCAAAGAAAGAATAAGAACCATATGATCCTCTCAATAGATGCAGAAAAAACATTTTACAAAGTACAGCAAACTTTCTTGATCAAAACTCTTCAGAGTATAGGCATAGAGGGTACATACCTCAATATCATAATGGCCATCTATGAAAAACCCACCGTAAACATCAATCTCAATGGGGAAAAACTGAGAGCTTTCCCCCTAAGGTAAGGAACGCGGCAGGGATGCCCACTATCACCACTGCTATTCAATATAGTATTAGATGTCCTCGCCACAGCAATCAGACAACAAAAAGAAATCAAAGGCATCTGAATTGGAAAAGAAGCAGTCAATCTCTCACTCTCTGCAGATGATATGATACTTTATGTGGAAAACCCAAAAGACTCTACCCCAAAACGGCTAGAACTCAACAGGAATTCAGTCAAGTGGCAGGATATAAAATCAATGCACAGAAGTCAGTGGTATTCCTATACACCAACAACAAGACAGAAGAAAGAGAAATTAAGGAGTCAATCCCATTTACAATTGCACCCAAAACCATAAGATACCTAGGAATAAATCTAACCAAAGAGGCAAAGGATCTGTACTCAGAAAACTATAAAATACTCATGAAAGAAATTGAGGAAGGCACAGAGAAATGGAAAAACGTTCCATGCTCATGGATGGGAAGAACAAATATTGTGAAGATGTCAATGCTACCTAGAGCAATCACCACATTTAATGCAATCCCTATCAAAATACCATCCACTGTTTTCAAAGAAATGGAACAAATAATCCTAAAATTTGTATGGAACCAGAAAAGACCCCACATAGCCAGAGGAATGTTGAAAAAGAAAAGAAAACCTGGTGGTATCACAATTCTGGACTTCAAGCTCTATTACAAGCTTTAATCATCAAGACAGTATGGTACTGGCACAAAAACAGACACATAGATCAATGGAACAGAATAGAGAGCCCAGAAATGGACCCTCAACTCTATGGTCAACTAGTCTCCAACAAAGCAGGAAAGAATGTCCAGTGGAAAAAAGACAGTCTCTTCAACAAATGGTGTTGGAAAATTGGACAGCCACATGCACAAGAATGAAACTGGACCATTTCCTTACACCACACACAAAAATAGACTCCAAATGGTTGAAAGACCTCAATGTGAGACAGGAGTCCATCAACATCCTAGAGGAGAACACAGGCAGCAACCTCTTTGGCCTCAGCTGCAGCAACTTTTCCTAGAAACATCGCCAAAGGCAAGGGAAGCAAGGGCAAAAATGAACTATTGGGACTTCATCAAGATAAAAAGCTTTTGCACAGCAAAGGAAACAGTCAACAAAACCAAAAGACAACTGACAGAATGGGAGAAGATATTTGCAAATGACATATCAGATAAAGGGCTAGTATCCAGAATCTATAAAGAACTTATCAATCTCAAAACCCGAAGAAGAAATCATCCAATCAGGAAATGGGCAGAAGACATGAACAGACATTTTTCCAAGGAAGACATCCAAATGGCCAACAGATACCTGAAAAAGTGCTCAACATCTCTGGACATCAGGGAAATCCAACTTAAAATGTCAGTGAGATACCACCTCACACCAGTCATGAAGGCTAAAATTAACAAGTCAGGAAACGACAGATGTTGACAGGGATGCGGAGAAAGGGGAACCCTCCTACACTGTTGGTGGGAATGGAAGGTGGTGCAGCCACTCTGGAAAACAGTATGGAGGTTCCTCAAAAAGTTGAAAATAGAGCTGCCCTATGACCCAGCAATTGCACTACTGGGTATTTACCCCAAAGGTATAAATGTAGTGATCTGAAGGGGTATGTGCACCCCGTTGTTCATAGCAGCAATGTCCACAATATCCAAACTATGGAAAGAGCCCAGATGTCCATCGACAGATGAATGGATAAAGAACCTGTGGTATGTATAAAAAATGGAATATTATGCAGGCATTAAAAGAAATGAAACTTGCCTTTGGCAACGATGTGGATGGAACTGGAGTGTATTATGCTGAGCGAAATAAGTCAGTCAGAGAAAGACATATGTCATATGCTCTCACTGATATGAAGAATTCTTAATCTCAGGAAACAAACTGAGGGTTCCTGGAGTGGTGGGGGGTGGGAGGGTTGGGGTGGTTGGGTGATAGACATTGGGGAGTGTATGTGCTATGGTGAGCACTGTGAATTGTGTAAAACTGTTGAATTACAGACCTGTACCTCTGAAACAAATAATACATTATATGTTAAGAAAAGAAGAAGATATTAGGAAGGGAAAAATGAAGGGGGAGAAATCGGAGGAGGGGAACCATGAGAAACTATGGACTCTGAGAAACAAACTGAGAGTTCTAGAGGGGACGGGGTGGGAGGATGGGTGAGCCTGGTGATGGGTATTAAAGAGGGCATGTACTGAAGGGAGCACTGGGTGTTATATGCAAACAATGAACCATGGAACACCACATCAAAAACTAATGATGTAATGTATGATGATTAACATAACATAATAAAATTTAAAAAAAGAAAAAGAAAAAAAGCAAATGAGTAATGGGAAAAAAAGTGAAAGAGAGACAACGCAACAGAGTTAACTACAGAGAACCAAGTAATGGTTAATAGAGGGGAGGCGGGTGGGGGGGTGGATTAAATAGTTGATGGAGATTAAGGAGGGTACTTGTCTTGATGAGTCCTGAGTAATGTATGGAATTGTTAGAACACTATATTGTACACTGAAACTACTATAACACTGTGTGATAACTAACTGGAATTAAAAGAAAAACTTTTTTAAAAAGAAAATAATTGTTGTGGTAGGAAATTATTTATGTATTTATTTACTTACTTTTTAATTTTACTTTTTTTGGAGAAGGAATTGCATGTATTATAGCATTTTATTAAAGAACTTTAAGGGCATATGATTCATGAGCTAAAATAACACTTTTTTTTCAAAGGTCCTTTCCTTTAGTCCTCTCAGCTTTTCCAGATGTTCTTTTATGCCTATACCCTACCGCTAACCACCATCTGGAGCTGAATCTTCTCTTGCTCCTTCCTTTGTCTTGTCTAGTTCTTTATTAAATGGGTTGAATGTGATTGTAAAAGTTGTATCCAAGTGAACCAGTATTGAGCTGAAACACATAAGGGGATAGGAAAAAAAGGATTCTTACACATGGTTTATAGGATTACTTAAATATTTAAAACAAAACCTAATTATCTGTAATGTGTGAGTATGTCTCTGCCTATATATTTTACATAGCATAAATTATAAAGTATTTTACTAATATCAACAGCAATGTTGGTGTCTGCTATTTTTAAAAAGACATACATATCTATATTTCACAAGACCACATCATGATTTGGGACAATATTTTCTACTCTGAAATAAAGTAGGCCAAACAAATTTTTAGGACTATTTTGTTGAATGTTTATCCATACCCTGAAGTCCATATTTATAATATTTACTTTTTTTCTGAATTGAGAGAAATGCCTAATTTTTTAAAATTTAGGATATAGAGAAAGAGAAAAGAGATTCTATTCTCAATTTTTTTTAATGCTTAATTGTATCCAATCCTTAGGTGCACAACTTCCTATGCTTTGGTCTCTCAACAGTATGTTGTGGGAAGCAATTCCCATTTTATTAAACTTTCCTTGAAAAGATGATCTTAAATATTGGCATAATATTCCATTAAAAATGGGTACCGTTGGGGCGCCTGGGTGGCTCAGTTGTTAAGCGTCTGCCTTCAGCTCAGGTCATGATCCCAGGGTCCTGGGATCGAGCCCTGCATCGGGCTCCCTGCCCGGCGGGAAGCCTGCTTCTCCCTTTCTCACTCCCCCTGCTTGTGTTCCCTCTCTCGCTGTCTCTCTCTGTCAAATAAATAAATAAAATCTTTAAAAAAAAATAAAAATGGGTACCGTTATTTAGATTAGCCAATATTTGCTATTTTGAAGGCTATCATATATATATTTTTTGTATATTAATTACATGAATTAATGATCACTTCCCTAACTTAGTTTCCAAGCAGGAAATTAGTGATTTGATGGGTATTCCATTGATGGTTTCCCATAACTATTGAAGGAATGATTAAATGGTTCATAAACTGATTCCTTGTCATTACCCACAAATTTTCAATAAGCACTCAATGCCCCCTAAATGTCTGTCATGAGAAAATACATGTATTTGGCTCTGGGCTTCATATAAGCAAGTAAGCATAAAGGGCATACACGTGATGTTCTCAGCTGATATCTGGGGGAGGGAGTAGAAATCATAGTTACACAGGCACTTTTTTTATTGACTCCCCAAAATGGGTCATGCCTATATGCAGGGTACTTCACACACATTTTCTCAAACCATTATCTGAACTCTGTCAACTCAAAGAGCTGCTGCCCTGCATTGGAAACTTTGTAATCCCAGTCTCTGGTCTATGTGGTAGAAATTGAGGGGAAACATAAGGACTTTCTGTCACTTTCTCACGAATGGGATTCTTCTATTTTGTGAAATAAAGTGTTATTAGACCACTAGGGTTCCCCCACCTCAATTTAGTTTCATTGCACTAGTATTCCATGGAACTTCTCTTATACTCTGATTAAAGACTCTCTACATCTTTGCTTTCAGAACATGGTTTTTCTGTCTTTCTATGTCTTTTAAAAACATTATAGTTGAAAACTGCTAAGTCTATATTAGAATCTGCTGGACAAATGCTATTTCAATTTAGAGAGCCCAATATGTCCTTTAACTTTTACCACTTGTGTAAAAACAGCTAGAATTGTTGTGAATTAGCCATTCCTATTAGGGGAAGTGTTTAAAAAATGCACTCTGCTTTGGCAAGCACACCACCTTATTGTAGGGAGGTCAAGATACCATTAAAGTCAATACTATTTTAATGATTAATTTGATGTAGCTATGCAACAACAGAAGTTAAAGAAGAAACACTATTAAAAAATACTTCCAGGTTTTATTATTTTCCCAGAAACTGACACCAATTCTGATGATTATTTCAATGGATTTTTTTTCTTTAAAAACTTAAAAGTTTGTATACTTGAGGGTTTTTTTTATCTAACTCAGCATTATTACAGGGAAGGAAATATCAGAAAATTGAATAAGAAATGTATTTACAATGATCTACGAGATGAGGAAAAGCCTTCCAGAAATAATATGTTCTTTTCAATAGTTTCAATCATCTAATTACTAAAGAAGGGGACTGTTTGGGGCACCTGAGTGGCTCAGTCATTAAGCATCTGCCTTCGGCTCAGGTAATTTCAAACTAGAACAAAAATACTTCATAAGAAGGCTCAGTTTTAAGATATTAATAATACTCAAGACTCTAAAACAATTACAGTATGGAACATGTCACAATTGATTTCAGCTTCTCCTTGACTGATGTAAATGACAAACCTGGTAACTGTTTATATTGCAAAAGTTACCAATTTTATAGAATCAAAATTTTTCTAGCCCAGTGGACTTCCTTTCCATCTAATCAGCCTACGGCACCCATTGACTGACACAGTGAGATTACTTTCAAAAGAAAGTAAGTTTTATCACTTATTTCTCGATGTGTTTTCCTTTTATTAGGGCTTACATTGAAGTGCCCTGGGAGTCTTTGATATCTTATCTTTTCTTTCCCTGGATTGCCTACAATGCAGTTGCAAAATACTTATTCTCTCCCAACATTTTATTTATTTATTTATTTTAACTTCTCACACCCAAACTGAACTACATCAATGCCTTACTCCCCGGCACTTTTACGGAGGAGATGAATGAAATAGACTGTCTCTGATAGAAATAGCCTGTCTTCCCTGTTTCTCTTAGAGTTCCTTTTAATTTTGGTCATGCGGTCAAGGATTTCAGACAAGCAAGTTTTTTTTTTGTTTTTTTTGTTTGTTTGTTTTTATGAGTGACTGACACATAAATAGTTAACTTGGGAAACTTGGGATGGAAACTTGGCAGGGGACCCATGGTTCAGGATATTAATATTTCTCTATTAGTTTAAAGATGAAAAAGTAGTATGACCTTCTTCAAACAGCCAAGCTAAAATTTCAGCTGCTCCTAAGGATTTGTGTGTGTGTGCTCTTTTTTGTTGTTGTTGTTCTTTTGTTTTTCCTCTTTATTTCCTCACATCTAGAGAGTCAGCAACAATGTTCCTATAAAAAACCTCCCTGGCTTAGAGCCAATAAATTGTTATAGGTAGGCAGAACCTTAACCACCATTCAGTTAGGAATTTTTCATTCCGGGTTCTGGACTGCCCTTATGTTACATTAAGAATATTCTCAGGGGTGACTGGGTGGCTCAGTTGGTTAAGCGACTGCCTTCGGCTCAGGTCATGATCCTGGAGTCCCTGGATCAAGTCCCACATCAGGCTCCCTGCTTGGCAGGGAGCCTGCTTCTCCCTCTGACCCTCCCCCCTCTCATGTGCTCTCTCTCTCTCATTCTCTCTGTCTCAAATAAATAAATAAAAATCTAAAAAAAAAAAGAATATTCTCAGATCTTTTTCGGGGAAAAGGGAGAAGCCAAAAATTAAGAGTTTAAGATCAGAGAGTGTATCACCCTTTATGAGAGTAACTCCAATTTATCTGATATTAGAGTTGTACTTCAAATTTTATGAAATACCAATTTTAGTGATTAATCACTTGGAAATCCCCTATTTTCTGTTTTTCAACTTCCATTACTCAAGCATGATAATAACAAATATTACTTCCATAAATCTAGCTCTGTTTACTATTGGAGGACATCAGAATCCATTCTATTCATTCTATATTTGTCTCAAACACAAAGAAAGGCCCTACCCTTCTTCAAACCTGTCTATAGGGGCATGCACAGTGGAATTCAAAACACCAAAACTTCTAAGTCTGTGTCATCCCTGCAAAGCCATCCCTGGCAACTGCCAAAGTCACACTGAGTCAGGGCCACACTGTGCCTTATTGGATGGAAACTATGCTGATGTGTCAATACCTCAGAACTATTGGAGCCTGCAGAGACAGTTGAGATCTCTGAGCTCTTAATACAAAAAGAAATACGGTATGCTCTCCTCATAAGTGGGGAAAGAATCTTACTTCCTAACTATGCTAATCCATGAGTCCCTAGGCAATGCTTTGATTTTCAGAGAGGTCTTTGTGGAATAACTGTATCTGTACTTTCTACCAAATTCTTCTCCTCAGAGTTAGGTACACACTGGTGAATATTAGGCTAGAGATAATGTGATACTTAACACTAGGTTGTTCAACTTCCCTCTTCCCTACCTTCCCTATTAGACCCTGAGCTAGTATTTTAGGCCTTGTATGCCTGATCTTCCTTTTTCCTTGTGATGAGATATTGTCTTGGAGGTTCTACAATTCCCTATATAAATTGTTCATGGCTGGACATGGCCCTCAGACCCTCCAGTGGAGCTCCTATATGCATGCATCCTTTGATAAGCAAAGCTAAGGTTCAAGCTGACAGGGGAAATTGAGATCCACACAGGTGAGGATGACTTGCCTAGAGTCTCACAGGACAAAAACATGATTTACTGTTATAAGTTCACTGCAGCACACAGCTTCTGAGGAACTCTTGGTCAACATCTCCTTAAAACAGAACCAATATCATTCGACACCAAATTATGTAAAGGTCACTTTGAAAATAGAATCAGTAAGAAAGAGATATTAGAAGAAAAGTTAATTCCTATTTCCTTAATTTGTACCTAATGATCTTTTTCTTTTCTTTTCTTTTTTAAGATTTTATTTATTTATTTGACAGAGAGAGACACAGTGAGACAGTGAACACAAGCAGGGGGAGTGAGAGAGGGAGAAGCAGGCTTCCTGCGGAGCAGGGAGCCCGATGTGGGGCTCGATCCCAGGACCCTGAGATCATGACCTGAGCCGAAGGCAGACGCATAACGACTGAGCCACTCAGGCACCCCCTAAGGATCTTTTTCAAGATCCCACTGTCCTAAATGGGATCTTGAAAAAGATCTATGCATTTAGTTGTCATCTTTCTTTAGGCTCCTCTTGTCTATGACAGTTTCTCAAACTTACTTTTTCATGATGTCGGAGTTTCTGAGAAGCACTGGTCATGTATTTATTGTAGGATGCCCCTCTGCTGGGACTTGTCTCCATGTTTTTCTCCTATGGAGACTTGGGTTTTAGAGAGGAAGATCACAGAGGATCACATATCATTTTCATTATATCATATCAAGAGTACACAGCATCAACATGATTTATGACTGCTAATGTTAACCATGACTACTCACTCCCTAAATGAATGTTTGTGATTTTCCCCACTGTGAAGTTACCCTTTCCCCCATTTCTATACTTTACTTTTGGAACAAAGTTTCTGTGGCACAGTCCACATGTCATGGGTGGAGAGTTATACTTCCCCTTCTTTAGGGTAGGAAATCTCAATAAATTATTTGGAATTCTGTATGGAAGATTTATCTTTTCTTCCTCCATTCATTAATTCATTAAATCATTTATTTATATTCATAGAATCATGGACATTTATTTTATACTTTGCATTATAATCCAATACTACTTTATTTTGTTGTTCTAATTATTCCTTTCAGCTTTGGCCACTGGAAACTCTTTCCATTAGCTCATGGGATCTTTGACAAGAATGTGTTGTTGTTGTTGTTGTTGTTGTTTCAATATGGAACACTTCATGAATTTGCATGTCATCCTTGCTCAGGGGCCATGCTAATCTTCTCTGTATCATTCTAATTTGAGTTTATGCTGCCAAAGCTAGCATTAATGCATTTTTGCTTTTGTTTTCTTTCACCACTTCCTTATTTTTGGCACAGCAAGATTCTCCAGTCTTATCTTAAACATTTCCTTCCCTAGTCCTAGAATCAGCGATTCTCCAAGGAATATTATTCAAAACCAAGATTTGGTCCTTAGGGTGTGCACATTGTTGCTGGGGTGTTTTTCTTTTAGGCTTTCTCATCTGACAGAGCAAGAAAATATGTTTGTATTCTAACCCACATATATACACATATCTATCTATCTATCTATCTATCTATCTATCTATCTATATATATACAGATGGATAGATAATATGTAACCATCTGTAACAATATTAACCTAAATATGAGTTCTTACTGAGATTAGTTACTTTTAAATTTCTCTGCCTCCCAATTTTTATTCTTTCCACATTTCCTGGTTTTATTCTGTCTTCCAATTATCTCCTTTAAATTAGGCTTGCTCATCTAAATAACATTATGCTGGAAGCTTCTAAAGAGCCACCATCAACATACTAGTAGCTGCTAATTAGAATTCTGAAATAAATGAGATAACTTAATAAAACCTAACTAAGAGATAGGAGTCTGATGGGCAGCCCCAACATTTTTGTTTTTGGTTTTAAGATTTACTTACTTATTTTGGAGAGCAAGAGAGCAGAAGCAGGGGGAGGGGCAGAGGAAGAGAGAGAAAACCCTCAAGCAGACTCCCCGTTGAGTACAGAGCCCAACTCGGGCTTAGTCCCAGGACCCTGAGATCATGATCTGAGCTGAAACCAAGAGTCAGTCATTCAACCGACTGAGCCACCCAAGCACCCCACAGCCCCAATATTTAAGACACAAACCCAGAAGAGGTAAAACCATTAGTGAGAGTTGTTATTGAAGATATCAGAATATGTTTGTTCATAGCCAATTAATCTTAATTCTACCAACAAATTTTATTTTTTTCAAGCCTCCATGTCTTTTCATGTGTTGTTTGCTCTGTCCAGAATTCTCTACACAAATTACTCCATTTGGTAAATTTCTTTTTACAATTCTTTTTTTTAAAGATCTTATTTATTTGAAAAAGAGAGAGAAAGAGAAAGAATGAGTGGAGAGAGGCACCTAGGGAGAGGGAGAAGAAGAATCCCCATTGAGCAGGGAGCCTGACATGGGGCTGGATCCCAGGACCCTAAGATTATGACCTGACCTGAAGGTAGACACTTAACCGACAGAGCCACCCAAGCACTCCTTTTTTTTCTTTTTTTTAATTTATTTTTTATTTTTTATTTTTTATTTTTTATTTTTTATTTATTTTTTTTTTTTAAAGATTTTTTATTTATTTATTTGAGAGAGAGAATGAGATAGAGCGAGAGCATGAGAGAGGGGAGGGTCAGAGGGAGAAGCAGACTCCCCGCCGAGCAGGGAGCCCGATGCGGGACTCGATCCCGGGACTCCAGGATCATGACCCGAGCCGAAGGCAGTCGCTTAACCAACTGAGCCACCCAGGCGCCCTTTTTTTTTTTTTTTTTTTTTTTTAAAGATTTTTTATTTATTTATTTGAGAGTATTTTTTAAAGATTTTATTTATTTATTTGACAGAGAGAGACACAGCGACAGAGGGAACACAAGCAGGGGGAGTGGAGGAGGGAGAAGCAAGTTTCCCGCTGAGCAGGGAGCCCGATGCGGGGCTCGATCCCAGGACCCTGGGATCATGACCTGAACCGAAGGCAGACGCTAAATGACTGAGCCACCCAGGCGCCCCTCCTTTTTTTTCTTGTTGTTATGTTAATCACCATACGTTACCTCGTTAGTTTTTTATATAGTGTTCCATGATTCATTGTCTGTGCATAAGACCCAGGGTTCCATTATTCTTTAATTTCCTGGTTGACCCTTTCATCCTTTAGTAGGATGCTCTTTAGCCTCCATGTATTTGAGTTCTTTCCAACTTTCCTCTTGTGATTGAGTTCTCGTTTCAAACCATTGCGGTCTGAAAATAGGCAGGGAATGATCCCAATCTTTGGTACTGGTTGAGACCTGATTTATGACCTAGGATGTGATCTATTCTGGAGAATGTTCCATGGGCACTAGAGAAGAATGTGTATTCGGTTGCTTTGGGATGGAATGTTCTGAATGTGTCTGTTAAGACCATTTGGTCCAGTGTGTCATTTAATTCTTTATTTCCTTGTTGATCTTTTGCTTTGATGATCTGTCCATTTCAGTGAGGGGTTGTTAAAGTCCCCCAGTATTATTGTATTGTTGTTGATGTGTTTCTTTGCTTTTGTTATTAATTGCCTTATATAGTTGTCTGCTCCCATGTGAGGGGCATAGATATTTACAACTGTTAGATCTTGTTGGATAAACACTTTAAGTAGGATATAGTGTCCTACCTCATCTCTTATTACAGTCTTTGGTTTAAAATCTAATTTGTCTGATATAAGGATTGCCACCCCAGCTTTCTTTTGGTGTCCATTAGCATGGTAAATTGTTTTCATCCCCTCACTTTCAATTTGGGGTGTCTTTAGTCTAAAATGAGTCTCTTGCAGATTAGCATATGGATGGGTCTTGTTTTTTAATCCAGTCTGATAGCCTGTGTCTTTTGACTGGGGCATTTAGCCCATTTACATTCAGGGTAACTATTGAAAGATAGGAATTTAGTGCCATTGTATTGCCTGTAAGGTGACTGTTACTGTATTTTGTCTGTGTTCCTTTCTGGTCTATGTTGCCTTTAGGCTCTCTCTTTGCTTAGAGGGCCCCTTTCATGATTTCTTGTAAGGCTGGTTTTGTGTTTGCAAATTCCTTTAGTTTTGTTTGTCCTGGATGCTTTTTATCTCTCCTTTTGTTTCACTGACAGCCTAGCTGGATAGAGTATTCTTGGCTGCATATTTTTCTCATTTAGTGCTCTGAATATATCCTGCCAGTCCTTTCTGGCCTGCCAGGTCTCTGTGGATAGGTCTGTTGCCAATCTAATGTTGCTACAATTGTACTTTCCATATTTCTTCTCCCGAGCTGCTTTCAGGATTTTCTCTTTGTCTCTGAGACTCGTAAGTTTTACTATTAGATGTTGGGGTGTTTCCTTCCCCAAATTAGGGAAGTTCTCTGCTATAATTTGCTCCAAGATACCCTCTGCCCCTCTCTCTCTTTCTTCTTCTTCTGGGATCCCAATTATTCTAATGTTGTTTAATCTTATGGTATCCTTATCTCTTGAATTCTGCCCTCGTGATCCAGTAGCTGTTTATCTCTCTTTTTCTCAGCTTCTTTATTTTCCATCATGGTCTTCTGTCTCACTGGTTCTCTCTTCTGCCTCATTTATCCTAGCAGTTAGCACCCCATTTTTGATTGCATCTTGTTAATAGACTTTCTAGTTTTGACTTGGTTAGATTTTCATTCTTTTATTTCTCCAGAAAGGGTTTCTCTAATAACTTCCATGCTCTTTTCAAGCCCAGCTAGTATCTTTAAAGTGATGATTCTGAACTCTAGATCTGACATCGTACTAATATCCTATTGAGTAGGTCCCTGGCAGTCGGTACTACCTCTTGTTCTTTTCATTGATGTGATTTTTTCCATCTTGTCATCTTGTCCAGAGGAAAATAGATGAATGAGAGAACAAAATGCTAACAGGGTAACAACGTCTCCAGAAAATATACTCTAAACAAATCAGAAATGACCTGAAGCTGTGGGAAAAGAAGGGAAAGAAAGAAAAAAGAAAAAGAAAAAGATAAAAACAAAAAAAAACAGAACAAAACAACACAAAACAAAATAGAATATGATCAAATATGATAAGGCTGATGCATAGATCAGTGCCACATACTAGATTTTGGGTGTATTTTTGTCTGTTAGAAAAAGTCCTCCCAAGGGGCGGAGCAAGATGGCGGAGTAGGAGACCTGGATTTCGTCTCCTCTCAGGAATTCAGCTGGATAGGGATCAAAACATTCTGAACACCTACAAACTTAACAGGAGATCAAAGAAAAGAAGAGCAACAACTCTCTCATCAGAAAAGCGACCACTTTCTGGAAGGTCTTTTCTGATTTGTTTAGAGTATATTTTCTGGGGACGTTGTTACTCTGCTAGCATTTTGTTCTCTCATTAATCTATTCTCCTCTGCACAAAATGACAAGATGGAAAAAATCACCTCAACAAAAAGAACAAGAGGTAGTACCGACTGCCAGGGACCTACTCAATACGGACATTAGTACGATGTCAGATCTAGAGTTCAGAATCATCACTTTAAAGATACTAGCTGGGCTTGAAAAAAGCATGGAAGTTATTAGAGAAACCCTTTCTGGAGAAGTAAAAGAGCTAAAATCCAACCAAGTAGAAATCAAAAAGGCTATTAATGAGGTGCAATCAAAAATGGGGGCGCTAACTGCTAGAATAAATGAGGCAGAAGAGAGAATCAGTAATATAGAAGATGAAATGATGGAAAATAAAGAAGCTGAGAAAAAGAGAGATAAACAACTACTGGATCACGAGGGCAGAATTCGACAGATAAGCGATACCATAAGATGAAACATTAGAATATTTGGGATCCCAGAAGAAGAAGGAAGAGAGAGAGGGGCAGAAGGTATACTGGAGCAAAATATAGCACAGAAATTCCCTAATGTGGGAAAGGAAACAGGCATGAAAATCCAGGAAACACAGAGAACCCCTCTCAAAATCAATAAAAATAGGTCAACTCCCCGACATCTAATAGTAAAACTTACGAGTCTCATAGACAAAGAGAAAATCCTGAAAGCAGCTCGGGAGAAGAGATATGTAACCTACAGGGTAGAAACATTAGATTGGCAACAGACCTATCCACAGAGACCTGGCAGGCCAGAAAGGACTGGCAGGATATATTCAGAGCACTAAATGAGAAAAATATGCAGCCAAGAATACTCTATCCAGCTAGGCTGTCATTGAAAATAAAAGGAGAGATAAAAAGCTTCCAGGACAAACAAAAACTAAAGGAATTTGCAAACACAAAACCAGGCCTACAGGAAATCTTGAAAGGGGTCCTCTAAGCAAAGAGAGAGCCTAAAAGCAACATAGACCAGAAAGGAACACAGACAAAATACAGTAACAGTCACCTTACAGGCAATACAATGGCACTAAATTCCTATCTTTCAATAGTTACCCTGAATGTAAATGGGCTAAATACCCCAATCAAAAGACACAGGCTATCAGACTGGATTAAAAAACAAGACCCATTGATATGCTGTTGGCAAGAGACTCAATTTAGAAACAAAGACACCCCCAGAATGAAAGTGACAGGGTGGAAAACCATTTACCATGCTAATGGACACCAAAAGAAAGCTGGGGTGGCAATCCTTATATCAGACAAATTAGATTTTAAACCAAAGACTGTAATAAGAGATGAGGAAGGACACTATATCCTACTTAAAGGATCTATCCAACAAGAAGATCCAACAATTGTAAATATCTATGCCCCTAACATGGGAGCAGCCAATTATATAAGGCAATTAATAACAAAAGCAAAGAAACACATCGACAACATACAATAATAGTGGGGGACTTTAACACCCCCCTCACTGAAATGGACAGATCGTCTAAGCAAAAGATCAACAAGGAAATAAAGACTTTAAATGACACACTGGACCAAATGAACTTTACAGACATATTCAGAACATTCCACCCCAAAGCAACCGAATACACATTCTTCTCTAGTGCCCATGGAACATTCTCCAGAATAGATCACATCCTAGGTCACAAATCAGGTCTCAACCGGTACCAGAAGATTGGGATCATTCCCTGCCTATTTTCGGACCACAGTGCTTTGAAACTAGAACTCAATCACAAGAGAAAAGTCGGAAAGAACTCAAATACATGGAGGCTAAAGAACAACCTACTGAAGAATGAATGGGTCAACCAGGAAATTAAAGAAGAATTTAAAAAATTCATGGAAACCAATGAAAATGAAAACAGAACTGTTCAAAATCTTTGGGATTCTGCAAAGGCAGTCCTAAGAGGAAAGTATATAGCAATACAAGCCTTTCTCAAGAAACAAGAAAGGTCTCAAGTACACAACCTAACCCTCCACCTAAAGGAGCTGGAGAAAGAACAGCAAATAAAGGCTAAACCCAGCAGGAGAAGAGAAATAATAAAGATCAGAGCAGAAATCAATGAAATAGAAACCAAAGAACAGTAGAACAGATCAACGAAACTAGGAGCTGGTTCTTTGAAAGAATTAACAAGACTGATAAACCCCTGACCAGAGTTATCAAAAAGAAAAGGGAAATGACCCAAATCAACAAAATCATGAATGAAAGAGGAGAGATCACAACCAACACCATCAAAATTCTAAGAACATATTATGAGCAACTATATGCCAGCAAATTCAATAACCTGGAAGAAATGGATGCATTCATAGAGATGTATCAACTAACAAAACTGAACCAGGGAGAAATAGAAAAACTGAACAGACCTATAACCACTAAGGAAATTGAAACAGTCATCAAAAATCTCCTAAAAAAAAAAGGAGCCCAAGGCCAGATGGCTTCCCAGGGGAATTCTACCAAACATTTCAAGAAGAATTAATACCTATTCTTCTGAAACTGTTCCAAAAAATAGAAATGGAAGGAAAACTTCCAAACTCATTTTATGAGGCCAGCATTACCTTGATCCCCAAACCAGACAAATCCCTGATGAACATGGATGCAAAAATCCTCACCAAAATAGTAGCCAATAGGATCCAACAGTACATTAAAAGGATTATTCACCACGACCAAGTGGGATTTATCCCTGGGCTGCAAGGTTGGTTCAACATCCGCAAAGCAATCAATGTGATACAATACATTAACAAAAGAAAGAACAAGAATCATATGATCCTCTCAATAGATGCAGAAAAAGCATTTGACAAAGTACCGCATCCTTTCTTGATCAAAACTCTTCAGAGTATAGGCATAGAGGGTACAAACCTCAATATCATAAAAGCCATGTATGAAAAAACTACAGCAAATATCATTCTCAATTGGGAAAAACTGAGAGCTTTGCCCCTAAGGTCAGGAATGCAGCAGGGATGTCCACTATCACCACTGCTATTCAACATAGTATTGGAAGTCCTAGCCACAGCAATCAGACAACAAAAAGAAATCAAAGGCATCCAAATTGGCAAGGAAGAAGTCAAACTCTCCCTCTTTGCAGATGTTATGATACTTTATGTGGAAAACCCAAAAGACTCCACCCCAAAACTCCTAGAACTCATACAGGATTTCAGTCAAGTGGCAGGATATAAAATCAATGCACAGAAATCAGTGGCATTTCTATACACCAACAACAAGACAGAAGAATGAGAAATTAAGGCGTCGATCCCATTTACAATTGCACCCAAAACTATAAGATACCTAGGAATAAATCTAACCAAAGAGGCAAAGGATCTGTACTCAGAAAAGTATAAAATCCTCATGAAAGAAATTGAGGAAGACAAAGAAATGGAAAAACATTCCAAGTGCATGGATTGGAAGAACAAATATTGTGAAGATGTCAATGCTACCTAGAGCTCTACACATTCAATGCAATCCCCATCAAAATACCATCCACTTTTTTCAAAGAAATGGAACAAATAATCCTAAAATTTGTATGCAACCAGAAAAGACCTCGCATAGCCAGAGGAATGTTGAAAAAGAAAAGAAAACCTGGTGGTATCACAATTCCGGACTTCAAGCTCTATTACAAAGCTGTCATCATCAGGACAGCATGGTACTGGCACAAAAACAGACACATAGATCAATGGAACAGAATAGAGAGCCCAGAAATGGACCCTCAACTCTATGGTCAACGCATCTTTGACAAAGCAGGAAAGAATGTCCAATGGAACAAAGACAGTCTCTTCAACAAATGGTGTTGGGAAAATTGGACAGCCACATGCAGAAGAATGAAACTGGACCATTTCCTTACACCACACACAAAAATAGACTCCAAATGGTTGAAAGACCTCAATGTGAGACAGGAGTCCATCAACATCCTAGAGGAGAACACAGGCAGCAACCTCTTCAACCTCAGCCACAGCAACTTCTTCCTAGAAACATCGCCAAAGGCAAGGGAAGTAAGGGCAAAAATGAACTATTGGGACTTCATCAAGATAAAAAGCTTTTGCAAAGCAAAGGAAACAGTCAACAAAACCAAAAGAAAACTGACAGAATGGGAGAAGATATTTGCAAATGACATATCAGATAAAGGACTAGTATCCAAAATCTATAAAGAACTCATCCAACTCAACACCCAAAGAACAAATGATCTAATCAAGAAATGGGCAGAAGACATGAACAGACATTTTTCCAAAGAAGACATCCAGATGGCCAACAGACACATGAAAAAGTGCTCAACATCGCTCAGCATCAGGGAAATCCAAATCAAAACCTCAATGAGATACCACCTCACACCAGTCAGAATGGCTAAAATTAACAAGTCAGGAAACGACAGATGTTGGCAGGGATGCGGAGAAAGGGGAACCCTCCTACACTGTTGGTGGGAATGGAAGGTGGTCCAGCCACTCTGGAAAACAGTATGGATGTTCCTCAAAAAGTTGAAAATAGAGCTACCATATGATCCAGCAATTGCACTACTGGGTATTTACCCCAAAGATACAAATGTAGGGATCCGAAAGGGTACGTGCACCCCGATGTTTATAGCAGCACTGTCCACAATAGCCAAACTGTGGAAAGAGCCAAGATGTCCATCGACAGATGAATGGATAAAGAAGAGGTGGTATATATATACAATGGAATATTATGCAGCCATCAAAAGGAATGAGATCTTTCCATTTGCAACGATGTGGATGGAACTGGAGGGTATTATGTTGAGTGAAATAAGTCAAACAGAGAAAGACATGTATCATATGATCTCACTGATATGAGGAATTCTTAATCGCAGGAAACAACCTGAGGGTTGCTGGAGTGGGGGGTGGGGTGGGAGGGATGGGGTGACTGGGTGATAGACACTGGGGACGGTATGTGCTCTGGTAAGCACTGTTAATTGTGCAAGACTGTTGAATCTCAGATCTGTACCTCTGAAACAAATAATGCAATATATATTAAGAAAAAAAAAAGAAGAAGAAGAAGGTAGTGGGAGGGGAATAATGGAGCGGGGGAAATCGGAGGGGTAGACGAACCATGAGAAACAATGGACTCTGAAAAACAAACAGGGTTCTAGAGGGGAGGGTGGTAGGAGGATGGGTTAGCCTGGTGGTGGGTATTGAGGAGGGCACATTCTGCATGGAGCACTGGGTGTTATGCACAAACAATGAATCATGGAACACTTCATCTAAAACTAATGATGTAATGTATGGGGATTAACATAAGAATTAAAAAAAAAAAGAAATGTATTGCTTAATTTTAACAAATCTGGAAGATTTCTAGTTTTCTTTCTGTTACTGATTTTAGTTTAATCCCGCTGAAGTCTGTAAACATTCTTGGTATTATTTCAGTCCTTTGAAATTTGTTAAGACTTGCTTTATTGTCTAGCAAATTTTCTATTTTGGTAAATGTTCCATCACATTAAAAAAGAATATGTATAAGAAAAAAAAAAAAGAAAATGTCCTCCCAAAATTTTAAAGAAAGATAAACTTATATATGTACAAAAATAAGGGTTGATATGATGAAGGGATGGAATATGACTGTAAAGATGAAAATTATAAAAAATTGTATAGATAGAATTGATAAGAAGTTTTTTGAAAAAAGAAAGAAGAGGATTTAAAAAAAATGAAAAAAAAAAGGGAGAGAATGTGATCAGGCAGTAGTTAGAACAAAACCATACACTAGAGATTTAGGGTACGTTTTGATCTTTTAGAAGAAACTATCTCAAAATTTTAAAGAGAGAATAACTTATATATATATGCCAAAAATAAGGGTAACTACTATGAAGGGATAGAATATGACTCTAAAATGAAAAATGAAAATGTTTTTTAAAAAAGGGATTGATAAGATGTTGGTTGAAAAAGGGAAAAAGAAAATTTCAAAAAAAAAAAGTTAAAAAAATTAACTTTGAAAGCCTTAAGAATTATGGTAAAAAGCCATGGATTCTATGTGCATTATTCTCCTAGCGCTGGAGTTCTGCCATTCTCATTGATCAGTATACTGGTCTTGGCTGGCTGTTCTTGCTGAAATTCTGGGGGAGGGGCCTGTTGCTGTGGTTCCCAAATGTCTTTGCAGGAGGTGGAATTGCCCCACCCTTGCCGGTCCGGGCTAAGTAATCTGTTCGGGTTTGCTCTTGGGAGCTTTTGTTCCCTGCGAGCTTTCCATACAGCTTTGGAGGATGAGAGTGAAAATGGCGGCCTCCCAATCTTCGCCCAGGAGGAGCCAAGAACTCAGGGCCCCACTCCTCAGTGCGCCCCCAGAGAAAAGCAGTCAGTCACTCCCGTCTCCCCTGTCTCCGGCCGCACTCCGTGCTCACCCGGCCTGTGACCAAGGATTTCTATCTTTGGCACCTGACTTGGTGTGGAGTCTCCAAACCCAGCAGATCCCTACAGTGCGTTCCCACGCTGCTCCTCCCAGTTGAGGAAGGGGAGTCTCCCCAGATCTGCTGCTTGTTGGGTCCCTGCTGGAAGAGCAGTGGCCCAACTGTGCCGTGGATCACAGTTTATGGCAACCCCAAGCTGAGAGCCCACACCTCGGCTCCATCTCTGCAGTCGGCTACCCTGCTCCAATTCCTGGGAGCTCTGCTGCACTCAGGCACCCCCGGTCTTTCTGTGACCCCGAGGGTCCTGAGACCACACTGTCCCAGTGAGGGTTCCATCTCCCGCTTAGCCACTGGAGTGATGTCCCTCAGTGTAGCCAACTTCTTAAAGCTCCGATTTTGTGCTCAGCGGCTCTATCACTTGCCAGTGATGGAGTCCCCCTCCCCCCCCAACTATCCTCCCAATTATCACCTCGGATTCACTTCTCCACACATCCCACCTTCCAGAAAGTGGTCGCTTTTCTGTTCAGAGAGTTGTTGCTATTCTTTTCTTCGATCTCCTGTTGAGTTTGTAGGTGTTCAGAATGGTTTGATCCCTATCCAGCTGAATTTCTGAGACCAGACAAAATCCAGGTCTCCTACTCTTCCGCCATCTTGCTCCCTTTTTTTTTTTTTTAAGATTTTATTTATTTATTTGACACAGAGAGACACAGCAAGAGAGGGAACACAAGCAGGGGGCGTGGGAGAGGAAGAAGCAGGCTTCCCGCTGAGCAGGGTGCCCGATGCGTGGCTTGATTCCAGGACCCTGGGATCATGACCTCAGCTGAAGGCAGATGCTTAACAACTGAGCCACCCAGGTGCCCTGCCCCTCTTTTTACCATTCTATACTTTTCTCCCACCACCTAACTCCCATTTAAATGTAACTGTTCCAGTGAAGTTTTATTTTGACGTCTTAATCCAGGTGGTTATGTGTATCTTTCATTCCAATTTGTAGTAACTGCCTTTCTTATGATGTTTACCTTATTGTTGTATAATTGTGTGTTTAAATGTTTTTGTCTTTCATAAGTTGTGAATTTTCTGAAACCATTTACTACTACTAATTCTAAAACTGTATCTGGCACATAGTAGACAGTCAAAAAAACCTTTATGAATAGAGTAATTGAATAATTAAAGAAGAGAATATTTTATAGGGATTAAAAGGACAAGCATATAAATGAATTTGACAAAGAAACTTAGAACAAAGTTATGTTAAGGTTTTTAACTCTGGAAAAGTCTCCAGTCCCAAATTATCTACTCCATTTACCTGTCACAGGGTCTGAAATTCACCATTAGAATTTCTTTCATTCAGTTCAATTTATTTTTGTTCAAAGTATCATTTTTCAAAGTGAAAATATATACATCCAGGTTAACCTTTTAACTGATAGTTAATATACTGTCAGTCCTTAATGCCTTAGTGTGTGAAATCATCAGATCTGCTGATAACTTTAATACTGAACACTGACTGCATAGGCAGAAGATAGTTTATTTGGTTCTTAAGAGCATTAATGTTGATATTAAACTGGTGCAAAATCTGTTTTGCTCTTTATAATTTTTCACTTGATAATGAATAATTAACCTCCCCAAATCTCAATTTTCTCATCTGTGAAGGCTTCTAGAATCTGTATAATTGAAAATTGTTATGAAGATTAAACAAGATTGCACAAATGTTATCCCAGTGCCTCATACTCAGAGTAAGCACTCAATGAATATCAACCATTATTACTATTTTCATATTCCTCAGGAATGAGAATTTTGATAACAGTTTGGTAGAGAGAGATTATTTTCTTTATAATGGATTGCCTAAATTGGAAAACCTCAAGTAGGATATTAAAGGGATTTGTAGAATTTTCCCAAAACCCAAGGCATCCATCAGAGAGTTGGAACCTGGAGGAAGCAGATTAAAGAAAAAGGAAAGATTAGATTTACTGGTAGCATGGGTTAGAGTATATCCATAATGGATGTTGAAAAGAAACATTTTGTCTATTTTAAAGTATTATGGAGGGTTTTGTTGGCTTGGAGAAACTGAAAGTTGACCAGTGATTCATTTTTTCAACAAGCGGTTACTGACAACACACTATGAATGGTCCAGGCAATAATCTAAGCACTGAGGCTATAGCAGTAAACAATAGAGTAAAAAGTCTGTACTCACATTTAAATGTTAGTGGAGGAGGCAATATTTCTCTATGCTGGAAATATGGCTCCAATGGCAAATGGTTTTTCATGTTACAATGATTATGGTAAGGTTATGCTTTACTCTTTTGAAATATATCAAGATAGCTTCTAGAATACGATAACATAGCTATTATACACTTAACATGTGTAAGGGACTATACTAACCCGTCTATCAAATAACTAAACTCCCACAACAAATGTATGATGTAGGTTATCATTATTAGCTTATTTTTTCCAATGAAAGAACTGAATCCCAGAGAAAGTATTTAATTAACTTTTCTGAGGTCACATATCTACTGAATGTTACAGTCAGTATTCACAGCCAGAAATCTTATACCAGAGCTCTTAACCACTACCTTATATAGTAAAGTCTAAGACAAATAAGAATGTCCTCTACCAGGCTGCTGCTGTCATCATTTTTCCCTAAGACTCCACAGAGAATAGTCTATTGGCACATCTCCAATACTCTTTCTCCCTGCATAGTCATTCCCTTCCAAATCCATAAGACATGAGTCATTCAGGAAAGAAATCTGAACCAAAGTGGGCTGCATTTTTGCAGCTTAGGTCACACATGATTTTTATTTTTAATTGAATACACAAAAAGCAATACACTAGTTGGTCTGGGAACACTATTATTTTTTCTTTACTAAAAGGGTGTATATATATATATATATATATATATATATATATATATATATATATTAGAATAATCTAGAACATACCTTTAATCATAGTTTTTAAATACACCAATTCCATACCTACTACAAAAAAAATACATCAAATTTAATATTTCGTACAAATAGCGTAGTCAGGGTAACATTAATAGACTGCTCTAATAGCAGTTGGCAATAAAAGCATTCTGTAAGAAAGGGGAAAAGAGCAAGAAAAATAATTCAAGAAATACCCAATAACTATAAAGCAAAATCGCTAAAATACATGAATTCTTGATTCCTTTAATGGATTGCCAGTTTTTAGGCAAGGAAAAAGTACTAATCTCAAGTCATTTACACAGGATCTAAAATCCGTATTTTAAAATATCTAAATCACTCACCTTATTCCTGTTTAGTTAACTGTCACAAAATGAAAATTTTGAGGGTTAATGGAATCATTGAAGCACACACTGAATAAGAACATGTTGAAAATAATAAGGATACTCTCTCTAAAACCCAAGGAATATCATTAATTTGTTTCACAGAAATCCTGAAATCTGGGGCATCTGGATGGCTCAGTCGGTTGGGTGACTGCCTTCCGCTCAGGTTGTGATCCCAGGGTCCTGGGATCGAGCCCCATGTAGGGCTCTCTGCTCAGCGGGGAGCCTGCTTCTCCCTCGCCCTCTGCCTGCTGCTCTCCCTGCTTGTGCTCTCTCTCTCTCTGTCAGATAAAAAAAAAATCTTAAAAAAAAAAAGAAATCCTGAAATCTGTGATTTAGACCAAATGATCAGCTTTGAGGGTTTTTTTTTTGTTTTTTTGTTTTTTTTTTTTTATCCACTGATACTCCTTATGCTTACACATAATCTTCAACTAGGACTAAAAAGCATGCCAGTATACAAGGATTTATAATGTTTACTTCTTAGTTCATTTTTGCTTTGAATTTGAATTCAATCATAATTAGTCTCTGAGAGCCATCCTTTACTGTACCAGATTCTCTCTCATGCGTCTTTTTTTCTTTAATTTACCTAGAATTTTTTTTAAAGTAAAATGTCTTTTTCTTAATCATTGTAGATATTTTAAAATATCCTATTATAATTCTAGTTTCATGTATAGGATATAGAATTAAGCAATAGTTTCAAGCAGGGAACAGACATGAGAAGTTATAGAACCATTTATAAGAATTAAGTATAACAGAATTTCTCACTTAGTATTTTTATTGCTATTTTACATTTATAATTACAGTACAAAAGTGATTTTAAATCTTTCCTATGCTACTCTTCTTTGAAGTACCATGATTTAACATAACTACTTGTATTTTCAGTTTTAACTTGTTAAGTATAGAAAAATGCTAACTTTTTTATTCTCTTAAACTAAAATGGGCAGTATGTCATAATTAAATACTAGAATAGAAAATCTCAGCAGAAGAGGGATCAAATTCCACCTCCATTACTTACACATTGTGTGATTTAGAGCAAGGAACTTAACCCCTTTAAAATACAGGCCACTCCTCTGTAAAAGTGAGGTCAATTATATCTGCTTCATATAGTGGTTGTGAGGATGAATGGTAATGCAAACAATAGATGACTTGACATAAAGTAGGTTGCTCTCTATCCCTGTGAACTTTGGATTATAGTCTCTTTTTCAAAGAGTATCCTGTTAATTTCTGAAACAAATTGGTAATTAAATAAATATCTGTACTGTAAATTTAAATTCTTTAACAAAAGAAGGTAACAGAAATCCTTTTCTATATTCACAGAACACCAGGTCATGCACCTTTGGGACTCACAGAAATTTTAAGTCATGTTAGCATGTAGGTAAAGCAGGTTTCAGCCCAGCTGTGTTTGTGTATATATATCACATGGGTGAGCATCTCTGCCTCTGTAGATCTTAATTGGGAGAGGAATGTGATTCACTTTGTCAGTTTCAGTTTCAAGGTGTTTTTCACATCTTGAAAGTGTTGGATTAGTTTAAAAGTTGAATACAGCCTTTGGGGGTTTGAAGAAGAGAAGAACTGAAAATCTGGGTTAAGGTATTTTAAAAGAAACATACTACATTCCATGTCATTTCAACAACAGCATGGAAAAGGGGCCAGGATATTGATATCCAAATTCAGATTGATTGCAATTGATTAGAGCCATGATTTAGAAATAATACTTAGTATGGAAAATATGAATGCAAATGATATTTAACTAACAACCACTTACTAACAACTTGTAGAAGTGGTCAAATCTAAAAGGCAAAGGGCATGAGTCAGTAACACAGTGATATACTTTTCTTTTTCCTTGAGAAGCCCCGATGGTATGTTAAAATTAACAGAGATACATTTTTTTAAATGGGTGCAAGCAATGTCCTAATATTTCCTCTGTATTCAAAACCCCTTTACCTAAACATGAATTAAATCAAAGTGAAAAGAGATAGCAATGATTCTAATCAACATTGTTTTATTTATGACTGGCTAATTTTGTTTTTTTGTTTTGTTTTGTTTTGCTTTTTTAATGTGACTATTTTCTGGAAATAAAAATACTAAGGAGAAATTTTCATTAAGACTACAAGCATATGAACCATATGATTCAGCAATTGCACTACTGGGTATATACCCCAAAGATACAAATGTAGGGGTCTGATGGGGTACATGCACCCCGATGTTTATAGCAGCAATGTCCACAATAGCCAAACTGTGGAAAGAGCCAAGATGTCCATCGACAGATGAATGGATAAAGAAGAGGTGGTATATATATACAATGGAATATTATGCAGCCATCAAAAGGAATGAGATCTTGCCATTTGCAATGACGTGGATGGAACTGGAGGGTGTTATGCTGAGCGAAATAAGTCAATCAGAGAAAGTCATGTATCATATGACCTCACTGATATGAGGAATTCTTAATCTCAGGAAACAAACTGAGGGTTGCTGGAGTGGGGTGTGGGGTGGGAGGGATGGGGTGACTGGGTGATAGACACTGGGGAGGGTATGTGCTATGGGGAGTGCTGTGAATTGTGCAAGACTGTTGAATCTCAGATCTGTACCTCTGAAACAAATAATACATTATATGTTAAGAAAAAAAAAAAAAGAAGAAGATAGCAGGAGGGGAAGAATGAAGGGGGGGAAATCGGAGGGGTAGACGAACCATGAGAGATGATGGACTCTGAAAAACAAACTGAGGGTTCTAGAGGGGAGGGGGGTGGGAGGATGGGTTAGCCTGGTGATGGGTATTAAAGAGGGCATGTTTTGCGTGGAGCACTGGGTGTTATGCACAAACAATGAATCATGGAACACTTCATCTAAAACTAATGATGTAATGTATGGTGATTAACATAACAATAAAAATTTAAAAAAAGACTATAAGCATATGAAACTACTTTATTAGAATATAATAAAAACAGGAACAATAATAGTGACAGCTTATTTTTGTTGACTGTTTTAAATACCAGTGTGATATGTTTCATTGAATTATTCCCTATGCTTTATCAGTTTATTCATTTATCAGACAAGAAGACTGAAATTTGGAAAGGGAAAGTTTCTCACGGTCATATAGAATATGCACACATTGATTTCAATTTGCCTTGAGAATGTGAGCAGATGAAATGGGTTTAAGTTGCAACTATAAAGGAACGTCATTAATATTAGAGATTTTTAAACGGAGAAGCAATAGCCAAGGTTTGCCACTTGATCCATTGAGAAGGCAACAAATAACTTCTCTTCCTCTTGAGTTCAGTTAAGTGTTGTTCTTAGAGGTAGGTTTCTTAACGTGGGCTTCAGGAATTTTGCCTATGCCTGAAAATTGTATGCAAAATCATATGTGTATGTGAGTGTGAGAATGTCTACGTATATTTGTGGGTTTGTATTTGGATGTGTAGTTGAATATGGATGAGTTTCAGTTTATTTTTTTAAGGGACAAAAGGACCAAAAGTTATCATCCAATTTTCAGAAGTTCCTATAATACAAAAAAATGTTTATAAGCAAGTCATTGTTTCATAGGTAGCAATGTTTTAAATTAGCTAATGGGTAATCTGAGGTATATTAAACATTTTAAGAGTTTATTTGCACAAAAATGGCCTGGAAATTTGGTTGGCTACAACCTTATATTGATTGGTGTTTGCCTTATATGGAAAAGCTTGGTAGGTCGTGTGTGATTGGTGGTTATTAGGTTTCAATTTGTTAACTTTGAGGCATTTATAGGCTTAGGTTTTGGTTTGCTTATGTGGGCTGCTAAAGTATTTGAACCACCAACCTAATGGCCTCTTTGTTTAATTAATTTAACAACATCAGTGGTTCAAATATTACAACCTTGAGATCAAGAACTGAGCTGAGAACTAGAGTCTGACCCTCAACTGACTAAGCCACCCAGGTGCCCCAACAATTGTATTTTAAAGATAAGGAGACTGGTCCTTAAGGAATTTATTGATATAAATTCACACAGCTAATGTAAAATGACAGTGGGATAAATGTCCAGTACTTTCTGAATCCAGAGACAGTAATCTTAACCCCTATATTTTCTCTCCATTCTTATATTCCTGGCTTATATTTCTTGTCTGGTCAGCTTCCCTAACTTTGTAATGGTCAGGATAAGGAGGGATCATTTCTCAAAGCAACTGGATTCACATGGGTCTCAAATTGAGGGCTGTCAGCCCATTGAACTATTTAGAGCAGCATTTGTAGGGAGGGTGATAAGCAATGATTCCAGAAGCAGGAGACCTTGGTTTTAGGCCCAAATAAGAGATAAGAAGTCCCAGAATAAGGAAATCCTTATCGCTTATCCAAATATCTCCTATCATATTTCAACACAAATATTTTTGTTTTTTTATTCTCCCTAGAGAGCTACATTCTAATATTATATCAAATACGAGTCACATAAGTTTCAATGTAGGATTTATATTCTGTATTATCACCAAGCTTAGTAGACATACGAGGCTTTCTTTTTTATGATATCTATTTTATCCGTACAGAAAGAGGCTGGTGGAACAACCCACTGAAACTAGTATTCATTGGGATACTGCTAATAGAACAAATACTCCATCAGATAAAGAGGCCTCTCTCTTTCATAAATGTATCTCATATATATGAGATATATATAGATATAGATGATATAGATATAGATATAGATTATATCACCATTTTAGCCTTAATTTAAAATTCCAGATCTCTCTACATTTCCACTATGTTAATTATGATTCACAACCTCTGACTTCCCTTACACCCCCCAGTAAATCATTACATTTTCAGGAAAAACCTGTTGAGTGGTATTTTCTGTGAGTAAAAGAAAATACAAATCTTTTATGCCAACATAGTAACACATGAGAATAAGTCATAATGATGTGAACTTACACATTACCTTCACAAGGTTCTCTGATGTTTAGTCTAAGAACATCCATATTCACAAGAAAAGATTATAACAGTTGAAACAACACAAATATGGGTGAGTTGGAGAAACAACTGAAATAACAAATATGTTCAAAAATGCATATTTGGATTTGAATGTTTAAATATTTATACAAAACCTCAAAACTCTTTGTTTTGTCTTTATAATACAGGTTTCTTTATAATACAATGCACTTCAGGCACCAGTCTCCCTGTACTTAAATCAGACTTGTATATGCAACTCCCATGCCATTACAGTGGACAAAGTTGTATTTTTTTAGCTACCTTGGATGGGACCCATACAAGTCTTTCTCAGTAATAACCAGAACATGAGAAGGCTTTCTTTCAGATGTGCAAGGACTGCAATCCAAAGGGGACAAACAAAACCAAACATGCATTTATTGCCCCATTTGGAAGATAGTTTTTACATATTTATATGTGTATATATTTATAAGTGTTGTTTTGTGTTAGATTGGCTCTTTTTCACATTCCTTATATGTCAATTACTTTTATAAATTTGTCTTTTCCTTTCTGGTCAGGTATTTGTTTATTTTTAACATATTCTCTTGAATATACTAGTATTTTTAGTTTTATCTCTCATCATTCTATTCTGTGGTGAAAGACACAGAATTCTCATTACCTTGGTGTAAGTTTATTTTATTTTTATTATTTATTTTTATTATTTTCCTTATGCTGTGCATTTGTTTTCTGTGACTTGTTCATTTCACTGGTATAAATATAAATGTCTTTCAAGGCATTTTTTCATCTTTTGCCACTGATTTTTAATGATCTTGAATCTAGACATAATTTAGGATATTCTAAAATTATATTTCTGTTTCAACTACATAATGTGTATGTATATAAATATAGATATGGCAAAAAATATAGATATGGCATATATATGTATATGTGTACATAATAATATATACTTGTAAATAGGTGGATTTTTCCATTTTTCATTTGATAACAATTGATATATGGCATAAATGTATAATTTTATGTATCATAAATATACAAATAATAATTTATTCCTTTATAAAATGTAGATATCTCATGTGAAAATAAATTGTATTTTAGTTAATTTAATCAGTTTTGGGGGCACCTAGGTGGCTCAGTCAGTTAAGCGTCTTCCTTCGGTTCAGGTCTTGATCTCAGGGTCCTTGGATTGAGCCCCATGTGGGGCTTTCTGCTCAGGGGAGATTCTGCTTCTCCCTCTCCCTCTAACCCCCACACCTGCTCACTCATTCTCTCAAATAAATAAATAAAGTTTTCAAAAAATTTAATTAGTTTTCATTTCAGTATACCATGATGAATATAATAATTGGATAAAAAATGTTAGCCCTACCAGATTTTCATGATCTGGGCCTGGAGTTAAATAAAAGTAATCCAAGAATGGCTAGCATCTATAAAGACAAATATTCGTAGCATCAAGTCTAATAGCAGTATTGATCCTCCCATAGATAATTCCTGCTGCTGTTATTCACCAATTTAATGCTAGCTTATTGGCTTATTGTATCACCTCTCACTAATTCATGGGCCCAAAGACATTTTGATTCATACCCTTAGTCTTTCCACATAAACATACTGTGATAAAAGCTGTCTGAATCTGAAATGTAAATTAGTGAAGAATTAATCAGTTTGGCAAAGGTGTTAAACAACACTCTAGCATGGTGACAACTTCAAGACATTTATCCAGCAGGTAGTTTGAAGATTAAACTTACTGCTGATTTCAGGGTTGGGTCGGTAATCCATTTGTTAATAGGAACACAACTGTGTAATTTAATATTTTGACAATAAGTGAATTGGATCTTAATATAGGACTTGAAATCTTATAAAAATTTATGTTTTTGGCCAGCCATATAACTTGACTTTCTCCAACACAGACTTTTTCTTCCTTTCCCTAGGCTTCTGTCTATCTTTGTGCATATAAACAGCCTGATGCTTTTACACTAGAGATCTCTGTTTTGGAACATTTTTAAAAAACCTAGCTACACTTTTCAATGTGAATTTCAGCCATAACAGCAAGCAGCTTGACGCTGTTTGTTGGAATACCTTTCTCATACTATAAAATGTCAAACCACTAGATAAAATGTTCAGAAATACAGGACACAGAAATGTTTTGAGCAGTGTTGTTCTCACCACTTGGAAAATAATTGGGATATGTTTCACAAGACAGAATGCTAGAATGGGGTTATGATCAGAAAGATCATTGTCTTGACAAAGAAAATTGTCCTTGATTTTAGGTGATGGTCCCGAGATTTGAGAACATACCCACCAAAGTATAAACATCATTCAACCATTGCTATTATATTTTGAATATGAAATTTGAGTATCAAATTTTTACCTAACAGTTACTTAGATTATACATTCCTGGGTTTTAACTACGAGGCTATTATATCTCACTCTCTAAAATTTTCTTGATACCAATGAAACAGAATTCCTAAGAAGGCAAGAATCACTGGTGATAGTCAAGCTCACAACAATTGTTCTCAAACCTCTTTTGAAGTTATCTCGGGTCAACAATGACAAGTTCTTTGTTTCTATTGTCTTGGGTACAGTTTCTGCTTTAAGTTATATTTCTTAGCCTCATCTCAAAAAAAAAAAAAAGAAAAAGAAAGCTTACCAGCATAGAGAATTAAAGACCATAACTTAATTGACTACAGTCTTAAAAGATAGCAGGCCATTATTAATAATTGAAGAATGTTACCATTCTCCACCTTCCTAAATTACAAACTATGTGTTCATACAAAATACACATATATCACATACAAACATAGGAATGCCATAATGGGTACTAAGTTTCCCCCAAACAGTGCATGAAAGTCCATTTAATCTGCAATGAGATTCAAACATAAAACTATAACTAGCCTATTTCTGGTATCTAGGAGCAAGAGGTCACATGATACAGGAAGGAAAAGAAAGATACCTCCCCATTCCTTCCCCACACACTTTTGATTCAGGAAAAAAATAAGAAAATTTTCTATAACTGTTCTGTTACTTTCCTTTTTCCCGTCTATTTTTCTTCAATTCTATTACCATTTTTTCATTGTCTTCCTTTACTAATAATATTCTTTCTAAATCATTTGCCTCCACATAATCAAACTTCTACACTTCAACTAAGTGTTAATTTATAAGGATTCTCATGATGCCCATTAATTATTTTTTACTCATATTAAGTGGGAATAATATTCAGTTCCTCATGCTGGTAAATTAAATTTTCGTTTTGAAAACTGATAGTCTTTCTAGCTAGGTAAGATAAACACTCAGGTATTGTGGAAAGATACATATTTGGGCAGAGACCCCAAAAGATGAGAGAGGCCTTCTCTGGAATGCACACTTCAGCATAGGTTTCCATAGGTGCTCTTTCTGCTTTTCATGTTTTCCCCTCCTTTTTCCATTTCAGAATCTAAAAATTCTTTAAGAATTCTTAGGTATTTTAATAATTGGCCCAATGGCTGCAATAGTAGGGAGGTTCCCCAGAGAAGGGCTAAGTATAACTGCTTTCACATTCAGATTATTTGTAATTTGTGATTTGCTGGTAGAAACACAAGGATTTAAATCTCTTTGGATAAAGAAAAGCGCACATCAATACTCTTCTAGGTCCTTGCTTTTTCATTTCTCATTAAGCTAAAAGCTAAATGAGTCCCTGAGCTCTGTGATCATGGCCCCTAGAGTTTTTCCAGTTTACTCTTAACACCCTCCTGCTTAGCTCAGTCTGCTACTTTATTCTCATTTTATTCTTGTTGTCTGTGAATAAATAATATCTTATAATCCTTCTTTATGTCTTTCAATCCTCACTTTTTACCCCAGTCAGGTGTCTATACTTGCCCTTTCTCTAAGTAGATTAAGTCTTGGGCTGGACACATCAGATTTTATTTCCCAGACAGAAGTATGTGGATCTATTCTGAAGTAGGTATTTTCCTTTTCAAGATTTCTATGTTCCCAGCAACTTCTCTTTTGAACTCAGGCCTTGTTTCTGACATTGTCTCTTGTCTTATTCAACAGACATTTAGTATTCCTAGACACCTAATATTTATTTCTAGCATGTGTGTAGTATGTGGCTTGAAGTCACTTGTTCCATTTCTGACTTGCTCCTTGAATTCAATATATAGCTTTTGTAATTCAAATGCACTCCTCTATTTGGTTTAACATTGGGAAGTGATGGTCAGCTAACTTGTTTTGTCAAAAGTGATTTTAAAACAGTAGTTTGACCTATAAGATCCAAGATTTTGACTCTTAATCACCCATCTATCTAGGTTATCTATCTAATCTGTGTCTGTCTTTATCAGTCTGATTGAGGTATGTATCTCTGTCTCTTAGATAAATACCTTGAATCAAATGGTAGGTGAAAGTTTAACATTTTAAGGACCTTACAGGTTTCTTAGTTTTACAGTGTATTGTACTGTTTTATATTCACATTAGCAGTATAAGAGAGTTACATGAGAGTTCAAGTTGTTTCATATAATTAATAACACTAAATATTGCAGCTTTTTAATTTTAACCATTCTCATGGGTGTGTAATAGTATCTTGTTGTGATTTTAATTTGCATTTACCTGATGAGAAACTGTCACACATGTGCTGCATGCACTTAGCTATTTGCATAGGTTCTTTTGTGAAATATCTGTTCAAATATGCTCATTTCTTATTGGGGAATGTATCTTCTTTATGACTAGGTTATAAGAGTTCTTTATATATTATGCATATAAGTCCTTTGTCAGCTATATGTTTTATGACTATTTTCTCTCAGGGTGTACTTGCTCTTTCTGTTCTTAATGGGGTCTTTCCAGAGCAAATTTTTTTTTAATTTTGATAATACCCAATTTATTATTTTTTCTTTTATGGCTTATGCTTTTATGCCCTAATTAGGAAATCTTTGCCTACACCAAAGTCACATAGAGTTTCTACTACATTTCTTCTAAAAGTGCTATATTTTTTTTTTCACTTTTAGACTCATGATCCATTTTGTGTTAATTTTTATGTCTGATGTGAGGGAAGGGTAGATGCTCATTTTATTTTCCCTTTTGGATATCCAATTGTTGCAGCACCATTTCTGAAAAAGCTTTCCTCTCCCCATTGATGGCCTTGGCACTTTAAAAAAAGTCAAATGACCAAACTATATTTCTGAACTCTACTATTTCCCATTCATCTATATGTCTATCCTTCTGCAAGTATAACACTCTGGATAAAAACAGATGTAAAATAAATCTTGAATTCACATAGTATAAGAGCTGTGGTTTTCTTTTTCTCTGGTTATTGCTTTGGTTATTCTAGGTAGTTGACTTTCCATATACATATTAGAATCAACTTGTCAAATTTTTAAAATAAGCTTACTAAAATCCTCTTAAAGAATATAAGCTATATCACCAAAAAAAATCTACTTTTGCTTGCAGTGTTAATGCTAGATTCTAGAAAAGGTAATTATATTGGCATATATTAAATATTTGTATGGCCTATAAATTGATGAAGAAATGACTTTTGCTTGTGTAGTTTAGTAAAAAAGAGCAATAGAGTTAGAATCTGAACTGAGAGATTTTAGTATTAGAACTGCTAGTATAAAGAATTTAGAGAATGTGAAAAATAACATTTTTTCTCATGCATAAACAAGCATATTTAATTATATCTTCTATAAGTTCTCTTTTATTCACAGGTTACAGATGTACTTTTTACAAAGACTCCTCTAGGCCAATTTAGCACTTCCCTAATATTTTAATTTTACTCCTACTATAGCAATTATCACACTATATTTTAATATTTTCTTTATCTGTTTCCCTCTTTTTTTTTTTTTGAGCACAATGGGGGCAGGGACAGTATCTTATTTTCATCTTTATATCCTGATCCCTAGGCACAGTCTGCCGCAACCACATTTCACGAAGGATACATGATTGAACGGCCAAGCAAATTTTTGGTGATTTTTCTTTTGAGTGCGACATCAGGTAGTGCTGATAAAACTACTCAAGATGATGAATATGGCATTCTTGGCAGTTATATTTCCTGTGACCATATAGATTAGACACAAATACTACTCCAGAGACTTGCAGCTTTGCATAGTTACTATATCATGACTGTCAACTTCTCAAAAGACATACTGACCTTTCTTAATCAGTGCATCATTTGGAATTTGTGGCAGTGGAGCTTCTTGACAACTTTTAAGCTTGAAAACTCTAGTCTGCATGTAAAGTTTCCCTTGTGAAGGCAGGCCATGATTTTCATCTTCTTCATGCTTGTCATTAGTAGCTCTTTGCTGACCCTGCACATCTTTAACATGCAAGAATGCAGTCACTAAGCAGTTTCTGGATCACTGTTGTAAGGATTTATGATGATCTTCATAGCCTGTTGAGTTAAAAAAAAAAAAGTTTCCCAGAGGACCAGAAACACACTATGACAGCAGTTTCCATTTTTAGCATATGTACCAGGGTAAATTTAATGTACTGATGACGGCTTTAAAATAGACCTTTCTTTCACCTAAGAAATATATATTTCTCTTAACTAAAAGTATTCTGTCTTCTCTAATGAGAATAGAAAATCAATGGTAAACCAGGAAGGAAAAAAAAAGAAAAGAAACTTGACATAAGTAGCAAGTAGGTAATTATTTCTTCATATATTGAATTCAACTATCAAGTTAACTTTATGTGCTAAAAATGATGATGCATTAGGGTGATAATTATCTATGATCAGGTTTGTTCTTGCAAGAGTTAAAAATCTGAAGCATGCAGACAAATCACTCACTGTTTTTCCTCTCCCTCCTACTCACTTAATTATTTAGTTTTAAAGTTTTAGAATGTTATATCTGACCACATGCTATTAAAATATTTCAGCCATTTGATAACTGGTTCAATAATTTACAAATACATTTGAGCCATTTTATGGTCATATATAGTCTTTGTTGACAAAAGTCATAGTGGATAGTTACAAATGAAAAAAAATCATCCAGTGCATGGGAATTGATTGCTAGGGAAATCATGTCTGGGATTTTGGGCTGGTTTTTATTCCTGTCATGCTTATAGACCCAAGCTCGAAATGTCCCAAATAAAAATGGAAATGATAAGGTCATGGTATGGATAAAAAATGTTATTTTGAGGACAAAAGAGTCATAATAAATAATGAAATATAAGAAAGTATAAAAACAAGTACAGCAGCTTGCTTGGTTTTTCTACCACTATGCATGATCTCCTACCTGCAGTTCTCTATCCAGCAGGGTTTTAAAATATAAATTAGGTCATACTACTCCCTTGCTCCAAATCCTCTAGCAGACTTTCATGGGGAATCACTCGTAGAATAATATCCAAAGCCGAACTGCCCCACATGACATAGCAACCTCTTACTACTTTGTCTCTCCAGCTCCATCCCAGCTCATCATCTTCTTCAAATACCCTGGCTTCATTGCTGTTGTTGAACAAACCAAACATGTTCCCTTCTCAAGGACCTATTGCTACACCTTTTGCCTAGAACATTTTTCATCCATGTATTAATTTGGCTCTCCTGCATCTCATTCAGAGAAGATTGTTTGGCACCTTAATAAAAGTATCCTCCTAATTATCACGTTTCTTTACCCTGCTTCCCTTTTCTATTTAACATTTATCACAATCTATTTTATACCTACTTATTGTTTCTCTTTTATTTATTTTTTTTATTTTTTATGTTTCTTTTTTATTTTTATTTTTTATTGTGTTCAATTAGCCAGCATATAGTACATCATTAGTTTTTGATATAGTGTTCAGTGATTCATTAGTTGCATATAACACCCAATGCTCATCACCACACGTGCCCTCCTTAATACCCATGCCCCAGTTACCCCAGAGCCCCACCCTCCTCCCTTCTGTAACCCTCAGTATGGTTCCCAGAGTCCAGAGTCTCTCATGGTTTGTCTCCCTCTCTGATTTCTTCCCATTCAGTTTTCCCTCCCTTCCCCTGTGGTCCTCCACGCTATTCTTTATGTTCCATGTATGAGTGAAACCATACAATAATTGTCTTTCTCTGCTTGACTTATTTCACTTAGCATAATCCCTTCCAGTTCCATCCATGTTGATGCAAATGGTGGGTATTCAACCTTTCTGATGGCTGAGTAATATTCCATTGTATATATGTATCACATCTTCTTTATCATTCATCTGTTGAAGGGCATCTCCTTCCGCAGTTTGGCTATTGTGGACATTGCTGCTATAAACTTTGGGGTGCATGTGCCCCTTCTTTTCACTACATCTGTATCTTTGGGGTAAATATCTAATAGTGCAATTCCTGGGTGGTAGGGCAGCTCTATTTTTAATGTCTTGAAGAACCTCCATACTGTTTTCCAGAGTGGCTGTACTAGCTTGCATCCCCACCAACAGTGTAAGAGGGTTCTCCTTTCTCCATGTCTGCGACAATACTTGTTGTTTCCTGCCTTGTTAATTTTGGTCACTCTGACTGATGTAAGGTGGTATCTCATTGAGGTTTGGTTTGTATATACCTGATAGCTAGTGATGTTGAACATTTTTTCATGTGTAAGTTTTCTTTGGAGAAGTGTCTGTTCATGTCTTCTGTCCATGTATTTACTGGGTTATTTGGTTTTGGGGTGTTGAGTTTGAGAAGTTCTTCATAGATTTTGGATACCAGCTCTTTATCCATAATGTCATTTGCAAATATCTTCTCCCATTCTGTCAGCTGCCTCTTAGCTTTGTTGACTGTTTCCTTTGTTGTGCCTTTTATCTTGATGTCCCAAAAGTTCATTTTTGCTTTTGTTTCCCTTACCTTTAGAAACATATCTTGAAAGAAGTTGCTTTGGCCAATGTCAAAGAGGTTACCGCCGACAAATGCACAAGCTAACCTTACACCTAAAGGATCTGGAGAAATAACAGCAAAAAGGCCTAAACCAAGAAGAAGAGAAACAATAAAGATTAGAGCAGAAATCAATGAAATAGAAACTAAAAGAACAGTAGAACAGATCAACGAAACTAGAAGCTGGTTCTTTGAAAGAATTAATAAGATTGCTAATCCTTTGGCCGGACTTATCTTAAAGAAAAGAGAAAGGACCCAAATTAATAAAAGCATGAATGAAAGGGGAGAAATCATGACCAATACCAAGGAAATAGAGACAATTATTAGAACTTATTACCATCAACGATATGCCAATAAACTAGGCAATCTGGAAGAAATGGATGCATTCCTGGACACTTATAAACTACCAACACTGAAGCAGGAAGAAATAGATAATTTGAACAGACCAATAACCAGCAAGGAAATTGAAAGAGTAATCAAAAACCTCCCAAAAAACAAGAGTCCAGGGTCAGATGGCTTCCCAAGGGAATCTACCAAACATTTAAAGAAGAAATCATACCTATTCTACTGAAGCTGTTCCAAAAAATAGAAATGGAAGGAAAACTTCCAAACTCTATGAGGCCAGCATTATCCTGACCCCAAAACCAAACAAAGACCCCATCAAAAAGAAGAATTGCAAACCAATATCCCTGATGAACGTGGATGCAAAAATTCTCACCAAAATACTAGCCAATAAGATCCAACAGTATATTAAAAGGATTATTCACCAAGACCAAGTGGGGCTTATTCCTGGCATACAAGGGTGGTTCAACATTTGCAAATCAATCAACTTGATAGATAACATTAGCAAAAGAAGAGACAAAAACCTTATGATCCTCTCAATTGATGCAGAATAAGCATTTGACAGAATACAGCATCCTTTCCTGATTAAAACTCTTCAAAATATAGGGATAGAGGGAACATACCTCAATATCATAAAAGCCATCTATGAAAAGCCCACAGTGAATATCATTCTCAATGGGGAAAAACTGAGAACTTTTCCTTTAAAGTCAGGAACATGACAGAGATGCCCACTCTCACCACTTTTTTTCAACATAGTACAGAAATCCTAGCCTCAGCAATCAGACAACAAAAAGAAATAAAAGGCATTCAAATTGGCAAAGAAGTCAAACTCTCTCTCTTTGCAGATGACATGATACTTTATGTGGAAAACCCAAAACACTCCACCCCTAAATTACTAAAACTCATACAACAATTCAGCAATGTGGCAGGATACAAAATCAATGTGCAGAAACCAGTTGCATTTATATACACTAACAGTGTGACTGAAGAAAGAGAAATTAAGGAATTGATTCCATTTATAATAGCACAAAAACCATAAGATACCTACAAATAAACCAAAACAAAGAGGTAAAGGGTCTATACACTAGAAACTACAGACACTTATGAAAAAAATTGAGGAAGACACAAAGAGATGGAAAAACATTCTGTGCTCATGGATTAGAAGAATAAACATTGTAAAATGTCTATGCTGCCCAGAGCAATCTACACTTTCAATGCAATCCTTATCAAAAGACCATCGATATTTTTCACAGGGCTGGAACAAACAATCCTAAAATTTGTATGGAACCAGAAAAGGCCCTGAATTGCCAGGGGATTGTTGAAAAAGAAAACCAAAGCTGGGGGCATCACAATGCCTGACTTCAAGCTATATTACAAGGCTGTGATCATCAAGACAGCATGGTATTGGCACAAAAACAGACTGATAGATTAATGGAACAGAATAGAGAGCCCAGAAATGGATCCTCAACTCTATGGTCAACTAATCTTTGACAAATCATGAAAGAATATCCAATGGAAAAAACAAAACAAAAAACAAAAAACAGTCTCTTCAATAAATGAAGCTGGGAAAATTGGACAGTCACATGCAGAAAAATGAAACTGGACCATTCTTTTACACTATACATGATGATAAACTCAAAATGGATGAAAGACCTACATATTGCTTCTCTTTTAATGGAATAGAAATTCAATGAGTGCAAAGGCTTCGCTGCTTAACTGTACCCATAATTTTTCAATTTTTAATTTACCCCTTGTTTTGCTAAAGTCAATTTTCCAGTAGATTTCTAAAAAGTGGCTATAAGATGTAATTATTTGAAGGCTTGAGTGGCAGATCATTTCTTGAATCTACCCACCCATCCTAAGAATAATAACAAAGGCACTATTTTATAAGATCCAGTATGTTGTTACAAAATGATATATTTTTTTCCCTTTTATGTTTGTGTGAATTTTTTTTCATGTCCTTATTTCTGGACACTCTTAAGATCTTTTTTTTCCTATTTTTGTGGGTCCCATCATTCTAGAGACTGGAATCCTTGGTTTCAAGGGAACTATTTTCTACAACTTTGTAGTCAATTTTTTCTACCTTTAAGTCTGTCTTTTTTTTTTTTAATTTGAAATGTTGAAGATTTTGGATTGATAGTCCAAATTGTTAATTATATCTGTATTTTCCAACTGATTGTTTTTACCTTTTCCTACATTTGGAGAGATTTTCTTTAATTATCTTCTCAACATTCTGGAGGGGATAGAAATATGGAAAAATTATCTTTATAATTTGTAAGGACTTCCTTGTTTTCTGAATTTCTTATTTATAGCACATCATTCTTTGTGTTTGTATGCAACATTTTGCTTATCTTCCAAATAAGTTCATTTTTGAAGTTTTCTTTTGGTCTCTGTTTTTTAGGTGTTACTTTTTTGGTCCCTCTCATTTTTGGTGGAGCTTTTTCCTAAATTGCTGGGGATCCCTAACTGCCCTTCCCTAATCAAGTGTGAGTTGACTGCATTGACAGAGCTGGTCACCTGGGGGTGTTTAAATGTCAATCTTACATCCTCAATGGGAGACTTACAACTCTTAGTATCTGAAATCCCTTTCCTTAGAATTATATATTTTGTCAAGATAGTTTTCTAAACTTTGGTGGGGGTATACAAATGGGGTAGATGATATATACTTGGCTTCTAATTTTCTAGGAACCAGATAGGGAAAGAAAGATGAGGGTCCCATAATTTTATATGCAGTGATTCATGTAATCCCTCCTCTTCCTATTTTCTACAGTTTTTGGTATCTCCAAATCCCGTCTGTTTCCCTGCAGGAGACAAGTACATGAAGATGTGAGAGATGAAAGTCAAAGTGCTTAGTGCTTTTTAAACAGATTTTCAACCAGTCTCTTTTTTTTAAAGCTCACTGCATTAACCTTGTTTCTCAGCATTTCTCCATAAATGCTGAAATTTTCAGGGGTTCTGCAGGATTGTCTTCCCTTTTTATTATCATGGATGATGGATCATCATCAATGTGTCTTTCTGCACAAACCTAGGTGGTGACTTTATTGACTGGACTAAATCAGTTACCACTATATTTGGGTTGGTTTTCCAAAGCAGATCCTGAGGTGAGGAATTATTTGAAGTGGTTTATTAGGCAGTGTTCCCAGGGAAAGTTAGATAGTAGATAGTTGAGGCAGTGGAATGGGAAGGGAAGGAAGTGAAACAAGGATGTTGAATCAAGCAAAATCCCCAAAGAATTTTTTACTTTAATCCCACCTTAGAGCTCAGGAGACCCAGTGTTGATACAATAAGGGAGCAAGGAAGTTGGTGTATCTAGACTCTCACAACTACCAATCATGCTGCTCTCTGGTGTACACATGGAGTAGGTTCTCACAGCCTAGGAAACAGATCTCTGACAGAGATGCTAGTATTGTCAAAAGGGCATGAAGTGTCAGACAGAGCCACTGTGCATGAAAAGCAGATCAGAGGGAGTATGAATGTAGTACTAATAGCAACTAGTATGCCATTTTTCTATCCACAATCTTACTTTTAAAAATTTGTTAAAATTTTGACTTTTTCTCTCAGTAATTTTTTGTTATTACATTTTGTTTTGCTTTATTTTATCCATGATGTCAATCTAATACATTTACTAGAATTTGCTAGAAGTCTTAAGTTTCCTTTATTAATATATTCTACTTTTTTAGGAAAGAAAATACTATGCAGTGGAAATAAACAGAAAATAATATGGACAATTTTAAGAGGAAAGAATAAATATTATTTGTTGATTACTAAATACATGTATCAGGGTGCCTGGGTGGCTCAGTCAGTTAAGCATCTGACTCTTGATTTCAGCTCAGGTCATAAGCTCAGGGTCATGAGATCAAGCCCTGAGTGGGGCTCTGCACTGAGTTTGGAGCCTACTTGTGCACTCTCTCTCTCTAAAATATAAATAAATAAATACATAAATATATAGTAAATAAATACATATACCATATTAGTCAAAATACAGTTGTAATTTCTTGTCTTAGATCGGTCAAGTTAATCAAAAGTAATTGGGGAAAAAAACACAAAAAGATGAAGGAGAAAAGATGGCAGAACAAATTGAATTAACAGAATTGGAAATGTATCAAATTATGTTTTTCAAAGATTTATAAAACTAGATAGGAAATAATTTTAATGAAAAGACAATTACAGCTGAATTACAGAAATTTGGTCTATATATGTTATTAGAATTAGAAATGCCATCACTTACTAGCTAACCATTGATTTGAGAATTTTTTAAATAGTTAAAAATAAGGGCGCCTGGGTGGCTCAGTTGTTAAAACGTCTGCCTTTGGCTCAGATCATGATCCCAGTATCCTGGGATCGAGCCCCACATCAGGCTCCCTGCTTCCCAGGAGGCCTGCTTCTCCCTCTCTCACTCCCCCTGCTTGTGTTCCTTCTCTTGCTGTCTCTCTGTCAAATAAATAAATAAAATCTTTAAAAATAAATAAGTAAAATACCCTTGGTATTTCTTTCCATCTACCTTTCTGAAAATTTGTGGAAGAAAGCAAAAAATTATTATGATTTAAGAGGAACTCAAATTTATTCCCATTGAATGTAATGAACTGCATAATTGATTTTTCTGAGAGAGTGGCAAGTTCTATGAACATCTCCAATTTCATCCTCCCCTACCTCAAGTAAAGTGCCCCAAGAAGTTTAAATGTTTGTGGTTTTAAGGTAAGCAAATGGGAATTGGCCCATTTCTTTATATTGCCCATTGCTAACCATTCACAGAGAAAATGTATTTATTTTTATAGATACAGGTATAGATACAGTATAGATATATTTATATATTTGGTTCTAGTCTGAGGTTTAAAATATTTTGGGGAGACAATAACAAAATTTGATAATATAATAAGCCTTGAATATTACATAGCTTCTTAACTGCTTAATTACGTTCTGTTTATCTGATGGATCTACATGCTACTACATGTTCTCCACAAATTTTTCCTAGACAATCTTTTTGTGTTGTCTAGGAAATTGCCTACAGTTTTTAGGAAGGTGCTGAACATGTAATAGGTAATCAGTAAATAGGTGTTATCTGGCAGTTAAAAAAACATGGCAATGTTTAAAATTTGAAACTCAAAAATGCTTGGGAGCAGAAAAATATCAAGCAGTTTTATAATTTTACACCACAAAATATATGAAATAGGAAATATCTAAAAAAGTAGTATAGGAATTAATCATTCAACTTATTTCAAAATCATTTTTCTAAGTAATATAATTCTGAAGAAAATGAAACTATATCCAATTTATCTGCATCTGTTGTGGTTTTCTAGCACTTTAGGGAAGTTGCTGATTCTTTAAAAAAAAAAATGAAGAAGAAAATTTAAAACCACACAATGGGCATTGTTTTCTCATTTATATCACTTAAAAATGCTACCATAATATATTTCCAAAACACATATCTAAGGAAACTTTAAAATTGTGTAGTCCACAAAACTGAAGTTAGTTATTTATGTGTATTGAATTGGCTTTTTTTTTAATTGGCTTTTGAAGAAAGATACATTACCAGGGGTCTTTTGAAATCAATCAGATATTACCTGAGAACTGGAAATAATTCAATGGATATGTCTCTGAGTAATGCCTTAATAATGCTTTTGTTTCTTTGCAAATTAAATACAAGCACTTCTATAGCATTTACTATGAGCCAGCTATTGCTTAAGCACTGTACTTGTCCTAATTTTATAAATAGGGAAACTGAGGCACATGACAAATTTGTCAAGATCATAAGATAGCAACTAGCCAAACCAAGGGAATCAAACTATCTGGCTCCAGTATCCATGCTCTCATCTGGCTTTCAATTACTTCTTCTTGAAGAGCATCTCCTATGGCAATGAAAGGGAGGAGCAAACATTAATCACCAGGAATATCTTAGTGTGACTTCAGTTAGCAATAGCATTTCTTTTTTTATAGTAACATAATTTTTCTCAAACTAAGAAGATAAATATGAGAATACACAAGGAAATGGAGACAGTAGTTAGGGGCCTCATGGAGGCAATGGCCAGAGGTAAGTGGTCAGTGTGGTCTATTGGGGCTTAAATTTGGAATGAAAGAATAGAAAAGACTGGGAATATATGAGATAGGACAACTGATGGATTGATTTTTAAATATCCAGAATGTTTCTGAGGGACCAACCCTTAAGAATGAGGAAGAAAAGGAGAAAAGAAGGCAGAATAATTTGAATTAACAGAACTGGAAATTCATCAATTTTTGCTTTTCAAAGAGTCATAAGTCTATATGTCTTTTCACAAATAAACCACTACATAGATTTATGAAGTTCTAGTTCATCCAGCACTGTCTATGGGCTTTTTGCCATGGAAGAGTCAAAATTTCTCATGGAATCCAATTTAGATTTTTAGATAGTTTCTGATATGAATATGATGGCAAGATCAAGAGGCTTCAGTTTGCAAGGATCTTTTAGACTGAGAAATTTGGCAGCTCAACACCATGGTCCAACCAACTCACTAACCAAGGCTATGTTTGCCAGCTATCAAAGGCCAATCAATGTGTTTAGACCAAAGGGAGGAGTGAACACCATTCAAGTGTGTTCTTTGATGAATCACTTGTGAAAATATTCTTTGGAATTCTAAGCCTCAGCAAAAATTTTAACCCATGCTGAAAATATCTAAAAAAGACTTCCTGTATTTTCCCCTAAATCAAAATAAAATATTTAGGGAGTACTTTTATTCTTATATTCAGATTTTTTCTGTTTTGGTGATCATATTTCTTATAATTTACAGTAGTGATTAACTAACAATATTGCCATCCGAGTTAGTGATACTTAAGTCAATCCAGTGTATTTTTTATAGCCCAAAGGAATATACAAGCATTCAGTGTGAAAGATGAGTATGGGGATCAACATGGCAAAAGACTGGAAAAAACATGCATGTATTGTTATCTTAGCTTAAATGGAAAAAAAGTATGCTTGCAGAGAATAAATAGTCATTCTTCCTTTGACAGAAAGTATCTGAATGGATATGTTCCCTTTTTTTCTAAAATGAAACACTGGCTTATGAATTACTTAATCCTTTAATCCAGATCAAAATCCTTTAATCCTGCTGAGTATAGCCCAAAATGGGAGTTAAGAATAGTATTTCAAATGCATTCATAATTATGCCAATGAAAGTGTAGTCCTTTTCCAGGCTGATCCTGTTCTCCATTGCTTTTTAGACTTTCATCTGTTCCAGATAAACAAATAAAAAAACAGATTAGCAGAGAGGAATTGAAAGAACTAAGAAAGTAAATTTTTGTTTTCATCAATATTGAAAGTATAATCTAAACTACTCTTTTATTTTTTTTATTTAGACGTATGTTTAGGATTTTAACGGTGTATTGTTGAACAAACTGTTTATTACAATTACTGATAATGATAATAATAATAATAACAATAATAATAAAAATAATAATTTAAAGTTAGGATATAGAGTTTGAATGTTCCAAAATATTGACTAGAAAATATCTTACTAGACAATAAATTAACTCTAACCATAATAACTGGTCTGAAAAGTGCTTCATAATTTTTCAGTGCTTTTGGTTTTCTCTTTGACAAATGGGTATCAAGAAATCCACAGTCTTCTGCTTGACTGAGAAAGTAAAATACATGTTTTTGTATGTGAGTAGAAGAAAATGTGTTATTAAATGGTGGTTACCTAAAAGGAGTTTCATATATATCTGTTGAGTGATTAACTATTTCATCCTGATCACACTAAATCATTGGGCTGCTAGAGTTCTTCCTATGATTCGATATGATATATTTTTTGCAGTCATCCTATAGAGTTTACCTCCAGTTGGAAACTTCAAATAATTTCATATTGGTATTTACCATTTCACAGCATTTTTCCCCTCACCAACTGTGAGGAGTATAGGAAAGATATCTAAAAAATGTAACATATAAAATTGCCTTCATATTTACCTCAATTAAAATCAAGGCTTTTGGGGGGGGTTGTGACGGAGCAAGATGGTGGAGGAGTAGGAGACCTGGATTTCGTCTGGTCCCAGGAATTCAGCTGGATAGGGATCAAACAATTCTGAACACCTACAAACTCAACAGGAGATCAAAGAAAAGAATAGCAACAAATCTCTGAACAGAAAAGCGACCTACCTTCTGGAAGGTAGGACCTGCAGAGAAGTGAATCCGAGGCAATATTTGGGAGGTTAGATGGAGGGGGAGGGGGCCTCCTTGGGCCACTTCTGGCAAGTGATAGAGCTGCGGAGCACAAAATCGGAAATTTTAGAAGTCGGCTCCGCTGAGGGACGTCGCTCCAGTGGCTAAGTGGGGGGGTGGAAACCTCGTGAAAGAGTGTGGTCTCAGGACCCTCGGGGTCACAGACAGACTGGGTGTGCCTGAGTGCAGCAGAGCTCCCAGGTTTCGGAGCAGGGAAGCCAGCTGCAGAGATGGAGCCGAGGTGTGGGCTCTCAGCTCAGGGGTTGCCATAAACCATGATCCACAACACAGTCGGGCCACTGCTCCTCCAGCAGGGACCCAACAAGTGGCAGATCTGGGGACACTCCCCTTCCTCCCCTGGGAGGAGTGGCATGGGATCTCACCGCAGGGATCTGCTAGGTTTGGAGACTCCACATGGGGTCATGTGCCAGAGATAGAAAGTCTCAGTCACAGACTGGGTGAGCATGGAGTGCAGGCAGAGACAGAGTGATTGACTGCTTTTCTCTGGAGTGCACTAAGGAGTGGGACCTGAGTTCTCGGTTCCTTTGGGGCGGGGATTGGGAGGCCGCCAATTTCACTCTCATCCTCCAAAGCTGTAAGGAAAGCTTGCAAGAAACAAAAGCTCCTGAGAGCAAACCCGAGCAGATTACTTAGCCGGGACCAGGCAAGGGCAGGGCAATTCTGCCTCTGCCAAAGACATTTGGGAACCACAGCAACAGGCCTCTCCCCCAGAAGATCAGCAAAAACAGCCAGCCAAGACCAAGTTTAACGATCATTGAGAACGTCAGAACTCCAGCGCTAGGGTAATACTGAACTTAGAATTCATGGCTTTTTTACCATAATTCTTTAGTCTTTCAAAGTTAATTTTTTTTAACTGCCTTTTTTTAATTTTTATTTTTCATTACCCCTTTTTCAGCCAACATCTTATCAATCCCTTTTTTAAAGAAACATTTTTATTTTCCATTTTTAGAGTCATATTCTATCCCTTCATAGTAGTTGCCCTTATTTTTGGCATAAATATATAAGTTGTACTCCCTTTCAAATTTTGAGATACAGTTTCTTCTAACAGATCAAAATATACCCTAAATCTCCAGTGTGTGGGTTTGTTCTAATCTCTTGCCTGATCATATTATCTCCCTTTTCTTTTTTTTAAAATCCTCTTCTTTCTTTTTTCAAACAACTTCTTATCAATTCTGTCTATAAATTTTTTTATACTTTTCATCTTAACAGACATATTCCATCCCTTCATCATATTAATCCTTATTTCTGTACATATATAAGTTTTTCTTTCTTTAAAATTTTGGGAGGACTTTCTTCTTTTTTTTTTTTTTAAGATTTTATTTATTTATTTGACAGAGAAAGACACAGCGAGAGAGGGAACACAAACGGGGAGTGGGAGAGGGAGAAGCAGACTCCCCGCTGAGCAGGGAGCCCGATGCAGGACTCGATCCCGGGACTCCAGGATCATGACCTGAGCTGAAGGCAGTCGCTTAACCAACTGAGCCACCCAGGCGCCCAGGAGGACTTTCTTCTAACAGACCAAAATATACCCAAAAACTAGTGTGTGCCACTGATCTATGCACCAGCCTGATCATATTTGATCATATTCTGTTTTTTGTTTTGTTTTGTTCTGTTTTTGTTTGTTTTTATCATTTTCTTTTTCTATTTTTTTCTTTTTCTTTTTTCTTTCTTTCCCTTTCATTTCCCCTGGCTTCAGGTCTCTTCTGATTTGTTTAGTGTATATTTTTCTGGGGCCACTGTTAACCTGTTAGCATTTTATTCTTTCATTCGTCTGTTCTCCTCTGGGCAAAATGACAAGATGGAAATCTCACCTCAAAAAAAAGAACAAGAGGCAGTACCAATGGCCAGGGACCTAATCAATATGCACATTATTAAGATGTCAGACCTAGAGTTCAGAATGACCATTTTAACCATACTAGCTGGGCTTGAAAAAAGCATGGAAGATATTAGAGAAACCCTTTCTGGAGAAATAAAAAAACTAAAATTTAACCAAGTCAAAATACAAAAGGGTATTAATGAGGTGCAATAAAAAATGGAGGCTCTAACTGCTAGGATAAATGAGGCAGAAGAGAGAATCAGTGAGATAGAAGACCAAATGATGGAAAATAAAGAAGCTGAGAAAAAGAGATAAACAACTACTGGATCACAAGGACAGAATCAAGAGATAAGTGATACCATAAGACAAAACAATATTAGAATAATTGGGATCCCAAAAAAAGAAGAAAGAGAGAGAGGGGCAGAAGGTATAATGGAGCAAATTATAGCAGAGAACTACCCTAATTTGGGGAAGGAAACAGGCATCAAAATCCAGGAGCCACAGAGAAACCCCCTCAAATCATTAAAAATATGTCAACACGCCAACATCAAATAGTAAAATTACAAGTCTCAGAGACAAAGAGAAATCCTGAAAACAGCTCAGACAAGAGATCTGTAACCTACAATGGTAGAAATATTATATTAGCAACAGACCTATCCACAGAGACCTGCCAGGCCAGAAAGGACTAGCATGATATATTCAGAGCACTAAATGAGAAAAATATGCAGCCAAGAACACTATACACAGCTAGGCTGTCATTAAAAATAGAAGGAGAGAAAAAAAAACCTTCCAGGACAAACAAAAAATAAAAGAATTTGCAAACACAAAACCAGCCCTACAAGAAATTTGAAAGGGGTCCTCTAAGCAAAGAGAGAACCTAAAAGAAACATAGACCAGAAAGGAACACAGACAATATACAGTAGCAGTCACCTTACAGGCAATACAGTGGCACTAAATTCCTATCTTTCCATAGTTACCCTGAATGTAAATGGGCTAAATGCCCCAATCAAAAGACACAGGCTATCAGATTGGATTAAAAAACAAGACCCATCAAGAGGTTGTCTACAGGACACTCATTTTAGATCCAAAGACACCTCCAGATTGAAAGTGAGGGGGTGGAAAACCATTTACCATGCTAATGGACACCAAAAGAAAGCTGGGGTGGCAATCCTTATATTAGACAAATTAGATCCTTTTTTTCATTTTAGTACTGCATGGTATTTAACCCATTAAATCCAAAATATCATTTCAACATGTAGTTAATATAAAAAAAAGACGAGATATTTTACATTCTGTTTTTATACCAAGTTTCAGAAAGGTGTGTATTTTATGCATTTAGCACATCTCTATTTGGACTCTAACTTTTCATTGGAATGACTTGATGACAAATTAGATTTTAAACCAAAGACTGTAATAAGAAATGAGGAAGGACATTATATCCTACTTAAAGGATCTATCCAACAAGAAGATCTAACAATTGTAAATATCTATGCCCCTAACATGGAAGCAGCCAATTATATAAGGCAATTAATAACAAAAGCAAAGAAACACATCGACAACAATACAATAATAGTGGGGGAATTTAACACCCCCCTCACTGAAATGGACAAATCGTCTAAGCAAAAGATCAACAAGGAAATAAAGACTTTAACTGACACACGGGACCAAATGGACTTCACAGATATATTCAGAACATTCCATCCCAAAGCAACAGAATACACATTCTTCTCTAGTCCCCATGGAACATTCTCCAGAATAGATCACATCCTAGGTCATTAATCAGGTCTCAACCGGTACCAGAAGATTGGGATCATTCCCTGCCTATTTTCAGACCACAATGCTTTGAAACTAGAACTCGATCACAAGAGGAAAGTCAGAAAGAACTCAAATACATGGAGCTCAAGAGCATCCTACTGGGGCGCCTGGGTGGCTCAGTCGTTAAGCGTCTGCCTTCGGCTCAGGTCATGATCCCAGGGTCCTGGGATCGAGTCCCACATCGGGCTCTCTGCTCGGCGGGAAGCCTGCTTCTCCCTCTCCCACTCCCCCTGCTTGTGTTCCCTCTCTCGATGTGTCTCTCTCTGTCAAATAAATAAATAAAATCTTTAAAAAAAAAAAAAAAAAAAAAAAAAAAAAAAAAGAGCATCCTACTGAAGAATGAATGGGTCAACCAGGAAATTAAAGAAGAATTTAAAAAATTCATGGAAACCAATGAAAATGAAAACACAACTGTTCAAAATCTTTCGGATGCAGCAAAGGCAGTCCTAAGAGGAAAGTATATAGCAATACAAGCCTTTCTCAAGAAACAAGAAAGGTCTCAAGTACACAACCTAACCCTCCACCTAAAGGAGGTGGAGAAAGAACAGCAAATAAATGCTAAACCCAGCAGGAGAAGAGAAATAATGAAGATAAGAGCAGAAATCAATGAAATAGAAACTAAAAGAACAGTAGAACAGATCAACGAAACTAGGAGCTGGTTCTTTGAAAGAATTAACAAGATTGATAAACCCCTGGCCAGACTTATCTAAAAGAAAAGAGAAAGGACCCAAATCAACAAAATCATGAATGAAAGAGGAGAGATCACAACCAACACCAGAGAAATACAAACAATTCTAAGAACATATTATGAGCAACTCTATGACAGCAAATTCGATAACCTGGAAGAAATGGATGCATTCCTAGAGATGTATCAACTAACAAAACTGAACCAGGGAGAAATAGAAAACCTGAACAGACCTATAACCACTAAGGAAATTGAAGCAGTCATCAAAAATCTCCCAAAAAACAAAAACCCAGGGCTGGATGGCTTCCCAGGGGAATTCTACAAACATTTCAAGAAGAATTAATCCCTATTCTTCTGAAACTGTTCCAAAAAAATAGAAATGGAAGAAAAACTTCCAAATTCATTTTATAAGGCCAACATTACCTTGATCCCCAAACCAGACAAAGACCCCATTTAAAAGGAGAATTACAGACCAATACCCTGATGAACATGGATGCAAAAATCCTCACCAAAATACTACCCAATAGGATCCAACAGTACATTAAAATGATTATTCACCACGACCAAGTGGGATTTATCCCTGGGCTGCAACGTTGGTTCAACATCCGCAAATAAATCAACATGATACAATACATTAACAAAAGAAAGAACAAGAATCATATGATCCTCTCAATAGATGCAGAAAAAGCATTTGACAAAGTACAGCACCCTTTCTTGATCAAAACTCTTCAGAGTATAAGCAGAGAGGGTACATACCTCAATATCATAAAAGCCATCTGTGAAAAACCTACAGCGAATATCATTCTCAATGGGGAAAAGCTGAGAGCTTTCCCCCTAAGGTCAGGAACACGACAGGGATGTCCACTATCACCACTGCTATTCAGGAGTATATTGGAAGTCCTAGCCACAGCAATCAGACAACAAAAAGAAATCAAAGGCATCCAAATTGGCAAAGAAGAAGTCAAACTCTCCCTCTTTGCAGATGATATGATACTTTATGTGGAAAACCCAAAAGACTCCACCCCAAAACTCCTAGAACTCATACAGGAGTTCAGTCAAGTGGCAGTACATAAAATCAATGCACAGAAGTCAGTGGCATTCCTATACACCAGCAACAAGACAGAAGAAAGAGAAATTAAGGAGTCGATCCCATTTACAATTGCACCCAAAACCATAAGATACCTAGGAATAAATCTAACCAAAGAGACAAAGGATCTGTACTCAGAAAACTGTAAAATACTCATGAAAGAAATTGAGGAAGACAAAGAAATGGAAAAATGTTCCATGCTCATGGATCGGAAGAACAAATATTGTGAAGATGTCAGTGCTACCTAGAGCAATCTACACATTCAATGCAATCCCCATCAAAATACCATCCACTTTTTTCAAAGAAATGGAACAAATAATCCTAAAATTTGTATGGAACCAGAAAAGACCCCGCATAGGCAGAGGAATGTTGAAAAAGAAAAGCAAAGCCGGCGGCATCACAATTCCGGACTTCAAGCTCTATTACAAAGCTGTCATCATCAAGACAGCATGGTACTGGCACAAAAACAGACACATAGTTCAATGGAACAGAATAGAGAGCCCAGAAATGGACCCTCAACTCTATGGTCAACTCATCTTTGACAAAGCAGGGAAGAATGTCCAATGGAAAAAAGACAGTCTCTTCAACAAATGGAGCTGGGAAAATTGGACAGCCACATACAGAAGAATGAAACTGGACCATTTCCATACACCACACACAAAATTAGACTCCAAATGGTTGAAAGACCTCAATGTGAGACAGGAGTCCATCCAAATCCTAAAGGAGAACACACGCAGCAACCTCTTTGACCTCAGCCGAAGCAACTTCTTCCTAGAAACATCGCCAAAGGCAAGGGAAGCAAGGGCAAAAATGAACTATTGGGACTTCATCAAGATAAAAATCTTTTGCAAAGCAAAGGAAACAGTCAACAAAACCAAAAGACAACCGACAGAATGGGAGAAGATATTTGCAATGACATATCAGATAAAGGACTAGTATCCAAAATCTATAAAGAACTCATCAAACTCAACACCCAAAGAACAAATAATCCAATCAAGAAATGGGCAGAAGACATGAACAGACATTTTCCCAAAGAAGACATCCAAATGGCCAACAGACACATGAGAAAGTGCTCAATATCGCTCAACATCAGGGCAATCCAAATCAAAACCTCAATGAGATACCACCTCACACCAGTCAGAATGGCTAAAATTAACAAGTCAGGAAACGACAGATGTTGGCGGGGATGCGGAGAAAGGGGAACCCTCCTACACTGTTGGTGGGAATGCAAGCTGGTGCAGCCACTCTGGAAAACAGTATGGAGGTTCCTCAAAAAGTTGAAAATAGAGCTACCATATGATCCAGCAATTGCACTACTGGGTATTTACCCCAAAGATACAAAAGTAGGGATCCGAAGGGGTACGTGCACCCCGATGTTTATAGCAGCAATGTCCACAATAGCCAAACTATTGAAAGAGCCAAGATGTCCATCGACAGATGAATGGATAAAGAAGAGGTGGTATATATATACAATGGAATATTATGCAGCCATCAATAGGAATGAGATCTTGCCATTTGCAATGACGTGGATGGAACTGGAGGGTATTATGTTGAGTGAAATAAGTCAAACAGAGAAAGACATGTATCATATGATCTCACTGATATGAGGAATTCTTAATTGCAGGAAACAAACAGTGTTGTTGGAGTGGGCGGTGGGGTGGGAGGGATGGGGTGACTGGGTGATAGACACTGGGGAGAATATGTGCTCTGGTAAGTACTGTGAATTGTGCAAGACTTTTGAATCTCAGATCTGTACCTCTGAAACAAATAATGCAATATATGTTAAGAAAAAAAAAAAACAGAAGAAGAAGAAGGTAGCGGGAGGGGAAGAATGAAGCAGAGGAAATCGGAGGGGTGGACGAACCATGAGAGACGATGGACTCTGAAAAACAAACTGAGGGTTCTAGACGGGTGGGGGGTGGGGGGTGGGAAGGTGGGTTGTCCTGGTGGTGGGTATTGAGGAGGGCACGTTCTGCATGGAGAACTGGGGGTTATGCACAAACAATGAATCACGGAACACTTCATCTAGAACTAATGATGTAATGTATGGGGATTAACATAAGAATTAAAAAAAAAAAAAGTTGAAAATAGAGCTACCATATGATCCAGCAATTGCACTACTGGGTATTTACCCCAAAGATACAAAAGTAGGGGTCCGAAAAGATACATGCACCCTGATGTTTATAGCAGCAATGTCCACAATAGCCAAACTGTGGAAAGAGCCAAGATGTCCATCGACAGATGAATGCATAAAGAAGAGGTTATATATATATATACAATGGACTATTATGCAGCCATCAAAAGGAATGAGATCTTGCCATTTGCAACGATGTGGATGGAACTGGAGGGTATTATGTTGAGTGAAATAAGTCAAACAGAGAAAGACATGTATCATATGATCTCACTGATATGAGGAATTCTTAATTGCAGGAAACAACCTGAGGGTTGCTGTAGTGGGGGGTGGGGTTGGAGGGATGGGGGACTGCATGATAGACACTGGGGAGGGTATGTGCTCTGGTAAGCGCTGTGAATTGTGCAAGACCATTGAATCTCAGATCTGTACCTCTGAAACAAATAATGCAATATATGTTAAGAAAAAAAACAGAAGAAGAAGAAGGTAGCGGGAGGAGAAGAATGAAGCGGGGGAAATCGGAGGGGTAGACGAAGCATGAGAGACAATGGACTCTGAAAAACAAACTGAGGGTTCTAGAGTGGAGGGTGGTGGGAGGATGGGTTAGCCTGGTGGTGGGTATTGAGGAGGACACGTTCTGCATGGAGCACTGGGTGTTATGCACAAACAATGAATCATGGAACACTTCATCTAAAACTAATGATGTAATGTATGGGGATTAACATAAGAATAAAAAAAATAAAAATAAATAAATAAAATTTATATGGAAATGCAGAAGACACAGAATAGTCCATACAATACTAATAACAAAGTTGGAGGCATCACACTACCCAATTTCAATAATTATAAGGCTACAGTAATCAAATCATTGTGGTATTGGTTTAAATAAAGACACTAGAATTATAAATAAGATATAAACATAGAACAAAAAACACAAAACATAAACATAGACTATAAAATATAGACATTGCAACTAAAATATAAATCAGTGAAACAAAATATAAGTCCAGAAATGACCCATGGAAACATAGTCAACTAGTTTTTAACAGTGGTAAAGACACAATTCCAAGGAGAAAGGATTGTCTTTTCAGCAAATAATGCTGGTACAACTGGATATCCGTACACACATATACACACATGCACACAGATGAACCTAGACACATACCTTACATATTTCTTAACAATAATGCAAAGTCTATTATTAACCTAAATGTAAAATTCAAAACTGTACATTTTCTAGAAAAAAAGTAGGAGAAATTTTTATATGATGTTCAGTTTGGTGATTATAAACTCAACACCACCAAAAGCAAAAAACATGAAAGAAAACTAAATATGTTGAGCTTTATCAAAATGAAAGATTTCTTCTCTGAGACATTGGTAAGAGCATCAAAGTGTCCCTGCAGATGAGGAAAACTATTTTCTAGACACTTATCTGATAAAGACACATATCTGATAAAGGATTTATATTTGAAATGCACAAAGAAATCTTAAAATCAATAACAAGGAAATAAACAACCTAATTATAATTAGGCAAAAGCCTTATTTCACTTTACATAATACCCTCTATGTCCATCTATGTTTTCACAAATGGCAAGATCTTATTCTTTTTGTGGCTGAGTAATATTCTGTTGTGTGTGTTTATGTGTACATATAAACATCTCATGTCTTCTTTATTCATTTATCTATTGACAGACACTTGGGTTTTTGCCATATCTTGGCTATTGCAAATAATGCTGCAATAAATATAAGGGCACATATATCTTTTCAATCTAGTGTTTTTATTTTCTTTGGGTAAATTCCAGGTAGTGGAATTATTGGATCATATGGTATTCCTATTTTTATTTTTTGAGGAGCCCCCATATTGTTTTCCACAGTGGCTGTACCAATTTACATTTCTATCAAGAGTACACAATGGTTCCCTTTTCTTCACCTCCTCTCCAATACTTATTTCTTGTCTTTTTGATTCTAGCCATTCTGATGGGTTTAAGGTAATATCTCATTGTGGTCTGGTGTGCATTTCCCTGATGATTAGTGATGTTGAGCATTTTTCATGTGTCTCCTTGGCAAATACCATATGATTTCACTTATGTGTGGAATCTAAAAAATAAAACAAATAAAAAGCAGAAAGAGACCCATAAATACAGAGAACCAACTGATGTTTTCCAGAGGGGAGGTGATGACATGATGGGCAAAATGGGTGAAGGGGAGTGGGAAATCCAGTCTTCCAGGTATGGAAGGAATAACTCATGGAGATAAAAGGTATAGCATAAGGAATATAGTCAATGGTATTGTAATAACATTGTATGGTGACAGATGGTAGCTACACTTGTGGTGAGCTATAGTATATAATGTATAGACTTAGTAAATAACTGTTGTACACCTGAAACTAATGTAACCTTGTGTGTCAACTATACTTCAATACAAAAAATAAAAAATAAAAGTAAAAATAAAATAAAAAATAGGTAAAAGATCTGAACAGATACCTTACTGATGAAAATATACAGATGACAAGCATATGAAAATATGTTCAATATCATTTCATACTAGGGAAACACAAATTAAAACAATAATGAGATGCCACAACTTATGTAATAGAATTGCACAAATAAAAAAATAATGACTAATACTATTTGCTAGTGAAGATGCTAAGGGGCACGTGGCTGGCTCAGTCAGTAGACCATATGACTCTTGATCTCAGGGTCATGAGTTCGAGCCCCACTTTGGGTGTAGAGATCACTTAAAATAAATAAATTTCTCTAAAAAATAAAAGAAGCTGAGCATTAAAATCCCTCATTCAAGCATGATGGGAGGGCATAGTGGTGCAGCTACTTTTGAAGACAGTTTGGCAGTTTATTCAAAGCTAAACATAACCCTAGTATATGATCCAGACATCACACTCCCAGGTCTGTACCCAACTGATTTGAAAACATTTCTACACAGAAATCTGCACTTGAATGTCTATAGCAGTTTTTTTTTTTTTATTTATTTTTTTTATTTGAGAGAGAGACAGAGAGTGAGAGACAGCACAAGCAAGGTGAGGGGCAGAGGGAGAAGCAGACTCCCTGCTGAGCAGGGAGCCTGATGTGGGGCTCGATCCTGGAACTCTGAGACCATGACCTAAGCTGAAGGCAGACGCTTAACCGACTGAGCCACCCAGGGACCCCGTCTATAGCAGTTTTATTCATCATTACCAAAATTAGAAACAACCAAGATGCCCATCAGAAGTGACTGGTTGGGGCAACTGGGTGGCTCAGTCCATTAAGCATCTGCCTTCAGCTTAGGTCATGATGCCAGAGTCCTGGGATGGAGTCCCACGTCAGGCTCTCCACTCCCTTCTCTCTTTCTCTCTGCCCCTCGCCCTGCTTGTGCTCTCTCTCTCTCTCTCTCTCTCTCACTGTCTCTCTCAAACAAATAATAAATAAAATCTAACAAAAACAAAGAAATACCTAGAAAATAATAGTGGTACATCCATACAATGGAATGTTATGGAGCAATAAAAAGGAATGAACTAGTGTAAAGACATAGATGAATATTAAAGGTATATTGCCAAGTGAAAATAACAAATCTGAAAAGGCTGTATGTCTTAAGCTTACAACTTTATAGCATCCTAGAAAAGGAAAACTATAGATATGGTAAGCAGTTCTATGCTTGCCAAGACTTTGGGGAAGAGGAAGTTAAATAGGTGAAGAGCAGGGGATAAATTAGTGTAATAAAGTTATTCTGCATGATACTATAAAGTTGTATAAATAACACTATCCATTAGTCAAAGCCCATAGAACTTTATAGCACAAAGAGTAAATCTTAATGTATGAAACTTCCAAAAATCCCTTAGGGATATGGGGAACGCAGGAGGGAATGCAGACTGTGTAAAGAATCTACTACAGATATATGAAACAGTCTCACTAAATAAGGTGGGGAAAATACATGTTGCCCTAGGAAACAGCAGAAAATAAGACTAAAGAAAAAAAAAACTGCATAAAAGCTATAAAATTTCCCACTCAACTATCACTTGCGGCACAGTAACTTCCTTCTAATAAAGTACTTAATGAGAAGTAGGGTGAAAGAGTAACTTTACAGTTGTTGACAGACACTACCTCAGCCACATGATCAAATTGAACATTCCCAATGATGACATGTTGATCGTATGTATGTACCCTTGATACCATGTTATAAGAATGTCACTTGACTTCTGGTCTTTCACCCAAAAAACCCATAACCTAAGTTCAATCATAAGAAGAATAGCAGTCACATTCTCTTTTTTTTTTTTTTAAAGATTTTATTTATTTATTTGAGACAGAGAGAATGAGAGAGACAGAGAGCACATGAGAGGGGGGAGGGTCAGAGGCAGAAGCAGACTCCCTGCCGAGCAGGGAGCCCGATGCGGGACTCGATCCCGGGACTCCAGGATCATGACCTGAGCCGAAGGCAGTCGCTCAACCAACTGAGCCACCCAGGCGCCCCAGCAGTCACATTCTAATAAAGGGACAGTTTGAAACACATCTGACCATTAATCTTCCAAACTGTCAAGGTCATCAAAAACAGAGTATCTGAGAAATTATCACAGCAAGTAGGAGTTTAAGGAATCATGATAACTAAATGTAATGTGGTATCCTGGATAGGGTTCGGTATAGAAAAAACATTAGGCAAAAACCAAGGAAATAAAAAGAAAGTATGGGAGCGCCTGGGTGGCTCAGTCCTTAAGCGTCTGCCTTCGGCTCAGGTCATGATCCCAGGGTCCTGGGATCGAGTCCTGCATCGGGCTCCCTGCTCAGCGGGAAGCCTGCTTCTCCCTCTCCCTCTCCCACTCCCCCTGCTTGTGTTCCCTCTCTCACTGTGTTTCTCTGTCAAATAAATAAATAAAATCTTAAAAAAAAAAGTATGGAATTTACTTGATAATTATGTATTGATATTAATTATGACAAATGTACCACACTAATATATTAATATAGGGAATGCTGGATGTGGTGTGTATGGGAATTTACTATCTTTGAACTTTTCTGTAAATCTGAAGCTATTCTAAAATTATAAGGATATTTTTTAAAAATGAAGAGAGAATACTTTTTTTATTTTATTTTATTTTATTTTTTAAAGATTTTATTTATTTATTTGACAGAGAGAGACACAGTGAGAGAGGAAACACAAGCAGGGGGAGTGGGAGAGGGAGAAGCAGACTTCTTGCTGAGCAGGGAGCCCGACGCAGGGCTCGATCCCAGGACCCTGGGATTATGACCTGAGCTGAAGGCAGACATTTAATGACTGAGCCACCCAGGCTCCCCAAGAATACTTTTTTAGAAATACTGAAACTAGAATGGGAAAATCAGAAAAAGGAAGTAAGAAATATTAAAGGACTCTTACATGGAAAAAATAATATTCCCACGTGGGAAACTGGATCCAGGAAATTGAATAAAAACCAAATATTTAGGCAAATATAAAATCTTTTTTCTAATCTTTAAAATACAATTTGATGTCTTCATCAAAAATAATTGTTTTGTGATGCTTAGAGAAAACTTGGATGTAAAATGTATGACAACAACAGCAAAAGGTGAGGAGTAAAATGGTAGTATGCCAATGTAAGGTTCTTAGAATTTACATGATGGTATAATATTATTTGAAGACAGATTGTGATCTGTTGAAGGTGTGCAATATAAACCCTAACTGACCATTAAACAAAACAAAAAGCTATAGCTAATAAGCCAACCAAGTTTACAAAATGAAATGATTTAAACAAACAAACAAACAAAAAACCTCTTTCTTCAGAATGCAGAAAAATAGGAAGATGAAGAGGACAAAGGGACATTTGGAAAATAGAAAACAGTAAGATAGTAGATTAAAATCCAACTATGTCAATAATCACATTAAATTAAATGGTAAATACCCTAATTAAAAGGTAGAGATTGTCAGATTGGAAAAATCTAAATCTATATATTAAATACAACAAAACCAATTAAATTTAAAGGTATAAAGTAAAAAGATGAAAAAATATACCACACAAATAATAATCAAAACAAAATTGAAGTAAAAAAGAAAATTGGAGTAATTAATATAAGTAGTTTGCTCTAGATTTTAGAGCAAAGAATTGTCATATGAATAAGACTTTATGGATAAGACTTTCATTTCATAAGTTCATCAAAAGGACATAGCAATCCTAAAGATTAATGAATGCAATAAAAAAGATGGAAAATACATGAAGCAAAAACTGATAAAACTGCAAAAAGAAATAAACCAACTCACAATTATAGTTGGAGACATCCCAATAATTGAGAGAAAATTATGACATAAAATCAGTAAGAATATGGAAGACTTGAACAGCCTATCAACATATTTGACCTAATTGATCTAGGAAACATTCTACACAACAGTGTAGAATGCATATTATTATTTTTTTTTATTTTGTGATGTTATGTTATTCACCAGACATTACATCATTAGTTTTTAATGTAGTGTTCCATGATTCATTGTTTGTGTATAACACCCATTATTTTTAAGGCAACAAAGAACTCTTATCAGGATACACCATATTCTGAGCAATAAAATTACCCTCAATACATATGAAAGGGCTCAATCTGAAAACTGTGGTCTCTGATTATAATAGAAATAAGTTCAAAATGAATAACAAAAGACATTTTGAAGATTTCCAAATATATGGGTATAAAATAACACATTTACCAGCAGCCCAACACCAAAAAAGAAAGGGAAATTAGAAATTATTTTGAATAGAATGAAAATGAATACACAACATGTCAAAATTTATGGGAGGGAGCTAAAATAGGGCTTAGAGGGAAATTTATAGCACTAAATGTCTATATTAGAAAAGAAGAAAGATCTCATATTAATGACCTAGTATTCTACTTAACAAAGCAAAAAGGAGAGAAGAAGAAGAAGAAGAAGAAGAAGAAGAAGAAGAAGAAGAAGAAGAAGAAGAAGGAGAAAGAAGGAAGAAGAAGAAAGGAGAAGGAGAAGAAATAATGAAGTCCAATATTAGAAGAGTTTTTTCTTAGAAGAAAGAAAATAATAAGGATAAAACCACAAATAATAATATAGGAAAAAAAAAACGAGAAAATCAATGAAATAAAAATTGATTATTTGTGGAGATTAATAAATTTAATCCACTTCTAGCCAAGTTGATGCGGCAAAGAATGGAATGACAAAATTATCAATACCAAGATTGAGAGAGAGAATATCCCTACTAATCAGATAAAATAGGGGAGAAATTTGAATAACTTTGTGGTAGTTTTGAAATATTTCCATAATTCTTTATTGATTCACCCATTTAAAAAATAGAAACTTGCTGTCCTTTCCAACAATTGTGAGCTGGATTCAGTAATTTGCTTCTAATGAATTGTATAAACTGAAAGCAATGGTGTGCAAATGTGGAGGTTAGATCATGAGAGGCACTGTAGCTCCCTCTTCTCTCACTGTCTTAGAGTACATGCTCTGGGAGAAATTTCCATGGTGGGAGGACACTTAAGTACTTAGGCAGCTTATGAAGAGGACTGTGTGGTAAGGAACTAAAGCATCCTGCTGACAGTCATGAGGGAACTGAAGTCTTCTTCTGACAGCCATGTGAGTGATCCATCTTGGAATCGGATACTATAAGTATCAAGTCTTCAGATGACTGCAACCAAAGGTGACAGCTTGAACCAGAATCATCCAGATAAACTGTTTCTGAATTCCTGACCCAGGAGAACTTGGTATAATAAATGTTTGGTGTTTTAAGTATTACATATTGAGAGAATTTGTTACACAGCAATAGGTAACAAAAACATTACAACAACCAGTTGGGAAACTTAGATTAAATGGACCAATTCCATGAAAGATGCAAAATACTGACACTTAAGGAGAAATAAATAACCTGAATAGTTTCAAATCTATTAAAGAAATTGAATTTGTAGTTTAAAACTTTCCCACAAAGAAAATGTCAAGCACAGATGTCTTCACTGGTAGTTTCTATCAAACATTAAAGAAAAAATAATGACAAATCTATAAAAACCCTTCTAGAAAATTGAAGAGGAGGAAACAAATATCCATTTATTCAGTGAAGTCATCATTATAACCCTTACACCAAAAATAGAGGAGATCATTCTATCTCTTTGCAAGTTTCTTTCATTTAGATGAAAAATTCTCTTGCAATTTTAGTATGTTTAATCCAACAATATGTAAAAATATTGTATTTTATAGCAAAGTGGGTTTATTCTGGGAATACAAGATTAGTTCTACATTTGAAAATCAATGAAGTTAATTTACCGAATCAACGGAATAGAGAGGAAAACCATACGAACATCCCAATACGCAGAAAAAATATTTGACAAAATTGAATGTCCCTTCATGATAGAAAATTTCAATGAACAAGGAATAGGAAATAACTTCAATTGCTGAAAGGGCATCTACCATAAACCTATATCTAACATAATATTGAATGGTGAAAGACTGAGTATTTTCTCCCTAACCTAAAGAAAATAGCAAGGGTGTCTAGTTTAACCACTGCTATTCAACATTTTCCTGTAGGTCCAATCTAGGGCAACAGAGCAAAGAAAAGAAAGCAATGCCATAAAGATTAAGAAGAAAAACCTAAAGCTGTCTCTCCTTGTATCAACATGATTGCCCATGTATGCTCCACATATTAAAAAAAAAAAAAAAGAACTCATAATTGTCCCTGCTCCTAAACATCCTTGTAGGCCTAGTTTTCCTTTTTTACTTAAGGGCACCAGCACCTACCACCAGATTGGCTGAGTCAGAAAATTCCTGTTCACACTGAATAACATTATCTTAATTACTTTATTCTATCACCAAGACCAGTCAAGTTCTCCTTCTAATATCTATCTTATCCATCCCCTGCTTTCTATTTCCCCTTCTACTGCTTTTGTTCTGACACTCATTTTTTGCTTAGGATAAAGCAACAGAAGCTTATCTGGTCTCTGTCTCCAATTAGGTTCTGTTCCAGTCTTCCTACCCATGCTGACCAAGACAGATCTTCAAACACAAACCTAATCACAGTATACCCCTTTTTAAAAAAGGATTCCAATGCTTCCAAAAGATTTCAGAATAATATCCAATTAATTTAGCTTTGTCCACATTGTATTCTATCACATGAGCCCTCAACATTTAAGCCAGTCATAAACAATGACTGCAGCTTCTCCATTTGCATGATACCATTTAACACCAGCATGGCTATTAACATTATTTGGAATACAAGCTCTTTTCAAACCCAGTGCCCAATATGTGCCCAAATAACTCTAATTCATCCTTAGAGACTGAACTTTTATTTGCTCAGAGAAGTTTCCCTTGATCCTCAACTCTTACCCTCAAGGTTCCTAATGTAAGTGCTTCTACCTTGTGATCCAATAATCCTCCTCATATAGATCTGTCATAACTTGGATTATAATAAATTGTTATATTTAATTTACTTTTTTTACTCCAGATACTAGCTATAATGTTACTGAGGACTGAAACTGTGTTTAAGTAGTTCTTAGAATCATAATGTCAAGGATGATTCTGGAATTTCAAAGTTTCCTAACAAATGCTTATCTGATAAAATGATAATCAAATTGTTAAAAAATACCTTAAAAGTAAAGCATTAATATGACATATATGGTATCACATTTTCCTTTTTTTTTTTGCAACTGAAATGCCAGTGTACACGTAAGTTAATCCAATAATTTACTAGAGATAAAACAAATAAATGACATGAAAATATAGTGATATATTTTATTGTTCATGTATTTTTCCAAGCATATGGTCCCAATTTATCACTCTTTAAGGACCTTAACTACAACTTCAAAGATTTGTCAAGGACCAAGAAATAACATTAATCTCAGTGTTTATAAATATCTGATATTTTTTCTAGTTTCCTCATCCTGCCTTTTTAAAATTAGAGTTTTTGTTGAAATCACATATATTTAAAGAAAAAGAAGGCTCCAGTTCATTAATTTCCCCTAGATTTTGATTCTTTCCTGGAAATTTAAAGAAAGATATCCATAACTGAAAGTAGTGCAATGCAGGTTTAAATGATAAGTATAAACGTTGGTTTCATACCAGTGAAAAGAAGCCCTTCAGACAAGATGACTCTGAAAGAGGAGTAAGAGAAATGGATGGAAAGGATAACAGTATAGCCTGTAGGTTCTAACATGTGATTACAGCTACAGCTATTGAGGCTTATGGATATGCACATATTCACTAGAACAATGGATTCTCAGTTTTAAGGCAAAAGAGGCATCAACACGCAACGACAAAGTGCCCTACCTCTGACAAACTGAAGCAATTCACACACCTTATACTCTTCCTTTTGAAACTGACAATAGCAGAACATCCTCCCTCAAATAGTTTGCCCCAGTTAAATCTATGAGTAATTTACAACTCCTGGATATCTCATTACTTCAATGTAAGACTTAAAGCTGTACATTTCAATACAAAGAAGTCATAGTATTTCAGGTTTTACATTTTATTGGCACCATACTAACCCATTTTTACATAAGCATTTATATTCCCTTTACTACTTTTAAAAGGAAGTATGTTTTACTACTGGTTGCTGGAAAACAGATACAAGGCAAAGGCTTTTAGTTTACAAAAGACTACTAGTTTACAGTGGAGTGCAATTCCAAAGAGTAGAAGTTGAAGGCAAAGGGGATTGGGACAGGGAAGAAAAGTCAGTTCAAGGATCAATTCCTCGTATCAAGTGTGATTGGTTGTTCAGTCTTGCCTGATCATCTTCTAAAAGGCCATGGACACTACTTTTTCTTTGGATAGAGTATGGAATTTGGGGAAAAACTCACACAGAATTGAGCACAATAGCCATGTGTGGTATTTAGGAAGTGACAGAAGTCCCAAAGACAAGAGATAACATGACAGATATAGGACATTGAGGTGACCTGATGTAGCACTTAAAAGGTATCCGATACAAAATATCACTTAAAATGTCTTAGATCCAGATTCTTGTTTCTAGACCTAAAGTCAGTATTCTGCTCCTTTCTAATTATTGCTTTCAAGTTCAAAACTACTTACATACTATATGGCTGTTTGCAAAATTGTAAAATATAGCATGGCTGATGTGATCATTTTAGCCATCTCTGTGGACAATGCAGTATGTTCCCTTGGTGTCAGGATTGCTTCGGTCACTTAGTTCAAGGATTGGGTTTCCTCATTTATAACTTTGGAATAAGTGGGGAAATGGCCCATTGTTTTCCTTTGTCACTCATTGCATTAATTAACCAACTGAGCCATCCAGGCGCCCACTCATTGCATTAATTAAAGACGAATGCAGTTTGTAAAAGATCTCCAGACTATAGGGGGAAAAAAAATACCCATTTGTCCTTAATATCAAAGAGAGGAATGGAACAGCCTCATTTCAACCTTGGGAAGATTACATGGAAGCCTAAGAGTTGGCAGTTAATATAAAATAAGGCATTTGCTACCCTGTACTTGGCCAGATATGTGGCTATTAACTGCTTTCTAAACTTGAGAGTAAATGGGTATGGCACAGAATCTGACCTATTTATCATGTGCTCAGTATAAACTGAAAAGTAGGAGGTTATTAGAAGTATAAAGAAACTCTTTTATGTACAATATATGAGAGGGATAGATATTTGGCTCCTGGGGTCTTGTCTCTGGAGATATGTAGGCATACTATTTCTTTGAAAATACCATCTCCGTTTTATCATTTCTGGTGGTATATCCTATACTCTACCTGCAGCTGTCTCTGTCACAGTCTACAAATTATTTTGTCAGTCTTTCTCTTGAGCTCAGCTGAATTTTAAGATCAATGAACTTACTTGCCAATCTGACAGGGCTATCAGTTGTTCTAGCAATTAATTAAGCCTTACAAATTATTTTAACCCACGACTAGCAGTCTCTACACTGCTTAATTGCCATTCAATCACACAGTTAAATTTGCCTGAAATTAACACCGTGTTCCACAAGAGAGACAATTTCAACCAGTCTGTCCAGTTACTAATTTTCCAAATATTTCCTTAGGCATAGCTTTGAAAAAAAATATTAAAGCTTCAACACAGGAATCTTACTTTCCTGAAAGCATTTGAAAATGATCTTTTCTCCTTCAAAGACTAATTTGAGGTCAAGCAAAGTGTTGATGTGAAAGCATTTTTCTGTCTTTGTTATATTTAGCACTAATTTATGGGAAATAAAGCAACTGGAGAACAGAATATAGAAGGAAAGGGTAAAGAAGGCAAACATATGCAAACATGCATATCCGCAGTTTCACTTATCTGGTTCATTGACTTTGTTTTGTGAAATGATAGCCAAGAAAGAGAAACTGGTAATGTGAACAAATTCACAGCTGATCTTCACACTTAAATATCATTCACCATGACTGACTTGGAAAGTTGACAATCTACCCACCTGTAAAAATATATATTTAGACCTGTTTAGTGCTAGCAAGCATTCTTCACTGGCATGGATCTAGCAGATATGCTCCCTTTGTAATTGAATGGCAAAATGGCAGTATTAGGGTTTTTAATATCACTCTTTGTGCCTGGATTTTTAGTTCAAGCTGTATAATGCATGCAATATTATGATCTGCCTTTGAGAGAGCTATTTAAAAATGACATGGTTTCCTTTTCTAAGCACATAAATATACATGTTAATCAGTGCCCAGCAGGAGAGCTACCTCTTCATTCTTTGCTCACCTGAAAGAGTGGGTTGTCATTGGATGGGGGTATACTGGGGGGGCATTATGTTATAGAGGAAAATCATCTTCCTTATAGAATTGGAGACTAACTTTCCAAAGATGAGGAACTAGTGAAGGGAATCTACCTAATAAGTGCCTAATAGATTCTGTCACTAGATACTATTATATACATATTCTCTAATCTTCATAACAAATTTGAAATGTAGCCACTATTATCCTTTTTATTTTTAGATGAGTAAGCTAGGCTCAGAATAGTTATGCAATTTAATAAGGTCTTACAATTGATACGAGGAGTAATGTCTTCATCACCTTTGCCCTTTCCAGACCATTTGTCACATGTCTAATGGAGTCATATGATATCACATTCTTGCCTAAAATCCTCCCATTATTCCCTAACTCAGAGTTCAAAGCAAGATTCAGTCTTTACCTACCTCTCCAGCATCATCCATCAACTTTGTGGACATTGCACTAAGTTACATCAATAGTTAATGACTTGTGGTCCCAGAAAATCTCTGATACAGATTTAATATAAGCTTTGGCATATCCTTCACCATTGAGAGATCTGGTGCCTGCCTCCTTATCCCCCTCTTTCTGACTCAGTATACTTATATATTTCCCCTGACTAATTCCTCATACCCTTCAAAATTGAGATCAGGTTTTACTTCCTTTTTGATCCTTTGGAGAACCTGGTCTTGCTTCAGTTTCTTTCCCGAATGATTCCTTAACCACTTGTGATTGCATCATCCCTTGTGATTGTATTGTATTGTATTATTGCATATATTGTATATTAATATATTGTATATTGTATTGTATTATTGTATATTGTATTATTGTATATTGTCACACAGTACACCTTGGATCTTTGAAAGAAAGCCATGAATTATACCTAGAACTAGCACACTACCTGGCACTTCATTGATACTACAATTTGATGAACCGAAGGAACTGAATCAGGCTAAAGTAGGGTCAAAGTAAAGACAGCCCAAGAACGCTGGGTTTGAAAAAAAAAGAAGTTTCCCATCCAGGAGAAACTATCCTGAAATAAAGAAATGTGTGTGGGGGCAGGGGCGCAGATCTTGTAAAACTTGATTATAGGAAAAGTATTAAGGAAGGGAAGATTTCTCAGTTATACTAGATTCAGTTTTCCTTATGCAACATTCACTACATTTTAGAGTGTTAAGAATGGCAATCTTGCTCAAATCTATTTTTTTTTTGTTTTCGTTTTTTTTTATTGTTTTGTCCTCAGGTTAAATATGTAGACCAAATCATACCTAGCCTGGCAATATCCTAGTAAGTATTTGTGAGTTGGTTGTAGGGTGCTGGTGGGTGAGGGGAAGGAAAAGTGGATGGAGAAGTGAAAGAAGGATATGAGTTTCATCAAATGAATCTCAATAAGTTTATAATTTAAATATCTTAGTAAATTATCTTTTATAGTTATGGAATTTATTGGTTACAGTTTTATACTGTTTTGATAATCAACCACATTCCATTTTTTAAATAAATATTAGAGAGTTTTTCTTCTTTTTTGTTTTTAATAAACTCTTTATCTCAGAAGAAACAAAGTTTTTCACATATTTTACTGAGCATTGTATTTGTCCAATGCATTTTAGAATTTCAGCAGATAATATCTATTTTTGAATATTTTCTTTATTTGCTGGTTTAGAAGTTTATAAAGAGTTATAATGGCTTCTGTGTGTACTCTTCTACCCTAGAAAATTAGTTCTGATTTTTCAATGAATTGCTGATATTTCATTCCTGATTCCCCTTCTAAAAACTATGAAAAAAAGAACTAGCCCCATTTTCTTAGCTAAATCTCATTGCATTGTCATTAAAAAACCCTATGTTTTCCTTCTAAAATCCAATTGGTGTTTTCCAAACTTTTCATTATAATTTACTTAAAAGATATTTATTTATACTCCTATCTTAGTAAATAGATAATGATGTCATAAAGCATACAGCTAGAGGGTATTTTGGTTTTTGGGAGTCCAAACACATGAAGTTTAGTAAACTTGCAAGAAAGTAAACTACCCTGACCAAGGGAAATTTGATTTAAAGAGATTGGGCCATAGTTAGTGTTTCTGAGAACAGCACAGCATATGCCTTAAATTGTTCTTCAGCCCCATAGAACATCAGTCAGTTTTTAGGCAGAAGGAATGTAATCGCGAGCTAGGTTGTAAGTCTCTACGTAGAACCTGGAAAGCTCAATGTTAAGGGAAAATCTGATTCAGATAATTTATTATTACTCATTATAATACTTAAACTCACTTTTCAGCCCATCTTTGCCCTAAGGAATAGAAAATATATCTAGAGCAGTAATCCTTTATAAATATGGATTTGGGGAGGAAATGCATTTTTTAAAACTCCACAAAAACAGAATATTTTAATAAATAGGCATTATTTAGAAAATCGTTGCTTTCATTTACATAATAGCAAAGTTGAAAGTTAGCTCCAAATATTTAAAATACAATATAAGTATACTTAAAATAATTTTTGGAGCTAATATTAAAATATTTTTAAACTGACCAATATTAAGTGGTCTTAATCAATGTTTATTGTGTTATTATTTTTTTCCCAAGGAACATAGCCTGCATATCAGAAATTATATGATAAATACAATAAGGATTGGCAGAGTTTTGAGATGCATCTCCCAACACTCACACTCACAGTCTGCCTCTGTCTCTCTCACACACAGGCATGCATGTTTTTCATTAGGCACGAACTGTTGTTCAGCCAACATTTGGCAATATCATGTAGATGTATTACAGTTGTCCCCTTTCTTCTCTTTTTGGAAACCTATTCAAATGCTTAACAACCATTACCCACTAGGGATATCTTCCAAAGGTTAACTTAAATCACTCTTGTAATCTAGGGCAATTTACAGTTTTGCCCTCAGTCCGCCTTAAAAGGAGAATTGATAGAAGATGAGCACTAAATTATCTCCCATTCACCTTCTGGTGCTTTTTTCCTTTACACAAAACTTACTAGTATATAGTTCTCACAAGTATTTGAACTCAGGCATTTGCTAAACAAAGTTAGAAATTACAGGAAAAAAAAATGAGGGCCTTGACAGAGGCTTAGGAGAAAGAGAATGAGATTTTTAAGTTAGACGTTGTCATTCAGGAACTAAAAATAAAAACTCAGTCTCCACAGGTTTGTAATATTTTTTTTCATCATTTTGGAAACCCCCTGAACCAAAGTTGCCCATTCCTATTGCGGTTGAAGCCTTAAATTGTTTAGTATATTTCTAGCTTCTATGGATTCTTCCAATTCCATTTTTTAATGCCTATTTCTTTTAATGAGCATAACATTAATTTGTACCCAACATTTGGGTCTGTCATTTTAATTTACCAAAAATAAATAATCTTTTTAGCATTCAAGGGTACATGATATATTGATTATTGTTTAATAAAAGTGATCAATTATATTCAAATTACCTTCTATCTATAAATCAACAGAATTATTTCTTAAAAGCTGATTTTTTTTTGTAGATTGTCTTTTAAGAATTTAGTTTGATAAGTGGATTTTACTTATTGTGCAAACTTTCTGGAAGTTACTATGGTTATAAATATGAAAACAAATTCACTTTCAAAATTTCATTTAGGGCTCACACTAATATAGTTTTAATAAAACAGTCTCATTAAATATAAAGCATAAAAAAATCAGTGGTATTACTGCCATCTGATGCTATCCATTCATGCAACAAAAATTTAAAAGCAAACTACACATGCCACTGTTTGACTTTCACTGGGAAGCAGACTATGAGGCAAAGATTACTTACTATTCAAGATGTTTAGAGAAGGAGGGCCATTTGAATCACCACTGTGGGAAAGAAAAGAAAGATGCAGGATTGGACCAAAAGCCTCAGTCTACACCATGGGAAAGTTTGAGTTAACATAGCCATCAGGGACCTTCTGTACTGGGCTGAAATGATTGGGTCTTTACACTTCCTCTTGATCAGGCATTTGATATACCCTGAAAGAGCGTAACTTTGGGTGAGGTGAATGTAACTGAAGTGATTCCTGGAGGGGATAATTTCTGAAAGTTGGCCCTGAATAGCTCTCCTAGAAGCTAGGTCAACAACTTCTTCCTTGAAGGGGAAACTGAGTGATGTATATCCAAGTACACCAACATTTATATAGTTGTGTGCCAGACATTGTTCTAAGTTTGTCATATATATTAACTCATATAAAACAATAACCATATGAGAAAATCACTCATATGATACTAATTTTTCAGATACAGAAGATGAGGATCATAGAATTTAAGTGACTTGCTCAAGGTCACAAAACTAGTAAATGTTAGAGTTGTGGAATTCAAGCAGTCTGATTCTAGAGTCTACTGATTACCCTTATGTACTGCCTCTCGGAGCCACTAATTCAAAGGTTACCAAAGACCTTTTAATTGTTAAAATTCAAGTGTCCAAATTTTCAACTCATTATTTATGTTATTTATCTTTCTGAGTGGTCTGGTATGGTGTAACTTGTTTTACTTCTTAAGATTCATTCCTAGGTTAATTCATGTCCTTATGTTGATTCTCATACCTAGTTTTCTGAGATCTTTCTGGCAACTCCTTTTCATCTCTCTACTTCCTAAACGTTGATGTTCTTTAAGTGTTCATTTCTGTTCTCTACTCTCAACTCATTTCTGTTCTCTACATGCTTTACTTTAAGTGTACTTCAAGCATATTTCATCCATGCTGCCACCAAGTCTTATTATATTACAAAAGCCTGAGGCATCAGGTTATATTAGGAATGGAAGTGGTAGGACTAGAGAAGATAGAGCTAGAATTTCTCCATGTAAAGGCTGATGAAAAAAAATCCGAGCAGCAGTTTCAGCCCTTGGCCCCTGGGAAGGGTCAGGAGTTAATATCCAAAGGGCACCTGTTATAAGGGATGAGAGTAAAATACGATCTAAGAATTATGGAAACAATAGCAACAGGAATAGTAGCACCTAGTGAGGCAATTAGATGGGAATTGCATGATGCCAGAATTCAAATTAAAGACCAGGAGGTGACAGTGCAGGAAACTTTAAAAATTAAATCCTTCACCCTACAATCACCCCGTGGAGGTATGAAATTGATTTTCAGGAGTCCAAAATCAGAAATAGAATTTAAATGTGGAAGAGATTGATAGGAACTATTTGAATTCCAAGATTAAAAAAAACTAATAATCAGATTAGGATAATTTTCTATTTTTTTCATTTTATTTATTTACTTGAGAGAGAGAGAGGGAGAGAGCACAGAGGGAAAGTGAGAGGGAGAAGCAGACTTCCCGCTGAGCAGAAAGCCCAATGGGGGGCTTGATCCCAGGACCCTAAAATCATGACCTGAGCTGAAGGCAGATGCTTAAGTGATTGAACTACCCAGCTGCCCCAAAGCTAGGATAATTTTCAACCATTTATTATTAGCCTGCTCATTTAATGGAAACACATATAGGACTTCATTTGTATTTGAAATAAGAGTTGGGGGGTTCCTTCAATAACTTAAATTCTGTACTGTTGATTTATGAAAGGAGAACTTGGCTGTTTTCTTAACCTTCATTAGTCATAGTCTAATATATCCATCACTATATGTAAAAATACATTACAGACATATGTGTGTAATTTCCTAATGAAGAGTTTTAGAAATAAAAAATTCACATGCCATGAAGCTGATTTAAATATTACTGATAGTAGGGGCGCCTGGGTGGCTCAGTTGGTTAAGTGTCTGCCTTTGGCTCAGGTCATGATCTCAGGGTCCTGGGATTGAGCCCCGCATCGGGCTCCCTGCTCAGTGAGGAGTCTGATTCTCCCTCTCCTCCTTGGTTGTGCTCTCTCTCACTCTTGCTCTCTCTCAAATAAATAAATAAAATCTTTTAAAAATTAAAATAAAGAAATAAATATTACTGATAGTGAAACAAAAACAAAAACAAAAAACCATGAACAGGTAGACCTCATTGTTTTAATACTATAGATTTGCTTGCACATACAAGCATTATATGTATTTCTAATTTAAAATATTCTTAATTATCTCACTTAAATATGCTCTAAATCAATTCTTCCATGAGCTTTGTAGTATTTTGTTTATTGCATCATCTACACTAATATATTTTTAAAGATTTATTTATTTATTTTAGAGAGAGAGAGAGAGATAGCATGAGTGGGATGGGCAGAGGGAGAGGGAGTGTGAATCCCAAGCCCTGAGATCATGACCTGAGCTGAAGCCAAGAGTCGGGTGCTTAACTGACTGTGCCACCCCCGCACCCCTCATCTATATTAATATTAGGCAAAGTTTTGGTGTGTGCATTATTTTTCATTATCCTTTATAGTTTGACAAATTTGTTTCTCAAAAACTTAGATGACCCTTTTAAGTCAATAAATGCAGAGCAACAATTTTCAGAGTGTTAAAATATTAATGTGAACAAACATTCTGATATTATGTAAAACTTTTGGTGAGGTATTTCTATTCTTTCTTTGCCATTGTTATCTCTGACAAATATGCTCATTAAAGTTAGGAATCAGTTCTATAAAGTATCACTAAGACATAGGAATAATAATTCTGTAAGATAGCAAAAATTCTAGAATTTACTCATTATACTGTATGAGGGAAAGTGCCTAAACCTGAGCCATTCATGTCACCAAGGAAATGTAATGTGCTCATTGCTTAAAAACATGGACTTGTTCATAGCATTAAGGTGTGATGAATGAAGAAGGATGTTTTGACACGCATGGAGGGGGAATGGATTCTAGGCAACAAATAGTAGATGTCCATTGTAGTGAATATGTGTGTATTAGGACTATGACTTAGAAATATGTGACAATGGGGTGCCTGGGTTAAGCATTGCTCAGTTAAGCGTCTGCCTTTGGCTCAGGTCATGATTCCAGGGTCCTGAGATCAAGTTCCGTGTCAGGCTCCCTGCTCACCAAGGAGTCTGCTTCTACCTGTCCCTCTGCCCCTTCCCCCTGCTCATGTTCTCTCACTCTCTCTCTCTGTCTCTCAAATAAATAAACAAATTCTTTTAAAAAAAGAAATATGTGACATTGCATAATAAAATAATAATTAACTATTATAGTTAATGCTGTTATACAGAAAAATAGCATTACATTTTGTACTTAAAATACACTAAAATTTACTTTTTGTTGTTTCAATTTAACAAGCCATAAATTTACTTCTTCCACTTATAACATGTCAGAGAAAAATCACTGATAAGAAATATTATGTTTTTTAGGCTAAAAGATGGTTTAACTCTTGAAACTAAACCAAGTGCTCCTGAATCACCTGGAAAACTCACAGGTGCTTCAAAAGAGAGAAGCATTTTTTAGTTCATGATATATCTGTGTTTCCCTCATTATTGTAGGATTTTATGGTAAAATTGCTGGTGTTGTCAAAATTTCAATTCCATAGAAGTGGTGAGTTGTCAGTTTCAAAGTGGAAATGTATTGTTATAGCTAGTCATTGTTACCATGTATATAGTCTGGAACAAGTTAATATATTCAATCTTTCATTTATTTCTATTTTTTAAAAAAAGTACTTATTTACCATCCTTATTTTCTAAGCATCTTTCTAGATGCTCACCATGTACAGATGAAGAGGACAAAATGAATGGCATGAATAAAAATATGAGTTTAGATAGCAGATGGTATATTGGGGAACTATATCACGTGTGCTGAGAGTAAGGGGAGATTATATTGGGGTCAAAGTTTGAAGGATCTCTCATGTCATGCTAAGGAGTTTAGAATATATCTGTTATGGTGAAGGTTTAATGAAGCTTTTTAAGTTCTGGAATAACATGACCAGATCTGTATCTTCTACAGGAATTGATTAGAGAGAGGGAAAGACAGGAGAAAGGAATTGAAAACCCATGCCAGGACATGGAGATATAAATATTAATAAGACAGATTTCAGCCCTCAAGAAATTTAGGGTTGTGAAGAAAAACACACCTATAAAAATACAAATTTAACAATGTCTTTATTAAAGGAATAAACACTTAAGGGGGAGTGCCTAACTGCTTGTTTGTGGGTATGTGCCAGGGGTCCTAGTAGGGAGGGGGGTTCGTGAAGTTAGAAGATAGGGCAGATACCCAAAAGTGATACATGAATTAGAACTTGAAAGAGATAAAAGATTCATAAAGGAACAAGAATTGGTATTAAGATCTTTCTTAGCAGAGGTAATAACATTTGTAAAAAACAACAAGGTATGAGAAAGGGTAGTGTACTTGGAAATATCAAATAGGCAAGGAATACTCAATCAAGCAAAGTTGTAGAGAAAACAGAGAAATTATGCTAGCAAAGTCTACAGGGGCTAGACCAGAAAATGTTGCTATTCTAGAAGTATTATTTTTTTAATCAGGATCATTATCTTTTCTTTTTTTTCATTATAAAAGGCTTTAACAAGCATATATACTTTTTTTAGGTTTTTTTAAATTTTATTATGTTATGTTAATCACCATACATTACATCATTAGTTTCTGATGTAGTGTTCCATGATTCATTGTTTGCGTATAACACCCAGTGCTCCATTCATTTAATACCCATCACCAGGCTAACCTGGAGGGCACGTACTGCATGGAGCACTGGGTGTTATACACAAACAATAAATCATGGAACACTACATCAAAAACTAATGATGTAATGTAGGGTGATTAACATAACAATAAAAATAGAAAAAGATAAAAAGCTTTTGCACAGCAAAAGCATATATACTTTTAAATAACAATTGTATATGTTTGAAGTATACAACATATATATGTGTGTGTGTGTGTGTGTGTGTATATATATATATATATATATATATATATATATATATATAGTGAAGTGATTACTATAGTCAAGCTAGTTATTGTATCCATCTGTTACATGTGTTTTTACACTAGGATACAAGAAGCCTTTGTAGGATTTTATGTAGAAAAATAGATATTGTAGGATCTCTGTTAACAGAAGTAGACAAAGACTAGAGACAGAATATAGTAAGAAAAATATTATGAGGGATGAGAACTAGTACTAAATGGATGAGGAAGAAAGAATGGATATATAAATTTAAGGATATTTAAAGGATAGAAATTACTTTATTGGTGATCTCTTGGATAGGAAGTTTTATGTCAGAGAGAGGATTTCTGATGGGGCAAAATGTGGAAGTTAGCAGACACAACAAAGGCAAGTGGCAGAAGGAAAAGTTGGGGATTATTCATTACTTTAGACATAATGATGTTTTGGTACAATGTAATATAGCCAGGATATAGCACAAAAAAGTACAAACTATGAAGCAAGGCAAAAAATTGAGTTTGGTTTGTCAATTTTGGATTAAAATCTGAGTTCCTGACTTTATCTAAATGATTTTGCCTTGTCCCTCAACCCTAGCTGACTTCAGTGATACTTAATACAGTCTGCGCTTAAGGACAAATATTAGTCAATGGACAAAGGCCTGAAAGTACATATGGAATCTATTCCCGATTAGCAGGTAGGATTTGGACATGATTTAGATTCTAACTGCCATATACCCAAAGGTCTGAAGATAACTAAAACATTATTTTCTTCCCTGGATCTTCTTCCTTGATCATGATGGTCAGTATTTTTGCCAACTTCTTTTCACAGCTAATGTGGTTGATGTCTGCTGGAAACACTCATGGGGATGATAATATACACAATGTTATGATTTAGAGGTAATCTAAGTCTACCTTTCTAGGCTTAAAAAATACCGCTACTTGAAATTCTCTAAAGTCACAATTGATGTCATTATATCCCATCTAGGGTGTCCCTGGGTGCATGTCTACATACATATGACCTGCATAGGAAATAATACTAAATTCTAGTAAAATCCTGTTGTAGGTCTTACAAAAAATATAGATATAAAACAAAATTAAAATATTAATATAGAATTCACTTAGATATTTTTAAATTATTATTTTCAGGTTAAAAATGCTTTATCTTTTCAATAGTTCCCTTCAAAATCATCTTCTCTGTGTGAAATAAGTTTCTTTCAGAAATAGCTATTTTATTTGTTTTGTAAAGTTATATAATGTGTTTTTTTATTAGATTAATATAAACTATCAGTCTGGTGCTCTGAATTTTAAGTACATATTATTAAGATACCAAATGTTTTTTTTTTTTTTACGAAGAGAACTTTTTTTTAAAGATTTTATTTATTTATTTGACACAGAGAGACACAGCGAGAGAGGGAACGCAAACAGGGGGAGTGGGAGAGGGAGAAGCAGGCTTCCTGCTGATCAGGGAGCCTGATGCGGGGCTCGATCCCAGGACCCTGGGATCATGATCTGAGCCGAAGGCAGATGCTTAATGACTGAGCCACCCAGGTGTCCCAAGATACCAAAAATCTTAAGTAAAAAATAAGTGAAATAAAATCTGCTGTGGGACATTTCCTAAAGGCATCCAAACATAAGAGGGGACAGGAAGACTGCAGATGCCCAAAGTAAAAGCCTATATCCATGAATTTCTATTTCTGAGCAGAAAAGAAAAACAAAAAATAAAAAAACAAGCTAGTCCATTAACCCATTAGCTTCTTCATGCAGAAAAAAACTATGATTTAATGTCTTAAAGATTGCTATGTGGCATGTTTATATCTGTTCTAAAGTGATGTAACTATAATAGTGGGTAGGCTATACAGAGTTACAGCAACATAAACTGGGTAACCAGATTTCGGAGATGTTAAATCCCATTGAGTGGGCAGCCATATGATACAGATATTCTGGATAGGATTATTATTATTTTTAAATTTTTTTATTGTTATGTTAATCCCCATACATTACATCATTAGTTTTAGATGTAGTGTTCCATGATTCATTGTTTGTGCATAACACCCAGTGCTCCATGCAGAACGTGCCCTCTTTAATACCCATCACCAGTCTAAACCATCCTCCAATCCCCCTCCCTCTAGAACCCTCAGTTTGTTTTTCAGAGTCCATCATCTCTCATGGTTTGTCTGCCCCTCCGATTTCCCTCCCTTCATTCTCCCCCCCCACTATCTTCTTTTTCTTTTTTTTTTTTTACATATATTGTATTATTTGTTTCAGAGGAACAGATCTGAGATTCAACAGTCTTGCACAATTCACAGCACTTACCAGAGCACATACCCTCCCCAGTGTCTATCACCCAGTCACCCCATCCCTCCCACCCCACCGCCCACTCCAGCAACTCTCAGTTTGTTTCCTGAGATTAAGAATTCCTCATATCAGTGAGGTCATATGATACATGTCTTTCTCTGTTTGATTTATTTCGCTCAACATAATACCCTCCAGTTCCATCCACGTCGTTGTAAATGGCAAGATCTCATTCCTTTTGATGGCTGCATAATATTCCATTGTATATATATACCAATTCTTCTTTATCCATTCATCTGTCGATGGACATGTTGGCTCTTTCCACAGTTTGGCTATTGTGGACAGTGCTACTATTAACATCGGGGTGCACGTACACTTTCGGATCCCTACTTTTGTATCTTTGGGGTAAATACCCAGTAGTGCAATTGCTGGATCATATGGTAGCTCTATTTTCAACTTTTTGAGGAACCTCCATACTGTTTTCCAGAGTGGCTGCACCAGCTTGCATTCCCACCAACAGTGTAGGAGGGTTCCCCTTTCTCCACATCCCGCCAACATCTGTCATTTCCTGACTTGTTAATTTAGCCATTCTGACTGGTGTGAGGTGGTATCTCATTGAGGTTTTGATTTGGATTTCCCTGATGGCGAGCGATGTTGAGCACTTTTTCACGTGTCTGTTGGCCATTTGGATGTCTTCTTTGGGAAAATGTCTGTTCATGGCTTCTGCCCATTTCTTGATTGGATTCTTTGTTCTTTGGGTGTTGAGTTTGATGAGTTCTTTATAGATTTTGGAAACTAGTCCTTTATCTGATATGTCATTTGCAAATATCTTCTCCATTCTGTCGGTTGTCTTTAGGTTTTGTTCACTGTTTCCTTTGCTTTGCAAAAGCTTTTTATCTTGATGAAGTCCCAATAGTTCATTTTTGCCCTTGCTTCCCTTGCCTTTGGCGATGTTTCTAGGAAGAAGTTGCTGTGGCTGAGGTCAAAGAGGTTGCTGCCTGTGTTCTCCTTTAGGATTTTGATGGACTTCTATCTCACATTGAGGTCTTTCAACCATTTGGAGTCTATTTTTGTGTGTGGTGTAAGGAAATGGTCCAGTTTCATTCTTCTGCATGTGGCTATCCAATTTTCCCAATACCATTTGTTGAAGAGACTGTCTTTTTTCCATTGGACATTCTTTCCTGCTTTGTCAAAGATGAGTTGACCATAGAGTTGAGGGTCCATTTCTGGGCTCTCTATTCTGTTCCATTGATCTATGTGTCTGGGCTCTTGTTTGTTGGGAGATTTTTGCCAATCTAATGCTAATCTAATGCTTCAATTTCCTTAGTGGTTATAGGTGTGTTCAGGTTTTCTATTTCTTCCTGGTTCAGTTTTGGTAGTTGATACATCTCTAGGAATGCATCCATTTCTTCCAGGTTATCTAATTTGCTGGCATAGAGTTGCTCAAAATATGTTCTTATAATTGTTTGTATTTCTTTGGTGTTGGTTGTGATCTCTCCTCTTTCATTCATGATTTTGTTGATTTGGGTCCTTTCTCTTGTATTGCTAAATACTTTCCTCTTAGGACTGCCTTTGCTACATCCCAAAGATTTTGAATAGTTGTGTTTTCATTTTCATTGGTTTCAATTAATTTTTTAATTCTTTAATTTCCTGGTTGACCCATTCATTCTTTAGTAGGATGCTCTTTAGCCTCCATGTATTTGAGTTCTTTCTGATTTCCTCTTGTGATTGAGTTCTAGTTTCAAAGCATTGTGGTCTAAAATAGGCAGGGAATGATCCCAATCTTCTGGTACTGGTTGAGACCTGATTTGTGACCTAGGATGTGATCATTACTGGAGAATGTTCCAGGAGCACTAGAGAAGAATGTGTATTCCGTTGCTTTGGGATGGAATGTTCTGAATATATCTGTGAAGTCCATTTGGTCCAGTGTGTCATTTAAAGTCTTTATTTCCTTGTTGTTCTTTTGCTTAGATGATCTGTCCATTTCAGTGATGGGGGTGTTAAAGTTTCCCACTATTATTGTATTGTTGTTGATGTGTTTCTTTGCTTTTGTTATTAAGTGGCTTATACAATTGGCTGCTCCCATGTTAGGGGCATAGATATTTACAATTGTTAGATCTTCTTGTTGGATAGACCCTTTCAGTAGGATATAGTGTCCTTCCTCATCTCTTATTACAGACTTTGGTTTAAAATCTAATTTGTCTGATATAAGGATTGCCACCCCAGCTTTCCTTTGGTGTCCATTAGCATGGTAAATAGTTTTCCACCGCCTCACTTTCAATCTGGGGTGTCTTTGGGTCTAAAATGAGTCTCTTGCAGACAGCATATTGATGGATCTTATTTTTCAATCCAATTGATAGCCTGTGTCTTTCTATTGGGGCATTTAGCCCATTTACATTCGGGGTAACTATTGAAAGATAGGAAATTAGTGCCATTGTATTGCCTGTCAGGTGACTGTTATTGTATATTGTCTGTGTTCCTTTCTGGTCTATGTTGCTCTTAGGCTCTCTCTTTGCTTAGAGGACCCCTTTCAAGATTTCTTTAGGGGTCGTTTCATGTTTGCAAATTCCTTTAATTTTTGTTTGTCCTGGAAGCTTTTTATCTCTCCTTCAATTTTCAATGACAGCTTAGCTGGATATAGTATTCTTGGCTGCATATTTTTCTCATTTAGTGCTCTGAAGATATCCTGCCAGTCCTTTCTGGCCTGTGAGGTCTCTGTGGATAGGTCTGCTGCCAATCTAATGTTTCTACCCTTGTAGGTTACATGTCTCTACTCCCGAGCTGCTTTCAGGATTTTCTCTTTGTCTATGAGACTCGTAAGTTTTACTATTAGATGTCGAGGTGTTGACCTATTTTTATTGATTTTGAGAGGGGTTTTCTGTGTTTCCTGGATTTTGATGCCTGTTTCCTTCCCCAAATTAGGGAAGTGGTCTGCTGTAATTTGCTCCATTATACCTTCTGCCCCTCTCACTCTTTCTTCTTCTTCTGGGATCCCAATTATTCTAATGTTGTTTCATCTTATGGTATCGCTTATCTCTCGAATTCTGCCCTTGTGATCCATTAGTTGTTTATCTCTCTTTTTCTCAGCTTCTTTATTTTTCATCATTAGGACTTCTATATCACTGATTCTCTCTTCTGCCTCAATTATCCTAGCAGTTAGTGCCCCGATATTTGATTGCACCTCATTAATAGCCTTTTTGATTTTGACTGGGTTAGACTTTAGTTCTTTTACTTCTCCAGAAAGGGTTTCTCTAATAACTTCCATGTTTTTTTCAAGCCCAGCTAGTATCTTTAAATTCATCATTCTGAACTCTAGGTCTGACATCGTACTAATATCCGTATTGAGTAGGTCCCTGGCAGTCGGTACTACCTCTTGTTCTTTTTGTTGAGGTGATTTTTTCCGTCTTGTCATTTTGTGCGGAGGAGAATAGATTAATGATAGAACAAAATTCTAACAGGGTAACAACATCCCCAGAAAATATACTCTAAACAAATCAGAAAAGACATGAAGCAGTGGGAAAAGAAAGGGAAAGAGAAAAAAAAGAAAGAGAAAAAGAAAAAAAAAAGAAAAAGAAAAAGGTAAAGGTAAAGATAAAAACAAACAAAAACAGAACAAAACCAAACAAAACAAAAAAACTGAATGTGATCAAATATGATCAGGCTGGTATATAGATCATTGCCACACACTAGATTTTGGGGGTATTTTGGTCTGTTATATGAAAGTGCCTCCCAAAATTTTAAAGAAAGAAAAACTTATATATGTACAAAAATAAGGTTTGATATGATGAAGGGATGGAATATGACTGTAAAGATGGAAATTATAAAAAATTTTATAAAAGGAATTGATAAGAAGTTGTTTAAAAAAAGAAAGAAGAGGATTTAAAAAAAAAGGAAAAAAAAGGGAGAGAATGTGATCAGGCAGGGGAGTAGAAAAAAACCATACACTAGAGATTTAGGGTATATGTTGATCTGTTAGAAGAAACTATCTCAAAATTTTAAAAAGAGAACATATATATATATATATATATATATATATATATATATATATATATATGCCAAAAATACGGGTAACTACTATGAAGGGATACAATAGGACTCGAAAAATGAAAAATAAAAATGGTTTTAAAAACAAGGATTGATAAGATGTTGGTTGAAAAAGGGAAAAAGAAAAATTCAAAAAAAAAGGACAGTTAAAAAAAATTAACTTTGAAAGACTAAAGAATCATGGTAAAAAAGCCATGAATTCTATGTGCAGTATTCCCCTCGTGCTGGAGTTCTGCCATTTTCATTGATGGGTAAACTTGTTCATGGCAGGCTCTTCTCGCTGATCTTCTGGGGGAGGGGCCTGTTGCCGTGGTTCCCAAATGTCTTTGCTGGAGGTGGAATTGCCCCGCCCTGGGCCGGTCGGGGCTAATAATCTGCTTGGGTTTGCTCTCAGGAGCTTTTGTTCCCTGTAAGCTTTCCGTACAGCTTTGGAGGCGGAGAGTGAATATGGCGGCCTTCCAATCTCTGTCTCAGAGTAGCCGAGACCTCGGGGCCCCGCTCCTCAGTGAGCCCCCAGAGAAAAGCTGTCAGTCACTCCCATCTCCCCGGTCTCCGGCCGCACTCCGTGCTCACCCGGCCTGTGACCACGCGTTTCTATCTCTGGCACCCGACCCCGGGTGGAGTTTCCAAACCCAGCAGATCCCTGCGGTGCACTCCCGCGTGACTCCCCCCGGGGGAGGATGTGAGTCTCCCCAGATCTGCCGCTTGTTGGGTCCCTGCTGGAGGAACAGTGACCCGACTGTTCCCCGGATCATGGTTTATGACAACCCCGAGCTGAGAGCCTGCGCCTGGGCTCCGCCTCTGCAGCCGGCTTCCCTGCTCCGTTACCTAGGAGCTCTGCCACACTCAGGCACCCCCGGTCTTTCTGTGACCCCGAGGGTCCTGTGACCACACTGTCCCGCGAGGGTTCCACCCCCCTCTTAGCCACCGGAGTGACGTTCCTCAGCATAGTGGACTTCTAAAAGTTCCGATTTTGTGCTCCGCTGCTCTATCACTTGCCAGAAGCAGCCAACGGAGGCCCCTCCCCCGCCGTCTATCCTCCCGAATATCGCCTCAGATTCACTTCTCCGCACGTCCTACCTTCCAGAAAGTGGTTCCTTTTCTGTTCAGAGAGTTGTTGCTATTCTTTTCTTCAATGTCCTGTTGAGTTTGTAGGTGTTCAGAATGGTTTGATCCCTATCCACCTGAATTCCTGAGAGGAGACGAAATCCAGGTCTCCTACTCCTCTGGCATCTTGCTCCACTCCTCTCTGGATAGACTTCTAATAAGTGATTGGATTTGAATAACTTTTATGTCTTCTTCTTTGTCCATCTTTTTAATATTATATAATGCTATGAATTATTGTCCTTAATGCTATATTGATTTGTCAATATGTGAAACAAACTTTCTGAGTTTGTGGTAAGGAATAATGTTGTGGATGGGGAAAAGGGAAGAGGATTCTAATCTAGAAAATATCAATATTATAGTATAGTAGTATAATTTAAGTTGATCTCAACTAACTAATAAGAGGAGTCAAGAAAATGCCAGAAGCCATATTCTTTTTTTAAAAATAGATGAATTTCCTCCTCAGCAAGCAAGCACAGGTGGAAACAAGTTTATACTATGCCTTATAAAAGGTTAAACAACAAAACTGAAGCATAAACCCTTACCTAGGTCACATGTGGGATAGATGCCCATTGAGGCAATCATTTTTTAAACTTTTTGTTTATTTATTTTTAATTCCAGAGTAATTAACATTTAACAGTTCTGTACATTTTCATCGTGATAAGGGTACTCTTAATCTTCACTTATTTCACCCATCCCCTGGTCCACCTTCCTTCTGGTAACCATCTGTTCTCTATAGTTAAGAGTCTTGTTTGGTTTGTCTCTCTCTCTTTTTTCCTTTGTTCATTTGTTTTGTTCCTTAAGTTCCACATATGAGTCAAATCGTATGGTATTTTTCTTTCTCTGATAGAGCCAGTCTTTACAATCTATTCCCTTAGCCATTCAGCTACTTTTCTTTGGAGAAAAGGAAATTTTTAGGAATTTTTCTTTGGAAAACATGTTACATATTTGAAAAAACATCTTTCCAGAATTAAATCCCAAAAGAAAATTTTCACCTGGAATCTTATATAAGAAATATAGTCATCCGTGTTCCTTACAACAGCTTTGTGATGAATGACAAACTCACTCCACATGGCAATTTCTTACAATAGAACTTAGCAAAAGCAAAGGATGAACCATTAGAAAGGACCTTGGAGAGGATACTGCATGGAACTATCCACTTTTTATCTAAGTACACGATATTCTGCTAATCTATTTCAATCTAAAGGAAGAATTTAGAGTTGAATTGCTGGTCTTTTTGACCATCTTCCCTAAAGATCACAGTCTCAGACCCTCTTTTGATACAGCATGACAGTCCATTCAAGAATATACCCTGTGAATTTTTCAAGTGTTGTGTTCTATATTGCTGAAGAAAGATTCACCCATATTGTCTATAAAACAGAAATTGGAAATGGGGAGCATTAACATTTTTTTGGCAATTATATTTGCAAGTAATAATTGGCACGTAAATTAGCAAGAGGTTACTTTCTTGAAGTCATTTTATATACAACACATGTGTAAATAATCTATTCTCTGAAGAAGTGGTAGAGAAAGTGGTAAATAATTTTATTTTTTTTTTTAAGATTTTATTTATTTATTTGAGACAGAGAGCATGAGAGGGAGGAGGGTCAGAGGGAGAAGCAGACTCCCTGCTGAGCAGGGAGCCCGATGTGGGACTCGATCCTGGGACTCCAGGATCATGACCTGAGCCGAAGGCAGTCGCTTAACCAACTGAGCCACCCAGGCGCCCCAAGAAAGTGGTAAATAATTTTAAAGGAAGATCGTAACAAAAATATCTTGTCAGACACTTCAATTTGTCAAAATAACATTTAGCTCATTTATCTTAAAGATAGTTGGCAATAGTTACTCATCTTAGACTAGACTGATTTAATCCAGTTGCACTCATTCTTAATTTTACATCTGTAATCTTCTAGAATGGTTTATGCTCTAGCTGCTTTGGCTTCCTTATTTCCTGATGGTGCACCTGATCTTTGCCTTCTTAAGATACAGGAACCAAGCCATTAACTTAATTACTGTACTTCATCTATCTCAATGTGAGTTTCTTCAAGTCTGGAAAGGTGTTGACTTCTGGTAAGGTCTGATTGCAACTAAATTAATCTTGAAAGCAAGGTAATGACACCCATTTACTGTCTAGTTTTAACCATCCTAGTGGCCCTATCTTTGCTCAACTTCAAATAGAGTTTCATATTCATTAAACACATTACAGCCTCAGCTTTCTAGGGCTTAAAACAAAAATGGAATAAACAAACAAAACAAAACAAAACAAGGGGCGCCTGGGTGGCTCAGTCATTAAGCATCTGCCTTCGGCTCAGGTCATGATCCCAGGGTCTTGGATGGAGCCTGGCATTGGGCTCCCTGCTCAGTGGGAAGCCTGCTTCTCCCCATCCCACTCTCCCTGCTTGTGTTCCCTCTCTCACTGTGTCTCTCTCTGTCAAATAAATAAATAAAATCTTAAATAAAAAAATAAAAAAAAAAAGATAAAACTTACAAAATATTATTCCTGAATCACTGAGGGAGAATTTGTTAGTGATGGAATATAAAAGCTCCACTGTCCCCTGCCCACCTCCAATTCTTTGGGTATTTGCCTATTTTCCCTCTTCCTTCTTGACTCTTTTCTGACTCTAAGGTTTCCAAGGTAAGTATGAAAATCCTCAAAAAACAGGGGTGCTTGGGTGGCTCAGTCGTTAAGCGTCTGCCTTCAGCTCAGGTCATGATCCCAGAGTCCTGGGATTGAGCCCCGCATCGGGCTACCTGCTCCGCGGGAAGGCTGCTTCTCCCTCTCCCACTCCCCCTGCTTGTGTTCCCTCTCTCGCTGTGTCTCTCTCTCTGTGTCAAATAAATAAATAAAATCTTAAAAAAAGAAAAAAGAAGATCCTTACAAAACAAAGACAATACTGAGCGATTTACATTTCTAACCAAAATATTTTTAAGGAAAAATATTTTGAATGTCATTTTATAATACAGTTTTAATGACAGAACTGACCAAAAACAGTTGTTTTTGTTGTGATGGTTGTTTCATTTATTTTTTTTACACAATGTCATCATAGTAAGTTATAAGGAGTCATTTGTATTTATTTAATTTTTTTACCAGAACTTGAAAAAATATAATAATAACCTCATACTATGACCATTTCCAGCTGACACTTTTTGTAAAAGTTCACCATACATCATCATTTTGTAGGGAAAGGTTTCTGAAAAAGGCACTTATGCTACCCCACAATTACCTTCTTCAATTTATCACAGAGAGATTGCTTTTATTCAGTAGGTAGTATTTGAAAAGCTAGTCTTTGCTCTTTTTTCGCCCATTGAACTCTTTATAATGATTACAGAATGTGAGCTAGTTCTATTTTTTCTATCATTTTATCATTTAGTGTCTATGGAAACAATTCCCACTTTACTAAGCACACCGTCTGATATGTTTTAGACTAAAGTACTTCTAAGTGTCAGGCACATAGTTATCAAATATTGCTGTTCACTGCCTAACCCAGAATGCAAGGTACAAACTAACATTTAAAGAAATGGGCATAAGAATAAATATTCAATAACTATTTCTAAGATGTATTGAATTTCTGTTGTTCCTTTCTAAAATTGTTTTTCCTTCTCATTCTAAATATACAGCTTTATAACTTGGACCACACAGAAATTTTTCTGAATTTCAGATGTCTACCAGTGTTGATGTACTCAGAAACAAAATTAGTATTTTTCATATATATTAACCCTTGCAATTACAAAGCACTTTTAGTAATGACATCACATTTGATTCTGTAACAACTCAACCTAGAGAATGCTTTCAAAACACATCTCCTATTATAGGCCATATTTTAAGTAGAGGGGAGGGTGAGATGGGGCAGTGGTTAGGAGAAAGTGGAAGTAAAGGGGCCTGAATGCAGATATTTTGAGAAAGATCCTCTCGTGTTTCTACTCTAGATTTCTAAACTAGTTGTAAATAAATGGCCCATATAATACTTCTTGAAATATGGCCCCCACATCAGCCTCGCATCACCAGACAGGATTTATTGGAAATGCAAATCTCCAGGCTCCATCCAAATGTACTGACTCAGAAAGCCTGGGACAGTGTGATAATCTGTTTTAACAAGCTCTGCAGGAGAACCTGACATATGCCAAAGTTTAAGAACCACTGGTCCACAGCCATGGTTCACAAACTTTTGTGGAGATCAGACCACCTGTGTGAGTGCCTGATTTCTTCCAGGCCTACAAAATCAGACTCTCATAAAGGAGGGAGAAATTTTTGAAACTGAATATATTGAAATTCTACAGGTGACTCTAATGCACATTAAAGTTTGAGAAATACTGACATGGTACACTTTCTTTCTTTCTTTCTTTTTTTTTTTGATAAATTCCCTCTTTTTTTTGGTGCAAAATGGTGGTTGGTAAATTCTTTTTTTATTATTATTTTATTTTATTTTATTATGTTATGCAAATCACCATACATTACATCATTAGTTTTTGATGTAGTGTTCCATGATTCACTGTTTGCATATAACACCCAGTGCTCCATTCAATATGTGCCCTCTTTAATACCCATCACCAGTCTAAACCATTCCCCCACCCCCTCCCCTCTAGAACCCTCAGTTTGTTTCTCAGAGTCCATAGTCTCTCATGGTTCGTCTCCTCCTCCAATTTCCCCCCTTTCATTTTCCCCTTCCTGCTATCTTCTTTTTTTTTCTTTTAACATATAATGTCTTATTTGTTTAAGAGGTACAGGTCTGTGATTCAACAGTCTTGCACAATTCACAGCACTCACCATAGCACATACCGTCCCTAATGTCTATCACCCAACCAGCCCATCCCTCCCAAACCCCCACCACTCCAGCAACCCTCAGTTTGTTTCCTGAGATGAAAAGTTCCTCATGTCAGTGAGATCATATAATACATGCCTTTCTCTGATTGACTTATTTCACTCAACATAAACCCTCCAGTTCCATCCACATTGTTGCAAATGACAAGATCTCATTCCTTTTGATGGTTGCATAATATTCCATTGTATATATATATACCACTTCTTCTTTATCCATTCATCTGTCATTGGACATCTTAGCTCTTTCCACTGTTTGGCTATTGTGGACACTGCTGCTATAAACATCGGGGTGCACATACTCCTTCGGATCCCTACATTTGTACCTTTGGGGTAAATACCCAATAGTGCAATTGCTGGGTCATATGGTAGCTCTATTTTCAACTTTTTGAGCAACCTCCATACTGTTTTCCAGAGTGGTTGCACCAGCTTGCATTCCCACCAACAGTGTAGGAGGGTTCCCCTTTCTCCGCATCCCCACCAAAATCTGTCATTTCCTGACTTGTTAATTTTAGCCATTCTGACTGGTGTGAGGTGGTATCTCATTGGATTTCCCTGATGGCGAGCGATATTGAGCACTTTTTCATGTGTCTGTTGGCCATTTGGATGTCTTCTTTGGGAAAATGTCTGTTCATGTCTTCTGCCCATTTCTTGATTGGATTCTTTGTTCTTTGGGTGTTGAGTTTGATAAGTTCTTTATAGATTTTGGATACTAGCCCTTTATCTGATAAGTCATTTGCAAATATCTTCTCCCATTCTGTCGGTTGTCTTTAGGTTTTGTGGACTGTTTCTTTTGCTGTGCAAAAGCTTTGTATCTTGATGAAGTCCCAATAGTTCATTTTTGCCCTTGCTTCCCTTGCCTTTGGTGATGTTTCTAGGAAGAAGTTGCTTCGGCTGAGGTCAAAGAGGTTGCTGCCTGTGTTCTCCTTTAGGATGTTGATGGACTCCTGTCTCCCATTTAGGTCTTTCAACCATTTGGAGTCTATTTTTGTGTGTGGTGTAAGGAAATGGTCCAGTTTCATTCTTCTGCATGTGGCTATCCAATTTTCCCAACACCATTTGTTGAAGAGACTATCTTTTTTCCATTGGACATTCTTTCCTGCTTTGTCAAAGATGAGTTGACCATAGAGTTGAGGGTCCATTTCTGGGCTCTCTATTCTGTTCCACTGATCTCTGTGTCTGTTTTGTGCCAGTACCATACTGTCTTGATGATTACAGCTTTGTAATATAGAGCTTAAAATCCAGTATTGTGATGCCACCAGCTTTTCTTTTCTTTTCTTTTCTTTTCTTTTCTTTTTTTTTTTTTTTTTAAGATTTATTTGTTTTGACAGAGAGAAACAGTGAGAGAGGGAACACAAGCAGGTGGAGTGGGAGAGAGAGAAGCAGGCCTCCTGCCGAGTAGGGAGCCCGATGTGGGGCTCAATCCCAGGACCCTGGAATCACAACCTGAGCTGAAGGCAGCCGCTTAATGACTGAGACACCCAGACATCCCTGCTTTTCTTTTTCAACATTCTTCTGACTATTTGGGGTCTTTTCTGGTTCCATACAAATTTTAGGATTATTTGTTCCATTTCTTTGAAAAAAGTGGATGGTATTTTGATGGGGATTGCATTGAATGTGTAGATTGCTCTAGGTAGCATTGACATCTTCACAATATTTGTTCTTCCAATCCATGCACTTGGAATGTTTTTCCATTTCTTTGTCTTCCTCAATTTCTTTCATGAGTATTTTATAGTTTTCTGAGTACAGATCCTTTGTCTCTTTGGTTAGATTTATTCCTAGGTATCTTATGGTTTTGGGTACAATTGTAAATGGGATTGACTCCTTAATTTCTCTTTCCTCTGTCTTGTTGTTGCTGTATAGGAATGCCATTGATTTCTGTGCATTGATTTTATATCCTGCCACTTTACCAAGTTCCTGTATGAGTTCTAGGAGTTTTGGGGTGGAGTCTTTTGGGTTTTCCACATAAAGCATCATATCATCTGCAAAGAGTGAGAGTTTGACTTCTTCTTTGCCGATTCCAGTGCCTTTGATTTCTTTTTGTTGTCTGATTGCTGTGCCTAGGACTTCCAATACTATGTTGAATAGCAGTGGTGATAGTGGACATCCCTGCCACGTTCCTGACCTTAGGGGGAAAGCTCTCAGTTTTTCTCCATTGAGAATGATATTTGCTGTATGTTTTTCATAGATGGCTTTTATGATATGGAGGTATGTACCCTCTATGCCTATACTCTGAAGAGTTTTGATCCAGAAAGGATGCTGTACTTTGTCAAAAGCTTTTTCTGCATCTATTGAGAGGATCATATGGTTCTTGTTCTTTCTTTCTTTTTTTTTTTAAGATTTTATTTATTTATTTGACAGAGACAGAGATAGCGAGAGCAGGAACACAAGCAGCGGGAGTGGGAGAGGGAGAGCAGGCTCCCCGCCGAGGAGGGAACCTGATGTGGGACTCGATCCCAGGACCCTGGGATCATGACCTGAGCCGAAGGCAGATGCTTAACGACTGAGCCACCCAGGCGCCCATCTTGTTCTTTCTTTTATTAATGTATTGTATCACATTGATTGATCTGCAGCTGTTGAACCAACCTCGTAGCCCAGGGATAAATCCCACTTGGTCGTGGTGAATAATCCTTTTAATGTACTATTGGATCTTATTGGCTAGTATTTTGGTGAGAATTTTTGCATCCATGTTCATCAAGGATATTGGTCTGTATGGTACACTTTCTGAAGTTTGTTTGCAATGAACTACAATTTCTGCATATTCTGGCATTCAGTATTTTCTCCTGACATTTCTACCACTCTTTCCCTCATTCCTATATTTTAAAGTCGAATTACAATATAGGTAACTCCACAACATTCCCTAATACACATGAGATGTAAAGCCAATTTACCTTTAAACGACTGGTCCTCTGGCAATCCTTATTCATCTTCCTGTCCTTGATGAAATGCATTGTGAAGAGACATTTCAAAAAGACTTAAAATACAGTCCCTTCACATGCCTTCTCGTTGTCCTCTCTATCTTTGTTGTCTTCTATCAAATTGTATTAGAATTGATTGTTAAAAAAAAAAAAAGAAAGAAAAAAAAGACCTGATTGTTAATTTTCATTCTCTAAATTAGTCTGAGTCCCTTAAAAACGTGGACTTTTAAAAATCTTACTATTACCCATTTAACTCAATCCTCCCTGATTAATATTATAAGTGAAAATAGTAGTAGCTGATATGTACATATGTTCCAAGCACTGTTTTCAGTGCTTCACACACATTATCTCTTTTTAAATATGTTTAATTAATTTTATGGTACAGGTATTATGTTAATCCATGTTTCACGAAGAGAATATGAAGTTAAGAAATTTACCCAAAATCATACATGGAAAAACCAGGATTCAAATCCAGGCAGTCTCGTTGCAAAGCCCAGCCTCACTGCCATTACAATAATGTCCAAAATGCAATAATATCTCAAAGTCAATTCATTTTTTTTCCCTCTAGCTTCATATTTTCTGCTTGCAGGAGATAGTGCACCACTGCTTCACCCACGGTAAAGATTCTATGTCCCCACCACTTTACCCAGCTCCAAGGGTGCCACTGCTCCTTAGTCTTCCCATCATTTTGTTGGTTTCATTTCCTCCAGAGCCTCAAATATCTTTCAGGAAAATAATCCACAGCTTCTAGGGATGTTGTACAAGGGCTCAACATCAGTCAGCTGTGCTGAGCATGGGCACAAATTCCACACTACATTCTCTATTTTTTTTAATCTTGGTAAAAAACACATAATATTAAATTTACAATCTTAACCATTTTAAATGTACAGCTCAGTAGTATTATGCATATTCACGTTGTTATGCAGTAGATGTCTAGAACTTTTTTGGCAGTTCTATGCCCATTAAACACTCTTGACCACTCCCCTCCTCCATCCCTTGGCAACCACCTTTCAGCTTTCTGTTTCTATGATTTTGACTACTTTGGATACTTAATATGAGTTGAATTATACAGCATTTGGCCTTTGTCCTTGAGTTTCACCCAGCATGTGACAGGAGTTCCTTCTTTTTTAAAGCTGCATAATATCCCATTATGTGTCTTTAACACACACACACACACACACACACACACATATATATCTCCACTCATCTGTGGATGGACATTTGGATTCATTCCCCAGTGTATTTAACAACATACTCAAAACTTCTTCTTACTTCTTCAAGCAAATCCATGCCCACTCAAAAATCTGTTACAAGCTCACTAGTTGTGAAATAGCTATATCCTGCATTTCATTTTGGCTTCAGCTGAGTCTCCTTACTTCCTTAATTACTTTATCTATTCTGTGGCCTAGAGACTGGCATACAGTAGTCACTATATAACTTCTTTTTGAGTCACATGTTCAAAGTCAAATAGTTTAAAGAGTAAACATGGGTTCAGAACAATAGATGTCCTAATACCTATTATAGTATATTTTTCACAATGCCACTTAATTTCAAGTTTCCACTGAAAGTGACATCTCCTCCATTGCATTTGATTAATTATATATGCTTGTTTTTGCAATATACATTTCCAGGTATTAGCATTAGAAACATCAAAATTTGAACTGACATAATACAAACATATAGTGCATTTTCTTTCTCAAATCCATCCTTCACACTGTAGTCAGTGTTACATCTAAATTTCTAATATGACCGAGTCTCTCCCTTGTTAAAAAATATTTAAAAGCTCTCTGCCTAAAATCTAAAACCTACCTATTTTCAAGGACATTTGAGATCTGGTCTTCCTTTAACTACTACCAATACATGCCTCAGGCTTTACTATATTATTGTACACTAAATTATATGAGAGATCACTTACTCTGGTCATGTTCTTTCATACACTGGTATCTTGCTGTGGCTTGGCTCATCATAGAATTCCTTCCCCCACTCATTCTTCAAGGGATGCATGTTTCCCTTGCCATCAGAAGCAGCCTTGTCTCCTTTTGTCTAAAACACATCATCACGAAGTATGAGTGAATTACTTTTCCAGTGATTACTGATCCTCCTTAAGACCTACCCTTAACCACCTTTCATTGTTCCCAGATCAATAACTGGGTTCAAGTAGCAGCAGGGTGAGTATACACAAAGATGTAAATTGGCATGAGGTGTTATATACAACAAAAGAATTCCAAGATTTTTATTTTCACTTTTTAAAAGATTTTATTTATTTATTTATTTGAGAGAGAGAGAGAGAGATTGAGAGAGACATCACAAGCAGGGGGGAGGGGTAGAGGGAGAAACAGACTCCCTGCTGAGCAAGGAACCCAAAGGGGGCTCAATCCCAGGACTCTGGGATCATGACCTGAGCTGAAGGCAGACATTTAACTGACTGAGCCACCCAAGCTCCCAATTCCAAGATTTTTATAATTATCATCCATTTAATATCTGTAGGAACCTGGAGGAATATGTTGAGAATGGATTGTGAAACTATTATACGAGGAAGAAAGGAAAATCTTGGTGGATTCAGCCCAATTACTGATATGGAGGGATGGCCCAGAGATTCTGAATTTAATACATATTAGTTTGAGCAGCTAAACTGAGGGTATCTCTATTGTTGCTCTATTGTTTGACTGAAAACTGAACCCAATGGTGGCCTGCACTGAAGGAAGTTGAAATGCTAGAACTTCTTTGGCAAACTGTGAAGAAAGAAATCAATTGGCTCAAAAAGTCAAAAAGGAGGGGTGGAGTTTTATGTTAACTTGTTTACCTACACATACTTCACAAAGCTTTGTATATTGGCTCTTTTTTTTTTAAGATTTTATTTATTTATTTGACAGATACACAGAGAGAGGGGGAACACAAGCAGGGGGAGTGGCAGAGGGAGAAGCAGGCTTTCCTCTGAGCAGGGAGCTCCATGCGGGGCTCAATCCCAGGACCTTGGGATCATGACCTGAGCCGAAGGCATATGCTTAATGACTGAGTTACCCAGGTGCCCCTATATTGGCTCTTTTTTTTTTTTTTAAGATTTTATTTATTTGACAGAGAGAAACACAGCGAGAGAGGGAACACAAACAGAGGGAGGGGGAGAGGGAGAAGCAGGCTTCCCGCCGAGCAGAGAGCCCAATGCGGGGCTCGATCCCAGGACCCTGGGATCATGACCTGAGCCGAAGGCAGATGCTTAACGACTGAGCCACCCAGGCGCCCCGTATTGGCTCTTTTCTTGACACCATAGTACCTGGGTCACTGCCCAAACATTAAAATTAGATTTTTCTCTGTTTTTTATAGTGAACTATAAATTCTTCAAAAAGCTACAATTATTCAGCCAGTTTATATCAAATGCCTCCTACACCCAAATAACTTTTTTAATGGACATGAAAGACCACAGCTTTGTTTATTTTGGTCCCAAGCTATGTTATTAAAGATTTTATTAAGTATATATTTGATGACAAATATATTAGTTCAGAGATTTCTTAATTACATTAATGATGTATGTTAGCTATTACGCAGGAATTTGTTTTTTCATTCATTGTTAATTTTGACATTTATATATATTGTTTTATTTATTTCTGATTTATTACTTTTAACTTCCCTATATATTGCAGGACATGAATATATTTCATTTATATCTTCATATTTAAGTCTTTTCTAGGTTTTCCCTACAATCAAAAATATTTCCGTAGTCATCCTTTTGCATGTTTTCTGGTATATGTAAACAAAATTTTCTTTATGGTTTCTCTCTTCTACCTATCAGAATTTAGGAATTTTAGTGTACATAAAGTTTTAATTTTGCTAATCTCTAACAGGATTGCATGCATTCCTCACCAATCCAAAACAATATAATGTTGTTTTTAATATTTTTTCTTAACATTAAAAAACTGGTCACTAAATACAGCATTGTTCATATGCTGTTAGCTACTTTCTTCCTTATGATGTGCCTTCATATCTACTGTCCATTTCTGTTATCTTTCCCTGGTCAAATTCTGCAGATTTTATATATTCCCTATGCTAATGCTTGGTGAATTATCTGTGTTGCAAATATTTTCTCCTAAACTCAGACAGGTCTTTAATGTCATATATGATATCCTGTGCCCTATAAAAAGATAGATTTGATTTGAGCAAATATATAATAATGTTTTTCTTTATTCTGAGTTCAAAAAAACTACCTCCTACATTTTTTTTTCTTAATTCTGTCTGTTATCTCTCCAGATGTTACACTTCAGTAGAGTCTAAAGTAGAGATCTAATGACACTTTTTAATATGAAAATTTGGCTATCCTAAGCTCATTTCATAACTAGTTTATAGTTACCCATGAATTAGTAATGAATACAAATTCTTATATAGGCTTTGTTCTATTTCTGAGCCTGTAACTCTGATTAATATATTTACAGATCTGTCAGTCAAACCACACTACAGTTTCATGCTTCATTTTGATATTTGTTTTATTTAATCCTTTTATGTCTTAACTATTCATCTGTATTTTCTTAACTTTTACTATGTTTTAAATTTCCACAGGAATTTTAGAATATTTGCTTAGTTTTACAAGGATTATTTTGGGTCATTGATTGAAATTGCACTAAATTTATAGAATAACATAGGAAAAACTGAAATCTTTATGAAATTGTATTTTCTCTTTCAAAATTATGCTATAACATTCCATATATTCAATTCTATTTGAAAGTTCTTCATAATAGTTTTCAATAATATCTTATAATATCTATTATTTGTTTGATTCACTCGAAATAGGTTTTTACACTATTATAATGACTTTTTTGTCCATGGCATTTTCTAATTAGTCATTCCTAATGAATATAGTTTAAGTTTTTTAGATTTTTTTTTATTCATTTGAGGAAGAGAGAGAGAGAGAGAATACAAGTGGGGGCGGGGCAGAGTTAGAGGCTGAGGGAGAAGCAGACTCCCTGCTGAGCAGGGAGCCCAATGTGGGGCTCGATCCTAGGCCCCTAAGATCATGACCTGAGTCGAAGTCAGACACTTAACCGACTGAGCCACCCAGGTGCCCCATTGAGTTTTTATACACTGACAATGAATAAACAGCTTTGATGAACTATCTCCAATTTTACTGTTTGCAAATAAGAAAAAATGTGTATCTTTCTTTATAATTTATCCGGTAAGTCCTATTTTAATTGGTGCAGTTGCTAGAATGTCTAGTAAAATATTAAATGTACAGGAGTTATGATACTGCCTTTGTCTTTGATGAAATATTTCTAAAATACTAACTTAGACCATGTATTTTGTGGGATTTTGACCTGTGTATTTACGGGGTTAAATAAGTTATCTTCTATTTTTAATTTGCTAATTAGTTGGGTTTTTTTAATCATGATTGAGTATTGTATTTTATTGGATGATTTTTCTGCATATAATAGGATAATTATATGGTTTTTCCCTCATTTTGTTAATATGTTGAACTATACTGAAAGATTTTTTAATGTTGAAATGTTCCTGCAGTTCTGTGATATTGTGTATTTGACCATTGGGTAGTACCTTTCTTTACACATGACCAAATTCAATTTATTCTGGATGTTCTCTTTAGAATTTTTATCTGTGTTCATGAGCAAAATCAGTGTATAATTTTTATTCTTGTTCTTTCCTAATTTTTGAAAGATTATACCAGCTTCAGAAATAAATTTAGTAGCTCTTCTTTTTCTTTTCTTTGAAATATTTTGTGTATAATAGTGACTATTGTACGTTGAAAGTTTAGAAATCTTTGTATGTAAAAATTCTTGGTCTGGTAGCAGATGTCTGAGATGCTACAAACAAGTCAGTTCATGTGAGCTGCAGCTGAGTTTGACAGTTTCTAGATCATTTTTTCTATTTTTCCCAGGCTCCAAAACCATAGACTTTTTCTTATTCCATACAGGGGCCCAGACAAAGAGTAGTGGGGGACTTACTTTCCAACCAGTGGAGTAGGGAGGTGAGAGTTAAATGCTGAAGCCTGCTTGTCCATAGGAATTTAACAGAGGTGTTTTCTACAGTGAACTAGGGGATGCCCAGAGGGGGGTTAGTTCCAGCTGCACATAGTACTAACTGGTTGAATAAGACATCTTTTATTTACTTTCTCTACTTTTCTCTTTCACTCCCCTATCTCCCTCATTTCTGTTTCAAGGGATTTCCTCTCAAGTGAACTACCACATCTAAGTCCTTGTCTGAGGCTTTGTTTTTAGGAGCTGCAAGTGAGTACATGTAATTGTGAAAGAGGCCTTGGGAGGCAACCTACAGGATGGGATTTAGAACTAGGTCAGTCTCTGATCAGGTGGCCACAAGGACCCAATTACCAGTATAAGTGTGTACTATTAACTCCTGGCATGCTGTAGAATAACAATTACTAATCTGTCTCCCTATTATGAAGTAGGAGATAGGGAATAAGAGGTAAAATTGACTTGTGTAGAAGCTCTCTAGCATTTGAAGGGTATGAGAAAATGGTAATTATAAAGACTGTCTGTTGCCTGGATTTTTTAATGGCTGTAAAAAACCTTTAAAAAGGACTGACAGGTACACTTTAGCCAATTCTCTGTTCTGTGCATGCTGTGAAAATGTGAAGGGCTCCAGGACAGTATTAAAAACAACCAAACAAAAAAACTAAACTAAACAAAACAACAAAAAAAAAACAACAAAAAAAAACCCAACTCCTGCAGCTGTAGCAAAGACTATGCTGATAATCAGGCCAATTTAATTAAAAAGGTGGCAAAATTGCTAATGAGACTAAATACACAGTTTTTTTTTTAAGATTTTATTTATTTATTTGAGAGAAAGAATGAGAGAGAGAGAGCATGAGAGGGGGGAGGGTCAGAGGGAGAAGCAGACTCCCCGCGGAGCAGGGAGCCCGATGCGGGACTCAATCCAGGGACCCCAGGATCATGACCTGAGCCGAAGGCAGTCGCTTAACCAACTGAGCCACCCAGGCGCCCCACTAAATACACAGCTTTGATACAACTCAAAAAAAGAAAATCATGTCTTACTAGAGAAGGGTGAAAACCCTGAGAACAAATATGGGGACATTTAGGTGGATGTGCCTGGGACTAGATTCCACTTACAGTAAAAACCAACAGAAGTAACACTCTCATTTCTAGAAGAAGGAAACTCTTTTTGCCTAGTGACAATGCAAAGAACTCACTTATGGCTATTTCTTTAGAAGATGATGCATTTTCTCCAAAATATCCCTTTCTGACTTCTCTCATTGCCTCTAGACAATAACTAATGTCTTATCTCTGCTTACCCTGAATGGGGCATCCATAAAAAAAAAGATGTGGCAACTGGCTAATATGTAATAGCAGAAAAAGTGGAACTTGGGAAGGTTTAGATTTTGAGGGTGCTGAAATGGAAGATGTGGGTAAATATGAGATTAGGTTAGGAAGGGAACTAGTAGTCATTTATTACAATAACACCACTGAGGAAAAGAGGATACCTAGATATTTTTAAGGCTACTAGGTTCAGGGTCTAAACTGTTACTTATATCATAGAATATAAAATGCCATTATAGCTAGCTGATTGGGGGGAGTTATGGAATACAGGTTATAAAGGAAGTCCTGACACAAGCCCATCTTGCAATGAGTCACAAGTATGTATGGCCACACCTTATGGTAATTTTTCTGGTCCTTACATGCATAATTGGGATGGCTGTACATAACTGCTGGCTAAACTCTCAGTTTGGTTTCTCTTAACTATGGAAGAAGATGCATTGTTATAAGTGTTAGATGAAAGTGTCAGAACCAACTCCACCACCACCACCACACACACACACACACACACACACATATGCACACATATATTCCAGCTATAACCTAAACCCCTTTAAAGCAAACACCAAGTTATTGCACTTCGCACATTTTCCATTAAGAAAATGACACAGTACTTACAGATCTTTATGGAATTTAAAGACAAAATTTACCACCAAGGATGTCCCTAGGGTTTGTGGGGCCCTGAATAAATATTTTTGAAGGATCCAGTCAATATAACCAAATTTATAAAAATGTATTATAAAATCCATAGGGCCATATGAAGTATAACAATTTATGTATAAAGATTTACTATATTGAGTAAAGAGGAAATATTTATTGTCTAATTATTGCACCTGAAAACACATTGTAATGTCCAGGCAGCATCTATTTCTGTTCAGATCCAGGAACTATGTCTTCATGTGCTTTATTATTAAATATGCTGTTCCTGGATAATTTCAAATCTCGTCCCACCATTAGAAAATGGAAGTAATGCTGTTACTACTCCCAGTTCTCTGGCTCTTGAGAATTTTTGTCTATTAAAACAATATAGATATTCTTGGCTCTGAAGTGACTTGGTTCCATGTATTGAATGCTTACTACATCATTACTCCTGACTCTGCATATCCATTCTAACATCTGTAAATACTGGTTTCCAATGACTCTTCCAAAAGGTGTTCCTCTGTTTCATTGATGATGATCACAAATGCAAATCTTCCCAGACAATGAAGGAAAATATGAAACAAAATTCATTTGTTGCTTATATTAACTTACTGTTTTGAATTTTATAGCAAAATAGTAAACCAAGACATTTTCTAACTTTGTGTTTTCCTGAACTCTTTGGGCCCTAATGACTGTATTTTGGAATGTGAGCACTTCCAACATTGACTACACCTATCTCCCATATGCTGTGACCAGCATAGGCAAGGAGTGCATGGGCAAAAGAAGAGCAAGCCAAAAAATGTCTATCACTTATTAATAAGAAGAACTCTTTGGTGTTGTAGAACAAAGCTCTCAAAAATTTTCTGAGGTTAAGAGAGTACTATAAATATGAAGATGCCATAGGGTAAAGAAAAGATGCCTGCTGCCACCCTTATTCCCCTCAAGTACTCTGGAGTATGGGTGGCACCACTGTTAGAACACAGAGAAATGACAATAACCCAGAGGCCCACGTAGAGGCTCAATACCAATGGTTGGCAAAGGGCATGTTGGTAGCCTAGACCCTTGAATATGTTCTGCATCCAAATTAAGAAAGTCACCAAATATCAACAGATCAGCATCATTCTGGCAGCCCAATCTCATACAATCCCACTAAAGTCATATTTTTTGCTAGGCCACCACATGGAGATGGGACCTGGCTACAGGGTCCTGAATAACCATTCTAGGGTCTAGTCTCAGAGCTTCTTGAGGCATCTGACCAATTCCACATGTGGGGATGGGAGTGGTTAAAAGACAAAAAGCAGCAGTGGCAGAACAAGATGGCGGAGGAGTAGGAGACCTGGATTTCATCTCCACTCAGGAATTCATCTGGATAGGGATCAAACCATTCTGAACACCTACAAACTCAACAGGAGATCAAAGAAAAGAATACCAACAACTCTCTCATCAGAAAAGCAACCACTTTCTGGAAGGTAGGACGTGCAGAAAAGTGAATCCGAGGCGATATTCGGGAGGATAGATGGCGGGGGAGGGGCCTCCGTCGGCCGCTTCTGGCAAGTGATAGAACCACGGAGCACAAAATCGGAACTTTTAAAAGTCTGCTCCGCTGAGGGACATCACTCTGGTGGCTAAGTGGGGAGTGGAACCCTCTGGGACAGTGTGGTCTCAGGACCCTCGGGGTCAGAGAAAGACCGGGAGCGCATGAGTGTGGCAGAGCTCCCAGGTAATGGAGCAGGGAAGCCAGCAGCAAAGGCGGAGCCCAGGCGCGGGCTTTCAGCTCGGGGTTGCCATAAACCGTGATCCGCAGCACAGTCAGGCCACTGCTCCTCCAGCAGGGACCCAACAAGTGGCAGATCCAGGGAGACTCACCTTCCTCCCCCAGGAGGAGCCGCGTGGGAGTGCACCACAGGGATCTGCTGGGTTTGGAGACTCCACCCGGGGTCGGGTGCCAGAGATAGAAACGTGCGGTCACAGGCCAGGTGAGCACGGAGTGCGGCCGGAGACCGGGGAGACGGGAGTGACTGACGGCTTTTCTCTGGGGGCTCACTGAGGAGCGGGGCTCTGAGTTCTCGGCTCCTCCGGGGCAGAGATTGGGAGGCCGCCATTTTCACTCTCGGCCTCCAAAGCTGTACAGAAAGCTCCCAGGGAACAAAAGCCCCGGAGAGCAAACCCGAGCAGATTACTTAGCCGGGAGGGGGCAAGGGTGGGGCAATTCTACCTCCTGCAAAGACATTTGGAAACCATTGCAACAGGCCCCTCCCCCAGAAGATCAGTGAGAACAGCCAGCCAAGACCAAGTTTACCGATCAATGAGAACGGCAGAACTCCAGCGCTAGGGGAATACTGCATATAGAATTCATGGCTTTTTTACCATGATTCTTTAGTCTTTCAAAGTTAATGTTTTTTTAACTGTCTTTTTTCTTTTTTTTTTTTTTGAATTTTTCTTTTGCCCTTTTTCCACCAACATCTTATCAATCCATTTTTTTTAAAACATTTTTATTTTTCATTTTCAGAGTCATATTCTATAGTAGTAGTTACCCATATTTTTGGCATATAAGTTGTTCTCTCTTTAAAATTTTGAGATAGTTTCTTCTAACAGATTAAAATATACCCTAAATCTCTAGTATATGTTTTTTCTACTCCCCCGCCTGATCACATTCTCTCCCTTTTTTTTTTCTTTTTTTAAATCCTCTTCTTTCTTTTTTCAAACAACTTCTTATCAATTCCTTTTATAAAATTTTTTATAATTTCCATCTTTACAGTCATATTCCATCCCTTCATCATATCAACCCTTATTTTTGTACATATATAAGTTTTTCTTTCTTTAAAATTTTGGGAGGCACTTTCTTCTAACAGACCAAAATACACCCCAAATCTAGTGTGTGGCACTGATCTATATCCCAGCCTGATCATATTTGATCACATTCTGGTTTTTTTTTGGTTGTTGTTGTTTTGTTTTGTTTGTTTTTGTTTCTTTTTATCTTTATCTTTATCTTTTACTTTTTCTTTTTTTTCTTTTTCTTTTTTCTCTTTCCATTTCTTTTTCCACTGCTTCAGGTCTTTTCTGATTTGTTTAGAGTATATTTTCTGGGGAAGTTGTTACCTTGTTAGCATTTTGTTCTCTCATTAATCTATTCACCTCTGCACAAAATGACAAGATGGAAAAAATCACCTCAACAAAAAGAACAAGAGGTAGTACCAACTGCCAGGGACCTAGTAAGATGTCAGATCTAGAGTTCAGAATCATCACTTTAAAGATACTAGCTGGGCCTGAAAAAAATATGGAAGTTATTAGAGAAACCCTTTCTGGAGAAGTAAAAGAACTAAAATCTAACCAAGTAGAAATCAACAAGGCTATTAATGAGGTGCAATCAAACATGGGGGCGCTAACTGCTAGGATAAATGAGGCAGAAGAGAGAATCAGTAATATAGAAGACCAAATGATGGAAAATAAGGAAGCTGAGAAAAAGAGAGATAAACAACTAATGGATCATGAGGGCAGAATTCGAGAGATAAGCGATACCATAAGATGAAACAACATTAGAATAATTGGGATCCCAGAAGAAGAAGAAAGAGCGAGAGGGGCAGAAGGTATAATGGAGCAAATTATAGCAGAGAACTTCCCTAATTTGGGGAAGGAAACAGGCATCAAAATCCAGGAAGCACAGAGAACCCCTCTCAAAATCAATAAAAATAGGTCAACACCTCGACATCTAATAGTAAAACTTACGAGTCTCATAGACAAAGAGAAAATCCTGAAAGCCCTTCAGGACAAGAGATCTATAACCTACAATGGTAGAAATATTAGATTGGCAACAGACCTATCCACAGAGACCTGGCAGGCCAGAAAGGACTGGTAGGATATATTCAGAGCACTAAGTGAGAAAAATATGCAGCCAAGAATACTATATCCAGCTAAGCTGTCATTGAAAATAGAAGGAGAGATAAAAAGCTTCCAGAACAAACAAAAACTAAGGAATTTGCAAACACGAAACCAGCCCTACAAGAAAGCTTGAAAGGGGTCCTCTAAGCAAAGAGAGACCCTAAAAGCAACATAGACCAGAAAGGAACACAGACAATATACGGTAACAGTCACCTTACAGGCAATACAATGGCACTAAATTCCTATCTTTCAATAGTTACTCTGAATGTAAATGGGCTAAATGCCCCAATCAAAAGACACAGGCTATCAGATTGGATTAAAAAACAAGACCCATCGATATGCTGTCTGCAAGAGACTCATTTTAGAACCAAAGACACCCCCAGATTGAAAGTGAGGGGGTGGAAAACCATTTACCATGCTAATGGACACCAAAAGAAAGCTGGGGTGGCAATCCTTATATCAGACAAATTAGATTTTAAACCAAAGCCTGTAATAAGAGATGAGGAAGGACATTATATCCTACTTAAAGTGTCTATCCAACAAGAAGATCTAACAATTGTAAATATCTATGCCCCTAACATGGGAGCAGCACATTATAGAAGGCAATTAATAACAAAAGCAAAGAAACACATTGACAACAATACAGTAATAGTGGGGGACTTTAACACCCCCCTCACTGAAATGGACAGATCGTCTAAGCAAAAGATCAACAAGGAAATAAAGACTTTAACTGACACACTGGACCAAATGGACTTCACAGACATATTCAGAACATTCCATCCCAAAGCAACAGAATACACATTCTTCTCTAGTCCCCATGGAACATTCTCCAGAATAGATCACATCCTAGGTCATAAATCAGGTCTCAACCGGTACCAAAAGATTGGGATCATTCCCTGCCTATTTTCAGACCATAATGCTTTGAAACTAGAACTCAATCACAAGAGGAAAGTCAGAAAGAACTCAAATACATGGAGGCTAAAGAGCATCCTACTGAAGAATGAATGGGTCAACCAGGAAATTAAAGAAGAATTAAAAAAAATACATGGAAACCAATGAAAATGAAAATACAACTGTTCAAAATCTTTGGGATGCAGCAAAGGCAGTCCTAAGAGGAAAGTATATAGCAATACAAGCCTTTCTCAAGAAACAAGAAAGGTCTCAAGTACACAACCTAACCCTACATCTAAAGGAGCTGGAGAGAGAACAGCAAATAAAGTCTAAACCCAGCAGGAGAAGAGAAATAATAAAGATCAGAGCAAAAATCAATGAAATAGAAACTAAAAGAACAGGGGTGCCTGGGTGGCTCAGTTGGTTAAGTGACTGCCTTTGGCTCAGGTCATGATCCTGGAGTCCCTGGATTGAGTCCCGCATTGGGCTCCCTGCTCGGCAGGGAGTCTGCTTCTCCCTCTGACCCTCCCCCCTCTCATGTGCTCTCTCTCTCTCTCATTCTGTCTCAAATAAATAAATAAAATCTTTAAAAAATAAAAAAATAAAAAATAAAAGAAACTAAAAGAACAGTAGAACAGATCAATGAAACTAGGAGCTAGATCTTTGAAAGAATTAACAAGGTTGATAAACCCCTGGCCAGACTTATCAAAAAGAAAAGAGAAAGGACCCAAGTCAACAAAATCACGAGTGAAAGAAGAGAGATCACAACCAACACCAAAGAAATACAAGCAATTCTAAGAACATATTATGAGCAACTCTATGCCAGCAAATTAGATAACCTGGAAGAAATGGATGCATTCCTAGAGATGTATCAACTACCAAAACTGAACCAGGAAGAAATAGAAAACCTGAACAGACCTATAACCACTAAGGAAATTGAAGCAGTCATCAAAAATCTCCCAAAAAACAAAGGCCCAGTGCCAGATGGCTTCCCAGGGGAATTCTACCAAACATTTCAAGAATTAATACCTATTCTTCCTAAACTGTTCCAAAAAATAGAAATGGAAGGAACACTTCCAAACTCATTTTATGAGGCCAGCATTACCTTGATCCCCAAACCAGACAAAGACCCCATCAAAAAGGAGAATTACAGACCAATATCCCTGATGAACATGGATGCAAAAATTCTCACCAAAATACTAGCCAATAGGATCCAACAGTACATTAAAAGGATTATTCACCACGACCAAGTGGGATTTATCCCTGGGCTGCAAAGTTGGTTCAACATCCGCAAATAGATCAACATGATACAATACATTAACAAAAGAAAGAACAAGAATCATATGATCCTTTCAATAGATGCAGAAAAAGCTTTTGACAAAGTACAGCATCCTTTCTGGATCAAAACTCTTCAGAGTATAGGCATAGAGGTACATACCTCAATATCATAAAAGCCATCTATGAAAAACCTACAGCGACTATCACTCTCAATGGGGAAAAACTGAGAGCTTTCCCCTTAAGGTCAAGAATGTGGCAGGGATGTCCACTATCACCAATGCTATTCAACATAGTATTGGAAGTCCTAGCCACAGCAATCAGACAACAAAAAGAAATCAAAGGCATCCAAATTGGCAAAGAAGAAGTCAAACTCTCACTCTTTGCAGATGATACGATGCTTTATGTGGAAAACCCCAAAGACTCCACCCCAAACTGCTAGAACTCATACAGGAATTCAGTAAAGTCCAGGATATAAAATCAATGCACAGAAGTCAGTGGCATTCCTATACACCAACAACAAGACAGAAGAAAGAGAAATTAAGGAGTCGATCCCATTTACAATTGCACCCAAAACCATAAGATACCTAGGAATAAATCTAACCAAAGAGGCAAAGGATCTGTACTCAGAAAACTATAAAATACTCGAAAGAAATTGAGGAAGACACAAAGAAATGGAAAAACATTCCATGCTCATCGATTGGAAGAACAAATAGTGTGAAGATGCCAATGCTACCTAGAGCAATCTACACATTCAATGCAATCCCCATCAAAATACCATCCACTTTTTTCAAAGAAATGGAACAAATAATCCTAAAATTTATATGGAACCAGAAAAGACCCCTTATAGCCAGAGGAATGTTGAAAAAGAAAAGAAAAGCCGGTGGCATCACAATTCCGGACTTCCAGCTCTATTACAAAGCTGTCATCATCAAGACATCATGGTACTGGCACAAAAACAGACACATAGATCAATGGAACAGAATAGAGAGCCCAGAAATGGACCCTCAACTCTATGGTCAACTAATATTCGACAAAGCAGGGAAGAATGTCCAATGGAAAAAAGACAGTCTTTTCAACAAATGGTGTTAGGAAAATTGGATAGCCACATGCGGAAGAATGAAACTGGACCATTTCCTTACACCACACACAAAAATAGACTCCAAATGGTTGAAAGACCTCAATGTTAGACAGGAGTCCATCAAATCCTAAAGGAGAACACAGGCAGCAACCTCTTTGTCCTCAGCCGAAGCAACTTCTTCCTAGAAACATCGCCAAAGGCAAGGGAAGCAAGGGCAAAAATGAACTCTTGGGACTTCATCAAGATAAAAAGCTTTTGCAAAGCAAAGGAAACAGTTAACAAAACCAAAAGACAACCGACAGAATGGGAGAAGATATTTGCAAATGACATATCAGATAAAGGGCTAGCATCCAAAATCTATAAAGAACTCATCAAACTCAACACCCAAAGAACAAAGAATCCAATCAAGAAATGGGCAGAAGCCATGAACAGACATTTTCCCAAAGAAGACCTCCAAATGGCCAACAGACACATGAAAAAGTGCTCAACATCGCTCAGCATCAGGGCAATCCAAATCAAAACCTCCATGAGATACCGCCTCACACCAGTGAGAATGGCTAAAATTAACAAGTCAGGAAATGACAGATTTGGCGGGGATGCAGAGAAAGGGGAACCCTCCTACACTGTTGGTGGGAATGCAAGCTGGTGCAGCCACTCTGGAAAACAGTATTGAGGTTCCTCAAAAAGTTGAAAATAGAGCTACCATACGATCCAGCAATTGCACTACTGGGTATTTACCCCAAAGATACAAAAGTAGGGATCCGAAAGTGTACGTGTACCCCGATGTTTATAGCAGCAATGTCCACAATAGCCAAACTGTGGAAAGAGCCAAGATGTCCATCGACAGATGAATGGATAAAGAAGAAGTGGTATATATATACAATGGAATATTATGCAGCCATCAAAGAATGAGATCTTGCCATTTGCAACGATGTGGATGGAACTGGAGGGTATTATGTTGAGCGAAATAAGTCAAACAGAGAAAGACATGTATCATATGACCTCACTGATATGAGGAATTCTTAATCGCAGGAAACAACCTGAGGGTTGCTGGAGTGGGGGGTGGGGTGGGAGCGATGTGGGTGACTGGCTGATAGACACTGGGGAGGGTATGTGCTCTGGTAAGTGCTCTGAATTGTGCAAGACTGTTGAATCTCAGATCTGTACCCTTGAAACAAATAATGCAATATATGTTAAGAAAAAAAAAAAGAAGAAGAAGAAGGTAGCAGGAGGGGAAGAATGAGCGGGGAAAATCGGAGGGGTAGACGAACCATGAGAGACGATGGAATCTGAACAACAAACTGAGGGTTCTAGAGGGGAGGGGGGTGGGAGGATGGGTTAGCCTGGTGATGGGTATTGAGGAGGGCACGTTCTGCTTGGAGCACTGGGTGTTATGCACAAACAATGAATCATGGAACAATCTAAAACTAATGATGTAATGTATGGGGATTAACATAAGAATAAAAAAATAAAAAATAAATAAATAAATAAAGACAAAAAGCAAACCAATGTTAAAAGATGGGATGGGATCTCTGTTTTGGTTTCCTAGAGAGCAAGTCCCAGGCACCAGAGGGTTTTAAGGATTAAAATCCAGGACACCATTCTTACCTGGCTCTGTTAACCCTAGCCCCAGACACTGGAAGAGTATTAGAAAATTTTGAAGAAGCTACTCCAAAGTGTGGGATCCCGTGTGGTAAAGGTCTTCAAACAGGGACCTCACTTGCTCAGTTAGAAGAGCAGAGGTGTATAATATATCCAGGAATAGAGCTCCAACCATCACTAGCTCCCAGTATAGTATCTGACAAGTGACGTTTGTTGGAATAAAACAAATGAAATAGATTACATAATGCATTTCAACTGAGTCATATTTATTAACTAGTTCTACAAAAACTTTCTGAATCCTTATTGTGACAAATCCTGTTTATGCTATGAACATATAAAAATACAAGTACCTACATGGAACTTATATACCATCAAGATACACAAACAATAAACTTTATAAATATATATGTATGTATGTATATATATACACACATGCACACAATGTATATAATGAAATTACTCATAAAAACATGTAAAACTTAGGGTTGGGAAGCATACAAATGATGGAGATTAATAATTTAAATAGAATCATTAAGTACGGTCTCTGAGGAGATGATATTTGAGAAGAAATTTGAATGAAGAGAGGGAGATAGTAATGTGACTATCTGGAAAAAGGGAGGACACCAAGTACAAGTTGGATTGGGGAAGGTTGATGATGGCCATTTTGGTGGGTTTAATTATTTTTTAAAATTATTTTTCCAGCTTTATTATGGTGTGATTGACATATATATTGTATTATTTTAAAGATTTATTTATTTGAGAGAGAGAGAGCATGAGAGGGAGGGGCAGAGGGAGAGGGAGAGAGAATCTAAAGCAGACACCACGCTGAGCACGGGACATGGGGCTTCATCCTACAACCCTGAGATCATGACCTGAGGAGAAACCAAGTGTCAGATGCTTAACCAACTGAGCCACCCAGGCGCCTCTATATATAGCATTTTGTACCACATTATTTTTTATAATGCACATGATTTTATATATATTGTGAAGTAATTATGATCAAATTAATTGGTAGCTTTAAAGAATAACAATGAAGACAGTTAAGAAGCACACTGAACAACTGGGAGAGTAGGAGGGGATGAGTCTTGAGGAGTGACAGGAGGATGTAAATACGGGCAATTGTGAGGATTCTATATTTTGTGTTAATTTTGATGGAAAATCATCAGAGGATCTTAAGCTGGAGAATACTGTGAACTGGTTTATGGATTTTTTTTTTTTTTTGGTTTATGTTTTGTAGCTTGATCAATCATTGTTTTGTGAAGAATAGAATGTTATATTATAACACGGAAGCAAGGAGACCAGTTAGGAGGCTATTATAATAGCCTATATGATGAATTTGTTAAAGTTCAGAGTGAAACAGTTCAACTTCCTCAGTGCTTTTCACAAGTTAGGTAGTATATAATCATTTGCTGATTGCATTTTATTTCTATATAATAATTATACCTACATTTCTTAAATGCTATTAAATATAAGTTTACCACAGCCGTATATTAACATGTAAATCACCATACTTCATTCAGTTGGCAACCTTTTTATGGGGAGAAAAACTGAATTTCTAAAAGGAGTAACTGAAAGCAATCCAATAGTGTTCATAACATATTAGAAAGTAGATTTTGTAATTTAGAAATGATTGACTCCACTGACAGGAAGGTTATTTCCATCTTAGAGTAAATATATTATTTATTATAGATTTTCAAATTTGTGATGCCAACCATCAGCCACATTTCAAAATTAGGCTACGGTGAAAATCCAAAGCGAAAATAAAATATAAAATTTTATGTGATATATATTTGTTCTTTAAATATTTCCAGTGAAAATACCTACTGTGGAGGAAATTAGCCAATCCAAAATACAACATACAGATATTGAACAATCATGCTCTCCACTGCAGTTGATATATCTCAGTATATCTTGCCGGCACTTAATCACTTTTATGGAATTACAATTTGGTTTTCACTAACTGTGATTTACTTAATGTGGGCTGATTTATGCCATTGAGAATTTGTTTAGTTAATGGAACATTTTAATTTATGACAGAAGGCAGCATAAAATTGCTTTGAATATCTGGATTGCATTACTATTGACTGCCAGTCAAAATTTGAAATGACAAAATGTGACAGATAAAAGCATTTCTATATCAGCTATACCTATCACTGGTAGAATGTAGATTTAAAACTAAAAGCACAAGAAACTAGTAGCTTTTACATTTGTTTCACCAAACTCTTGACTAGCTGTTGCAGTTCTCACTGACATATGGTACTGTCTGTGAAGTCTTTAGTGAAGCCTCACAGGGGAAGAGTGAGATGTTTCATAATACAGTGTCATCAGTATGCTATTGGCAACCAGCACTGGGTCTCCTTTCATCTGGCCCAGATGGTACAGATCTCTGACTCTTAAAGTGTCTGCCTGAGATAAGGAAAGAATTGAAAGGAAACTGGCTGATGGTCTATCCTGATGATTTCAGAATAACGTGTATAGGTCAAAGAAGCCAGGAGCAAGTAAAGCTTAGTCTTCTCCATTAGTGGAGGTTTATTTAAACTTTGCCATCAGGTTATACCAATCTTTCTTTTTTTTTTTTAAGATTTTATTTATTTATTTATTTGAGACAGAGAGAATGAGAGAGAGAGAACACCTGAGAGGGGATAAGGTCAGAGGACGAAGCAGACTCCTGCCGAACAGGGAGCCCGATGCAGGACTCGATCCAGGGACTCCAGGATCATGACCTGAGCCGAAGGCAGTCGCCTAACCAACTGAGCCACCCAGGCGCCCAAGTTATACCAATCTTTAATGCCTGACGTAAAAATATCCATTTCTATACAGCAATTGTTCATACACGCCTTTAAGTGTTTCTTTAAGGCTGTGAGAATTTTCTTGAAAGAATGTAATAAGATTAACCTTTCACAGAATCAGAGGCTTCCAGGCTTCAGTTAAGTTCGCTTGTACTTGGAAGTGTATGAGCTAGATATTCACTGCCTTATGCACCAGATGCCTTCTCACCATAGGATCTGTGCACTGAGTGGGTGGGTGACCTCTGGAGATTCAGTCAACTGGTCTCTCTTGCCTTCTGGTCTCTGTTGGATTTGACAAATGAAGTCACCAGCAGAAAGTTGAGGTTAGGGAACGGAAGTATCAGAGAGATGTCAAGATGTTTATTTTCCCAGCTTTCTGTCTGCCAGGCTACAGGAGGTTGCAGTGGCTATATTCTTCACTGAGGCCTTAGTTCCTATTGTGTGGCCCTCTCCCACAGAAAAAGGGACAAGGATCTCTGTTCCAGCAACCACTCACTCCTTTTAGCCCTTCATCTCCAGGTTGGCAATGGCTCACCAGGATGCTCCACTATCACATGTTAGTTTTCCTTAACCTTAACCATGCTTTTTCAATGAGTTTATTCATTAAAGGGTTTTCAATATAACTATTTGAGTATGCCACCTCCTTCTTGCCACTTGTGATAATACAGTAGATTTGTTGGATGCTTGAATTCTCATTATAACACCTCTACTAAATGGTCAATTTTACCATATGTTTGACTGAGTATAGTATGAGAGAATCTATTATTCCCTAAGACATCCTATTCTCTCTTTAATTAACCTCTAACTGATTTTAATCTCTTATTTATGGCAAAATAGCAGTAACTCTTTGTGCAACTGTAAGAAAGTATTTTCATGTTTTTGTGCAGTTAAAGCTTTCTGAGCTTGGAAAACTGGAATCTGGGGTAATGGACAAGATTTGGAAGTGAGAGGGTGAATAAATTGATAAAAGGCCTTGAGAGAAATACAGAAATACATCACTTCTTGGAGCCATAGGTGTACATTTCAAAACATCATAAAACCAGGAGTCATTCATTTGTGTTCAAAAGAGTTGTAAACTAAGAATTTATTTTTTCCTTCACAGAGAATATTTGTTAAAATTAGGAAGGTAAAGTTTCTTTCCCACTCTCAGGACTGGGGGAGAGAAGCTCTCTAGTAGTTTCTGTATAATTTCACAGGTCCTCTCCTGTGGTACACACCCTTTTATAAACACATGCCTAGTCATCTGACTCTTATTGATATACCATAAAGAAAAGAATGGGGATTGAGGAACCAGTACAGTTGTTGCTATAAGTAATAATGCTTTGGATCCCAAAGCCTCCTATTTGCTTTCTGGGCAAAATAAATAAATATAGATCTTAACAATTATGTTTTGATTTTTCCATCTTTGGATTTACTCTATAAACATTCAGAACAGAACTCTTTTTCAGAAGACAGGAGTTTTTGGTTCTGATCTTAGTGTCCTTTATCTTCTTTTGCCCAGTCTACAAATGTCATAAATAAAGTCTCTTCAGCTTTTTAGTTGTTGTCTTACAGAAATCCCAACTATATTCAGCTTTTAATTAAATGCTATAATAGGGGGCGCCTGGGTGGCTCAGTTGGTTAAGCGACTGCCTTCGGCTCAGGTCATGATCCTGGAGTCCCTGGATCGAGTCCCGCATCGGGCTCCCTGCTCAGCAGGGAGCCTGCTTCTGCCTCTGACCCTCCCCCCTCTCATGTGCTCTCTCTCTCTCATTCTCTCTGTCTCAAATAAATAAATAAAATCTTTAAAAAAAATGCTATAATAGGTCTCACCAATGCAAAATATATTACCATTACTCTTCTTGTTATTATGCAAAAGCATCAGTTTGGGAAAAGGTGGAGAATATCAAGGCCACAAAGACAATTATAGTGTTTCTATAATGTATCATCATCAGGAAGAATCAACTCCCGTTATTTTCAGTCTTTGGGCACCTAAGTTCAAGATTAATATACCAAGGAAAAGTATCTGTTTAGCCTTGATTGGATTATATGTTCATTCTTGGTGAAGAGAAGATGATTCATTCTGATTGTCATTCCATCCAAGTCATTTGGAAAAGGAAAAGAGTATTCCCCAAAAGAACATAAGTTTGCTGTTACCAGAAGAAAAGGATATTGATACTAAGCAGTCAAGAAGAAATATTAATAAAGGTTTTTGCAAGCATAGGAAGGATTTGAGCAAAGGTACACAGGCAAGGATGAAAAAGATATCTTTGGAAACTGAATAGTAGTCTGGTAAGAGGAGAATAAGGAGAAATGTGGGTGGAAAGAGCCAAATTAAAATGGGATAGGTTTTGTTGTTGATGTTTTTTGCTGTTCTCTTTTTTGTTTGTTTTGCATTCTTTGCTAGAAGCAGACCAAATTGAATGATTTAAATTAAAAGTGCTGAAGAATCCAATCAAGAGACCCTCATTAGTGATAAAACACTTTTAATAATGGTGACAAAATAAAGAGGTTTTCAGACCAAAACAAAACAAAAACAAAACAGAGAACATGTGCTTTCAGCATAGCTTTAGTAAAAGAAATAAGAGCAGAGGAAAAATGTTCTCAGCAGGAACCAAAGTAGGAAATTTAGAAAGAAATGAAGATTGGTGGAAAAATAAATATGTGGATAAATTTAAGAAACGACAAAACAGTAACAGTAATATGCTGTGCAAACTTAAATATAAGTAAAAGTATATACTTAACAACAATAATGCAGAGACAGAGGATAAGTAGATATAAAGGTTTCTAAGGTTCTAGTATATGGGAAAAGTGGAATATTATTGATTTGCATTAGATTGTAATAAGTTGAGAATGTATATTGACCCCTAAGGAAAACATATTTAAAATATAATTAACAATCTAATTGAAGAATATGAAAGTGAAATGTATTTGTTAATATATAAAAAGAAGTGGAAGAAAACAAACTGTGGGTCAGATAGAATACAAATAGATGGTAGATAATAAAAAGTTTTTAATTACATTAAAGACTAGTGCAATGAAAAGAAAAAAATACTTATTTGACTAAAAAATGAAACTTGACTATTTTCTATTTATATATAATATAAAATGATTCAAAGTATTTACTCATCACTAGAAATCAATAACAAAAAAGAAAACTAAATCATGGCCCACTGTTCAAAAATTAAACAATACAGTTTAAAATAATCCATTGTTCAAAGAAGCAATCACAAAGGAAGTAAGAAATATTTTGCACTAGAGAATCATAATGAAATATGTCAAAACATGTAGAATGAACTTAAAGCAGTGCTTAGAGGAAAAATTATTGTTTTAAATACACTTATTGGAAATGAAGTGTCTTAAGAAACTAATTTTAAATATGGTGAATCAAACCTAGGAAATAGAGGAAGGAATTAAAGATAATAGCAGAAATTGAAAACAAAGGGCAATAAGAGAAAACAACAAAGGTAAAAGTTGGTTCCTTAAAACAGTTGATAAAATTATAACAATACCAATCATGAACAAATAAAACACAAATTATAAGTAGTAAGAAGAAAAAGATAGTAGCACTATAGACATTATACATTAAAAACTCAATAGAAAGATAGCATGAATAACTTCAATCCATTAAACCTGACAATTTAGAAAAGAACAAACGTTCTGAAAAACATAACCTACTAAAACTGAAAATAGAATAGAAACTCTAGTTTTATTTATTTCTCTATCTATTTATTTATTTCTTAGAAACTCTATATTTATTAAATAAATTAAAAACCTCCCCCGGGGGGCAGCTGGGTGGCTCAGGTGGTTAAGCATCCAACTCTTGGTTTCCGCTCAGGTCATGATCTCAGGTTGTGAGATCCAGCCCCACACTGAGCCTGGCATCAGGCTCCAGGCTGGCCATACAGCCTGCTTAAGATTCTCTCTTTCCCTCTCTGTCTTCCGCTCCCCATGTCACACTCACACTCGCTTTCTCTCTCTCTAAGAACAAAACAAAATAAAACAAAAACAAAAACAAAAACCTTCCCTGCAAGAAAATTCCAGTCCCAGCTAACTATCTTACTGAATTGACCCTAAAATTTAATAAATATATACCACCAACCTTGCATAAACTTTCCCCAACAATTGGAGAAAGGGAAATCCCTGAAGATTCATTTTATGAGGTTAACATATCCTGAGTCCTAGCACCTGACAAGGACATTATATAAAAAAATAAATAAATAAAATGTACAGGTAATTTCCAAAGATAGATGCAAATATCTAAAAAATTAATGATAAATTTTCCCAGAAATAAAAAAAAAAAAAAGGATAACGTAACAAACCAAAGTGAACTTAGTCCAGGATTGGTTGAACATTCGGTATATATTTTTATTTTATTTATTTATTTATTTTTAAAGATTTTATTTATTTATTTGACAGAGAGACATAGTGAAAGAGGGTACACAAGCAGAGGGAGTGGGAGAGGCAGAAGTAGGCTCCCCGCTGAGCTGAGAGCCCGATGTGGGGCTCGATCCCAGGACCCTGGGACCATGACCTGAGCCGAAGGCAGATGTTCAACGACTGAGCCACCCAGGCGCCCATCAATATATTTTTTTAAATGATGGATTGATGTAGGGAGAGTTGGATAGTTATGTGATGTAGCAATTCTGGCAAAATCTTAACAATTATAGAATGTAGGTGGTGGGAGTATAGATGTTTCCTATAAAATTATTTCGACTTATCTGTATGTTTGAATTTTTATGATAAAATTTAAAAAATACAGAATTGTAAACATCAACCATTGAAATGTATCACTATATATAGGATAAGGAAGAGAAGAAAAACTTATATGAACATTTCAATAGATACAGAAAAAGCATTTGACAACACTGAACATACAGGCATGATTAAAAATTCTTATAAAGGGGCGCCTGGGTGGCTCAGGTGGTTAAGCATCTGCCTTCGACTCAGGTCATGATCCCAGAGTCCCGGGATCGAGTCCCGCATCGGGCTTCCTGCTCCTTGGGAGCCTGCTTCTCCCTCTGCCTCTCTCTCTCTTTTTCTCATGAATAAATAAATAAAATCTTTTTAAAAAGTTCTTATAAAGATAAGAATAAAAGCCAATGTCTTTAATTGGATAAAGAATATCTATCAAGAAAAAAAACTCCAGCAAACATCCTATATACTGATGAATTGAAAGTGTTCCCTCTGAGATTGAAAATGTAATAGAGATACAGGGAAATTGATGTGTAATACAACTACCTCTATTCCACATTGAACCAAGGTCCTGGACAGTATCATAAAAAAATAAAGTGGATAATAATGTGAAAGGAAGAAATAAAATTGTCACTTTTTGCAGACAACATTATTATACATTAAAACCATTTAAAATTTCAATGTCTGGTTAGACAAACATACTCCAAAGGCTAAAATAAAACATACAGCTCTAAATGTTGGAGAGAATGTGGATCAACAGGAACTCATACAGTGCTGGTGGGGGAGTAAAATGGTGTAACCAACTTTGGACAACTGTTTTAAAGTTTTCTACTGAAGTTGAACATATGCTAGCCTTTTAATGCAGCAAAAAGTACTCTTAAGTATATAATTAGTAGAAATGCATAGATATGATGTCAAAAGATATACATGAATGTCCTTAGCAGCATTATTTTTTTTAAAAGATTTTATTTATTTATTTGAGAGAGAGAATGAGAGAGAGAGAACACATGAGAGGGGATAGGGTCAGAGGACGAAGCAGACTCCCTGCCGAGCAGGGAGCCCGATGCAGGACTTGAAGCAGGGACTCCAGGATCATGACCTGAGCCGAAGGCAGTCGCTTAACCAACTGAGCCACCCAGGCGCCCAGCAGCATTATTTTTAATCACCAAAAACTAAAACAACCCAAATGCCCACCACCACAGAATGGAGGAAAACACTTGGCATATTCCCTTAATGGATTCAATAGAACAATGAAAATAAATCATAGCTATTGTACATAACATGCTCAGTGAATGAACTCAGAGGGAAAAAAATATCCTGTATTGTTATATTTACTAAATAGCATTTAAAAACAGGCAAAATTAAACTGTACTGTTAAAGTCAGGATAAGGATTAGCTTTGGTGGGAGTTGTAAAACAAGCTGGGCTTCTGGAGGGCTAGTAAATATTCTTCACCTGGGTGCTGCTTACATGGTCTGTCCCTTTATAAATATTCATCAAGCTGAACACTTGTAATATGTGCACTTTTCTATACATGCTGTAATGTAATAACAGGGTTATTACTTTTAAAATAAATGAAAGAAGTGGAAGCCACAGTAAAGAGTATGCTTTGAATAAGGTTGACTGAAATCAAGAGAAGAAATTCATGGTGATTTAACTATAATAACAGTATAGGAAAAGGTCATTTAGGATAAGGGGACTGGAACAGGTACAGAGGTATTTTTGAAAAAATTATGAGGAGGGGCACCTGGGTGGCTCAGTTGGTTAAGAGTCTGCCTTGATATTAGGTCATGATCTCTGGGTCCTGGAATCAAGCCCCGCTTTGGCATTGGGCTCACTTCACAATGGCGAGTGAACTTCTCCATCTCCCTCTGCCCTTCCTCTCTGCTTGTGCTCTCTCTTTCTCTCTCAAATAAATAAATAAAATCTTTATACTCTAGGTGTTAATTATAGAAAAAATTCAGAAGTCTAAAAATTGAAGGCATCATGTTTTAAATTTCAAAGAATACACCGGTACATATGTGAACTACTGTGAATATTTCCAAAGAGCTTTGAATGTATAATGTGTCACTTTTATCTACACAGGAAACATGGATTGACTAGGCAGACATGTTATCTATTTCTTGAAAGCAAGAGAGAGAGGTTTCCTAGTTTTTAAATAACTAGTATGTAGCAAAATTAAAGGCAAACTAAGCTCTTTTGATTTCCCATCTGTTGCTTCTTCTGTATGCAATACCTAGTGTTTACCGAATCATTGTATTTCAAAAGATGGAGTACACAATTAAGAAATTACCTTTATCATATAAATTATTGACGAACTAGATAAATACTGTATTTTTGCATATAGAAAACAGAAATTAAAATCTCATATGGTTGGGGAGCCTGGGTGGCTCAGTCGGTTAAGCGTCTGCCTTCAGCTCAGGTCATGATCCCAGGGTCCTGGGATCGAGCCCTATGTTGGGCTCTCTGCTCAGCAGGGAGCCTGCTTCTCCCTCTCCCTCTGCCACCCCCCTGTTTGTGCTCTCATTCTCTCTTTCAAATTAATAAATAAAATCTTTAAAAAACAAAATAAAATCTAATATGGTTCTACTATCTGAAATTTTTATTTTATTTCAAATAATAAGATATGAGGTAAAGAAGAAAACAATGGCACAGGGGGGCTTTATATGAGTTAGGAGTGTTTTCACTGTAATGTAGAGAGTATATAACCATAAGATAGTGTTTAAACATGGGACTCAAGTGATGCCACTAGAACCCTGTCCTTTTCTTTCTTTTTATAGGTTTCTTTCTTTTTTTTTTTTTTTTTTAGGTTGACTCCATCTCTGTCTAAACCATTTCTTCTTGATAACAAAAGAGTTCCAGTTGTTCTAGACTACAAATTCAGGTCCAAATTCAGAAAGGAAAGTGAGGGTCTCTGAGGGATTCCAAAAAACGTCCCTTCATTCAACTGGGTCTTGATACACCATGTGCCCATTCCTATGCCAATCACACTTGCTGAAAATGTGATGTTCTGGTTAACTTAGATCAAAAGCTAAACTCTGGATCTAGAAGTGGAAACAATGTTCTGAGCCCATAGATCGTACGTCAAATAAGTTTATTTCCTTGGTGAATATTAAATAATCTCTTTCTAAAAGGAAAGGGGATGGCAGGTGCCATTATGCAACAGTTAGAGTATTTAGGTTGTAAGTAACAAAAACCAATTTGGTCCAACTTAATTGAAATGGGCTAATTTTCACAAGACAATAAAATTCTCACTGATTTCAAGAGCAGGGACTCATGAATATTCTGTGTTTCTCCATCTCTGGCTTCTTATTTTCACTTAAAATCTTCACTCTTTGCTTTTGCAGTCCTGATTTCTCTTATACTCTGCCCACGAATAGTTGAATTCAGAGCCACAACTCCAGAGATTCTACATCATTAGTCAAATCTCAATTAGAAACTCATTCCTGAATCAAACTTTTTAGGTAAGAGAATTTGATTGGGCCAGCCTGTGTCAAATGGCCATGCCTCATCCAATTAGCTGTAACCAGAGGCAAGGTTGGACAGAATAAATATGGCTGTGATAACTCTATTAGTAAGAAAGATTGTTAAAGGTATTACTATGAGCTTGATGTGTACTCCAAAGATTGGCTACCTCACACGAAGCACCTTCAATCCAAGGTAACCTTAAAGCTTCCCTTAAAGGGGCTGATCCTTGTCAATGTTTAAACATTAGGGTGGAAGTAACATTTAAAAACTAGTAATAGTGACATGCAATTTATAGCAATGAAAGAGGATATAAAAATGTTAAGAGAAGAAAACAGTCAAAGCAGTAGGTGCCTGAAGGAATGGGAGAAGAGTCTTAGAAGGTGATAAAAAGAAGTCAGATAAGGAAGCTGAGATTTCTTTTTTTTTTTTTAAGATTTTATTTATTTATTTGACAGAGAGAGAGAGACACAGTGAGAGAGGAACACAAGCAGGGGGAGTGGGAGAGGGAGAAGCAGGCTTCCCGCGGAGCAGGTAGCCCGATGCGGGGCTCGATCCCAGGACCCTGGGATCATGACCTGAGCCGAAGGCAGACGCTTAACAACTGAGCCACCCAGGCACCCCGGAAGCTGAGATTTCTAAAAATACCTATTTCATGAATTTGCCCAGGGCTAACCTTTCTTACATTGTGCTATCTATAAGTCAAATACCTTAAATTATAAATCAAGGAGGGTTAAAATTATATAGTTATCTTCATATTATCCTGAAGAAAAATGTGTAGGCAAAAAAAAAACAACAAAAAACATAAAAGATTAATGAAAATATCTGCCTCCAGTCCCCTAACATTTAAATCAAAGAATCAGGTTTATGAGTGGTACAACCCAATCCCATCTGTGGGATGATTTACAGGTACGGAGGTAATCTATAAGGCAACAGGGAAGGCCACCAAAAGGGGATTTATAAATTAAAATCAATATGTGAATTTCACTCTGAAGCCTATAGTAGTTAGTGCTGATTGCAGAGCTCTGGTGAATGGCCTCTAAACCTGCTTTTACTCATAGATCACTACATTTTCCACAAGCAGGAGTTGAGGGACACTGTGTGCCTAGGAATTCTAGAGGGCAAAGTTATTCTGTGAAAGACTGGCTAACCTTGGAGTATTTTCTAAAACACACACACACACACACACACACACACACACACTGACTTAGAGATGAATACTGAGAGAAAAGAATTATTTTTTGTCTTTTCAAAATGTATTTCTTTTTGTTTGTTTTAAAATGAAGTTTGAAAAAAAAATAAATGACTGGGTGGATAAAAAGCAAAAGCCACCAAATTGGCATTTTAATAGCTGACATGCAGGCTTGCTTTTATTTTCATGAAAAGCAATATTGTGAAATGATTAAACGCACCTACTCTGGAGCTAGGCTTCCTGAGTTTGAATATAGGATTGAAACAGTAGGGTTTGAGGATGTTATTTAACCTCTCTCCACTTAGGTGTCTTCTTCTGTAAAATGGGTACGATTTAGCATGCTACTGCTTCTCACCCCTCCTCATTTTTCAGCCATAATTAATTTAAAAAATTCTTGTTTAATTTTCAGAAATCTTTATGGATTTCAAACATTAAAAATTACATTTTTTACACAAATGGGATCTGATATACCTTGTGTTTTTCACTTAACAATATATCATTTTTTTTTTTTTTAAAGATTTTATTTATTTATTTGACAGAGAGAGACACAGCGAGAGAGGGAACACAAGCAGGGGGAGTGGGAGAGGGAGAAGCAGGCTCCCCGCAGAGCAGGGAACCCGATGCGGGATTCGATCCCAGGACCCTGGGATCATGACCTGAGCTGAAGGCAGTCGCTTAACCAACTGAGCCACCCAGGCGCCCAACAATATATCATTTTCAATCCTTCCATGTTAGTATAATGCAATCATTTTTTTAAACAGGTGCATACCAATCCATTTTATGGATAAACCATCCTTTTTTAACCTCAGGATGGAAATTTATCTGTTTACAATTTTTTGCTACTTGAAAAATGGATGAGAAGAGAAGTGGGAAATCGCTTTATACTTACCCAATTGCAAAGAGGTGTAAGTACATCTGCATAATGAGTTCTTAGATATGGTATTGCTGGGTCAAGGGGCTAGGAGGTTTGAAATGAAAATCTCCCCTTCAAATTTAAATTTTGTTACCTCCTATTTTCTGTAAAGTGAAGAACTGGACGATCATGTATATTTGAATTGTGTATAACATAAAAGTGTCTAAGATTCTGGAAAACTCTCTTCAGAATAAAATACATAGTGGGTGTATGATCTACTTATTTGTTTATATAGGCCATTTTCTCCTTCTCCTGGTTTTTAGCTGTGTTCTCAGAATCCATGCATTACTGGTAAGTGAGGAGTTGTTGCCTAACACGGTATGCGATGAGAATTTTATACTTTTCAAATATTTATTAGGTAATTGACTAATTCACCCTGGCAGTCTTTGAAGGGACAGACAATAAATGATAGCAACAAATATATTATGTTATGGAAAACATTGGCAAAATAGCTAACATTTGTTTATATTTGAATTTTACATTTCTCATATAAAATGTTTCCAAAGACATGTTACAAAAAAGTCAATATGTTAAATGAAAACGTTTATAATAATGAATACAAAACTTTCTACTGAAAAGGAAATCTTAGAGCTTTATGTAAATAAATAATCTTAAATCTCTTCTTTACTTTCTTTGTCACTAAATTTATTGACACTTCTTACAGGATTTTATTCTGTCAAGGTGTCCCTTTGCCATTGCACACAATTTTGACCATCTCTAAATCTTTATTTACATTTTTCTCCATCAACATCCTTTATCTACTAAGATAACCAACTCCTTTTATCTCCAGGACTCTCAGATGAAGGGCTTAAGAAAAACTGGAGCAGGGGGCAAGAAGAACAGGGCAGTCCCATTCTTTACAGGACTTTAGTTTTTCTTTTACTCTGCTCTTTATGCATGTGAGAAAAAAGAAATCTGAAACATCCTGTTGTGTTTCTCTTTTTTCTTTTCCACTTCCCCCATTTGTCAAGTATTTTTATGTATTTCCTAGGACACCAATACACAGGAGAATAGTTTCTTTGTTTTATAACTAATCTCCAGTTAAAGTGTTTGAGATTACCATAAAATAATGATCTGAATCATTTAGAAATTGCTGAGTGCACATCGAGGTCTTAATGACAGAAGTGAATGACGGATTTGGTTTTGTCCTCCTCATAGTCTCTACATTCTCCTCAGGCTTCCAAAGCTAATCTTCCTTAGGAATAAAAATTAAAGGATTACCAACTTTTACTTCATCAAACTTACTAAATATACTGATTATTATCTACTTTATGGTAGAGAAATTTGGGCTTTCTCTACTTAGATCTCACCTACATATTATAGTCCAGTGAAAGGATTGCTCTAAGGAATATAAACTCTGAGTTTAACTCAGCCTTTTTATGACTTGCTGGCAGTGCAGCATCTTGATAATTAATCTTTGAGTTTCGTTGATTGCATCTGTATTTGCGAGGAAATTTTATAGTTTTGTTATGAAAGGGTATCAGGGGTTGAATGACCAGTTATGGCATTGAAAAACCTAACATTTGTCTAGGAAAACTAAAGAGATTAATTCATTTATTTCTCCTCCAGATGTAGTACCTTTCACTTTTTTTCCCCCCAGCCCATTTGATGAAAATATCAGGATAACAAAGGGATGGACACATACACTTTTTAATTCTTAGCATGATTTGAAGTACAGTCTATACTGAGAGTAATAAGGAACTTTTGTTTTTTTTTACTAACCCCATCTGGAGACTTCCAGCTGAGATTACAATTTTCTAAGGTTAGAGGTAGATACTATCAATTACCAGCTGTTTCTTAGCTAGATAGTTTGAGTAGCTTTTAATGTCTTTAAATGCCAAATGATTGAAGATTAGTACTAATTATATGTAACATATTAAGCTACTGTAGATCTCTAATGTTAATAGTGACTAGCAGCAGTTTTTGAATTAGGCCAATATTTAGCACCTCATTAAATAAGCTTTTCACATCTTACTAGTAAGTTACAGATTTGACTTCAGTATCATGAAGCAGTTTTGCGGCCTGGGGAAAAAAAGTAACCATAAACAATATCCTTTAAATCTCTTTCCAAAATTGGTAAATGAATAAAGAAGCTAATAGCCATTCGTTATTGTGATGAAAATATTACAAATTTCCTATGGTGAAACAACACTAAAAATTAGAACAACTATTATTTACTAAATGTTGGTGTTTAACATTTATAAGTTTCAGAGTTCATGCATGACTTCCCTATAATTAGAAAGATAAAAGATAAATTTTTAGATTTTTGAAGCTACCAGGCTACAGCAAGGATTAGTGAAAGATTTAGTGGCAACTCTGTATGTCTGAGCTGCGATGGATGGGTCCAGGGAAAGAGCCCAGCTGGGTTGGATCCTGTAACCCTCCTGAGTGCCTAACATGGATGAGCACTGTTTTACATAGATAATCTCATTTAATTGCCAAAATATACTTTCATATCATATTTGTTTCAAAAGAGTAAGAGAGGATATAAAGCAACTTGTTTGGGGAATTTAGTCAACAGCCCATGGATGTCTAACTCTAAAGTTCATTTATTTTCATTAAACTATAGGACCTTCCAAAAGATGAAGAGGAACAAACTGTTTTAAAAGTTAAGACCAGTGAACCTAAAACCCAATCTGCAATATAATGTCAATTTGTTGACTCAAAATACTTTTACATACTGCATTCTATGTGTCTGGCACTGTGCTAAGAATTATTGGGGGGATGAGAGGTTAACAGTACATCCTAGAACCAGTTCTTGACTTGAGTCAATTTGTTCCCAGAGTCCTACCTCTTTTTTTTTTTTTTAAGAATTTATTTATTTTAAGAGATAGAGCATGAGCAGGAGGCAGGGAGAGGGAGAAGCAGGTTTCCCACTGAGCAGGGAGCCCGATGCGGGGCTTGATCCGAGGATCTTGGGATCATGACTAGAGCCAAAAGCAGACACTTAAGGACTGAGCCACCCAGGCGCCCCTAGAACACTCCTTTAAATTGGAATGTAGTGGCCCAGACTCCAATGCCCAGCTTTCATACGATCTCTCGATTTTCTTAATGCAAATAAAAAGGAGTTTCAAGTCTGCTAGGGTGTCTGCCTTAAGCTCAGGTCATGATCCCCCAGTCCTGGAATGGAGTCAGCGTCTGGCTTCCTGCTCAGCGGGAAACCTGCTTCTCCCTCTCCCACTACCCCCTGCTTGTGTTCCCTCTCTCACTGTCTCTCTCTCTGTAAATAAATAAAATCTTTAAAAAAAATAAATAAAAAAAATAAAGGAGTCTTCTAGTCTTTCCTGAATGGTATGTCGTACTATATTAGCCTCAATAAAGACAAGCTCAAGAATTTGTAAGGGCAGATACTATAAAGTGTGTCTCACTAACGTTTCCCAGTTAAAAAAGTCAGAACACAGTGTATTAGGACTAACTCACAAGAAAAAAAATAATTTATAAAAATCCAGTAAATTATTTCTTGATTAGCTGTGTAGAATTATTAGAATACTAAATGCCGGGCACCTGGGTGGCTCAGTTGGTTAAGCGACTGCCTTCGGCTCAGGTCATGATCCTGGAGTCCTGGGATCAAGTCCCGCATCGGGCTCCCTGCTCAGCAGGGAGTCTGCTTCTCCCTCTGACCCTCCCCCCTCTCATGCTCTCTCTATCTCATTCTCTCTCAAATAAATGAATAAAATCTTTAAAAAAAAAAACAAAAAACAAAGAATACTAAATGCCTATCTATGTAAAAGTAAGTTGGACCTTAGAGACCAGTCTGAATAATGAGAGTTATTTTCTTCTTACAATTGTGTTATAAAGCAATTTTTTTAAAAAATATATATATTGTTTAAAAAAAGAGATGTTTCCTCTTAAAAATTAAATTTTGTTTTACTTTTGCAATTATGAATTTTTAGCATATATTAAATAATGAATATGTGTGAAATAAATTTTACTTTTTATTTTAATCATATAAAAATGTTTAATTTTCACAGAAATGTTTTAGCTAAAGAAATATGTATAATACTTAAAGCAGTTAATATTTAAAGTCACATATTTACACTAGATGGACACTGTAGAAACTTCAGCTCTAAAACTGTATTTTCCTAGGGCGCCTGGTTGCTCAGTTGGTTAAGCAACCAACTTTCGATTTCAGCTCAAATCATGATCTCAGGGTCATGAGATTGAGCCCCACAGCAGGCTCTGTGCTCAGCAGGGAGTCTGCTTCTCTCCCTCTCTCTCTGCCCCACCCCCCAATTATGCACACTTTCTCTTTCTCTCAAATAAATAATTTTAAAAAATATTAAAATTGTATTTCCCTAAGAATTATAAAATGTGAAGATTAAATACTTATTTAACATAAAATCCATTTTTTATTGGACCTATGCAAGGGTTATAGGTAACTAGGAAATCATATTGTAATTTAAAGGGATTAAATTTCTCACATACTCCTAAACCAAAGGGAAAAACAACTCTAGTTTAGAGTGGCTGCTAGAATACAAACTCTGTCCTTTTCTGTAAACATTTTACCTTCAACTTCTTACCTTTGGAAACATGGGTTCCATTCTCACTCATTTACTCATTTACTCTGGACAGCTTCTGGTGAATGACCCAAGTCAACATCTTTGCCTTTCCTGTGAACAAACCAGCTGGAACCAAAGGCTCAGCACCCATCCCTTCCCATCCTTAGAGATTTCATACAGACAGCTCATCTTTCCACAGGAACTGGGATCCTCAAAGTTTCTAGGTTTGGGGAAGGTGTTTTTTCCCCAAGGTCTACCTGAATTAGCTGGCACATAATCCCAGACAGCTTGGTGCCTGGGTCCAAAATGCATATTCTCCCCATACAAGATGACTTTTATTCTGGAACCATACAAAGAGAGAGAAGGGAGATGGGGTCCCTTTGATAGAAACTCTTCTGTCTCTGAATTCCAATCCCTATCAAGCAATGCTCCTCATGTTTGCCAAAGACATTGGTAACAGCTAATAATAAGAGTTTGGATTCTTTCAGATCACTCACACAAAATTCAAATGAAAATCCAGTACTGTATATACACACAATTTTAAAAAATTGCTCTCTCAAACACTAAACATGAAAGTATGACTGTTTTATTCTCTAGAAGTACTCTGGTTATCACTAGATCCTCTAAATGTTTTATTTGTACCTCAGGTGTCCCAGTGTACAATTGTTTGTCCTGGGAAAAGACACAAAAGCACAATATGTGTGAATATTTAAATTTTTAAAAATCTGACTAAACTTTTAAATAAAATATGTTCTATTTTCCTACTTTGACTGATAGACTTCTATAATAACATGGAAGGAAGGCCAGGTTTGAATTTAGAATTTTCTGACTCTTTAGATTCCAGGTAGCTAACTGAAAAAATGATGAAGTCAGATCCCTGATCCTACCCAGATCTTCTCTCCTGAGCTCAAGCTTAGTCTTATACTTTATGAGGCAGGTTGTTATAGGAAAGTGTAACCTAATTTGTGGAAGATCTCTTCAGCTAAAAGAGACTCTGGGGGACCTGACAGCTAGATGCTGTTTTTAAGTCACACACCCTACAACTGGGCTCTAAGTTCTTCCTTGAATGGAAATCGAGGCTGTGCATCTTCACATCTATACAATGGCCAAACCCTAAATGGCCATCCTCCAATGACAAGACCATACATATCTGGTTTTCATTGTAAAGGAAAACAATGAGAGAACTTTTTCTGGAATCCTGTTGCACGGGGTGTACAGACAGTACCTTGGCCCGACTATGTTGCTTTGAAGTATAATAAGTAAAGAGGTAGCTCGTATAATCCTTCTTTATATGAGTTCTGACATGAACCAAGAGATGATACTTGTGTTCGTTTCAAGATTTTGCTTAAGAGCTACACCCAGCATGGGACACACATTGTTTCAGGACATGGAAGGGTTTCAATTATTATATCCAGATATAGGATGCCTTTACCCAGGGGACAAGGATAGTTCACTGGAGGGCCTAAAATACGTGAGTGCATTGGCTATAAGCAAGTCAGGGGAAAGGGGGAGAGGAGCAAAGAAAGGAAAACCAAATCTATAAATTCTTGAAGTCCTGATAGAACACAGCTTCAGGTACTGTCAGGCTGTCACAGGGGCTGGACAGAATCTTAGGGAAGCAATTGGATGAATTTCCAGGAAGAAGCTGTGCCTGCAATAGGTAACACTGCCTGGTTAGAAGCTGATGCTTAGAGTAGTGTCTACTATAAGTTAGATGGAAAATTATTTCAAAAATCTTGGGGAAAATAATAGATAGGAAGCTAGAAAGCATTATTAGAAAAGGGGAGGACTATCCTGAAGACTCTGTAAGGAGGAAAAGGGGAGGTATCTGCATTATTGGTTGAAAAAGAAAAAAAAAAAATGAGGAGCAATTAGAACACTGAACATGGAAAGACTCCTGGGCTGGATTCCCTTCCAAAGATGATTTTTAATTGCTTTCCATCCAGAAAGCCACTATAGTCTCCAGATGGAGAAAGATTCACCAGAAGAAAAGAGGGGAGAAAATCTCTTACAACATCTTATTGATACTTTCACCACTGAACAGAAAGTAGCATAAGAGACTAATTCCCCAATGTGAGACTTTTTAGATCAAAAGAAGGCTAAGATTGAGACCCAGTATCCTGTCCTTCTTCTTCAAAAGGATGCCAAGATCAGGTCCTTATTCCCCAGTTCACAAGATCTGTTATTGTGAAAAAAACCTCTTGGCTTACCCAAAGGAAGATAAATAAGAGGCAGAATCTCTGGTATGACAGAGATCTCGAGTTCAACTTCTGTGTATGGGCACAAGCCTCTCCCTTTGTACGTTGCTGAATGATCTGGAGAAGCTTAACCTGTGGACTATTCTGCTCATGATTTCCAACCTTCGCCAACCACTGCTGCTGTTGCTTGTTCCACACTATTTACTTAACGAATTTTTGTTAAGTAATTTTGAAAAATTTTAAATCTGAGCATTTACAAAATGACATTTATATCAGGCACATTCCTCTTAAAATATAAATATAACTTTCAGAAATTATCTAGTTCTATATCTCTATGCATTTTTATATTAGCAATGACTTCCTAGCAATGTATTTTGGAAGCCTAAGTTTTTTTTTTTTTTTAATTGTGTTATGTTAATCACTATACATTACAGCCTTAGTTTTTGACGTAGTGTTCCATGATTCACTGTTTGGTTATAACACCCAGTGCTACATTCAGTACATGCCCTCTTTAATACCCATCACCAGGCTAACCCATCCCCCCACCTCCCTCCCCTCTAGAACCCTGTTTGTTTCTCAGAGTCCATCGTCTCTCATAGTTCGTCTCCCCCTCTGATTTTCCCCCCTTCATTTTTCCCCTCTTACTACCTCTTTTTTTTTTTACATGTAATGTATTATTTGTTTCAGAGGTACAGGTTGGTGATTCAACAGTCTTACACAATTCACAGCGCTCACCATAGCACATACCCTCCCCAGTGTCTATCACACAGCCACCCCATCCCTCCCGCCCCACCCCCAACTCCAGCAACCCTCAGTTTGTTTCCTGAGATTAAGAATTCCTCATATCAGTGAGGTCATATGATACATGTCTTTCTTTGTTTGACTTATTTCGCTCAGCATAACACCCTACAGTTCCATCCACGTCGTTGCAAATGGCAAGATCTCATTCCTTTTGATGGCTGCATAATATTCCATTGTATATATATACCACTTCTTCTTTATCCATTCATCTATCGATGGACATCTTGGCTCTTTCCACAATTTGGCTATTGTGGACATTACTGCTATAAACATCAGGGTGCACGTATCCCTTTGGAACACTACTTTTGTATCTTTGGGATAAATACCCAGTAGTGCAATTGCTGGATCATATGGTAGCTCTATTTTCAACTTTTTGAGGAACTTCCATACTGTTTTCCAGAGTGGCTGCACCAGCTTGCATTCCCACCAACAGGGTAGAAGGGATCCCCTTTGTCCACATCCCCGCCAACATCTGTCATTTCCTGACTTGTTAATTTTAGCCATTCTCACTGGTGTGAGGTGGTATCTCATTGAGATTTGGATTTGGATTTCCCTGATGCCAAGTGATATTGAAAACTTTTTCATGTGTCTGTTGGCCATTTGGATGTCTTCTTTGGGAAAATGTCTGTTCATGTCTTCTGCCTATTTCTTGATTGGATTCTTTGTTCTTTGGGTGTTGAGTTTGATAAGTTCTTCATAGATTTTGGATACTAGCCCTTTATCTGATATGTCATTTGCAAATATCTTCTCCCATTCTGTCAGTTGTCTTTTGGTTTTGTGGACTGTTTCTTTTGCTGTGCAAAAGCTTTTTATCATGATGAAGTCCCAATAGTTCATTTTTGCCCTTGCTTCCCTTGCCTTTGGCGATGTTTCTAGGAAGAAGTTGCTGTGGCTGAGGTCAAAGAGGTTGCTGCCTGTGTTCTCCTTTAGGATTTGGATGGACTCCTCTCTCACATTGAGGTCTTTCAACCGTTTGGAGTCTATTTTTGTGTGTGGTGTAAGGAAATGGTCTAGTTTCATTCTTCTGCATGTGGCTATCCAATTTTCCCAACACCATTTGTTGAAGAGACTTTTTCCATTGGACATTCTTCCCTTCTTTGTCGAAGATTAGTTGATCATAGAGTTGAGAGTCCATTTCTGGGCTCTCTATTCTGTTCCATTGATCTATGTGTCTGTTTTTGTGCCAGTACCATACTGTCTTGATGATTACAGCTTTGTAATAGAGAGCTTGAAGTCCGGTATTGTGATGCCACCAGCTTTGCTTTTCTTTTTCAACATTCCTCTGGCTATTCGGGGTCCTTTCTGGCTCCATACAAATTTTAGGATTATTTGTTCCATTTCCTTGAAAAAAGTGGATGGTATTTTGATAGGGATTGCATTGAATGTGTAGATTGCTCTAGGTAGCATTGACATCTTCACACTATTTGTTCTTCGAATCCATGAGCATGGAATGTTTTTCCATTTCTTTGTGTCTTCCTCAATTTCTTTCATGAGTATTTTATAGTTTTCTGAGTACAGATCCTTTGCCTCTTTGGTTAGATTTATTTCTAGGTATCTTACGGTTTTGGGTGCAATTGTAAATGGGATCAACTCTTTAATTTCTCTTTCTTCTGTCTTGTTGTTGGTGTATAGGAATGTAACTGACTTCTGTGAATTGATTTTATATCCTGCCACTTTACCAAATTCACATATGAGTTCTAGCAGTTTTGGGGTGGAGTCTTTTGGGTTTCCCACATAAAGTATCATATCATCTGCAAGGAGTGAGAGTTTCAATTCTTCTTTCCTGATTTGGATGCCTTACTTCTTTTTGTTGTCTGATCGATGTGGCTAGGATTTCTAATACTATGTTGAATAGCAGTAGTAATAGTAGACATCCCTGCCAATTTCCTGACCTTAGGGGGGAAGCTCTCAGTTTTTCCCCATTGACACTGTGGGTTTTTCATAGAGGGAGTTATGATATTGAGGTATGCACACTCTATCCCTATACTCTGAAGAGTTTTGATCAAGAAAGGATGCTGTACTTTGTCAAATGCATTTTCTGCATCTATTGAGAGGATGATATAGTTCTTGTTCTTTTTTTTTATTAATGTACTGTATCAAATTGATTGATTTGCAGATGTTGAACCAACCTTGCAGCTGAGGGATAAATCCCACTGGGCGTGGTGAATAATCATTTTAATGCACTGTTGGATACTACTGGCTAGTATTTTGGTGAGAATTTTGGCATCCGTGTTCATCAAGGATATTGGTCTGTAATTCTCCTTTTTGATGGAGTCTTTGTCTGGTTTTGGGATCAAGCTAATGGTGACCTCATAAAACGAGTTTGGAAGTTTTGCTTCCATTTCAAATTTTTGGAACAGTTTCAGAAAAATAGTTATTAATTCTTGTTTAGATGCTTGGTAGAATTCCCCTGGGAAGCCATCTGGCCCTGGGCTCTTGTTTGTTGGGAGATTTTTGATGACTGCTTCAATTTCCTTAGTGGATATAGGTCTGTTCAGGTTTTCTATTTCTTCCTGGTTCAGTTTTGGTAGTTGATACATCTCTAGGAATGCATCCGTTTCTTCCAGGTTATCTAATTTGCTGGCATAGAGTTGCTCATTATATGTTCTTATAATTGTTTGTATTTCTTTGGTGTTGGTTGTGATCTCTGCCCTTTCACTCATGATTTTGTTGATTTAGGTCATTTCTCTTTTCTTTTTGATAAGTCTGGCCAGGGGTTTATCAATCTTATTAATTCTTTCAAAGAACCAGCTCCTAGTTTCGTTGATCTGTTCTACTGTTCTTTTAGTTTCTATTTCATTGATTTCTGCTCTGATCTTTATTATTTCTCTTCTCCTGCTGGGTTTAGGCTTTATTTGCTGTTCTCTCTCCAGCTCCTTTGGGTGTAGGGTTAGGTTGTGTACTTGAGACCTTTCTTGTTTCTTGAGAAAGGCTTGTATTGCTATATACTTTCCTCTTAGGATCACGTTTGCTGCATCCCAAAGATTTTGAATAGTTGTGTTTTCATTTTCATTTGTTTCCATGAAATTTTTTAATTCATTTTTAGTTTCCTGGTTGATGCATTCATTCTTTAGTAGGATGCTCTTGAGCTCCATGTATTTGAGTTCTTTCTGACTTTCCTCTTGTGATTGAGTTCTAGTATCAAACCATTGTGGTCTGAAAATATGCAGGGAATGATTCCAGTCTTTTGGTATCGTTTGAGACCTGATTTGTGACCTAGGATGTGATCTAGGGGCACTAGAGAAGAATGTGTATTCTGTTGTTTTTGGAAGGAATGTTCTGAATATATCTGTGAAGGCCATTTGGTCCAGTGTGTCATTTAAAGTCTTTATTTCCTTGTTGATCTTTTGCTTAGATGATCTGTCCATTTCAGTGAGGGGGGTGTTAAAGTCCCCTACTATTATTGTATTGTTGTCAATGTGTTTCTTTGCTTTTGTTATTAATTGGCTTATATATTTGCGTACCTCTATGTTAGGGTTAGATCTTCTTGTTGGATAGACCCTTTAAGTTTGATAGAGTGTCCTTCCTCATCTCTTATTATAGTCTTTAGTTTAAAATCTAATTTGTCTGGTATAAGGATTGCCACCCCACCTTTCTTTTGGTGTCCATTGGCATGGTAAATGGTTTTCCATCCCTTCACTTTCAATCTGGGGGTATCTTTGTGTCTAAAATGAGTCTGTTGCAGACAGCATATTGATGGGTCTTGTTCTTTTATCCAATCTGATACACTGTGTCTTTCAATTGAGGCATTTAGCCCATTTTACATTCAGGGTAACTATTAAAAAATATGAATTTTAGTGCCATTGTATTGCCTGTGAGGTGACTGTTACTGTATATTGTCTGGTCTATGTTGCTTTTAGCCTCTCTCTTTGCTTAGAGGACCCCTTTCAATATTTCTGTTAGGGCTGGTTTCGTGTTTGCAAATTCCTTTAGTTTTTATTTGTCCTGGAAAATTTTTATCTCTCCTTCTATTTTCAATGACAGCCTAGCTGGATATAGTATTCTTGGCTGCATACTTTTCTCATTTAGTGCTCTGAATATATCCTGCCAGTCCTTTCTGGCCTGCCAGGTCTCTGTGGATAGGTCTTCTGCCAATCTAATGTTTCTACCATTGTAGGTTACAGATCTCTTGTCCTGAGGGGCTTTCAGGATTTTCTCTTTGTCTCTGAGACTCATAAGTTCTACTATTAGATGTCAGGGTGTTGACCTATTTTTATTGACTTTGAGGGGGGTTCTCTGTGTCTCCTGGATTTTGATTCCTGTTTCCTTCCTCAAATTAGGGAAATTCTCTGCTATAATTTGCTCCAATATGCCTTCAGCCCCTGTCTCTCTTCTTCTGGGTTTCCAATTATTCTATTATTGTTTCATCTTATGGTATCACTTATCTCTCAAATTCTGCCCTCATGATCCAGTAGCTGTTTATCTCTCTTTTTCTCATCTTCCTTATTTTCCATCATTTGGTCTTCTATATCACTAATTCCCTCTTTTGCCTCATTTATCCTAGCAGTTATAGCCTCCATTTTTTATTGCGCCTCATTAATAGCCTTTTGATTTTGACTTGGTTAGAGTTTAGTTCTTTTAGTTCTCCAGAAAGAAATTCTCTAATATCTTCCATGCCTTTTTTCAAGGTCAGCTAGTATCTTTAAAATCATCATTCTGAACTCTAGTTCTGACATCTTACTAATGTCTGTATTGATTAGGTCCCTGGCAGTCAGTACTGCCTCTTGTTCTTTTCTTTCTTTCGTGGTGATTTTTTCCATCTTGTCATTTTGTCCAGAGGACAATAGACAATTGAGAGAACAGAATGTTAACAGGGTAACAACATCCCAAGAAAAATATACACTAAACAAATCAGAAGGGACCTGAAACCAGGGGAAAAGAAAGAGAAAGAAAGAAAAAAGAAAAAAAAAGAAAAAGAAAAAAGATTAAAAAAAAAGAATATGAACCAATATGATCAGGCTGGTGCATAGATCAGGGCCACACACTAGATTTTGGGCTTATTTTGGTCTGTTAGAAGAAAGTGCCTCTCAAAATTTTAAAGCCATACACTAGAGATTTCAAGTATATGTTGGTCTGTTAGAAGAAACTGTATCCCCCCAATTTTTTTTTTTTTAGATTTTATTTATTTATTTATTAGAGAGCGAGTGAGAGAGAAACAGCATGAGAGAGGAGAGCGTGAGAGGGAGAAGCAGGCTCCCCGCTGAGCCGGGAGCCCGACATGGGACTTGATCCCAGGACCCCGGGATCATGACCTGAGCCAAAGGCAGTCACTTAACCAACTGAGCCACCCAGGCGCCCTGTATCCCAAAATTTTAAAGAGAGAACAACTTATATATATATTCCAAAAATAAGGTTAACTACTTGGAAGGGATATAATAGGACTCTAAAAATGAAAAATAAAAAAGATTTTTTAAAAAGGGGATTGATAAGATGTTGGTTGAAAAAGGGAAAAAGGAAAATTTAAAAAAAAGAAAAAGAAAATTAAAAAAATAACTTTGAAAGACTAAAGAATCATGGGAAAAAAAGCTATGAATTCTATGTGCAGTATGCCCCTAGCACTGGAGTTCTGCGGTTCTCATTGATTAGTAAACTTGGTCTTGGCTGGCTGTTCTTGCTGATCTTCTCGGGGAAGGTCCTGTTGCCTTGGTTCCCAAGTGTCTTTGCTGGAGGTGGAATTGCCCCACCCTTGCCAGGTCCAGGCTAAATAATCTGCTCGGTTTTGCTCTTGTGAGCTTTTGTTCCCTTCAAGCTTTCCATACAGCTTTGGGGGACAAGAGTGAAAATGGCGGCCTCTTAATCTCCACCCCAAAGGATCCAAGAACTCAGGGCCCCCAGAGAAAATCAGTCAATCACTCCCATCTTCCTGGTCTCCAGCCACACTCCATGCTCAACGGGCCTGTGACTGAGCATTTCTATCTCTGGCACACGACCCCATCTGGAGTCTCCCAACCCAGCAGATCCCTGGGGTGCATTCCCGTGCCACTCCTCCCAGAGGAGGAAGGGGAATCTCCCCAGATCTGCTGCTTGTTGGGTCCCTGCTGGAAGAGCACTGGTCCAACTGTGCCACGGATCACGGTTTATGGCAACCCCGAGCTGAGAGCCCACTCCTCATCTCTGTTTCTGCAGCCAGCTTCCCTGCTCTGATACCTGGGAGCTCTGCCATACTCAGGCACCCCGGTCTTTCTGTGACCCCGAGGGTCCTGAGACCACACTGTCCCAGCGAGGGTCCACCCCCTGCTTAGCCACTGGAGCGACATCACTCAGTGGAGCTGATTTCTAAAAGTTCTGATTTTGTGCTCTGCTGCTCTATCACTTGCCGGTAGCAGCTGACAGAGGCCCCCTTCCCTGCCATCTATCCTCCCGAATATCACCTCGGATTCACTTCTCCACACATCCTACCTTCCAGAAAGTGGTCGCTTTTCTGTTCAGAGAGTTGCTGCTATTCTTTTCTTTGATCTCTTGTTGAGTTCGTAGGTGTTCAGAATGGTTTGATCCTTATCCAGCTGAATTCCTGGGACCAGAAGAAATTTAGGTCTTCTACTCTTTTTTTTTTTAAGATTATTTATTTATTTATTTGAGAGAGAGAGAATGAGAGAGAGAGCACATGAGAGGGGGGAGGGTCAGAGGGAGAAGTAGACTCCCTGCCGAGCAGGGAGCCTGATGCGGGACTCGATCCAGGGACTCCAAGATCATGACCTGAGCCGAAGGCAGTCACTTAACCAACTGAGCCACCCAGGCGCCCTAGGTCTTCTACTCTTCTGCCATCTTGCTCTTCTCCCTTCTAAGCCTAATGGTTTCATGGTGCCATTCTTGAGTCCAAGTCTGAGAGAATGGCACTAATTCAATACTTGACAGAATAAATCTGCTCAAATGACAAGATTTATTTTGCATCAAAAGATATAAGATGAACATAGACAAATGCTACAGTTGAAAGACCCACTATTCATCTTCTGTTCCTCAGGGAGAAGTAAACAAAGTAATATCAACAGGCAGTACTGAAGCTATATCTTAAGAATCCCAAATAAGACCCCTGGTTTTGGTATCTTCCCCTGCCATGAGGGTTTTAAAGTACCCAAGAACAACTTTTATTACCAGTAAATCAAGACTTAACTGGACTCAGTGTTCTAAATTCTTAATACCATATCTTCAGGCAGCTTTTCTTATATGCTCTTGAGTTATATGACCCAACGAGATTTTAACTGTGTGCATTTAAAGTCTCCTTGTACACTGTTCCTTTCATGAACCATTACCATGTGCTAGCATCAACCAGAGTCCCTCCTCTTTTGTATGTTTGATACCTTTAACTCACATATCATTTAAATAAATAAATTCATGGTTAATAAATGCTGAAAACCATTATTTTATTTCCTATTTTATCAACACACAAATCCAGTGGCCAAATCATTTACTTAAAAGGGTTAAATTGGTCTTTGTGCCTTCTCTTCTGTATTTCATAGTTTTGCTGCCATTTTACAAATGTGTCTCATTTTTGTGTTGGCAACTGAATTGACTCACCAGTTGGAAAGAGCGTCAAGCTGCTTAAATACTATGTCTCCCAAATTTGGGGGATACCAAGTGTCCTCCCTGGTATCTTCCTTAGAGTCTTGCTTTGTAAAACCTATCGTATTATTGTATGACAACAATGCACTAATAGTTTCTAAATGAGCTAGTTAATACATTATTCTTGTAAAATAACAAGACACCAACTCTTAAGAATGGGGGATGATACTAAGCCAGTCAGTGAGGCAAGTTTGAAAGGCATTAAGAAGGGAAGGGCATATTCCATTTTATATATATACTACATCTTCTTTATCCATTCATCTGTTGATGGACATCTTGGCTCTTTCTATAGTTTGACTATTATTATGCAGCCATCAAAAGGAATGAAATCTTGCCATTTGCAATGACGTGGATGGAACTGGAGGGTATTATGCTGAGTGAAATAAGTCAATCAGAGAAAGACATGTATCATATGATCTCACTGATATGAGGAATTCTTGATCTCAGGAAACAAAGTGAGGGTTGCTGGAGTGGTGGGGGGTGGAAGGGATGGGGTGGCTGGGTGATAGACGTTGGGGAGGGTATGTGCTATGGTGAGCGCTGTGAATTGTGTAAGACTGTTGAATCACAGACCTGTACCTCTGAAATAAATAATACATTATATGTTAAAAAAAAAAAAAAAGAAGATAGTAAGAAGGGAAAAACAAAGGGGGGGTGGAAATCGGAGAGGGAGACAAACCATGAGAGACTATGGACTCTGAGAAACAAACTGAGGATTCTAGAGGGGAGAGTGGGGGGGGATGGGTTAGCCTGGTGATGGGTATTAAAGAGGGCATGTATTGAATGGAGCACTGGGTGTTATACGCAAACAATGAATCATGGAACACTACATCAAAAACTAATGATGTAATGTATGGTGATTAACATAACATAATAAAATTTTTAAAAAATGAAAAAAAAAGAAGGGAAGGGCAATAATTTTTCTTAGTTGAAAATGGGCCCTAAAAGATAAGTGTCTACACATATTTCTACTTGCACCAGTATTGCTTGAGCATGCCTGTTGCTCTATACCCTTGAAAACACAGGTATTTCGAATCTTCAGCTACACTACCCACACATTTTCCACTGACCTAAATTCTTCTTTCTGTCTGTTCTTTATTCTACAACCCAAGTTCACCTGAATGTCAATAGGATGATCTTAAAATAAAACAAACTGGATTATTTCAGTCCTTTATAGCCTATTAAGATACACTAAATATTATCAGATTTTTTTCTATTTAAATTTCAAAAGCTCAAAGTCTTGTTACTAAAATGACAAATAATGTGTGAGAAGAGTATTGAAGGAGAGCACACAGTCTGCCACTAATGAATACACTCCAGCCAGGGTGGTGATCAGGTCCCGTCTGGCAAAGAGCAGAAATACAGTCAAATAGTAACTTCTGGAGTGAAAAGAAGAGCTCTTGAGGTAAAGATTATTATGCACTGAAAATATCCCTCCTACAAGATGCTTCTTTCTTTTGCCCCTAGGAAGACGGGGAGAATCCACTAAACAAGAAGGGCAGTGCCTGTAGACACAGGTTATTTATGAATGCCAATTATGCCCCAGAGAGTTAATTTGATATCTCTTATGCTTCACAAAGATTATAAGGTAAAGGAAGTGTCTTTTATTTCAGTTTCTTAAAAAGAGATCTTAGCTGATCACAGCTCATAGTTATAAACACAGGATTAAACCTAGGTGTTGCTTTGATGTTACTAAAGAAAATTGACATTTTACATATCACTTTGTTAGATTGATATTAATTAAATCATGATGGTAATTTTCATGCCTTCTTATTTTCTTGATTCTTCCTTTAAAAGAAAAAAAAAAAAAGAACATCATGAGTCAATTCATCCTTCTTCACTTCCCCAAAGGAAAAAAATGATTTTTAAAAACTTCAGTATTTAAATTAATAAGCAAGATTCACTTTATAAACAGGTTTTGTTGTTTGCTGACAACTTCTAACTTCACTCCAGGGTGATATTTTGGAATTTTAAAAACTCTTTTCTTCAAACTACTGATTTTCATGATCTTTAATAAGTTGAAAATCATAATTCAAAGGAAATAAAATGTATGAAAAAGAATGAATTTAGCGATGAAATTGATTTTTTTTTATCCACCTTTGTCCTTGAAAGTACATCTGGGCCATTATATGGTGATATTAATCAATACCCAGTTAGACCCCAAATCGGTTAAAGCATGCTTTTATGCTTTCTTATGGAAAGAGCAGAGAAAGGTCCCATTTTTCATATATGACCCTACAACATTATGCTTTATAAGAAAGAGTCTTTCCCATTTTCCGCCTAAACAGCAATCTCTGCCTGCAGCTGTTCTATTTGAGTAACCTGATTAAAACTGAATGATAACTTTTTTCCAAGTCTTTACTGTATTTATGATTGCTACAATAAATGGCCACAATCTTCTTTCTCCAGATGGGATATTTTCCCTGAAGAAGCTCAACATCTTTTAACTCTTAGTTCTGAAGACTTTTCTTTTCTAGACAGTTACTGGAGATTTTTTGATCAAAGCATCTTTTATAACCAATGGCTCCCCTCATCATTAAATTAGCTAAATAAGTGGTATATAGCCCTATCCATCGAAAAGGATTGCATTAATGGATTTGAGAGGAACGACATAAATAAGTAGGGCACTGGGATCAAAATTGTTCCAGAAATACTTTTTTAAGACTTGTTCTCAGATATTTATTTAAGAGATAATGTCCCTGGAAAGAAATGTTGCCCTTGGATAATGTTTTCTTGCTTACAAGTAAATATTGAGGTAAAGCCAAGACCTCTATTTTCTAAGGTAACAAAAAAACAAAACAAAACAAAACAAAAACAGAAAACAAAACCACCCCCCCCCAAAAAAAACAAAAACAAAACAACACAAACTGTTACATCTTTAACAATGGGTGAAACAGGATTTCACTTTCTGAAGTATAAAGACAATTAAGGGAAAGAGCTACATTTAAACATACATCTCAGAGTTGCAACAGAATTTAAGGTCATCTAATCTACCCGGATATAACAATTATGTTTTATGTGTCCCTGACAGACTCAACACTAATTCTAGCATGAAGAGTTTGAACCATTCAAAAATTTCCTTCCCATCTACTAATCTATTTTTTCAGCTTAAAATATTTCCACATATAAAGACTTGGCAAATTTTATGCTCAGAATACTTTGCAAAGGATATTGCAAACAATTTACAAAATCCTGAAAAAATTGCCATCAAGTAAATATTTAACAAAAGATTTAAAAAATGCTTCAAAATATTTGTTGAAAATATAACTTGTACTAAATGTAAATTCGTGAGGGTCATGATCACAGGTGCCTAGAAACAGTTTTGCATTTTATCTTCGTTGTTTATTTAGCATACTGTCTGCCAACTTGTGGGCACTTAACACAACTTGGTGAAATTAACATGTCATAAAGTAATTAGGGATAATTGGTAAAATAGGTAAAACAAGATCTTTAGGTACACAATATGCAGATGTGTGAAACTTAGTTATTTCTTAACAAATTCAAGGATGTCTTTAATACATTAGGGAAAACCTTGGTTTAACCAAAAGTGATTTTTATTTTTTAAGAAGTATAAGTATGACCCAATTAATAAAGGACTAAGAGCCCTCTATTTTCTGATTGTTTTTAGCATTTTTCTCTTTTAATGAGAACATATGCAAGATGGAGGGGAGAATAATGAAGATATCAGGCTCTCTTACTGCCGAACTAGAGACATTGTGAAATATATTGAGTGACAGAGAATATGTTGATATGCTGCAGCAAAACACATCCAGCTGCTGTCATGAGAGGACTGCTCCAAAGCTTTCAATGCCTATGCTTTTTCTGAAAACCCCTTTCCGTTATCTAGAACCTTGATTATCTTACTGTTTCCTATTGGCCTTTAACCTTGCCACATTCCCCTCTGTATCACGTCTGTCGAATTTAGATGATAAAACCAGAGCTAGGAACTTTCTCTCTGACATTGTAGTATTCAATGATCATATACATACTTTCATTCTCTAGACAAATATTTTTGTGGGAAGTATTGTGAGCCACGCACTGTGTTAAACACTGGAATGTGATAACTAAAGATAGATATTGCCCCTTCTCACCGGGTAATGACCTGTTGGGAGAGAATGGCAAGTGCAACAACTACAATACAATGTGATACTTGTGTTAAATGTCATAGAAAGACTTCTAGAAGAGTAAAACCAGAGAATCTGGGAAAACAGAAAGCATCTAAGAAGAAAAACAATGTCTAATGTGAGGTCCAAAATGCATGTACTGTTTGCTCAGACAAATGCAGCATAAAGTAGGAGTAGGTAAGAGAGTTTCTTAATGGAAGTTTAAAGTTCTATATAGCTAGAGTGTAGAGAGTAAATTAGGAATGACTAGAAATAATGCAGGAGAAATAAGCAATATACATATCATGAAATACTCTGTAGGCTGACTTTTTTCTGAGTACAATAGGGAGTCCTCACTAACTTGAGGAACAGAGAATTGACTCACCAGACTTGGATCATAGTAAAATCAGCCTGGATGCACTGCAGAAAATGGATTAAATGTAGAGTCAAAGGTAATAATTAGGAGTCTTTTGTAGCAATCCTAGTAAGAAATAAAGGTGGTCTGACCTTAGAAAGATGGAAGAGGATTTTTTTTTTAGCTGGTGGAATGGTAAGCTTATTCATTAGGAAAACCAAATAACCATTGTACAGTTTCCTGCAGTAGGAAAAAGTAAGATAATTATGGATTTTTATGAAGCATTTATAGATGCCCTACTATTAGTTTGATGCATAGACAAAAATTTAATTTATCCTTCATAATTACCTTTCAATGTAGTTATTAGTTTTATCATTTGAAAAACTGACTGCCTGAGGTTACACATCTAGTAAGTGATAAAGTCGGGATTCTAATCCAGGAGTGACTGATTCCAAAGTTCACACTTTTCCCTATGCCTTGTAGCAACCCTTTATTCTTAATTTCACATTCAACAATTGCATAATATTAAGAATATAGAGAATTCTTAACTTCCCCCAAATAAATTTGTTCCACATTAATGACCAGACTAAAGATATATCAATTAATGGATAGATTAATCATAAAGTTCCAGGTTGAGAATATATTTGAATTTATCTGATGCATGGGTCTCCTAACAAAATTCTTTCCAAGTGATGCCTCAGGCTATTTTTACTCCAAGTGTGGTCCATGCAACACCAACATGTGAGTCATATGCACTGCTTATCAAAGCAGGTTCCTGAGCCCCATGCTGAACTGAGAGCATGGTTCAGAATCTCTGGAGATGGAAGTGATTCTAACATTCTAACAAGGCTTCCAGGTGATATTTTATGCTCAACAAATGTTGAGAAACCCTATCATAATACCTAGAAATATATATTTAGCCAAGTTTATCTGTACAGAAGAAACAGAATAGGAAAAAATAATTTTGTAAACAAACTTATAGTCATATATCACAATATAGGGAATTTTACTTTTTTTGGCTATATTAAACATTTTATTTATTTATTTACTTATTTTGTGATGTTTATCACCATACATTATATCATTAGTTTTTGATGTAGTGTTCCATGATTCATTGTTTGCGTATAACACCCAGTGCTCCATTCAATACGTGCCCTCTTTAATACCCATCACCAGGCTAACCCATCCACCCCCACCCTCCCCTCTAGAACCCTCAGTTTGTTTCTCAGAGTCCATAGTCTCTCATGGTTCGTCTCCTCCTCCGATTCCCCCCCTTCATTCTTCCCCTCCTGCTATCTCCTTTTTTTTTTTTTAAACATATATTGTATTATTTGTTTCAGAGGCACAGGTCTGTGATTCAACAGTCTTACACAATTCACAGCGCTCACCATAGCACATACTCCCCCCCAGTGTCTATCACCCAGCCACCCTATCCCTTCCACCCCCCACCACTCCAGCAACCCTCAGATTGTTTCCTGAGATTAAGAATTCCTCATATCAGTGAGGTTATATGATACATGTTTTTCTCTGATTGACTTATTTCGCTCAGCGTAACACTCTCCAGTTCCATCCATGTCGTTGCAAATGGCAAGATTTCATTCCTTTTGATGGCTGCATAATATTGCATTGTATATATATACCACATCTTCTTTATCCATTCATCTGTCGATGGACATCTTGGCTCTTTCCACAGTTTGGCTATTGTGGACATTGCTGCTATAAACATTGGGGTGCACATACCCCTTCGGACCCCTACATTTGTATCTTTAGGGTAAATACCCAGTAGTGCAATTGCTGGATCATATGGTAGCTCTATTTTCAACTTTTTGAAAAACCTCCATACTGTTTTCCAGAGTGGCTGCACCAGCTTGCATTCCCACCAACAGTGTAGGAGGGTTCCCCTTTCTCCGCATCCCCACCAACATCTGTCGTTTCCTGACTTGTTAATTTTAGCCATTCTGACTGGTGTGAGGTGGTATCTCATTGAGGTTTTGAGGGAAATTTTACTTTTCTGTTTAAAAGAGTTGGTAGGAAAAATATGAGACATTAATTAAGTTAAATGACAGTAAATTAAGGTTTGAGAAACAAACATCTTTAGAACGCATTCCTACATTGAAAAGAAATGAAATGCTTTCTATATTGAAGCTTAGGAATAATTTAGCTTCTCACTGCAGATAATCTATTTGATTTATTTTCTTTTTGTTTTCCCATTAAAAGAGCTGTTCTGAAGATTACTAAGAAATGCTGATTTTGTTAGTGTATGAATGGGCTAAATGGATAAGAAACATTGCAAAAATAAAAGTAATATAATTAAGGATAAATAGATATTGAGAAGTTTAAAATATTTCCTAAGCAATTTCCTTCCCTTCCAGTATCCCATATGGGTATATAGATGTGACTATTGTGATATATTTCTAATTTTAATATTTTAAAGTACTGAGGTTTATATCAATTTTGGCATGTTAGCTATCAGGTTTATTTTTACATGATACAAGTTTCTAGGAAGGGAAAGTCAACTTACATAGGAAATGTGCAGGTCTATGTGATTATCTTGTGTATCTATATTTGACCTGTTCAAGTCTTGTCACAGCCCAACTGAAAGAATGTACGAGATTCTTTAGCAAATGGTGGATGTCTGTTTTTTCTTTCCATTGCAGATTTTCTTTTTTTTTTTTTTTTACTTTCTATTTTTCTCTCAAAACATTTTTGAAGAACCTACCTTCAAGATCTCCTTCAAAGGTTAATGAGTTTGCTAGACATTCAAGTAAAAAATAAAAGTTATCCATAGGGAGAAGTACATTTTCTGCCTTTCTGCATGCCCTTCTTGAAAATGGGAAGGAAGCAGAGTAACAAAGAGAATTTATTCCGATGTCAGAGCCTCAGATATCCTACCCTATTTGAGCTCAGAGTATTTCAGGGTATGAACAGATACTATATGCTCCATGAAACAATAACATTTGAATCCGTAAAAAAAGGAAAGTTAGTTTTAAGGAACTCGGGTATTAATTTGAAGCTGAATCGTATACCATATATCTTGGTGCTCTAAGGGCACTGCATATTTGCAGTCAGGGCTACAACTTCTTTCAGAATGTATTTGACAGAAATTGCAGAAGGATGAGTTGAACACAAGGAACTCAGTCAGTTATTTATTTTACATTTAGAAATCAACCTTCTAAGCAGACCAGCTTTAAAATATTTGTATCATAAATTATCTCAAGTGTCCTATAGTTCCTTCTTGTAGTGATGTTTTCCGAAGTCATTTGTTATTCAGAAATTTCACTGGTGCATTCTATTAGCAATAATTTATGTTTGCCAATGAAACCTGAAGGGACAACTTGACACCTTGACATTTAATGCTGTGGTGAGGTAAAGTAAATTGGTGGTTTCATATTGTCTGTGCAATACAATAATTTATGTGGCTTTTGCACATATTGAACAGTAACATTTGAATACATAAACAAAACTAAGAAACAATAGTTTAAAGGAACTCAGTCAATAACATGTATCTCCCTGAGTTATTACCTCACAACTAAAAATACATATACATTGCCAGATCAATTTCCATAGGTAACTTAGTTTTTTCAAGTCTCTGGTTAAGCTGAGCGTAAACTCAGGGTGGATATGAAAGACCTGGGTTGACCCATTAAATAATAGTTCCAATGCATTTAATTGTAGATTCTGTTTTACAAAGGCTTTGCATCTAATTTGCATACAATGTTTAACTTGGGAATCTTTTGAGTGACTGGTTAAAATATTTGATCAATTCCTCTATTAAAGAGTAATAATGAGAAAAGAATCATATTTCCATGTTTGAAGGATATTTCTCATGTATGAATATCATACATAACACAAATAATATAAATGTCAATAAAATACACTAAAAATATATATCAGTTTTATCTCTAAATTCATTAAAGACCATAACCTGTAAATATTATGATAAATTTACGTTAGCAGAGTTGTGGATCCTCAACTCCTACAACTGCAGCACATGTGTTATTCCAACACTTTTTCTGCTTAACAACAACTCATTTTACTTGAAGCTTAAAAGGAAAAAAAAAATTAACTTAAACTCATATTAATCTCTGAGAGACACAAATAGATTTTCTTTTTTTGCCTCTTTGAAAAAGCAAGAGTGACTTCTGTTGAATCAGGAATGAAACGTAGGTTCAAACCATTTTTTTAAGGGTTCATCTAGAGTTGTCAATTTTTTGAATGATTTCTCACATTAACCAGTCTCCTCACAGGAAAACTGTATCCAAAAAGGTTAAGTTTTCCCTCTAAGTCTTTTTGAATATCTAAAAGTACACAGGTTTATTAGTTGCTATTTCCTTGTGAGACAATAATTCACTTAGTTTCATAAAAGAGAGTGAAACTACCAAAAAATAATTTAAATACATTGGCTCTTACAAGCTTGGTTTTTAGAGACAGAAAATAGCAGCATCCTTCATTTTAAACTTGGCTACGGTCACTGCCAGGGCTCTAACTGCAGCACAATCTTTTCGCTATTGAGCCTCAAGGACAAGCTGAGGTCACTGAATATCACTTACAATTCAGACGGTTTGAGATGCTGCTGAACAATATGATACTGCCACATTCTTCCAGCATCTTATTTTGTGAATCCTGATGTTGCAACTTTGGAAACATATTAGTTGAAGATTTCATTCTTCACATTTTCTTTCAATCCATGCTACAACTAAATACCTAACACTCATGAGGGAATCTTCCCCCAAAATTCAGAGGCTTCAGAACACATTTCAAAGCCAACATCAGACAGGAAAGCAGAATGCAGAAAAGGCTGCCATTACCACATCATCACAACTGCTATTTAATCATCATAGGTTTTGAAATCTAAGCACCAGATTTTTAACCTATTTTGGAAATTTTGCATAATTAGAGAAGGGAACACAGCAAAAAAACCAAAAACCAAACAAACAAAAAAGAACTTGGATTCCACAAACAGATTGATAACTCTTCCTTAATGCAAAAATAAGTTATGGGTAGCTCAGAAATAACACATTTTTCATTAAGAAGGGGTGGAAGAGAGACAGACAGACACACCCACACACAGAAGGAGACACAGAGAGAGAGAGAGATGAAAGTAGATCGTTTCATATGGACAAGAGGATCTTTAGGGGGGAAAAAAGTCTATACAGGCCCTTGGGATTTAAATATACATACATTGATTTAAAAATATGCTCTGCATAGCACCATAGTAGCTTTAAAATGCCTCCTAAGGAATGTAAGTAATAAATTATTCTCAGAATTTATCAGGAGTTAACTGAAGCCATTCTTATACATGTTTCTATTAAAAGCCCATACTATGGCTTATTGCCACTATTATAAGAGATTTTATGTACACAAAGCTCCGAGAAGCAAAAAGTACTGTTTCCTCAAAAGTTTAAGTCAGAGACATTAATGATATTCTTTCTACTAAACACTAATATTCCAAAGAACTTTCAGAATATCTATAAATGCAAAAAAAAAAATGAGAAGAGAGGTTGGAGTAAAGGGTGAGAATATGTGTGTGTGTGTGTGTGTGTGTGTATAGAGAGAGAAGTAAAAGGAAGAAAGAGAAAAGTAAAAGTAAAAGAGAGGGAGGGAGAAAGGGAGTGTGTGTGTACTTCTTATTAAGGATGTTCAGTCAAGGTACCTTCTATAAAAAATATTTTACTGTTCTGTTTTCTTCCATTGCACTCAATTGCCTTCAACAAGTGTAATGAATTTTTCCATTCTAAAAGGCAGATGTAAAGGGCTGGGTGCAAAGGAAACATAAAGACTCTCTGGTCTTTTTTGCCAGCAAGTCCGAGAGTCATGATTGGTAACAATTACCATAATTAGAGCTACCCTTCCTTGAGCAGCCAGTAGGTACTGGGAGCTCATCTGGACAGTATATTCAGCCACTGTAATCTTTCCAACAGCTTTGCAAGAAAAGTGTTATCATTCCCATATTAGAAATGAGGAGACTAATGCTCAAAAAGGAAAAATAGCTTTTCCAGAGCACATGACAAATAAGTAAGAGTCAGGCCTTGAATTAAGTTACCGCCTCTGCCAGTCGATTTAATCCACACAGCAGTGGCAGGAGGAGAATTTGAATGTCCTGCATTACATTACCATGGAGTGTTTTTTTCTATTCCAACATGCTGATCAATGGCACTGCCATTTGGAAAACATCAGGATGAGATTAGCAGTCATGATGTAAATGAAATTATCATGCTGTCTTCAGTCCACTACAAAATGCCATCTCTGTAGAGGTGGGATTCTCTGTTTACTTTCCCAGCACATGCAGTACTTATGTCTCTGCCTTTTGTTTTCCTTAAAATTCTTAAGATTTAGGCACAAGTCTGATATCTTAAAACTAATAGGTAGCTGATGAAGAAAGGGCCATAAGAAACAATGAAACCTATGTTGGAATAAAGAAAAACATCAGAATAATGCTAATAGTTATAGAAAGCCTACTTATTGGAGAAGGCAAAGTAGATATAGATAATATGATGCAAATTCTTTAGTGCAAAGGAGAGTGTAGTTTATATATACATGATATAAATCATTATTATTTATACAGGGATCCTCCTAGAGTTAAATTCTCAGGCTGTGTTTATGATTGAAATTCTAAAAGAAAAAAACACTCTTAGAAGGTTTTTTTTAATATATTACTCAATTACAAGAACCTATTTGTTACCTATCCCAGGCATATATAAAGGAATTTTTAATTAAGCTTTGGTGACTTTAAATGCTAATGAATGGAAAACTCCATTGTTCCTATTATTTATTAATAAAGAAAGTGTATGATGCTAATATTGTTGGTGACTGATTGTCTTCAAGTACCTAAATCAATGGATGGGGTCCATATGAACAATGATTATAAATTCAGAGCTGGTAAACAGGTAATATTTAATTTTGCATAAGCCTGCCAATTGTAATGCACTGTCGGTCTGTGTTTTCTCATTGCAAAAGCAAGATTATATATAGCTATATTGATGAAAATGGGAAGAAAAGAATTTGAGGGCAGTGGTTCATGGTCATAAAAGTTAGGGAATTAATAGCAATAGCTAGAGCCAAAACTGTAACAACTTCCCCTAGTGCATCAGGAAAATAAAACAATGCCTTTTCCAGTCAAGGGTTCCTACCATGTGAAGATAAATGGTTATAATAATATTCAGCACTTTTAACCAAAGATCACAAGGTATTTTACAAACCAGTATGTCATGGTCTCAAAATGGAATAAAAATATGGGTTCACGATAAGGTAAAAAACTTAAATAGAACAAGATGTTCTATTTTATAAAGTTACAACCCAGCTTCCAGAAGCCTATGGTCTCTAGAGCAGCTTCTTTATAACTGCATTTGAAATAGTGACATTTTTGTTAAATCACCATATTGCACAGAATATTGTGTAGCATACTTCATTTGGAAAGTTAATAAAGATATTAAGAAAATGGATATGTAGTTGAATAAGAAGGATACAAAAGAGTATTGCATGATGATATGATCTAATTTTTAAAAGAAATTATATCTATATGTGTGTATGCATATCCATAAATGCACATACATATGGTGTAGAAATTTATTCACAAATGTTAACAATAGTTATCTCTGAGAAGTGGAATAACAGGTGAGTTATGAAAATATATTTTTACTCATCACATTTTTGTAATTACACATATTGCTTTGTAACAGAGAAATAACAAAAAGCAGAGAATATTTATAAGATGGTGGTATTTAAAACCATTTTAAAGAATTGTTTTACTTAGTGATCCATAACTAGTTATAAAGCCACAAGTCTGTTAGATCTTTTGGTGTCATTTGTATCAAACCTATAGTGGTGTCATAAAATACACTAGTTAAAGACTTTTTAATGTTTTGAATGTGTCACTGATACTTTTATATATCAAATCTTATTTTTGATTAATTTGTCTTATAATTTTAGTGCTATGATTCTATAATTCTCATTGCATTTTCCATTTCTAAATGCCACCTACCTTTTCTGCAAGTTCATAAATTAAATCATAAGAATTCATTCATAGAGCATCTCTTATGTGGCAAATACATAGTAGATACATTACATGAATCATCCTACTAATTTCCATAAAAACTCCGTGAGTGATACATTACTGTTTCCATTTTGCAGATGAGGTAAACTTACAATAGAAGTTAGGATACCAGCCCAGGGTCAAACACCTAGAAAATGTCAGTACAAGATTTAAAACCAGATCCATCTAAATCCAAAGTCAACACTTTCTATTACAACACTAAAAATTACTCTAAGAAGTTAGAGAGATAATCAATCCACATGAACTTTGAAAACTTATTCAGAAGCATTCATATATTAAAATGTACCACACAGTTAATTTCACATCTTCTGAGATTTCTCCCTGACTCCATAGAACTTGAATTTTTAACCACCTTGCTGGCCACGTCATTAACAATGCAAACATTTGGCAGAACTCCATGACTAAAAGTGTCTCATGTTAATGCTTTTTAATATAGTTCAGACAATAAAAGCAATTCATGATTTACACATAAAAGAAAGTATTTTGTGTATAATTCCATAATATCTATTTATTTATCTACCTACCTACCTATCTACCTATCCTTGCTAGAGGGATCATATACACGAGCTTTATAATCACAGTTTTACAGAAGGCTTACAGAGACAGCAATGCCTAACCAAAGGTTTACCTATCTATATGTTAGGCTGTCCAAGATATTTCTTGGATTCAGTCTAGTCAGAATCCTTCACAAGTTTCCAACCATGGCTTTCCAGTTTATTTATCCATTTACCACCTGCCTGAATTCTGCATTTCTGCTCAGATTTTCTGGGAATGTATTTGGATTTATGTCTTCTTTGGATACCATTTCCTTCCTCCTCCACCACCTTGCTCCACCAACTTCCTATGTTGCTACTCTTCTATGTTTTTAAATCATCCTTAGCTGATGCTTTATAATAAGAGGACTAGTACTACTCAATCTGCACCAGTGTAGGGTCCCAAGACTACCATGAGTCTCAGGTTCCAGTCTGGCTGAACTTGAATTTGAACCTGGGAAGGATAAGCTTTATAGCAGATCTGAAGGACTGTTGGCATGACTTTCAGGGATGACTGGGAAACTGTCCCTAGCACTAATGCCACAGCTCTGGGTCCAGGAAATTATCATGACCAGACTGTTTTAGTTTGTGGAGGATGAAAGTGTTAATTGAAGTCTCTGCTCTGGCCTGACTTTACTGAATCTCACTTTAGTTATATTCCATGTTGTATAATTATGAAATTGATAAGAACATGGGTCTTGATGTGGTGGTTCACAGGTAATATCCATAGAAGCCTACCTGAACTTCTGTATGATGAGGCTTGGATGGGACAGTTGAGCTTCCTAAATACCTGAGATGATCCTTATTCATTCAAATATTAACATGCTCAACTGTGAACCCCATGATGAGGATTTCAGGGGTCTACAAGCATGCATCTTTGTGTCTGCTTTGAAAAATGCTGCTAACCTCTCTTCTGGGTATTCTGATTAGTATGAACACGTTTTTTTTCTTTTTATTATGAAAATAATCTTGTATTTTACCCAAGTAATACTTATGTTAGTCTCTTCACTAAATTGAACTTATTCTTAACATTTATCAAAACTATATTCTACCATTGGGTGGGATTGACAAAGCCTTAGAGCCATTATTGCAAAATTCTGTATGGAAAGTGCTAGGATAATGAAGGGGAAGATGATGGCTCAGTGATGCCAAAATTGTTCCACTGACCCTGAGGGTTGGAGGTGTTTAGGGCCTTGAGATGTATTAAAATAAGTAGAAATGCCATTTGCAAATATCTTCTCCCATTCCATGGGTTGCCTCTTAGTTTTGTTGACTGTCTCCTTTGCTGTGCAGAAGCTTTTTATCTTGATGAACACCACGTCAAAAACTAATGTTGTACTGTATGTTGGCTAATTGAACATAATAATAATTAAAAAAAAAAAAAAAAGCAAGTAGAGTTTTCCAGTGGAGCACGAAGGCCATACCACGAACTCCTGGGAGCCTGACCCACTGATAGATTCAAAACTCCTTCAGCTTTTAACAACTTAAACCAACAAGGAGAGCTGATGTAACATAGATGTGATTACAGGATGTGGCAGTTTATTCATAGTAATCTCTGAGTACCATGGAAAGAGGTTATAGGGGTTCATAGTATCTTGGAGGAACATAGAGATTCTGGGGCAGTGAGATGAACAAACTAAGGCTCAGAAAAGGAAGATAACTTTCCCAGGATCAGCAACTTGGTAATGGTATAGCCAGATTTAGAATCCTTGTTTCCTGACTTCCAGAGCAGTGGTCTCTCTAATCTCCTATTCTTGTCTTGGCACTGTTATCCAAGGTAAAGATATGATTCTGGAGGGAAGGCACATCCCAATGTTTTGCTTCCCACCTTTCTTAATTTTTTCTTCCATCTGCATTCTATTCCTTCAACTTCCCTGTCATTCCACTATATGCAATTCAGTTTCTCTGGACACAGAGATTTATGTCTTAAAACTATTTATCACCCTTCCCTGACATCTGTCCTTATGGGTTTCCAGGATTTTGCTTGCTTTCCTTAACTTTTGGCCCAAAGAATTTAAAGAATACTGAATTATTTATGGCCCAGGTGCTAAACAGCCAACTGTTGGCTATAGCCCAGTTTGTGTGTGTGTGTGTGTGTGTGTGTGTGAATATATATTACACTCAATTACACACACATTGTGTTTGGAAATGTACAGTCACAGTGTGTTTACCTGGAAGTAGGGCTTATTAAAAAGCTGTGGGTCAGGGCGCCTGGGTGGCTCAGTCGTTAAGTGTCTGCCTTTGGCTCAGCTCATGATCCCAGGGTCCTGGGATCGAGCCCCGCATTGGGCTCCCTGCTCAGCGAAGAGTCTGCTTCTCCCTCTCCCTCTGCCCCTGCTTGTGTTTCCTCTCTCACTGTGTCTTTCTCTTTCAAATAAATAAATAAAATCTTTAAAAAAAAAAAAAGCTGTGGTCTATTAATTTCAAGTACTGTTGATTGTGTTCGTACACAGAGGACATGTTCTTGTGCAATGTGTAATTTTGCTCATTACAGACAATGGAAGTACTAAGTACACCCATCATTGTTGGCTTAGACAGTTGCAACTTTGGACAACAGTATAAGTAAATAGAAGATGTCATAGGCTGTTCATTAGTGAGCTCAGAGATAACAACTTTGCTTGACTTCTTCTGAAGCTGCTTATCTTATCCGCATTGCCAACATTATTACACGGGCATATAATGTTTTTGGCTGTTTGACATATCCCTAGAAGGTAAGGGTCATAATATAGTTGGTAGATGGACTATAGTATACTAAAAGTCATAGAAACAAGAAGTTTTAGTTTCTGACAATTTTTCTGGTATAGAAAAATTATAGCTACTATGTGGCTAGGACCTGGCAGAGACTATAACAACATGACTAAAATTTGGATTGTTCATTAATATAAACTTTAACCTTACATACCAGCAGATCAGGGGATACATTTCATAAGACACAAATCATAGTATCAAGCCCCCAAATACAACATTCAATCGTCCCTCCTTGTGTAATAAAATTCCCAAAGTAGCATGAGGAAAAAACCAAATTTGTGCTCCACGCAGAAGTTTCTGCCTAGTGATATCAGTGAGGGCTGAAATCTAGTTAGTAAAACCATTTTCTAGACCTGGTATTGCATCAGTCAGAGGAAGGAACACTATGTTACACATCCACAAGAAGGGTGTGTCATTTTTCAATTCATTCCTATGGAGTTGCTTCAGTAATTCATACAAAGGAACAATATCTGCTTGCAGTGTCTTTGATAAGTTGAGCTTTTAGACATAGTCAATATATTTCTTCAACTATTACTTTAGTTCTTCTTTCTCATATGCAGATGTCAGAAGAGTTTATATGTCCATTTTATATCACTCTAGTAACATGATCACAAGTTATTATTTTACCATATGTTATATCAAGTTTGAACTTGTCTCAATATTTTTTTAAATCTCAATATGTTTTGTCTTGAATATATCCCACTCTTCTTGACTTATTTCACTTAGCATAATACCCTGCTGTTCCATCCATATCAATGCAAATGGCAGATATTCACCCTTTCTGATGGCTGAGTAATATTCCATTGTATATATGAAACACATCTCATATGTGGAATATAAGGAATAGCACAGAGGACCAGAGGGGAATGGAGAAAAAACTGAATAGGAAGAAATCATAGAGGGAGACAAACTATGAGAGACTCTGGACTCTGGGAAACAAACTGAGGGTTGCAGAAGGGATGGGGTGGGGAGAACTGGGTGATGGGCATTAATGAGGGCACATGATGGGATGAGCACTGGGTATCATATACAACTAATGAATCATTGAATACTACATCGAAAACTAAAGATGTACTATATGTTGGATAATTGAACTTAATATTAAAAAAATATATCCCACTCCCCAGATAATCCCAATCCTACCATATTTTTGAAATAATTATTTTAAAAAACAAAAATACAAAGACTAATGTAACAAACATCTGTGTACTCACCTCTTCAAGTAAACAAATAAAAAAAGGCTATTATTGGGGCGCATGGGTGACTCAGTCGTTAAGCGTCTGCCTTCGGCTCAGGTCATGATCCCAGGGTCCTGGGATCGAGCCCCACATCGAGCCCCACATCGGCCTCCCTGCTCCACGGGAAGCCTGCTTCTCCCTCTCCCACTCCCCCTGCTTGTGTTCCCTCTCTCGCTGTGTATCTCTCTGTCAAATAAATAAATAAAATCTTTAAAAAATAATAAAAAAGGCTATTATTTTGATGTATTTATTTTCAACATATTTTTTTCAGAAATTGAAGTTGAAATACCTTTTATCTACCAAGTTCCATTCCTCTCTATCCCCAGTCAAAATGACTATGAATTGGATCTGTAGCTCATCCCTGTTTATATATTCTTATTACTTGTATAAATGGCTTTATATTTACAAAAGTCATGTGCTGGCAAATTTCACATATGCAATTTCCTGTAACTTCTTTATTCTCCACTTTTTGAGATTGATTGGATCTAATCCATTTAAGTGATATATCCCAAATATAGTATACAAATATGCTGTAGTATTTTTTCACCTTTCCTTTTATTATCCATCCTTCCATGTCTCACATATTTCAAATAATGATTCAGTGAATGTCTTTGTACCTATCTCTATCTCACTTGTGTTAAAATTTCCTTAGAAATGAGATTTCTGAGTTACATTGCATGTATACAGTGAATTTTTTGATATATATTTAGTTGCTCTTTAAATAAATTGTTCTATCCTCCCTAGGGAGGAGAGAGCAAGAGAGATGGCAATGTAAGAAGGACTCAGCATCTTCAAAGATGGAAGAAAAGGACCATAAGCCAGGGAATGTGATTGCCATAGCGGCAAAAAAGGGCAAGAAATTTCCTCCTAAAGCCTCCATACACACACACACACACACACACACACACACACACACACAAAATGCAGCCCTGCGGACAATTTGATTTTAGCTGAGTGAAACTCATTTTGTACTTCTGAGCAACTGAACTGTAAGATAGTAAGTTTGTGTTGTTATAATTAAGTCACTCCATTCGTGGTCACCTGTTACAGCAGTGGTAGGAAACTGATACATACCCCTTCTCTGAGTATCCCACTAATACAGCCAACCCCTGTCCTTGACAGATTTATTCAACCAATATTCTATTGTTGCAGTTTCTGTGTGTCAAATGCCGTTTTTGCTCCTGTAGATACACCTAGTGAACAAAATAAACAGAAATCTCTTCCTTCATTTTGCTTACAATCTAAAAAAAAAAAAATAAAGTTCTAATTTACACTTCCACCAGATTTGTATGGAATGTCTGCTTCCCTACCTCCTTTGTCAATTGATATGGTCAGACTTTTGAACATTTCCTGACTGATGAATGTGAAAGGATATCTGATTATTATTTGGAATTGTTTTGTACTGATTACTGGGGAGATTGAGAACATATATTTCTTGGACATTTGGGTTTCCCCTTTTTGGGGGGGAGGGAGGAACATTTCTTCTTTGAGTTTTTTATGTCCATTCATATTTCTTTCTTTGCTTTATGATTTGCCTTTTCTCTATATGAAGCATTTATGTACCATGCTTACTAAAATTTTACATAAGTTGTATGTATCTTTTCCCAGTCTGATTATTATACCTTTTGTAATAAAGATTTTAATTTTGATAGTTTCATTATTCTTTAATTATTTCTAAATATGTGTCTTTCATATTCTTCTCTCTATATAAGCCAAAAAGACATTCGTCTATATTTTATCCTATCATTTTGTAATGTTTTGATTTTTTACATTTATATCTTTAATACATTTATATTTTTCTGCTTCCATTTGGGATGGTGATTGTCTTAGCATTTTCTTTCCTCAACTGTAAAGACTTTGCATCTTGCATCGACTCCATACATGAGTCAGTTCCTGCTATCCAAATTATATATATTTTCTTACATTAGCACCAGCTGTTCATTACAATGAAATTTAATTTATAGCTATTTTTAAGACTTGTCTTTGAGGTTTTCTCACCCAGGAAAACTTCTACACCTGAGTCAGGTTTATACCACACCATTATTGAGTATTTATAACCACCAATTTCACTCTATTATTTGGTGCTTATTAATAATGTGTCTTTTAAATTTTGTCTTTTGTGTATAAAATATGCTTTAAGGCTGATGTATATTAAATGACAAGGAGCCAAGTGCATTAAATAAAAATTTGTGAAACAAAAACAAAAACAACAAAAAATTCCTATGTGGTGTCTTTTTCTGTCTCTTTGAAAAAAAAATAGTATATTCAAATACTATTCATAGGAAACTATATATCACTTAAAATAAATGGGTGAGATCTTATCAACCTTGAACCTCTAGTATACCATAAGGCAAGAGTATATTACCAAAGTTTCCAAAGAACTACCACATCTTGGGCACATGAAATATATCTCAAAATGCTTTCTAATACAATGTGAACATTTCCTCTTTTTATAATTAACTTACATCAAAGGCTTACATTAATTTAAAATTCAAATTTCTTAGCTCATCACTGAAGGCTCTTCAAGATCTAGCTCACTCTACTACCCTTAGAAGTCCTCACTCTAACTTGTATCCAATAAATCAACTTTTCAAAAGAAATTTTAAGGTTGATTTTTGTCTCTAGGCCTGTTCACATCCTGCCTCATCTCAGTAACAGACCCACTTCTCAAAGTTTCTTCACCAGGCGAAGTCTTAAGTCTTCTTTACACTGAAGTTCCGATGCTCTTTTCTCCAGAAAACCATGCATGGCCTCTGTTTGTTTGCTTACTCTTACCCTGTTAATCAATCCTGTATCTGTTATTTTGTCTTTTAAAAAACATGATTTTTAAAGGCAGAGAACATACATGTGGATTTATTAATCTCTGTATGTTCAGCACTAAGAATGCTTTTAAGGTAATAGTAATATAGTCAATATTTGTTAGTCATTTATCAGAATTGTAGGCACATTGGGAAATACAAAGATGTATAAGACATTAAGAATCTGTTTATAGTCTGATTATGACCACAGATATCCTTATATAAAATTAGTTAGCAATCAAAACAAGTGTAATTATAAACATTATCCACCAAAACAATTATAATTAAAATTATTCTATAATATATATATATATGTTAAGGATAGCATATTTTACGAGTAATCTATAGTGAAGAAAATGCAAGCAAAACAAAAACAGATTTTAATAGATACTACTGCTAACAATTACTGGCCTCATTATATATATATATACTTTCAATTTGTATGTGTGTGCATATGCATATGTATGCATATGTATATGTATGTATGTATGTGTGCATATATACATATGTGTAAATAAAGAGAAGCAGAGAAAGACACAGAGAAGGAATTTTGAACATCTCTTTCTACATAAATTAATGACCACAAGCCAATTTTGAATATTTTCTAATTTATATAACCAATCCCATATTAATAAATACTTTCAGTGTTTGCCAATCTTTTCTATTATTATCAAATAATAATAAAAATGTTTTTAAATGTTACCAAATATTTAAAACTATATTTCTAACCATGAATTTGCTGAGTCACATATTATGAATGTTTTTGAGATACTTGACACATATTGCCAAATTGTTTTCCAGAAATTTTGTAAGAATTCACACTCAGGGAGTACCTGGCTGGCTCAGTTAGTAGAGCATGCAACTCTTGATTTTGGGGCTGTAATTTCCAGCCCCACCCTGGGTGTAGAGACTATTTAAAAATAAAATCTTTAAAAAAAAACACAAGTATTCACACTCAATTGACAGTGTACTGAAATGGCCTCACCATTGCTGGATATGAGAAAATAAATTCCTGAAGATTAAAGATTAAATAAAATGAAAATAATCATAGATCTTTAATCCACTGGGGATTTATTTGGGTGTAAAATATGATGTAAGGATGTGTGTGTGTGTGTGTGTGTGTGTATTGTTAGCTAATTATTCTGCCATTTATTGATTAATCCACTTGGTCATCCCACAGGTTTAAAATGTGGATTTAAGATTCATTAACTAAGTAGTTATATCTAATTCTCTTTGCTTCTGACCTTTCATTATTCTTGCACTGACTTATCCATATTCTTTGTTGCTATTACTAAACTGTTGTACTAATGGTATGTTTATTAACTTTTTAATGATTGTGAGAGAAAGCTCCTCCCATGTTTGCTATTTCTATTCTAAGTGTTTGAGTATCCAAATGATATTTAGACTTACTTAATCAAGCTTCCTATGCCTTCCCAAAGTTAAGCTTTGGGTAAGAATGATCTTATATGTGAATATTAATTTGGGAAATGTTGTTCTTTAAGTTTTTCTGTTGAAGAACAAAGTTTGTTTTTTCATTTTCATCTTTCCTTTAAATTCCGTAGAAAATGTATGTAGTTTATCTCACAAAGGTCTGGAAAATTTATTGTAGTTCATTGTTTAGAACTTTTTCTTTGGGGCGCCTGGGTGGCTCAGTTGGTTAAGCGTCAGACTCTTGATTTTGGCTGAAGTCATGATCTTAGCATCATGAGAAGGAACCCCTCTCTCTCTCTCCCTCTGCCCCACCCCCTCTGCTCTTTCTCTCTAAAATAAAAAAATAAATCTTTTTTTTTTTAAGATTTTATTTATTTATTTGACAGAGAGAGACATAGCGAGAGCAGGAACACAAGCAGGGGGAGTGGGAGAGGGAGAAGCAGGCTTCCCGCAGAGCAGGGAGCCGGATGCGGGACTCAATCCCAGGACCCTGGGATCATGACCTGAGCCGAAGGCAGACGCTTAATGACTGAGCCACCCAGGCGCCCCCCAAAAAATAAATCTTTAAAAAAATAAAAAACAGACATTTTTACTTGTTCTATATATGGCTCTTTATTATCAATTTTATTTTAACTTTTGATCATTAGTATATAGGGAAATTTTATTTCTCTATTATTTTCAATCCAGCTTGCAGATATACAGATTAGTTTTATCCATCAGTTTTTAGTTAATTCTTTTGGGTTTCCAAAGTAGAAAATCACATCAGCAGCAACTAATATTTACTTTTCCTCTTTTAATTATAAATTTATGTTTTTTCATTTCTTTTCCTGAATAATTCTATTAGAACTTCCAGAAGGATGTTAAAAAATAATTGTCACATGGCCAACTTGTCTTCCCCAAAGTTTAATGGAAATATCTTCAAAGCCCAGCCATTAGATACAAGGCTTACTTCAGCCTAGAGAAGAACACATTATGTTAAAGAAAGTACACAAGTGATTTCATCATTTCATTGCTGTTTTTGTTATTTCCCTTAAATTATTTCAGCTTTGTTTCTGATTTAATTTGCTTCTAGTGTTTGATCAGTAAGTATATTAGCAACTTTTACTTTGTAATGTGTATTTTTTACCCTTTTATTCCTAGTTAGCTAAGATTTTTTTTTTTTAAGATTTTATTTATTTATTTGAGAGAGAGGATGAAAGGAGAGAGCACATGAAGAGGGGAGGGTCAGAGGGAGAAGCAGACTCCCTGCGGAGCAGGGAGCCCGATGCGGGACTCGATCCCGGGACTCCAGGATTATGACGTGAGCCGAAGGCAGTCGCTTAACCAACTGAGCCACCCAGGTGCCCTTAACTAAGATTTTTAAAATTAGGAATACATGTTGACTATTGTTTTGGGGCATCTACCAGTTTGGCCATATAGTTTTTCTCCCTTGACCTACTGATATGATGCATTTTGTTAATAGATATCCTAATATTAAACTATTCTTTTTATTTTTATTGATTAATTTTATATACATCTAATTTTTTTTTTCTTTTCTGGGCTGTGTCTGTGGTGGACTTGAAGACCGGTTTTGCCCAAACACGGGGTTGGAGGATGTGGGCTGATGCAGGCTGCAGGAAGAGGACTATATGCTTCTAATTCAATTAAGTTTTTAATACATGTTTATATATGAAATTAGTTGGTAAATTAATTTTCTTTTTTTTGTGAGGTATATTTCAGCTTCTAATATCAATTTCTATAGGTGCTATCAGAGAAGTGAAACTGTAAAATGAGAACAATTTTTAAAATTGATTGTTTTAATATGTTGCTTGAAATTTACCAGCAGAAAAGAGACCATTGCTGTATGGGGAACCAATTTTGTAATATAGAGTGTTTATAAAATAGTCTCACCTGAAGTGTGAGATGCCTCAGTTCATTTGAAAATATGTTTTTTGTGTTTACTTCTTTTTATAAAAATGAAAAAAAAATCATTCTTTCAACTACATTAAGAAAAAGAAAGGGTTGAGTCTGTTAATACAAAATGAAATTTCATAAGTAAAAATGAAAGAAAATAATAAAGCATGTGTCTTCCTCAATGTCACACTTAATTGCACATTTAGAGAAACATATATTTCTGAGTATATGGGGTTGTAAAAGCCCATTCACTTATGTGCATACAAATCATAAGGACTGCATATTATCTGAGCTTGTGATAATGAGCTATACAAAATACTTCAGCTGAAGTTTTTCATAGCCACATATTTGTTAATTCCTTCATTAAAACTATGAAGTGCCCCTTTTTTCATGAAAATATTACAAATTAAGCATATATTTTAGTACTAAATTGTGAAAATAAGTTTATAGAGATAGTAAATTTATTTGTTAATGTTTTGTTTTCTCTAGGATATGCATTAGCTTTTACTTTTCATTGCCCAAAGACTGTGTACATGATGTAAGAACAGTACAAAAGTTTGAGGACCCACCTGGCCATGTCAACTGCGGATATTGTAAATCAGATGGAAGGACAATGATTTTAATCTAGGAAACAAAAAGTTTGGTAACTACAAAGGCAATAATAGGTCTGGAAGGATTTAACAGATATAGGAGAAAGTGATGGTTGACGTTGAGAATGACAAAAGATGTAGCAAAATGCACATAGATCAAACAGGGAAGTCAGGATTTATTTCCATGACTGTTGAATGTCTGCCCTCACCTCACACTCATTCCCTGCAAGGCTTGGCAGGACAGGCTTTCAAAAGAATCATCCAAACCCATACAATCAATAGTTTTTATTAATAACACATTGAATTTATATAGTTCCTTTCTTCAAATTCAAGTTAAGAAGATCTAGTTTTCAGCAAACTGTTATGGATCACATGTAGTTTCAGATCAGAAGAGAAACCCACCTAACATTTCTCACATTTGTTTTCAGTGTTGGAATGACAATATCAGCAAAGCAAAGCTAGAAAACACAATTTTTTAAGTGGGGATGTATTTAATGACAATAATCTGTCATAAAATAACAATAAGCAATTAATAAAGGCTGGACAAATTTGAGGAGAAAGAGGTAGTCAGAGAAGATTCATGGAATACATATTTAGCCCCAAAAAATGTGACAAGAGGAGGAAAAGCCATAAAAGGAAGCTGATTACAATTCAGCTAAATCTTTCTTTGTGTCAAAAAATGCGCTAGGGGGGTGCCTTGGTTGGCTCAGTTGTTAAGCGTCTGTCTTTGGCTCGGGTCATGATCCCAGAGTCCTGGGATCGAGCCCCACATCGAGCTCCCTGCTCGGCAGGAAGCCTGCTTCTCCATCTCTCACTCCCCCTGCTTGTGTTCCTTCTCTTGCTGTATCTCTCTCAGTCAAATAAATAAATAAAATCATTTAAAAAAATGTGCTAGGAAATTTCATCTGCATTACATCTTTTAATGCTCAAAACAACCGTGTAATATATTATTATTTCTATTTTATATGTGAAAAAATTGGAGGCTCAGATAACAAAAGTAATTCACATGGTCACTCTGTTAGCAAACTTCAGAGTTTAGATCAATCAATCCCATTCCATTTTTTAGCTACAAATGACAGTCTGTGCTCATATTTGGCATAGATTTTTTTATTTTTAAATTAGTGATCGACATTTTAAAAATATGGAGTTTAAACATTTTTTTTTTAAATCAGATATTGTTCAGTATTGGGCTGACCTGTAGAATCTAGGTAGCAGTGGCCCCAATTAAAAAAAAAAAAAATGTCCTTCTTGTTGGCCAAGTTCTCATCGCTGGGCAAGCATATGTACCTACAGCTCCTTGAAACAATTTATATCTTTATATTACACTCTGATCCCTGAGGTATAGACCTCTGCTAAAAAGAAAAGAGACTAGAAAACATGCAAGAAAAAGAGAAAATGGGAGAAAAGTCACATGATGTCACACAATCACAAACACAAACATGATATGTAAAGAAGACTATAAATGAAATCAAGGGAAGACAGAAGAAGATAAAAGATTGCAAAAGAACAAAAAGATTAAAAAGGATCCTGAATGTATTGGATTGATACAGAAGATTAAAAACAATATATGTTTGGGGAGCCTGGGTGCCTCAGTTAGGGAGCCTTCAGCTCAGGTCATGATCCCAGGGTCCTGGGATCGAGCTCCTCTTCGAGCTCCCTGCGGAAAGCCTGCTTCTCCTTCTCCCCGCTCGTGCTCTCTCACTATCTCTGTCTCTCCCTCTCAAATAAATAAAATCTTAAAAAAAAAAAGTATCTTTAAATTTTATTTTCTGATTACTCTTCTTTAATTGAAATGTCCTCCAACAGTTATAGTAAACATGTTTTATTTTAGATCAGCATGTCAGAAAATCATTCCGGAATAATTAACACATAATTATTCGATGGGGGAAGCACATACACAATTCTCTAAAGGCTGAAAATCTTGTGCACAATGGCAGGTTCATTGTTGAACATCCTTTTTGTTAAATGTTCTGCATAACTATGCGCACAGAGAACACACATGATCATATCTAAAGTTAGCTAGTATGTTTTTAGGTATTTGGAGGGCATTATTTTGTTTCTTCATAATACATGCAGAAGCTCAGAGGTCTGATAAAGATACACTGACTATATAGGGCAATTATTTGAAGAAATGGAATTGAGAATTTTTCTTGCCATGTTAATTATAAAACCATATTTACATCACCAATTTATATTCCTTATCTATACATCTTTAAGAAATTATATAATCTATTATACACTACTTCAAGCCTCTTGATTCTTCTTTTTGAATAGGCCTTTTGTTGTTAAAATATGACATAAAGTGATGTGACATTTTTATAATTTTCTACTAAATTTGATTATTGGAGATTGAAAATACACATAATTCAGATTTCCAAGTATGTTTTTATTTTGTTTGTTGGTTTGGTATAGTTTGGTTTGGTTTGGTTTGAAAGAGTAGTGGTTAAATGGAAACTCAGGAATGAAGCTGCCTGGATTCAAATCCAATTTCTGCCATTTACTAATTGTGGGACTTAAGGCAAGTTACTTTCACTTTCTTCACTTCTGTTTATGAATCTTGTAAATAAGAATAATCATAATACCTCTTTCCTAGAGTTTTGAGAGAATTAAATGAGAAAATGCACATTAGATACTGAGCAAAAATGTTTGATACATGCTAAATACATAGTAAATATTAGTTATTGTATTCATATAATTGTAATTATTGCATTAATTAAACTACCCTCACTATTGGAAAATTTCCATATTACCTCAGGGGCTATCTCTAATAGAAGGGAGAACTCCAGGGAATAGATTAATTTAATTAAACCTGGAAAAAATGAGATTACTCAGAGGATGGCTTCTTTCAATTCTAGGTCACCTGAACACATCAGGGCTAGAACTACAGCAAACAGATTAATTGCATTTTCTTCTATATTAACTCCGTGGGTTTACTTTTCACAATGTTTCAGTGATTGAAATAGGTCCCACCAACAACTTAATTCAGGAATTGTTTTGCTCTTGAAAAGTGCCAGAATAGCATCAATGCCTTATTTTTGATACTTTCTAATTTAAGGAATACTAGGCTCCCCTTCAGGGAAGATTTCACATAATTTTTCAGAAGGCATTATTCAATAAGCAATTCTGATCCTAATTTTCAATTGACATGTGTGTAATTCAGCCAACAAAAACCGAGGGCCAGCAAAGTACAAAGGGAGTACGACGCACTCTGCTGTGAAGAATCGGTGGGAAAGGAGTTCAGACAGAACGACCCCATTTGCTCACAAGAACAGCCTATCTTTTCTTCCTGATCTTGTACCACCCCACTCCTTCACTGTGCTCTAGTTACATTGGCTTCTCAGGCCTTTTGTGTTAATCTTTTTTTTTTAAAGATTTTTATTTATTTATTCATGAGAGACAGAGAGAGAGAGAGAGTCAGAGGGAGAAGCAGGCTCCCAAGGAGCAGAGAGCCCGATGCGGGACTCGATCCCAGGACCCTGGGATCATGACCTGAGCCGAAGGCAGACGCTCAACCATCTGAGCCACCCAGGCGCCCAATCTTTTTTTTTTTTTTTTCTTCCTGAATGCTCCTTCCTATACTTGTCATATGACTAGATATTTGCCATTTGAGGGAGAAACTGATAAAATAAATATTAATCCGTACTCTGGTAAGGCATTTTCAGACTACTCTGAAGAAGCTACATACTCCCAGGTGCTCTCTGTCATATCCTCCTTCCTTAACATATCGTTTCCATTATTAGAAAATCTGTAACTTCAGGTCTTGTTAATTTATTATTTATTTGTTCACAATATATCTATATTACTATCTCCGAAGCTTCATGAAGACAAGCGTTCTTTTCGCCTATTCACCGCTATATCTGCAGCACAAAAAACATTTGCTGGGACTAACGATAGAAGCCCTGAAAGTAGTTGTTCCAAAGACTGGCTAACCCATCCATCAGTTTCCACTTCTCTATGATGTGAATAGCAGGAATAAGGGTCTGTTTAATTGTGCTGCTTAGGATGAAGTAATCCCTTCATGAATAAATAAGCTACTTTTAAAGATGATATTTTCATGCTGAATTCAATAATAGAGAGAAATTCCAAGAGGGGGATGCAATCAGTTACGTGCAGAATGGATTTTGAGAAGACAACAAACTGTGTGGACTTTGACTGTCTGGCAAAACTGCATGATGGGCTTTGGTACTTATCTTTTAAAAGCTTGAAAAAACATGTGGATAAGCAGGCAGGAGCTGTTGAAAGCCATTTTAGGCAGGAAGAATGAACAAAGATAAAGAGGTGAGCACAAGCTTTGTGTATGGTGGTCAAATAAAAATACTTTTCAAACAGGACCAGAGAATTTGAGTTTGGTCAGTGACTGGACAAATTTGGGTAGATAGGGCACAACACATAACCTCAACCTTGAAAGCCAGGTAGAAGAGTCTGGAAGTGATGTAATCATTACAAATGTCCCTTTCTATATGACTTCTCCCACTCTGTACAGATCTTTACCTTAAAGTCTGTCCAACTATATGACGTTCTCAAACATAAGAACTGTGCTTTTGTTCATCATTGTATTCCAACATCTAGCACAGTTGTTGACACCTACTAATCAACAAAAATGTTTGAAAAAATTATAAGCCATGAGAAACCTCTGAATACTTTTGAATATTAAAATCAGAAGGTAACAGTTGTGTTTTAGAAACATGAAACTCAAAGAGGTATTTCAAAGAGGAAATTTAAAAAGCTAGTGCCAAAAATTTGGGATTGATGCACTGTGGGTCTGGATATCAGTAGTGGCAAGGAGGGATTGAGTGAAAGGAAAATTATGAAAAGTTCCTGTAAATAAAGACTCCTTATAGCTTATCAACTGATTGGATATACATAATGAAGAATAAAAAGAAACTGAGTGAAAGATAATCCTAATGTTTTGTTTTTTTGGGAAATGTATATATCTTTATACATATGCATATATATAGTTAAAAGGATCTTTGTCATTTTGTGAGCCTAGATGGGTACACAGTCCACAGATTTAAGATTTGAATCTTGGCTCTGCTAAGAGATAGGTATATTTCAGGATCATCTGTGGAAGGGTTAACATTATGGGTGGATTTTCTCAGTATCAACTTGTGGTTCTTTTGCTCTACAGTGTTTACCTTAGATACGGAAGTGAAGATATTTTACTTGACTTCAACCAAAATAAAGCACTGATCTTTATTATTTTAATATGTTATTTATTTATTTATTTATTTATTTATTTATTTATTAGAGAGAGAGAGAAGGCATGAGTGGGGGAGGGCAGAAGGAGAGGGAGAGAATCTCGAGCAGACTCTGCACACCATGTAACCCAATGCAGAGCTCGATCTCATGACCCTGAGATCATGACCTGAACCAAAATCAAGAGCTGGACCCTTATCCAACTGAGCCACCCAGCCGCCCCAGCACTAAACTTTATTTTGCAGCAAACTTCACTGAGGATTTCAAAAGATGAAACAGATTTCACGTTGTAGCAGTTAAAAGGTCAAAAATTGAACCTCAGATATTCTTGGTGCTTTTCCCCCTAAGCTTAGGGCTTTTACACATACTCCACTGCCGCTCTCCCCTTTCTCTTTTCTCTTTCTTTCCAGTCATTTGCTATTCACAATAAACTAATTAAAAAGTTTCCAGTTTCACTACATAAATAGTTTATCTTCATTCCTATCTGTCCCACAAAATCAACTTGGCAACTAGTTTAGAAGTCTAAAGTTTCACACTTTGATGGTATGGCAGACACAGAAATGTACCACTTAGATTCTCCCTCAGAAAAAGGCTAGCTTTCTAGTTATCATGAGTGTGGTTAACTCACAGCATTTAGTTTTTAATGTCTTCAGGGTCCCCCAGCATTCAAGCTGAGATCTCATCCTCTTAGGAAGCCAAGAACTTAGCAAGATGATTGGTGGTGTTACATACAAAAAGCTTTCAAGTAAGGCAGGATACCTTTAATAGACAACGTTTGCTCTGGAGTTCGCCATTTGGCTGGTAAAGATTTGTCAAAAGCGTGGCATGGTCTAACAGCTCACCCTGCCCTTTCCTGCTTCACACTTTTTTTTTTTTTAAGCTGCTATTTCCCCCAAATCATTTTGCACTTCTAACTTCATCTTAATATCTTATTCCCCCAAATCAACCTTTGATAGTTGGTGTCAAGAGTACACTGAGCAGCTGGGGCTATGATGGAGCTTTGCCAGAACTGCTTAATCACCATCTAGCTGGTAGTGAGGAACCTGTGCCTGGGGATGAGTAATGTGTAGAGAGGCCCTCAACATGGTGGCAGTTCAATTTTTTTAATTATTATCCATGATGAAATGTGATGGTGTGTGAGTAAAAGTGAATACAATGTCATGGTTACAGCATTTGAAAAATATCATTGGAAGAAGAAGTATAAATATAACGATAACAGAATTGGATGGTTATTGCCTTGATGAGATCAGTAATGAAAAGCTGAGGACTATTAACAAACAATTTAAAACTATCTGAAAGCCAAAAAGTAACTCACAAAGAAACCCTCTTATCTTGCTCTGAGCAAACAGATAAAGCTAAGATTAAGCCAAAAACAGAGTGCTGAATTTCAAAGATCTTTGAAAGTTTTTTTAAAAGAGACAGAGAGCCCGAGCATGAGCAGGGGGTTGGGAGTGGGATGGGGTGTGGGGGGGGCAGAGTGACAAGCAGACTCTGAGCTGAGCGGAGAGCTTGCCTTGGGACTCGATACCAAGACCCTGAGATCAGGGCCTGAGCCAAAGTCAGATGCTTAACCGACTGAGCCACCCAGGCTCCCTTGAATCTTCTACCATAACAGATCTTCAATACCAAACACAGGTCCTAGTTAATAAACTGTGAGACTCTGACCCAGGATAGGGACTTCTGGGAGAAAACCCTAGAAGATTTAGACTCCCTAGTCTTTTTTTTAACATTCTGAACCTTCAGAAATGGCCCATCTTGTCCCATTAAAACATAGCACTCTTCCAATATCAGAAAATAATACAAAGGGATTTACCCCATAAGACAACAGTTGCCCACTCAGAAGTTTAGGAGAGCCACCTCTTCTCTTACCCTTCAGAGCTATAATCAGAGTTAAGTCACAGCTTAATCCATTCAGGTATTAATATGCCTAAATCACCATGACAGAAAATAGAAGGTAGAATCCAAAGGCTCAGGGAAGTAGGTATTATGTGAAGCTGTTTCAGATACAGAAACCACTATTTGAAGAGGTGACTGGGTCCCCGTATTAAAAAATGCTGCGACTTTGGCAAGGATATACTGTAATGTTTTCGCCAGGCCTTTCAAAGAGAGCTATGGTCACTTGCTTGAGCCATTACTTATCCACTATTTACTATGCACTAGGGAAAGGTGCCTACACAGACATTTTGAGGACAGTTGGACACAGAGTTTATATTGAAACTAATATCTGTAGAATTGAAGTGACCTTATGATTCCCCTGATAAAGTGGACTCATGTGGGATCAGGTAATCGATTCCTGACAAAAATGCAACTTAAAATTGCCCACTGAGTCCACACAGCCACCCAGTAGAAGTCCCCCTCATAGCTAAATGTATATTTGACATTGACATATTTGACCATTGGAATAACAGTTGAATTTGTGTCTTTCACCTGTGGGGAAAGAGCAATCACAGTGGAGAAGGTCATGAAGAAGTTTCTGAAATTACCACTGCTCTTCCAGCTAAGACAATAAAACAAACCAAAAAAATATGCATCACATACTAGAGGGAATAACCAAGGTAGGTACCACAGCAAAGGATCTAAAGGATGTATAATTAGTTGCTTCCATCATTATCTCTCTTTAATATATCAGCCTGGCCCCCCAGATACCAGGTGGATCTTGAATCCCAGCAAGTGCCTATAGACCAGGGTGGACAGCATCTCCCACAGCAGCTTGTGTCAGATATGGTATCTTTGGTAAAGCACATTAATAGATCTCAGGGACATGGTATGTGTCCATTGATTTAGTAAATATCTTCTTTGCTATTCAGTTAAGACATAGGATCAGAAACAGTTCTCATTCCACTGGAGTTCCATTGAGCACTAACAGAAAAAGGCTTGACCATCTGAAACTGCCCAACATGAGGTCGGTACTTACTGTCAGATGCACCAAATCATAAAGTTCTGTGGACTCAGAAGAAATCATTGTTAAGATAGAAAGAATGTATCTAGGAGCATTCAGGGAAGGGGTCAGAGGGTAGAACAAACTTCATAGGAAAGAAGCCCAGGCTTCCCAGTAATCCCCCCACTACAGTTGCACCAATTCCCCTCCTCCAGCTCATACCTATGACCATTTGTTGGAATCATGTACCAACAGTTCTAAGAAGAGTAAAATTCCAAAGCTTGTGTTACATGTTGGCTAGGATATTATGTGGAAAGCTAAAAAGAAATGGTAGCCCTGTTAGGGCCTTACTCAAGATTAGGCTTAATCATAGTCATGATGCATGAACGCTTGGATATTTACTTTGCACAGAAGGGGAATTAACCTGTGGTCATAATATATGTAGATTAATGGGCAGCAACAAATTGGGTCAGCTGGTCAAGAACTTGGAAGGAAAAAGTCTGGAAGATTAGTTACAAGGAGGTCTGGAGAAAAGGCATGTGGGTGGACATATGAGAATGAGCATAAAGTGTGAATGCCTACCAGAAAAGATGCACTAGAGTAAAAAAAAAAAAAAAAAAAAAAAAAGATGCACTAGAGGAAAGGCACTAAACTTTCAAATGGAAGTGGCGCTCAACAACTTGATGTTAGCTGATGCAGAACTTTCAGGAGCTACCATAGTACTATTATAATGGGTTATAAAAGACAAGGCTATGATGACAAGGACAAAAGCTATGCATGGATTCCTACTTACTTAGACTAGTCCAACTACTGTTACCACTACCTCTGAATCTCCTCAATACCTATAACAAAGACCAGTGCTTACTTCCAATACTGCACTATTCCTCGAGTAGACCAAATGCCCACTTGGTTCCAAGTTGATTCTGTTGGATCCTTCTATTATATAAGGCATGTGGTTTTGTTTACACAGCAATAGACACCTAGTCTAAGTCAGGGCTTGTCTTTGCTTTCTACTGGGCCTCAGCCAGCTCCACTATCCACGTGCTTATAGGATGCCTGATCTACAGACATGTAATCCCTAGGCAGCTTCTGACCACAGGATTCACTCATTGTTGTAATTCATAATGTATCACACAGATGATGCTGACCTGACACAGTGTTAAAATGGCATCCTGAAGGAAAAACTAAAGCACCAGCTTTGAAGCAATATCCTGCAAGAATGAAGTACCATCTTCCAGACTTGCATGCATTAAATCAGAGACATTTATACGGGGGGAGATCACATACACTGTTAAACATACCATAATGGACAAGACAACCTCTTGAACAAATGATTATTTAGTTCCAAATGCCAATAGTACCACGATTGTACCCTGTACTCATGATACAAAAGTAATGCAAGGTCCCAGGCCGTAAGAACTTTGTTGCCTAGGCTACACAGGTATTGGTAAAGTCAGGTCAGGGTAAAAATTTAGGATCATGTTATCCTATTTTCTGTTCCTTCTTTATAGTTGAACTGCTTTAACACAGTTCATTTCAACTCAAATGTAAAATAAGTAATTTGGGAATAGTCTCCAATATTCCAGCAGATAACATCAGAGTTTCCTCTACCATTTCAGAATGAATAAAATCTGTCATGTTAACTCACCAGTGCAAGTTCAAAAGAAAAAGAAAAGAAGCTTTTTAAATGGGAAACTTGTAAAAATGTGAGAAGTTTTCCTTGCTGAATAAACTTGAAAACCATTGTCTGACATTCATTTTCACAACTATGAAAAGTGAAACTCTCTTCTGACTTTTAAGGTAAATTAAATATAGGATTATGAAGACAAGATGGAAAGATTAAAGAAATTTTTTTTCTCATAAGACATATGTTCCCTACTGAGTAGTGTATGTGTTGTCAGAACAATTTCGCATTTGCTAGATCAGAGGGGGAGACGAACCATGAGAGACTATGGACTCTGAGAAACAAACTGAGGGTTCTAGAGGGGAGGGGGGTGGGAGGATGGGTTAGCCTGGTGATGGGTTATTGAGGAGGGCACGTTCTGCATGGAGCACTGGGTGTTATACGCAAACAATGAATCATGGAACACCACATCAAAAACTAATGATGTAATGTAAGGTGATTAACATAACATAAAAAAAAAAGAAAGCACTGGAATAAATAATCAAAAAATATTTATAAACATCAAAATCCTGCTATTTAATGTATACTCTTTGCTCTGATAATATTTTCCTATTTGCTTAATTATTATTAAACAATTAGTAAATACATAGTAGGAAATAGACCTGGTAAAAATAATTGCATTAGTGATTTCACAGATAGTTAGAATGTCTAACACTTCCTGCAATAATATCTTTTCTATACCAACACATCATCTATACCACACCAAGATGGGCAGTATATGTAATTTAGAGGGTCTTCTAATCTTAGCCTCAGTGTATGAAACAATAAACTTTAACACCACAGGGGCTGTGTCTAAATGTACAACCAGTATAGTTATTTTGTCTGCATTTGCTAGGAAGTTTAATTGAGTAGTAAATTCATTCTTCCTGCCAAGACTTTTTATTATTTTTTGACTGAATTGAAAGAATGGTCACTTAAGGAAGAGGTCTTAAATCTAGCTCAGACTAAAAGAGGAAATGAGATTTGTATGTTAAAGGATTTACTGTAAAATAAACAATGAAGTACACACAAGAAAAAGTTTATCAAAGGGACAACAGCACAATGGTGATACTCAATGGAAAATTATAAAGCCTTTTTTTTTCCTAATGTCTAACTTAATGAGGAAAGTTCTAAAAATAAATTCAATTAATTAGGAGTCTCCTTGGCCTTCCTATTAAATAGTTTGTTACAGAATATATGAAGCAAACCTTAAAAAATTAAACATAGATTAGCATTCCTTCAATGGACACAATAAGTACTTGGTTATAGTGTATAAATTCCAGTGAATGTTATTTCTTAAATGCCATAGAGGACCCGAGGAGCATTAACAAAATCCATTAGAGTTGCATATTTTCATAAGAAAAGAAAAATAGCGTACTTGAAAATGACCATTTTGTATTTTTTTCTTTCTTTTTTATCTTGTCAATTTTTATAATTGTGGAAACAAATTGCTTTTGATAGAAGATAAAAGTGTTAAAATTTCCTTTTTTAATAATAATTTTAAAAAAGCAAAATAATTCTCAACAAAGAAAAATAAAATAGCTTAAAAACTAAAGATGCATTCCAAATTAAATATTTGCTAAAAACTGAATAGAAGAATTATTATTATTTAAATTACTGTTTAAGTTCAAAATGAATCTTTCCCACTGTGAAGTCAGAACACTGAATTCTGTTTTCAGCTATGGAATTTACAGTAATGCAGCTTTTGCTATATAGTAAACAAACTTTAGAATCTCACCCTAGAACAACAGCTTGTTTCTCTCTCCCTTCCTTCCTTCCTTCTTTCCTTCCTTCCTTCCTTCCTTCCTTCCTTCCTTCCTTCCTTTCTTCCTTCCTTCCTACCTTCCTTCTTTCCCTCTCTCTCTTTCTTCTTTTTTTCTCTTTCTTTCTTTCATAGATCACAGTTCTTTGAGTTTCTGATATTTAACCAATCTTAGCTAGATTAAAAGGATTCAACCGAGCCAGCCTCCAGACTGCAGATGATTTCATATCCTCCCACACATCTCCTTCTGAGACAAGCAGCTCCCTGGGTGCACTATTTTCATGGCCTAAATGAAGCCCCAGAGGCAAGTGGTAACCTGGATGCTTTGTAACTTCTCAGCTGGAAACTAGCATACTGTGATTTACACATGTATCCTATCGACTAAAGCAAGTCACATGCCAAACCCAATATCAATGCAGTAGGCAAATATATTCTGACCTCAAAGAGACACCCCTCTAAAAAATAACAGGCCAAAAGTTGTCCATGGAAAATATCCTGCTATATAGGGAAGTGAAGAATTGGGAGCAATAATTCAAATTACCAGATACATATGTGATCTTTGTTTTCTCTATAAAACCTAGGCTATGATGCATTATCTTCTTCACAATATTGATGACCCATTTCATAAACAAACAACCTTTGAACATAAATTGTTTATTGTTATGTGCCAAGAACTCTGCTAGGTGCTCAACACACAAAAATGTGTGAAACCCTGCCAAATCTTTTGGCTGAGGGAGACATAGTCATTAGATTGGGCAGGCTGTACTAACCTCAGGTAACAATGTTAGTAGATTCATTCAATAAAATTTTACTTCTAGGATGCAGAGAGTATATTTTAGGTTGGAGTTTTTTCTTGGTGACTGTCCTCTAAGCACTAATCAAGTGAACCAGGCTACCAGCATCTTATGCCACCATCTCTTAAGTGGACTTCCTGGTTGTCAAAAAAGCAGAAGACAACGTGAAAGTTTGTACAAGGAGTTTCACATCCAGGCCTGGGACTGACACACATCACTGTTCCCACATTGAAGAAACCAGTCACATAGCCATTATCTATTCATAAGATGCCAAACTAAACAGTTTCAGAAACACAGTATCCAGAAAAGGTTTATTGGCTATGTAGGCATTGAATGACATCATTCTTCGTGTTCAAATATCTGTCACTTTTCTTTCTACACTTAGAACACACTTTTTCTCACTAAAAAGGGACAATCCAGAGTCCCATCCAATTATTGCATCCAGCTCAAAGCCCATGATCTTTAAACCACACATACCCTTATCCCTGGGGTCCTAGTGACCTGTTTGGTCTAGAAGTCTCAGTGGTCATGCCTCTTAACCACAAAGTTATTTGATTATAGACATATACACCCACACACAATGTGTAGAGTTGTGACTGGATAACCAAAATAAATACTCCCATTTGAGAAGAGGCTTTCCAGTCATTGCTTTCTAGCGATTCTGAAACCCCACTGAACTAGCATTGTACAATCTCTCTACCTTAGAAGTGCCAGAATTACTTTTGAGTTTTGATGATCTCTGTATCTGCTTTATGGAGGGAACTGTCTTGTCCATGGTTTTCCGTGGCCCCTGACTCCACATTCTGGGAGGTTCTTCCTGGTTCATTATTTACTTATATATATATATAGTAGTCTGGTGGAGGGGCACATTACATCTGCAGAGCTTTTGAAATGAGGCAATTGCTCATGAAGGCTGAAGTCTTAAGAGTTGTTTTAAGACAAAAAATCTTCTGCGAGCAAGATGGCGGAGGAGTAGGAGACCTGGTTTTCATCTCCTCTCAGGAATTCAGCTGGATAGGGATCAAACCATTCTGAACACCTACAAACTCAACAGGAGATCGAAGAAAAGAAGAGCAACAACTCTCTCATCAGAAAAGCAACCACTTTCTGGAAGGTAGGACGTGCGGAGAAGTGAATCCGCGGCGATATTCGGGAGGATAGACGGCGGGGGAGGGGCCTCCGTCGGCCGCTTCTGGCAAGTGATAGAGCCGCAGAGCACAAAATCGGAACTTTTAGAAGTCTGCTCCGCCGAGGGACGTCACTCTGGTGGCTAAGCGGGGGGTGGAACCCTCCGGGACAGTGTGGTCTCAGGACCCTCGGGGTCACAGAAAGACCGGGGGTGCCTGAGTGCGGCAGAGCTCCCAGGTAACGGAGCAGGGAAGCCGGCTGCAGAGGCGGAGCCCAGGCGCGGGCTCTCAGCTCGGGGTTGCCATAAACCATGATCCGCGGCACAGTCGGGCCCCTGCTCCTCCAGCAGGGACCCAACAAGCGGCAGATCCGGGGAGACTCACCTTCCTCCCCCGGGAGGAGCCGCGCGGGAGTGCACCGCAGGGATCTGCTGGGTTTGGAGACTCCACCCGGGGTCACAGGCCGGTGAGCACAGAGTGTGGCCGGAGACCGGGGAGACGGGAGTGACTGACGGTTTTTCTCCGGGGGCTCACTGAGGAGTGGGGCCCCGAGTTCTCGGCTCCTCCGGGGCGGAGATTGGGAGGCCGCCATTTTCACTCTCCGCCTCCAAAGCTGTACGGAAAGCTCGCAGGGAACAAAAGCTCGGGAGAGCAAACCCAAGCAGATTACTTAGCCGGGAGGGGGCAAGGGCGGGGCAATTCCGCCTCCGGCAGAGACATTTGGAAACCACGGCAACAGGCCCCTCCCCAGAAGATCAGCGAGAACAGCCAGCCAAGACCAAGTTTCCCGATCAATGAGAACGGCAGAACTCCAGCCAGAGGGGAATACTGCACATAGAATTCACGGCTTTTTTACCATGATTCTTTAGTCTTTTAAAGTTAATTTTTTAACTGTCTTTTTGTCTTTTTATTTCTTTTTGAATTTTTCTTTTTCCCTTTTTCTACCAACATCTTATCAATCCCTTTTAAAAAAAAAAACATATTTATTTTTCATTTTTAGAGTCATATTCTATCCCTTCATAGTAGTTACCCATATTTTTGGCTTATATGTATAAGTTGTTCTCTCTTTAAAATTTTGAGATAGTTTCTTCTAACAGATTAAAATATACCCTAAATCTCTAGTATATGGTGTTTTCTCTTCCCCTGCCTCATCACATCCTCTCCCTTTTTTTTCTTTTACTTTTTTCTTTTTTTAAATCCTCTTCTTTCTTTTTTCAAACAACTTCTTATCAATTCCTTTTATAAAATTTTTTATAATTTCCATTTTTACAGTCATATTCCATCCCTTCATCATATCAACCCTTATTTTTGTACATATATAAGTTTTTCTTTCTTTAAAATTTTGGGAGGCACTTTCTTCTAAAAGACCAAAATACACCCCAAATCTAGTGTGTGGCACTGATCTATATACCATATAGATCATATTTGATCACATTCTGGTTTTTCTTTTGTTGTTGTTGTTCTGTTTCGTTTGTTTTTGTTTTTATCTTTATCTTTTTCTTTTTTTTTCTTTTTCTTTTTTCTCTCTTTCCCTTTCTTATCCCACTGCTTCAGGTCTTTTCTGATTTGTTTAGAGTATATTTTCTGGGGACGTGGTCACTCGGCTAGCATTTTGTTCACTCATTAATCTATTCTCCGCTGCACAAAATGACGAGACGGAAAAAATCACCTCAACAAAAAGAACAAGAGGTAGTACCGACTGCCAGGGACCTACCCAATACGGACATGAGTACGATGTCAGATCTAGAGTTCAGAATCATCACTTTAAAGATACTAGCTGGGCTTGAAAAAAATATGGAAGTTATTAGAGAAACCCTTTCTGGAGAAGTAAAAGAGCTAAAATCCAACCAAGTAGAAATCAAAAAGGCTATTAATGAGGTGCAATCAAAAATAGGGGCGCTAAGTGCTAGAATAAATGAGGCAGAAGAGAGAATCAGTAATATAGAAGATGAAATGATGGAAAATAAAGAAGCTGAGAAAAAGAGAGATAAACAACTACTGGATCACGAGGGCAGAATTCGAGAGATAAGCGATACCATAAGATGAAACAACATTAGAATAATTGGGATCACAGAAGAAGAAGAAAGAGAGAGAGTGGCAGAAGGTATAATGGAGGAAATTATAGCGGAGAACTTCCCTAATTTGGGGAAAGAAACAGGCATGAAAATCCAGGAAGCACAGAGAATCCCTCTCAAAATCAATAAAAATAGGTCAACTCCCCGACATCTAATAGTAAAACTTACGAGTCTCATAGACAAAGAGAAAATCCTGAAAGCAGCTCGGGAGAAGAGATATGTAACCTACAAGGGTAGAAACATTAGATTGGCAATGGACCTATCCACAGAGACCTGGCAGGCCAGAAAGGACTGGCAGGATATATTCAGAGCACTAAATGAGAAAAATATGCAGCCAAGAATACTCTATCCAGCTAGGCTGTCATTGAAAATTGAAGGAGAGATAAAAAGCTTCCAGGACAAACAAAAACTAAAGGAATTTGCAAACACAAAACCAGCCCTACAGGAAATCTTGAAAGGGGTCCTCTAAGCAAAGAGAGACCCTAAAAGCAACATACACCTGAAAGGAACACAGACAATATACGGTAACAGTCACCTTACAGGCAATACAATGGCACTAAATTCCTATCTTTCAATAGTTACCCTGAATGTAAATGGGCTAAATGCCCCAATCAAAAGACACAGGCTAACAGATTGGATTAAAAAACAAGATCCATCGATATGCTGTCTGCAAGAGACTCATTTTAGAACCAAAGACACCCCCAGATTGAAAGTGGGGGGTGGAAAACCATTTACCATGCCAATGGACACCAAAAGAAAGCTGGGGTGGCAATCCTTATATCAGACATATTAGATTTTAAACCAAAGACTGTAATAAGAGATGAGGAAGGACATTATATCCTACTTAAAGGATCTATCCAACAAGAAGATCTAACAATTGTAAATATCTATGCCCCTAACATGGGAGCAGCCAATTATATAAGGCAATTAATAACAAAGCAAAGAAACACATCGACAACAATACAGTAATAGTGGGGGACTTTAACATCCCCCTCACTGAAATGGACAGATCGTCTAAGCAAAAGATCAACAAGGAAATAAAGACTTTAAATGACACACTGGACCAAATGGACTTCACAACATATTCAAAACATTCCACCCCAAAGCAACAGAATACACATTCTTCTCTAGTGCCCATGGAACATTCTCCAGAATCGATCACATCCTAGGTCATAAATCAGGTCTCAACCGGTACCAAAAGATTGGGATCATTCCCTGCCTATTTTCAGACCACAATGCTTTGAAACTAGAACTCAATCACAAGAGGAAAGTCAGAAAGAATTCAAATACATGGAGGCTAAAGAGCATCCTACTGAAGAATGAATGGGTCAACCAGGAAATTAAAGAAGAATTAAAAAAATACATGGAAACCAATGGAAATGAAAACAAACTGTTCAAAATCTTTGGGATGCAGCAAAGGCAGTCCTAAGAGGAAAGTATATAGCAATACAAGCCTTTCTCAAGAAACAAGAAAGGTCTCAAGTACACAACCTAACCCTACACCTAAAGGAGCTGGAGAGAGAACAGCAAATAAAGCCTAAACCCAGCAGGAGAAGAGAAATAATAAAGATCAGAGCAGAAATCCATGAAATAGAAACTAAAAGAACAGTAGAACAGATCAACGAAACTAGGAGCTGGTTCTTTGAAAGAATTAACAAGATTGATAAACCCCTGGCCAGACTTATCAAAAAGAAAAGAGAAAGGACCCAAATCAACAAAATCATGAATGAAAGAGGAGAGATCACAACCAACACCAAAGAAATACAAACAATTCTAAGAACATATTATGAGCAACTCTGTGCCAGCACATTAGATAACCTGGAAGAAATGGAGGCATTCCTAGAGATGTATCAACTACCAAAACTGAACCAGGATGAAATACAAAACCTGAACAGACCTATAACCACTAAGGAAATTGAAGCAGTCATCAAAAATCTCCCAAAAAACAAAAGCCCAGGGCCAGGTGGCTTCCCAGGGGAATTCTACCAAACATTTCAGGAAGAATTAATACCTATTCTTCTGAAACTGTTCCAAAAAATAGAAACGGAAGGAAAACTTCCAAACTCATTTTATGAGGCCAGCATTACCTTGACCTCTAAACCAGACAAAGACCCCATCAAAAAGGAGAATTACAGACCAATATCCCTGATGAACATGGATGCAAAAATTCTCACCAAAATACTAGCCAATAGGATCCAACAGTACATTAAAAGGATTATTCACCATGACGAAGTGGGATTTATCCCTGGGCTGCAAGGTTGGTTCAACATCCGCAAATCAATCACTGTGATACAATACATTAACAAAAGAAAGAACAAGAATCATATGATCCTCTCAATAGATGCAGAAAAAGCTTTTGACAAAGTACAGCATTCTTTCTTGATCAAAACTCTTTAGAGTATAGGGATAGAGGGTACATACCTCAATATCATAAAAGCCATCTATGAAAAACCTACAGCAAATATTATTCTCAATGGGGAAAAACTGAGAGCTTTCCCCCTAAGGTCAGGAACGCGGCAGGGATGTCCACTATCACCACTGCTATTCAACATAGTATTGGAAGTCCTAGCCACAGCAATCAGACAACAAAAAGAAATCAAAGGCATCCAAATCGGCAAAGAAGAAGTCAAACTCTCACTCTTTGCAGATGATATGATACTTTATGTTGAAAACCCCAAAGACTCCACCCCAAAACTGCTAGAACTCATACAGGAATTCAGTCAAGTGGCAGGATATAAAATCAATGCACAGAAGTCAGTGGCATTCCTATAAACCAAGAACAAGACAGAAGAAAGAGAAATTAAGGAGTCGATCCCATTTACAATTGCACCCAAAACCATAAGATACCTAGGAATAAATCTAACCAAAGAGACAAAGGGTCTGTACTCAGAAAACTATAAAATACTCATGAAAGAAATTGAGGAAGACACAAAGAAATGGAAAAACATTCCATGCTCATGGATTGGAAGAACAAATATTGTGAAGATGTCAATGCTACCTAGAGCAATCTACACATTCAATGCAATCCCCATCAAAATATCATCCACTTTTTTCAAAGAAATGGAACAAATAATCCTAAAATTTGTATGGAACCAGAAAAGACCCCGCATAGCCAGAGGAATATTGAAAAAGAAAAGAAAAGCCGGCGGCATCACAATTCCGGACTTCAAGCTCTATTACAAAGCTGTCATCATCAAGACAGCATGGTACTGGCACAAAAACAGACACATAGATCAATGGAACAGAATAGAGAGCCCAGAAATGGACCCTCAACTCTATGGTCAACTAATCTTCGACAAAGCAGGAAAGAATGTCCAATGGAACAAAGACAGTCTCTTCAACAAATGGTGTTGGGAAAATTGGATAGCCACATGCAGAAGAATGAAACTGGACCATTTCCTTACACCACACACAAAAATAGACTCCAAATGGTTGAAAGACCTCAATGTGAGACAGGAGTCCATCAAAATCCTCAAGGAGAACACAGGCAGCAACCTCTTTGACCTCAGCCACAGCAACTTCTTCCTAGAAACATCGCCAAAGGCAAGGGAAGCAAGGGCAAAAATGAACTATTGGGACTTCATCAAGATAAAAAGCTTTTGCAAAGCAAAGGAAACAGTCAACAAAACCAAAAGACAACCGACAGAATGGGAGAAGATATTTGCAAATGACATATCAGATAAAGGGCTAGTATCCAAAATCTATAAAGAACTCATCAAACTCAACCCCCAAAGAACAAAGAATCCAATCAAGAAATGGGCAGAAGACATGAACAGACATTTTTCCAAAGAAGACATCCAAATGGCCAACAGACACATGAAAAAGTGCTCAATATCGCTCGGCATCAGGGAAATCCAAATCAAAACCTCAATGAGATAGCACCTCACACCAGTCAGAATGGCTAAAATTAACAAGTCAGGAAACGACAGATGTTGGCGGGGATGCGGAGAAAGGGGAACCCTCCTACCCTGTTGGTGGGAATGCAAGCTGGTGCAGCCACTCTGGAAAACTGTATGGAGGTTCCTCAAAAAGTTGAAAATAGAGCTACCCTATGATCCAGCAATTGCACTACTGGGTATTTACCCCAAAGATACAAAAGTAGGGATCCGAAGGGGTACGTGCACCCTGATGTTTATAGCAGCAAGGTCCACAATAGCCAAACTGTGGAAAGAGCCAAGATGTCCATCGACAGATGACTGGATAAAGAAGATGTGGTATATATATACAATGGAATATTATGCAGCCATCAAAAGGAATGAGATCTTGCCATTTGCAACGACATGGATGGAACTGGAGGGTATTATGTTGAGTGAAATAAGTCAAAAAGAGAAAGACATGTATCATATGATCTCACTGATATGAGGAATTCTTAATCTCAGGAAACAAACTGAGTGTTGTTGGAGTGGGGGGTGGGGTGGGAGGGATGGGGTGACTGGGTGATAGACACTGGGGAGGCTATGTGCTCTGGTAAGCGCTGTGAATTGTGCAAGACTTTTGAATCTCAGATCTGTAGCTCTGAAACAAATAATGCAATATATGTTAAGAAAAAAAAAAGAAGAAGAAGAAGAAGGTAGCGGGAGGGGAAGAATGAAGCTGGGGAAATCGGAGGGGAGGGGGGTGGGAGGATGGGTTAGCCTGGTGGTGGGTATTGAGGAGGGCACGTTCTGCATGGAGCACTGGGTGTTGTGCACAAACAATGAATCATGGAACACTTCATCTAAAACTAATGATGTAATGTATGGGGATTAACATAAGAATAAAAAAAAAGGATAAGAAAAAAAAAAAGACAAAAAATCTTATGATCCTAATTTTCCTCAAAACTTAGTAGGCTTCAGATCTATTTGCTTCCAGTCTGTTCCACGCTTAAAGTTCTTTATTAGACAGAGTTCTCAAATCCACTTATATTTTTCTACTTCCTCAATCCCATGACTGTCTCGCTCAATTTAATAGTGCTGTCTTGGAACTTTCAGACTTGAATGGGAAAGCTACAACCTAATCTGATATTTTCCCTGGGTCGCTTTATTTAACTGAAAATTTTCTTGCTAAAAAATACATTTCTTATTAATCTTACTGTCTGTGATCAGAAGTAGTTGGATTTCCCAACAGTGCATAGCCCCAAACTCTTGTTTTTTTAATTCAGTTTTTCTCACAATCTTTCCAGCTATTCCTTAAGATCACTCTTTCTTATAATTCCTTAACTCTTAATATTTTTAAGATTTTATTTATTTATTTTACAGAGATAGTGAGAGACAGAGACAGAGCATGAGCAGGAGCAGGGGGAGGAGGCAGAAGGAGAGGGAGAAGCAGACTCCCCACCTATCAGGGAGACCAACGTGGGGCTCGATCCCAGGACTCTGGGATCATGACCTGAGCCGAAGACAGATGCTTAACCGACTGAGCCACCCAGGTGTCCCTCCTTTTCTATTTAAATCAATAAAAAACAACAATATGTGCTAAAATAATGATTTTCAACTTATTTCTCTAGACCCATAATCCTTAGACCCATAGTCTGCTTTCAGAGTTATCAGAGGTAATCAAATATTTTGCTGCTGCATGATACAATTCATCAGCTTTCTAGCTTTCAATTTCAATTTCTCCTCTGACCATTTTCTGACTTCTAAGCCTACAAATTTCTTTTTTTTTGTAATTTCATAGCAACAATTCAAATTACTAATATCTTCATTCGTTAATGTAACCTAGACCATGAACCATTAATGAGTAAACCATACAACTTAATGGCTTAACTTAACAAAAATTTTTCTTATCCATTCAAATCCAGTGTGTGTCAGAGATTGTCTTGGAGGTTTCCTTCTAAAAATGACTTTAAGAACTAAGCTGTTTCTCAGACTTTTAGTACAGAGACCAAACTGATGGTTACCAGAGGGGAAATGATGGAGATTAAAGAGTACACTCATCATGATGAGCACTGAGTAATGTACAGAATTCTTGAATTACTATACTGTACACCTGAAACTAATATAACACAGTATGTCAACTATACTGGAATTAAAATTTTAAAACTTAATTAAAAACTAAGCTGTTTCAGTACTAAATGTCACTACCTTCAATATAAGTGCCCTGATCATGATTGAAGTAGAAGAGATAGAAATTGGAGAGTTGTAGAATAACACTTACCCATAGACACTGACACCATTCTACCTACATTTCATTAGAGCCAGTTACATGGCCTTACTTAACAAAATCACTGCAAGTAAAGATGGGAATTATGGTCTTTCTATAGATGCAGAAAGATGAAATGAGTTTGTTGAGCATCTTGCCAATTTTCACACACACACACACACACACACACCTACAAAATCCTAATAATGGTTTTTTTAAGGCTGGCATGAGGATCAAAGAAGTATCAATATATGCTGTAAAACAATGCACACATTTTACCAATTTTATTAAGCTGTGTATGGTTTTTGATAATTGATAATGCATATTCATTTGAGAAATATTAGCACATACCAAATCCAATTTTTATACAGAATTAGATAAACCACTTATATAGCCCATATGACCCTATGCCATTTGAATTTTAAAATACCCTAGTGGGTAGAAATAGTCATATTTAGTATACAGTGTATGACTCATTGGTCAATGTAATGGGCATTACTTGTCTCCAGATCAGAATGACAAGAACAATGGATCAAATCCTTTTTTAATCTAAATTTAAGTAAATAATATTTCTTATGGCTTTTGTTTCTAAGATAGTAGAAGGAATTAAAATCAGGAAGAAAAAGAAAATGTCCCAACTATCAGTATGATAGAGCATATCATTTTCACTGAATATTCATCATGCACTATTTAATATATAAACAATAATATGCAAGGTCAAATGATAATTTAGCCAGTCACTGTGTAATACCTTACACATAAACAAAACACTATAATTACAGTGACAGGACAAGCAAAAATAAACTAGTTTCACAGTGTTCATAGGAATGACCTGGAATTAGAAATTCTTGAGGCACTATATTCAAGAGTGTGGAGTCATTTATTCCTTATTTTTCTATTTATTTAAAAACACTGAATGAGTTCTCATGAATACTAAGCACTGTTCCAGACACAAATTTATATTAGAACATTTCCCTATAGAATACCAGAGAAAAAAGGATGAGAACAGGGGATCAGGGTACATTTCTTGGCTCATGAATGTTTGTTATTTTTTTTTTTAACTTTTATGTTTATTATGAACAGAAGATATCCTTAGTGGAGTGTAAACTAAAATCACTGGGCCAGGAAGCAGAACACCCTTTCACATCTTGACCCCATCATTTACTAACCCTACAACCTGGGACAAATCACATAATCTCTCATAATTACTGGTCAGTGACTGGGTTTGGATTGAGGAAATAATAACTCTTCTTTTGATATCACAGAGTGGTTCTGAAGATCAAATGAGACAATGTATGTAAAAGTAGTTTGAAACTAAATTGCTATACAGTTTTAAGGTACTATTATTGTTTCTGAAATCATCTTAATGGATTATGTTTCAGGTGTGGCTTTTTTTTCTTCCTATTATTATCATTTTTTTTAATACTTGCACCTTAGCCCATAAGATAGCTATATTCTTCACCTTTTCTCTTTTCATTCTTTCTATTTCTCCTGGTGCATTACTCCAATAAAGCTATCTTTTCCCAATATGTAAAATGCATTTGTAATCCTGACTGATGTATAAAAAACGTATATCTAAAGATCGGGATGAAAGATATGAGTGATTTGTAGTACATCCTGTCATCAAAAGTCCTGAACGCTGGGGAATGTATAAGACATGTGCAAGAATCAATATTAAAACCATACTTAGTACAGTTTAAGAGGGCAATGGTGACATTCAGCATTGCATTTTACATTTTGCTAATGGATTAGAAAGACAACTGTCATTTTGAGCTCCTTAGTAACAAAATCCACTTAATTCTGCAAAGGTGTAAATAAAAGAATGTCATAGTATTAACATACTTCTCAAGGTAAACTGAAAAGCATGCAATGTGACTGACAAAGTCTTTTTCCCCTATGTTTCCTATTTTTTTTTGTTATTTTATTTTACTTTATTTTATTTTTGTAAGAAAATTTAAGTTCATCTTAACTTTGTAAAATCAATAATGATAATCATGGAGTCTTTCTGAGTTTTGCCATAATTGACTAGGAGGCAATAGATAATTGCTGAATCATAAGTAAGAGGTAACTTATGTTGGTGTGATTGATTTCAAAATTATCCAGCAGCTGAATTTTTGCATGTTAACATAAACACAACATGAATTGTGTATGGAAGTAATAAAAATAGATAGAGCACCTGATAAAAATGAATATCTCCTTATTGAACCTAAGTTAAAATTTCTTCTTAAAGTTTTTAAATTATTTTTTATTTATGTGGATTTAGTGGAAAATAAGTCTTAAAGAATATATCTGAAATGACTATCCTCCCTTATATCTAATGGAAGGGTTATAGGTGCTTATTTCTATTTTTTCTCATCTTTTAAAATACTTTGTTGTTATAAAAGTGCAACAGAAGTGTGTGACATACATAGATATCATTATATTTTATTCTATGTCTATTGATTTTAATCTATTTGGCAAAGATACTCAAAAAGCAATATTTTATTGATAAAATGAAAATTAATTATCCTTAAAAAAATTTCTAAATGTACATCATATCTTTCAAAACTATGATACTTTTCCTGATTGCCTTTAATGCCACCGATACCTGGAAAAAGCTATGAAAATTGGTTTGGCTCAGGATAACCACCATGATTAAGAGGTTGACATTCAGAGTTCTTTTCCAGCTCATACTGGTCACCATTGTCACACTTGAAAGACAGTTCTTATATGAAAAGAGGTGAAAGGCCCAGCAGAAATGTTGTATGACTGCACTTTTGTTAACAGTTAAATGACAGATACAGTAGTAGCAGCCACATTTAAATCAATCATACTAAGTCTAACACACATTCTTCTGGGTGTGGGAGAAAAAAAGTACTAAAAATATGGGATAAAATGAAATAAAAGTATCAGATGCTTTGACTACAACACACACACACATACACACAACAGACTGATAGAGTGAATTATCTACAAAGGAATAATGGTTTTCCTTTCTTGATTTATTCTGCCTTATTCCTTTTAGATTCCACTGATTTCAAGTCTAACAACCACCCTCTCCTTTTCTTGGTCTGCATAGAGAAATATAATTAGTTATTACTGACCATTCTCTGGTCCTTATAGGTGAAGTCTTTTGTATGAACTTAAAAATTGCCACATTTCTACCCCTTCACTTACTTTTCACTGTTTTTGTGTAAACCTGAAAGCAGTCCAGTGAATTAATAACCAAAAACTGCAGACATCACCCCCATTTGTCTTGCACCTTGGATTGACAGGATAATTTTCAGGAATGACTTAGCTAGTCAGCTGTAAATGCAAAGAACCCCGGGTGAAAGCCTACTCTGCAACCGGAGGTCTGCATTGACTTCGAGCCAATTATTCAACATCCCAAAGCCTGAGGTGGAAATCAAAGACATGAATAAAATTCCTTTAGGATTACTAATAAGATTAGAGACAATGTTTATAAAGTCTTTTACTTAAAAATAAAAAAAAATAAAGTCTTTCACTTACTGCCTAGCACACAAGGGCATTCAGTGAAAAATGGCTACTACTACTTAAAAAAAAAAAAAAAGTACATGGAGTGAAGACCTAAGTTTTGATGACTACACTTAAAAACAAAATATTTTTAGGCTTAGGAAAAGTAAATACATCATTTTATGTTTAAGTGCCTCTAGAGCACTAGATCCTTTGCAGAGCAGAATTAGAAGCTGTCCTTGACTTTCTGCTTACTGAAGTACTTGCTTTTTGCTATTGATTTCACAAGTATGACACAAGCCCCTGGAAAGAAGAGTGTAGGTAACAATAGTTTAAAAATAAAATATAAGATAAAATTGCTTTTGAAATTTTTGTTTGTTTGGGTGTTAGCTTACAAAATATGTCAAGGATATATTTGTAAGACATTTTCAAACTTCTCAAAGAGAGGTGGGATAATTAGTAGAATGTAGCATGCCTGTCCATCCATAAATTATAGAGTGAAGACCCACCTAGTTATCAAACTAATAAGTGTAGTGCCAGGCATTGTTCTAAAGCCTACACATAAAATGATTTTATTTCATTTTGCTGATTCCCTGAATTTTGTTTTCCCACATTTTTAGTATTGGGTTCTGAAGATAGGTAGAAAATAATTATGTAAGGATATCATCCAAACCCATTTACTTCTTCCTTGTCAATAGGTTCTCCAGTATCACAACCTGGAATTTCTAAAATTATTTTGAAATCAATCCTCTTTTAACCCTTTCACCTAATAAGTCATTAAATCCTGTAACAATCTTCTAGAAATCATTCTTAATATAATCGCCATTCTTTTAGTTTTCTTTTTTTTCTTTCCTTCAGTATGGCCTACCTTAAAAGCTGTCAAACGGACTCCCCATCACAAGATCTCTCTGTCTTCAATTCTTTCCCCACACAGTTATTACAATTACCTCCTTAGAGAAATATGAATATGTTACTCGTCTGCTTTGAACCTATTCTAACTCCTTAGCTAGGCTTCTGTGGCTCTTCACGATAGGAATCTTCCCACACCTTGAACCTTACTGCTAGCCACTCCTCACGCTACCACCATGCCCCATGCCTTAATACAACCATATAAACAGACTCTGTATGTTTTCTCCTGCTATAGCAAGCCTCTAAGTACCCCTTAAACACAATACCAGGTCATGTCAGTTCTGTTTGTTTGTACTGCTCTCAAAGTGACTTACAGACTTTCCCTGATCTAACCCTATCGTAGGTTGGATTCTTTGTCACTCCATGACTGAGATTTCTTTGTAGGAGGCTTAATGGGGATGCCTTCGGCAACAGTCCATGTAAGAAATAAAGAAGTATTAGTCAAAGAGGTTGAACAGTGATATAGTTGCAACAGAACCCTCTGCCTACCCAGCTGGGTGATCTTTTGCCAGGAAGGACATTCAAAGATGTCCTTACACGAGGAAGGGGAAACCGGTCATAGAACAGTATTGAATAAGAGGAAGAAGCATAACCTTGGCCAAAGTGGATCTCTTTAGCTGAGGATAATTCCTGAGGAAGGATTCCATAGAGATCTGTTAGCAGCCTGGCAGCAGGGGAAATGAGGGCTTCAGATCTGAAAGTTTTGGGTGGTATAGCCCCATAGTGGGGTTAGTCATTCCGCTGCATGTCCCAGAATATTTGAAGAAGCCCTTCTCCCAACACAAGCCACACTGCACTCCAGTCTTATTTGAATCCCTTATTATGCTTCGAGGTCTCCTGTGGCTACCTTTATATCTTCAGGAGTCATCCAGTTTGCAGTACAGTAAATGAATACAATGAACAAAAGTTAGATTCACAACAGAATAAAATAAAATCTTTTCCTTGGAATAACAATACCTGATGCTCTATGCTACCTTGTAAAATGTGTATAACTTATGTTATTGCAAAATAGGAGTTTTAATTAGCATTGCTGTGTTTGGTTAAATTGGCTTTCAAGGAGGTAAAGGGAGCATGCTGAGAAGAGGTTTAGTTTGTAAAGAAATCTCTACAATGGAAAAAGCCGTTTCAGAGGCACAATGAATTACCATCAATTAGAAGTCAAAAAGAGGAAGATCTGGAAAAAACAAAACAAAACAAAACAAAACACGTATTTAAGAGAAAATGTGACCAGGGATTCTTAATTTGAAGATTGAGTGGGGAAAACTGGAATGAGTTATGGACCAGAGGATTAATTATTGAAAAATATTTGGAATCAACAGAGCTCATGGTTACAAATCAAACACTGTTGCAAAACCAATGCTGTGATGGAAATAAATAGCTACTTGAGTGATTATTTTGGTAAGATATATTGATGTTTCAGGTAAAATATATTGAAGTTTCAGTTGGTATATGGACTGTCTTGTCTCCCTGAGGAAAAAAAATGTAAGTGGCACACCCTTCACAGACCTGACACATTGTAGGCTCACAATAAATGTTTGTTTGCCATCTCCTTCCCATAAAGGTAAAGGTTTCAGGTCAGCCTTACCATTCATTTCAAACACATCCTAAAACCCATAGAGCTATGACATTCAGGGAATCCTCTTGGCCAAATGGTGTCTCTCACAAGAGGCCATGGTCATACACACGACTCAGCCTGAGACTTCAGGAAATGAAAAAGCTATCTTTTCTCTTTTCCTATCTGGGTAGATTTCTTGTTCCTTCCTTTTTGCTTAGTTCCCTCTCGCATCTTCACAAGAAGCATACAGCTAATGTGGTCATTTTATAGGAACTTAATATATAGAGGTCTTGTTTACTGTGTGTGTGTGTGTGTGTGTGTGTGCGTACATACACACATTAAGACATAAAAAATAGTTACTATTCAATTCCACAAACAGCATTCAGTATCTACATCTTGCAAAGTAGGGCCTTAAAAATATGCTAGAAAAAGATGAATAAAACATAGGAATGTTGAAAAAGAAAACAAACCACTAGCAGTAATAGGTGGAAGAATGAAGTATGTGTATGCTTGAGGTGCAATTAATGTGCTGTGAGAACAAGGAGGTGAGAATGATTGCTTTTGACCTAAGGGAGATCAGAAGGTGTGGCCCTTTTCAGACCTTTGAGTGTCCCTAATCATTAGTTAATTGACTCCTGCATGTAAATTTGTGTTGTTGGCTCTGTATGTGTTCCCTGGTAATTAATAAGCACTTTCCCAGTTAATTTTATGTATCTTCCATCTGTGCCTTTTGGATGTAGGAAAGTTATTTTAGTACGATCGTATATACACAAGTCTCAGGAATGCCAGTTTTGTAATGAACAAAAGTTGATTGAAAGGAGATAGAAAAGTGTGACGCATCTTGGTATTAAATGTTCCTCGGAGTCCAGCAATGAGAAATGTGGTGGGAAATAATGGGAAAAAGCAAGAAAAGTTATGCGAATGATTTCGAGGAAGTTGTTGGAAAGAAAATCTGTGAAAATAAGATTCAACTCAGTCACGATAGAACTGGTATGATGTAGCAACTAGAATGACAGGATCTAGGACAATGACCATCCGAGGCCGTTTCAAGACACCTGTAGCACAGCAACAGGGAAAAGTGGTTAGATTTGGTGCCAAAATTCAATCTGAACTTGGTGACTGCCTCTAGAAATTGACTGCAAAACTGAAGATTAGGAGAAGCTTAGCTGACCTCAAGATAAAGTAGTCTGAAATTGAGAAGTCAAAAAACATGTGTTTCTTAGTGTCGCAGAATGACTCATGTTACACTCAGATGTTCAAAGAAATATAGATTCTGTACTTTTTCTATAACTACCCCACATTTCTCACCCCATCCATTGGGTAGGTGGCGGGAAAGGAAAATGAAGCTTACTTGTATTTGCTAATCTCAGTAAAATCCAAACATTAAAATTTTACATCAGAAAATATCTTTCTAGGTGACTCGAATGCATCAATTTTCTCATATCCTCTAAGATGTCATCTGGGTATTTAAGAGTATAGTCATGCATATGACATGATTTAGTGACACTGGGGAAAGGGTCAAATGTGCCTTTAGCTGTTATGCTAAGGTGTACTTTACTTGAGCCGCTGTTTTGCTCAATTCTGTTGACAATAGCTGCTGATTTTGGCAGCAAATGATTTTTTGTTTGTTTGTTTGTTTCTTAGCTTCTAGGGATCCTCCAATTTGAATTGACCTTTTAATATTTGCTTTTTCCATCTGGGCCACGGTCTAATGGTAGTATCTACTATGAGATTACCTTGCCTTTCTCGACACTGTCCTCTGATCTTCTGCATGTCAGTGAAACACAGGAACAAAGAAGCATTTGGAAGTATAAGATAAGCCTTCTTTTTGCCTGACAACACTGTTCTACCTCCCAATTATGTGGAAGGCCTCCAATATTAGCTCAGGGCACTCTGTACAAGAGTCTCTTCCCTACATCCCAAATGATTGGCTGGGCAAATCCCACCCAGAATTGGCCTCAAACTCAGACTGAACATTTACTCTCTAACCACTACATGCATTGCAGTTCCAGCGCTGAAAAATCAGGGCATATAGAAGCCCCAATGTATACTTCTTTAGTCTCCTTATACCTCTACTTTTTTCTACTAAAATCCTACAGAAATAGAGGTGATTTATTTCTACTACTTCTTTTCTTATAACTTCTACCACATCAAATTCTATCACTTAAGCTCTCAAATCCAGAAAACAATATTTTCAACGGGAACATGGAAAGGCAGTTCTTTCTCTCATGGCAATGCCTGGTTTTAAATCCATAAACTTCAACATTTTATTTTGAATATCAGTTTATAAATATTACCTCTCATTTTCTTTGTATTCCTTCTGAACCATATTGATATTGTTAACAAAAGTACCATAGGAGGTGCTTTGGAGGCATGGAGGGCCTCACAAATTTTTGAGATAAACTTCCTACCCCTATATGAAATCAACCAGATCCATTTTATTTTAAAAAAGTACTAAAAAAGAGATCAAAACAGTTTAAATAAAAGCCACATTACACAAGATATAAGATTAGGGGCTAGGATTTTTTTAATTAAGTGTATTCTGTTTAGTGACACTGTTTTTTTTTTGAATTGAAGTTATTGAACCCGTTCAAGTTATATACGAATAGTATGCTAGAAAGTACATAACTGAATTAACAACAATTTAAAACAATGCTTACTGTCTGTTATTTGAGGATGAGATATTATCTTGTGACTTAAATATACAATAGCCTGAAGAGAATACTCTGAGGGAAAAAAATATATAAATTTGCAATACAAATAAGAAATGACACATTAAAAATAGAGCCTTGATTGATACAAGATTGACAGAAAGGACAAAAAATAAAACACCTCCATCTAGTTATAGTATTCTATAATAAACAGAGCAGACATTAAAATGACTAGAAAAGCAAGATAGAAAGCAAACCCTTGTTTACTAGACCATAAATCAGAATGACTAATTGAAATGCTATGTTTTTCCTTCTCTTTCATCTCCTCTTCACCGAAAATTTTTTGCCTAAAACTGACCATATAGAGTGTGTTTTGAAATTTTTCTATCTATAAGTTCAGGGAGATTCCCCAAGTGTGAATATTAGAGAAAATCATGTCCTTCACCTTCTTGACTTAAGTGCAGATTTATTAGCAAGAGGATCCACTTACCCTTGAGTAGAATGACATAACAAAGCAGAATATTTTAAAAATAAACTTTATATTTTATAATAGTTTTAGATACAGAAAATTGTAAAGATAGTGCAGAGAGTTCCTATATTTCCCACACCTAATGTCTCTCAGTTTCAACATTCTCTGTAATAATAGTTATATTTGCTGCAACTAATGAACCAAAATATACAATAATGAACCTATATACATTTGATTGTAGATAACAGAAGACTAAATCAAAGTAGTATGAGTAGCATTAATAGTAGTAGTGGTGAATCACAGAGCTGTACCTCTGAAACAAATAATACATTATATGTTAAAAAAAAAAAAGAAGAAGAAGAAGAAGATAGCAGGAAGGGAAGAATGAAGGGAGGAAATCAGAGGGGGAGAGGAACCATGACAGACTATGAACTCTGAGAAACAAACTGAGGGTTCTAGAGGGGAGGGGGTGGGGGGATGGGTTAGCCTGGTGATGGGTATTAAAGAGGGCATGTTCTGCATGGAGCACTGGGTGTTATATGCAAACAATGAATCATGGAACACTATATCAAAAACTAATGATGTAATGTATGGTGATTAACATAACATAATAATAAAAAAAGTTAAAAATAAAAAAAATAGTAGTAGTGGTGATAACTGGATAGTCTAAGGATAATGCAAGTTTTAGGCATATTTCAAATTAGGCTTCAAACATTTCCATAAAAATTCACCGCTCATTTTTCCCTTTTTGCCATAATTTCACTCTGCATTCACTTTGTTAGCGTCATTCAGACAAAAATTCCCAACATAAAGGAAGTACGTGCATAGGAGCTTCAAGCTCACATTTACATTCTCAATAACCCTGATACTCATGTCTCCAACAGATACTGAGATTGGTCTTCACTGGACTGCTTCAGGTCATGTAATCCTTCCTGAGTCAATCACTATGAGACTATACTTGGTCTTAGCCAAAAGGTCGAGAAGTGATAGTCAATCACTATGAGAAATTGAACATATGGATTGGCCAGAGCAGCGTGACATTTCACCCCTGGATCCAAGAATGAGACTTAGACAAGTTAGCTTTCCTAACTATCTTAACCCAGTAATGGGACAGATGTTTCTCAAGAGTAAATTAAGTTGCTGATAGGAGAAGGAACACATACTGCATATCAAGAAGGCAAAACCATCTGATCTCTACTATCATGTGCATATGAGTAGGTGTCTTAACCTTGAAAGAGTCTCCAAACATACTAGTCTACAATCATTTTTAGTACAAATTGAATCTAGAAAAAGGTATGGTTGGGTTTTTCTATTTCTATGGAAATGGTAAAAGAAAGAAAAAGATGTTCTTTTCTTTTATATTGGTTATCTTGCAAGCTGGTTATCTCTATTTTTAAGTAAAAATAAGAAACCAATTCAGGCCCAGAATTTAATGAGTATTTCCCTCACTGCTTAATGACTTAAATACCCCAAGTTCCTCTACCAAATATTTTTCTGATACTCTATATGCACAGTGTTTTAAAAAATGATTAAATAATTAGAGATAGTTCAAGTTTTCATCTAGGTTGCCAAATTTTCCTTCACAGAAATAGCAACAATAATTAATACTTAATTAATGGTCTAAGAAGTGTAAACAAATATTTACAAATAAGATATCTTATAATTCATAGTGCAACCAATTAAGATAGTACAATTATCAGTTCCATGTTACAGAGGAAACAACGGAGACAAAGGGACAAAGTAAAAATGAAAGGGGGGAAATCTGAGGGGGAGACGAACCATGAGAGATGATGGACTCTGAAAAACAAACTGAGGGTTCTAGAGGGGAAGGGGGTGGGAGGATGGGTTAGCCTGGTGATGGGTATTAAAGAGGGCACGTTCTGCATGGAGCACTGGGTGTTATGCACAAACAATGAATCATGGAACACTACATCAAAAACTAATGATGTAATGTATGGTGATTAACATAACAATAAAAAATTTAAAAACATATTTTAAAAAGTCACAAAGTTAGCAAGTAGTTTTATCAGATGACATTTAAATATTCCTTTATATCTTCTTTGCTTTACCTGTTCCAAAGGCATTTGGGTAATTTTGCACCCTCAGGCACAGCCACAGAAATCCCCTCTGTGCGGATTCTGACCAAATTCAAATTCAGCATTATTGTTCTTCTCCTCATAGACCCTATGTACAACTTTTGCCCTTTCCCCAGACTTCCTGTTAATGCTGAGGCATCAGATTCCATGGGAGCATCTGGTGCCTACACCAAAGCAACCTAGAAGTAGGAAGACATTATAACCCTGAAGGTGAAGCTTTGACTAACAGGAGATAGCAGCAAGAAGAGAATAAATTCTTCTCCATTCCTTTCCCATGCATAGCCTGTCCTGAGGAGCAGTCATTAATAAGCCTTCTTGGGAGATATTCCCATGAGATAAAGTAATCAATCACACTGAATACTATTCAGTGGTTAGTTTGGGATTGCACCCCTGAATCAGCTCTCCCTTTTTCCCTGTCTCACTTTCCTTTGCCCTCACCCCTGCTCCCTAAGATCATACTCCTGAAGAAAGCATTAACACCTAAGTCTTTGCTTCAGGCTCTGTTTCTAAGAAATAGTCTAAGACAGTTGATATCAGCAATGGCCCTAGAAAGTGGATCCTTAGGATAATTTATTAAAGCTGCATTACTGACCAGTCTCATTGCAATAGGGATACCTTTGCTAGTGTTACAGGGGCTGATGATTAGCTCTGGCATACCATGACATCACTATTACTAAGGCTTTCCCTTGTGGTTAATTGGGATAAGGTGTAGGTGGAAGATAAGACCTTAGGATATGCAGTGGCTATATGCTTATATGGTATGGGACAATGATAATTATAGGGACTGCGAACTGGGCTGGCTTTTGTTAATGATACTGGAATCTTTGAAGGAGAAAATTATAGGCTTAGAGTAGTCAATTGCCAACTTGAGGCACTCTGTGAAAGCCAGAGGCCCTGTATGGCTTCATTTATGAGAATTATAAGAGCCTTAACATCTATGAGTACAGGGCACTTTGCAGAAAATCAGACCCAAGATTCAATTTTAAATGTGGAAGAAATACAAAGGAGACCAAATATGTTGCCTTGAGAGATCTCATCTATTTAGTTTAGGATTGCAGTTGGGAAAGAGTAAGCTTTTGAGAATTGAGATGGGGGTTGTTTTTGGACAGAACTGAGAATTTTGAACTCCATATTCCCCTGAACAAAAGCAGAAACAGTTTTTCCCCCTTGACAGAAGACAGCAGTTTTTCTAGCTTGGAACACATGTGAAGACCTCATGGAGGCAGATGCCTCCCAAAATATTTCTTGTGCTCTTCAGTAGCTGCCAAGTCAACACTTATTTCCAGTCCCCTTACAAAGCAAGGGAATCAGTACTCCCTCCAGGACAAAATTATTTAATCACCGATTGGAACTGTAGGAACTGATTGACATGTACAGGATAGGAACTGTGGTATAATTGTGGTAGTAGATCCTAAAAGTGTCAGAACATAGTTGTAAAATATTAAGTTTGGTATGGGTTGACTTCCCTGGGAAATAGACTCTGAGATGGAGATTTGCATACAAGCTTTTACTGAAAAGTGCTGTTGGAAATATCACTTGTTTGCTGGTGAGGAGAACAGGATTGGGCAAAGGGAGAAACTGAACTGCTGTGATACATTTGAAGAAGGGGTCTCAGTCAATCCCACGAAGAGATCTGGAGCACCTAATTTGTCTGAGGTTGAATCAAGGGAAAGGGCTGTGGATTGCTTCATAGAGCAGTTCAGTTCATTTATGTGTGCTGACCACTGGTGGGAGAACAACTTGTTGAGGCAGCTCTCTGTGGCCAAAGGCAAGACTCAGAAACAGACTCAGCTGTGAAGCATTGACCAGCACTGGCAAGAGCCAGGGAAAATCATACCTCAGTCTTGATTACAGAACTGGGAAGCACACCACAGCAAACACAATGATGTGGGAGAATTTATTGAATTTGAGCCACTCAGTCCTAAAATGAGAGTCAATACATGAAGTAGAGTCAATCCTCAGAATCTTTTGAGGTGACTCCTTGAAGCCTGAATACAATCTTAGCCTACAGTGAATGAGGTGGAAATGTCAGTTCCTCCTTGCCAAAATATGAAGGGAGAAAGAAATTCTCAAGGAATAGAGATGTTAAGATGGATTGTGATGTACAACTTGAGAATGTACCATCAAACTATTTTCCCATAGTATTCAAAGAGGCCATTTCCTTCACTGTGGTAATGCAATATGGAAACATTGTTAGGGCATGAAGGAAAAACCAACTTAATGTTTCCTGTCCTCCATAAGATTGAATGTCGGTGGAAGATGATGCCATGAAAGTATGCTCTCTCCAGGGTAAGGAAGAATAATTGGATGCTGAGATAGAAAAGTATAGGTGGAAGCACTTAATATTCAGAGGCAAGAAAGATTTAATTACTCTAATAGCTAATATAGCTATAGTGGAAGTCAGGGTGTCTTGATATACATGTCTGTGATAATAGCAATAAATCATCGTGTCCTAGAGAAAAGATAGATAAGTGGAGTAGTGTGTTTCTTGACCTATAATAAATAAATAAATAAATAAATAAATAAATAAATAAATAAGATGATAACTTTTGAACTGATAACTGGCATCAGCCATCAAAAAGGAAAGTTGTGGTTCCTCACAAAAATTCCAAACTTAAGTCAGTTCACAGACCAAAAAGCCATTGGTTGAAGGGGAATCCAGGTCCCTTTGAGAATGAACTCTGCCATATTACTGCAAATAAATTAGATAAATACTTCCCTGATCTTTTCCAAAAAGGACTTGTGGCCAATACTAGTATAACTGTATAGTTGGAAACAGGAATTAAAGATTGATAAATAAAGATTCTGAACTGAGACTGATAATGGAGGAACTGAAATACCAGGAACAGAGACCTTGGATGCCTGATGATAGGTAGAGTTTTGGCCCAAGACTGTGTCACAATGCAATGTATCTAACATGTCCATACAACTAATCTACAGTTATTTCCCAGGTCCTTAGGTGGGTAACTGAATTCTGATATACTTAACACCTGACAGAATCCTCACATAGATCTATGATCTGTGGAGTAAGAACCATTTTGGTAAACAAACAAAGAAACAAACAACACTGTGCTTGTTGCTGCGGCACATACACTAAAATTGGAATGATACAGAGATCAGCATGGCCCCTGCGCAAGGATGACATGCAAATTCATGAAGTGTTCCATATTAACCACCCCCCCCCCCCCCCCCACACACATACACACAAAAAGCCAATTAGAAGTTGTCTCCTGTCCTGGAGAATATATAAAAGCAATACCATATTGCAGGAATTATAATGATAAGCATCACCGTCAAATACTTAAGGAAGACAGGAGTAGTGGTTCCTATGATATTCCCATTCAATTCATCTACTAGGCTGTGAGAAGAAAGTCAATTAAAAAAATTGATCCCAGGGGCACCTGGGTGGCTCAGTCAGTTAAGAGTCTGCGTTTGGCTCAGGTCTTGATCCCGGAAACGTAGGATGGAGCCCCACATCAGGTTCCCTGCTCAGCACGGAGCCTTCCTCTTCCTCTGGCCTTCCCCCTCTCTTGTCCTGACTCTCTCGTGCTCTCTGTCTCTCTCTCTCAAATAAATAAATAATATTTCTTAAAAATTGATCCTGACTGATAGATGGCTATGGAATGACTACCTTAATTACCTAAGATATAGCCCCAAGTGCAACTGCATGCTTAATATGTTATATTTATTGATGCAATACCACATTCCCCTGGCACTTGACACATGTGAATTTATTTGGCATTTACATTTTCCTTGATCCAGCAGAAAGGAGGACCAAAACTAGTTTGCCATCACATAGTAGGGATAGTGTAATAGGGACAGCATTCACCAGTTGTCAGAGGGCTATGTTAAATAATTCTCATGCTCATGATATGTTCTGCAGGAACACTGATCCTATTGTTATTCTGCAAAACATCATGTTGGGTTATTATAATTATGTAACACTCTAATTAAACCCTGTAATCAGGAAATAACAAGTGTTCTGTAAGCCCTAGGAAGATAGCCGAATTCCAGAGAGTGAGGAAAAATCCTGTTGAAGAGGCAGGATCCTGTCATATCAGGGAATACCTTAGGGGCTTAAGTCAACTAGAGCATATTAGAACATTTTTGTTAATATGAATAAAAATTCAGTGCACCTCACATTTCTTACTTACAGTAGTTGGTGGGCCTCTTTGGATTTTTTGAGGCAGCATATAACATACTTTAAAATACTGTTATGAACCATTTACTGAATGACTCATAAGATGACACTTTTTAGCAGAACTTAACAGCAAGAAAGTATTCTGCAAATTCAAACTATGGTGCAAGCTGCTCTGTCATTCAAAGTATGTGACTCAGAAGATCTGATAGTGCTAGAGCTATCTATGGTATATTTAAAATGCTATATTCAATCTCTGGCAAGCCCCCGTAAGAAAAATTGATGTGTAGAATCATAGACTGGAGAGCAAAGTCAAGCTTTCTACAGCCAACAAATTAATTTTCATTGAAAAAAAAAAAACCCTTCTAGTATTCTACTAGGTCCTAGTATGGAAAGATCCTGACCATGGGATGCCAGATGTCTGTGTAACCACACTTCCTCATCCTAACTTGGGTATTATTAGACCTGCTGAGTCATAAGTTTGGGAATGTAAAGCAGTAACCCATCGTAGAATACAAACGGTATATGGGTTTTGATCTGAGCAGATCTAGAAAGCATGAGAAAATCAGATGAACACGTGGTCAGAATTCCCTTATCATTAACCTCAATTGCATTGACATTCTCTTTCAAGGTTATACCTATGGCCTTCTGGGAGTATTTCCTGTCAACAATCCATATAGAATAAAAATAAAATGAGGACTGCTTCACAGATGAACTGGTTCAAAGGAGATAATGTCCCTAAATGAAATTTCGTGACTGATTGGAAATGTACTTCACCCCTAAGAGAGAAGTGAGGACATCCTACAAATATGGAGGTACCATGTTATATTCAGTAGCTGAATATTAAGGAATGCATCAGTAGATCTGAGGACTGGTCAGACAGACACTTCTCATGTGCTACTGGAGATTATCTCAACCTCACTATCTCTGGCAAACTTGACTCTTTGCTCCAGACTAAGCCACTATTCTGATAACCCACTGCGTGTGGGATTATACCACCTTCAGCAGGTATAATCCAATTGTGTTTTATCCCATGGATATTCTGAAAACCATTTATCTCCTACTTTGGCACTTTCCTGTTCCCTGAAGAATGAGATGTGAGTATATTCAAGGCCACCATATATCCAACCCAGAAATGCAAATGAAATCACAATCTAGTGAAATTTGATCATTAAAAGATGGGATCCAGAGGCTAATTCTACTCCAAACCTCAGAATAAATATCCTGAGCAAAGTTTATCTTTTGGACGATAATCTCATGAGTTTGAGTTATCTTGACACTAAGTGATGGCCAGGTTAGTAACACATTCTTATATTTGCTTTCCCTCTTTTATTTTTCTTTTCCCTCACTTCTGTTTTTAAGTAAAGTAGTGGGTGACGCTGAAAACATTGCTTCGGGTTCTTTTTTTTTTTATGTTATGTTAATCACCATACATTATATCATTAGTTTTCATGTAGTGTTCCATGATTCATTGTTTGTGTATAATACCCAGTGCTGGGGCGCCTAGGTGGCTCAGTCGTTAAGTGTCTGCCTTCGGTTCAGGTCATGATCCCACAGTCCTGGGATCTAGCCCAGCATCAGGCTCTCTGCTCAGCGGGAAGCATGCTTCTTCCTCTCCACTCCCCCTGCTTGTGTTCCCCCCGCCCCCCGTGTCTCTCTCTGTCAAATAAATAAATAAAATCTTAAAAAAAAAAAAAAAAAAAACACCCAGTGCTCCATTCAGTACATGCCCTCTTTAATACCCATCACCAGTCTAAACCATTCCCCCACCACCTCCCCTCTAGAACCCTCAGTTTGTTTCTCAGAGTCCATAGTCTCTCATGGTTTGTCTCCCCCTCTGATTTCCTCCCTTCATTCTTCCCTTCCTGCTATCTTCTTCTTCTTCTTCTTTTTTTTTTTTTAACATATAATGTATTATTTGTTTCAGAGGTACAGGTCTGTGATTCAACAGTGCTTCAGGTTCTGCTATGTGGGAAGCAAAGCTAAGATAGAGAAGATAGGAGGTGAGACCAGGCAGTCAGACCCTTAATTTGCTCTTAACTACTACTATCCAGGAATACTTCCAAGGTCAATAGCCTCCCTTCCATTTACCCTTGTGTTCTGTGCTTAAATAGTCTAAGTAAGTATACTGCTTTATATTTCTCCTATGCTTTGTGTTTTTCTTAAGAATTATTATGTCTTTGAAAAATTAGATATTGTAGTCTTTAAGATTAGGCTGTCTTCTGCTAATTAAATGCTACTCATCAATTCTCTGTGGTAATTATATTATGTACAGTATGGCCCATTAAGAATTAAACTGAAACCACCATATACATTCACCTTACGATTAATTGCAACTATGGTGCCTCAGCAAGGCATGCAAACTTTGTTCATTGTCAGTAGTAGTGATGGCACTAAAATATCCCTTAGGCTGAAATAGTAAAATATCTCCATTTTTTTATTATGTTATGTTAATCACCTTACATTACATCATTAGTTTTTGATATAGTGTTCCATGATTCATTGTTTGCGTATAACACCCAGTGCTCCATGCAGAACATGCCCTCTTTAATACCCATCACCAGGCTAACCCATTCCCCCACCACCCTCCCCTCTAGAACCCTCAGTTTGTTTCTCAGAGTCCATAGTCTCTCATGGTTCATCTCACCCTCCGATTCACCCCCTTCATTTTTCCGTTCCTACTTTTTTTTTTTTTAACATATAATGTATTATTCATTTCAGAGGTACAGGTCTGTGATTCAACAGTCTTACACAATTCACAGCACTCACCATAGCACATACCATTTTTTAAAAAAAATAGTTTCTGAAGAAGAGAAAGTTTCTTAAGAGGAGAAAGAAGAAAAAATAATATAAAAAGAAATTAATATAACTTTGACTTAATCATATCAGTTGCCAAGAGAGGAAAAAAGGAGCTGTCTTAAGACATTTTTAATAAAACATAATAACAAAGAATGTTTTAAAAATGAGCATCTGTTATAAAACCAAAATATTTCTCACATCTTTATTTGTATGTTTGTTTGTACCAAGATAAGTGCTAAAAATTATTTGTAGTACGTTAGAATAAAAATATATGCACCCATATAAACACACACAAACAAAGATAATAAAAAACGAAAGCCCAACAGTTAGTTCTAAGATTCCTAGCAATCAGGACAAAATAGAAAGTATATTTCTTGCCTACTGTCAAGGAAGCTAACACAAAAGAGAAAATATATTCTTTTTCTTCCCCAGACCATATGCTTATAAAGGAGATATACAATAAATTTTAATGTAAAAACTTTAAATAAAATAATGCAGATTTTTGGTAACTATTTTATTGCAAACAGATGGCTTTTTTTTTTTTTTTAGAATAGATGGCTATTTTTTTTTTTAAAGATTTTATTTATTTATTTGAGAGTGAGAGAGAGAGCGCAAGAGGGGGTAGGGTTAGAGGGAGAAGCAGACTCCCCGCCAAGCAGGGAGCCCGATGTGGGACTCGATCCCGGACCTCCGGGATCATGACCTGAGCCGAAGGCAGTCGCTTAACCAACTGAGCCACCCAGGCACCCTAGATGGCTATTTTAAAAAACAATCAAAGGTATCTTCAAAATACACCCATTGCTTTCTTACACTGGGAAATTTATGTTTGCAGTCATACTGAGTATTCTCTATGAAATTCTTTCTTTAAGCTAATTTATTTATTTATTTTTAAAGATTTTATTTATTTATTTGACAGAGACACAGTGAGAGAGGTTAACACAAGCAGGAGGAGTGGGAGAGAGAGAAGCAGGCTTCCCGCAGAGCAGGGAGCCCGATGCGGGGCTCGATCCCAGGACCCTGGGATCATGACCTGAGCCGAAGGCAGACGCTTAACAACTGAGCCACCCAGGTGCCCCCTTTAAGCTAATTTAAATCATTATTATTTAAAATGTATCTCATGATGTTGGCAATGACCTCTGATGTTGAATTTCACAGAACAGATATAGAGATCCAGAGAGGACCACAAAAGAGGAAAGTGATCTGTCATATATTTCTTTATTCTTTGGCTCCCAATCTCTGTTACTTTTTGTTTTGTTTTGTTTTGTTTTCCATTCTTATTGAAGCAGTAGAGTATGTATCCCCTTTGAAGGGGTTCTACAGTGTAGCAAAAATAGCTTATTTTTTTTGTTCAGGTATATATGGACTTAAACCTAGCTTCAGACATTTAATAGTTACATGACCTTAGGTATATCACTAACTTTGTCTCTGTGCCTCAACTTGTGCAAATATAAAAATAAAATAGAACTATTTTTTAATGTAAGCATTAAATAGAAAGCTCATATACTGTCTTATTTCTCCTTCCTTGTAATTCCAGGATTTATAGCAACTAATACAAAGTCACCTGCTCAGAATCAAGGTCACTGCCACCTCCGTTAGAATATTTAAACTTTACTAGGACATACAAGAGATTAACAACTGAATAAAGGAGAAACAAAGTATTTTTTGGATCAGTGAGTACAGTTTCAGAAATAACCACCAGTTTTTCTTTTTGAGCTTTAAATGTTTCAATAGTGGTAAAAATGACCAGAAATCATTATTCTAGATTACCTCTTTCTACCTTGATTGATGGCAAGACTTTGATTCATGTATAGAGTGATCCATTGATTTGAATCTCTTTTTAGGCGTATATCTGTGAATTTGAACTAGAATTTTGAATACATATTGCATTATGATGAAGTTGAGTATAACATGAGAATCATATCTAATATTGTGTCCCCATGATTTACAAGCCAGATTTAAGAGGTCTTTGCTTCTTTTCCATAACAACACAGTTTTTAAAAAGAACACTTTATGCTTTCCTTCTTATTAGAATTTGAGCAAAATTTCCTTATCCCTACAGTCTAGCATAATACAGTAGGAAAAAGTACAGAATTAAAATCAGACAAACCTGCACCCAAACACTAGTTGCGGCACATACCAACTGTAAGACCAAGGACAAGTAACTTCACATCTATAAACCTCAGGTTCATTATCATTCAAATGAGACTGACAGTAGCTGTCATTCTTAGTAATCATAACAGTTAGTAATCATAACACTTAGAGATAAAGCATCTGGCACATAGTAAGTTCTCAATAACCTATAGCAATTATTTTAAGGTATTTCTAAATGGTTAATAAATACATAAATAAATGAGGCAAAAGCATCGAGCATTTTAGTTAGGTCAAGGTCCTTTATTTTTACCCCCGATGTTCACCTTAGTGACCTAGCTCCTAAGAAAAAGAAAGTATTGTTAGTAACTGGGATACAGTTTTATACCACTGATTTCTTCCTAGCTTCGTTCTTTTCCCTTAACCTGCAACATTGATTTGACCTGACACTAATGTGCAATATTCTCTCTCTCTCTCTCTCTTTCTCTCTGCTTGAATTTTAAACCTTAGAAAGAAAATCATAATAATGCAAGAGGGAAGCAATGTAGTGGAGATAACTGAATAGAGAACTAATACAACAAATGTACCTTAAGAGGTCTAGCTCATCTGCAAGTATAGGTATCATTAACCAGGATATATATACTCCTGTCTTTCACACTTTAAATATTATTAGTTTCTGTCTACTTTGTCTTCAGTAATTTCTACAGGAAAAATCTTTGGAATCTAAGTTATATCAAAGATGTGAGAACAATGAGCAAAGTAGGTCAAACAGATAAGGTGGTATTATTTTACCAGAATTCACTATTTGATTGCATTTTGAGTTTCATTACACTAGGTCGTGTTATGGATTTAAAAATATAAAAAATATCTGATATACAATTATGGGATGTTTGATTAAATTGCTTTTAAAATAGGCAAAACATAAGAAAGCTTGCTTTTTTTTTTTTTTTTTTTTTTTTTTTACTGATCTTACCACAGGCAATTTTTGTGCTCTTAAAAACATGACTAAACAATAGCCATTATAACATCTACATGCTTAAAAAAAATATGCATTCTTTACAACAGTTAGATGTTCCTCCCCCTATTTCTTTCAGCCTTATTTCTACTACTCTTCTGGACATTAATAAACAGCAATATATTATTATCTTGCTTCACAGCACTTTGCTAATTTTCCAAAACTGGCCTTTTTTTACACAAAGATGGAAATCATTACACTTTTTTAGGTTGATATTTTTCTTTACCATTAAGTGGTCTTTCTTTGGGTATGATTGATAGTGAATTCCTCTATTGTTTAAACATTTAACTGTGCTTGTGTTTGACTACCATTAAGCAACCCAAGAAGGTACAAAAGTATCTTTTATATGGCTACTAGCATTAGACCAAAAGCAGAGTTTAAAATGTTATTGAAATGTATTTATATTATTCTCACATTCTTACATTTTCTTATATTAAATTTTACTATGTAACTGTGAAGCAGAAATTCTAGCAACTATGTTGAGGCGTTATAGAAAGAAGCTAGAATTTATGAGATCTCATTGAGGATCCCCTTAGGTGGCAATCCATATCAGCATTTGGTGTCACCTCCAGCGTAAAGAATCCTGGCTTGGTTGGGAGACACTTTGCAAAGAAAATTCCAATTGCTGAGTTTTGCTTTTATCACCTTCCAGGTATTGGATCCTGAGGGTTATAGAAAAAAATTATCTGAAACTAAAGCATTCTCAGTGTTTCAAATGAAAATTCACTTAATTTACAGCATAAGGAAGCATGATATGAGAAAAGGGAGAATTTCCCCAAATTATAGAAGTTATTTTCATTTTCCCATGTTATTTGACATCTATTTATTGAGACTTGACTGGGAGTATGGCATAAGTATGATCTCAAATTAATTATTTGGAGATTGAAATCTCATTACCAGTGTCAATTTTAAGTTAAGAAACCATAATATCTGAGTGACTTGGATTTGGTTGAATAGTCACTAACTGAAATTCCTTGCCAGAGAATGTGATAACTTTATGAAAAAATGAAGTATGTGTTTTATGTTCTTATAGCTTTGCTTTCAATATCCAGCTGTAACATCCATCCTTAATATCCATTCTTTCTATCCTAATCATTATGAATTTTGTCTCATAAGTACTCCTATACCCACATTTTAAAAGTACAAGGATTCATATGGAATTACTTCCATGTAAACCATCTGTGAGAGAGTAGCAAGGATTATTTAAATGCCATATATTACTTTGAGTAAATACTGTCTAAAACCTAAGTAAAAGTCTAATTCAAAATTTTAAATTCATATTTTTGAATATAAAGTGAAGAAAATGTAGACATGAGTTTTTTTAGAACTTTTAAAATCACATATTTTCAAGGTTACAATTATTTTGTTTAATGTATCTTAGAGTCACAGAATTTTTATATCTAAATATAACTTAAAGATTATATTTGAAATCTGGTTCAAATTTGCATTTGCATATATCTGTCAATACAACCTCCCCCAACTTCTCACTAAAATACTCATGAAGGCTCAGAAGGAAATGAAAATTCACATCATTGACAAACACTATGTCTGGCACATAATCCAGTACCAAAATCTGAAATACAGATAGAAATGAAATAGGAAAAATTGGCAAGAGGAAAAACAATATTAAGAACAAGAAATCACCCCCAAAATAACAATCCTACCAGATTTTAGCTTGCAGTACATTCTAACCTCATCTCATTAATTTATGATAATTATTATACTTTACATCAATCTGAATACCTACACCAATGAAGGTTTTTGTCATTTTTTTATGTATTAAGTGAAAAAATGAAAATGTCTGTCTCATAGTTGGCACACAAAATTTATTGATATCTTGAGGTATAATAATATACAAATATAAAATGTATATTCTTTAAACCCATAGCTTAAATGGTTATAGAACTGAAAGTGAAATAAAACTAACTTTCTTTTACCAGGGTCACAACTTAATTGATGTGCATATATCTTGATGACTAATAACAGATCTTTGAGTGTGATTTCTGTCTGTTGTATTACAGTTATGTGTCTCCTATTTTCTAGGTGCAGAGTCATCCTCTTCCAAAAATATAAGTAAGTTATTTCAAGTGGCATGTATTTTCAGAAGGGAAAGTTTTATCCCATAGTGAATATTGTCCATTATTTCTTTTCCAAATGAGATATTTGTTTTGCCTTTTTTCCTGATATACCTAAAAAGTGATAAGCCATTCTTTTCTGGGGGCAAATTTTTTTCTCTAAAACAGTAATCTTCAATAGCTATGAAAAAATGGGACCCAAAGAACGTCCTATTTTGGAGTTGCAAGAACTTAGTGAACAAAAAGTACTTCAACTTGTGTTTACACAGCAGATCTTGGAAGTCCTTAGAGTTTAATGTAGATGATGAAACATTTCTTCCTTCTTGCTTCTGACAGTTCTATGTCTTTTCCAAGTAAAGCCAACAAGCCATTGTGACATATTTTCATCTTCAAGTCACAACACTTACCAGAAACAAGCAACTAGCCTCTCAAATTACATTTACACAGAAGGTAGCAAGACAAGTATAATCTAACTATCAAAAGGATGGTTCACTAAAGTGCTCCAATTATTGCCAACACAACCCAGGTATAATTTGTCTTGACTTGATTTAGACAGCCAAAGCAGTCCTAAAAACAGCAATAGTCAGTTATCCAGAGCTTTAAATACAGACATTGTCAGACAAGTGACTCGAGGGGCAAGGTCTGTTTTGCAATGCAATGTTTGAAAATGTTATTTTAAAAACACTCTATTCGATAGAAGAGTCATGTTTTAAATACCTTTTGACTGTTGTTGATCTGGTCGAGTTACAGAAATTCAATACCTTTTCATGACTATAAAATTGGTAGTATCCCTTTTAAAATTATATCAGGTAAACCATAGAAACTTGTTGACATTTGAACTTTTTTTTTTTTTTACTTACATAAAGGGTGATTTATGTGGTTCAACTTAAGAATCCATTTAATAACAAATTCTAGGACAACTCTCAAGTTTTTCAAAAAGAAAATTTCACTCAGAAAACTTCAGTGACTAGCTCAGGGTCATATGATAGTAAGTGGTAAAATGATTAGGATGATTCTCATCATCTTCTACTAAGTGATACTAATTTTTTTTTTTTTTTTTTTGGTTCATATGTCCCATGGTGTCTCCTCCCCCTAGACCTCAGCACTTGCTGTTCTTTCTGCAGGAATGCTTCCTTCCTCCCACATTTACTAACTCATTCTCATCGTTCAGTTCTCAGATTACAAAGTCCTACAAGAGAGAAGCTCTTTCCTGACACCACCAAAACTATGTCACATCCCCGTTGCTTACCCTCCATTGCACACCCTCCTTCGCATGCAATGAACTGTAATACTCGGTTTGTCGCCTTTCATTCTAGATATATGAGAGCTCCATACCAGGAATCATGGTCACTGAGTTCTACAGTTCATGATACAATAAATTATAAAATATTCAGGTGTTTGCTATACTTGTTAATTGCAAAATCATTCTCAGCATTCTGAAGAATTAGAGTTTTAACCCCCAAACCAATAAACCAGAACCCTACTAAACCATTTGTATTATATTAAATTGTTCACTGAATTTTAGTAGTTAAAAGAATATGGGATTCTGTTATTAACTAGTCATCAACAAAAAACTCTTTGATATTAATAAATTCAGGCATCTTGACAAATGTTGTAGATTTACCTTCATGTGTAAAACACAAAGGTTAAAAAACTATTTTTTTCCTCATACTCAACAACTTACAACACATATAGGTCTTGGGGTGATTTAGGCTTTTCCTTGAAATCCCATGTGAAAAAAAAAAAGAAATCCCATGTAAATGTGTTGTAACTTTTCCTAGAGAAGAAATGTAAACATATTTAATTGACAAAAATCCCATAATATGAATTTACATTGTATTGTGTAGCCTTCTTTAATGTTATAGCAGCAGTGTCTTCACTAATTTTTAAGTAAACTTATATTCCAGTGGATAGTTTAATTAGACATAAAATAAACCATCCAGTAGAGAAGCTAATTACTTGATTGTCAAATGAAATAACAATTTTCCCTACAGTGAAAACTTCACTGCTGTAATTAGGTTATGTCATACTTTACCCTGAAGGTAATATTACAAACACAAGATGAGCCAATGCTATCTTCTATATTTTTCTATTTATAGCATGATGCTAAATTACTACCTTCATGTTAGAGCTAAGACATCAATAACAGAACACCAAGGGCCCTTCTGATGCTCAATTACATTTGTTCTGTGAATATTAATGTGAATATAGATCACAAAAGAGAATCGTTTACTGACTAATCATTTATCATGAAAAGGATTGATAAAAATTTTTAGAAACTTTGTAGATATCAAATAGAAAATAAAGCAGTTGCAGATTTTAACAAGTGACTAGGTATCTTTTAAATATATATCTCCTTTCTAGTGTTTTGCTTATGTGCACTTCAAACAAAAAACAAAACAAAACATTGACTGATAAACTCTAAATAAAAATAAAATTGCAGAAAATAATATCTGCTGATAAATTAATTGAATTTATTATCTGATTATACTTCCCGAATTGGTTATTTTTAAAAACTGAACAATCCTAACAAAAATAATATTTCCATATATGTGAATATAATTAGAAAAGGAAAACAAAACAGCCCTTGTCCTGCAAAACATCGAGGTAAATTTTAAGTCACATTAAAGGAACAAACAAGGGTCTTGAATAATGACCTTTCTGATTCTGAACTAGGTCACCTGTCAAGAAGAAGATGGATGATTTCCTAGTCATCATTATATCATGTCCACCACAAGAATCAGATGTTTGATGCAATGGAACTGTTTCCTAATGGTATTTTGGCTTGTAACAGATTTTTAAAAGAAGATTGAACATGTGAAGGAAAGCTATCTTTTTTTTTTTTTCCATATTACAGGGAAAAATGTATGTTTCTTTGTTCATGAAGTTTAGTTTGATCATTAAAGAAAAAAATGCAAACAAAATCCAAACCACTTTCTGAACGACATACAGAAAAATTGACAGTCATAAAAGAATAGAAACTCCTTGGCTGGAGGAGCAAGATGGTGGATGACTAGGAGACCTAGATTTTGTCTGGCCCGAGGAATCAGCTAGATAGGGATCAAACCATTCTGAACACCTATAAACTCAACAGGAGATCGAAGAAAAGAATAGCAGCAACTCTCTGAACAGAAAAGTGACCAATTTCTGGAAGGTAGGACATGTGGAGAAGTGAATCCAAGGTGATATTTGGGAAGATAGACTGCGGGGGAGGGGGCCTCCATCGGCTGCTTCTGGCAAGTGATAGAGCCGCGGAGCACAAAATCGGAACTTTTAGAAGTCGGCTCCGCTGAGGGACGCTCCAGTGGCTAAGTGGGGGGTGGAGCCCTCGCAGGACAGTGTGGTCTCAGGACCCTCGAGGTCACAGAAAGACCGGGGGTGCCTGAGTGCGGCAGAGCTCCCAGGTATCAGAGCAGGGAAGCCAGCTGCAAAGATGTACCTGGGGAGTGGGCTCTAGCTTGGGGTTGCCAGGAACTGTGATCTGTGGCACAGTCAGGCCACTGCTCTTCCAGCAGAAATCCAACAAGTGGCAGATCCGGGGAGACTCCCCTTCTTCTCACAGGGGGAGCAGTGCAGAAGCACACCACAGGGATCTGCTGGGTTTGGAGACTCCACACGGGGTCATGAGCCAGAGACAGAAACACTCAGTCACAGGGATGGTGAGCACGGAGTGAGGCCGGAGACTGGGGAGACAAGAGTGATTGACTGCTTTTCTCTGAAGGCACACTGAGGAGTGGGGCTCTGAGTTCTTGGCTCCTACAGAGCGGACATTGGGAGGCTGCCATTTTCACTCTCGGCCTCCAAAGCTGTATGGAAAGCTTGCAGGGAACAAAAGCCCCGGAGAGCAAACCCGAGCAGATTACTTAGCCCAGACCCGAGAGGGCGGGGCAATTCCACCTCCGACAAAAACATTTGAGAATCACGGCAACAGACCCCTGCCCCAGAAGATCAGCAAGAACAGCCAGCCAAGACAAAGTTTACCAGTCAATGAGAACAGCAGAACTCCAGGGCTAGGGGAATACTGCACATAGAATTCATGGCTTTTTTACCATGATTCTTTAGTCTTTCAAAGTTAATTTTTTTTAACTGGTTTTTTTTTTTTGAATTTTTCCTTTTCCCTTGTTCAAGCAACATCTTATCAATCCCTTTTTTAAAAATCTTTTTTTTTTTTTCATTTTTAGAGTTATATTCTATCCCTTCATACTAGTTAACTTTATTTTCGGTATATATATATATATATATATATATATATATATATATATATATATATAAAGTTGTTCTCTCTTTAAATTTTGGGATACAATTTCTTCTAACAGACCAAAATATACCCTAAATCTCTAGTGTATGGCTTTGTTCTAGTATCCTGCCTGATCACACTCTCTCTCTCTCTTTTTTTTAAATTTCTCTTCTTTCTTTTTTCAAACAACTCCTTATGAATTCCTTTTATAAAATCTTTTATACTTTTCATCTTTACAGTCATATTCCATCCCTTCATCATATTTACCTTTCTTTTGGTACATATATAAGCTTTTCTTTCTTTAAAATTTTGGGAGGCAGTTTCTTCTAACAGAGCAAAATACACCCAAGATCTAGTGTGTGGCACTAATCTATGCACCAGCCTGGTAATATTTGATCATATTCTTTTTTTTTCCTTTATCTTTATCTTTTTCTTTTTTCTTTCTTTCCCTTTCTTTTCCCCCAGTTTCACTTCTCTTCTGATTTGTTTATTATATATTGTTCTGGGGTTGTTGTTACCCTGCTATCATTTTCTTCTCTCATTCATCTATTCTCCACTGGAAAAAATGACAAGATGGAAAAAAAATCACCTCAACAAAAAGAACAAGAGGCAGTAAGACTGCCAGGGACCCACTCAATAAGGACATTAGTAAGATGTCGGAACTAGAGTTCAGAAAAACAATTATAAAGATACTAGCTGGGCTTGAAAAAAAAAAGATATTAAAGAAACCATTTATGGAGAAATAAAAGAACTAAAATCTAACCAACTCAAGATCAAAAAGGCTATTAATGAGGTGCAATAAAAAATGGAGGCTCTAACGGATAGGATAAATGAGGCAAAAGAGAGAATTTGTGATATAGAAGACCTAATGATGGAAAATAAAGAAGCTGAGAAAAAGAGAGATAAACAACTACTGGATCACGAGGGCAGAATTCGAGAGATAAGCGATACCATAAGATGAAACAATATTAGAATAACAGGGATCCCCGAAGAAGAAGAAAGAGAGAGAGGGGCAGAAGGTATATTGGAGCAAATTATAGCAGAGAACATCCCTAATTTGAGGAACAAACAGGCATCAAAATCCAGGAGGCACAGACAACCCCTCTCAAAATCAATAAAAATAGGTCACCACCCCAACATCTAAAAGTAAAACTTATGAGTCTCAGAGACAAAGAGAGAATCCTGAAAGCAGCTGGGGAGAAGAGATCTGTAACCTACAATGGTGGAAACATTAGATTGACAACAGACCTATCCCCAGAGACCTGGCAGGCCAGATGGACTAGCAGGATATATTCAGAGCACTATGGGAAAAAAATATGCAGCCAAGAATACTATATCCAGCTAGGCTGCCATTGAAAATACAAGGAGAGATAAAAAGCTTCCAGGACAAACAAAAACTAAAGGAATTTGCAAACACAAAACCAGCCCTACAGGCTATATTGAAAGGGGTCCTTTAAGGAAGGAGAGAGCCTAAAGCAACATAGACCAGAAAGAAACACAGACAATACACAGTAACAGTCACGTCACAGGCAATACAATGGCACTAAATTCCTATCTTTCAATAGTTACCCTGAATGTAAATGGGCTAAATGCCCCAATCAAAAGACACAGGCTATCAGATTGGAAAAATCAAAACAAAACCCATAGATGTGTTGACTGTAAGAGACACATTTTAGACCTAAAGACATGTCCAGATTGAAAGCGAAGGGGTAGAAAACCATTTACCATGCTAATGGACACGAAAAGAGAGCTGGGGTGGCAAACCTTTTTAGATTAGATTTTAAAACAAAACTATAATAAGAGATGAGGAAGGATACTATATCATACTTAAAGGGTCTATTCAACAAGAAGGCGTAACATGTAAATATCTATACCCCTAACATGGAAGCAACCAATTATATAAGGCAATTAATTAAAAAAGCAAAGAAACACATCGACAACAATACAGTAATAGTGGGGGACTTTAACACTACCCTCACTGAAATGGACAGATCATCTAAGCAAAAGATCAACAAGGAAATAAAGATTTTAAATGAAACACTGTAACAAATGGACTTCACAGCCATATTCAGAACATTCCATCCCAAAGCAACAGAATACAAATTCTTTTCTAGTGCCCATGGAACATTCTCCAGAATAGATCACACCCTAGGTCATAAATCAGGTCTCAACTGGTGCCAAATGATTGGGGTCATTCGCTGCATATTTGTGGACTACAATGCTTCAAAACTAGAACTCAATCACAAGAACAATGTTGGAAAGAACTCAAATACATGGAGACTGAAGAGCATCTTACTAAGGAAAGAATGGGTCAACCAGGAAATTAAAGAAGAATTAAAAAATTCATGGAAACAAATGAAAATGTAAACACAACTGTTCAAAATCTTTGGGATGCAGCAAAGGCAGTCCTAAGAGGAAAGTATATAGCAATACAAGCCTTTCTCAAGAGAGAGGAATGGTCTCAAATACACAACCTAACCCTACATCTAAAGGAGCTGGAGAAAGCACAGCAAATAAAGCCTAAACCCAGCAGGAGAAGAGAAATAATAAAGATCAGAGCAGAAATCAATGAAATAGAAACCAAAAGAACAGTAGAACAGATCAACGAAACTAGGATCTGGTTCTTTGAAAGAATTAATAAGATTGATAAACCCGTGGCCAGACCTCTCAAAAAGAAAACAGAAAGGACCCAAATCAACAAAATCATGAATGAAAGAGGAGAGATCACAACCAACACCAAAGAAATACAAACAATTATAAGAACATATTATGAGCAACTCTATGCCAGCAAATTAGATAACCTGGAAGAAATGGATGCATTCCTAGAGATGTATCAACTACCAAAACTGAACCAGGATGAAATAGAAAACCTGAACAGACTTATAACCACTAAGGAAATTGAAGCAGTCATCAAAAATCTCCCAACAAACAAGAGCCCAGGGCCAGATGGCTTCCCAAGGGGATTCTACCAAACATTTAAAGAGTAATTAATACTTATTCTTCTGAAACTGTTCCAAAAAGTTGAAATGGAAGCAAAACTTCTAAAATCATTTTATGAAGCCACCATTACTTTGATCCCCAAACCTGACAAAAACCCCATGAAAAAGGAGAATTACAGACCAATATCCCTGATGAACATGGATGCAAAAATTCTCACCAAAATACTAGCCAATAGGATCCAACAGTACATTAAAGGATTATTCACAACGACCAAGTGGGATTTATCCCTGGGCTGCAAGGCTGGTTCAACATCCGCAAATAAATCAATGTGATATGATACATTAATAAAAGAAAAAACAAGAACCATATGATCCTCTCAATCGATGCAGAAAAAGCATTTGACAAAGTACAGGATCCTTTCTTGATCAAAACTCTTCAGAGCATAGGGATAGAGGGTACATACCTCAATACCATAAAAGCCATCTATGAAAAAACCACAGCGAATATCATTCTCAATGGGGAAACACTGACAGCTTTACCCCTAAGGTCAGGAATGCAACAGCGATGTCCAGTATGACCACTGCTGTTGAACATGGTATTAGAAGTTGTAGCCACAGCAATGAGAAAACAAAAAAAATAAAAATAAAAAACATCCGAATTGGCAAAGAAGAAATCAAACTCTCACTTTTTGTAGAAGATATGACACTTTATGTGGAAAACCCAAAAGACCCCACCCCAAAACTGCTAGAACTCATACAGGAATTCAGTAAAGTGGCAGGATATAAAATCAATGCACAGAAATAAGTGGCATTCCTATACACCAACAACAAGACAGAAGAAAGAGAAATTAAGGAGTCAATCCCATTTACAATTGCACCCAAAACCATAAGATACCTGGGAATAAATCTAACCAAAGAGGCAAAGATTCTGTACTCAGAAAACTATAAAATACTCATGAAAGAAATTGAGGAAGGCACAAAGAAATGGAAAAACATTCCAGGCTCATGGATTGGAAGAACAAATAGTGTGAAGATGTCAATGCTACCTAGAGCAATCTACACACTCAATGCAATCCCCATCAAAATACCATCATTTTTTCAAAGAAATGGAACAAATAATGCTAAAATTTGTATGGAACCAGAAAAGACCTCGAATAGCCAGAGGAATGTTGAAAAAAAAAACAAAGCTGGTGGCATCACAATTCCGGACATCCACCTATGTTACAAAGCTGTCATCATCAAGACAGCATGGTACTGGCACAAAAACAGACACATAGGTCAATGGAACAGAATAGAGAGCCCAGAAATGGACCCTCAACTCTATGGTCAACTAAACTTTGACAAAGCAGGAAAGAATGTCCAATGGATACAAGACAGTCTCTTCAACAAATGGTGTTGGGAAAATTGGACAGCCACATGCAGAAGAATGAAACTGGACCATTTCCTTACACCACACACAAAAATAGACTCAAAATGGTTGAAAGACTTCAATGTGAGACAGGAGTCCATCAAAATCCTAAAGGAGAAGAGAGGCAGCAACCTCTTCGACCTCAGCTGCAGCAACTTCTTCCTAGAAACATCGCCAAAGGCAAGGGAAGCAAGGGCAAAAATGAACTATTGGGACTTCATCAAGATAAAAAGCTTTTGCAAAGCAAAGGAAACAGTCAACAAAATCAAAAGACAACTGACAGAATGGGAGAAGATATTTGCAAATGACATATTGATAAAAGGCTAGTATCCAAAATCTATAAAGAACTTATCAAACTCAACATCCAAAGAACAAATGATCCAATCAAGACATGGGCAGAAGCCATGAACAGACATTTTTCCAAAGAAGACATCCAAATGGCCAACAGACACATGAGAAAGTGCTCCACATCACTTGGCATCGGGGAAATCCAAATCAAAACCTCAATGAGATACCATCTCACACCAGTCAGAATGGCTAAAATTACCAAGCCAGGAAATGACAGATGTTGGCAGGATGCGGAGAAAGGGGAATCCTCCTACACTGTTGGTGGGAATGCAAGCTGGTGCAGCCACTCTGGAAAACAGTATGGAGGTTACTCAAAAAGTTGAAAATAGAGCTACCATATGACCTATCAATTGCACTACTGGGTATTTACCCCAAAGATACAAATGTAGGGATCCAAATGGTTATGTGCACCACAATGTTTATAGCAGCAAGGTCCACAATAGCCAAACTGTGGAAAGAGCCAAGATGTCCATCGACAGATGAATGGATAAAGAAGAAGTGGTATATATATATAAAAGGGAATATTATGCAGCGATCAAAAGGAATGAAATCTTGCCATTTGCAGTGACCTGAATGGAACTGGAGGGTAGTATGCTGAGTGAAATAAGTCAATCAGAGAAAGACTTGTATCATATGATCTCACTGATATGAGGAATTCTTAATCTCAGGAAACAAACTGAGGGTTGCTGGAGTGGTGGGGGTTGGGAGGGATGGGGTGGCTGGGTGATAGACATTGGGGAGGGTATATGCTATGGTGAGCACTGTGAATTGTGCAAGACCATTGAATCACAGATCTGTACCTCTGGAAAAAATAATACATTTTATGTATTATTATTAATTCTTCTAATTTACTATTAATTCTTCTTTAAATGTTTGGTAGAATTCCCCTGGGAAGCCATCTGGCCCTGGGCTCTTGTTTTTTGGGAAATTTTTGGTTACTGCTTCAATTTCCTCAGTGATTATAGGTCTGCTCAGGTTTTCTATTTCTTCCTGGTTCAGTTTTGGTAGTTGATACATCTCTAGGAATGCATCCATTTCTTCCAGATTATCTAATTTGTTGGCATATAATTACTCATAATATGTCCTTATAATTGTATTTCTTTGGTGTTGGTTGTGATCTCTCCTCTTTCATTCATGATTTTGTTGATTTGGGTCCTTTCTCTTTTCTTTCTGATCAGTCTGGCCAGGGGTTTGTCAATCTTATTAATTCTTTCAAAGAACCAGATCCTAGTTTCGTTGATCTGTTCTACTGTTCTTTTATTTCATTGATTTCTGCTCTGATCTTTATTATTTCTCTTCTCCTGCTGGGTTTAGGCTTTATTTGCTGTTCTTTCTCCAGCTCCTTTAGATGTAGGGTTAGGTTGTGTATTTGAGACCATTCTTCTCTCTTGAGAAAGGCTTGTATTGCTATATACTTTCCTCTTAGGACTGCCTTTGCTGCATCCCAAAGATTTTGAACAGTTGTATTTTTATTTTCATTTGTTTCCATGAATTTTTTAATTCTTTTTTTTCCTGGTTGACCCATTCATTCTTTAGTAGGATGCTTTTAGCTTCCATGTATTTGAGTTCTTTCTGACATTCCTCTTGTCATTGAGTTCTAGTTTCAAAGCATTGTGGTCGAAAAATATGCAGGGAATGATCCCCATCATTTGGCACCAGTTGAGACCTGATTTATGACCTAGGATGTGATCTATTCTGGAGAATGTTCAATGGGCACTAGAGAAGAATGTGTATTCTGTTGCTTTGGGTTGGAATATTCTCAATATATCTGTGGATTCCATTTGGTCCAGTGTGTCATTTAAAGTCTTTACTTCCTGGTTGATCTTTTGTTTAGATGATCTGTCCATTTCAGTGAGGGGGGTGTTAATGTCCCCCACTATTATTGTATTGTTGTTGATGTGTTTCTTTGCTTTTTTTATTAATTGCCTTATATAATTGGTTGCTTCCATGTTAGGGGCATAGATATTTACAATTCTTAGATCTTTTTGTTGGATAGACCCTTTAAGTAGAGTGTTGTGTACTTCCTCATCTCCTATTACAGGCTTTGTTTTAAAATCTAATTTGTCTGATATAAAGATTGCCACTCCAGCTTTCTTTTGGTGTCCATTAGCAGGGTAAATGGTTTTCCACCCCTTCACTTTCAATCTGGGGGTGTCTTTGGGTCTAAAATGAGTCTCTTACAGACAGCATATCGATGGGTCTTGTTTTTTAATCCAATCTGATAGCCTGTGTCTTTTGATTGGGGCATTTAGCCCATTTACATATTTTTAAACATATGAATTTATTGCCATTGTATTACCTGTAAGGTGACTGTTACTGTATATTGTCTGTGTTCCTTTCTGGTCTATGTTGCTTTTAGGGTCTCTCTTTGCTTAGAGGACCCCTTTCAAGATTTCTTGTAGGGCTGGTTTTGTGTTTGCAAATTCCTTTAGTTTTTGTTTGTCCTGGAAGCTTTTTATCTCTCCTTCTATTTTCAATGGCAGCCTAGCTGGATATAGTATTCTTGGCTGCATATTTTTCTCCCATAGTGCTCTGAATATATCCTGCCAGTCCATCTGGCCTGCCAGGTCTCTGTGGATAGGTCTGTTGCCAATCTAATGTTTCTACCATTATAGGTTACAGATCTCTTCTCCTGAGCTGCTTTCAGGATTTTGTCTTTGTCTCTGAGACTTGTATGTTTTATTATTAGACGTCAGGGTGGTGACCTATTTTTATTGATTTTGAGAGGGGTTCTCTGTGTCCCCTGGATTTTGATGCCTGTTTCCTTCCCTAAATTTGGGAAGTTCTCTGCTATAATTTGCCCCAGTATACCTTCTGCTCCTCTCTCTCTTTCTTCTTCTTCTGGGATCCCAATTATTCTAATGTTGTTTTGTCTTATGATATTGCTTCTCTCTCGAATTCTGCCCTCATGATCCAGTAGCTGTTTATCTCTCTTTTTCTCAGCTTCTTTATTTTACATCATTTGGTGTTCTATATCACAAATTCTCTCTTCTGCCTCATTATCCTGGCAGTTAAAGCCTCCATTTTTTATTGCATCTCATTAATAGCCTTTATGATTTCAACTTGATTAGATTTTAGTTCCTTTATTTCTTCAGAATTGATTTCTCTAATAACTTCCATGCTTTTTTCAAGCCCAGCTAGTATCTTTAAAATCATCATTCTCAACTCTAGTTCTGAAATTGTACTAATGTTCATATTGAGTAGATCCCTGGCAGTCAGTACTGCCTCTTGTTCCTTTTGTTTTGGTGATTTTTTTCCATCTTGTGATTTTGTCCAAAGGAGCATAGGTGTATGAGAGAACAAAATGCTAACAGGGTAACAACATCCCCAGAAAGTTTGCCCTAAACAAATCAGAAAAGACCTGAAGCTGGCGGGAAAGAAAGGGAAAGAAAGGAAAAAGAAAAAGAAAAAGATAAAAACAAACAAAAACAACGCAAAACAAAAATCAAAGTATGCTCAAATATGATTAGGCTGGTGCATTGATCAATGACACATACTAGATTTTGGACGTATTTTGGTCTGTTAGAAGAACGTGCCTCCCAAAATTTAAAGAAATGAAAATTATATATGTACAAAAATAAGAGTTGCTACGATGAAGGGATGGAATATAACTGTGAAGATGAAAATTATAAAAGGTTTTATAAAAGGAATTGATAAGAAATTGGTTGAAAAAGAAAGAAGAGGATTAAAAAAAAAGGGAGAGAATGTGATCAGGCAGGAGACTCGAACATAGCTGTACACTAGAGATTTAGGGTATATTTTGATCTGTTAGAAGAAACTGTATCTCAAAATTTTAAAGAGAGAACAACATATATATATACCAAAAATAAGGGTAACTAATACGAAGGGCTAGACTATGACTCGAAAAATGAAAAATAAAAAATATTTTTTAAAATGGGATTGGTAAGATGGTTGAAAAACGGAAAAAGAAAAATTAAAAAAAAAAGTTTTAAAAAAATTGACTTTGAAAGACTAAAGAATCATGGGAAAAAAGCCATGAATTCTATGTGCAGCAGTCCCCTAGCACTGGAGTTGTGTTGTTCTCATTGATCGGTAAACTTGGTCTTGGCTGGCTGTTCTTGTTGATCTTCTAGGGCAGGGGCCTGTTGCCATGGTTCCCAAATTTCTTTGCCAGAGGAGGAATTGCTCCACCCTTGCTGGGTCTCGGCTAAGTAATCTGCTTGAGTTTGCTCTCACGCTATTTTGTTCCCTGCAAGCTTTCTGCACAGCTTTGGAGGACAAGAGTGAAAACGCAGCCTCCCAATCTCTGCCCCAGAGGAGCCGAGAACTTGGGGCCCCATTCTTTAGTGCGCCCCCAGAGAAAAGCAGTCACTCCCATCTCCCTGGTCTCTGGCCGCACTCCATGCTCACCCAGCCTGTGACCGAGCATTTCTATCTCTAGCACATGACCCCATCTGAAGTCTCCAAATCCAGCAGATCCTTGGGGTGCACTCCTGTGCCGCTCCTCCTGGGGAAAGAAGGAGTCTCCCCAGATCTGCCACTTGTTGGGTCCCTGCTGGAGGAGCAGTTGCCCGACTGTGCCATGTGTGTCATGTTTTATGGCACCCCGAGCTGAGAGCCCACTCCTCGGCTCCATCTCTGCAGCCAGCTTCCCCACTCCAATACCCAGGAGCTCTACTGCACTCAGGCACCCCTGGTCTTTCTGTGACCCTGAGGGTCCTGTGACCACACTGTCCCAGAGAGGGTTCCACACCCCGCTTAGCCACTGGAGCGCCGTCCCTTAGCAGACCAGACTTCTAAAAGGTCTGATTTTGTGCTTTGTGGCTCTATCACTCACCAGAAGCGGCCAACGGAGGCCCCCTCCCCCGCCCTCTATCCTCCAGAATATCGCCTCGGATTCACTTCTCCACCCGACCTACCTTCCAGAAAGTGGTCGCTTTTCTGTTCAGAGAGTTGTTGCTATTCCTTTCTTCAATCTCCTGTTGAGTTTGTAGGTGTTCAGAATGGTTTGACCCCTATCCAGCTGAATTACTGGGACCAGACGAAATCCAGGTCTCCTACTCCTCCACCATCTTGCTCTGCCCCCTGCATAAGTTTTTGTATCATTGAAACATATGGATGATAAAATTTATTTTGCCCTTGCTCTTCAATGACACCTTAGCTGCTATAAAATTTTAGATTGATAAGTTCTTTTTCATCAAAATTTATAAGATACTACTTTATTTTCTTCTGGCATCAATTGAATCTGATGAGAATTTAGCTGTTAAGATAATTGCTGTCCCATTGTGTCTTTTCTTCTCTTTCCCTATTTCTTTTTCAAGATTTTTTTTTTATATTTGATGATCTGGAGTCTCATTAATATGGGCAAAGGTATATATTTTTGTAAGCCCCGCTTGGAGCCTTATAAATAGTTTTAATCTGAAGGAACATATTTAATTTTGGATTAATCATTGGACAAAATGTATATTCTCGGGCGCCTGGGTGGCTCAGTTGGTTAAGCGACTGCCTTCGGCTCAGGTCATGATCCTGGAGTCCCGGGATCAAGTCCTGCATCAGGCTCCCTGCTCAGCAGGGAGTCTGCTTCTCCCTCTGACCCTCCCGCCCTCTCATGTGCTCTCTCTCTCTCTCTCAAATAAATAAATAAAATCTTTTAAAAAAATGTATATTCTCATGATTCCATAATTTCACAGTTTAAATTATTCATAGGATATTAGAATAAAAGTGTAATTTCCAATGGAAAAATAAGACCATGACCTCCCAATCCAACAATCAGTATTGAAATCACTAATAGGGAGATATCCAGACATCATGTGCCTCTCTGTAACCCATGTTGTTTCTCCTGGTTATAGAATCCTAATTGTATATTTGTATTCTTAATAAAATGAGAGATGCTTTTTTGAAATAGCTAATTCCTAAAGCCCTACATTTATGTGTAACAATGCAAAAAAAAAATTGGAGTTAAAAGAGAGTAATTCAGTACCTTACTAGTTACCCTCCAAAAAATGCTACATCAAGTTGTGGGCTCTTAAAATTTTGTTCACAAATTGCTCACTACTCTCTTCTCATTTTCTCTACCAATTCAGATCAACAGCACAAAAAGCTGATGGGGGGATTTTACCCCCAGGGATACCCTAAATATACAGCATAGTTAAAAGCAATGTGCTTTTGTGCTAATGAAGTATCAAGAAACATCCTTGGCTGCAAGATGCACTTCAGTCAGACTGCTGCTGCCTAAAAACCTGCAATATGGAAATTTCTGGAAACAAAATAGTGCCACCCACATTAATTCAGGTCCTCAAAGGCCAATTTTTACCTCAGGGCATTTGCATAGCTCTTTAATTTTTTACTTTCTTATTTGTCAGGCATACTTTTAATGCTGATTGGTTAATTTCCAGGAACTTCTGAAATCTTAAAACACTTTCCCTGACCTTTCACACTCAGTCACAACTCATAAATTAGTTACATGGTAAAGGGTTACACATCCCTTTAGCAACCTATACTTTTTTTCATAAAACGTATTAATTATTAAATATTTAACTTCTCAAGAAAGTTTAAGCCCTATAAAAATGCATATTTTATTTCCCACTGTGTCCTAGTGCTTAATAAAATACCTAGAACATAATAGGACCTAAACAAATATTTGATGATGGGCTGAATGAACAAATGATTGCCTAGTATTGTGTTTCTAGTTTATTATTTTACATACCCAGCCAATAAACATATTTCTCCATATTTAGAACATGTGACACATTGTACTTGACCAATACATGGTGCTTCTAGAAATTATTTCAGAAACAACTTCAAAAACAATAGTGATACTTTTAAAATGTTTTCTTTTTTTTAAGATTTATTTACTTATTTTACAGAGAGAGAAAGAGAGTGGGAGGAGGGGGAAGGGCAACCTGAGCCGAAACCAAGAGTCAGATGCTCAAATGACTGAGCCACGCAACCACCCCAACAATAGAGATATTTTAAATGACAGATGAAACCTAATAACTATGAGTGACTGGATTGCACTTGTGTTGCTCAACATGGTCAACCATGTTTAATGATCTAATGCCAGATTGATCAATTTATTAAATATCTATACCATAAGATATTTTGATAATTGCTACTTTTAAATGTTCTTCTAAATTTGTATGTATTATCCAAACATACAATAAGAAAGAGAGAAAACTCACTCTGACTCACCATTTATTATGCAATATACTACCATTTTTACATAGTCCCAATCATCTCTTGACCATAAAGATGATATGAATCATAGCTTAGGAATAGTTCATAGTTCACATACACTTTCTCATTTTATGTTTATTTGGATATACTTTAAAGCCATATTTCTATGAACTTCAGTGAAAACTTTGGATTCCAACCTGGTACCATATTTATCATTTTTACATATTAGATATTGTTATATTCCAACTGGGAAGAGCAGTTGCACAATATTTAGGAGCTTGATGCCAGAAAGGATTGTTCTAGTAATGGATGCGTAGAATGCTCTTATTACTTAATTTATGAATTCCCTAGGGGCACAATTCTGATAATTGAAATTGTCAAGAGAGCCCTAACTATAATGGAGGAGCATGAATTCCCATGATGCTCAACCAAGAAATCTTTCCTTAGGAAATATAATCAGGAGATAGTGCGGTGCAGATAATTTGGTTCTGGCTTTGTATCTTACTGCGTGTCTTTGAGCAATGTTTATTTCAACATTTTTACTTCAATTTTCTCATCTGAGAAGTGAAACATTTACTACTTACATCTTAAGATTGTTGGGAAACATTTTAAAATCATTGCTCTTTTTTAATTTTTTAAAGTTACTTCAAATTTCAAAAGCAGTGAATTTATTTATTATAACCAGTGAAAAGCTTATAATTTTCTTTCCACCACTGTCTTTAATTCCATCTAACTGTGGGAATTCATGCCCTCCTGCATGTCCTTATGCCTTTTACTCCTTGTTCATACAAATATTTATAACATATATACAGGTGAACTATGCCCTGGTTTGCCCAGGATAATCTCAGATGAAGCTTCTTTTCCTAGTGTGATTATTAATAATGCTCTTTTTGTTATTAGAAACATACAGATTTGGATGATAAATTACATATCACCCTTTTACAAGGAGTTTGATTTTTTATTATTAATTTACCTGTAGCTATTAGCATAATGCTGTGCATTTGGTAAGCTTTTCAACAATGGCAGGCATTGTTAAGAGGAACCTAATTTCATAGGCCTCTACCAAATATTTAACAAAGCAGCTAGAGAGGGTGCCTCTGTGGCTCAGTCGGTTGTGTGTGTGACTCTTGGTTTCCGCTCAGGTCATGGTATTGGGGTTGGGATATCAAGTTCTGCTCAGCATGGGGTCCGCTTGAGATTCTCTCCTCCTTCTGCTCCTACCCCTGCTCTCTCCTCTCTCTCTCAAATGAAATAAAAATAAATAAATAAATAAATAAATAAACAAACAAACAAACAATGCAGCTATAGGGAGAGTATTTTAGTGATAGGGCTAAAAGCTAAATGAGGGAGATGCTTGTTATTAAAACATTTTAATACTTTTTAATGGGTGAATTTTTATGCTGTTTATTCAAAGATGAAAAATTAAACTCTATCATATTTCACTTATAATGAACATTCCCAAGCTTTTATTTTAGAATCTTAAATTGGGGGTAGAGTGAAACCCATATAATACTGAAGGCCACAACTTTCAAAAAAGTTAAATAATTTATTTAAGGTCACACAGATAATGCCATTTTCTGACTTAGTTCTCTCAATGAAAATGTATACACACAACGTTAGAAACATAGGTAGAGACTCCTCAATTTATTAGGCTATTTTGTAACAGAATAGGACTAATTTAATTGGTCTCATCTACCGGTATAAATGACTGATAATTTTTGTCTTGTATTTTTTTTTTTTTTTTACTAGAGGAGATAGGCATTTTAAACTGAGCAGGAAGATCTATAAACATGGGAGAGAAGGGTCCACCTTCCCAGTCAGGCAGACAGCAGAATCAGCCCCTTCATTTAGAAACTTTTCAATTTGATTTAAATATCCAGCAGCCCAGGTTTTACCATGTGTTTAAAAGACTATTAATTTCTTCCATCAATCTCTGTTTTCTACGTTCCCAATAATCACTGAATAATTTTAAGGAAATTTGAAGAGACAGAACTTTCATGAAACAAATTGATAAAGTTATTTAATAACATAATTATTTTTCCACCTGCTATATTTTAAGTTTTCTTAGTCAATTTAGATTTTAACTACCATATTTCACATGTAGTAAAGGTAATGAAGAAAGGTAAAAAGGTATTCCAAGGGCAATGTGCTTCATTAAAGTGGATAAGAACAAAATTTTCATAAAACTCAGGAGAGATATAATCAGGGTCTTACGGGTGAAGAGCTCATTTTGTTTTCAAATAGGGCATATTTCTTCAGTAATTCTGCAGGCTTACTGTCACTGTAGTTAAGCAGATGAGCCATGCTGTTGAAGAATAAATAGCAGATATATTTGAAGCTCATATAAGTGGAAAATGAAGTATGCGATCCTTCATGAAATAAAGAAAATGGGGAGGGTGCCTGGGTGGCTCAGTTGGTTAAGCGACTGCCTTCGGCTCAGGTCATGATCCCGGAGTCCCTGGATCGAGCCCCGCATCGGGCTCCCTGCTCGGCAGGGAGTCTGCTTCTCCCTCTGACCCTCCCCCCTCTCATGTGCTCTCTCTCTCATTCTCTCTCTCACAAATAAATAAATAAAATCTTTAAAAAAAAAAAAGAAAATGGGGAGAGCAAGTATCAATATTTCAAAGATTGAGAAATAGAGAAACAAAGATCCTCATGAGGAATTTTTCAACAGGTTCAAAAGTTCAGGTAAGATAAACTTCTCCATATTTAGATGCTCTTTGGAACTATATTCGAATTTTTGAAGGAGATACGTTTCATCATTTTTGGCAAACAAATGAACTAAACTCTTTTTATGAAAACCCTTGATGGTTTTTGACTGATTATCCTTTTTTTTAAGATTTTATTTATTTGACAGAGAGAGAGAGCACAAGCAGGGGGAGCAGGAGAGGGAGAAGCAGGCTCCCCACTGAGCAGGGAACCCCATGGGGGACTCAATCTCAGGATACTGGGATCATGACCTGAGCCAAAGGCAGACGCTTAACTGACTGAGCCACCCAGGCGCCCCTTGACTGATTATTCTTGGATGCTTTGGATTTTGACACTTATGTTCTAGGCAGTGTATAAATAGTAATGACCTTAGTAGAAATGACAATACTGGTCAAAAATAATGAGTGCAAGCAGAGCTGTTTACCTTCTTTTTATGTTTTTCTCCTTGGTTAAAATTTTCCAAATATACCTAAGGACGGTTATTGTTTTGGGGTTTGTTTTTGTTTATTTGTTTGTTTGTTTGGTTCTTTGGAGTGGTAATCACAAAAACTATAATAACATTTGTTGATGTTTATTGAATACTCACTATAGGCCAGGCATGTGTTCAGTGTGTAACATACACTGAATGTCTCATTTAAACCTATATACGCCCTATGGAAGATGAACAACAATTACTTCCTTTTTAGAAGCAAGGTATCTGAAATTGGGTCCAAGGTAATATGGATTAACAGCTGGGTCTAGATTCAGATAGTCTAATTGGATCTCATTTTGTAGTTAAATGATATAATATATTTGATATGATCCTTTTGATTTTACAGAAGAACCAATGTGCACACATGCCAAGCAGTTGGCCAGCTCTACTATTACCACATCCCATGTTCTTTCCAATACTACAAACAGTCTGGAGACATTTTGTCTTCATTAATTTTAGCTGCATGGTGAAATGTATCTGAATGTTTACCAAGGTAATTAGCCAGAAGACTCACGATGTTTTAATGATTATTTATTTCAATACCTTTCTTTTCAACATTTGAATATATGTTTATCGTTATACATTGTGTGTGTGTATACATACAAATATGTAAAAATCAATGTCTGTCGGGTTCTCGCTACTCTTAAGTTTTAGAAGCTTAAGAAGAGGGAATTGGTTGAAACGGAACTGGCTCAATCCCCAGTAGCTGTTGTCTCCTCCCCTCTTCAATCACTGGGTTCACCAAGCTAGGTAATATCTGTCACCTTCATTCAATCATGTTAGAGTGTATGGTGGTTAACTGGCTTTGTCCCAGTCCATATGTCACCATCCTAACTTACTTCATGATGTCACTGGGTCTTTCCTGTATTACTCCACATCACTTTTTGGACAAGGGTCTGAATTATTTGTCACTTTTAACTATTTTAAATAACATTTCATCAGTCATTATTATCTATGATATGTTTATAAAAGTACATATCTTTATAAAGAATCTAGACCCAGCTGTTAATCCATATTACCTTTATATGTTTATAAAGTATAAAGTATTGTAGAAAAAAGGCAACCACACATTTTTGCTATATATTTACATTTTCTGTAGTAGCAATCAAAAGAAGAGCAAACCTTATCAAATTAGGTCAAATATATTCAATGTACTTTTTGAATATAAAAATGAATATGCAGACTACAGTTCTATTTAGATATCGATAAATAGGCAGTTTTAGAATACTATTTTAAAAAATACAGTAGTAAGAACACTTACCTTACAGTTAAACACCCCTAGTGTGAACCCTAAGACCAGGTTTTACTTCAGCCAATTAGTTGGTCCTGCTGAACTTTAGTTTTCTTTTCTTTTCTTTTTTTAAAGGTTTTATTTATTTATTTGACAGAGAGAGAGAGAGTGCACACACAAGCGGTGGGGGGGGGGGCATCAGCCAGAGGGAGAAGCATCCTCCCCACTGAGCAAGGAGCCCAATGTGGGACTCGATCCCAGGACCCTGGGATCATGACCTGAGCCAAAGGCAGATGCCTAACCAACTGAGCCACCAGGTGTCCCTGAGCTTTAGTTTTCTCATGAACAAAATGAAGGTAATGATATTAACAACTACTTTTCTGGTGTATTGTGTGTCCTTATGGTAATGCCTCATACATGGTAACTAAAGTTTACTCAAGTGAAGCAACGGGTTTGTTTGTCTTTGGAATAAGTACATCTCCAACACGCTGCCTGTAAATTTTCTTCTGAGTGTATATTTTCTTCTGTGTAAGAAAATGCAGATTTAAAATATCTAATACCACTCAAAGTTATTTTTTACTGCCTTGTCCAAGATGGAAGCCTTCCTACCCTTCTTTTATCTGGGTGGTTTTTTGTTTTTGTTTTTGTTTTTTCTCTCAGAACTATAAAGTTTTCAAGTCTGGAAGATTCTTTGCTGCAACCTGATTACAATTTCCAGCATACCTGAAGCTCCATAAGTGAATAGCTCTAGTAGAAGATATTTGGTTCTCAAAATGACCTTAATTTGAATGCAATCAGAAGGAACATTTTCAAAGATGCAAGATGACTGTCCATACTGTAGAGGTAGGGAGCCACTCTTTCATAGCCTGAAATGTCAAAGTCTTCCATTATAATAAAGAAGATTAATATAAAAGAAGGTCATATGCCAACATTTCAGCTGAGAATATATGATCTGTATTAATCTAAGTAATTGAAATTTTGGTAGCTTACACATTTCTCCTGCTATAAGGGTATAATCATTTAACACATTAAATACCAATAAGATATTTTTTTAAAACACTGTTTAAAATGTAAGTTATGGTGTATAGATTATTTCATATTTTTAGAATTACATAAGAGAAAGATATAAATGAATGAAGTATTCTTAAGGCTCTCCAGAAATTTAGGTTAACCTAAATATCTAAACTGTCAGACCATCTCAGAAATAAATAAAAACCTTAAACAGGAAACTTTTTTTTTTTTCCAGGCATGTGGGTGAGCCATCTTGGAAGTGGCTCCTCCAGCCCCGGGCAAGCCTTCAAATAATGCCACCTCAGCTGTGATGAAACTACAGGAGAAGCCTTTAGCCAAAACCACCCAGTTGGGCCACACATGGATTTTAGACCCTCAGAAATGGTTTTAGATATGGGGCGCCTGGGTGGCTCAGATGGTTAAGCGTCTGCCTTCGGCTCAGGTCATGATCCCAAGGTCCTGGGATCGAGTCCCACATCGGGCTCCCGGCTCGGCGGGGAGCCTGCTTCTCCCTCTGACCCTCTCCCCTCTCATGCTGTTTCTCTCTCGCTCGCTTTCTAAAAAATAAATAAATAAAATCTTTTAAAAAAATGGTTTTAGATAATAGTAATTACTATTTGATCTGTAGCAAAAGATAACTAATATACTTTTCTAAATTGGGTTAGTGGCTTTTGCTGAAAACTTTTATTTCAATAATTATAATGATTTAAATTTGGCACAAATGTGTGATTTTCCGCCTATTTTATTGCAGGCTAAAAAGACCCTTACAGATAAATAGTACATTTTGATATTGGACTTTGTATTTAATACTTTTTACTAGGTTCTAAGGAAGAAGATACATGCTAGCCTGGTGATGATGATGACTGTTTTACTAAAATTACAGCAACCCTCTTCAGAAGTGTGTTGGAAATGGTTTTCCAGAGCAAATGATTACTAAGTTCAGATAGCTAGTGTTGAAACCAAGTGCCAAAAATTGTTGGACATTTTAGTTTTATACACCACTTAAAGGATAAATTACAAAAATTACATTATTCTAGAAAATAATAAGTGTCTATTGGTTTAAGAATAAAAATATTGAGTCTTGTATTATGTGCTGCCTTCCTTGATATTTAAGTGTACCATAAAAATCTAAGTCTATAAGGATTTAAAATAGACATCATTTCAAGACACTTTTCATGCAGCAAAACCATCTGGATAATTTTCATCTTTTAAAATTTAGTTCAAAAACAGAAAAAAAAAAAACCAGGATGTCATGACTTCTTTTATATTCTCTTTCAATATTATTTAGTATTTATTTTCAGAATGGTTAACACCTAAATTTATTTTTTTAACCTCATAAATAAAATATACACTCTAATCACCATCAAAATGCACAAAGGAAATTAATTTCATTTCACAGCCCCAGCAAAAAAGCTGCATTTTGCTCCTTATATATAGCAACAATAAACTGTTAATTCTTTATTAAAGTTCAAAGTTGTATCAAAGCAGTGTTATTTTGTAGAATAGAAAAAGCACTGACCTTGGAATTCTAATTCTAGCACTGACCTCCATGACTGCTCTTCCACGTATTAGCAAAGTGACCTTGAATGTGTCATTTAAACTTTATGAGTCCTGGTTTTCTTCTCTATAAAAGAGGGATAATGGCCTCTCCTCCTTAAAGACCAGATTATTGGGAAGGTCAAAAGATACAGTGGATATTAAATCACTGTCAAAATTAAAGCAGTACTGTTATTGTTATTGTTATTATAGCTCTTGTTTGTTTTTACATGTTTTTAATAAAAAGGTGATGTATTTTAAAGTAGCTATGACATGTCACTATAGGTGATAAAAACCTATTAATGAGAATAAAGTATTAATTTACAAGGTTGATATCAATTCTGAATTGATACATTGGGCATGTGAAATGTTTAAGAGATCATTTAAGGTTACCTGACAAAACAGGCATTTGATTATTATATAATATAAAATGTTTAATTCATGTTAGTTGAGCAATGTTGAACAAGTTAAAATTGACATTTAAACCAGAGTGGAGGAGTTAAATGCGAATCAAACTTATATTTGTCAAAATAGGTACCTGGTATTCCTACAGATTTTTTGGATAAAAATAATCTTTAAAGTTTATTCACACTAAACATATTTTTCTTCATGTAGGTCCCTATGTTTTAAAGGCTATTACTATAACAATTTTTGTACTGCATTCATTTGGCATTAATAGTATATTAAGATGAAAGTTTTGAAAAATTGGAAGCACTGCATTGCCAAGAAACTAGTCATTGGGAAAAATAGTAAAAAAAGAAAGAGTTTCTATTTAAATTGAGTGACATATTGAAAGGTAACCAACATTGTAGAGAAATGGATGAATTGCCCCAGATCACAATTAATGTAACTCTTCTTTAAATTTGGATTATGGCTCAACATCCCTAAATATTTTAACTGACTATAAGTCTAAAGCCATAAACAGCAAATTTCAGATTTGGAAATAATATTGATAAAGGATTTGTTTGAAAATGCTTCTTGTTCAAAGTATTATTTAAAGTCTAATATGTTTCCAGGATTTTTATTCATATAGATTTTCTTCCTGGTGGTTTTGCTTTAGGTTAGTGAAATTGAAAGATTTACTTTACTAAATTCTAAAACAAAAAAAATGTCTCAGAGGAAATTTAGATGTCTGTGTTAGTTTGGACTGATAAAGGAGTCAATAACTTTATGGCACAAAATGAATGCTCCTTTAAAATACTTACAACGGGACGCCTGGGTGGCTCAGTCGGTTAAACGCCTTCAGCTCGGGTCATGATCCCAGCATCCTGGGATCGAGTCCCGCATCGGGCTCCCTGCTCTGCAGGGAGCCTGCTTCTCCCTCTGCCTCTGCCTCTCTCTCTCTCTCATGAATAAATAAATAAAATCTTTTAAAAAAATAAAATAAAATAAAATACTTACAACATCTGTTCTTTTAAAGAAAAGAAAACTAGTTCAAAGATGCTGTGTTAGATTAAAAAATTGTACTCTATGTGTCCAAAGTTTGACTTATTTGCATCTATCTTTGGTCAAAATAGTTTCCTTTCTTTTTTTATTAGCAAACTGATGCTTCCTTTCTCCTCCTCAATAAATATTTATTGGTATTTGATGATTATATTGATAGGGTAAATACAAATGGTACTATCATAAACAAAAAATCATTTTTCCCTGGTAGTAATTGGCTATGAAATTGAGTTTCATATGCACACTGTCGAGAGTCATCCTTGTTTAGCTAGAAATCTGTTACTCTACAATGGAGAGGAAGTGAATGCAACACAATTGGACTGCAAATATGTTTTTTCTTCTGTTGTACAGACATTTAACAATACAGAAAGGCATCTCTTTAATGTGGTACCATTGATGTTGAGTCATAAAATATATGTTTAAATATTCTTTGCCATTTATAATACATAATTTGGGCAAATTGCTTAACCTCTTATTTTCATCTTCTGCAAGAAGAGGCAAGTACCTACCTCACAAGTTTTTGCAAAGGTTAAGTAAAACAAAGCTTACAAAATGCTACTTTGCAAATTTTAAAGAACTACAAAAATGTTGGTTGTTGTCATCTATTACTATTAGGTGGGTACCTATATAATTCAGCATGACAAATGCAAAAAAGCAAAATCAGCCCAACATAGGTAGAATCCATCTGTCTGATACCTTGATGTAATTTTTTTTCACACTAACTCTAGCAAGAGATAAAAGTAATGACATAACTAGAGAAAACTATATTGAACTACCTTAGAACAAATTGAAATAAGTACCCCAACTTGCAGCTACTCAACATAAAATATTTGTGAATTAAGAGCACTTTCCAGGAGGCAACAACAAAACAGCTTTCATTCATCTCCCTTATCTATGGAATCTTTGTGTTCAATGGTTAAGCCAAGCTTCTGTCTCTTCAAATCAGCATAAACATTTCCCCCATAGTCCCTTGAATCCTGGTTCCAAAGTTCAGTCTGTGGAGGGAAATGTGGGAAGCAGGGTGAGCATGTTTACTTTCTTTGTAAGAAAGATAGCTTCAAGGAATCCCTCTGACACAACTTCACTCTGCATTTGGAACAAATGGAAAACTGGTGGTTTGCATCCAAATAATGTTACAGGTAATAGTGTTGACAGAGAGTGAAGTTATTGTATCATAGGGGGTACTTGAACTCACACAGAATGAATTCTTACAGATGGCATCCTACCTGAAAGTGAACGTTTGGCAGTAGGACCTTGACTCTTATCAGTCAGTCTTATCAGTCAGGGTACATTTTATTTCAAATAATCTCAATGCCTTGGAGTCTTGGAGTTTAATGAAGATACCAATAGAATTTGATGAGAATCACTTATTTACACCCTCAGGAATGAGAATTATAGTTTATAACCATACAGAAAGTAAACTATAATAGATGTACAGCTTCTTGTATCACTATCCTTTCTTTCCTACCAGAGAACACATGTAATATGCAATTTAGGAGTTAAGGACATAGCCTTGTTTTTTCTGACTCACTATTGTGCCCCTTGTTTCTCTTGTCCCATGTAATCTGTACTGGGCTGCTTGGTTCTAGTTTCAGTATCATTACTCAGAGCACAATATTAACATTCAAGACCTTTACTAATTTATTTCTGTGGACATTTTGGCCAGGTTTTAACTGGCTGAAGCTAAGTAGTCCTGCAGATTTCAGAGTATAACCTAAACTTTTTCAATCTTTGTTTTCTTCAAAACACCACAGTCTCTCCTGGAGTAATCTTCTTTTTTTTTCCTTCACCAGCTGAGCCATAATTTTATTTTTTAATCATTTATTTAATTGATTTTTTTATTGAAGTATAGTTGACATGCAATGTTACATTAGTTTCAGGTGTACAACATAGTGATTCAACAAGTCTATACTTTATGCTATGCTCACCAAAGTGTAGCACATTAGCCACCATACAACACTACTACAATATCATTGACTCTATTCCCTATGCTGTGCTTTTTATTCCCATGACTTATTCATTCCATAACTGGAAGCCTGCATCTCCCACTCTCCTTCACCCATTTTGCTAATCTTCCCACTCCCTTCCCTCTGGCAATCATTAGTTTGTTCTCTGCATTTATGAGTCTGTTTCTGTTTTTGTTTGTCCATTTGTTTAGTTTTTCAGATTTCATATATAAATGAAATCATATGGTATATGAAATCATATGGTATCACTTATAGTTCACATATAAGTGAAATCATATGGTATTCACATATAAGTAAAATCAGACATTTGTCTTCTTCTGTCTGACTTATATCACTTAGCATAACACCCTCTAGGTCTATCCATGTTGCCACAAATGGCAAGAACTCATTATTTCTTTATGAGTGAGTAATATTCCTGTGTGTGTGTGTGTGTGTGTGTGTGTGTGTGTGTATGTAACACATCTTCTTTATCCATTCATCTATCAATGGACACTTAGTGTCAACGTCTAGTGCGTTGGGGTCCCTGGGTAAGGGTCTACGAAATCACCAGGACACAGGGGATGCAGAGCAAAGGCAGCACTTGCAACTGCATACTGCCGTTTATTTCTCACATAGCTATATACTCGCAGAGATCAGATAAACATAACAATGTATCAAGCCAACATCCGTGAAGTGAAATATACACGAAATGCAATAAGAACAAAATACATCCTGCTTATGCTTGCAGAATAAAGAATTCTCTTAGCCATCCTTCCTTTGGAGACAACATGTTCTTTGTCTTTAGAAAGAACACTCCTGTTTAGAGAGATACACTTTAAGATAGGCAAGAGCCACTTCCTGCTGATCCAGGCATTTAGGCCTTGCAACATGAGATAAGGGGAAGAGAACATTTTCTCCTCCTGGCCCAGGCCTGCCTGGCTGACCTTAACCTCAGTGCAGTCCTCAAATGACCCTGGCCTGCAAGGGGTCTACAAGCCTACACCATCTCAACTTAGGTTGCTTCCTGGAGTGATGTTTTGATTTGCTACAGCAATGTATTAAACATTCAAAGAAAGTTCTTTCCTTCAAGTTATATTACAAAGCTGTAGTAATCAAAACAGTATGATACTGACACAAAATAGGCATATAGATGAAGGGAACAGAATACAAAACCGATAAATAAACACACAGTTATATAGTCAATTAGTTTTTGACAGAGGAAAGAATATACAATGAGAAAAAGACTGTCTAGTCAACAAATGGTGCTGGGAAAACCGGACAGCTATGGGTAAAAGAATGAAACTGGACGATTTCCTTATGCCACACACAAACATGAACCCAAAATGGATTAAGGATCTAAATGTGAGACCTGAAACCATAAAAATCCTAGAAAAGAGCACAGTCAGCAACATCGGCTGTAGCAACACTTTTCTAGATATGTCTCCTGAGGCAAGGTAAGTAAAAGCAAAAATAAACTACATCAAAATAAAAGGCTTCTGTAAAGCAAAGGAAACAGCAAAACTAAAAGACAACCTACTGAATGGGAAAAGATATTTACAAATGACATATATAATAAAAGATTAGTATTCAAAATATATAAAGAACTTATAAAACTCAGCACCCAAAAAACAAATAATCCAATTAAAAATGGGCTGAAGACATGGACAGACATTTCTCCAAAGAAGATATCAACATGGCCAACAGACACGTGAAAAGATGCTCAACATCACTCATCATCAGAGAAATGTGAATCAAAATTATAATGAGATATCACCTCATACCTGTCAGAAAGGCTAAAATAAAACAAAAAACAAACTGAAGTATTGGTGAGGATGTGGACAAAAAACACTCATGCGCTATTGGTGGGAATGCTAACTGGTGCAGACACTGTGGAAAACAGTATGGAGTTTCCTCAAAAAGGTAAAAATATAAATACCCTTTGATCCAGTAATTGCTCTGCTGGGTGTTTATCCAAAAAAATACAAAAACATTAATTCAAAGAGATACATGCACCCCTATGTTTATTGCAACATTATTTACAATAGCCAAATTATGGAAACAAACCAAGTGTTCATCAATTGATGAATGGATAAAGAAGTGACATATGTGTGTGTGTGTGTGTGTGTAATGGAATGGTGTGTGTATATATATGTGTGTGTGTGTGTATTCAGCCCAAAAATAATGAAATAATCTCATTTCCAATAACATGGATGGAGCTTGAGATTCTAATGCTAAGTGAAATAAGTCAGAGAAAGAAAAATACCATAGGATTTCACTGATATGTGGAATTTAAGAAACAAAACAAACAAACAAGGGATAAAAAAAGAGAGAGACAAATCAAGAAATAGACTTAACTTAGAGAATAAACAGATGTTTACCAGAGGAACATGGGACGGGGGATGGATAAAGTAGGCGATGGGGATTAAAGAGTACACTAGAGTACACTTAACGTGATGAGTACTGAGTAATGTATAGAATTGTTGTATCAGTATATTGTACACCTATAATATAACACGGTATGTTAACAACACTAGAATTATTTTTTTTAGAAAATTTAAATAAAGAAAGGTCTTTGTTGGTATAGTATGATCCATTCAATTAATATTTGTTGAACACCTATTATGTTCCAAATTTAGCAGACAAGGTAACAGGCAAAAAAAAAAGGAAAGAAAAAAAAAAGCCCTCTTAAAGTTATTGTTCTAATGGGGAATAGACAGCAACAAATAAGTCAAAATATATGCAGATGGTAATGAAACAAGAGCAATAAAGCAATGGAAAGAGATGCATCAAGAGTTGGGGATGCAAATAATGTGGTCACGGATGACCTCACTGCTAAAGGTGTGCTTGTACAAAAACCTGAAGGAAGTGATAAAGACAGATAGATATCTGAGGATAAGCATCCAGGGTAGAAGAATATAGGATGCACAAAATTTCAGAGGTGAGAGCATGCTTGATATTCCAGAGGAATTGTGTAAGAAGGTGGGTATTGCTTAAGTATAGTGTTCAAGAAGAAATGCAAAAGGAGAATGAAATTTGAAGAGTGTATAGAAATCTAAAATTTTTAATTGCCTTATTTACTTTCATCCCAAGAGGAAGAAGTTTGAAAGGAATAAGTTCATTCCTACAACCATGGACAGGGGAACAGGAAATCAAAGAAGAAATGGAATCAAGTAAGTGAAAGAAAACTCAAACTAAAAAACTAGTTTCAGGCCCTAGTTAAAGCATACATTTATCTGTTACTATAAAATGCACCATTACCCAAGATCTATTTGAATGGAGGCAGGGACAGACCAAATATTTATTGAACAAATTAATTTTTCTTACCTGATACAGCTACCTATCAGTGGTAAACCACATTTCCCTGATTTCATCTAATTTTATAAATGTGGGGTTGTGACAGCTGAGAAACAACCCAGCTGTTTCAGTCGCTTTTGCTTAGTGTTTAAATTATTTAAAAATAAAGTGCTTGAATTATGATTTTTTTTGGTAGAATGATCATCATTGACATTTGCATAGTATTTTATAAAAAGAATGTTCATTTGCACGTTGTTATTTAATCTACAAAAATCCCTGTAAGAGAGGCATAAGGACTCACTGTTCATTTAACAGAAAGTTAAGTGACTGGTTCATTGCCATTGAGCTGCAAGTGACCTCTGCAGAAGCAGACCCATCTGATAAGCTGTCGAATTGGAAACTCTTCTTATACATGCTTTGCAAATTGTGAAGTACTCGACAAATACTAGATTTTGTTCTTTAAGGATATACTGAACCACTTATTTCAGTATTTTTATATAGTATGCCATTCTGATAAGTAAAATGTTTAAGATAAGGTGTTCATTAGCTATTCTGTCTTATTTCACAAAATTTATTTCCAAAATGCACCAATAAAATTTTTTTGCACCCAATATTTAAATGTAAAATGACAGTCTCTTCATTCTGTTAACCATTCACAACAAATATTTCCAACTTGTGAGTAATCAAGTAAATTTTTGCTTTGATTTGTTTCTGTAAACAAAAGTAAGTGGCTTTATTAAATAACAATTATTGTTTCAGAGATGTGATGTTTCACAGATCTGAGTTTCAAAGCCCAGAATTTAAGTGATCAACATATTATGGATGTATTTCACTTGATAATAAAAGAAGCAGTGCATTAGGGCTAGAATTTGGAAAGGCACCTTAAAATGTTTCACAATATATTCAGTTGCTTGAAATATAACCTGGGGTTCTGTCAAAGATACCTTATGTAAGAGCTGATAGGAAGATGTAAATTTTACATTTTACCTTGCTCTTGATTGTTTCTAATCATCCCATCTTCAACAGCATACAAAAGAGCTGTTTCTATATTTTAGAAATAAGTTAATTAAACGAGGGATCAAGCTAAGATATGGAAGAATATAAAATTAGTCTTAATCCCTGAAAAACTAATTTTTATGTTTTTTAAAGATAATCAAACTAAAAGACAAATACATAGGGTCTATCTATTTTAATAGCTAAAGTTATAAACAAGGTTAGAAAATGAATCCAAGTAGCCAAGCAGCCAAAGTTAATTTAAAATAATTTTAGTTAGGGGCATCTGGGTGGCTCAGTTGGCTAAGTATTGGACTCTTGATTTTGGCTCAGGTCCATGATCTCAGGGTTGTAAGATCCAGCCCCATGTTGGGCTCCACACTGTGCACAGAAACTGCTTAAGATTCTCTCTCCCTCTGACCCTCTTCGCCCTCTAAAAAAATAATAATAATTTTAGTTTATTTTGTTTTTCATATTTTTGAAAATAATGTTATTTCTGCTTTTGAATGGAAAATACCATGTCCAGCAAATTCATTTGTCTGTATTTGATAAATTTATTTATGGTTTATACACCTTTGAGTATAATGCTTTTTGTTATTGTTCCTTATAAGCTAGCACCATTAAGACATATGAAATATATTATAGTTCAACAGTTTGTAACCCCAAAACAATTAAAAGTGAGATAAGCGATATAGCAAAATGTATAAAACACCTGGGAATAAATTTAATAAGAAATCAACAAACGCTGTATGCCAAAAACCATAAAACTTTGCAGAAGGGCACAAAGAATACTGGAATAATTGGGAGGGCAATCATATCCCTTAATAAGAGGATCAAGTATTTTAATACATGTTTTCCATACATTCAATTAATTGACATAGTCTATTTGATTTTAATATCTCCAAATTATTTATTAACTTAAATTGATTCTCATGTTCAGCTGGTAAAATAAATATACAAAAATAAAGAACAAACCAAAAAATAGACAAACAACTATTTGAAAATGAAGAAAATATGTTATACCAGATAACCAAACTATTTCAAAGCTACAGCAAATATTTACAAATAGTTAAGTTGAACCTATTAAAACATCAAGAAATAGATATATAATTCTGTGGAAATTTTGTGATTAAAGGTGACAGGGAACAGACAGCTGAATCCACAAATATTATTGTGGCAACTAACAATATATCTGGAAACTAATATTATATCTTTACCTCACACCATTAAAAAATTCCAGTTGAATTAGAGAGATTAAAAAACTTTAAAAGCATAGAAGTACAAGAAGGAAAGAAAAAGAATTTATATTTTCTAATATAGAGGTTGAAATATCTTTCTAAGAAATGAATGAAACTTAGAAACCACAGTGATATAAATTTATTAAAAACCAAAACCAAAAAGATGAAGCAAATACAAAACCTCTGTGTCATAAAAGATTCTCATAAACAGAGTTGAAGAGTGCATTAATTCAGATCCATCTAGAAGCAAACCCTAAGTCAGAATTGGGGGTGGGGGCAGATCTGGATTCAGGAGACAATGTGGAGAGAGCAAAGAAAGGAGGTTTGGGTGGGAAGAGTCTTGAACTCTCAAGTTTCATAGTTACACGATACTTTCTACTGTTCTGATAGAAAGTCCTTAAGCCAAAATCACGCATAGAGCACCACCTATTTTCACTGGAATGGGCCTGCCATGTGTGCATCCTGCTGTCACTGGCTGGGAGCAGCTCTATGTGAGTTGGGAAGTGTCTTATGTGAGTGAAACTGGCAGCTAATCTGGAGAGGCAGCAATGAGGACCATGAATCAATATTGCTCCCCACAGAGGGAGATCTGAGTAGCATATTATTATTTCCAGGCCAAAAGACAGGGAAAAAAATATATATATATATAAATTGTTAGGGATAAAGTAACCCAATAGAGAATAAAATAACTCAATAGATATGGGTGTGGTATAAGTGGACCTATACGTAAATAATATATTTATATTATCAAGTCTGTGAAAATACACTTAACTTTTTTCATCAAAAAAAGATAAAGTCAAGAGAGAGTTAAATACACATTTTCACCCATCAGATTGGCAAAAACATTAAAATATTTAAATTTGTCAGTATTATATATGGCAGTAAGCAATTCTGAAGGACAACTAGGCCAAAATTCTAAAATATAAACTTACAATTTTAAAAATTTTTTATTGTTATGTTAATCACCATACATTATATCATTAGTTTTTGATGTAGAGTTCCATGATTCATTATTTGTGCATAACACCCAGTGCTCCATGCAGAACATGCCCTCTTTAATACCCATCAACACGCAAACCCATCACCCCAACGCCCACCCCTCTAGAACCCCAGTGTGTTTTTCAGAGTCCATCGTCTCTTATGGTTCGTCTCCCCCTCCGATTTCACCCCCTTCATTCTTCCCCTCCTGCTATCTTCTTTTTTTTTTTCTTAACATATATTGGATTGTTTGTTTCAGAGGTACAGGTCTGTGATTCAACAGTCTTGCACAATTCACAACGCTCACCATAGCACATACCCTCCCCAATATCTATCACCCAGCCACCCCATCCCTCCAATCCCCCCCACTCCAGCAACCCTCAGTTTGTTTCCTGAGATTAAGAATTCCTCATATCAGTGAGGTCATATGATACATGTCTTTCTCTGTTTGACATTTCGTTCAGCAAAACACCCTCCAGTTACATCCACATCATTGCAAACAGCAAGATCCCCTTCCTTTTGATGGCTGCATAATATTCCATTGTATATATATACCACTTCTTTTTTATCCATTCATCTGTCGATGGACATCTTGGCTCTTTCCACACTTTGGCTATTGTGGACATTGCTGCTATAAACATCGGGGTGCACATAACCCTTCGGATTCCTACATTCGTATCTTTGGGGTAAATACCCAGTAGTGCAATTGATGGATTGTATGGTAGCTCTATTTTCAACTTTATGAGGAACCTCCATACTGTTTTCCAGAGTGGCTGCACCAGCTTGCATTCCCACCAACAGTGTAGGAGGGTTCCCCTTTCTCCGCATCCCCGCCAACATCTGTCATTTCCTGACTTGTTAATTTTAGCCATTCTGACTGGTGTGAGATGGTATCTCATTGAGGTTTTGATTTTGATTTCCCTGATGGCGAGTGATGTTGAGCACTTTCTCATGTGTCTGTTGGCCATTTGGATGTCTTCTTTGGAAAAATGTCTGTTCATGTCTTCTGCCTATTTCTTGATTGGATCATTTGTTCTTTGGGTGTTGAGTTCATTTTTGCCCTTGCTTCCCTTGCCTTTGGCAATGTTTCTAGGAAGAAGTTGGTGTGGCTGAGGTCGAAGAGGTTGCTGCCTGTGTTCTCCTTGAGGATGTTGATGGACTCCTGTCTCACACTGAGGTCTTTCAACCATTTGGAGTCTATTTTTGTGTGTGGTGTAAGGAAATGGTCCAGTTTCATTCTTCTGCATATGGCTGTCCAATTTTCCCAACACCATTTATTGAAGAGACTGTCTTTTATCCATTGGACATTCTTTCCCGCTTTGTCAAAGATTAGTTGACCATAGAGTTGAGGGTCCATTTCTGGGCTCTCTATTCTGTTCCATTGATCTATGTGTCAGTTTTTGTGCCAGTACCATACTGTCTTGATAACGACAGCTTTGTAATAGAGCTTGAAATCCGGAATTGTGATGCCACCAGCTTTGCTTTTCTTTTTCAACATCCTTCTGGCTATTCGGGGTCTTTTCAGGTTCCATACAAATTTTGGGATTATTTGTTCCATTTCTTTGAAAAAAGTGGCTGGTATTTTGATGGGGATTGCAGTGAATGTGTAGATTGCTCTAGGTAGCATTGACATCTTCACAATATTTGTTCTTCCAATCCATGAGCATGGAACATTTTTCCATTTCTTTGTGTTTACCTCAATTTCTTTCATGAGTATTTTATAGTTTTCTGAGTACAGATTCTTTGCCTCTTTGGTTAGATTTATTCATAGGTATCTTATGGTATTGGGTGCAATTGTAAATGGGATCAACTCCTTAATCTCTCTTTCTTCTGTCTTATTGTTGGTGTATAGTTATACCACTGATTTCTGTGCATTGATTTTATATCCTGCCATTTACTGAATTCCAGTATGAGTTCTGCCAGTTTTGAGGTGGAGTCTTTGGGGTTTTCCACATAAAGTATCATATCATCTGCAAACAGTGAGAGTTTGACTCATCTTTGCCAATTCCAGTGTCTTTATTTTCTTTTTGTTGTCTGATTGCTGTGGCTAGGACTTCTAGTACTATGTTGAATAGCAGTGGTAATAGTGGACACCCCTGACGTGTTCCTGACTTTAGGGGGAAAGCTCTCAGGTTTTCCCCATTGAGAATGATATTTGCTGTGGGTTTTTCATAGATGGCTTTTATGATATTGAGGTATGAACCCTCTATGCCTATACTCTGAAGAGTTTTGATCAAGAAAGGATGTTGTACTTTGTCAAATGCTTTTTATGCATCAATTGAGAGGGTCATATGGTTCTTGTTCTTTCTTTTGTTAATGTATTTTATCACGTTGATTGATTTGCAGATGTTGAACCAACCTTGCAGCCCAGGGATAAATCCCACTTGGTCAAGATAAACAATCCTTTTACTGTACTGTTGGATCCTATTGGCTAGTATTTTGGTGAGAATTTTTGCATCCGTGTTCATCAGGGATATTGGTCTGTAATTCTCCTTCTTGCTGGGGTCTTTGTCTGGTTTTGAGATCAAGGTAATGGTGGCCTCCTAAAACGAGTTTGGAAGTTTTCCTTCCATTTCTATTTTTGGAACAGTTTCAGAAGAATAGGTATTAATTCTTCTTTAGGTGTTTGGTAGAATTCCCCTGGGAAACCATCTGGCCCTTGGCTTTTGTTTGTTGGGAGATTTTTGATGACTGCTTCAATTTCCTTAGTGATTATAGGTCTGCTAAGGTTTTCTATTTCTTCCTGGTTCAGTTTTGGTAGTTGATACATCTCTAGGAATGCATCCATTTCTTCCAGGTTATCTAATTTGCTGGCATAGAGTTGCTCATAATACGTTCTTATAATTGTTTGCATTTCTTTGGTGTTGGTTGTGATCTCTCCTCTGTCATTCATGGTTTTGTTGATTTGGGTCATTTCTCTTTTCCTTTTGTAAGTCTGGCCAGGAGTTTATCAACCTTGTTAATTCTTTCAAAGAACCAGCTCCTAGTTTCATTGATCTGTTCTACTGTTCTTTTGGTTTCTATTTCATTGATTTCTGCTCTGATCTTTATTATTTCTCTTCTCCTGCTGGGTTTAGGCTTTATTTGCTGTTCTTTCTCCAGCTCCTTTAGGTGGAGGGTTAGGTTGTGTATTTGAGACCATTCTTGTTTCTTGAGAAAGGCTTGTATTGCTATATACTTTCCTCTTAGGACTGCCTTTGCTGCATCCCAAAGATTTTGAACAGTTGTGTTTTCATTTTCATTGGTTTCCATGAATTTTTTAATTCTTCTTTAATTTCCTGGTTGACCCATTCATTCTTTAGTAGAATGCTCTTTAGCCTCCGTGTATTTGAGTTCTTTCTTACTTTCCTCTTGTGATTGAGTTCTAGTTTCAAAGCATTGTGGTCTGAAAATAGGCAGGGAATGATCCCCATCATTTGGCACCAGTTGAGACCTGATCTGTGACCTAGGATGTGATCTATTCTGGAGAATGTTCCATGGGCACTAGAGAAGAATGTGTATTCGGTTGCTTTGGGATGGAATGTTCTGAATATATCTGTGAAGTCCATTTGGTCCAGTGTGTCATTTAAATTCTTTATTTCCTTGTTGATCTTTTGCTTAGATGATCTGTCCATTTCAGTGAGGGGGGTGTTAAAGTCCCCCACTATTACTGTATTGTTGTCGATGTGTTTCTTTGCTTTTGTTATTAATTGCTTTATATAATTGGCTGCTCCCATGTTAGGGGCATAGATATTTACAATTGTTAGATCTTCTTGTTGGATAGACCCTTTAAGTAGGATATAGTGTCCTTCCTCATCTCTTATTACAGTCTTTGGTATAAAATATAATTTGTCTGATATAAGGATTGCCACTCTAGCTTTCTTCTGGTGTCCATTAGCATGGTAAATGGGTTTCCACCCATTCACTTTCAATCTGGGGGTGTCTTCGGGTCTAAAATGAGTCTCTTGCAGACAGCATATCGATGGGTCTTGTGTTGTTTTTTTTTTATCCAATCTGATAGACTGTATCTTTTGATTGGGGCATTTAGCCCATTTTCATCATGGTAACTATTGAAAGATATGAATTTAGTGCCATTGTATTGCCCGTGAGGTGACTGTTACTGTATATTGTCTGTGTTCCTTTCTGGTCTATGTTGATTTTAGCCTCTCTCTTTGCTTGGAGGACCCCTTTCAATATTTCTTGGGGCGCCTGGGTGGCTCAGTTGGTTAAGTGACTGCCTTTGGCTCAGGTCATGATCCTGGAGTCCCGGGATCGAGTCCCGCATCGGGCTCCCTGCTCGGCAGGGAGTCTGCTTCTCCCTCTGACCCTCCTCCCTCTCATGCTCTCTGTCTCTCATTCTCTCTGTCTCAAATAAATAAATAAAATCTTTAAAAAAAAAATTTCTGTTAGGGCTGGTTTCGTGTTTGCAAATTCCTTTAGTTTTTGTTTGTCCTGGAAGATTTTTATCTCTCCTATTTTCAATGACTGCCTAGCTGGATGTAGTATGCTTGGCTGCACATCTTTCTCATTTAGTGCTCTGAATATATCCTGCCAGTCCTTTCTGGCCTGCCAGGTCTCTGTGGATAGGTCTGCTGCCAATCTAATGTTTCTACCCCTGTAGGTTACAGATCTCTTCTCCCAAGCTGCTTTCAGGATTTTCTCTTTGTCTCTGAGACTCGTAAGGTTTACTATTAGATGTAGGGGTGGTGACCTATTTTTATTGATTTTGAGAGGGGTTGTCTGTGCCTCCTGGATTTTGATGCCTGTTTCCTTCCTCAAATTAGGGAAGTTCTCTGCTATACTTTGCTCCAATATACCTTCTGTCCCTCTCTCTCTTTCTTCTTCTTCTGGGACCTCTGTTATTCTAATGTTGTTTTGTCTTATGGTATTGCTTATCTCTCGAATTCTGCCCTCGTGATCCAGTAGTTGTTTTTCTCTCTTTTTCTCACCTTCTTTATTTTCCATCATTTGGTCTTCTATATCACTGATTCTCTCTTCTGCCTCATTTATCCTAGCAGTTAGCACCCCCATTTTTGATTGTACCTCCTTAATAGCCTTTTTGATTTTAACTTGGTTAGATTTTAGTTCTTTTATTTCTCCAGAAAGGTTTCTCTAATAACTTCCATGCTCTTTTCAAGCCCAGCTAGTGTCTTTAAAGTGATGATTCTGAACTCTAGATCTGACATTGTATTAATGTCCATGTTGAGTAGGTCCCTGGCAGTCGGTACTACCTCTTGTTCTTTCTGTTGAGGTGATTTTTTCCATCTTGTCATTTTGTCCAGAGGAGAATAGATGACTGTGAGAACAAAATGCTAACAAGGTAACAACGTCCCCAGAAAATAAACTCTAAACAAATCAGAAAAGACCTGAAGCCAGGGGAAAAGAAAGGGAAAGAAAGAAAAAAGGAAAAAAAAAAAGAAAAAGATAAAAGCAAACAAAAAACAGAGCAAAACAAAAAAAATAAACAGAATTTGATCAAATATGATCAGGCTTGTGCATAGATCAGTGCCACACCCTAGATTTTGGTTGTAGTTTGGTCTTTTAGAAGAGAGTGCCTCCCAAAATTTAAAGGAAGAAAAACTTATATATATACAAAAATAAGGGATGATATGATGAAGGGATAAAATATGAGTGTAAAGATGAAAAGTATAAAAAATTTTATAAAAGTAATTTCTAAGAAGTTGTTTGAAAAAAGGAAAAAAAAGGGGAGAGAATGTGATCAGGCAGGAGACTAGAACAAAGCCATAGACTAGAGTTTTAGGGTATCTTTTCATCTGTTAGAAGAAACTGTATCTCAAAATTTTAAAGAGAGAACAACTTATATATATGCCAAAAATAAAGGTAACTACTATGAAGGGATAGAATATGACTCTAAAAATGAAAAATAAAAATGTTTTTTTAAAAAAGGGATTGATAAGATGTTGGTTGAAAAAGGGAAAAAGAAAAATTCAAAAAAAAAAAAAGCACAGTTAAAAGAAAAAATTAAATTTGAAAGACTAAAGAATCATGGTAAAAAAGCCATGGATTCTATGTGCAGTATTCCCCTCGCACTGGAGTTCTGCCTTTCTCATTGATCAGTCAACTTGGTCTTGGCTGGCTGTTCTTGCTGATCTTCTGGGGCAGGGGCCTGTTGCTGTGGTTCCCAAATGTCTTTGCCAGAGGTGGAATTGCCCCGCCCTTGCTGGGTCTTGGCTATGTAATCCTCTCGGGTTTGCTCTCTGGAGCTTTTGTTCCCTGCAATTTCTCCATACAGCTTTGGAGGACAAGAGTGAAAATAGTGGCCTCCCAATCTCCATCCCAGAGGAGCCGAGAACTAAGGGCCCTACTCCTCAGGGGCCCCCATAGAAAAGCAGTCAGTCACTCCCTTCTCCCCAGTCTCCGGTCACACTCTGTGTTCACCTGGCCTGTGACCAAGTGTTTCTATCTGTGGCACCTGACTCAGTGTGGAGTCTCCAAACCCAGCAGATCCTTGTGATGCACTCCTGCACTGCTCCTCCCAGGGAGTGGGGGGAAGTGGAGTCTCCCCGGATCTGCTGCTTGTTGGGTCCCTGCTGGAAGAACAGTGGCCCGACTGTGCTGTGGATCACAGTTTATGGCAACCCCGAGCTGAGCCCATTCCTCAGCTCCATCTCTGCAGCCGGCTTCCCCGTTCTGATACCTGGTAGCTCTGCCTCACTCAGGCACCCCCAGTCTTTCTGTGACCCTGAGGGTCCTGAGACCACACAGTCACACGAGGGTTCCACCCCCCGCTTAGCCACTGGAGCGACGTCCCTCAGCAGAGCCAACTTCTAAAAGTTCTGATTTTGTGCTCCACGGCTCTATCACTTGCCAGAAGTGGCCGACGAAGGCCCCCTCCACTGCTGTCTATCCTCCCAAATATCACCTCGGATTCACTTCTCCACATGTCCTATCTTCCAGAAAGTGGTCGCTTTTCTGTTCAGAGTTGTTGCTATTCTTTCCTTCCATCTCCTATTGAGTTCACAGGTGTTCAGAATGGTTTGATCCCTATCCAGCTGAATTCCTGAGACCAGACGAAATCCAGGTCTCCTACTCCTCCACCATCTTCCTCCGCCCCCTAAACTTATAATTTTTTTTACTGAACAAGTCCATTTCAGTTTTCCAGTGCAACGTTATTTACACTGAAGAAAATATTTGAGGTATTCTAAAGGTCCACCACTAAAATAATGGTTAGGTCAATTATTGGGTAACTTTTACTTACTTTGTCTCAGTTTCTCACCAATGATATAGCTATAATTTCCATCTCACAGATTTTTTGGTTTGTGAAGATTTGGATATGACATTTAAAGGGTTCAGAGTATGAACCAGCATATAGTATGTATTCAATATTTGATAGCATCCATTAACATTGTGAAATTTTATACAATTAGAAGAATTAGACAAATAAACATATACCACTGAAATGGAAGGAAGTCTTAATTTTTATTGACCAAAAAAAAGCAAGTGGAAGGAAAATATTAATATGGTATTTTAGTAAAAATAATACTTTATAAAATGAGTATATACATATGAATGTATATGCATGTATGCAGAAAAATATCTGAACAGATAGCCTGTAAACCGTTAACAGTGATGCATTCTTGGGGATCAGAAGAGTCTAAAGGTGGGGCTTTCACTATTTAATAAATAAAGTTCTGTATTCAGCTTGTAGTTTTTATGTTTTAAAGATATTTATTTATTTATTTATTTATTTATTTATTTATTTATTTAAGAAAGAGAGAGCACGTGTAGGGGAGCAGCAAGCAGTGGGAAAAGCAAACTCTCTGCTGAGCGAGGAGCCTGATGTGGGACTCGATCTCCATACTTCGGCTCAGGTCATGATAAGGTCTGGGATCATGAACTGAGCCGAAGGCAGACACTTAACTGACTGATCCACCAGGCATCCCCAGCTTGTAGTTTTTAAAGAGCACAAATTGTTTCTTATTTATGAAAGTAAGAAAAAAAATGAGTAAAATTAGTAATATTCCAAATAATATAATACCATATTACATTTTTAAAGTGTGTAGTTAAGGAACAAGCCAAAAAAAAAAATGTGTTATAAAACTAAAAATTTCACTTAAAAATATGTTAAATGTAGCCTAAATATCACTTACAGAATATTTATTCATCTTTCAGAAGGGAATTTGTGTATTTGGTTCTGATTTGTATTTTCTCTCTCCAAGGTTTAAAAGTTTTAGAAATTCTATATCTATAGGTCACTGTAAAAATGGAAAATTCCTTATTAGTAAGGAATTAATTATATAGCTGAAAGTTAAAAGATGAACACAAATTTTGTAACCAAAATTTTTAGCAATGGCTTTACCTTCCGTAGTATACAAAGGTGTATGTATCTGTTTGTGCCTGGCTAACCAATTACAACATTTTAAAAGATCACTGTAGAACCCAAACAGACCCTCCCTTATCATGGAAAATACTTCTTCAAGTCATTTGTTTCTAATTTACTAAGCCAATTATAGCTCCCACGACCATGATCAATTGGTTGTGTATATGATTTGAACTGCGACAACAATAATAATCTATTTATTTGGATAGAGCAAGTGAAAGATGGATCATTTTTTACCCAAACTTTACCAACAAGAGTACCGTCCCAGCATTTTGTAATTGGAAATTGTGGAGGAATCTGTTCTCTAGTTGCTAGGCTTTTAATGTGTGACTTGATCCTGAATCTGGCCATGCCTCAATGTTTCACAACTTTCCCTGGCTTGTGTGGGATATAATAAAATCAATATGAAAAGAAAAAGGCTGGGGGTGGACTGAGAAGGGGAGTTACAGGGACAGATATTTTAATGACATCCAAGTTCCTGGTCTAATTGTTTCATTGGCAATTTCTCCTATGTCCTTTCATGTTCTTTTTTAATGAGTCAACACATCTACCCCTTTAATAAACAATTTTGTGTTGTATTTCTCTTCCTTTCAAAGAGTCCTGTATTACACAGATATGTGCAAATACATAAACTTACATATAATTTCAAGACATTCTTCACAATCCTTGAAACTCATCATGGAACTCAGGATATGAACCACTCTCATAGAGTGATTATTCTGATTGCCTAGGTTTTTTTTGTCTCTGCTAGATAGTATGTTTGTCCAATACAGAAAGAACCAATGTTCTTCATGTCTCCTAACCTCTCTCCAATCATGGACAGTTCTTATGTTTACCCTTCACCATGATGCTAACTTTGAAATGATTCTTTTTTTAGCCATCTACTGCATCTATCCTTAGCTATGTTTTATATTAGAAATTAGAGTCTCTCAGTAGATAAAGAGTTAGGCATGAACAGTGGGGTAAGAGAGCATAACACAACTCTTATTCTCTCAGAAAATAGATTGAGAACTGTATGGTTACTTGCTTTTTTTGGTCAATGTACAATCAAGAAGAAAAATATACTTAGGCAAGTTGATGATATTTCCATGCTGTTTCCATAAGCAATCATTAGTGGTTTTTGTTCTTTGTATTTTGTTTTTGTTTTTTTGTTTGTTTGTTTTGGTTTTTGGTTTGTGTGTGTGTGTGTGTGTGTGTGTGTTTTGCCAACCAAAGTGTCTGTAGGTTTCATTTCTATTTAGTTTTAAATGTGTTACTGAAAAGGAAATTTGTCCAGCAGTTGCAGCATCCTAGGAAATCCTAGAAAAGGCAAAGACAGAATTTTACTAGTAAGAACTTAAGAACTTCCTAAATTTCATTGATCTCAAGGATGCAAGGCATGCCAAGGTAATATGATATAAAACAACTCTTTCATCATAATTTGACAGACATACCTACATAATTGCTTTAATACACTACAAAAAACTCATTAATGCCTATTTTTATTTCAACAGCATGGGAGAGGAAACAGAAGAAATGATTTATTAATTATAAGGCAATTCAAGATAATTTTCCTCTTTTTATACCTAGGTTAATGAGGAATTCTGAAGTTATCCTATGTGCCTACATGTTTTATTTTCTTAGATTTCTATACTAAACCTTTATAACCATAATGCAGAATTAAAATTTTCATGTACAAATTTTCATAGTTACAACTATTTTTTGTTTCTACACATAGATTGTTTTTTTTTTCCTTCATTTGATTCCAGCACAGTTAACATACAGCATTATATTAGTTTCGTGTGTACAATATACTGATTCAACAATTCCATATATTACTCAGTGCTCATCAATTTAAGTTGGAAAAGACAATTCAAGTCCTATTAGCAACTGGGAATATTAACCCCAAAGTCAACCTTTTTTTTTTTTTTTTTAATATTTTGACTCGAATGAACATCATTGGATAATTACATCATTGTTCCAAGATTCAGTGTTCTCACAATGGAAAAAAATAATTGAACAACATACTCTTAAAATTCCTTTTCAGCTTCAAAATATTATTAAGCAATGATTCAAGGAATAAAACTTAGCAGGACTAAATAATAATTGCTTCCATGTTTTTTAGAAAAAACACACATCAGTTAATCTTCCTTCAAAAGTATAATTGCTATAAGTACTTTTACCATCCTATTACTTTTTTAGTGTAGATTGATGAACTTGTTCTGACATAAATTTAGCAAGTGACCCTAAATTAATGAGTAAGCACAACATTTGTGGAATCAAGTTGGTAACTGAGATAGTTCCTTTTTCTCAAAATCTTATGCCTATTTCTTTACTTCCCTACTTGCTTCCTTAAAATTTAACATAATTTATAGACTTATAAATGTACATATACATGTGTATGCATGTATATACATGTGTGTGTGTGTGTAAGTAATAAAAATGTGCATATCACCTAACTATAGAAAGCTTTTTGCTTCAATTGCTATTTTCTATGGGGGAGGATTAAAAGAATTACTCAAACTGAAATGGAATGAAGTATACTCAGTTACTCACACGGTTGTGCTTGGTTTTCTCATCCCTCTTGCCCATTTTCACATTTGATATAGACTAAAAATAACATCTTGAATTCCATGTATCTTAAAATACTTTATAGTTTTTTATCTTTCTCATATTTATATTACAAAGATATACTCCATCATAGTGCACCTATGTCTTGATAGTAAAATATTGAAGATGACTCCAGTATTAGTGATGTACACTTTTGGCTATAGCCAAAAGTTCAACCAACAGTGCCCTAAATTGATGAAGACTTAGTTTTTCATGAAAAACAGTTTAGGGGTCTGGTGTGGAAAAATGTCTCAGTGATAACAGGAGGCACCTCGGCCTCATTTTTCTTTTTTCTGTGTAATTCTTACCTTGGCTTTCGATGCCATAGGCATCATATCGGGGTTCCCAGTAAGAAGAAGGTAGAAGTTGAAAAGGCCAAAGAGCATGGTGATATAATATTTCCACCTTCATCAGTTCAGTCTGCTATAACAAATTACCTTACACTGGGTGGCTCATAACAACAGAAGTTGATTTCTCACAGTACTAGAAGCTGGAAGCCCAAGATCAGGGTGTCAGTATTGTCAGGCTCTGATAAGAGCCCTCCTCCAGATTGTGGCCTGCCAAGTTCTTGTATTCTTACATGACTAGAAAAAATAAATAAATATGTGAGCTAGCTCTCTGCACTCTTCTTAAAAGGGCACATGAATCCCATTCATGTGAGTTCCACCCACATGATCTAATTATCTCCCAAAGGCTCTATCTCCAAATACCATCACATTGGGATAAGATTCAAACACATGAATTTTGGGGTGACACAAACATTAGTTCTCTACCAACATTCTTTCTGCGAGTATTTCCACGAAGCCCCACCATGTGATGCTTGCATCTAATTGGGCCAAAATTGTTTGTCATGGCCTCCACTGGCTGAAAGAATGTTACAAAAACAGTCAGTTTATTGAGTACAGTAGCCCAACCCCCCCAAAATGAAGTTAATAAGAAAGACAATGAAAAGGGGTGGAGCAAGATCACAGAGGAGTAGGAGACCTGGATTTCATCTGGTCTCAGGAATTCAGCTGGATAGGGATCAAACCATTCTGAACACCTACAAACTCAACAGGAGATTGAAGAAAAGAAGAGCAACAACTCTCTCAACAGAAAAGCGACCACTTTCTGGAAGGTAGGACGTGCGGAGAAGTGAATCTGAGGCGATATTTGGGAGGATAGACGGCGGGGGAGGGGGCCTCCATCGGCCGCTTCTGGCAAGTGATAGAACCACGGAGCACAAAATCGGAACTTTTAGAAGTCGGCTCCGCTGAGGGACGTCGCTCCAGTGGCTAAGCGGGGGTGGAACCCTCACAGGACAGTGTGGTCTCAGGACCCTCGGGGTCACAGAAAGACCTGGGGTGCCTGGGTGTGGCAGAGCTCCCCCGGATCAGAGCAGGGAAGCCAGCTGCAGAGGCAGAGCCCAGGCGCGGGCTCTCAGCTCGGGGTTGCCATAAACCATGATCCATGGCACAGTCGGGCTACTGCTCCTCCAGTAGGGACTCAACAGGCAGCAGATCCGGGAGACTCCCCTTCCTCCCCCGGGAGGAGCCGCGCGGGAGTGCACCTCAGGGATCTGCTGGGTTTGGAGACTCCACACCTAGTCGGGTACCAGAGATAGAAATGCTCTGTCACAGGCAGGGTGAGGATGGAGTGTGGCCAGGGACCGGGGCGATGTGAGTGACCGACTGCTTTTCTCTGGGGGCTCACTGAGGAGCGGGGCCCTGAATTCTCAGCTCCTCTGGGGCGGAGATTGGGAGGTCGCCATTTTCATTCTCCGCCTCCAAAGCTGTACGGAAAGCTCGCAGGGAACAAAAGCTCCCGAGAGCAAACCCGAGCAGATTACTTAGCCCGGACCCGGCAAGGGCAGGGCAATTCCGCCTCCGGCAAAGACATTTGGGAACCACGGCAACAGGCCCCACCCCCAGAAGATCAGCAAGAACTGCCAGCCAAGACCAAGTTTACCGATCAATGAGATTGGCAGACCTCCAGAGCTAGGGGAATACTGCACATAGAATTCATGGCTTTTTTTACCATGATTCTTTAGTCTTTCAAAGTTAATTTTTTCTTTTAACTGTGCTTTTTTTTTTTTTGAATTTTTCTTTTTCCCTTTTTCAACCAACATCTTATCAATCCCTTTTTTAAAAAAACATTTTTATTTTTCACTTTTAGAGTCATATTCTATCCCTTCATAGTAGTTACCCTTATTTTTGGCATATATGTATATATAAGTTGTTCTCTCTTTAAAATTTTGAGATACAGTTTCTTCTAACAGATGAAAAGATACCCTAAGTCTCTAGTGTATGGCTTTGTTCTAGTCTCCTGCCTGATCACATTCTCTCCCTTTTTTTTTTCTTTTTTTTAATCCTCTTCTTTCTTTTTTCAAACAACTTATCTTATCAATTCCTTTTATAAAATTTTTTATAATTTTCATCTGAACAGTCATATTCCATCCCTTCATCGTATCAATCTTTATTTTTGTAAATATATAAGTTTTTCTTTCTTTAAAATTTTTGGAGGCACTTTCTTCTAATAGACCAAAATACACCAAAAATCTAGTGTGTGGCACTGATCTATGCACCAGCCTGATAATTCCTGGCCAGACTTATCAAAAACAAAGAGAAATGAATCAAATCAACAAAATCATGAATGACAGAGAGGAGATGACAACCAACACCAAAGAAATATAAACAATTATAAGAACATATTATGAGCAACTCTATGCCAGCAAATTAGATAACCTGGAAGAAATGGATGCATTCATAGAAATGTATCAACAACGAAACCTGAATCAGGAAGAAATAGAAAACCTGAACAGACCTATAAGCACTAAGGAAATTGGAGCAGTCATCAAAAATCTCCCAACAAACAAAAGCTCAGGGCCAGATGGCTTTCCAGGGGAATTCTACCAAATATTTCAAGAAGAATTAATACCTATTCTTCTGAAACTGTTCCAAAAGAGAGAAATGGAAGGAAATCTTCCAAACTCATTTTCTTTTTAATTTTTTATTGTTATGTTAATCACCATTATTTACATCATTAGTTTTTGATGTAGTGTTCCATGATTCATTGTTGGTGCATAAAACCAAGTGCTACATGCAGAACATGCCCTCTTTAATACCCACCACCAGGCTAACCCATCCTCCGACCCCCCTTCCCTCTAGAACCCTCAGTTTGTTTTTCAGAGTCCATCATCTCTTATGGTTCATCTCCCCCTCCGATATCCCCCCCTTCATTCTTCCACTCCTGCTATCTTTTTTTTTTCTTACACATATTGCATTATTTGTTTCAGAGGTACAGATCTGTGATTCAATAGTCTTTCACAGTTCACAGCACTCACCATAGCACATACCCTCCCCAATGTCTATCACCCAGACACCCCATCCCTCCCACACCACCCCCCACTCCAGCAATCCTCAGTTTGTTTCCTGAGATTAAGAATTCCTCAATCAGTGAGGTCATATGATACATGGCTTTCTCTGATTGATTTATTTCGCTCAGCATAACACCCTCCAGTACTATCCACGTCATTGCCAATGGCAAGATCTCATCCTTTTGATGGCTGCATAATATTCCATCCATCTGTCGATGGACATCTTGGCTCTTTCCACAGTTTAACTATTGTGGACATTGCTGCTATAAACATCAGTGTGCACATATCCCTTCAGATCCCTACCTTTGTATCTTTGGGGTAAATACCCTGTAGTGCAATTGCTGGATCATATGGTAGCTCTGTCTTTTGGTTTTGTGGACTGTTTCTTTTGCTGTGCAAAAGCTTTTTATCTTGATGAGGTCCCAATAGCTCATTTTTGCCCTTGCTTCCCTTGCTTTTGGCGATGTTTCTAGGAATAAGTTGCTGTGGCTGAGGTGGAAGAGGTTGCTGCCTGTGTTCTCCTTGAGGATGTTGATGGACTCCTGTTTCTCATTTAGGTCTTTCAACCATTTGGAGTCTATTTTTGTGTGTGGTGTAAGGAAATGGTCCAGTTTCATTCTTCTGCATGTGGCTGTCCAATTTTCCCAGCTCCATTTGTTGAAGAGACTGTCTTTTATCCATTGGACATTCTTTCCTGCTTTGTCAAAGATTAGTTGACCATAGAGTTGAGGGTCCATTTCTGGGCTCTCTATTCTGTTCCATTGATCTATGTGTCTGTTTTTGTGCCAGTACCATACTGTCTTGATGATGACAGCTTTGTAATAGAGCTGGAAGTCCAGAATTGTAATGCCGCCAGATTTGCTTTTCTTTTTCAACATTCCTCTGTCTATTCAGGGTCTTTTCTGGTTCCATACAAATTTTGGGATTATTTGTCCCATTTCTTTGAAAAAAGTGGCTGGTATTTTGATGGGGATTGCATTGAATGTGTAGATGGCTCTAGGTAGCCTTGACATCTTCACAATATTTGTTCTTCGAATCCATGAGCATGGAATGTTTTTCCATTTCTTTGTGTCTTCCTCAATTTCTTTCATCAGTATTTTAGAGTTTCTGAGTACAGATCCTTTGCCTCTTTGGTTAGATTCATTCCTAGGTATCTTATGGTTTTGGGTGCAATTGTAAATGGGATCGACTCCTTAATTTCTCTTTCTTCTGTCTTGTTGTTGGTGTATAGGAATGCCACTGATTTCTGTGCATTGATTTTATATCCTGCCACTTTACTGAATTCCTGTATGAGGTCTAAGAGTTTTGGGGTGGAGTCTTTGGGTTTTCCACATAAAGTATCATATAATCTGCAAACAGTGAGAGTTTGACTTCTTCTTTGCCAATTTGGATGCCTTTTATTTCTTTTTGTTGTCTGATTGCTGTGGCTAAGACTTTTAGCACTATGTTGAATAGCAGTGGTGATAGTGGACATCCCTGCTCTATTACAAAGCTGTCATCATCAAGACAGTATGGTACTGGCACAAAAACAGACACATAGATCAATGGAACAGAATAAAGAGCCCAGAAATGGACCCTCAACTCTATGGTCAACTAATCTTTGACAAAGCAGGAAAGAATGTCCAATGGATAAAAGACAGTCTCTTCAACAAATGGAGCTGGGAAAATTAGACAGCCACATGCAGAAGAATGAAACTGGACCATTTCCTTACACCACACACAAAAATAGACTCCAAATGGTTGAAAGACCTCAATGTGAGACAGGAGTCCATCAACATCCTAAAGGAGAACACAGGCAGCAAGTTCTTTGACCTCAGCCACAGCAACTTATTCCTAGAAACATAACCAAAGGCAAGGGAAGCAAGGGCAAAAATGAGCTATTGGGACCTCATCAAGATAAAAAGCTTTTGCACAGTAAAAGAAACAGTCCACAAAACCAAAAGACAACCGACAGAATGGGAGAAGATATTTGCAAATGACATATTAGATAAAGGGCTAGTATCCAAAATCTATAAAGAACTTATCAAACTCAACACCCAAAGAAGAAATGATCCAGTCAAGACATGGGCAGAAGATATGAACAGACATTTTTCCAAAGAAGACATCCAAATGGCCAACAGACACATGAGAAAGTGCTCAACATCGCTTGGCATCAGGGAAATCCAAACTAAAACTTCAATGAAATACCATCTCACACCAGTCAGAATGGCTAAATTTAACAAATCAGGAAATGACAGATGTTGGCAGGGATGCAGAGAAAGGGAACCCTCCTACACTGTTGGTGGGAATGGAAGCTCGTGCAGCTACTCTGGAAAACAGTATGGAGGTTCCTCAAAAAGTTGAAAATAGCGCTACCATTAGATCCAGCAATTGCACTACTGGATATTTACCCCAAAGATACGAATGTAGGGATCCGAAGGGGTATGTGCACTCTGATGTTTATAGCAGCAATGTCCACAATAGCCAAACAGTGGAAAGAGCCAAGATGTCCATCGACAGATGAATGGATAAAGAAGAAGTGGTATATATATACAATGGAATATTATGCAGCCATCAAAAGGAAGGGGATCTTGCCATTGGCAATGACGTGGATAGTACTGGAAGGTATTATGCTGAGCAAAATATGTCAATCAGAGAAAGACATGTATCATATGACCTCACTGATATGAGGAACTCTTAATCTCAGGAAACAAACTGAGGGTTGCTAGAGTGGGGGGGTGGTGTGGGAGGGATGGGGTGGCTGTGTGATAGATATTGGGGAGGGTATGTGCTATGGGTAGCGCTGTGAATTGTGCAAGACTGTTGAATCACAGACCTGTACCTTTGAAACAAATAATGAAATATATGTTAAGGGGAAAACAAGTAAGAAGAAGATAGCAGAGGGGAAGAATGAAAGGGGGGAAACCGGAGGGGGAGATGAACCATGAGAGACGATGGACTCTGAAAAACAAACTGAGGGCTCTAGAGGCGAAGGGGCTGGGGGGATGTGTTAGCCTGGTGATGGGTATTAAAGAGGGCACGTTCTGTATGTAGCACTGGGTGTTATGCACAAACAATGAATAGGGAACACTACATCAAAAACGAGTGATGTATATTGTATGGTGATTAACATAACAATAAAAATTTTCAAAAGGAAAGACAGTGAGAATGGATATTGATTATGCAATTAGAAGTATATACTACGACACATTTTGTCAGTGCCAAGGGAATTAATGTAGCTTATTTTCAAAGAAGGATTCCAAATGCAAATTGGCTGATTATGAATTACTGAAATGGTAATTTGATACCCTCTCATTGATAATTAAGTTTTCACTTGTGGTTTAACTTTTCTTAATGCACAGGATGATGCTCTACTCCCCTGCTTTTTACAGGCTATGGGTTTTATGGTCAATAAAAAGGGCTAAATTTACAGAAATAACATGTAATATGACATCAGGCTTAATTATACAGACTTTTTAAAATAAGCTTACCATTTTGAGCTGTTTGTTTGCTGTAATGATGGAAGTCATAGCGTTTTTATGTTTTTCAAATTTTGCCAGTGAGACTGGTATTTGTCCCTACAACAACTTGGTGACACATTAATAGTTAGTTCTTATTAACCCTGCCCTATAGATCAGGAAACTGATGATCAGGAAGAGTAAGTGATTTGCCCAAGATGATCATCTCTGTTGACCATATATAGGTTGTAAAATTTCTTATGAATTCATTAAGGATTAAGATTTTTTAAATTATAAACTTAGGAGTCCCTTGTTACTGAATAGAAGACATGACAACTTTTCAGATACTTGAAAAAGATAGGCGTTATGCTTTAAATGACATGTAGGGTAGAGAGATATGTCATTACAAAACATAAACAAATAACTATTAGTGAGGTCTGTTGTTCCTCAGTATCTCATGTGTTATTAAAAATAGGAAGTTGTTATGTGGCTAAACTGTAAACAGTTTAATAATGAATTCCAATAAATAATTAGGGTAAAATCTTCCTGTTTTTTTATTTTTATTTATTTTTATTTTTTAAAGATTATATTTATTTATCTGACAAAGAGAGTGAGAGAGCACAAGTAGGGGGAACAATAGAGGGAGAGGGAGAAACAGGCCCCCAGCCAAGCAGGGAGCCTGATGCAGGGCTCGATCCCAGGACCCTGGGATCATGACCTGAGCCAAAGGCAGAAGCTTAACCATCTGAGCCACCCAGGCACCCCAAATCTTCCTGTTTTTTAAAGCTTGATGCTCCAAGCTAGATTTCCAGTCCTCCTTTCACTAATAACTCTTGTGATTGGGAAGCAATAATAAAAATCATTAAAAAGAAGCAAAAACAAAAAACAAACCACCAAAACCACATTTTTTGAGCCTTTGCTATGAATCAGCATAGCAACATAGGTCTGTTTAGTGACAATGTCCTTTTTTCAAAGATTTATTTTGAGAGAGAGAGAGAGAGAGACAGTACGTGAGGGGGAGGGGGAGGGGCAAAGGGAGAGGGAGAGACTCTCCAGCAGACTCCCTGTGGAGCATGGAGCCCAACTCTGGGCTCAATCTGACCACCCTGAGATCATGACCTGAGCGAAAACTAAGAGTTGGATGCTCAACTGACTGAGCCACCCAGGCATCCCTGACAATGTCCTTATTCTTAATCATCATGACAATCCTGAATGGCAAGCCTTGCTTTTCCAATTTTAGAATAAGGATGTTGACTGTAGGGGAAGAAGTCATTTGTCCAAGGCAGAATTGCGATTCTACTGCAAATCTATCCAAGCTAAGCCTCAGAGCTCTTTATATTACATTTTGCAGCCTCCTTATAATGTTACTTTTTATCACTAATATTCAGCTGTCATCATCATCATTATTTCTCCTACTTAGATGCCTTTTTTTTTCCAAATTCCTGAGTAAACTGATAGCATCTTGTCAACTTCTTCTGAAACATACCCTTGTCGAAGATTACTTGCTTTGGGTTGACCTTTCTAAACACTTCTATCCCTCTTCATAAAATTTTATCCCTTTTTGTTTCAGAGAGTCTCTTCTTGATGGGCTTCTTTCCAAATATGTATTGCTGATATGAGAGAAATTAATTCTTCTAAGTTTACTTTCAGCATAGAGATGCTTGGCATTGACTGGAATCAACTCTCTCCTCCCCTCCCCCACAGTTTGCCTGCGTTTATTACTTAATGCATTTTTTAACAGAATTTTATACTTAGAGCTTTGCAGTACAAAAACATCTGTCTGAGGCAGGGATCATTTAGTTGGAATAAACAGAAATTATTCATCACATTTCAAGTTCATTAGGGTGCGTATAACTTTATTTCAATTAAAGTAGAGAAGACAAATTTTAGCCAGTCCTTACAGTATTATAAATTGGAGGTAGAGAGGGAAAGTCATAAGCTGACATACCTCTTGATGACTCCATAGACTCCTTTCTTTTCTGATCTCTCATCCTCTCTTCCTCTTTCCCTTTGTAGTCAGTTCTTTCTGTTAATTCACAGATGAATAGGTGTGCCTGCCCCAAACCTGCATGACTTCAGAGTTCCCCCATATATCCCCTTCAGACTGTGTTTTCTAATTCCCTTATTGAAATCCTTGGAAGATAGAATGTAGGAAATCAGAGGATGTTCTGTTTTCCCATGGACCAGCTTTCCCTCCTGGTATAATCAGCTATGGTCACCCAGGAGGTCATGCATATAGAGCCCCATTAGTGGGAGTTTTGGTAAGAAGAAATGTCAAAGCAGGAGTGTGGTTTTGGCAAGCACCTACAAATTTAACTACTTTGAAAACTTAAACTAGAGTAGCAATAAAAAATAAAATATCTAGCAAGGGAAGCCGAGCAGTGTAATTCATCCGTACACTTCTCACAACAATTCTGTGAGGGAGATATTATGATTATTAACATTTTACAGGGAAGGAGGCTAAAGGAAATTTATTATTATCTTCATTTTACAGAGAAGGAAATTTTATTTAAAAGGAAATGAAGAGACTTACTGCTCAGAGAAACCAAAGTGTTTACTAAGAGAGGCAACTAGAAAAACAGGGATTTGAATCTAGGCTGTTTGACTCTTGAGTCCATACACAGAGCTCTCTCACTGCATTGTCTTCCATAGCTGTTTTCAAGGAAAGTCATTCTCTCTTAATAAAGTTGCTATTCATTCTCTCCAGAAAAGTGAGTCTTACTCTCTCTAACCTGCTGACTCATGTCAGAACACAAAGAGAAAACTCAGGCTTGCCAGATGATAAGGCTTGTTGACTTTATTCAATCTTAAAATATTTGGTTCACTATTTTAACATTTTAGTGTTCGCTCTTTGTGTGTAAACAATGTAGTGTGGGAAAAAGTAAGATCAGGCAGAAAGGCAGAAAGCCTTGCTAATAGCAAGGAAAACTTGTGAAACTGTATTTTCAGAGAGCTGAGGTTGATAGTGACTAAAAGCCACTTGAGTCTGATGATTCTTCCGTGGTCTATATGATGATACACATTGGTGGTTTTTCTCTTGTTACTCTTGGAGAAAGGTTCAAGCCACTAAAGCCACTTTTGAAATTGTCACTTGCAATAGGAAAATCAGCTCCTTATCTTGGGAATGCTCTACCACGGAGAAGAATCATCTCAGAAAAAGGTCTTGAAAAGTCCAGTGAAAAGTCCAAAAGGGGAATAAATAACCCACAAACATTCTTTATTGCAGCATCACCTCTCCTTAAAAGATTTCCATTTAAGTATAAAATGGTATAAAATAGTATAATAGGGACTATAAGGAGAAACAAGCCTCTCTCCTCTTGTCCCTCTCCCTCTCTGTTTCAAAAAATTGTGATTTTCAAATTAACTACTACATGTTTAGAACACTGATTCAAACTCTCTTATCTTATAATGACTTAGAATGATAAAATTGAAATAAATCAAATTTGTTATTTTCATTTACCCTGGCTTTGTAAACAAAGGTTTCTGAAAGAAACCTATTTTTGTATTTTGAATGCTACTAACTATAGTTCATTAGAATTAAATTTGAAATCACATAGTCAACAAGTCGATACAAGGAAATAATTTAACCCTTATGCATTCAGTATTTTACTATGAGCTGTATGATTCTCATTTTGTGCTTAAAAATCGTGGATTTTCATTGAGGAAGGTTAGAGTGATTCATATAGTTTTGCCATGGTTTTTCATGATTAAATGTCCATAATGCAAAATCAAAAGGGTACAGATATATACTTCTATATGAGATTTAAGAGTACTAAATATTAAAATGTTAAAAGAAAAACAAATACACTTTAAAATGTTCAACCATTTAGGCACTCACATTATATGCTATTTCTTTTCTTCTTTAAAATCATTTCAATTTTATTTCAGTAGGCCACTCAATTTGATACAAATGTACCTTTTAATTTTCTGAAGGTTATTCCTGGAGCACAATTCTGAATCACTTAACTGAACTGAGAAAAACAGTATGCCTGTGCAAAACTTTCAAAGACCACATATTTGAACTTTCTTGAACTATTTTATTTTTGGCACTATTCAGTTATCATTTTGTTCCATTTATGAATGGAAACAATTTTTGTCAAGAGAGACATAATGTGCAAAGTGAATCTTTACAAATTTAATTACAGTAGGAAGATTTGGAGATGTTTAGAAAATATGCAAAGACTTACTTCAAACTTTAATTTGCAAAGCTTTTCAAATGAGGTGAAACATTGGTTTTACCATCTTTTACTATTTAATATATACAGTAGGAAATAAGGTTTGATGATAAATAAAAAGGTATTATAACATTCCAGTTAGGGTACTGTAAAAATTTGCATATAATAATTACTTTGATTTAGTTTCTTTGTAAATTCTGTATAGATTCTACTGGAAGCCATGGGAACATTTAAAAAAGAAAAAGCACTTACCTACTTTCAGAATATATTTCAAAGAAATTTTAGAATTATATATATCAAACATATTTCTCATAATGAAACTAAATCATTTTATTTTAGAAAATACAGACATATAAAAAGTTTAAGAGTTCTAGGTATTACAGTGCATATTGCCTTTTCTTTGCACATGTAAATATAATATTAGAATTCAAGGATACATACCCAGATGTATAGGATATATATGTAGTAGCTATATATGTATATATGTAAGTGTATACACACACATCTATCTTTCCCATTGTAATTAAAATTATAAAAGAAACATGTTTGTCTTTAATTCTTTTGAGGAAAAAAAATGCCAATAAATAGAAACCTTAGTGTTCAACTGCAATTTTCCGCAGTATGAATTCTGCTATTTCCGTTGCATTTTGCTTTCTCATTTTGATATTGTTATTGACTTTTGGGGTAGCTTTTTATGATTGCATTGGGTAGCTTTTTACAATTGTTTTTACCTATTTCTCTGTGTCTCCATTCTCATCAGAAAGCTAACTTTTTAATTTTATACTGTAGTTTATTATCTGCTTTCACCTTTCTGTTTTTATTGTGGTTTCCAAAGTACCATATCTTCTTAATTTTACAAAGCATATTGCATGTGTTTCTAAAATTTGATTCTATTTTCTGTTTATTTAAAAAAGCTGTTTCAGGGTACCTGGGTGGCTCACATGGTTAAGCGTCTGCCTTCGGCTCAGGTCATGATCCCGAAGTCCTGGGATCAAGTTCCCCATCAGGGAACTGCTCCTTGGGGAGCCTGCTTCTCCCTCTGCCTCTTTCTCTCTCATGAATAAATAAATAAAATCTCTTAAAAAATAAAAAAAAATTAAAAAAATTGTTTCAAGCAATAACTTCCTCTGCATTACTCTCATTATTTTGCAAAATCTTATTTACATTCATCTTTAAAAGAGCACTTTGATGTTTGGGCCCACAAATTTTCTTTGCTTTTATTACACATTAACCCTTACTGCCACCCACTGCAAATAGGAGGAACCCTGTTCCCTTGTTTTAACATCTAGCAGTGCTGCTTCTCCATAATACTTACGACTGCATGCCATTTTCCATTTCCTATACTGCCTTATAGCTCATCCTTACCCACAGAAATCTGAGGATTTTAGTAAGTTTCTTCCAGAATATTCCCTGCTTATTTTCTTTGACACTGTGCTATATCTTGAAGGATCAATGTTGAAAATAGCTAATTAGTTAAAATCATCTTCTTTGTCTGTAATTCCATCCACACAATTTATAACCTATGAATTTCTTTTAATGTTTGGTCATTGAGAGCAACCTTACTAAGTTTCCAGAGATTTTGAAGGATTTTCCTTAATTAAATATTGCATCAATAATTTCAGTTCGGAATTTTGGCAAGCTGAGGAGTTAGACATTTTGCTGGCATGTAGATTTCTTTGAATATTCTGCATTACAATGTTGGTTGCAAGGTTGCTTGATAAATTGATTAAATTTTGCATGTTAAATCTTTTTAAATCTAATCATGTGCCCCCAGACTTCTGAATTATAAGTTAGTTTATAGGCATTAATCATTTAGCCGCTGCCAGACACACATGTACACGATTTACTTTGCATACATTCAGTTCTCAAAATATGTGTTTGGCTAAATCCATTGAAATTCAGTACCCTCCTTTCCACTATGGCCAGGAAACATATAGGTTGTGTTCAAACAAACTATATGGTGGGCCTATTTTGCTTTTGGTCCTATCTATCTGCTGCCTATTATAGGCACAATGGAACTTCAGGAAAAAGAATAGATAGAGAATGTGGCCAATATCTCTTTTGTCTGGATAAGCATGTCTTAGATTTTTGTATATCATGGACTTACATAAGACTTATTAAGTGGAGATTGAGGTGAGAAACCTTGGAAATAAAATTATCTAAGAAGCATTGATTTGACTCCTCAAAAATAATGTGGCTTTCAATAATAATTTTTACATTTCTACTTAAGAATCAAAGTGAAAAAAGTGTTTATAGATGTTTTTGCTAAAGAAATCAATGTTAAAGCAAACATTTTATTATTTATTAGATAATACTTCATTAATATTCATAATGTATAAACATTGTCTTTGAGAACATGTATTAAAGTGGTCACTAAAAATTTGAATAATATTTAATTAAAACTTCAATTTAAGTAATGCATCTTTGTTGAGAAACGTTTAGGAAAACAATACACATAATACAGAAAAAATACATTTATCCTATCCATATTAAAACCATGCTGGTACCTTTTAAAAATAACTTAAGATTTTAAAATCAATTTATAAACTATGTAACCTATGTTTGGGTGAAGACTACATTTATCTGTGTGTGTATATATGCGTGTTAAACCACAAAAAATTCTAGTGTCCTTATGATGTGGTGTAAGAGCTTTTAACTGTCCAAAGAAATAAAACATCTAAAAAAAGATAATAATAAGGGGCGCCTGGGTGGCTCAGTCGTTAAGCAGCTGCCTTCGGCTCAGGTCATGATCCCAGCATCCTGGGATCAAGCCCCTCATTGGGCTCCCTGCTCTACGGGAAGCCTGCTTCTCCCTCTCCCAGTCCCCCTGCTTGTGTTCCCTCTCTCGCTGTGTCTCTCTCTGTCAAAAAATAAATAAAATCTTTAAAAAAAATAATAAAAATGCAATCCAGTCTTTAAAACTAAGCCCTTCAGAAGTATTATTCAGAGGTCCTGATTCATATCCCTCAGTGACACACAGAACATAGTGTTTTTCTTTTATTTCCAACTTTTCCACATTTTGTAATTGCTTGGTAGATCTTATTTTATAACTGCCTTAAATCTTATCTTTCCGCTCAATGTTTCCCAAATCCCTGGTCTGAGTCTTTTCATTCTCAGATTTCTTCCACTTCTCCAGTTTCTGCATAACAAGAGTCTGAGAACCAGGGCAGCAAAAGCCTTAGAGGGCCTGATGAAAACAGGAGTTGAACAAAAGGAAACATGACTTCCTGTGCTCTGAGTGGGGATGCACATGGGCTTGTGCATACACGTGTCTGAGAGAGGCCTGGGGGCAGGAAGAGATTTTGGTGGCAAGACGCTAGCTTTAACAAATCTTTCCCCCATCACATTCATATTCATGATCTATATCCCTATTATGTTCATGTTTTTATAGCTTAGATGAAACTGATGAGAATTCTTATTAATAGTAAGAATAGTGAAGTGAACTTGTAAAGGTGACACCTCACTAGGCACATCATTTTATCACCCTTTCTAGAAGACTTCCCGAAAACGTCTTCAATTCTTTTCCCTTTTGAGTATAGCAGTAATTGTTCAATGCCTCATTTAAAATTTGCTTAAAAACTTAATGTGAAAATACTTTTTTTCATAAAGTGTAATGACATGAGGGCTTATGAAATCAAACACACACTTGGCAATTTAAATAACAAAAAGACTAAATTTAAGTAATATACACGTACACACATATGTGTGCGTATAAATGTTTTTACATTAAAATTATTCTTTAAATTATGATGAAAAGGAAAGTTCCCTAAAATTAACAGGACTTCTATCACTTGTTAGTTATATAAAAATGAACATTTCACACATACTGGGTTTAGGAGAGTAAAATGGGGAAGAAGGTGAAGTACTGGGCCAATTCATCTTGTGTTATGACATTGATAATTACAGGGAAAAATTAATTCTAAAACCTATATGGACTTGTTTTGATTTACTTTAGATATCCTTCCATAAAAAGGAGATAAGCTTCTAATTTGCTTATCACCCATAAAATATAGAATGCCAGAAAGCAGAGTTCCATATGATATGGTTGTCACATTTCTTGCTTTTGCTTCTATTTTAAAAATCTACAATTTTAAATGTTGAAAATATACATAAAATCTGTGATAAAAATAAATGCTAGTATAATTTTTTCTTGCCACAATATCATTACACATGAACAAAAGGTCAGGAATAAGTACTTGGAAAACATATTGTCCTTCACTAAAACAGGGGGATATCTTAAAAAGGTTCCAGAATGATGAACCCTTATTAAAAATAGAGGTAATATATAGAATTACCTTCCATAGCTATATATTACTTTTGTCCTCCTGGTTGTAGGTAAGGTGGGAAATAAATAAACATGAATAGACAAAAACAAATGTACAAAAGGGAAAATTAGCAAATGTGGCCAACAGTGATAATAGAACGACTTGTACATAATGTATCTAGAAAAAAATAATAAATTCTATTTTTATAATATGATTATGGTATCATTAGATATGTGAAACACATAAAATGATTTTTCATATGAAAATAAATAATATGCAAAGTGACTCAAATAGAAATATAAAGTTAAAAAACTCACTTTAAAAATTGAAAATTAGTTCTCAGAGAAGATAGGAAAATTTTCTTTTTGCACCATCCCCAACCTATATTTTCCAGTCACTGAATAGAAATTTCTTAATTTTAGCTAATTGTCTCAGAAGGCCTTGAACCTAAGAAAGAAAGGCACATGCAGTTGGAAAAAGTTTCTTATGACATAGAATACTGGTTGAACATAGCAACTCAGGAGCCAGACTGCCTGGGTACAAGTTTCAGCTCCAATATTTATCTGCTTTGTGGCCCTGGGTCAGCTAACCAATCTGTTTTCTGTACCTTGGGTTTCTTAGATCTAATATTTACACAGTATATTGTTAATGCACTTAAAAAGCCTAGAAAATAGTACGTACATATGCATGTGCATGCATGTGCACAGGTATGGTTGTGACCACTCCTATACCCAATTTATAAAAGAAAATACAAAATTACTCAGGATTCAGGAGAAGCAAAATTTATAATGCCTTAATTATGTAGAGATGTGTAGGTAAAATCTTGCCTTAGATACCTTTTTTACTATTGTTTTAGGTCAAAAATAGACCAAAAATTCATAGGACTAACTACATATTCTCTCTCAAATTATACTTTACTTTCATTAAAGAACGCATTCTGATGTTTGTTAATTTATATGATATATATCTTTTATTTTTTTTAAAGATTTTATTTATTTATTTGAGAGAGAGGATAAGAGAGAGCACATGAGAGGGGGGAGGGTCAGAGGGAGAAGCAGACTCCCTGCCGAGCAGGGAGCCCTATGCGGGACTCGATCCAGGGACTCCAGGATCATGATCTGAGCCGAAGGCAGTTGCTTAACCAACTGAGCCACCCAGGCGCCCTATGATATGTATCTTTTAAATGCTTCCGTAAAAGAACTTGGTGGACTTCATTGTTTGTATTCATATTCAACTGTTCCCTTTCCAAAGTATAGGCATGGGGCACTTATTTTGGGTTTTCACTGATAACTTAGGTCACTTTTTTACATCATCATTATTGGCTATTTCTTTTAATAATTGGAAGAATGGATCCTCACAGCCTTCCTTACTCATTTGGTTTGTTAAAACTGATGAAAATTGGGACGCCTGGGTGGCTCAGTCAGTTAAGCGCCTGCCTTTGGCTCAGGTCATGATCCCAGGGTCCTGGGATCAAGCCCCACTTTGGACTCCTTGCTCAGCAGGGAGCCTGCTTCTCCCTCTGCCTACCACTCCCTCTGCTTGTGCACTCTCTCACTCTCTCTGACAAATAAATAAATAAAATCTTTAAAAAAATTGATAAATTATAGTACCTTACAAACTATGATAGAATAAATAACTATACTTCAAAACATGTATTATTATTATTATATATTATTTTTTTGCAATCAGATACTATAGAATATTGACATGTTTAAGAAAAACTGAGATAGTTTTACCAGTTTGATGAATTGGGCTCATTCAATACACAGAGAAATGACAGCTGTGTGGAAAATATTAATACATTGTTATTATGTAGCCATACAGACCAGCTATACCATCAAATACTTTCTTACAGTGTGTTAAAGTTATTTTCAGTTTGAGAAATGGTAATGTTTTGGCACTTCCATACACATTGGACAGTATGTTAAGCTTTGAAACAACTGAATAAAATATTTCTTGTTATCTTTTAATACTTTAAAATAACAAAATGTATCAATAAGAATACCTGGAGGAAACAGAAGACACAATCAGGAATGACTTGGGAGAGAATTTAGATAAGGGATACTTTATGGAGAAGTGAGGGTTAAGGGTAGTGATGAGATATTTTTGAGTATCTATCCTATAGCCACAGTGGAAAGCTGAAGGCGCAAGAGATAAGATGTGACAAATATGAGCAGGAACTATGGAAGGGTGTATTCATGGAGCAATGCAGGCACTCCCAGAAGATACCTCAGAGCTAAGTTACAGACCAACTGGGGCAAGAATTCTCACTGGCCCCCTGCCAGTGCCTCTCATTGACTATACCCCAACAGAAGGCAAAGGACAAGGGAAATTAGGTGAATGCAGTTCCTAGAGGCTAACTCCTGGGGCACAAAGAAGGTCAAATGATGGATTTGGGGTTGGAGAAGGGGTGAGGAATAGAAAATGATTAGTACAATAAATGAAAAAATAAGTGTATCATGATATTATATCATATCAAAATCCACATTTACAAAGCATTTAGATCTTGTGTAACTTAGCATTAGCCACATGATGATTTCAGTGGAATAACCTGAAACCTTGAATCCACAATTATCAAAATATAACTCCACTCATTAAGACTCCCTAAATTGGGGCGCCTGGGTGGCTCAGTTGGTTAAGCGACTGCCTTCGGCTCAGGTCATGATCCTGGAGTCCCGGGATCGAGTCCCACATCGGGCTCCCTGCTCAGCGGGGAGTCTGCTTCTCCCTCTCCCGCTCCCCCATCTTGTGCTCTTTCTCTCTCTCTCTCTCTCTCTCTCAAATAAATAAATAAAATCTTTAGAAAAAAAAAAAAAAAAAAGACTCCCTAAATTGGGTATAATCAAGTCATATTTTTCCTTATGTTGTAAGGTTCCTAAGCAGCTTTCCTGGTAGCAGAGCATCTATAAAAAATTAGGTAAATTAGACTCATTTAGTCAATTAGAACTCTGCCCTCAATGACCAAAATAAAAGCTGAAGAGTCAAGCATTTTCCTTGTTTCATATGGAATAAGTAAGAGCAGTTAGACTCATTAAATGCATGACTTCCCACTCTGTTATCAATACAAAATTGTTTCTACTTGCATTTTCTACCAATCAGCATAACTTTAGAAGGAAAGATGGAGAAAAGGGAGAACAAATTAAGTGCACACCTTTTTTACTGCCTGAGAAACAAAGAAAACAAAACAAAACAAAACAAAAAACAAAAATGCCTCACAAGTGGCAAAGTGAGAGAGATTACTAATGATAAATCAAATTCACCAATCTGGTGGTCATGGGATAGCTTTTTTGATCATTGTCTCTCTGATAACAGGTTACTTGCTCCTCCTAGCTCCCTTATTACCCTGTTTTCTATTTTTTTTTCAATCCACGTTATGGAGTACTATATAATTAGGATGTTTTCCCATGATGCTATTAATATGTTTACAGGACACATTAAAACAGGAAGTTATTGCCGTGGAGTTGCGACCGATGCACTGGTAAGCCTAATTCAACAACTGAGACAAGACAGAAAGTACTTGATTCCCTCAAAAACCCAAAAACCCGATGTAAATTACAGAGATTGTTAAAATCAATTCTAAGCTTAAATATAACAAGGCTAACTAAAGTTTTGGTAAATGAAGTAAGGTGTAAAATAAAGAGAACCTCAAAAGAGACTAATCTGAGATGGCTGATATTCAAGACCATGCTTCCTTGCCCTATCCCACTTTCCCTTTTTAATTTCTATTTCACAATTGTCATGGTTGTTTTAAACACATGGTTCACTGTCAATGACCAATTTAAATAAGTAATGCTGCCTTTTAAAAATAAATATGCAATGATAAAGGGGACATTTAAAGCTGCCTTTTCAGTTAAGAAGGAAAAATAAAACATAATATTATAGGAGGTGGATAGATAATGAAATATTTTTTAACTGTTGCAGCTTTGTGCGGTTATCCTCAGGAACGATATGTCAATCCATCTCTAAAGAATCACTAATAAAATCTCTATAAAAAAAGCTACTCACAATTAACACTTGTGGTGTTATTAAGTCGGGAGTGACGCAGGAGGAAGGGAGTTGAATATAACCCTTACTCTTCCATTGTTTAAGTTACCCTGTGTTCTTCTAGAGGGCACCAAAGTATAGTTGTATAGAAGCAAGAGTAAATCAGCTCCAGGGAGCACTCTCTTTGTGAGATGCCAGCTTTGAGCTGAAGTTGAGATGAGTTTCAAGTTGCTGAACACCCCCATACAGCAGTAAAAAGATGTAAGATATCGACACGCTCAGCTGCATCTTGTTAAAAGCTTCCTGCGGGTTGGCAGAATGAAATCTTTATTTAAAATACACAAACTATTGTCAAGGGAAAGATGGAAAAGAGAACACAGTAAAAGGGCCAAATGCTTTGCTTAACCCACCAGAAGCAGCAGAAAGGGAGAAGTGGTCACATTGTCTTTGCAGCAACAACAGAAAAGGTGACTAACACCACCACATCGGCATTCATCTACTCTTCCCATGGTATCAGGATGCATTATTTCTTTTATTATTAATTATGTGTTTCCGGGGGAGGGCAAATATATTATTACGAATAGCAAAAGAGGAAATCATTTCTGGTGCCACTTGGCATTAAGTATAGTAGCGTATGTAATGGGTGAGTGATGACAGGAAACATAGCAGCAGCGTTGAGTTCTGGCATCCCCCCTACAAACCCGCTGCAACTTGCTCTTGGTAGTCAGAGGCTTTCAACCAGAAAGTTCATGTAAAACCATTATTGAACACTGACAGGAAGGAACTGAGACAGGAGGCAGTGGTGTGTATTTGTGCAGAAGGGGAAGGAGGGAGGGAGGGAGGGAAGGAGAGAGAGAAGGAGAGACTAGGAGAGAGAATGAGTTAGTCATCATCTTGCACAGACACCACCATAAGGGGGCAGGTGCTTTGCATAATTATAAAGATAAACATACACATGCACACACACTTGCACACACGTAAGAAATCTTTTTGGTTTATATCCTATCATTTCCAAAAACAGCTTTAAGTGATAATGATTGTGAACATTCCTGGATGGGTGAGCTCAGTAGGTTTAAGGGGGTGGAGCAGGTAGCCTAGCAGGAGATGGGTTCAGAAGAAGGGTCACTCCTGAAGAGCAAAGGGACATGACAGGCAATGAAGCAAGCATGAAAAGAAAAGAGGTGAAAGGACCCTGGGGAAAATGTCACATGTATTGATTAAGCTTTATTTCTCTTCGGGAGAAAGTGACATTTCTGCTATTAGATCATGGACATATAAGGAAAGTAGATGGCTCACTGCTTTTCATTTTCTTCCACAGTGCTTAAGGCACCTTTGACCAGAGGGTACCTGGAATGCTTTCTGTTGCATTATTATAAACAGGATAATTATTTTGGCTTTTTTTTTTTTAAGGCGAAAGATTTATACGATCTGAAGAGAAACCAGAGTATTTTTTTTTTTTTTAAAGCACCAACGTGGTGACATTGCTCTTTCTTTAGCAAGAGAGATAGCATTGGTTGCCACAGATGTATCCTTTCATTAGACACAAATGACGGTAAAATGATAGAAGCTTTCTGTTACATTTCTTCCATCCTGCTCTTCCCTTGCTCCAATCTTCTTCTCTAGCTTTGCTCAGGGGATTTAAGTTACTCGTTCCGTGTTTGTAGAACCTCAGAGGTTCTACACCACCTCAGAGGCATTCGTCATTCTCCTAAGCAGGGAGTAGAGAAATACCCCCCCCGCCCCCATCCCTATGCAGTCCATGTGTTCGCCTCAGAAGCGAGGCTAGTTTCTAGCAACTCTTTCACAGGTTTTTCCCTTCTCAACTACTGCCTTGACAGAGCCGCTACCAAGCACCCCAAATGAAAACTACATCCAGTGTCCGAGATGCAGTGCACCCTGCACCACGCAGCCTCTGCTCCTGTTTCCTACTCTTCACGAAAGTGGACTCTTCATAAGCAACGAATGTATTGCAAATTAAAACTCTGCCCACCCCCCCCCCGCATTCTTAGCCCCGCCGCCCCTAACGCTTGCCGCCAGCTTCCCTCCGAAAAAGCAACCAAACAAAAACCGAAATAACCAAGAGCACGCAAACACCTGAAGAAGCGCAACCGGCATCCACACCTGGACCAGTCCTCTGCGGCTTTAGTGGTCAGGAAGAGCCTCCTCTCCCCGCGCGGACCGCTTTATCGCGGAGCCCAGGGGCCATGCCACGGCCTCCGGGTCGCGGGGTCCGCTCGGTCGCGCCCGGGCAGGTGCCTCCCGCCTTCCCCTCCTCCCGCCCCGGCTCTCACTCCCGCACAGCCGCCGCCGCCGCCGCCGCCCCGGCTGGCGCTCGGAACATCCCGCGCCACGTCTTCCCCGCCCCGGCTCCCGCCCGCCAGAGCCGGGCCCGCGCCGCTGGCAGCCATCAAGCGGCGCGTTAAGGAAATGCAGGTGAGTGCGTGCGGCCGAGCGGCTGCTGCTGGAGACGCGGGGTGCGTGCCGCGTGCGAGAGGGGGCAGGAGGGAGTGCGAGCCGGCGAGCGAGCGCGGGAGCGGCCGGGAGACGCTCGCCGCCTCTGCTCCCCGCCCCGCCGCGCCGCGCCGCGCCCGCGCCCGGCGGCCCGAGCGCGTGGGGCAGCGCCTCGCCCTGACGGCCGCTCGCCTCCCCGCGGCCTCGGCGGCAGCTCGGCCGGCCACCCAGCGGCCTCCCCCCGCCCCCGCGGTCCCCTCCCAGCCCGAGCCCTCCCGCTGCTCCTCCTCCTCGGCCTCCTCCCCTCGCGCGCCGCTGACAGGCAGCCTTGGTGGGGAGAGAGAGCAGGTACTTCGCCTTCAGAATAATTTGCAGGACCCAAGCAAGCTCTCGGAGCGCCCTCATTTTCTTCGGTCGTCGCCCCCTCCCTCCGGGAAAGAGGATCCCACTTTTGAAACAAACAGCGCCTGAAGCACCCTGCCCAAGCCAAAGCCCGATGGGCTGCTGTGCATGTGCTGCCCTTTCTTGCAGTTTATTCTGGGCCTGTGTGGAATAGAAAGACAATTCTTTATTTGACTGGTAGGAAAGAAAAGAGAAGACTCCTCAGGGCTTCCAAGGAGGACTGGAGCGGCTGCTTTAGTAAGTAAACTGTGCTTTTGTATTTCTTTTCTCTAAAGTGAGGCATATGCTGAATGCTCTCCCTTCAGATGGTGTAGTCACAGTTCGTTTTACCGGGGACGAAGTTGACTTATATAACTTAAGTAGTTCTTAATTGAGAAGTGGTTTGCTAAGCTCTTTATTTATTTGTTTCATTTATTTATTTATTTATTTATTTATTTATTTATTTATTATTTATTTTTGAAGAACATTGAGAAGACTTCAGTATGGGGAACCTTACTGAGGATCTGATTTCTAAACCTTTATTGTTTAAGGGCTGTTGGAAGCCTGGCTTGTGAAACGTTGGTTGGTTCTAAGATTTAAGGATGGTTACCCAGAAAAAGGTTGAGAATTCTAACCTGGTTCACTTCTCCTGCTACCTTCCACCTCAACCTTAACCCACACCAACTCCCATCCTTCTCTGACTTCACTTGGTTGCTTGCTTTATCTTTAGTCCTGAAGACAGCTTGCAAAAAAATTGGGTCAAGGGAAAGTTAATAAAGATGGTTTGAAAGACCGGGAGAAAATCCTGTTGAGGTTTCTAATGCTTGTAGGTAGATGAGATGTGGAAGAAAATCCTGGAACTAGGCTAGTTCGGATAATTTGGATGAAATTAATTTGGAGAGAGAATGTGAAAAATGCTTTGGAGAGGATAGGAGCTGAGGCTGTGACTTTGACACAGCAGGTTATAAACTGTGACAGGGACTCAGCAGCCAGTGACAGGTTTAAGGTGTCTCCTAGGGCTGAATATCTCTGCATCAAAAACTTTTGCAGGCAGTATTCCTCTTGGGGCTAACATCACCATGTCAGTAGCTGCAGCATTTCTGTAAAAACAAGTAGGACACTATTCCTCTCTCTGTGAAGGGGTTAGTGATATATTTAAAAAGAATAAAAGATATACAGTCTAACATTTGCCAGTATTTTGTAATATCTAAATAAAACCCTTGTGTTGTGTCAGTAAAAATATAGTTGAGTCAGTTTGTTTTGCACAAGAGGGAGAGAATCAATAACATTTCAGCATTTTTTTTCTTTATTACTGCCAAATGGACTCGGAATCTAATTCTTCTTGCATTGTTACATATACAGTAGATACAGTAGGAATTGCAATTTAGATACAACAGAGCTGAATTTTAACAAAGTCAAAGTTCTCTGACATAATAGCATTCATGCTGACTAGTGTAGAACAGTAATTTAAAAAGTTTGTTTTATCTTTAACTTTCAATTTTCTGTTTCAGTGTAAAGCACACTTTTACAAGCAAATATCTTTAAGAGTTATGAACCAGATTGAAAATTAAAGCCACTTATCTCACAGAATTTTTTTTTTCAACAGAACACCTTACCATTAAATGATATCTAAGGGCTCTCTTCTATTTAATTGCCAATACTGATAAAGTAAAAAAAAAAAAATGTTACCTTTATATTTACTCAGATGAGTATATAAAAGTGGCAATATTCATTTGGCATTGATTTTTAAAATTTTAAGAGTAAACTAATGTACAATGGTTTTAAAAAAGGAAAGATCTTTTAGAGTTGCTATGGTTCTTGAATGTCAAAAGCTCTGAATATCTTGGGACATAAGTTTTTAGGGTAATGAAATAATAGTAGGATAATTGATGAATTTGTTGACATGAAGTTATACTATATGGAAATCGTTTGGGAAAGATATGTCATTGTTTCTTGTATATTATTTTATTTTCTATCCAAATGGGTTTTCTTAGAGGTATTGCTATTCTTAGCTGCCATTTCTGCTATTGGTTTAAAATGAATTTAAGTAATTTAAAATTAAGCCCTTGTTTGATCAGATTTGTTAAGCATATGACCTCTACTTACTTGTGACCTCACATATCTGAAAGGATATCTGATGTTTGAAAAAGCAATTCTTGAAAAATAAAAGGTAAGAGTGTACTGAAGTAGCCAATTTTTTAAGAGTGGTTCAAACATGTTATTACATATATTATTATAAGACACATTTTCTACAGTAGAAAAGACATGACAGATTGTTGATCCTGTTCAAATTGCTGAAAGCAAAGATTTACAATTAACATGAAAATTAATGTGACACACATTCTGCCTATGTTCTAATTATGTTTTTGTGCTAAGGAAGATAGCCTGAATTAAAACCATTTCTAGTCAGGCTTGTACATATTATATTTGATCACTTTCAAAAAAGTCAAAACTGGATGGGGTGATCAAATTGTCGGGGTTTGTTTTGTTTTGTTTCCTTGTTTTCTTTTTCTTTGTTTTTTCTTTTTTCTTTTCTTTTTTTTTTTTTTTTTTTGCCATAAGTTTTCTATGCAATACAGAGGTGGTTGCAACTTTAAAGTTGAAAAAATAAAGTTGCTAGTGTCAGCAGTAATGTGTTTTATTATGCAATTGTTCTTGTTATTCAGATCAGATAATGGCCCTATGAAATACATAAGCAGTCTGCAGGGAATGAATGATTAATTCCTCTAACGTGTGCTTACTAAAGGAGTTCTTACTAATAAAGTGCTGTATACCTGCATTTGCTTACAGTTGCAGTTGGTGAAGGCAAACATACTTTTCTTTTCCTTTAATACTAACATAGAATTTACAGGTCTAGTCCTGTAACTATAGTAACTTAAAGATGATTTTGTGGAACACATAATCTTATATTTTATAGAACCCTTTGGATATATATGATTGCTATTTACTTAAAACAATTGATTTAGAAAGTAAAATATTGTTAATTAAATGTGATACTAAAAGACTGAACTATTAAAATTTTTGTTTTTCTCTCAATGGAATGACATTCTATCTCTCCTGTGTATTACTATTTGGATGCGGATGCAAACTGCAAGTGCAAAGGATGTTTTTCTTTAGTAATATTAAGTGTAAGAGAAAAGTTAAAATATTGTTGTTATAAAATAATTAGATACTCTGTTAAAATTTTGGGAATGGCTAATAGTGCACATGACCATTGTGGTTACCACTGGGTAAATTGTTTTGCAGTTAGAGGTGTATCCTTGATTAACTTTCAGTATCTTTGCATTTCTAAGACTGGATTATAGGTGAAGGTGGGAAATGGATGGATTTTATGTGGTGATTTGATAACAGGTGACCTGAAATGCATACTACACATTTTAAACTTACCTACCCAATGTCTTCTGTTTTTAGAAATTTCTAAAAAATGTGATTTTTCAAAATTGTCTAATTGAATATATCAATATGCATCTCTCACATTTAACACAACAAATAACTTTATTTCAAGATTCCTCTGTTGTTTGGAGAAAATAACTTAATTTCAGTAGTATTATTTTGGACTTAAACTTATAATAAATTTAATAAACTTTAGCAATGCAAATTATATGATAGTATATATTTGATAATACTAATTTACGAGTTTATAGTGAAAATTGGATGAGAAGGATTTTGTATCCAGTTGAGTGTAATTTGAATTTATCTCCTTATATATTTAAGTGCAAATTTTTTATGACTGCTGTCAGTTCACTGGATTTTAATCAGGCTGTTCAACAGCAATTTGGCATCCATAAAGAATAAATGAATTTCCACTGGTAGAATCCATGAGGAAGTTAACTGTACTTGCAATAATGGTTATGTTTTTTCAAACTCTTTAAAAATGTGTTGAATGAAAGAAAATGAATGAAGAATCAAAAATGAACATTGCCCATTAGGTGAACCCTTATATGAGTGTAGAATCAAATGTTTTGAATTTTTCTCTCGTCTTTATAATTGGCAGTGTGACTCCAGGGAGGTAACTTGGACTCTCCGAGTTTTCTCCTGGGTTTTTCTCCTCTGCCCAGTAAAGACAAATTGACCTACAATTTGAGACAGTTTAAGTTCCAAAATCTCATGGAACAAGATAATATAACTAGTAATATAATTAATAGTAGCATTTAGCAAATTGTTAGATTATACTGTGGCACCTTGAGGACCCAAAGAGGAGTTGTGGCAGCCATCTTGTTTAGAGAAGGGCTAAGGAAATTGTCCCCCCATATTGGAGGTGACTGGACCCTGTTGCTATGTGGATTAAATGTTTATGTGGAAGAGAGTATGGAAGGAAGGGAGTGGATTAAAATTCCTCTAAACCACCCTTTCCTCCAGCTACTGAAAAAATATTACATAAGTAAGTATTTTTGGATTTGTTACTCTATTTAATACCAAAAGGTTATGAGAAGATAAAAATGAAAGAAATTGCATAGTGTCTTTTGACTTCCTTTTTTTCTCCTCTTAGTTTATTATATATTCTATTTTACAATATCATGTTTAGATAAATATGCACAGTTTAATTACATTGTTTTTATTTCCCTGAGATACATGTTATAAACTGTCACAGCTAGAAGTAACCACATAAAAATTCATTTCAGCCCCTGTATTTTAAAGAGGAAACTAAAGACTTCAGAGGTTAAAAACTACAAAGGTGGCATATACTTCCCAAGTTCACAGAGAGGTTTTATATCACAAAGCAGTAGTATCTAAGATGATACATTGACAAGTAAATACATGAACAATAATTTATATACCTGTTAGTAAATTATTAATAAAAATTCTAATTGATGATGTACGATACATTTATCTAAAAAGATTTTATAATGGCAAAACTTCTAATCATGGAAAGTGAACACAGAGAAAGAATATATACAATATTAATTTTGAGTGCTTGCTTTTCTTATAGAAAACCAAGATTGTATTCCTAGATAGAATTCATGTTATATAATTGATGAAATTGAAAAGATTTTTCCCTCTAAGAAAACCAGTATGTCCAAGCTTTCCCTTTTCTGTTATAAATATTTGGGTGGTAGCAAGTGGACCTCTAACTCCATAAAATGTTTTATATTTTAAATCACTGGACAATGGGAAATCATGCTGTATTTAAAATTTATTTACTTCTGAATGCAAGATATAGCTGATTAATTAGAGAGCTTATTTGCTTTCCATTTTGTGTGTTTGGTTGTGTGCATGTGTGCACGTGTATGTTTAAGCACAGGTGTTCAAGGTGGAACTTAGTGAAAATGGTGCACTTAAAATTTTAGAAGTGTATGTATAATAATTGAATAGTGTAAGAGAGATAACATACATTAGGGTATGATATATCAAATTGCTCTCTGACTGATTCTTAAATCAAATGAAAGTTCAACAGTATACCATATTACCAAGGTCTTGCCTTGTTTAATAAGCCCATATATTTTCTAAATACCACATTATAATTATAAATCTTCTTAAGGTTGAGATTATAGAATTGCAGAGAACATAATTGCTGTTCTTTCTTATTATTATTGCAGACCTTACTTACCTGGTTTAGTATAGGTACTTACTTTTAGCACTTTTAGGTGCTAAAAAAGGAAAGGAAAAAAAATCAGTATTTGATTATGACATGGTTAATTGCTTAAAAGCTGCCATCATTAATCTCAAGTTAAATTAAATGTATTATTTTAACTCGGATACCTTGTTATCATTCATTGCCTATTTGATTTACTTTGTAAGGGCACAATAAAAGTATTACACTTAAACACAGAATTAGTGAATTTTATAAAATTCCTTTTAAGCATGCAATTATTTAACTAATCAGCTATGCAAGTCTATTAATGCATTTACTCTATTGGAACTGCTGTAAATTATACTTTTAAAAAACTATCCAAAGTTATATTTCTCAAGTGTAGTTTGTATTCAAAAGGGGCCCCATCAACAGCTACATGAGAAAACAAAGCTGGGGAGGTCTGAGTGCACATACTCCTTTTTACTATTTACCTGCTAATTACATGCATTGTGGGATTTGTATCACAGGATATACTCCAATTCCTTTGGTTAGATGGACCTGATAGCTTAGGACAAAGGTCTAGAACATAGCTTCCTTCCGATTCCAAGAAAGGTTAATTTAGAATACAGAACCAGAACATAATAAGCAAGAGCAATAGAATGCTTCCTGTTTTTTAAATGAAGTGGTCTAGGTCATTTGTCCAAGGTGGAAAAATACCCATATAAGTTTCTATTCCTGAAATGTTGTCCCAGTACAGGGACCTAGAATCTTTACAATAAAGGTCAGAAATTGTACTGAGAAGTAGAATAAAGGATGAAAAAGAGAGAGGATGGAGAAAGGAAAGACTTGTTAATCTTGCCCTGGAGGCAATATTCTTCCACTTTTTATTTTTCCCACAAATGGGTTTCAAAATCAGAGATACGACTTTTCACTTTGGGGTAAATGGCCATCAAATTAACAAGGAATCTGGCTCTTATTAAATTGTGCCAGTTTATGCCATTGTTACCTTGTATCATCTGGAGCCATTGAGAAGAAGGTCAGTTTATCAGTTCATAATCTGCTTTATGTCTTCCTTTGATTTTGTCACAGAAATTAAGGACAGGACAATAATTCAGGTATCATAGTCATATTTCTACTCCTGGAAGTTACATTCTCCTCTGTTTCCTAACTTATATGTATTTTCAAGTCAGAGTCTGTAGTCAGGGGTATACAACATAATATTTGGCCCCCAAATATTTATTCAGTCTCCCATGTACCAAGCAGTGCTGAGTAAAACACTCATAAGCTAGCAATATAAAGCTGCCTAAATTGTGACCATCCTATATTCTTACGAAATGTTTCCCCATTATCAAGATTTTTTTTTTTTTATTCCATGGAGAAAATAGAATTTCCCCAAAGAATCTTTCTGTTTAAGTCACAGAAAAATTTCCAGGTACATGCCTTCTTTTGCCATTTTTTTCTTCTCGTTCACTGTCATCCTGAGTCAAAACCATCTTTTATGGAAGCCGGGTGGAATCCCTGTTGCTTACTTAGCAGTGGCAGGCTATGCTGTATTCCACTGGAATTAACTGAAACCCTTCATCATCTTCAAAGCTGTATTGCTCCAATGCTAATTTTTCAGGTGCCCCACTCTCCAAAGTTCTAGAGAAACAGTAAGGCATGGTAAGCATATCACTATACCATCCTCATGTCTACAAGAACAGGAAGCTCCAGAAAATCTCCAGACCGCTGTAGCAGTTCACAATCTATGTATCAATCTCCCATATTTCCAAATTCATAGGATATAACACAAGTTAAGGTCAAGGATCATGTTGTTAGTCTACGTATAACCAAAGCATCATAGAAGTGCATTGGTTTTTATCAGGAAAGAGGACAGGCAGAGAAAAGAGGAAATTCTGCCTGTACATTTTGATGTGTGTGTTATTTTCATAAAAAGGCCTTATAATATGTACATTGGATCAAAGAACCAAAGAGGAAGACAAGAGTGTAATTTAAATTTTTAGAAACTTACTTGGATTGTTATGTGTATTTGGAGTTAAAAATATTACCCAAATTTACCTCTTGATTTCTCTAGAATAAGTAATGGAAACATTTCTGACTTAATTTTAAAGACTTTCCCTTTGTATTCCCTCTAAAAACCTTTTCCAAATTTCATTGTCCATACTACTTAACAGGAACGTTTGAAAAACAGTGCCAATATAATATATCGTTTCACTCTCAAAGGCTCTTTTATATTTCTAAATTTTAATGCTGGGCTATGAACATCACAAAGAGGAACATTTTCCCTGCCATTTGTTATTTCCCATTATATTATATAATATACTCAATTAGTTAATATTTATTTGTGGTATTTACTTCAATGGATCATTGCTTGCAATTTTAGTGTGTAAGGATGTCCGGTGGCTTCTCCTCTTAATGGATGTGTTCATTCTGTGTCATATGTGTTATCTATTTATTTCCTCCTAGGATACATATGTGGTTAGCTCTGTAAGACATGGCTTCTCCCCATCATGTACACCTGTGTGGTTGAAGACACTGGGGCTTTCTTGCGGTGGAATTGTGTGCTCTCATCGACTGAATTCAGCACTTGAGTGTCCCATTTCCCTGCCCCTCAGGAAGGCATGCCTTCTCGTTGTTTTTTAGGGTCTTGAAACCTTCCTACCTGCCTGTGTACCCCTTCCATTGTGGGGACTTAACATAAATTACACATTTGCTGAAATACAGTGATAGTTACTGGCTTTTTGAAGGGGTGCATCTTAAGAATTATTCTAATTGTAATATATATGTAACAGTAGGTATGTTATAGACAGTATGCACACAGGCGCACACGTATACACACACTTTTTTTGGGGAAAGGAATTTCAGGCAATATCTTAAAATGATTGGGTGTGAAATCTTATGTAGGCTGAACCTGGAGATCAGTCCGTTTAGGAGGCTAGGTCAGAAGAGATCATACGGTTCCCCCCAGGGCAGGCTTCTTTTGTCTCTTACTTAACAGGCCTATCTTTTCTCATTTCAGTTTCTACTGCCAAGTTTCAGTTTTCTGCCCATTTCCTTTGTCCTTAATGGGAACCCAGTGTTGTAATTACACAGGGATGACTCTGTCGGGCACATGAGAGTGTAGAAGTGTATGTTAAGATTTTTAAATAGGGGCGCCTGGGTGGCTCAGTTGGTTAAGCGACTGTCTTCGGCTCAGGTCATGATCCTGGAGTCCCGGGATCGAGTCCCGCATCGAGTCCCGCATCGGGCTCCCTGCTCGGCGGGGAGTCTGCTTCTCCCTCTGACCTTCCTCCCTCTCATGCTGTCTCTCATTCTCTCTCTCTCAAATAAATAAATAAAATCTTTAAAAAAAAAAAAAAGATTTTTAAATAGATATTGCCATTGTTTGTATTGTAATTTCCTTTACAGTTCATTTGTCCCTCTCATTGATAAAACAATCTGCATTACATAAATAGTCCATCACTTCTTTTTTTTTTTTTAAGATTTTTTTTTTTTTTTTTTAAGATTTTATTTATTTGCGAGAGAGACAATGAGAGACAGAGAGCATGAGAGGGAGGAGGGTCAGAGGGAGAAGCAGACTCCCTGCCGAGCAGGGAGCCCAATGCGGGACTCGATCCCGGGACTCCAGGATCATGACCTGAGCCGAAGACAGTCGCTTAACCAACTGAGCCACCCAGGCGCCCCAGTCCATCATTTCTTAATGATGACACTCAAAGGAGGAAGCAGTTTTTTCCCTCATCAGAGATGGCCTTAGGGTCTTATTTTTCTCCTGGGTTTTTGGATTTTGTGTGTGTGTGTGTGTGCGCCATAGTACCTTCTCATGAGCTCTGAAAATATCTTCAGATAGAGGTAATTATACTAGCTAACATTTATTGATTTTATATGCCTGTCATTATTTTATTTTATTTTATTTTCATTTTATTTTTATTATTATGCCAGTCATCATTTTAAATGCTTCGCATGCATTAACTCATTTATTCCCACATCAGCCCTGTGAAGTTGGTACAGTTATTATCTTTAATTTACAGATGAGGAGACTAAAGTACGTAGAAGCTAAAGAAACTTGCCCAAGGTAGCATATCAAGCGCAGCACCTGTGCCTTCTGATTGTAGATCTCACAGCTGAAACCACTTTGTCATATTGGCATTTTGGCTCATTGATTTATGTTTTCCCAGACGTACATTAGAATACAAAAGGATTTCCATAGGTTCTGTATATCAAGAGTGGAAAAAGTGAGGGATCCCAGTTCTGCTTTTATAATACGGTTCTTTTCAAATGAAACAAACACGAGTTATTGTCAGTAAATGACATACGTGAATAGAACACTGTCAAAGTGTTGTTGAGGGGAAAGAAGCAGGGACAAAACACATCAAGGCAATCTATCTCCACGTAGCTGTTCCCAAAGTTAGTGGATAAGCATGGCACAAATGTTTTTGAGTGTATTCCTTTTCTTCCTTGGAAATATTTGATCTGATAGAAAGAGAACCTGATGTGCTCTTTGCTTTTCTCTAGTGTACACCTCCAACCTCGGGGCCCTTCCCTGGAATAGATTGATCCAAGTGGTTCCCGCTACTCAGGCCTCTGTAGCTTCTTGGCTGCGATTTTATGCTGTGTCAGCTGTTTTACATGCCTTGCTGCACTTGGTGACTGGGGACCAAGAGCCATACTTTTTGAGAATCAACCAAGATGCTTGAGTCACTCTGTGCTATGTAAAAGACATAGCAGAATAGAAATGCAAAGACAGGGGAGATGAGCTTTGGGTGCACTGTGGAGTTAAATTCAGTGTCAAGAGGGGCTTATCTGTCAGGGAATATTATTCAGAGTATTTTGATGCACATTTCCCATAATATTGAAATGAGACTGGCATGATTAATTGATGCAACGTGTAATATAAGGGATACTAATCATAAGCACTAAAGAAATAAGTGAGAAGAGGAAAGCCAAAAATTGATCCTGTAAGAATCATCTTAATTACAATTATTTATGTGAACTCTTACTACTTATGCCTCCTAGCCATGTAGTCTGGGTACTATTAACCCAATTGCATCATATTGGGTTAAATTTGTTGTAAATTTAATTTGATTGTAATAGTCAACTACTTTTATTTGCTTATTTTTTTCTGGTATATTGATCATGGTTTTCAAATTTTAGTATGACTGCTTACTTGAAACTGAAAAATAAATGGAATAAATATGTGTACAACATAAATCATGATTTAGCCTTCAGATTATAAGAATGGAAAAGTTAAACCATTACCTCTACATTAACTAAATTAAAGAAAGCTTGAATAAAGTGATCCCCAGTAAACATTTATTGGGTTTCTAATATATGAGAAGTGCTCAATGCGTATTGATGGAAATCTGGTGCCCTAATTTTGAAAGGACATGAGAAATATCTTTGATGTTCTGTAAAATTATCAGAAATGCTGTGTGACGTTTTAAAAATCAAACAAAATAAAACATTAGCTTTGCTCTTTCTAAGCTTATTGGATCAACTTCTTATATCTTAGGTATATGTTTGTCAAGTTATAATTTTATTTAATACCACAAGATGGCAAAACACAGAAAAAATTGCTTTTTTTCCTATACAGGAGAAATACATAATACCAAAAATAGAAAGTTAAAGTTGTTTGATGACTCATATTTCAAGAGGTTCAAACCTCTTCTTTTTAGGTGTGAAAGATACAGAAACACTTAGCGAACAGTGTAATTGGATTATCTTTTAACCCCCTAGGGTCTTCCTAAGGTCTTTCTTCCTTCGTGTGTTCTGATTACTTGCCAAGAAAATTTACTGAATTTTCAGTTGTAAATGAGAATTGAGGAGTGGAAAGGTGCCAGCCTGGGTAGTTTGATGATACAGGCTTGTCCACTGGAGACCTTCACAGAACTGCTAAACTGTTAAACTACTTGTTACAAGCTAGGGTTTGGCCTCCTGTCATTGAAATACTTGTAAGAGAAATAATGGTTAAGAATGAGAAACAAAGAAGCCTGGAAATGTTTAACACACTGGCAGTAATATCCTTTTATTTCTTTGCAATTTACAAAGAAAGAAGACATAATCTTTAGGTTCAAAGTGTTTTTAAACAGGTGGTCCCAATTATTCTTGAAATATACTATACTCATTATACACAATTTAATTTGGATTAATGATGTGAGTAGAGCAACATATCTTGGATTGGGTCTCCAAAGGCAAACAGATGTAATAAGTACTGGTAATTAACTAAAATAAGCAAAATTTGCAACTTCGAGTAAAGTTTTTTACAAGTCTAGATTGTCTCATCAAATTTGTGGCAGTGTCCACATTTAGCTCTGTGGGAGTCCTGTTGTAAAATGATACCTTTCAGTCACTAAGCTCTGTGAAGTCCACCTTTTATTTATCTCATTTTTTTTAATCAAATCTTTCCCCTGACCATAACTTTGCTTCAGAGTCTTACCAAATTGTTGTAATCCATTTGGGCTGCTATAACGAAAATACCGTAGACTAAGTGGCTTATAAACAACAGAAATTTATTTCTCACTATTCTGGAGCCTGGCAAGTCTGAGATTAAGGTACAGGAAGATTTTGTATCTAGTGAGAGTCCATTTCCTGGTTCATATACAATCTTCTTGTTCCTGTGTTATCACATGGGGAAAGGAGCAAGGGAACCCTCTGCCGTTTCTTTATAAGAGCACAAATCCCATTTGTGAGGGTTCTATCCCCATGATCTAATCCACATCCTAAAATTCTTACCTCCAATTGCCATCCAATAGGTTTCAACATACAAATTTTGGGAAAACACAAGCATTCAGTCCATAGAACAAATCTTACCTATATGACTATTTCCTGTTTCCCTACCTTTACCTCATTTCTCTTCTTTTCCCTGCAAATCTGATCATGCTTAAAACATTAAAAGATTCTTTACTGAAAGAAGTATAATGTTAAAAAAATTTCGGTGTGACATAAAGCGACCTTTATAACCCACGTTGCAAACAATCTTTTTATCTTTGTTTCTTGCCTTCTTTCCACCACCGCACGTATTCTGTAATAAATGTATAAATACACTGAAGTTAAAAATTGAGTAACTTAAGTGGCTTATGATGAAAATAATGATGATGATGGAAATTTAAAATTGCATTTTCCTTGTTGAGGAAGCTGTCTCAAATTTTGTGATGTTATATATATGTGTCCTTCAGACATTAATTTTGAATCTTATTTCAGAGTATATTTCAGCCAATGACATACACAATAGAATGCCAACTTTTGAGGGACCTCTGTCTCTTTGTGGCTTTGCTCAAGATGAACCACCTACTATATTACTTCTTCACAACAAATTGATCAGTTTCTTTTGCTTCCCAGCAGTGGCCAGTATCTGCCATACAAAGTAATGATCTCTAGCAAAATTTTATGTTGTGTTTCCCCTGCCAGCTCCGAAGTGGTCAGCCTTTCTTGGCTTACCATCCTGGCACTGTGTGGGTTTCTTACTGTAGCCCAGCCCCCATAGGCACAGGCTTTGCTGCTCATAGCTTGGCTGAATGCCAGCTCTTTGTTGCTGGAGATGCTACTGTAACATCTATTGAGTAAGGCACTTATGTATTTACTGACATCAATCTTAAGAATTTGGGTATACTTTCTTGGTTTGGGGCATGCCATTGTATGTAACATGAAGTCTGTCTTAAAGAGAATGTTGCAGTTCAAAAAGGGAAATAGTATGTATTTTTTTTAAATTAAATCATCTTGATTGCTAAAAGTTAACTGACAAGTATTAAAGAGAAAAATTCACTATTAACTATTAAAGAGCTGGAAGCTTGGTATATTTGTCATGGTAATCAGTCATTTGTTTGTCTTTTTTCTGTGAGATAACCAGTCTAAAATTTCTAAGGTCCTTCCTTCCCCTAATTTAGGAATTGCTACTACTCACATAACTGTTCAGCTTTATGTGAAGGTTAACAGAAGGAAGGTTCTTGCACTTAAGCTAACAATTAACACGATGTATTATTTTAAACTAGAAATTTTAAACCACTCTATAAGAATTACATGCCTCATAGCTAATGTTATAATTGTATCATATTACTTAGGTTCAAGTTCTTCCTTCAAAGAGTCATCAGAATAACATGGATAGAAGAGACTTTTGAACACTTGCCATCTCTTGCTGCTGAGTTTCCATCATAATTTTTTTTTTTGCAACATAGCCATTTCTTTTCTAACTTCATTTTGTGCACCAGTAAGTAGATTATCATGATTCTTCTCCAAGTCCTCCATACTCTTTATGAACTGCTCATATAACTGTCTAATTGTTTTCAGTCTCTGGCTCTGAACAAGTCTAGATTGTTGAAAAACTTTTTGTTGCTGTCGAAACACGTTAGCTAGTTTTTGTTCTTGTTCCTCAGCTTTCTGCATATGTATATCCCACTGCTGAAACAAAGTCAGAAACTGCTGAGAATATTCTTGGTTAAGCTTCTGCCTTTGCTCTTGTTGGGTTTTCCAAACATGTTCAATTTTCTGGTTACTAGTTTTGAGAGAAGCCTTTGTATACAATTCTAGTCTTTTTCTCTTGGCAAGAAGAGCCTTGTTAATGTCAGCTCCAAATCTTTCCAGCATATTTTGTATTTCACCCCCCATATCTTCAAATATTGCTGCAGAAATCCTTTTCTTCCCATGCTTATCAATTACTGGAGACTTCCCTTCAGTAACATCCTCCTCTGAACCACTCAGATCTTTTTTAACTTCTTTCTCAAAGTCATAGGCTGTTATAACCTGATCCTCCATTGATGTCTTCCCAGATTTCCCTGTATGTTTTCTTCCAGAGGGCACCATATTTAGATGTTTTCTGAGGCTTACGCTTGGCTAGCACCTGTATTTTTTTTTTTCAATGTAGCCTTGATACTTCTTATAAAAGAAGCCAAAAAAACCTTTGTGGGATATTTAGATAACATCTGAGCAATTTTCTATGGATTTACCAAATAGACATTATTTTTAAAGGAAATTCATTTACATAATGGTTTGAAAAATCATTGATTTTAAGTTAGTAAATTTTGATTGCCTTAGGAAAGTACTCCAGATTTTAAAGTGGTATATCATCAGATAAAGTAAGTAATGTAGTCAGTGTCCATATCAGGATTTTTAATTTTTATTTTGAAAATATTGCATGAACACCTTCTTTAGACCACAGATCCAAAATAATGTGATTAACTGTGAAAATGTTGATTTTACCCATATTGAAATATTTCTGTGATCTGAAGAACTTATAATATTGGGAAATATGCTTCTTTGTTAGTGATAAAGATGATAATTATTTTTTTTTTTTAAAGATTTTATTTATTTGACAGAGAGAGACACAGCGAGAGAGGGAACAGAAGCAGGGGGAGTGGGAGAGGGAGAAGCAGGCTCCCCGCAGAGCAGGGAGCCCGATATGGGACTCTATCCCAGGACTCTGGGATCATGACCTGAGCTGAAGGCAGTCGCTTAACCAACTGAGCCACCCAGGCGCCCAAAGATGATAATTATTAAGTGGAATCTGTTGGAAGACTGAGAGAACTCAGAAGGTGTAAAAGCTTGTGAGTAGAAGAGGAAAGAATCAAGGTGTTCTGTTATTGGTAAAAACGTCACAGAACTGAAGGGAAAAGGGCTTGAAGGTAGAGTAATCTTGAATTATTTCAATCTGTGTAAGATCTTAATACTGAGTTCTCTGATTAAGTAACTCAATAGCCACATGATCAATGGGATAGTTTGGAAAATTATAAAATGTTCATGACCAACCTTTAGAAAAAAAGTTGGAATATTTGTCATGGTAATCAGTCATTTGTTTGTCTTTTTTCTGTGAGATAACCAGTCTAAAATTTCTAAAGTCCTTCCTTCCCCTATATTTTGCATCATATATCAGGATTCCTAATTGATATAAAATCAAATAAAATTAAAGTCCTTGTTAACCTGCATGCTACACTGCAAAAAAATAAATTGGTAGCAAAGTAAATATGATTTAAACAACATTATACAAATTAGATTACAGACTAAGCTGCTGTAACCATGAGACCCCAAAACAAAATATCTGAAATGAAATAGAATTATTTTTCCCACTTAATAGTTCTAAGGTGAATGGGCCAGCCTAATGGGATAGCACTGTTTTCAGATGGGCATTCTTGCACCCAGGCTTCTTCCATTTTGTTGTTCAGCTATGACCTAGAGAATCGTCTTCATCTGCATCTCAGATCTATATCATATATAAATAGGAAGTCAAGGGAAATAGCTTTGCTTTAAGGGAATTTTCATTCTAAGACCATTAAATTCAGTCACATGGTCGTACCTGGCTTCATGGGAAGCTGGGAAATGTAGGACATAACTGAGTAGTCATGTACCTAGCTAAAATTTGGGAGTTGCTGGGGCGCCTGGGTAGCTCAGTTGTTAAGCGTCTGCCTTTGGCTCAGGTCTTGATCCTGAGGTCCTGGGATCGAGCCCAGCATTGGGCTCCCCGCTTGGTGGGAGGCCTGCTTTTTCCTCTCCCACTCCCTGGCTTGTGTTCCCTCTCTCACTGTCTCTGTCTTTGTCAAATAAATAAAATCTTAAAATAAAATTTGAGAGTTGCTGTTATTGAAAGGAGGAAGAGGAAAATAGATATTGAAGGAATTAATATTCTCTGCCTTACCCATTCACTCCTCATCTTAACAAAAATTGGTGATAGGTTACATTATCTTCCTTTTTCTCTTTATATCCTACACTGCTCTCCTTTCCTCTTGAATCTAGAACAGGTAGTTTAGATGTTTTGTCATCTATACCATAGTTTGGATTAACAAGAAAAAAAATCTAGTGCAAAACATTTGATTTCACTAATAGGGAAGAAGAGGCCCCATGATGTCACATGACAAATTCTTATAATTAGTTTTTCAGAAGTAAAGGTGAAAATTAGAACCCAGGTAACTCGACAGTCCCAACTTCTGTACAATAAAGAGTGTGACTGGATTTTTGTATACTTTTGGTTTATTTTCTGTGGAGAATCACCTAAAAGTAACACTTGGAAGACAGTTGTTAGAATGTTGTTCTTTCTTCACCTTCATTTTCTTTTCATGCTAGTGAATCTTTCCTTGCTATGTGAGTGAATGCCAAGCAGATATTATGCAGCCATCAAAAGGAGTGAAATCTTGCCATTTGCAATGGGACGTGGATGGAACTGGAGGGTATTAAGCTGAGCGAAATAAGTCAATCAGAGAAAGACATGTATGATCTCACTGATATGAGGAATTCTTTTTTTTTTTTTAAGATTTTATTTATTTATTTGAGAGAGAGAGAATGAGAGACAGAGAGCATGAGAGGGAGGAGGGTCAGAGGGAGAAGCAGACTCCCTGCTGAGCAGGGAGCCCGATGCGGGACTCGATCTCAGGACTCCAGGATCATGACCTGAGCTGAAGGCAGTCGCTCAACCAACTGAGCCACCCAGGCGCCCGATATGAGGAATTCTTAATCTCAGGAAACAAACTAAGGGTTGCTGGAGTGGGGGGTGGGGTGGGAGGGACGGGGTGACTGGGTGATGGACACTGGGGAGGGCATGTGCTCTGGTGAGTGCTGTGAATTGTGCAGGACTGCTGAATCTCAGATCTGTACCTCTGAAACAAATAATACAGCATATATTTAAAAAAAGAAGAAGATAGGAGGAAGGGAAAAATGAAGGGGGGGAAATCGGAGGGGGAGATGAACCATGAGAGACTATGGACTCTGAGAAACAAACTGAGGGTTCTAGAGGGGAGGGGGATGGGGGGATGGGTTAGCCTAGTGATGGGTATTAAAGAGGGCACGTATTGAATGGAGCGCTGGGTGTTATACACAAACAATTAATCATGGAACACTACATCAAAAACTAATGATGTAATGTATGGTGATTAACATAATACAATAAAATAAAAAAAAGAAATCATGGGCAAGGTCTTATTCACTTTAAAATATGACAGTAGGTCAGTTCTTTTTTTTTGAAGAAACATGTACTTTGTGCTAGGAAATTAAAAACTCATAATATTTATGATGAAACTGAATAGAATGTCTAAGATGAAATCAAAGAATGACTTAATAAAAACATAGAATTGATACTTTATAGTTATAATCTATGTCTCTTCAGGTTTTGTAAAGTTGTCTAAGTTTAGAAAACTGAACCTCAATCTGTGTCTTGCTGGTCACTCTATCCACAGTGCAGTTTTCTGATAAGAGTATCTAGGTTTCCGGTGAATCCTGCTGGTAGATTTGATGACAGCAAATGCCTATATCTTGCATCACACCCATCCATCAGGAATGCATTAGCTTTCATGCACTCCCAGAGAAGAATTATTTTGAAGTTGTCCAGAGAATCAGCATAAATTGAAAGCTTATAGCAGGCCCACCTGGAAAGACCCAATATTCAATGGAAGTTATGTTATGTTCTTAATATACACTGTAGAATTACTTATGAGAAAGCATAGAGTGCTTTTTGCTGACATTCTAGCTGTAAATAATGCAAGAGTAAACACTTTAATAATTTCAATTAATTCTGAAGTGTAGCTTTAATTTTTCTAATTACAGTCGGTATTCCTAAATCTGAGACTTCTGGCGGAAGTTAATGAAATCTTTGCTTACCATTGCAGTTACTTTTGGAACTTGTTGTTGAAGTGCAGGGTGCTTTAATTAAAAATATTTTCTAATCTAAAATGAGCTGTTTTAACTCCTTAAAAAAGTTTCAAGTCATGCATTATTTTAAAATGGATATTAAATGATTCGAACTGTATTTTTCAATTTCTGTTGATTTGCTATTTCAGTGTTAATAAAATGCCAGTTTTTATTCATGGGTCAAATGGTAGATCATTGCATTAGTTTAGTAAATTCATTTGAAGACTAAAACCCTGATAGTGCTCACAGTATATTTATACAAATTATAGATTGTTATAAATTTGCTTTGGATAAACAAAATCAAATAAAAAATTATAGTCTATAAGTAAACTATTTAACATGTGCATATGCTAAACCTTTAAATGGCAGTCTTGGTAACAAATAATAACATATTTTGGGGAGAAATTTTTGGGGAGCCCCTTTATGTCCTTATTACTATTTGTGCTATTGGTAACAAAGTATGGGTTTTTTTGAGCAATTCTTGGTATCTCATTTGATATGTATAATAAAAAAAAATCAAAGATTATTATGTATCTTTGAGAAAGCCTCTTAATAACCATCACACAAAGATAGTTATATAAGGTTTTTAGCTTTTTTGGTGCAGACCTCTTAAAAACATCTGTAAGTTTTTCATATTTAATTTGATTTACTTGGCAAAAGTTACAAATACTACCTAGGACTTGGTCTTTATTATGAGTCAAATATTCTATGGTTTGTTCATGTTATACTCATGTTCACTGCAATGTAGCCAAATGTTTTTCTAATATTAAATGAAAATACTCTGAACAAATAACAGAGTTCAGCCAATTCTCATATATATGTATACCTTTTCTTTAACTTTCATTCTTGACTACCAGCTTTTCATTTTTTATATTCTACCAGCTCCTTAAGGTGTATATCATTACACCAATTTAGAGTCATAGATAAATTTAATTATGGCTCTGCCTTAAAAAAAATAACTAATTTACATATCGTATTGTGCAAACCCATAGGCAATATTCTAAAGGCATTTAAACATGTCTGCTTATTTTTTGTTTCCTTTTACTTTATACTGCCTTTAAAAATTTATCATTGTTTATAACCACACACACACGCACAAAATTACTTTAGAAAAAATTTATCTTAGTAACTGCCAGACTATAAGAGCCAAATCTAGTGCCTGTGTTTGACAGGGACACGGTAAATGTGAGTAAATTAACACACACACATATGTAACATATATGTTATGTGTTACATATAAATATAATTAAGTGCTTTTTGGAAATTTTAACAATTTTCCCTTCTGTGTTCAATGTGTGTTCTGTAACTAAATAATACATTTGATTACAAAATAAGTAGTTCACTATTTTTAAATGTACTGTACGAAATAGTCATTTCAATAAGGAAACTGGGCTTTCAAAATAGTCAAATTCAGATCACATCTAGGCTGTACTGATTACTAGATTCTTGACCATTGGCCAGTTACTAATATCAGCAAACTTCTCTTTTCTTATCTACAAAGCAAATATCCTATTATGTACTTTAATGAATTCGTGTAGGGTTAAGTCAGAAAACGAACATGTAAGCACATGTATATTGTATGTATGTGACTGTGATTATGGAAGCTTACAAGAAAATTATTTGACAGGAAAGTAGCTTACCCTATGACCCCGCAATTGCACTACTGGGTATTTACCCCAAAGACACAGATGTAGTGAAAAGAAGGGCCATACGCACCCCAATGTCCATAGCAGCAATGTCTGCAATAGCCAAACTGTGGAAAGAGAAGAGATGCCCTTCAACAGATGAATGGATAAAGAAGATGTGATTCATATATGGAATCACATGGAATTCATATATGGAATTCACAATGGAATATTACTCAGCCATCAGAAAGGATGAATACCCAACTTTTACATCAACATGGATGGGACTGGAGGAGAATATGCTAAGTGAAATAAGTCAAGCAGAGAAAGTCAATTATTATATGGTTTCACTTATTTGTGTAACATAAGGAATAGCATGGAGGACCTTAGGAGAAGGAAGGGAAAAATGAAGGGGGGGAATCGGAGAGAGAGTTGAACCATGAGAGACGATGGACTCTGAGAAACAAACTGAGGGTTTTAGAGGGGAGGATGGGTGGGGGGATGGGTTAGCCTGGTGGTGGGTATTAAGGAGGGCACATACTGCATGGAGCACTGGGTGTTATATGAAAACAATGAATTGTGGATCACCACATCAAAAACTAATGATGTATTGTATGGTGACTAACATAACATAATAAAATAAAATTAAATTAAAAAAAAGAAAGGAAAGTAGCTTTAATTATTTTTTAAAAACTATAGTACAAATCACTTGCATATAAGGGTGGAGGTAATGATGATATGTGGTCCTTTCTCTTTTAGATTGTATAGTCCATAATTATGATATGCTCAATCAATGTAAATTAACTTTTCTGCTTATTACATGACATCATCATATTATGTTCTTAATTTTTAAAGTTTTAAATTTATTATGACAAAAGAGCTATACTAGCTTTTTTCCCCCAAAAAAGTAGCTGTAGCTTGTAGAAAAAGTATTTTTTTTATTTTTTAATTTTTTTTTTAAGATTTTATTTATTTATTTATTTGAGACAGAGAGAATGAGAAAGAGAGAGCACATGAGAGGGGGGAGGGTCAGAGGGAGAAGCAGGCTCCCTGCCGAGCAGGGAGCCCGATGCGGGACTCGATCCTGGGACTCCAGGATCATGACCTGAGCCGAAGGCAGTCGCTTAACCAACTGAGCCACCCAGGTGCCCCCAGAAAAAGTATTTTTTTTTAATTTTTAAAATTCCTTTTTAACCATTTTATTTATTTATTTATTTGTCAGAGAGAGAACACAAGCAGGAGGGAGTGGCAGGCAGAGGGAGAAGTAGGGTCCCCGCTGAGCAAGGAGCCCAATGTGGGACTTGATCCCAGGACCCTGGTGTCATGACCTGAGATGAAGGCAGACACTTAACCAACTGAGCCACCCAGGCATCCCTAGAGAAAAATATTTTAAAGTGGAGTTTTATAGTTAGAGTTATGTAATGAATAAGTCACAGGGATGTAAGGTACAGCATAGGGAATATAATAAATGATATTGAAATAGTGTTGTATGGTGACAGATGGTAGCTGCTCTTGTGGTGAATACAGCATAATGTATAGAGTTATAAAATCACTATGTTCTATACTTGAAATTAATGTAATGTTGTCAACTATACTTTAGTAAACATTTTTTTAAATGTATTAACAAATGTAGGAAAAACTGTAGCCACACAACTAAACTTTATTCATACCAAAGAACTCACAGAAAAGAGAAACTGTGTTTGTAATCAGCATGATTAAACGCTGTCATTGATAATTCATCCCTTCAACATTCTCATTGTCAAGCAAAGACAGGTCTATAATCACTCTGGATGAGCCTTCATCTAAGCTCCAGCCCTGGTGTGCGGAAGAAAACTATAACTAGGAATAATCTCTAAAACAGGAAAGAAGAGAAAACAGTCCTTATTTGGTGGAGGAAACTTTTACGTTACACCAAATAATTCATAATAGAGAAGCAATTTATTCAGTTACACCTTGGAAATCTATTATTCATACAGTGACACTTGTAGGACATGTGAGGATTCTCACTGCATAAAACATTCTCAGTGTCATAAATGGAAGAAAGTCTTCAGGGATCACTCACTCCTAAGTCAATGTTAGTGATCTCACACTGTGGAGATACCAATAGTTAAGTCAGTGTGACCAAGCTATTAGCTGGACTTCACTTCAGAAAACTTATTAGAGTTGGAAGTCACTGTATAAATAATCCTTTAGCGTACAACTGAGCAAATAATTTGGACTTTGTTTGATGACTTATTATTTAAAATTGTAGAATAGAGATGGAGGATCATAGTGTTCATGGAAATGCTGAATACGCAATTTGGAAACATAATAATTAACAAGGTAAACCAACTTCAATAGGTTTATATTTAATGCATACAGTAAGAGTTGTTGCTGAACAATTAATGGTGTGTGTATTTGTCTTGACAAAACCATGAAACATTATCTTGAATAAAAATGGCCATTTTGTATGGTGATTAACATAACAATAAAAAGGGAAAAATGGCCATTTTGTTCATTATAAAAAAAGAAAAAAAGTATTTTAAAATGCATTTTTAGTGGGCTTTGGAAAACAGCTAATGCCGAATATTCACCCATGCCCTATTACAATTTCAATTTATTGTAGAAATGTATAATAACATCCTTGAATCAAATTTAAAAAGTTTTAGAAGTATTAAATAATGTAGGAAAATTTGGGGCGCCTGGGTGGCTCAGTTGGTTAAGCGACTACCTTCGGCTCAGGTCATGATCCCAGGGTCCTGGGATCGAGTCCCACATCGGGCTCCCAGCTCAGCGGGGAGCCTGCTTCTCCCTCTGACCCTCTCCTCTCTCATGCTGTTCCTCTCTCGCTCGCTCTCTAATAAATAAATAAATAAAATCTTTAAAAAAAAAATAATGTAGGAAAATTTTATTTAAGGCACAGATATGACTCAGATGCTACGTGGTAGAATGAGCCGAAAAACAAAACCAAATTGCCTGTGGACGATCGGCTTATCTGGTGATCCAACTGAGAAGGAAACATGGCTTTCTGAAAAGTCCTAGTTACATTTGCTTTACTTTGTAGAAATTTAAAGCTAAGATAGTTTACTGAATTATCACTGATTTTTCTAACTTATTTGTAAGTAATTATTGGTTATTTGAGGGAAAATTCGTGTAAAGCTATTCAATTAGTTGCAGATTGCCTCATTATCTTTTATAGTTCATCTCTGTTTTTATTTTTAATTTACTTTTCACCGTTAATTTTCTTTAATGAGCAATTAACATTAAAAGAAAACTTCTTTAGATCAGCTGCCTAGATAATTAATACAGTGCATGGATTTCTGTAGAGACAATAATATGTTAATGGATGCTTTGATTTGACCTAAGCCTCAGTTTTTTCTCCTAAAAATCATACCTGTATGGAGTTAGAGGAGAACCATACAATATAAGTAAATTGGTTATTTTAAATTCTGAGGTTAACGTATGGCTTAATTATCTACTATAAAAAGTTATTATTTGAATAATTAAGTCAACCTGTCATTGAGCTATTTTATTTTGGGGGAAAAAAACTAACAAAACTCTCCTGAGTGTTGTTCCCCCCCAACTCCTTGACATGAAAATAAAATTTGTTTCATTTTTACTTCTTTAAAGTGCAAATGATTCCTTAAAGAAGAGACATTTTTTCATTTAATTTATACTGGGAGAAAGATGGACTCAGGAGTATATATCCATGCTTCAGTGCAAGGATACCAAATATTTTATCTTCAGCTGCCCTCACCACATAACTTTGAACATTAGACATCTTAGGATACCTCATTAGACAGAATAATCATGGCAAGGGTGTGACCTTGTACTTCTGAAGCAGTCTCCCATTCAGTGGATGGTGTGAATGACTAAGTCGGTCAGTCCTAGAAGATTGTAAACCATTCATTCTCATTAGGCTGCCGGCCACTGAACTCCAACACACTAGGTTGTTTGAGAAATGAAGTGATTTATTGAAGACATTTTTATTTCTGCTTCTCTTAAGGCAATCAGCAGTTCAAAGAACATAAATTAACTGAAAATTTAGGCATAAATAGCATCACTTCATTTTTGCTATATTAAGCTCCTTGCTTGCATTTGGACTGATTTGATATTAATCAGTGATCATAATTTTATAGGGCTTTACCTTTTTGAGTTTAAAGTTTGAAATGTTAAAAAAGCTTTTCAGTGCTACAGACTGCAAAAGCAGTACCCAGTTGAATTGTACCCAAGACATATGCAATTTATTTATTTTTTTAAAGATTTTATTTATTTATTTGACAGAGACACAGCGAGAGAGGGAACACAAGCAGGGGGAGTGGGAGAGAGAGAAGCAGGCTTCCCGCCGAGCAGGGAGCCCGATGCGGGCTCTATCCCAGGACTCTGGGATCATGACCTGAGCAGAAGGCAGACGCTTAACGACTGAGCCACCCAAGCGCCCAAACATGTACAATTTAATTCCTCCTTTATTATTTTTAAGGGAACTTTCTCAAAACCAGAGGGAAACTATCCTTTGCAATTACCAGTAAAGGAAATTATATAATATGCTTGTTTAGGCTTATGCTACACAATTGGTGGCAACTAATGTAAATGATTCAAAATTAGTAAGAAAGATACAAGCACAGCTCAAAAGGGAGTTTAATTCTTCTTTTCAGGATGAAAGGGAAAAATCTAAGTCCTTCCTGCTTTAATGATAATGTGATCTGGCTAAGTGCTAAATATATGTTTTTAAAAACAAAGGAGAAAGCTATAATGATATTGAGATAGAAATGACTTGAATAAACAAAACAACTTCCTAGGGTAGAGGATTTTCAAACTGTAGATCTTGTTTTCTGTCTCAACAACAAAAAAATATATATGTATGTTTTGTCAAGGTTTAAATAGGTTTAGTTTTTTTCATAGGAGTGCATATTTTGCTTCAAGCTTTTTCTTCATTTGAAAATAGTTCATTAAAATCACTTTGGCTCAATTCCAAAATGTTGTCTGCCCAAATTCTCAGAGAATTCCCACCCTCTTTGTATTAATATGAAGTGTATTATATATATTGAAACAACATTATTTGTGATACATCCTTGGAGAAATACAGACATATCTGGAACAGGAACAGAGTTCTGAAGCTACTTGATGACTTCCAAATCTCTTTTTTTCTATATAAAACCTGTTGGTGTAGGTTTAACCAGCCTATAAGTATAAAATGAGGTCATATTTGTAATAATATCCAATTCATGATGACTTTGAGCTCCCATGTTTTTAATTGTAGGAATTTGGGGCTGTAAACAATGTTCGTCTGTTTTATTTATGTCTTCATGGGCAATCACTTTTCCATGTGCTCTGTAACTTTATTACTCAAATTATAGTTTGTGGGCCAGTAGCATATGTATCTCCTGGGAACTTGTTCAAAATGCAGAATCTCAGACTCCCATCCCAGGCTTTTAAGATCCTCAGGTGGTTCCTATTAAGGTTTGAGACACTCAGCTTTAGAATTCAACTCCATATAGAATTACACACATATTTTTGAGGAGTTCAGACCTAACTCCCAGAAAGTTTTGGCAGAATAAGAAGTTTCTAATTCACTTCAGTCCAATAATCTCTGCTAGAGTTTCCATGTTTTGATCTAGGTTAGACCTTGTATTAATTATGGATTACTGCACGACAAATTACTCTAAAATTTAGTGGCTTAAAATAACTAACATTCATACCTGTTTCTGGGGTCAGGAATCTGCAGGCAGCTCAGCATAGTAGTTCTAGCTCTGAGACTCTCACAACTCCAGTAAAGTGTCAGGGGTGAGTGTGGGGAGCTTGCAGCACCTCAGGCATGACTGGTTCTAAGCTGGAGGCTTTGGGTCCTTGACATGTGTTCACTAGTGCTGCTCCATGGAATGGCAGGAGAGAGGGAGAGAGCAAAGGAAAGAAATTCCATGTTGCCTTTTATGACTTAGTCTCCTAGTCAGAAACCATCACTTCCACCTGACTGCATTCAATAGAATTGAGTACTAAGTGTGACCCACACACAACAGGGGGGGAATTATAAAGGGTGCAAATACCAAGAAGCTGGTATCTTTGGGACCAACTTGGAGGTTGCTTCCCATAGTCTTTTCCTTGGGATGATTGCTTATCGGTCCTTCTCTCAAGGTATGACTTTGTTCTCTGCAAGGCAATGTCACCATTTTCTGCAATAAGGAAGACTACATGTACATAAATGGGAAGGTCTCCTTTGCACTGTTTTAAATAATTTTCTTACTCATTAGATGACAACTCTCCTTGAAACCTATCTGAAGTCTCTCCATCTTGGCTCCTCATCTCCAAATGACTCTCAAACCAAAACAAGACAAAATGAACAGATGTACAAGAGCATCAACTTTCACCAAAACACAATAATAAGCATAGTGCCATTTTCATACATACTAAATAAATTCTATTTCATCCCTTAAACTTGTTCTCCAATCCCAAACCCCACCACATGCCTACACACACGCACTCACACACACACACGCACACACACACAGGCTCATACACACAAAGATAAGGTAAGCTGCATCATACCAGGTATTCAGTTTTTAGTATAAAATATCTGCACCCAGGCTGATAGTGACTATGTAGTTCTTCAATGGAAATATTGGATGGGTTGTTGCTTTGTATTTGTGATACTAAAGAGAGACTTTGAATAGGCTGCTTGGGTAATGAATTGGATAGAAAATAGATAAATACATTTTAGTGTATTCATACAACATAGTATCATACAGCAATACAAAGGAACACACTACTGATGCACACAAGAATGTGAATGAATCTCAAAAAAAAAAAGTATGCTTACAGAACGAAGCCAGAGGCAAAGATTAAATAAAATATGCTTTTGTTTATGTGAAGTCCTAAAATAGACGATACTAATTTATAGTGTTAGAAATCAGATCAATGGTTGCTTGAGAGGTGAAGATGTGGAAGATTCATTACAAGATTCATTTGGTAATTTGTAGGTTAATGAAAATATTCTATATCTAGGGATACTAATTACTTGAATATAAATACATATATATGTTCATGTAATAAATATATATATATATATTTGACACATTAAACTGTTAAAATGGTACATTTAATTGTACATAAGTTATACCTCAATAAAGTTGATTTTTAAAATGTAAAAAAAAAGGAATTTTCTAGTTCACTTCCTGTGGACAAAAAGTATTTGCAGTAATTACATAACATTTTCCAGCTTCTACCTACTGTTACAAAATATTATGGACTGAATTTCAATCTGAGTACTCTGAATTCATGTGATTTTTCTTAAAGCATTACATTTTAATCTTGCTGATTATCATTTTATATTGATGGAACACACCTCAAAAGTTTAATTTTGAAAGTAGGACATTGTATTTACTGCTTTTGTTCCCCTTGACACAAGTACCAAACTTAGATAATTAGACTTGATTTATTGTTACGTTTTCATTTACTTTTCTATATTTTTTCATTAGCTTGAGTTTCTATAGACCTTATTACCCAGTGGTTATAAATGGAGTCACATTAACAGTAATAGCAAATTTAATTTTTATTGAAATTCCATAATTTATACATGTTCTTGGCCCTTGGGAAAAATGCTTCCCAAGTATTCTGAGGAGTCCCAGGCAGGTATTTCACATATGTTCAAATTCAAATTCAGATGGCTAATCAGCTATCACTTGGCCTCTGGTAATGCTTTCTTCTTTTCCTGATTCTAAGCCTCTTTCTGTATAGAACTATGTCCACCTGATGTTTCGTGGCTACCACTGGACTCATCAGGTTCTCTTATCCCGTCAGGAGTTTGCTGGGACCCAGGTGTCCATTTTGTCTTCTAGATGAACACTAGACCCTTTAGCTGTTACCATGGTAATTTGTTGCCGAGGTAGACAAGAATGTCTTTTTGCCATTCCCCTCTTAATTTTTCTGTCACATTTTACTGTAGGGTTGTTGCTTATGCTCTAATGCCTTAGTCACCTTATTGGAACAGTTCCTTCAGTTTTACTTAAAAGTTCATTTACAACTCTCTCTTTGGTCCATAAGACTCACATAGGAACCTGAGCCCTGCTAATTTGAGTGTCTGGTTCCACACTTCACTGATAATTTCTTTCTTCTCCTATGACTAAATTTTTTTAGATCAAATTCAACATGTCTGCCCTCATCTCCTCTAGGTCATATTCTATTTCAAGGATATTCTCAGTTCCTTTTGAGAACAAAATTTCTCTAGATCCATTTGGCCTGTTTATCAGATTCACACAGATATTTCTGAAATTTCTGTTCAGGTTCATGTGCTGATTCCTGCTATGTTTCTTGACACAAATTAGATATAATTTTGATTTTACCTACAATTAAAAGTGTGAGTTCTAATAATGTCTTATATATGAGAAAAACTTAGGAGATTCTTTTTTTTTTTTAGGAGATTTTTTTTATTCCAGGCCCGATAAATCAGTGAGCAAATCTCTACTCAGTGTCTCTATGTGCAAAATGAGAGGGTTCTGCTTTGTTAATTTGTTCACTAAGATATCCTCCCTTGATAATGTGGGAGAAATAGACAATGTGAACATTTTAAGGTGTGTATAATCTAGATATTAAGTGCTAAGGAGAAAATATAAAGCAGTGAAGGGAGTGTAGGCAGTGCTATAGTGGGGTGTAAAATTTTAAATAGGAGACCAAAGAGGCTTTCACTGAAAAGAAGTCATTTGAGTAAAAAGCTAATGGAATAGATAAATTTTTAAGTGCTTCCCACACCCTTGTTTAGAAGATATCAAAGGTGATGATTTCTTACATTGTAGGATACTTAGTAATTCCTTGCTTAGTAGCAAATTTTTAGTAATAAGCAAAGTTCCTTTACTGAGTGTATGCATTATAATTTTGAATAATTTGTGTTTGAAGTCTAACTGTGGTAGTTTTCTAGCATCAGTATCACACTATGAGTTCTAATTCTATGGCTGGGCCATTTATCCAGTAAGTGATAGTAAGGCCTATTTTTGGCTTAACTATTATACAATAATCATGTATTTGTGTGCCCACCAAACCACAATGGCACCTTATTTAATGGTGTTGATGTAGTTACTTAATAGCATTTATAAGATCACCACCAAGTGGAGAATCCCTATTTTGGAAGTTCTTTGGAGTTCTTTCTGTCATGAGTACCATTTTATTTATTTATTTATTTATTTATTTTTAAGATTTTTATTTATTTATTTGAGAGAGAGAGAGAATGAGAGAGAGAGCATGAGGGGGGTAGGGTCAGAGGGAGAAGCAGACTCCCCGCCGAGCAGGGAGCCTGATGTGGGACTCGATCCCGGGACTCCAGGATCATGACCTGAGCCGAAGGCAGTCACTTAACCAAGTGAGCCAGCCAGGTGCCCCGATGAGTACCATTTTAGTGACATACTTTGTATTGCCTTAAAAAAATCAAAGACTTTGGAGTCAGAAAATTTTTAGTTTGTCTCCTGGATCCTAACTTTAGTGGCTGACCAGGTGCTGACAAACACCTAAACCTGAGTTATTGAAACTATTAAATTGAGATCACTTAATGATTTGTTGTTGTCGACCATCTATTTTGAGTTGGATACTGTGTAAAGTACTGGGGGCAAAGCATATCTCAAAAAGTCACTATCATGAAACTAATACTTGCCTGCCTTATAGATGAGTTACCTCATTCGCTTTCTGAAACACTTTTTATAGAGCACTTTATAATGTACAAAGCGTTATCTCCTGGGACCTAGTAGATACTTGGCACAATAGGTATTAGATTAATGTTTTGTGGGGGTAACCCTTATATATGAGCTTTATTTCATCTTAAAGAATAGAAACTTTTTTGTCAGCAAGATCTGATTTACTCCATTTTTGGTTCTTTCTCATGTTTTCAGCTTTCCTTGAGCTCTCTGTGTTTTTGTTTATTTTTTCTTCATCAGTTTTTATAGAATATTTATATCATTGCCTGAGCTCTCTTGTCCTCTCACTAGACTTTGTGAAAGTGTGAGAGACAGAGACTAGATCTTTAGTTTTGCATTGTGAGTACCTCATTCAATGTTGAGAACGTGGTTTATATGAATATAGTCCTTAAGTGAGGACATATAAGCTGGTATAATCTTCTCTGGTGACAGGCTATGTGCTCTTAGCCATTTAGTTTCTCCAAGTCTCAGTTTATTATTCCTTTTTTTAAAGTTTTTATTTAGATTCCATTAGCTGCCATACAGTGTCATATTAGTTTCAGGTGTATGATTTGGTGATTCAGCACTTTCATACATCACCCTGGTGCTCATCACAAGGACCCTCCTTAATCCCCGTCCCCTATCTCACCCATCCCCCCACTCCTCTGCCCTCTGGAAACCAGCAGTTTGTTCTCTGTAGTTAAGAAGGAACAAAGGGGCAGTGCTGAGCTGTCAGGACTGGCGGGGCAACCCCACTGGTAAATACTGGTGACATAGGTTTGTCTTTGTATTCTTAGTGATAGGAAGCATGTCCTTTAGAACTCTGTCAGCTGAGCTTTTTTTTTTTTAATGTTATGCTAATCACCATATATTACATCATTAGTTTTTGATGTAGTGTTCCATGATTTACTGTTTGCGTAGAACACCCAGTGCTCCATGCAGAATGTGCCCTCTTTAATACCCATCACCAGGCTAACCCATCCCCCCCCATAACCCTCAGTTTATTATTCTTAAAGAATGGTTGTGAGTATGGCATGCCTGTCAGAGCACAGTCATGAGGGTTAAATGCAATAATCTGGATCAAGCACTTTTAACAAAGTTTCCTACCTCATAAGCCTTCTGCAAATGTTAGCACCTCATCTTCTCCTATTCTTCCTCCTCCTCTTTATAATAATAATGAAATAATAATTTTCATGTTTAGGAAGTAGATGCTATTTGGGTTGAATTGAGAATGCTGCATGTACCATAAATATTCATTAATTCAAGTTGGTAAATAATGTTTTTAGAACCTCTATTAGGTCCACAACATTAGAATACATGTTATATAAATACTAGAATATAGTTTGATAGAGAATAGTTTAGTGTTTCCTACTCAGGGAAAAGTCATCCTAAGGGAGACAGGCCTGAAGATGCCTGAGTTGCTCTTTGCAGCTTCCTTGTACCTGAAAGTAGGACCTTTGCTGTCAGCTGCTCTGACTTATTTGTGCATTACTTGTCACCATGCGTCTCTTCATTCTTCCGCCTTCTCCACTTCATCGATTTAATAACACCTCAAATAATTTGTTATTAGTAGTAAATATCACCTTGAAATAGTGATACTAATTCTATTTATCATATCTTACATTTCTAGGATCTTGATGGTTTGATAACCTGTCTTTATTGTCTAGTCTTAATTTCATAGACAAATATAGCCAAGATATTTTTACGTAAAATGCAAAGGATGAGTGAAAGAGTATTGACTTAACATTTTATAGGGTTCAAAAACAAAGAAAAATCTACATAAGCTGAGAGCAGTTGTAGACCTGAAAGTTTAATTATATTGACAACAAGAAAACATTGGTTGTAAAAGTCGTGGGTGTGTATGTGTTTCTGCGCACAAACCCATAGATTTTTGAAGAATCATTTCATGATTGACAGTACCATACTCTTTACTAGGTAGTAAGTAAGAGGAAATGAGGTGTTCTTTGCACTTTAGTCATTGCTGCATTTTAGTTTTCAGGAAAACTTCATGCCCACAAGCAAACCTGATGAAAGACATATAAGAATGTAGTTCATTCTTTTTAGATTCTTACTATCATTGTGGTTTGTTTCCCTATGACTAACTGCAGAAGATTTATTCTCATACGCTGCTTTAGGTAGAATTTTCATGCAATTTTTATGCTTCCTCTTTTTTTAAAGTGCTTTTTGACATCTTTTCTGAATATTTTCATTCTCATGAATGTTCTTTTCTATGTCAGTTTTTATTGAGCTGAATATAGCAATTTGTGGTTGGCATGATACCAGTCTATATTTAGCATTCTTTCTTGTAAAACTCCTCTCTCCATATGAAGGCTACAAAGATATAAGGTTCACATTTTTTTTTCATGTTATGCTCATAGTGCATGTCATTTAATCCTAGATAAAAATAATTGAGTGTCATTATTGAGCCTATTTACTTTATCTTTCATTATAAATTGTGGAGAGACATTTGTGCTTCTGATAACCAAAAAAGTATCTCAGAAAAACTTTTGATTAAATCTTTTATAATTTATTTTTATGTAAATGTCTTCACTGGATTTTGTTTTAAAAAACACATCTTACCCATAACACAGCTTCAAATAAATATCTCATAGTAGGTATAAGTCTTCTCAAACAACATTTATATTTATAGTTTTGTTCTCACATGGTATTACTTTTCATTTACCAACATCAAATTTCAGGTTCTCCTTGCTAACCTAGTTACATCACTGAATAGATTTCATTTACCTATGACTTTTTCTCACATTTTTTTAGCTTGTAAAGTAGGTTATTTTTGTGATCTAAACTGTTAAAAATATCACAAATGGAAAAGTCAGCTATTATCCTGAAAAGTCTCCAGTTTATTAATAGGGACTCCTTTCCTTTCGTGTGTGTGTGTATGTGTACGTGTGTGTTTGTGTGTGTGTGTATCTGTTAATCTAATGTTCTTTTGGTTATACTCCTAAAACTTAAATTTCTTCCAATTATTTTTTTTACTTGAAGAAAAAAGAAACCTATAAAACATCATATTTTTGTTTAGGTTTGGTGTATCTCTTGCTACAGTAGTTACTATGATGTGATGTGAGGTTTCTCTACCAAATAAGTGTTCATTTTCTAAAAACCTTCTGGAGAAATGTAATTTTTTTTTCCTGAATTGGATAATATGTTCATCATTTGACTTCCAAAGATGATTTAATCAGATAAGTTATAATCTCCTAGACAGATGGTTTGAATGAAAGAAAGGTGTGTGCATGGGACAGAGTATGAGGTACTATCTAAAGATGGGCATTGATCAATGGGAGAATTGCACAAATAGTGATGAATGGGAGAAAGAGAAGGAGCATTAAATAGTAATAGTAATTATTATGATAAGCCAACCTATTTCACAGTGTATTTTAGGGTGATCAAAATTATAAAACATGATTCAGAGGAAGATAAAAATAGTTTACCATTTTAGATCATCATCGTTTTTTTGTTTTTGTTTTTGTTATCTGAAAGCTCAAATTTGTTAAGTTATGTATCATGCTATTTTTGGCTTAAAAGTAGTTTGGGTGATGTTGTCAAAGGTCCAGCTAAGATATGATTGTTCCTTTGGCTATGGGATTGGATTTCTTGTTCAAAAATAGTGCAAAATCTTTCCATATTAAACAACTAGAGCCTGTTAGTTATTGCTCATTTATATCATTCGTTGAATAAACCTCTATTGCAACCAACTCTGTGTCGCATCTTTGAACAGATGAACAGGATCTAGTCCTGGCCTTTAGTGGATTATCTCTACTGTTGTATGTCATTTGTTGGGATTCAAATAGCTTATTCTCTTCTCTGTGTTAAGAAAGAGTCACAATAATTTGTGAAATGGAAAGAGTATTTATATAAGCATTTATACTCATTTGGGACTCATTAAATTTATGCTGGACCTGAGGTTTGAGGAATGAGCTCTTGATAAATAATGAGTTATAATCTTTAGTTTAACCTTATGGTTTTATTCCTTGCATACTGCGATTTGTGATTTTGACCAAAGACCTACCAGAAAACATCACTGAACAGAATATTGGAGATATATCAACATTTCATTTTGCTTGATGTTCTTGGGTTAGTATTGTAATGCACAAATCACACAACATTTTCATCAGTTCCTTGGTTGAAGTCATTAGCATACTGATTATACTTGTAAATTTTAATAAAACCCATTGTAAAATTCCTACCATGACTGCCAAGCCCATGGGTGCCACCAACCCATCAGTCCTTTTGCAATCTCCCAGGCATATTTTTTTAAATCTTATTTATTTCATCAGATTTTATGGTTTTCAGTTACAGAGCCTATACATATGCTGTTATAGTGATAAATGAATATTACTATTTTGGGGAATTAATAATTTAATTTGAATTTTCAGTTGTATATTGTTTATATACAAATGTATTTGCGTGTGTGTGTGTGTGTATTGATCTTATATCCTGAAAAATTGCTCAATCACTTATTAGTTCTAGGAATTTTTTTTAGTTTTCTTGGAATTCTCCGTGTAGACCATAATATTGCCTGTGAAAAAGAACAGATTTGTTTCTTTTGAATCAGAAGGCTTTTTATTTCTTTCAACACTGCCCGAGACTTCCAGTATGATGTTGAATAGGTGTGATGAGGGTAGAAAAAAATCTTTGCCTTTTCTTGAGCTTAGCCAGAAAGCATTGATATTGAAATTTCATTTTTATCTGTAGGTTTTTTTGTCATTTAGGTCCTTTATCAAATTGAAGATTTTCTAACATTTCTAAATTAGAATTTTTATCATAAAATGATCATGAATTTTTAAAATATTTCACCTGTATCAATTGATAAAGTCATGTGGCTTTCTAACTTAAACTATTAATATGGTAGATTACATTGATTAATGTCTGACTATTCAACCAGCCCTACATGCCTAGGGTCCACTTCACATGGTCATATGCTGATGTTCATAAGGGATACATTTGCATCTTTTTTTTTTTTTAACTGTTTTCATCTGGTTTTAGTATCAGGATAATGAAACTTTATACAACAAGTTGGGAAATGTTCTCTTCTATTTTTCTGGAAGTGATTGTTTAGAACTGGCATTATTTCTTCTTTAAAAGTCTGGTAGTCTTCACCAGCAAAATTATTTGGGCCTGGTAATAGCTCTTTTGGGAAGTTTTAAATTACAAATAGGATATCTTTAATAGTCACAGAACTATTAAGATTACTTGTTTCATAGTATGTGTAAGTTTTTGATTAAATAATATTTTGGGGGGAATTAGTAAATCTGATCTAAATTGATGAATTTATATACCTAGAGTTGTACATAGTAGTTCTTTATTTTCCTTTTTTAAAAATTCAATTCATTTAAACTAAAAAAAAGACTTACACAATTCGTTCAGCCATTTCTCTTACCCCCACCCTTCACCTCTGGGAAACCACCAATTTATTTTCTGTATCTATGAGCTTGGCATGTATGCATGTATGTATGTATTTATTTACTATGTTTAGAGTCCACATATAAAAGAGATCATATGGTATTTGTCTTTCTCTGACTTATTTCACTTAGTGTAATACCCTCCAGGTCCATCCATGTTGTCACAAATGGCAAGATTTCCTTCTTTCTTTTTGGCTGAATAATATTCCATTGTGTTTATATTTATCTATTTACCACAATTTCTTTATCCATTCATCCACTGATGGATACTTGGGTTGTTTCCATATTTTGGCTCTTGTAGATGGTGTTGGGCAGTCACGGTGCATATATCTTTTTATGTTGGTGTTTTTGTTTTCTTTGAATAAATACCCAGAAGCAGAATTGCTGGATCGTATGGTAGTTCTGTTTTTAATTTTTTGAGGAACCTTTATACTATTTTCCATAGTGGCTATACCAATTTATATTCCCACCAACGGTGCACCAGTGGTTCCCTTTTCTTTACATCCCCTCCAACACTTAACTTCTTGTCTTTTTAGTAATAGCCATTCTAAAAGGTGTGTGGTGATATTTCACTTTGGTTTTGATTTGCATTTCTGTGCTGATTCATGATGTGGAGCATTTTTCATGTATCTCTTGGCCATCTGTATATCTTCTTTGGAAAAAAAATATTTGTTCAGAAATCTTCTGCCAGTTTTTAATCAAATTATGTGTTTTTTGGCAATTAAGTTATATGAATTCTTTATATATTTTGGATATTAGGTCATTATCAGATATATATTTTCCAAATATTTTCTCCCATTCTGTAGGTTGCTTTTTCATTTTGTTGATGGTTTCCTTTGCTGTGCAGAAGTTTTTAGTTTGATATAGTCATATTTGTTTGTTTTTACTTTGTTGCTTTTGCGTTTGGTATCACATTAAAAAAACCATCACCAAGACCTATGTCAAGGAGCTAACTGTTTATATTTTCTTCTAGGAGTTTAATGGTTTCAGGTCTTATGTTCAGGTTTTTAGTACATATTGAGTTAATTTTTGTGTGTGGTACAATATAGTGACCTACTTCCATTCTTTTGCATGTGGCTGTCCAGTTTTCATAACAACGTTTATTGAGAGACTGTCCCTTCCTCATTGTATATCCTTTCCTCCTTTGTTGTAAATTAATTGATCATATATGCGTGCATTTATTTCTGGGCTATCCGTTCTGTTCCACTGATCTAAGTGTCTGTTTTCATACCAGTATCATTCTGTTTTTATTACTATAGCTGTGTACTATAGTTTGAAATCAGAGAACATGATGCTTTCAGATTTGTTTTTCTTCTTCAACATCGCTTTTGCTATTTGGGATCCTTGGTGATTCCATTTCCATTTTAGGATTGTTTTTTATATTCCTGTGAAAAATACCATTGGAATTTTGGTAGGGGTTGCACTGAATCTATATATTGCTTCGGGTGGTATGGACATTTTAATACTATTAATTTTTCCAATTCATGAGCATAGAATATATTTCCATTTATTTGTGCCTTCAATTTCTTGTGTTAATGTCTCTTAGTTTTCAATATTCAGGTCTTTCACCTCTTCGGTTAAATTAAATTATTCCTGGGTATTTTATCCTTTTTGATGAAATTGTAAATGGTGCACTCTCCCAGTTTTTCTCTCTCAATCTATACTTGTCTGATTCCACAACACTTTATTTTGGTTACATTCTTGGTGAAGGCCGGCATGCCATCATTTTCAGCACTTTTTTTATGCCTTCCATTCCCAGGCTTTATTGCCCATAAGCTATACTTGCCTGGTTAGACTTAATCATAAATTAACCAAATATTAGTTCATGCTTTTGTGTGTGTGTCAAAAACATTTCTCTCCTTTACCTCCCCCATCCCATCTTACTTCATTTCTTTGTTCCCTTACATATTAGCTAAAATATTACTTCTTTTTTTAAATTTTTAAAATTTTTTTAAGATTTTATTTATTTATTTGAGAGAGACAGAATGATCGACAGAGAGCACGAGAGGGAAGAGGGTCAGAGGGAGAAGCAGACCCCCCGTTGAGCAGGGAGCCCAATGTGGGACTCGATCCTGGGACTCCAGGATCATGACCCAAGCCGAAGGCAGTCGCTTAACCAACTGAGCCACCCAGGCGCCCCTAAAATATTACTTCTTTTTGAATAAACAGTTCTTGTCACTGCAAACTAGGTCAAGTTACCCCATTATTAACTTTCACAGGAGTTTTGAATTACTTCTTTCTGGTATTTATCTCAATTACAATTGTTTGTGTAATTTTTCTTTTGTTTAATGTTGTTAATTCTTCTGGAATATAAGCTTCTTGTCAGAAGGCCTATGTCTGTCTTATTTACACAGTTATCCAGAGCAAAGGGAGCATTCAGTAAATGTGTATTAAATGTATGGGTGCACATTATATCTGCTCTAAAATGGAAATACTCAAGAACAGATAGGTAATAATACCAGAGATGTGGTAAAGGAGACTTACAGGGTCTCTTCAAATTCTGAGTCAGTGTTTTTTCTAGATGAAAATGAAGAAACAATTAATCTATCTATACAATATGGGTAAAATAGAAAAAGAAGCTAATAAGATATGGAAGTAGTGTGAATTTGAGAATTGTAGCATTAATTCTAAATTGATATTAGTATAGCACCAATTTTATATTTTGTTTAAACCTTGTGTTTTGGAGTGGGACAGAATATGATGCAACATAGGCAGGGCTAAAAGAGAAAGGGGCAATTAGAGGAGAGAGTCCTGAAAAATTCAAGACCACATGTAGAAATCGACCTTTGTTGATGAAAAATGGGTGATGGCTCATGCTGCTTATTATTGACCAATAGTTTTGCCCAGATGCCCACTAATCCAGAAGCATCTTGAGGTATATTATGACTGTAATATATGGTTAAATCCCACATGACATAGCCTACTTTCTGTGAGGAACAAAGGTCAAGACTTCCAAGACTCTTGACTAAATCTCTAGAATAATCAAACTGGTTAATTTTTTTTAGTTCTGCCAAAGGCTACCATACTGTGTCAGACATTCCAGCTTCAAAATTTTTCATGCAGGAATTTTTGAATGGCAAGAATTTTAAATCCCAGGTTCTTGGTTTGAATTTTTTATTTGTGGTAATGTTAGAGGATAGTATTCTCTTATTAGCAATGTAGGTGTATGGTGATTATCTTGTAGAGGTATTAATAATAATGTAAAAACCTGTATTTTGAAGTATCAGTCTATGGGGAACTTAAATATATCATTTTAAAAAATGCCATTTCCCTTCTACTTAATACTCTGATAGCCCTCAGAAATGACCTAAACTGCTGAGACTAGACTGAGGGGTAGTAAAATAAGAAAGGTGATTTACCCAATTAACAGAGCAAGTGAGTTGTCTCACTTCAGCATGTGGTGGTTAATTGTACACAAAATACACAAACCCTGCTAAGTGCATTGGCATTAATTTGATTCTTGGTTGCTATCACTGAGGATAGCACCATAGTCCTAAATTAGCTGAAATTATGAATACCTCTGCTTGGTCACTCTTTGAATATTACCTCAAAGACTCTTTGACAGGAGTTTGCTTCTTTAACTGCCTCTGCCATGACATTCATCATAATGTTAAAAGAGAATGTTTAAATTATTTGGTTAAGTCTATGAATAAACAGATCAGTAGTCTATAAACTTGTCAATCTCCTTTCAGGAGTAGAGTTGTTATAAGACAAATATCTTGTCTTGCATTTCATATATGTATACTATTTCTTCAGAATTTGGAATACAGTTAAAATCCACTGATTCATTTGAAAATTGACACAGTTCTTCTGAGACTTAATATTGTTTCTCATTTGTTGAACAAATACTTCTACAGTGCTTTATATGTACCAGACACTATTCTAAGTACTTTACAAATGTTAACTGTTAATCTTCATAATAGTCCGATGGGCTAAGGGTGATTTCTGTCTTCATTTTAGAAAAAGATGAATTTGAAGGAGAGAGATGGCATATAATTTGCATAAATTTACATATCTGGAATGTGGAAAACCAAAATGGGAAGCCATGCAGCCTGACATCTAAGTCTGCACTCTAGACACCTGTATTTTGTTGCCTCTTATTGTAAAAACAATTGCTGTTGACTAACTGTTTGCAACCCCCAAAATTCATTGGTTGAAGCCATAGTGAGAGGGTTTTGGAGGTGGAGCCTTTGGGAAGTAATTAGGTTATGAGGGTGGAGTCCCCATGATGGAATTAGTATCTTTATTAGAAGAGGAAGAGAACTAGCCTTCTCTCTCTCCACGGGAGGGTACAATGATAAAATGGCATTCTGTAAAACAAGAGGACCTTGACAAAGAACCCATATGTGCTGGCACTGTGATTTTAGACTTCTAGCCTCCAGAACTGTGGGAAATGAATGTTTGTTGTTTAAGCCTCCCAGTCTATGGTATTTTATTTTATTAGCTCAGACAGTAGTGTTTCTCTGGCAAACATGTCCTGTATTTGAGGAAACTAACTGAACTGTTTGGTTCCCATTAGATATGCATGTCTATGCTGTATTAAGATCTGTGTGTGTCTAATGATACTTTGAATGTAGCAGATTAAATGGTATTGTGTAGAGAATATTGATTTAAGGATTAGATATTCTTGACTATGTATTCAGATATACTACCTGTGTGATACAGTTCAAATCATTTTATCTCCCTGAGACCTAGTTTCTTCCTTTGTGGGATGGGTATTATAATTCATAACTTCCAGATTATAATCATCACTAGTTTTGGCAATTACTATTAATACTGCTAAAATGACTACTATTACTGCAGTACTGCTATGTTACCTTAGAGTAGCAATTCTGGCAAAATTTCTATTCAATCCCATACCTAATTATAAAGTAATTCGTGAGATTGAAACCTGCTTTGGGCTCCATGCTGGGCATGGAGCCTGCTAAAGATTCTCTCCTGCTTTCCTACCCTGCTTGCACATGTTCTCTCTCTCTAATAAAAATAAATAAATAAAAATAAAAATGAGCATATCAACACAGTTTTATATGCTGTTGATTGAAATAAAAACATATTACCAAGACACAAAATGAAATGTTTTATTTCAAAAATAGCATAGTCTTATCAAAATGATTTCTGTATTCCAGCTAAGTGGTGAAAAGTTCATAGTGACACCAATGTTATCTCTTTGAGAAGTTGTCTAACCTTATAGGAGCTAGAGGTTTGCCAGAACATATTAATTAAAATATGCAAATAAAGTACTTCATTGTTATCATTCATGCTTAATTAAACTTGAACAACAAAGACTTAAGTCTCTGATTCCAGTTTCTATTGAGTTCAGAATTTAACAAAAAACTAATATGAATGGAAATGACAGTGCTATAGTCTGTTACTGATTCATGACATATATTTGGGCATATAGTAATTTCAATGACTTATCTGCTTCTATAGGGGAAGAAATGAGGTTCTAAATTCCCGGTTATTGATCAGTCTCATTTCTTTGTAAAAATACAAGTGATTCATATAGCAACAGAATGAAGACTAAGAAATCAATGGTTCCCACTGAGCTCCTGGTTTTAAAACAGTATATTCGTAGATGTCATTCCTATCTCAGGAAGTCTGCACTCTTTGTATAAAAGAAGTGAAAACTTAGAAGAACTCCTAAATAAAATAAGTACACTCAAAATTAATTGTCACTATTTGAATGTAATATAAAATTCTTTAAGTGTGAGTTTGCATTGGTTCACTGCCTGTGGTAAAGTACTATATATTACGATATCATCCTAAATCTAAATTATTATCATTCAGGTACATAATTCTCTTTAAATTCGAAGTTTCAGAAGGTGTTCAAGAAATATTTACTGAAATACCTTCGAACTGAAGTGGGATATTCAGTTTAACTCACTCCTGGTCTTACACTGTAAACATGAAAAACAATCTTTCAAGAGTAGATTGCTTTCGTATTTTTTTCCTTTAAGAGCCTCGAAAATTATCTTAGTTATGATATAGATATCCTATATGTATAAATTTGCTTGTTTTAATCCATAAAATATCTTAAGATCTGTGTTTCTTTCTTTTTTTTTTTTTTTTTTGGAATTTTTGCCCTGTGTCCCATGCCATTTATTAATTACCATATTTTAAAAACAATAATAATGTTACAAAGAGGAGGGTTTATCATCTGCATATCTTCTTCATTCATGTCAGCTTGGCTTTCTTCTTAGCAGGTTCTTTATGCCCTTTGGCCTTTCTTCTTAAATTCCGCCTGTCTACCACAGGCACTTCCATTTCTATTTCCTCTGAGCTGCTATCCACAGTTTTTTCTATTGACTGCGTAAACTGATCCATTTGCTCAGAATATGCTTCAAACTGCTCTGACTGGTTCTTCTGTCCTGCGTTCTGTGAAAATGCCACATCTTCAAGTTCACCTTCTATCAAAGAGCTCTGAGAAAGAGCTGTAGATGTTTCCTGGGGCTCAGGTTACCCCCTCGTCACCCTGGTCTTCCAATGAAGTAGTGTTGGGTGATAAATTTTCAGAGATTGATTCCTCAGAAAATTCAGCTATCACAGAGTTTGGAAAACCACTGTCAGATCGTTGGTGGTGGAGTAGGAGACCTAAAGATCTGTTTTTATTTCTAATTTATAGAATGTTTAACCATCTAGTCTGGAAAATCATATTTGATCAGTGTATTAGTATCCTATTGCTGCTATAACAAATTACTTAAATTCATGACAAAACAATTCAGATTCACTATCTTTACATTTTTGGAGGCCATAAATTCAGATTGGGACTCTCTGAGTGAAAATCAAGATGTCAGCAGGGCTGCATTCCTTCTAGAGACTATAGAGGAAAATCGATTTCCTACCTTTCCAGCTTCTGGAGATTATCTGTATTCCTAGATTTGTGGTCCCTTCCATCTTCAAAGCCATCAAATGAATCTCTCTCAGCTCTGCTTCCATCATCATTTTTTCTGGCTCTGATTCTCCTGCCTAGCTCTTTCACTTAAAAGGATCTTTTTGATTACATTGGGCCCATGAGATAATTTATGATAATCTCTCCATCTCAAGATCTTTAGCTTACTTATATCTGCTAAGTTCTTTTTGCTATGTAAGGTAACATATTCAAAGTTTCCAGGGATTAGAGCATGGACATCTTGGGGGGTTGGAGGGGCATTATTCTGCTTACCATGATGAGTATAATAGACATTTCAGGTGGGGGTATAGGTAGCTGCCTAAACTAGGTCCATTTCCTTTCGTGGAAGACTATCCTTCTATCTACAATGTTGGATTCCTGTTTTTATTTTTATTTTTTAAAGATTTTATTTATTTATTTGAGAGAGAGAATGAGAGAGAGAGAGCATGAGAGGGGGGAGGGTCAGAGGGGGAAGCAGACTCCCTGCTGAGCAGGGAGCCCAATGTGGGACTCGATCCTGGGACTCCAGGATCATGACCTGAGCCGAAGGCAGTTGCTTAACCAACTGAGCCACCCAGGCGCCTGTATTCCTGTTTTTCTTATTTCCTTGAGCTACCAGAGTCCAAATATTTCTTAAGCACACACAACACACACACACCGTTACCATCACCACCGTTACCATTTTAATACAAGGATGATTACCTCATTAAGCTGACCCAATAATTTGTTCCTCCAGAAAATCTGGAGACTCAGGATTAAGAATGCTCATCAATTGCTCAGAAAATACTGTAAGAAACCCAGGATGAGAAGGCCTTTTGGGGAAAATGTGTACTAATGAGAAAGGGAGTAATGCCAGTCTACCTACAGAAAAAACAAAAATGAAGGTGATACAGAAAGATGAATAGAGAAAGGGCCTTACCTGATCATTATGAAACACAAAAAGTAGACTTAGTTATTCATGGCTTTCTTGTTCATATTTTCAGTTTCTTTGAAGCCTCCCTATATATCCTGTCCTTGAGTTTTATGTCAAATCAATGGAACCAGCTTTTGAGAGCCAAATGTGTACATGTCCTCCCAACTCTGCATTTGGTGGCATCATGTTCATGGCTTGAAATCGACAACGGTGGGAGTATTTACACTATGGAATTAATCAAATGCTATGGATGTGGGATAGAGAGCTACTTGTGAACTATTTACCAGCACACAACTGGACATAATCTTAGGTCCTGTAGTCAGTTTCTGTCCTTTTGTATAAGTAGTTGAATGAACTTCCGTACTTGCAATGAAAAGCACTTTAACCAGAATATGGATGATAAATTTAGGACATTTATTCACTCGAGCTGCTACATATTAAAAGACATACGTACTTTCCTCTAGATATTTTGAACTTTTATTCACTTTTTTAATGTAGTAAATTACCATATTTTGGGGAAGACAGGCAAAAGGACAACCAGGTGAAGTAGAAAAAAAACAACAAATGCATTTCTTATTCATTAAGATTAGCAGTTAAGGGACACCGGGGTGGCACAGTCAGTTAAGCATCTGACTCTTGGTTTTAGCTCCGGTTGTGATCTCAGGGTTGTGAGACTGAGCCCTGCATTGGGATCTGCACTCAGTATGGAGTCTGCTTTAGACTCTCTCCCTCTCCCTCTGCCTCTCCCCCCTCCACCCCATGCATGTTCTCTCTCTCTCTTTCAAATAAATAAATAAATCTTAAAAAAAATATTAACAATTAAGTTTATTCAGGAGTTTTGGAAGAGACTTGTAGGATGAGGTGCCTATTCAGCAGAACTTTGTATAATGGGTTGCATATTGACAAGTATTACCACTCTGAGGGACTAATATAAACCTAAAGCATAGATGGAAAAAATTGCAGAGTGTAAGTAGCTGATTAAAAGAATTGTTCCTTGGTTGGCATGTTTTTACTTATTCAGAATAAATCAAGTTGTGGTTCTGAATTGCAAATATTAAAAATGAAAACCCATCCTCAGATATTTTCTACTCCAAATTACCATCTGACCCTTGTTTATACAACTTGTAAGTAAAAACGTTAAGTGGAGTGATGAATATGAGCTAGAAATGTGACATGACCCAGTCAAGATCAGTTGCAAATTTTAAATACCAGATCTGCTCATTAACACCATTGGCTCAGAAGTTTGTCTTCAATCTGTAATTTTATTTGTCATTTACTGTGGTTGATCAATAGCTCAGCAGTGATGACAGAGAATAGTGAAAGGATAATAATTGCTTAGTAATTATAAATTTTGTCTGGTTATATTGACTAATCACAGGACACTGTTTCTAAAAGTCAACTAAACATTTGGGAGGCTCATTTGGATATAGGAATATTCATTTAGTTGCTCAGAAATGGATATTCTTATTAAGGAAGATGTGATTTTCTTTGTGTTTTCAGTAAAAGTTACCCCACTATGCACAGTGGTTTAAACATTAAAATTTAGAGTTTTAAAATGATGACATTTTAAGGAACAATTTATTTCTTTGAAACAGATGTTCTCCATTTCTATTTCAAGCCCTTTAAATGTTAAAAAAAAAAAGGTTGAAACCAAATTGCATGAAAGTAAGTATCAGAGACATGCCCACAATGAACATACCAAAGATAAGCGAGTGATAACAATTAAGACATTTTCCACTTGGTGGCATCTACCCTTGTTAACAATGATGTATTTAACTTGGTTAATTTTTTTTTCACAAATCTTATATTTGTAACCACCTGTAGTGTTTATGACAATATGAAATAATAATTAAAATATTCCCTTGGAGCTATTGAGCATATGGCATGTTGAATCCTCTGTTGATTTCATTGTGACACTGGTTCTATTTTTTTATATGTTTTCTCAACATGGTTATTTTAAGTTTTGCTGAAGCTTCAGTGATGAGACAACCATTTAAAAGGAAAAAAAGAATTAGACATCTTGTCTTTTTTTTTCTTCTTGTTTTTGTTGTTGTTGTTGTTAGGGAAATGGGCTGTGTGGTTTCTTTGATGCATGCTTTGTCCAAACTTAAAATAAAAATAGGACAACTTGATGTATTTGAAATAATTAGGGGAAGATATCAATGTGTACTAAATACAGTTAAGCCTTAGAGTCAAGAGCCTTACACGCTAATGTCTTTCAGTCCCCTTATTTCAGTTGACACACTGATTTTTAACAATCAGCCTCATACGTAGATACTGAATTTCCTGCCTACAAAAGAATGTTTTGATTCTAAATACCAGGATTCTATTTTTTAAGGGCAGGGTTATGTGGATTAAAAGCATCATATAAACACTAAGAGTATAAAATGTATCATATTTTTTAAACAACTGCCCATCAAAAAGAAACCTAGAAGATTTGTTTCAAAATCACAGTATGTTTCCAAGCAGTTATCTATGGTAAATCATTCACATCCTTTTCCTCAATACTGAAAATTCTTACGAGATATCATTAGACTGTTACAACTTATAATGGAAAAATCAATGCAGTAAGAAAATTAAATTTTACTGATAGCCTTTAGGCAAAATGCAATGTTAAAATGCATTTTAGCTTCCCATGTGGTTCATAGGCAAAGGAAGAAATGGAATCTGGGTTAGCTGTCAGTGCAAAATATTTTTTTTTTAGAAGCCGACAGGCCTGCCTGTGAACCAAACTCTTTCCTAATGCATTTGTTCCTTGATTACTTAATAATGTGAAAATAACCATCCTAATATGATCATTTGAAAGGTCAGAAGTCTGTTCTACTTAAAAAAAATAATAATTCCCTAGTCAAAATCAATGAGGAGATTCTCAATCTTCCCAGGAAGAGGAGTTAGCAGAAAGAAAATGGATCCATCTGCTGAGTAATAGAGCAATGACATTCGGACCCCTAGGAAGAGAAAGAGTGGGGCACAGATACAAAAAAGATGGGGGAGAAGGACAAACTAAGGGAGAGACTTGCACTAGAAAAGAAAATTCATCAAGCTGCCACCTGCCTCTTGTGAAGATGTGACACGTAGACTTGCTTGATGTGGTTTGTAATCACTGTAAGTGACCACTTTCTTTTGTTGGCAGACAGATATAGCAGACATGGATTGACACTCGTGCATTTTATTCATCCTGCATCTATAATAAAGTCATGCTTTATAAGAGTGATTTAAATGACAATGTTCTTTGCTTAATCACCAAGGGAAATGTGCACATTTAGTTTCTAGATCATAAACAAAGATAGTAGTGCTTTCTAACACCTTTTCTACTTTAGACCATGATTTAAAAATTCATTTATTGCCCTCATAATATGCAATGACTAAGTATGAACACAGTTTTTTCCCATTTGACTTCTAGAAAAAAAAATTATTTTTTTTTGAAATTTGCATGTTATTTGATAATAAAGATTAATAGTTTTTCCTAACTTTCATAGGCTTCAAAAGAATATGTTTATAGTTAATATTTGAAAATTGTTCTCAAATAGCTTTAAATTCTTAATAATGATGATTATTAATATTTGAAAGCAATTAGGTATTTTTGTTGATGCCTACAATGTCAAATAATAGGTAAGAAAGCTATTTTATTTTTTGAAATAAAGATAGCCAGTGAATTTAGTAATCTAAAGGATATTGGTTGTCTTGCCTAATATCACAATATTATAAATATTTTCCATAGTTTAAAAATAATTTTTGTGTCTTTCCTGATGATTTTTTGCTTTGTTGTTTTTCTAGCTCACACTGCACTTTTCTAAAGCTGCTTACTGTAAGATTTATTTTCAACAACTTGTAGAAAGTCTTCTTAAAACCTTATTGTAGAGAATCAAGTGAGAAAAATTAATTTAGGCAACAAATTATTTAAAAATAGGGGTAGAATCTAAGATATACATTTGAACCATGTAAAATTTATCTAAAGTAATATGCATTTTGATATAAATCAATACAGAAAGTATACTTTTTCAAACAGATCATGTAAGGATTCCTTTTCTCAATTTTGTGATAAAAACTTCCAGTGTTGCATTGCTTAAGCTATCTAAGGAGTATAATGAACTTTAACTCATAAATTTATTGGAATCATAAACTTCTCATATCTTGGCCAAATCTTAGAAATAATAGAATTAATCTTGTTCTCATTGCATCTTCATTTTACTGATAAGGGAATAAAGGCAGAGATGATAGGTGGTTTCTCAGTAGTCACAGATTTGGGATTCAACCCTTACTTGCTGCCTCACATTACAGTAATTATTTTAATATGCTGTGTTGCTTAATTTATTGAGAATGAATTAATATTTTGAAGTTTGGTGGTCCCTCTCCTACATTCCTGAAAATCTGGGCAGAAAACGCTATAATGCGAACTTGAAACTATTAGTTAAAAAAAAAATGGAGGGGGAGACGAACGATGGGAGACCATAGACTCTGAGAAACAAACTGAGGGTTCTAGAGGAGAGGGGTGTGGGGGGATGGGTTAGCCTGGTGATGGGTATTAAAGAGGGCATGTATTGAATGGAGCACTGGGTGTTATATGCAAACAATGAATCATGGAACACTACATCAAAAACTAATGATGTAATGTATGGTGATTAACATAACAACAAAAATTTAAAAAACTAATGATGTAATGTATGGTGATTAACATAACATAATAAAATTTTTTAAAAAGGGGCGCCTGGGTGGCTCAGTCGGTTAAGCGACTGCCTTCGGCTCAGGTCATGATCCTGGAGTCCCGGGATCGAGTCCCGCATCGGGCTACCTGCTCAGCGGGGAGTCTGCTTCTCCCTCTGACCCTCCTCCCTCTCGTGCTCTCTGTCTCTCATTCTCTCTCACAAATAAATAAATAAAATCTTTAAAAAAAAAAGTAAAAAAAAAGTAAATTAAAAAAATTGGATTGACCATGAAACTATAAAAGTCATAAATTCATTTGATGATAATTATAGGGAAAATAACCCAGCATACTTAAAATGATACACACGCTATCTATCTATCATCTATCATCTTTCTACCTCTCTATCTATCTACCTATCATCTATCATCTTGAAGATTTTCTGGGCTCTGCATTCCCACCAATTTCAATGAGATATTTTATAAATTATTGAACTTGTTACAGATGTTTTACTCAGGACATCTCTTCCCATTTATTCCACTATCTAAATAACTACTTGAGTTATATTGCTCACGTTATTGACTTCGTCATTCTGAATTCTTCTGTGATAAACCCCATGCATGAGCCATGCCTGTCTAGCTTCATCATGCTTCACTGGTTTGGGTTTATTGGTACTTAATATTTTTTCAACCTTCTAATGGTTTCACTGAAAACAATTTCTTTTTTTTTTTTTTAAAGATTTTATTTATTTATTTGACAGAGAGGGACACAGTGAGAGAGGGAACACAAGCAGGGGGAGTGCGAGAGGGAGAAGCAGGCTTCCCGCCAAACAGGGAGCCCGATGCGGGGCTCGATCCCAGGACCCTGGGATCATGACCTGAGCCGAAGGCAGACGCTTAACGACTGAGCCACCCAGGCGCCCCTGAAAACAATTTCTGTTCTCTCATATATGCCTTACTTCTCTCTCTTAATTTTTAAATATCCTCATTCTCTTAATTATTTATTATTCTTTATTTCTTATTCTCAACATATATTTGGGATAGAAGTAATCATTCTTATTCCTGACAAAAATGACTTGAAATACGTGCAATACGTGTGTATCAGAAGCTAAATGTGGAAAATTACTGGATGTGTATGCAGAAGTAAATTTGTTGAATTAAGGATTTTTAGTTAGGGAAACTTGCATTTGGAGCTGGGTATATTTACTGAGGTTAAATAACATTCAATATCTGCGTGTGTGTTTTAATGGAGTAAAAACATATTGAAACATACAGATGTAGGGCAGCTCAGTCAGTTAAGCACAGGACTCTTGGTTTCGGCTCAGGTCTGATCTCAGGGCCATGAGATTGAGCCTCCTCCTATTGGGTTCTGGCTTCCCTGTCAGCGGGAAGTCTGCTTAAGATTCTCTCCCTCTTCCCACCCCCTGCTTTTGCTCGCTCATGTGCACTCTCTCTCTCAAATAAATAAATAAATCTTAAGAAAAAAATAAATATACAGATATAAAGTAAGAACATTCCTTTTGGTAATACTAACATGTATTTCCATTTCCAGGATTTAGAATCCTGTACTCCTATTTTTGTGGCTTTTAAGCCTGTTGTATCAGGGGCTGCTAATACACTCAGAAGTCAGAATTTACTCACAGGTCAAATATCTGCAAATTCTGTTGCAGTTTGCATAAATTCTGTCACATTTCATTTGCAACTCAGTGGTCACTTTCTCACCCAAAATAAAAATTAGTTCTACATAATACCTTACCTGGAATGATCTCTTCATCCCTTTTTCAACTTAAGTCCTCTTAGAAAAAAAAAAAAAAAAAAAAAGAAGACATCAGCAACTAGACCAGCATGTGAAAAAGGAAGAGGTAAGCTCTGTGAATGGACGGTAGTTCATTCTGGTTCTAGGGAGACACCAATTTTTATCAGTGAAAGGTGTTCAACATCTTCCTATGTGGAGTCAGTATATTTTCTTGGCTCTTAATAGAACATTGAGTAGCTAGAATAATGTTCTATGGAAATTACTCTTAAAGTGTTTTCTTACTCTGTGTTATAGCTATATCACAGGCATGAACAACTTTTTTTTTATTTATTTATTTTTAAATTGGTAAGAATAGCTCTTCCCCCATCTAAATGCTGACAGCTTTATAGTTTGGACAGTTGGTGGAATGACTTTGGATTAGCTTCTTACATCATTGTTTTGGGTCTTGGGAACATCATGCTTTCTTCCAGCTTACCTCATAGGAACAAGTTTAAAGAGTTGATTAAATCATTTTCTTCACAGTGTGGTATTGAGACGATTTGTCTAGAAAAGAACTCCCTGTCAGTGAATTATTTCACTATACTGTACTTTGTGTTTTAAACAACTTTCCTTTTCCTCTAGGAACAATACTATTAGAGAAGAACCTATAAATCATGACCCCTGTGGACCTACAATAGTCCAATGACCTAGACATATTGGCCTGATAGTTATTTTAACTGTTTCACAGCTTTAAAAACACTCATTTCACTGTAGTTCCCCCATAAGGCCCTTAAGTTTAAAGAATTAATGATTCTCTGAAAATATTGTACTTTATAGCTACATGAGTTCTTAGATCATATCTACTGAGAAAATATGGTTTGTTTTATTTTATAAATTTTAGATGGCACTAAAAATGTAAAGTCCATTGTTTCCTGTCACCCTCTCACATAGGGTACTTCACTGGTAGGAAAGCGCAGTAATTTAAAGCTTTTTTTTTTTTTTTGAAAGCTTTTTATATGACTGGCTTTTCACATATGCAGTTTTAAGGTAGCATTGTAGGGTAGTGATTATGACCAACTAACGATGAATGGTTGGAGGCTCACATAAAACAATGAAATTCCAAGATCACTCATCCAGTAAGTGACAGAACCTGGATTTAAATCCAGATCTGTCACATTCCAAAATCTAGTTTTTCTACTCTATTACAAAAACCTCTGGAAAAAAATGAAGCATTTATGATATCTGATGACAACACATAAAATAAAGGTAGCATCCTCTCAGATTATCATAAGGAAAATACCCAAGTGTTTTAAAAATATGAGTGTACTGAAGACAGGAATAACGTAAATGTCAGGAGACTGTAACATCAGTTTTTAATAACTGTGGCAAAGTCTCTATGATGTAAATCTCTCCAAGTTAAATTTTTATATCTATTGATAACCAAATATGATCTGTCAGTACATTCCTAAAACAAAAATCAGATTTAAAGACCGGTGAATCATTAACATCACATATTTTTGCAGTATTATATGTTCTTAAAATAACAAAATATGCCGCATGTTATCTATAATGCCATAAATATTAACAAAATACTACACTATAATGCTGTAGTCATAAAATAGCAAAGCAGATGAATGAAAATGCCACAGCAACTGGCAGCATATGACCTTCAAATATATTCTGCTGCGCATTGTTACAAGTTTCAGGTAGAGTTCTCTTTTCAACCATTCATTCCTCTCCCATACATTGCTGTGGTCTAAGGTACATGTACATTGGGGGGAAAAAGGTAACCATATAGAAAATAAATCTACCCTATTAACAAGTGGGCAAACCTCCAGGCATGCCCAAGAATATTGACCACATAGGGGATAATAAGCAAGTAGGGTACACGAAGCCTCAGCTCCAGGCTTTAAGACATGGTGACCTGTAACTTCCAGTACAATATAGCCAAGTGAATGTCCTGGATTTGTATCAATCAGATTTGCACATTTTTTTTTTTTTGGCGAGGGAAGGAGTTTAATTGGCAGCTAGTCCTGGCTAGGAAAATGCTATAGAAAGCTGTCCAGGGAATGACATAATTTCCCTCCCCATTGTTCATATATGCATAGGTGGACGCACACATGGATTTTTTCTAGCATTTGATCTAACTCCATTTCAGATTTTTAATCTTACATAAAGATTATCCTGTTCTTCTTTTCATCACCTTCTTCATCCATCACTATTTTTCTTTTCAGTAACATTTTATAGCAATTTAGTTGTAAACAATTATGTCGCCTTCTCCTAGGATTAAAAGAGAGAGAGTGCATTGCTGAAATACCAAATCTCAGTTTAGCAATTTAAGTTCACTGTGATCATTTGTGACCTCTAGGCTACTTTCTTAGGGTGACCACTAGATAATATCCTCTAGAATTCTTAATAAATTGAGACTGATAAAATATTCTTTCTTGAAAAGTAAAATATGATGGATATTTTTGCACATTCTAGTTTATCAAAACAGGGGGTGTGGGAACAAATACAAAACAAATGGCGTAGGTCCAGTGGTTTGTGAAGGGGATAGATGGGTGACAGAGAGAGCTATGAATTCTTTCCTTGAGATTCTTTCTGAAAATCTAGGAATATGAATTAATAATTTGACTTAGCATCTTATACATTAAGATATATTATAGTGTAATATGAAAGAACTCTTTAATATATGTAGACGATTAGATTAATACTAGCTTATTTTATAGATATATTGATCATGCTAACCTTGCACAGACTATTTTTATATGCTAAATGAAAGTTGTTTTAATTTTATACATATATTCAGTTTCCCCGGACATTATATGTCTTTTAATTATCCAATTTTTTTTTTTACCCATAGCATTTTTTTCTACCTTTTAAAGTGTGTTCCACTGATTTTCTACCTTTAGAATGCCTATACATTTTCAAAAACTATTTCATAAATTAGTGAAGTGACTTGTGGCCAAATCTATTGTATATAGTTGTTGTTTTATATGGCATTAAAAAAAAAAGATAGTCCATTGAGTACCTATGAGAAGAACAGTTGAATTCCCTTACGCATTTAAAAAACTTTTTTTTCTTTTGTTTAAAATACACTTATTTATACCTTAATATATATGGTACACAGTGCCAAAGGTTACAGGAAGGTATAAGAATTAAGTGACTGCCATCATATCTAAAGGGGGATATAAGCCATAACAGAAGTATCTACCATGCAAGTTTGAATGTGATAAATGTTATAGCGGAGCTCTTAAGAAAAGATTATAGTAATTCTTAGGAGGGAGAATTATTTCAGCACTCTTTATTTTGTCTTCATTCATTCAGTAATACTTGTGAAATGACTATTGCATGCGAGGCACTATAAATGTAATGATGAAAAAGATATCATCTTCACCTTCAAAAATTTATAGTGTAGATAAGGTTGGTGTTATGTTGGAAATGCAGTAAGTGAACAAACAATTCTGGTATGATGCTGAATGCCATGATAGAGACAGAAAACACCTATTCAAAGTAAGGCAATAGGGTATCACATGAATAACACTGAGGCATCTGTATCACATCAGATTGTCTACTATGTGGAAAATATTTCTTTTCCATCCATAAATTTGCCTCAGCTTATTACTTTTACACCTGATCCTAATTCATTTAAGATAAAACATTCCCAAAATATGATTTATCTACAAAATAGTTGTTACATGCCAAATAAAGAACAATTTCATGATTTTCTCACTTTGAAGAAAGAAATGTTTGTGATTGAACCTGACAGATTTAGAAAATTAAGAAATAGTGGGATGTAGAGAGAATATTATAATGAATTGCATAGCTATGGAAACAATAATTTATCAACCTAAATGCAAGATAAATTTGCAATGTACTTAGATTACATCTAGTCAGTGGAAGTAAGGGCTCTTTGTATATGCAGATATAAATACTCACAAATATACAGGATGAATTTTTAATAAATTAGATCAAACAAAATGCCTGCAAATAGGGTAATAATCCAATAATTAAAGAACCAGAAAACCAAAACAACAACAACAACAATAAAAAAAACCCAGAAAACCAGAGCATGGAATGGGAGAAAGTACAGATATCTTAACCAAGCATATTGGTATAGTTGTTAAATTTAGTACCACTTTGGCATCAGCTTAGCCTTATGAAAACGGGAGCAGAGACTTATTACAAAACAGAGAACATATCAATCAGTTCCAGTTGTTGAATGATGGAAACTGTTGCACTGATTTGTATTATGAGAATTGAAATTCTGAACTGCATGCATATATAATCAGAAAGATGAATATTGAATATCGAAGATACACAGATTGAAATCTAGAGATTATGATATTTTGATTAATAGAAGTAAGGATCTTTAAAAAGCAGTATTTATTTATGTATGTCTGTACTTCCTGTACTATATATTAGTGATTTTTACACTGTGTTCCATTCAATTCTTAGGTTGCAAAGAGAGAATATTAGAGACCAAATCATGGGTATGCTTTTTGCTTTTTCCTATAAGAAAAGCAAAAGTGCAGGGGTGGAACCACTCACCTCCAATACAATCAGATCTACTTCAGATTGTTTTACAAAAGAAACTCATACTGCAGGGAGGTACTTTGGAAACCATTTACAGAGAGTAAATCTTAGAATTACACTGGAAAACTTATCACATGAAAAAATGGAGCTCAATATTATGATTATTTTTAAGCAGGCTATATCATTTTCCTAAATAATACCAAAAAGGGAGAATTTGTGTGATTATGAATATGCAATAGGTATTTATTTGAGAAAATATTAAAAGGCATTTTATTTGATTTTGTGACCAAAGTAAGATTTAGAAAAGTATGAATTCTTGTACCAATCATTCTAAAAATGGTTCTAGGCATATAAAATATAAAGATAATCTTTGCTCTTAAAGACATTCATAGTCCACTCAGAGAAAGATAATATGCAGACTATTGCAATATTGCTTAATAAATTTCAGGAAAGAAGAAGGCAAACATATGGGGCGAGGCATGTGACATGGAGATTGCTTAGGAAGGAAAGAGGGGATTTCACATTCTTTGTAGAGTAAATAAAACCTCTTAACTTGAGTCTTAAATGTTAAGTGTGAGTTAGCCATATGAAAATGGGAAGAACACTTAAAATGTATACTTTTCTATATGTTTGTATAACAAGGAAAAATGTTAAAAAGAATGTATACCAGAGCTAAGCAACTGAATATGCAAAAGCTCAGTTGTATAAAGAAGTCTTAAAAATGGTAAGTCTGTAGTACACTAGTTTGCTGCAGGGGGTATATAAGTTAGGTAAAAGAGAAAGGCAGGTTACTGAAGTTTTTACATGTTATCCTAAGAAGTTCTTTTTTTTTAAAATTTATACATTTCAATGATCCTTTTTATTTTATTTTATTTTATTTTATTTTATTTTATTTTATTTTATTTTATTTTATTTTATTTTATTTTATTTTATTTTGAGAGAGAGTGTGCACATGTGAATGAGCAGGGGGTGGAGCAGGGGGAGAGGGAGAGAGAGAATCTTAAGCAGGCTCCACTTCCAGCAAGGAGCCCTAGGAATGGCTGAGATCATGACCTGAGCTGAAATCAAGAGTCAGACACTTAATGGACAGAGCCACCCAGGCATCCCTCAATAAAATAAATAAAAATTGCAGTACTCACCATACATGCACTTTCCTAAATTATTTGTTGGACTATTTTTTGAATGTCTATCTCATTTAGCAGACCATAAGTTCCATGGGGACAGAATTGTGTCCAATTTACCATTCTCAAGACATTATGTGTGGTGTGTAATCATTGCTACAAAAATATTTGTTCAATTATATGAATAAATCTTAAAGACAATGAAGAACCAATGAGGGAATTTTATGTATTTCAAGAATATATTAGAAGAGTGAAGTTGAGGGGCGCCTGGGTGGCTCAGTCGTTAAGCGTCTGCTTTCGGCTCGGGTCATGGTTCCAGGATCCTGGGATCGAGCCCCACATCAGGCTCTCTGCTCAGTGGGAAGCCTGCTTCTCCCACTCCCACTCCCCCTGCTTGTGTTCCCTCTCTCGCTGTCTCTGTCAAATAAATAAATAAAAATTAAAAAAAAAAAGTGAAGTTGAACATCAGGGAGACATATTAAACTTCTATTTCAGTAGTCTAAGATGTAAATAAATTCTAAGTTTCTGGCTTGGGCAATTAGGTAGATGATAAGGCCTTTTGGTGAAATAGGTCTTTAGATTAAAATTTGTGCCTACATTTGTGTGTAACATTTCTGTATATTCTAAATTTTAAAAATTCTATATTTAAAAAATATTGTTGAAGTATAATTGGCATACAATGTTATATTAGTTTCAGGTGTACAACATAAGTGATTAATCTTCTCTATATGTTATGCTCACCACAAGCATCGCTGCCATCTGTCACCATAGAGTCCTTTTATAATATCATTGACTATATTCCCTATGCCGTGCCTTTTATTCTGACAAGTTATTCATTCCATACCTGGAAGTCTATCTCCTACTCCCCTTTGCCAATTTTCCCATCCCCTTACTTCCCTCCCTTCTGGCAACTGGTAGTTTGTTATCTGCATTTAAACATCTAATTTTGCTTTGGGTTTATTTATTCTTTTTTTTTTCTTTTTTAGATTTGACATGTGAGTGAAATCCTACAGTATTTTTCTTTCTCAGTCCGATTTGTTTCACTTAGTATAACACTCTCTTGGTCCATCGATGTTGTTGCAAATGGCACAATCTCATGCTTTTTATGGCTGTGTAACATTCCATTGTGTGTGTGTGTGTGTGTGTTACATCTTCCATATTCATTTGTCTATTGATGGACACTTAACTTACTTCCATATCTTGATTATTGTAAATAATGCTTAATAAACCTAGGGTTGCATGTATCTTTTTAAAGCAGTTTTTTACTTTCTTTGGGTAAATAGCAGTGGAACTAGTGGATCTAAATTTAATCTTTAGATATCACATTTATTATATGTAGGCAATAACGACTGTAGGCAAGTGATAAATAATATATAGCCTATGGGAAACATAGGACATTCTCTACACAAAGTCCCTCATCTAATAGATGAGAAAATTGAGATCAGAAAGGGTTGAATTCAGCCAAACCCTCTCTGTTGTACTTCACCCCCTTGTATAGTCAACTGGTTATTTTTGGCAGAGAGAAGATATTAGGTGTTTGGTTTTTTTTTAATTAAATCACATTTATATCTTTCTCATGACTGTAATGAAAAGTAAAACAAAGAATAATGCCATTTTGTATTTGTCAAGGTCTAGTCATTGAAACAGAAACCACTCTCCATATTTCACATGAGGGAGTGGGGGCAGTACAGTGAATTGGTCACAAAAGAATTTGGAAGGGTAGAATAGCAAATGGCAAATGGAGATGACAATAGCAGGTTTGTGAAAAAATAATAATATTGGTGAGCCCATAAGTCTGACCCTGCTTCTGTGATGTTGAAGATGCTATTGCAGTTAGTCTTGTATTCAACAAAGAAATTTCACCTCTCTCAAAGCTGGAACTATTGTAAAAGGGAATGTCTCAGGCTACCTGAGTCTCGAATGAATCACCTCAGTCCAGCCAATCTTATGGCCATTGCCAGCAACTGCCATACTGCTGGTATAAGAAGCAGAATACTTTCCTCTTTTTTTTTTCCTGCTTCTTATTTCTTTCCAGTGCCTCCTATTGCCAACATTTGGAGGAAGTCTGCAATCATGGGAAGCTGGAAAATATAATTCACTGGAAAATGAGTTTCATCAGTTTAGTGCAGAGTTTTAAAGAGTAGTTATGGGTCTGGGAAACAACAGGTAAGTAACTAGCACAGATGATATTTCAAAATAGGTGGATTGCAGAGTATGTTTTCTTGTTAAAGGTAGTCTTATAGAAATTACTTTTGAAAGACATATTTCTTACAAATGCTATAAGACCAATGTGATTTTTATAACTAAATAATCATGTTACTCTAGGAATTACATAATACATCCACTTCAATTAACAGCAAAATTTGTTCAAAAGAAAAACATCATGATTTTACAACCTTTCCAAGTGTAAAGCTAAAGTCTAAGCACCCCCACCTAAACTTAAAAGATAAAGGAATGAAAGAGAACAACCACAGATGGCAACAATAGCCTTTCAATAATATTTATAGTACTTGAGCATAAATTTGAAATTGAATTTTTATATTAAATATATACTTTAAAAATGAATGTAATTCATTGATTAAGAATATTTTTGATGAAAAATTCTAATTAAGCTAGAATTAGTTTAAATATGAAGGGAAAAATACTGGTTTGCATAGTCAAACCATAAGAAATATGTAGCCTTAGGACTCATGAGCATATATTTATGCCTGTGTCTTGTGTATATGTGTGGGTATTTCTTTCAGTCTCTGTTTCTCATCTCTTCTTATGTATGCCTTCTATCTCTCTTTTTTTTATCTGGCTATTCACATGACGTTGGATCCATGATGAATGGCACATTGGAACTTGTTTTTTCATAACTGCAATATCAAGAGCAAAGGATTCTTTTCTCCCAGCTGGAGTTTAACAAATCCTAAGGAAGAATTCTGATTGTCCCAGTTTCATGTGACCTACCTTAGAAAAAAATGTGATTTGAGAATGGGGAATACTGCACTTGTTTTAGCATGGTTCATTCTTTGCCTATTTCAGGAGGGAACAGTTTTCCATAAGTAGAGATTACACAGACACAGACCCTACAGGACTCTGAAGGATAGGAATTACCCTCAAATTAACTCTAGTCTGTATAATAGCCCCCCCATTTATATGGCCCTCATGCTAAAAAGTTTTCTCAACACTTCCATGGTTTTATAAAAACTTATTAATCTTACATTAGGTAAATATATTAAATATCATAGCTAAATATATATTGCTTTTCATCTTACAAATCATTTCATAAGACATTATACAAATCAAGTTTTCTAAGCAAAGCCCCACTATAAATCTATTGATGTGTTTTGGATCTCAGGGCTTAAAGGTAGCCCTGCATTATAGTGCAAGATTCCAACCCACTGCAGAGTGCCCTCTGTACTGCTCTACCCATGTAGAAAACTTGAATCAGTGCAATAGTACTTGTTTGAATGGCACAATTAAAATGAGGGTCTTATATAAATTAAAGGAAAATACATTTAATGACACTTATATTAACATCCTGAAGTATATCATTCATTATTCAGGCATTTTTACTCAATATTATTCATATTCATACGCCTATGATGTCAATATAGTAAAAGAATTATTCGGGATTCCAGAATGTTTCTATTAAATGATTTAAATGTTGACTCCTATGAATTTCAAGTGTATCCATAAATTAAAATACTTCACTGACTTTGAGTGTTGTTATTACAGCTCTCTTCTTTCTTTAACAAAACAAACACATGAAACACTTTCCCCAAAGAGCTTTTGTTGTTTCTAATTATGGACCGCAACTACAGGCATTATAAAACAACAATGATGAAAATGACAACTAATAAACATTTCCACAATTTTTTTAAGTAAAAGGGAAATTAGATAATGTTGAATACTTCTGTTCAATTTTTGTTTGTACATATTTCCTCGGAGACCTGATTACTTGCTGCATTTCTCTGAGGTTTTGAACGATCTCATCTAGACACATTAAAAGTGATCCTAGATTGTTTTAATTTAAGGTGGATGGAATAATCACTGAAAGATGTTGCAACTTGAATTCTGAGAAGCAGCTTCATAGTACACAGGCAGTAAAAACTCTGGCACAATGAATTCTCTCCCAAAACAGACCATCCTCCATAGAGTTCCTCAATATGGATGAATGACCATACAGTGTAAAAGGATTCATAATGAGAGAAAACATTAAATAAAAAAGGCACAACAAGAAGAAAACAATTTGATTTTTTAAAAATGGGCCAAAGACCTTAACAGACAACTCACCAAAGATTTATAGATTGTAAATAAGCATGTAAAAAGATGCTCTACATTATTTGTCATCAGATAAATGCAAATTAAAATGAGATACCACTACATACCTACTAGAATGGCAAACATCTGGAACACTGACAATACCAAATGATGGTGAGGGTGTGGAGCTACAGGAACTCTGATTCATTGCTGGTGAGAATGCAAGATGGTTCAGCTTCTTTGGGAGACAGTTTTTAGGTTTCCTACAAAACTCAACATACTCTTACCATGAGATCTTGCCATCATGCACTTGGTATTTACTCAAAGGAGTTGAAAACTTCTGTCTGTGCAAAAACGTGAACATAGATGTTTATAGCACCCTTATTCATAATTGCCAAAACTCGGAAACAATGAAGATGTCTTTCAGTAGGTGAATGTACAAATAAACTGTGGTACATTGAGAGAGTGCAATTTTATTTAAAAAATTAAAAAAAAAAAAAGAAATAAGATGCCAAGCCATGGAAAGACATGGACTAACCTAAGATGCATATTGCTAAATAATAGAAGCCAGTCTGAGAAGGCTGTGTACTATATGATTACAATTATATGACATTCTGTTAAAGGCTGAAATAGGAAGACAACAAAAAAGATCAGTGAATGCCGGGGGTTTGGGGTAGGAGGAATGGATAGGTGGGGCAGAGAAGAATTTTAGGGCAGTGAAAATACTCCCTGTGATATATGTCATTATACATTTGTCCAAACCCATTTAATGTACACCACCAATTGAACCTTTAGAAATCTGTGGACTTTGGGTGATTATAATGTGTCAAAGTAGGTTCATCCTTGGTTAAAAAAAGTACCATTCTGGTGAGTGATGCCGATAATAGTGGAGACTATGCATATGTAGGAACAGGGGGTTTAGGGGAAATCCCTGTACTTTCCTCTCAATTTTATTGCAAACCTAAAGCTGATCTAAAAAATTAAGTTTTAAAAAATAAAGGAGACAATAAAGTATGTGTGACTTCATTAATGTTATTAGTTCACATTTTTCAAGTATTTTTCTTTCCATTTAACCATAAATGTAAGTATAACCTTCACTATTCCTTCAAACAAAAATAAAAAAAAAATAGTAGTAAAATAGAGGCATTCTGTGTCATCAGTTGACCTCTGAAATACTTAAAATAAGGTTTTTGATATGTCAGAGGCCTTTATCCTATGGGACCTGCTGTAATGTTTTATAAATGGAAGACATTTAAAGCTGCAATCCAGAGAATCAGCTGGAGAAGAGTTTATGGATTCTGTTATTTCATGGAGGAGAATACTGAGAGCAGAAAATTGATTGCTTAAGGTCACAAAACAAAAAGTAAAACTATATATTTTTTTCTGTTTCTCTATCCATTGCTTTCTGCACTGAATCACACAGATTCAGGCGTCCTGGGATACATTCTTTTGTCTGCATTTAACTCAATCTATAGCATTGGGCACATATTCATTCAACAGATATTTATTGATGACTGTTGTGTACCATGTAGTATTCTCGGAAATGGGGATATAAAGATGATGGGTGCAGATAATCATGTTCAGTATAAAGGAGGTGCAGTGGGAAGACAACACATATTCTCCAGTGTTTATAATTGAACTTAATTGGATAAACTAGATGGAATCTAAGGCTCTTCTGGTCAAAAGTGTTACTATATTTACTACTGTATCTCAAATGTATTACATTAGCGCTTCAGGTTTTTATTTGTTTGTTTCTAATTTATAAAACTACCCTAATGGATAGGTGTTACTATTGCCACTTTACATATGAGAAAGTCATTAATTTGCCAAAAATTGCCAGCAACCTAAAATAGAATACTTGAGTTCAACCTGGTAAGTCCGAAACCTAGACACTATAATATCAAGCTAATACTTGTTTTCATTTTTGTTTTTTTTTTAAACAAAGTGTACATATCCATCGAACTAGTAATTGGGAGAGATTTTAAAAGTCAACTTTATGCTTCCTAGGAAATACATTTAGGCTTTCTCTGAAAGCAGTCTTCCCTCATGCATGTGCACCACATGTACCAATATCATGCTCCTTCCACTAGGACAAGAATTCTCCAGGGCCGATGTCAGTGCTGTGCAATAGGACTTTCTGAAATGATGGACATATCCTATATTTGCACTGTTCAGTATGGTAGCTACTGGCCTCACCTAGCTATTGAATATCTCAAGTATGGCTAGTGTGACAGTGGAACTGAATGTTTAATTTTAGTTGATTTAAACTAAATTTAAATTTAATTTAAATTTAATTTAAATAGCTATGCAACTGTTGAATACTTGGAACTTGGCTGGTGATACTGAGGAACTGAATTTTTTTTTTATTTTATTCTTATGTTAATCCCCATACATTACATCATTAGTTTTAGATGTAGTGTTCATTGTTTGTGCATAACACCCAGTGCTCCATGCAGAACGTGCCCTCCTCAATACCCATCACCAGGCTAACCCATCCTCCCACCCCCCTCCCCTCTAGAACCCTCAGTTTGTTTTTCAGAGTCCATAGTCTCTCATGGTTCGTCTCCCCCTCCGATTTCCCCCGCTTCATTCTTCCCCTCCCGCTACCTTCTTCTTCTCCTTCTTTTTTTTTTTTTCTTAACATATATTGCATTATTTGTTTCAGAGGTACAGATCTGAGATTCAACAGTCTTGCACAATTCACAGCGCTTACCAGAGCATACACCCTCCCCAGTGTCCATCACCCAGTCACCCCATCCCTCCCACCCCACCCCCCACTCCAACAACACTCAGTTTGTTTCCTGCGATTAAGAATTCCTCATATCAGTGAGATCATATGATACATGTCTTTCTCTGTTTGACTTATTTCACTCAACATAATACCCTCCAGTTCCATCCACGTCGTTGCAAATGGCAAGATCTCATTCCTTTTGATGGCTGCATAATATTCCATTGTATATATATACCACCTCTTTTTTATCCATTCATCTGTCGATGGACATCTTGGCTCTTTCCACAGTTTGGCTATTGTGGACATTGCTGCTATAAACATCGGGGTGCACGTACCCCTTCGGATCCCTACTTTTGTATCTTTGGGGTAAATACCCAGTAGTGCAATTGCTGGATCATATGGTAGCTCTATTTTCAACTTTTTGAGGAACCTCCATACAGTTTTCCAGAGTGGCTGCACCAGCTTGCATTCCCACCAACAGTGTAGGAGGGTTCCCCTTTCTTGAGGAACTGAATTTTAATTTTAGTTAAATTTGAACACTATATCAAAAACTAATGTTGTACTGTATGTTGGCTATTTGAGCATAATAAAACAATAAATAAATAGCCACATTTGGTTAGTGGCTAACAAAATGTCTAGTGGATATTGCAGGCCTATACACATTTGAATGTGCATGAGTGGATTTCAAAAGACCAATGGATCTCCTACAATTCAGTACTATAATATGTGTGCATGTGAAGTTTTCGTAAGGTAGGTTTTTCTACCACATCCTCAAGGGATTCATAGAAGTATTAAGAAACGTTCCTCTCCAAGTGGAGCATGGAAGCTCTTCTTGTTTTTTTTTGTATTTTCTAACCCCTGTATTTAACCCACATTACATTTGCTTTTACCCTGATGAAGTTGATTCTTAACTAAACTTTCTTCTGAGTCTATGGATATTGAAATCTCCCTGTCACAATATATAGAAAGGAAATGGGATTTTTAGTAATTTTGATGAAACATAAGCAAATTCTTTTTATATACATACCTTTAAAGATATTATTCCAAAGAAGATGTGAAAATAAAGGGTTCTAATTCCAAAACCATGTTGTTTCGATGGTGGTTGCTAATGTTCTTAAGCAAATATTTTGTTCTGGATTTTAGTAAATGAAGGAATATGGTCTTTACAAATTTATCACCACCTTCCAAAATTCTCATTAAATGAGTCCATTCATCCATCCATTCTTCAAACTCTCGAAAAGGTTGTGCTATGTGCTGGTCATTGTGTTTATCACTAATGATACAAATATATCCAGGAAAAGTGGTTCCCTTTAGCAAGGACCTAGTAAGCAGTATGGTGGGTAGACAAGCAAGTGACATAAATTATAACACATCATGGTAAATATTATAATAAAATACAAGTGAAGAGTTTTTAAATTCTTATTTAATATTAGGTACTGTGCCGAGTGATTATGACATTTTCTTCTGTAATCTCCACAGCATGTCTTCTTGGCTTATTACTAATATTTTTTACATTTTACAAATGATAAAAATCAAGCCTGAGAATTGCTAAGTAACTTAACCTTGGCCAAATAGCTGTAAGTAGATGCACCCACTATATTCTCAGGCTGGAGAGGGTGGATACAAAGGTCACGAAAGGTTGAGAGAAGACAGTGAAATGTATATAAAGGTACATTTTTATTATATCTCCTTGGAGGATTTGCTAAGCACTAGGGATTCAAGAACAGTATCAAGACTCTTAAAGTCAAATTACTTTTACCTGGACTCTGAAAGTTTGATTACTTTTTCTTCTATCATCTACTCTAATTAATATCCCATCTAAATTGATTTATATCAAAGATGATTGAATTTTAATATAGTGTAGGATAAATGATGATACTTCATTATATTATATTGAGCATATTAGCATAGTCTTAGGTTACTGTTTTAGAATGTTAGTGACTATTTTTTTTTAAAGATTTTATTTATTTATTTGACAGAGAGAGACATAGCGAGAGCAGGAACACAAGCAGGGGGAGTGGGAGAGGGAGAAGCAGGCTTCCCGCTGAGCAGAGAGCCCGATGCTGGGCTCGATCCCAGGACCCAAGGATCATGACCTGAGCTGAAGGCAGATGCTTAACGACTGAGCCACCCAGGCGCCTCTACTTTATCAACATTTCTAACCAAAATAGCAACTTTTCACTTTTGTTGACTATATTTAATGGTAAATTGCTTGTTCTGTTGCTTCAAATTAGCTGACCTATTTTGACTATTTTTATATCAATCCATCTTGCTATAGTACAATTCTAAAACATAACTAACTTACACTTTTGTTTTAACCATTTATCTGCCCATATATGTTGCCAAAATGTGGTTTATGTGACAGTTGTTTCTATGAGCTTTTAAAATTTCTATGAAATTTTAAATTAGAAGAAAATTTAGGGAAATGTATTAATTTGACAGTGAAAATATCCTTCTTTTTTCCTTAAATGGACTTTATTAAATGGTCTAATGAGATCTGTAATTCATGTTGAATATTTTTAGTAATCTGAAATCATGAAAAATTTTTAAGAAAAGAGAGAATAGATTTTTATGTTTGTGGAGCATATTAAAATTCTATTTTTCCAAAGAGCTGGTATGATTCAAGGGCATTGTTAAAGTCAATAAGCACTAATGAAGAATTAGTCAGAATTGTTAATTTTTGAGCCTTTCCTAGTTAGAAAGTATCATTACATGAAACAAATTATATTTTTCTTATCATTTTAAATGGGCAGGTAAGTAATATATGTTCCCTGTAGAAATACAGAATGTGCATAAAATTATACAGGGTGATGGAAAAAAATACACCTTCTTTATAATATTCACTTTTGTAACCAGTTTTAGTATATCTCCTTACACGTGTTTTTCCTAAACATTTTCCACTCTATCAAGATCACATTTCATATAGAATTTTGAATTATGTTTAATTTTTACCTAACATTTTGATTGGTCATTTTATAAACATTAAGTAATTTACTTAGTGATTTTCCTAATGTTTGACATTTAGCTCAGTCTTAATTTTTTCTACCAAAAAATACTCTTTGGTAACTGTCTTCAGTTGCAAATATTGTTTCATTTTTCAGATACATTTTTATGAAAGGCTCTCAGAAGTATAAAAAACAGTTACAAAGTCTATTTATATTTTTAAGATTATTTTGTAGTTACCAAATGTTGGATTCCAAAAGTTTATTAACTAACATGATTCCCACCAATAACGCTATTTCATTGTTGTTTCACTAGCAAAATTTTTTCTCTTTTCTCCATACTCTTTGCTCTTTTTCTTCCTCTCTGCCTATGTACACTTTATTTCATTTTATAATTTGATGTTTTCTTAGTATTCATACTTCTTCATAATGTCTTTTTTTAAATTTTTATTGTTATGGTAATCACCGTACCTTACATCATTACTTTTTGATATAGTGTTCCATGATTCATTGTTTGTGCATAACACCCAGTGCTCCATGCAGAGCATGCCTTCTTTAATACCCATCACCAGGCTAACCCATCCTCCCACCCCCTCCCCTCTAGACCCTCAGTTTGTTTTTCAGAGTCCATCCTCTCATGGTTTGTCTCCCCCTCCGATTCCCCCTCCCTTCATTCTTCCCCTCCTGCTATCTTCTTCTTCTTTCTTTTTTTTTTTTTTAACCTATATTGCATTATTTGCTTCAGAGGTACAGATCAGTGATTCAACAGTCTTGCACAATTCACAGCACTCACCATAGCACATACCCTCCCCAATGTATATCACCCAATCACCCCATCCCTCTCACCACCCCCCAACTCCAGCCACCCTCAGTTTGTTTCCTGAGATTAAGAACTCCTCATATCAGTGAGATCATATGATACATGTCTTTCTCTGATTGACTTATCTCAACTCAGCATCACACTCTCCAGTTCCATCCACGTTGTTGCAAATGGCAAGATCTCATTCCTTTTTGATGGCTTCATAATATTCCATTGTATATATATACCACATCTTCTTTATCCATTCATCTGTCGATGGACATCTTGGCTCTTTCCACTGTTTGGCTATTGTGGACCTTGCTGCTATAAACATCAGGGTGCACACATCCCTACATTTGTATCTTTGGGGTAAATACCCAGTAGTGCAATTGCTGGATCGTATGGTAGCTCTGTTTTCAACTTTTTGAGGAACCTCCATACTGTTTTCCAGAGTGGCTGCACCAGCTTGCATTCCCACCAACAGTGTAGGAGGGTTCCCCTTTTCTCCGCATCCCTGCCAACATCTGTCGTTTCCTGACTTGTTAATTTTAGCCATTCTGACTGGTATGAGGTGGTATCTCATTGAGGTTTTGATTTGGATTTCCCTGATGCCGAGCGATGCTGAGCACTTTTTCATATGTCTGTTGGCCATTTCGATGTCTTCTTTGGAAAAATGTCTGTTCATGTCTTCTGCCTATTTCTTGATTGGATCATTTGTTCTTTGGGTGTTGAGTTTGATAAGTTCTTTATAGATTTTGGATACTAGCCCTTTATCTGATATGTCATTTGCAAATATCTTCTCCCATTCTGTCAGTTGTCTTTTGGTTTTGTGGACTGTTTCTTTTGCTGTGCAAAAGCTTTTTTATCTTGATGAAGTCCCAATAGTTCATTTTTGCCCTTGCTTCCCTTGCCTTTGGCGATGTTTCTAGGAAGAAGTTGCTGCAGCTGAGGTCAAAGAGGTTGCTGCCTGTGTTCTCCTTTAGGATTTTGATGGACTCTGTCTCCCATTTAGGTCTTTCAACCATTTTGAGTCTATTTTTGTGTGTGGTGTAAGGAAATGGTCCAGTTTCATTCTTCTGCATGTGGCTGTCCAATTTTCCCAACACCATTTGTCTTTTTTCCATTGGACATTCTTCCCTGCTTTGTCGAAGATTAGTTGACCATAGAGTCGAAAGTCCATTTCTGGGCTCTCTATTCTGTTCCATTGACCTGTGTCTGTTTTTGTGCCAGTACCATACTGTCTTGATGATGACAGCTTTGTAATAGAGCTGGAAGTCTGGAATTGTGAGGTCGCCAGCTTTGCCACAATATCTTTTTAGTGAAGGAAAGTTATAGGTCTCTGGTTTCTTATATCCACATTTATCTTAATGCTTGAGTTTATGTTTCTAGCATTTATCTGTAAAACTTTATTTCAAATGCCTTAGATTATCTGAATATTACAAATATTTGATCTCATTTGTTATCAATAAAAATACTTTTTTTTTATTTTAAGAAAATAATACTTTTTAAAGGCCAGTAATTGTAATAATAGGTATTCTTTCCTTTTGCAAGAGACTAGATTACTCTAATCTTATTTGATTGGATGTATTTTTTGTGAAAGGGATGCTAAGGCTGCAAAACCCAAATTCCTCCAGTTAGCTTGGCTTTCAGCCCAGAACTGCAAAGGAATACCCCCAATCAAGTTTAAAACACATGGCTAGCTGCTATTGTATAATAGGTAACCTTTCCCTGTCTACTGATACAATTCATAGTAGGATAAACCATTCCTGATTTACATGGTAAAATGTTTTACCAATTTTATTTTCTATATATCACTGACAAGTTTGTCTTTTTTATCCCCCTCTGGAAACACTACAAAACCTTATTTTGACAATATGTTTGGCTTGATTTTACCAATGTAAAATTGAACAGAATATTATGACTTGAAATCAGTAGTCTTTGGACATTTAAGTTTGCAAGTGGAAAAGTTTTTTTGCTGTAGCTTAAAGGGTTTTTGATTTACCTTTTATAAAGACTATTGTTGATCCAGACAAAGAAGTCATATCACTTTCATAATTTAGGCCAATTGGAATGGGTGGTAATTTAATAACCACTTTAACACATTCTTTTATAAATGGTAAATGCTGTGGTCTTTAGAAATGAATAAACTTGTTAATAGCAACTGTCAAGTAACATATTATCCTGGGAAAATGTAGTCCTCAGATACTGGATGCTTTTATGAATATAGAGGGTGAAGGCAGAAACCATGGATAATACTCAATGATCAGAAAATTGAACAGCACTATTGCATCAACAAGGAAAGAGAGTAAAACATTACTCTAAATCTTCTTAAAAAAAAAAAATATATATATATATATATATATTCTTTTTATTCCCTTGTGAAACTGCTTAGGTATATTTTACAGACACACAAAGATGAAAAAAGTGTGACGTTTAAGAAGTTTATAATTGGAAATGATCCTGGAAATTATATATAGTTTCAGTCATCTTTTTTTTTTTCCTGATGAAGAAACTAAAAGTCCATAAGATTATCAAATGACTTCTCCAGAGAAGATATATTGGAGAAAAAATAGTATCTTGAGAAAAGAGCCAGTTTAAGTGAGGAAGCATAATGCCATTTCAGGGTTAGGCTTAGTAGAGTTCAAAGGCATATGGAGAGGGTTCAGCCAGATACTTGATCATCATAGCTCTTAGTCAGTTATATTTGGGATGGGAATTTTCATGGGACTAGAAGATTAAGAAACTGAACCCTATGACTACTGTAGTATGGAAGTGAGATAGGCAAGCCATGACGAATGGATGTTTCCCACACTACCTATCCAGGTAATAATAAAGAGTGTATTAAGAGAACACTATTGGTAGGAAGAAAATAACAGCAGTCTCCTAGGAATTTGAGAATAAATACCCAAATGTAAAAGTTATTACCCTTCATTCTAGCAGTTTCACTTCTATAAATCTAATCAACATGTATACCTGTATAAGTGAGCAAAAACCTATATTAACAGCATCCACTGACCAATTTGTGTAGCTGCAATGTTAAACACACTATAAACATTCATTGATAGGAGAAGTAGTTAGGTAATTATTATATATATTCTCAGACCTCAGACCATTTAAACAAAATGGGTTGAATTTATACAGGCCAGTATTGAAAGAGTCCTAAAATATATTGACAGGTAAAGAAAGTGGAACTCAACTACATATGATATAATCTTCTTTGTGTTTAAAAAGGAAGTGTGCATGTGAATGTCTATTCTTATAGGTATTTGGAGAAAATCTCTGGAAAAATATGTTAAGTAAGGTGGAGATGTTTCTTTTTTGGGATGCAGAGCAGGGATGGAAAGATTGTTATTACAAGTCATTTTATGCTGTTTGAATTTGTTAATGTACATGTGTTACCTTTTTAATTAAAAAGATAAGATAGGGCGCCTGGGTGGCTCAGTTGGTTAAGCGACTGCCTTCAGCTCAGGTCATGATCCTGGAGTCCCGGGATCGAGTCCCGCATCGGGCTCTCTGCTCGGCAGGGAGCCTGCTTCTTCCTCTGACCCTCCTCCCTCTCATGCTCTCTGTCTCTCATTCTCTCTGTCTCAAATAAATAAAAAAAATCTTTGAAAAAAAAAGATAAAGATAGTTAAAATAATCTTACAGTCTACAATGTGGGCCATCTCAGCATAATCACAGAAATTTCAGCATCACTCAGGTTTTGTTTTTTTGGTTGTTTGGATTTTTTTGTTTTTTTGTTTTGTTTTGTTTTAATTCCTGACAGGGTCCTTGACACATTTATAAATGATGTTCCACCTGCAAATATTACATTTCTAAGTACTGTCTTCTGCCTTGCTAGGGACTGTTATGCCTTCCACTATATTCTGGACTTCCTGGGCAGGATGGATAGGAATGTGACAACTCCTGGATATACTTCTGTGATTCTCTGAATAAAGGCATTGTTAGAGGTCACTATGCTGAGCTCAGGACACTGTCAGTAGGAGGCACAGATGCTGCCTGAGCCCAATTTTTGTGTCCCATTTTGAACTTAATTAAATATATCACAAATTCTGTCATCAAGGATGACTAGAGCATACAACATAAAGTCCCAGAAACTGGATGGCATCCACTGGGATAATCACAAGATCCAATCCAGGACAAGGGTGGGTTTCTTTTTTCTCCATATAGAGAAGATAGGAATGCCTTACTCTGTGGCTAGTGTGACCCTTTGTTATTGTCACCTTGCTTCTCCAGAGTGAGAGTCTCTTTCCCTACATGGGAAAAGTGTAATTGTCACTTCTCTCTCTCTTTTCAGTAGAGGGCTGAAAGAAGAAATATATCTCCTACCATAAATCTGTAGTGGCCCTCTTCCATTCAGATGTATTATTTCTGCCAGAAGAATGGAATTTGGAGAGGGGAAAGGTGGATTGAGTAATACAGATTTGTTAGTGGTAGAAATTTAAATGTAGTGCATTATGGAATTCTTGGATGGGTAGAGAAAAGAGGAAGAGGTTGTAAAACTTGACAGACACAGAGGAGTCAAGAGGCTATTAAACATGATCCAGTAGAAAAAAAAAGGTAAAGGAAGAATGAGGCAATCAGTGTCAAAATAATAGGTCTGGGTCAGTAGGATAATAGAGTTTAAGGTTTCAAAATTCAAGCAGTTTTTGTTGATGGTAAAGTTGAGAGTATGGGGACCAAAATAAATTTTCAAAGAGTGATGCAAGAAGTCACTGATATTTAGGGAATTTAGAAATGTTTGGACTGGGATATTGAAATACCCCAAGTTCATAATAGGGAAGAAAAGACTTGGTTTCATTTACCAGGACAATGTAAGGAAGTGACCTATTAGTAGAAAACAGAAGAAAAAGGGTTAGGTTAAGCATAGTACTGGCTGAAGATTTTGTATGGAATGGCCTGTATGCACCAATTTGGAGTTACACACATGATACCGCCACTTCACAGGACCATTCACAGTGTGAAAGCAAGGATGAACCTCTTGCAATTACAGCAAAATTGGTACGCGGGAAAAGAGCCAGTCATGAATGTAAGCAAGATGATATAGGATTAATCTTTGAAGAAGCAAAATATAAAGGTGACATTTGTATAAAGATTCCAGAGGATGGAGAAGCTTGATGGAACTGGCATGTTATTGGAAGCATGAATGTAAGGGCACCTGGGTGATTGAGTCAGTTAAGCATCCAACTCTTGGTTTCAGCTCAGGTCATGGTCTCATGAGTCATGATCTCATGGGTCTTGAGATTGAACCTTGTGTCAGGCTCCACACTCAGGAAGGAGTCTGCATGAAGATTCTCTCCCTCTGCTCTTCCCCCCACTCTCTCTCTTCCTCTCTCTAAAATAAATAAACCTTTAAAAAAACGAATGTAAAGTAGAGACTTAAGATTGAGAGGATTATGTGGAAAGAGAATAATTGAAGGAGTAATCAAAGATTGTGGAGATGAAAAGCAGCTTGTTTCCAATCTAAGGATTCTGAATCTAAGTCAATAAAGTCATTTTTGAATAGTTCTTCTTCTAGGGCTAAGTTGTTACTTTTTCATCTTGCCTTAGATGAAATGTGAAATGTTCTGAAAGCAATAATGAGAAGCAAGGAAAATGAATCATAGTTATAAATGTGTAATTTTAATTATAGAGGTGTATCAAAGTCTGTGCTATCAGAAGAGTTATTTTTGTTGTTTTTTTTTAATGAAAGAAATGTTTAGATAACAGTTGGAGAATGGCAATACCAATGTGAATAAGGCTATAAAAATTAGACAAAATGGGCAATGACATTGTTGAATAATCTCTAGAGGTGGAGAAGAAACTCATGTTTGACCACTTGTGGCAGATGCATTACCACTTTGCTTAATCAGTTTTACAATAGCTGTGGTGGATAGTTCTGTGTGCATATAGCCAGCATCTTACCTGAAACACACAGCATAGTATATATCTCCTTCTTTGCCTCAGGCTTTCTCCAAGTTACAGTCTCTCAGCTCACAAATGTGTGTGTGTATGTGAGTGAGGGTGGAAGTTAATGCTCCCAAAGACCATCTTCAACCAGTGGGGGAAAAGGGTCTATAGATAATTTCACCAGGCTCCCTTTCTTTAAGTCTGACCATTCTGGGGTAGGCTCTATAAGACTCCTCAGAGGGTCTTCACAAATCCCTAAAGAGATTGATTTCCAGTTGCCCAGATCAGCAACCAGCTCAATGAGGCACACTTTATTGGCTTTCAACTTCCCTACTTTTATACTTCTGCTTGCTATCATTAACACAAAAATTACCTAACTGCACTCAAATCCTCATGTCAGGCTCTCATTTAAGAAATCCAAATTAAGATGGTACTTTATTTTCTCAGGAAACAGCTTGGCAAATGGGAATTTGTGGATAATGAAGAATGTTTGGAATAGAAAACTCTAGTGAATGTTCTAGGGAAATTGATTAGCAGTGGGTTATAGTGAGAAGCAACTTTGTATTTGCATTTATAAAAGATTTTATTTATTTATTTGAGAGAGAGAGAATGAGAGAGAGCAAGCACATGAGAGGGGGGAGGGTCAGAGGGAGAAGCAGACTCCCTGCCGAGCAGGGAGCCTGATGCAGGACTTGATCCAGGGACTCCAGGATCATGACCTGAGCCGAAGGCAGTCGCTTAACCAACTGAGCCACCCAGGCGCCCATGTATTTGCATTTATAATTAGACAATTCCTTGAGTCAGTTTTCTTTTCATGTATGATGTGCTTTGATTTCATTGTTCTGGATTGTTACCTATGGAATCCCACGTATCCATCCTCATCAATCCCTCCAGAGGGATGAAATTCTTGGAAACACCTAAGGCACTAGGATTAAAGGGAAGATGAGGGTAGGTGACTTGATAAAGAGGAGAGAACAGTTTTGAAGAATAACAGTGAGTTAAAGAGGGAGCAGGAGACTGTTATATGAGCCATTATCTCTTCTTTGTCCCTTTATTCTTATATTTCTATAAGTTAAATTATTCTTCTTTTAAAATAAAAACAAAAACAAAACTAGTCTGTTGTTTTCTCTTAGTGGAAAACTCCCAAGAGTTATCAAATATTTTCTATGAAGAACACAGAGAACATAAAGGTAAAGATGGCCCTACCTAGATCTAAGGATTTACACTCTCTTTAAGGCAGAGAGATAATTCTCTGTAATGGGCATAAACTGATGAACAGGAAAATGGCCCCCAGAGAGCTAAATCTACCTCATGATCTCCGGCTAATTCTGTCTATAATTCTTCATCAGATTTTGTTATCTGACCTCATGCTCCAAGGTCCACCTAATCTCTGCTGGAATCAGTTGTGTCACCTTCTTCTTCACCTCCTTCATCTTTTGGGGAAAGAGGGAGTGAGAGTGAAGCCAATGATTAATTTGGACTAAACACAGATTAAAATCTCTTCCCATTTTCCCAACTCTCCCCTTCCCCCCTTTCCCTTCAGCTAAAATCTAGGACTTCGTGAGAGTCAGTTCCTGAACTAGAGCCTACCCAGACGTTAGAGGTTAGTTCCTTATGTAGAGGCCCACAAGAGTTCCCTGACACAACAATGCGTATGTTCAACTACTATTACAAAATCCTTTCACTAATAAGTGTACGTGGTTTAGAATTGGGAACTCCAGGAGAGGGACAGTTTTTTGTGCTGTATACTACTGCTACTCTGTAATTCCGAGTGCTATATAGAGCATATATTGATAAGACCAAATGGCTGTACATTGATTTAATTAATAATTTTTTAATCTTTCTAAATGGAACAAAGACCATGACATTTAAATTTGCCATTATTGTGTCATATGCAAAGATACTTGTGGGAAATGTTCAGAAGCAGGCACATGCAAATTTTTTCTCTTATTTTCCTGTGTGATTTATTGGTTATGTGTTCATACTTGGTTGCTACCCAAAATTTAATGCACATTAACAGTGTCCTAAAGATCATTTGCATTACTCCAGTGACATATTGTGCTTCTCTCCCCCGTGGAGACTCTATAATTATGCTGAAACCTTTTGTCTGTGACATTGGCAGTTCTCCTGGAGTGCACATATCTCCCAGCATCCTACAGATGTTGCTCAAAGTTAATCTAATGGCAAAGGATGCCTCGTTTTATTCACATTTTGGGAATCACTAGTGAGAATCTCAGTGCCACCACTTTTATCTTTGTCTTCTGAATTTGCACAAGTTACTCAAATCCTCTGTGTGATGCCTGAAGCCAGGGACACCACATGGTCAGTGGCTTATGATGAGACTCTAAGCTGTATTTTTAGGTCTTTCAGATGTTTCACTTTTCATGGCTTTCACAGAACAGCTGAGCCCTCATTGGTGGTGGCTGAGCCCACCACCACTTGAAATGGGTTCCCATTTTCAAGTACTTAAGCTCCTATAGTGAATGATGCCATAGATGAAAATACATCAGTAGGCCTGATAGATGAAGTAGAAAATGTACATTTCTCCATTTAATAGCTGTGTGGCAGAGAGTATCTACTCCTGTGTATGATTTATAACCAAGGTCTCCTTACTCTTAGGAAGAGAGAAAGCAACAACTTCTGTATAGAGAATAAAAGAGTCTTTAAATTTAAAAGGGGACCCCGTTTTGAAACTAATGATGTAATGTATGGGGATTAACATAAGAATAAAAAAAATTTAAAAGGGGACCCCGTTTTATATGTGTGCTTCAGCTTCATTTTACGTATTATTTCAGTCAACTAATTGTATGAGTTTCTGTCACCTCCCGGGCTTGTGCTTAACATTACACATGGTTAAATACTCTAATTTAAATTTTGTTTCACTTCTTCTTACAAGCTTTGCAAATGTTGGAGTTCATTGTCTGAGAGCTGTGAGAAGGCTAATAAGATATCTTGCCATCTACAGCTGCTGCTATGGCTCTCTTTCCTCTCCCTCAATATCCCTTCAGATTAATCTGAATTACCATGGTTGTAAATATATCTTTATTCCATGATCGATTATAATCTTGGAGAAATCCATTACTAAAACTAACATGTAACTACATCTGTATTAAAACACTATCAGGGCGCCTGGGTGGCTCAGTTGGTTAAGCGACTGCCTTCAGCTCAGGTCATGATCCTGGAGTCCCTGGATCGAGTCCCGCATCGGGTTCCCTGCTTGGCAGGGAGTCTGCTTCGTCCTCTGACCCTATCCCCTCTCATGTGTTCTCTCTCTCTCATTCTCTCTCTCTCGAATAAATAAATAAAATCTTTAAAAAACAACAACAACAACAAAAAAACACTATCACAATGCAATAGCATATTGTTTCTCATATAGTACTAAAGGATATAAAATATATTGCCACTCTTCATCTCTTGATAAAAAAATAAAACAATCTGTTGTTATTCCTCCTGCTATGACCTTGCCTCTTCTTCCTCTTCTATATTTTTAAATTTTCCAAGTGTTGATAAATCCACAAATGTTGGTTAATATAATTATTTGAAGAAAAGTCTTGATGTTACAAAATACTGCTTATTTGAACATATACTAGAAAGAGACATGCATCATAAATATGTTACGAGTATATGCATTTCTCAGGTAAGAGGGAATGAGTTATTTTTTAGCTTACTACTCAAAGTTGCTTTAAAGAAAAGTTGGTATTATACAATACTATAGCATCTGAAAAGGTACTAGAAGTGTTGTATGTTTTTCTGGGAGGCCCCAGAACTTGATAGTATCTTTATGTCTCTATTCTAGCCCAGAGTCTCGTGCTAAAATTTTTGCATTTCTGGAAATGGGATTTTGCACCATATCCAGAGGTGATTAAAAAAAATTGGTAACAACCATTAATCAAAACTACATGCTATAAATCAGTCAAGCCTAATACCAATTTGTGAAGCCATAAATGAGAAAGTGTTTCCAGTGGAAATGACATAATTTACTATCAACCCCATCCTCAACTCTTCTACTGACACTGATGTATGTTATAAACTGATTTGAAATAAGAAAGTTGATTTTTTAGACTATATTTGAGAAAGCTTCATATTACCGGTAGGAATATTATATTGAAATTTTGGTGAGGCTCAATGAAATCTAAAGCAGGTGATCTGCCTAATGGCAGCTTACCCTGTCTCTCAGATGATTCAGAAACTCTTACCTGAAGAGTGATAAACTCACATGGCCAAATTTTGCTTCTAGATCTGAGGTTAACAGCCTTAAGTTAGGTATTTGTAATGGGGGACTTTATCTTTCTCTATCTTGCAGTATTGTCCCCTAAAGCTTTTGTACAGTGTACAAAACATTAAGTTATCTGCATGTACCTCTTGCATACCATATTTAAAAGTGTTCCTAGAATCCTTCCTTGGGGCTCAGTTTAATATATTTATTGGCTAGCTATTATATTTCATTCACTGGGTTTCATCAACAAGGAAGCAATGTTTGATATAAAAGAATCAGAGATGCATGTATTTCTTCCTAAATTTTGATACGGAGAATTGTGACAGATAGTATCAGGTGCACAATATCCATTCTTCCCTTATTTTTAACTAACAAATACCAGTTTGTTCTAGGTATCAATGTTCCCAATTAAAAAATGTGTTTCTCAGACCTCTTTGTAGTAAGGATGTTCATGTGACTCAGGTCTGGTCAGTGAGCAACAAACTACAATTTTCTGAAATTTCCGAGAAAATTTTGTTACTTCCTTGTCATTTCCTTCTCTCTTTTGCACAAGAAAGTAATATGACAGCTAAAGATACCCCTTTCATCATGCAAACATGAGGAAAAAATTAAGAGGATTCAAATATACAAGTTTTAGTATATGGGTGAACCACTGATCCAAAACTAAGATTACCTCTTTCCAGAATTTTTTTACATTGAAAAATAAATACGTGCACATATAATTTGCTTATATGTCTGTGTTTTCATTTACTCATGGACCAAACTATGCCCCGATTTAGAAACATTGGTCCTAAGAGCTATTTGTAGTTATTATCATGATAAAGGAAATTGTGGTAGTGTCTGTTGCTACATCAGAGTTGATCAAAATATGATCAAAAGATTAAAAAAATATTTTTTTGTCTGCATGACTTTTTAGATATTCTAATATGCTAAGATGCATTTTTATTTTTTAAGAGGGGACTGTAGGATAGTATTTCAAACTAATTTGTTTGGGGAATCCATTTCCAAAGAGTTTCTGCTATGACTAGTGTCCCATGGATTAATGGCACTAATGTAGAGAAACTCACATATAAGCATAAATTAAATATAATAAAGGAAATGAAGAAATAAATGCAAGTAATTCTATTGTCAAGCAGTGAAAGACAACTTTGCTCAGGTTGGAGTTCAGAAAGACTTTTTGGGAAAGGTGACTGCTAAACAGAGTTATTTTTCATTTATTTTGATACATTCAGTGATCTATTTACACTAATTTATGCAAATCCCTCTTGGTCCGTATGTATTTTATAACTTATTTTTGAATAATTTGCCAATTAAAAGTTGTATCCCTTGAAGGGAATAGCAACTGTATCTGTATCAAAATAAATAAATAAATAAACCAGAGATTAAAATATGTTTTAGTTTTATAAGCTCTGTGCTATAACCTGAATTAATTGGCCTTAAACCAGATTTTATTAAGCCTATGTGTATAGTGTAAATAGCCCTTTGCAGAATCATGCTAAAAATATCTAAAAGAAATGACCATGAAGGCTTGAAAACTGTAATCAATTAATAGTCTCCATACTTTTCATCTGCTACAAGCAGGCAGGGGGAGAAGTCCCTCTCCCTACCCTTCATCCATCAATCAGTGCTTGTCAGAGTGAAGTCCTTGAGTTTTTCCTGACATTCAGCACCTGGTCAGGTACCATACGCAGGCTGTGCATGAGGAGGGAATCTATGGAAACCACACTGGTGTGGGAGATCCCTCTGCCTAATTGTCCTAGAATTCTCTCCATATTTAAAATAAGACAGTAAACTATGCCCCCACTGTAATTCAGTTTCTTAGCATTTCTCCTTTTTTACTTGTCCAAAATTTAAAGTTTATAAAATGTAAAGAAAAGAGAGATGCAGCCATTCCCTAAACCAGAAAAAAAAAATCATATTATTTGGTTTGTTTATATGTTTTGTTTCCTAGGTAGATACAGGACAGAATTTGAGTTCTGAAATATGATTATATATCTGAAGAACAGTTTCCTACATTTTTACTTTTATAAAGTAATATACAAAAAATTAAAAAAAATATTTTGTGTTTGAAAGGTAGGAAGTTTAGATTTTGCTTTTACTTCCTGTATCCAAACCGCGTTAGGTCAGTTGGAAGGAAACATGCTTTTCAAAAGGCAGAGGTTGTCAGACTACACCTCTGGTATTGATGAATCTTTTAAAACGGTTGTTGGACCTGATGAGTATTCAGATGCGGAAAGTGGTTCTAGTCCTAAAACTTTTACTACTGGTTGCTATTTAGTAAATGATGAGTGATAATTCTCTTTATATCAGATGTAGTACAAATCACTAAAAACATATTGCTTTAGTCTATTATTTAGAAATATTTAAGTCACATCATCATTTAGAAATTATTTTTAAGTAGATGATAGAAGAAAAAAGCAAAAATGAAAGGCTTTTTTTATGACAATATACTGGTAAGCTTTTATATTACTTTTGCTTCTGTTTAGGTGGTACTTTTTGTTTTCTCATTTATACAAATCTTTTCTAAAAGAGTAACATTTTAGACCATTTTATGACACTCTATCCTTGTCACAATTTGATCTTCAGCATCGTATTTCCAGGGACAACATATATAATAATATTTTAAAGATAAGTTTATGATATGCTAAAGACATGTTTATCTTCATTTTATCTTATATACATATAAAGATAAATAAATATGTAGAAAAAGAATACTTATAAAGTGGAAGAAATAATTATAGTTCCTTATAAAGAATAATTTTATTTGATTGCTTTTTGATTGATGCCTAACGTGGGGCTTGAACTCACAACCTTGAGATCAAGAGTTGCGTGCTCTACCAGCTGAGCCAGCCAGATACCCCTTGATTGCTTTCTAAAGTTGTTAAGACTATGATGAAATGTCCTTAGAGAAAATAGTTTGAAAAATGTGATTGAAATAATGGTCAGATCTTGAGTCATGCATTCACAGGACAGAACTTTCTTTGTGATTGATACCCTCCCTCCACCTTTCCTCAGACCCCATTTTGGCTCTTTCCTACAGGTGATTCTCCCACATGTTAGAGGCTGAACATACCTCTGAGCTGTAGTTCAAAGGCTACCAAATATTTCTGTTGAGATGTTACACTGTAGTTATACAACCTTCATTTATGCTAACAGATCAGGATTGTTTGGCAGTAATGTATTAGCAGCTCTTGGCCCCAGAACCAGCCTTTCCCATGTCCTGGAAAGTTATTTTGCTAAAACTTAGCAAACTCAGCATAGTTTGAACTCAGCATAGTTCTGATCTCCTTTTTTGTAAGAATCTAGCACATCTTGTGCTTAAGCATAATTCCTTAAGATAACATAATATCGGAACTTATTTTCCTATATAATGCACATAGATGAGGAACATATGTGTGGTCATTGGAAATACAACTTTTAACTTCTCAAACTTTTAGAGTTAAGGAAATCAGGATTCTGGTCTTTTCTCACACACAGAATCGGTGACCAAATTTTTCAACTCTGGAAAGGACTTTAATCAACTAAAAAGTTTGGTAGTTTGATTAGATGGTCATCAAGGGTCCTTCCCAAGTCCAATTCTATAAATAAATTACATAATAGTACATCTTTAGACACATTGCCTAAATGTGATGATCGACAAACTGATTTTTAATTTTAGATCTTTCACTTTACTATGTAAAAATGAAAGTGTATGACAATCATGTTATAATATTTCACTATAAAATACATGTTACAAAAGCAAATAATACATATATCTCTGACAAAAGATGAATAAAGAATGCTTGTACATTGAAGTCATCTTAATTAATTGACTCTAGTAATAGGGCAACATTTCCAGGTATTTAAATAGTAAAATTGTGATAGTAGCATGTTGCAAAAATTTACATATAACTATATGAAGTATTAAAGAACTTAGTTGAGAATGAAAAAGTTTTAGTATAGAGTACCCTGGCATTAACTAAAATATTTTAAGCTTATGTTGTTACTTTTCCTTAAATCCTTACATAGCAATTAAAGCCAAGCAATGACTGGATAGTAAGTAAAAGACTATATTTCAAATCCTTTCAGTGAACTAATAAAAAATTTATGCTGTTTTATAATACAGTATGAGCTGATGCAGAATTACCCAGGATTGGCAGGAGGAGGCTATTCTTAGCACAAAGCAGCTGTGTTTATTAAGTAAAATTTGTCATTACAACTACAAGTAAAATTTGATCAAATTTATAATATCAGAAGTATTTTTTATTACCCTTTCAAAATGAGAAGGACTTACACAATGCTCCAGTGTAAGACTTCTCATTTAAGAAATAACTGGTCATTAATTCTCAATTGGTATGTTTAAAGAAAATGTTGGAACATATTAGAAAAAAAAGCTAAACAACATAATAATCATGTCAATTAATATAACTTCAGTTTGATCTACACAGGGGAAAATATAAAATAAAATAATCAAAGTTGTAAACTGTCTTACATTTTTATTGGTATATTTTGATTACTTATATTTTATCCATTTGGAAGGGTCTTCAGTTATATATGATAGATTATTTATGACAAATATTTCCTTATATGATTATATTTTATAGAAGCTAAATGACCATAGAATCCCCTGATTAAGGTATTAGACATAGTATTGTCTTTTTTATCAGTGACGACTGTAAATAACTATGAAGAATTACTGAGATATCAATTTAAAGTTTAGCAATGGTATTTTAAACTATTGGTTTATTGACACAGTCCATTATTTATATATTATATGAAAATATCTAAAAAGAATCAGAAGAAATACTTATCACATAGACCCATGATTTTAGTACTTTAACAATCACATTCATTAAAATGTATCTGCTTTAAGAATTTGATACATGTAGGGGCACCTGGGTGGCTCAGTTGGTTAAGCATCTACTTTCAGCTCAGGTCATTATCTCAGGGTCCTGGGATCAAGCCTCTCCTCAGGCTCCCTGCTCGGCGGGGAGTCCGCGTCTCCTTATGCCCCTCCCCACTGCTCATGCTCTCACATGCTCTCTCTCTCGCTCTCTCTCAAATAAATAAATTGTAAAAAAAAAAAAAAGACTTTAATATGTGTAATCCTTTTAATCCTTTAGGATTAAATGAGATAATATACATAAAAATCTTTTGTGACCATGTAATACTGAAAATTGCTAACATTTTAAAAATGAGTTCTATCAATTGGATATGATTTATTTTTTTATGGAAATGACAGGAACTGACTTCTTATCTTTGGGTTGGCCTATTCTTTCATAACTGATAGTTTAGAATGATGTTATAATTTTCTTCTCATATCAGCATTTGAAGAATAAAATATTTCCCAACTCTTAAAAGGTGTTATCTATGGGAATAAAATATAATTAGGTCTTCTTCCATGACATAAATAATACAAGTAAAGGAAGAATATGTAAAATACTCTCTCTCCCATCCTTGGGTCAGTGTGTACTGCACATTAGTGTTTAATGGTTTCTTTTTTTACTTAGTTCCATTTTATTGCTCATGAAATGAGTGAGTGATTGCAGGAACCAGAGCCAGGCAGGCTTTCCCATACACCTCTGCCAGCGCACTGACCTGCAACACCCTGGTATTTAATTCCTTGTCTTCTACTAAGTGGAGCCTGCCAGCCATTTTAAATTGTGCCAAACTGCATAGTGGTTTTGTGTTGTGAAAAACATCCATTAAGTTATAGTTTGAGTCTACACACCACTTCATATTACTTGTAAACAAAGCCAGCTCTCTCAACCTCAGCCTTGAGAATAGTATACTTAAAAAAAAATTTTTAAGCAGTTATATATAGCAGCTTAACCAAGTATATGTAGAACATCCTATAAAATTTAACATTCAGGGGTTAATTTTATTTTATTTTCTTACTATAATGCAACTGAATTAAGTCTATGAATATCTTTTGCCTCATGACAAGTTCAGAGCATGAGGAGGTTGGAGGTAGGGACTTGGTCATACTAGACATTAGTCCTTTGCCTCCATACTCTCCAACACCCAGAAAGCCTTGCAACAAAGAACTGTCCCCAGACAAAACAAAACAAAACAAAACAAAAATAAACAAAAATCTACTCTGGACATTATTAAAAGCACCACCCCCGTCCTCATTCTATTTTCCTTGAACATTGATATTTTCTTTCTACATCAAAAGAATTAAGAAAATTAAATAGGTGAATTCTCATTTAGTTAAAAGGCACTGTATGTATATTTAGGACAAAGCCATTCAAATTTATCCATAAACAAAACACCGCAAAGAGTAGAAAAATTATGTTGTTAAAGAATTTAGGACCAGCCACAGAAGCTATTGGCTGAGATAGTATTCCAGAGTTGTTTCTGAGGCATAAAAATAGTAATATAACCCTTTGTAAACTATTAATCAAGGTAAAAATATAAAATGAATATTTACTAATGGATGAAAAGAATCAAGAAAGAATGGTCTATTTGTAGGAATATTGATAAAAATTCTAAAACTAGAACTTATTAAAGTATTCATAGGAAAAGGGATAATAAAAGATAACTTAGCATTTCCCTCCTTCTTCATACAAGATTCAGACTAATGGCAGGTGTTTTTGGAGGCATATTAAAAGTAATTGAGTGGGAAAAAAAAAACAAAACACTAATTGAGTGGTTAACAGATTTGGGAGTGATAACCCAGAAATACTGACTTTACATTGAGAACAGTTTAAAAGAATAATATATTAGTTTCACTTAGTTTGCTAAGTATGTGTGATCCTGAAGATTTCCAGAGAGGGAGAAAAGTTAATTGTTGCTTAATTGACATGCAATGATGAAGGCCATTGTTGAGGAAGCTCCACAGAGGCGAGAGAAACTTTTCATGAAAAATTTGGTTGAGGGCGCCTGGGTGGCTCAGTTGGTTAAGCGACTGCCTTCGGCTCAGGTCATGATCCTGGAGTCCCTGGATCGAGTCCCGCATCGGGCTCCCTGCTCAGCGGGGAGCCTGCTTCTCCCTCTGACCCTCCCCCCTCTCATGATCTCTCTATCTCATTCTATCTCTCAAATAAATAAATAAAATCTTAAAAAAAAAAAAAAAAGAAAAATTTGGTTGAATGTCAACACTGATGATGCCACACATTCTCCAAAACCATTATGAATCACATAATGAGGCTTTTTGGAAAAAGTAGGACAGCCTCCAAAGCAGGTCTGAAAATGGCTTGAGAGAGTGGGGTAGGGTGACTGCCATAGGATTTTATTGTGGTTAGAGGGTGGAACCAAGATAAGGGGGGCCGTGTTCATATAGGCCAGAGCTTTTGCACAATTCTAACTTCAAACTGGCACCAAAGAAGGAAATACCCAAGCTTTCTTATCAGTTTATACATATGAGGGGCAGAAGGGAAAGGAATGGTGGGATCTGAAACTGTTTCATATTTGAGCTACAAGCATTTACTTTATTACAAAGGAAAACAATAGTGATAAATTCAAATGGTGGTGTCCCTTGAAAGGATTGTCCCTCATTCCACTTTTAGAAATACGTGCAAGACAGGATAGAGAGGAAGGCAAGTTTCCAGTGCTCAGAAGTAGTTGCATAAATGTAGAAGAGAATGACACTTTTGATCTGGGGGACAGCCAACACCAAAACCTCACTCCATGGAGAATTGCCTGCAGGCATAAGCTGGTGCCCCAGGGGATGACTAGTGTGATGCCTTTGGTGGAGCTCGGGGAAATGCAAATGATGGGAATGATGATGGTAATAAATGACTTCTGTTTTCTGAGCACTTATCGGGTACCAAACACTGTGCTAAACATCCTAGGAATAATATTTCATCTTATTCCCAAAATTAACTGATGAGGTAACCCCCTTTTACAGATGAGCAAATTAAGATTCAGAGAGTAACAGCAAGCCAGTGAATCAAAGAGTCAAGATTTGAACTTGTTGTATGTGTTAGATTCTGGGCTCGTAGTTACTTCAAAAATAGTTATATAGTTTCTGCTTATTTTGCATAGCTGACATTTGAAAGCATGCATCTCTTATTACTGTCTCAGTAAACTCTTATGAAGATTTACTATTTTCTTCTATGTTTATATTGTGATTTCACTGAAAGAAAGGAGATAGGAAATGATACTTTTTTTTTTTTAAAGATTTTATTTATTTATTTTGATAGAGACAGCAAGAGAGGGAACACAAAGGGGTGGGAGGGCTGGGAAAGGGAGAAGCAGGCTTCCCATGGAGCAGGGAGCCCGATGTGGGACTCAATCCCAGGATCCTGGGATCATGACCTGAGCCGAAGGCAGATGCTTAATGACTGAACCACCCAGGTGCCCCTGATACTTCTTTGTTATTAGGAAATATGGTACTATTGCAGATCTTTTAAAAATGGCCATAATTGGGGTGTGTATGACTTGCCATTTCTATTCTGAATCACAGCCTGCTTGTGTCACTACCATTAAAAAATAAAATTCAACTGGATAAATTTGAAGATCTAATTGGCTTTATTCAACAATTCATGAATTACAAGTAGAAGGAGCTTGGAAGAACTGTATAAAATGGAAGACTTTTATATGTAGAAAAGGGGCAAGAAAAAGGAATAGTGTATTGTTTTAGGCAAGGTCTCCTATCTTTGGGAAAATGTGGGGGTCTTTCCCGAAGATTACATCACCAATAGCACTGGGTAATACCAGATTGACAGGTTAAAGGTCATATTCCTGGAAGAAAGTGAAACTGTAGTTAGTTAGGTATTAAGTCTTGGTTTGTCGATATGGGGCTCAGCACAAGTGACTCCATCTGGACCTGCTGTTTCTTTTTTTTTTTAACACTATCTTATTCTAAAGCACTCAATGATTTATCACTACCAGTAGAGTTAAGCATTAATTTTTATCTCTCTAAATTCACATAATAGTTCTATTTTCAAAAAAGAAATTATCAATTTATTAAATACTATTTTATTGGAAATTTTGTATTAAAAAACTTAAACTTCTGAGAAAATGAAGTAGAGGAAGCTCATTTAATATTGTCTACTGGAGTGTACATAAAAATTCAAAATATTAATTATTACTTAGTAAATATTTAGCTTTAAGATCCATATCCTCAAAACATAATTAAAATATGTTAAGCATTTAAAAAAAATCATATCTGAAATATTGTATGTGATTTAGATTAGAATCTAAAAGATGAATGGGATTAATAACAGAAACCTATTATTAAATATGCACTATATATGGAGCACTTCACAAAACACAGGAAAGGCCAGAGGGGAAAGTTATAGTCCCTGTCTAGAAGTATTTATAATCTATTCAAGAAATCAATCATATAAAACTGGCATGGGAATAATCACAAAGGAATTATATAAAATAAAGATTATATTTTCAAATATGGTAAAGTTGTGTTCAGAGAGGAATGGATTAACCAAGGAAAGCATCCTGAAAATAACTAATTTTGATCCAAACCTGTGAATGGTCACAGATGCCTAGAGAATAAAAAGGAGAGTAGAAAAATATGAACAGCATCACTTGAAATAAACAGAAAGTATTTGTCTCTCAGCATCTCCCTCTTAAAGAAACCAGTCCTCTTCTTTCCCTTGTGATCAAGATAGGCTTTTCTCACTTCCTTATCCACAATAATAGGTTCATGATTAAGGATAGGCCAATCAGGTCATTTCATTTATCTGACCACAGTGATTGGTTAAAGATGGGCACTAAGATTCAAACTGGGTCAATCAGAAGTTTAAGATCATACAAGTAAGTTTAAAAGCCTAAACTCAAAGTAAATTTAGGATACTATAATGAGAAATATAAATGTAGATATACTCATAAACTCACTGGAGGAATTGTTCACTGAAGCAGAAAACAGATACTTTAACTAAATGTTGGAGGAAAAAGATGTAAAGAAAACATACAAGGTTAATGGATAGGAGAAAGAACAGATGAGTTGACAGCCCAAGAAATAACAATTAGAAAAATAGAGAAATGAAATAGAGACTAAAGGTTATTAGAGTTTCATTTTTGACAATTTTTAGTTTAGATTAATATATGATTTTTATATAGCCATTTATTTTCCAGCCAAATATGAGTTACATATTTGATGTCATATTATAAAAATAAATACAGCACTAAAAATTAGCAGAAAAACAATTTCAAGAGCAAAAATAGGAAACAAACAGAAGGTGATGTTGAAATCCTTAACAAAATTTGGAATTAGAGCTGACATTAACAAATCAGTGCGTGAAGAAGGCTGAGTTGTGCGAGATATCATGTCAGCTTAAGAATAAACTGTTTTTAACCTCTTAGATTTTAAAAAAGTATCTTTCACAAAAAAATGTGTTGTTTAAACCACATGAGCTAACAGTAAATATAATCTGATAGATTTTTTTCATGCATCTTTATTTGGTGACAGTAGTCTTCTTTTCCTCTTTAGAATTCTTTCTCTCTAAAAAGGAACCGATGTTGTCCATCTGACAGAAGGCTATTCCAGGGCTAGAAGAGAAATGCCCAACTCAATTATGAGATAGTTTAAGATACCCAAAAACAAAAGAAGCTTTGAAGTCTTCATTTGAAATACTTTAGTGCTCTATTATGTTGTTGGTGGTTTAGGTGAAACTCTAATAGCTGAAAATAAAGGATTGTCCCTTACTAATTAGATTTAAAAGAAAATTAGTTGAATCATGAAATAGGGCATGTTTAGATGGTAACATTCAAACCTCAGATAGAAGAGGGGAGGCTTTGAGGTATTAACTCCACATCTAAAGAGACAGCTGTCATTTTGCTTACAATTTCTATTCTCTGCCATGTACCCTGAGCCCATATTTATGCAAGCAATGCATTCTGCTTTGAGCAGGAAAAAACTGTGTTTACCCAGTGTGGAGTGTACATTCTTTACATCAGCAATGGACAGCTCCAACAAAGCGTAGCTAGAAAGCACATTGATTGAGCTTTCCAACTCCACTTGTAGTGCTTTTTTATCAGATGCTGTTTGAGTGATCAGATCAAAATGCTAGTAGGAGAGGGAAGTTTCTTAAGTTGTGTTTTTTTTTAATTATTGTTCTCAACTTGCACATGCATATGAAAATAATAAAGGTACACATTAGTTTAGCTTTTGATTTAAGATAAGTTACATACCCATGAGTAAGAGACAACAGTTACAAAACATAGAAAATCCTGAATGGACAAGGAGGAAAGGGAAAAGGCAGGGAAGAGAAGACACCAATTAAATTCTATGACTTGCAGGAGAATTTCCCTGAATGCTGCAACTTTTTAAATGTTCAGTATCTGTACAGTGGATGATGTTGCACCTACATTTTTGTGTCTTCCCAGCTCAGTGCTTCAATAATTCCCTTATCTGTGTGTATAACAGTAATAGGAGGGGTTTGCTAAAGACACATATTGCCTGGACTCACTCCTATAGAATTCTGATTATATGGATTAGGGTTTGGCCCAGGAATCTTGATTTTAATCTAGCACCACAACCTGCCCACTCAGAAGTTATTCTGTTGCAGAATTCCTTACACTGTCTGAGAATCTCTGTTGTATTCTCACACTGTTATTATTCCCAGAAATCCTTGTATTTGATTTTTGAAGCCAAAAACCAACTGGTTGAATGCTGAGACACACACCAGTGTGAAACTTATGTCTCTTTCCTCACTGTGTGACAATACAGGCCATAAAAAAGTGAAAGGGTATCTTGGGACAGATTACACCATATGCTTAGATTCACCTACAATATGGAGAGTTGCTGACATTATGGTGGTTATCAGTTTTCTTTTCTTTTTTTTTTTTTTTTAAGATTTTTATTTATTTATTTGACAGAGAAAGACACAGCGAGAGAGGGAACACAAACGGGGAGTGGGAGAGGGAGAAGCAGACTCCCCGCCGAGTAGGGAGCCCGATGAAGGACTCGATCCTGGGACTCCAGGATCATGACCTGAGCCGAAGGCAGTCACTTAACCAACTGAGCCACCCAGGCGCCCCGGTTATCAGTTTTCAACATGCATTGCGTAGTATCCTTAGACAGAGGAGCTACTGTTTTCTCTTACACTGAAATTTTCTATGTAATGAAGAAAATCAAGTATATTATTTTTATTTAACCATTAACATCCATTGCATCCCTATGAATATTCCTGTGGTGTTAGTAGTAACTGAAAAAATAAAGCAAGGCTATAAAAATCTTTCCTATGGTGATTTAACCATTCCATTTTATAGAAAATAAGGCACATATTTCTGTGCCCATTAACAAAGTATATCCTAGTTAGGTATTTTTTCTTTTTTAAAGAAGTTGGCATACAGCAAGCACACCAGATTTCAAATAAATGGCATTGGAATAGCTCATAGGAGTAAGTAGATGTAAATTTCCTAATGAATTAGCCCCAAGTCATAAAATATTTAGTTTGTTTAAGGGAGAAAATACGTGGTTAAAATAGATTTCCTATGGTGAAATTTGAGAATCATCACGATCAAGCAAACAAGAACAAAATAGCATTTGGATTTTTTTTTTCCATTTTTTTACTTGAGGGCCTGACTGAAATCCAGCATTCAGCATTAAAGCAGCAATCTGCTGCAGAGTGGATGAATTTGTGATAAATGGTCCCTTGAGGTTTATAAAACATATTCTCATAAAACAAGCCACAGTATGTTTCTTCACATTAGTCAGTTCCTGACATTCAGGCTGCTGGAGTTCCAGTCCAGTGTTGGTACCTGCCATCCCCAAGCTGTAAACAACTCTTTGTTTATTGCAGCAAAGCTCATACATACATTTCAAGGTTTTACAGCGATAAAAGGCTGACTGCTTACATAAACTGAAGTGGGCTGCAATGTTGTTATTTTATTGCTCTTTTAGTGCAGTGGTCAAATAGTCCCTTCGAGACCAGACACTGGTTTTCTGCCATCTGCACAGTCGATATAAAAAAAAACTTGTGTCAACTGAGTCACTGTGGGAAATATTTATAATGAGAGGACTAATTACATGAAATCTTGCCTCCCAAAATTGAATGGGAAATGAAGGTGATTAATAACAAATTAAAAATAATCTGCCATTTTTTTGTTCTTAGAAGATAGTAGCATGTGCCTTAGGGACCTTGAGGGGTGTAAATCATTTCTGTCTAACTAGCAAGGGTTGGTTAAACATAACTTTTGTCCTTTTATGTTAAGGTTTTGTGTTTCCACTTCTGAAATTCAAATCTCAATGTCTCTGGACAATTTCAACCACATATTTATTAGGTTTATAGGCTATAAATATCTACCCAGAAAGCTCATATCAAATCACTTATTTTTGCCTTTATGTTGTCTGAATCAGCAAGTCCAAAAACAAAACCATAACTTCAAACAAAAAGTAAAATTTGGTCACACAACGTTATATTCATGTAAAAGAAAATCATGAAAGTTCATGAGTGGAGGTAATCTGTTTCCTTCCAGAAAAAATCATTACATTTTAATTTGAAATGATGGAGGGATTTCTCTAATAAAAGTCTAAGTATGCTGTATTTTAAATGTTGAACTCTAGAGGGTGGCTCCATGGCGTGATTTTGACATCTTTTTGGAACTCTGATATTAAAATTTAAGATATGTACCTCAATAAGGAAAGAGTATTTCCTTCTTTGATTCTCACCATATTACAGAGCTGACATAGCCTTGAACACTTTGATGATAATAAGGGTTAACTTTATGCTCAACATCGCTCGGCATCAGGGAAATCCAAATCAAAACCTCAATGAGATACCACCTCACACCAGTCAGAATGGCTAAAATTAACAAGTCAGGATATGACAGATGTTGGCGGGGATGCGGAGAAAGGGGAGCCCTCCTACATTATTGGTGGGAATGCAACTGGTGCAGCCACTCTGGAAAACAGTATGGAAGTTCTTCAAAAAGTTGAAAATAGAGCTACCATAGGATCCAGCAATTGCACTACTGGGTATTTACCCCAAAGATACAAATGTAGGGATCCGAACGGGTATGTGTACCCCAATGTTTATAACAGCAATGTCCACATAGCTAAACTGTGGAAAGAGCCAAGATGTCCATCGACAGATGAATGGATAAAGAAGATGTGGTATCTATATACAATGGAATATTATGCAGCCATCAAAAAGAATGAAATCTTACCATTTGCAACGACGTGGATAGAACTGGAGGGCATTATGCTGAGTGAAATAAGTCAATTAGAGAAAGACATATATCATATGACCTCACTGATATGAGGAATTCTTTTTTTTTTTTAAAGATTTTATTTATTTATTTGACAGAGAGAGACACAGTGAGAGCAGGATCACAAGCAGGGGGAGAAGGAGAGGGAGAAACAGGCCTCCCGCAGAGCAGGGAGCCCGATGCGGGGCTCGATCCCAGGACCCCGGGATCATGACCTGAGCCGAAGGCAGACGCTTAACGACTGAGCCACCCAGGTGCCCCAGGAATTCTTAATCTCAGGAAACAAACTGAGGGTTGCCAGAGTGGTGGGGGGTGGGAGGGATGGGGCGGCTGGGTGATAGACATTGGGGAGGGTATGTGCTATGGTGAGCACTGTGAAGTGTGTAAGACTGTTGAATCACAGATCTGTACCTCTAAAGCAAATAATACATTATATATTAAAAAAAAAAAAGAAGATAGCAGGAGGGGAAGAATGGGGGGCGGAATCGGAGGGGGGGACGAACCATGAGAGACTATGACTCTGAAAAACAAACTGAGAGTTCTAGAGGGGAGGGGGATGGGGGGATGTATTAGCCTGGTGATGGGAATTAAAGAGGGCACGTTCTACATGGAACACTGGCTGTTATATGCAAACAATGAATCATGGAGCACTACATCAAAAACTAATGATGTAATGTATGGTGATTAACATTACATAATAAATAAATAAATAAATAAATCTTAAAAAAATAAGGGTTAACTTTATTAAAATATGTTGTAGAAGAATTTGAGGTTATAAAATTGAACAGAATTGGTTTTGAATGAAAATAAATTGCACTTTATATTTAGAAGTGAGAACAAAATATATTTCATATTTATTATTATAATGTTCACTTAGAAAAATATTTAAGCACAAACAACTTCTAATTGAGCAATTTTAATGAAAAAAGGCTTTCTACTGAAAAACCATGAAATTATTTTTTTATGCAATCTAAAATGCTTATAAGACAGTGTTTTCAAGATAAGAGAGAAAATTAGTGTTCAGTTGAAATTATGTTTAAAATATGGCTTTGAAAACATAGATAATAATGCAAATATCTTTATTTTATGTTGCATCCATACAAACCTGTCAATTCAAAGAAAAAGCTTTTAATCTCCCAATATTTACATATTGCATGCATGGTAAGGCAGCTGGATAGATTAGTGTGCATCATTTTTTGATGTACGTAATATGATTTATAAGTATATGATATGAACTTTATGCATACCTTAATCTTTACACATTACTGGTTTAAAAAAAACACAACAGAATGTCCTACATATCAAAGTAGACTGTTTCAATACAATGGAATTAAGTCAAAAAAGTGAGACACAGGGCAACAGTTATGTATATACCTACTCCATGACAATGAATTCTACCCCAAAAGTATTTTCTCATCTACAAATACAGACACAATATGAGGATTTTTTTCATGTCAGCACATAATGAGTTGCTTAATATATAAATGATATATGGATGGATGGGTGAATATTTGAAAATTTATATAAGGAGCCATAAATCCACAGGAGCAGATTAAATAAATCCAGTGCCTATGAGATTTTTAGTTATGAAGTATTACCTTTTTTTCTGAGAGTTCTCATAAATAGTAAAAAAGAAAAATATGTATATTATATAATTGTCTTTGTCTGAAGGAATAAAACATGTTATTTAGGAGAGACTTTTTCTGGTACACAATTTTTAAAGAAATATATATTAGTCTTTAATACAAGAGATTTTACATCACAAAGTGAATTTCAAAAGAGGTCTTAAGAAAGGTGAACAAACATGGGGAGTACTTTTTAAATCAACTGTTAAACAATTAAATGGCATGTAATGCAATTTGTCCCATTATTAGTAATATTACCTGTGATCATTTGGTTAAGGTAGCATCTGTGAGATTTCTCCACTGTGAAATTCCATTTTCCACTTTATAATTAGTATAGTTAGTTCTGCTATAATATTTCTTTTGAAAACACAAATTTGTTCTTATGCGATTGATACATCAGAGAACTAATTGAGCATAAAAATTGTATGTTTGTTTATGTGTGATTTTGTCCTGGAAAAACACTAGGTGAACACAGAAAACAAGACCCAGTTGGACCAGGCCTTGTGGGAATATTCAAAATACACACATGCACACCCCTCAAACATCTGCCTACTACCTCAATTGGCTATGTGAGGCATGAGACAAACCTATCCACGTTTGATGTTACAACTTCCTACCCAATTTCAGATAAACTTTCTTCCATCACTTCACAATAACTTACAAGCTGCAGTTCATCCAACATCAATAATTAGAAGCAAATTTCAAGTCTTTCTCAGCGTAAAGTGCCATATTTATTATAATACTATGTATATCTTAACCACTTAATATGCTACCATTTTTATTAGGTTCCTATCTCTTCTTTGTTTTATTTGTCATTGATGATATCTTTATATTTTCCCATAAATCCTATGGTTTTTATTTTACAGTTTTGTATGGCATGGTGACTTTTTTTAATATATATTTTTATTATGTTATGTTAATCACCATACATTACATCATTAGTTTTTGATGTAGTATTCCATGATTCATTGTTTGCATATAACACCCAGTACTCCATTCAATATGTGCCCTCTTTAAAACCCATCACCAGGCTAACCGATCCTCCCACCCCCCACCCCCCACCGCCAGCATGGTGACTTTTAAGAGCACATTCCATAATAATAGAACCAGTTATTGTAATCTGTTGTAGATGCTTTAAGGCTGTGTAAAAATCCTATTTTCTATCAAGATTTCACCATTGATTTTAGCATCCATTGATGGATTATTGCCTGGTAATATTAAGGTGATTTTCTTCTTTTCTTTCCTTTTCTTTTGTGTTTTCTTTTTTTAAATTTTAATTACAATATAGATAACATACAGTGTTATCTTAGTTTCAGGTATACAATATTTTTTATTGTATAATATTTTGCTATTGCTTCATCAATTCCATACATCACCCAGTGCTCATCACAAGCGTGCTCCTTAATCCCCATCACCTGTTTACCTACCCCTCACCCCCACCCTGGTAACCATCAGATTGTTCCCTATAGTTAAGAGTCTGTTTCTTGGCTTGTCTCTCTCTCTGTTATTTTTTTCCCTTTGTTCATTCGTTTTGTTTCTTAAATTCCACATATGAGTGAAATCATATGGTGTTTGTTTTTCTCTGACTGACTTATTTCACTTAGCGTAATACACTCTAGTTCTATCCACATCCTTGCAAATGGCAAGACTTCATTCTTTTTTATGGCTGAGTAATACTCTTCTCCCATTCAGAAGATTGTCTTTTTGTTTTGTTGATTTTTTCCTTTGCTGTGTGTGAATCATTTTTAAATCAATGCATCATAATCCACAAAAGGGATAATTTATTTTGATAATTCAATTTTTCAAATTAGGTGAGTAGAAGTTCCTTCAATCTTGCTCCCTTTTGCCACATTCCCATCATTTCTTGAGCTTTCTTACTGTTTCACACAGCTTGGTATTCCATGCTCATTGTATGCTTTGCCTGAACCAGTCCTGTAATCAGTCATTTCCTTTTATGGTTCCTTTTAGTTAACAATGATATTTAGAAGCCAAGACCTGTTATGTGTACTATTTGTTACAAGGGGCTGTAGAACATTCTGAAGGACACTTGTCCTAGAAAATTTACTTTTTGAAACACAAAAATGAGTTTGTAGCAAAAATACATTTCATATGAATGGGATTTAAAATTTTTGCCTTTCTTAGTTTTGCATAAGTAATAATCATTGACATTTTTCCCTATGGAAAGGACAATAGGGAATAATTAATCCTATTTGCACAAGGTAAAGTTTCATTACCTTTAAATAATGGACTTAGAATAAAACCAGTTCTGTAACTCATGGATGTGTAGAATGATTTTGGGAAATTGGGGACACAAGAAAAAAGAATTTCATCACAGATTTCATTTTAGCTGTGTTATCTAGTTTCTAAATATTCTTGAACATTAGCAAAAACTGACAAAAATCAACTTTCATTGTTATTATAATGGTTGAGTTTGTGCAGAGAAAAGGGAATACATCAGCCAAAAGAAATCAAGAAGGTAAACTTTGTCTTCTGTTCTCATTATTGTGAAAACAAATGCATTTTAAAATGTGGACAATTAAACAACAAAAAAAAATTGGACTAGAGGCTTCACTAAATGTAAACAATCAAATATTTCAGGATCATCTATGGCTTTTAATTTAAAGGAAAAAAACTCCCAACATTTTCTTCACCCTCTCCTTTCCCCATATATGCACACAAAATTAGCCCTATTCACACAAACATGTAGAGATATAAATTTCCTTTCATGACATTTAATCTATCTTAAAAATTTGAACAACAAATGTTAAAGTTTAATTATGAAAGTATAGTTCGATGTTCTTGAAATATTATGAGGAGCAAGTAATTATTATAAAATAGTTGAAGACAGTTACTATGAGTTCTCAGTTGCCTTCAGGAGAAGTCACAATTATACATGCAAAATATACGCCAAAGTTATTTAATTCCTAAATTATGGGATAAATTGTATGTCAACTTATTTTTATGTACATGCCAATTAGGTGACCAAGATAATTGATTTAAACTATTTATATAGCATTGTCAATATGTGCTGACCACTGAGGTAGGCTCTGAGGTAACAAAATATATGTTTTGTATTTTATATTTTGTATATGTTTTAAGAGAATATATACCTATTTTATATATATATGTATATATATATATACACACACACATATATATATTTATATTATTCCTTTTTATCAATATGCTGACATTGTGCTGGCAACAGATATTACAATATACTGTAGTAAGTTTTATAATAGAGACAGCCCCACATTCATAATAGTAGCCAGCAATATAACATTGATTATATCAGGTTCTGTTTTTTTTTTTTTTTAAAGATTTTTTTTTTTAATTTTTATTTATTTGAGACAGAGAGAATGAGAGAGAGAGAGCACATGAGAGGGGGGAGGGTCAGAGGCAGAAGCAGGCTCCCTGCCGAGCAGGGAGCCCGATGTGGGACTCGATCCAGGGACCCCAGGATCATGACCTGAGCCGAAGGCAGTCACTTAACCAACTGAGCCACCCAGGCGCCCCAGATTATATCAGGTTCTGTTTAAGGCACTTATATGTCTGATATCAGTTGATCCTCTTACTTGATGACTCTAGGACGTAGGTTGACTGATATGTAAACTGGGACCCAGAAAGTTTGAATAATTTATGATGGATACACAGCAAGTGAATTGTAGAACTGGGAATTGGACCCAGAAAGTCTGGCTGCACAGTTCATGTTCTCTCTATGGCCTTAAGATGAGAAAAGAAGGGCACCTGGGTGGCTCAGATGGTTAAGCGTCTGCCTTCGGCTCAGGTCATGATCCCAGAGTCCCGGGATCGAGTCCCGCATTGGGCTCCCTGCTCGGCAGGGAGCCTGCTTCTGCCTCTGACCCTCTCCCCTCTCATGCTGTTTCTCTCTCGCTCGCTCTCTAAAAAATAAATAAATAAAATCTTAAAAAAAAAAAAAGATGAGAAAAGAAAAAATAAAAAAAATTAACAAACACTTTTGTTAGGCGGTGTGGGGGATGGGGTGTTTAAAGTAGGATTCACTGCACAGATTTGCATCAGATACCTGTACTCATGGAACTTTCACTCTGTGCATATATGTTGTAGGGAGTGATCTGTAGGAACTCTGGTCAATATCTGAGGAGAAGGATGTTGAATAACCTGGAATTTGGGGTCATAATTAGTTTTAAGTTTTCTTTATCTTTCACCTAATTATTATGGATAATATATAATAAAAGCAAGATAACTATAATCAATGTTAAGTCACTCAGGAACCACATATTCTCTGTAATGCTGTAAATATCGAATATCCAAATATTATCTTGAACCAGGCAGAATGAATCATATGCATAAGTAATTATTGTTAAATTACTATCCCCTGATATAATGGATCTACATTTAATATGAACTTTACAAAGCAAATCATTGTAGTTGGTGTTAATAAAATTGTCAGTGTGAATCTTCTTATACTGATTATATTTATAGGTCCTTAAACTTGTGATTGAATTTTAGGGAAAATTCTCAAAGTAACCTCCTTTTGTTCCATTTTCCAATGGCTTAAATATCTACTGCATCTATCTTTTAAGATTAGTATAAATTTATTAATCCTGATGCTTTGTTAACTATATGACAATATCAAGCCATTTATGGCTTTTTTTTGCAGTTATGTCTTCCTCTGGTCCACCTGATGCATATGGAATTAGCTTTTGCTCCCATACTTAATTTGTTTATTAATGGATACATTATCTTCGTAGAATAGTTTATATGTTTTGAAAATAGTCTTGCCAGGTGTGTCACTATTTATTGTTACCTCATCTCTTGTCTCTCAGCTGTTTGGGATTCTGTTCTTTTGCTATCAGTAGCAAAATACATTTGTATTCAGTATTTTATGTGGTTTGAAAAATATAGTTAGAATGCTGAGGAATTAAGTATATTTTGGATTTATATGCTGCCTTTGTTATGTTGAAATCAGAGATCTATTAAAACTAATACCTCTTCTTTCTGACCATATCCTTTGAGTAAAAGACTGCTACCCTGGAAATAGAAGCATTTGCCTGTAGAGAAGAAATTTAGGCTATAAATTCTAGTATTCTAATCTATCTGATCATGTGCCCACCAAGGATACACTAACCTTGCTTATTTTACTGTATCATAATTTGTCTTTCTATTTTACTTCATCTATAGTTATAAGATTTAAAAATAGTAACAGGAAAACTTTTTAATGCAAAAAGGAAAGGAAAGTAGCTAATATTATGCTGTGAATTTAATTGAAAATTGCTTGTTAGTAGTCATCCATTAATTGGATTATTATTTCTCAAAATGACACTACAGGTTACTAGGGCATAGAAAAATACCTTTATAAAAAATTATGAAGTTTTTTTTAAAACAGGAAAATAAGTGACTGCTTCAAAATATATTGAGCTCAAATGCAAAAGAGACCATGTGCCCTCAAAAGTAACAATACCTGTTCAAAAAATATATTCCTTCAAATGATTTTGGACAAAATCAGATATTGACTACATGGAGGATCTGGGTTGTTAATAAATTATGTTTCCTTTAAAATGTTTTGATTTGACATATTACAGTATTAGGAAATATTCATTTTTTTATTTTTTAAGTTATAGATGGATAGAAGATAGACATATGTGTGTGTATTCTTCAGATGCAATTTCCTAAATTTAAATAAAAAATAATAACTGATTTTATTATACTCTGAACTACACATCAGACCATAAACATTTAGGTTCACAGCATGAATTAAGATAAATATTATTATTGTTGTCATTTTGTAGGTGAGGAAAAAATAGCTTATTGATAAAGCCCTTATCTGTGTTCAGAGAAGTAGTAAGAGGAATAGCCAGGTCTCAAACCCACTTCTCCAGGCTCCCAAATCCAGGAAGTTAATCCACAACTTCCCAGAATTTAGGAACCAAGTTAAATGCAATTATATCTTAAACCTCAGTTGTGATATTCTTAATATTTTTAATAAGACCATTAGAAATGTATTTAGTGGTAAGAGTAGTATTTCTAATAATACTTTCCATTTAATTCACAGAAGATGGAGGTAATTAATAAGCATAGAAAAAGAATACTCATAGTATGACAATTGATAGTTACCATTATTGAAAAAGTTGTTCAGTATTGCATCAAAATGTTCACCACATTATTTTCATAAATAAATACATTATTCACTTATATTTAAGTTTGATAAGGGCAATGCTTCTTGCCTGTTTTGTTCATTAATATGTGCCAGATTCCTAGAAGAGGTTATGCTGCAGAGTAAGCATTCAGTAATATTTCTGAATAAATGAATAATTTGTCTTTCCACATATGAGGACATTTTTTGTAAGTTTTCTTACCTCCAGCATACATACATGTGTGTAACAATTTTGTTATATAAACAATATATAAGATAAATGAATGAATTTGAAACCAGTAGAAGTCTACTTTAAGTGAAATCAGAATTTGTACTTTATAATTGTCATCCACAGAAAAAGTTCACGGCAGAACCAGTTTAGAGTGGATGTTGTTAAATGAGTATTTATTGTCTTGTAAATAAGATATTGCTCCAAAATACTGCAAGCATCATTCCAGATCTCCCACATTTTGTACTGCCTCCAAACAAATATAAATGTGATGGGTATGGGTGTGACACCTGCTCCCAAGTTCCTAGTAGCTACAGGACATTCTATGCTCTGAATTTTGTCCCCTGCTAAATCCGACGTTGAAACCCTAAAGCAAGTGTGACTGGATTTGCACATAGGACAGTTAGAGGATAGTTAAGGTTAAATGAAGTCATAAGGGTGAGATCCTAATCTGATAGGATCAGTGGCTTTTTGAAAGGAGATTTTCCCCCCTCTCTGTCTCTCCACCTGCACTCACCAGTGTGGTCACAGAGGTGACAGTGCAAAGGCAGCTGTCTGCAAGTCAGGAAAAGAGTCCTTATCAGAAAATGCTCATGCTGGTGCTGTGATCTTGAACTTCCAGCCTTCAGAATATTAATTTCTGTAGCTTAAGCCACCCAGCCTGTAGCATTTTGTTATGGCAGCCCAATGAGAGAACATGTTACATTTTATTAATTAAATGGCAGAATTTATTGGCATCCATCATATAGAGTTAGCCTTACTTGAAATAAAAATTAAAACAATGGACATATTATTTTTATACAGCAATGATAAAGGGAATCATTGGTTAAATACAATTTTACCTATAAGCAAATATTTGGGACTACTTGGTCTTTGTATTTCTTTTTTTAAAATTAGTTTCATGGGTAGAATTTAGTGATTCATCAGTTGCATACAGCTAGCACCCAGTGCTCATTACATCACATGCCCTCTTTAATGCCCATCACCCAATTATTCCTGCCTCCCACCTACCTCCCCTCCAGCAACCCTCAGTTTGTTTCCTAGGGTTCAGTGTCTCTTATGGTTTGCCTCCCAGAAATCCATTCTCAGCTATAATTTGTTTAAATAAACATTCTGCCCCTCTCTCCTTTTCTCCTTCTTCTGGGACTCCTATTATCCAGATAGTATTTCGCCTTACAGATTGGCTTATCAGATTCCTTATTTTCCATCATTTTGTCTTCTATATTACTGAATCTCTCTTCTGTCTCATTTATCCTTGCTTTTAGAGCCTCCATTTGGGTATACATCTTGTTAATAACATTTTTAGTTGTGGCCTGACTAGATTTTAGTTCTTTTATTTCTACAGTAAGGGATTCTCTAGTATCTTCTATGCTTTATTCAAGTCCAGCTAGTATCTTTATAATCATTTCAAATTCTAGTTCAGACATCTTACTTATATCCATATTGATTAAATCTCTGGCACTGAGTACTACCTCCTGTTCTTTCATTTGGCGTGAATTTCTCTGTCTTGCCATTTTGTCCAGGAATGAATAGAAGAAAGAAAGAGAAAGGATAACAATAACAACAGAAAAATAAAAACACAACAGACCAGAAAAAAAAAAATACGAAGAAATAAAACAAGAAACAAAGCAGAACAAAACAAACAAAAAGCGAGATCCTGGGTATATTTTTGTCTCTTTGTTAAAGCAAACTAGATCCCAAAATAGGAAAGAAAGAAAAATTTATATATATATAAATATATATATAAATAAAATAAAATACAATGAAAGACCTAAAATAAAACATATATATGATATATATGTAAGAATAAAAATTAAAAAAAGAATTAAAAATAATTGAAAAATAAGAAAATAGCTGAAAAAAAATATTGGAAGACTAAAGAATAACACACACACACACACACACACATATACACAGACAATGCTATATATTCTTTTCCTCAAGAGCCAAATCTTTGCAGTTCTCTATGATCAGTAAACTTGGTGCTAGCCAGTTGTTCCTGCTGGTCTTCTGGGGGAGGCACCTGTTGTGTTGCTTCTCAGGTGCCCTTGCCCTTGTGGAAATGTGTCTCCCTTGCCAGGGGCTGGACTCCTTGTAAGCAGCTCAGGATTCCACTATGTGGTGCTGTTTTGCTCCCTGAAGGCTTTTTTTTTTTTTTTTTAGGCTCTTTAAAAAAAATATATATATTGTTATGTTAATCACAATACATTACATCATTAGTTTTTGATGTAGTGTCCCATGATTCATTGTTTGCATATAACACCCAATGCTCCATCAGAACGTGCCCTCTTTCATACCCATCACCAGGCTAACCCATCCCCCCACCACCCTCCCCTCTAGAACCCTCAGTTTGTTTCTCAGAGTCCATAGTCTCTCATGGTTTGCCTCCCCCTCTGATTTCCCCCCCTTCATTCTTCCCTGAAGGCTTTTATCACTGATGTTCGGGATGAAAATGGCGGTGCCCCACTCTCTAGCACCAGAGCTGAAGGTTCGTGCCCCCCACTCCTTAGTAAGCCCTCACAGAAAAGCAGTCACTCTTGTCTCCCTGGTTTCCATCTGAACTCTGTGTTTACCCATCCTGTAACTGAGCATTTTTATCTCAGGCATACAACTGAGTTTCAAGCCTACAGATTTTACAGAGTCCTGTGGTGTGGACCGGCGCTGTTCCCCCTGGCGGGGGAAGGAAGGGGGTGTCAGGCCAGGTTTCTGTCTTTTGCTGGACACCTGCCAGGAGAGCAGTTGCATGACTGTGCAGCAGTTCACAGTTTATGGCAACCCAGAGCAGAAAGCCAAAGCCTAGACTCGCTGTTTTCAGCCGGCTTCCCCACTCTGAAGCCTGGGAACTCTGCTGCACTCAGATACCCCCATTCTTCTTGTGACCCTGGGGATCCTAAGACCATGCTGTCCCACCTGGGATTCCACCCTGCTTTGTCACCTGAGCACCTTTAAGCCAGGGATGTGCCCCACTGCAGCAGATTTCTAAAAGTTCCAATTTTGTGCTCTGCTGCTTATAATACTTTGAGGGAGCCTCCTTAAGCAGACTCCCTCTCCTCTGTTGTATCCACTTGTGGATATATCCACTTGTGGATATATCCACAAATATATCACCCAGATTCAAGTCTCTGCACCTCCTACCTTCCAAAAAGTGGTTGCTTTTCTATTTGTAGAATTGCAGCATTTCTTTGCTCAGATCTCTGATTGATTTCTCAGGTATTCAGAACAATTTGACAACTACTTAGTGGAAGTTCAGAGACCAGATGAACTTTGGGTCCCCTACTTCTCCACCATCTTAACTCCTCCCCCACTCTTTTTATTTCTATTTGTTGTACAGAGAAGTGTACTTGAAACATATTGGGAGTTATAAAGTATTTTTTTCTTATAATTCTTTCCACTTGTTTATATTAAAGAGTTAAAGTCTATCTTGCTTGCAGGAGGATAAATGCCTTCATTATGATTGCAGAACATGCCTGAGAAAAGACTGAAGTGGGAACAGTAGGAGAGTGACTGAGCTAGAAGTATTGCCTGGGACAGCTGATTTGTCATTGATACCTAATATATCAAGGCAAGCAGGAACTGCGCATGCCTTCAGGAGAATCTGGGCTGGCCACAAAATTGTTGATGAAATGGGTCTCTGTGTACACTGATATGAAGTGGTAAATCATAGTAATTATTATGTAATTCCTTAGACAATTTTGTTAGTTCAGGTATACTGTCTTTTGAACTAAAATGCCGTAAGATGTACTTTTAAAATGTTACTGTATATTTCTTAAATGTTGTATGTGTAATACCTACGACTCTGATTATATTTTGAAAGCACAGAGAGATTTTGTTGAAGCATGTTCATTAGACTGCATTAATTGTACATGCAACAACCATGAAACAGGTGTTTGGCTGTAAGAGGGGTATTTAATCAAAAAAAGTTGATCCTAAACTAGTATTTCATATTCTATCCTTATTTATGGGCTCCCTCACAGAATAAAAATCATAGTTAATTAATAAAAATTATGGCTAAACACTTATATCCTCTTTTGGTAAATACTGTTTAGAGGAAGGCTGGTATATTTATAGTATAAAACAATATTTGTATTTACATATTCTTTAAAACATTCAATTCTTAAATTTTGTTCAATTTCACTGTGCTCAAAATACTCCAAGTTGAGGATTCTTACACTGAAGAACCTAAAAATTGTCTGAAATAGTCCTGAACATATAGATATAGCCATAAATCTCAACTAAAATATATGATTGTCCAGGTTGAGTTTGCATTTCTCAGTTGGTTACATGTTTGTGCCCTCACACTTATAAGATTCTCTCACTAAATCAATCCCTTCTTATAGGATTTGGAGTCACCTTTCTTACTATATTACCTTTAACAGGCACAGATTTCAAACATTCTGGAATAGGGAAGTAATCAGGTACTTTATTTCTCCAGAAAGTTCAAGTGTTTGCAAATTACATCAGGTGGTGACAGGTTAAAATAAAAAAAAACAAAACAAAACAAAAAAACAAAAATAAAAAATTAATAAAGAAAACAGCTTTTCTCAGCCTTTAATGTAACAGGCCCTCTTATAATCTTTGCATAAATTTAGAATTACCATATCTAAGCTCAGCTGAGGAGGATCTTGTGAATGTCCAGAGCGGCATAGCTGATGGCTCTGTATTCAGAGTCCCACATTTTACTGCCCAGAGATTTTGCAGATGTTGGCCCTGACAGTGACTCACAAAGAATAATTGCTTCTGGGACCCCTTAGTGTTTGAGTTCCAAAATGTCCCTCTTCCTCTAATGCTCACAGCTCATGGAGGAACAATAGGAGAAGCTGGCATTGTAGTAAGTCAGGAAGAGTAAGTCTTTAGCTAGTTCAGCCGTGTATCAGCTGAACCTTACCTTTACATCTGATCTTTCTTCTAAATATTATATCATGAGCACATGAGCACACACACACACCACTGCTCTACAAGTACATATAATATATTCATGGATCAAAACATGAAAATATATGCAAACACTCAGCCCACTAAGCTTCAAGAGCTGGAGTTGGCTTTACTTATATCCTTTTAAAATTTTGCCAAGCACTTTGTTGGGCATATATTAGTTAAGTGCTAGATGATTGAAACACTTGGTTTTATTAAATTATGTTATTTTGTAACAAGTTTTGATCTTCAGATTTTTGTAATCTTGGTAATAGTGCACATAGACTTACCAGAATGTCTAGAGCAGGCTATTTCCCCCAAAAGAGAATTCACAGGTCATTCGATTTTGTGGGGTGGTTTTTCTTGTGGAGGAAATAAGAGAGGAGTTCTTCTGATAACTTTTCCTGCTGAATAGAATGACCTAGATTTGTTGTATACTGGCAAAGCTGCTAGAGGATATTTTTACATTGCCATTTGTCCTCAAGAGTTATCTAACTGATTTCACCATATGAAATCCCTTTCAAGTCCGTCTTCTGACAACGTGGATATGCTATTCGATTTGTAGTATCAGAAAGCTGGGAGGCAAGAGGTAAGAGCTGAAAATAGGAGATAAGAGTTCATATTTCTTCTGACCATTAAAAAAAATCTACCCAGAAAAGGAAATTTAGCAAGATCTCTTCTTATCACCCTCATTATTTTGTAGGAACTATTTTAATTATCATAAAATACCTTTTTTTAAAAAATCTTGAATTACCATGACAGTCTTCAGTTTGAAAATAGACAAAACAATGTGAATGATGTAAACATAAATTATAACCTTGACCGAGCTGCATACAATTACCTTCTAATTTCTTGATGAAATGAAACATCTTTATTTCACACTCAATTTCCAGTAGACTGATTGTCATATGTGATGCTTAATTTGTCCCTGCTTGTACCTAATTAATGGATATGGTAAGTGTATTCACCAAGTTTTGCAAGTGAGCTGTACAAGAACGTATGTCAAACTCCTCAGCTTCCCTGGTAAACCATTCTTCGTGATTTGTGTATGTGGTAGTTAGTTGAAAGATAATCTTTTTTAAAACATAAAACTCTTACTCTAAATTTTTTCTCTATTAATATCAAATGCAAATTTTAGACAAGCAGGGCATAGTTATTCAATTCAGTGTTATAGTGTTCTGTTAACTAGAATAAAGTAATGGATTTCAGTTTGAGGCTCTTTTTTTTTTTAAGATTTTATTTATTTATTTGAGAAAGAGAATGAGAGAGAGAGAAAGAGCACAAGAGGGGGGAGCGGGAGAGGGAGAAGGAGACTCCCCGCCGAGCAGGTAGCCCAATGCGGGACTCAGTCCCGGGACTCCAGGATCATGACCTGAGCCGAAGGCAGTCGCTTAACCAACTGAGCCACCCAGGCGCCCATCAGTTTGAGGCTCTTGAATCCACTCACCTGTCTGAATTTCTCTCACCTCACTGACTGGTTATGGAATTTTACGTGTGTTTTAATAGTAGAGGCCTCAATAAATTCCCTATCTCTAAAACTCTGTACTTTAGAACACGTTGATCTCCTTCACCATAGAGAAAAGTAGAACTATTCATTCTTTTGACCTATATAGCATGTCTAAACATATATAATATTAAATCCAATATGTAAACACTTAGGAATGGAGAAATACATTCATTGGACAACAAAGACTCGGACCTCTGTCTCTCTACACTGTACCCTCACCAACAACTATAATATCATCATACATAAAAGAGGGATCGTACATAAACACATAGGTAGATAGCTACAGCTATGACTATAACTATTGATATTGATATCTGTGTATATATTACACAGAATAGTAATGCTGTCCTGACAATTACTTCACAGAGAATATTTTGTTTTATTTTATTGATTTGAAAATTAGTAAGAATAAAAGCAAGAGTGAAAGAAATTAAAATGGGCCTAAAATAAATCATGCTAAAGGCATAAAGACATTTTTAAAACATTGTTCATGAGACCATAGCACCAACATTGTATTTTTCCCTGTTCTTCTAGCTAGCAATAATCCATATCACCAAATACCTTACTTTTTTATGGTAATAAAAGATCAAGTAGCACATAGTTTTTGTTATTGTTGTTTTGTGAACCACAGGAGCTTTATCATTTGATTTTAACTAGTATGCTTTTTGTATTTATATTATATTATATTTATTTATTTATTTTTTAGAGAGGGAGGGGGAACACGCAAGTGTTGCAGGGGAGTGGCAGAGGGAAAGGGAGAGAGAGAATTTTAAGCAGGCTCCACACCTAGTGGAGAGCCTGACTTGGGGGCTTAATCTCATGACCCTGAGATCATGACCCGAGTCAAAATCAAGAGGTGGATGCTTAGCTGACTGAGCCACCCAGGTGCCCCTATCATTTGATTTTAAAAGACCATGGGGCATAAAGAAATCACGTTTTTTCTTCCTCTCAAAATTCATGGAAATTGGTATCTGAGAAGACATTATCATTAACAGCAAGTATCTATTGAGATTCTACTTTCTATTGTGTTTTGGTGCTGAGTTACAAAGTGGTATAAGACTAGTGACTTTTATCTGGAAAGGTAAAGGTTTAGGTTGGAAAGCTCTGTTCTGTCCTTGTTTGGTAATCTTTGAGTGATTTTACTACATTGTTTTCTGTGTGCTAATAATGTCCTAGTCTCTAATGTTCAAAAGAAAATAAATCACTTGGTTATCTAATATAATCAAATAGATTTTTGAAATTTTTTTGAATTCCGGAAACCATGAAAGGTACAAAAAAAGTGACTATTTAAAAAATTTATTTTAACAATATATGAAATATTAATTTCCTAAGAGAAAATCAAATTACCTTTTTATTCATAAAATGTTTCTTATTTTTAATATAGTTATATATATCTATGTTGTGATATATGTATATATAATGAAATGTTCACGGATTATGAATGTTAAAAACCACTAATATATCATGTTTTAGAAACAAATAATATGTTATATGTTAATTAAAATAAATAAAGTTAAGTAAACATTAAAAAAAAGAAATCTTGGGCGCCTGGGTGACTCAGTTGGTTAAGCGACTGCCTTTGGCTCTGGTCATGATCCTGGAGTCCTGGGATCGAGTCCCGCATTGGGCTCCCTGCTCAGCGGGGGGTCTGCTTCTCCCTCTGACCCTCTTCCCTCTCGTGCTCTCTGTCTCTCATTCTCTCTCTCAAATAAATAAATAAAATCTTTAAAAAAAAAGGAAAAGAAATCTTGCCATTTGCTACAACATTGATGGACCAAGATGCTGAGTGAAATAATTCAGAGAAAGACAAATACTACGTGATTTCACTTACATGTGGAATGTAAACAAACAAACAAAACAAAACAGACTCATAAATACAGACAACAAACTAGTGGTTGCCGGGCGGTGGGGATGGGGAAGGCAGGTGGGGAGATGGACGAAATATGTGAAGGGGATTAACAGGTATAAACTTCCAGTTATAAAATAAATAAGTCACAGGGTTATAAAGTACAGCATAGGGAATATAGTCAATAATATTATAATAACTTTGTATGATGACAAATAGTAACTAGAGTCATCGTGGTGATCACTTTTTAATATATATATGAATGTCTAATCCCTATGTTGTACACCTGAAACTAATATGATATTATATGTCAACCATATTCTAAATTTATAAAGTTTTGTTTCATAAAAAAATAACCTGATGTTCTAGACATAATTGTAGTTCTTGAAATTGTGATTTTACTCCCCAGAGAAGAGCTTCTCAAAAAAAAAAAAAGGAAAAAAAAAAGGAGGGGGGAGGGAATGAGCATAGAATTGTCTATTCTTGTACAAACATAAATAAAATATATGTATATGTAGTTTTATTGAGTGATTTCATAAATATATATTTTCTAAGTTATGCACTGACCTTACTCATTTGTTTTACACATACAATTTATCAGAAACATAGACTGACTTTGTTAGAAGGTAAAAATTGACATGTAACCTAGTACTGTACTTATCTATAGTGCTTACAAACTAGGTGACCGTAACGTTGTCTATCACTGACATTTGATTCTCTGTGCCCTCTTTGAAATAGGTTTATTACCACAGTTCTGCAGTGTTTAGAACTCTGAGAACATCACGGCTTATCTTGGTATCCTTGTTCATGTTTTCTGTCAGGAAGACTAGTTCTTGCTGAGTTAATCATCCCCAAATATCAGTGATATAACACAAAATTTTGAAATTTCCTTTGCGCACTGTGTCCAATGCAGGTAGTTAAGGAGGTTGCAATCATTTACCATGCCACAGTGAGATAGAGACATGACAAATCATACAGTGACTCCCAAAGTGTTCACTAGGAAGTGACAAATGTCACTTTCCCTCACGTTACATTAACCAAGTCAAATCACTTGGACAGATATAACTTCAGAGCAATTGAATTAATTGCAATTGAATTAATCCTGCCATGTGCCCAGAAGAAGAAAGCTGAATTGCTTTGATGAACAGCTATTACAGCTAACTTATCCACCTATCCCCTATAGATTGCACTCTTGGAAACCCTATTCTGCAATACCTATTCTTTGATGATCCCTCCTAGCTTAGTTTTCTTCTCTCCCTTCAAAATATTTCAACTGTGTTCTTGAAACTCCATTCCTTAGTAAACAATCTTAACTTCATCCCAAATTCTTCTACTTCCTTGTTAGCTAAAATCTTCATCTCTAACAAGAAAACTTCTTGTCCTGAAGCCCTCATGGCTATTCACAGCTGTTTTTCCCATAATGACAATTGGAAATACATTTTTATCATCATTATGTAACTTACAAACAATAGTTTTATTAAGATTACAGGCTTTATTAAAACAAACACGTAGGGGTTCCTGGGTGGCTCAGATGGTTAAGCATCTGGCTTCAGCTCAGGTCATGACCTTGGGGTCCTGGAATTGAGCCCCATATCAGGCTCCCTGCTCAGCTAGGAGTCTGCTTCTCCCTCTCCCTCTGCTCCCCACTCATGCTTGCTCTTTCTCTCTTTTGAATAAATAACATCTTTCTTAAAAAAAAACATAAACTTACAAAATCAAACCAAAAATAATAACATTGACAAAACAACAATAACCATACAACAACCAAAACTCAACTCTACACATTTGAGTGTTTTGTCACTTTCTATCCTTTACTAATGTCAACTGATGATCTTCTATCACCTGGGTCAGACTTTTTCCCCAACTATTTTTTTTTAAGATTGTATTTATTTATTTTTTTAAGATTGTATTTATTATCAGTTCATGAGATCATGAACTGAGATGAAACTAAGAGTCTTTCGCTCAACCTCATGAGCCACCCAGGCACTCCATCCCAACTATTTGTACACTAGCTTGACTTTAGTAGCCCTGATGTACATCTGTTTTCTCCCAAAATTTTGGTTCCCTCATCTCCTCAACTTGTATTCTCTCTATTCTAGAGCATTTTAACTCTCCTGATAGTACCCTCAAATGATTTGTCTTTCTTTTCTTGTACCATACGGAAAATTTTAACCCCAGTGCAGTATGGAGATTTGCCTTCTCTACTCATACTTTAGGACTCTAAATACTTGTTTCCAATCCTTCGTTCTTCCTTACTGTATCTACCAATCCTTTTGTGTGATCTTCATCAACTATCTTGCATTTTCACCCATTAGTTATTTCAAGCCTTACTAAGTTCTCAGGCCCCTACCCCACCAACTTTTTCCCATTTCTCCTTTCCCTCTCATCACATTACCCTACTTTCTCTTCAAAAATAAAATGGAGACCAGACTCATTATTACAAATGAAGGTACTTCTGTATTCATCTTGGCTTCCTGCTCTCTGTTAAAGTAGAAATTAAATGGAAGTCGTTCATCTAAGGTTAATTCTTGCACATGTAACCGTGGATTATATAAGCATTTTGTCCCTAGCATCTTCAAACCTTTCTTCAGGCCCTTTTATTAGCAATTTACCCATGGGAAAAAGCCTTTAATCTACAAAATGCTATTTTTCTCAGCACTGTGCCTTCTGTGAACTATCATTGCTTCTCTTTCCTTCATTTCAGTTTCTTAGAATCATCTGTTCTCATTCTCTAATTTCTGACTTTTCATTACTTACTGTATTCATGTAACCCATCTTTCTGCAATCCTTCAATTTTACCGGTATTTTTGTCATGGTAGGCAAAATCCTTTTTTTTTTCCCCCTAAATCTAATAGCTTTGATTGTTCACTACCTCCTTATTACCATGCCATCCATTGTTTGCTCTCGCAACATCTTCCCTGGTAGTCTTCCTATGTCTCTGACTCCACTTCCTGGTTTTTCCTTCATGAAATATGCTTTCTCTACCTATTGTTAAATTTGTTCAGCTCCAGAGTTGTATTCCATATCTTCTATTCTTCCTCCACATTCAGGACAGTTATGTAAATGTCCAGGCTACTCTTGTCCCTTCACATATCAATATACCAATTTATTTTAAGTCTACATTTCATATTCTAACCTGTCTTATGAAATCCAAATTTATTCAAAAGTTTTCCAGGAATTTCCACTTAAATCTTCTATCATCTCCTTTGACTAACATAAATAAAAATGAACGCACTCTTTTCTTCCAAAATATTTCTCATGGCTCCCCTCTTTTGTTGAATGAAACCATCATCCTCCAAGCTTGAGTCCATGATTCTTTTTCATCTTATAAATTCAACTAGTATCAGATATATTAAAATTGTTAATATCTCATGTATTCAGTTCACTTCCCTTCTTCCTCAGAGCCACTAGCTCAATTCAGGACTTTATAATTTCCATGTAGGTTTTCATATTTGCTTTGTTGTTGGTCTTTCTTCCCTGACTCATTGACCCTCTTTACAAGTTGTTCTCCACACTGCTGCCAGAATTGCCTTTGTAAAAAACAAATCTAATTAACAGCATCCTATGTGTAAAATCCTTGAGCATCCCGAGCTTCACAATAAAGTTCCAGTTTTTAGCACAAGATAAAAGTCCTTTGTGATTCTGATTTCTGCTGCACTCTTTAACATCAGCTTTTACAACGTTTCCGTTGAAATTAATGTTTCATTCCTACAAACTTGCTTTTTATTTTTAAGCAGTGAAACCCTTTCTCAGCATTCTTCTATTATGTATTATAACTATTACCTGAGATTCATTTCCCATTGCTCCTTCACTCCTGTTCTATCAACATTGAGCTAATTCTTGTTCACTCTTCAGGAAGCCTGCCCAGATATTCCTATTTGGGTTAGTTGTCATTTCTCTTTGCTCTACTGACTTTCCCTTTGAACTTTGTAATCATCCACTTGTAAGCTTTTAGAGGATATGGACAGTGTCTAATTCATGTTTATATCCCTGGCACCTAGCACAGTGTTTACTGGTACACAATAATCACTGCTAGTTGCTGTTGAACAAAAAGTTAAGGAACTTAGTCCTTTTCATCTAATGTGTTTTCTCTTTTTCAAGAATAGAAGTTTTAGGAACTATTTTCTTTGTAGAAGGTTTTATATTTAGCCATGTTAACAAGATATAAACACAGAAAATCAGAAAGCCTATTATTAAAGAGCCTATATAAAAAGCCCAACAGCTAGACAATACTTTCTTAAATAAGTAAATTATTCTAAAATGAGAGAGTGCATGAACTTTCTCAAAAGAAAAAGGCTTAGTGTAAAAGGTAGGAAACAAGGGAGAGACAAAATTCATTAGTCACTGATGCTTTTTCCTCTGTTTTATCGCTACATTGGTTTATGCATGTAACTTCCCTGAACATATTTGTTAATTTATTAAATTCTCTGGCCCTACATTCCCCTTTCAATGGTAAACTTCATCCAGTATACTAGCATAAAACTTTGGCCATCCTGGACATTTACAAAGATGAGTTAAGACTCTAAAAAAATGTTGAACCCCCCAGGAGAGTCCATTAAAGAAACTCTCTGTTCATCAAAATAGCCAAACCCTTTTGATGTTTGCTACCAATAAAAATCAGGCACACATTGCAGTAGGGTGCAGACATGGAAAAACCAGTGCCTGCTCAAGATCTGTTAGGGGAGAGAGTCTCTTAAATAGAACACCATGGTTTACTGATGTATAACTTCGTGTTTTACTCTTGTATCCATACTGCTTAACATGGTGCTCCACACATTCTATGCCCTCAATCAATTTTTGTATTTTAGTGGAAAAACATAAATGTAGAAACTGGTAAGTGCTAGAGATTTGTATAATGTACTGAAGGACTGTAATTCAAGATCAGTTCATTCTTTCTAGGGGGATATAGAAGAATTAAGAAAAGCTATGGCATAAGGAATTTTAATATGTTCACTTCTCTGTGGAATCTGGAATTTTAAAAAAATACGCTCCCCTTCCAACTCTCTCTCTCTTTCCATGTATCTAAAAATCAAATTCCTTACCACACAATAAATTACTTTCATTTCAAAAACTGTATTTTAGAAATTTATTATAAAGCTTTGTCATATAAAATAAGCAAGTACTAACTATATGGATTATTATTTTTAATAAGCAAAATAAAAGTAGAGTAGAAAAATAGCATTAACTGTATTCTTTCTAAGCATTCTTTCTAATTGTATTCTGTTTTAGCATTAGTTTTATTTATAGAAGAGCAAACAAAAGATAAATGAGTAAATTCCTGGAGGTTACAAAGCTCCTAAGTATGGAGCCTGGATTCATAACTAAGTTCGACTAACTCCAAAGCATATACCCTGGGTTTCATACTGGAATTTAAGCCTACAAGTCCTTGAGTGTGACTGTGTCAGTGAATTCTCAGGTCACTTAAATGAACACAGGGCCAGCTGTCTGAAGTTTGAGTACTTTAAATTCTTGCAGATTTTTCAACAAATGGTTCTGGAAGAGTTAGATGTTAATATGTCAAGAAACCAAAATAAAACTCAATGTGCACATCATACCATATACCAAAATTACCTCAAAATGTATCATAGACCTGATTTCTAGAAGAAAATAGGAAAAAATAAGGATGACCTTAGATTAGGCAAATCATTTTATATTTGACACCAAAAGCACATTCCTAGTAGGACACCAACCACATCCCATACTAGGAAATATGGTAAAGTGGACCTTATTAAAATTTAAAATTCTGCTTTGTGAAAGAGACTATTAATGAAAAGATTAACCATGATATGGGTGAAAGTATTTGCAAATCATATTTCTTACATAGGACTTGTCTCCTGAGTATATAAAGATCTCTCAACACTCAACAATAAGAGAGCAAACTACCCTCTAAAAATGGGCAAAAGATTAAACAGATACCTGTACCTCTGAAACAAATAATACATTATAAGTTAAAAAAAAAAAGAAGAAGAAGAAGATAGCAGGAGGGGAAGAATGAAGGGGGGGAAATCGGAGGGGGAGATGCACCATGAGAGACGATGGACTCTGAAAACAAACTGAGGGTTCTAGAGGGGAGGGGGGTGGGGGAATGCATTAGCCTGGTGATGGGTATTAAAGAGGGCACGTTCTGCAGGGAGCACTGGGTGTTATACGCAAACAGTGAATTATGGAACACTACATCAAAAACTAATGTTTTATGGTGATTAACATAACATAATAGTAAAAAAAGATATATGGAGAACAAATAAGCATATGAAAAGATGCTCAACAAAATTAATCATGTAAAAGTAAATCAAATCAATAATGAAATACCACTACACATTTATTAAAGTGTCTACAATTAAAAACAAACAAAGAGATAAGGCAACAGCAAAGGCTGGTAAGGATACAGAGATCCTGGAATTCTCCTATGTTGCTGGTAGAAATGCAAGGTGGTCCAGTCACTTTGGAAGATAGCTTGGCCGTTTCTTATAAATCTAAAGATATACCTACCACATGACCCAACATCTCCACTCCTTGGTGTTTACTCAAGAGAAGTATAAACTCATATTCAATCAATATAACCTGTCCATGAATGTTATGGCAACTTACTCCATAGTTGCCTGAAAACTGTAAAGAACCCACATATACGTCTCACCATGGAATAGGTAAATAAATCTGTGGTACATGCAAACAATGGAATTCTCTGCAACAATAAAATGGACAGACTATTGATTTATATAAATACATTTTTGCTAAGTGAAAGAAGCAAAATATTGAGGGCTACAAATTGCATACTTCCATTCATGTGACACTCTTAAAAAAACAAAACTATGAGAAGGAAAACAGATCAGTAGTTGCCAGTAGCTGGGGGGAGAGGTTGTTCATAAAGGTATACACAGAGAACCTTCTGTAGATGTGAAACTCTTCTATAAGGAACAGTAGTGGTGGACTCTATTCATTTGTCAAACCCATATAACTGCACACAACAAAAAGCTAAATTTGTATATGTAAATTAAAAAAATAAATCATTAAAAAATAAATCAATCAAGAATATGGGGGAAAGATGGAATCCAGACTGTGACAGATGACTCTGACTATATCACAAATGAATCATACAACCACACTGAATGGGAAGAAAGGAGCTGACCTAAGTAACTTTAAAAGTGGTGTTTGACTGAATATTCCAAGGCTAAACATATTAAAAAAAAAAAAGTACACAAAAACTATACTGTAGTTGATAAATTTGTTTCTCAAAGTGGTGTAGGTTGGAAATTGTGAAACTAGTTCACATGTATATTAGAGGTGAACAAATTAATAGATGTATTGCAGATAATGTGAACGGGTATTCTCTCCATTGGGTAAAGAAACTACAAATAAGGAAATGGGAATGCTAGAAAAAACTGTCATGCTGAATTAGTATTGGAGGTATTAAAATGGATCTATATTTTAAAAATTTACATACAGATATGCATGTGTATCCATGACTTGGTATACATACATTTATTTCCTAGTTCTGTATAACAAAGATGCTAGAAGCACACACCTAGCACCCAGATCTTGGATTCTAAAAACTATCTTTCATTAAAAAAAAAAAAAATCAGGGCTCCTTGGAAGTCTGGTTATATCTAGGGGTAAAGCAGAGGAAATGCAAGATAAGCCAGCTTGGAGAAAATGCAAAATGAGTCTGGAGAGCCTTGTGATTCCAGAAAGTAGAGCAGTGGAAAAAATATGTATTTATATCATATATTGTATATTCTATATTTATAATATATATGTATATGTCAATATATATGATGCATGCATATGAAAAGGACACAGGAGCCAACATGAAAGAGCAATTAATGACTAAATTTGGAACAACTTGATCAGTAAAATAAATAACCACATAATTGGATTATAATCCAAAAAATAAATATATCCAAAATTATGTAAGCAAATATATAGACAAATGTGAAAGCCACAACTCTTCCTTACAGAACTCCAGTTCATAACTGTAGAATGAATGAGGAAAATAGAAAATCACTGTTGTGATGCCGTATTAGAAATTATTACAGGAAAAATCCTCTCATGGATTCTAAGATGAGTGGGTGAAAATTCACATCGAAACTGATTTACATAGTCTGACATTCTTTTCCCTAAATATTTCATAATTACAAAAGAAAAAGTAGTAAGTCTGCAGCGGAGAATCCTAACAGAGACCACTTTGGGGATCAGAGTTAATTTTATCAGAACTCATATCAGCATTATACACAATGTACTTCATTATGTGCAATGTCATGCACCGAGAAGGGCACCTTACCTCAATGGACTCCTGCCCAGTAATTTCAGTCTAATCATGAGGAAATATCACACATACCCAAATTAAGGTACATTCTCAAAATTTATTGACCAGTGCTCTTTAATAGAGTCATGGTCATGAAAGACAATGATAGATGGAGTAAATGTCACTGATTGGAGACATCTCTGTCAAATAAATACAATGTAGTATCCTGGACTGGATCCTATAACAACAATAACAACAAGAAAATTCAGTACATTCATGGAAAACCAGTGAAATCCGAATAAGTTTTCTACTTTCGCTAATAGTATTGTATCAAGGTTATTTTCTTAGTTTTGATAAATGTGCTGTAGTTATATAAGATGTTCATGGGGAAGTCGGCAGGAGGTTGTAGAAGTCTTTGTACTATTTTTGCAACTCTGTTATAAAGCTAAAATTATCTTAAAGATTAGAAAAAATCTCAAAACTTTAAAGTACCCACTCCTTCTTGCCCTTCCTCCCTCCTGGATTCATTGAGAATCTTCACATTCTTCTGTGAATTTTTTATAAAACAATGTTGCTACTAGCAATCAATTACTTCTGTACTGTATATTTGTCTTTTAATGGTACCCACTTGAAAAAAAATGGTACCCACTTGTCATGTAGCTCAGTTAAAATAGTATTTGTTTAATAACATGGGAGTATAACTGGGTAGAATCTGCAACTATCCTTTTTTGCAACTCTCTGTTCTATTAGAGAAAGATGCAGCTTCAGAGAATGCTTGCTTCAAGTCTTGGCATGCCTGGTGATGCCTACAAAAAGTGTAAATTTCATAGCAACCCAGGGCTTCCTAACACGCTCTGTTCTTGCTTTCTGAAGGTATATCTTTCAGTTGTTTCTTGATTACCGAGTGGTGGCAGGTGGGAGCTTCGCAGCTGCTTGATTCAGTGGCTGATACGTCTATTCTTTGAGAACACAATTGACAGCTTGGCAGTCAGCGTTCTTAAATGATCAGTGGAGCTCAAACAAGATCCCTTGTTTTATGCATCTCTTTTGTGAAGACTGCAATATGTGTGCCAGCTGAGAAAAATACCATACATAATGAGTCCTAAACTTTAAATCTAGTGAAATCTAATTGCCTTTCTTTGGGATAGTGTTGCCACTGACTACAACAGCACTTTTGTGGTACCTTACATAAGCTGAATGGATTCGAATTAGACTACTTAATCACATTGAGAAACCAGAGTGGAGGACATTTATATCCTTTTAGAGGACACATTACCTGCTGATGTGTATGTAGCGCCAACTTTGTAGCATATACACCAGTGTTAAAATTCAGCTTTTATAGGCACTCAGCAGCACCCCTCTTTCGCACCTTTTAACACTAAGAGCAAGACTCGTGTCCAACTCCTGACACAACAGCAAGAGAATATTTCCTTTTGAGGTCAAAAGAGGATATGAGGGAGGCAATAAAATAAAATGCAAAAAGACATGTATTAGGAATAAGAACACAGGATTTAGTACATAGTTCCTAATACTTAGCCTTCTATCTGTGGGGAAGTCATCTTAATGTTCTCAATTTCAATTTTTTTCCTTATAAAATGCTAATAATAGGAACTGTCCTCTTTACATCATAGGGTTGTGACATTAATGACTTCGGAAGAGCGGCTATGTACAATGCAAAATTCCAAATGTATTTAAGTGGATAGTGCTGTAGTTTTGTTTTGAATTGATATGGCTATGGCTTCTAAGTTCTCATCTTGGTAATTTTACCAACAGTTCCTAAGTACAAAGTTTCTGAGGCAGTAATACCAAGTGGCAATTAAATAAAATTACTCTCATTTATTACTGAAATTAAATTTATGCAGAAGTCTACTGAATAGAATAAACCTAAGTTTTATATCATTTAGAGCTGGATTTTCTCTAGATTTTTTTTTAATAAAAAGGCTAGAGAGTCAATTTGAATATTAAACTTCACACTGGCGTGCAGTGAGACTCATTTTGGGACTATATACATAGCAAGAGAGAATTCAACTTATACATCATCCTTGTTTTAGCAAGTCTCTTTCTTTGGCTACAGATTTAAAAAGCATCATTTCTATGACATTTTCCTTGTGTATCTTTTCTAAAATTACATTTTTGTCACCCCTGACATGTCTTTTTCCCTTCTTGGCTTTATTTTCCTCCTCAGCACCTATAATTATTTCACTTACTATATGTTGTATTCATTTATATTCTTTAATATCCGTTGTCCTACTAAAGTGTAAGTTCCAGGAGGTAAGATAGTTTTGTCTGTCTTCTTTATGATTATATCTTCAGCATCCACAATGGTGCCTCACATAGTAGCCTCTCAAAATATTTATTCAATAAATGATAAAGTTAAAAAAAAGATATTTATATCTGTTTTTCTCTCTCCATTTTTCTCCCCTAACTAAACATGTCAAATATCATTGAGTACTATAGGAATCTTAATTTTTAAAAAAATAACCAAATTTGAATTTATATTTTTGGTCTCATTTAATGTTTTTAATAAACAGTATTAATATATTTATTACCTTTGAGGGGCACCTGGGTGGCTCAGTCAGTTAAACGACAGACTCTTGATTTCTGGTCAGGTCATGATCTCAGGATAGTGAGATTGAGCCCCACGTTGGGCTCCACACTCAGCGCAGAGTCTACTTGAGATTCTCTTTCTCCCTCTCCCTCTCCCCATGCTCACACTCTTTCTAAATAAATAAATAATAAATAAAATCCTATATATATGTATAGATATATATACATAACCTTTGAAAATGCATTCACTTTGAGTATTACATTAATTTGCCCAGTTATAAATCTTTAATCTTAATTTTATAAATTATTGCTACACATGGATTAGTCAGTAATAGTGATGGTCACAATGAAGTGATCTGGATTTATCCATTTAATTCATTAAGCTTTCCAACCTTCCTAGGAAGAAAGGCTTCTTGGTACTATCCTGTGTTCCAGTGAGCTCTACATACACTTTTCAGCCCCCAAATAAGCCATTCTTTTAATTCTGTGTATCATCACACATTAGTCAGACCAAAATGGGAGTATTGGTCACAGTTGTGGTTACCATAGTTTAAAGGGAACTTTAACATTTGAAGAAAAACAGAGATTGTCAATTATTAAGTTTTTCAAAGCAAAACAAATACATAATATATTCCCAAAAAACCGATGCACTGCCTAATGTAATGGTAAGAATACATACACTGAATCTTTGACCATCTGCTATATACATTTTAGAAGGAATGCTATGTATGTTTTAGAAAGAATGTTTTAGAGGAAGTGTTAACTATATTACCTATAAATACCCTTCTAACTCTAAGATTCTATGATTTTATTACTCTGTTATGTTCTCTAAAATACACTCAAGTGGATCTTTTACAAATAAAATGCATTCTTGGCTAGATGACTACAACCAACAGTGTAAGATACATATCCTTTAAGTCTGAAATGATTTCAAGAATGGATATTTTGATTATAAGAACATTTCAGTGCTAATTAAAAAAATATCTGCATATATTGTAATATTCCTGTTTGTGTGGTATGTGTATGGTATGTACATGCATTTTATTTATTTTGGGCCTGCTATAGATAGTGGAATAATTGAATTTGAGAGATAGGCTCTTTCTTCTAGATTGTTTCACTGACTTTGTTAAAAAAAAAAGTGATGATGGGACCTTTGAGAACATCAAATAGTTGGATGAAAATCATGCTTTACTGAGTTAACTTTTGTTACTTTTCTGTGTACTGAAGATTAGATATTACAAAACCTTAAATTTGTAAATGGCTAAATTAATTATAATCAAATAAGTATACAGTGCTTGAGTTTTATATATATTTCTTCATTATTTATGTATACTGCTTAAATCTGCACTTTCAAACATATATTTTCTTATCATTTCCTATCATACTTTGATTATTTGCATAGTTACAGATTTTTTATACAGTATTAATTCTGTTTGATTTTCTGGTAATTGGATGAATTGTTTCTTTGTTTCAGTTTTAAAATGGATTTCACCTAATTTGATAATATTTATTTGAAGATAACTCTCCTTGGTAATTTGAGTTCCAATATGAGATGGTGATTTTTTTTTCTAGGTTGTGATTAATTTTATAACTGCATACTGATTATTCATCAAAATTAAGCCCTAGTCCCCTCTCACTGGTTCCTCTATAGTAATGGTCCTTACTTAAATCTGCACATCAGAATCTACTGAAGAACCTTAGAAACAGTGATCTCAAAGCCCAGTGTTGCAAAAATTAAATCATGATTCTCATGACACAAAGGTCATTTTTTGCTTTTAACACTCCAGTGATTCCAATGTGCTTCCAGGACTGACAAGTATTAGTCTTCATCCTCTGTGATGACTTTGTCAACAATGTTATTAGAGGACATTTCTTTTGTAGTTCCAACCTGAAAGATGTCCAATAATTAAATTCCCAGTCCATTCATATATCCTGACGTATGTTTTTTCCTAATCAGTATTAGGAAAACACCAACATCTCATCTTATTAGGGTGGAGAATAAATAATATATTCTCAAAGATAGCTTTGTTTTTCCTTAAAGTTCTCTGAATTGTTTTCTTACTGTAATTTCAGGTGCATGTAACCCTTTGAATCAGTATTTTTGTATCCTTTGGGCAAATATCTAGTAGTGCAATTGCTGAATCATAGGGTAGTCCTTTTTTTAACTTTCTGAGAAGCCTCCATACTGTTTTTCAGAGTGGCTGCACCAGTTTGCTTTCCCATCAACAGTGTAAGAGTGTTCCCCATTTAATCTGCATCCTCAAGAACATCTATTGTTTCCTGTGTTGTTAATTTTAGTCACTCTGACTAGTGTGAGGTGATCTCATTGTAGGTTTTTTTAAAGATTTTTTTTTATTTATTTGAGAAGGAAGGGTGAGAGAGAGAGCACACGTGAGTGAGGTGGGAGGGGTAGAGAGAGAGAGAGAGAGAGAATCAGGCTCCCACTTGAGCAGGAAGCCCGATGCGGGGCTTGGTCCCAGGACCTCGGAAGCCAAAGGCAGACACTTAACTTATTGAGCGACCCAGGTGCCCCTCTCGTTAGAGTTTTGATTTGTATTTTCCTGATGATGAGTGATAGATCAGACCTTCTTAAGATGAAAATTCTGATTGTCCATGAATCCTCCAGAACTGTAAATTTGTATGCATTTTTATATGTATTTTTTTCCTAGGGAAAGGGACTATACATTTCATTAGGTTCTCAGTGACATCTGTGACCTTCAAAGGAGTGAACAGTGTTGGGGCTACATGATCTTTGAATGCATTGCATTCTAGAAAGTTAGTTTTCTAGCTCCCAGAATGCTTGCAAGGATCAAATGAGAAAATGTGTCTGAAAGGACGTATGAACTATAAATACTAAACAAATATGTCATGAAAATCATAATTTCATATGGAGAAATCAATTATAAGAAATGTGTATATTGGTGATTTAAAATAGAAAAACATTCCAGTCTTGGGGGATAAAAAGATTGTGGTATTAAAAAGGATTGCTTAAGGAAGACTGGAAGAAGATGGGTGTCATGAACAATATTTTTTTTAAAGATTTTATTTATTTATTTGACAGAGAGAGACACAGCGCGAGAGGGAACACAAGCAGGGGGAGTGGGAGAGGGAGAAGCAGGCTCCCCGCAGAGCAGGGAGCCCGATGCGGGACTCGATCCCAGGACCCTGGGATCATGACCTGAGCTGAAGGTAGTCGCTTAACCAACTGAGCCACCCAGGCGCCCATGTCATGAACAATATTTTAAAGCTAATGATGAGACTATTCATTTGTCCCCAAGAAGCTCTCCTGCTAAAAATAGGTTGCAGAATTTTAAAACTAACAGTTTATTTTCAAAGATACACTTACAACCTGTTAGATGGCTATTTTTTAAAAAAGCCACCCTTTTCATGTAAGAGAAAATAATACAAAATGTTCTTTAGTAATGGAAAAAAAAAGACACGGTAAGTAAAGTAGAACACAGTGATCTTAAATAAAGGAATGAGAAGCCTTCAAGCATATTTGAAAATTAGACCTCAAATTGAATTTATAACTGGGTTTATATTGCACCTTTAATCACAGTAGCTGATGCATGAACTTAGAACAAAATTTATTTCTATTTAGCAATTATAGAGCAGTCATATAGGATTTGGTCAATTGTATGCATTTTAAAAATGATTTTCAAAAATTTTTATTCATCATCCCAGACAACAGCCCCATAAAAAAATAATAATCTAGACATTTTTCTGAGGAACATGAAAAATGTACCTCCTTAACTTGGTGGCCATGTTTGATAGTAACAGATTTTTAAAAGATTTTGTGCAGATCCAAAGATAAGTGGAAACAGGCTGAGTATATAATCTATGGTTATCCCTAGTGATCATAAATTAGTGAGTTTAATTGGGAATGTTTCATTATAAAACCTCAAGCTTCATTTGTATAATGAAGTGTAAAACTGGTAACAACTGGGTAGACTCATGAGCTTCATTAAAATGCCTTGAGTTGATCTGAATATTCTTTCATAATAGTTTTTAATATTAATTGAGTTACGTAGTTGACCTGCCTTTTGTTGGGGGAAAGAAGGTCATAGAAGATTTTTTTTTTTTATGTTATTGTTGTGGACATTCTATTTTAATTGTTGTGTCTAAGATAAGACTGTTGTTTCCTCCCACATTTTCCCTTGTGTCTCAAGTTATAAAATATCTATAATAGTCAAAGTATTTAAAATTTTGGTTCATTAAGGCACCTGGGTGGCTCAGCCGGTTAAACATCTGCCTTCGGCTCAGATCATAATCGCAGGGTCCTGAGATTGAGGCCTGAATCAGGCTCCCTGCTCAGCAGGGAGTCTGCTTCTCCTTCTCCCTCTGCCTTTCCCTGCCTTGTGCTCTCTCTCTCTCTCGGTCTCAAATAAATTTAAAAAAATAAAATGAAATAAAATTTTGGTTCATTCAAAAATACATATGCTTAAAAAGTAATCTTTCTTTTTTTTCTGTTTATGAATTGGAAAAGAATTTGAAATAAAAGAAAAAAGGTGATATGACCTATTTGACCCAAGTGTAGGGAAATCTTCCCTGATGTTGTAGAACAAATTGGTATTAAGCAAATGATAGGATTATTATTAAGACCTCTATGGCTAATGGCTGATTTTTTTGGAGTGAAGATATCATTACTGTGTTTCATATTGCTTATTATCAATTGTATTTGTATTTGAAAATTTTCTCATATGCCTTGCTTTATGTAGTTCACCCGCTAAAACATTATGAGGAAGTAATAACTTTATCTTTGTGTATTGAGCCTCTTTTCTATTAAAGGCTAAACATTAGAATCTGAGGTGTCATGTTAGGTACCCAAGAAAATCATGTCTTGCTTACTCATTACAAACAGTATGCCTAAAGGGAGTTAAACCAAATCCATAGAACAGCTGAATGTTAATTGTAATATTGCTCTGCAGCTCATTTGGTTCAAATGGATTATAAATTATGCATGAAGCAAGCAACATACTAGCAATATTTCTGTTAACTGAGGTCATGACCCTTCTTTTAGCTAATCTTTTAATGTGAAGTTAATAATAAAAAGTCCAGTTATTAACTAACAGAGTAGGTAAGCAACCCAGTGCGTGTACATAATGATTCCCACAACACATTTTTAAAAACATTTTCTACTATAAATACTGTTTTTTTAATGGCCAGTTACAGGAATGTGGATATTTTTATAAAGCAGTAAATGTCAACTTTAGGATAAACAGAAAATAATATAATAAAGGAAATTATATTTTTGGCACACATCTTTCTATCTTTTCTCCCCTAAGTATATATTTCATAGCTGATATATATGAATACATGAGTATTCATATTCTTCTCTTTTTCCCTAAACATGATAATTTTATATCCTCAACAATGAAATTTTTAAAAGTTTGAAAGTAAATCAGTATATCCACTATTACATTCATCATAAAAATAAGATGAATAATATTAGCACTATAAAATATTAGTGAATATTCTGCAAACCAACTTTAATCATACAGTTCTAAAATACCCAAATAAAAAATATACTACATTTATATTTGTCCAAAAAAATGGGTGACTAAACTCATTCATTATTCATTAAACTAAGATTTTTTGAACACATACTGTGTGTCAGCCAAAGTACCAAAAGCTGTTAGTACAATGTTAAAATAAATAGGTTTGGCCCTTGATTGTTTAGTATATATTTATATATATATGTCATATGGCAAAATATACAGAAAATAATACAAATATTTAAGTTAGTAATGCTTCACATCCTAAGTATTCTTAATGCTAAAACAAATAGATTGAATAAATTTGTTGCTAAATAATGGTAACACATTTTTCTTTCCTGATTTATTCTCTAAAGCAAGGGTCATCTATCTTTGGGTAATGGCTCAAAAATGCAACAGATTGTAAACAGTGTACTGCATATTAAGAAAATTTTATCTCTGCACCTGAATACATTTTTGTCTTAACTGAAGGTTTTTGATCAAAGTTTAAAATGCTCTTAGTAAAATTCAAAGATAAAATGCCCTAAATTTCATTCATTAAATTTATTTTTTTGTATCATAACTGTCCCAAAAATTAAACTATGATTCCGAGAAAAACAATGGAAATCATGAATCTGTTTCTCAATATTAGAGTATTAATATAGCATACTAAGGACAGTTACTCTAGATTAATAATATAATAATTTTAAATATTTTAATAAATATTAATCAAAACTTTGTTAGAAAATAGATCTTATTGATATAGCCAAATATACACAATACTAAAATAAAAACTAGATAAGATAAAAACTCAGCTAGCCAATGCTTCTTCCTATATGGAATAAAAAACAAATAAAAAAAAAACCAGTTAACTATTTTTCTATTCAAGGAATTTACCTGACTAAATATTCTGGGTTTTTTAAATTTAATTAATTTATTTTAGAGAGAGGGCAGAGGGAGAGGGAAAGAGAGAACCTCCAGCAGACTCCCTGCTGAGCGCCGAGTGAGAAGCCCAACAACTTGATCCCACAACCCCAAGATCACGACCTGAGCCAAAATCAAAAGTTGGACGCTTAACTAACTGAACCACCAGAGCGCCCCCAAAATATTCAGGTTTTAAATAGACCCAGCTTCTGCCTGACATTAAATACCATGTGAAATAATTTTTCACATTTTAAAATGTTTTTCATTTTAAATACTCCATAATAGAAATCAAGTTATTTTTTGACATTGATTATTTACTTGTACATTTATAGCTTATAGAATTTTTTGCAATCTTTTTATTTCTGTTTGGAGATTACTTATATTTCTAAGAATGTTTGGATTTTTTATCCATATTGAAATTTTACCTCAATTATATAACTATCTGCACTTAAATGAGATAATAAATACAAAGCACTTACAATAGTGCCTGGTTCATAGTCAATACTGTTAGAATTATCAGACATGACTATTAAAAAGGATAATTCTGGGCACACCCAACTCCTATAGGAGAGTACAAAAAGTTAGATAGGAATTCCTTTTAGGCAAGAAATTCTCTTATCACCATATACCTAACATCTGGAAGCCCATCATCCTCCCTCAACAAAAGAACAATTTTGAAATCAGTGTCGAAGTGGATTTTTTTCATAAACTTGCATCTAACTGGATGATTTCTGATTTGGCTTTGCAGAAGAGAGACATTTCATTGGTACCATGCCTCAGTGTCCAGTGTTAATTCTAAGACACTCTTGCTGGATCCTTATGACTCTTCTTCATTTCTTTTGCTTAACAACTCTTTGTGACTGTACAACATTAAGAAACTGGATATAAATGTAAAAGAAACTTCTTTCCTTCTGAAGTATTATAAATTATTTTTCTTCTGAAAATTTATTCTAGTCTTTAAAAATACTTTATTATTTCATCATGTCACATTAAAAAGGTTACTTTGAAGAGATAATTTTAGTCTAATTTTCTTAAGAAAAAAAAGGCAGACAAGAATAAGGCAAAAACAATGTTAATGTACATATTTCTCATATACATAAAATGTAGTTCACATTTCATCAGTTATTTGTATTGAAGCAAAACAAAAAGGCACTGGCATTATTCTCTTTTTTTAAGGAAGACTTTTGGTTATTATGCAGGTATGAATTCCAATAATATTTGACAACCAAATATGCAAACTAACAATATGTCAAATGTGTCTGCTAGAATTTTTACAATGATCCATTATGTGCTATAATTTAAGTAACCTAGATTCTTTTAGAAATGAAATTATATAAAAAAATACTATTCTAATGTAAATTATCTGAAACTGACATTAATTTGATTTGATTAAAATATTGTAGAAAACTTCAGGTTAATTTGTAAGATTTTTTAATTGAATTATGTCTTATATTTGTATTATAATTTGAAAATATTTCAAAGTTTTACACCTGTGTTTATGACAATGTGTTAAAGTGGAAAAATTCCTGAATTGGGAGAAAAGATTTGGAATCTGCCTTTAAGTACATCTGGGGAAAAAAAAAAAAATCTAATGATGCTGGAAGTTCAGCTTTCCTAATCAACTCATTGTAGCCTCTTTGAACCTCAATTTTCCTAGAAGTTAAATGGGAATACTAGCATCTAACCATGCTCTAATAGAATGATATAAGGCAAATTCTATTAAATACTTAAAATACATTAAAAATTTAAACTATGCACATATAAGTTATCTGATCATGTTAATAGTAATTAGAATAAAGTATTCTTGTTATGGTCTTATATAGCATTTATCAGAATAAAAGCACATATTTTTTCTTTTAAAATAAATGCATGTAATCACAGAATTTGATTATATGTTCATGGTAAGTGTTTTGATTAGAAAAAAGAGAATGAATTAAACTTTACCCTAATTTACTTTTTAACTATCTTTAGGGGATACTGCTTATAAAAATGTAAGAAGAATGTATAATCTGGGCTTAAATTGAACTGATTATGTAAATATATTGAAAATGAGTTGGAGGTATAAATCACAGATGTCGACTTGATGGAAAGTTTGTTAGGAGCAAAATCTACTGCTCCCAAATCCCAACGTGTTAATTACAAGAAAGCATCTGGTATACAAATTTATGCTAAGCTAAGAAACATACAGATTAATGTTGAATACAGTATGTCAGATAGATGTGGGACCATCTACTTTTACTTGCTGAATGATTTAAGCCATGATTGTTGCATTGGCATACATCACTGAAACTGACTGTGATTATTAAGTACAATTAATACTACTACAGTTAAGAGAGGTGTATTTGTGTGTATGTTGCACACTTTACAAATATGCATGAAGAGTTCAGAGTCTGGGAGAAAAAGGTTATTGCATGTGAATCATTATACTCTGGGAAAAAAGAAAAAAAAATTAAATTTAAAATAAAATACCAATGTAAGGATAGGAGGAATTTAGAAAAATAATATAAGAATAGGAGAGATTGAGGTCATGTAATATTAGCCAAGCACATTCCTCATCAACTGATCAAATATTACCAAAAGAAGCCTTATGAATGTTGTGCTGTCTTCCTCAGGAGTACTACTTCCCCTCTGAAAGTAAAATTTGATGTCTTTTTATAGGGCCTAAAATTTTTTGTTCCTCTATTCATAGATCATCTACGTGGATATGTCATTACTCACCTGACTCTTCATAATTTTAGCCATATTGATGGCTTCTTGAGTTGGTCATGTAGACTTACAATAAAAAAGACATAGGATCTGTACCCCAAAATTTCCACTTTCCATTACTTCCTAATTATTCATAAATGTTATTACAAATTAAAAATGACTTTGTAAGGGGATGCCTGGGTAGCTCAATTGGTTGAGCATCTGCTTTTGGTTCAGGTCATGATCCTGGGATCCTGGGATCGAGTCCCATGTCGGGCTCCCTGCTCAGCCGGGAGCCTGCTTCTCCCTCTGCATCCCCCCCCACCCTGGCTTGTGCTCTCTCTGTCTCTTGCTCTCTCTCTTTCTGTAAATAAATAAAAATCTTTAAAAAAAATGACTTTATAAAATACTGCAGAGTTCATGTCTTCAGAGATCTAATTCTTACGTCTTCATTGATGTAAAAATGCAAAATAATTAGAAACGTGCATTCCTCAATAAAAAAAGGAGACATGATCTATTAATTTTATGAAATCAAAGCTAATTGTGATTATATGATGTAACCCCATTGCAAACATGAATCTTGTCAATATATCACTTTTGAGAATTATTCGTGACTACTCATTTTTATGCACCCCTTTATCAATTATTTATTAAACACAATATATGCTGGGTATGCTTATAACTGTTGGGTATGTAAAAGTGAACAAGACAATAAAGCTCCTTGCATTCAGGAAGCTTACAATCTAGTGGGGATATCAAAAGAGTAAAATTTTTTAAAGTCAGCAAATATAATGCTAATGGTAAGCTCTACACCCAATATTAAATAGGGAAATGTGTGAGTGATACTAGGTATAGCATACTACTTACAATCTACTTCTGCCAGAATTTGCACAGTAGGATAAATTGTGAAGTTTTAATAATTGAAAAACAGACATTAAAAAGAAAAAATATGCTAAAAGACAGATGATGCGTAAACAAAGTTTCCCGGAAGATCAAACAATACACAAGAATGTCTCTGCCTGAACTATATGAACAAGAAATGTTATAAAAGTAACAGGGCTTAGTTAGGTAGGGTTTTTTGCACCAACAAAACTAGTGTCAGACATAATTTAAAGACAAGAAGTAAACCATAATCGGTATAAGCAGATCATAGAGAAAAATTGAAATGCAAATTGGGGTCACTGCAGAATGATTTGAATTCCATTAAAAAATTCTGTAGGTAGATTAATCCAGTGATTTTATGCCAGATTGATTTGAGATGGAAAGGAAGGAGGTGTCTATATATGCAGGGAGCTCATTGAAATATTAATTAATAATTTGAGCACAATATAATAATAGCCTACATTAGGATGATGGCAGAGATTGTTTTTATGAAAAAAATTTAATAAACATGAGATTTTTCCTATTTTATTGTAGATTAATGCATATTGGTTGTCAAATATTTAAATAATCATTAATATAAAATAAAATGTATAAATGTCATCGCACACAATTTTTACAATTTTATCTAAAGGGTATCCATAATTTCCAAATATTCAGTTTTTTTATTCACCATTTAGATTGCTCTGCAGAGGAGGAGACTGATGTAATATATGTATATATGCACACACACACACACCCACATAGCCTAGTGGACTGGTCACATAAACAATTAGGTCCCCTTTAAATTTACATCCCTACTTAGCACTAACATCTATTGTGTCACATAGATCACATCCATATATATTCATATATATTTGATTAGATAAGAATATCTGAAATATATAGAAATGTGTAAGAAATAATCTAGAAGGGGCACCTGGGTGGCTCAGATGGTTAAGCGTCTGCCTTCGGCTCAGGTCATGATCCCAGGGTCCTGGGATCGAGTCCCACATCAGGCTCCCTGATCCTTGGGAGCCTGCTTCTCCCTCTGCCTCTCTCTCTCTCTCTCTGTTTCTCATGAATAAATAAATAAAATCTTTAAAAAAAAAAGAAATAATCTAGAACACGCAAAATTGCATATTTTGAAATAGTTAATGTTGGCAATGTAGGAACTGTTAATAAAATGATACTGTGAAGTGAAGTTAATCATATTGACATAGGAGAACTGTTTTTTTCATACTAAAGCCATTCACAATTAAGATCTGGCAGAGTTAAGTTAGCATTTCATGAAGAAAACAATGACAGAAAGATGGAATGACCTGTGCTAAAAATGGAATAATTTGAATATCAAATGTGTTTTTAAAAAGCCCTTGGGAACACAAAGAATCTTTAGAATATTTTTTGCAAAAATTGAATATGTTGTGAAAATCAAATATAATAATTGAAAGTGTGCCATCATACATGTTTATTTAAAAAATTGTGGCAAAATCAGCACTTCATGTATGAGAGGTCGTGGGGTTGTCTTTATTGCAATAAAATCCTGTTACCTGTTGGATAAACAAATTTCTTTTTTTTTTTTCTAAAGACACTTTTAACATTTTTATGGTGTTACCTTATTTTCTTTCTTTTTTTTTTCCTAAAGATTTTATTTATTTATTTGAGAGAGAGAATGAGATAGAGAGAGCATAAGAGAGGGGAGGTTCAGAGGGAGAAGCAGACTCCCTGCCGAGCAGGAAGCCCGATGTGGGACTCGATCCCAGGACTCCAGGATCATGACCTGAGCTGAAGGCAGTCGCTTAACCAACTGAGCCACCCAGGCGCCCATCTTATTTTCTTTCTAATTCAAGTAATTACAATTATTCAATTTTTGCTTGTCTCTGTCAGTAGAATTTAAGTTTCATGAGGGCAAGAACATTTTTAGTTTTAGCCATTATTATATCCTTAATGTCTAAAAGTATGCCTGCTTATGGCAGGTACTCAATATTTAATGAAACTTTTGTTGAAATTAACACATAATGTCAGTGAAATATGTAAATAAATATTTGAGAGAGTTGGAAAGTAGTCAGCTTTGTAAAATGCTGCTGAAAAATGAAATACAAAGAGGACTAAAATTTTTCCATTCATTTTGTTTATATGGGGACAGGGAACATCATTAGTGCTGCTACAAGAGGAATTTCCAAGGGTTAGTGGAGGAAGGGGCAGTAATCCTGGAGTTGGTTCAAGATGGTTCCTTTATATATAATTTAAGCTGTGAATGGGAGTAGAGAGAGATACTGCTCATAGGTTGCAATATTTTTGTTGTTGTTGATGACATTTAACTATTTTGATATTTCACATTTCACATCCTTGTTGTGGTTGTCTTTTAAATTTGATCATATCATTTTCTGCCTTAAAAATGTTTTAGATTTTTATGTAATGGTATTTGTTAATGTTTTTGTTTTGTGTTTTTGTCTTCATATCCTCCTGTGCAAAAGTTTCCACTATAAAGATCATAAAATATTTTCTTTTAATGTTGTATGTCTTTGTTTTTGCATTTTGCATTTTTAGTCTTTAACCATATATAATTTATTTCAGTGTAAGCAATGAAAGACATATTCCACAGTTGGAATTCTTTTTGTATTTTCTTGTAATTTCTAGTTTCTTGCCCTGTAAACAAAACACATTTTGTTTATGCTTTGGAAAATTATTAAGGAATATATGTGATGTAACAGAGGTTGAGGTAGTGTTCACATATGGGTGAAAAGAAGGTGTATTTTCTATTTGAAGGATTTAGAGTTAAAATACATGATTAGAAGATGGATTGGATTAATTAGATTATTCAGATCTTCCATATAAAAAGTGTTACATTTGATCTCTCCAGTTTGTTAAGTCTAGTTACTACCACATTTATGTCAAATTATTAGAATTTATACATTCCTAATATACAGTTGTTTATTAGGGTGAGTGGGCGGCTCAGTTGGTTAAATGGTTGACTCGTGATTTTGGCTCAGGTCATGATCTCAGAGTCCTGGGATTGACCCCTGCCTCAGGCTCTGTGCTAAGCAGGGAGTCTGCTTCAGGATTCTTTCTCCCTCTGCTCCTCCCCCTGCTCTCTTTCTGTCTCTCTCTCTCTCTCTAAAATAAATAAATAAATCTTTAGAAAAATATATATACAGTTGTTTATTATGTGACTTTTATATAAAGGTCCATGGCAGGTAAAATTTTAGTTTTCATAAAGTATCTTTGTTGCATTTAAGATATAAAATTTATCATTAACATTAATATTGATTATATCTTCTTTCTCCCTTTGTATTTGTGTGGCAATTAATTGCTCCCCTTTAGATTTCAAGTTTTTCAATTTACTTTCTTATACCTGTGACTTTTTTATATAATGTATAGGCTATAATTTTATTGTATTTAATAACACTGTGTCCTTGCTTCTTTATTTATTTGTTTGGGTGAGTTGATCTTCCAACATTTATTTTTATAACTGTTACTGTTTTTGTGCACCTGGAACTAATGCAAAATTATGTGTCAACTATAATTTAAAAATTAAGCTTATATGCTTGCACCAATTTTCAGTTGCTAAACTTTAGAAACAAGTGGAATCTGCTGATTGTCTCTATAATAAAAGATGGATAAGCGCAGTTACACTTTTTACAAATCCTCACTCCAACTCTACCACTACTCTTTCTGGGTTTTGTCTCTGTGCTTTAGAATTTTTATCCCAGTTTGTTCTACTCTATGGATGTTTTTACTATATAGTATACCTATGAAGAGTTTTAACATTTAACAGTTATGAGTAGTCATCATCAGTTCATACCTGTTATGACTTACTTATCATTCATTCAGTCATTCACTTACTTATACATTCATGTTCAATAAATAAATTTTGATTTGTCCATGTGTCAGTCACTGAGCTAAGAGATCTGGATAACAGATAAAGCAAATTTTGATCTATTTTAATGATAATCTCTATTTTTTCTTTTTTTTAAGATTTTATTTATTTATTTGAAAGAGAGAGAGATAGCAAGAGCAGGAACACAAGCAGGGGGAGTGGGAGAGGGAGAAGCAGGCCTCCCGCCGAGCAGGGAGCCTGATGCAGGGCTGGATCCCAGGACCCTGGGATCATGACCTGAGCCGAAGGCAGACGCTTAATGACTGAGCTGCCCAGGTGCCCCAATAATCTCTATTTTTTAATAAATAAGTTATACAGTGAATTTTATCTTATCTGGCACAGGAGTGGGTACCAATCAAATGTTGATTCCCATCATTTTTCCTCTTCCTCTTTCTTTCCCTCTCCAAAACCCAACAGATTTTATATGAGAAAAACAGCCTTTCATTTTGTGGGTTTCATTGAGTTATATTTAAAGTCAAGAAAAGAAGGTAAGAGAACTAAAATAAAATAAGTGGAGGAGGAAAACTTTACCATATTCTTTTTCTATTTTCACTAGTTCTTTAGAAGATCTCTATTATTAGAGGATTCCATAACTCAGATCAACAATTTCTTATATGACCAATTTTGTGGTCAAATTTAAAATGGGTGCTGCATCCCTTTGCTAACTGTAAATGACACAAGGGAATTAGAGTTCCCAAAACTGATTGAGCATCATATCCAGGTATGGATTGTTTTACAGATATGTTTGAACCTCATTTCAGACCTCTAGCTCAGTACTTTTAAGCACCATGAGTGATCTATGTGCAACCAGAATTTGAGGAACCTGACCTGGAGTTGTCTTATATTGATGACTCAGGTCATGGAACTCTAGGGAGAAACTGGCAGAGCCCAGCAGAGCAAACCAACAAGTACCATAAGGAAAGGTAGATTTTGAACATACTATTACTCCTAAAATGTTCTTCCACCTACCCTTAAACCAGCTTTGAAAATAATCATACAATATACCAAATCTGCCTTAAATCAAAGAGACTTCTAAAACTAGCATAAATACCCAGTAGACAAGGGCTTTCATGCCCTGATGATGTTCTCTTGGCTTCCTGTGAGATCTCCTCTGTCACTTTGCATCTGCTCAATCCACACAAGCAATCTGTACTGCTTTACATTCTGTCCTTCAATTCTTTTTTAATTTCTCCTATAATTTTCACCTCCCCACTCCATCATTGTCCATCAGATTATTTTTTGTAACTTTTTGTTTTCTTGAAGCATATCTGTGAATCCTTTTGTGATTCATTTCAGGTTGCTTTCAAGAAGGATAAATGGATGATATACTTCCTGAGTCTGCTATATTGATAAATATTTTTGTTACATTCAATATGAAAAACATACTAGTTGTAATTTGAGTTGTACACTTTTCCCATGAAACTCCAGTAAGGTATTTTCTAGCATCTAAATAAACTGTAGAGAATACTGAATACAGTTTCCTTTTCTACTTTGTAAGTGACACTTCATTTCTTTGTGTATATGAGGAACATTTTCTTAAATGTCATGACTTAATGATGTCATTACAATGTCTTGCTGTTTAGCATCTCTTATTAAATTTTAAAAAATATAGAGTAGGCTGAGGTGCCTGGGTGGCTTAGTTGGTTGAGCATCTGACTCTTGATTTTGGCTCAGATCTTGATCTCAGGGCTCTGGGATGGAGTCATGCATTGGGTTCCACACTCAGAGGAGTCTGCTTCAGCATTCTCTCTCTCTCCTGGCCTCTGACCCCCAGCCTCACTCACTCTCTATAAAGTAAATAAGTAAATCTTAAAAAAAAAAAAAAAATAGAATAGGCCTACAAATCTTCAAATCTATTCTCTGCAACATGAAGGTTTTTTTGTTTATTATTATTATTATTATTATGCATTTGTGTAGAATTGAGTAGAGATTTTTTGTTTACTCTACAGTCTACTATTTGAAGTAGACACAGCAATTATCTATAATTTGAATTTTATTCTTTAACATTCTTTACATTTTCCAGTATATTAATGTTTGTTCTTTTTTTTCTATCAATGCACTCTAACCCCTTCAAGTTTCTCTTCCATGTCTTAGTGCATCAATGCTCGTCTACAATTTAATGTTTTAAATCTAATAAGTTCTATTAGGTCTCTATTTTATTCTATTTACTTATTTTTACCTTTGTTTCCTTATAGTCTACATTTTTGAAATGTGTTCCTGCAGTAATGAAATTGTATTTATCTAATATTTTCTTCTGTTCTTGGAGGGACTATTTTTTCCAGTATCTTTTTATAATTTTCTGCATGCTGTGTTCTTTTCTTCCTTCCTTATTGTTTCATAAGTTTATTTAAAAAATTGTTTTTTTTTCTGTTTATTAAATCTACAAATATGGTACACATTTGCCACCAAAATAATGCTTGATATATCACATTGACTCTCCCTGTCAGGTATGAAAGTTGTATTTCATTCTCCTTTTGTAGGTGAATTATACCAAACATTTAAAAGATAATTAATGACAATCTTTCTCAAAATCTTACAAATAATGGAATAGAGGGAACCATTCAAAATGATTCCCTGAGGCCAGTACTACTCTGATACCAAAGAAGAATACAAAAAATACAAAAGCAAAAAAAAGTTTAGTTTGTCCAATATAAGTATGGCTACTCGAACTTTCTTTTGACATCATTTTTAGGACAAATTTTTCTCCACCCCCTCACTATCAATCTACATGTGTCTTTAAGTCTAAAATGAGTCTCTTGTGGGCAGCATTTTTAATCCATTCCAACACCCTATGCCTTTTGATTGGAGTTTATAATCCATTTACATTCAAACTAATATTGATGAACATGTGTTTATTGCCATTTTATTACTTGTTTTATCATAGTTTCTGGAGATTTTCTCTGATCCTTTCTTGTCTTTGTCACTTTTGGTATCTCTTTTGCACTCAAAGAGTCTTCTTTAATATTTCTTGCAGGGCTGGTTTAGTGGTCATGAACTCCTTTAGTTTTTGTTTGTTTGGTGAACTCCCTATCTCTCCTTCTATTCTGAATGATAGCCTTGTTGGTTAGAGTTTTCTTGGCTGCAGATTTTCCCCATTCATCACTTTAAATATATCATGGCATACTCTTCTGGCTTGCAGAGTTTCTGTTGAAAAATCCCCTGCTACCCTTATGAGTTTCTCCTTGTAAGTTACTGACTTCTTTTGCTGCTTTAAATTATTTTTATTTATCACTTTATTTTGGCAATTTAATTACAATATGTCTTGGTGTGGGTTTGCTTTTGTTGATTTTGCTGGGAGTTCCCTGCGCCTCCTGGATCTGGATGTCTGTTTTCTTGCCCAGATTAGGGAAGTTTTTAGCTATTATTTCTTCAGATAAATTTTTTTGCCCCCTTTTCTCTCTCTTCTTCTGGGACTCCTATAATAGAAATGTTATTATGCTTGATGTGGTCGCTGAGGTCCCTAAGTCTAGTCTTGTGTTACATAATTCTTTTTCTCTTTTGTTCACTTTCATTATTTTTCCTTAGTCTTCTAGGTCATTAATTCATTCCTCTGCTTCTTCCAATCTCCTTTTCATTACATGAAGCCTGTTTTCAATCTCATTTATGGCATTCTTCATCTTTGATTGATTCTTTTTTATTCTTATATCTCTGTGGTAAGGGTCTCCCTGATATCTTCTATTCTTTTCTCAAGCTCTGCAAGTATCCTTATGATTGTTGCTTTAAATTCTCCACCAGGCATGTCACTTATATCTGTTTCATTTAGATCTGTGGCCTTGGCCTTATCTTGTTCTTTCATTTGGGATAAATTCCTCCATCTTGGCATTTTGTCTAAGTCTCTGCCTTCTTCTGTGTTAGAAAAATCAGTTATGTCTCCTGCTTCTGACAGTAATGGCCTTATGAAGAAGAGGTCATGTAGTGCCCTGGTCCTGGTACTTCAGGGACTGCCTCTGGTGTGTGCTGAATAAGCCCTACTGTTGTATTTTGGCTGCTTTGTCCATCAGGCCAGTTGTCTGCCGAGGCTCCCCTTGCCTACTATGGGCAGTGTTTGATCTCTGGTCTGTGGTCAGTTTTAACTTGGTGTGCTCTGGTCTGCTTGTGAAATGTAACCTGACACCAACTCCATCAGACGTGAAGTCTTGCAGAACTCTCTGACTGGGAGATGTAGTGTGTGCAAGAGTTTGTGCTGGTCTTCTGAGGGAGGGACCTGCCATTCTGAGACTTAGGCAAACTGGACTTAAAAAGGGAGTCCCATCAGAGTGCAGGGGGTGGGGCTTGGTGAGGCAAGTTAGGCAGCCAGTGTTGACCCTGCACTGCCTCCAGCTGGTGGCTCTGTTTTTGCTGAGGGATGTGGGAAGAGAATGATGCAGCCCAGCTCCCCTGTTCTGAGAGGTGTCTGTGTGAATGTTGCCTCCCAAGGACACTCTCTGAGACAAGTAAATAATCTCCCCACTATGTGCACCAGACATTCTTAAGATCACTCTTTACATGACATCCACCCCCAGGTTGTTTGCCTGCCTTCTCTTCAGGAGCAGGGCAGTACCTTCTGGAATCTATCCCAGCTAAACTTGCTGACCTTTAAAACACCAGGCTTTCAGGTCCACTGGTTGTAGGAACTCACAAATTTCAGCCCCTCTCATTTTCCAAGCCAATCACTTTGGGGAAAACCTTCTCCTTGTGCATTCCCCTTGTGCTCCTCTCTCTCTATCTCTCTATCTCTCACTCTCTCCCTTCTCCATAAGCATGGCTCACTCCCCTCTGCAGCAATCACAATCCATTTCTCCCCTAAACTATGTCTCTGCACTTCTTACCTTCTCTGATGTGGCTTCTTCTCTCCCTTTAGTTGTGGATTGTGTTCCATCAGTCTTCAGGCAGATTTCTGGGGTGCTTAAGATGATTTGATAGTTATCTAGTTGTGTTCATGGGATGAGAGGACAGGGTCCTCCTCTCAGCCACCATCTTTGATCCCTTCATTCTCCTTTTAATACCAAGTGGAGGGCTGGAATTCGATGGTTTCTACTTGCTACTCATCATTCTCAGCTGCCTGATAGAGGATGGATAGGACTTCAAACTACTGAAGCCACACTGAAGGGAATTCTATTACTTGTTCTTATCTTTTGAAACTTATGTACTGTGGATAAATCAGGCTGGCCCTGGGTTGAATCATCATCGAAATGTGGCAGATTTGTCAAGGGGATGTGGAGTTGGGTTTTTACCTCCTGTGTTTAAATGCCACTTCCAAGAAAATAGGGCATAAAACCATTAGCATGGGGACATTTGTTTTTTTGGATTCCACTTGTATCAGGGTGATAATAGTTATTCATATCTGTCTTCCTGTCATGTCTTGCCTCCAGATTTATCCCTTCTCATTAGGGGATGGAAAACTCAGGACCTCAAAATAAAATAATAATAATAATAATAATAATAATAATAATAATAATAATAATAATAATATTAAGGCCATGAATTTTCTTCAACATCCCTGCCAAATATAGTCCCTTCAGATAGAATAGTTTTGAGAGAGTCCTTAAGAATAGTCTATACTTTTCCCAACCACAAACTATTCATGATTAATGGAGTTGTGACTTCATTCCTGGTGTCTTGTTCAGCACTTTTCAAACTATATTCTATCCTCCTATTTATTCTTCAGAATATGTGGTATACGGTTGAAGTCATATTCAGAGTGTCCATTCAGTTTTGGTTTCTAAATCATCCCCTTTTTCTCCATCTTTCCTGAAAGGAATGTGTTTTTATATAAAAGGCCAAAATCTGAAAGTTAGTCAGTGTTGTCCCTATTACAGAAAAGTAGCCCTAGTCTTAGTTGTTCTCTGTGTAAATCCTGGGATACAGGTTTAGAACATAATATAACTGGATGCTAATTTGGAGGCTGAAAAATCTGTACCATAATTTTGTAGCATTCCAAGGACTCTAAGATGATGAGTGTTCTATTTATACCTTTTATTTTAGCCTACTTAAACATTCTGTAAACAAAATCACCACCAGAAAACTTTATTTCTGATTTAATTACATTGTAATTCTTTTGTAAAGTTCATTTAATTATTAAAAAGTATTAGTTTTGAAGACCCTTTTAAAAATTCTGTCCTGTATTTTCTTTTTTTTAAAAAGTTAAAAAAAATATGTTTTGAAAAACATGAAAGATGATTTAAACATTAACTTAAGAATTTTATTTTAGAATCTCATTAGAAAATATATGTGAATACTTTGCTGAATTTTCTTAATTGTTGCATTGCAGTTATCATAAGGGAAATACAATATTCAAATCTGTAGACAGTAGAGTTTATTTCTGAAATTTTCCTCAGCTTGGGTAAGTGAAAGTTTATTTGAGAGATATTATGGAAGCATGGTGAATGGACTTGGGTATGTTATTTAATTAAAGATGAACACTAGAAATAGTGAAATAAAAGTTTAGTGTTTCAGCTAGAAAAGAAATCAGGCAATCTGAATTATTTTAGTTCACTCATTTAATGTGATTTTTTATAGTTTAATTATCTGTTCCTCAGCTGCCCCAAACCAGACAATGGAAACATGCATTTTATAGGCAAGAATCTAAATAAAGGTTTTTTTTGTTGTTGTTGTTTTTATAGATTACTTCCTTTGGAAAGTGCTAGGTGCTCTCCAGATATGGGTATTATCCACAGTGTTCATATGTGAATGCTATGGCTCAGGGCATTCAAATTGTATGTTCAAGTCACACAGTAAAATGACAAGATTAGACTTAGAACTTTATGGTTTAGACAACATGGTGTTATTTGTAAGTAAAAGCCAGGCTTCTTGCCATTTCCCTAATAATGTTTATTAGGTTTAAATGAAACACGATAATTAGTTTATGTATTTTAGTTAGTTTGATATACTCTAATTTTTAGGTGGTGTTCTGATTGAAGCCTTGCATTGTTAAAACATTCTGTTCTAGAGGATTCTAACACTAAATGAAATTCTGCACTAAATTCTGGATATTAAGAGAAGTTATTTGACTCTTATTATGTAGCAATAACAGGAAGAAGAATTAATAATGATCCTTTTTCATGAGTTCCAAGAATATTTAGTCTTCACTAATCTCTTGAAACTTTTCAAATATTAGGATAATTGAGCACTATTTGTTTTGTTTGCTTATTTGTTTGTTTGTTTGTTTGTTTTTCCCATTTGGAGGTAGTAGTGGGATTTGGAAAATAATGAATTCATAAAAAAGAAAATGTCAATCAGAAACGGTGCTACTATTGGGGCACCTGGGTGGCTCAGGTGGTTAGGCATCTGACTTTTCTTTTTTTAAGATTTATTATTTTTTGAGAGAGAGAGAATGCACAAGCTTGGGGAGGGGCAGAGGAAGAGGGAGAGAATCTCAAGCAGACTTCCCGTTGAGTGCAGAGCCCAATGTAGGGCTCAATCTCGGGACCTTGAGATCATGACATATATATATATGTCACATATATGACACATATATATATATATATATATATATATATATATATACACTCTCCAGTATGGGATCCTGAGAGAAATGTTCCTAGTTTTAAGTTGGATTTTGTTTTTCATAATTATTCTTTATTGCCTATGCTAACCTTTCTGTGTTCTGCTTTCTTCAAATTTTCCTTTTTTTAAAGCCAATAGTACACAAGAATGATTGAATTTAATGTGGCCACATGTGTCACATGACAAAGATGCTAAATTTTCATGCAGACCAATTTGAAGTATTGAATGAATTTTGGGTATTGTAGGATGCTATTACAGTTTAATTGTAATATCGTATAATCATACACATTGAAACAATCTTAATGTATTACATGAATTAAGCACTCAATTTATTTATATCTCATTTACTCACATTCAATTATTTGAAAATGCCAAGAAACATGTTTTATTCCATTTTTTTCTTCATGTGCCTTTTTTGAAATAATTTTGAATAGAATTTTTATTATAATTATGATTGTTTTCTTAGTACAGAACATTATTTAGGTTTGATGTATCAGGTATGCATTCATTTTGAGTTTCCTATAATGTCCTAAGTGTTTTCTTTGCATTTAAAAGAAATCTTAAAAAGAACTTAGGCACAGAGATAAAAGGAAGAAAATCTGGTTCTGAACATTTTGTCTTCTCTCCAGTGTTGGATAATGTTCAAAAGAAGGTTGCTATTTTATGTAGCAGTTAGCCCAGATATTTTGAGGATGCCCAGCAACTCCTGCTCAGCCTTGTCAAAGCCAAAGTAGCCTATAGATTGTGGTTGCTGATACTTCACTGACATTGCCACAGATCCCTGCCAGCCCCCAGTACTCCATCTTGCTTAAAAATTGGGTTTTCCAGACATTCTATGTTAAAGAAATTCAAGGTTTGTGGACCACAGTTTAAATGATTGAAAGCTAGGGTGCCTGGGCAGCTCAGTCAGTTAAGCGGCTGCCTTTGGCTCAGGTCATGATCCCAGGGTCCTGGGTTCGAGCCCTGCGTGCAGCTCCCGGCTCAGCAGGGAGTTTGCTTTCCATCTTCCTCTGGCCCTCCCCACTGCCCCCCCACTCATGCATGTTCTTGCTTTCTTTTTCAAATAAATAAAATCTTAAAAAAATAAATTTTGAAAGCTAAATTCCTACTTTCTGTAATGTGAATTTTAACAAAAATTTAATAGCACACACATTTAATTTTAAGATGCCATTCTGGATTTTACAAAATAAATAAGTTGTAATATTGGTGACCTAAGAAGTGTGGGTAAATAGGTTCACTGTGTATGAAGTGCTAAAACCAAACATCATTTTCACACTTTCATTTTTCTAAGCTTGTTCTAATAATCTCTAAGGACTTGAGACAAGTCCTTAATTTACCTATTCTAGTTAAAGCTATCTTAAGAATCCTATAATTTGGGATGCCTGGGTGGCTCAGTCAGTTTAGCGTCTGCTGTCAGCTCAGGTCATGATCCCAGGGTCCTGTGATCGAGCCCTGCATCAGGCTCCCTGCTCAGCGGGAAGCCTGCTTCTCCCTCTGCCACTCCCCCTGCTTGTGTTCCCTCTCTGGCTGTGTCTCTGTCAAATAAATAAAATCTTTTAAAAAATTTTTAAAAAGAATCCAATAATTTAAAATTTATATATAATATTTTGCATTTACTAAAATGTAGCAAGAGTTTTTACATTTTATGATATTTTATAAACTATATAAAGTTTTGTTGTTGGGTGTGTCTTTTTTGAAATAAGACACAAACCAAGAGAATGACAATAAACATCATTCTTTGAATCCATCTGACCTTGTGACTTCTTCAGTATTTAATCTCTGCTGATATTTTGTGGCTATTTGTGTTCATTTTTTTTTCAATAGAATAATTATTTTTAAGTTTTCATTTTAAAGTAAAATTGACCACAAAAATTATTTTCAGAAGTACCTTCAATTGAAAAAATAAAACATTTTATAGTTATGCCTATTATAACAATGACTTATTTATCCATATATCATGAATGTTTCCATAATGACTTTATGAGCAAAATACTATTAATTTAAAATTGCAGGAGAACTTTGCTTTTGAGCATTCACTATGTTCTAGGCACTGTGCTAAGACTTTAATATGGTTATTTAACTTAATTTTCACAACTACCAGATTTGGAAACTAGCTTGGAGAAAATAGGAAGCAAGGACAAAATCATATAAATACTGAAATATAAGTCATATTACAAAGCAGGACAGTTTTAAACTACAGCCACTATTAATTAAATTCTAGTGCTACACTATCGGTGACACTTTAAGATTTTGAAAATTCAGATAAATAAAAACATACAAAAATAATGTGACTGACACTCATGTCCCTCCCACCCCCTCAGATTCAATAGATGTTGACATTGTATCATTTTAATTCAGACCCTTTTGTTCCCTTCCCCTCCCCTCTCATTTTGAAAACGAATACCAAAGACTTAGTTGGCTGCAGTGGTTCTCAACTGGAAGCAATTTTGCCTCTGGAGAACTCTAAACAATTTCTGGAGATAGTTTTAATTGTCAGAACTGGGAGGAAGGGTGCAACTCTCATCTAATGGGTAGAGCCAGGATGCTACTAAATATCCAACAATACACAGGGCAGTCTCCACAACAAAGACCCTGTTCTACTTCATTATTTTCCTCTTCTCTTTCTCCCCAGAGGGCACCACTATCTGGAAGTTGATGTATATCATCTTCTGGAAGGTTTTCATACTTTTTTTACATATGTGTATGTTGAAACATAATTTTGTACATTTATATTTTACATAAATTGTATCATATTTTAAGAACAGGAGGGTTTTTAACTTGATATTGAAATCCATTTACTATGATAATCTTATTTATTACAGCTACATAGTACTATATAATGTATTTTGATCTCTCGCAGCTGAGTTCACACTTTCTTATTTTTATATTGCTCTCTTAACTCTTTACTGTTCCCTGAGCTTTAGTATAAGCTTTTTATGTTTCATAAAAATTTCATTGGGATTTCATTTGGAAGGCACTACACCCATAGTTTAGTTCTTTGCCATCTTTAATGGGTCCTCCTTCCAAGAAAAATTATTTACTTTATTGATGTACATCTTCTTGTGTCCTTATGGTTTGTAAATATCTCCAATTATTTTGTTAAATTTCTTACCTTGTACCTTATAGCTTCGTTCCTTTTGTGAATGCTACCTTTTAAGACATTTTCCAGAGTTCTGTTGCTTGTGCATAGGAAAAAGACTTGCTGAACATTCTTATTTGCATCAGAATTGTTTAAATTTTCTATGTGGACAGCCACATTATTCGTGGGTTGTTTCTTCCTTTTGATTGCTGTCTCTTTTGCCTACTTTGAAATTGAGTATATTATTATTTTTTTATTTTTATATTATCCATCTCTTTTTTATTGTTATGTTAATCACCATACATTACATCATTAGTTTTAGATGTAGTGTTCCCTGATTCATTGTTTGTGCATGACACCCAGTGCTCCATTCAATACATGCCCTCTTTAATACCCATCACCAGGCTAACCCATCCTCCCACCCCCGTCCCCTCTAGAACCTTCAGTTTGTTTTTCAGAGTCCATTGTCTCTCATGGTTCATCTCCCCCTCCAACTTCCACCCCTTCATTTTTCCCTTCCTACTATCTTCTTTTTTTTATAACATATAATGTATATTATTTTCTCTTTCATTGAATTTTGATTGATAAACAGTGTTAATTGTTTAGCCTACTGATGTATTGAATTATCCTTTTACTTCTGGGTTAAATGATACCATTAATTTTTTGGGTTTTTTTTTGTTTTATCTTTAGTATTTAGTCAACTAATAAGGCTAACCTCTGATTTCATAAGATATGGATTTAGAATCATAACTAGCTCACAAGAAATATGATGCATCTCTATTATGGTTTTTCTTTCCTTCTTTCTTCACCTTTTGATGTAGGAGGTACATGTCTTTCTGCATGCTTTTCTCTCCTCACAGCAGTTATAAAGATCAGAAACATTTTTCACTTCTAATGTTAAAATTATTTCTATATTTATAGTTGCACATCTACTTCATGTAACAAATGCTTATTATTATTTTTTTTTTAGTAAATCATTATTGCCCAGTTTTTTTATACTAGTCAACTTCTGTGCCCGAAGGGCTTTCATTTATTGTTATTTTCTCAGTCTCTGCAGAATAAAATTGTGGTAAATTTTATGAAAGTTCACATGTCTGACTGTCTCTCATCTTCATATATGAATGACAACTTGCTTTGGTAAAACAAAGTTCTTGGATCACACCTCTTTTTTTGTAAGACTCTGAAGTTATTCCTCTGTATTACCTTCTGATGTTGACTGTCACAGCAGAAAGGCCTGAAACAATAATGTTTTGCCTTCTTTGAAAGATTTTTACTTTTGTTCTTTTAGAGATATAGAAAAAAACTTTTCCTTTTCCTTGAAATTTAAAACTATTTCCTTGGTAATTTTATTGAAGTCATTGTGACTTCAATCTCAATGCTTTTATGAAGTTCTGTAAAGTTTTCTTTAATTTTATATTTCTACCTCAAATCCTTTTCTAAAGAGGTGTAAACAAGCTGGATCACAATAAACAACTTACTCTTGGTTATTAATTCAGTTCTACTTCTTCTGTGTTCTATGTTTTCAATATTTGTCATCTCCTCTTGTATTCTTCTTGCCTCTATTAAATTGGTTTTTATTTTGTATGCATTTTCAGCTTCCTTCTGGCTTACTAATACATTTTTATCCAACATAAATTCTAATATACAGTTCTCTGAATGACTTTTCAGGTAAATGCATTTTTAAATTATAACAACAAAAACCTGTAAAACCAACATTCAAAACTATTTGTTATTATTCCATATTCTGGAATATATAAACATGTAATCATGTCATGACATACACACATAATTATATCTATATTTATAATAATGTTAGAGTTCTTTATCCATTTTCAAGTCAACATTATGTCACAGACATAACTTACAACATCATAAAGAATGTAGAAATTTTAGAAAAGCAAGAGAAACATATCATATATGATAACAATATCAAAAGGTTATGACTACTATTCAGTTGGGTGTCGCCATTGAGGATATACATACAATTTATATAGAGTTCCTAGATCTTATTGATTTTATTGATCCAACCTATTTTAATAATTTCTGTGGCCCTAAAATTTTTTGTATTCATTTGAAGTGCTCTGTTAATATTAAGCCCTTTTATGTACTATTGTCTATATGCATGTATAAATGTATGTGTATATGTGTGTGTGTATGCATGTGAATGTGTGTGTATAATGAGTAATGCTACAAAGGACATTACTAAACAGAAATCCATGAAGCATTTCTGTGCATTCTTTCAGAAAAGGTATTTAGAAATTGCAAATTTTATATCCTTGTGGCCTTTTTCATAGCTGAAATATACTACTTTATTAATATGGAGTTGGTAATATTTCTTTCTAATAAACCACTTCATTCGATTACTAAAAGAGTGAACTATCTGGGTTTAAAATTAAGTGATAATGGGTAAGCCTATTGTTATATAACTAAGGGGCAAGTCCAACCTGCCTTGTGTACTGACCACAGGGATGGATGAGAATCCACCTCCCCGAGCCTATGAAATTTCCAAGCTTCTGCTGTTTAGACATTTGGACATTGGTTGAATTAGCGGCAGTATTTTTTGCATTGAGGATGCAGGGTCGGGTGGCACTTTTACCTTTCTCTTTCTAAGATCATAACATAGTTGGTCATTCCAGTAACTATCTCCATAGCATGAGTTTTAAATGATTGCCTTTTCTGAGCTAGTATCTGAGGTATGTATTGCTGTTACTATTAATTTCCCTTTTTCATTGGGATGGTATTTTCTATCAATGCTTACAAGAATCTGGATTTTTGTTTTAAAGTTTATTTATTTCAATATACGCTGTGTGCTTCTATGTGTATGCTAATGAGTATGAATTTATTTATATGCCATAGGCTTCCACTGTGTGTCTGGAAAGAAGGCAAATGAATGATCAAAAGGAAAAAGGGAGGCTATTTCCATGGCAAACTAATTTTCACAAATTCTTCATAGTTATTCTTTGAAAAAATATTCTTTTGCCAAATAACTTTAGAAATGCTGGATTGCATGCATTTAAGGGGAATCTATAGAGGCTTTAATAGACTAAAGTCATTTTAAATTTTTATCATCCATTTTACAACATTATACTACTTTTCTATACACAGCAAAAAATACATCCTATAACAAGTCTTCCTTGTGATACAATTTTTGAGATACATTATATTTTACTTATACTAATTTTCTTTTTTCCCCAGACACCTTGTCCCTACCTCATTGAGCTATTAATGATATCTTATTTCCACTGTTTGGGAAGGGAGACTGGAAGAAATAAGGACATCATCCTCTTATCCTAGAGAGAAATGTTTTTGAGGTCTTGTTTCCCTGGATGATTTGTCACGTATTCTGGTTATATCTTATATTCTGTGCTCCACGGTTTAGGATGCTCTGAAGATCACAGGCTACTGAGTGAGGAAGAAAGAACCTCGTGCCTCCTCTGCCACTTACTAGATGTATGATGTTAGGGAATCGTTTTACTTCTCAGGACCTCATTTTCACCATTATTAAAGTGGAGTTAGTATTCTCTTTCTCAAAAGCCATGGGGATAGATAAGACTCATTTCCAGGTTATATAAAGTAATCCTACAAATATATTTAAAAGGGGAATTACCCAAATGGCCACTATTCAAATAAAACTATTTTTAACATCAGTTCTTCAACAGAGAAATACAAATATAAACTACAAAGAAATATCACAGTAACACACTCAATTGCAGGGCAATTTACAGACCATGTGAAGTTTTTGGCAAAAATATAGAGAAATTAAACATTCATGTATTTTTCAGTGGAAATGAAAATTGCCACAAACATTTTGGAAAACTCTTGGGCAGTTTCTACTAAGAGTAAATGTATGCCAGCAACAGGATTTTGCAATTGCACTCCTAGAATATTAAGTGTTCATTGCCGTTTTAGCTATAGATAAAATCAATAAGAGAAGCAATAAAATGTGGCATATTCCTAAAATGGAATGCTATTCTACTAATACATGTGGGAACATTGAAAGATCTTTCAGAAAGAACTCAGTCTTGATAGACTATATGATGTAAAATATCATTGATATGAAGTTCATGAGCAAGCAAAGCTAATCTATAGTAATAAAAGTCCAAATAATGGTACCTCCATGGAATGAGATGGGTATGGACTGAAAAGAGGCAAAAGGGAACTTTCTGAAGAGAGGGAGATATTCAATGTCTTAATCTAGGTGGCCATTCCATAGATGTATACACATATACAAATGTATCCAACTGAGAATTTAAGGTGTTTGCACTTTATGTACTTAATGTGAGTATGAATTAGCTCAATTAAAAACAAAAAAGTGATTAGGATAACAATGAGATATAATATACATAATATATAATTTTACATTTAGTAGATCGTCAATAAATTGAAGCTTCTTTAGCTTTTATAAATTAGTCTGAGACTGATATACTGCTTAAAGGCATTCTGAAGGGAAAATGTGTTTCCTATTCCTAGCTACTGATTTAAAAAATGAGTTTTTGGACTACTACTAGTTCATAAGTTGGGATCAGCCTATATATATGCAATGAACTTCCTAACAAGGAGAGTCCTAGAGACTGAAATGAGTTATATTCTGTATCATCTGCAGGCTATTTGAAGAAAATTAAGGAAGGATAAAATAGAAAGACCATAAATTTGTTTTCATTGCATTACTGGCAAGAGAAGGGTAGTATGAAAAGATGGCAAACCGAAAGAGATGCATCTCTAATACTGGACAAATCTGGTGTGTCTGAGCTCATCTTACTGTTCTGCCTAAATTCATGTCCTTTTTCCAAAGAAAAGTGCTGTCTACTTGATGACTACACCATAATACATAGTTGTTAATAAAAACAAGCAAATAATAAGAGAAAAAAATTAAAAATTGATAGTTTCTTAAGATATAGTATGAATGTCTGGATTTAATGTGTCCCTGGAATTAGATTTCTCCCTTGATCTTTAAAAAAAATACAAATGAATTGAGATGCTTCCACGTCTAGTAGTGCTAACCAAAGCTATCATGCTCAGTGATTGTACGGTGGGTGCAGCACACATTATGCAGAGGGTTTGATTCACTTGGTAAATGGAGCTTTAAAAATGATTATCAGGTTTTTAAACAATGGTAGCTATGAAATGGTGTTTCAAAACAGCTCTTTAAAACTACACCCATTTAATTTGTTCTATTTTTCTGTTATATTTTTATAGGTTCCCATTTCTCCAGCTGCAGAAATTGCTTAGCCTTATCAAGTTTTATGAATGGAGACACAGTCTCAAGTAGTTTATTTAATGTATCCAATCTATCTGTGCATTTCATCTTTACTTAATAGACAAAGACCACAAGATTTCCTTCCACATGGTTCTAGTGAGCCTGAGGCATAAACAATTTTTAGGTGGCTTATAATAAACAAAGCTACATAATAAGAGCACTCAAAGAAAACAGGATCAGAGGTTAGAAACAAAAGTCTAATATGTTTTTTATAACTCTGCATTAAATCTTTTTCTGTGATTTATTAGCAGTACAAGCAAAAAAGGAGACACAATTGGTCATATATTTCTTTTTAAAAAATATTTATTTATTTATTTTAGAGAGAGCAAGAGAGTGAACAGGGGGGATGGGCAGAGGGAGAGAGAATCCTGAAACAGACTCCCCATTCAGCACAGAGTTCAACATAGGGCTTGATCCCAGGACTCTGAGCTGAAATCAAGAGTCTGCCATTTAACCAACTGAGCTACCCAGGTGCCCCAGTCATATATTTCTTAAAATCTACTTCAAGTAATCATATTTGTTGGACGTAATAGGTTTTTTTCTTTTTTCTTTTTTTATTTTTAAAGATTTTATTTATTTATTTGAAGAGAGAGACACAGTGAGAGAGGGAACACAAGCAGGGGGTGTGGGAGAGGGAGAATCAGTTCCCATCACGCAGGGAGCCCGATGTGGCGCTCGATCCCAGGACCCTGGGATCATGACCTGAGCCAAAGGCAGATGCTTAATGACTGAGCCACCCAGGCACCCATTTTTTTTTTCTTATAAATGAATGCTGAAGAAGAATTTATGCCACATCAAAGTTGAGCAAATTAGTGGCAGAAGTTTTATTGGCCCTCAACTAAAGATGAATGCTTCCCATGAATATCTATCCCAATTGTGTGTTAAATGGTAGTGGAGGGAAAAGAAGCGGGGGGCGGGGGGTAGGAGGAGATAGTGTGTACCAACAAAGCACAACAGGAATGAAGAACTACAGAGTGAGGTCAAAGCCTAAGTAATTACAGGGTTAAATTGTTGCTGAATGTGAAGTGTGGTTGGGGCATCTGTGTGAAATTGTCCAAAAGATCTTTTAACATGCAGGTATGAACTTTTAAAGGAGAGACCAAGAAAAGAAATGTAGAGATAGATGTTTTTGCATAAGATGACAATTGAAGGCATAAAATTTCCAAGAGGAGTACAGTAAAGAAATAGAACTAAATACTGAACTTAGATAGAAAGGCTTTAAGATTCAAAAGAAGGAGAAAGACAGTATAACTGAGATATAGAAGAAACATAAGAGTTACTTTGCCAAAGCTAAAGAAGGAGAGATTTTTAAAATTATTATTATTACTTAAGAATGGTTGATATACAATGTTACATTAGCTTCAGGTATACAACTTAATGATTTGAAAAGTTTATACATTATGCTATGTTCACCACAAATATCGCTTCCATCTGTCCCATTACATTGCTATCACAATATCATTGACTATATTCCTTTATTCTCATGACTTACTCCGTAACTAGAGGCCTGTATCTCCCTCTCCCTTTCACCCATTTTGCCCAACCCCTCTTGCAGCCATCAGTTTATTCCCTATATGTAGGGTTCTGTTTCTGCTTTTTGTTTGTTATTCATATTTTTTTAGATTCCATTTATGAGTGGAATCATATGACATTTGTCATTCTCAGGCTGACTTATTTCACTTAGCATAATTCCTTCCATGTTTTCTCAGCATGTTTCATCCATGTTGTCTCAAATGGCGCAATCTCATCCCCATTTATAGCTGTGTAACATTCCATTGTGTGTGTATGTGTGTGTGTGTTACATTTTCCTTATCCATCCATCCATTGATAGACCCTTAGGTTGCTTCCATGTCTTTGCTCTTGTAAATAATGCTGCAATAAACATAAGGGTGCATACATCTTTTCAAGGGACCCACAAATAACTTGTGCCAAATATTTATTTATTTATTTTTTTTTTAAGAATTTATTTATTTATTTGACAGAGAGAGACACAGCGAGAGAGGGAACACAAGCAGGGGGAATGGGAGAGGGAGAAGCAGGCTTCCCGCGGAGCAGAGAGCCCGATGTGGGGCTCGATCCCAGGACCCTGGGATCATGACCTGAGCCGAAGGCAGACGCTCAACTACTGAGCCACCCAGGCGCCCCTGTGCCAAATATTTAAAGAAGACCTTTCCTCCTCAAATTATTCTCCTCAAACAATTCCAAAACATAGAAGAGGAAGAAAAGACTTCCAAATACATTCTATGAGGCCAGCATTACCCTGATACCAAAACCAGAGAAACAGACTACAAAAAAAAGAAAACTGTAGGCCAATATCCTGATGATCACAGATGCAAAAATCCCTCACAAAATATTAACAAACTGCATACAACAATACATCAAAATGATTATTCCCAGAATACAAATATGATTCAGTATTCACAAATTAGTCAACATCTTACACCACATCAACAAAACAAAGGATAGAAATCATATGATCATCTCAGTAGATACGGAAAAAGCATTTGCCAAGATTCAATGATGATTCATGATCAAAAACTCTCAGCAAAATGGGGTTAGAGGGAACATACCTCAACATAATAAAAGCCATATATGAAAAACCCACAGCTAACATGATTCTCAATGGTGAAAAACTGAGAGCTTTTCCTCTAAAGTCAGGAACAAGACAAGGATGTCCACTCTCACCACTTTTATTCAACATAGTACTGGAAGTCATAGCCACAGCAATTGGAGAAGAAAAATAAATGACAGGCATCCGTATAGGTAAAGAAAAAGGTAAACTGTCACTATTTGCAGACAATAAGGAGATATTTTTTAAGAAATCAGCAATGCTACAGAGGTTCTAAGGGAGACTGAAAAGAATTAGATCATCAATTTGTGTCAAGAAGATCATTAGTTGGGGTGCCTGGGTGGCTCAGTCATTAAGCGTCTGCCTTCGGCTCAGGTCATGATCACCAGGTCCTGGGATCGAGCCCCGCATCGGGCTCCCTGCTCCACGGGAAGCCTGCTTCTCCCTCTCCCACTCCCCTGCTTGTGTTCCTTCTCTCACTGTGTCTCTCTCTGTCAAATAAATAAATAAATTCTTAGGAAAAAAAAAAAAGATCATTGGTTAGGGGCGCCTGGGTGGCTCAGTCATTAAGCGTCTGCCTTTGGCTTAGCTCATGATCCCAGTGTCTGGGATCAAGCCCCGCATTGGGCTCCCTGCTCTGTGGGAAGCCTGCTTCTCCCTCTCCCACTCCCCCTGTTTGTGTTCCCTCTCTCGCTGTGTCTCTCTCTGTCAAATAAATAAATAAAATCTTTAAAAAAAAAGAAGATAATTGGTTAGTATGAGTGAGATTTCTTACAATATAGGGAGACAGAAAACCAATGACAAGGTGATAAAAATACAGATCACTCTTTGCCTCTCTGGAAAAATCACTTTAAAAATATGTGTGTGTACTTCTCAACCTTTACTTTCTTATCTCTTAATGAGTTTAGTTTTATTTTATTTAATCCACACAGCAACTCTCTCTGTTTTCAGATAGATACATAGATGGATATTATATATAATACATTATATTATATATAATACATTATATTATATATATAATATATATGTACATTTAGCAGAGGGCTTGAAAAGAAAAGAAAATCAATGTGAGATTCTTAGAATTAAAAAAAAAAAATGCATGGGGCGCCTGGGTGGCTCAGTTGGTTAAGTGACTGCCTTCAGCTCAGGTCATGATCCTGGAGTCCCAGGATCGAGTCCTGCATTGGACTCCCTGCTCAGCAGGGAGTCTGCTTCTCCCTCTGACCCTCCCCCCCCATGCTATCTCTCTCTATCTCATTCTCTCTCACAAATAAATAAATAAAATCTTAAAAAAAAATGCATGCATCCTTCGAGTACACAGAGACAAGTAAATGGAAGAAAGATCCAAAGGAAAGATTAACAAACTGATGCAAATCCTGAATGAAGCTAGAGATCAAAGAATGAAAAAAAGCATCATGATGAACACTTATTTCAAGACAGTAACCATGGGAGAGAAAAACTGTGGAATACATTTAAGGTAGAGGAGAGCAAGTTTTCCATGTGATGGTTTGTATCTTTTCAGCAAAGCAGGAAATATAGTCTAATGTGAGTAACAGTGGTGGGGTTGGTGGAAATGGGTATTGAGAATAATTTGTCTTGGTATAGCTTTTTTGGTGATGATAAAGGATAGGAAATCAATTTCAGATTTAAAAAAATGTATTTTGATGAGTTTCTATGACCTGTGGAGCTTGGAGAATATGTATTTTCATGGTGAGACTGTAAAGCTCTGTGATTTTCTCTAAAACCATCAGCACGTTAAGGATAAGAGTGAGGAAGAGAAAAGGCAGTTTTATCTGGTATTGGGAACAGGTGGCAGATATTCAGGAAAGTGGAGAAATATGTGGGTTTTGTGATTAAATGCCTGAAATAAAAAAAAACCAAACAAACAGAAATTCAGGTAATTAGATGCTAATTAGATGATACTGAGGAATGGATATTTGCTAGGTATAGTTTGTTAATTTTTTATAGAAACAGACTCAAATGACAAGGTGATTTCCCCTATAATAGGCCATTAAGGACTAATGGATAAAATTCTGCCTTTTGCTTGTTTTCAGAAAATATATAATTTTGTCACAAAAGAACTTTGGATGCCCGTCTACTGTTTGGGGATAACCTTTCTTAAAAAACTAAAAGCATAACATAATAAAATTAAAAAATAACTCAGAATCATCTCAAAACAAACAAACAAACAACAATAAAACTAAGAGCAGAACATCGAAAACCAAAAGAAGTGACTGTTGTCAAGTTCCAATGAACAATATCTATGGGCAATGGATATACTCAATATGTAATATTTTGAGGACAAGCCTTCTTAGAAAAAGCTTACCTCATGGAATTGGTTTAAATAACTTTGTGCATATGTTTATTGAAGTTTCTTGAACCACTTTGATTTTGGTTTCCAGATTTCTTATTTCCTTGGGAATCTGAGGCAAAAAAGTAGAACAATGCAAGTTGAGTCAGGAAACATGTGAACAACAAGGGAGAAGGTAGCATTTGAAGATTTGGAAATTGAAAGGAGGATAGACTTCACTGGGGAATTCCTGCTAGATTAGGTTCTATTTACTTTATTTCTTCACTGCTAACTTACAGTGTTTTTTGTTTTGTTTTGTTTTTCCAATTTGGATTTTTCCCCAGTACTATAAAAAGACTGCTCTTTTGAAGTTCAGTAATGACCTTTTTGTTTTTCATTTGGTTAATTGAACTCTTAATAATCTTCCTCTTTGGCTTCTATTTTGCTTTATTTTTTGAAACACGACCCCTTCACTGCTGTGAAAAAGTGCTATCCTAGATAGCATGCCCTCCTATTTCTTTGAATATACCTCTTCTTACTTCTCGGGGGACCTTTACTCTTCCTGCTTTGTAAATATAGTCTTTGCACAGAGCTTTGTTACTAAACCTATAAAATTTTTATGATCTTTTAGTGTTTAAATATCTCTTGGTTGTGGCAAATATTTTTATAAGGAAAAAAGAAAATTCACATAATAATTTTTGTAGTAGGTATTGTCCCTTATCAAATTCTAATATATGAAAACTTCAAGTAATTAGTAATTCATAGCATAGAACTTTATAGGCATAATACTTGAAGTGTTAAACATAAAGATAAACATAAAGATACATTATGTTAAACATAAAGATACCCAAGTATTATAAGGTTTAAAGATTGGACATTCAATGAATAGTTGTTGATTAATGAAGAAATCACATGTAAATCGCATGCTGTATTGACTACAGAGCTTTTTATATGCATTATTCTTTTTGAATATAATAGTGTATTAATAAGGGCACTTCAAAAAGACTTTGAAAATGCTCTTGAACTAGTAGCTTCTTATACTAATCTCACTGAAATGAAATAGAAATTGTAAATGAAAAAGGACATAAAAGGAGATATAAGAGATTTTTAATTCAGGAGCTTATGGGCAAAGGCCTATTTTGCTATTGGGTATGATTTTATTTTCTGTTTCTCTTTATTCTCAGAGAAGAAATAATTAAGCATTAGCTATGAAATAGTACCTTGAACTCATACTGTGAAATTCCTGTAGTATTCAACACATAACTAGGGTCAAGTTCAGTTTTGTTTAATTTTAATCAGATGAATGTTCTCATCATTTAAGAACAGTCTAGAAAGACAATCCTTAAATCTTAAAATAAGCTTAAAAAGTATTGATACTAAGAATAAGTAATCAAAATGGGCTGAATTTCCAATTGGAAAATACCCAGAAATCCTTTAGAAAGTGAAAACCTTTTGCAGACCTTAATACAAAAATAATAGGAACATTAATAGCATCTACTTTGTGCCACACATTGATCTAGGTGATGAATGTATTAGAGTCACTTAATCCTTTAAACAACACTATGAGGTAGATACTATTTTTTATTAAGTTTTTTTAAATTTATTTATTAGGGAGAGTGAGTGAGAGAGAGACAGAGAGAGAAGGAGTGGGGGGGCAGAGGGCAAGGAAGAAGCAGACTCCCCACTGAGCAGGGAGCCAGACGTGGGGCTGGATGCCAGGACTCTAGGATCATGACCTGCACCAAAGGCAGACACTTAACCAACTAAGCCACCCAGGCTCACTGAGGTAAATACTATTTTAATCACCAGTTTACAGATAATGAACTATGGTGGAGACATGTTCAAGGTCTCATAGTGAGAAGTGGAAGAGCCCAAATTCAAACCCAGTAGGTCTGGTTAAGGCTTTCATCCATGCCACTAAAATCCATTTCACTATTAAAAAAGAAAAAGCCTTAAGTGCCATGGAATGACTTTATCATGTAAAATAAAAGGATGACATGTGTTAATCACAGTCTACAGCCACTTCATAAACTAATTCTCTAGTGAATTGATGAAATAAGCAGGTGGAATTAATCAAGCAGAACAATGATTTATTCTTTTCTTTGGCCCCAGAGCACCTTTAACAGTGTTTTGTTTGTAACAGAGTCTCAAGTTAATATTTATTGAATTAATGAATATTTTGCTGCTTGAGGTGTTTCAGTGAGTCAAATTGATCAGAAATAACAAATTAAATATACTTAAATACCTTTAAAAACTTTTCAATGTGATGGATTAAAAACATGAAAAAGCTCTGACTTTTGGAAGGTCGCTATGCTCACCACCATACCACCAATGCCGGCTAAGCTCTGACTTTTGAATAAAATATCAAAATTATCATGTGGTGTTGAGTGGCACTTATAAAACCCTTTAGTGAATTAAATGTAAGTGTATCAAGAATGGTGGTTTCGACCTCTCAGAGTATTCATGGATTTTCGTAAATTAAATGTATTGAGTAATTTAAAGAATTTGGAGATCTAAATAAATAACCATTATTTTCTTATCAAAGAATGTTAAGTGCTCCAAAAATAATAACAGGAAGGGAAGAATGAAGGGGGCAAATCGGAGGGGGAGATGAACCCTGAGAGACTATGGACTCTGAGAAACAAACTGAGGGTTCTGGAGGGGAGGGGGGTGGGGCATGGGTTAGCCCGGTGAGGGCACGTATGGAATGGAGCACTAGGTGTTATACGCAAACAATGAATCGTGGGATGCTACATCAAAAACTAATGGTGTAATGTATGGTGATTAACATAACATAATAAAAAAAAATCTCAAAGATCTTTAAAAATGCAAAGAAAAAAAAACAGCTAACAATTGAGTAGGACTTAATTGTAAGACAGCAGTCGCAATTACCAATATCTTTTTAAGGGTTTGAATCAAGCATTTTCATATCAGCAATGCCAATAGAATGGTTTTAAATAATAACTACAAACTTATCAGTGCATAGACTGAGGAAAGTACATTAGCCAATAAACATGACAGCAAAATATATGATCAAACGATAATAATATAGTTCTTTCCAAGGGCAATAGCCTAATTTGAACTGGAATTGGGCTTTTCTCTTACTTTTTGCTTGCTTAAGGATTTATAAAATATATACTACAGATTAGGGACTATAAATTTTGAAAGGCTCTGAATAAAGTAAGAAATAATTGTGGTACACATTCTTAAAATTTCTCTGAATTATTGACAAATAGCATTACTTCAAGAACATTGATTGCTCATAGTTCCCAACAGCAAGCTAATATGACAATTAGATAAAGAAGTTAAGCATATATTTTATTATGTGACATATATATGAGAAATTTTTAAATCATATTGATATTTTTCAGCTTAATAAAATGAGTGAGTAGTATTTTCATTAAATAGAAAGATTACTAAGTTAAACATTTAGCAAAGATTCTAAATTTAGAAAAGCATGAAATAGTAGGAAAAAATAGTGGGGTTAGGGGATCCCCCCTCCCTTTACTTGGAGAGAATGGGCTCTTCTTTGGCTGTAATGTGATACCTTGAACAGAACATAGGATTAGGAAAGGGGCAGATGTAGACTCTTCTCACTCTGCCAGTTATTAGGCTGGCTCTTTGGCAAAGTTATTAAATTTTCTTAGCTCTAATATCCTCATATGTGAAATAGGAACAAAAAGAAATAAAAAATGGTCTACTCATTTTAGTAGATAGTTGTGAAGAGGAAATCAGTCCCTACATGTGAAGTTTGTACCACGGCGTGAGGTATGTTTAAGGTGTCCATTAATATTTGCCACCTTATCACTTCCTATCACTTGTCTTATCTATGTTTCAGATGAACTACCCTTGCCCAAATATAATATTTAGTGCTAACCTGATTTGTATGATCTCAAGAAAGAATGGGACAAGAGTCCTTAGGACAATTGCAGTATTCCCTATGACCTTTGTCTGTGCAGGGAAAAATGAAATGTGTCCTATCTGCATACACAGAAACATGCCTCTGTTTATCCTCTATCTGGTCAGTGTCCCGAGATCCAAGCTATCACCAACTCTCTAATTATAGATTATTTGTCATATAAGGCCAATAGTTTGCAAGACTTAAAACTTTAAGTCAGGAATTTTTCCATAGCATTTTGTTAAAGTAGAACAATACAGTAGAATTAATACTGTCATACGAGTCAAAAAGACTTGAATGTGCAGCCCAAGCTCTGATCTCTGATACTATATATAATCCCCAATTGAATTAAAATATTTGGGCCTCTGTTTCCTCATCTGTGAGAAAAAAACAAGATATATAGATACAGATATCAATAGATATATACACATATATGTATATACACATTAAATATATATGATACAGACATACATACAAACACACATGCATATGCACACACAAATCTATAAAACATCCTTATTTTCTCATAAGCTATCATGAGGACTATGTGTGCCAGTCTCTGCAAATGGTATCCAATGTGAGTGTTCTCACCATTCTCCTAACACTTATGCTTGATCTTAACTTTCTTTATTAATATAAAGTCTGAAGAACCCAACTGGCCCTTTCCACTGTCTTATGTATGACCCAGCATCACTTATATTACATTACTTGAAGTATTAGAACAGGAATGAGTAGTTCAAGGGCATCAAGTCTAATCCTTTCCCTTGAAGCAAATTCTGGAGGGCAGGTCGGTTGCCTGGTCACACCTCACCGGTAGGGAGGTCTCCTGATTCCCAGTCCTGCAGGCCTGGCTCTACTTTTCTGTATTTCTCTCTGCCCTTAAGAGATCAAAACAAGTAAATATTTATTTATATGCAGTGTGATTAGTTCTATTTTTGCTTTTCAGTGCTCCAAAGCATAAAATGTGGAAGGCTGAGAAACGAGAGAAGGAATGGTAGAAGATAAATTGTCGTGAAGAAGGATTATATTTCAGAAATTACAGGCAAAAACTATACATGTTTCCCCTAAGCCCCTTAGAAGCCAGAATGTTCAGAGAGAAGTAGAGGCATGTGAAAAACTGAGAGGATTAATAAAAGCATATGAGTGCCTAAAGCTACCTTCAACCCAGGTGGATGAGAGTGCAGAATCTGACAGAGAATGCTGTTGGCCTAACTTAGAGTTTTCTCATTAATTTCATGGCAGTTATTTCTCTACATACCATGTGCTTCTGTCAGAGACAGCTCATATAAGACACTGGCTCAGACGGATGCTCTCTTTTTATCTGCTAGTGAAGATTCCCTTGTTGGGGGCCAGGAAATCTGGAAATGGAACTCTTATTCCTAAAAGCTGCTTCCACTACAGGAATTGCCCTTCCAGGGTACATGGGATAAAATTTGGTAAGAGTTTTCTGTCTGAAATGCTAATTCTCAACACCTTTTCAGGCAGATTATTATTGCATTGTTCTGAAGTGTTTATATTTACCAGAGAATAGTTGGACAAATCATCTTTTTTAACACTCTTTGCAATTACATGAAGAGTTCTGTAAATGTGTCTCTGCTTGTGTATATATGGGTTTCTCTCCATATTCTCTATAACTGGAAGTATATAAATGTGGCCAGTATGTTATGGCACAAATATTAGGCCCCATGATTTTTTGCAGTTCTTTTCAGAGTAATGGCTCTCTTCATGGATTCACAGTTTCCTTTTAAACACACATAATATTGAAACGGTTTGTCTCCTTGATATGCAAAACTCTCCTGAGGTTTAAGGGTGATTAGGGTAGCAAATTTTCTTGCAAATAAATCAAACATCAAGTGCAATGGCTTCCTGCCATGTACACACAATATCTAACAACCTCACTTAGACACACTTAGGTCTTATTTTATTTAATGATATCTTGCTCTTCAGTTTGAAAAGAATGCTTTTATGATTTTTTTTTTTTATCTAGAGCTTAGTATTTTTACTACACTATTTGATTCTTGTGAAGTCTTTGGGAAGTATATTGAGTCCCACTAGAAGATGACAATTTCAAAATATTTCATCTTTTAGGTCTGTAATGGTTGTCACAGGAAAGGAATTGTTTTAATAAAAAGTTCATCCAAACCAGCACCCACTGCTCAGTAGTTCTTACATTCTTCTCTTCTGGACTCCCTTGAAGATTCCACAGAGCAATTATACTAGACCCTTCTTACTTACTTCAACCTCCATCTCCTCCTGCAACTCTTTCCCCTCCATATATTTAAAAGATGACATAATCTGTCACATTATTAGATCAAAGATGTCAAATGTGACTCAGCTTCCTTCATTTCCACCCAGGACTATATTTGTACCTTTACATTCTTTTTCTTTTTTATATTTCAGAGGAGGAGAAAGAGCTTTTCTTTTTCTATGTATTTGTTTTTAAATTTGAGTATAGTTTACACACAATATTACTTTAGTTACAGGTATATAACATTCAACAGCTCTGAACATTATACTGTGCTGACTACAACTGTAGCAGCCGTCTGTTACCATGCAACACTATTAGACTATCATTGACAGTATTCCCGATGATGTACTTCTTATTCCCATGACTTTTTCATTCCTTAACCGGAAGCCTATATCTTCCACTCCCCTTCATTCATTCTCCCACCCCTTCCTGTTTGGCAACCATCAGTTTGTTCTTTGTATTTATAGGTAGGCCTGATTCCGTTTGTGTTTGTTTATTCACTTGTTTTGTTTTTTAGATTCCACATATAAGTGAAATTAGTAGCATTTGTACTTCTCTGTTTGACTTGTTTCCCTTAGCATAAGTGAAACAGCCCTCTAGGTCTATCCATGTTGTTTTAAATGACAAGATCTCATCATTTTTATGGCTGAGTAATATTCCTCTGTGTGTGTGTGTGTGTGTGTGTGTGTGTGTGTGTACACCGTATCTTTTCTATTCATTCATCTAATGGTGGACATTCGGGCTGCTTCCATATCTTGACTATTGTAACTAATGCTGCGATATACATAGGGGTGCATATATCTTTTCATATTAGTGCTTGTATTTTCTTTGGGTAAATACCCCATAGTGGAGATAGTGAATCATATGGTATTTTTATTTTTAATATTTTGAGGAACATTCATACTTTTTCCTAGATATGTCTCCTAAGGGGAAGGAATTACAAGCAAAAATAAACTATCAGGACTGTCAAAATAATAATCTTTGTTGAAACCTTGACATCCCCCTCTCTATTTGGCTGTTTTCACTATTGAATAAACACACTTTGACATGCCTGCTCCTAAATCAAAATGAGAAACAACAAGAGCTCCTGTCTATTGAAAATATATTCTGTTTTTTCTTATATTCTTCAGCACTACAATTCTGGGGAGCAGACCTCAGTTATTTTCCCTTTCTCACACCTCATCTTGTCTTGATTTTATGCCTTCCTTCTGGTACCCATACTCATCATCAGGCATCATGTTTTTGTTGGAGTGTTGTGTTAGGACTTCCCAAACTGTGTTCCATCCACTTGACCCCTTCTCTCAAGCCACCCCTTGCCTCTGACCCATATTATCTTACTGGTCCTGGAATGTTTCTCCAGGCACACAAACCAGATTCTAAATACTTCAACTCTTCTCTCCTTTGTTTCTAATTGGTTACTAAATCCAGTATATATAGATCTTCTATATATTTTTCAAACGCTTTTCCTTCTTTCTTTTTTTTTTTTTTAAGATTTTATTTATTTATTTGAGAGAGAATGAGAGAGAGAGAGCACATGAGAGGGGGGAGGGTCAGAGGGAGAAGCAGACTCCCTGCCGAGCAGGGAGCCCGATGCAGGACTCGATCCAGGGACCCCAGGATCATGACCTGAGCCGAAGGCAGTCGCTTAACCAACTGAGCCACCCAGGCGCCCCTCTTTCTATTTCTATTGCCACAGTGATAGTTTAGGCTTTCATTTACCTTGTTGCTTCTATTGCAGACATCTCCCTAACTTCCTTGTTTCTGTAGCTTCTCTCTGTATCTGCCTAAAAAAGTAACTCCGGTGGTTCTCTTCTGCCCAAGTTCTTTGAAATAAATAACTGCAACTCAGGAGTTCTAACTCCTCCTCAGTCAACAAGGCCTTCTGTGATTTGGCTATAATTTATCTTTGTGGGTTTAGCTAATACTCCTTCACTGTAATTAATCCATTCTCCAACCATAAGAGTATCTTGGTTTCTGATGCTTTTTTTGCTCTCTCTCCCTTTTGTTTCTTTTCTTCAAAAGAAATACCTTCTCATCAAGGCACTTAACTTATTTATAACTTTGGAATCCTGAATGCCTGTTACTCTTTACTGATCATCTTAACTGATCTCCAATTTTCACTCCTCCAGACCAGCAGTAGCTGGTTTGCACTTCCTTTAAGAAACTTTGTATTTTCTGCATCTTTTTTTTTTTTTTATTTCTATATATGGGCAATTTCTATGGGAGAAGTGGCTTTCCTAAGGTTATTTAACATAAGTAAAATATATTTATTGAAGGAAAAAAAACAGTTGATTTGAAGCAAAAAGTCTTTTATTTAGGAAGACCATCTAATCATAGTGTTTCCAAAATTACAAGACAATTTTTTTTCACTTCACTGTATTGGAATTGGAAGTTTTGCTTAGTTCTTTCTTTTCTCTTTGTTGCTGTCTTTCATGGAATTATAGGGTACTTTATTACCTTCTAAAATAAACTTTAGCATTAGTATTTCCTCTTATTCCATGCAGTTGCCATAGATGATGTTTATTTTGTAGTGAAATAGTCATTTTATAGAAACATAGATGCTGCTATATTTCCTTGACTGCTGGATTTAAAACAATAGTGTCATGAGTTCTCAAATGCAGGTGTAAAAAAGTTAACAAATACCAATTACCTATTAATACAAACTTGGAAGAGTTGAATAATTCTGACTATATTTATATCTATAGAGGATTTTTTTAACCTACTTACCATTATGGGACTATATATTATTCAGATAGGCCATATTACTCTGTATAATTAATTACCTGTCTTTACTTTATTAATTAAGATATATATCTTGTCTACTTTGAAAGCATCTAAATTGCATGTAAATTTAAAACACAGAAAATAATATATTTTAGAATAAAACAGAACAGAGGTAATCAACCTAAGGAGGTAAAGTGGGTAAAACCAGGTACATAGAGAAACTGATAATTTTCTTATTTGGTTTCTAAGTATTCTGGCCACTAAGACAGAAATATAAGCATGTTGGCTTAAATGGTCACCGGATAATTACTGACCCTTGACTTCAATTTATATAATCTGAACTTGGCAGCAATGTGAATTTTGAGCAACCAGCTTAAAGGAAGCTTTAAGGACTCACCATCAGGACTCTGTTGCTTATTAATATACGTAGATTAAAGTAATGTATAGGAGATACCAGCAAGTGAATTGAATAAGCAAACTCCAGGATTTCTCATAAGAGGTTGTGGAAGTGGGGCTCCTGGGTGGCTCAGTTGGTTAAACGACTGCCTTCGGCTCAGGTCATGATCCTGGAGTCCCGGGATGGAGTCCCGCATCGGGCTCCCTGCTCGGCAGGGAGTCTGCTTCTCCCTCTGACCCTCCCCCCTCTCGTGTGCTCTCTCTCTCCTCTCATCCTCTCTCTCAAATAAATAAATAAAATCTTTAAAAAAAAAAGAGGTTGTGGAAATGTTATTCATGTGCACTTGTGGTGAATGCCTCTATGTAATTTTAACTTCTAAGCTCTTTTTTTTTTTCTTACTTTGCATCTTCTGAAGTCAGGCACTTTATGAAATAGCATTATATTTAGCAACTAATGGACACTAATATTGAGGAGAAATCCTAAGGGAAAGACAAGGATACCTCACTGAAAGCTCTTTAGCAATAAATCTTATTTGATTTAAGAATATCTCTCTGCATTCCAAGCAAAGAGAAAAAATAAATGAAGCATAAAGTAATGTAACGTAAAAGTATAAATGGATATATATTGAAGTAAGTGAAAGTATTTTAAAGGGAATTTCATTTACCTTACTCAAAATATTTCTTTTTTCAGTGTTATTATGAACTCTTTGTGACCTCATATAAAAGAAAATTTTACAAGGAGATACTAGTATGCCAAATTGGTTTTGATTCAAGGGACAGTTGGCGAATGCTACATTGAGTCTGGATTGCAGGCTAAGAGAAGTTAGTTTAGAAGATTTACTACCATCGATTGAATCTAGCATCTCACCATAAACCCAATTTATCATCAGACATTACTTTATCATGTAGTTCCACAAGGTAGAAAAATTATGCTGCAGGTTTCATTAATGTTTGGCATATGTGACTGGATTCTAAGAATATATAGCCTCAACATGAACATTTTATTGTGGACTGACTTTAATTCCATCAGTTCACTTGAACACAGGACTATATCGCTAATAAAAAACATCAACATCATCCAAGAAAGTTTTTTTTTCCCCTTCTTAAATTGCTCATATTGGAAAGCAGACTTCTATTTCTCTGTTCATTTTCCTAGTTATCTTAAAATGTAGAATTGAATATTGAAGGTAAAAGTTGTACCTGATGTGTATTCTCTTAATCTTTATGACAATAAATTTAATTAAAGCCACAATACAGTTTCTCCTCATAAACATGGATACTTACTTTGACTTTTTAGCAAATATAAAATCACCATATAGTGGAATTAACATTATAAAATTTCAGAGCTGAATGGACACTTGAAGTTGTAAATTCTAGTCTCCTGCTTCCAGATGATACATTTTTTTTTTACAATAAGTCAACATTTACTAAGCAAATTTGGTTGTTAACATTATTTTAGGTAGACACATATATCAAACCATTTAATCTTCATGATAGCCCTATGATGAAAGTACCATTATTGTTCTCATTCTCTACTTTCTTAAACACATCCATCACCTCATATAACAACAATTCTCTTCTTCATTTCTTTTTAACCAAATGCTTCTTATAAGAAGAATATTAGATCAGAACCTTGTATATACATTCATTTCTAGCACATAGAGCAATTGCATAATGCCTGTTAATATAAACTATTTTGTCAGTTGTATAAAAATATAAAAATTCAGATGTCACTCTATGTACTATATTCTAATAATTAGTGTATCTCTTTTTATTAACAAGTAAAATTAAGGCCATAACACTACTAATTTAAACTGTTTACTCTTGTAAGCAATATTTAACAATTATTTTACAAGCAGAAACAAAGATTTATATTCAACTTTTTTTCTCTTTGAATTTACTTTAAATCTACATATTTTAAAGTAAATTGATACTTTTTACAGGAATCCAGCAATGCCAGTTATCCCATTTCTCTTGATTATTTGCTACCAACTTCCCTTTGCTATAGCACTTGCCATGCTATTTTCCCTATTTGGGGGAAAAAAAAAAACAGGAGCAAATCTGAGCAAATCCCTTGCTAACTTTACTTTGTCTTTAGAGTCATTTTTCAGAATCTATTGGATTACTCCTTCTCTATGGCTTTTTTAAAACCAAGACCACAGTAAATTTATCCTTATAGATTAGAGCACTAGTAACATTCCCTTACCCTTCAGCCTTATATAATCCTGAGCTTTGGAACTAATAAAATTAACTTAGCAAACACAGCTCAAAGTCCCCATAACTATGGCAAATCCCTTTGACTGTTTAATGCCCTTTCTCCTTGATCTTAGGTTGGTCTCATAACAAAGGGATGGTGACTTTGCCAAAGAATAATTAAATCTTAATAGAAAGTAGATTGAAGAAACATTTCCGGTTACATATATTCAATAATCAATAAGTGATTCTGCATGCAAGGTATTTTAGCTGAGGACACTAACTCAAATCAATTGGATTTCACTAAGCTCAAGAGCTGGATTTTTTTAGAATTTTATCAGAGAATCAGCTATTGTTGGTGATTGCATTGGTTCCTCAAGCATTTATATTTAGCCTATACTAAAATGCAAAATTGACTTTTTTTTTCATTTTTTCAACTTCCCCCCAGTTCCTTTTTTAATCATCAGACTAAATTTGTCTTTATCAACAGACAAGTTTAGTCTTGCCAACTGATAGGCAATGATTGTAATTGGCTTTACATATGAAAATGAATATGTAAACATTAAGTAGAGAATACCTCTTTTTATATCATATCCTTATGTTGCTACTGCATTTATTTGCCTTGTATTTATTTTATTCAGACCACTCATAAATTTATACATCCTGATTTATTAACTACCTGTTGTAGGTAGCAAGTATGTATTAGTACTGCAAATAATTTTATAATATTGTCACTGCCATTCTTTGACTGATGGTTAAGTGGAAGTATGAACTCATGTCCAGATGATTAGAACAAAGTGATGAACCTGAAAGCAAGGGCAAGTCATGATGTGATGGGAACACAAAAGAAGGAGTAGTTTCTTTGAAAGGATTGGAAAGCTTCCAGAGAAAGATGATATTTAAACTGGGGCTTGAAATATACATGTGATAAGTCTGCTGGATGGCAAAAAGAGGAAATTCTGAGTAGAAGAAACTTTATTTGAAAAGATAGCACCTTGGAAGAACCTGACACACCTAAGAAAATTCAAAATATTCTAGATGGCTGGATCACCTGATGCATGGGAGAGAAAAGTTGGAGGTTATCATGGCCTCCTACTACTTGTATAGAGGTAATCAGAGTTCACATCAAGAAGGGCCTTTCACTTTCACTCTGTGTTCCAGATATGGACTATTATATGTGGAAAACAATGGAATGATTGTAAGATAACTGATACGGGAGACTTTCATTTAAATGCATCACTCTAATGGCAATGTGGGTGATAAACTACTGGGGAGAAAAATTGGAGGGCAGGAAAGCAAAGTCTGTGTTGGAAATGGTGACGTGCAGAACTAGATTATGGTTTTAGAATGTTGAGGACATGGTGCATTTCCCCCATTCTTTGAAATGTTTTGGTGTTTTCTTTAAAATTAAACATTAAAAATTATTTTTTATCAAAATAGAGGTATTAAATGCATGAAAATAGTTATTCAGGATTCAGCGGTTTTGTCTCTAGGATCCTATATTCCATCTCTCAGGATCCTTCTAATTCTAAATTAGTACCCTTGGAACAATTCTTGGCACTGGGGATTCATGTTAAGGCAAATAGATCCAGGCAGGATTTCTATTCTCTTGCACCTTAATACTTGTTTTAATTTCAGAAACTGTATCCTTTTAGAAAGATAATCTATTAAAATAGGCTATTTTTTTTTAATATTGTTGGCCTTTGAGATTAAAAAAGCTTACCTGATCTTGATTTCTCATTGCCTATTACTTTGGAGTTGGGTCTACATCCACCATTAATCAATTTACTCTTTTAATTTTAGTCCCTTCTTATTCAACCCTCTGCTACTATCTTTCCCTCCTTTTTCTCCATATCCCCTCTCTAGTTTTTCCTCTGTTTTGCCTATTCATTTCTTTTCTTTTAGTTCTACAGGCCACTTTCTTTTTATACATGAATTACTGGCAAATTTCCAGCTCTTGCTTAAAATATTTCCCCAGAGTTCTCCCATCTATATTGACATGGTTTATATGGCACTACTGTGTATTTCATAACAAATTATATTTTGAAGAAGGTTTCTTTAATTCATAGCAGTAACTTTAAAACCTGACTCAACTGACAACAAAAATAAAGTTTGTGCCATCTTGGGAAATATAATTTTAACTTACTGAGTATTTAGGGGAACACCGAATGCTGCAAACCAAAAACATCTACTTCTTACAGTTTCCTATAATACACCCAAGATTAATTATTGCAGCAAAAAATATTCATTATGTCACCAAAGCGTACTTGTTACTAGTTATTATAACTAGTAAGAGTTGCTTGTAGTTATTAGTAATAGTAACAGCAGTAGATCTTCCACCATTTGTGTAAAAGCTTGATTAGGATATTTAGCTTAGTAGACCCAACATTTAAATTGGAAATTGATATATTATCTCTCTAAGTATATTCTGAATCTATACCCCCTGACACACATGCATACACATACGCAATAACAAATGATTACTTGGGGGTTTTCTACCCAATTTACAGATAACAGGAGATTAAAATACAGTATAAATACATGTACAAGAAACATTATCTGTGGAAAAAATTTTGATGTTCACTTCCACGCCCTCTACCTGCTCTTTGTCACTTCCGCATCATTGCAAATAAAAGGAGAGGGAGACAGAGGAGGAGAGCAGAGGAGAGAAGCAAAAATAATTGTGGGAAATTTTTCCTAAGAGTCTGTGTCTTATTTTCCTTTTTGTTTGTTTTGTTGTTATTTTGTTCTTTTTTCAAGTTCAGTTTATACTTTGCACAAAAATATCCCACATTTGTCTTTGCTTCTATCCATAGTTAATTTCTGCTAACTAGACAGTAAAAGCAGAGTTTAGGGAGTTTCTCATTCCGTTCTTCATCCTTAAATATGTGTCCAAGCCCACTGCATTATAAATAAATGTTTCAGTGTGACTTCAATGTTAACAATTCTATATTTATGTCTTTTACAGGCTAGTACTTTTTCCTAGAATAAAATATAATTTAACAAAAGTAATCTAGATGTAAAGTTATTTGTCTATTTGTTCGTTCACAGTTTACCATAATGAAAACATCAATTGTACTAGATAAGGGAGCAGTAACGACGCATGGGGCATGCTGTTGCCCCCTAACTGGGTCACGAAAAATCCTCCCATGGGAAACACTCAAACATATTACATGCTGAACCTGGACCAAAGCCTCTGTATCAGTTGTCTGTTGCTGTGAAATATATGAAATGGCTTAACACATTCTGTGAGTTGACAATTTGAGTTTGGTGGTGGTGGAGTCATCAAAAGCAAGAGAGGATGAGCTCCAATAGGAAAGTGCTTATCAAGCTTGTACTTGTGTCATATTTGTTAATTCCCCATTTAAGCAGGTAAGTCACTTGGTCTTTGTGGTCAAACACTGAGTTATGAGGAAAGAGACTGCAAAAGTCATGGATGCAAAAAGACATGTTTCATTATTTTCACATTCTACCATGGTTTCTTTCATATCCTCTCTTCTGACTCAGAAGAGGGACTGTGGCCATGGAGTAGGTGACAGCTACCCACCAAACACTCAGAAGTTAGGTAAAACTTTTCCTACGCGTGATGACAATATATGCTCTGTATTATGAGGAGACTGAATTAATGAGCTTTGGAATAGAAAAAATTCCAAAACTGTTTTGTCTCCCACAGTATGCCAGACCCTACACTAAACTGTGAATACAGAGGTCTTCAAAGAGATCCACATATATTGCTCAAATAGGAATTAGTAAAGAAATAGAAATAAGAACTAGTAAACCAAGAAAAAAAAAACAATAAGAACTATTGTCATGATGGGATGTGAATTCAACCAGTTGCCAAGAAACCTGGAAAAGACACTGATTTGGGGTCCAAAGACATAAATTCCTTGAGGTTGGTGTCCATCTCTGATTTCCTTCAATTTCTTAAATGCCTACAGTGCTATCTGCCATGATATAGGCACTTGGTATTTGCTAAAGGAATGACAAATAATCCAAAAAGAGAAGTGGCAAAGAAAATTAATTACTTAAATATTAGAATACCTTTGCTTAATCTTGGCCCTAGCACTTAATACAAAGCTACTTTGAATAAATCACATTTTTTCTCGACTTTGATTTTCTCTTTAATAAAATAGGAATAATATCTTCACTATATATATATTTACCTGGTAAAATAAAAATGTAACAATTTATTTAATAGATGGGATTTTTGAGGATAGAAGCTATGCCACTTTTCTTCAAATGTAACTACTGTTCAGTGCTATATTGCAGATGTGTTCTATAATAGGTAAAGTAGATTTAAATACAGGCATGAAAATATTTACAGTATTCGGTGAAGTAAACCTAACTTTTATTTATTTTTTTTAAAGATTTTATTTATTTATTTATTTGTCAGAGAGAGAGAGACAGAGAGAGAGCACAAGCAGGGGGAGCTTCAGGCAGAGGGAGAAGCACGCTCCTCACTGAGCAAGGAGCAGGTTGCGGGACTTGATCCCAGGACCCTACGATCATGACCTGAGCCCAGGGCAGCTGCTTAACCAACTGAGCCACCCAGGCATCCCATAAACCTAAACTTTAATGGAAAATCTCAAGCCCTGGAGAACAATCAAACATTATTCACACATAATCTAGTATCCTTGATATAGCTTCTGATATCTGGCTGTGTTAATTTTTGGATTAGAAATTCCATGTTGATTTTGTGCTACATGATCTGAAAATCAGACTGGAAATACAACATTAATGCTGAACAGATTTAATTGGCAACACCTTAAATAGTATCTGGAAATTCAGAAGAAGAGCTATTAATTTGTAATACTTTGAGTATATTTATTTGTTCAAGCTCATTTATATGAAATTTTAAAATCTGATTCATTGTTGATTTTTTGGTTCACATTATTCTTTGTTTTGCTTAGTTTTTTTCAGTGACATTTTCTTTTTACTTATCTTCTTTCTTTCTTTTTTTAAATAGACTTTCTTTATAGAGTAGTTTTAAGTTCCAGCAAAATTGATGGAAGGTGCAGAGATTTCCCTTATATCCACTGCCATAACACATGCACAGCCTCCCTTGTTATCAACATCTCTCATCAGGGTGGTACATTTGTCACAATTGATGAACCTACATTGACACATCATTATCATCCAGAGTCAGTTGTTTCCTTAAGTTCTTGGTGTTGTATGTTCTGTGGGTTTGGACAAATGTATAATGACACGTATCCACCATTACGGTATTGTAAAGAGTAGTTTCACTGCCCTAAAAGTCTTCCGGGCTCTGTTATTCATCTCTCTCTTCCCCCTAGCTCCTGGCAACTGCTGATATTTTTACTTGTCTCCATAGTTTTGCCTTTTCTAGCATGTCATATAGTTGGAACTCATACAGTCTAGACTTTTCTGATTGGCTTCTGTCACCCAATAATATGCATTTAAGGTTCCTCCATATTCTTTCAATGGCTTAATAGTTCATTTCTTTTTAGCATTAAATAATATTCTGTTGTCTGAATGTACTACAGTTTAACTTTTCACCTACTGAAGGACATCTTGATTGCTTCCAGATTTTGTCAATTATGTGTAAAGCTGCTACAAACAGCCATGTACAAGTTGTTGTTTGAACATATATTTTTACATCATTGAGTTCATATTTTTTAAAATAAATTTACTTCTAAAAATGACTCCTCTAAAAAGACATTGGCTATCTAACTATTGAAACGTGGATTCCAATGTGTATTTCAAATTTCACAAAGCCCCATAAGAATCACTAATGATAAAAGAAAGCTAGTATGTAGGAATGGTGGGTCCTGAAGTTATAGAAGTTTTCAGGGAAGCATGGGAGATTGTAAAATTAGGTCGAGTTGCTCTGCTGAGGGAGTGGTTATTGCACATCTACTTATCTCAGCAGTTAAGAAACTGCTTCCAAATGACTACACAGTTAAGTTCAGCCCACGCGTTGGAACTTAACTGACAAGTTGGCGCATACAAGTGGACATCTTGCACCCACATTTAGTACACGTTTAGTTCCCTGAATATATTGTCTCTTAAACTTTATTTTCAAGACCCTCCTGAACCAAGGCTCAGACATTAGTTCTCCATTCCTACATGGCGTTCTTGAATGTTTGACAAGCTCACAAACACAAAACCTACATGTCAGTATTTCTGACAGAGATATAGCCAGATAAAACAGGAAACAGAAATAAGATGAAGAATAAATTTTTTAAATATCATTTTTTCTTAAATTGATTACACTTATTTCAGGCAGTGGAAGAGATTATAGTAAGGGTCCATTCATTCTTGATATAGGCAGGAAAAATATAGTGAATACTAATTCATAATGATTTAATCTGTTTCTAAAATGGCACATATTAAATCTTGTCTTAAAGATTTAATACGGCACAAAGTATGGTACAAACTTTGAATGAAGGCCATTGTCAGTGAAGGGTGAGAGTAGAACACCATTTTCCTTTCTGTAAGTTTTTAAAATAAATAAGAACACTGGAAACAATTTATGCATGTAATTTATATATTATACACAATTATATATATACATAAATATATATGTGTTTGTGCAGATAAATATTATATATATATATATATATTAGAGAGAGAGAAAGCCAGAGAATTAATTTTGCATCTTGATCACAGCTCTGATTTTTTTTTATTCTTATGTTAATCCCCATACATTACATCATTAGTTCTAGATGAAGTGTTCCATGATTCATTGTTTGTGCATAACACCCAGTGCTCCATGCAGAATGTGCCCTCCTCAATACCCACCACCAGGCTAACCCATCCTCCCACCCCCCTCCCCTCTAGAACCCTCAGTTTGTTTTTCAGAGTCCATCATCTCTCATGGTTCGTCTACCCCTCCGATTTCCCCCGCTTCATTCTTCCCCTCCCGCTACTCTCTTCTTCTTTTTTTTTTCTTAACATATAAGTGCTGTGAATTGTGCAAGACTGTTGAATCTCAGATCTGTACCTCTGAAACAGCTCTGACTTTTTAAGAAAAACATTACATTCCTTCTTTTGATATATTATTGTCTTCAGATGTGTCCTAAAAGAGCCATTTATTGAAAGTGTTTTTCTTCTCAGAAACTTGGCAAATGGTCACAATGATACTGACTTTTGAAGCCTCTTTCATTTCATTCTATACCCTTTTCATTATCTCAGAAGGTAGCTAGTCCAGAAGTAGCTTATTTTCTCTATATAGTGTACTTTCGTGTATATAGAAACAAAATGTAGGTAATTTTAAAGTTCTTAACACATAGAAAGGGCCTTAAGGCATAAAAAAGCGACGTTGCTTCTGAACACTTGATTTGTTTTAGTAGACTGAATTTTAGAACTCACTGTTTTTTCTCGTTTTGACTATTTAGTGTGTGAGAGCCAAAGTGCGTAACCCTCATCAAATAATTATACAAGAAAATGAAATATATTATGTGTATAACCATTAGTCCATTTATGTCCATGAAATTCATCTTTTTTTTTTCTAACTCTACTGTCAGCGTTTCAATATTTTTGGAATAAACAAGGATAATATCAATAAATAAGAATAACTTAAAGGCATGCTTTATAGTGGAGTTCTAATGCAATGATGAGCAACTTGATACAGCAAAAAAGAACAAAGCAGCAGGATTGAAAGCTTGGCCCTGTCCATCATTAGTCATGGGTCCCTGGATAAGTCACTTTACCTGTCTGTCCTTCAGTTTCTTTCTGTAAAATGGAGATATTAGGCCATTGTGAAAATGAGTGTGGAAGTGCTCTGAGAAAACGGATGTGCTGTAAGAATGATGTAAAGTGCTGCTAGGGTATTTTTGCAATGTTTTAAAGACAGCGCTTTTGGAAGATATGGATTTCCTGCTGGATCTTGTTCATTTGCACCATTAGCATTGGATTCAGTTGAGGGGATAATCATTCTCCTTATTCACTTTCCATAGATTGTACTTCTGAAGTTTAATTTCAAATATTGCCAGCTTGCATTGGCTTCCTTCGGTCCTTGAAGCAATAATGCCTCTTCTGCAGGAAATAATGAGCAAAGTACCCTTTGAAAATATCCTTATTCTAGATTCCAATAAAAATGAAAATAAACACTTCACAGTTTCATATTTGCTCTCTGCTTTTTCCCCGACCCAAAACTCTACTCCAGTTCTTGGAGGAAACAAAGGGTTTGTGGATCACTCAAATATTCGAAGATGAGGTCCAAATATTCAGAGGCAGGTGCCAGTACCATGCTTATTGGGAGCTATCATCTAGCCAGATTTATATGATTGATAAAAATGGAGAAAAAGCAGAAACTACAATGACATGTAGTAAAGGTCTCATTGTGCAGAACGAAAAATAAATTATTTCAAAAAAATTACATGGAGAGAAAAAAAATCTCCATCAATAGCTATCATGGGGGAAAGTGTTGCTTCTATCTGAAATAACAATTTCTTACCTCCTAGAGTTTCAAACAATCTCTGTAGGCATATATTTTGTTATGAATATGTTAGCATTTATTATGAATGAAGACATGTTATAATAATGCTAATTAGCATATTCAAATAAAGGGGGCATTGTTTTTAAGAGAATGGCATCTTTCCTTTACATTCTTGCATATTTAAATTGCTAAAATAAATATAAAATAGTTAAGAAAACTAATGATCATTATCCTCTAATTTAGATCATTTAACTTGTATTAAAAGTTGACAATTAAGTCAACTTATTTGTTTGACTTATTTATTTATTTATTTATTATTTATTTATTAATTGAAGAGCAGCACTGAATTTCTGTATTCTAGATGCTGTCATCTAATATATTTGCATCATGCTTTCTAGTTGTACATTTTCACGTGGAAATAATACAAATATTTGTTACCTTTAGATGGGAGGTTAAGAGATGCTTAACAAGTTTATTCAAACATATTTAATACATATTGAAGATGATACTAAGAGATCCCTACTAAAATATCATATTAATTTACTATGTAACATGATAGAGAATCACAATAGCTGGAGTATAGGGTGATTTTTATTCATGAAATTAATACATTTTGAAATGAACATGCAAAGAGTCATCTATTTAATGACATTTCAAAACAATTTTCCTTAATATTACATCCCAACCCTACATTAGATGTTTAATTAAGTACAGAAACAGTCAATTAAATTTGAAATAAAATAAGTAATTGCACTCTCGCATCATTGCAAACATATTTTTGTGGGCTACGAGATGTAGTTAAGGACTTTAAGATGTCTCTTCTCTATCTTGACATTTAAAATGTATTCCTAAGATTAAAAGCTGAATATTAATTGTGTTCATGATTTTCTGAACTACCACAGGTGTCTTTGGAAGTAAGAACACAATTACTTTTTTCTTTAATTGATTTATTACATTGCTAATGGCACTCCAAATAAGTATGTAATAGATTAAAATATAGTGTTATGATCAATTATGAGTTTAAAATAGCACCTAGAGTATTTTATTTATTCTACAAATACTTTTTTCTTGAACTTCCTGAGAAAAGTTTTAAATATCTATGTTAAAGGCATTCTTTAATGTAAATATTGTTACTAATATTGCCTGTCATCTCCTAAACATAGATCCTTGGGGTCAACTTTTAGTTTTGCACACTGAGTAATTATAAAATTGTCACCTTTCTCCATATAATGTTTTATTCCCTCCCACCATTGTTTTTTGAAGAGAGAGAGAGTGTAAATGGGAAGTGGGGGTGAGGGGAGAGAGGAGGGTTAGTGGGAGGGAATCTTAAACAGGTTCCACACCCAGTGTGGATCATCATCCCAAGATCATGACCTGAGCCAAAATCAAGAATTGGATGCTTACCCGGCTGAGCCACCCAGGTGCCTCAACCCTCCTATCATTTTTATTTATTTCCAAATAGTCAAGCATTCAGATTCCACTGTCATGTGCTTTCTTTTCGAACTTTCCTCCCTCCCTGTTAATTTTATATATTCCATATGGCTTTTAAATCTGATGAACACACCCCCCAAATTAGGTGACAAGTACTTTTTATGTGGTACATCCAACAGACAGATACATGATATTATTAGATAGAACATGAGAACATATTCCTTCCTAGGTGAAAGAATCACAATCATGTTATAATCTTCAGAGTTGAAATGCCAAGAGCAGTCATACCTGCAAATGAGGGATGAGGTTAGGACTGGCTTTACAGTGAATGAGACCCTTGAGCTCTATAGACTAATAGGTGTTTGTTTTATATACCTTGGTAGCAGAACCAGAAAGCATCTATAACAAGATGCACCCCCCCAAAAAAAGATGCACCCAAGATACTTGTGCATGGTAACTGCCAGCATATGTCTTAAAAAGATACTTTTATATTAATGAAACCATAGCAAATGGCATAAGAGCCTGTGTACAAAAACTTCTATGTACAGATATAGGTTAAAGTAAAGGAATAGGAAAAAAAAATAAAGGAGTAGGAAAGATAAATGGTGTCTTTTTATATGGGCTTTCAGATGAGTGAATTGCATGATGGCTGCTTTTGAGCAAGCAACATTTTCCCTGAAGAAAGGGACTGAAAACATACCTAATTGTCTCTGAACACTTTGAAATATAGCAATATTTAATAAAATGACAGTGTTTAAAATAAAACAAAAATAGAAGGAGCTATATTAGTAAGATGGATTTATGTGTAGACCTGATGATAAAGGCAAACAAGCATTCTCAATGGAAGGCTGATCTGATGGCAGATGGAAAGGGGGAGGGATCAGACCCAGTTAAGAAAGAGTGCCAGGCACCAGGAGCAAAAATAAAGAAGTATGAAATCAGCCTGGTATCTCAAGAAATATGAGTAATTTGTTCATTTTTAGCATTCATGTATAAAGGAGACATGTGGGTGAAGAATGTCTAGGAGGCTGGCCCTACAGCCTAGAAGACAAATGAAGATCAGAAGAGCCTCATATGCTATTACAAAACATTTAAGCATCATTCTTTAGAAAACAGTGGAGGGGGACACTGGTGTTTTATCAGTGTAATAAAATTATCTATTTTGAAATTTTAGAATGTCATTTGGGTAGCATTATGGAGAACGGGTTAGGTAATTGGAAGACTAGGGTCAATGATGGTTTTATGTGTCCAATCCTAAACTGAGAAGTGGTGGGGATGGAAGGAAAAAAGAATAGAAAAGTACTAAAGAGCTAGAGATGATAGCACTTGGTAAGGGACTGGTGTTGGGAAAAAGAGGGAAGGGTAGAAAAAATTAGTTGAGAAATTGAAGTTAGAAAGAAACCTTTCACAAGGTTACCTTTTTCACTTTTTTTTTTAAGATTTTATTTATTTATTTGAGAGAGAGAGAATGAGAGAGAGCACATGAGAGGGGGGAGGGTCAGAGGGAGAGCAGACTCCCTGCCGAGTAGGGAGCCGGATGCGGGACTCGATCCAGGGACTCCAGGATCATGACCTGAGCTGAAGGCAGTCGCCCAACCAACCGAGGCACCCAGGCGCCCACCTTTTTCACTTTTTATCAAGACTAATACTTATTAATGCTAAAGTTCTATAAATATATATATATATTTTTAAAGATTTATTTATTTGACAGAGAGAGAGATAGCGAGAGGGGGAACACAAGCAGGGGGAGTGGGAGAGGGAGAAGCAGGCTTCCTGCAGAGCAGGGAGCCCGATTGGGGCTTGATCCCTGGGCCCTGGGATCATGACCTGAGCCGAAGGCAGACGCTTAACCGACTGAGCCACCCAGGCGCCCCATATACATATATTTCAATTATTTTTAAATCACACAAGCATAATTTATTAGCATGATTATGATTGTGATGGATGTAATCAGTCTTTTATACAGTGTTGTTTCAGTGAAGTGTTTAATAAATATAAAGGACTAAATAAAATATTATGTTACATTAAATATATTAATTTTAAATATAAAAACAGGGACACCTAGGTAGCTAAGTCAGTTGAGCGTTTGACTCTCAATTTCAGCTGAGGTCTTGATATCAGGGTTGTGAGTTCAAGCCCTGCGTTGGTCTCTACTTTGGAAGCCTACTTAAAAATATAAATAAATAAAAATTTAAAAAATATATAAAAACATATACCATCTAAAAAGTGAAAATACTTTCTCATTTATAAGCTTGTACAGCTTATATTTCAAATAAAAGTTGTTTATTCATTTTCTGGCATACCGAATAGTTTTACATGTTATGTTGTAGTATATATTTATATATGTATATACATATATAAAAAGGTTATATGTATATTTTATATGTATATATAAGTGTATATATATGTGTATATACATAATTATATATATAGAGAGAGAGAGAGAGGAAAAGGCATACATACACACATATGAGGTTATTTAAGCATTATTTAAATTATAAATGTAGGAAAACATTTGTAGCTTTTTTAAGATTTATTTATTTATTTATTTGAGGGGGAAGAGGGGCAGAGGGAGAGGAAGAGAGAAACTCAAGCAGACTCTGCTCTGAGCATGGACCCCAACATGGGGCTTGATCTCACCACCCTGAGATCATGACCTGAGCTGAAACCAAGGGTTGGATGCTTAACCGACTGTGCCACCCAGGTGCCCCATTCATTTGTAGTTCTATATTAATCTGAGTTTTAATTTCCTTTTTTTTTAACAATTAAAGTAAAAATTTATTTGAGATAAAAGCATCAAAAATTGTCTAAATGTGATATGTTGAGAATATCCAATTGTCTTTAAAAACATTTTATAAGAATTATAAAGTTTTCTGGGGGCATCTGGGTGGCTCAGGCAGTTAAGCATCTAACTTCAGCTCAGGTCATGATCCCAGGATCTTGGGATCAAGTCCTGCATCGGGGTCCCTGCTTAGCCGGGAGTCTGTGTGTCCCTCTCCCTCTGCCCTTCCCCCTGTATGTGCTCTCTCTTGTTCTCTCAAATAAGTAAATATAATGCTTAAAAGAAAGAATTATAAATCTTTCTGAATTGCTTGATCTGAATCATACAATAGTATATCTCATATAGAGGGAGCTACATGAAGTTTGTTATATATTTATTCAGGCTAAGTTATTTACATAAAACATAACTATTCTTTGGACATAAACTATTAAAAAATTGAAGGTCCATAAAGAATAGCAAATAAATCAGTGATGGCACAGGAGCAGCATAGGGTTTAGGGTAATTTTGATTTTAATTGTATATTTGACAGTGAAAAACTTTGTGAATATAGGCAAATTCTTCCAACACTCTGAGCCTGAAATACTTTATTTAAGAAAGGAGACAATGGCTTACTTCCTAGAGTTTGGAGACAAATTAATAAATCTATTAAATAGTAATTCATAAAGTACTGTAAAGTACTATATCAAGTTGGGCATTATTTTTATTGATACAAATTTGTATAAAATTAAGTGAGTGTTATATTTCCAGAAAAAATATTTTTTATTTTATTTTTTTTTAAGATTTTATTCATTTATTTGACAGACACAGCGAGAGAAGGAACACAAGCAGGGGGAGCGGGAGAGGGAGAAGCAGGCTTCCCGCCGAGCAGGGAGCCCGATGCGGGGCTCGATCCCAGGACCCTGGGATCATGACCTGAGCCAAAGGCAGATGCTTAATGACTGAGCCACCCAGGTGCCCCCAGAAAAATTTAAAATATTTAAAACCTAGATGAACTAGATGGTAATGATAATTAATTTGATGATATTTGATTATCTGATTTCCTAGCCTTATTAAAGACTTATTATGACCCATCCATTACCTTATTCAACCCTATGAGATCAGTGCTATTATCACCCATATTATATCTCAACTAAAGGCTTATTAATTGTAAGGAAGTTGTTTAAGGCCACATAGTACCTAACAAAGCTAACTGTGTCTGACTACATACATACCAGACTGCACTTCCTCAGATCAAGAGGAGTTATCAGAGCACCTCTAGAATTTTCAGACATTTCCTTCCCTGTCAAATACTGTATCATTCATTCTTTACTGTGCCAAAAAGTGTGATAAGCCATAAACCTGTTCCATAGATTTTAATGAAAGATGTTTGGCCAAATAGATTTTTGCTCCTAACTTATTTTGACCCTTTATATTGACCATTTAATACTAGCTTGTGAAAAATAAAGTCCATTCTGAACCTATATGTGGCATGAGAAAGTTGGGATCTTAATGTTGAGTCTTCCAGGTTTCTTCCACACAAAGTTTTCTTACTCTCTAATACTCCCTAAAACATAAAATAAACAAAATTATCAATAGCATTGAAATGTTTAAAAAGTACTAATAGCTGTTTGGAATATGTGCAGAAAATATCTTATCCCAAAGTTGTAGCTTAATGATTTTAAAAGATTGCTGTTTAAAAATTTACCTGTTATAAGCTAGCCGTGTTACTAAGACATTAAAAAGAAATTTCTCGCTATAAAAGTTTAAATGAAGTTTAAATTTGTATTCATTCAATCTTATTATTTAAATGAAATATTTTTATTTATTTATTTATTTATTTATTTATTTATTTATTTATTTATTTAAAGATTTTATTTATTTATTTGACAGAGAGAGGGAGAGACACAGCGAGAGAGGGAACACAAGCAGGGGGAGTGGGAGAGGGAGAAGCAGGCTTCCCGCGGAGCAGGGAGCCCGAGGCGGGGCTCAATCCCAGGACCCTGGGATCATGACCTGAGCCGAAGGCAGACGCTTAACGACTGAGCCACCCAGGCGCCCCTAAATGAAATATTTTTAAACACTTTTACAACTATGCTTGTAATTGTGGAAAACTGATGTAAGAGTTTTGAAAGAATATGCCTAAGTTGTAATATGCTCCTAGACTACATTTTTTCACAAAATTTATGCCACTAAATAGCATGAAGATATTTTTAAAAGAATAGAATAATGCATATGGAGGTCGTTAATATTTTTAATGGTCAGTTACTCTCCCTAAAATATTTTAGCAAACCTTTTCCACCCCAGTGTGATATCTTTTTATTATATTTAGTGTAGCTTTCCAATGAAAGTGACTAATTAGTATCTAGTCAGACCAGGCTGTACATGTTAGCTTAGGCTTTGAGTTTTTATGATAGGCATATAGCTCTAGTGAATTTTGCCCGAATGACCGTATGTTGCGATGGGTAGAGTTGCGGCCAGCGGCCAATCGGCCATCTGGAATAACCCTTACTAAGTACTCTAAAGACTGCTCAGAAGTGCAGGTGAGAGCCAACAGCCCCTGGAATAGGTCTTGATCCCTTCCCATCAAAACCTGAATGTGACCTTAGCCAACCGAGTCTCTTAGAGGCATAATAAAAGGTAAATATTTTTGCCAATTTTTTTACATGTTATAATCATATTTAGCAAGGCATATGTTTCATAGTGATGTGAAAATCTACATTCCATTTATTTGGAAGAAATCTTGTCATTTTATCAGGAAGATGTTCGTAGTTAAAATGATAGTACGAATGCTAGCCAAAAACATAACCATTGATTTTTTTAAATTTTATTTTATGATGTTATGTTAGTCACCATACAATACATCATTAGTTTTTGATGTAGTGTTCCACAATTCATTGTTTTCGTATAACACCCAGTGCTCCATGCAGTACGTGCCCTCCTTAATACCCATCACCGGGCTAACCCATCCCTCCCCCATATCCCCTCTAGAACCCTCAGTTTGTTTCTCAGAGTCCATCGTCTCTCATGGTTCATCTCTCCCTCCTATTCCCCCCCCTTCATTTATCCCTTCCTTCTCCTAATGTCCTCCATGCTATTCCTTATGTTCCACAAATAAGTGAAACCATATGATAATTGACTTCCTCTGCTTGACTTATTTCACTTAGCATAATCCCCTCCAGTCCCATTCATGTTGATGTAAAAGTTGGGTATTCATCCTTTCTGATGGCTGAGTAATATTCCATTGTATATATGGACCACATCTTCTTTATGCATTCATCTGTTGAAGGGCATCTCGGCTTTTTCCACAGTTTGGCTATTGCAGACATTGCTGCTATGAACATTGGGGTTCATATGGCCCTTCTTTTCACTACATCTGTGTCTTTGGGATAAATACCCAGTAGTGCAATTGCTGGGTCATAAGGTAGCTCTATTTTTAAGTTTTTGAGGAACCTTCACACTGTTTTCCAAGTAGCTGTACCAACTTGCATTCCTACCAACAGTGTAAGAGGGTTCCCCTTTCTCCACAACCTTTCCAACATTTGTTGTTTCTTGCCTTGTCAATTTTTGCCATTCTAACTGGTGTAAGGTGGTATGTCAATGTGGTTTTGATTTGAATTTCCCTGGTGATGGCCACTGATTTTTATATGCCATTGCATATAAAGGAGAGGCTGCTATTTAAAACATAGATTTACATACTGATTCTCTTTTTTAAATACTTTGCAAATAAGTGATATGCAATAATGCAATTAATAAAAGGAAAAATGACACCAAAATTCCTCTTTTCAGTAATAGTATGGAGCCTTTGTGTAGACTTCTCTTATAGAATCATTTAATTTTCATAGTATTGATATCCTGGGGTGTCTTTGACATCTTTGCTATCTAAAAACAATTTGAAAAATATACTTAGCTCTGAAATTCATGACGCTTGAAATTGTTGAGAACACTGACAGTCCTCCTTTGCCCACGTGTATCCTATGGACTTGTAAGTAGAAGAATAAGAAGTTTGGCAGATGCTTATTGGCTGTTCAGGGCAATATCCCAAAACCAACAGTGATTTTTAGTTTTCATTTTTACCTCTGAGAAAGTTAAAATCTACCTATGTAGATACAAAGATAGCACTGTTACCATGTGAAAAGCTGGCCCTTACTTTGATTGATGCATACTACCAGTCTGCAGAAGTGAAGACATCTCTTTGTTAGTATCAAGCTGCAGTGCTATCTCATCTTGTCTCTTTCTTGACTAAGAATGAATCTCTTTAAGATATCTGGAAAACAGTATGGATATAAACTGATGGCTTTAAACAAAGCAAAGCAGTTTTCACAGGAAAACCGCTAATATTTCTGCTTTTGGTGAAAACCACAGTTTTCTGAGTAAAATTGCACAGAATTATATACACAAGTCCTTTGAGACTTAGGCTTTTGAAGAAAAAAAAGTGCAAGGTAACTGGTAAGAGTTAACAAGAGTTAGGGCTTCACAGAGGAAAAATAAAATAACTCTGAGCAATGAGATTACTCATGAAATGAGAATTGATTACTTTAAACTTAGAGTTTTTGTTTAACACCCTTTAATAAAGATGAATTTTGCCATTAAATAAAAAAAAGAGTGCTGATTTTAGCAGTAATGACAAGCTAAAATATGGAAAGCATTATCCACATGAAAGGCGAGGTATATGCAGTGATCTCTTAATTAAGGGCTTTGTGCTGCATTATTTTTTGTTATAAAAATACAAAGAATGGAATGATTTGTATCCAAAATGTTTATATATTTTATATACTGATATTCATAATTGTGCAAGTATATATTCATATATATGTGCATGTATGTATATGTGCATATATACATATAATTGAATATGTATGTACTAAATATCTGCAAAGAAAAAGCTCAACTTAATAAGGCGAGCAAAAAAGTAAATAAAGTATATGAATTATGATTGTAATCACATGTACAGCATGTGTTTTAATATATTTTAGAATAATTGAGTCAGCCTGCTATTAGTTTAATTAAATTTTTTACACCTTCTTGATTAGACAGCTAGTTTAATGACATCTTCCACACTTTGAGCTATGAAGTGTGGCTCATTTTAAAGTTCTGTAATGAGAAGGAAAATGTAAATCTGATGAACATCTCGACAGAATTAAAAAAAAATTCAGTTTTCACTTGTGAAAAAAAACAACAGAATCCAGAGATGATTAGCATTTTGCTTAAAACAAATTTAGTATGAGCATGATGTAATTGGGCATTAAATGGTTGAAAACCTTTATAAGGGATTGTACTCTATAGGGACATACCTCAGTGCTGAGAGAGCAAAGTAGCATGTTACAGATGGGATTGTGTGTGTGTGTCTGTGTGTTGCTGTATATTAGGCAAATAACACTGCAAAAGTGAACAAAGAGAATGTTGTTCTGATGGTGATAGGTAATACAGGAACAGATATTCATTTAATGCATTATGAAGTATATATAAGATTGAAGACAAAATGAGATTGGATTTTACTTTAGCACTTTAATATTTCAGTAATTCCTTTATAAAGCAAACATTTGAATGACTCTAATGAGCTGACTAAGTTGTCAGCAAGCTCAGCAGCCATTTTATATTTACTAGAAAATTATCATTGGTCTCTGGAGCTGGTTATTTATAGCATGAGCTCTGAGACTCTTACCAAAATGTTTATTTTTATATTATTTTTAATTATATGGAATTCCTTGTAAAAATATAAAAAAAATAGGCTCTCTATTTTCACCTTTATTAAACTAAATGAACTGAAGAAATCATTTTGTCTTTGTATTTTAACTTGGAATGTAAGGTTAAAGTACTGTAATGCATGAATCCTTACTATTTTGGATAGGGTGCAAATGCTTGTTTAATTATTCATATTGTGTTAAAAAGTAATTATTAGGAAAACAGAACTAGCATGCTACTTAGTAATAACTGCAAGAATAGTAATATCTCTTACAGTTTTATTTATTTCCAACAGGGTGTTTTATTTTTTTAATTTAATTTTATTATGTTATGTTAATCATCATACATTACATCATTAGTTTTTGATGTAGTGTTCCATGAAGAGAACAACAGCCATGATTATTTAGCACATAAATACTTCAATCAGTGACCATTTGCCATTTTTGAACATTAGAAACCCAGTGATGCTAGGTGTCCAAACTCTTTGCTTGTTCGTGGTTATATTACATAGCCCTAACATGTTTGTCCTCACTTTATTATCCACTTGTTTTTTGTAAGAGAAGTAACAGAAAGAGCATCAGAAGAACATCCACATTGAGACTCTCTCCTGTGTGACTGTCGATGTGTTATTTTTTGATAAATTTACAGTTTTCAAACCCTCCTGTTCAAACAGTAAATGAAGATTCCTGGGATGGATCATTGCCACAGAGACCCATTTATGGGCCATCTTGCTTCTGAACAGTCAACTAAAAACATAACAGATCTCATAATGTCTAAGAGAGAGGAAAAAAGGAAAACAATTCTGTAAAGCTTTATTTATGTCTATTTTGATTTAGATACCCTATTTTGTCAAACCTCAAAGATTCAATTACAATACATGATGGCCTCATAACTTAATAAGTATAGTACATACTACTTTGATCTAATGTTAATTCATTATTCTTATAAAGTCCCTAAATATGACCATGATGTTGCCACACAGCTCATTTTGAACTCGGCAATATAGGTCTTAATTTAACTCAAACAAAAATTTTGAAATATAATCTATTTTTGTGCTTCTAAAACAAACTTTTTCAGTCACTGAAGTAGCTTTCGGCAATTAACTTATCAGGTTATGAAAAGAAAATATCCTCTTTAAAAAAAGAACATATCCTCTATTGGAACATCTTAGTGAGAGGCTTCTTGAGGATTCAACCTTCCATCAGTACATCAGTATTTAAAAAAAGAAGAAAAGGGAAAAAAAAAACAAAAACAAAAACACTGCAATGAAATGTAGATTCCACCTTCTTCCCCAAATCAAGAGGAAGAATTCCAAACCTAAAAACATAGACTGGAAGTTACCATGTATTTATACTTACCATGGACTTGAAAGTTGTATTTTAAGTACAATTTTTAACTATGAATACATTTACTTTCAGATACTTTAACATTTAAATTCTGTTCCCTTTATCTTTGCCATAATATATCATTCTAAGCAATTGTCATTACTCTACTTTCAGAGGAGAATCTTTAAAAATGTCTCCTAACTGCCACATGAAATATAGTTTACTGTTGGCACTTTTAACTTTTGCAATTATAATTTGCTTTGAATGCTATTGGAGACTCTCTTGGAGAAATCTAATAAATAGAAACAAAAGAAGGAATGTTGTTAGTATTTATGTAGGGAGCATGACCATGATCTTCCTCAGAACAGGGACTAAATCATATTCATAATTTAATCACAATGTCTGGAGCATAGTAAGTACTTCATGGATATTTCTATAATGAATAAAATTTTTGCACTTCTTAAGTAATTCTTCATACTACACTATAGCATTGTGTCTGGGCCAACCTTTCTGAGTTTCCACTGAGTTTTTTGGAATAATAATAAAGGACTGTGTTATTAGCAAAATGGAGATAGTTAGCCATAGCAAAAAAAAAAATTTAAAAAGTGAATGCAAAACTAGGATTATAGATAAACTGGAATACAAAACAGGAAGAAAAATGGAAATTAAGTTAAAGAAAATAACAATAACAAGACTCTATAAAAAGATGGATGCTGAAGAGTAGTTTCAGAAACCACATCTGTTAATTCTTAAATTCTTAATTGTTAATAATTAAATGTAAAAATGGTACAGCTCTGATGTATGATATAAAATGCCTTGTGGAGCTAGTGTATAGAAACTGAAGTGGACAGCATGACTCAAATTGGACAGGAAGCTCATTGTTATAATTTATCACCAGCTCTTTAAAATGGCTCCTTAAAAACAGAAGTGGCATTTTCATATCTTTATTAGTTTTAGTCAATTAGACATGGCTAAAGAATTTACCCACAGTGTAGTCCATAACTCTTCTATCTGGACATGTTACCATTACAATAAAATTATGTTCTCTATTATCTAAATAGCCTGACATCGTATGTTGGAGACTGTGTAAATATAAAGAGCAGGGTGAAGGAGGAAAAGGGACGGAAAATGTAATTCTCTTTGAGGTCCAAATGCCACGAATACCTAGCTAAGCAACTCCTCTGATCCGTGGTGCCCAACATGCTTGTTTCATGAAGTAGTGAGTTCTGTTGCAGATGGTCAATGCAAAATGGCTTCCTAGATAAAGAAGAGATCAAACTCCTGTAACAGTAAAGAAGATATGGAGCCCTTAGAAAGGTAGGGCTAAATCAGTTAATATCCATTATCATAACTGATAGGAAAATGAAATGAGGGAGGCATTTAATTCTGACAGTGCAGGACACACACTGAGAACTTTTAAAGCATATTAAAGTGACAGGAAACATAAAATTTAGACTAAATAAGAGAATGCAGGGCGCCTGGGTGGCTCAGATAGTTGAGCGTCTGCCTTTGGCTCAGGTCATGATCCCAGGGTCCCGGGATCGAGCCCCGCATCTGGCTCCCTGCTCAGCAGGAAGCCTGCTTCTCCCTCTCCCACTCCCCCTGCTTATGTTCCCTCTCTCGCTGTGTCTTTCTCTGTCAAATAAATAAATAAAATCTTTAAAAATAAATAAATAAATAAATAAATAAATAAATAAATAAATAAGAGAATGCAGCTCAAAACTGTAAGTGCTGTTTGATGAAATTTAAGCCACATAATAAGCAAAGTTATTTCAAGCCACTGGGGTTAGGGAGAATGAGTTCGATTATTTCTTTAAAATAAGCCCGGGAATGTGCCCAATCCTTGGAGAAAAATAAAGTGCTTTCCTCTTGGTGTTCAGCTAGCCCAGCCTACATCTCACTTGCACCTTGAATGACCAATAGTGATACAAAATAAAGAAAATAGAGTAAATGAGCTCACCCAGGGTTTGTTTCTGACTCATAATCACTCTCATCCTTATTCAAGGATCTCTATGTCTCTTTTAACCTAGTTCTAGTCTCTACACCTAGGTAAATTACATCTCATAATAATGAAAGAATTTGCAGAATTCTTTTTTTTTTTTTTTAAAGATTTTATTTATTTATTTGAGACAGAGAGAATGAGAGAGAGAGAGCACGAGAGGGAGGAGGGTCAGAGGGAGAAGCAGACTCCCTGCCGAGCAGGGAGCCCGATGCGGGACTCCAGGATCATGACCTGAGCCGAAGGCAGTCGCTTAACCGACTGAGCCACCCAGGCGCCCAAGAATTTGCAGAATTCTTAAGCCACTATCAATATTCCCTGAGAAACCTTAAATGTTTTCAAAGGTGACAAAGGACAAGAGATGACCTATTTCTCATCTGTATATTAAGAGAGCATAAATTTTGCCTGGGAGTAAACTCAGTATTAATTCCTGAAAAAAGTGCAGAAACAATTATGAACTGGATGTGAAAATTAGAAAATTTATTGGTGACCTGTAGAAGCTAATATATGTTGATTAAAAATGTCATGCAGATTATTAATATCATTACTTCCATTTTTTCAGAACTACATTTTGTTCAGAACTACAATTATGTTCGGGGCTTAGATATTATATAATGACAAACCTAATTGTTCTTAAATTATAATGTTGTTGTAAATTGTTGATTTTTGTAATGTTGAATTATAACATTATGATGTTGAATTTTCCTCTTTGTTAATCCTTACGAATTGACAAGATATCTATAAAAAGGTTTCTGAAATTTAGTGCAACATGAAAAGCACTAGACTTTTGATTAAGATGTGCAATGAATCATGGAACACTACATCAAAAACTGATGATGTAATGTATGGTGATTAACATAACATAAAAAAACAGATGTACATTCCCATTTCCGCCTCTAGAAATTTTAATTCAGTACAAGTACAGTTCAGGGATCTTTATTTTTTTATAAACATTTCAGGTTACTAGGATGCACATAATCTTGAACCTCATTCTGAGAAATACTGAATCTAGCCTGAAACAGGAAAGAGATCAGACATAAACTTTGAGGAATATTATAATTAGAAAAATAATCTTTAAATTTAGGAGCCAATAACAAATAAGAAAGTATAAAGTTCTATTCATTGGAGTTCAGGAAGATGATATTAGAACTCATATATGTTTTTGCTTCTACCTTAACAAAAAAGGAAATAACCTCTGATAGTAATTACAAACAGATCATCACTGGCACCCTTGCTGAGTTTCATGTTAGAGATCCCCACATCCTAAATAATCTAAATATCAGAGATAACTCTATCTGGTGGTTAGAGGTAGGGGCTTGAGAGCCTGGCCTCCTGCATTTGAATCCCAGCTCTACTGATAATAACAAGCAAGTACTTTCAGATCCTTGTGCTCCATTTTTTTGGTTATCTATGAAAAGGGAACTATAATATCACCTGATCATGGGGTCTCAGTGAAGACTAAGTGGGTTAATACATGTAAATTGTCTAGAAAAATTCCAGGGGTGCCTGGGTGGCTCAGATGGTTAAGCGTCTGCCTTCGGTTCAGGTCATGATCCCAGGGTCCTGGGATCGAGTGCCGCATCGGGCTCCCTGCTAGGCGGGGAGCCTGCTTCTCCCTCTGCCTCTGCCTCTCTCTCTCTCTCTCTCTCTGACTCTCATGAATAAATAAATAAAACATTAAAAAAAATAAAAGACACAATTATAAAAAAAAAAAAAAAAAGAAAAATTCCGGGCACACATAAACTTCAAAATATAGTAGCTTCTGTCATTTTTGTTCCCTCTTCTTCCTCCTCTTTTTATCATTTCACTTTTTATTATTAACATTATTTTGATCATCATTTTCACCTTTAGGGACGAATGGAAATTAAAGAATGCACAGGTGTCAAGAGCGATATTCCATTTTTTGTTCACAACCAGTAATTTGAAATACTAATCAGATTACCTCTGCCTGGTTAAGTTAAAAACTGGTGGACTTGAACATGCTAGTGTGGGAGTGAGTGGTTGGGAGCAAACTTTAACCAAATAAATAAAGCCAAATATTAAAAGTAGGTTTAAATATTAAATTATCTTGTTTTAATTGACATATCCCTTGCTAAAAGGACAATTTTAACATATTAATGAAAAGAAATTTAAGGTTGTATATAAAAATAATAATGCATGCACAGCAAATAACAAGAAAATGTTATAGTAGAACATTTATGAATTCTAATCTGTCCTCTTCATTGGCACTTCATGGGATGAAAACAATCAACAGATCCAGCTAACGCTTTTTTTCCCCCCTTTTCTGAAAAAAAAAAATTATCAAGACAGCTCTTTGTAATATGGAGTCATTTTCTTTATCGTTAACAAAGAGTCTTGCCCAAAATGTATATTCTGTCCTTCTTGATTTGCTAATGATTAATATAAAGTCATTACAACTAAACAGCATTTAAAAATATTGTCATTTTATCTTTATTTTTTCATTTCATTTTGCATAGAATTTATAATATCCAAAATTTGTTAGAAAATCACTGTTAAAGACTGATCAAATATTTTTAATTAAGTTTTAGAGTTTAAAAAAAGTGTATCTTCCATTGATTTATAGTGTTGATAAAGTAGTAAACATCAATAAATTCAAAGAGGAAAAAAGACTAGTGAGCTGTAGGAGCAGAACAGCAGAGTATGGTGTCCTGGAAGTAAAAATAATAAAAAGTTTAGATGAAAACAAAGTCATCTTTGTTGAGTACTGATGAGATAACACATAGTTTCAGGCCTAAAAATTGTCTGCTGGATTTTGCAAATGGCACAATCATTGGTGATTTTTATACAAGTAATTTCCTTAGTGCTATGAAGCTTTGTACCCAAACCAACAGAGACCCTACTTTGGACCATTTTTTTGTGTAGGCAAACCTAAGAAAAGAAAACTTCAGCACTGAAGCCAGGTTTAGTGGTATTCTTGACCACTTATATCTCAAGACTTTGTATTAGTAAGGGTTCTCCAGAGAAATAGAACAACTAAGAAATCATAAGATAAAATAAACAGACAGACATACAGGTAGAAATTTATTATAAGGATTTGGTACATGCAATTATGGAGGCTGAGAAGTCCCAGAATCTGCAGTCAGCAGGCTGGAGATCTAGGAAAGCTAATGGGGTAAGTTCTCATCTGAGTCCAAAGGCAGGAGAAGACTTATGTCCCAGATCCAAGACAGTCAGACAGAAAGTAAATTCTGTTACTCTGCCTTTTTCTTTTATGCAGGCCTTCAGTGAATTGGATAAGGCCTCCCGCACTGGGGAGGGCAATCTGTTTTACTCAGACCTCAAATTTAAATGTTAATGTCATTAGGAAACAACCTCACAGACCCCAGAATAATGTTTAACTAAGTATCTGGGCACCTGGTGGCCCAGTCAAGTTGACACATAGAATTAACTATCATAACCGTCATATAAATTATCCTAGTATAATGAGAGTACAGGGGAAATCATGCCAAGGAAAAGTGAGGATACAGGCTCCTGCCATAGGGGTCTAGTCTTAGACCCTGTTTCCTATCAGCATGGTGAGATAAAAAATGAAACAGAAAATCACTTCCAGGAGGGCTTAGAAATCTAATGGTGACCTTCCATGTAGCTCTGTTGCCCAATTAATCCTTAGAAGTAATTTCCTTCCTTTTTTCTCCCAGCCCTTTCTTACTTTTCCCTCCTTTCCTACAATTAGTATTAATGATTACCAAAAGAAAGAAAGAAAGAAAGAAAAAATATATATATTAATGATTACCTACTACTTGGTAGACACTGACTGGGGCTCTAGGAATAAAGCAGGCATAAAACAATGTTTCTGTGATTATGAAGCTGAACATTCTAGGGTGGGAGTAGGAAGGAGCAAAACTTAACCAAATAAATAATAACAAATATATAAAAATAACATATATGCCAGATGGTGATGAATGCTGTAGAGAAAAAGCAGAAATGTGTCTGTGTATGTCTGTGTGTCTGTGTGTAGAAGGGGAGGCTATATTTTATTTTATTTCATTTTTTTTAAAGGGGAGGCTATATTTTAAACATCATGGTCAAGGAAGACCCCACTATGTGGGGAGAGCCCTTACAAATTAATCCTACTTTCTGTTTAATTAACCAAGGGCAAAGAGATAGAAGAAAAGTTAACCAAGGGCAAAGTGTATATTTTTCACTTATAGATATTGTTTTAAATTATACTATTGTGAAACATAAAATGCTAATATATTTGTCTTGAGCTGGATTGCACAATCTCACTACATTAATAGATTTAATGCTTTTAAGCACTGAAGAACTTCAAAGATTTATAATTATACCATTATTATGCTTTCTTCATTTCCACTGCCTTTTAAAACAATAGCAAGCACTGTATATTTCATCCTGACTCGTAGACTTAATAGAAAACAACCTACATTACTTAATCATTTGTCTTTCATGGTTTCTTTCCCATTTCTTCTCCCTTTTCTCTGCTTTAGGAGACATCATCAACTAATCTCTTTAACTCCATAAATAAGTAAAATGATATATTCACAGTGTAAATGTTTTAAACCTTGGAAAAAAATCTGGAGTCATTTAATGAAGTCCTGAAGATATGTTAAAAATGAAGTGCTGCTGGCAAACTAATAGAAGATTTGAATATTCAAACAGTGAAGACTAGAATGCTTCTCTAATTGGGATTCAGTTCATGTTGGCTTTACTCAGAGCTGCTTGTTTTAGGTCCCAGTAATCCCCATGATTCCTCCTGGGGAGTAGTCTTCCTTAACACTGCTGTTTTCTTTTCTTTTTTTTTTTTTTAACCAATTGGATAAATTATGAAATTTATTTATATTTCATGACATTGTTGTTTTCTAATTTTAATTTGAATTCTGTTATTTTCAATATTAACTAATAGCAATTTTTTTAAGATTTTTATTTATTTATTTGAGAGAGAGAGAATGAGAGAGAGCACATGAGAGGGGGGAGGGTCAGAGGGAGAAGCAGACTCCCTGCCGAGCAGGGAGCCCAATGTGGGACTTGATCCTGGGACTCCAGGATCATGACCTGAGCTGAAGGCAGTCGCCCAACCAACCGAGCCACCCAAGCGCCCTCTAATAGCAATTTTTTAAGATTTTTTATTGTTTACTCATTTGAAACACAGAGAGTGAGAGAGAGAGCATGAGCAGGGGGAGAGGCAGAGGGAGAGGGAGAAGCAGGCTTCCTGCTGAGCAGGGAACCTGATGTGGGGCTCGATCCCAGGACCCTGAGATCATGACCTGAGCCGAAGGCAGACGTTTAACCATCTGAGCCACCCAGGTGCCCAACTAATAGCATGTATTAATAAATGCTTCAGAATCTAAATTCATTTTCCATGCATCATTCTTGATATACAGGTATTATAAGGCAGATAAATATCACCATATTTGTTATTAATTGTAATGCTTTTCCTCTAAAATGTTTAAATAACAGTAACTTAGCAAAAGCATATCATATTTGCTATATTCATTAGTTATACCCACAAACTAAATGTCATAAGAATGTAAAGGAAGAGCATCCTTGAGATCTCAAGGAGGAAGAAAATAGCAAAATTCAAATAAAATAACAAAGAATTTTTTAAATTGTTAGAAATATTCATATTTTATAGCAAGATGACTATACTGATGGATTATTAGAATGTAATGTGTTTTGAAGATTTCTAATATTTTTCTTACTAAAACTTGATTGATTAACACTGAACTACCTATATTTTATCATCATCATCCATCCCTAGGAAAGGAATTCTTGCTCTATATGTGAAACATTTCTTGTTCTATGTAAAAAAAGAAGTAAGTGGAGCACAGAAACCTCTATACCCACACAGTTTACTGTCTTCACTAACAAAAGTTTATAATTCCACTGTCTTCATCAACTTGGTTTTGTTATTCAAGAAAACGCTTGCCCAGGAAGGTGAAAGGTCTGAAAATTTTGTTTATTTCAGGGACTTCCTGTAAAACTCATTTAAGTGGACATCCGGCTGTATAACTTTTCAATAACATCAAACAACTGATTATTTTCCAAGATTCTTTGAACTCTCACCTCAAAACCCTCCCCTTGCTTTGTCCGTCAGCCCTAAATTAGTGCATCAGAATCCTTGCCCGATGGGAAGTTAGCCCTGTGTGGGAAGACCCACCTTAAGCCATATATATATATATGAATATATATATGAATGAATATATATATATGAATATATATATATATGAATATATATATTCATAAATATCTTGAGATTGGCCTCTCTACTGAGACATTCCTAAGTCTCTGTCAAAGTAGTGATCTGTTTTACTAAGTAATAATAAACTCACTTTGCCATATGTTAAGTTAGTTTTTCTGTGGTATTTTCTGGCAGCTTGTAATTGACAGGGATGAATTTGAACTTTGTTCATAACATCTTGCTTTAAATTAAGCTGTTTTCTTTTACCACTTTTTCTCCCCCTCCCAGTTTTATTGAGATATAATTGACATAGCATTCCCTGATTTTAAGGTGTACAACCTAATGATACATGTATATATTGCAAAATGATTACAGTAAGTTTAGTTAACATTTATCACCTCACAAAGTTACATTTTTTTTTTTTTGGTCTTATAATGAGAATTTTTAAGACCTACTCTCTTAGCCTCATCATTTTCTTTTTTATAACAGGGCATATGCTTTAAGTTAATTTTCCAATAAAAGTGATATATTTCATTCTCTACGCATTTCTTTAACACTCATCTTGAACATTCCTATCTCAAAAGTGTTAATGTATTTTTTAAATACACTCTCTTTTTCCTGTCTTTGAGGGAGGGAAAAACACACTTTGTTGTCTTGCAAAATTAATCTTGGATTTGTACCTCAATAAAGGCGTTAAAAAATTAATTAATTTTGGACATTTTGCTGCCCATGTTCTAGAAATATTCTCTTTCCCCCTTTTGTTCCCCTCAGTTTTTCTCACTCTATGCATTATCTCTATCACGGTATCTTTGGTTTTTACAATGCCCTTCTTGGTGATACCCTCTTTTCCTGTAAAAATAACCATCTGTTTTCTCTCTAAACCTTTCTCTTGCCGAGATCCATTTTTCTAGTTGAAAATACTATTGCTCATTCTTTTTTCTCGTTTGGCTCCATGTCTTTATTTAAAAGTTCTTTCCAATATATGGCATAATATTAAATAAATAGGATTTATTAGAGAATGGACTCATGTCATTAATAACCTCAGAAATTATAAAACTCAATTTTTATAAGCACAATAATGATGAACACCATTATTTTTAATTAAGGATTTAAGTAATTTTAATTCATGTGCACTCTTAATTGGCATCATGAACCTTCAAAATAATTTTACCTCACGTTTATTTACTTACAAATATGTGGCTGTGTGTGAAATTTAAGTTGATTTCAATGTTTTCCTTTAATTATCATTATGAAACATCTAGTAACTCTCAGTTTTGTCACTTAGGGGCCACTGGAATTACCAACACTTATGTAAGGTTTATTGAACGAACATAGGGTTTATTAAGGAACCGTTAATAGCTGTGTCAAGAGAGAACCAAAACTCCAGTGGCTCAAGTAAGATGGAATATATTTCTTACCTGTTCAACAATTCAGGCACAATTTTAGCTGATCAGCAATCAGCTCTAATCCAAGGGACAGTTCAGGAATTTAGGATGATGGTAGCTCTGCCAACTTTAACACATTCTTTCCTAAGTCACTTTGAGTATTACAATTCTGGAAATCAAAGAGAAACTCAGGGTCAAAAATTTCCTCTTAAGCAAGTGAGATAGAAATTACACTTACTTCAGTTACATTTCATTGACAAGAGCATAGACATACAGTTGCAGCTTTTCAAGGTGCCCTGGAAAATTCTCTGTCCCTAACTGGGCAGCCAAATACAAGTTACAAAATTTCTACAATATAAAAATAAAGAATTCTGGTGGCCAGCTAGCAGTGTCCTTCAATTAGGTCTATAATGCAATTGTTCTTCACTAGGTAATTTAAAGGCCTTCTGAGAACACAAAAATATTCCAATTCAGAGAAAAAGTACACTTAAAAATCTGCAGGGGCGCCTGGGTGGCTCAGTCGGTTAAGCGTCTGCCTTCGGCTCAGATCATGATCCCAGGGTCCTGGGATCGAGCCCCGCATCGGGCTCCCTGCTCAGCGGGAAGCCTGCTTCTCCCTCTCCCACTCCCCCTGCTTGTGTTCCCTCTCTCGCTGTCTCTGTCAAATAAATAAATAAAATCTTAAAAAAAAAAAAATCTGCATTATCCAGCTTATTTTTATCATGTCTGCTTACTGTTAACCTTATCCAAACAATAATGTAAATGATTAAAAAAAATTAACAGGCTGTTGATCTTTTACCTTGTGCCAGCCTCTGTGCTAGTACTTGACATTAATTTTCTTGTTTATTGCCCAAAATAAGCAGTTCAAACTCCAGTTTTTTAAGTTAGGAATTTGGGAGCTGCATAGCTGGACAGTGTAGGCCAAAGATATCTCATGAGGGGGCGCCTGGGTGGCTCAGTCAGTTAAGTGTTTGCCTTCGCAGGGTCCTGGGATGGAGCCCTGTGTTGGGCTCTCTGCTCCGTGGGGAGCCTACTTCTCCCTCTTCCTCTGCTGCTCCCCCTGCTCGTGCTCTCTCTCTGTGTCAAATAAATAAATAAAATCTTAAAAAAAAAATCTATGCTGGTGCTGGTGGTGTGAGAAGTCTCAGATGCTCTGTATGGTTTCTCCTTATATGTTGAAGACATGATGCTTGGCTTTGCCCCAGAGGGATGTGTAAAAAAAGAGCCAGGAAGAAGTTATAGTTTTTATGACTACAACTTGGAAGCAATATAGCACCAATTCTACCACTCTTACTCATTAGAAGCAAGTCCATAGCCTGGCCCACATGGAGGGGGATAAGGCTCCACTCTTTAAAGAGAAGAGTGTCAAAAACTTTTTAAAGAGTGTAATGTATTAAAACCACAATATATATGAATACATGTAGTATTATCAGGAGTATCGTATAGCTGGAATTACATATATAGTTACTAAAAAAGTGGGAGATAAATTTCAGAAAGGAAAAACAGTTTGACCTTGAATATTTGGTAGAGGGATTTCAGCTTGATTTTTTACTTTCATTTTGTATGTATTTATGTATGTGTTTTTGAGAAATGGAGTGATATGATAAAATGGTCTATTGAATGATTAGTATGACCTTGATATGAAGGATAAATTGTAGAGGGGAGAAACTACAGAAAAGAATAGAAGTTTGTTAAAGCTGTATAAGTGGTTACTGATCTTTACAAATTTTAGAAATGCAGCAATTCATACAAAACTCATCAAGATAGTTTTCTAAGATTTATTTTTTCAAAAGATATTCTTGTATTTTTAACTGAAGTCATGTTCTCTAGATTATTTATAGTAGAAATTGGCAAACTTTTTCTGGAAAGAACCAGTAGTAAATATCTTAGGTGTTGTGACTCATATACAATCTCTGTCATGTATTCTTTGTTTTTGTTTTGTTTGTTTTTTATAATCCCTTAAAATGTGAAAATCATACTTAGCTTGCTGGCAATACAGAAACAGGCAGCTGGCCAGATTTGGACCATGGACTATACTTTGCCATCCTCAGGTCTATAGTCTTACATTTAATTTAAATTTGTATTTATACTCTGTATATAGTTATTGAGCAGCTTTATAATCAGAGCACTTTTTAAATGTTATTGAGCCTAATATAACAACATTTCACATATACTGAGCACTGAGGTGTACCAGACATCTTGCAAGGCATTGAGCATTATTTCTGTGATTCCCACAATGGCTTAAGATGTAGAAACTCAGAAGGGTAAACTGAGTCTTAGAAAGATTAAGTAACTTGCTCAAGTGGGAGAGCAAGTAATTAAACCTAGGTCTTTAAGCAATAAACCCTGTGTTACTAGCATATGGAGAAGAGCAAGATCTACCACTTGTCTTCATGAGACCTATACTCTGTCAAAGGAAACAAGTATTGACAGAACTGCTTTAATCAGGCGAAAGTCCATAAATGCGATTTTAGAGGTCCACATTATATTAAGCAGGAAGGATGAAATATCCTAATCCAGCTTTCTCATCCTAGCCCCAATTCCTAGCTGAATAAACTTGAGGAGTCATTAAAACTCACTGATATTTTATTACTTCATCTTTGATATGTATTTATTTCAGATGGTTTATTATTACAGGTTATCAGGTCTTTGCTTCTTCATGGACATTGTGAAAAATATTGGCCTTACAGGGTGGGTTAGCTCCAAAGCTTGCACGACATTCTTCTAAGGAAATAGCAGATACCGAGACAAACAGAGGCCAGCCCACAACCACATTCTTATGAGAGGGAGACTTGAAAGTGCCTATTTGGGGAAGGCTTCATTCCTGGTGCTAAAACCATTACCCAAAATTCATTTATTTGTCTAAAACTGGCCCCTTTGGTTGGGTGGCACTTGTTCTTAGAGAAATGGAAATCACAAAGAGAGGGAGAAGAAACTTGGAACAAAGACACTAGGCCAGGGAAATACAGTGACTATTTTAAAATTGATCGGTAAGTCATTTTGTGGCAAGGAATGTGGTAGTGGAAAATGGGAAGAGAAGAGAGCTGAAAGTACTCATTCATATTATCTGTATTCCTCCATTTTAGCCAAAAAACTATCAGAAAGCCATTTTTATAAAAATACTTAAATGCCTTCCAAAAACCAGGGACAGTTTTAGGAAAAAAAAAAATCCACTTAGGTTTATCATCAGACTAAATAGTAATGTCCTTCTCTTTTTGTATGGGTGTGTGTATTATATGTATATGGATATAACCTATCAGATCTGTAATATAGGACATTACATAAAAAATCTTTTAATAAATCATCAGTCTCTTCCATAAATTCCCCCATCAAAAAGAATTACTACGAGTTGATCATTTATGTCATTTGTATCTTATTCACATTTTGCTAATACGTAAAGAATCATTTGCAAGGAATAGATGTTTAGCACAAAATATGGTTTCCTTTTCATTTATCTAGCAGACTATTACCATTTTACAAGAACAGTATATATATATATATATATACATATATATATATACACATATATATACATATATATATATAAAACCATCACTCTCATATAGGTGGTAGTGATGATATATCACTATCATCATCATCATTATCAAATGATAATCACATATCATATATATATAACATCATTATCAAATGATAATCACATATCATATATATATATAACCATCACTCTCATATAGGTGATCGTGATGATATATCACTATCATCATCATCATTATCAAATGATAATCACATATCAGCACATATCATCATTATCAAAATAGACCATAAATTTATACATACTGTTTTAGAAATGCCATCATCAATAAACAAAGTTCATTAAAGAGATTACTTTAGGTCAAATCACTGGGTATTTCTGACAACTTTCTAACAAGGTGTAAACCTCATAAACTTAGAACTGAAAATGTCTCTTACCTATGGAAAACTCTTTGGTGAGCTGAAGGGTATTAGAGCCCTTTGCACCTGGCATGTATTAGGAATGGCACAAATCAGGCAACTATTTTAATAGGTTGGTTATATATTTTAATCTGTTTTTGTTTTCTTCTTGGTTTTTGAATAAATAGTTTATTCATAATAAAATGAAATTCAAGAGCATATCAATTCTGAAAAAATGGAAGCATTCTAACAAACTTGCTTAGACCTGTGTGTGAATGGCATTCCTTATATATGTGTTTAACATTCATTCCATTATTATGCCATAGTGCATTTTAAATCCACAACCTAAGACTTTATTGGGTAAATACCATGGTCATATAGAGCGCTATTTTTATTTTAATTTTATGATTATAAATTAAAACTCCAAACTACTCAATAAGAAAACTCCCACTGACCTAGGTAAGTCTGCCATGTAATAGTCTTTTTAGGTGAGAAGCAGTTGGGCATTGAAATACTTGTTTTGATGGGCATTGCAAGTAAATATTAAGAAATACATTGATAGAGAAGAGTGGTTATGGTCTGATGATTTGGTGAAAAGATAAATGGACATTGTCCATTTAACTTAACTACTGATACCACTGAAGGTGACCAACTATTTTTCTAGGAAATCAATAGCTGGGTAATGCCAACCTGTCTCTTACTATTCCCACTCACCACAGGGAGCCTGTGAAACTCTACAAACATCTTTCATCTAATAATTTTTAAACTCTTTCTGCCACTCCTTTTCCTGCTCACCCATGCGGATGTGTGAAAGCTAGCTCTCACGCATGATTTGTGCTGATTAAACTGAAACACCCTTAGAGAAAATTGAAACGTACATGCTAATGGTGAAAATTCTCCTGTCATAGATACTTACAGCTAAAGATTCCGTGTGTATGCAGACCTCCATACACCAACAATGTGTTTCATAAAAGTTGCAGATATTTTGTTTTTGCATTTCATCTTTTTTTTTTTTCTTGCGGTGCAACTGGTGTTGATGGGAAGGGAATTTCCCTAGAGGATATGGATGGATTTTTCTAGTTTTCAAAATTAGAATATTGTCAGGACTTTATTCAAGATACATATAGTCCACCTTTCTGTATTTACTCAAATGAAGACTATGAAAACTATGTAGATACGACTTAAATATTTTTGCAATTTCTCCAATTTTCTCTTTTTGCTCCACTATGATATCAGAAATTTCATACAAATGTGAAATCATCTATTTTTTCTTCTTCTTTTTTAAAACTCATTATTTAAATTCAATTAGATGAAATCATCTATTTTTAATTAAATCGGGTTATTTGATAGTTTAAAAGGCCACTTATCATACCAATAAATATATA